>NC_140768.1:122302749-124802749 GCF_044657685.1 Stegodyphus dumicola | reverse complement strand
TCAAGCCCTTGGCGGTCTTAATTAATAACCCGAATTTCAGCAGCAAGCTTCTCTGAAACACTTATTTTCTGTAGTAACAGTAGAGAAGAAAGACAATCGAAAACATCTATTTGGGCTTCTTTTTTTTGCCTAATTTACATTGGCATATTCTCTTTCAATGAGAAATGTCCTCCAAATATTAAAAGTAAAGAGTTCAGAATCGGTCAAATCAATGTCTAGAAATGTTATGAGCAATTCGTAAAAGAACTTTTGCGAACATAAAAGAACAAAAAATTTTTCATAAATAAATCCCTGTCTTTTCATAATTAACATGCTGTGAAATTACGTATTTATTTGTTTCTTGTTGCGTTTATTAGTCCGAAGAGGCAATTTTCCCAAAAGAACTATTAATTTCGTTTTGGCATTTGCGATGGTTCACTATAAATGTCGGTTCACTTTTTAAATTGTCACTAAATATTAGAACCCTGTATTATAGTTAAAGAAATTAAATAAGGAAGAATCTGCATCAACGCATATATGTTTCTCGCAGTGTGATAAAACAACGGTACCTAGAGCCATCAGATTTTGAATATGGAACGTTTCCACCCGAATATGGGCATCCGGAAGCCCAAATTTGGAATTTCGAATTTGTTTTATTATCTACTAGCAGCTACGCAGCCAGCCCTCGTCTGACTTGTAAATGTATCGGGAAAATGCGTAAAGGGAACAACAAACGTTAAATTTAAAAACTGCGCAGAATTTTACTCTGCAGAACAACTTCATTAGAAAAAAAAAAAAGTTTGGAATTCAAATGGTATAAAGGAAGTTAAGAACTTTGTTTTCTAAAAAAATCATGCAAAACGTTTTATATAATTAAAACATAATATAAACAAGAAAAGAGAGAAAACAAGAGGAAATAGTCAGCAGTCCAGTATCCAAAGCAGTGAATGAAAAACTGTTGCCAAAACCACATTTCTAAAAGAATGAAACTATCATCAGAAAGCAATAACCAATCAAAATTGTGCTTTGTGGATGACATAATTCAAAATATACGAACCTCTTCGCCATTAGCTAATAAAGAGAGAGAGGAGGGGAAAAAAAAGAAAATTCTTAGTGTTGTGCCTCGCGAGACACATGCGCGTTAGAATAAGATTGCGATGTGCGTGTCCAAAAGTCAAAAAAAAAAAAGCATTTTATCTCATATTTTCAACAGTCAGCCGTCTGAATGAAAAACTGTTGCCCAAACCATATTTCTAAAAGAATGAAACTATTCAAAATGATGCGATAAAATCGAAAAGATAAAATTAAAAAAAAATCTGATTCAAATTTTGGAAAAATCGCTTCGATGTGCACTGGCTCTTGTCTAGATGCACCTATATACCAAATTTCGTAGCTCTGGGTCAGCAGGATCGAAAGACATACAGACTCTTTCTTTTATTATATGTAGAGATTTCATATTTTGTAACAACGAATTTTTGATTAACAAGCTCAAGGATTTCAAAGCGAACAGTGGCAACGTTGTACAGAAAGAACATTTTTATGTCTAGCGCGCGAGACTGTGTATCCAAAATTCTAAAGATATGCTCATTTTAAAATTATTTTGCGATATTGGCGTTGAACTGGATTTTATGGTTTTTAAGTGGGAAGAACATGATATTTAATAAATAAAGGTAACACACAAAACGTTACAAAAAAAAAAAAAAAAAAAAAAAAAAAAAAAAAAAAAAAACGGAATGTAACTCTGGGCGTAATGTAAAATCTGAAAGCTTTCAGAATTTTTTTTAAATAGTTAAATTTCTTCGTTATTTTATTATTATTATTATTTGCGCGTTCCACCCTAAGGCACTACACGGATGGGTGGGGATGCTTTTGTAAAAGACTTTGGAGAATTGGCTCCTATTAACACGTTGCATATGGGAAAACCTGAAGCCAGCCCGTTCGCGCGATGCGAACCTCGAACCGAACTACCAGTGTTCAAGGACTTTATCGCTCGACCGCTGGCAGGCTCCTTAGTTATTCTGAAGGCTATTTATCTCATCGTTTAATGCTATCATTCGGTTAATGTTACCTAAATAGCCGTGGACAAATGAGATCACGTAATCGGCGTTTACTATATATATTTACTGTGTAATTATTTTATATACTATGATAATTAAAATTTCTCTGTTAACTCATAATATCTGTATAATATAATCATATGATACTAATACAATAATAATATAAAAATAATGCGAAAATATTGTGGCTCTGTAAAACGTACTGTGCGGCGTGGCTTGGCAAGTACTTTTCATTTTCCCCGTGCTAAAGCAGCAACACCTGAAGCAGTCTTTAAAGGCGCTAAAAAACTGTCTCGAATCACTATGCGTCCGGCGCCGGGCGAGAGATCACCAAAGACGCCGGTCATAACTTTAACGGCGAATCCCGTGAGGCTAGGTCCGTCTTTTCCCCTGCTACCTGGCTAGCACCGCTCTGCCAAATCTGCGTTGCCGGTAATAATAGGTTAGTAGCTCCAACCCTCTGCGGCACCTCCTCCCCCTCCCCCGTCATCTTGGCGCCCCCCCCGTACATGGAGGAGAAAACGTGACCGATAGAGAATTCGAAAGCGTGGGTAATTTTTCTGCTCATCCATTAACTTTTATGCGTTGTTTTCGTTAAAGCGTAACAAAACGCATTCTTGACTCCTTAGGACCACGGTTATCCCTCCGTGCTTATCCCACAACGTGCGCTTCGCGCGTTTTGAAAATGTGGTCAGTCGGCTGGTTTTTCTTGTAGCGCTTTTTTCTTTGGGGAGGGGGAGGGGCTTGAGGAACGCGAAGAGGTTCGAATTCGTGCTTCTGTCCACATTCCAGAGGTGGTTGGAAAGGTACGTTGGCATTGATCATAATCTGAATGTTGTTTTTATTTTTGTGTTTTGTTAGTTTCTGGTGGATGATTTGCAACATTGTTTTTGTCTTCCGTGTAAACTGTCAGAGGAAACTTTGCAAGCTAACAAAACTTGAGAATAAATAATGGCAGTAACAAAGTGCGGTGTGCTTTGGTAACATAAACTAATTCCCAAATTCCTAACAGACTGGGAGCGAATTATCGCTGCGTCTGAAATTTACCATAGTCTTGAGAAGGTTTAAACAAAACAAAGCTTTTCATTAAATCAGAACTTTGACATAAAATGCATTTCTCGTGCTTAACACGATCAGCCACTGGTAGTATTAACTTGAGCAACAGTCAAATTTCAAGTTAAAACTAATTCTAGTACAGAAGGGCTGCATAAATGATTTAACACAAATTATTTGAATGGTTGCCGCGAAGTTGGCTCAAACATCTCACCAGCGTAACGATTTAAATGTCGGCAATTGTGACACAAAGCCGTAGAATATGGTCTTATCTAAACTAGCTAACTTAGTACCGTAGCCTGGAGAGGCAGAAGCACACTGTGTCGTACTAATTAATAACTTTTACTCCATCTAATTTACATTCTGGCGAGGAAACGGAAAAGAGAAATACAGTAAAGATCCAAAACATAAAATAACTGGTTAAGGAAAAATAATAGTAAACTAACACAGCGTAGCGTCTCTTTCACTTTTTTATTGAATTCTTCTTCGAGACATAAATAAAATTACGTAAATAAGTCTAAACATCTTTGTTTCTTACTGCAGCTTGACAATGAATGACGTTTCCATTCTAATAAAATTTTTAATTTTGAAGAAAAATTGTTAGAATTTATATTCATCTGAGATTGCAGATGCTTATCGGTCAGTCTAAGTCTTTTCTTTTTAATTTTCAACTGTGAAAAAACAGCTGTTTGTATATAATGTATTTCCAAACAAAGCAATTATTCTTAGTGAAATTTCTTAACTGAGTCTGGATTTTTCGGAAGGAATATTTCGACCAGTACGAATAAAAGTTATTCAGATTTGTATTTTAATCGTTCATTAACATTTATATCATATTGTAAATTAATTAGCATGCTGTAATAGCAGTCGTTCTCAACCTTTTCTGCCTTCTGCACCCCTCTCACCATTTGCTGGATGATCATTCCCCTCCTCCGTCCGTATGTGTATATTTATTTTAATTAAAATTATTTTTAAATGCATTTTGTAAATTTCTAGAGACATTAGTTTATTTCGAAGCAGGAGACATGAAAAGTGAGCAATGTTGTCGCCGGGGCTCGAACCTCGGACGTCTCCAATACGCGCCAAGTGTGTTGATCAATACACCACGAAAGCATGCTTATAAATTAAACAGCAAAAATCATAAAAAATGGTGATAAATACTAAAACTGGGATAAAAATAGTTTTTTATATTCATAAGGTAAAACTATATACTTAAAATAAAGGATAAATAAAAGGCTAATCGCATTCGCCCTGAAACGGGGGGGGGGACGGAAATTCCTATCGGATGAGAACCCCTGATATATAGATTTTATGGTGCGTTATTCATGTTTTTGTTTAATGGTAATGGAATTAATGTTTTGAAATTTTTGAAACACTGTATTTATTCAAATATATAACACAAAGGTCGTGTTATGTTTGTTAGTTGATTGCCATGTTAGCACTGATTCCGAAATTGACGTTATTATTATTATTATTTTTTTTTCCACATCACGTCAGGGTTTTTCGGAAGTCACAACTTTCAAAATTTGTAAAAAGTTACAAAATTGCGAAAATGTGAGATTTTAAAATATACTTTAAGCATTTTTTTCTTAGAATTTGTACCTTTTTTAGCTTATACTAAAACAATGTACAGAAAATATTCAAATATATTTCATGGACCGCTCATGTTCTGCGCGCTTTTCCTTTTATTTTCTTCTTGGGTTTTATCTCGATGCTAACGTCCAGCAAGAGTCAGCCATCACTGAAGTATTCCAGTATCCTGGATATATCCTTTTCATTTATTTGATTCTTAATGAAATCTCACACCTATCTTTCGCTAGCCTCCAGATTTTGAGGAAAATCGCCCAAACGTGAATTTATTAAGTGGACCTTTATGCTCATGAAAAAGCCTTAACTTTTTACTTCTATAGGATATTCTTAAGGGCTGATTTAAAGTTCGGATCTTTCTTTTTGCCCCAAAGCTGGTTGCTATGTTTTTAAAGGCTTCGCGGGATTCTTTTCCAACAGCGTCCAATTATTTCTTAAAATTACCAGCTTTGAGAAGCTTCCTAATGTCAGGAGCAGTAAAGACTCCCTCTTTTAGTTGGGCGATTGTTAAGGCTGGGTATTGTTGCAGAGATGCATTTAGAACATTAGCCTTCTTTTGGTAATAGCGACGGTCCCCGTTAGACGGGAATTTTCCGAGAAACGAGATTCTGGTAGCACTGGTTTAAACGGGAGGATTCCTAGAAAAAAGAGCTCCGCTGGAAGCGAAGCCCGCCTAGGCTACGGAAACGATGTCCCGGCTACATATAAACATTCTGTACCGCGCCGCGCGCATAGGAAAAAATCCAGACTTGTGATTGGACATACTTTCGTATGACATCATTTTCTCTTGACGTAATGACGTTTAGGCGGGATTCATACGGTTTTGTTTTCGTTAAATGACGCGCATGAGTGACACGGAAGTCTGAAAAATTATCTTTATTTTCTTAAAATGAGAAAATTTAACAGCAGCGTTCTGCAGGTGGCTTCCTGTTTCATGAAATAATAAAATCTTTCACAGACGTTGTTATTATCAGAAGCAATCTTAAACGCTTAGATTATATAAATAGCTGAGTTCATGAATTTAGTGCAAAAACCAAAACCCGACGATCTCGGTCTAATTATAAAAGCATTGTGTGCCATTAAGTATAGTGTCATTATTGCAATTTTGTTGCATTCTATTCCTTTCAGATTACAGAACATATTTCCTCTGCAAAATGTTATATTATTCCCATGTTAACGACCATGGCATTTAAAAAATTCTGTTGCCTTAAATGAAAGAAAAAAAGCGCATTCAGTATTGTTGCTGAATTTGATGTAGGTGTATAAGAAAAGGAACTTCCTTCTCTGAAAAATGTTAATTTTATGCAAAGGAAAAAAAGATGTTACACATTAAAAAATGGGCAATATTCATAAAGTAATATTTTTAAGTTTTAAATACGTATCTCTATTTCTCTGTTACAAATCTATATCAGTCTAACTTTAAAAATAAATTTTACATTTTCAGACCGATTATAAATATTGTGAATTTACTGTGTATTTTGTTAACTCCCAACGTCATTTTTGCTACTTCTGAAAAGTGACTTGAATCGTGTTTTTGGAGATTGCATCTGCAGAAAATGGATATATAATGAACATGAAATAATGATAACAATTCCTTTAATATGAAGTTCTTTTAAATTAAGAATACATTTATTAAAAATCTCTGTACTTAAATACATATTTACGGAGCTAGTACATGAAGAAACAATACTTTTCTCTCTAGGGAAAAAAAATTGCTACATTTTTTTATATTAAATTCGCCACATTATTAAGAAGTGTAATCTCATAGCAACAAAAATACAACGCACGTAATAATCTTTTTGGTACTGCTATCAAAATTTAAACAAACTTATGGAGGTATACCCTCGAGCCCAAGCAAAATCAGGGCGTTGCTAAGCGCAGAGGAAATGGTATCATCGGGAACCATATCCAATCACGAGGAAGGATTTTTTCCCTTTATGCGTAGCGCGGTACAGAATGCTTATATGCGTCCCAGCTATTCGGGATATTTTGAAACTTCGCCGAAAATGTTTCATCTGCAGCTCTGTCATGGGTAGAGATCAACCTATCAGACTAAAGTTCTGCGTCTGAAGGATCACGTGATCCGAATCTGAGCAATAATCGATTACTGTTTGGCGTTCAAGTCTGTTTAGCAAGTAAAAATGGTAACCTAGCTACCTAGGTTTCGTGGAAATGTGCGGGTTCTGTGAAATGTACCTTTCGACGTCTAGTCCCGCGTAGAGGAAACATTATGTGATAAGGACTGTTAACTTGATATGCAGAGCTGCAGTGAGAACTATCGGAGCTATGAGAGCTTTTCGGAGCACATTTTTGGTTCTTCGTCTTCGGCTTAACTTTTGTACGTTCCCTAAGGGGTATTTGGAAGGGAGGAGGGTTTCGAGGGTTCAATGTACCTCTTACAAATTAAGAACAGTTAACGAAAGTAAATGAAAAATGCAATGAAATAAAAAAAATTATGCTCATTTATAGCAAGTTTCATTAGAAAACAGAAGAGGTTGATGGTATCTTTCCTCCATTGGACCCCTCAACTGTTTTTCTGCAAGAATGCTTATTATAAGCTAAAAGAATGAATAAATTATAAAAAAAGAAACGTTTGATGTCTCTAAGTTTCATATTTTCGGAATTTTTCGACTTTTTAACAATTTTGAAATTTGCGAAGACTCCTGACGTGATGGTAAAGAATGAAGGTCTTTTTCGGATACAGCGCTAAAATGTGCTTAGGAATCGATTATCTAAAGTTAAAAAACACAACCATCGCAGGCTTATGTAATTGAAATGTATTTGCGGGTAGCATAACATTGCTTCGGGCCCCTCCAGTTTGAGACCACAGGCATAGAAGATCAAAGTTATCGTAGCTGCGTCAAAATACTCTTCCCAAATACCGTATATTCCGGCGTATAACGCGCACCTGTAGTTTCAATCTACATTTTTTTTTTTTTTTAATTTTTAGGTATATTCACCGTATAACGCGCCCACTTTCCGTTACGAAGAAACCTGAAAAATACATGTGCGATCAGAACCAGATTTAGACTTGATTAGGCCCTAAGCTATTTGAGATATGGAGCCTTTTATAAGTCTGTTATAATATATTTTAATGCTGTTTATACTATATTTTAATTTTTTGGGGGGCCCTAAGCTATAGCTTGTGTAGCTTATACGTAAATCCGGCCCTGTGCGCGATGCTATTATTTCTTGAAGTCGTTCATTCGAAGATTTTTCGCAGGCTTTTGAACAATGGTAGACTGACTGAACTGACAAGCGATAAGAATATGTGTGTGTGTTTGTGTGTGTGTGTGTGTGTGGGGGGGGGTAAATGTTTGAGGGAGTAAAAATTCTGCAAAGACGGTGGGTTTATTCAACGCAGAGGCGCACAAGAATGTTATTCTAGGGTTTCGAGGAAAGGGAGAAATAATTTGGATTACGAATATACTTCCGACCCGAATGAAATCCCGGAATTAGAAGTCAGATGTTTTCTCTTTTTGTAGTCATTTCTGATTTGGAAGTGAACATTGAAGGTTTTAGGAAATCACATTTTCTGTAGCTGAAGTGCAATTGATCTAGTGTTCCTTTAAATCTTAAATATGGCTTCTGCGAAACGAAACAAACACAGTGCTGGTTTCAAATGCATTCACTTTGCGATAGAAAATGGAAATCGTGCTGCAACAAGAATGTTTGGTGTTGGTGAAAGCTCCATACGTGATTGAAAGAAAAATTAATAGCAATAAAAGTAGTAGTTTTTAGTTAGTGATAAAGTTAACAAAATGGCTATCTTAGAAAAAAAGTGTTCGGAACTGGGTTCTAGAAAATCTCCGGTAACAGCATTTAGGTATATGTAGAAATCAAATTTTTGTATCCTCATCTTTTCTTTATTTAGATCTATCATTTTTATATTTGGCATTTAACGCGCACTCGTAAATTTCGATCTCATTTTTTTGTATTAAAAGTGCGCCGAAATAGGTGCTTTCTTGGCATATAAACATCATACACAAAAGCGCTCACTTCAAAAAACCACCTTCATTTTTTGCAACGAAAGAAATAAGCCTGAGCTTTAGAAGGAGCGGAACAAAGTCCCCCAACACTTAGCAGTGTTTGTAGCATAATCCATTACACGTTTCGTCCTTGAACTCCATTAACTTTTTTTGTCTCTAGGCCGCATTTACCTGTGGAGAGAGAAAAAAAAAAAAAAAAAAAAAAAAAAGCAGCCGCCAAACTTGGCAAGGTCTTTAGCTACAGCAACCTTACTCCTCCGCCAAAGCTGTGTTTATTTCCACTCCATTTCTTTGTACCTTGAATGCGCCGCGCTGCCAGCAGGGAATGATAAACTCTTGGAATGCGTAAGAGGCGAAAAACGTGACAGCTTTTGACTCCCCTTCACCTGCTGCCTCCAATGTATCTTGTTTATTTCACCGCTTGTTTATTATTATTATTATTTTATTTTGCGTAGCCGTAACTGTCGTGCTACGCGGACCTTTTAGATGTAAAACTGATAGGCGTTGATAGGCTCTTCTAGGCGTTGATAAGGCAATGCTTTTTTTAACAGTCATAGCGCTTTTGTTAACGCTCTAAATGACGTGGTTGTGTTTTTAACGATTATTGTTGTTGTTTATGTTAAAGCAGAAATTTTCGTATGTGTAGTGCACTCTTTTTTATAAGGAGGGCCTTATATCGAAATTAAAAGTCTACACACGTCTGTTAACCTTCTCTTTTCTTGTATATCGAAATAAAAAAATTCCATATGTCATATATATATATATATATATATATATATGGATAAATTCAAAGTTCAAAAAAAAAAAAAATTCAAAATCTAATACAATTACGCTCTGATAGCAGTAAGCGGCAGTAATAATGGAAATTAAAATAAAATAAAAAAATGCGTTTAAAATTCATTTCATATTCAATTCGGAATGGTACCACTTGCATATTTTTGCAAATATAATAATAAGAATAATAATAACAGAATGGAAAATTGCAAAAACTAGCTGGGCAAAATATGCCAAAACCAATGTGTATCGACCATACAAACCGACTGTCTTATCGGAAATCCTAAAGATATGCGCATTTTAAAATTATTTTGTGATATTGCTGTAGAATTGAATTTTATGGCTTAAGGGACATGATATTTAATAAAAAAATGTAACACACAAAACGTTTAAAAAACGCCCCTTTAGGCTCAATATAAAATCTGAAAGCTTTCAATTTTTGTTTATTTGTGTGTATCGAAATCAAAGAGAGATACGTACATATATCTATTGCATTTTTTATGTTGAAATTAAAAAGTTCCATATATGTATTGCATATTTTAATATCGAAATTCAAAACCATATGACTGCATTTTCCCCCTTTCTTTATGTTCCCCTTTTTATTTTCTTCTCTTCTTTTCTTTTTACGTTTATTTTTATAACTTATAACACTTATTTTTAAAACGTTTGTAACACCGCAAATTTGCTTTTTGGACGTTAAGTTATACATTTATAACGCTTATGATGGATTTAAGGCTTATGACTTTTGCGTCGAAACGCTTTCTAAATAATGCATGGATACTCAGAACGCAAAGAAATATCATATTGTCCAATGTTTACTTTTCAGACGATATCGTATATTGCTTTATAGACACCGTATATAATATAGTATATTAATTTGGCACTAATAGAAGATGTTTCGAACGCCATAGGGGCAAAATCGTTTGGTTTTTATTTATATATTTATCAAATGAATGTCTTATTGATGTTTCAATATCAAATTAATGTCTTCATGGAAAAATTAATAATTTTTGTATCGTTTCAGGAAAAGAAGAAAATTCCAAGAAGGATCTACGATGGAAACTTACTAGTCCTCACACTGGAATGCAGTGCAAACGATTTGGTCAAATATGCAGTTGTGTCTTATTCTACGAAATTCTGCGAAAGTGTAACATGCTGAAGAGCATATATTTATGAAAAATGACTTTTTTTATGTTCCTGTTGAAACTCTGTTTTGCTAAAGATGGCGTAAACAAAATCAAAAAGTGGAGACGGTACTGCATATAATATGCACTGCTCTTAAAGAATTATCCTGTTTTTTATTTGCCAAAGAATTATCGCGCGATGGAACTATTATGCTTATAGAGTGTTTTATCGGCTGCAGGCAGCTAAAATGAAAAACCAAAGATTATTTATTGTTTTGTGGATTGTCGTCATCATCGTGAGCTTCAATTTCTGTCGTGTATCGCCTATGAAGGATAATCCCGCAAAAGGGAAAAGTCTGTATCTTTTTGTTATTGTTGTACAAGCATCACTTTGAAATATTATTGTACAGGCATATTTCGTTTTATTGCGCCTTTGTTCCCCACAGAGGGCTTCTTTAAATTTTGTCGATACAGCAAACACCTTTTTTTTTTTTTTTTTTTTTTTTTTGTAAAAGTCTTTAGACTATAGTTGTTTTTCTTGAAAGTCTGATTTTTTTTTTTTTTTTTTTTTTTTTTTTTTTTTTTTTTTTTTGTAGTAGAACCTTTGCTAATGTAATTTCCTTTTTTTGTGGAAATCGGAACATTTTATGTATATATATATTTCTTTTTTGTAGAACCCCCAAAATTATAATATTTTTTAAAGTTTTTAAATTATGTATATGTATCTACAACCAAGAGATAATTTAATTAATAAAAGTGGTAAATTTACTGACATGAAGAAGTCTTAAATGAATTTGATAAATTTTGATTAAATATACTTAAAATATATCTTTCTGAAGGCCGAAAACTTTCCATATTTTTTCCTTTACTGTGGAACCGTTAAAAATAAAACGGTCCTTAAACCTCCCCTTTTTTTTTAATTTTTAAATTTTTTTATCTGCGGGTATGAAAAGCCGAGTATTTTTTGTGGAGTCCCTTAAACTATATTTTTTTGGAAAGTTCCAGAATCATACATATATATATATATATATATATATATATATATAATGTTGTATGATCTATTAAAATAATTCTACTTTAATTAAACTTAGGAGATAATATAATCAATTAATCAATACTGTTTAGGAAATAAATTATTATATATATATATATATATATGATTCTGGAATAATATATATACAGTGTCTCAAAAAAGTGATGGGACATTTTGTGCTTTACAAAAAGAAACAGCAATAAAATAAATTTAAAAAACATGTAAAACTTTTTGTGGGTGTGTTTCATACTTAAATTTAGTAACAATTATTACATAACATACATTTTCTCAAAATATTAAAATATTAATTTAATAAAAATACAATTGTTTAGAACGGAGCAGAAAATGGCTCACTTAAGTGATGGGACACTTACTTTTCCATCAAATATTTATCCAAAAATTTTACTTTTCAAAAGGTTTTAATATTTTGTTGGATTTCGTTTTACTTTTAAAACATGATTTAATCTTCTTGGGATGGATTCAACTAATTTTTTTGTGATTTCTGGAGTGATTTTACCCCATTCTTCTTGAAGCACCGATTTTAATTGTTGTTTTGAAGAAATGGTGTGTTTGCGAATTCTTGATTCCAATTCTTGCCAAATATTCTCTATGGGATTTAATTGGGGAGATTGTGGGGGTGTTTTTATTATTTCAGGACAGATATACAGCAGCCAGAGTCTAACGTTCAATGCACTGTGCTTGGGGTCATTGTCCTGGTAGAATTTAAAATCGTTATGAAGGTTCAGTTTTCGTGCTGAAGATTTCAAATTTTGATTTAAAATGTCAATATACTTGTACTGATCCATTATACTGTCAATAAAAACAAGATTACCAACTCCAGCGGACAACACACACTTCCATACCATAACTCCTCTTCCACCATGTTTACTGTTGGCACCAAGTTCTGTTTGCGAAATTCTTCCCTGGGTTTTCTCTCCACACCAAGATTCTACCGTCAGAACCAAATATATTAAATTTACTCTCATCAGCAAATATAACTTCATTCCAGTAATCAGAATTCTTATTTATGTTGGGTTTTGCGAAAGCCAGTCTGAGTTTTCTATTCTTTTCACTTACGAAGAATTTTTTCCTGGCTGCTCTACTGTGATATCCAGTAGATCGAATTACTCTTCTAATAGTCTCAGAATTAACAATTACTCCATATAATGCTTGTAAATCAGCAGCAACTTTAGGAGCACTCATTCTTGGATTTTTTTTAAATATTTCTAACGATAATTCGCTTTATTCCATTGGATAGCTTTGATGGTCGGCCAGGTCTTCTTTTATCCTGAATCATATGATTCTTTTTATATCGTTTAATGATACTGAAAACTGTTGAATGACTGAAGTTAATTGTTTCAGTAGTTTCTCTAATAGATTTTCCACGTTCAATATGCAAATTAATAACTAATTTTTGAATTCCAGGCAAAGTTTCTTTTCGTTTAGCATTCATGGCTGCACAGAGCTAAAAAACACAAAAATTCCAAAACAAACTGGAGAGAAATACTGCAGACCATTTTATAAATTATTGGCAATTGCTTCTGAGTAAAAATAAATACCCAAAAAGATATTTTTATTGCTTACTTCAGACGATTTTTGTTGCATAGTACATAGTGTCCCATCACTTAAGTGAGCCAGTTTCTGCTCCGTTCTTAACAATTGTATTTTTATTAAATTAATATTTTAATATTTTGAGAAAATGTATGTTATGTAATAATTGTTACTAAATTTAAGTATGAAACACACCCACAAAAAATTTTACATGTTTTTAAAATTTATTTTATTGCAGTTTCCTTTTGTAAAGCACAAGTGTCCCATCACTTTTTTGAGACACTGTATATATATTCAACATATATATATATATGTTGCAGCATATAACTGCGTGACTTTAGTAATTAATAATCTCCTTAATTTTAGAATTTTGAAAGCCTTTATTATCCCACACTGTCTGTTTTTTTTTAATAGAATCCCTACCGTTCTGAAAAAAATTAACTTTTATTTATTTCTCTATACATCATTCTCACATCTTATTTATTTGATTTTTGATGTGCATTGAGAAGGGCGACAAATGGGCATCAAAAGCTATTTACAGGCATACACGAGGTATGCCTGTAATATTTAGAATGTTTCTTTGCTTTTAATTTCTCTCTTTCCAGTGTGGCTTCTGATTGCTTGAAAGTGTGACAATATAATTTCAAAATGCCCGAATGTTTGTTTTTTTCCATTGCAGTTTGTATCGGGACATCAGGTCGGATGTCGGTTCCATCGAATAGGGAACATCACTATCAGAATCTCAGGGATAGATATACAAACTGCACTTACGTGGATGGCAACTTGGAGTTGACGTGGTTGAAGGTAAGCAAGTCATCGATCCTTTGTTCTTTCGAAATGTGTTTTAAAAGGTATTCGGAAAAAAAGTCACGGAAGACTTTTTTTTGTTTCCAAAATGTAGTAGCACAACCTGTTGCGTTATTATGTTTATTTAGGAGTAGGAAACATGAAATATGTGTAATTGCCTCGCCAGAATTCGAGCTCCGGTTTTCCCTTATTCTAATCGGAGGTACTTGCAATTATACCACGAAGGCTTATGTAAAAAGAAAGAAAATACAGTAGAATCCTGGTATACGTCCGTTTGAAATACGTCCAACTTGGTATAAGTTCTGTTTGGACGCGAAAGGTTTTGCTATGTATATGATATATTTTTGGGGGAATACGACTCCAGTTCGACGACTCACGACTGCGGTCAGCTATCCTTGTTTAGTTCTTTCAAGACATTTCTGCGATTGTCCACGAACATAATTGCGCTTTTTGCTACTATCCCCTAAACAACCCGAGCTACGGCTCTCAGTTTTCGAGTGATTTTGTGTTTTTCTCGTAATTGTTTTCTAACTTCATTAAAAATTGAGCTTTAGGAAAGTTAATGAGAAAAGTCAAACAATGAAAGAAACACCAATAAGGTGAAAGAAAAATTGTTGAAAAGTATGAAGATGGTGTGGATATCCACAACTTGGCTATTGCATACCGCATCTGAGTGTGACGGTGTCTACAGTCGTGTAAAACAAAGATGCTGTTTTAAATCGGCTTACGTTATGAAGGAGAAAGAAAGTTCGTTGAAATCGATTACCAAACGAAGATTTGAAGACGTTAGAGCAAGTTAAAAAAAAAAATTCTTTTGATCTGTATAGCAGAAAAACATTTACGTACAGCATCGCGTGCAGTGCTTCATTTATGTGCTGTATGTATTTTGCTTTAGTATTTTAGAATTTGTTATTTTTTTAAACATATGAATTATTTTTCATTTATTTCTTATTGGAGAAGCTTATTTGATACACGTCCAAGGATCTGGAATGGATTAAGGACCGAGATATATCGAGGTAACACTCTACCTTGGAATTAAATTTCTGCAGGGAACTTTATGTTCTTTGCAAGCGTCTTCTGCGTTTCTACATTTTCGAATTATGAAAGTCGGAGGAGATTTCCTTATAACTTAGTGGTATAAGCGTGAAAATTTATACTTCTTTCGATGCCCTTGATAGAGTATTCACTACTTTTTTTTTTATGTTCCAAATATCAAACTGTTTTAAATAAAGTACAATTTTTTGTCCTCCACATAACATTGTAACGTATACTTTTAAAAAATTTTTAGAGGGGAGGCTTAATAGTTGCTCATTTTAAACTCATCATTTTATTTTTATATAATTGAAAAAGAATCACTTTGGGTTCACTAAAAAATGAAATTAGCACCAAATCCTGTAATCCTTGTCAAAATGAAACTAGCACCAAATCTGTATTCCCTATCAAAATTAATAAATATATCGACAGGTATGCTAATAAGTTAACTTTTACTTCATTTGCAAAAACACAATTATGTAAAATTATATACAATTTTACACAAATGGAACAGAAGAGAGAAACATTTGCCAATTCGGCGGAAGTACCATGTGTGGTCAAGATGATGTGACTATGTGAACGTGCCACATCATCAAGATAACTTACTAAGAATTTGAAAACAGGGTGATAGCTGGAGGTGAAAACATTTGTGTAATGTAACAAGGATGTCCGATCGTGAATGGTCCTCTTATTGATTCCAGATTGTTAAATGTTTCCCACACACAATTTTTCTTCTCGGAAATTCAAGGTTCATGCTAGTTTTTTAACGCACGCAGGTCTGATTCATAGACAAAGAATGGCTAACTGAAGCATATTACAATATTTGCTCTTAGTATCATAATCAAAAAATGGCGAAGTTTTGGATTCTCAATTAACTCTCTCTTGGATAAAAGATTTCTCTGAGAAACTGAGAACCAGTAAATGATCTTTGAGTGGGTATTAAAAAAATGCGTGCTAAAAAATCATCTTATATTTGAGGAAGTATTTCAGGAAAAAGCTCTGTATATAGAAAAGAAATAATGCGTAATTTTAATTAATATTAATAATGCAATAAACTTTTGTCCTAATTTTTGTAATCCTTAACCGAATAAAATCGAATTACCTTTATTTTTTGAACGTAATTAAAGAAAACTTGGGAAAATATTTTATTCAAATTAAACTGTTCTGGAAAAAGTATAGCATTTCATTCTGTTCCGAATAAAGTGTTTAAAAATGTATTCTCACATTCTAAGGACTCTGAAATATGTAGAAAAAGAAAATATATGCAATTATACGCATATTTACGACGTAATTACAAAATGTTTCCATCCGATCATGTCAAAACGCATTGATCCTAATGGCAAGTGACTGAATGTTGGTCTCCAAGAGGGGATCGCCACTGCTTCAAGAGGCAGTGCATGGGGTAAACCATTTAGGGCCTCTCCTCTTTTTTTCCTACTCCATGGGTGATTGTTCAATCTGTAATAATAAAAATACGACTATCCGGCATTCAGCTATCTGGAAAACTCAAATAACCGAAAATATAAAGCACAAAAGGACTGCGATTCGAATCAAACAAAAGCCGTTGCCAAACAGTGCGATTTAGCGCCAATAATGGACAAGCGTGACGTAACACGTGGGCACTGAGTAAACTCGATTAATTCTCGATAAGTCTGTTAAATTTTGTGAAAAATGATGTAAGTTAATTGCTATTTTTCAATCGGATTTCGAAAAAAATGTTAAAAATTTGGGAGGTGTCTTCAACGGTTATGCAGTAGAGTCACATCGAGAAAAGTGTGATTTATATTAAAATGGATAAACACTGGTAGTACAACGTGAAAAATTAATGTTTTCTTTCGACATCTTACATAATTTAAATGTAGGCTTTTGATATTCAAGTCAATAACAAATAAAATGACTCTTTCTATAATTTTAGACTGGAAATTTTTTCTTCTATTCATTTGGCTTTTCTGCAGTGAAAAGCATTTTTGTATTTTCACACTTTCAGTTATGCGGACTTTTCGCGTATACGAAATTCGGAATTTCCCAAGCTTTCCTAATAGTCGAGTTTTTATTGTACTTCTTTTGTCGGTCATATCGTGTTCATTAATATGCATTTTTTATGATAAAATCGAATTTTGAAATAATCCAGTACTTGTTCTTCTGTAGAAGAGAAGTCCTAGATTTTAATCCTTTTTTGCTTTTCAAAATATAAAGGGAAAAGTATAGCAAAAACAGTTAATTTATATTCTTGTTCATAAAAACAAAGCGCAACTTATCGAGAATGAATCGGGATTTCATGGTACGAAAGCGTTGGCGTTATGAGTGTGCTATTATGTCATGCTTATCCACGATTGGCGCTAAACTGCATTCTTGGCAATATTTTCACGTTGTTGAGATCCTACGTAAATACCTAAAAACAATTTCAGTATTATGTACGAGTCTTTATACCCTAAATCGAAATTGAATTCTTTCGGAATGAAGCATCATTATCTTTCTTACAACTAACAATGAACATATCAGTTCATTCTTTCAAGAATTAACCTGAATCCTGTATTAAAGTAAATTTGCATCTCCAGATCTTTCACATTTCGAGGTTGTTAGATATGCCGCATACAGTCGATGCGTGCTTTGAAGTAGTTTAAACATTCATTTTCTTGAGACGGCTAAGGAAATGTTATATGATGATATTGTGATTTCAGGACGATTCTCTGGATCTCAGCTTTCTGCAAGAGATTCGAGAAGTGACGGGGTACGTTTTGATATCTCATGTGGACATACAACGGATCGTGCTACCCAAGTTGATGATCATCCGGGGTAGAAACCTCTTCAAACTCAACGTGCGGGACGAAGACTTCGCCCTTATGGTCACCCTCAGCAACATCTTCAACCTGGAGTTGCCATCTTTGAGAGGTTAGTACGTTATGATATATAGTTGGCGTTAGTTGTATTAATCCATTGTATTTTTCCTTGCATTTATTGTTTGAAACGTATTTTATGTAGATTCTTCGTTAAGCTACACGGGCGTAACGGATGTTCTCACATCCAAGAAACCTTCCAAGCACGGGATTTCACCTTACAATTTCGGCTTGTGGATAGAGAAGGTAGGCGAACAAAAGGCTCGGATTTCGAAAGATCGAACAGATCTACTGCCAATGTACTCGATCTTTCAAAATCCTCTTCTTCGCCCCTTCATCTTCATTCCTCTGATATTCCTCTCGGGAATTGTGGCCGAATAACTCATTCATACGAGGTGTCCTTTGGACTTTACAAGGTACTAAGCCAGACACATCGCGCTTTACCGTCAGATATCGGCTCAGTATCCGTCGGATATTGTAATGTTAATATTATTATGTAGGTTTCTTTGACAGAAATAATTATTGTAATAGTTACCGGTAGTTTATCCATGAGTACTTTTCACTTGTTATGTTCTTGCTGCAATCGTGATTTTCCGAAATTAAATTACTCTCAGATAACCTAAGGTAAGTTTTAACTTGCGCCATTTAGCTATATCTCAAAATGACCCTGTTCTTAAGTGCCTCCACTTCAACGAACGTTTATTGAATACATTCTCAGTAATAAAAGTATTTGCAACTCCTCCCCCTCTCCCGGGAGAAAAAGAAACATGTTACGAGTCATTTACTTCTGGTGACAGGAATGTTTTCTTGTTGTGTCTGCACCTGGGGTCTGATACCGTTTCTCATTGCCTATTGTTTTCGTGGAAATCGTAAAATTCTTTGCTGATCTTCTCAGAACGAGGGAAGCTATTGCCAACTTAAAAAGAGTTTTTGAAACAATTCGGAATAAAATTTAAAGTAAATATAACAGAGAAAATCAAAAGGATATTTTGAAATAATAACTAGAAAAAAAAACTTATTATTATAAAAAAGAAAGAAAAGAAAATTAAGACAAATTGAAAATTTAATTACACTTAATTATATTCTTACTCATGAAAAACTTAATTAAAGCATTTAATTAATTGAAAAATAAGTAAAACTTAATTATTTTTTTTCTTTTGCCAGCCAGTAGTTCAAAAATGCTTTACAATTTTGGATTCAAACTGAAATTACTCGCAGACCAACACAACCTGAAAACAGCTGATGGACCAGATTATTTTTTAGCAAAATGAAAAATTTTTTATCCATAAAATATCAAATATTTTTACTAAATTGTAAATTTCGCCTACTAAATATTTATCATAACATGGATAAACAATTAATGATAATGCAAAGAAATTTTTTAAAATTTATTTTCGATTTGAAATCTAAAGTTTGGTACCTGCAAGAGGCTTTTGTTTGTTACATTTTGTAATTCAAACATATTAATAGCTAGATACTAATATTTTAGACCAAAAATTTATTTCAAATAATTCTTATATGTTTAATCAATGATTAAATAACTTTAATTAATGCATTTAATTTGCTTTATTTATTTTATTTATAATTACTTTATTTAATTCAAATTAAATGAACAAATTTTGGAAACTTCACAGAAAACTTTCCAAGTGAAACTCCAACTTGAGAATAAATAATGACAATTTAGTTTAGCTCTCTTATTTGTAAAATTTTTCTTCAATATATAAATCAAAATACTTATGTTTATATGTAAATAATTATCAGTTTTTTATGTAAGTGCAAAATTAATTTTTGTAATATTCAAGCATTGAAGGGAAAGTACTAAAAATTATCTTCATTACACATTGTGGATGCTTGTTGGCATATCAGGTTTTTTCTTATTAATTTCAACTGCGAAAAAAAGCTGTTGAGATATAAATACATTCCCAAGCAAAATGATTATTCTTAGTGCAAAAATTCATAACTGAGCTTATTTATTTTTTGGCAAGTGCGAATAAAAAGTCTAAGTCTGACTAGTGAGTAAAAAAAAAAGTCTGTATCTTCAAATCCTTGAATATGATCTGTACTGCATTTAAATTAATAAGTTCAGATTTTCTAATGCGTAATTGGGTTTTATTTTTAATGATAATGAAAATAATGTAAAATTGGATTTCAAATTTTTAAAATCAATGCACCTTTCTTAAAATTTTGAAATCTTTGCAACATCATATTCGCAAAATTATATAATTGAAATGTATTTACGGGCCACATAAAATTGCTTTGGAGGCCGCTAGTTTGAACCAATACTTTACAACATCTGTCATTTTGTATTAAATTTCTTAATTGAGACATTCATAAATCAGCAGAATGAAAGGTAAATGTATTTTTTTAAACACTGCAGAGACAGCAATACTTTATTATTATTGACACCTTTTTTAAAAAAGAAAGTGTTTTTTTTTAATAATTTTTAGTAATTGAATTATAAAAATGGAAGTAATTTAGTTGTAAATGATGACGTAGCTAGGGTAGGGCAATGGGGGACACCTGTTCCTGGCCGCAGCATCCAAGGGGTGCCAAATTGGTGCTACTAATTGTAGAATGAAATGTTTTCCATTCTCGAAACACAGAAAAAGGCACAAAATATTTAGTTGTCCCTGGGCGCTGCAAACCCTAGCTACACCTCTGGTTATAAAAACGTAATTGATTTTAGTAATTTAATTAAAAAAATGTAATTAGTTTTAGTGATTTAGTTAAAAAATAATTAACTTTAGTAATTTAGTTACTCATTTAGTCCAGTTTCAAACAGTCTGGGATATTAGCAGAACCAGTTTCCCAGACAGTTTGAATTATTAATAATTAGCTGTTACCTGGCATGCGTTGTAATGCTACTTAAAGGAAAGAAAGTGTTTGTGTTTTAATTCTGTTAATGAAATTTATTCTTTATGCGTATTTTGCATGTTTTGATTGTGGTCACCTGAAACCATGTTTGATAAGGTGGTGAATTTAATTCTGGCTCTTTCACTTTTCTACCCACGTAGCACATTACTAGTGCTTTTTTCTTAAGTTTGATGGCTAAGTGATACATGCATAACAGCTACACTTGGATGAAGACTGTAATCATAATAGAATGCACCAAGATTTTAATCAGTTTGCAATGTTCATTTAGATCAAAGCAGTGAGTATTGGAACATTTTCCAGTCTTGTATCCCATTGTTCATCTGCTTCAGATGAACTGGCTGTAGCAGTGTGTACTTGAACAATTGCCACTCTTGCTTCCCTTTTATTGTCTGTTTCAGATAAATAGGCTTGAGCAGAATTTTTGGGTGCTTTCTAGTCTTGCTTCCTGTTGTTCGTTTGTTTCATATGAATGGGCTTGAGCAGTGCATACTTGAACATCTTTGAGTCTTGTTTTCGAAGCTCAGGATGCTTTTTCTTCTGAGCTTGATGCGTACACCGAGCTGTCAGTTTTTATTTTGGTGGTTTATAATTAGCTATAATATTCTGACTGTGCGAGGTACTGTTGTATTATATTGCTGCAAGGGTGAGTTCATTGATGTCTATTTAAACCAGGGATTCTGAACCCTTTTCTTGCAGTGACTCCTCTTAAAAGAATGATTTCTACCTTGTATTTTATAATGTACAGTGTAAAACATTATCTCACTACAAATAATTGCACATAAATAATTTCCAGATAACAGACTGAGAATATGAACAAATGCTTTGAAAATATGGTTTATTAGATTTATGTTTTATTATTTTTTGTATTAGTATCACTTTTAATTTTACAAATATAAACAAGTTTTTGGGGAAAAAATTACAGATTCTAACTACACATTCACTTTCAATGAACGTGATGGTTGCGTTCAATGTACAGTTTTTAATATCTGACATAATGCTGCATAAACTAAAGTTTATATAAATGACATAAACTTAATTCTTAAATCACCTCCTTCAAAAATATCCAACCTGTTTCTTGTTTTCTATATTATTGACTACGGCTCGACTACTAGGCAAGATGACTTCAACAAAAGTGCTGGCACCTTTCAAAAGTTAATAATTGTTCATCAAGGGCACCCTTACTAAGTTTAATTTGCGCAGAAAAGAATGCAGCCTTCATTGAGATGCCAGAACACCCATTATGAGGTCTTTAGTTTAGTGAATAATCATATTTAGTGAGATACATTACGGTGTCAGCACTCTTATGAAGTTGAATTTAGAACTTGGAGAAAGCAACTTCCATCAAAGTGCCCTACCTTTAGGCTGGTTTCTGTCTAGGCAAAATCTCAATCATAAAGGTGCCGTCACCTTTACATGTGTGAAAGAATAGCGAAATCCTCTAATGTGATTCTATCTAGTTTCTTTTCTATTTTTTTTTAATTTCCTTCATTTATTCTTTTTCGTTTCTTAACTTTACTTAAGTTTTTATTTTTGTTTTCAGATATTCTGACAGGGAGTGTTGGTTTTTATTATAACTACAATCTGTGCCATGTCCGTACCATCAAATGGGACGAAATACTTACCGGACCAGACGCAAAGCCTGTGTACGTGTATAATTTCACCTATCCCGAGAGACACTGTGAGTTCAAAAGTATCGTTATTTATTTATTTATTTATATTTGAAAAGAATTTGTGTCTGTATATGTGAAATACCATATTTTCTTCCATATTTCTTCCCTTACCATTTTAGTGTAAGGTTCTGAAAATTTTAAAAAGTTCTTATCATTTTCCTCTTCCTTCGACATGTTTGAAAAATGAACTCATCTAAATTATAAAATGGATTTGATCGCATAGTGATTATTTTCATGTTAGTAACAGAGACAAGCCTTTGCAAATGACCTACAATGGTCTTTCCGGACCTTTCCCTTCTGATTGGCAAACTATATGCCTGCCTAATGTGAGAACTGATTCATCACTGTGAAACAAAAACAAGCTTCCATTCAGTTAAGATTTTGCGGAGTCAGCTGCACATTCAGCTTCTATAATTATCTGTTATTGATTGGTGGCCTAAGGAGTAGCAGAGACAATAATAAGAATGAGTTAGATTCAAGTTAAGCAAAATAAAGGTTGCCTTAAGAATTATGTAATTAAATCATTCACATAATTTTCACCTCTCAATATTTGGACTGTAAAATTAGTACAAAGAAAGGGAGAAAATACACTAGGAAATATGGCATTACCTTTTTGATTTTTAGTTTAACAACCTTAAAGCTGTTTAAAATTTGAATTTATGGTTTGTTTCATCTGGAATCTTTATTTTTTAAGTCTGTTTTGTAAACCCCTAAACTAAGCCTTTATTTTTCAGTTTCCATGCAAAATTTATCAATTTTTCTTTTCCTATATGCTTTTGATTAGTGCAACAAGACATATAAAAGATTCTATAAATATTTTTCTAAATTTTTTATATTTTTTAATATTTCTATGGTGCAAAATAAATTGTAAATAATTATCCTCTGTCAACTCATTAGTGTGTTTTTCTTAAAAATCCTAAGACAGCAGAAAATTCCTGCTTTGCACAGGTCTACTACCTGGCTTATAAATTTCAAGAATTCCAAAGGCCAAATAGGCAGGTGGATAGATAGACTCTTCCTTGCCCAGAAAGCTGCCGATATTGTCCCAGGCTTGAAGTGAAATACAAGCTGCTTAATCCTGTTGCACGTCTAATTAAAACTTCATCTGACCCAGACCCATGGAGAGATGAAGAATTAGGTGAATTAATGATAAAGAAATTCAGTTGGAAGATTGTGACATTAAACCCCCACTTGACTTAATCATGTCTTCAAATAGGAAATCTACCTGGCAGACATTTGGATCTGTAGCCCTATGTTGGGGGAAACATGTTGGGCTCTCTGGGACTTACTGCAAGTTCAAAACTGCGTCTTGTACCATAATTTCAAATCAGCTGATGGAAAGGCATTCTGTGGCAGCTGATATTTCTCAGATCATTGATGTCCCTAACCTTTTCGCGTGGGCTCGAAAAACAGTTGTGTACCTTCACTGGGGGCTGTTGGCTCAGCGGTTATGCAAATGGAGAAAAATTATCGAATCGAGTCTTGACGACTAGGTGATTAGCGCTCTTCTGTCGGGCAGGCAAGGAAACTGTCATGATTTCCTTTCAATCCAGTTCCAATGCCCAAGGCGTTAAAATGTGGGATGCACTAATCGCTTTCACACTGCAGGTAGATGAATGCAGTTTTCCCAAGGGGAAAAAAATATATTTTACCTTCTTCAGATGAAATGTATGCTACAACTATAAAATTTTGTTCTAAAAAGTGTTCCATTTTATGATTAAAATAGTTTTTTAAACTTGCACGTAGATTATGTACTAAAAAATAAGCGAAGCAATCGGAGTTAAATATATTCACTTGTCATCGTATCGTAAATTCAGTGAGTTAAAATATTCAAACATTTCCTGCAAACAATATGTACATTTTCATTTTTAATAGCATTATTATTCTGATTTTGAAGAGAAAATTAAATTGAGTTTATTTACTACAAAGAAACTAAAAACTTTACTAAAAAGCATTTCCAGATTCCAAAATAAGTATTATTACTTTTACACTTCTAGTAATATTCATTTCTGGAGAAATGGAAATTGGTCACTGCATTTGTACTGCACTAAAAATTTACAATGCATGAGCCAAGAAATATTTTATTTATTTTTCTTCCATGTGGCGTTGCAAATAGCGATCCCAGAGTTGATCTGCCTTTACATCAGGCATATAAGATGTTTAATTCTTTTTAGCCGCTTCATAGTTTTTGGTTCAAGAAAGAAATGCAGATGTAAACCCTGGAGCTTTAGAAAATAAAATCTTTGCTGAGTTTTAATGTATTCATTAACAAAAATTTAGTTTTATCACTTAGCGATATAAGATATTACTTTCTCGATAGATATTACTTTGTATGTTAGCTGTTCGATAATTTATATTGCTACACCATTATTTCTTTGAATGCAGAATAAGAATTGCATATACAGGAACGCATTGATATTTCAGAAAGTAAACATCTTTGTCAAATAGCGAAATATTTGTTCATTTTTTTATGATTTACATTTTCAGAATGTTAAAATCACCTTTGAGGTATCAAACTGTTATGAGGAATTTTCAGATCTCAAGCTATTTACACTTGCTTTCTTTGGGAGTAATGAAGCTGGGAATAAAGATTCATACTGAATTGATGAATATTAATGAAGATTCGCACTGAGGATTAAATTCAGAGAATTAAAAAGTGGTACACATCTGAATTCCTGTATACATGCTTAGTATTTCAATATCTAAATTTGATTCCCTCCAAAACACAATTCTCATATAAAATTAATTACTTTCTGAACACTACTAGCAACTGAGTGGTTAAGGCCACTGAATGCTGTTAGTTCAACGTCAGGCGATTGAGCTGGTCGCATGGTTAGTTTTCATTGTTTCCTCCTTGTGAAACGTGAATACGAACCAATTTCCTCTAAAAGATCTCCACGAAAGCATCTTTTTCTTTAGGTAGGCAGCCTTCGTGTGCTTTTCCATATTCAATTAACCTAAACGGTGTCTAATTTCTGAACGAATTGATATAGATATGGCATTATAGACACAAACATATAACAGCGGATAAATTAATAAATTTTGAAACTTTTTTGAATGAGAAAATGTTTCATAATAATTGATTTAGTAAAAATTTGTATTTCATTTGTCGCACAATTAAAATTCATTTTGCCATCAAAATTATTCATAAAAGAAAACACTCATAAGTTTAGGTTTCTTATTTCAAATATAATTTTATTTTCATTTGTTGGATTAAAGAAGGTGTTATCTACCTAAGCGAAAGGGGCTATCGTGGAGCACCTTTAAAGGAAATTGGCTGATATACCCTAATTATATGTGAGAGAACAAGAAAAGTTCATGCAGTCAATCTGTTCATTGGAATTTGAATGCAAGTTAAATTATCAGAGTTAAAGAAATATTATCCGCTCGGCCGCTAGTTTTCATTCAGAACATAGCAAACCAAAATTTCACTTAAGTAAGCAGTAGTCGTGGAATGTATGTCATTTAGAAATAACATTAAAATTAATTTTCATCACCTGAAACATTTATATTTATTACACTGCCTTAACAGGCACATTAAAAAATGGAATAAAGTGGTAAAAACACTTATGAAAAGAATGAAAGGAAGACAATTTCAAATTCGAATTGAAACCAAATTAAAGGGAATTTAATTGGAAATAACTGAAAAAATTATGCATTTTTAACTACATTCAAGCTTTTAAAATAATTTCCGAAGAAATTTAGCAGACGAACTTTCGAAAATAAAATTTCTTTGATATTTGACCTCCAAGCTGCATTTGCACAGGAAAAAACCTGAAAACTCAAACGCGTGTGAATCGAAGTAACAAATTATTCTTTTTATTTTCTACTCTCAAAAAATATTTCGTAGAAGATACCAAATTTGCCAACAACATATGTAAATTTAAAACACGGACAATTTTCCCCAATCCATTAGCGGAATCCCACAAAAGAACGCACTGTACGGGGTGTCATAAAACAGTCATCAAGCCTCAAGTGCTAGAATTCCTACCCCTGCCACCAATGACAAACTGTCCCGAGCCCCCAGTTGTTGTATACTTACTTCGGGACACATATGTCCCAGCCCCCGGGAAAAGGTTAAAGCATACTTTTTCTACAGAACAGTCTGATAGAAGCTGTAGTGCACTGAAACAGACTTTCATTACTATCCATTTTGGAATGTTTCACTACTTATAATCACTACTTAGATTGGGTACCCTGCATAATTACACAGTAAATTCTAAAATGTTTCAGGTACCTGTGATGAATCATGTGAAGCCGGTTGTTGGGGGGAAGGACCACATAATTGCCAAAATTTTTCGAAAATTAATTGCTCACCACAGTGCCATCAGGGAAGATGTTTTGGTCCGAACCCACGGGAATGTTGCCATTTATTTTGTGCTGGTGGATGTACTGGTCCGACGCAGGCAGATTGTTTGGTGAGTATTCAAATAATGCACTCTTGACTTCTGTCTCAGAACTTGTTTTAAGATATCAAAATTAAGTCCTTGTTATATAGCTGAGGGAAAAATGATAACTTTTTAATTTTTCAGAATTTATGTGTATAATAATTATTACATTTTTCCTAAATTTTTCTAAATCTTCAAATTTAATTAAAAAAAATTATATATATAATTTGTATATTTTTTTAAAATTTAAATTTTTTAAAAACATTTATAGATGCAACTCTTATGTTTTCAAAAGTTATATAAGAATTATATTTTTCAAATTTTTTTTTGAGTTTAAATTGAAGTTGAGGTAGCATAAAAGTTTTAGTGAAGTTTTGAAAGTTTAGCATAAAAGTTTTAGTTGAACTAGCATAAAAGTTTTAGTTGAGATTTTAATATTTAATTCAAAGTGGTCAAACTATATTGCATACCATATGCTGATTACAATGTTATCTACGATTGTGAAAACATAAAGATTCTGTTAAAATCAGCTAACATTGCAAAGAGGGTAAAATCTACTGCCAAACAAAGATCAGATATGTTAGAGTATGTTTAGGTATTGCTTTTGATCTGGATAGAAGAAAAACATTTCTGTGCAGTGCTTCTTGTACATGCATTTATATTTTACCCACTTCATTTGTAATTTAGTATTAAATAGTGTTTATAATAATAACAACAATACTCTTTTTTTTTTTTTTTTTTTTTTTTACAAAAATAGGTTTATTATTTTCCTTTTGGTTCTTTTTGGAAAAGTTCATTTGGTATATGCCCAATGATTTGGAATGAATTAATGACATATACTGAAGTATCACTGTGTTAAAAAATTTTTTAACTTTAAGCTTTTTTAACTTTTGTATTTTTTTTAAGGCTTGTCGAAATTTCTATGACAATGGAGTGTGCAAACAAGAGTGCCCCCCAATGATGAGGTACAACCCAGCCAGCTACTCCTGGGAAAGCAATCCAAATGGAAAATATGCATATGGCGCAACTTGTGTCAAAAATTGCCCAGGTGAGGTCTTGAAAAAATTTGTTTTGTTAAGCAGAACTATATGCAACAACTTTTGAATTGTATTTCTTCTATAATAAATAATTCATATTAAACAAAGGAGAAATAGGGTTAAATATTCATTTTATGCCTGTATGGTAATAAGTATTTTTTATAAGCTTTTATTTACTTCACTCATTGAGTTTCACAGTAGGTGGAATTCTGCCATCAAAATTTAACCTACTTCTTGATAAGTTATCAAGTTCAAATTTTGTACAAACACTGTTAATGCAATATAATTTGAAGTGTTTTTTTCAAAATTTGATTTATGTATTCAATGATAAATTTTTTTCCACATATATTTATTTAATGAATGAACTGAGCATATCAGAATGCACCGTCGAATACAGCAGAAAAAATTATAACTTAATTTGCAAATTTTTGAAAATCGTTTGATTTTTAAGGCTATTTGACATTTATGATTTTAAAACTTCAGCATCTAAAAATGTATCAGAGATAAAAATTTTGAAATTTTTACAGGTTATAAAACAAATTTTTCACCCTCTTTTGAACAAGAATAATAAAATAATATTAACTGAGCGATTTTCTACATTAAAAAATATTTATTGCAGTCTGAAGCAGATGGGGGGTGAGCATTCTAAGTTTGCCGTCTTGGCACACTGAATGATGAAGTTTGACATCTTGGTGCACTTAAGGATGAATTGCTGATTTTTATTTTCTTATTTTAGCTACAAGCAACCTAGTAACAAGTAACCTAGTTTAGCTACAAGTAACCTAGTATCTTAACAAGCTACAAGTAACCTAGCTCCTCCTATAATTGCTTTTACATCCAATTTCCAAAACTGAATGACTTATGCATTTGACAATGCAATTAAATTAATAGGTTTCGTTATTTAGGTGCCTCACACTTGCATTATTAGTGGAATAAAATTATAGATGAATTCTGTACACATAATTATTTAAGCCATGATTCTCTTTAAACTAAAGGATGAATAATTTTTTTCCTGTTGATGTACTTGTCATCCTGTCCATCCATTTTAATTAAAAGCTTTTTGTATAAAAAATCTTGTTTTGAACTGTATTTCTTTTAACAGACCTATATGCAATAGCCTTGAAAAGCTCCTTGATTTTTTTTTAAACAAAGAATTCCTGTTAAATTAAAAAAAAAAAAAAAAAAAAGAACAATGAGAAATTTAAGATCAAGCCAAATGAGTTTTCATGTAGATTTTCAATAAAACTCAAATGATTTTGAGGGCGATTAGCCACAGGTCCCTCTTCTTCAGGAGCAAAACCGATATTGCAAATAGCAGAAACTAAACATTTCTTAACAATCATTGCTGCTCCCATTTTGGAAATTTTTTTTTTTTTTTTTTTTTTTTGCTTCTGAAGAAGAAAGGCGTATGTCTGATCATTCTCATAATCAATAAGAGTTTATTCAAATTCTATGCCAAAACAAGGTTGCTTTTTTGCCTAGTTTTAAATAATTCTTGGTCTCAGTGATCAACAGGACAATAAAATAAATATTATAAAAAAAGAAAACGTGTATACAAGGATTTTACAGAGTTTAACTAGTTTTTGATTTCACATGTCCAATGAGTAATTAATAATAATAATAAAGATGAATAACTGAGCTTATTGTTTTTAAATTGCTTATTTTGTTAATCTGTGAAAGGCTGGTTCAGTTTGAAAGGAAAATTAAATATCTTGCACTTTGCCAAATTGTAACACATTGCATTTAAACTGCTCAATTTGTTGATTAAATTTGAAATACAAATATCTTATGTTTTGGATAGCAAAACATTTATGAATTGGTGAATTGAATTGGTTAATCAGAATTTCATTAAGTTTGCACAAAACATAAAATAGATAGAAAAATTCAAAATATAAAATTTGGGCTTCAAGGCACACATGCTCAGGGGAAGGACTACCTGCATTCAAAATTCAGTAGCCATTCAGTCACCTTTCTTCTCCACATTGTACGCATACATACATATACAGATTCTTCATTATTTACTAATAGGAGACAGAGATTGATTATATTTCATTAATTGGTTAATTATTTCAAATAGGAGACAGAGATTGATTTACTAATAGGAGACAGAGATTGATTATATTTCATTAATTGGTTAATTATTTTTAGCAGATTTCAAACTCATGTCAAAATATTCAGATGGTGGCTAATATTAGCAGATTTTTACAAAACATTATTACATTTTCCATATCCCTTAATTTATATCAAAATTCCTAAAATATAGTTCATTTAGCTTAGACTGAGGAAAATATTTATTTCAAGGCTAAGTGCTATGCGATAGACAATGCACTAGATGCAAAGACAAATGCTGAAAAAAAATTTTCAAATTCCTCATTTAAGACATTATTTTATTTTTGCTTTTTCAGATCATTTGCTGCGAGACAGTGGGGCTTGTGTGAGAACATGTCCTGCTAATAAAAAGGCAGAGAACCATGAATGTGTTCCTTGTGACGGACCATGCCCTAAAAGTAAGTGTCAAACCACATAAATGTTGTTTTGCTGTCTTAATAATTTTTTATTTGCAGTTTTTTAATTGATGAGTCGAGAAGCCAAACTACCTGGTTTTAGGATTTTTCAAAATAGATATGTTTGAATATTTTATATTGTAATATATAATATTAACATTAATTAATAATGTTAATTAATGTTAATATTATATAATATAATATTATATAATACAATTAATACAATATACAATATATATAATATAATTAATCTTAATACAATATATATAATATAATTAATGTTAATACAATATATATAATATATATATACAGTATATATAATACAATATATATAATACAATTAATACAATTAATATACAATATATATAAAGCAATTAATATACATAATATTATATATACTAATACAATATATATAATACAATTAATATACATATTATTATATATATACTAATACAATATATATAATACAATTAATATACATATTATTATATATATACTAATACAATATATATATTGTATTTATATATATTGTTTATTTTTCTTTTTAGTTTAAATAGATGTTAAATAAATAAATGGATAAACAATAATAAATAATAATAAACTTTTGAATTTAAAGAGATTATTAAATAAATAATAAAAAACTGCATTAAAGAGATTATTAAATAATAGTAATACAAATAATAATTAAAGCAATGCTAAACTTTTGAATTTAAATAGATTGTTAAAAAAAATAATAACTTTTGTATTTATAGAGTTCAAATAAACAATAATAAACTTAGTAAATTGCATGATGTTAGAGAGATATTAATAATTAATAAAATTAATAAATAATATATATAATAAATATATTAATGCATATAATAAAAAATTTTTGCATTTATAGTGACGTTAAATACATAAGTAACTAAATTATAAACTTTTGCAATTTAAAATAATAGTAATATATCTTTTACAGTTAGAGGGTTATTAATTAAATAAAAAATAAACTTAGAATTTCCGATGGACAGTCTTGTGCACTGGAGATAAAAGCATTTTATTCTGTACAGTAAAAATTTAAAACAAAATATGAAATAATAAAATAATAAAAAAAATTCAAAATTTAAAATTTGGGCTTCCAGGTGCCCAGGGGGGGAGGACTACACTATTAAAAATCTGATGGCTGTAGGTACCATTGTTTTTTCACAGAGAAAACACAGACATTGATGCAGATTTTTCATTATTTAACTTCTTTAAATATAATACAGGGTAATAATAGTTGTTGGCAACAATTTGAAGTGATTTAATTTATTTTTAGTGATTCAATGCAAAATGATGTTTTGAGGCTAATAACTCTTCTGGGCTAATGCACCTTTGGGCTAATAATAAACTTTTGCATTTAAAAAGATGTCAAATATGTAAATAATAAACTTTTAGCATTTCAAGATATGTTAGCATGTACTAAAACTTTTGCCTTAGAAGATAAATAAATATTATTAAATTACATTTAAAGAGGCTTGAAATTTAAATTGAATCATTAATTATTATTAATTAAATTTCTAACATCAAAGTGCTATTTTATTACAGATTGCCAAGGAGTTGATGTTGTGCATGCGAATAACATAGATTCGTTTAAAGGTTGCACCATTATAGAAGGCTCCATAACTATACTGGATACATCATTTGATGGGTATCAGGAAGTATATCAGAAGTAAGTTTGGTTATTACGTTTCAGATTTGAAGGAGTGATTCACGCAGCCTTAATTGATTTTATTTTCTTGGCCATTGTTTTATTTATTTAGAACTTTAATTAATTTATTTATGTATTTATTTTTTATTTATTGTTTATTTATTTATCTTTATTTGTTTATTTATGTATTATTATTTTATTTCACTATTTATTTTATTTTATTTGTTTAGTTATTACTTATTTTTCTGTTACTGTTATTTATTTCATTCATTTATTATTTTCTTTTCTTTTTATATTTATTTATTTTTAAAAAAGTTTACTAGCCCCAAAGGGCTATTAGTCTCAAAATGTTGTTTTGCTTCATTCACTATCAGTGCATTTTTTTTTTTTTTCATTTTTCATGCAAATCTGTTGCCATGTGGCAAAATGTAAGATATTTATCTTTCAAAATGAATCTGTCTGTTATTGATTAACAAATTGAGTTACTTAAAAGCAATAGATACAGTTGTTAAGGATGCCATTTCTTTAAAATGATTAATTAATGCATAATTCATGGAAAAATGCATTAATTCATGATATATCTAATTAAAAACATTCAGTATTTTTTTATAGGATTTCATTCTATATTTTTTCACTTTATAGGATTCTATTGTAACTGGGAGCTAAAAAAGCTGTTGTAACTGTCTATTGTAACTGGAGTTAAGACACTGCCAGACAAATAATGAGTTATTGCTATAGCATAAATAAGTTTCAAAATACTGAAGAAGGCTAAAATAACCTTTTGAGATTAAATAAGTCTTAAATTGAATGGAACAGACACAATGTGCTACAGTTCCACCACTTGTGGATATTTAAATTAATAGAAAAAAATTAAATTCTAACATGGATAACATAGTCTAAGACTACACATATATAACACATACACTATATTAAGCTAGCTCAGATGTGTAATAATACCAGTGTGTATTTTAATATCAGAACCCTGAACACCAGGATATAACTGGTAGGAGTAAGTTACAGCAAGACGTAGCTGAAAAAGCTCTAATCTAAACATTCAGAACACTCATTTTAAATACACACAAACCTAATTTACATTCTGGTAAGGAGTAATGAAAGGAAAAGTTATATTAAAGACTTAAATCATAATAACTGTTTAATTAACATAAAATATCTTACAACATTTCAAATAGACACAAGATGTAGAATATTCCCATGTTAGTATCCTATAAAATGTTTCGCTATTCCACCTGAGCCTTCACTATACATTTCTACTAATAATTCATATTAAACTTCAAAAGAGCTTTTTTGAGTAACCATAATCTGAACGCCATCAGTTTTTTTTATTTATATTTTTTCATTTTACTGTACTGTTTATTTATTTTAATATTATTTTACGTAATTATTTATTTATTTATTTTCGTTTCCTTTTTATTTATTTTACTATTTATTTATTTTATTTCACTTTTTATTTATTCATTATTTTATTTTTATTTACTTATTTGAAATATAGTTTTACGTTTGGTCCCAAATACCCAAGAATGCATCCCAGCAGGTTAGAAGCCTTCAGCTCTTTGAAGGAAGTTACAGGATATGTCAGCATTCAAGCCTTGCATCCGGAATTCAAGAACTTGTCTTGTTTCCAAAATTTAGAGATTATTGGTGGAAGGCAACTCACAGAGTAAGTATACAGTTACAATTGAATCCCCAAAACTGATCCTCTATCAGTCAAAGTCTCTGTTAAGTGAGCTGGTACTCACTGTAAAGAAATCACTCAAAAAGTGTGGTAATATCAGAAAAAAATATGTCAAAAATCTCAGATTCTTTTATTAGTGATTGATCTGTCTTACCATTGATGGGTTAGCCAAGAAAAGTCAGTTATTAATCAATTCTGAAAATTTAGGTTCAAAAAGAGTTAGCTTGTTATGCTTTGGAGCTTATTATGTGAGTGATTAGGGTAGCTGACGACAATTTTTGTGCACTAAAGAGAATTTGTATATTTTTCACATTCAACTTGAGGTGTTTGCAACTCTTTATTTCACTGTGGATCATTAGTATTTATAATAAATTGATTAATCGTTTAAAGAGATATTCCTTACAAAAATGTCTTGCAGAATAAAGAAATGCAATACAGTCAAAAGTCGTTAATCCGGACTCGTCGGGACTTCGGTGATTCCGGATTATCGATTTTTCCGGATTATAGATCATCAGTTTAAATCTCGTAAAATGGCATGCAGAAATTATAAAAGTAAAAATATGAAACCGTAATTTACAAAATAAAGAACAATTATGATCTAAAGGGTATCAAAATTGACAAAAGAAAAGCTTAATATTTATTGGTTTACTTTATTAAACATTTCTTTCAATGTAAGTTGTTTCAGTTGCTTCGTTTTTTTTGTGATAATACATTCTCTTTAATTCTATAAACAGACATAATTTCTTGTTCAGATACAAAGGTCCGCTGTTCAAGTCCTATAACTGCTGTGTCGAGAATACCGACTAATTTGTCAATCGAAATTTATTCATTTTCAATAAACTCTGTCACTTTCTTCGCTATCGGAAGCGAATTATAATGACGAGGCATTTGATTTAAATCATATCAAAGACGGAGTACATTGAGATGAAATACTACATTGAGTAAGCAATTATAAGCCAAATAAAATAAAAACATCTGCCCTCAAGATAAGGATAGTGCTGATAAATCAACTTCCAATTCATTACACGCCACACTGCGTTAAAGATAAACAAAGTTTAGATAAACAAACGTTTAAGTTTAGATAAACAAAGAATAAGCCTTTATCCATTTTTTGCAGCAATTCCATTTTTTGTTTAATGGACTCTGAAAGATACTTTCGCTTTGTATATCCTTTACATATTAGTAAATATATATCGGAAATTCTATTTGACATAATCGAAAGTTCAAGCTTACTTTTATAAAATTGCTCTAACAGTCTGCAAAAAATAATAATCCGGATCCAATTCGAAGATTAAGGAACAACGCAATTTGCAACATTAACTGAAATAGATAATTACATAATTTTAGCTTAGCTTATCCCGTCCGTTATACATTAAACGCGCATTCGTAAACGTATTTTGCGCATGCGCACACGCAAATTCGCAGCGGTAAAGGTCTTACGCGCATGCGTCAACGCGACGCATGCGCAGAAAGTTTGTAGCTTTGAGGTCCGGATTATAGATCATTCCGGATTATGGGTGTCCGAATTAACGACTTTTGACTGTATTAAACTTCTGTAGAATCTTTTAGAATTATGACCCAGTTTTCTATAAACTAAGCCAAAGATCTATAATTCTAGAAAATTATAAATATAGCTTCTTTATAATTATATACTGACACAGTTGCAAAGTCTCTCAATTTTACCGGAAAACTCCTGATCTCTGACTATACTTCATATAACTTAATTTACAACATATTTCTCCCTACACTCTCTTATTCTTAAAATTTCTCATTTTTATGTATGTTATTGGTCCCCAAAAAAGTGATTTTGGGCATCTGAAAGCGCTTGGTTTTCTCTAGATTACATACAGTCAAATGTAGTTAATTCGGACACCCATAATCCAGACCTCAAAGATACAAACTTTCTGTGCATGTGTCGCATTGACGCATGCTCGTAAGACCTTGACGGCTGCGAATACGCGTGTGCGCATGCGCAAAATACGTTTTCGAATGCACGTTTAATGTATAATGGACGGTATAAGCTAAGCTAAAATTATCTAATTCAGTTAATGTTGCAGATTGCGTTGTTCCTTAATCTTTGAATTGGATTCGGCTTATTATTTTTTGCAGACTGTTAGAGCAATTTTATAAAAGTAAGCTTGAACTTTCGATTATGTCAAATAGAATTTCTGATATATATTTACTAATATGTAAAGGATCTACAAAGCGAAAGTATGTTTCGAAGTCCATTAAACGAAAAGTGGAATTGCTGCAAAAAATGGATAAAGGCATATCCTTTGTTTATCTAAACTTTAACGTTTATCTAAACTTTGTTTATCTTTAACGCTGCGGTGCGCAATGAATTGGAAGTTGATCTGTCAGCACTATCCTTATCTTCAGGGAAGATGTTTTTATTTTATTTGGCTTATATTTCCTTACTAAATGTAGTATTTCATCTCGATGTACTCCGTTTTTGATATGATTTAAATCAAATTCCTCGTCATTATAATTTGCTTCCGATAGTGAAAAAAGTGACAGAGGTTATTGAAAACGAAAAACTTTCGATTGACAAATTAGTCTGTATTCTCGACACAGCAATTATAGGACTTGAACAGCGGAATTTTGTAACTCAACAAGAAATTATGTCTGTTTGTAGAATTAAAGAGAATGTATTATCACATAAAAAACGAAGCAACTTAAAACAACTTACATTGAAAGAAATGTTTAATAAAGTAAACAAGTAAATATTAAGCTTTTTTTTTTGTAAATTTTGATACCCTTTAGATCATAATTGTTCTTTATTTCATAAATTACGGTTTCATATTTTTACTTTTATAATTTCTGCATGCCATCTTACCAGATTTAAACTGATGATCTATAATCCGGAAAAATCGATAATCCGGAATCGCCAAAGTCCCAACGAGTCCGGATTAACGACTTTTGACTGTATAAAAGAAAACCAAAATCGTTTCATCAGTGAAACAGTACAGTGCACTTCTACTTTCTATGCAAGAGTACATGTGTCTGAAAATGTCATGTTCCAATTTTCCAATGAGCAATAAGTGCCACTGTGGGTCATTTGGCCGATATTAACCAATAAGCACTAAGCAAGATCAAGGTTGCTATTTTGTTCATCTAACCACTGAGGCACTGTGAGTTCCACGCTCTTTCGAGAAATAGTTTAAGAAACTTCGATCTTTTGTCCTAGCTATGTTTGCAAAAAAAGGTGAAATACTCGTGTACTTTTCAAATATTGTGCATGGATGACTTTCCTTCTATTTCATCAAGAAAAATATTTGTCCTAGCTATGTTTGCAAAAAAAGGTAAAATACTCGTGTACTTTTCAAATATTGTGCATGGATGACTTTCCTTCTATTATTTCATCAAGAAAATGTAATAAATTTGCGATGTGTGCCGTTTGTCATTTTGATTTTTCGAATTTGCCCTATGTAAGGGCTGATGTTCTTAAACATGTGCGTACACAAGGACAATGTGGACTCGGATTTGAAAAAAAGATTTTTCCGTGGAAACAAAGGAGCAAAAGTTATTTCTACAAAATACCTGTTCTCTCCTTTTTTACTGGAGCAGAATCTGCCACTGAATGCATGAAACTATGCTGCAGCTTTATTTAGAAAAGTGTCTGTAGACTAATATCTGTAGTCATTCCATACTTGTTCAAATGAAACTTATTCAGAAATCTTGGGATTAATTTGATGTAGTTTGGGCCTTAATTTAGCCAATCATTAAGTGAGAAGTTACCCTTTTCCTTCATGAAAGCATCTAAAATGTGTCCAATGTCAAATGCTCATTGATGACTACTTTATGTAGCAGATAGTGACAACTTGCCTTCTCTATCGGGTTTCACTTCTTTGATTATTTTTTCTAAGCCATCCTTTAAATATTTCTTCATAATTTTCAACTAAGACCTTATTTTTTAGAGCATTCACAGTTGATTTCAGGCTTCTCTAAATAATAACATTGTTATTTGAGAGAATTTAGTGTCTTTCTATCAATGACAATGAGACAGCATATCGATCATGATCATCTCTGCTTAGCATCTTTACAGAATGTTTTATGGGTGCCTCTTTAAGTTCTAATTGTGATTGCTTTTCAGAAGGATCTCTGATTATGAGGCTGCCCATTTTTCACAGATCTGCAGTTCATATATCTTGAGCTAGCATCGAAGTAATCACAAGGTTTTAAGTCTGCTCCAAACATCCTTTTTTACAACTCAAAATAGTCCAACCTCACTTTGTTTCCACAGCGAAAAGAGCAGATTTAAGTCTGTTCAATTTCTTATCATTAGCTTACTGGCTACTTCTGAACCTACTAGAAGTTCTATGGGGCCAAGGCAGTCTTCTAAATGTATGCCGACATCGGGAAAATCATCTTCACACAGTTATGCAACCAGAGGCATAGTTTAACAAATTGTAGTCTGGTTAAGAATATCAAAATTTCAGCAATAGATGTCCCTGACATCAGACAGGTAAGCTTTGTAAACATTGCGCTCACAAATATTTATGCTTGAACTGTTAAATAAAGAAATCCTTCAAATTTTCCTTTCTCATCGACTTATAGCCGGCCTTTTTTGCAGTGCTTTCCAACAGATAGGACCTTTGAGAGGCTGAGTCACTTGTTTCTTGAATTTTTAAACTCTTGTTGACACCTTTCAAAACAACAATGAGGTAACAACTTCAAATCATGGTGGGATTTTCCACAAATTGTGCACTTAAATTTACTTCTATACAAACTAGAAATATGGATCAGTTTTAAGCAAAGTAGCTGTGCTATTTTATAAGGGCATTTTATAAGGCTTTGCTTTCTTTATTGGTAAGTTAAATTTGCTACCTTTTATTATTTCACACTGGGATGATACTTCTCACAGAATACACATTCATGTTCTCTTCTCTGTTTACCCTAGGATGAGGTTAAAAGTTCTATACCCATTGGGACAGCTTTATTTCAATTAGAAAAACATTTGAATTGAAATTTTGAAAAGATTGCTGTTTTCGTATCCAAAGCCACTTGTAGCCAGATTAATTCTATCTTCTGCTTGAATTTCATAATGTAAATATTACATCAATGTTTCTAATTTATTGAAAGTATTGAAAGTTTTATCACCAGATCCAAGAGAAGCAGAATTTTCATATTTTTACCATATGTGTAAAAGCTCAACTGATAGATTGGATTCAACTAAGGGGTACAACATAGACTTACACTTGTTGCTGGTGATGCCAGGCATTTTTAGAGATCTCAGTATATTTTTGACTTAAAGTATTACCAAGAACAGCAAGGCTTAACAGTTCCCTGACATAAAATTCCAAATAATATCTTTTCTACTAAAATATCTGTGTTGATAATTTTCAGCTGTTACAGGAAAAGATTCCATGGTGTCCTTAGCTCTTGAACCCTCTTGAATAGATTGGAGGAGGTATTGTAATTTGTCTATCTCTTGAATATTTACAAATTCATGAGTTTTATTAAGTAATCCCCAAAATGAAAGCCAATCCTTTAAATTCCCATCAAACTTTCATAATTGAGTCTTTGGTAATTTAAAATTTCTTTTAGAATTTGTTTTTTCTCTTTCAGTTTGTGTTCCATTCAAATCTCTTGATGAATTAAATTGTTGTTCAAATGGAAATTTTAATTCTTTTTCCCCTCGTACAAATTTCAATGAAATTCGATTGATTTAAAAATATATTTATATAAAAAAGCATTTTAAATTAAATTTAATCATTTGAATAATTTTATGATTTAAATTGAGTTTGCACTTTTGCAAAATTTGATTTTTATATCACATAAGTAATCCTTTAAAAAAATTTGTCCAAAATGGCGCATAAATTCAGAAGCTAAAAAACGGTATTATTTATTGACTGATTTATGCTTTATTTTTGCAGGTATTTTGCTGCCTTGTACATTGTTAAGACTTCATTGGAGTCCCTGGGCATGAGATCCTTAAAGAAAATCAGCTCCGGAAGTATTGCAATTTTAGAAAATGATGACCTTTGCTTTGCTAATACGATAAACTGGAAAAAAATCAGGAAATCGGGCTCACACAGTATTCTGCTTCAAAGCAATGGAAATGAAACAATATGTCGTAAGTCAACTTTCATAATTCCATTTTTAAAAACAGAAAGTTACAGTAGTTCCACCTATTTGTATTAGAAAACACTGAAAATTCTTTGTTTATTGTGATCAACAATTCGTTTAAGACGATCAAAATATTATAAAATAAAATTTTTACACTAAAGTTGCCAAATAAAAGATAAATTTGCCAAATAAGGTCAAAATAAATTATAAAATTTGCCAAGTGACAGAGAATTGTTACCAACTGTGGGTTTAAATTGCCAAACAGCATGTTTTGATTTCAGTCAATCAACTGAAATTAGGGGTAAAAGCAACCTCAGTTTGATGTAGATTTTTTATAACTCCACCTGTTTCGATGATCAGACATATCTTTCTTCTTAAAGAGCAAAAAATATTTTAAAGAATCTCCCCCCTCCCTTGAAAAAGAATTCCCTGAAAACATCTAGGTCAAACTAAGGTTCCTTTTTTGCTTAATTTAAAATTTTACATTGGCATGTTCTTTTTCAATGAGATATGCCTTTAAAATATCAAGGTTGGGAGTATGACATTGGTAAAATAATTTCCAGAAACATTATGAACATCATTTGAAATAATTTTCACAGCATTTTAAACGGGAAATTGCAAAAGTTCATGAAAAAAATTTTGTATTTTTAAAAATTTAAATGCTGTGAAGTATTTTTTTTATATTAGTTGAATTCCTTGTTCTTTCGAATTTTCTTTCTCATCATTTATTGTTATCTAAATAGGTATGGGCACATGTGATCACAATAAGTGGCATCTACTGTATGTATTCATTGAGAAGAGTTGCCAGAAGCAAACAAAATGCTTCACATATTTTTGTTCTGGCGTACCATTAATATACCATTTTTTTTCCCAAACTGGCGATTTTGTAAAACATTATTGTGATAAATACTCTCATAGTTGCTTCAAAGAAAGAAACTAAAAGATTAATTTGGAATTAGTGATTACTAGTAAGCTCCCAATTCTCTGACAAAACTGTAATGTGCAAAACTAAAACTTTTTGACTGCTCAGTTATCTCTTTCAAACTGTTTTTTCTTACTCTCATTTTCAAAAACATTACTTGTAAATGTAAACATTGATCAGCTGAGTGCATCCATGACACATACATTTTCTCTGTTCGCCATATTTTTCTCATCACCTTTCTGTATACTATCAACCAAGATGTCAGTGCTATTACTAAAAATAATAGCTAAAGTAACAAAAAACAATAACTAAAGAACGCAACTCTTGTTTTAAAGCTTATTTATTTTGTAATATCTTAAAACTAACATTAAAACAGTTCACTGAATGCGAATCATAAATTAGATCGTCATTATAAGGCTTATTATATCTTATCGACTGTAGTACTGGGATCTTAAAATTCACAATTTTAAATACATAAAACTAGCATCTGACCTGTTTTCCAAGTAAGAACTCTTATTCTGTAATTGGCTACTAAATTGTCACATAAATCGACTCCACCCATTTTGGCAGTGTATTGTTCAATAAGATGAGGCTGAAATCTAAAAACTTTTTCCTTTGCATTTTTGAATAACGAGAAACATTTTTTATGGGCTGAATGTTTCCAAATGTTGAACCAACAGTTACAACTGAATTGTCGTTTCATCGAACAAAAATTATTTTGTTTTTCTCTTCATATTAGAAATCATAATAACCCCTATCTTTCTTACGGACACATTTCACAGTTTCTAGTGGGCACATTTGTATGCGGTTTTTCTGAATTGTTCCTGTAGCACTCAAACCTTTATTTTTTAGATGACAGAGAAGCTGAAATGAAGTAAAAAAGTATCAAAATAAATAGCATGATTGGTGGGAGTTTCAACAACACTGAGCAAATTTATCACCACACTTCCTCCAAGCCCAAATTCTTCATATTCTGGTAATTTTGGAGCTGTCGACTTACCTTAATAAATATCAAAATGAAACACATACCCATCAGATGACGCTAGAGTCCATGTTTTATATCCAATTTTATAGGTTTTCCTTTTAAAAACATCTTTGCCTCAATAAGGAATCATTTGTTCGTCAATACTCAGATCATGGGAAAATATACCAAATTATTGGAATTTCTTATTTAGTAAGTTTAGATATGATCTCACTTTATATACTGTAATTTCTAAAGGAAACGCCGTAGCGTTTACGTATTTAAAACTTAAATTTTCAGCGGGTGCAACGTTTCTACCCATGCGGTGTTTAGGTGCACTAAAAATAAAATATTTCCTATGATGGTCATTGTACATAGTTTGAATAGCCTTGTCATTGTACATACTTTGGATGGCCTTGTCATTGTACATAGACTGGTATTGTTCCCACACAAAAGACCACTCAGTTGCTTTTTGCGAACATTATTTTGTTTACATTCTTTCCCTTGAACGGACCTACATGCCTTATTCACCCTAAACGGGATCTCAGAACAAAAACATTCTTCTCCCTTTCAAATTAGCATTCTCATCAGTTTGAATAGTCTCTCTCCTCTGCCATTCGATGAATCTTCCAGGACCCATCCTCTCCCCACCCTTGCCTTTTCTGCAATTTTTTTCAAAGACGGACACGACTCCACCTGCCTCACAATAGCAAACTCTGACGTATTTTCCCTTCAGCATGAATCGATTTTTCTTGGCATTCTGCCAGATACAGATCCCATCAGTTTGGGTACAAGTACTTGTTGGATAGTTTTTAAGTAAAAAGAGAGCAGAAAATTTTGAAAATGGCACCTAAACGGCACAGAAGCTATACTGCTGGTTTTAAGCTTAATGTAATTTCATGTGCTGAACAAATTGGAAATAGAGCAGCAGCTCGAGAGTTTGAAGTGGATGAGAGATGTATTCAACGTTGGAGAACTGAAAAAGAAGAGCTTAAAAATATGCAACAACAGAAACGAGCCAAAAGAAGTGGTATTGTAAGGTGGCTGAATTTAGAGGACGGCCTTGCAAACTGGATAAAGGAGGAACGAGGAAAGGGAATGGCAATTTTGACTGTAATAATTTGCTTACAAGCAAAATTTAAAGCAAAACAAATGAACATAAATGATTTCAAAGGAGGGCCTTGCTGGTGTAGCAGATTTATGAAAAGAAAAAATATTTCTGTGCGTACTAGAACAACGGTCGGGCAACAATTACCAATGGACTGGCAGGATAAAAAGGCATCTTTTCTAAAATATGTGACAGATATTATTGACAAAAAAAAAACTTCTTCGTTCACAAATACTAAATATGGAGGAAACGCCGTTAGCTTTCGACTCTTCTGCAAACAGAACTGTTGATGAAACTGGTGCAAAAACTGTATCTGTGCTTATGACAAGCATGAAAGAACGTCATTTACATGTGTGTTAGCTTGTGCTGCAAATGGTGACAAGCTAAAGCCGATGATCATTTTTAAATGAAAAACTATTCCGAAGGGAGATTTTCCTAATGATGTAATTATTTGTGCAAACAAGAAAGGCTGGATGTGCAAAACAATCATGCATGGGTGGCTGCAAAAAGTTTGGCAGTGTCGTAAGGGATCTTTTTTCCAACCAAAAGGGTTATTGATAATGGATTCCATGTGTGCTCATTTACTTGAGTCAGTGAAAACCTGATGTCAGAAATTGTCTATGACCGTAGCAATAATTCCTGGTGGTTTGACAAAAATCTTACAACCATTAGATTTGTCAGGTAATAAATCCTTCAAAGCTGAAGTCTGAAAGCGGTGGAAGTGTTAGATGAGTGAAGGATTGCATTGTATACCAAAAGCGGTAAAATGTGTAAAGTATCTTATGAAGAAGTTGAAAGTGGGTAGGAAGTGTGTGGAAATCGGTAAAAACATCATCAATAATAGCAGGGTTCAAAGAAGCTGAAATTATATTCTTAGATAAAGAGACTGTAAACCAAGAGGATGAATGTGACAATCTGGAAGACTTGGACTTATATAAGGATTTACTAAATCTTTTTAATTCAGATAGTGAAGAATCGGATTCTGATGGCTTCATATGATGTATAGGTTGCTGTAATTCCTTTTGTAAGTAAAATTTAAAATTTCCTTTTTTCATCCAAGTTTAATATTTCGTTGTTGCAACATTTTTTATAATATAGTCTGAGTATTACAAATATGGACTTCTTTAGTGGGTAAATATAAGTATATTCGTGAACGTAAATATAGTTTCAACATTTCTTACCTGTAATTTATTTTTGAGTTATGGTTTCATCATTTCATGCATTTTTCTTAGCTGATATGTCATATATCAGGGCACATGTTGAGATTTTTCATCTATACTGCCCACGGCAATGTCATGCGCAATTTAATCTATTGCTGCATTTACGCTGATGCGGCAATTCTATGTAATTTAAATTTTTTCCCGCCATTTTTCTCGACTGCGGCCTTTCTTCCAGAAATTATGGTGATTTATCAGTATTGTCAATTTGACTATTGTCAACTAAATGCAAATTCTGCTTCATATTCCTGCACAGCAAACATGACATCGATTCTTGTACAATAGGAACATGAAATGTCCTTATCAAAAGACCAATACATTTCTTCTTGAGAAGAAATTAGAAGGATATAAAGAATTATATCCTGTAAGCAATAATATTCCAATAAATCTTCTCATACAGGCTTCAGCTGCAATAAATTCGTGGTGATTTTTTTTTGCTGAGCATATATATTTGTCTGGTCAACGAGAAGAGAGTAAATGTCTGAACCAAAAAGAAAATCAAAAATCTCTCCACTAGTTTTACCTTGTATTTTGCCTTTTATAGTTTCTCTTCTATATCTTTCTTCATTTTCTTCCTGAGGCATAACTGACAGTTCCTTTTTTTATCCATTTCAAGTTTCAAGTTTTCAGCAGTGGTAGTCATACGAAAAAGTTGCTTTTTAAACTTTTTCGTATGACTACCACTGCTTTTAGAAGACTGAAACTTACTTCTTATGGGAATTTCAACTTGCGCAGCAGTATCATTTGGTAAAATATTATTATCATTATTTATAACATTGCCATTCCCTTCTTTTTCAACTCTAGCTTCTGCAATTTCTGGGGGAATAACAATAATATCAGTTTCATTGTGGTCATTATTAACATTATCATAATCTGTTTCTTCATCAAAAAATCTTTAAAGGTCTTATTCTAATGTAAGATACCTTATTCTAGGCATTTTTAAAGTGGCCAGAACATGAACCAGAACATCGAAAGGAGTGAGTAAAAAAGGAGATTATCCGTTTCGTGCTGACATTGCGTCAGGGCAACACCTGTTTTCTCTTCCTTCCCAACACAAATATAAACATCTGAATGATGTAATGTTCTGATAAACAGTAACCTTGACTAAAAATAGGTCACTCATAAAGAAGGTGATTCTTTCATTAAATATTTTCGGCAAAAGTAAAGTTGAAAATTTTTTCCAGTTGAAAATTTTGTTTAAAGTACAAGATTAATTATTATGAACAAAATGATTGTTGAAGAGCAACTATTTTTTTACAGAAATAATCTTCATAATATTCCCTATACAAAATCATCTGCTGGTATACAATATCTTCGGTAGTTATGTTTATATGCGCATTTATTTTTACCGTTGTGTCAACGCAACACCAGCGGCTAATGGGTTAAACTCAAAAACAGTCAAAAGTGACATGCAGCAAGATTGGAAGAATAGGGTGTAAGTGCTATGTGTTTTTGTTCAAGAAACTGAATTGTCACTCTTGCTGAATGAGAGAATGCATTATCGTGGTTAAGGCATGAATATCCTAATATTCATTTTTTGAAAAATTTTTGGAAACCATTTAGTAGTGAATCAGTTAGCTCTAACCATATTCTGTCATTCTGTCTCTGTTTCACCAGCCCTGTACTTCTGAAGAAAACAACATACATTGCTTATTGTCTTTTCACCATTTTTGATTCGGGATCAATTTTAAAGACTTGTACTTTATTATCCTGATGTGTTGTAATGTCACAAAATAAGAATGTGTATTATTCTTAGATAATATGCCAGCATTTCTGTATGCTCCAATTTCTTTTTTCTTTTCTTTTTTTTTTTTTTTTCAGAATCTCGGAATCTGAAATGCCATCCGCAGTGTTCTACAGATGGCTGCTGGGGTCCTGCTCCGAATGAATGTCTTTCTTGTAAGGCTTATAATCTCAATGACACGTGTGTTGCAAAATGCGATATACTGAATGGGTATGCTAATTTTCCTAGAAATGTTATTGAAATTCATGTTAATATTCTGTTCATGTTAATATTCTGTGTGCATGCATAATTTTGAATACTAATTTTCAGAATGTACGATGCCGGAAATAAAGTATGTAAATACTGTCATGAGGAATGTCTTGGACAGTGTTTTGGACCCGTGAGTACATTTTTGTATAGTTAATTTAATTGTAAAATTTATATAAATTTAATGTAAAATTGTAATGTAATTCATGTAAATTTAATGTAAAATTGTAATGTAATTCATGTAAATTCAATATAAGATTGTTAGTTAATTAATGTAAAATTGTTAATTAATCCATCTAATGTATAATTGCAAATTAAGTCTTGTAAATTTAAAGTAAAATTGCAAATTAATTAATATAAATTTAATGTAATATGTTCTGGAAATTATTCTGTGATGTAGTTAGTTCTATTTTAAGTTCTATTTTCCCTCCCATTTCCATCTGCACAGACAAGACATATTATGGAACAAATTCAAACAAATGTACAGGCAGTGCCATTAGAAAGATCCATGAATTTTTAACAATAATGACTAATGCTACGTACTCTTTACATTTATTGCATAGCTATAAAAGTGTGGAGCATGCAGAAATAGTTCTTAAATAATAGCACATTTAGTGAAAGGAATAAGAAATGTACATTTTAAAATTGTTCTGTGACTCACTTCTTCTTTGCTACCATTTTCCATTCCCACAGCCAAGGCATGACATAGAACAAATTCAAAAAAAATATTTGCAGACAGTGACATTAGAATCTTCCATGAATTTTTAACAACAATAACTAATCCTACACACTGCTTACATTTATTGCACAGCAAATGTGGGACACACATATTAGAAACATTTGTTAAATAATAGTGTAACAAAAAAAAAAAAAAAAAACTGCATTAACTCTTCTCTACTCCTTCTGAGGTTGAACTCACCTAAGGGATTTTGCTTTCCTTCCCCCTTAAGGTTTGAATTTGGGTGGCGGGCAGCAAAAAAAATGATTGTGCAGTATCTTTTGAATCACCATGTCTTAACATTATGTAACCCATTTGAGCTTCAAATATTATGCTTGTAATTCATTTTATGTTATGTTTAAAAGCAGATACTTTAAAGAACTTGCATTTTGTTGAGTGTTTATTTCGAAGAAAGGACACTTGTGTTCCTGTTATTAATTATTAATCAGTACATTTAGGGAACAAAATAAAAACTTTACTTTTTGAAATTATTCCATGACTTAGTTTTGTTTTCCCCACCATTTTCCATCCTTATATTAAAGGCATATCAGAACAAATTTAGAAAAAAATATGCAATCAATATCATAAGAAATTCTATAAATTTTGAACAATAATCATTAATGACATATGTTCTTTTATATTTATTGCAGAACAAAGTATGAAACATACATAATAGAAATACTGTTAAAATAAAATAATAATTAGTAGAACAAATGCAAAAAATATATGCAAGCAATGCCATTAGAAACTTCCATGAAATTTTAACAAAGCTAACTAATGCCACATGCCTTTGACATTTATTTCACAACAAAAGCATAGAACATGCATAATAGAAATAGTTATAAAATAATAGTTTAGAGAAGATAATGGGAAATATACTTTGCGAAATTATTCTTTTACTTACTGTCCACTCCCCCCTCTTTTCTCCAGCCCAAAGCATGCCATATAACAAATTCAGAAAATATATGCAAGCAGTGCCATTAGAAACTTTCATGAATTTTTAACCACAATAACTAATACTACCCACATTCTGTTTACATTTATTACAGAGCAATGTGTAAATGTAAACATACTCTATATAGAAATAGTTTTGAAATAATAATACATTTAAATGACAGAAAAGTGAAATATTTTTAAAATTATTTTGTGATTTAGTGGCTTCCCCCTTTTTTGTTTTGAGAAATCTGAGAATAATTTGGCAACAACTGATATCCCCAATAATATCATTATTTTAAAAACTATTAAGAAATAATGTTTAAATAATAGTACCTTGAGGCAACCAAATAAAAAGTATACTTTCTGAAATTATACTGCAACTTTGTTCTTTTTCCTCACCATATTTGCTTTTGTTTTTTAAAGAGTCTTAAACAAACCTGCTAATTACAAATCAGAAAGATTAGTTAACTTAAAAAAAAAAAAAAAAAAAAAAAAAAAGACAGAACAAGTAAAAGAAATTGATCTCTCAGTTGATTAGTTCAGCACTAAATAAATTCCTCATTTAAAAATGTCTTTTATAATTGTATAAAAAATCCAGTGTTAAACTTCTTGATGGAATCCTTTAGAATTATAGCTCAATTTTCTATAAGACCTATAGAATTCTGTTAAACTTGAGGTATATCTTCTATGGGGTCAATGTGAATAAACACAAAATAAAAAGCAGTTCAAAACCTAATCTTATTGGAAGTTGATAGCAACAAGGAGTGGTGGTAATAATACAAAATAAAATTAAAAAATACATTTAAAAGTCATCATTCATATTCAATCATATTCAATGTGGAATAAATCACTTGGAAAAACCAAAAAACCAGAAGCTCAGTGACAGATTGCAAGAAATGGGGTGAGGGCAAAAAATGCCAAAACCTAAAATAAAATATGAAATCTTTTGCCATATCATAACCAGGAGTTTGGTGCAACAAAAGAAGTAAAAACATGAAACAACCTGTTTAACTGACAAAAACACAAAGTAAAGTTTAAAATTAAAAGAATTAAGAAAAATAAAAAGTCTTAAGAAAACAATAAAGGTAATCTGTGTTTTTATCAGTCAACCCTTATAGCATAAAGTAAACAATGCAAAAAATTTAATAATTATAGCACCAGAAACGTAGACAAATTCAAAAAAGTACAAAAAATTAGACAAATTTATAAAATTATTTGGAGTAGATAACCCCAAAAACAAAACTTGCAAAAATAATGATCCAGTACTCAAAAACAAAACCAGCAAATTTTTCAATCCAGTAATTGAAAAACAAAATTGCATGCAAATTTTGAAAACATACAGGCAAGGTTAAAGAGATAGCATTAATCATAAACATGCAATAAAAAAAATAAAAATTTTACAATTTATGAGCATAAAACCTTGTAAAACAGAAGTAATCCTGCATACAAAAAAATAAATGAAATTATTGAAAATTTGATCAAAAATATAAAATTAAAAATAAAGGTGTTTTAAGGTATTTCCCCCGACCATTTTGTGGTGTAGTGGTCAGCACACTCGGCGCGTATTCGAGAAGTCCGAGATTTGAGTCCCGGTGAGGGCATTGCTTATTTTTCATCTCTACCTAATGTCTGTGCAGCATAAGTTCTTAAAATGTATAACACAAGAGCAATAAAAATTTTTGAGCAACTTTTGAAAGAGATGGGCATTTTTTTCCTGTTTATCAGGAAAAAAAACGGTATCGTTACCCTTTTGATTTAAAAAAAAATATATTTAAGTGAAAATAAATGTATTTTAAATAATAATTGAGTTAAATTCAAAGTAAGAAGATGACTACAAACAGAATAATTAAACAAATTCATTTCAGTACTGTGCTTAATAGCATAAATTTAATCTTTTAATTAACATTATGATTTAAACTGGTTTTATACTTTTACAAAATTTCATTTTTGTAGTATGTAAGCAATAATGTACAAAAAAATTGCACAAAGTATTACATTAGTTTAGAAAAGCATTAAATGAGGGAATAAAAGGCAAAAATTTCTGTTATCAAAAGTATTCATTTTTGTTTCTTCAGTGGGAATATAGTAGCTTAGAAATTGAAAATTGCTTTGATTAAAGTTTGAAAGGTTTGCTGATACCTGTAAAATATTGTGATTTTGCAAGGTAACATTTTTGTAGAATTCTGTTTTGTGAAAATTGTATAAAATTTCTATAGAATTTTATACAGTATAAAACAATCAAGATAGAGAAATATTTCTACAGAGGATTAGCTGTAAAATTCCATAGGAATTTTTATAGAGATTTATCAATCTTTTTAAACAATTTTTGTAAAGGTCTGCTTTGATTAAATGCATGCAATTTTCTATTGAGTTTTATATACAATTTTAATGTTAAAATGAATATATAATTAACATAATTATAGCTGATTTTATTAGTAGCTTTCTGCTGTACTTTTGGTGAATGAATGGTATTTGTTAGTAATAGTTTCTGCTTTTTAGGGGAATGGCAATTGCTCAGCTTGCCGTAACGTGAGAGATGGTCCATATTGTGTGAGCAAATGTCCCGAAACAAAGTACAGAGAGGGTGGTATATGTAAACAGTGTCATGGGAACTGTGCTGGAGGGTAAGTATGTTATAATTTGTATCTGCCATGTGGTAACATTTGTTTCTTCCATATTCTTCTGTGATTTGTATTTGCAGTATGACAACAGAGACTATTCAGAGATATATTTTTATGTGGCCATACTCTAACTTGTATTTAAGAATGCTTAATCACATGTATTTTTTAAATATTTACCTTAATTTGTAAAATTTTAATCTTTGAAAGAATTTCTGCTATTTTTTACTGATAATTTGCAAATCATATAATCCGCTACTGCCTGTAATCCATCCAGGTTCAGTTTTGAATGTAAACAAACAAAATTTCAACATTCAGAAAATTCAGTATGACAGATTTAATGTCAATTTTTTGTTTTATAAATGAAAATGAAATGTTTAAGAAAAATACATATCTTTTCCACATTTTGATTTGAGGAGATAAATTTGATATCAATGGTATTATTATTGTAATGTACTAGTGTATTAATGCATTTTCTTTGCCCTGATTAGTATTCTTTTATAATGAATGAAAATCTGAGCAAATATTTTTGCTTTAGATTCATCCCTACCTTTTGGTACCTATTTATCTGTTTTTCAGGGTTGAACAAAGCTGGTGTGACTGCATTGGTTGGCAGAGTTTTGGGACAGTTTTTGGACAAAATTTTTAGAACTTCAAGATGAATCAAGCAACAAAATTTAGGGAATGGCAAAAGTTTTAGAATTTAGGAGAGGCAACAGACAGCACAATTTAGGAAGACACCAGGCAACATAAATTAAAATTGATAAAACTTCTAGAAATCAGAGAAGCAAAATATTTAGGGATGGCAAAATTTTTAGAATTTAGGGGAGGAAAAACACAGCTGAGTTTAGTGGCTTCAGAGTTTAGATAAGCAGCAAGCAACAATTTAGGGAATTGTTAGAATTTAAGGGCAGCAGGAGATTTAGGATTTGTTAGAATTTAGAAGTTCTTTTAACAAGATGTTAAAAGAATTAAATACATTGAAACTCATAAGGGTAAAAAAGGCCTAGTGTATGAGTGCAGGTCTTTTAGATCGAAACATATAGGGTTTGCTGATTTAACAATTGCAATGGAAGTATTTTAGTAAGTACAGATGAGAAGTCATTGACCTAAAAAGTTTAATATGCACAAGAGATGAAACAAATTTGAAGTATAGAAATAAAATGAGTTGTACATACAGTTTCTCAATGATAATACAATGCGAAGAAGCAATTTTTTGAAAATTCAGCTTGTTTAATTTAATGTTTATATGAGTTTTGGCACATATTTTTATTTAATGAACAAACTAAGCATATCAGAATTTTTCTGTTTGCATCATCGAATACAGCTAAAAAAAAATCTTTTCTGTAAAACTTGTATGAAAACTAATTCAAATAGCTCAATTTTTAAAATTATTTGACATTTATGAAGTTCAACATCTAAAACTGTATCGATATATTGTTTTGAAATTTTCATATATTATAAAACAAACTTTTCACCTTCTTTTGAAACAAGATAAAAAAGATATTGACTGAGCAGTTTTCTACAATATTTTAAAGAATGCATTGTAGTCTGAAGCAGACAGAAGAAAAAAGCATTTTGAGTTTGCCTTCTTGGTACACTTAATGACGAATAGGCAATATTCATTTCTTCATCTTAGCTTCAAGTACAATGCTCATTGTAACATTATTTTTACGTAAAATTTCTGAAATTGAATATTCAAAAGTAATTTTTTTCATTCTCTGAATGATGTTCAGATACTGAAATTGTATTTCATGTTCACTTTTTCTTTGATGTAATTTGTAATATAATAACCTAGAAAATAAAGTTCACAACTCTAGCTGCAGAGTCTAAATTAAATTCTTTTCTTCTTCTTATTTTTTTTCCCCAGATGCTATGGTCCGGAAAACAACATAGGACCAAATGGGTGCAAAACTTGCGAGAAAGCTATTGTAAATCTATACAATCCCAATATGGTGGTAAGTACTTCTCTATAGCAATCATTTTGAATTTATGTGTTATAATAGTGAATGTTTTGTTTTGAACGGGGCTGGCCAAATATTTCTGCTGAAGAGTGACATGTCCTTTATTAAAATATCTTACAGAAGTCTATACAAAATTGAGTATTAAACTTCTTAAGAAATATTTCCCAGTTTCCTGTAAACTGAGTCAGAGATTTTGTATAGAATTTTAGATACACAGAGGCTGTTTACATATTTTTAGAAATATTTCAATAAAGAATTTTAAAAAAGCCATTTTTTGGAACAAAAGTTTCTGGCAACCGCTTATTGTTTGAAATGAGAAATATCATCTATAATTTTTAAATTTATTCTTCTTTCTAAATGTCACATATAAACAAGCTGTGGACTGAAGGACATGTTTTTTTTTTTTTTTTTTCCCTTTCTGAAGAGAAATATTCCATAATTCAAAAATGTTGTAAAATGCATGGTACTAAAATTTCTCAGTTCAAAATAAGCAGCATTATAAGTCAGAAAAGGGAAAAAAAAACTTCAGTCATTACTTCTAAATAGAAAGAAGACCGCAAATACCTGAAAAAGGTGTGAACTTTTTCTAAAGTTGCCAAAGTTAAATTTTTGGCAATGAGAGAAAATCTGCCAGTTCAGAAATGAATTGCAAGGTCTTTCAATACATCTGTAGAAATAATAAATAAATTAAGAAACCAAGATTTACAGCTTAAAAAACTAAAAAAAGCACTTTGTTCATCAGCTTTTGCAAAGGTATGGCTCAGAAGAATTTGCCAAACTCTTTAGCAGGAGAAAAATGGAAATACATGTAATCCTCGATGAGGCATGCATTTATCTAAAAGGCTGAAAAAAAAAGTCTATTTATTAAAGAAGACAAAGAGAAAAAATTATACAACCCTGATATTCATTCCATCAATGCAAAGAAAGTTACAGTAAGGGGTTTATGATTTTTGCAGGATTCTCTTACTGTGGGAAATTAAGAAAAGAGAGAGAGAGAAAAAATCAGATTGATGCAGGTATTGCATATATATCTTTTCAACGTATTCCTGCAAAGTCCCTCGACATTTTGCCTATGGACTAGCCTTTGGCCTTTCAAAAAGCACTCTTAAGCACAAAACTACTACAATCCATGGGATCTGGAAAGTATTGGAGGATGAATGGAAATCAATGGCTCATTCATCTCATAATATCATAAAACTTAAAAGTAACATCAAAATGGTTCACAGAATGCTAATTATAAAATTAAATCATAATAACAAGGTTTACAACATCCTATTGATTGTATTTTGGAATGCTTTACAAATTGCCGCTATACTCTGCTTCAAAACAAAGAATAAATAAACTACACATTTTGATATTAAATTAAATTAAACATTTGGCAATTCATATAAACTTTGTAAATTAAAATTCCAGATGGGGGGGACTTATAATAATAATTTAAAACCTTTTTTACAACTCCATGCAATAGCAATAGTTGCAGATATCTTCATCGGTTTACATCCCAAATATAAATAGTCTAGCAAATATAAAAAAATAGCTATGGTAACACTTAACACACTAAACAGCAACATTGATCAGCTGAGTTTGTCTACACCACACACATTTCTTTTCTCTTGCTTTTTCTAATGTAAGACCTGTATAAAATTTCTAAAGGTTCGCATGTAGAATCTTATATATAAGGGGGGGGGAAACCTTTTTGAATTAAAAAAATTAATTTTCATTTTGTAATAGAATTTTTTAACCTTGTCTAAGTTTTGCAATGATTTATAACAAGGGGTGGGGAGGGGGAAAACTTACAAAACAGATATGATTTTAAAAAGAAATTAAAATTTTCTTGATTTTAAAAACTATTTAAATAAAAATGAATACATTATAAAAATGGTTAAGTTTAATTAATCGTCTAAAGCATGTGGTACAGCAGTTGTACTGGGAAAATGACTTTTTTTAACGCTGGCTGTGGTACAGCTGTTGTACTAGCCATTCCCTCCCTATTTCAGAGAATCACCTATCTGTAGATCTCTGGGTGGTCTATTGTTGCTGCTCAAAATAGCTGCTGGCTACGCATTGCTTCCTCTTCTTATCAGTTTGGCTACATTTTCGCAAAAACCGCAGGTTTTGTCTTGCGCCAATATACTTATAGAAGCCATTATCAAGTCGTTATCAAACGTTAGAGCACTGTCTCATAATTTTAGAGCTAACGTTTTTAGTACTAACATTATCTATGATTAAAATGTCAGCGATCTTGCATGCTGTAAAAGCTTACCAGATTTAATGCTTTTTAATCATAGCAAATAAGATTAATTAATTATAAAATTAAAGATTAGATTAATATTTTAGATTTAATGCCCTTCTAGAAAATAGGTAAAACTGCTTTTAACATTTACTGTACAAAGTCTTTAATCCGGACGTCCATAATACAGAATGATCTATAATCTGAACCTCAAAGCTACAAACTTTATGCACATGCGTAAACGCATTATGCGTAAATGCATTATGCGCTTACGCATGCGCATAATACATTTATTCATGCACCTTTAATACGCGCGTCCGCTACACATGCTCGTAAAGAGAAGAGATATTGTTTATATAGAGAGACTGTTTATAGAAGAGAGATGTTTTAAAGGAATATACATAAATTTATTACATATTAAGCATTTTTATCATTAAATTAAGAACTTTTAATGAACTTTACTGATTTCAATCAACCAAGGGCCTTCTCAAGATCACATGACTTCTCCTCTGACTGCCTCCACACCAGTGTAGCATAAGACGAAGAACATCTTTCATTCTTATTTTACATACTCAGTAACTCGCATTTTGAACTTTCGCCTCGTGCGACGATGTGCTACAAGTACATCTTTGATTTCTTTTAAAACCAAGCAAATGTTTAAATGGTTAATTTTCAGGATACTGGTTAGAACTCTTTGTAGTTAATGCCAGCTGTAAAGATAAGATCCAAGGTCTATAGAAGAGAGAATTAAAGAGAAAGTATTAGCACAAAAAAGGAAGCAACTTAAACAACTTGCATTAAAAGAAATGTTTAATAAAGTAAACAAATAAATATTAAGCTTTTTTTTTGTAAGTTTTGATACCCTTTAGATCATAATTGCTCTTTATTTTATAAATTATGGTTTCATATTTTTAATTGTATAATTTCTGCATGCCATCTTGCCAGATTTAAATTGATGATCTATAACCCAGAAAAAACCCTAATCTGGAATCTCCGAAGTCCCGACGAGTCTGGATTACATACTTTGTACTGTAGTTCCTTTTTATACTTATGAATAATAAAATGTTATTTTGACCCTTTTTTTGGAGTGCATAAAACCCTTAAGAACTGTTAACTCTTTCAAAGTGCTTCTATTATGTAGACAATTTTGTTTGATTTATCAAGAGATAAATAAGAGATAATTGCATGCATAATAATTTTTGTAATTTTCATTCATTCAATGATTTCATTCAGTGATTGATTTCAATGATTTTCATTCATTGTAAATTAAATAAAACCAATTTATCTTTAGACCCTCTTTTAGGATGACATCTGCCAAAAAGTATTTAAATATCATTAAAGCTCGGCTCGCATAACTTCTAAATTGAATCAAAACATCAGTTACTTTGCATAAAATTTTGGCAAGTTTTATTTGCTGAAATTCTTATACTCCTCAAGAGATAAAGGGAATTCAGACAAATTAATAAAAAAATTATCTTTGAAAAAGGAATGTTATTTTGTTTGTAATAAGGTGTATGTCAACTTACTATTAAATGTATGAGAATTAGGATTGTATTATGGAAAAGCACATGAGTGCTATCTGCTGAAGTGGATGGATGCTTTTGTGTAAACCTTTTTAAGAGAGAATTGCTCGCATTTACATTCCTTATGGAAAACTCCACATGTAATCAACCCGCTCTCTGGGTTTGATTGGATTAATTTTGTTCGCTTACTGAAGTACATCAAAGCAACAATTACCTGTATAATCACAACAATTACCTGTATAAGGGGAGGGATGCCTTCTTAGAAGACTTTCTAAAGGAAGCTTGCTTGTATTTATGTTACACAAAAACCATGAATCCCACTCTTTAGCCGGGATTCAAACCTGAGCGAGCTACAAGTGTTCGCCACCTTTACTGCTCTACTGAAGGGCCCGTAAAAAAAAATTGATAAAGGAAAAGTATTGAAATAACTGGTTTAATTTATTAACCTATATTTCTCTATCGACAATACATAAATTAGGCATGTGTGGGGATTATTTGTGAATAAATAAACTGTATTGCACTTTTCTCCACTATTTCATATTACGATGCAATTATTGCATTTCAAAGTTATTTCTCAGGAATTAATTTTGCTCCATTCATGATTTTTTATTTTTTCAAAGAGAAAATTTTACACTTTAAATAAAAAATACACGAGAAGATACTTTATGCAAAGTTTAGCTTAAACAGTTTTCTTAATTTTGCTTTAAAAATATTCCAGGGTAATCATTTTCATTACTGGAAGAAATAGGAAAAACAGATTTACTACATTGTAAGTGTCAACACCCAGTATGTCCTTATTCTTTTGAAAACATGAAAGATTAAATTAGTCATTACCATTATTTTGTTAATGAAAATATGTTGTTAAAAATCGCATTTCAACCTGCAGACTCACAAAGCTAGTTCGTAATTATTATAGTTTGTTTTATTTTGTTCTTGTTTTCTAATTTCTCATACGAAAATATGCGAATATAAATGAAGTGTGAAAACAAAGTTATAAAATTCACAAATTATTGCTGAGATTGATCAGAAATATTAAATTAAATATAAACATTGCATACATTTTGTTCTAAATAAATGGTGCACTGAATGCATTTCCAGTGCACTATTTATTTAGAACTTCATTTAAATGGAAGCAAAAATAATCATCGAAAAAAATCGCAAATCTAGCAACCCATCTACTATGGAACAGCATCCAACAAACATGTAAATTTTACTGCATCCATGGAGGGGACTAACGACTTTTCTCATTAGGAAAATGTCAAAGAGGGGGCAAATGTGTTTTGGATCACGCCACTCTGAAGGTTATATTATGATAATTTTACCCAGGTTTTAGAAGGTTAAAATAAAGTAACCGTTTCTCTTTTCATAGTTACATTTACAATAATTTAAAATATGAATTTCAGGTATTAAAATTTTGTAATTAATGGTATAAATTTAACCTATCAAATAATTTTATGATTTAAATTTATTTTACTATTTCACAAGATTTAACTTTTTTTTTTATCAAGATTTAACTTTCTACCAAACTGTACAAAAACATTTCACAATATATTACATAAATTTATAAGTTAAAAATTTTTATATTAAAGTTAACAGCATCATAAAAACATACTTGTTTATGTCTGTACTTCTCTACATCTGTACTTTGGCACATCTATTTTTTTTTATCTGCATCCCTGCTAAATGTCTTCTTTAGATGTATATTTATTATGACATGCATTTTATCTGTGTACTTATGTACACATTTATGTATATACATTTTTTCCTATTTGTATGTACACATTTAATTACTTTTTACATGTGTACTTAAGATAAATGTAACAAAATATATGCAGCATGTGTACATCATGCATTTATTTTACTTTACATGTGTACACATTTTTAATATTTACATGTGGTATGTATTTTTTACATGTACTCTACATATGTACTTATAATAAGGACATGCTACAGAATACATACACATGTATTTTTTACACATACATTTATATTATGTATACTTTACATGTATGTGCATTCTTTTACATATGTATTTTTCATGTTTACAAGGGTACATTATTTTTTATAAGTGTACTTATTTTACGTAAAAAGTACGGCAGGCTGTATTTTGCCAGGGCCTGCACTTGGGTATATGGTTATAATCTTGGATATGTGATTTGCTTTTAATGTTTGTATTTTTCAGAACTGTATTTACGAAAACCTTTTTGTTATTGACTATTTTTTAGGAGCAGTGCTTAAGATCTGATGAACCTTGTCCAGAAGGCTATTACATGGAGTACATTGGATCCCAAGAAGATACTCTACCTTCACTGACTGGGAAATCGGTATATTAAAAAGTTCATTTCTATGAATGTTTTATAGTTTATAATGCTCCAAAGTTCTGTAAATATTTATATTGCTTCCTAAGTTTTGTCTATTGTTTATTTATTTATTCTTTTAGCATGATAATTTCAGGGTTTATTTTGCATGTGATCAAATTAGTGTCCGCATAGTTTGAATAGTTTATTTCTTGGTTAGAATTATAGATCTTTCAGTTTTGATCCCAACAACATTTAAATTGTAAAAACAGCTCATTTAGAATACCAGATACAGGAAAAAAACACTCTTTGGTGATGTTCAATCAGTTTTATATTTTGAAATGTTTGCATTTAGAATGATGGCACATTATCACTTTTAACATGCATAAGGCTTATAGTGTGCACAGTTGCAAGGTTGTATAGACATTAGGAATTATTTGGAGGCCGGAGAGATGAAAAATTAACAACGCCTTCGCCGGGAATTGAACCACGGGCCTCTGGAATATCGGCCCAGCGTGCAGAACCACTACACCATGAAGAACGTTAGGAAAGTGGGAGAAATACCTTATATACTCCCCTTTTTAAAGGGCAACTAGGGTTTTAGGGAACCTAGTCGCCAAATCCTGGGTGCGGAGAATCGTCATCCACAACCCTTTTAGTTCAGGCGCCACTTGTAGAGACATTAGGATTTTTTTTTTTTTGGAGGCTGGAGAGGTGAAAAATTAACAAAGCTTTTGCCGGGAATCGAACCACGGACCTCTGGAATACCGGCCCAGTGTGCAGAACCACTACACCACGAAGGATATTAGGAAAGTGGGAGAAATACATTATAAGGTATCCTCACTTCTGTGTTGAATTACTTTTGCACTGTATCATTTTTCAAATAACACATGGACGCTTATAACACATTCTGACTTTTGCGGTGTATCACTTTTCAAATAATGTGTGTAGGGCATATAATGTTCATAGCTTTTCTCCACATTTGTGGCACATAAGTAATTTTAAAATGCTTATAAAGCTTGGACATATATAACACTCAAAATATCATATGGTCAAATTTCGTTCCGAACAATAACATACATCATTTCTTATACAGTCAAAAGTCGTTAATCCAGACTCGTCGGGACTTCGGCGATTCCGGATTATAGATCATCAGTTTAAATCTGGTAAGATGGCATGCAGAAATTACAAAATTAAAAATATGAAACTGTAATTTATGAAATAAAGAACAATTATGATCTAAAGGGTATCAAAATTTACAAAAAGAAAAAGCTTAATATTTATTTGTTTACTTTATTAAACATTTCTTTCAATGTAAGTTGTTTAAGTTGCTTCATTTCATGTGATAATACTTTCTCTTTAATTCTGTTAAACAGACATAATTTCTTGTTTACTTACAAAGTTCCGCTGTTCAAGTCCTATAATTGCTGTGTCGAGAATACCGACTAATTTGTCAATCGAAATTTTTTTGTTTTGAATAACCTCTGTTACTTTTTTCACTATCGGAAGCGAATTATAATGATGAGGAACTTGTTTTAAATCACATCAAAGACGGAGTACATCGAGATGAAATACTACATTTAGTAAGGAATTATAAGCCAAATAAAATAAAAACATCTGCCCTGAAGATAAGGATAATGCTGACAGATCAACTTCCAATTCATTGCACGCCGCGGCATTCCCCCGCCGAGCAGCATGAAATTGATAAACAGATTTTGGATTTCGAAACATACTTTCGCTTTAGATCCTTTACATATTAGCAAATATATATCGGAAATTCTATTTAATATAATCGAAAGTTCAAGCTTACTTTTATAAAATTGCTCTAACAGTCTGCAAAAAATAATAAGCTGGATCCAATTCGAAGATTAAGGAACAATGCAATCTGCAACATTAACTGAATTAGATAATTTTAGCTTAGCTTAGCTTATACCGTCCGTTATACATTAAACGCGCATGCATAAACATTTTATGTGCACGCTTACACGAAAATTCGCAGCTGTAAAGGTCTTACGCGCACACGTAAATGCGATGCATGCGCAGAAAGTTTGTAGCTTTGAGGTCCGGATTATGATCATTCCGGATTATGGGTGTCCGAATTAACGACTTTTGACTGTAATTTGTCTTTTTTTTTTTCATCGAATCTCTTTTGCGGTGTGCTAGTTTTCGATTAATTTTTGTAAGGCATATAATATTTGTAACTTATCTTTTCTTTTGAGGTATATTAGTTTTCAAATATTGCATTTTCAAATAGCAGACATAATGCTAAAAGTATCATGTTTCTAAATATTTGCTGTTTGGACGATAACATATAACACTTATAATGCATGTAGCGATTATGACCTATCCTCTTTTTTACATCAAATCACTTTTCAAGCTATGCTTTCCTTTATTCAAGCAATACCTGTCCACACATTTATGGTGTATAACTTATTTTTATATTTTTATAACAACTATAGCTTATTTTTCTAATTGTTATAATGCAAAATATTATCAGATTACCTAATGTTTGGTTATTGGATGGCAACATATATCACTTATAACCCTTATATAATACATAATATATAACATGTATATATTATATAATGCACGTATTCTGTATATGTAATGCATAATATATAATTGTGAATAAATAAATTTGTAATCATTAACTGCATTTCTTAGCATATTTTTACCCCCTTTAGCTTTTTAGGGCCAGGTGTAAAAAATTAAAAAAAAAAAAAAAAAAAAAAAAAATTCATGCGATTTTCTCCTTTATCAGCTTGTTCAGAGAATGAGCTGCCCTAAATTTTAAAATAGATTCCTTTATGTGTCCTTTCTCGATTTTTGAATGATAAAATTAGTTAAAACAAGGGAAGAATTACACTAGAAGTATGATAATTTGTACTGTGTGCATGTAATACATAGTGTGTATATTCTGTAATATATAATGTGTAATGTAACATATATAATTATATAGTTATGAAAGAGAGAGAGTCGCTCCAGAATGTTTGTAAACCCTCTGGTGTGACTCCAGAAATCTGAATTCTTTTCCAATTTATTTTAATTTTAATTCTTTTAGGTTTGCCGTAAATGCCATCCTCAATGCAAAAATTGTACTGCATATGGTAAACATTACAGTGTTTGTAAATGCCTACATTACATATCTGGAGAGCAGTGTGAGAGCCAGTGTCCGAGAGATCATTTCCCTGATGACGCCAACCAGATTTGCATTAAATGTGCAGACGAATGCCGTGCATGCAACGGGCCATCCGTGTCGGACTGCACCGCGTGCCGCAATTTCCGGGTGTATGATGACGATTTTAATAAAACAATGGTATGTAAGAGTACAGTGTTGTAAACTCCGTAAATATTTAAATCGGTTGTATTCTTGTAATATGGTGCGTTGTTTTACTTAGTTATTTATTTCTTTATTACTTTCAGGCTGATAATATTTCATGTATTAAAAACTGTATATAATTGTTTACTCCATATGTAAAATTATAGATCTTTCAATTTTGAGTCCATTTAATTATAATTTAATTACATTTAATTACATTTAAATTATAAAAATAGCTCAAGTAGAACATGCATTGTTCAAAATGATCAAAAGCACTCCTCATGCATTTAGGTGAAAATTTTTGTCACAGTTGGCAAACTTCTGGAGATTTCTCACCAACTCGGTGATTTTCTGGAAGCTTTAGGAAAATGCATTTTCAGTGCCTTAGAACTGATTTTGTTTGAAGCTTCCAGAAGAGCATGTAAAACCATGTAAATGCTATTTGTTCTGAGAGTTAGCAGTTCAAACAGACCTAGCTGAATTGTGTTGTAGATTATATTATATGAGGGATTTTGACTCATGTGTTGGGGAAGAATTTCTCTGTGTTCTGCTTGACGTATTTGCAACTATTTTTTGTGCTGTATGTGATTATTATTTATCATAAATTAATTTCGTTCTTCCTATCTAAAGTGATTATTTAAAGGGACATCAGTGAACCTGTAGTTTCCAGCAATAATTTAATTTGTCGTTAATAATAAATAATAATTAATAAAAATAAATACTAGTAGATAACAGTTGACTATTTTTTAATAGAATGGAAATAGTAGTTCTAAATAAGTGATGTAAGAGTAATTAATGTTAATAAATAAGATTAGAATAATAATACTTAATTAAAATAAGTAAGTAGTCAGTAATATCTCTTTTTTAAAAGAATAGGAGTACTAGTAGTGAATAAGTAATGTAGGAATAGTTAATTTTAGTAAATAAGGATAGAATAATGGTAGTAGTTTATAAAAGTAGTAAAAGAATAGTAATAGTTAAGTTAAGTTAGTAGTCAGATGTAACTATTTTTTAAAACAACAGTAATACAAGTAGTAAATAATAACTAGTTTTAAAAGAATAGTAATACCAGTAGTAAATAAGAAATATAGAAATAGTTAATTGTTTAAGAGAATAGTAGTAATAGCTTATAAAAGTAGTAAATGTGTAAATAATAATTAATAGTATTAAATAGATGCTATTATTTAACAGAATAATAGTAATAAATAAGTAATATAGAAATAGTTAATAATAAAGAAGAATAGCATAGTAATAGTGATAATTAATTGAAGTAAATAATAGTTAATAACATGGATAAAGTAAATAACAGTTAATTGTTATTTAATAGAATATTAATTGTTAACCAAAGTAAATAAGTAATAGATAAGGGTTAACTATTATTTAATGGAATAATAATGATTATGAAATATAGGAATAGTTAATAGATAAAAAAGAAGACAAGAATATTAATAGTTTATTGAGGTAAATAAGTAGTAAATAATCATTAACAAAATGAAATAAAGTAGAAATAAATAATAGTTGAATATCATTCAATAGAATGAAGTTAATGAATAGTTAATGAAGGTAAATAAGTAATGAATAAGGGTAGTAGTAAATTATAATTAATAGTAATAAAAATAATTAACTGTTATTTAATAGAAAAGTAATAGGAGTAAATAGGAATAGAATTAATAATAACAGTTAAATGAAGTGGCAAATAATAATTAATAGAAGTAAATAATACTTAACTATTATTTAATAGAATAATATAGTAACAAATAAGTAATACAGAATAGTTAGTAGTTGTAAATAAGAATAGAATTCTTTGGCTATTTATAGTTATTTAGTTTGCTGTGTGTGATTATTATTTACAATAAATTGTTTGCTTGTTTTTTGCCCATATATAATGATTACTTAAAGTCTATTTCTTCTCAATGCTTAGCCATGGTTTCTTTTGATATTAAATCGCTTTTTACTAATGTTCCAGTTGAAAGATGATTAACACATTAAGCATCATTTGTATCCTAGTAAATGCAACCGTATATTTTGTTCATGATGACCTTATGTATCCAAATGAATACAAACTAATTACTGTTTAAAAAGACACAAATATAACAGTATTACAAATATATTAGTAGATGACAATAGGGAACATTTATGTTGCATTAATAAAAATTAGAAGGCAGAAACATTGTTTTTTTTTTTAAATTTAATTAATTTATTTTTATTTTTATTTGGTGGCTCTTAATCTCTTAAAACTAGACTTTCCATTTCACACATAGAAATAAATTTCTCTCACTAAAGTTGCTTTCAGTCAAAGCCATCTTATAAGTGGCTAGCTGCCTAAAATAGTTATCATAAAAAAGAAAAATATATATAAGGATTTTAAGCAGCCCAGTTAGTGAGATTTCATAGAAGTATTTAATACTTTTTAGATACATCCTGAATTAAATTCATTTTTATTTAAATTAATCAGATTAAAAAGTTTAAAAAATAACATATTTATAAGAGCTGCTTTTATTGATTTTGAATCACTCACTTTGTTAATCAATAACAGGCAGATTAAATTTGAAACAAAAATTAAATATCGTACTCTTTACTGAATGGCAAAACACTGGCTCAATGAAGATAACAATATTTTATTTCGAGCATTTATTTATTTTTTATTTCAAGTTGCAGTACAAAGCTTTTAAATGGATAAATTTGTTAATCAAAAATTCATTAAATTACCCCAAAATAGGAAATAAATTTTTAAAAAATTCAAACTTCGGACTTTGAGGTGCACATATTGGAGTAGAGTCTTATGTGTGTTCAAAGTTTGATAGCTCTATGTGTTGCATTTTCCACAATCTGAAGAACATTTCTTCATTATTTAATTACACAGAGATTTATCTTTCTTTTATTTATTTTTTAAATTTTTGAAAAAGCCGCCTAGAGACAGTGTGTTATTTAGGGAAGCTTACTGTGATACCAAAGGGCCTGGCTTTGAATCGGAGAAGGCATGGCTGTAACTGTCCGCTCTTTCATACGAGGCAAAGGTGGCTCACCTCTTAGGTGCCTCCATAATAAAGTGACCACCACATCTGGTCTTAGTGGCCTAGCCGAAGTAGGCTGAGGGCTTGCAATTGTGGGCGGGGGGGCTGTGAAAAATTTTCCGTAATGTTTAAGAGTTTTCAACTGAAACCTTATGTTTCAGCTTGCAAATATTATATTATTTTTATTTATAATAGCTTACAAAAGTTTTTTTACTGGAAATTATATATATTGCATTTTCTGTTTTGTACATCTACTCGCCTCATTCTTAGAATTATTTTTATTTCAGTTCAACTGCACAGGCTCCTGTCCTCTTGATAAGCCTTTCAAAAATTATGATGATAGTGATCCTTACTGCTCTGCTGTGGATGCAAGTGCTGTAGCACTTCATGGGTATTAAAAATTTATTAAATTAAATTTCATTTAACTATAAAATGCATATTAATATAGCTGACATGATTTTCATTTATTTCTATGCATATCTGTAAACTTTAACAAAAGGTTTAGAATTTTTACAAAAGCTATGCTAGTTTGTGCATCACCAAATGTGTATTCAAGGCATGCTATTGGCTGGTAGTTCAGTTATTGTTTTAAATTTTACATCAAAATGATTATTCTTTCACATTAAAAAATTAATTTCAACACTTAACACTGTATTGGGAATTCTAAACATAGGCTGCTTGTAAAAACTTTGATTTTTCTGTTGAATTTTTGTGTGGTATGTTAAGAAAGTGAAGTCTGTTAATAAAGAAACATGTGTAGGGGAATGTTAAGAAGAGCAAACATTAATCAGATATACTGAAAAAAGACTTAAAAAAAAAAAAAAAAAAAAAAAAAAAAATATGCATGGCTATGCTTATCAAGAATTCTAAAAATAAATTGTTTTAAAAATTTTATGATTTTGCTGTTGGATTTTAGTGGCATAAGTGCAAAAGAAGCAATGTTTAATAATAATAAAGTTAAAAAATAAGAACAAGCTATGTTAGGATTAGTGAAACCAAGAGCAGATTGGTAAAATGTGAGCTCAGCAAGAGCACAAATAACCTTAACCATATCCTCTTGTGTGACGTTAAAATCAGAATTCATTCAATTTTTTTTTGTATTTTATTTATTTATTTATGGCTGTATTTTTGTTGTATGAAAATGAAATTCATGCCACTCTTATTATTTAATTCTAATCTGATTTTCTTTTATTTTTACATTGGTGAGAAGCAAATACAGTACAAAGTCCAAAATCCAAACATCTATTATCAGGAATGATTTAAAATCCGGAGCTCAAAGCCACAAACTTTTTTTTGGTATGCTTTTCGCATGCGCATTTGATTTTTCCTTCCATTATAAAACGCATGGAAATTTTTGCTTAAAAATTCCGATTCTTAATTTCACTTAGGCACTAAATAAAATACATTGTTATAAAAAAAAAACAATCATGTAAGCATAAATTTGTGAGATTAATAATTTGGCTCCGCAGCTGAGTGTCTGCTTGGCATTAAATCTCAAACCGAAATTCACCTGTTCACCTATTTTATATCCCTGATGCCAAGCTGGCGAGTCATTATTTATTATATTTTGCTTTCAACACTGCATGTTTATCAATACATGACAGCTTCAGTAATAACTCATGCAGTGATGTCTAAACTTTTTTTTTTTTTTTTTTGTGCTAGTAATTGAATAACAAGAGTAAGGCAACCTTTCTTGCTAACATTACGCTTGGCAATGATTAAAGATTTTTTAAATGCTCCAAGGAATGTTGATGAGGAAAAATTCAACAAAAATTTCTTTTCATATGCTGAAAATAGATTTTCTTAATGAAACTCATAGACCAAAAGATTACATTTAGTGCTATTTTAATTAAGAATAATGATATGTTATTTACCATAAACCCAGAAGCGGGAAGAATTTAGGGAAGACACAATTTTTGGATTTTGAGGAAGCACAGAATGGCAAAATTAAGGGATGGGAATTTTTTTATAATTTAGGGGGGAAAGCACTGGGATCCAAAGTTTAGGCGCGGTGAAAATTTAGAATTTGGGAAGGCGCTTTGTAGCAGAATTTAGGACCCGTAGAGACTTCACCAGGCGGTATCGAGCGCCGGCCTTAGATAAAGCCTTAAGTATATGTGGGAGTTTATTTATTTAGGACTTAGATTAGTTTGAAGCATGTGCAAGAAATAAATGTAGGTATATTAAATAACTAATACAATTCAGGCTTAATTGCTGCTAAGAGCAAGACAAAATTTAGCGGAACAACTTGGCTTTCATTGCCAATCTTGTGATACACAGCCAATAATGTATAATGGATGCTATTAAGCTAGGCTAAAATTATCTGAACTGATTCCAAGGCATTTCAGTTAATGTAGTCGAGTGCACTGCTCCTTAATCTTCTAATTTGATCCAGCTTACAGACTGTTATTATTACATCAATTTCATAAAAATGAAGCTTGAACTCTCGATTATGTCGAAAAGAGTTTCCAGTTCTGGAGCTGCCAAAGGATCTACAAAGCAAAAACATGTTTCAATGTCCATTAAACAAAAAGGGAAATTGCTGCAAAAAATGGATAAAGGCATATCCGTCTCAAAATTATGTGAGGAGTATGGCATTGGAAAGTCAACTGTATATGACAAAGAAAAAGGAACTTTTTGAATTTTTTATGGAAGCAACTTAAACAACTTACATTGAAAGAAATGTTTAATAAAGCAAACAAATAAATATTAAGCTTTTATTTTGTAAATTTTGATACCCTTTAGAACATAGTTGTTCTTTATTTTATAAATTACGATTTCATATTTTTAATTGTCTAATTTCTGCATGCCATCTTACCAGATTTAAATTGATGATCTATTATGGGGAAAATCCCAAATCCAGAATCGCTGAAGTCCCAATGAGTCTGGATTTCGGGCTTTGTATTGTATCTGTTACTATCGGTAAATTGTAAAATGTATATTAGTGTAGTTGGTATATTGTTTTTCCCCCCTTAATTTTTTCATTAGTGGGGGAAGCTAAAATTTCTGCTTCAATTAAATTGTAAAAGTCTGTTAATGTACCTGATATTATTTATTTATTTATTTAATTATTTTTTTAAATTTGTGCATTTGTAAGGAAAATGAAAATCTTGCTGCATTTACGTAATTGTAAAATATTTGATATGAATTTTTTTTTTTCATTCATTTATTTTTGCATTAGTAAGTAAAATGAAGTTCTTGTTACTGTAAAACATCTAATATTTTTTTTTGGCATTCGTGAAGAAAATAAAATTTCTGCTACTTTCATTTAACTGTAAAATATCTGATTTTTTCTTGCTTTAACATTAGTGGTAAAAATGAAATTTCTGTTACTTGCATTAAAATCTGAAATATCTCACATGATTTTCTTCCATTTTTGTGTTAGTGAGGATGACCAAATTCCTGCAATTCTTGGTGGTGTTATGGGCTGTGTTGTTATTGCTGGCTTGTTTTTGGCATTCTTCAGTTACCAGTGCTTACAAAGAGCTCGAACTAAAGAGAATATGGTTAAAATGACTATGGTAAAGTATATTCTGTGTTTTTTCTCAAGATCAACATTTCCCAACCAGGGTTCCATAAAACATTGTTAAGGGCTCTGCAATAAATAAGGAAATAACACGAATGTCATAAGAGTGAAAACACTTTTTCCCCTGATTCGGTATTGTACTCGTGGGACTTTGGTGAGGCAGGTGGGTGCGAGTGTGACAAGAGTCTAGCCGATGCTAACTGAGGAATTGCCTTTGGTTGTTTGGCTATGCTCAGTTAGACTTGTTAGATATCGTCAACAGTTGTATGAATTTCTTTGTTACTACCAATTCAGCTGTGAAGAAAAGATAATGTTTTTTTAAAAAGAGGAAATTAACTTATTCTTTAGCAATTTTCATTAAACTGTACATTGTCATTGCAAGGCCATGCATGCAGCATGAGTCTTAATTGAACACAGCTGAACAACCGAAGGCAGCTTTTCTGTTGTCACAGGCTAGAATCTAGTGTGACTGTGTATGTATTAATGATGCAAGAAGTGTAGGATCGTGCGGTTAATTAAACAGAGTAATAACATGTATCTTTTATGTTAATGTTTTATTAGTATTTTACTCAGTTTTATCTCTCATTTTTTAATCCTTCTGTATATTTTAATAGTTAAAATGTGGCAATACTTAAAGACAAACAATTCAGATAGTTTTGAAGAGAATAGTGATGAGGATTTATTATCTCAATTGAAATTTAGTAAAGTAAGAGGTACAACAAGGATTCAGTATTACAATGAAAGTTATTTATCAGTGAGCTTTTGCATAGGCTGGCGATTCAGAATGTCCTCTTCCATTTTGTCTCGTTTATGGTAAAAAACTTTTGGATACAGCAATGGATGCAACAAAATTGAACAGACTTTTCAATGCAAATCGTACTAATATGAAAAATAAAAACTAGTACAGCTTCTGTAAAACATTCACTAGTGAAAAGGCTCAAGAAGGAAGTTATCTGATAGCTGAGCTACCTGGTTTGGTAGCACAGATGAAGAACAGTCATACAGTCAGTGAGAATCTGATAATGGCCACATGTACAATTATAGTGGGTAAAATGCTGGGAGAAGATGCAGTAAGGAAAACTGAAAATATTCTACTTTCGAAGTCAACAAAGTAAGTCAACAGATCATCATGATGTTGAAGAGATTTTGTGTGATAAACTGAAAAATGGCAATTTTTCAGTTCAAGTGAACAAGTCAATAGGTTTGAGCATCAAATGTTTTGTAAAATTTGTTAATGAGTGGAAAATTCAAGAAAACTTCTGCTGTAAAGAATAAATTCAGACAAGCAGAGGAAAAGATATATTTAATATTTTATCTACATATCTGGGAAAAATTTTTTTTTTTTTCTTGGAAGAATTGTATTGACATTTGTATGGATGGTATTGCTTGGGTGGCTCCATAAAAGGATATGTTACTATTGCTCCAAAAAAGTCAATATGTTTTCCACACAATGAATTCCACACAGTTTCAATTCATAGAAAAATTCTTGGAAATGAGATGATGATGTCAAAATCTCTTGGAAATGAACTACAAAAGGTATTTATGATGTTATAGAAAGGTAAACTTTATTAAATGAACGCCACTTCATAGTTTAAAAAACTTTTTTTGAAACATGGATAAAGATTACAGAAATCAGTTGTTATGCACAGGAATCAGGTGGTTAGAGGCAGAGCTGGGAAGAAAGGCATGCACATTTTTAATAAAACGACAAACAAGATTTCTCTGAGTACTTTGAGGATCCAATGTAGATGCAGATGCTAGCTTATTTAGCAAATGAATAAGTTACTAAAAGACAGCAAGGAAAATATACTACTAGACTCTAGGATTTAAAAGAATATTAAAATTATGGAAAGATTATGTTGTAAAAGGGAATTGTGATAAGTTTGAATTATAATTGGCGAGACTAAAAAATGAAGATGGATGCCAACAAATTTCAAGTCTTGCTGTATCCCACCTAGAGGAGCTGTCAAAGAAAACTGATTATTATTTTCTATAGCTGTGAACAGAACTGTACGATTGGGTGAGGAATCCATTTTCTCACACTTATGTTCATCCTTAGAATTACAATTGACTGGTTCATTGAAAATGAAATTTCAGACATTGAAAATGATATGGTTTCAGACAAATTCGGATTTGCATTGAAAGTGAGTATCCAACAAATCATAGAGGCAATTAATCAATTGCTACAGTTTTTTGCATCCTAAAAAGAGCTAACAGTTCTCCTGCTCAGGCAAAGACTCCCTAATTCAAACCATACTCCATCCAATCTGATTTGAAGCCTAGTTCTTCCAATTTTCTTTTATTCTTAAAATTTCTCACAATCTATATATAGCTTGGCTAAATACTTCATAATTTTCTCTTATTCTTAAAATTTCTCACAATCTTTATGTAGTTTGTCTTAATACTTCATTATTTGTGCTCCCAAAAGTTATTTTTGGCATCTGAAAGCAGTTGGCTTTTCTCTAGATTACATATAAAAGAAAACATTTTATGTCAGGCATTATGGCACACTTCTGTTTTAAGTATGAGAGCAAATGTGTCCAAAAACTTTGTGTTCTTGTCTCCACCAAACATCAAGTGCCCCTGTGAGTCGTCTGATATACATTAGCCAGTAAGCACAAAGCAATATCAAAGCTGTTATTTTGTTCATCTTATTGCTAAGCGTTGTGAGTTTCATGTGCAATCTTTTGGCTTAGTAAATTCTGCAAAAAAGGTAAAGTACTCATTTACTTTTCAAAAATCATACACAAAGGACTTTCCTTTTATTATTTCATCAAGGAAATATAATACATTTGTGATGTGCCCTGTTTGTTGTTGTGATTTTTTGATTTCGCACAGTGTAAGGGCAGATGTTTTTAGACGTGTATATGCAAAAACACAAGAACATCATAAAAAAAAGAAATTATTTGTTTTGTTTTCAAAGAAAATATTAAAATTATAGTCTTTTACTGTTTTCATTAATGATCGTTAATATTACGAAAAAGTATTGTTACATGGAAGTTGAGGTTCCTTGCATCACAAGGGTTCATAAAAGTGAAAAAGTTGGGAAATGCTCATGATAGTTTTAAATTTCTTATATTTTGGTTTTTACTTTCTATTGAGTGTGTTTTTATCCAGCTAAAGTTATCTTTCTATCTTTAGATTATAGGTAATTTATTTCACTCAAGACACATTCACAACTGCAGTATATATTTTTAGTTCAAGTTATATAAGATTACAGGACATAATTATAACATATTCTCTATTTTCAGCGAATGAGTGGTTTCGAAGATAATGAACCTTTAAAACCAACGGATGTGAAGCCCAATTTGGCAAAGCTGCGAATTGTTAAAGAAGCTGAATTACGAAAAGGCGGAATTCTGGGTTATGGAGCCTTTGGAACTGTATATAAAGTAATAATAATAATTTAATATTTTTTATTACTTGTAATGTGAAACTGTTTATCATATTAGGTTAGCAAGAAAGTACTTTCAATTTTTTTAGTGGGGAATGAAAGTTAGAAAAAATGAATTTTAATTAGTCAAATCTTTTTCATTCTGTTCGATCTGGTATCTTCGTGATTCTGTGCTCATAGAACTTCTGGTCTTTATTAGCAAAAACTCAACCAAGTGCGATTTCAAGTCATCATTTTTACTTAATTTTTTACTATTTAAGAAATTTTGTAAACTTCACAATAAGTGATAATTCAATGGTGCAAGGTGAGGGCTATTTGAGGAATGTAACATCACTTCCCAGCAGACTCCAATAATTTCATACATGTTGCTAAATCTGTGTGAGATATTGCATTGTTGTGGTGGAACATGAGCCCTTTGCAATTTGCCATTTCTAACCTTTTCTGTTTGGTTGCTTTCCCCAATTTCATAAGCTATTGTCAGTAAACATTTGGGTTGACTGGATACAAGGAAGCAGCTCAAATACACAACAGCTTTGTAATCCCGCCAAATTGACAGCATGATCATTTTCTAACACAGCCTCAGCTTTTGATATGCTTGTGCTGATTCATTGTGCTTGTACCATGATCTTTTTCAATTAATGTTATTGTAGACAATCCATTTTTCAGCACCAATAATAATTCAGTTCAAAACAAGGGTTGGTACCATTACGTTTGAAATGTGTATCGCAATATTGGTTCATTGTGTTTGTGTTAAATGAATTTTTTTTTTTTTTTTCAATTCACATGGAACACAAATATCAAGCTTCTTAATGAGTTCAAAACAATGATTTCCAATTGATTGTAAACTAACTGTTGTAAACAAGAATACGTAGAATTTGTATCTGTAGCAACGTAAAAGTGCCAACTAACAAATCTCAAAACAAACAAAAATTACAAGATTGACGGAAAAATACTAAAACGAATATAACACTGTCTGTTTGCGCAAACTGAGATCACTTTCTTGTGAACCTAATACATGTGTGTATACACTTTGTGTAATTTTACAAATATTTATAAATATATTGCATTCAAATCATATATGTTTTTTGAATTCAGTACAGCTGGAGTATCTGCATTAATATTATGATTTCATATATCCATCGAGGGGGTAAGAAAATTAAGTTATTAAGCAAATAATCCATTCATTTATGTCAGAGAGATAACTTGTCTACCTACTTAATACACCTAATAAATACAATCCTAATATACCTAATTAAAAACATTAAATATTTTTAGAGGATGATACTATATATTTTTTCTCTTTCCAAATAGACAGAAGATATAGAATGTTTTTATGCCAATATAAATGTATATTTGTGTAGTATCCTCTAAAATGTTTTGCTCTTCCACCTGGGCCATCTCTATCGATAACCTGTGCTGATAAGTTATATTAAATTTTAAAAGACCCTTCTTGGGTGACCATTAAAATCTCAACCTTTTCATTTTTTTTTTCCCAGTATAGTGTTTTTTTTTTTTTTTTTTGGTCATTTATTACCTTTAGTTTTTTTTAAAGATTTTAAACATATTCCATTTTTATGTAATTTTTACATTTTATTGTTCTTTTAATACTTTTTGTCAAACACCATACAGTAGTTAATTGCATTGTTAATTTATATGATGCAGTTCAACTATATGTTAAAGTTGTTACTTATATTGTAATAAATGGCAATGTCAAATTTTATCTTGTCTTAAAAGAAACAGTGGCATGGAATTCCTAACAATCACAAAAAATCAATAAAAATTATTTCTAGGGCGTTTGGGTTCCAGAAGAGAGAGAGAACATAAAAATTCCTGTCGCAATTAAAGTTCTGAGAGAAGGTACCGGGCCTACTTCGAACAAAGAATTTCTTGAGGTGAGTTGTTTTCTGTTACATAGGTTATTACACAGATGTATATTTTACACATGAATTCCAATAATTTATTATTCAAGATTTATATACATATATATAATTAAGATATAATAATTAAATCCAAAACAGTGGTTAGCAGTCTAACACTAAAAACATTCAGTTGATCAGTGGGCCAGACTAACACTAAAAACATTCAATTGATCAGCGATCATAAGTATTTTCATGTATATTTTATTTTAAAACTTTATAATCTAAAATTGTATAAAGAATAGGTTACAAGCACTAATTACAAGGAAGTTGTTTTAATATTGAAAAGAAAACTTATATTAATCAAAGCATTAGAACATATGAATTGAGTCGGTGTGCGATCTTTTTTTTGAAATTGTTAAACAAAAAATGAAATTGAAACCTTTATAAGAGATTGTGAACCATTCTGGTGTTCTCATAACTCCTGTCGAGGAAGATGATGATTTAGTGATATCACGATTGTTTTGGATGCCATATACAAAGTACCTGAAAAATGGTAAAAATTAAAACCATAACACTATTTCGATCATTAAGAGAGGTTCTTTCGAATTTAGAATTATTTATCTAATTGTGAAGAAGTTGAAGCAACAACTGAACTGCTATGCTAAAAAATTTAAAATGTTACTTTTTAAAAAAATGTTGATTGGGTAAACATCAAGAAATGATTTGATGGTGATTGGGTTCAGCCAGGCTTTTGATGCTCACGTGATGTGAATATCATTTGAAATCTCACAAGAATAGAAAAGGCTGAGATTGATACTCAAAATACAAACGATAAAGATACTGACAATTACATTAGTCTCAAGTCTCCCGTTGAAACTGTTGGAGCTTGTTGACCAAAGGATATTCAAATACAATAATAAAATTGCACTTTGAAACATACATAGTGAAAAATTTTCAAAACATATAAAAATTTGTAAAATTACTGATTTTTATAAAGAAATTTCGCATTCAATATGCATGAAAATTGGTAGTTTCAATTATCTATAACTTATTTCCCTGAGATTAACTCAGATATTCAAGAGTATATAGTACCAGGAAAATTCTGTTAACAATTTACCTTTATTTCCAAGCGCTTTAATATGAGAGTAAGCTGACTGAGTATGGAAATTAAAACATTGTTAAAAACATAAAGACCACTTTGTGAACAAAGGATGAGTAAACATCTTTAGAAAAAAGGAACTAAGTTACGAATGGGCATTAAAGAACAATACTGGTGGGGCAAGTTTCAAGACAAAGTTATTATAGTTATGACTGCTTTCATGTGCTGCATTTTGTTAATGCACTATTTTATTATTTATTTTTTAATGCACTTTTTGATATACCCATGAAAAAATATAATGTCAAAGAATTAGCTTTTGTATTAATTTCTGTTATTTTATTCACAGGAAGCATATATCATGGCAAGTATTGATCACCCAAATCTATTGAAACTGCTGGCAGTTTGCATGGCCTCTCAGTCTATGCTGGTGACTCAACTGATGCCTCTGGGATGTCTCCTGGATTACGTTCGCAACAACAGGGACAAGATTGGGTCAAAGCCGTTATTAAACTGGTGTGCTCAAATAGCTAGGGTATATATCTGTTTCACTTTAAGATGAAATGATAAAGTGCTAATTGATTAATTTATAGAAATGTATAGTCCAATTATGCACATGTATCTGCAAATGGTGTGTTCTGAGACTCACTGAGAATATGCAAAATCACAAATAATAGTCAATGTTTAGTAAATATCATAGGCTAGTTAGATCTGCTATATTCAGAGTATGCAGGGTGTCCCTAAAGTTCATTTAGGCTATACAGAGTGTTCCGTAAGTAAATTTTTAATGTTGTGAAATAAAACAATTTATCTTTGTCATGTCTAAACTGTACTTAAAGTGTACTAAATTTTTATTTTTATACATAAAAGTTGTTAGAAAATTTGATGTTTCCCTCTTGCTGTACAAATTCTGGCCATCTTGCTGCTTACTTTGGAAGACCTTCATGTAAGGAATGCAGTAATTGGATTAGATGAAGATTTTTCAAAAGTGTTCTGTGCAAGACTCTGTGAACTGTCAAAGTACTTTGAATTTCATATTATGCTTCCTAATGGAAATTGTTAGCTCAATTTGGAACAATAACCAAATTTGTTTACTTTTGTTAGGGTCTATCATTGGCCATCCACTTTGTCTGGAGATCCTGGCTTGTTACATTTTCTTTGAAATTTTTCTCTAATTTCACTCAGTTTTACTCCTCTAGTATGGAATATTATGATAAGGTATTCATTATTTAACAATTCTTGGGGGAAGGTTTTTTTTAAAAAAAAATTTTTTTTGGGGGGACACCTGCACATACAATAATACAACTTAGTACACCTTTAGCACATTTTTAAGCATGAAAGGCTTTTTTAAAAAAGTGTCCACTTTCACAAAAATAGCTCCTTACCTTTCAGATAACCTGTATATATGAATGAGAGCAAGCTTAGCTGACAAATTATACACTACAAATAGAGCAGCAATTTTATTGCAGTGAGAATATCTGTAATTAATTTTTTAGACTTTCTTGAATTTTATTTTTTTCAAATGTCAAATAATCTGGAAATTTTAGATCTTTTGTTGTTATTTTTTTAAATTCCTATTACAGTCGTTAGATTATTTTTGTATTTAAACAATTTTTAAGCTACTGTCCTCAAAAAGGAAGAGAGGAAAAAAAAAAAAAAAAAAAAAAGAGGAAAACTGAATTTTGAATAGCTGTAAGCCCCTGATACATCTTCTGACAAGAAAAATCAGATCTTTGTTCTTTGTGGCACACAGAGGTATCAGCATTGCCATGTTTAGATTGCTACAGCAGCAAGAAAGTTGATGTAATACTGTTGAAACATTGACCAGGTGAGTGTAGTACCAAGAGCATGTAGTGTACAAAAAGGCAATGCTGCAAACCTAAAGATGTGCTACAGGGAAAGTATGAATACTTTTTGACCACCATAAGAAGGTACAGAATATAATGATGAGATGTAATAAGTATATTAACCAATGACTCATACACAATAGTTCGATATTAATACATGATTCAAATACTAGAATTCTAGATATGATAATAGAATAATACAATAATAATGTTAACTGAATATGATACATAATAATTGAAATATATGTAAATAAAATATTAGAATAAAATATATAGTAATAGAATAAGATATATGATAGGATAAGGTATATTTATTCTAATAATAGAATAAGATATACAGTAATAGCATTAGATATATTTCTTCAAGTGATAGAATATTTCAGAATCAAATAGTAGAATAAGATATAGGTATTCAAATAAAAGAATGTTTTATACTCAGATGATAGAATAAGATATATAATAACAAAATTATAGAAGGATGATAATAACAGAAGAAAAAATACAATAATTGAATAAAATGTATATATTCGAATGATAAAATATTTCAGATTCAGATTATAAAATAAGGTATATAATAGAAAATAATAATGGAATTAGAATAATAATAGAAGAAAATATACAATAATTGAATAAGCTATATTTATTCAAATAATAGAATATTTCATCTTCAAATAATAGAATTAAGATATATTTGAGTAACAGAACTCAAAGTATAGAATATTTCCAATTCAAACAGTATAGTAAAATGATAATAGAATAAATTTTGCAATAATAGCCATACTAGAATAAAATATACAGTAAATAGAATATGATATATATTTATTCAAATAATAGAATAAAATGCATAATAATGGAATAATAATAGAATCAGATGTGTAATAATAGAATACGATAATAATAAAATAATGGAATAAGCTGTATTTATTCAAATAACAGAATAAGATGCATAGTAATAGAATAACAGAATAAGATAGATAATAATAGAGTAAGATATAGTTTGTCAAATAATAGAATATTTCAGATTCAGATAATAAAGTAAGAGTAATAGGTAAGATGAATAATATAATAAAGTAAGTGTAATAGGATAAGATGAATAATAATAGAATAAGTTACACAGTAATAGAATAAAATAATGCAATAATATAGTAAGATATTTATTCAAATTATAAAATAAGTTACATAATAGAACAGATATGTAATAATATATTAAGATAAAACTGAAATAAGTTTATTTATTCAAACAATGGAATATTTCAGAATACTTAATTGAAAATCAAAATCGGGGAGTCTGAATATTTTGCTACCTGTAGCTTTCTTCAAGTAGTGGTTTGTGCACAAATTACCTGTCTGGTTTGTTATTGTAAAAATATGCCTTTTTAATTTTTATATCCTTCATTAGGGCATGGCCCACCTTGAGGAACGCCGCATGGTCCATCGTGACTTGGCCCTTCGAAATGTTTTGCGTAAGTGTCAGTGTGTTCATACTTGTATGTATGTGCAAAGAAAATTAAAGTAAAATTGCATGATGTCTGATAAATTTTTATTATTTCTGGTCTTAGTTCAAACACCTGGCTGCATTAAGATTACTGATTTTGGTTTGGCAAGGTTGCTGGATATCAACGAAGAAGAATACAAAGCTGCTGGTGGAAAGGTGAGTTACTGGAATCATATTCATTGATTGTAAACCATTCATTTCTATCAAAAGTAATCTGGATGTTTGAGAAAAGGTGTAATACACTCAAACTCCATTATAATGAATTTCAAGGGACTATTCTCAATATCCAGTCTTGTTAATAAAATAGATTCTGTCACAAGAAAAAAAAACTAAAAATTCACTAATAAATCACACACAAAACAAAAAGAACAAACAAAAAAATGTCTGAAGGATTCAGATTTTAATATTGAACCAGAAGGTTTTTTTTAAGCTTATTTTATGTTTACACTGAGCTTACATTTTATCAGACTGATCTTGTACTCACCCCTGCTGACATAATTTAAATTTTTTTTTTTTTTTTTTCATTTATTCCACCTAAAATTCAAAAGCAAAATCACTAAATTTTTAAAACCAGCATATTTTTAGGATACCTGATAGAGTGTTCAATGTTGCCATATATTTATTTTATTTATTTTTTTCATTTTCTTATATTGGTGGATTACAGGCTGCATGTGGCCTACAAATACATTTCAATTATGTATTCATTGTAAATACAATTGTTGCACAGATTCAATATTTTAGTTATTTAAATTCCATAAATACATTATTTTCATTACCAAATCTATAAATGGAGATAATTAACTTACAATGTGATAGAAATTTTACTCAAAGATTTGAAGATATAGATTTTATTAACTGAATACTTTTTCCTTTATTTTTTTACAACTCTGGCAATTGCATCTCATTACGTTTTAACAAAGAACAATAAGAATAAATAATATGATATAGTAACACATAATAATTCATAAGGCAATAAGAAAAATAAATTTAATTATAAAAAGAGTAGAAGGGGCATTGGTCATGTCAATTAGTGTTTATTTCTAGTGGAAACTATTTTTCTGTTGCCTCTAAAATGGAATCAGGATAACCATTTTATAATTAAATTCTATCCTTTCTTTAATGAAAATTATTTTTCTCATTGTCTTACTACTGATTATTATATTATTATATCACATTATTTGTTTTCGTTTTTTAATATCGTGGGCAGATAAGGAAAAGTACCATTAACTTTTTTTCATGTCTGTCAAACATAAATAATCTCAATTACAAATATTAACGAAAAATAATCGCTTTGCTTACAGATACATTTTATACGTGAACCTTTTTTTTGGGGGGGGGGGCAATTTTGAATAGAAATCTCATTCATCAATAGATTCCTCATATGCGATGTTTTATGCCCTTAGAATTTCACTAAGAGTATAAATGCCCATACTGAGTGTATTGGAAATTGGATGAGGATAAAAAGGTATTTTGTTAGCCGTTTGCTAATAGTATTAAATCTCTTCTTTATTTTTTTTAGATGCCTATCAAGTGGTTAGCTCTCGAATGCATTCAACACAGAATCTTCACACACAAAAGTGATGTCTGGGCATTTGGTAAGTGCTGCTGTATAATACTATCATGTTTATGGAATGGTATTTATTTAAAATTCAGAATAAACCATTTTTTGTTCACATGTTAAAAACTACTTTAAAACATTGCTGTGGTCGTAGTTTTTGCATCTGCTTTATTGGTTGAAATCTGAATGAATAGCTTAATGAAGTTCACCTCTTTTTATTGTTTTTACTTCCTTGTACGAAGTAAAAAGGAAGTATTGTAATCGCGAAAAGTTTCAGCCAGCATATTTCAACGAAAATATCCATTTTGACTGCTATCGAATGCAATTTAACGATATTTTTGCGTGACATCTGTACGTAAGGACAGAATAAAAGACTCTTTTCCTCCAAAAAATTATAAAACTGCTTTAAAATGAATTCCGAAGAGAATTTTTCGTGGGGTCTGTACAAACGTATGTACGTACATACGTATTTATCTCACATAACTCAAAAACTTTGTATATAGGACTGTTATAACATGTAGATGTGCACCTCATATTTTGGTTGCAATCATCCGCAACAAACGTATATAATATATATATATATCCACTCTGTTACCCGGCTCAGTGATCTCAATTTCTTTACTCTTATAATTTTGTAAATTGTGCATTTTTTGCTTTAAAATGATTGAATTATGTTGTTCTTATCTTCCGGTTAAGGTTTTTATGCCTTTAGTAAATCTGTATGCAATATTTTTAGAATTATCAACAATTTTAAAGTTGTTTAAGTGCCGCTAAGCCTAATAATTTTTTTGATGGCGGCCATTGCTTGTTTACATTTGAAACAGCAGAGTAGTGGATTTGTTGCCAATCTAGAGAAACGTAGCTTCGCAACAACAAAGATAACGCCTTCATTTATTATTGCGAATTAAATCATGCTTAATCATTTCTGGAATTTTTTCGAGGAAATAAGTGCTTAAGATTTACTTCGTAATTTTTAATACAGATATTTTGAGTTTTTGTGTATTTTTGACTTGTCGCAAAGTGAGAACTGAATTAATTGAATGAGATATACTCAATCGTCTTTGAAAAACTATTTCTTTTTTGTTTTGTTTGCTTAATTTCTTTTATACATCGTTCTAGCTTTATTATAGTATTTGAATAGAACATGTGGCAACGATTAGATAATTCATTAAATGATATAAATTTTGTGCATTCTGAGTTATAATATGAACAAAACATAATACTGTTAACTGAACCTAGCCAGAGTGTTGCTATGGTAAACAAATATAGTGAATTTTAAAGAGTGCATTTATTCTATTGTGGTTTATCCGCTGTCGACAAAGTAGATGTAATTCAATCCAATAAGTTTTAAAAAAAGAAATGAAAGAAAAAATGCGTATAATTTAATATTCCATACAAGGAAGTCATGTGGTGTACACATCAGATTTTTTTTTTTTTTTTTTTTTTTAGAACTGGTGTATAGATGTATGGAAGAATCAAAGGAAGCTCTCTATAGACATTATGATGATTTCTGTACATTACATTATGATGATTTCTGTAGCTTATTGATTGATATTTGCATGTTCTGAGGCATATTTTACCAAGGATGTGCTATTTTCATTGGGTATTGATTAACATACTATGTGCTATTTTCATTGGTTGCATGCTCTAAGATATATTTTACCATAGATGTATCATTTCTTTTGCTGTATTATTCTTGAGTGTAGCAATCCTACATGAACTAATATTAAAATGAGGTGAACTTGGTCAAACCTTTCTTGCTGCATGTCACTCATAAAAGCTTACTTAAAAAGATATTGGTCTTTTTATGAAATATATATATATATTTCATGCTGTTTTTATAATAGCAATGAAATTTTATACACTGAAAGAACAAAACTTCTGAATAAATGTCATGGCCTTTTCTATAGCAGAAATAATAATACATATACATCAAGGGATAATTTTACCAAATGCAAAGGGAAATAAATAAAATCTTTTGCAACAATATTTGCAAAAGTGCCATGTAAGTGTCAATCGGTATTTGCAATCTAGTGTTTTACCAATGTCAGGGATTTAAATGTCTACTTGACAATCTGTAACTGTCTATCTTATGTCAATTCAATTTTTTTGTGATGGCATACTTTGTTGTAATCCAATCCTGTCTCATGACAGTTCTTCCAGGTCAGGGATTCTAAATGTCTCTCTCATGACCTCTAAATGTCTATCTTATGACAGTTCCTCTGATGTCAGGCAGATAGCATTCATGTATTTTGCTGCAGTCCAACCCAATATGATTTTCAGGCTCAAAACTTAATCTTTCATGATAAGTAAAAGTCTGTGTAAAGAGAGTTCTTCCACTGTCAGGCAGATAATCTTCATGAACTTAACCATAATCCAGTCCAGTTCTATCTTTCAGTGTTACAGGCTCTAAAAGTATATACAGTTCTTGCACTATCAGAACTTAAATTTCTATCTTATGACAGTTCTTCCAGTGTTAGAATATAAATATATATCTTAGGATCTCTAAATGTCTTTCTAATGACAGTTCTTTCAATATCAGGCAGATGTCCCAGCCATTCTTTGTTGTAATCCAAATAATCCTATCCAATTCAATCTTTTAGTGTCAGAGTCTCTAAATGTCTTGACTCATGACAATTCTTCTAGTGTCAAGCAGGCAGCCCTGGTATACTCAGTCATAATCCAACTAATCCCATGGAATCTAATCTTCCAATATCATATTCTGTAAATGTCTGTCTCACTATTTCTGAGTGCGTCACCTTATGACAGTTCTTCCAGCGAGTCTCTAAATGTTTATTTCAGAACAAATGTCCGAGTTTTCCAGTGACAAATGTGCAGTCATATCATAGGCAATGTACACATTAAATGCAGCCTCGTCCTATGGCTAAATGTTAAACTCATGACAGTTTTTTCAATGTCAGTGTCTCTAAGTATCTATCTTATGATAATAATTCCAGTGTCAGGGCCCTTAAAGATCCCCTTTTGGCCATCTTTGGTAGTTGCAATACATTTTTGGAGAGCCTCAGTGTGTTATAATACTTAACTTATATTCATTTCATTTTGTCCCATTAATATCAAGATGTAATCCACATCATTACTGTTTCTAATGTTTCAGAGAGCAGTAAATTAAAATAAGTATTTGGTGAAAACATTTATAACAAATTTTAACGTAGATCATAAATTTTTAGGTGTTACTGTGTGGGAACTGCTTACCTATGGTGGCAGACCGTATGAAAATACACCTGCTAGAGAAGTTCCTGACCTACTGGAGAAAGGGGAACGCTTGCCACAACCCTCTATTTGTACTATTGATGTATATATGATAATGATTAAATGTAAGTATTAGTTTTTGTATTTTAAATTTACTTTAGATTTTCTGTAAATTTTATCATTTATTTCCTAGCAATGTATTGAAGGATCTTGATTTATCGTGCCACCTGTTTCAAAAGCCCTGACAATTTGCCATTCTTTATTTGATGTTATTGTGTCTTTTAGGACAATTGCTACTTAGGTTTATAGGGTAAAGTACTCTTGTATATTATGCTTGGAGCTAAGAGAACATGAGAAGAATGTAAGGAATTTTCTCCTTCTTTCCCATATGTCTTTGGGGTGTAGTTGGAAGCATGCGTGGCTTGCATTCGGAAGATCCTGAGAGTTTTTCTTGCTTTGAAATGCCTCATTACTCTTTATTGTGAATGAATATTAACTTGGGGCTGAGGTGAAAAATTAATTAGAATCATAGTAGGTTTACACTCTCGGTCATAAAAAAATATTCACAGATTTTAAGAAAAAGCATTGCCTAAATCATTCTTTAACCTTTATTTTATTCATATTCTTTTATGTACCTTAAATGTTATTTCAAAAAGGAGTATCAGCTTTTAACTTTTCTTTTGAGTTTGAGGTTACACTGGATGTAAAAAGAGAAATAAGATAATAAGAGTAATGTACAAGAGAGAGATAATAAAAGTAATGAACGTAAAAGAGGTAATAAAAGTGATGTACATTTCCAGTGCATTACATTATATGATAGAAAGAGTTAATGTACATTTACACTACATGAGAGTACAAAGGAAAAGATAATAAGAGTAATATATATGGAAGAGGTTGCAATAATAATGAAGTGATGTACATTAGAGAGAGTAATAATAATAAGAGTAATGTACAATAGAGCAATAATAAAAGCAATACACATTTACAGTACATTGCATTGTAGAAGAGAAAGAAAGCAAGAGAATGTACCTTTATAGTAAAATGTATAAGAGAGAGAATAAAATTGATATACACCGTGAGAAAAAAAAAATCGGACAGTTCTATATCTCCAATTTTACTAGGCCGTTTGATGAAATACAAATTGCGTTTTTCATGTCTTGAAAGCGTGACTTGGGATATGTAAAGATTTAAAAAAAAGTGAATCAGAGGCCGATGATAATTAAGTAGAGGCTTTATTAAAAGATGGAATTTCACGCCCACATGGCACAGCACGTTTCTACATATCACACGAGCACAACTACAACTGTTGCCAGATCAACCTAAGCAAAAGTATAAAACAGTTACAGTTAAAATATATGACATTAAAACAAGAACGGGGAGTACGTGTGATTATTCTCAACACCCTCCCTTAATCACATATTATTTTACATTTATCTCTTAAATAACACAATCTTGGTTTAGGCAAGCATTTTGTAAACAAATCAGCTAACTGATTTTCACTAGAAACATATACGAGATTTATATCGTACAATTTTACAATATCTCTAATATACTTTAATTTAATATCCAAATGTTTTAGTCTAGCACAATTACTTTCATTTAATATTGCTTTAATTACAGACTGATTATCCTCATAAACTGAAACTTTAATATTGTCGACTCCTAAAATTTCTTTAGATACATTATAAAATACAGTTAGATCTTGAATAGCTTTTGCTAAAGCCAAAATTTCTGCCTCAGTAGAGGACAGAGCAATAGATGTTTGCTTTTTAACAGACCAAGTTACAGGACAATCATTAAAGAAAATAATATACCCTGAAATGGATTTTCTATCATTTGTATCTGACCCCCAATCAGCAGCAACATAAACATTTAACATAATATCAACACTATTATTACATTTACAAAATAATAATTTCAATTCAGATGTCCCTTTTAAATATCAAAGAATTCGCTTCAGACCAGCCCAAGCATTGTTAGTGGGTTGTTCTTGTATCTGACTCAGACAGTTCACAGAGAACAGAAAATCAGGACGAGTTGTCATAGACAGATACAGCAAAGCACCTACAAGTTCACAATAAGGGCCATGAAATCTTTCACCATTCACAAAATTTGATGAAGTTGACTTAGGCACTAGAGGAGTATCAGATGGCTTACAATCTAACATTCTAAATCTATTTAACAATTTTTCAACATAAGATTTTTTGGCGTAAAGTAAGTTTGTTCTGTGAATATTCAAAACTTATTCCAAGAAATTCATTTGCAACTTCAGCCTTGGACATCTCAAATTCATTTCTAAGTAATTCAATCACAGTTTTTACCTCTGAATCATTAGAACCAGCAATTAGCAAGTCATCCACATACAGCACAATAAATATTTCACTCTGTTTAGTTCTTCTTACAAAAGTACATGCTTCACAGTTAAGTTGTTGGAAGTTTAACAGAATTATAAAATCAGTAAATCTCTTGAACCACTGCCTCGGTGCTTGCTTAAGTCCATAAAGACTCTTAAGAAGCTTGCACACACGACCACTGTTGTCACTGTAGCCCATTGGTTGTTCCATGTAGATTGTTTCTTGAAGATCACCATTCAGAAATGCAGTCTTTACATCTAATGCATAGATTTCAAGATTCTTTTGAACAATGATAGCCAGCACAAGTCGAAGTGATGATGTACTAATTACAGGAGCATAGGTCTCAAAGTAATCAATACCTGGCTTCTGTTCAAAGCCACGAGCAACCAATCTAGCTTTGTAAACATTGTTTCGTTTGATGCGCAACACCCATTTACAGGATATTGGCTTTTCATCCTTTGGCAAGTTGACTATCTCCCACACTTTATTTTTATTAAGAGAAGCTATTTCCTCATCCATGGCTTTCCTCCATAGGACTTGCTCTTCTGTTGGCAATGATGTTATATCCTCATATGTTACTGTATCAACAGTTGCCACATTAGCTTCATACACAAAGTAATCATTCAACTTTACAGGTAATTTTATATTTCTTCTTTGCCAAGTAATTTCTTCATGACTTTCTTCAAGATTTCTGGATTCTACATCACTTGAATCACATGTTACTTCATCTTTAGCAGGATCTTTACTTTCTATGGAAAAATCATCTTGAATTGAGATACATTTCTTATTCTCTTCATTGAACAATACATTTCGAGAAACCACAACATGATTTGTGACTGGGTCCAGTAAACGATAACCCATGGTAGAGTATCCAATAAAAATCATCTTTTTTGATTTTTGGATCCAATTTCTTTCTTAAGTTATCAAGAACTCTCATGTATGCATCAGATCCAAACACCTTAATAATATTCAAATCAGGCGGCTTCCCATATTTGAGCTTATAAGGTACATTTTCAACAGTCTGATTTGGAATTCTATTCTTAAGATATGCAGCTGTTTGTACAGCATAGCCCCAGAAGGATTTAGAAAGCTTTGCTTCACATATTAGAGCACGAGCCTTCTCTAAAAGATATCTGTTGGCTCTCTCAGCCACACCATTTAAAAGAGGTGAATATGGAGGAGCAGGATCTATCATAACACCATTTTTCTTGCAATAACGAGCTAGTTCACCAGACACGTATTCCTTGGCATTATCACACCGAATTTTGTAGACATCAGGATTCTGCTTTAGGAACAATTTAAACACTTCATTTATGTCACTCTTGTGCTTTAAGAGATGCACTTCAGTAAGTCTAGAAAAATCGTCTATGATTGTAGCAAAATACTTTTCACCTTCCCTAGTGGGTGGATCAATGGGACCAAATATGTCAGTATGTACCATTCTCATCGGCACATGCTCTCTGCTTCTAGGACCTTTGTTCATAGGAGTGTTGGAATGTTTTGCTAATATGCACTCTTCACAAAAGCTTGAAGGTGACTCAGATACTGGCAAACCCATTTCTTTTAATATTTTATCAGATGAGTGCCCCATGCGCCTGTGCCATAATTCTGCACTATGATTTGCAATGTATGTTGAAGCTTTAACTGGTTCAAATTGACTCACATACTGTCCTTTCTCATTGAGTTTAGCAAACTCAAATTTTTCATTCCTCTTTTCAATAACAGCTACATCATTCTTAAAAATTACACTGTAACCTGCTTTTTGAATATTCTTCACAGATATTAATTGACCGTTCAACTCAGGCACATATAACACATCTTTAAGTAATATTTCTCTTCCATTTAATGTTCCAGGTACTGTACCAATACCTTCTACCTTTAAAACATCATTTTTCGAAGCACATGCAACAGTTCCAGAAAAAGGTTTAATTTCTTCAAACCACTCACCTTTATTACACATGTGTGTAGATGCTCCAGAATCCAGAATGAAATTTCCAATAGGCTCACCAACCATGAATGTTACTGCAGCCGATTCTCTATAATCTGATTTATGCTTAAATCTGCAATCCTTCCTGTAATGCCCTGGGCGTCCACATCCAAAACAAACTAATTTTTTCTTGCAAAGCCTGGCAATATGACCTTTACTTTTACATTTGTGGCAGATGATATCACGCTTCTCAGCGCTAAAAGCTACGTTATTACTTGAGCTAGAAATACGAGAATCGCAAGAATTTCTCTCACCTTGCAATTCTTCAGCATTCAAGAGCCTTTGCATAACAAAGTCCAGCGTAAGCATTTCATTTGGCTGGTTCTCAGTCGTCGATTTAATAATGTCGTACTCAGAAGGTAGCGACATCAACAAATAAATAATCACATCCATATCTTTGACTTCAGCACCCGAAAGCAGCAGTTCATTTACGATAGCCAACAGTTTGTTAATATGTGACTGCATACTGCAATCTCGGCGTTTCTTCAGTGTCGATAATTTCTTTCGTACTAATATTTGACTAACTGCACTCACCTTATGGTATTTATTCTTTAAACTGCTCCAAATTTCACATGCAGAAGATTCACTCGACATGGTCGCCAATATGGCATCATCTAGAAGGGTTAGCAGCAATGCGTAAGCCTTTTTTGCATCTTTGATTTCAGCAACTTTCGTTTCATCCGCTTCAACGTCTAAATATTTATCAAGTTGTTTGGCTGCAAACACAGCTTCTACACGGCGCTTAAACAGAGAAAAGTTTTTACCGTTAAACAGCTCAACACAATACTTTGTGTTCTCATCACGTGCTGCCATTTCAAATTTCACTTAACGCGCGATTCCGTTCCAAACAAATAAGTTCCACAAAACAAATATAAATGTTTCGCCTCTAGCGTGTTCAATATCAGAACCACACTCTGCTGTAAAGATTTAAAAAAAAGTGAATCAGAGGCCGATGATAATTAAGTAGAGGCTTTATTAAAAGATGGAATTTCACGCCCATATGGCACAGCACGTTTCTACATATCACACGAGCACAACTACAACTGTTGCCAGATCAACCTAAGCAAAAGTATAAAACAGTTACAGTTAAAATACATGACATTAAAACAAGAACGGGGAGTACGTATGATTATTCTCAACAGGATATATATTAGATTTATGTATAGCGTTAATCTAACAAAAGTATTTTGACACAAAATTGGACTTCTGAAATAACATACCAATTTTTTTCTGTATTTCGATTCTACGACTCAAATTATACCTAGATATTAAATTTTGTAATTTTTGGCAAGAAATTTATGGAGAAATTTAAAAATTTATCTTGGATCAATTTTTTTCCAGTTTGTGCCATGAATAATTTACTTGGTGAATTTCTTAATTTATAGCAACCTATTTTCCTTTCCATTTTTTCATTGTACACGAGTGGAAAAAAGTCAGTGTTCATATTTTCAAATAATTTTAACAAAGAGCATAAGCCATATTTGGCATTATTATCACTTATAACAAATATACCAAATTTCAAAGCATGCCAATATGCAAATTCACGTATATCTTAGGAAATTTTGAATAAAAAACTCCAATATTTTGCAGGTGGGCTTACAAACACATCTACTTTAAGATGATGGTAAAAATCATGCAGGTTATAATACAAACATTATTTTGAAGAATTTATAAAAATTATTTTAAAATACAAATTTTAAAAGACAATCATAAAAAATGGGTGAATTTTATTTGGAATGAACCTAAATTTTGAAATGTGATAGAAAAAATCAAAAAAGTTTAATAAAAAAAGAGCTATTAATAAATATATATCAAATCCAATTACTAACACTGAGAAGCTAAAATTTTGAGAGTTAATTTTTTAAAAACTACTTGAGTGATTTTTATAAAACTTGGCACTTTGGCATAATTTGAGTCGTATAATCGAAATATGAAAAAAAATTGGCATGCCATTTCAGAAGAAATCCAATTTTGTGTCAAAATTTCTATATTAGAACTATGCTATATATATCTAATACTATATATCATAAGTCGCGCTTTCGAGACATGAAAAATGCAATCTGAATTTCATCAATTGGCCCAGTAGAACAGCAGATACAGAAATGTCCTTTTTATTTTTTTCCTTCCCACAGCGTACATTTTCAGTGTATCACAGTACACAAGAGAAAGAGATATTAAGTGTAATGTTCATTTACACTGCATTACAATCAGAGCTTAAATTGTGCTGGGGCCTGGCTCTGATACTTCTTAGTTTTTGGGATAAATCCTAATTCTAGGCGGAGCACACCAGAGTCCTAAATAAGAAGGCTCCTGCATTTCTTTTGTGTAACTGAACAACAATTTCAGTAGAAATTTGATCTCGAAAATTTTATTTTTTGCAATAAAATTATATTAAAAATTGCGTATTAAATTTTAGTTTATCTCTTTACATTTAATTTAATTATTTAATTACTTAAATCTTTAATTATTTAAATAAATAATATTCAATTAATGTTATTTAATTAAATAATATTTGATAAATATTAATTAGTAATATTGATTAAATAATAATTAACTATTTAATTTTTAAATTATTAATGATTTTAATAGTCATTTTATTTACTTTTGTTTATTATATTTATTTACTTTTGTTCCTCTTTGCTGACTGTTTTCAATAAGGCTTCGTTACTTCGAATTTCATAAATTAAACTCTCTTTACAATATATAAGGCCGAGATAGCACAAGTAATAAGATAAATATACAAGAAAGAGAATAATATTATTAAAAAGAGATAATAATAGTTTTAATAACAGAGTAATGTACACCTTGCACACACACACACAAAAAAAGGACAGTTCTATATCTTTCATTGCAACACCAACTGTCAAAATTTAACTTGCGTTTTCTATGTCTCGAAAGCACAACTTAGGATATATACTAAATTTATATCATATACACCTAATGATAGAAGTACATGCTGTTGCTAATCTGCTGCAGATAAATATTGGTCAGCCAAAAAGAGGAGGGATAATAGCAGTAATATATAACAGAGAACGTAATAATAATAGAGAGTTAATAATAGTAATGATAACAGAGTAATGTACAAGGGAAAGATAATAATAGTAATGGTAATAAAGTGATGTACATTTACAGGACATTACAACATACAAGAGAGGGATAATAAGCAGAACAGTAAATAATGGGAATAAACTGACACCGTTTAAGCATCGATTCTTAGAACTTTATACACTTCTATTCCTTTGTATATTTTAAATATTATTTCAAAAAGAAGCACCAGCTTTTATACTATCTCTTTGATTTTCAGGTTGGATGTTGGATGCTGAATCACGTCCCTCCTTCAAAGAACTGGCGGACGAATTTGCAAAAATGGCACGAGATCCGGGCCGCTACTTGGTCATTCCGGGCGACAAGCTCATGCGTTTGCCAAGTTATACTCCTCAGGATGAGAAGGAACTGATCTGCAATTTCAGCATGCCCATAGAGGGCTCTGAGGTTATAATGGACGCAGAGGAATATTTGCAGCCCAAGCTGGACCAAGATGATACCGATTCCCCTCCACCCCCTACACCAATTAAGGTAGGGAGTTTTTTTGTTTGCTGTTTGGATATGTTTTTCCCAATTATTTCTATTCCTGCATTTTGTTTGCAAGTGCAGGAGAAGTGCAGTGTGCATAGCTACAGATTTTTAGAATTCAAAACCAGGAGGTTTTTGAACTGCACAATGACCTGATTTTAACAGGATCCCAAACTCCACCAGTTTGACTTAAATATATAATTTGGCTGATAATTAACAGGTTCAAAGTGCATTTTTTGGCGCTTTCAAGCAATGACTGAAATGCAAATTCTCCACATGAGGCCAGTATTGAAAGTCACATGCCTTGCTTAACCATTTTGCCTTTTGGCATTGCATATGAAATGCATGTTTCACATTTAGGTGTCCACTTTTTAGCATTCTACACGATGCCTGCTTTTGGATCTCGGCAGTAACAATGAAATTGTAAAATCATCCATAAAAAATAAATTGCTAAATCATAAGAATAAACTGGTTATACAACTACTAATCTTCTGTTTTTTGTTAAATTCTATTGAAATGGAATAGTGATAAAAGCAAAAACATATTTTATGTTTTGAAATTTTTTCTTATTGTGATTGCTGAAATCACAAACTTAAAAACAGTAAGAAGATTTTTTTTAACTGTTTTCTTATTTTGAAGTGTGTTGTTTTGCAATTCCCTTTTTGTTTTATATAAGAATGTAAGTTTGAGTGTTGAAACCACAAAATTCTTTTGTTTTGTTAAATCTGTCATAAAATGTGTTCTTCCTCTAGACACTTATTTTGATATGTGTTCTTGTTTCCAAATTCATTTTTTAAAGGTTATTCTTGCTTTAAAATTTTCTTTTTCAAGTGCTTTCTTATTTCAAATGCTAAATATTAGAACTTCAAAACAAAAAGAATATTTTAATTTTTATTTTGAAGCATGTTCTTGCTTTGATTTTTTATTTTGAAATATGTTCTTGTTTTTTGATGGTTGAAACCACAAAACACAAACTTCAGAAGGAACACTGCTCTTTTTGTTTTCAAGTGTGTATTGTCTTGAATTCCTCCTTTTGAAGTTTGTTCTCGTTTTATCACTCATTTTGAAGGATTTTTTTTTTAATGCTGAAACCACAAAACACAAACTTCAAACTCTTTTTTTATTTTTACATATGTTCTTGCTTTAAACTCTTATTTTGAATTCTCTTTTTGAAGTGTGTTCTTATTTTGAGTGCTGAAACCAAAGCACACATTTCAAAACAGAAAAGACATTTTTCTTTTGGAGTATGTTCTTGCTTTGAATTCTTATTCTGAAGCTAACTGCAGTCAGATTAACTTTGGACTTTATCTCCACTTATCTGAAGTTTGCGGTATTATTAAAATAAATTTAAATATACATTTTGCTATATGAAACTTTTTTTTCTTCTCCTCTAGAAATTTATGGAAGACAGAGGATTTGATGCAGATTCTCTGAATAGCACTTCACATGTAAATAATTCTCCCGAAATGAATTTGCGTCGCAACGAATTCAAATGCGACTGTCCGGAGGGCCACATGGGATTGAACCACATTTGCCCCAGCAGAGACACAAGCCTCAGATATTGTTCAGATCCTCTGACGACATTAGAAAGAGGTAAACTGTTAAAAAATGTCTTACAGAATTCTGTTAAAAAATTCTGTGTTAATTTGCTTTAGTATTATGGCCCAGTTTTCTATATACTAGGTCAGAGATCTATAGAATTTTATAAAATTTTACATATAGCTTCTATACAATTATGCACAGAGATTCTAGAGAAATGTTTAGATATTATGAAAAAATCTTATAGAATTCTGTTAAAAATTCAATGCTTAACTTCTTTATAACCCTTTAGAATTAATTATAGCCCAATTTTCTATAGACTACATTACATATCTTCTACAGAATTCTTTAAAATTTTAGATATATCTCTATAGAGATTCTATATAGATGTGTGTAGATATTAAAAAAAATGTCTTATTTAAAGAATTCCATAAAAAAATCCTAGCCTACTTTTTTAGAATCCTTTAAAATTATAACCTAATTTTCTATAAACTAGGTAAGAGATCTTTGATGGTATTCACTAAAATTTTCGTTATAACTTTTATAGAGTTATGTATAAAGATTCTGTAACGATATGTGTAGCTATTTCATAGAGGTTTTGCACAGATTGTATTAAAATGTGTGGTATTTTAAGGTTTCTGTGTACAAAATTTTATATACTGTGTAGTGAATCAACAAAGATATACAAAAGTATCTGATCCAGCTTATAGACAACTGGGTCATTATTCTGAAAAATTTTTAACAAGTTTCTTTGCTTTAATTTTCTTCAGATAATCCTATAAAAACATTTGAGTATTATAAAACAACAAAATTTTCTTTTGGGATTGAAAAGAATGAATTAAATTTTAATTTTTGCATACAATTTTGAATATATCATTGTTTTTTGCAAGGAGGTGTAGACCGAGAAATGTTTATGCACAAGAATGGAGCAACATCTTTGAATTCTAAGGATGTGAAACTGGATTTGCTCGTGGATGAAGACGATTATTTAGTGCCTTCCCCGCATTCACACAGTTCAACTGGTTACATGGATTTAGTTGGAGATGCCAAAATGACCTCTTCAGGTTTGCATTAAAAATTCAGTAATAGTAATATTTTTTTGTTTTAAAAACATTTATATACCAGTCTTTGGTTGATCCTTATTTTTGCAGCCGTTGACCATAGATGTACACTACATTACTCATATAATAATTACATATAATTATAATAATTACTTAATAATTACATATACATTACTAATTTTATTGTCTCAAAATTGAAAGGGGGGAAATTATGCTAGTAATTTAATTTCCAAAGAACGAAAAATAATAGTAAGAGCATAACAAATGATAAGTAGCCATGGATAAACTACAGGCAAGTGCCATAATATTATGTCTTTAAAAGAAAACTACACTCCTAGCTGATATGGCTCAATTACCTTTTAAAGCCACGAGGGCACCTTATATGAATGAGACTTATGCTTTACTAAGCAACAACAGTATGGTGCTTGGAGGTAAATGTATTGCAGTGGCAGCACAAAGTGTTCAAAAACTGAGTTAATTATTTGCAGTAAAATTGAAAGATAAATACCATACATTTTGCTGAATAGTAACAGTATGGTGTGCTGGAGATAAAAATGTATTGGGGGGGTAAGCAGTGTTGCCACTGCTCACTTTTAAAGCACTGAGTTTATTAATAAAAATTTGAGTAAATTTATACGAAGTGATAAATAAGTAAATTAAAAATTGGGGCTTCAAGATGCACATGTTTGGGTGGAGGACTATGTGTGTTCAAAATTTGGTGGCTGTACGTGCTGCCATACATACATATATGTACACAAACAGACAGATAGAAAGAGCTAAGTAGATAAATAGAGAGAGGAAGGTAGATAGTGAGAGAGACAAAGAGATAAAGATGTCTAGATATAGATAGATGGAGCAAGAGAGACATGTATATATATATATATATATATATATATATATAGAGAGAGAGAGAGAGGTAATTATATATATATATATATATATATATATACAGTCAAAAGTCGTTAATCCGGACTCGTCGGGACTTCAGCGATTCCGGATTATCAATTTTTCCAGATTATAGATCATCAGTTTAAATCTGGTAAGATGGCATGCAGAAATTATAAAATTAAAAATATGAAACCGTAACTTATGAAATAAAGAAGGATTATGATCTAAAGGGTATCAAAATTTACAAAAAAAAAAAAAGGCTTAATATTTATTTGTTTACTTTATTAAACATTTTTTTCTATGTAAGTTGTTTAAGTTGCTTCGTTTTTTATGTGATAATACTTTCTCTTTAATTCTATAAACAGACATAATTTCTTGTTCAGTTACAAAGTTCCGCTGTTCAAGTCCTATAATTGCTGTGTCGAGAATACTGACTAATTTGTCAATCGAAATTTTTTCGTTTTCAATAACCTCTGTGTCACTTTCTTCGCTATCGGAAGCGAATTATAATGACGAGGAATTTGATTTAAATCATATCAAAGACGGAGTACATTGAGATGAAATACTACATTTAGTAAGGAATTATAAGCCAAATAAAATAAAAACATCTGCCCTGAAGATAAGGAAATGTGCTGACAGATCAACTTCCAATTCATTGCGCACACTGCGGCATTCCCCCCTCCCCGCCGCAGAGCAGCATAAAATTAATAAACAGATAATTGTTAGATAAACAAAGGATATGCCTTTATCCATTTTTTGCAGCAATTCCGCTTTTTGTTTAATGGACTTCGAAACATACTTTCGCTTTGTAGATCCTTTACGTATTAGTAAATATATATCGGAAATTCTATTTGACATAATCGAAAATTCAAGTTTACTTTTATAAAATTGCTCTAACAATCTGCAAAAAATAATAAGCCGGACCCAATTCGAAGATTAAGGAACAACGCAATCTGCAACATTAACTGAATTAGATAACTTTAGCTTAGCTTATACCGTCCGTTATACATTAAATGTGCATGCGCACACGCATACTTGCAGCCGTAAAGGTCTTACGTGTATGCTTCAACGCTACGCATGCGCAGAAAGTTTGTAGCTTTGAGGTCCGGATTATAGATCATTCCGGATTATGAGTGTCCGAATTAACGACTTTTGACTGTAATATAAAAAAGGAAATTCATCTTAGCACTACACGAAGAAAATATCCACTATTGCCTATATATATATATCCACTAAATTACCTATATATATATATATCCACTAAATTGCCTATATATATATATATATGCAATTATATATTATATATATATGTATATATATATATATAGAGAGAGAGAGAGAGAGAGAGAGAGGGAGGGAGAAAGGCAGTGAAAGATAGATAGCAAGAGATACAAAAATAGGTATAGATATCAGTAGATAGTGAGATAAATACAGAAAGAAGGAAAATGAGAGAGGTCGAGAAAAGTAGGCTGAGAGATGCAGGGAATGAGATAGACAGGCACACAGATTTTTCCGTATTAAATTGAGTTTTTTTTTTTTTTTTTTTTTAAATTCTAAAGCAACTAATAATTCACTTACTTATTTTTTATTTTATTTTTTTTTTCAGTGCCACCCCATATGGGAAACTTTATTCCTGTACGAAATATACCTCATCAAGCTGTGGACAATTTAGAATACCATTTAATGAAAAATAATTCAAACTCTCCATCGGAATTGCCAGTGGTTGCCCAGCACAAAACCAATAACAGTGATGATGACACAGACGAGCATGACTATTACAATGATTATAATGGACTTCAGCGTGAATTATTACAGCCTTTGAATGAACGAAACATAAATGAAACAACCGTGTGACAACAGTGATCAGTTTGCAATACATTTTTCCAGTCATCAACAGAACATTGCATGTCCGATTGCCGTTTTCCCAATCGTCCTATTTTTTTCAGGTCTTCTCAGAGCATTGCAGTTCTAATTAGCATTTTTCAGTCGTCAATACATATTTCCAGTTGTCATACGAGCATTGCACGTGTGATCACCATTTTTCACTCGTCAATAGCACATTTTTCCAGTCATCATCAAAGTGTTGTACGTCCAATCAGCATTTTCTGTCATCACTAGTACATTTTCCCATTTGTCATGAATGCTGCAAGTCTGATTAGTATTTTTCAGTATTGATACACATATTTGTGTAGCAAATGGCATCAGACTGCAGGCTTTTACTTAACATCCACACTTCACCTGATGTGTCCTTCGAAGAAACAAATGAGTGGATTTTGTTGATTGTTATGTACATAATCGAGCAACTGTGAATCGAAACACTTCATTCAACATCTATTTTGAATATATATATATATATTTTTATATGTAACAATATTTTTTCCTGTAGGTATTGCAATGCAAATACTGCATAGCTATAAATCCTACATTTCAAAATATCTGTGATATGTTCTTGCAATACTGAAATGTAACATTTTTTGTGAAAAATGGTTATAAGAATAGTTTATAAGTTGCTGAGTAAGTGATGGATCATTTTCCGTTTTGTACCAGCAAATTTCACTGTTCTTTTTTACTTAAGAGTAATGTTACTACCCTGAGTGGCATGACTGCCTTTATCCAATAATTAGCTTTTTTTTTGTCATATTAGCTTATAATTTAAAGTATATTGCTTTCTTACTTTCTTTAAAGAAAGTAAGAAAGCAAAATACCATTTACAATTTAGAATCGGAAAAGTGATGTAAAAATCATCTTAATGAATGAAAGTTTATGAAACCGGAGACTAAACAATTACATAAATTTGCCTTATTATGTTTAAATAGAAGTCTTCGTGATCAGATCCAGAAAGCCATGCCACTGAGTGGGTTAAGTAACTGATATCCACTTAATTCAGTACTAAAATCTTGAATATTCAGCAGGTTGTGTAATATTTTAGAAATTGTACTTTTTGGGTTAAATATGAATTAATTTATATTTCATCGTACTGAATGAACAGTTTCCTGCTTCAGAGCATTTTGAGACTACCGTTTTTAATTATCAATAAATAAATATATAAAATAATAAAATTATATAAATACAAAACCAAATTATGAATAATAGTTGCATCTAAGAAAATAAGTTTCATGCATATAAAATCAGAAAAGTCACTGAAGTTAATAAAATTTCTCTGAACATGCCAGGTTACTTTTGACTGGGACAGTGCAAAAATTTGTTTAGTATTCTTGAATTTTTTTTATAAAAAGTGTCCTTACTGTTAAGTCCCACTTCCCAAAGTTTCAAATTGTTTCGCAAGAGCATTATTGAAATTTCAATTAATATGCTTTTGAATAAATGTAGTACAAAATTTCTGTTTGTATATAAAGCCATCCTATTTTTCATTTGATATATGTGTTACATTTTGGTGTTTGTGACGTGAAATATTTTAAATCACCTCTCAGTGCTTGGATTTCATTTATGTACAATATTATAAGTTCAATATTAATTGTACCTTTTTTTGAACGATTTTGTGGAGCTTTTAAAACCTCATTTTTGAAGCATATATGAATCTGAAAATTTACCCCTCCAGTCTTCCAGTGCTGTTTTTGCTGCTTCTCTTAGATAGATTGCAGATTTTGTATATACATATACACTCACACACCTAATTAAAATTAAAAAAGAGAAGTAATGAATATAAGTAGATTTTTATTATTTTTAAATACACAAATATAATGAGATAAATGACAAAAATTTGTGGTTTTAGTACACCTTTTCTAAATAAAATTCGATTTACTTTTAAGCCACTATATGTGTTGTAGTGAAGTAATTGAAAAAAAAAAAAAAAAATTAAGATATTTGGCAAATGTTTTAGTGATTTTTAAATGAATACTGTGCATTTTTAGTTACTTGCAGATTTAGTGATCAAATGGTGCAAATCACTAAAAATCATCAAAAGTTTAGTAATTTGCAAATATTTAATGATTTTAAATGATTAGTAATACGATGAACGATGAATGATAGAATTTCACCCTTTTTTTATATATTTCTTGTAAATAAACATAATCAGTTGTCACAACACTTCTAGCTAGGCCACTATATGTTGTAATAAAGTAATACTAATCTGACTTAACATCCCGAACAACAATTATTGGAGGTACTAAGGCTACAGAAGTCAGCGTAACATTCTTAAAATTGCAGGACAACTTATGAAATGTTTTATGTGTAAACCTTCGAAACTATTCCTGCAAATTTACAAATATTACACCGATTCTTGTTGTCTAAACGTCTTCAATAAAGTAATACTAAATTAAAAAAAAAAGTCTTGAAGTTTTTAAGATATCTATACATTTATACATGGTATGTGTCATAAATATTGTATACTGTACATGTTTTTGTATTTTTATATATATATATTTTAAATTCAGAGTGATCAATCTAATAATTTTTGACTTTCTAGGTCTAAGAATAGAATGAATAATTTTCCATGTGCATATTTTGTTAATAAAATCTATGTGCAGAAGGTAACTTGTTCATGCTCAGGTGCATAATCATGTTTTGTATATAGTCATATTTATAACATTCCACAAGCATGCTATTTCATCATTCAGAAATAATACAAAGCATGCATTTAATATTTTTGTAAGATTTAGAATATGCTTATACTGTGCAAAGTCTGTCTCATGAAGTAACGGAATAGCCTCAAAAAAAGGCCCTTTATACACAATTTAGGGAAAATCTGTCATTTCTGTTCTTTGACATATTTCCTGTTAGCAGTTTTAACATTGACCCACTCTTATTTCCTACCAGTCAGAGGTGCATTGCAATTCATTTTCTGAGAACTGTTTTAATGCTGTGGGGTTTTTTCTTAACCCCACAGTGACTCAAAACAGGTTCCTTAGCACAGACTTTGTTGAAAAAGGGAAAAATCGTAGGGTTTCAAATTTGGTTGCGTATGGAGGATGTTCCCCTCTAGTTTAGAAATTTATTTCCGCCATGTAACAAGGAGCATTGTCTTGTCTACATGCAGAATGAAACCATTTTGTCAGAGTTCTGCTAATTTTTTTTCTAACTGCAAGACTAATCCCGTTACTTTATAAACAGACACCATATTAGGAAAAATTAAGAAATTTTCAAACAAGGTACATTTAAGAGAAATCTTTTACATGTAAAGAAATTTCATAGGTAAAAAAGGTATATTCTTTTTATATGTTAATGAGTGTTTAACTTTTGTCTCTGTGTTGCCATTTTACAGATTAAAATTTTTCTGTAAAGAATGTTGTTAATTTTTTTTTGTACATATTTTGTATTTGTGTATCTTGTTTCACAATATTTTATTTTTTTAATATAAATTCCTAGCCCTGTATTTTTCTAATAAGTGTTTGTGAAATTTACTTGAGATTTGTTTTAGGTATCTTCAATTTGATAAAAATTTACTGTACAGTTTTGTAGAGTGAAATATGTATGATTTTAAATGTCAAAAACTCAATCATATGCACTTTGCACTGTGGTGGAGACATCGAATGTGTATAGTGTTTGTTTTGTTGTAAATATATGTGAATAGAAAATTAACAAAATTAAAAGTCATTAAATATAATATTTGATCATAACATTTATTAGCCCATTAGCACACTGTTCCTTATTCAAACAGAAGAGTAACATAATTTGAAATGATGTTTATTGGTGGAGCACGTTAAGAAAATTAAAATGCAATCAGAAGTTATTTAACGAGTTATACGATTCTACGAAAGTCCTTACTCAGCCTTTATTTTTGCAACTGTTGACATAAGACTTCCAGTTACAAAAATGCTTAAAATTATCCTTTAATTTTAAAATTAAAAAAAAATTAGTTTTGTATAAAATACCAAATCTAAATTTTTGCACATTAATCTGGTCCTTTATACTTACATTTAGTAAACTTTTACACTCATTATAAAAAATAAGACCCCAAAAGTTAGACTCTAGTATGACAAAATTGATCAGGATGTTTAATTTTAAAATCAATGATTTTTTATGTCATTTCAAATTTGTATTTAGCGGATGGTTAGTAAATAAATTAGAATAGAATATATCAAGGTTGATTTTCCCCTCTTAAATGCTATTCAATTATACTGTTATGAGGTATATTATGAATTTATTAATAATAATCATTAAAATAATTTTGTATAAAATGTGAAATCTAACTTCTAACATTAATTAGGAAAATTTTTTACTCATCATAAAAAAATAAATGACGTAACCTCCATACAACAAAACCGATCGAGATGTTTAATTTCAAAATGGAAAGATTTGCATTTAGAGATTAGTTGATAAATAAAGTGGAATTTATGGTCGATTTTTCTAATCTTTTGTGATTTATTAGTGTCTTTATTTATAATTTTGTTACATTTGGTATGTCAAAAGAATTTTCACAAAAGTAATTATATGTTTTCAAAGTCTAAAAATACATTATTAATATTCTCACGAAGTTTTATTGCTCTGCAATCAATAAATAACAATAAATTCATTAAAGCATGAATATTTTTCAATTTAAATGAATGCAAATTATATTACGAGTTGGCTGCCTGTCTGTACCAAAGCCTGCCAGGTTAGAGATAAAAATGCAAATATCTCGCACTTGAATTTGTAAAATGCTCCTCAATATGATTCTCGATTTTAATATCAACTATCTCATTCAGTTTTTGTTGTACAAGAGTCAAACTTTTTGCATTTCATTTTTCATAACAAGTACAAAACTTTCAAGGAATGTGTAAAAAATTATATTTAATTTTATTACATTATATTTAAAATTATATTAATTTTTTAATTTTAAAGTATGAAACATGAATCTTTGTGTTATTTAAAACTTTTCTTAAAGTGTACATCAGTGGTTGCAAAAATAAAGGCTGGGAAGACTTTTCTGAACATGGTGTATATAACATTCAGCGCAAGATAAAATCTCTCTTTCCTGTGTGATATATGTGCTTATGGGTTAGTTTGAAAAAGGTGTTATATCACTAAAAATGCAGTTAATCATGGCTTATCAATTTTTTTCCTCTCAGAATTATCTTCGTCTCTTTCTTATTCCAGTTCATGGGATACTGTGTAAAAATGCATCATTTATACAATAAACGTTATTTTATATTTTGACTCGTTTCTTTATATTTCTTCAAATCTGAATGGCTTCAGATCTGAAAGGCTGCAGATTGGAAGTTGGCCTAAAAGGCTTCTTTTAATGTCTTTAATGACACTCGTACAGCTCTTTTCATTATGACAGATTAAATTGACAGGCAGTGTAAAACAGTCATTAGGATGCAAACTAGTTGGCATTGCTCAGTAAAATTCAAGGAAATGCCATCAACATAGTTGGCAGCCTGTGCTCCACAGACACAGATTATTTATTGCATTTCTGGAGAATTTGGGTGCTGAGTGTGGTGACATCTCACTGTACTGTCAAGTGCGCTAAATGCTGGAAATTGTCTGCAACAGTGTTTTGGATTGAGGAGTGAAATTCTTGCGTTTCTCAAAAAAGGAAACATTGGGCATGTGTATCAAGAAAGGCCGGAAGATCCAATTTTTAAATAATCTTGCGTTTCTGACAGATTTAAAATCTCATGTAAATGCTTTAAACCTGAAACTACAAAGCAATATATATATATCCCCAGCTTTAGGAGCATATTGAGGGCTTTCACAAAAATTTAATGTAATGCAAATTACACTGAATAATAATACAGCACACTTTCCATTTTATCAGCAGTTCAAAGAACAAGAAAATGACACAAATTTTAGTACGTTTCATGAAATAATTCTTATCAAGAAAGAGTTCCAGGATTTTTTACTCCTTAAAAACAAAACTTTCACCATTAAACAAACCCCCATGGAGATTGAAGTAAGTGAGATGACTTGCGACCGTGATCTTCAAGTAGATCCATTCTACCAGACAAAAGTAACTGATTTCTAAGGAATGTTTTCCAAAACTGCTTAAAATTCTCTCTGCAAATGTTATTGCTGTTTGGTAGTACATATGTGTGTGAAAGTGTTTTTCCTGCTTTCAGACAAATTAAATCAAAAACAAGAAATCACATTGAAAGTGTCTAACTGGAGTTGAGACCAAGACCTTTGCCTTACTGAAGTTAGAGTGAACATTGATAAACTTGTATAAAAAAAGGAGTGCCAATCATCACATTGATTTCTAGACTGTAAAATAAAGTGATTTATTAAACTAGTGATTTATATGTAAATTGTTTTCAGCAGATAATCAATGGCAATGTTATGTGAAAAATTATAATTGATTTAAGTTTTTCATACAGAATTTGTATCTCTTTATAATCTAGCTAACTAAAGAACTATCTGCTTCTGCCAGAATGCTTGGCAACATCTCTAACTTTCATGCTGGATGTTTTTATAATTGGATCAGATTTTTTACTTTCATATTAAAGGTCTATGATATCCATCAGCTCTCATGAGTGAAATCATATACACTGGTTATCATAAATTAAGGAAAAATCACAAAACAGCAATAACTCCCTAAAAAATAAGCCAAACCATGTAAAATTTGAATATATTGCCAAGTAAGAGTAGCTGAGTAAAACTTCAATATGCAAATTGTGGCGCTGCACTCGGAATACATCATCTGCGAGGGGTATAAAAGTCCATGTTTGAGAGCAAGCCCACATATTTCACTGTGATAGTGACATCATAAATCTGAGATAGCCAATTCGTAACAATGATCTCCGGCATCATTTGCTTGCAGAACTACGACAGAAAGCCATTGGGAGACTAGAGGCAGGACAAAGTTAAACAGAAGTGACCAGATGACTAAATGTGAGTTCTTCTGTGGTTCATAGACTTTGGAGGCAATTTCAAATCACAGATTCGGCACCTAGGAGGTTCAGTCAAGGACGGCCAACTGCTACGACGAGCGCCGATGACCAATATTTGACATTATGTGCACTCAGGAATAGAACCGCTACTCTGACTCTTCTTAGATCCTCCCTTGCTGCAGCCACCGGAAAGTTGGTGTCAAACATCAACTGTGCATAGAAGGCTTCACAAAGGTGGTCTGTATGCGAAGCGAACAACCATCTGCATGCTGCTCAAGTCTCGCCATAGGAGGGACTGTTTGCAGAGGACATGAGAACATGTCCACAGGACGCCTGAGCAATGGAGGGCTATTCTCTTTACGGATGAGTCCAGGTTTAGTCTAGAATGCGATAGTAGGCATTATTTGATATGGAGAGAACCTGGAACCCGTTATCATCCGTGAAAGAAATGCATACGGAAAAGGCAGTGTCTGTGTTTGGGGTATCATCTTTTTGGGTGCATGCACAGACCTACATGTTTTTCCAAGGAGAACTGTGAATGCTCATGTTTATAGAGATGACATCCTTGATGCTTATGAGCGCCCATATGCCGGGGCAATAGGTGATGCTTTCCTGCTACAGGACGACAATGCAAGACCACACAGGGCTCGCATTGTATATGATTATCTTTAATAGGAAACAATAATGCACACTGAGTGGCCAGCTCGATCTCCAGACTTGAATCCTATCGGGCACGTTTGGGATGCTTTAGGGAAACGTCTAGCTACTCTCAATCCGCCCCCTTAGACCCTTGCAACTGCTTTGCAAGAGCAATAGCTCTTGCTTCCTATGAAACTGATAGACCACATAATTGAAAGCATTACACATCACTGAATGTGCTGTATTGCTTCTAGAGGCGATTATATTCCATATTGAAGGTATTTTTACGATAGCAAACTGACATCTTCGATTTGTTCATTTTATACATGTGCTAATTTCTATACTACCATAATTACCTGGTAATTAATTTTTATGTTGTTTGATACCTTACTATGTGTTGTATATTGTGGGTAAGTTTCATAAAATTCTACATGTAACTTTTTCAGCAATCATTTTTCCTTAATTTATGATAACCAGTGTAATTTCAAATGTACGTTTTTGATATTCATGTTGGTAACAAATATGATGATTGTTTTTATAATTAAGAGTGAAATTTTCCCCCCTGATTTAGCTTTTCCAATGTGAATTTTTCATATACTCAACTATCCAGAATTTTCAAGTTACTAGAATTTGGCATTTCTTGAGCTTTTCAGATAGCTGAACTTTTTCTGCATTTGATTTATGTTTCATGAAGTTCCTTCAATCTCAAAATCCTCAATCTGTCACTTTTCCAGGATATCACGAAGTTTCTAGAGATTATGAGTGAAACAGCATAAACCTGTAACTAAGAAAAATTACAAAGGTTGAGGAAAGACATGACATGTTAGGCATTGTAAACATACCTGATGTTTACAATGTGTTATGATGGAAAGTGATCATTGTGTTTAGAGGATGCATTTACATACATTGCTCAAAACTATTAGGAAATACTGTGAGTTCGGTATGAAATAACCACATAATCGACAACTTTTATAACAAAAATAAAATGGAAGAGGTTAAAAAGGAAAGTTATAACATTTACAAAGTTGGGAATGTGTGAATTTTGTTTATGATGTTGAGAAAGTATGCATTTTTGATAGGGAGTGAAAAGCAACTTGCAGCATTCCTTATGTATGAGAACATAAAAAACAACTGACACGTGGTGAATGTTTTCTAACATTGAATAAGATGTCTTAGCAAAATAACTTAGTTGAATTGGTAGCCTGGAGAGCCATTGGTCATTTAGAGGCAAGTCAAATGCAATCCATTGTAGTGGAAGTGTTAGAAGTTTCTCAAAGTGTCATTTCCAGATTATGGAATCAGTTTCTGGAAACTGGAAATAGCTACCGAAGATCACTAAGTCGTACGTCTACAGCAACACAAAAGGATAGGATCAGTCTTTAACAATAACTTATAGAAGACACCATAGTAAAAATGCTCCTTTCTTGTAACAGCAACTTCAGATGGTTACTAGTACCACAGTTTTGACTCAAAATTGTTCAAAACAGACTCGCCCATGTGGATTTCTCAAAATTGTTCAAAACAGACTCGCCCATGTGGATTTGTATGCTTACAGATCTATGGTTTGTTTTGATTCACACAGGACCACCGTGCTGCCGCAGAAGGTGAGCATACGAGCATCTCGGATGGGGATGAAATGAGCGGAGCAACGCGCTCTTCACAGACATGTACAACACAAAATAGGCATATTCTCATCTAGAAAGAACTTAGTACATGGAATACTTTTGCATTTATGTGTGAAAGTGTCTGATTTGGTGGAGGCAGACTGATGATCTGAGCCAGTATTGCTATCAGTGATCACACTGACCTGCATACTATCAGAAATGGAGCACTAATGGCTCAATGATATAGGGATGAGATCCTAAGACTTATTGTCGTCCTTTATGCTGCAGCAATCAGGGGTGAATTCATTCTCATGGATGATAATGCCAGACCACATAATGCTCAGCTAGTGGGCAATTTCCTTTTCGATGAAGGAATTCTTCAAATAGATTGGCCAACGTATTCCCCAGATATGAACTCAGGGAGAAGGATTGCTAGTCATTTCACCCACAGAAGCAATTCAACAGTTTGAAAGCTCTCTTTTACAGGACTGGGAGAGAATACCTCAGTTCTTCACTGATAACCTCATAGGTGTGAGACATTGCTTTTCGTCAGGGGAAACAATACTCCTTATTAGAACTCATTTATATCCAAGAAATCACATTTTTTGTTTGTTTGTATAATAAGCACAAACTGCATTTTTTGCTTATCAACAAATATCATCAATAAAATTTAATCATTCCTTGTTTATTGCTTCTTTTTCTTCTCTCATATCTTATAACACCTATACATAATATATAGGTCACCAAAACATTTCCTCATCCACAGTTTACACCTAAAATCATAACATACCCTAATGGTTTTGAGCACTGCATGTATATATGCACTGCTGGCCATTAAAATTGCAACACCATGAAGGAAAGCAAATACAAAAAAGATATTTATTGTACATAAACAGTATGACATGAAGATACAATAATTAAATTTGTAAGCAGTTTGGGGGTTTACAGGGGTGCGAAATTAATAAAAACAGCTTCCATCCTTGGCATCTCAAACGGCCCTTACCTGGTTAGGCATGGAGTTGAACTGGGCTTGGATGACAGAAATGGACAACTCATTCCATGCTGCTTCAAGTCTATGCCACACTTCATCAAATGTATTAGCTGCAGAAGGGTAGCAGGCCTCTTTCAGCAACCCCATGACCAGATGTTTTCAATGAGTGACAGATCTGGAGACTGCATGTAACCAGGTAAGGGCAGCAATCAAATACCCTGTGTATCAAGGAAGGTCAGAACACAACATGCAACATGTGGTCTTGCATTATCTTGTTGGAAGATGGTGTTTGGCAAGCCTCGATGATACAACCACTGGACTTAAGATGTCAGAAATAAATCGTTGTGCATTCACATGACTGTCGATCTGAACTAGAGATGTGAGTATCATGCACCCCAGGTGCAGGGCTCCTATGCCAATATTGAATGCAAGCAAGCGGCATGCAGTCTCCTTGGAGCCTCCAGACACATATACAGCCATCAAAATACTGCAAGAAGAACCGGGATTCGTCTGAAAAGGTAACATTGTGCCACTCCTGTTTCAAGCTTTGTCGTTCGGTGTACCAGAGTCGCTCTCTTTCTCTATGCTGCATTGTTAAGGGAAGCTGAAGTAATGGTCGTCATGTTGATAGTCCACGTGGCTGCAAACATTGACACACCATACGAGCAGATACTATGCATGCTGCAAACATGCCCATTTCCTGACTAATGGTTCGTAATGTGGTTGTACAGTTTTGCAGGGCTGACCTCACAATATGTCTCGAGCGTCAGTCATAGGACGGTCACTAACGTCCCATAGGAAGGTGCTGGGATCCTGCATGCTGTTTAATATGACCCTCAGCAATCCACTGATTCCATATTCGTATGACAGTGGTTGGATGTTGACCAGTGTGATGGGTGATATAACGGAACGATAATCCACACTCTTGATAGGCAACGATCCTGCCTCTATCACATTCTGACACTTGCTGGTAAGCATTTCTTCTTACGATTTGAGATATAACACGATATTCTGAGCAAACTCCGACCTTACAAAGCACTTTCTGAATGAGAAATTCACTACACAACTTTTCTTTTATGCAGATCTTCAGATATCGTTTCTCTCTCCTGCATCGTCTAACCGAGCTGATAATACTAATCATTTGCATATCCCAAATTCTTTTTGATGTCTTAGATCATTACTTCTGGTTGTTGCAATTTTAATGGCCAGCAGTGTCTACGTAAATACATATGTAAGACGAAAATATATAAATAAAAATACTTAAATTTGCAATACCCCGTTAATTCTTAATTTTGGTATTCACAGTGGCATAGCTAGAGGCTTTGCTGCCTAGGGTGGTTTCTGAATTAACTGTCCGGGATGGGCTCTGATTTTGGTGCCCAGGGCGATCTTTGAATTTGCACCCCCTTTTGATAAACAAAGAAATAACTAAAAAATGTCAAAATAATGTGTGTTTGTGTAACTGAATTTAAATTCTATATTTGTTTTTGAACAAAAATTTAATTTAAACATTTTGAAATTATGTTATTATTTTGCTTGTTGTTTGTTCTCAAAACTACTGATGACATAGCAGACGCTTGATTGACTGGAAGCATATAAAATTTCTTAAATGACTCTTTAAATGATTTTTATTTAAAAAACTCTTTTCATAACACTCTCTGGAAACTGTAAACATTGTTAGGAAAGTCCGCAATAGTATCAGTATTTGGAACTTTGTTCTCTAGACTGTATCTTAGAATGAACTGTAAAAATTCAAGAGGACTGCCATTCCACGTTCCCATTTTGTTTCTTTTAGCAATAAAGAAAATAAAGCTTTTGACATGTTTCTCCCTTAAAAAGGAATTATTCATTATTAATGTTCCCATGATCATAATTTAGTTAATATTGTTAGTCATAATTTAGTTAATAAAAATTCCTCTTGCAGAGTTTACAGCCATTACAAGGTGAATCTGCAATAATATTGCAATACTTGGAACTTTGTTCTAGAGATTGTATTTTAGAATACACTGCAAAAATTCAAAAGGATAGCCAAGTTCCCATTTCATTTCCCTTAGCAATAAAGGAAAATAAAGTCTTGAAATGCTTCTCTGTGAACCTTCCAGCACGCACGTACGCGCAAAATTTACATCAAATTCTGTTTTTAATGCACATTTTTCGTATATCGAAGCTGAGACGTCTGAAGGTCATTTCTATTCCTTCTTTCTACCCTTCCCTACATCATGGAATGTGCCAACAAGAAGTCATTTGACTTTTCTTTATTTTTGGGAGGCTTTTGTGCTATTTGGCAGCTTTTTCGTAAAAATTACGACTCGTGCGTAAAAACTCTGAAAATATATTTTTCTCAAATATTTTGTAATCTGTGTTATTAATTGCCGTGTATTATTTTAATTTGAATACTGTAATTTTTATATTGGTTTTCATGGCCAAAAAATATGTGCAACCAGCTGATTTTGCTTGCATTCTTCAAGAATTATCTGATGAGGAAAAAGAAGACAAAGAACCTTTGGATGGGCCATTCCTTATTTTCTTTTATTTCTATTTTTTAGAAAAAAATAAAAATATTAAAGCTAGTTTAAAGTGCATCTTTGTAATCAGTAAGAAGTAAATTTTCTTGCAGAAGTAAGTAATGCTAAACTTACTTTTTTTCCTACCAAGGTGAGCGTGTTTTCCTTTTTTATTTGTCTATACTTGCCTTTGATGAATATTAAAAATAGCTTCGATTTTAAAATATAATTATTAAATAATAAATTTAAATTTTTCTATAATGAAATACATCATTGCATTTCCATCTCACTAACATAAGAACTTGAAAATAATTTACTTATAGTATTTGAATGTGATATCATTTGTATTTTGCAATAATAAGGTTATTTATTTCTTAACAAATTTATCAATATTCACTCATTTCTGTTGTTTTTCATGCCAAAAATGGTAAAATAATGGATGTAATAAAAAATATGACACGTGCGTGCTGGAAGGTTAAAAGGAAATTATTAATGTCACCATGATCATAATTTAGTTAATACTGGTAATTTTTATTAAAAATCTTGAAGGAATAATAAAAATATGCACCTGTTGAGATCATGTGGTGATTTCTTTAAATATTTTACATAAGGTAAAAACTGTATTTCTTCTAAATTCAATTCATTATGACAATTCAGAAAGTAATTTATCTTTATCTGCTTTAACAAACCACACGAAAACTGCCACGTCCCAGAATGCGCCACTTGGAGTGGATTGCTCTTTCTAGGTATTGGGTATTTGCCCTTTCTATTTTAAAAACAGTAACTGATGATGATAACCTTTTCTGGACTTTGTCATTTCTAGATTAATTCGTATTATATGACTTTTACATGATGCTCTGAGGAAAATAACTTGGGTAAGCCTTCAGCCAATAATAATTTTAGAGTATCTGATCAAAATGAAATCAAAAGAAACTCACTCTGAGTTAAGATTTCATCCTAAAGACATTACACTTCACTTCCGTTTCTCAGTCCTAGCAGGACTACTGCTTGTTGTTTCTTTTCTTACAGCAAAGATCTCAAAAATGTAAAGGTCATGCTCGAACAGGCAGGATTACCGTGCCCAAGTTATTTGCAGCTGCAAAATGTCAATTAAAATTAAAATTAATCCTATCACTGCGTACTTTTTTTTTTTTTATCAAAATAGGTTCAAAAATTGCATATTTTTAATTACATATTTCAAATCTACATATATTTTAGAGTTGAAATATACAAAAATTGTTTGTAAAAGAGTTTTTTTTCAATACAGAATTAGATCCTAAGAAAAGGTTGTCAGAATACTGAAATTGAAGAATAATGATATAAAAGGAAAATTTTGAAAATTAATATTGGTTAAAGCCTGATTTATTTTATAAAATACAAAGGTAAAACATATATACTATATATCATATATATATAAATTTTGTCATTCAATGAAAATATATATATCAATTTTGCACCACTGTCAAATTTTGCACTTTTCAATAGAAACTGAATTTTCAGATTCATCACTATCTGCAGAGGATTCCGAGAAATTCTCATCAGTTTCGCTATAACTATCTTCAATATTTTTGAAATCAGCGTCAGAACTACAATCAGTGTTGGAAATATCGTCAAGAATATAGGTTATATCACTCGCAAAACACTTCCTGCCACTTGCCTTCCATCTTTGAGCTCTGAAAAGCACACGCAAAATGCTACATTACGTATTCTTGTATATTTGGCAGAAATGTAGACAACTAATGTCATCTGTTAGCCCACATCTAAATAAACAATTAAACATCACAGAAAAGCCAAAAGGAAACCTTGAACAGGTTGCACAATTAATAGACATAATACAGTAAATAGACGGCAAAAATTCATACCCGCGATGCAAATTTTGATACTTCTACGTTGCCCATGGAAATCACGTGATGCGCAGTGAGAGGGTTAATATTTAAATATGCTTCAGCTGCTTGTTATTAAATTTGCAAATTTTGTGGCATTATGGCTATGCATGTTTCAACATCTGTGTCATTTTCTATATTATTACATATACATATACAAATTTTTATACATAATAAAGTACTTAATATACTATATATGTAAAAAATACACCAATAACGGTTAATTTATATCCTTGTTCATATAAATATATTGTGGCTTATTGAGAATCAATCAGTGTTACACTGAACGAAAGAGCAGATTTATGAGTATGTTTTTACTTCATGCTTATCAACAAATGGTGCTAAATTATGCGGCTCGGTGATAATTTTATGGTCGATGGGATAATACCTACCTGATCACCTTATTATAATAATTTTTTTGTTATCTTTTTTACTTTAAACTGTTCTGGAGGAAACAAAAAATTTTTTGGGGTTGGTAATTTTTACTGTATTTTTGCATCATGCACTTGCTACATTTTCTCAGAAATGAAGTTGAAGTAATCTATTATTCCCCGCACACTTTATTTTGCCAAACAAAAGAACAACAATACCAACACACACAAAAATAAAACTTGAATGATTAATTCTTATGAATGAAACTATACATGATGTACAAGATGTTAAATATACAACATAATTGTAGTCACAACAAAACAGCTGATAAAGTATTGCAAAAAGAACTAGAGATTACTTTGAAAGAAGTTACTTGCTTTTTTTTTATTTAGAAATGTTTATATAGAAGCACACACAAACTGCTGCAGTTAATAATCTATTCGATGAATTTTGAATGCAAACACCTAACTATATCTGCCAGAAATTGAAAAACGCGTATCCATAAGTAGTTCAAACTGGAAATATATATCATCTCCCAAAGATGCCACTAGACTGTTGCTGCCATTGTATTGGGCATAGCAGTTAATATATAAGTACCCCAAAATCCGTAATACTTTATCTAGAGTAATTCACACTATGAAAAATTTCTTAAATAATGTTCTCTTTAATTCTTCTTAATTATTTCATCAACTCTGCTCCATTCTTTCCAGTGGTGAAAATCTTTGTCCAGGCTTATTTTCTTTCTCACAGCATTAACAAATAAATGCAAACAACATTATGCAATGCTATAAAAACACTGACATTTTCCTTGACACAATTTTTTACTATCAAATTTAAAAACATAATATACCATTAACGGCTGCAAATTTTTGACGTTAGGTACAAGCAAATCATCATTCTATCCAACTTCTGATTTTTGCACTTAATATGTATTACTCAAGAGATCCAAAAAGTATGGTTCATCACCACATGCTGTAATCAACATCGTCATTGTCGAAGGCCAGGAAAAACCCAAGTATAGTGAGAAATACCACGATGTTTCCGGCAAGAACCAGGCCACATGCTCCCCAAGTTATCTGAAATAATCAAGGAATAATTGGATATAATAATGAAGTTCCCTGAACAAAAAAAAAAAAAAAAAAAAAAAAAAAAAAATTAAATACTCACATTATCTAAAATAAATAAATAAACAGAGACTAACTGAATGTAATAACAAAGTTCCCTGAACAATAAAGAAAATTAAATACTCAGGGAATAGCTGAATAACCAAATTACTTGAAATTACTGAATAATTGAGCAATAACTGGGTAATAAAAATAATAAAATAATCAAATTATCTGATATGCAACAAAACAGTTAAAAATTTTTAAATTGCACACGCAACCATAAAAAAAAAAAAAAAAACACCACTCACATTACACTTCAGAATTTGTTTAAATATTTATTACGTATAAGATATATTTAATAGATTTCAATCATATTTTGTACAAATTTAAGGAACATTTGGTTAAAAACTTATTGTTGCCACTCAGCAAAACACAAGATATTTATGCTTGAAATTTAATCAGAAATCTCAGGTATAGAAAAGACATATGTTTGCAATTAAAATTTAGTTTCTACACAAAAACACAATTGGTTAAAAGTAATTCCAGTTATTTTGGGGGGAACTCCCCGCACATTTATGTAAATTTATAAAAACACATGAAAATTATAAAATTCGAAAATGCAATTACCACAGGCTCTGCAGCAGGTGCTTCAGCCATTATGATAGGAAGTCCGAATGCTGAGATGATGATCCCTGTTGTGAGGAAAATGGCAAGTTCATGACAGGCATTGGTGGTCCCAATGTCATCTGTGTATCGACGGGATATCAAAGTGGGAATGGGTGACAGGAGGTAAAATATGAGGACAAAGAATGGATACCAGTTGCTGAAATACAAAGAATCATTCATGAAATATAAATGTTAATGATTAAAAATTCTCTTAAGTAGAAACTACTACTAGGTCTAAACTTGCTTCAGTAAAAAATATTACTATGCCTTTACATTCTTAAGTAAAAACATGTTACCAAGTAAAAAATATGATGTGGATACCAAATGACATCCTTGTACAGTCTATTAAATTATACACATTTTTTGGTGCACTTCATTTAAACTGATTTCTTTGAATGATTCTAATGCAAATTTTAAAATTAAATATCTTGGTCAATTTTTGTCATAAGGAGGAGTCAACCTTCTTATAACTTTACTTTTTCATAACGAATATAAAACTTTCCCAAATATAAGTATAGGAAGTGGGAAACTGCATTAAAAGTTAGATTTCATTATTTGTCAAAAATTATTTTAAAAATCTGACAATACCAAAACATGAGCATTTTCATCATTTTAAACACTTCTGTAATCAGAAATATGTGTCTATGACCAACGTATTGGAAAATAAAGCCCTGTATATACATTGTATATACTTTTGGTGCTGTTGATTGAAATAAAAAGGGAAGGTCAACAACTAAATGTCACAGCAGTCCTGTATATAATAATTCAATGTTCTACGGCTAATCGTTTTTGATTTATATGAGATACATATGTATGTACATAGAGAGGTCAAGAAAATGCCCATTTTGAACATTTAATATGATACCTGAAACTTTTCACTATTATAATACTTCCTACAAAGAAGTAAAAAGTGTTACTCAGTATAAATGTTCTAAAGTAAAAAAAAAATGTTGCTAAGTTTAAATGTTTTAAAGTAAAAAATAAGTACACAAATATTTCCACTAAAATCAACCTTCTAATGTCTCTGAAATTCCATAATTTTCCATAACCATACCTTCCAACTTCGAAATATGGAAAACCTGAAGGTGCTGAAGGGTTATTTCTATTTATAGACAAGTAAGGGGAAACAGCAACATAATAATGCGAGTGGTAACAGCGATTTTTTGAGCGAATGGCAACAACGATTAATATTCTAGTACAACATTTCTCTAACTTTTTCCATATAGGGACCACTTTTATAAATTAGAACATTTCATGGACCATCTGAAAGCTAGCATGTCACTACTAGCATACTTATAAAGTGCAATTGCTTAAAATTCATGAATCTTACACAGTAAACACATGATCAGCCTTCTTTTTTATTGCATTCAATAATCTAATTGTTACCAATAGTTCTAATGTTCCTAATTCCAATATTATGTTTTTGAAGATCGATTTCAGCTTTAAGAAGCTTTTTAACATCATCAGATGTGCAGTTTTCCACACTCACAATAACACAGCAGTCTGAGCCACAACATTAGCATAAGATTTTGTTTCTGTGATAGAATTCAGTAAGCTTTCTTTACAAACTTCATGGAATTTAGACTTAACATGCATGCTCAACATATCTTGTAATCGAACTTTTAATCTCATCAAAAGCTTTCTCATTATGAATCTGCTGTTTCATGTTGTACGTGGATACGATGGTTAATTCCATTTTTTTAATTGTTCAAAACTGCATAGAAATCGCCATCAACACAATCTGCTATACTGGCTCTAATCAATTCCCAGATTCTAAAAAAATACAAATGTGCTTGCAATATAATTTAGGTCACGGATTTCAATCCTGCATCTTTGTAGCTCAAATCGCTATCAATGTAGAAATTCTAAAACTCTTAGTAACTCCAAATGCCATAGACGGTTTTCCTGCCAAAATAAATTATTTGTCAACACGTTTCCTGCCGAGAGACAATTTCAAAAACGGTTCCACCACGTCAATAAATTTTAATTAATTAATTGTAAAATAAAAATACAAAACATGTATTTTATGGGAAAGAAATTTAATTAAGATAATTTTTAATTGCTTTATTAATTACACGAGTTATATCGTAGTCGGTTTTTCAATTAAATGTTTTATGACAGTGCTAACTACGAGTATATTTATAGTTGACGGTTGCTTATAACAAAGGTTGATTACTTTTACAACAATTATTATAACAAAGATTATTATAATTTGCTTGATTATTTTGACAGTTCCTATGTTATTTACTTTATAATTGCTTATATTAATTATAATAAATCTATTGAAGTGTACCAAATTTTTGCATTTTTTTGTAATCCCCAAAACCAGATACCTTCAAAGAACATTAAAATACTGTGAGTTTGATCGTATGTGGCATAGGTTAAACAAAAATATTCTACGAATTAACTCGTAGTTGCCGCCTAAACAAAAATTCTGACTTATGAGATAACTCGTGGTTGGCAGTGAATGTGTTAAAAATGTAATAATATTGTATTTGTATTGTAATTTATTTGCAATTTTTTGCTGCCTTAAAGCATTTTATAAATCATTCATTTTATTTCATGTAATAAATAATGAATGCATATTATAAATATATATATATTTTTTTAACATTGATCAAATTTCATTAGTAATACAATTGTCTATGTAGGTAATGTTTGCATAACATTCAAATTACACTCAGAAAAGATTTTCAGATGTGATATTAAAATAAAAAGACAGCTGACATTAAAATAAAAAGATTGTAACATCAAAGTAAAGCAGTACTTACTTGTATTGTGGTAAAGCACAGCCCAGAACAAGCAAGGTCATCCCAACGGATCCCGAAAATGCCAAAGCTACGAGACTGCAAAAAGATTTTTATATCAGAAATAGGAACGTCGAGCTGATGTAATACATAACAAACATATATCCAGAAATGGCCAAATAAAAATAAAATTCATCATTATAGAAATGCGTGAAGTGATTTAAATTACTTTACATATTTCTTTCTAAATAGTAGATAATTTGTTTTAATAGTGAAAAAAATCTTTTTGCACATAATAAACGTATCACTTAAGTTAGTCAATGAACAAAGAAAAAATGAGAATGAACATACTTGAAAAACACAATCTTATTTCAATGGCCACTGTTGTACCAAAATGAAAAAATTTTAAAAAGAAAAAAAAAAGTTACTTCTGAAAAAAATGTAAAGAAACATATTCCCAACATAACTAACAAACAACAATATGTAATTCACTCGATCATTAATAATAACCAATCTAAAATCATTTTAATATAAAAGGAAATTTTTTTCATAAAAACAATTTAGCTGTATCAACCTCTATAAAAGATATCTTTAAGGGGTAATTCTGGAAAGCTCCTCAGAATATTTTAAAAAGTAAACAATTCTTGTTAAATGGAGGGGAGGGAGCAGGGCAATGTAAAATTTAAAATTAGGTGGTACTTTATATATTAATGAAAACACCTTGACGAAATCTGGTGGTTTTTTATAGATCAAGAGATAGAAATTACTTATCAAAAGATACTTATTGGTGGTTTTCATCCTTTTTTTTAGAAAGATTCCCAAACTACTGATATTTATAATAAGTCAGTAAACATTACCAACATATGAAAAGTAAACATACTTTAGCAATTTAAAATACAGATTATAGTTATTAAATAAGGATTACATGACACATTAAAAAACAAAACAAATTCTTATTCAAATCTTTCTGTAATTTTTCTGCACTATTCTTTTCCCGAAGTACATAGCGATCTGGTTTTGCTTAAAAAAATCACAGAATTAGAGAATCAGCTTTGTCCAAACCTTGGCAACACAGGAAATGCATGTTCTTGTTATTCCCTTTAGAAATTTCCATCATTGTCATCATAATGAAAAACTTTGATTATATCAGCTTCATTTATTACAAATTCTCCACATTTCCTTAAAAACGGCATTAATTGGAAAATTTTGCTTTTTACTGGCAATAACCGAACATCTTTGAATTCGCAGTCATCACCATAAAGCCTAGCTAGCGTCCACTATATACTATTGGCAGTGCATCACGAGAATGGCGACAAAAACATATTCAACTAAATTTTGTCTTGCTTATATCAGACATTCACAATATTAAGCTTGAATTATATTACAGTACAAAGTCCGAAATCAAGACGTCTATTATCTGGAATGATCTAAAATCCGGACTTCGAAGCCACAAACATTAATTTTTTATTATTATTAAAGCTTTACGCATACACATTTGATTTTTCTTTCCGTGATAAAACGTGGAGATTTTCACGTAAAAATTCCGATTCTTAACTTCACTTAGGCATCATTATGTAATAAAATACATAGCTAGGAAAAAACAATCATGTAAGCATACATTTGTGAGATTAATAATTTGGCTCCGCAGCTGAGCGTCTGCTTGGCATTACATCTCAAACCGAAACATTCACCTATTTTAAATCCCTGACACCGACCTGGGGTGTCATTTATTATACTTTGCTTTCAACATCGCATGTTTATCAATACATAACAGCTTCAGTAATAACTCATGCAGTGATGTCTAAACTTTTTTTTTACATTAGTAATTGAATAACAAGAGTAAGGCTACCTTTTCTGCTAACATTACGCTTGGCAATGATTATAGATTTTTTAAAAATCCTCTAAGAAATGTTGACGAGGAAAAATTCAAGAAAAATTTCATTTCATATGATAAAAATAGATTTTGTTAATGAAACTCATAGGCCAAAAGATTACATTTAGGGCTATTTTAATTTAAAATAACTGATATGTTATTCACCATAAACCCAGAAGCGGCGGCAGAATATGTTGGCACCAGACGGCAGAATTTAGAGAAGACAAAATTTTTGGAATTGGGGGAAGAATCGAGCAGCAAAATTCAGGGATGAGAAGTTTTTATGATTTAGGGAAAGCACTGGGATCCAAAGTTTAGACACGGTGAAAATATAGAACTTAGGAAAGCGCTCTGTAGCAGAATTTAGGACCTGTAGAGACTGCACCAGGCGGTATCGAGCGCCGGCCCTAGATAAAGCCTTAAGTATATATGGGAGTTTATTTATTCAGGACTTAGATTAGTTTGAAGCATGTGCAATAAATAAATGCAGGTATAGTAAATAACTAAACTAATGCAATTCAGGCATAATTCAGAATGCAATAGGAGCAAGAGAAAATTTAGCAAAACAACTTGGCTTTCCACGCCAATCTTGTGATACACAGCCAATAATGTATAATGGACGCTATTAAGCTAGGCAGAAATTATCTTTACTGATTATAAGGCATTTCAGTTAATGTAGTAGACTGCACTACTCCTTAATCTTCTAATTTGATCCAGCTTATTATTTTTTACAGACTGTTATTATTACATCAATTTTATAAAAATGAAGCTTGAATTTTCGATTATATCGAAAAGAGTTTCCAGTTCTGGAGCTGCCAAAGGATCTACAAAGCAAAACCATGTTTTTATGTCCATTAAACAAAAAGTGGAATTGCTGCAAAAAATGGATAAAGGCATATATCTGTCTCATTATGCAGGGAGTATGGCATTGGAAAGTCAACTGTATATGGCATAAGAAAAAGGAACTTTTAAAATTTTTTATGGAAGCAATTTAAACAACTTATATTGAAAGAAATGTTTAATAAAGTAAATAAATAAATATTAAGCTTTTTTTTGTAAATTTTGATACCCTTTAGATCATAATTGTTCTTTATTTCATAAATTACGATTTCATATTTTTAATTGTCTAATTTCTGCATGCCATCTTACCAGATTTAAATTGATGATCCATTATCCAGAAAAATCCCAAATCGGGAATTGCTGAAGTCCCAACCAGTCCGAATTTCAGACTTTGTACTGTAGTTATTATATTCATGCCTATTTCTCACACATGTTTCAGGCTTATCCGAGTTTCAAAAGGCTCTGAAAATGCCGAGTAGCCCCACAGTTAAGAAGAAGAAGAAAAAAAAAAAAAAAAAAAAAAAGAATGGAATAAATGTGCTAATTTCAGATAGGGTTATCAGATTCAAACTATGGCATCTGGCATTTTTACTTTCCAGCAATTTGATAGAAAATATTCCATTCATTTTACCTGCTTGGTAACATTTTCACCATCATGGCAACATGCTTGAACGCTTTTTCTTTCCACTTCTACATGAGCTTTGAAATCAGAGTACATTTTTGAAGAAAAACCACACTCTCAGCCTATACACAAATTGACCGACTTATTATCAGAAATTTAAGGTTAGAAGATAAAAGATCATCCAAACTCTAATATCCTCGAATTAGAATCCTCTCACCAAAATGCATTCAACTCCTTTTCAATTTACTAAAATTTACCTTAAAATGTAACGAGGGTCCCTTAACTAGGTATCGGAGGGCGAGGACATTTCTAACTAATCATTGTATTTATATACATATTAGCTCACACGTTCAAACACAAATGCTCACAAGAATTTACTAAAATTACATCACAAGTGGTACTTTGAGGTCATTCTGGGAATTAAACTGTAGCATCTTATGCTAAGTCATAAAATTATTTTCAATTCCTGGAAAGCACGTAAAATTTTTAAATTCATATGGGCAGTGATTTATATGGACTGGGAAGAACAGCATTAAAAAAAAATAACAAAAGTAAACAAATTACTTACGCTGTTATGGCCAATCACAAACAGGCATTCAAATTTCATGAAAAGGGAAGAAAAAACACATTAGCTTCAGCAATATCATTTCAATGGCAGATCATAAAAATAGCACATGTTTTAAATCTGGTTAGAAAATAAGCAAAATTACAAAAATACCTCTACATATCATAAACACAAATACACAAAAAAAGTTTTATTTATTTATTTTTGCTTTTGAAGAAGGGGAACGTATATCATATCATTAGTTAAATTAATTTAAATATAATTGAAAAGATACAAACACTTTTTACAGCATTTTAATTAGAAAATGTTATTAATAGTGGATTGTCTGCAGCTGTAATGCAAAAGTTCATCTACAAAATACAGCAGATGCTGTATTACAGTCATGCAATGTGTATGCTTTTTAAATTGAAAAATTCAAATACTTATTTCCAAACAGGGAATATTACATGGACCATTCAGTTTTAAGTTCAACGTACTGTCTTTGTTCTCTCGCAGAAGGCCCCCCAAACAGCACATTAAAAAAAGGGGGGGGATAAATATCAAAATCTCTTCCCTGAAATCGAAAGTAATTTATCTGTATTACTCCTTGTCTGTAGTGTTACAAAACATTTTTATTATTTCAAATATTTGTTTCTGTCATTATAAGTATAAATTTATGTAATGTAATGATTGATATGGTAATAAATATTATAACTTAGTTTCTAATATGGGTGATAATAAGAAATATGAAAATAAAGCAACAACAGAAAGCCTTTCGCTAGAAACTCAAATGCAAGTACTTAGAAGATTAAATAATGGTGAATGTTAGCGTCAAATTGGTGTTGCATTGAACTTGTCAACTTCAACAATATTAGAGTAGAGAGACGGGTACTCCCTTGTATTACCGCGAAGTTGTTATTTCATTTAGTAGTTGAATGTTATGGAAAACCTATTATTCGTAAAGGCTTGTGTGTTGTATTGGTTAGGAAGTATATTGCTTGTTTTGTGGTTTAGACGGTAAAATGGTTGAATGTGGTAAGATTAATTTGAAATTTCTGTACGATTTGGAAAGAAAGGGGAAAAGAGCATTACTTGACGGGTGTGTAAATGCAGGTTTACTTGGTAGCCATCATTAAGTGTTCCGTTTGTTGGAAGGAAATGCGTATGGTCGGACGATAACGGCGCTATGAAGGATATTTGTTTACTCTTGTTTTGTGAATTTATGTGGCAACGCCAGCATACAGATTCTAGTTCAGATAATTTTAGGAAGTTTTTGGATGCTGTTAAGGAATTTTGTTTGATTCAAGGCATGTTAATTCGTAAATAAGGTAAGTGGATATTTTCTTAGTGTAGTGCAAAGATGAATTTCCTTTTTATGTTATTTTATTGCTTGATTTAAAATGTAGTTTATTGAGATTATATATTTTTTGTTGACTGTTCCTTTGACTTTTTAAGTGAATAAAGTTCGATGTGTGCATGAACAAAGTCAAGGGAGTGCGGAATGCCTAGTTTGTGCAATTCTCTGATGATTTTTTAAGTGAAACTAGGTCGATGTGTACATGGATAAAGTCAAGCGAGTGTGCAATGCCAAGTCTGTGCAATTCTCTGATATTTTTTTAAGTGAAAATTGGTCGATGTGTACATGGATACCGAGTTTGTGCAGTTCTTTGTCTCATTACTTTGGCTTTGTGTAGCAGCGATTTTTGCCATGTACCGCCAAATATCAGCAATTTTCGCCAAGGGGTACTCGCAAATATACTTTTACCAGAAATTTCTCAAGAATTAAAAAAAAAAAAAAAAAAAAAAAAAATAGTGTCATCATCAACTACAACTACAAAAACTTGTTCGACTACGAAATTGAATGCAATACAACATTAAGACAAACTATTATAATGGAAAAGTGAGAATTTTTAACCACATTCAGACTGAAACAAGAGACACAACTGAAACTTTCATTGCAAGTTGCGTATGGTTTAATAGATTTAAACATTGAAATAATCTTCATAACATACAGATTACAGGAGAAGCAGCAAGTGGAGATATAAAAGCAGCAGCGACATTAAGGACAAAAAATGAATGAGGAAACTATCCTCCAGAATTAGTTTTTAACATGTTGAGCCCCACTTCAGCCATCTGCGGCTGACACTAGACTTTCCATTTAGGCCGTATCGACCGCCGCTGGCTGACAGCATGTAACATGATACATAACTATAAAATTTACACTGTCTTATAGAATTACAGAAAATTAATTTAAAATTTATTTCATTTTGATTAATTACAGGACTAATGGATTTCATTGAAACACAGTAAACATAAAAACGAAAAGTGTTGAATGAACGCTTATAGGAATCACGTTCTAAACGTAAACTATCTTCTGCAATAAGAATCACTGGCCCTACAATATCAGTGCTTTTAAAAGGTATGCGTGGCCTGAACAGCACTGCCTAAGAAATATGCGTGGCGCTCAACGTATTAATGCCGATGAAATGATGTATTTTGGAAAAGAATGCCAAAACACACATCTCTATCCTATGAAGAAAAATGTGAACCAAGATTTAAAGCTGCAAAAGATTGCTTAACATTTCTCCTGGGTGCTAACACTAATGAAAATGTCAAACTAAAGCCGCTTCTTGTTTATTATTCCAAAAACCCAACAGCAATGAAAGCAATATCAAAATCCACTTTACCTGTAATTTGGGAGACTAATAAAAAAACATGGGATAACTATGAAAATTTTCCAAAAATGGTTAACTGAACATTTTTGCCCATCTGTAAATGCTACTGCAAAATCAAAACACTTGAATCAAAAGCACTAACTTTAATGGATAATTCAAGTCAATGAATTTATCTGACTTAATAGCATGCATTCCAGTCAAAGTGATTTTTTTGTTGACTAACACAGCTGCATTAATCCAACCAATGGTTCAGGGTGTTATATCAAATTTTAAAGCTTAATACTTGCGGCAAAGCTTTAGATAAATGTTTGGAAGAAAAAAAAAAAAAAAAAAAAACAGACGGAGATCATAAATAATCAATAAGAGATTTTTAGAAGAACAATAATATAATGGATGCTATAGAAGACATAAATCTTTCTTGGAATGAGGTAATGGAAAAATGTTTGAAAGGATAGTGGAAAAACATTTGCCACATTTAAACAATGATGATAACACTAGAGATTCTGTTGTTGATATGAATGAAATAATAGAATTAGCGAAACAAACAGGTTTAGGCGATCTCGAAGAAATTTTGCTAGCAACCGCAAAGTCTTTCTAATGAGGAGCTCAATTATTTAGCAGATTAAGAAGGCTAAAATACTAAAAATATTTTAGCAAAATATTTATCTGAAGAAGAGCAAAATGAACTTTCAGTGGCATTTCTAAAAACCAATTTAGCTTCCATAACAGAAATTAAGGACTTATTTACTAAAAATGATGCAGATTTTGATAGGTGTTTAAAGGCAAGACAGGGTGTTGTCCCTTTATTGACTTCTTACTGAGTACAAAAGAAAAAGGCAAATGACATTGGATACCTTTTTAATAAAAAAATAGAAAAATATGTATGATCTAAATAGAAAAATATGTATGATATATTTATTTATTTATATATATTCATTTGTTATGTTTCAATATTTGTAAGAAATAAGTTTTTATTTAGTATTGTTATAAAAAACATATTTAATAAACTTAAATAATAAAATACTTGAACATTTTTTTCAAATTTTACAACCGTTTTTCCCTAACCCCATTATTTACATGATGAGATGACCTCGTTCAACGCTATTTCGTATATCGCTCTACTTTGATGCAGGGGTTTTATTGTATTAATACTTGGGAAAGTTTTACCAAGTATCAAGAACAGGTGAGTTTCCAATATTCTGCAGTATTCACGACTGGTGAAAATGCTGTCACTTTCAATTTCAAAAGAAAAACTTTTAATGAGATACAATATTGATGTTGATGACAAGTGAGGAGAATAGCAATTGATGTGATAAACTTTGCAGCTTTGTCTTAAACAAAATTATTTCATAGACCAAATTTCCTGAATTTCTTATATATGTTAAATGTTCTCTCACCTTTGATTCCGGCCATAATTATCCCAATTAATTAGTTGGAAGTCACTCAGATTTTGACATTACATTTTTTTCCCTAAAAGAAAACACAAACTTCTCTTTTACGACTTCGCTACACCTATCGCCAAGGCGCGAAAACGTACTGATGCCAAACCAATGAATTATAATACTTGTTATTGAGTTTATACTCAGAAATGAAAATCTAGTAATTAAGGTAAAATAACACGCCGAATAAATATTAATTTAAAAGTCAAACAACAAAAATCAGCGCTATATTTGCAAATTTTCACAAGATTAGTTTCGAGTTTCACGGATCAGTTTCTGTCAGCCTCAGCTGCCAAAACGCAAATAAACGAGATAAGATAATGCAACATTGTTGGTCCGATTATCACAATTTCAATTTTTCTGCAGCCAAATTTATTCAAAAAACTTCTTCCGTTGACGAATTAGATTTCTTAGAGGCGTTTCAAAATCAAAAAAATCTTTCCGTTCTAGTCAACGACTCTAATTTCAATCCATCTTTGCCTTCAGCCTTTAAGGAGATTATGTTTTAGTTCTTGTTTCTTTAACAGATGACGCCAGTAGCTTAACTGCTGTCCAGCCATTCTTATCTTATCTAATCACTATATCTTATTTCGTACATTTGCGCTTTGGCAGCTGAGGCTGATGGTTCGGTAAAACCATCGAAACTAGTCCTGTGAAAATTTGCAAATATAAGGCTGACCTTTGTTGTTTGACTTCTAAATTAATATGCATCTGGCTTAAAAGTCTTAAAAATTAACGTCACTTAAAATCTTTACAGATCAATTCCTGTCATCGATATTCCAGTCAATCAGAAATATCTTCTGGTTTTAATAACGGGTTTTACTTTCAGTCCTAGAAACTATAATGTTTAGTGAAGGTTGACCACTAACCTGAAACGAAGGACATAGGTTCGAGTTCCGCCTAAGACTTAAAGGCCCTGGTGTGTACTTTCAGATCATCAGTGTAAAGCTGGCTGCAAGTCACTTTCTACCGCAGACTTTGATCACTCCTGACGAATGCGGTCAAGCAACTGGTATCGTAAAGCTAAACTTAACTTCAGAATGAAGAGAAAATGTTACCTACACTACCTGTTTTTACATTACATGTGGGCTATCACATTTAAAAGAAACCGGAAAATTATTGACACATTTCAAAACAAAATGCTTTGATCCGCCATCATCAATGCAGGCTCGTTTGCGTGAGATCAATAAATGCATCAGGAACTAAAAGTTGGCAATGTGCACCACTTAATTTTGACAACGGTGCATAAATTTTCCCCAAGTTTGAATGAATCTAAATTCTCTCTCCTTGCTCACATTACAGACTATGACGCCACCTTAGAAATGACTTTTAAGAGGTCTAGAGCAGTGGTGCCCAACCTTTCGCCTATTTTATCTATCGTAAGCGCATTTTGGCCTATCGCGAGCACATTTCCAAAATATCAACATTTTTGTTAAAAACATATTTCCAATCTTATATGATACATCTAAAATATTGATTTCGGCAAATGGGTTTGAGATGAATAATAATATTGGTTGAACTTTATGGAAATCAGAGAAGTGGAGTTCAAAATTATTTTTCAGGGCATTTAGGTTTTCCCAGTATTTCTCTGTTTCAATTGCCTTGTGGTTATTAATATGGCTTGATAATTTCTGAAAATGGGTGAAATGTTTTTCTTTCATCTGATTTATCAACAAATTTAACTTTATCTGAAAAGCAGTTACAGTCCCAGTCAATTAAAAAAGGGTTTTTTCTTTTGCCTGGAGATCTTCGTTCAGTTTAGCCGTTATATCCGTGAAAAAATACAGATCGGATAACAAATTATTATCGTCCAATTCTTTATAATTTTCGTTTCCGGATTCCAAAAATTATTTTATTGGTGAAAGAAGTTCTACAAATCGTTGAAGTACTTTTTCCCTGCTGAGCCATCAAACACGAAACAATAAGATTCCATGTTCATTATCAAGTTCATCAGTCAGCAATCAATTATTTTATAACGTCTTGCAAGATATCGCTTATGACTATAAATGCTTACCATATTTTAACAATTAAGAAATATAAATGAATGGTTATTTTTAAAATATTTTTTGTTCATAGTACCCAATCGGGCTGGCGAGCACATACAAAACGACTGGCGAGCACAAGGTTGGGCACTGCTGAGCTAGAGTAATATATCAGAACACTGAGTGGTAGCAGACCTCCAGTTGTAAATAGTGTATGCAGTTCAAAACTCCCTTAACGTCTATTTCATAAGAATTGTGTTGCTTTCAAGAATACTGAGTTACACTTTACAGCATATTGACATCTCGTCAGTGGCGTAGCGAGCGGGGGGCAAGGGGGTGTATGATGCCCCGGGCGCCTCTCGCAGTGGGGCGCCAAATGGTCTCCAAACAAGATTTTCCGGAAAATTTCATATTTATTTTGATCGATTTCTGGAAAATATATTTGAAATTAATAATTATTATAATATAATTAATTACTCATTTTCTTGATTTGTCTGATAAAATATGTAATAAAATGTTTGCAGTACATCAACTAAATAGCTCCGCATACAAAACGTTCTTTCTGACCACTTCATTTCTCTAAAATAGGAATATATTTTTATTTTTTTAAAACAAAATGCAAGTATAGATCCCGCTTTTATATTTTAAAACGATAACATGACCTTGTCCCGAATTTTTCGAACATATCCAGTTTCCAAAAACCGATTCCATAGTCTGGAAATGGCATTTTGAGAAACTCGTAACGCTTTCGCTACAATGGATTGCGTTTGACTCTCCTGTAAACGCCTGATGGCCTTCCTGGCTACCGATTCAATTAAGTCATTAGGCTGAGACATCGTATATTCACCGCTTTAAAGCATTCAAAGCGTGTCAATTGTTTTTAATCTTCTACTACAAAAGGAATGCTGCAGGTCGCTCCTTATCTAAAACGCATAGTTTTCGATGTCACAGACTAAATTTGCATATTTCCAACTTGTAAACGCTATAATTTTCCTTTATAATCTTTTCCATTTCCTTTTGTTAAAAAGGTTGTCGATTATATGGTTATTTCATACCGAACTCACAATATCCCATAATTGTTTTGAACAGTGAATGTGACTGCAAAATGTTACTCCGCAGTAGAAAGAAACTGAACCTAAAACTCTATTACAGATCTATGGAGAAAATGTTTTCCCAAGCCTAAGAGTAGCACTTCAACCACTCCTTACTGTTTCATTATCAAATGCTAGCTGTAAACGTTCGTTCAGCAAATTAAAATAAATTTGGACATATTTACAATCAACGATGGGACAAGATCCCCTAAGTCATCTAGCATTTTTAAATGTGGAAAGAGAAAAATTTGAAATGATAGACTTTGATAAAGTAATTCATAAATTTGTTTCATCCAAGACAAGAAAAATGTATACATAGTAATTAATTATATTAATGTATTATAATATTAAATTATTATTAATAAATATATCTACACTAAATGGATTTAAGATCATACAATATTTTATCTATAATATATATTAAACTTTTTATTGTTTAAAAATTGTACTTTTTTTAAAAACAATTATATAAATATGTAAAATAAATAATACATTTTTAACTAATTCTAGATCATCGTATGTGTGATTTTTCTGCTGACTCAGAATCCAATGCTAGTTTTCCGAATCCAATGCTAGTGCAGTTAGGTAGTGACTATTCTGAATATATTTTAGAGTATTTCATGGCAAATTCAGCATTTTATTATTATTTGTATTATTTTATTATTACGAATATATTCTACACATTATATTACCGTGTTTTTTTGGGGGGGGGCGCCAAAAAGGTATCTTGCCTCGGGCGCCAGTTGTGGTCGCTACGCCAATGCATCTCGTACCTCCAGATGGTGGCACATATCAACGCTCAGCTTCAACAGCTATCTTTTATTGCCATAATGACGGGACTTTTGTAATTTAAAAGCCAATACTTCAGAGCTCGAATTCAAATCATAGGTTAATACTCTTTAATTGAATACCATAAATTCAGCTGGCCAACGGTCAAGCAGTGTTATGTCCAAACTCTATCCCACTAATGAATTTTTGACGTTAAGGAAATATGGATTGCCTAGCAAATAGAAGTCTCATACCCTCTTACACTTTTATGGCGTGTTTTCGAGTGAACTACAGTGTATAACTGTTGATTTTGTGTTCTTGCTCACGGAGATTTTCTTAATTTTTTATGAGGAAAAATTTATGCAAAATCTTGAATGAATGGATATCGTCTGTCTGCGTGCCAGAATCAATAAATTAAAGTTTATGAAGAAATATAAATAACTTAATAAACTAAACTACTAGACTTTATGACATTAAATGTCTTTATTAACTGTGTTAATATATTATGTTTAATAAAAGCTAAATTTCTTCAATTTATTTGTTATGCATGAAAACATTTTCTGATTTATTTAATATACCGTATTTGCCCCCTTTTCTTTATACACATTTTTGGAAGGTTAAAACTTTATTACTGATCAGTATAATGAATTTAAATATAAAATAACACAAATACAAAGTAATACTTTCTGCATACTTATGAGTTGCAAAGTAATACTTTCTGCACACTTATCAGTTGCAAAGTAATGCTTATGATTTGCTGTTTTTAGATCCTCTTCCTGATTCCACTTCGTTCATTTTCTCAATTGAGAGTGCCCCGAAACGCCTCTTTGCGCCCATGTTCTTTAGCACTCGCAATCATGCTTAGCTTGTACGCTATGTTATAGCAATGCCGGCGTTGTTTCTAAGCCATAACTTACCAACAAATTTAAGAAAATTGAACAGGTACAGATAGAAGCTAGGCCAGCACCTCCATAGTACCACAGGTAATTGAGGTATTGCTGAACCTAGCTAACTATTAAACTTTCCACCCCAGTTTTGAGGGAGAACACCCCGGAGGGTGGTCCGAGACACCCGGAGAGTGGTTGATGGTAAAAAAAGAGGTTCTCTCGCCCCTCTTTTTTTACCATCAACCACTTGAGAGGACTTTCTGAGATAACTGAGTTCTGGTATTAATAGTGTACACAAATTATATTGAGAAAAGACTGTCCTTGAAAAGTTCAATAACTGATGCTTCCAAAAGCCTAAATGTAAGAATAAATGTCTTTTCTAAGGCGGAAGGTGTAATAAGCAAGTCTTTGGAGCTCCCGTCCATCAGCATTGCGTAGATAAATTAAATTGTTGGAACATTAAATTGAAATAAATAATATAAATAAGACAAATATAGTTTAGTAACATATGGAGATGAATAAGCATTAGATATGACAAATATCCAATCCGAGTCTGAATATGTATAAGATTTTGACCCTAAGGTGTCTGTTCTTTATTGCATATTTCTTAAATGGTAGTAGATTGTTGTTAGGCTTAATCAGATGTTTGCCGTCTGTTAGATTACAGTCAAAAATGTAATGATCAAGGTCACCCCTTTCGCCACATATGCAGAGATCCGTGCGGCACATGCCTCTGTCATGGACGTAGGTGGGGAAAGGACCGTGCCCTGTGATATACTGATTCAGAACATGGTCATAGTGTAGTGCCTCTTTGTCAGTTTTTGAGAAAAAAATGTGGACTCTTCTGCCTTGCAATGCAGAATCCCACTCTTCTTACCACTTTGAGTCGACATTTGCATTCAGTGTAAATTTTAAATGGGACTTGGGCCACGGGACATGAATTACTTCACTGTTGATGTTAGTCGTTGCATCCTTTGCAAGGAGGTCAGCTGCCTCGTTGCCGTCGTTTCCGTTGTGGGCTTTCACCCAATTCAGGATAAACTGGATTTCTGGGTGGGCACTTATTGTATTTTGAATATCCTGAACCAGTTGGTTCTTATTGTTTCTGTCCTTCAGGGCATATAATGCAGATTGACTATCTGAATAGATAGCTATTGTCCTGAAATTATTTGATATAGCTTTATTTACTGTAGATTGAATTGCTGACAGCTCAGCTTGATAAACAGAATTTTCTGGAGATAATTTTCCTTGCCATATTGTTGGAATAGAGGAAGAGGAATAGATTATTGATGCTGCGCCCACTTCTCCATGAATTTTAGAGCCGTCTGTAAATGCTCTTGGACATTCTTTACTACTGATTGCTGAAGCGTCCGTATTGATTATTAAATTACAATACTTTGCAGGATGGTAAGTCAAAGGTATGGCTGGAGACTCATACTTTGAGGCATAAAAGGTGGTGCCGTTCAAGTAAGCATCTTCTTTCAACTGGAGTACTTTGGCTTTTATTGAATCCTTCGTCGCAATTAAATGAAGGGGAGGAATCCCAGTGAGAATGCATAAAGAGGAATTAGCTGTCGTTCTATAGGCTTTGCAAATGCTCAGGAGAAAAGGTCTCTGAATGGCGAAAAGTTTCCTTTTCTTCCTTTCTGTCATAGTCTCCGCCCAGATTACAGCCCCATAATTAACTATACTTGAAATTACTGTTGTAAATAAAAAATTTTTTGAATGTGGGGACGAAGTTCCTAGTTACTGCCTTGCATTTTTTTCAAATTATTAGCGATTTGATTTGTCTTTTTCTGAGTCTCCGTGAGATGGTACATAAAATTAAGTTGGTTGTCTATGTGGATACCCAGAAACTTCAGGACTTGGGTAATCTTAATTTTCTTTCCGTCCAGGGTGAAAGTGGGCTTTCTTAAGAGCGTGTGGCCTGGCTTGTTAAAAAGTATAGCCTTGGACTTCACTTGCGAAATGCAGAATTTCAACCTCTGGCATTCTATGTTAAGCTGTTTGAGAGAAACGTTCACATTCCTTTCGAGGATATCTCTAGTCCTACCACTAACAACCAACGCAGTGTCATCTGCAAACGTGAAGATCTTCGTATCATCGGGAAATTCATATTTTAAGACGTCATTAAGGGTGAGGGCCCAGAAATCAGCACTCAAGCAGGATCCTTGGGGACATCCTCTAGTAAATTTTTTGCTGGTTATCATGTTGTTATGAATGAATATGCTTTCTCTATTATGAAAGTAATGTATGAGAATATTGAGAAGGTTAGAGGGACAGTTGGCTTTATTAAGTGCATGTAATACTGAAGGCCACCATATTGAGTCGAAGGTACTTTTTAAATCAACACAAATAAGTGCACTATGTTCACCTTTTGATTTATTCTGTTGGATTTGCTTCAATTGTAAGGATTATGTTAATTTTATTAACAGTTAAATTTTAAGTTAAAGTTTCTTTCCTGTCAGATTCTTAACTTCAACTTACCACTTCCGGCCAGAACGTACTTTTGGAATCTTGCTGAATATTTAATGAGGAGGAGCGGTATTTAAACCACGAAGTTACTTACTGAGTCAGAGAGCATCAGAGTTTCTGATTTACGCGCGTCTGCCTTTTTGGCCACTCTCTCTCTCTCAAAGCTGTTATTACGCTCGGCCGTACTCAGGCCCTTGCTAAGCTTCGTAGTAAAATAAGTTAAGGGGCCAACTCAAATTGAAACTTGATAGCTTCGGCTATACCTTTTTAGTTAATCTTAGTTTTAGTTTAATTCCTAGGGGTCTAGTCTGGACACCGGTCGAGATCGATATCGGAAAACCAGTCGGGATTCTCTTTCCACTCGACAGCAGAAGGGAGAGGGAGTCTGGCCCCTTCAAATTCCGTCGGCGGAAAGTGAAGTGGAAATTCCGTGCGGAAGTGACGTTTATTGCATAGCAACCAGTCTATCTCACCTCTACATTGCTCCAGGCTCAGGGGAAGGGGGTAGTTTTGTTGTCAAAGGTGCTGTTTCGCACGTGCTTATTACTGAGGATGGCGGTAGAAAAAAAATCGAGTTCGAGTAAATGGTGAAATTTTTCGAAAAAATACGCTGCTGGATTTAGTAAAGAGTATGGAAAAAAGAAATGGGGAACGTTAATGGATATTTTAAACGCGGAAAGAAATGGCCTTTTCAAAACTTCAGGTATGTGAAGAAACGTAAACATAATTTGACGTATGATCTTTTGTAAAATGGAAATTTTCTAAAAGGTTACATGTTTGTAAACTATTTGTTAACAGGAATTTTATGATTAAAATACATTATTTTGTCTGAAAAGGTTATGCAACAACGTCATAAGTCAAATCATCGAAATATAGCATCGCGTACGCGTGTTTGATATTCCTAATGAATTTGAATAAAAAAAAATTTAATTTTTAGCAACCTATAATTATATCAATAATTTTGTTTATTCAAGAATTATACCTATCACGTAGCTAAAAATATACTGTGTATCGTAGATACCAATAAGCAGTGAGTAAAAATATAACAAACTTTTAACAAAAGTAATGGGAAGAAAAATAAAATAAATTAAATAACTATAGGTTAAATCACAAAACATCATGTTATCTTGCACACACACATATATATATTAACATATGCAGTGAAAGGAAATTGCAATACATATTCCTATTTATACCCTTTTTAAATCGATCCCACCAGTGAACGGGTGGTAAAATCGCTGAACACTGGTAATTCGGTCCGAGGTCCAAATACTGCGAACGGGTTTGTTGCATTACCAACATATCTCTGATAACCAATATATCTGTCATTACCAACATATTCCTCGTAATTTCCAAAAGCATAAAAAATTGAGGCTTACAAAACCTGTTTTAAATAAATAACTGTATGTATATATAAATATACTATAAATATATTAATATATGCAGTGAAAGGAAATTGCAGTACATATTCCTATTTATGCCCTTTTTAAGTCGATCCCACTAGTGGCCGAGTGGTAAAATCTCCGAACACTGGTAATGCGGTCCGAGGTTCGAATCCGTGAACGGGCTGGACGCATGAGCGTCAGATATATCATCGGTAACTTCCAGAAGCATAGAAGTTTAAGGCACAGAAAATCTGTTTTAAATATATATATATATATATATATATATAATTGTATAAATATATTAACAAATGCAGTGAAAGAAATTGCAGTACATATATATTTATACCCTTTTTTAAGTCGATCCCACCAGCTGCTGGTAAAATCGCTGAACACTAGAAGTTCGGTCCAAGGTTGGAATTCCGCGAACGGGCTGGTTGCATGGACGTTTTCGTGGTTTTCCCCATGTGTTACGTGTATACGAGCTAGTTTTCCTTAGAATGTCCTCCACGAAGTCAACCCTCACTTTAGGCAGATAGCCCTCGAGGCTGTGCCGTAATTACATAAAACCAAAACTATGCACTTTTTGGATCTGAATAAATATACACAAAACTGATGTAATATCTAAAACTAGACCACATTAAAAAATCTGATAACTAATTATAAATCTTGCATTATAATATTGACAAGAATTTAACCGAAAATTATACAGGAATTTAACTTGTTTTATACAGGAGATTCTAGAAACTATTGGAAACTGACATTGATATCGGTACAGTTAAAACTACTTATATAATTTTTTTTAACTCAAAGCAATTTAATGTAAATGTTGAATTTAGGATGTGCATAGTTTGAATTATATACTGCATAGTCTTTAATGCATGTCTAATGTATTAAATTTTTAGGTACTATTCGGTTTCGAGGGCCGTAAAAACATATTAAACATTTAAACATATTAAACATATTAAACATATTAAACATTTCGAGGGCCAAACTGTTGTTGATGTCAATGCTGCCAAAAATAATTGCGGCAACCCTAATAATTGCGGCAAGAAAGGAAGTATAATAGTAAATAACTATTTAAGATTGATGTTTTAATTTAGATGAAAGGTTAATTTCATATAATACTTTTTTATTATTATAATTTATATGAAAAAGGCTAAACATGACTGAATGGAAGCATAAGAGTAAATAAGTATTTCAGATCATTATTATAATTTATATAAAAATTGCTAAACATAACTGAATGGATGCCTGCATAGCTATTTCTCTACCGACTTATCGCTAAAGCATAATTTCATCCGTAGGTTGTTCAAACGTAATTTTCTATAATGAATGATGACTTTTCTTTGAAAATATTCTCGGTAAAGTGCAGAATCGCTCACTTATTTGTTTGCCGCTTTTTACAAGGGTAAAAACAATTGGATTTTTGTCAATTTTCTTTTACCTTTTAAGTGAAAATAGGTCGATGTGTACATAGATAAAGTGAATGGTGTGCGCAGTGCCATTTTTGTGCAATTCTAGGATATTTTTTTTAAAGTGAAAATAGGTCTATGTGCACATGGATACCGAGTATGTGCAATTCTTAAAAACGCGTCAAGCAGTGGGTGATTCTGCACTTTACCCAAAATTCTATTGCCTAGTTTCCGTCATGGGTAATTCCCAAATTGTTAAATCCATAAAATATCAAAAAAGATTTAAAATCAAAAAAGGGTTTAAAAATTAATCTAGTATTTCAATGGCGTCTTAAGAAATATAGAACTATATAAACTTACGCAATCTGAAATCAGCGCGTACGCTAGATTTGGCGCGCTGTTAAATGGGCGCGTTTGCTAGATTTGGCCCTTTTGCGCGTACATTTTTGATGCAATTTTTTTACGGCCCTCGAAACCGAATAGTACCAATTTTTATATACTACAAATTCAAATAAAAGCAGAGGGAAATACATTTTAATTTAAAACATAAAATTTCAAAATTTATAAATTACTCATCAAAACATGAAATTAAGTACATTGATATATACATTAGTTTAAAAATTACAATTTTAAATTAAAAGTATGCACCCCTTCTTTATATGTGAAATAGGAAAACACCAAATATATTATTTTCACTAAAATTTAATTAAGGCTTTGGTAATGTAGAATAAATAAATAATGTAGAATCGTCAGCATCAAATGCGTTATTTCTATAGCGAAATACTCGAGTTTTTCACAAATCTTAAGAAATTAAAATATCTATTACGTACACTTTCAAAAACAATCCGTGACCTCCGCCGTCCTCAGTTTAGCTCTAAAACTACAGTCAGAAACTTAAACGGCAGCTGTCCAGCTGACGGAAAATTTTCCGACGCGTCGATCTCTGTAATGATCGAGACGATGACACCAGACTCGCTCTCTTTCGAGTAGATCGCAAAAAACGACCCGTTCTTCTATCTCGACGGTGTCCAGACTAGGGCCCCTAGTCTTTTTAGTTCAAGTCCAAGTGCGGGCTTTGCTTGTACACTCCCAGGCGGAGTTTGTTAAATCTTATTAGAATAATAAAGGGTTAGTTACCCTTCTATCTTGTTGTTTCTTGTCACCGAACTCTAGCGATTATTCGCTTATCAGTTCTTAGATTCCTCACTTTCTACATTAACTTAGAATTCCAAAGTGAGGTACTCTACATTTGGTGCCCGAAAAGTTTTCGTAACGGACCATGTCGTTAGAATCCGGGAAGTTTACGTTGACCCCTCCGACCTTTCAGGTCCCTACAACATCCATGAATCCAGTAGAAGGGTTTGGATTACTGGTGGAAACGTTGTATGCAGCTATGAAACCAACAGCAACTTTTGACGGCAAGGGCTCAGTCCTGACATTCTTGGAGCAATTGGACCTACATTTCACCTTACACCCTGTGAATCAGCTACAAAAGGTGATCATCGCTACTACAGCCTTAAAAGGTCAAGCCCTTAGCTGGCAGAAGAGTATAGGAAAGTTCTTGTTGGGGGAACCAGGATCTGAATCATATAACTGGGAAAATTTCAGGTCGGCATTACTAAAAGCATTTCCAGTCGTTAAAGATCGTGCGAAGCTTGAATCAGAATTGTATAGTAAATACCAAGGCGGTTTCGAGGATTTGACGGAGTTCATTTTAAGAAAAGTTCATGTTTTTAATCTATTATACAGGAAAAAGCCCTATAAAGAAATTATCGAAATAATTCTACCGCGTCTTCTACCATCAGCGCAAGATTTTCTCGAAGTGCGTAATCCGCAAACATTAGAAGTTCTATTTCAGCTGGCAGTGAAATTCCAAAGTAAAAGAAACTCGGAGAAAGCGCGTGCGAGTCAGTTTGGCCAGTACTCAAGATTTACTCTCCAAAAGAAACCACAAGTTCAGTACAAGGCGTATCGGCAGACGGGAAAAGGTGAAAAGTTCAAGAATAAGAGCGCAGAAAATTCTAAGGGCGGTGGATATAAAAATCAGCGAAAAGAGGCGGCAGGTGAACAGAATTTAAACGCAAACCGGTGATCGAGAAGGGGCAACGGTCACCGAGTGGGAAAGAAGACCCCTCAGAAATTTGTTTAAATACAGTAGTAGTACAAAAATCTAGCTATACCCGAGGTACAGATTCTGGTAAATAATGTACCAACCACTGCACTCCTGGACACAGGGGCACAATGTTCATTCCTATCGGAGAATTTTTTTAAAAAGCATTTCCGTCGTTACAGACTGTTTAAAACTGTTACTGCCTCTTAAACGAGCTTCAGCTAAAATAGTCGCAGATTCGTTCTTAAATAAATATACATTAAAATACGGGACAGAAAGTAATTGCCGCCCAAGGCAAACAGTGCGTATGTTTGGGGAAAACCGCACTGCATGTTCAGATTAAAAACGAGGTTCTAAAAGTTAATTTTTTAGTCGTGAAAAATTTACTCACATCAGTTATATTGGGTGTCGATTTTTTACGCGCATCCAGCGTAAATCTTAATTTTCAGAATTCTACGTTTCAAGTGCACGTGGACCCGGTAGAAGAAGATGAAGTTTCCATGCCGGGATTGCATTTAGAACATCTGAAACTCGAAGAGAAAAAGAAGATTGAAGGACTGGTGAGGAAATTCAATTCTTTGTTTAACGACAAACCTGGTTTTTGTCAGGTAGTTGGTCATTCCATAGATACTGGGAATGCCCCTCCAGTCCGGTCGAAGCCTTATAGATATGATAAAATGAAAGAAAAAAATATCGAGAAGCATATTGAAAAAATGCTAGAAAACAAAATAATCGTGCCTAGCACGTGTGTGTGTGTGTGATTATGGCAAAGCCTCGAGGGCTATCTGCCTAAGGGGAGGGATGCCTTCGTGGAGGACTTTCCAAGGGAAACTGGCTCGTATACACGTTACACATGGGAAAACCACGAAAACGCCCATGCAGCCAGCCCGTTCGCGGGATTCGAACCTCGGACCGAACTACCAGTGTTCAGCGACTTTACCGCTCGGCCGCTGGTGGGCCTCGTGCCTAGCACGAGTTCGTACGCAAGTCCGGTGGTCCTTTGTAGAAAATAAAACGAACTACCCCCTGAACACCCGGACACGTATAGCTTTGCAGTTGATTATCGTAAGTTGAACTGTATAACAAAATATCCCACGTACCCCCTACCAATAATTGACGAAATAATTAGAAAAATTCTCTCGACTAAATTCATGACAACCCTAGACCTCACTTCGGGTTACTTTCAAATCGCTGTTAAGCCGGAGGATGTCCAGAAGACCGCGTTCATAACAAAATCAGGCGTCTATGCCTTTTTAAGAATGCCCTTTGGTTTAAGCGGAGCGCCAGCTACGTTCCAAAATGCTGTGGACATAGTCTTGAAGCCAGTTTTAGGTAAAAGTACAGTTATTTATCTTGACGATATCATAGTTACCAGCGAAATATAAGAGGATCATTTGAAACATTTGGAAGAAGTTTTTGCCTTACTTAACGAGACCGGTTTCAAAATAAATGCAAGAAAATGCAAGTTCGCGGCAAAGGAATTGCGATACCTCGGGTACAAAATCTCTAATAAGGGCATAAAGACTGATGATTCAAAAATTAAGTCAATTAAAAGTTACCCTCCTCCAAATACGGCTAAGAAATTGTCTTCATTTTTGGGCTTATGTTCCTATTATAGAATGTTTATAAAAGACTTTGCAAAAATAGTTGAGCCTCTTCTAGTGCTAAAAAGAAAGAAAAGTAGATATTCTTGGACAGCCGAGGCGAACACCGCGTTTGAACAACTAAAGAATGCCCTAATCAATGCCCCAGTCCTTAAATTCCCAGAAGGCGAGCAAGGTCTAGAAATTTCAGCGGATGCATACGATTATGCAGTTGGAGCGGTGTTCTCCGAAAATGGGCAACCTATAGCTTTTTTTTCGAAAACCTTGAATGCTACTCAGAGGAACTATTCCGCTACTGAGCGAGAAACGCTCCCTGTGTTATTAGCAGTTCAGAAGTTTCGTGTCTACTTCGGAAGTTCACCGATTACGGTACACTCAGATCATGCGGAGTGGGTCGCTTGTATTCAGGAAAACATTTATCGCCTCGCTTGATACGGTGGACTTTATAATTACAAAAGTTCAACTTAATCGTAAAACACACTCCAGGAAAAGAAAACTTGGTAGCCGATGCCCTTTCTCGAATAAAAATTGATGAAGAGGGAAACACAATCAAGTGTGCTATGCTCACCTCAAGAGTTATTGAGTCCCGTGAAACAATAGTCGAAGAATTGAAAAAGGACCCGGAATTTAAAGATATTTACGTATAACTGGAAGAGCCTGAAAAATTTGAACATATAGATTTAACGGCTATTCGCAATAGGGCACAACATTACGAAATAATCGACAAATTGTTATTTTATACAAAGGTAACGAATGAAAACCAGGAATACCGACCAGTAATCCCAGCGAGTCTACGTTTAAGTATCTTAGAGGAGTTGCACGATCTACCTTCTGCCGGACATTTCGGAATACGAAAAACACTAAAGAGGGTACGCGAAGCGGTTTATTTTCTGCAGTTACAGAAAGTTGTTACGGCGTATGTTAAGTCGTGCCATATGTGCCAATTAATAAACTATGTTAATTACAGCCCGGCCGGGTTTTAAAAAACATAAAGACCACTTTTCCAAATGAAATAGTTGGCATAGATTTGCTCGGACCCCACCCTAGGACAAAAATAAATAAAAACAGATATCTTTTAACAATCGTTGACCATTTTTCAAAATGGGTAGAAATAGTCCCTCTTAAACGAGCTTCAGCTAAAATAGTCGCAGATTCGTTCTTAAATAAATATATATTAAAATACGGGGCCCCACTAAAAGTAATATCAGATAACGGAAAACAGTTTGTTAGTAGTATATTTAAAAATTTGTGCACAGGACTTGGCAATAAAAATATTGTAAAAATTATCAGGGGATATGTGAAAAATTTTCATGACCGCTGGGACAGCTGTGTCAATGAGTTAGGAACTTGCCTTGAGAACCGCAAAGCACGATACTACGCAGAAGACCCCCGCGGAGTTATTTTTAGGAAGAAAAATCATAACGCCTTTGGATAAGCTGTTCTTTGTACAACAGAGACAAGAAGAATTCAAGTTAAAAGACATTCAAAAAAATTATCGACGAAGCAATTAAAAGCTCTGATATAGCAAGACAAAAACAAAAAGTTTATTACGATAGAAATAGAAGGGAATTTGAATATAAAGTGGGACAGAAAGTTCTTAAGTTGAAATATTCGTTATCATCGTCACCAGAAAACAGAGTTGCGAAGTTTGAGCCCAGGTTTGAAGGGCCGTACATGGTGGAAAGAATAAGAGTAGCCACGTTTTATTTAAAGGCCGAAAATGGCCAACAAGTGGTTGCAAATATCGATCAGTTAAAACCTTATTAAAGCCGCACTGACTTTAAAATATTGCAGGATTTATTACAGGATTCTTGAAGTAAGGAGAGAAGCCCGCCAGCTCAGGAGCACAGCTGGAGTCCCCCAACACAAAAAAGCAGAGCCAGCAAACTTCGACCAGGGAAACCCATTCCAGTAATGCTACAAGCGCACAAAAAAGGAGGAAGTTAGCACCGACAGATCAACGAGTCAGAACCGAGGATTCTGCAAAAATTCAAGTACTATCGACCATAAGAGGGAGGCCTGCTGACAAGGTTCCAGGAAAGGAGAAAATTCAACGACGAATGAAAACGAGACTTAAAGCAGAGTTTCCAGCATCAACAACTACAAGGGAGGCCCAAGGAGGACCAGCATGAAGACCGAAAAGCTAGAAAAGACCTGTAGACACAACCGTGCCAGACCAACAAGTTAGAAGGGCCAAGAGAAGATTCAAAGACCCTGAAAGACGGATATCCCCACAGGAGCAAAAAAGGAAATTGGCATTCCAGAATTCACAACCCGCCCGCAAGAGTCCCAGATTCCTAGACAAGGGGGAAAAAGGAAAAGAGTGGAATTAAACGGAGCGGAACATCAAACCTCGAGAAGAAGATTGGAGGTCATCCGGTTCCCTACATTTGAACAGTTCTGTAACATCAGAATGCAGGAATACAGAAAAAGATAAGTGAAAATTTCTTTGCTTACTTTTCTTTGAAGTTCAAATTATATCATCTTGTTATAAGTTGCTAAAGATGTTTAGAAAAGTTAAATCGCAGATAGCGAAAGTTTGATTGTAAATGTTCGTAATCATAGATTTTTATGTTAGTAATTTGGCGAGAAGCTACTAGAGTTAAGTATTTTTTGTTAAGAACTCGCAAGTTGCGAGAAGTAAATTGTGAATAAGATTAGTCGGAAGACTATTAGAATACCAAAATCTGTTAACGTAAAGTTAAGATTTCGTGTAAATATTGGTAAATTGTAATTAAGCAACTATGACTGTTGATGTAAAATGAATTCAAAAGTGATGTGTAAATATTTAAAAGTTCATGTTCATGTAGAAATGTTTAATCTTTGTGTCGAAATATCATAAAGTTAAAATGACATAGAAATTAAATTTTGATCTCAGTGTAGTGGAATATATATGTGTGTATGCTTAATGTTAGGCTCTCCAGTTAACACGTTTAAAAGTCAAATATAAGCTTTCGCGTACTACATTAGGAAAGAGTTTTCGTGTAAGGAGTTTTGAAAGGTCTAGTGTGTCAAATTTAACAAAGTTAGGTGTTGTGTAGCGGTAGTTTTGTTCGCGGTAACACAACATAGAAGACCTTAAGTACATTTCAGTACATTTGCTGGAGAGCGTGGGTGAAATAAAACTGTAGTATGAATGAAAGTGCATGAGGGCCAAATTATGAAATAAAAGCGTAAAGTTAGGATTTAAAGAAAAGCTTTGTAAAATGCATTACTAATGACATTTCCTTCCAGATATGGAAGGATCAAGACCTGACATAATTATAGCAGAATAAAGAGTCCATTTATGAAGATGTATGTCAAGATATATGTCCAGAAAGGATCAATTGTAAATTTTATTTTTCCTAGCTTTAGTCTAGCTTTTAGAATTGTTGTAAAGTTGGCACTAAAAACGAAACTTTAAAGTCATTTAGTTAATTTGAAAGTTGGAAGAGTGTAGTTAACGTAAGTTTTCAGACTTTAAAGTCTTAAACAAGGGCGTTTTGAGAGCTTATTTTTCGAGTATTTAAAGTCTGGTCGGAAGCTATGTAAGGATTACGTTAATTTTATTAACAGTTAAATTTTAAGTTCAAAGTTAATTTTATTAACAGTTAAATTTTAAGTTCAAAGTTAATTTTATTAACAGTTAAATTTTAAGTTCCTTTCCAGTCAAATTCTTAACTTCAACTTACTACTTCCGGCCAGAACGTACTTTTGGAATCTTGCTGAATATTTAATGAGAAGGAGCGGTATTTAAACCACGAAGTTACTTACTGAATCAGAGTTTCTGATTTACGCGCGTCTGCCTTTTTGGCCACTCTCTCTCTCAAAGCTGTTATTGCGCTCGGCCGTACTCAGGCCCTTGCTAAGCTTCGTAGTAAAATAAGTTAAGGGGCCAACTCAAATTGAACCTTGATAGCTTCGGCTATACTTCTTTGGTTAATCTTAGTTTTAGTTTAATTCCTAGTCTTTTTAGTTCAAGTCCAAGGGCGGGCTTTGCTTGTACACTCCCAGGCGGAGTTTGTTAAACCTTATTGAAATAATAAAGGGTTAGTTACCCTTCTATCTTGTTGTTTCTTGTCACCGAATTCTAGCGATTGTTCGCTTATCAGTTCTTAGATTCCTCACTTCCTACATTAACTTAGAATTCCAAAGTGAGGTACTCTACACAGTATTTTATCAATTGCATGAATAGTGCTTGTGTTGGCTTTGAATCCGTATTGGTGTTTATTGATTGTTTGATTTTGATAAAGTGATATCTCAATCGCGCGGTAATAAGTCTTTCTAGAACTTTTCCTATGGCGGGCAGCAAATTTATTGGCCGAAATGCAGAAGGATCTTCGGGGTTCCTATCCTTCTTCTCGAAAAGTATAATTTGTCCTTTCTTCATGTTATCGGGAAAGGTCAACAATTCTAAGCATTTATTGAAAAAATTAAGAAGGATTCTTGGGTCATGATTGTGCATAATTTTTAGAATTTTGTTGCTTATAGAGTCGGGACCCGGGGTTTTCTTATTTTTGAGGTGCTTGATAATATTATTAACTTCTTGTAGAGTGAAGAGGAAGTCTTTTGAGCCATTCTGTGAGAAATTGGAAAGTCTAATCTCTTTCTGCTCGGGTGTGTCATCTTCTGAATTGTCATCCATGAAGATTGCGTCAAGGAGTTTGGTTGCTGCTTCTTGCGATAAATCTGGGAATCAGGAATACTATTGTTGTTGCTTGCGTGATCTTTGTTAGGTAGCGTAATTTTTGTGGGAACGAAGAATTTCCTAGTTGCCGATTTATGGAGGATGCCATACGCATCTTTATTTTGAGAACAAAATTTTTTCCACAAGGTTAATTTAGCTTCCATAATTTTCTTTTTGTAAATCCTTTTTTGCTCGTTGTATCTTACGCATGCAGCATTCCTAGAATTGTCGTCCAGTGTAGATTTTATTTTCCTCCTTAAGGCTTTAGTTTTGTTACTCTCTGCCTTCAACTCTTTTGTCCAACAATTTGCAGTGAATTTATTTCTTGGAGCTCTAATTTTAAAGCTCTGTTGGGATATTCTTTGTATGATTGAGAAAAAGTTACTGGAGATTTCATTTAATTGGTTGTGACCCCTCCAGTAGTTTATGCCGTTCAGAATGGAAGTTTTTTCTTTAGCAAGGAGGTTTTTAAATTTCTTGATGCCAGTTTCAGTTATGTGAAAACGTTTCGTGCTCGTACTAGAAAATGTGAGATCATTCTCAAAGTGAATGAACTTATCATCCGAATTATTTTCCTCGTCCAGTATCTTCCAGTTTTTAAGAAAGGTGCTGGCATTTGTGCTTGAAAGGGTCAGGTCAGGCCATCCTTTACCTGAGCATGTTTCGAAGGTAGGGCCTTGTACGGTGTCGTTGTGAAGGACGAGAGAGTTGGCAACTATGAAATCTTCTACTTGTTCGACTCTAGAATCTGATTTTGGGTATCCCCATTGCACGCAGTGGGCATTCATATCCCCACCGCTAAAGTGATGTGCAGTCGGAGCACTCTGAATTATATTGTCAAGGTGTATAAGATTTCTTTCAATTTCTTCTGCCGGCGAACAGTAGCAAGAAGAAATGCATAGTTGTACTGTACCTGAATTAATTGAGATAGATATAATGTCTCTATCAATTTTGCATACAGTAGGGTCTAGTTGTTTGCTCGTTACGACAATGCATGCTCTGGGGTTTTTTTTTCTGGACTGGAAAATCTTTGCTTAAGTTTTTATATAAAATATTCCATGATAATGGAAACCCTCTTATCTCCCCTTTCACGTTGTATGGCTCCTGGATTAGTAAGATATCGTAATTGGATTCTGAGACGAGCTGCACAAGTGAAGATGTGGCTTCCTTGCATCTCCTAAGATTACACTGAAGGCAATTAAGGTTCTTGAGAATCTGTGAAGTTTTGATTAGCATTGAAGGATTTGTGGTAAATGAGGCATCCATAAAAACGCTTTGCAATTTGAAAAATGAGAAAAAGAGGAGAGTAACTAGATAAATCAAAGGCTAAATTCCGCTGATGAATCGAAATGAAGTATGATTTAGACTATTTGATAATTTGTGATAGCTTTAATTTTTTCGGTTTCTCTTTTGTACAGAGGGCACTGAGGTGCATATGCTGCATGCTTGTAATTAATATTTGTGCCATTTGCGTTGTTGTACAATCTGCAGTTTATGCAGTTAGGTATCTAGGCTCCGCAATCTTTTATTGAGTTATTGCCTCCACAGAATGCACAATAAGATTTAAATTTGCACTTGTACTGAGAATGAGTAGAGTCTTGACAGTGGAAGCATCGTTTGACGCCAAAGAACTCTGCAATAGGAAGAAAATTCCAGTTATAAGTAATATTCCTGTGTTCCGTGCATGTCCTAAAGGTTGAAGAATTACATTCAAAAATCCATTTTACAGTATTAGGAAGTCTTCCTTTTACCTTAAAGAGAGCGGGGAGATCCCTTCTTTTTCAACGTTGATCTGATCAACAAGTTCTTCTCTTATGAGGTCTGGAGGAGTATCTTTAGGAATATTATTAATAGATACTTTGGGCGATCTTGAATTTGGAGTCTTAATATCAAAGAGGGATTTAGCATCCGCTGTATCGTACAGTGCATCTGACACCTTCTTTAGCTTCTCTTCAGAATTACAGCAATTCCTCCAATTTTAATCGGAGCAATCTTGTTTATTTTTGCTTTTTAAGGGGATGAATTCATTGAGTTTATCGTTAATGAGATCATTTTTAGGGTATATCAGGATAGCTGGGTCGCGTTCCTTTGGTGGTTTGGCCACGATTTCTTTTCCATTGCAATAACAGAGGTCTGCGTTTTCGTCACAATTTCCTTTGTATGTTGCGATGTCATATAGAGGAGGATTACCTTCGGTAGGAACTGAGCATGTTTCTGTGAGAGGAACAGTCATTTGGATATCCTTTGCGTTTCTAATATTAAAATTATGCATTATTTCTTTTCTATTTATAGAGCTTCTTCCTAAAATACTTTCTTAAATATGACATGATTTTTTGGCTTCTTTTAAATCGAAAAATGTAAGTCAATTTATAATTAATGCTCTATTCGGTTCATTTTAAATTAGAGAATTATTAGGAATTAGCGAAATACTTTAAATAAGTATTTCGCTAATTCCTAATAATTAAATAGGTATTAAATAGTACTTGACTTCCTCTGAACATTTCTGAAAGAGTATTATTTAAAAATTGTAACTGAGTTATTATAAAATGTAAGGGGAATAATTCTTTTAATTATACTTATCAGATTTTTTTTTTACCCTTCATTTCAACAATACATATTCCAAAACTCTTTATTACGTTCTTAAGTGCGCATCTCATAGCATTTGCTTTACAATACCTTTTAACAGATTGCTTTCCAATACGAACAATTCTTGCTTAAATAGTTTTATAACGTATGCGTCAACAGGATTTCAATTTATGTTTACAATTCAATATTAAGGTTATTATATATTTAGATAACATTTATAATCATTATAAATTAGATACATTTAATCATTGGATTTCTTCACAGTACTTTCACAGTTGTTTATAAGTGAATAAATTCTTCATTTTAAATGCATTTATAAATAATTTAATGAATATTTAAGTATTTTGTCAAAGGCAGATACATGCTTTTTGCAAGCACATGCATAAATACCCATACATATTTCCTATTTTTCATTTCCGGCATGTGCAAATCTTTAATTTCTGTGCATTCACTATATTTTTCGTGTAAAGTAATTTACACTAATTTAGCATACACCCGAAAGTTTTACATAAAAATATATATGAATATAATTTGAATGAAAATTATAAGTATTATTTTTAATACCCACTCAAAGGTCAGTTTTTCTTCAAAATTCTTCCACGATGGCATCTCTCTCTTTAGGCAGATAGCCCTTGCATGCGTTACTCTATTTAATCTGACCTATGTGCCTAATTACAAATATTTTAACGTACATAATTTTATATTTATAAAAATTGTAAGCCCAAAGTGATTATTTTTCAGATATATAAAATTAAAACGATGGGTTTAAAATGAGCAGCAGTAAAGCCTCTCCTCTAAAGAATTTTGAAAGGTACATGTTACAATAATATATGGATGTGAAAAAAATTTGTTTTATTTAAAACATTTTGACGTTTGGAAAATAAAATAAAAGTAGCGAATACTCTATCAAGGGTATCGAAAGACGTATACAATTTTAAATGTACCGTAAGGTATTTTTCATTCTTTAAGCATAACATTTTTCTTAAAATCTATATTTTTGTAGTGCAACAGCTTATAATTTTATAAAACAAATTCATAATCAAAATCGCTGTTGTTAGTTATTGAAAAATAACCAAGATGTGATTTTTGCGTAAATGTCACTAAACTATACAAATTGTTATTATCCATCCCACTATGAATGTTTCTTTCATGCGAAAGTGTCCCTTTTTCGATTTCTATGGAACTGTCGTGTGTCGAAATACTATCAGAATCTTGTCAAGCGAGCTTCTGAATGTAAACAAAGAACACCCCGTCTGGTGACCCAAGCTTCAAAGTAGTGCTTCACTTCTAGCGCGGAATGGCCCCTCCTCCCTTTCCTACCTCCATGCTATTCTCTTCTTCCATTTTGCTGCAGCGGAAAGGACACTAAAAGTGACTTGGGAGGGGGGAGGATTAGGGTAGTATTCGGTAACAAGCAAGCACATCCGAACATTAGTTTAAACATATTCAGCTATGATAGTGGATGATAGCGCATGCGCATTCACTGAACTTTACGTATCTGTAATATTCCCACACTCCTCAAGGAAACAAGAAAAAAATCGCATAACTCCGAATACAGGAAATTTCCAGAAATGAATCTAATCAAAAACTGAGTATCGGCGTATAAGACGCAAAATTGACGCATAAAACGCACCTCGTTTTTCAGACATATTTTCAAAGAAAAACAGTTCGTCTTATACGTCGGTAGATACGGTAATTATCAAAATTCTTACTTTTTTAATGTCTTGAGAATTTCCATAAATGCTTGAGCAATATTTGCTCCTTGCTTTTCATAAAGGAAGATAAGTGAAGGATTTACGTACAAGCTGCATAAGCTATAGCTTAGGCCCCCTCCAAATTAAAATATAGAATATGAGACTCCATATCTCTTATACTATATTTTAATTATTAACGAGCTCCACATACGTATCAAACAGCTTAGGGTCTTATCAAGTCTAAATCCGGCTCTGAGGAAGACAAAATAAAATAGCCCATACGATTTGTGTTTAATAGTACAACAATAGCATTTAACAGATATGTATGCGTAATTTTGATGATGGTAACATAAATGTTTTTAAAAGTACAGGGAAAGCTCAGAAACTGTGGGATAGATGAGCATAGAAAAGTATAATTTACGGTACAAACGTCAAAGGAACGGAAAGAAATTTCTGGTCTAAAATTGTAAGAATAGATGATTTGGATAATGACAGTTTTTATGACAATAAAAATTGCTAGTTAATAGTCAGAAGATGATAAGCAGCATTCTAAAAGTTTCGAAGTAACAATTTGGCACACACATACAACAGCCTTCGGCAAATACAGTTGTAGGGATTTATATTTATTTTAACTAACAAATTAAAATTTAATTGTAAAAACTTTTCTGTAATCTTTCCTTTAATTTCTTATAATCCTTTCCTTCATTCCCCTAATTGTCAGTGCGAGAATAGTTAAATTTTAGTTTACTGTGAGGTTTAGTATAAAACTGTAGAAGAAAGCTCAGAAGGAAAGAATTACTTCGCTTGAATAGAGAAATAAACTTACCCACGCTTAGCAGTAACTAAGAAGATATTAGGTACTATTCTTATATTAGCTAATACTTTTTATTAATAGTTGTTCGGATAGGCATATTAATTGTAAAATGATATCTGTACATATATATTTTTTTATTTCCCATCGTAGCCTCCTTTTATAGTAACTTTCTCAATATGATATGAATTCTTATTTCACGGTATTTTTAAGGAACCTAAGAACCGCGGAGTTTGTCTATGTTTGAAAATGTTTAGCGTGTACATTTTACAAATAAGTCAAAATGTTCATGGCACATTAAAGGAACGGGTATATTTTTGAAGTTTATTTCTTTGCTTAAAACAGTCCTGCAATATTCGAAGCTTTAAATGGAAAGTCCTCTATTCAAATCTACTGCTAGAAGCCCCTTCTTTCTTTTTTAACATAGGATTACGTTCCTCTATAACCGTCTGGTGGGAAAGCAAAAATTAAGACGCTATTTGAGGTTTGCGTGAATGCTTATATCTTCGGAACTACAAATGTTACAATCAATCTAAATACATCATTAGATAGATAGATGAAAAGCACATAAGCAAACACACACACACAATAATTAGACAGAAGATATACGCACAGTAACACATAAAAAATAACGAACCTTTGGTGAAGCTCCATGCACATGCGCGACTGCGTGTGAATGGCAAGGGCATCTGGTAAACAGTCGCGCGTGGACAGTCTGTGCGTTCAGGTGACGTTTGCTGTATTTTATTTAATTTCGCCAAGCTAGTTGCATTGCGATTTATAGAAAATTTATGAGTGTAGCAGATTGTGTAACAATGGAATTTATTGTTAAGCAGCGTAAGAGAATACAGGATTCAGAAGCGAGCCTTATTTGTATGGTTGACGTAATTATTAATGGACTGTTAAGATTTATTCTAGCATTCGTCTATATTCATCCGTTTGTTAATTCAGGAGATTTGAAGATGTTCTTGGTTAGTGCGCTGATGAAATATTCTGAGACTATTTTATTGATCAATGAATAGTTTACTGTAAATATAGCTGTTCCTTTTATTATGTTAGGAGATTTCAGTGTAAACGTCAAACGAAATGTAAAGGCATTTGATTTTATGAAACACAATTTTAATCTCTGTATGGTGCCAAGTGTTATCCAAGTACACTTAGCAATTCATTTATAGATTTTGTACGGTTTTGTATTTATGTTAACTAATAAGTTAAAGTTTTATTTTAAACTTTCTTGTAAGCCTTCATTTCCCTAATTGTCAGTACCAAAATATTTATAGCGCGCGTGAATATATATTATATTATAGCGCAGAGTTTACGGTTATAGCGCAGAATTTCCGGCTCTATCCGCCACCTCTGCCGTAGATACGTTTGCTTATTGCTGGTTCAAGTGGTTTAATTGCATTTATTTGCTGCCACTAGTTTCGAAGGGTTAAGTTACGGGATCTCACTGAGCCCTGTACGTTAGTTCTATCATTTGTTAATATCTTGTTTAATTGTATTTATTTGCTGCCACTAGTTTCGAAGGGTTAAGTTACGGGATCTCACTGAGCCCTGTACGTTAGTTCTATCATTTGTTAATATCTTGTTTAATTGTATTTATTTGCTGCCACTAGTTTCGAAGGGTTAAGTTACGGGATATCACTGAGCCCTGTACGTTACTTCTATCATTTGTTAATATCTTCAAATTTTAGTTTCGTTACGTGGCTTTTCAGTTACCGCCCAAGCAGAGGCGAAGTTTGTTAGCGTCGAGTTGACGCATTGTAAATTTTCAAAGATTTAATAAAGGGTACTTTAATCCTTCTCTTGTGTAGTTTCCTGCTGCTCCAGTTATTATACAGAAGTTTATCTACTGGGCTCTACACAGTTTTATGTCTTAAGATATATATTTGCAACCACTGTTTATTAATTTAATAACATATGTTTCATAATTTAATATTGAACCATTTTAGTATTTAGTAGCTTTATTTTAATGAAGATTCCATAGTTGCAAATTTAGATATCAGAACGGAACTTATTATTTTATATTTGCATATTTTCTTAAAGTTCATTAATTATTTTATAGTATCTACATTTATATTTCATCCATGGAAAGAGACATAGTAATAATAAATACATACAAATATGTGTATAATCTATACTTTTGGGGGGGATTTCGCATTTTAATGCATGTTTGTTTCTTCGATACACTAACTTCACTTCATTTTTTTTTTTTTTTTTTTCAGAATTCTTCTAATGTATACTAAGTTTACTGAAATATTACATAGACACAGATTTATTCTGGTAAAACATATTTTTGAATATAAAACGTATTTCTGTACATATGTGTTCTGCTGCAGCAGGGCCACCAGCGCCTGAGCAGTTAAGTCACTGAAAACTGATAGTTCAACCTGGGTTCGACTCTAGCCACTAGTTTCGAAGGGACTAGTGGCGAACGGACTGACGTTCTGTGGTTTGAGGTGCATAACATAGGTATGAATGAGTTTCCTTTAGAAAGTCCTTCAGAAAGACATCTTTTTCCTTGGGCAGATCATTTTGTGCTTCGCCATATTCAAATAAATCAAATCAAACTACTATTTCAGTGAAAGTTTTGATCACAGTTTCTGTTAATAAACATTGTAAAATATTTTACCACCTGTTTCTTTGCCCTTATTTCAAAGGGTAAGTATTTCGTAGGCTGAGAAAAAATTAGGAATAAAACGGAAAAAATTCTATTGGATATGTAATTGGGCTCAGAATCAAAAAGTAAATCACATCCTCGAAAACTATGGGCTAATTGTTCTGCTAACAGTCATTTTAAAACATTTTAGTGAGTATTTTTCATTTTTTTCATTTCTGTTGAATGAAAATACTTTACAAATGTCAAGTATTTTCATTCCGCTGTAATAGTAAGAATATGGAGAAATTCTAGTGGAAATATAATTCGGTCTAGAATCAAAACTGGAAAAAATGGCATTGGAAGAAGCGTACTGGTCACCAAATTATACTGTAAAATGAAGATTCACCAAACACGTATTTCAAACATAAAAGCTAACGTATTTTCATAAGCCTATTTAAACATGAAAGTATCTTATCCGACTATAAAATCACGTTGTTCATGAAAACTGGCGTAGATCCCACCAAACTTGCACCAGTCATTCTGGCAGAAATGTAAAAGATTTGATTGGTCTTTATTTAGGTAGATGATCAAGAGATACATGTTACGGATATAGCATAACGCACATTTTTCTTGGTGGTTAGAAACTTCAATTTTCAAAATGCCTCACTGCATGCATAACTTTGCGTATTTTCCATTCCTCCCTAGGAAACGCAACTCGCGACTAAATTTGGCGATTTACCAGATCTTGACGAAATTGAGACTAAGAAGTATAGCTAGCGCATGCGCAGATAGGGACGAACTATCATCGTGATGCTAGTTCACTATGTATCGAACTATGATCGTGATTTCCTATTTAAAAATGTAGCTAAAAGCTAGTGATGTCGTATTTTGTAATGTCAGGGTTTATGTAGTTGTGCATATATCAAATACCATTATTGAAGCAGCAAATTCATGCGAGATTAGTAGGGATATTAAATAAAGAAAAATGACAGTTCATTTTTTCAACAGTGATGCTTTATTTATGGTGCTATTTTATGGCTTCGTGTCGAACTATTGGCAGTTATTAGTACTGAATGTGCTTAAACTGCTCGTCTTTCAGTAGATATCATCAGGTTTACATGAAAAGACACCTTTAGCTGAGTATAAACTCATAGAATGCCGAACATGTTCAATCACACCGGAAGTTTCTTTGATTGTAGCAGCTGCGCAGGCGAGTCTTGTCACGAGATCCATTTCAGACACAACAGAATTCTGACACACGACACATTTCATGGCTCCCCATAATAAGAAATCAAGGTTCGAGAAATCCGGTGAGCGTGGGGGCCAGGGAATAGGTCCACCATGCCCAATCCATCGATGCAGGAATGCTCTGTTCAGATGGCTGCGAACATCCAGTCCAAAATGAGCAGGAGCCCCATCATGTTGGAACGACATGTTGCGCCTCACATTTGGTGGAACATCGTCGAGCAAACCGGGAAGAGTTTGCTTCAGAAAGATCAGATAATTCACGGCATTCCAGTTGGATAGTAAAAGGTACGACCCGACTAAGCAGTCGCCGACCAAACCCGCCCATACATTGACCTTGAAGCGTTATTGTGTCGCCTGGTGCTGCACACTGTGGGCACCAGCCGGTACAACTCGCCACACACCGTGAATCTATACCAGTTTTCTTGAGCCCACAAATGCTGATTGTGGTGTTTGAACACGCCATCCCTAGTGAATGTGGCGTCATCCGTGAACAGCTGGGAAATTAACATCACGAGCATTTTCTTGCAGAAACCACTGTCCGAAACGCACACGTTCAGGATCATCGGGGAGAAGTAACTGAACTCTCCGCAGACGAAAGGCGTGGAAGGATTCCGCGTTTAAGATATGCTGGACACTGGTAGGAGACATTCTTAATTGAGAGGCAATGGCACGTATGCTGGTCCTTGGATTACTCTCCACCGTATCCAACACATTTTCATCCCTAACGACCGAGCGAGTCGATCGTGGCTTGCCCTTACTTGTCCCTGCCACTTCTTAATGACCCGTAATCAAACAAATTTTGATGCAGACGTACGGACAAACTGTGATATGGTTGATGTCTGTCGGGAAGGCGTTCTCGATAAATGCATGAAGCGGCTCGTCCGTTACCTTCAGCTATTTCATAACACAAAGTGCCTGTCTACAAGCTCTCCGTTCGTATAGCTTTCCATGCTCTTCGTATGGTGCCTACCCCTCGAATGAGACAATTCTCACTTTCCTCAAGCATTCTACTGTAGAGCTCCCCCTGGTGGCATACAGTGAGGTTTCTGGGCATGGTTTCCTATGCAATTCTTAATCCTTATGATGTACCCTACGTTCCCTAGAAGTTTGTCGCAACATTTAAGGTACACCCTGTATACCTATCATGAGTGACATTATATTCAAAATGAGTATATTTGTTTTAAAGGAAAATTCAATTCGAGAGATATATTATCATGCAAGAAAATTTAATCGAATGAACATCGTTAGGTAATATATTATGAAAGATCATTTAAAGCAATTATTAAGTTCATAAGTCTTAGGTTTATATTAGACTGTTCTTGAACATATATTTGAGTAATTTATTGTTACGATCTCTTCAATAATAGATCTAAATGACTTATAAATTTATCCTTTCTTATTCAGACATAAGTAATTATCATTTCTATAACTTTTTCCCCATTAAGAGACTGCTAGTTTTCACACTTTTAAAAACTGTATAATGATTTATACTTCAATAATTTGTTCTAATATGACATAAAAGTATATCTTATAACTCATAATGCAAGTATTTCATTTTAAAAAATGTTATTAGAAATTAATTTTGAAATTGTATCACACAGAAAACACACATAATAGCTAATGTAGTCGCAACGTCTATCCCATTTTCTCATCTGAAAATTAAGTAAAAGAACTTGGAGGAACCTGGAACTTGGATTAGGCTATTCTGAAGCAGCAGACATGAAAATTGAGCAATACCCTCTCCGGGACTCGAGCCTAAACCTCTCGAATACGATCCGAGAGTGCTACCGCTACGCCACGAAAGCATGCTGGAACGCCTTCCCGACAGACATCAACCATATCACAGTTTGTCCGTACGTCTGCATCAAAATTTGTTTCATTACGGGTCATTAAGAAGTGGCAGGGACAAGTAAGGATAAAATACATCACATTAAAGGGGACTGGGGATTAGCGGACCCAATTGCCAAATCCTGGTGATAACGAATTATCGTCCACCACCGTTTAGTTCGGCCGCTACTGTAGAGTCAGTTAGGTTATTTTGAAACACGCGACAGGAAAAATGATCAGTGCCCTCGCCGGGACTCAAACGTGGACCTCTCGAATACCGTTACACCACGAAGCCATGCTGGAAGGAGGGAGAAAGCACTTTATAAACCATCAAGTAACATTAGAGGCTGAATACTGTTTGATATCTTGTAACACAGCTGAGAACTTTGTTCTCAGTCAAAGTCAAAAGCATGATAATCAGATGGTAGTATGTCTGGGATTTGCAAGATGTGTAATTATTTGTTATTATGCATTAGTAGGTTGTTTTTATTAGTTTATCCGTAGAGGTAACTTAATTGCAAATTTTCCTTAATAAATTACACTTTCTCATTCCGATTAAATAAATACAAGTTACATGCCTTACAGCTTAGGTCATGCATTTTAAACACGTAACCAAATGCTAACGTAGTCTTTGTGCGTTGGATTGCAATATTATGAAGCACTTAGAAATCTAGAAAAGTTTCTTTTTGATGTCAAACCAAAACAGATGCACAAATATTAATGTAATTTATTGCCCATTCCTCTATGAAAGAATGCAAAACCTGTTTATCCAGCCCTGTTTGACGTTCTCATTCTATAAGAGTGCCACAAAAATTAAACAATTTATGGTCGACGTCCCATCGATATGATTCAACGTCTGCTCGACTTATTTTTGGCTAGTGCTAAGCAGCATTTGGTCACCATCAAAAGGTTGTTCAGACCACGAACATCCTTTAAAAAGAAATTTTTGCTGCAATTTTATATATGTGTAGCATGACTTTATTCCGACTTATGAAAAGTATGTATGACCTAAAGGGAATCAAAATTTACAAGAAAGGAAAGCTTAATATTTATTCGTTTGCTTTATAAAATATTTATTTCAATGTAAATTGTTTAATTTGCTTCATTTTTTGTGCTAACACTTTTCCTTTAATTCTATAGACATACAAAAACTCTTGTTCAGTAACAAAGCTCCATTGTCAGTCCTGCAATAGCCGCGTCGAGAATCTCCATTAAATTGTTGAATAAAAATATGTTTTTTTTTCAGCAACTTCTGTAACTTTTTTGACTATCTGTAGCGATATCTTATGGATTTAGAAAACTAGCAAATGATAATAGTCTGGTGTACTACAAATTTCACTGTCCGTGAGTGGAATAATCTAAAATTTAACATTTAATTTTATATCAGAAAGGTATCAAGATGTTCTGCAAAATAGCTGAGCTGGTAACCATTATTTACCAGTAAAGAAGCTTTAAGTTATATTTTGTGGTTTCATTGATACTACATTTTGCTCTCTTGAGATGGCATTGTTTATGATAAAATCCTATTAATTTTGAATATGTGAGAAACAGGCGGTTCATATATATAAGAGATTTGTATAAGTAACTTGTAGAGACATTAGATATTTTTGAAGCAGGAGAGATGAAAAATGAGCAATGCTTTCGCCGAGACTCGAACCACGGATCTCTCGAATACGCGCCGAACGTGCTGACCACTACACCACGAAGGCATGCTGAGATGCTTTTAAATGCTGAGAAGGCGGGAGAAATACTTCTTCCGCCTTCTCAGCATTTAAAAGGTGCCTTCTATATACTGCGTTATAGAATACCATTTTTAAAATAATTTTAAAACCTGCATTATAAAATTACCTTTTTTTTTTTTAATACTCATATTATTTTTAAAAAGGTGCCTTCTATATGCTGCACATTTTAAAAGGCGATTGGGGATTAGGGGACCTAATCGCCAAATCCTGGTGGTGGAGAGTTATCATTCACCACCTTTTTAGTTCGAGCGCCACTGTAGAGACATTAGATTATTTGGAAGCAGGAGACATGAAAAATGAGCAATGCCCTGGCCGGGACTCGAACCACGGACATCTCGAATACGTGTCGAGCGTGCTGACCACTACACCAGGAAGGCATGCTAGAAAGGCGGGAGAAATACCTTATAATCTTTTATGATATATTGCATAAATTAGTAGTAAGTAATTTTTTAACCATTTTGTATCTAGGTATGTCTCATGTCTGTTTCTGAGGTCTGTTAAATGTTATGTTATTTTATCAAATTCTAGTCGATCTCTCATTTAGACTACAACAGTGCACAATCCTAAATGTTGGAAATTATTTCTTAAAAATGTTAATTTTTATGAAAATTGTTGAAAAATATATAGAAGCATTTACTTGAAAGGAAAAGTTATTTCTATTGTGTCAGCTAAGTAATTTGAAAATTATCGCATTTAATTTCGTTAGCACACTGCTAATTTTACATACTTTCTTTCTTTTAAGAAATATATCTCATTTTAAAAGTATCATGAAAATATTTTAAGACTTTTAAGACGCATCTAAACAGTGAAGCTAACTCGGAGATATTTCAATACTCCTTAGTCGATTCCGATCTGAGAAACTCTCCAACTGATGACTCTGCACGGTCTTATGTTGTTCCCACGGCCACCGAGAAATCTTTAGCACATTTCAAAATTATTAGAAAGCATATGAGGGCTAGATACGGTTACAGATACATGTAGGGATCAATTACAGTTATTCAGTTACAATACCAAGAATAATACGAGTAGTTCTACAGGGACCGGACCAAATGTTGCCATATGGTCCCCAAGTCTGGCGATTTTTTGCGATTTGTGGCCAAAATTAATCATTAAAACTATCGCCAGCTTGGCGATAACTCGCCATTTTAGCGAGATAGCCATTTACCTCAATGTTAAATAGAATTGTTCTTGCAGTCTTATTTTTCCGGCAGAGTTTCGTCTCTTTTAAGCATTTCATGTTACAAAACATTACATTACACAAAACATTTCATGTTACATTATACAAAACATTTGTCATATAACTGCACTAAAGTTATTTACATATATGCAAAATTCGTAACAGTATATACAAATATATATAAATGCATACATACCTGATGCATGCACACGTATATAGATGCATGATGTATTTATACGTAGATTTATGCATGCATACTAGAATACTTATTACGTAGGTACTTACATAATGTATACAGTGTCTCACAAAAGTGATGGGACACTTGTGCTTTAGAAAAGGAAACTGTAGTAAAATAAATTAAAAAAACATGTAAAAATTTTTTGTGGGTGTGTTTCATACTTAAATTTAGTAACAATTATTACATAACATACATTTTCTCAAAATATTAAAATATTAATTTAATAAAAATACAATTGTTTAGAATGGAGCAAAAAATGGCTCACATAAGTGATGGGACACTTACTTTTCCATCAAATATTTATCCAAAAATTTTACTTTTTAAAAAGTTTTAATATTTTGTTGGATTTCCGTTTACTTTTAAAACATGTGTTAATCTTCTTCGGATGAATTCGACTAATTTTTTTGTGATTTCTGGAGTGATTTTACTCCGTTCCTTCTTAAAGCACCGATTTTAATTGTTGTTTTGAAGAAATGGTGTGTTTGCGAATTTTTGATTCCAATTCTTGCCAAATATTCTGTACGGGATTTAAGTCTGGAGATTGTGGTGGTGTTTTTATTATTTCAGGACAGTTATACAGCAGTGAGTCTCACGTTCAAAGCAGTGTGCTTGGGGTCATTGTACTGGTAGAATTTAAAATCATTATGAAGGTTCAATTTTCGTGCTGAAGATTTCAAATTTTTATTTAAAATGTCAATATACTTGTACTGATCCATTATACTGTCAATAAAAACAAGATTACCAACTCCAGCGGACAACATACACCCCCATACCATAACTCCTCCTCCACCATGTTTTACTGTTGGCACCAAGTTCTGTTTGCGAAATTCTTCCCTGGATTTTCTCCACACCAAGATTCTACCGTCAGAACCAAATATATTAAATTTACTCTCATCAGCAAATATAACTTCATTCCAGTAATCAGAATTCTTATTTATGTTGGATTTTGCGAAAGCCAGTCTGAGTTTTTATTCTTTTCACTTAGGAAGAATTTTTTTCTTGGCTGCTCTATCGTGATATCCAGCAGATCGAATTGCTCTTCTAATAGTCTCAGGTTTAACAATTACTCCATATAATGCTTGTAAATCAGCAGCAACTTTAGGAGCACTCATTCTTGGATTTTTTAAAATATTTCGAACGACAATTCGCTTTATTCCATTGAATAGCTTTGATGGTCGGCCAAGTCTTCTTTTATCCTGAATCATATGATTCTTTTTATATCGTTTAATGATATTGAAAACTGTTGAATGACTCAAGTTAACTGTTTCAACAGTTTCTCTAATAGATTTTCCACGTTCAATATGCAAATTAATAACTAATTTTCGAATTTCAGGCAAAGTTTCTTTTTGTTTAGCATTCATAGCTGCACAGACACAAAAATTCCAAAACAAACTGAAGACAAATACTGCAGACGATTTTATAAATTATTGCCAATTGCTTTTGAGTAAAAAAAAACTCCCCCCAAAAAATATTTTTATTGTAGTACGTAGTAGTATCTAATGGTGTCCGATTACTTATGTGAGCCATTTTGTGCTCCGTTCTAAACAATTGTATTTTTTATTAAATTAATATTTTAATATTTTGAGAAAATGTATGTTATGTAATAATTGTTACTAAATTTAAGTATGAAACGCACCCACAAAAAATTTTACATCTTTTTTTAATTAATTTTATTACAGTTTCCTTTTGTAAAGCACAAGTGTCCCATCATTTTTGTGAGACACTGTATATCATGCATATTCACATATATACATGCATGCAATATACATACATATATATATATACATATAATACACAAATACATAATGCATATACATACACACATTCAGGCATAGACACATGACTACATACATACAGACATATACATGCAGATACGCACATGCATACATGAGTACATAGACACATAGATACTCATGTATGTACAATCATGACGCATATATTATGCATATACACACATACACTCGCATATAAAGGTACATACATACACTTACATACCTACGTAGATATTCTTCCTTATTTAATAATAGGGATGAATTGATTTTTAATATTCAAAAGGTATCTGGTTGTAACGAGCATGATTTTCTGCCGACGTTTCGATACCTTTTCAAAGCCTTCGGCCTAGAAACTTGGTGGCCGCAAGTCCAAAAACCGATCAACCGCATTTCGGACGTCCTGTGCATAATGGAAGATAGCACCAGCAAGATGTAACTGCAGGTGTGAAAAAGGTAGAAGTCCGAAGGAGCGATGTTTGGTGACATTCTGTAGCTGGCTTTTTGCAACAGAAGTGGAAATAAATGATGGTTCTAATCTGGTAGAGTGACAGTTCCATTTCAGACACATTGTACTTAATTATAACCATATTTGTTTACAAATTTCACAGTACAGTATTCTAAAGCAAGTCTCTTTTTTTTTCAAATACCAAAAATCGTTTGACAATTTATGATTAAATACGCCAACGCCAATGATTTGTGCAGACGATATTTGACGATATTTGCGATGGCGGGAAACTTTCGCTAAAACCCGATATTTTCATATTTTAATTGAAAAATATTTTAATGGTAAAAAATCCACTATAAACTCAGATTTTCAAATTCTTTATTTAATATCAAAATTTCTTTCTTTTATTTATCTACTTGATAGAAATTCCAAGTGTAACGTCAAAATTTGAGTGCTAAACGTTTTGATTAATTGTAATTAAAGCTTAACAGCAGAGAATTAGTTTCGTTCTCGGCTCTAAATAAATTTAAACGTTAATAAATATTGCGAATGCATTAGTAGCATTAAGTTTATTTCCTTAATAATACAACTCGGTAAAACTGGCAACAGAAAAGTATTAAACTCGCAGTAGAATAGAGAGGCTTTTAGTATCCATAGAATTAAAGACATTGTTGAGAACAAAATAAAATTCTGCGCTTAGGCATATGCGAATGGGAACAGTATTACACTGATTTAAAAGATTAACTACTCTTATATTTTTCGCTTTGTCGAAACATTCTTTAGTTTGCAACGCTGTTGTTTAGAAGCGTTTAAGTATATGCAAATCTTAATACCGTTTTATTATGTATATACGTGTGACGTTCCGACAGATACTTCAACTTCTATTCATGAGATGGCGCCACGTGTAAAATCCAGTTCTTAATCGGAGCAGCAGAGCGACGTCTTTACTCACTCAGACTTCTCGTCAGACAACTGTACGCGACGGTAGCATGAACTGTGTTCCGAGCTCTGCGTTGATCTCTGCAATGTAATTTAAATTGTAATTTAGTACTTAATATATTCTTTTGTTATAGGAGATTGTCTACTCTTATTTTCTTTAATTATATCATGCATTAAGCACACGACCACCAAAAGTGGTGACCTTTTGACTGAGCACGCTACTGAAAATGGATTTTCAACGATCCTAAGCCACGTGCATCCAAGGCATTCTGAAGAACTGACTAAAAATAACAACGAATATGGACATTAAACGTATGCTACAACGTACCCCTTCAATTATTTCTAGAAGTATTGATATATATTGCTTGTGTTTTTTTCAAAGTCGTGCATATCATCGCAAGGAGCTTCAGCAAATCATCAATGTGATCTGTTCCGTTCCGCTGACTTCGCCAGTCGTGCAATAATTCTTCGATCATTCAACTTTTGTGACAAATGTGATACAATAGTGATTTTCGCTAAATGTGCTACATCAGTAATTTTTCTGCAACGTGCTACGGCAAAATTCTTCCCTCAGTGTTCGAAAGTAGTGAATTTTTTTCCCATGTGCTACAGGAGTGATTTCCTTTTTTCCTTCGAAAGTGCCTTAGCAGTGTGAAGTGGTGATTTTGTGTGTGCGCAATACAAAATGAACGCATCATTTTTTTTCTCAAATAGGGGTTTCTTTTCAAATGCATTTCGGTAAAATATTATTTGTGTGTGTAACTGCTGACCCTGTCTTATTTGTGTGTGTATCGTTACGTAAATTTTTTCTGCATGGTTAAATATTTATTGTTATCATGGTAAAATATCAATAGTGTATCCTCATGCTACAATATTTGTGCTGTTAAGTGTTTATTTATTAAAGTGAAAATTATCTATCAGTATGCCCGACAATATTCCACCAGAGCCACAAATCACACGCGTTGCGGTGAAGCCACCGCCTTTCTGAAAAAATAATCCTTCATTGTGGTTCGCTCAGATCGAAGCACAATTTTCTATCGCTCGCATTAGTGAGGATTCTACAAAATTCAACCATGTAGTTGCAGCAATTGAGTCTGATATTCTGAATTCAGTGCATGACTTAATTCTCAAACCACCTGATTGTGATAAATACTCCAAACTGAAACATCGGCTCATTGAAATCTATTCAGAAAGTGAATCTTCAAAAATACGTACTTTACTACAAGGACTTGAACTTGGAGATCAGCGACCTTCATACTTGCTGTCACGAATGCGTGATCTGGCAGGAAGCCATTTTAGTGACGACTTGTTGAAGTCACTATGGCTTTCGCGTCTCCCTAATAACATACAAATAATTCTTGCTGCTTCCAATGAAGATCTAACCCGTTTAGCAACAATGTCTGACAAAATTAATGAACTTGTTACTCCAGCTTATGTCAGTGCTGCTAATGCTGCACCTTCTAGTTCATCCCTCGAACAACAAGTGGCTGAATTGACCAAAAAAGTATCTGAACTCTCTACAAGTCTTCATGCTTCACGGAGATACAATCGATCAAATCAGGGCCCACGTAATAAATTTCGTGCTCGAAGCAGGAGTCGATCTCGTCACAATACTCGAACGCAGTACAAAGAACCCACAAGTGGCATATGTTTTTATCATATGAATTTTGGCGCTCAAGCTCGCAAGTGTGCCCCTCCATGCACTTTTGAACAAGCGGGAAACTAAATGGGCGGTCTTCTGCTGGCCAACAGAATGTCCGCCACATCGACAGAATAGTACTGGCTGATCGTTCAACTCAGTTATGTTTTTTAGTAGATACTGGAGCTGACACATCAGTGCTCCCGAGAACTAAAACAAATGCTCACCAACTTAATAAACTTGTACTGTATGCAGCCAATGGTACCCAAATTGCAACCTACGGCACCAAACTATTGACACTTGATTTAAACTTGCGCCGGACTTTCAACTGGCCTTTTATTATTGCGAATGTAACTCAAGCAATTATTGGTGTCGACTTCTTGACACATTTCCACCTTCTAGTGGATGTCAAGAATAATTGCTTAATTGATGCTACAACTCAGCTGACATCACAGGGCCAAGCTTCTCACATATCGAACGTACCTACCAACATAAGTGTTGTATCGGGCAGCACACGGTTTCATCGGTTATTAACAGAATTCCATGACATTTTAAACCCATCCAAATCAGGGCAGCATACTCATCAGCCAGAAGTGTATCATCACATTGAAACACATGCCCCACCTGTATTTTCCAAGCCTCGTCGTTTTTCTCCAGAGATGCTAAAAGCTGCTCGCAAAGAATTTGAATTCATGCTAGCACAGGGAACCATTCGCCCATCTAAAAGCCCATGGGCCAGTCCACTTCACATGGTTAAAAAGTCTAATGGTGACTGGCGGCCGTGTGGAGATTATCGTCGACTTAATGCCGTCACAGTCCCTGACAGATATCCAGTCCCACATATCCAAGACTGTACTCATCTTTTTCATGGAACAAACATATTTTCTACCCTCGATCTTGCCAGAGCATATCATCAGATCACAGTGCATGCTGAAGATGTGCCCAAGACCGCAGTGACTACACCATTTGGTCTCTTTGAGTACTTATATATGCCATTTGGCCTTCGCAATGCTGGCCAAACGTTTCAGCGTTTCATACACCAAGTACTGTCTGGCCTCGATTTCTGCATCGAATATTTTGATGATATCCTGGTTGCATCTACTGATGCGGAAGAACATTTTCAACATCTGCGTCAGATTTTCACTCGCCTTAAAGATCATGGATTAAAACTAAATCCATCCAAATGTGTACTTGGTAGACCCTCAGTTTCCTTTCTTGGATGTCTTATCACCCAGAATGGAGTCAAACCTTTACGGGAAAGAGTCAAAGCAATTAACGACCTACCTCAGCCCAAAACCATCTCTGAACTGAAGCGTTTTCTAGCAATGTTAAATTTCTACCGACGCTTTCTGCCAAATGCCGCAAAAACACATGAGTTTCTGAAGAATAGAAAAAAAAAAAGAAAAAAAAAAAAAAAAAAAAGAAAACCGATCAACGAGCTGTCCGTTGGACTGAATCTGCATCTGCAGCATTCGTGCAATGCAAACACGATCTGGCAAATGCAGCCACACTTTCTTATCACTCACCTAGTGATTAGCTCTCTATAAGGGTAGATGCATCTGACACGGCCATAGGAGCAGTGCTTCAAGCCCATACCACTAAAGGACTTTCTCCAATGGCATTCTTCTCCAGAAAACTTACTACTGCAGAAAGGAAATACAGCACATATGACAGGGAGCTACTTGCTGTGTACTGTGCTGTTAAATACTTCCGGCACAACTTGGAAGGACACGACTTCATCATTTTCACCGATCATCGACCATTAACCTTCGCTTTTAGAAAAAACTCTGACTCATGTTCTCCTCGTCAGCTTCGACATCTGGATTTCATCGCCCAGTTTAGTACAGATATCAGATATGTCTCTGGTACTGATAATTGTGTCGCTGATGCCTTGCCTCGGGTAAACAATATCAACCTCACTACCCCAGATTTCTCTGAAATTGCAAAAGCTCAATTGCATGATGAGGAACTCAAGAACCTAATCTCAAATCCACAAACCTCCCTTCAGTTACAACCGCTACACATTGATCCAACGCTTAAAATTTACTGTGACATAGAGAACAATAGAATGCGTCCCTATATTCCTGTCAATTTTAGACGTGAAGTGTTTAATGCCTTGCACAATTTGGCACATCCTGGAATCCGTGCCACCAAAAAGCTGATCGCAGACAGATTTGTCTGGCCAGCAATGAATCAAGACATCACAGAATGGACTCGTTCATGTATTAGATGTCAACGGTGTAAAGTATCCCGTCACACTCACAGCCCCATTCAACAATTTAACCTTCCAGCAAGACGCTTTGATCATGTGCACTTAGACTTGGTTGGCCCATTGCCTCCTTCAAATGGTTACACTTACCTCCTCACTTGTATTGATCGGTACACAAGATGGCCTGAAGCCATTCCTATTGAAAATATATCCGCTGAAACTGTAGCTCGAGCATTCATCTCCCAGTGGCTTTCAAGAATTGGCATGCCTACCACCATCACTACTGACCAAGGCCGACAATTTCAATGTCACTTGTTCGCATCCCTCACCTCTCTTCTTGGCATTCGCCATATTCGCACAACACCATACCATCCATCTGGAAATGGGATGGTGTAACGCTTTCACCGATCTCTCAAACAAGGTCTCAAGTGCCACAGTAGCACACACTGGACAGAAGCCTTACCCCTAGTCTTGCTTGGTCTTCGCACAGCATTCAAAGAAGACATTGGTAGTACTTGTGTTGAAATGTGCCTGTGTTATATGTTGCAACCTTCCGTCTGCCAGGTGAATTCTTTCACCCAGAATCTACTCCAGTTATCGACCCTCCAACATTCCTTCAACGTTTACGTGAGACCATGAGCAATATCTCGCCAACCCCAGCATCTTCGCATAACCAGCCAAGCTATTTTGTACATCCTGCGCTTGAGACATCTTCGCACGTATTCGTGCGCAACGATGCAGTTAAGCCAACTTTAACACCTTCATATGATGGTCCATTCAAAGTTGTCAAACGAACACCGAAACATTTCACCATCATCTGCAATGGCAAACAATCAGTGACTGGAATCGATCGTCTCAAACCAGCATTTCTAATGCAAGATCCAACAACTTCCTCATCAACGTCACTCCCGGAAGAAAGCTTACATCCCGTTAGAGAGCAACCTAAAACTACCAGATCTGGAAGAAAGGTTAAATTTAACCCAAAGTACTTATAACGTACCGATGGTACTTGGGGGGGAGTACTGTGGCGTTCCGACAGATACTTCATGATACTTCATGACAGATACTTCTATTCATGAGAATCCGTGCCGACAGATACTTCTATTCATGAGATGGCGCCACGTGTAAAATCCAGTTCTTAATCGGAGCAGCAAAGCGACGTCTTTACTCACTCAGACTTCTCGTCAGACAACTGTACGCGACGGTAGCATGAACTGTGTTCCGAGCTCTGCGTTGATCTCTGCAATGTAATTTAAATTGTAATTTAGTACTTAATATATTCTTTTGTTATAGGAGATTGTCTACTCTTATTTTCTTTAATTATATCATGCATTAAGCACACGACCACCAAATACGTAATAATGGAAAGGCATTTTGAGATTATTAGGAGAATGGGGAAGAAAAGCTTTCAGACGTGGCCGCTGATTTCAACACATAATTTTATTTTCGTAATAGAGTAAGCTTTGTAGATAAACAGATTCACGCAGCATCTATTGAACTGACGCAATAGGATGTACCCAGCAAGTTTGTACAGCTTACATCTTCTTAGACAAAGGACGAAGCGGAAAGCAAACTCTGGCGTGGCTAGCGGCAAGAAGAAGCAGGGAAAAAAAGGGCTAATCAAATTGTAGCAGCAGTATTTAAAAATTTGTTTCCCTTGTTTAAATGCTGAGCTCAGCTAGTAGATGTGAGCCATCTGCAATGCAGGACAATTACGTAAGCAAGCATGATCGAATTAATGTGGAAAGATGCAACCTAGAATTATTATTATAAACAATTTAGAACAGAAAGAGGAGATAGACAAATTAAAATGAGGAATTAAAAAGACTAATTGCAAAATTATGGTTAATAATTTTGAACTGCATATTTTATATCTTACATATTCCCCACCTTCAAAGGGAGAAACGCTTAGTGATAGAAAACCCTTTTTAGAAAAAAAAAAAAAACCCTTTTTAGAAAAAAAAAAAAAAAAAAAAAAAAACATTAAAGCATTAAAGAGTGAAGAAAAGTATATGGCATCAAAAAGCTTATCTTTACCATAGGATTTCGACCACATGAGTTCCGAAGGATAGGACCCTAGATAATTTCAAAATGGCATTTTGCGCCAATTCACTTTTCAAAATGTTGCCACCAAATATTTATCGCCATGTATTATACTATTTAAAGGAACGAAATAATGAAGAATCTGCATGAATGCATGGATATTTTTCGCATTGTGAAGAAACAACGGTACCTAGAGCCATCAGATTTTGAATAACGTAGTCCTCCAACCGAACATTGACACTTGGAAACCCGGATTTTGAATATCAAATTTGTTTTATTATCTATTTAAAATTTTGTAAAACTTGAACCAGTTTTTGATTAACAAACTCAACGGTTTCAAAGCGAGCAATGGCAACACTGTACAGGGAGGGAAAAAAAAAATTATTTCCAGCGTGCGAGATTGTGTATCGGAAATTCTAAAGATTTGCTGTTTTGCTGTTTTCAAATATTTTGTGATATTGCTGTTGAATTAAATTTTGTGTTTTAAGTGCGAAGAACATGATATTTAATAAATAAAGGTAACACACAAAAAGTTAAAAAAACGCCCTTTCGGACATAATATAAAATCTATAAATCATTAACTGCTCCACAATTTATGTCTTAGCAGATACGACCAAAACTTTTACTATAGTTATAGTCTTTTTTTTTTTTTTTTTTTTTTAATTTTTATTTTTATTAGTATACAATTTAATGCATACAAATTCATTTTTTGATAATTTTTATTAGTAATCATTCATAATTAGCAGACCCACGATTTGTATTTTTAATACGTCTTAGAATTTTGTGATAATTAAAATTAGTTTAAATGTTAGTGCAAGTTAGTATGTACAGACATTAGGTATTTTGGAAGCAGAAAAGATGAAAAATGAGCAACGCCCTCGCCGGAATCGAACCACGGACCTCTGAAATACGCGCCAAGCGTGCAGACCACTACACTAAGAAGGCATGCTAAGAAGACGGGAGAAATACCTTATAAGTACTTTAAAATCGGTTTGTAAGGATTTTAAGTTTTACCAACGTTTATTTTATTTTAAAATTTTGCTATCCTCTCTTATTTTCTATTTCCGGCTAGAATAAGCGCGAACAGTTTAGTTTTGCAAAATGAGCTTGCAAAATGTTAAGTATTCAAGTTGTAAGAGAGAGACTTTTCGCTACCTTACCTCTCGCGCGCTTTCAGTCAGTTCTTGTCTGACTGAAAAAAAAAAAATTATCTCCAGCCGTGCGGAAGACTATCTACCGGAAATTCTCAAGATATGCAGTTTTTAAACATTTTTAATCCAAAGGGACATTAGTCCAAATGCTCTCGAAAAGTGTATGAGTGTAAATGAGATAAATGCCCCTTTGAGCGCAATATAAAATCTGAAAGGTTTCAGATTTTTTTTTTTTTTTTTTTAAACTTTAGCATTTGTTAGTACATTTAAGCCAAATTAGATTTTTATAATTTTTATTGAAAATCTATTATTGTTAGTTGTCTCATGATTGCAGTTTTCGCACGGCTTAAAATTATATGATAATTAAGAATTTTTTAAAATTTTTCTTTACCTTGGTACATTTAAGTCACTTGAATTATTTTTGATAATATTTATTGAAAATTCAGCATTGTTAATGGCCTGATGATTTTAATTGAATGTAAAGTAAAATCCGAATGCGTTTCAACCCTCCTTGCCGATAATAATCGACCTCTTGTTTAAAGCAGCACCCTTAACACAGATTAAAATAAAAATATTATTAAAACATCAAACCGAAATTCCCAGTATTTTTAATTTAGTGTATACGAACTATGAATTTTGTGACAGATAAAAATATTATTCTTTTACTTTTTTTAGTATAGTGTACATTAAGTTACATTAAGTAATACATTAAGTTACATTTCCCACTTAAAATCCGCCCGACAATTTACGTTTTAGCACATATATGACCCGTGCTAAGCATTTTGCCGTATGATGCAATATCTAAATTGCCGTATGATGCTATATCGTAAATTTTACTGCTCGGTGCGTTAAAAACGCTAAAATCTTTGCCTTCTCTAATGGCTACTCAATGCATCTCCTCAATTCTAAAAATGTTGCGAACCCTAAATTTTGCTGCCTGGTGCTTTTCTAACTTCTAAAATTTTCTGTCTCGGTGCAGCCATTGGCTCTGGCGCCGTTCCTGAGTACGTATGATTAAAAGTGAAAGTTATATGTAAAATAAATAGATAAATAAATAAATAAAACCTCTGTTCTCCTTTTTTTTTTAAGTACAATTTGGGGCAATCAAATCGGTTAAATTATTTTTTGATTTTATTGAAAATTCATCATTTTTAGCAGTCCCATGACTATATTTTTAGTATGGCTTAGAAAAATTAATTTTTGTGATAGTTAATTTTCTAAACGTTTCAGTATAATTTCATATATTTAAATCCGTTAAATTACTTTTTAATAACTTATTATTGGAAATCCGTCATTGTTAGCAGACAGTCTAAAATTGTAGTTTTAGTATTACCTAGAATTTTGTGATAATGATTTTTTTAAAAAACCTTAAGCACAATTTAAATCAGTTAAATTACTTTTTGATAATTTTTTTCAAAAATTTATCATTGTTAATAACCCTGCAGTTTTAATTTTAGTACACAAAACTGAGAATTTTGTGACAGATAAAAAATATTCTTTTAAATATTCAGTATAGTTTAATACATTCAATTCACTTAAAATGCATCACTGTTAATAACTCCATTTATCAGCAGTTCTATGATTAAACCTTCAGTGCAACTTAGATTTCTGTGATGATTAAAACTCATTTTTTAAACTTTTGGTATAATTTAGAGTATTGAAATCGATTAAGAATTTTGTGAATATATCGAAATTGGTTAAATTACAATTATGATAACTTTTTATATAAAAATCCGTTATTTTCTGGTGTAAGGCCCACGATTGTAATTTTAGTACGTCTTAGAATTTCGAAATAAAATTTTTGTTTGAAATTTTTCGTGCAATTTAGTACATTTAAAATCTGTCATTGTTAGTCAGATAAGTGATTGTAGTTAAGTATGGTTTAGAAGTATGTGATGGTTGTTTTTTTAAACTTTTAGTACAATTAAGTACATTTAAATAGGCTAAATTACTTTTTGAAAATTTCTACTAAAAATCCGCCAACGGCGAATTTAAATCAGTTAAATTATTTCTTGATAATTTTTATTGAAACTCCATCATTATTAGCAGTCAGTTCTATGACTGTACTTTTAGCGATGCTTCGAATTTTGTGAATTAAATTTTTTAAACTTTTATTAGTAGTATTTAGTACCTGTAAGTCCCTTAAATTACCTTTTATTAAATTTTCGGTATTGTTAACAGTACCAAGTTTATCTCTTAGTCAAATGTCCATTGTTAGCAGTTTTGTATTTAATTAGATTTTACCTAAAATAATGCATTGCTTAAAAAAAATTCTTTTTAACTGTTTGATAAATTTAATTAAAATCTTAACTTTGATATACAGATGTACAATTTTACTTACCTATATACTGAACTTAAGACTATTTAAATGCATATTTTATATACCAACTGATTTCCTCAGAGAAATTACTTTACGGAAAATATTGAAGATACAAATCTGTATTATGGGGATTAGGCTGCGGGAAAATTATATAATAAATTCTCCACATCCATTACAACCCTTTCCTTAGCGCCCTCTGGCGGAATTTACTGTTTTCATTAAGACCACTTATTGCAGGGGTTAGTCGAAACAACAACCTACTTAAAAAGGGGGGTGACGACGATGTTTAAGACTTTTAATTTCGCTCACCCGAGACTGTCATCTATTTATAACTCCCGTCTCTAAGATCGTCTGCGCTAATAACATGACAGTCTTCTTTTTCTGTTTTCTACACACTCCCCGATGGGCCCCTGCATCGACCCACGGTAATCATTCCGGAGCAGCCTCCTTTGTATTTCACCCGCTTTCCGCTGGAGGGCGTCCCGACTTTCCAGCGGCCGCGAAAACTCGCTTTTCTTATCGTCAGCCGGTGCTCTACAAGTCCTGACGCGAGAAGAAGGAGGCGAAAGCCTCAGCCCCAAGGCGTCCATAAATCTTCAGACTTTTCCTGAATTTCCGTGTTCAGCTCTTGTGAGCTCTGAATTTGTAGTATAAATGTTCTTTACTCTAACCATAGTGCTGAGACTAGAACGTGAGTGAAAACAGAATATATCTCCACTTGTAGAAGTAAGTTTTTACAACCATATAATTTTCCAAAATTTTTTCCTTATTGTTTATTATAAAGAGAAAAAGAAATGTACAAAATTTTATAGAATTGTGCAATCAACTGTTGATTAACTGGTTGGAGTTAAATAGGCCCTTAAAAAGAATTAAGTTTTCTTGTCGCGAAATGATGGAAAAATTAAAATCGCGAAGCATTACAGTGAAACAAAATTGTCTGCCGAAAATACAGAAAGGAGGGGGGGGGAAATCCTAGTAAATGACAAAAAAGTAATTTGGAAATGTTTTTGTACTCAACTATACATCATATAATTGTACAAAATTCAGAAACTTTCAACGCTGTGCAGTACAAAACAATAAGTTCCAACCGACGTTCATAAGCGAGTTTTAACTCAAGAGATATTACACAATTTTTTTTGTAAGTATCGCTTTTTAATATTAGTTTTTAATCATAACAATATGTCATTTGATTGTACAAAATTCAGAATATGCAAACACTGTACAATATAAAACAAAAAGTTCTAATCAACGTTTGAATTCGGATAACTTATCCAAGGTCCTTTGTGAATATTCTTCTTTAACGGTAGTTTCTATTTACAACAATGCGTCGTTTCATTGTACATAATTCGAAATATATACAACAAAAAAGTTCTAAAGAGGTTATAAGCGAGTTCTATAAGCGAGTTTTATAAGCGAGTTCTACAAGAAAGTCTTATAAGTGAGTTTTATAATCGAGTTTGTAAGTTCTACAAGCGAGTTTTGAATTCAGAGATATTATCCGAGTTCTGTTGCAAATATTGTTCTTTAAGATGTTTCTATCCACAACAATACGTTGTTTAATTTTACAAAATTCAGAATATATAAACATTGTACAGTACAAAATAAAATGTCTAATTGACTTTTATAAGTGAGTTTGAATTCAGAAATATTTTTCAAGTTCTTTTTCAAGTAGTGTTCTTTAACTGTAGTTTTTAATCCGAACAATGCTTTATTTAGTTGTACATAATTCATAACACATAACTATAGTAGAGAAAAAACAAAACGTTCTAACCGAAGTTTATAAGCGAGCCTTAATTCACAAATATTATTCAAGTTCTTTTTAAATGTCGTTCTAACTGTAATTTCTATCCATAATAATGCGTCTTTCGGTTGTGCATAATCAGGACCATTATGCAGCAAAAACAAAGCGTTTTAATCGAGGTTTATAAGCGAGAATTCAGAGATATCTTACAAGTTCTTTTGCAAATATCCTTCTTTAAGGATAGTTTCTGTTTATACTAATGGGTTGTTTAATTGTACGTAATTCGGAATACATATATTTCTTGCTCAAAAACAAACAAAAATTTTTAATCGAGGTTTATAAGCGAGTTTGAATTCAAAGATATTAGCCAAATGCTTTTGTAAATATTATTCTTTAAGAGTTGTTTCTATCCACAACAATGTTCCATTTAATTGTACATAAGTTGCAATGTGTAAATCTTGTACAATACCAAACAAAAAGTTCCAACCGAAAAGCGAATTTAAGCTCAGTGATGTTATCTAATCGGGGTAAGGATGAGGCAAATGAAATACTTGCTGCAGGTGAATAATTAGAAGGGGCGCTAAATTAGTTATGAAGCGTTAGAGATTTCTCCTAAAAATCCATAACTGTCAACTGTCAACTTTGAAACTTTAGCAATATATTTTAATAAATGTTAAAAATAAGTTCTAAATAGTAATTTTATCAGCAGACGATTCTTTGATCTCAGTTAATCTTCTTTCATATCTCTCTTCTCGGTTTATGTTTGCACACAGAGTAGAGTCTGTATAATAAGGCACAAAATTACATAAAAAATAAACTAACTCATTTATTTTATTGTCTTAACGAATCAAATTTCCTTCATACATACTTTTATTGCATAGTTTCCATTAACTTTAAACAGTTCAAGCTGAGTTAAGAAAGAATTAAAGACATTAATTTATTTTCAAAAGTATTGAGATTTCATGGTACTATACATACTGTTCTCTAACTGCTATCTAAAATTAAAATCTATTGTTAGAACTAACGCACTGAGATTTAATTTATGCATGTTGTAATTACTTGCATAAAATAAACTTCCTCAGAAAGATGTCGACATGAATTATTCTCCTTAAGTTGAACTTCTTGGGTTTTAGTTTGCTTAACACTCTTTCCAAAGTCCACGAACTGAGTATGGGCGGTGACACAAATGCCTATAGTTTGTTGCAATAGAGCTTAATCTAGACTAGCAAAAGACTATGATCAGTCTTTTGCTTCGTTTTTTGAGTAAAACATCTAATAGAATGCGGGTGTTCGAGATTTGGCCTTGAAAGAGGACCAGAGAGTGTTTAATCATTTTTAGAACTATTTAGATTAAGAATTAAAAAAAAAAAAAAAAAAAAAAAAAAAGGCAAATATTTTGGAACAAAAATATCTGTCAATAACTTATTATTTGAAATGGAAATATCGTCTGCTACTTTTAAATTTACTGTTCTTTCAAAATCTTCTTCTTCTTTCAGAAAGAAGAAAGAACAGTAAAAAATTTACTGCTATTTCTTCCTTCTTTTTTGCTCTTACCGAAGAAAAATATTCCTATTCCAGTATTCAAAATCGTTGACAAATGTATGGAATTAAAATCTCTGTGTGCAAAATAAGCAACATGGGAAGCTGAAAATAAGAATGGCGGGAAAAAATGTCAAAATCAACTCACCGTACTATCGAAATGAAGTTTTACTAAATTTCCTATATTAGCATAAAAAATTCTGTTTCTTTATCGCAATGACTTTCAAAGAGTGAAAATTCATAGCGAGAAAGCAACAAGCCATGCTTCCAAAAGTACCGCTGCATTCCTTGAAAAAAAAATGAAAACTGATACAGGTATTAAATATATAGCTTGTATATCAATGTATTACTGCAAAGATTCCCTGATATTCTACCTATACATTATTGTGCCTTTGGTTTCTCGAAAAATGTTCTCTGCGCCATTGAACCGCTCTGGGAGGACTGATGATTTTACGAAAAGCCCTTCTCGAACATTTTTAATTTAATGGTTCTGAAATCGCTCTAAAATGGGCAAACATTATCTGAAATTTAGACTAGAACTGTAGAGTTCATTAGTTTTGGATCGGTTACAGGGAATGCTCGAACAAATGATTCTTATCCTTATTCTTTTTCAAGACTGTAAACATATAAGGTAAAACATGAATTCTCTATATTGAGGTGTTTTCTCACGTATAATGAATGGAAAAGTAAAAAAAAAAAAAAAAAATGTTTAGTTTCAAAGAGGGGAAAAAAAAAAAAAAGAATGTTCAGTGTTTTAATTTCTTTTTCACATTTGTGTGCGTGTGTGTGTGTGCGGTAAATTCAAGAAAATCTGTTCTGGCTAGTTCTAATATAATTGATATTGATATAAAACAGTATATTTTAGAAAGTTTCCGTTGGTACCAATGTAAACCCATATAAAAATATTATTAAGAAAAATTTGTTTCCTGCTTGAGAAATTTTAAGAAATACAATTTCGGACAGACTGAAACAGGTAAAAGCGATAAAAGTTGTTCATTTACGGATTAAAAAAACTGAAATTGAATTAGATTAGGAGTAATAAATGCGTTTATTCGTGCGATTTATAGTTAGTTGTAAATATGTATAATCTTCGCGAAGTTTATAACAATTTACTGGCCATATTTAAATCGAAGCTGACATAGTAAAGTTCTGCTCAAGCTCAAATAAGCTTTTTCTCCAACAAAAATTCATTTGACTGGTAAAAGATGTATGGATGTCAAAGTCTGATCACTTGATTAATCGATTATAGTAAATCAGGCAAAATTACTTGCTTTAAGAGGGGTGTTTTCATGGAGGGCATTCTATAAGAACTGTCTGATGCTCAAGTTAGAACTTGGGACCAACCCATTGCCTATACGCGACCGACTCCTTAACCAGGATAAGCTTGCATTCTTATACACTCGGCCGTTTATCAACGTTGCTGAACATATTGATGCTGAATATATTGATAGGAAGTAATTTCTCATCCGTGTTCAAGGTTTCTGCACTTAATAATAAAATTCGAATCAGCGATGCAAACACGTTAGGATAATTTTAGTTGAAAATTGTATTCCATTCAGGTTAAGTTCCGATCTGCGTACGATTATTCGTGTCAATTAAAATTTGTTGTAGATTTTAGGACGATACTAAATTGTGGGAGGAATATTTATAAAGTATTTCTTCCGCCTTCTCAGCATGTCTTCGTAGTAATGCCAACTGCCGCCCTGGAAGGATTTAGTTACATTGTCCAGACCATGCGCGCATCGATGAAACCAGCAGCAAGCTTTGACGCAAAATCACCGGTGACCAATTTTTTTGAAAAATTGGATGACCACTTCATGCTATATCCAGTCCATGAGTTCCAGAAAGTCACCCTAGCTACCAGCGCTTTGAGGGACCAAGCGCTTAATTGATTCAAATGTATCGGAAGAAACCTCTTGGGTCAAGTGGGAAGTCCCACTTACGAAAATTTAAAGATCGCCTTAGTAAAAGCCTTCCCTGTCGTAAGAAATCGTGCCAGATTGGAGGCGGAACTCTTCAGCACATACCAGCAACGAATCGAGAATCTCTCAAGCTTTATTTTAAGAAAAATACACGTCTTTAAACTTTTGTATGGAAGCCGGCCGTATCCTGAAATAATCCAAGTAATTTTGCCTAGGTTACTTCCCCAAGTACAAGACTTTATTGAATTAAGGAATCCAGCGACATTGGAAAAGTTATTTGAGCTCGCAATCCAATTTGAAAGTAGAAGAACGGCGGACATTGAAAGAAGACGCCAGCACGAGCAACGAAGCCAATTTGGTGCGCCAAGACCGCAGCAAAGGCAAGAGCACGGCTACGGAAGCAAGTCGACTCAGTGGTCGAAGAAACCCGAGTATCCAAAAACAACCGGCGAACGGCGACAGTTCAATAATAAGCCAGAAAAAAGTTTGAAGGAGAGCGGAAAAAGAAGGAAGGCCCGGAAATGAAGAAAGAAGTTTTAAACTAAAACGGATTTCTGCTGACGGGAGGGTGTGGAAATCCGAAGGCCAAGAAAATCCCTCTTCCTTCAAGCTCAATACAGTGATTGTGAAAAACTTGATTCTTCCAAAGATTGAAGTTTTGGTGAACAATATTCCAGCCACCGCACTCCTGGATACAGGCGCGCAGTATTCCTGTGTGGCAGAAGATTTTTTTAGGAAATACTTCCGTAAATATAGAATATATAATTCGGATAATACCACAGTATTAACTGCCCAGGGGAAACGATGCAAATGCATAGGTAAAATACCACTCTATATCCGTATTAAGGACAAGCAGGTAAAAATTATGTTTTTTATCGTAAAAAATCTGCAAGCGCATATAATTTTAAGGATAGATTTTCTTTCAGAGGCCGAAGCAACGCTTGATTTTAACTAGGCGTCCGTTAAGCTGACCATGAAACCAATGCTCAAAGAAAAAATAGAACCACCCACATTAAATCTACACCACCTGCCTACGGGAGAGCAAGAAAAAATTCGCCAAGTCGTAAGTGAATTTTCTTCTTTATTTAGTAATATTCCCGGATTTACTCAAGTCACGAACCATGAAATCGATACAGGAGATTCACTGCCAGTTCGCCACAAGCCGTCTCGTTATGATAAGACTAAAGAAAAAATTATAGAGTGGCACATTCGAGATATTTTAAGTAAAAAGATCATAACGCCCATCTCAAGTAATTATGCCATCCCGGTTGTGTTATGTAAGAAAAATAATGATTATTCAGTTACATATCCAAAACGGTGGCGTTTCGCAATTGACTATCATAAATTAAACACCATTACTAAATACCCGGTATATCCGTTACCTATTATTGAAGAAATTTTAAGGAACATAACTTCTACGAAATACTTGACTATGTTAGATTTAACGACGGGTTATTTTCAAATAAAAACCAGAAGATGTGCCTAAGACTGCTTTTATAACCAAGTCTAGCACTTTGCATTCTTGCGTATGCCGTTTGGCCTTTCAGGGGCACCGGCAACATTTCAGCGATGTATGGACTTTGTGTTAAGACCTGTTCTAGGAAAGAACACATTTATATATTTAGACGATATCATTATTACTAGTGATAATTTGGATCAACATATAAAAGATTTGAGAGAGGTGTTTTCATTATTAAATGAGGCCGGTTTAAAAGTTAACGTTGAAAAGTGTAAATTTGCAGCCATTGAATTAAAATACTTGGGATATAAAATATCTCAGAAAGGAATCGAGACGGAAAAATCAAAAATAATCGCCATTAAAAAGTATCCGCCGCCAAATACGGCGAAGAAGCTATCTTCTTTTCTAGGACTTTGTTCATATTATAGGTACTTTATAAAAGACTTTGCAACTATTGCTGAACCACTGTTAAAATTAAAAAGGAAAAAGGCAAGATTCTCATGGACGGCCGAAGCTAATAGTGCGTTTGAAAAATTAAAACAAGCGTTAACGCAAGCACCAGTTTTGAAATTTCCTGAGAACGACGAGAATTTAGAAATTTCAGCGGATGCTTCGGATTATGCGGTAGGAGCAGTACTTTCCCAAAATCAGCAGCCTGTGGTATTTTTTAGTAGTACTTTAAATGAAACTCAAAGAAATTATTCCGCGACTGAGAGAGAGGCACTTGCAGTTCTGTTAGCAGTGCAGAAGTTCCGAGTCTATTTTGGAAGTGCGCCAGTAACAGTGTATTCTGATCATGCGGCGGTAACTAGATTATACTCAGGGAAAAACTTATCCCCAAGTTTAATAAGATGGGCACTCAAGTTACAGGAGTACAATTTGGTAATCAAACACATCCCCGGAAAGGAAAATATCGTAGCAGATGCCCTATCCAGAGTAAAAATAGATGAAGAAGGTAATACTGTAAAGGTGGCAATGCTCACAGCATATACGATACATTCCTGAGAAACTGTAATAACCGAACTGGGTAAGGATCCGAAATTTAAAAATATATATGATTATTTAAAAGATCCTGAAAATTTTAGCCACCAAGATATTGTGGCGATAAGAAATAGGGCGACCCGTTACGAACTAATAGATGGTCTATTATTTTATACAAAAACTACGAATTCCAACAACGAATTTCGACCTGTTATCCCAGCTAGTCTTAGATTAAATATACTGCAGGAATTGCATGATTCGCATTTGGCATCTCATGGTGGTATTCGAAAAACCATCCAACGCGTACGCGAAGCAGTTTATTATTTTCCTGAACTGCAAAAGTTAACAAGGGCGTATGTCCAGTCCTGCCCAACATGTCAAGCAGTTAATTATGTTAATTTCCGCTCGGACGGATTTCTAAATAACATTAGATCAGAGTTTCCAAATGAAATAATTGGCATTGATTTATTGGGCCCTTTCCCGAAAAGTCAGTTAAATAAAAGTCGGTATCTTCTTGTTATGGTTGACCATTTTAGTAAGTGGACCGAAATTGTACCCTTAAAACGAGCCTCTGCGAAATTAGTTACTGATTCTATTTTAAATAAACATATTTTAAAATACGGGGCGCCCCTAAAAATTATATCGGATAATGGTCCCCAGTTCGTAATATATTTGAAGACATGTTCCAAAAACTGGGCATACATCATTTAAAAACGGTCCCGTATCCGCCGCAATAAAATATAGCGGAACGGGTCAATAGAAATATAGTGAAAATTATTCGTAGTTATGTTAAAAATTTTCATAAAAGCTGGGATGTGAATGAATTAGCTTTCCCCTTAGTACCGCAAAACATGACACGACGGGCAAAACTCCTACTGAGTTATTTTTAGGCAGAAAGATTATAACGCCGTTAGATAGATTATTTTATGTTCAACAATGAGCCCCTGAATTTCAAATGGGCGATATAGAAAAATTTATTAAAGAAGCAAAGAAGAACACTGAAGTAGCACAAAGAAAACAGGAGTTGTATTATGACATGAAACGACGGGGAGTAACTTATAAGGTAGGGGATGAAATGTTAAAATATAAGCATTCACTTTCTTCAGCAACCGAAGATAAAATTGCAAAGTTCTATCTATGATTTGAAGGACCCTATGAAACAAAGAATGTAACTCAGGCTGTAGTGGTGTTAAAAGCCAAGAATGGTGAAACCTGCACGGCAAGTATTGACCAAATCAAACCATTCCATAATCGTAATAAAATGCAAATATTTAAAGATCTTTTGCAGGATCCGGCACGGCAGGCACAATGTCCAGAGCTGGCGCAACGACAACCACAAGGCCCAGCCATGAGTAGAGATGTCTACACGAGAAGAAAGTTCCCCCGTTGGGAAACTGAAGGTAACAAGAAAAAGAAGCCGTTCCACCGACCAGAAAAAAGAGGGCACGACCACCCCCAATATGAAGAAGGAAAACGTTCTGGTATTGCAAAGAGAGCCAGAAGAAATGGCCGCAACCATAACACTGCTCCAAAACGAAAGATGACACATCGGATAGGATTCTACGCAGCAAATGTCGACGAATCGAACCAGGAAAACCAGCTGCAGATGCAAGGAAGCAACAAACGTTTGAACAGCCAGCAACTAGATCCAGGCAACAACGGGAGAGAGTTGTCCGATTCCTCCAAGGACAGCTGCCATCAAGCGTCCGGGAATACAATCAGATGTTAAGAAGGTCTTCAAGGGTCATCAAACAGGTAAAAAAAGAAAGCTCACTGAGGAAGGAACTGAAGGGCGAACCCGCACACGACGAAGGATAAACCAGACAGTAGTCTTTGCCACTTTCCAGGACTGGGCGGCTAAACGGATGTCTGAATATAACAAAGATAAGTAAAACTTTGATACTTTGAAACTTTAAGTTAATTTTTCCTTTATATTGCAAGTTGCAGAATTTGAGAAGTTTTACCTCATGTGAGGCCTACCTTTATCGTCAAAAAGGCGAAAAATGAGTTTTACCTATTTTGTTATTATGTTTTTCAATTACTCGCGAGTAAAACTAAAATTATTGTATAATAGGAATGTGTAAATACTTGAATATTGTAAAAGCATTGGTAATCTTTGAGAAAGGTACCTTAAGAAAATTGTAAAATTATTGTATAAAATTTTATTTAAAAGATTCTGTCAAGAAAAGAAATTTTAGTGAAGGACTTTTGAAATGTAGTATTTCAATGTATAAAAATTAGCACTTGCTTGGAAAAAAATAGAAGTTAACAAACATTGTACTACTAATGTATGTTCTGAAATGCGTAAAATTAATGGCATGTTAATATGTTCTTATGTACAATGTGAACTGTTATCTTAAATGTTAAGAAGTACTGTGATATGTTAGAAATGAAAATGTTGTAGTAATTCCAAAATTTTAACTTCTTGGTATGACTGAAAAAAGAGCTAAGTATTGTGAATATGTGCTAAAGGTTGAATGAACGTAGTTAGGCTCTCAGACGCTACACTTCAGAGTTAGCCACTTCTTGAGAATAGTACCTCAGGGTTCAGAGATGAATATAAGGTGTATTCTGAGGTCTTGATATGTTGAATTTTAACAAGTTAGTGTTTGATTGCGGGTGGTAGTGTTGAACACTTGTACATAGACACGCACGTGTTTGGTGTTTCTCTTTACAACACATGTCAGAGAGCACGGGGAGATAACTAAATAATGACATGAATGAAATAAGAATAGTTTTAAAAGAAAAATATACGTGTTCATGTTACTTGCCATTTGATTGTTTAACATTTCATTAAACTAGTTTTCCTTCCAGATCTCCTGAAGGAATCAGATTCAACTAAGAAAAACTCCTGCTTGTAGACGCAGTACAGATGAAAAGTAATTATCAATGGATTTGATCATGTAAAAATAACTTTTTAATTTCTAGATTAGATAGTTTTTAGTGAGGAATGTTTGTAAAAGATTGGCATCGCGTTAGATTTAGAACCTAGAGCTAAAAGTTTTCAACAAGGTCGTTTAGACCTCAGTTTCAATCTAATTAACTCTGGCGGGAAGAATGTAAGGATACTAAGCTTTACTAACATTTATTTCATTTTAAAACTGTACTATCACTTCTTATTTTCCACTACCGGCCAGAATTAAATGCTTTAACTTGTTTATGCAAATTGTCTTGCTAATGCCCAAGTATTTAAGTTGTGGCTTTTTGCCAAGAGGGAGAGAGAAGGAGATTTAGGAAGCAAGCCGCTTGCCACTGCAGTTCTAGGAGTTTTCACTCAGTTGCTGGTTGCCTTTAAGGCCAGCGATTTAGCCCTCTTGATATTTGAAAACGTCCTGTAGTTTCAGCAGCTCGGCGTACTACATACGTACCCTTTTAAATAAAGGCCAGTCTTAGTGCTAAGCATTTGTATACTAATTCAAAGTTAGCTTGCAGTTAGAGTTTCAGTTAGTAGTTTTATATTCTTACGTTCAAACCACAAGTGGTTGGTCTCTGTATTCCGAAGTTCGGGAGTACCTGTGAAGTATTGAAAATAAAGGGTTTCGTATACCCTTCCTGCTTGTGTTGTCTACTCCACACATTGTTGAACATAGCTTGAGTAAGCTCCCTGTTCTTATTCAGGACACATCATGTTTCGAAAGCAAATCAAGAGAAACACAAGTCCTGACAATAAGACCATTAGTATTATTTTTATATAAATTTATAAATTCATGCATTTGTTTATGGATTTAGTATTTGATTTATTGTATGTTATTTATTGAAATTATTGTTTCGGTGTTGTGCTGATTTTCCGTAGTTATAAATATGGTTTCCTGTCCAGGGATTGTACAGACCGGGATGCATAGGCCTAGAGAAGTGGGAAATGTTAAGAATTTCGTACACTGTGTGAAAAGTCTGAAGAGACGAAGGTTTGTTGGAAAAATAAGATTACAGGGGCAAGTCCCCCTTTTTGTTTACTAATTTTATCATCCGAATATCCAGAGGGGAAAGTTATGCGAGTCACTTAATTTGTGTAAGAAGCGGTTATGTAGCATAAGGAATTAAAAGTAGCCAAGGATAAGCTGCAGATAATTGTGACAATTAAGATTCAATAACACGCTGAACAAGCATTAATTTAGAAGTCAAAACACAAAAACCACCGTTATATTTTCAAATTTTTACAGGACTAGTTTCGAGAGTTTTACGGAACCATAATCCTCAACTGCAAAAGCGCAAATGAACGAGATAAGATATAGTGATTAGATAAGATAAGAAAACTGGTCAGGAGTTAAGCTACTTGCCACACCTGTTGATGAAACGAGGACTGAAACATAATTTCCTTAAAGGCTGAAGGCAAAGATGAATCGGAATTAGGGTCGTTAACTAGAACAGAAAGATTTTTTGAATGTGAAATGCCACTAGAAAATCCAATTCACCAATGGAAGATGTTTTTTGAATAATTTTGGCTGCAGAAAAATTGAAAGTGTGACTTACGGACCAGCAATCCTGGGCAACAGAAGACTTCTGTTTTTCCTCTTTTCTAACATATGCCTCATGTTCCTTAACGCGAAATTTTAAGGCTCTCTTAGTCTGACCAAAGCAAATTAAGCCACACTGACAAGGAATCCTGTAAATCAAGGATGTCAAACTCGCGGCCCGCTGGCCGCATGCGGCCCACAACAAATATTTTTGCGGCCCGGCCAATATATCGGCAAATAATAATGTATAATAATAAAATAACATATCGACGAAGAAAAAAATGAAATGTTTACTGCTAAGTAATTAACGATAATTTATTCAGTGTTGTTAGATTACTCACAGCGAGCTGACATACACACTACTTAAATTACAAATGCGTGTGAGTAGCTTGCGTTCAGCTACCTTCGGCTTTTGGGGGACACGTGCACTCAGAACTTGTACGCATCCCCCGATAGCCGAATGTGGCCGAACTCATGGTCTCTGTTTTCCAATCATAGTTTTGTACGATATATTGGTGCATGCATGTGCATGCACTTTGCTTTATTATTAATTATTACTTCAATAATTATACCGAATATTTACTATAAGCAGTGAATTGACGCTGATTTAAACCTTGAGATCTTATAAAATTTATAACTATTTTATATATGACAAAACATTCTCCATATTTATTACTTTCGTGCATAGAACTTCTTGATGTATAATACAATGCATATGATGAATGTTTGAACCGTGAATTTCACTAAGTTTTTTTCTTAGTAATGCTACGAAGCCCTTGTTTTTCCCGGTCACTGACGGAGCGCCATCTGTAGCTACAGAATTTAATTTTGCCAAAGGTAGATTGTATTTCTGCAGAAGTCGAAAAACAGAAGTAAATATATCTTCTCCTGTGGTAGTACCAGGCATCGGTATTAGTTCCAGTAATTCCTCAAAAATGTTAAAATTCTTGTCACAAGAACAAAGAAACACTGCTAATTGAGCTTTGCCACTAATGCCCGCGCTCTCGTCACAGGCAATGGAGAAAGTTTCGAAACTAGATGATTTTGCTTTGATCTGATCACTTAAATTCGCGGCTAAATCAGTAACTCTTTCCGCAACTGTATTTCGAGACAATGAAATTGATTGAAAAGCCTTCACATTTCCAGGACAAACAATTTCTCCAGCTTTCATTAGGAATTCCTTAATGAAATAAATCACCGTCAGTAAAAGGCTTCGAATGTTTAGCTATCAACTCGGACAAGACGTAGCTTGCCTGTACCGCCGCGTCACTTTCTTGCAATACTTTAAACATGGACTGTTGCTTTTTCACTCCTAACTTGAGCTCTTTTAACTTTTCTTCTCTCATTAATCCTTCGTAATTGTTATATTTCGATTTGTGTTGTTCGTAATGACGTTTAATATTATATAACTTTGGTACATTAATAGTATTATTACATATCAAGCAGATTATTTTATCTTTTATTTCACAGCAAAAATATTCTAATTCCCATTTTACTTGGAATATTCTATGTTCGTCAGCGATTTTTCGTTTAATTTTACTACCACTTGGTTTTGATTAGACATACTGAATACAAAGGGCTGGAATAAACACGGTTAACGTTAAAAAGTTAAAAAAAATTTATTCTTTCCACAAGAGATAAATCAAAATGCTGAAATATTTCTTCAAAAATATTCTAACAATATCACAAAATGTCAAACGTTTAGCAAAAATCAATTCAAAACAGAGAAACTAATTCTATCTCACAGCGAAATCGCTACAAATCAATCACAGCATTAAGTAAACAAACAGTTCGCTAGAACTACAGCTACTACTGAGATGAGTTGTTTGTTCTCGGCTTTTATAAGCTTTATAATTAATTTCTCGAATATACTGGAAACATCTATAAATATATGGATTTTTGTGGATGGCAACAGCAATTACGAGATATTTATTTATTAGGTATTAAATGCACGCGTTGTTCTATTTTTAACCTTCCAACGCAGCTGTCTTTTCAAAAATCGTCTGCGTTGCTAAGGCAACATGAAGCAAATCTAATTACAATTCTAAATAAAAAAACTAAATAAATAAATAACTATGAAATCCGTAACAATATGAATTAAGACTCCAAGATTCTCAAACAATTCTGGGATTTGAAAGAAAAAATATGTCAGTTTTTAAAAACGAAAAATAAAGACGTAAGTTTGTTTTACGATCCAATATGGATACAAGATTTATCTTTCTTGGTTGATATAACCAAACACTTAACCAATTTAAATTTATCGTTACAAGGAAAAGATCATATCATTACGAACATGTTTGACATAATTAAAGCATTCAAATGTCAACTAGTTCTTTGGGAAAAACAACTTAAAAATGAAGATTTGACGCACTTCCCGACGTGCAGAATGAACAAATCAAGTTTAGATGATACTTGTTCGTATCAAAAATACGCAGAAAAAATTGCAAATTTAACAACTGAATTTGAAACGAGGTTTAATGATTTTAGTTCCCTCGAAGACAAATCTTTTTTGTTTTCTTCGATTTTCTCAATAAGTATTGACTCAGTACCCAGCCATATGCAAATGGAGGTGATCGAGATTCAATGCAACTCAAATTTGAAAGCAAAATTCATTGAAGTGGGCGTGCCTGAATTTTACAAATATTTACCAGCCAGGTTTGAAAATACTCGAAAATTCGCATATGAAATTATTTCCATGTTTGGTAGCACTTATCGGTGTGAGCAGTTATTTTCAGTCATGAAAGGTAATAAGTCTCCTATTAGAAACCGTATTAATGATGCTCACCTTGGGTCAGCGTTGAAAGTTATCACTGCAAACAAAATTTCTCCCGAAATAGGAAAGATAATAGCAGAGAAGAGATGTGAAGTATCAGGACGTAAACATTAAATTTTTCTTGTTCTTTTCTATATAAATATATATATATATATGTTTATTATTGTATTATTCGAAATAAATCTACGTTTCTATGAATATTGATTTTTTTTGCGGCCCGCCTAAAGTTAAACCTTGTTTGTTTGGCCCAAGTGTACCTATGAGTTTGACATCCCTGCTGTAAATACTGCAGGAATTCATATCCGGAATGGGGTTCTTGAGTATGGAACTCGGAATTTTATTGGTGGAAGAATAAACGACCCGAAAGTTAAATTTCTGTAAAATACGTGCAACTGGTATAGCTAATTGATGGTAAGAAGGGAATGACAACAGAATTCTTATAATCTCCTAAACAAGAGTGTGCCTTCTTGGTGTGTTGAGATGAGAATTTTTTAACTGCTTGATTAATAATGTTGAGTTAAAAGCCCCTGCCAACAGCTATTGCTTTTAAATAATTTCGTTCTTCCTCAAGAGCCAGTTTGGAGGAGTAAACTTGAAGTGCACGGAAAACATAGGAATAAAATGAAGCTAACTTCTGTTTAGTCGAATGGCATGATTTAAAGTGTGGTGGAAGGCAAACCGATGAAGGTTTACTGTAAACATAGTAGTGATGTTGGATGCGCTTCGTATGACTAGAATGTCGAGGAATGGAAGAGAATTGGATGTCTGTGGTTCAAACGTGAACTGTATAGCAGGATTAATGGAAATCATTGTTGAAAGAACTTTATTTAAGTTATCTTTATTACTTTCATACTGGGTAAAAGTATCGTCTACGTAGCGGAACCATAAGGGGAAGTTTAAAGTTTCAAATAATTTTGATTCATAATAATGCATGTAATAGATATCAGCCAGGATGGGACTGAGGGAGCTTCCCATGGCTAGTCCCCCAGTTTGCTTATAATATTTATTTTGGAAAATAAAATGCATTTGTTTCAAACAGAGTTGAGTGAGGGAAACTAGCTCATCAATTTTGATGCAAGAGAAATGAAATTCGCGAAGTCTGATTTCTAGACATCTTAATGCACCCTCCACTGAAACATTGGTGAATAATGATTTTACATCAAAAGAAACTATGAGTAAATTTCTGGGAGAAATGCTTTTAACTTTTTTACAAACTCTATTGAATTTTTTATGGTGTAAATGTTATTATCTAATAGAGTTGAAAATCTAAAAACTAAATATTTAGCTAACGGATACGAGGCGGTGCCTAAATTTGATACAATAGGGCGGAAAGGAATACTACTTTTATGAATTTTGGGAAGAGCATGTAATCTGGCACAATTCGCAACAGATGGGATAAGCGACTGTTTTAAGTTGGTCGAAAGGATTTGTGAAGATTTGATCGCAGTTTTTATTTTTGACACGTCGAAGATGTAGGATCTTTAGAGATCGGATGATATGGTCCTTCGTTTAAGAGTTTAGTGACACCATCGATGTAAGTGTTCTTGTCCATGACGAATATCTGGCCACCTTTGTTGGCCTTAGAAATGATAATATCCGGGTTAGAATGAATTTCACGTATAGTAGCTCTTTCTATGGCGTTTAAATTTGGTTTCAAAGGCTTATTGCTGAATTTCACATTATGAGCGATAAGGCACCTAATCATTTCTTTCTGTGTATCTGAAACTTTACCGAACTTGAAAGCTTTTTCGATGGGAGCCAAAATCTTTGAAATCGAGGGTTTTGAGGTTTGTGAGAAGCTAAAATTATATTAACTTCTCACAAACCTCAAAACCCTCGATGAAACCCAGTGTGAAAACACCTGCCATGTCTGGGTAGCTCGATGAACAATCTGTAAAAGATACGTTTCAAATAATAAATGCAAGAGAAAATAAAATGGATGAAGTGCTGTTAGAAAATGCAGATATAATCTGAATAAATGTAAAAGTAATCAAGGGAATTTATTTTACCACTAAACTAGTCCTCAGAGGAGAAAAAATACGCAAATACAAACTGACACATTGAATAAGCATAAAAATAATCAAGGGAATACAATTTACCAATAAGCTAAAAGGAAAAGCTACGTACACAGGGAAAAAGCTATGTACTACAGACAGAGGGGAAAATGATGCAAAATTTTTTAAATTTTCGGAACGTAGCGCTGGAAAGCCAAAAGAGGGGGAGGGGGAGGAAATACGGTATTTCACTTCTTTTGGTGGATATAGCAGTGTTAATCACCTTCTTTTTTGGTAATTCATCATTCAATTTTTAGATGTTTTTGTGAGATAATTCACTTTTCTCATTGCATCGGATATAGCGAATCACCGATTATAGCGAACCAAACTTCAAAAAACAAACCCGTTATTATTATTTTTGAAGTCAATAACGCTCTTAATAAAATTTTTACCTTAGATTCTTTCAAGTTCAAACGTTAAGTGAGGCTAAAATCAATAGCAATAAAAATATCTTTTTTCCCTTTTTTTAGACTACGAAATGATAGTGTTACACGATATAAACCTTTCCTCAAGTGCTGTCTTATTTCTTATTTAATTACACTGTTCCCGATTTAATTAATTTTTTCCCTCCTCCGTCGCACGTGCAAGAAGGCTATTAAGCGATTCTTCTTTGGCAACAGTTAAAAGCGGTTTCTCTTTCTTCTCTGATTAGGAACTTCTTTAACTTTTTATCCCGTCTTTTTCTTTTTTTAATTGCTCAACATGGTTCTAGTCTTTTAAAACTGGATGTAAAAGCTCTTTTGTGGCATTACGATTCTAAACGGTTACAGATAATTACCTCAAAATATCTCTTCGTCTGTATGGTTTCACAATTGCTTCTGTTTTTGCAAAAGGTATGGATTTGTAAATCATGTTCACTAAAGAACAAATGCATTTCCCTGTGTTTGCTGTCTTGATGTAAGTGGTTCGCACGTCTATCTAGCAAATTAGATGGAATCCTGGCAAGCGAACATTCGATCTGGAATGCCTAGAATTCTCTACAGTGGTCAACGAACAGAAATTTTGTAGAAAATATTTCCTAATTACCTAAGTTGGTTCAGATGGGTCTTACGCCTTTCCACAATCACCTTTAAGTGGAGTCGGAATACTAGGAATTACCACATCCCTCTGCGTTCTGTCGTGGTGTATGTAATTAACATATCCAATTATTATATGGAAAATTTGTGGTTTGAACATATATTATGATTTTTCATGTTTCCTACTCTAAAAAGCCTTAAAAAGTCAGCGCAATCTCAACATTCCCGAACTCCATATGAAGAAAGCAGTATAATCTCCACATTTCAAGCCAATTATACACATTCCGCTTAAAAAATTACAAATATCATATGGAAAATTTCCACATTCCATGTAAAAAAATTAGTGTAATATTTCCATTCCATATAAAAATTATACAGTATGATCTTCACAGTTTCACATTCTCTATAACAAAATCAGCATAACTCCTACATTCCATACTAAAAAAGTTAGCGCAATTCCACATACCATATGCAAATTACGTTGTACAAATCCACGTATTCTCACACGCCATAAAAAAATTATCCCCATATGTGGTCTGAAACATTATGTGATATAATTCCCGCATTTAAACTTAAAAGTATCAGATATTCCAAATCAAAAATTACTCCATTCCAGGCAAAAATATTAATATAACCTTCCTTTTGTCCCCAAAACTGAAATTAAAGTTGAAAGGCCATCGATTCAACGATATCAAGACGATCCAAAGAAATGTTACTAAGGAGCAAAGATACATTCAGCAGAGGACTTACGCTATGGAAAGGCTTGCTGATCGCGCCAACCGATGTATAACTTCACATTAGTTATATGCAAAATAATTGGTAAAAAAAAATATTTTTACTGCACTGACTGTTTTCTGTATGACCTCAGTCTTGAAACTTTTTAGTCAGACTGTGTATACTGTATAGTTTGTGTGTACTGCATAGTTGTATTTCTTTATAAAAAAGCCCACCAGCGGCCGAGCGGTAAATTCGCTGAACACTGGTAGTTCGGTCTGAGGTTCGAATCCCTCGAATGGGCTTGTTGCACGAGCGTTTTCGATGTTTTCCCCATGTGTAACGTGTATACGAGCCAGTTTCCCTTAGAAAGTTCTCCACGAAGGCATCCCTTCCCTTAAGCAGACAGCCCTACTGTGCTTTGCCATAATTGAATACACCAACACCTTTATAAAAAAACTATACAGTATACACAATCTGACTAAAAAGTTTCAGGACTGAGCTCATACAGAAAACATTCAGTGCAGTAAAAATATTTTTTTTTTACCAATTATGCTCATATAACGGATGTGAAGTTATACATCGGTTGGCACGAACCGCAAGTCTTTAGCGTACAGGAAGTCCTCTGCTGAATGTGTCTTAGCTTCCTCGTAACGTTTTGTTGGATCATCTTGGTATCGTTGAATGGATGGCCTTTCAACTTGAATTTCAGTTTTGGAAACAAGATGTAATCTGGTGGTGATAAGGCAGAAGAATAGGGGGTGGCATAACACACTAACTTTTTTTCCCCCAAAAAAACCTCACGAATAAGAGCTGCATTGTGTGGCGGCGCATTATCGTGCAGGAAGAACCAATTTTTGAATGAAAGTCCGGATGTACATGGTCCGGCTAATTACTAAAATGGACTGTAACTCAATTAAAATAACTAATTATTATTTATTATTTTATTTCACTTATTTGTGGAAGACATTCAGGGAACCAAGCACACTCCGCTTTGCCATCAGAAACAAAATAATAAACATTCTTTCGTTAAGAGTAGCGATGGCAGCGCCGTCTCACTTCAAAGGGATTTAATACTCCCCCAGATAGAAATTACAAAATTTCAAGAAATTATACAAAAATATTCTTAAAGCAAAAATAGTAAACTTGTAAACAACATAATACTGTAATTGTTATTAAAGCTATAACATTAGTGGAACGAAATACAATTTTCCTTTTACATTTACAAGAATATCAGTTTTCTATAGGAAGCACTGCGACGTTTGCGATCGCCCTTTTTTATTCTCATGATTTTGTTTCGATTTTAATAGTTTTTAATTTATTATCAGATACATGATAGACTTTAATAACTCGATCTAAAATACATTTGCAAATTGGTAGGTAGTTCTCCTTGACGAGTATCATAGTACCAAAAGATAAATTGTTCATCTCTACCATCCACTTGGTTCTCTGCTGCAGAGTTCCTAAATAGTCATTCGACCATTTTTTCGAAATAATCTGAACGAGCTTTGTTGTTCTCTGCCAGCCGACTTAACCGATTTTCATTTACGTCTATTATCATTGGCTCCGGAATCGCGTGTTTCTATCTCCCTATTAAAAATGACATGGGGTCAAAACTTCATAACAATAGAATCATTGGAAATTGATGTAAGGGGTCCCGAATTTAGTATTCTGTCTACTTGCACAATGATTATTTCAAAGTCTTCATACGTAAAACCCAAATTTCATATCGTTCTCTTTAAGTGATGCTTTAAGGACTCTACAGCGGCTTTCCATAGCTCTCCGAAATGAGGGGACTTGGGAGGAATAAAGTTTCAGTCTATTCCATCGGAAGTGAAATAAGAGGCTACGTTTTCACTAGAAAAATTAATTACATTCTAAAATTTTTTCAAAAGTTAGGTACGTTATCAGTGAATATTTTCGCGCATTTCCCACGTCTAGCCACGAAACGCTTAAGAGTGGCAATTGAAGCATTAGACGTCAAATCTGACAAAGCTCACAATGGATAGCTCGTGTTATGAAGCATATAGATACACAAATGTAAGCACGCCTTTTCTCTGACACTTGTAAGCTACATAAAATGGACCGCAGGGATCCAAAACTTCAAACTCTAAATGGGGGTGATCTAGTTACTCTCTCGTGTGGTAAATTACCCATAACCTGTGAAGACTAAATTGGTTTAAATTTTAAACCTTGTCACACAATGGTGTGCTGTGTTTCGTGACAAATCTCTACCAGCTAATGGCCAAGCCTTTAAACGTACTTCATTCACTAATCTCTGAAGACCAACATGCAATAATCATTTCTACACACTTGAAAAATAAATCCCACTTAGCTTAGAATTTTTTGGCAGGATCGCAAGATATTTCCGAGAAAATGCAAACACGTTTTTCCAAGACTGCCACCAACACGAATTACTTCTTTCTCATCAACAAAAAGGTGTGAATTTTTTAAGTTACCTGTTTTGACCTTTTTATAAGACAACCCTCTGTTCATGCTTAATAAGCGTTTCCTCAGCTGTTATTACATCTTCTAATTTAAAAGGTCATACTCTTTTTGATCCATTCCTGCAATTATAAATAAACCTAAATGTATAAGAAAGAACATTAATGATTTTATAATGCTTGTCATTAATATTCAAGAGTTTGTGTAAAACGTTAGAGTTCATATCAATCAACACATTTTTCTCCGAAATGTCATTAATGTCAATAGAACTTTTGATTTCGCGCACAGTGCACAAAGGATTCCCTTTCATTCGCTGTCAGGTGCTCAACCTCTGGAACTATTAGTTGTAAGCACTTGTCAGGAAGATGTGGCTCTGTCAAAAAATCTTCACAAGACCACCACTTGGAATTGCTCGCTAAAGAAGAGCCATTAACTCCACGCGTCAGAAGATCGACAGGATTGTTTTTGGTTGAACAATAAAACCATGAATAAGGATTAGTCAACTTCTAAATCTCGTCAACGCGATTTTGAACGACAGACTTCCATCTTCTGCTGAAGCCTTTAATCCAATACAGTGAGACTTTAGACTCCAGTGGTTCTTAACCGGGGGTGCCCGCCTCCTGGGGGTGCGGGACGGTATTTTTGGGGGTGCGGGAGAAGCCCCTACCTAACCATAAAAATTATTAAATATCATTCATTAAATTTCTTATAATAAAAGATTTGAAATGTGCAGTAGTGTCCCCAATACTGAAGCTCATAAAAATTGGTAACACTTAGCTCACTTATCGGCAAAAGACAGAGGAAAGAGCCGGTGCCGATGGGCGTATACACTACAATACGAAAAGGCATGGAACGCTACAAATGAACTCGAACAGGCAGCTAGGTGACGGCGAAAAGAAAAAAAAAAAAACTTTGTGGAAATACAAGCGTGACCTTCGAGAAACCTGGATAGCCACGAAGCGACGATACAAGCGGAGAACGTTATCCCAGCTTGCGCATGAGCTGAGTTCAACATGTGCTACTCCAATGAAATCTACGGATTCACAGATTTGTATCTGCATTTACTGCGACTGTGTTAGGTAGAGTCAACTATTGTGTCTGCGACATGTGTTTTGTGTATTCTGACTTGTTCAGAAACCTCTTGAGACTAATAGATTCTTAATTGCCCGTTCAAGCCGAATAGAATTCAGTGATATTAAAAATGTAAGAAAATTATATCTATTATATTACATTATTTCTAAATAATTAAATCGATTATAGTGAAGCCCACTATGTCAAAAAAACGACAATGGAACGATAAGTATGCCGGTTATGGATTTACCTGCGCAACTGAAAAAGATGGCATGCAACGACCGCAATGCATCTTGTGTTCCAACATATTTTCAAACAGCAATCTCAAACCATTAAAGTTATTAGAGCATTTCAACAATGTGCATGGTGGCGAAAAAGAGCATAGCATGAACAGCTTGAAGTCAAAGAAGGCTCGGTTTGATAGCAGTGGAACTATCCTAAAATTGTGCGGACCAGCAATTCAAAAACCTTTATTAGAAGCGTCATATCAAGTGGCATATTTATGTGAAAAAAAAAAAAGAAACCTCACACAATCGCTGAAGAGTTGATTAAACCTTCTGCTTTAATTATTGCTAAAACATTTTTAGATTCGGAAGCACATAAAAAAATCCAACAGATTCCATTATCGAATGATATTATACGATCACGAATACAAGATCTCAGTGAAGATATTTTAATGCAAGTAATTGAAGACATAAAAATCAGTCCACTAAAAATAAGCATGCAACTGGATGAGTCAACTGATGTTGATAATTGTAGCCAACTTTTGGTATTTGTCAGGTATGTGAAGGAAAAAGAGGTGATAGAAGAATTTCTATTTTGTGAACCACTGGAGGTGAATACGAGAGGAATTGATATTTTCAATCGCATCAAAGATTTTTTTACCAAATATCAATTACCTATGAATGTGATTTGCTCAATATGTACTGATGGAGCCCCAGCAATGTTAGGCAAAAATTCAGGATTTTTTTCACACATGAAAAGAGAATTACCGGAAGTTATAATAACGCATTGCATGTTGATTCGTCATGCACTTGCGTCCAAAGCATTGCCAGAAAGTTTAAAACAACATCTAACTACAGCAGTAAATATAGTAAAATACATCCGACGGCGAGCGCTTAATCATCGCATTTTTCGTGCATTTTGCGAAGAAATCGGTGCTGATCATACTATGTTCCTATATCACACCGAAATACGGTGGTTATCTAAAGGTCGCATGCTTAACAGAGTTTTTGAATTGGGTGAGGAAATTATTCAATTACTGACTAGTCAAAATTGTTATTTAGTAAAAGATTTTGAGAGTTATGATGCAATGCCGAGGCTGGCCTGCGTAACAGACATATTTAGCCATTTAAATGAATTGACTCTATCAATGCAAGGATTTGGTATAAATATAATAATATCTAGTGAAAAATTATCTTCATTTATCGCAAAATTAGAAATTTGGATACGTCGAGTAGAAAAGGGGAATTTTGCAAACTTTCCCTTGCTTGATTCTGTTATTGCGAAAAATGAAAAGAATACAATTATACCCGACATTGTAATACATTTGAGACGATTGAGAGAATAATTCAATGGATATTTTTCTACCGGAAATATTACTAAAACTCAGAGATGGAAACTGGATCCATTTCTATTTGACTTAAATTTGATGGATGATAGTGATCTGAAAAAAGATCAACTTATTGAAATGCGAGCAAGTGGACATGTTCAAATGGAATTCGAACAATTAGAATTGCAACAATTCTGGTGTTCACAGTTACAACGTTATCCAGAATTGGTGAACGGAGCACTGCAGTTACTCTTACCCTTTGCTACCACCTGCTTGTGCGAAATGGGATTTTCATCGCTTTTGCATATAAAATCTAAAGCGAGAAATCGCTTAAATGCAAGTGGTGACTTACGCGTATGTCTTTCAAAAAAGAACCTCGCTTCGCCAGTATAATAATGAAAAAACAACAACAGACTAGTCATTAATAAAAATAATATTGTTTTGTATTTATATAAAATGTACAATGTTTTTCAATAAAGAATAAGTTTCGCAAAAAATGTATTTTTCTAGACTAAAAAAATTAAAACACAATTTTCAATGGGGTGCGGGAGATATATTTTCAGATTCAATGGGGTGCGACTCACTAGAAAGGTTAAGAAACACTGCTTTAGACTCACTCCGAAAAAGATATTAGATGAACCTTTACGATGCAGAACACTTTTGACTTCTGTTCCCAGTCTTGCAGTAATCAATGCACCCAGTAATTTTAGTCGAGGCAAGGATATAAGGTATTTCTCCCGGCTTCTTGGCGTGCCTTCGTGGTGTAGTGGTTCTGCACGCTGGGCCGGTATGCCAGAGGTCCATGGTTCGGTTCCCGGAGAAGGCGTTGCTAATTTTTCATCTTTCCTGCTTCTAATTAACCTAATGTTTCTACAGAAGTGCCCGAACTAAAAGGCTTGTGGATGATGACTCTCCACACCCAAGATTTGGCGACTGGGTCCCCTAAAAATCCCAGCCCCCCTTTAAAAGGGGGAGTATAAAAGGTATTTCTCCCGCCTTCTTGACGTGTCATCGTGGTTTTGCACGCTGGGTTGGTATTCCAGAGGTCCGTGGTTCGATTCCCATCGAAGGTTTGCTCATTTTCATCTCTCCGGCTTCCAAAAAAAGTCCTAATGTCTCTACAAGGAAACATTTTTCACAGGTGAAGTTCTGCTTTTGGACGACAGCAAAAAAACAGAAATTTGTTCTGTACTTTTACGTAAACGGCTGCACCATGCAACTTTTGGCTTACGTCAGAAAAAAACACGGACTTCTATATTTTCATCACATGAATCCCAAACAAATCTTAGAATACTAATGTTACATAGTTCTGAAAGCTCACTGCACCACTGAGACCACTGATCATTCAAATTAGAAGGAAGCTGAGCATCCCATGGTAGTTTATTTAGCCATACCTTTTGTAATAAAATTTGTAGTCTAACAGTGAATGGTATGATTTATCCAAGGGGGCCATATGTTTTTAAAGCTATTTGGAGGATGAAGCGTTTGGTACTTTTCTTTGTTCTCGAAATTTCAGTGAAAGAAGAAGTCTGTACGCTCAAATTATCTTCCTGAACGTTTCATTGAATTCCTAATACTTTGAGTATCTCTCCATTTGAGCTTAGTGGATGAATGTCAAGATGTTATTCTTCCCATTTCTTAACTAAACAATCATCATTCGTCACCTATTTGCGTAGATTCGTTCCAGCTTCATGCATACTTTCTTTTGCTTCTCTTGAATTTTTTAAGGTTTTCTGATACATTATCTGCCCTTGTAACAAGATTATCAATGTGCATATATGCATTAATAATTTAAAAGGTATCGGGATACACTATACTTTTGGATATGCAGCTTTATAGTTGTCGCCAACAACAACAACAACAACAACAAAAAAAAAAAAAAAAAAAAAAAAAAAAAGACTGGAATTAACATCAAAGAGTACACCCTTAAACCTATACACTTCTAAGTGACCATCAATATTCTGAAAAGCTGTGCTAATAGTCTAATAGTCTTAAAAAATAAAAAATCTAACTCCATCTCGTTCTTTCTCAGCTAAAACGATCTGAAAAAATGTCTTTTCGATATCTCCTAAGACTGCAGTTTAAGTCTAAAATATATCAGCAAATGAAATATATTTTAATTCAAATTAATACCAGGCCACAAACAATCATTCAGGGATCAACTACCCATTTCATGTGAGCTCTCATCAAATACATACAATAAGCATTTTTGTATTAACGCTTTTTTCTCTATAAACCTTCTGATGCGGCACATAAAAGATTATCTTGTTTACTGATTTCGATAGTATCTAATACTATTTCTATTAAATTTTAAGTATAATGCTGCATTCTTATCATCAGAATCTTTATTATTTTTCTGGGACACCATAATTGTCGCCTAAGTTACCAGATTTTCTTCCAGAAAAGTCATCATTTTATCGTCATCATGAAAATTGATTCTAAATTAAAAAAAAAAAAAAAAAAAAAAAAAAAAAAAAAAAAAAAAAAAAAATGTGTCTCAGCATTGTCATAAATCAACCTATAAGGTATTTCTCCCGCCTTTCTCACGTGCCTTCGTGGTTCTGCACGCTGGGCTGGTATTCCAGTGCTCCGTGGTTCGATTCCCGGCGAAGGCGATTGCTCATTTTTCATCTCTCCGGCTTTTCCAATTAACCTAATGTCTCTACAAACCCACAATGCATTAATTGGTTTTCACGTGGCAAATTTTCAGTTCTTCCATTCACCAAATACCCAAATTGCTGAGTTTTGTAATATTAAATTTGTAATGAGTACATAAATATGCCCAGATCTTATTAAATCGAAAAATATTTCAGATTCGAAAAGTAACTGAATTTTACCCGGTTTGTGAAACTCTACATCATCTAACATACTCTTTATGGAATCACAATATTGCAGACATCAATTTGTCTAGAAGGTATCTAATAAGTAATTTTAGGAATTGCGAAAAAATCTAGTTTACGACTGTACGTTTTATCCCTAGTAAAGGTAACCGGGCTAATGTTTGATTTCACAGTTCTTGAAATCCTTGATAAACATCCTACTGATATGTTTACATTTTTCTTTTGGAAATGAAGCTTTTCAGCTAATTCAGATGATCAAAGATAGATCATACTTCTATTGTGAGGCAAAGCTCTGGGTGGAATATTTTTTTCTTCATTACCCTTAATGTAAACCATCGCTTTCGATAAAAAGTCCCTATTCACTCTATTACAGTTTTCATTTACATAAGTAGTTGTCATAAAACACTCGTTATTCTTATTCATGAATGGCTTCGCTTGAACAGACTGGCATCTGACCTTTGATCCAATGGAGACGCGATTTCACAACTGCTTTTATTTCGTGGAATCGAAACTTTTTCTCGCCCATATATATAACAATAACAAATTGCACTTTTTTCTGCATAGCCGATAAGAGTAAATTTAAGGGAAGTTTCTTACTCCATGATTTTCAAAACAGCAGAAACAAATTGCGCTTTTTGGCTTATTCAACTCTATCCTTCATGCTGAATTTTTGAAATTTAGGACATTTAAATACTTTATGTTCCGCATTACACAGATTACAGATATATACATGCTTTTTGGCCACACATGAAACCACTGAAGAAACCTTTGGTTGACTTCGTTTAGACATTACTGGAATTCTAGAAGCGTTTAGTGTTCTCGCGTGATCTTTCAGAAATTCCAACATATCTGTGATGCTCGATACTTTTTTCTTCCTTTAAATTTCTTTCCCACCACAACTAGTATTTTGATCAAGCTTCCGGCTAAGAATAAAAGCAAATACAGTGGATGAAACCCATCTAAGTTTTGTTCTAGGCGTTCTAACAATCTTATGACTTCACTTGTAACATCAACTAAATTTATAATGGCAGAAGCTGATTCGTTTTGAATTACGGGAATGCTCATAAATCTTTTGAGATGTGCATACATTTGTCCTCTAGGGTTTGAGTATCTTTCCTCAAGGAGACACCATGCCAGCTTATCATTAGAATCCGTTATAGGTATTGTTTGGATTATTCTAAAGGCATTTCCTTTCAGTGCTGATTTTAAAAATTGCAGTTTCATAGCATCTGATAAATTTGGGTTCTGATCAATATTCGATTTAAAAATATCCTTAAAAGAAAGCCAAGAAAGCATTTCCCCCGAAAATGTGGGTAACGAAACCTTAGGTAAATGAACAACAGAATTTTCAAAATTTACTATATTTTTCCAATTTATTCTCTTTAACAACTTTCCATAATCTATTATTTATTTCAAATTCTATATCAATAAGACTGCTATTGATTTCACCTTGCTCACTGAAGATTTTTTCGATATTTTCTTCAGCACTTAAATCAATAATGGAATCAAAAATACTAACAAACTAATTTTGCAGATTGATAAATTTAGTTCTTAACACTTCTATGCCACTATGACTTACATCTGGCTCAGAAAGGTTCTTTTGCAGTTTTCATAAAACAGTGTTTTGAGTTCTCTTTTTAATGAGAATATTGTGACGTCGTGGATGCTTCAGTGGGAACGGAATCAACACTGGTAGTGGTGATGCATCACTTTTTATTCACACAACATATCACAGATACAACATTTAATTAATACATTTAGAAAACTATAGTAGATATCCGAGCTGGTGACACGATCAGAGACGTTAGCGAAGATGGCACTCTTCAGTGGTGATATACTTCCGCTCACTATCTGTAAATGTTTTACTGAGTTACAATATGGGATGTTCTTTCCCTTTATCATCCTTCTGTGCTAAAACAACACCATATCCTTGATCTGATGCGGCTGTCTGTAGTATAAATGGTTTTAGAAAAATCGGGTGCATGTAGCGTAGGCCTACTAGATAGCTTTTCTTTTAACGATTTGAATGATTCATTACATTCATCATTCCATACAATTTTACCCCTTTTGTTATTCCCATTTAACAAATCTGTCAAAGGTGCGGCTATAGCAGAAAACATGGGTATATATTGTCTGTAGTATCCAGCTAACCCTAAGAAAGCAGCTCTAATCTCAGTTTTAGTTGTGGGAACAGGAAAGTTTTGAACCGCTTCTATTTTTAGTTCTGCTGGAGAACGTTTTCCTCGACCTACTATGTGACCGAGATATTGCACTTCTTCTTGTGCAAACTTGCACTTAGAGGGTTTAATAGTTAAATTGGCTTTTCTTATTCTTTCTAATATTTCATGTAAATGTTGTAAATGTTCCTCCCACGTTTCAGAAAAAATAGCAATATTATCTAAATAAGGGGTAGCATATTTCTCACACCCGCACAATATTTAGCTCATCATTTTACTGAAGTAAAAAGGAGCATTTTTAAGCCCAAATGGCATGCGCAAAGGCCTATATACGCCAAAATTTGTAGCAAATGCAGCAATTTTCTGCGCCTTAGGGGTCAGCGGAATTTACCAATAACCTTTAGTTAAGTCTATCAAGGTGATAAATTTGGCTGCTGCGACAGTTTCAACACGTTGCTCTATACTGGGGATCGGATAGAACTCAGTACGCGTTATTTCGTTTAACTTTCTGTAATCAATACACGGCCTAGGATCCCTACCTGGTGCTTTAACAAGGATCATAGGTGAAGTATACTCAGAGGGTCCTGGTTCAATAATCTTGTATTTTAACATTTTTTCAATCTCGACTTTAAGAATTTCGTTCTGTCGATTTGTCATTCTATAAGGCTTATGCTGTACGCGTTTGTCACTGATTAGTTCGATATCATGTTCGACTAAATTTGTTTTCCCTGGAATATTCGAAAATATAGCAGAAAACTTTCCCAACAACTTTCCCAACTGCAGGATTTGTTCATCGCTAAGTCTTTCTTTAAGATTATAATTTGCTATTATTTCATTAAAATCAAACGCATTGCGGTCGGTTAACATATAAGGAAAATCCTCCTCTAATTCCGAGGGTTCAACTATCTCCTCGTTGTCAAGGAGCACCATATTCAAAAGTTCAGGTCTCTTATGATAAGTTTTTAACATATTGATGTGATACACTTTATTCCCTTCCTGATTCCCTTCAAAACTAACCACATAGTTTGTTTCTGATAATCTTTTCTCTATTTTTCCCGGCCCTTTCCATTGAGGAGTGAGTTTATGGGGCTGGTTCACTGCTAATACTAATACAGAATCTCCTTGCTGGAATTCCCTTTTCACGGCATTTTTGTCATACCATTTCTTCCTTTTGTCTCTCACCTCTTCCATTTTCTCTGTAGCTAATTCTCTACTTTTCTTTAACCTATTGATTAATTCGAAAACATATTCTATAACGGTATCTTCTTTTTCCTGAGGATCTAACCATTTCTCATACAATAATGTACTCATACAGGTATTCTGAGGTTGGTCCCGTACACTAATTCAGCTGGACTAAATCCTGTACTATCATGCGTTACTGTCCGCAGAGCAAACAGAGCGGCAGGTACTTGTATTTCCCAATTTGGGGAAGCTGCAATACATAATACCTTTAAGACCCTTTTTATTGACCTATGGAACCGTTCCACAGGATTGCTCTGGGGTTGGTAAACCGAACTTCTAGAAATTTTTATGCCAAACCTCTTCAAAAACTCAACGGTTAAGCGACTCATAAAAGATTTTCCTTGATCAGTTTGAACCTCCCTTGGAAAGCCCATCCGACTAAATACCTGCAAGAGTGCACTTACAACAGATTTCGACGTTATATCCGGTACCGGGACGGCGTCAGGATATTTAGATGCTAAGCACATAACTGTAATAAGATATTTATTGCCTTCAGTAGATGTTGGCATAGGCCCGCAAGCATCTACATTAACCTTACTAAAGACTTCAGATATCACACGTACTATTACCAACTGTGCTTTCTTTTTGTCACTTGCCCTTCCTACACGTTGACAGGAGTCGCATGTTTTAACGAATTGCTCAATGTCTTTATAACAATTCGGCCAGAAAAAATGTCTTAGTAACCGGTCTTTTGTTTTCAGAACTCCTAAGTGACCTGAAGTTCCTTCATGACAAATTGCATTAATTTGGCCTCTGATGTTTTCTGGAATAACAATTAAATGTACTTCTCTTCCTAACTTATTTACTTTCTTTTTTACTAAAACCCCATTTTTAATCCCATAACTTGTTTTACTTCCGCTTTTTACTAGTTCTAGTAAAGGGGCAAGTTCTTTACTTTTTTGTTGTTCATCAATAAAAGTACTTGAGTCTATTTGAATCGCAGGACTTGTGGGGACACAAAGGTCGACAGGAAGCAATATCTCTCTGTTTTCAGACCTCTCATGAACATCGTCCTCGTCTTTCAATTCTAACTCATTCTGCTCAGAATTTTGATTCGTCTCACATAAATTTTCCGCTTCCTTAAATTGTCGTGCTTGAGATCGAGTAACGACCGCATTAACATTACCGACATACGACGAATAATGTTTCTCAGTTCCTCTGAGAAGAGCCGCTGTCTGGTTGCTTAATATATATCGCCCTTGGTCTAAGTGGTCTCCTATAACAGCTGCTTTGGTGGTTACTGTACCCAAATCGCATTCAATATCTACTTCAGAAACAGGTAAACAAGTCATATGATCATCCAGCAAATGTCGAACCCACACGTATTCTCCCTTCATTCTATCTCTGTCTACATATTTCTGACTAATAATATCTACCGTTGCTCCCGTATTTCTTAGAATAGGTACTTCAAAACCATTTACTGTTCCATTTAATGTATAGGGATCTAACAGATTCTTCTCTGATCTCCCGCTTATCCGATACAAATCTGCCTTTTGAGTTTTTAAATTAGGGCACTGAAGACGTAAATGGTCAAAAGATACACATTCATAGCACTGGAGTCTTTTTCTACTATCAAAATTCGAATCCGACTTTTTCCCAACATTGCGTGCATCATCATCTTTTTTAAATTGTGTGCCTTGAGGGGTTTACCTATCTTTGAAAACGTTACCAGTGGACTGAAAAACGCCCATTTGTCTACCTGATGTTTTCGTTTTCAGTTTTAATTTCGTTTTTCCAACCATTGTCTTTTTCGCATCTTCAAATTCCTCTATTTTACCCACCAACTGTTTTGGTGAAGTGATCGTGGCCCATTCATCTATAAAATGTTCCTTAAACTCATTAGGCGTGCGCCTTTTAATCTGATCTACCAACATTAAATCCTTGAGTTGCTCAAATGTTTCGATTTTTAATCCCTTAAGCCACCCATCTAAAAATATCTTAATTTCGTGATAAAAATCGTACCACGTAGAATCCGGATTTTTTTTTAGTCTTAACAAGAAGTTGCTGAAACTTCTCCGCACTTAACTCAAATCTTTTAAGTAGTAATTCTTTAATATGTTGGTAATCTCTAGCCTGTTCTTCAGGCTCCCTAGCAATTATATTATTTACCTCAAACGGAAGGAAACCAATGAGATATGACACCCATTGATCCGTGGGCAATTTTAAAACTTTAGCTCGCCTCTCAAAAAGTTATAATAATAAACTGATATCATCAGGTTTTAAATTAAACTTGGACTGTTTCTGAAAATTCTTATTAAATACCGTTTCACCTCCAGGTTTAGCAGATTCAGTGTTCAGTTTTGCTTTAAGGCATTCTAGTTCTAACTGTTGCTTTTCAATTTCTTTATTTTGTTGTAGTATCTGAAATTCCCTCTCCCTAGCTTCCTGCTCTAACTGTAATTCTTTCACTCTTGTTTGCTTCTCTAAGTTTTCTTTTTCTATCCTATCAGTCATAATACTTTCTAACGAATTCTTAACAAATTCTTCCTCATAATTTTTACTATTCGTTATTAATTGTTTTAAATCTATCACTTTCATATCTTCTAAAGCTATTTCCCCAAGTTCTGTCGCGACAAGGAATAGATCCCTTTTCTTAACTTCCCCCAAAATGCCATTTTCATAAAAATAATTGCTCAAAACAAATCAGAACTCAAATAGTTATTCACAAATAATACACATAAAAATGTATCAGAGATATAAAAAACACTAACTTTTCTTCTTTCTTACAAAATTAGGCAAATGAACATAAAGCATCAATCATTTTGAATTTATTTCCATTAAAACACAAAACGAATAAACATCCTTACTGAATATTTCGTATAAAAATTAATAACAAATTCTTTTCATTCAGTACAGCCAGACAGAGAAAAACCAGAGTGGCGCCAATAAATATAAACACCTTTAATTAACTATCGTTTTCATGACAGCTACTTCCGTTGGCAACCACATGGCCAACGAAAATACTACGTGAATCGATATGCGCAGGTTTAAAAATCAGAACACTATTAGAACTTTTCTTTACTGCTCAAAGCTTTAAAATTAAAAATGAAATGATAAAATTTAACATTCGACTTATCATAAAATACACATCATATTAAAATACAGCACTGGTGTGCTTTCATGAGAAAATCAAAGTAACAAATTTTTAATATATTCAACAACTTATTTCTTTCACAAGAATTTAACATAAATTTTCTTATTGCAATATTACACTGATGTGCTTTCACCTATACACAAAATAAACAGTTCAGATTCTATCACACCAATTTATAGCTAAACTTTAAACATAAATACACTGATGTGCTATTTATTTACGGGAATGGATTTTCTCCCATTATCATACAAAAGAAAAATATCTCGTTAGATATATAAATGCAACACTTTGATTGTTTTAAAAAACTTTTATGCACTGACGGGCTATAAAATGCACTGATGTGCTACGTATTAATGGGAAAATGTTTTCCAGAATATACCACAAAAGGAAAATATCTTGTTAGATATATCAACCAAACACATTGAGTGTTTAAACTAGTATGCACTGACGTGCTACTTTTGCTTTGGGAATTGATTTCCTGAATAAGTAATAAATAACTACGTTATACTTTTCAGGCCTGGAAATGAATATTGTGGAGAACACATACCTGATCTCTTGTCACACAGATCTAGGTGGAACCTCCAATTTTTATTTTTTTCGTCTGTGACGTCGTGGATGCTTCAGTGGGAACGTAATCAACACTGGTAGTGGTGATGCATCACTTTTTATTCACACAACATATCACAGATACAACATTTGGATTCTAGTATCCGGTGCACACGGGATTTGGCGACTTTATGATGAGCAGTAAAAACGGGACATATACGATGAGTAGTTAACGGGTCATTCAAAGAAAATATACAGTTAAACAAAGTATATATATATAGTATATATACTATGTGTGTATATACATATACTATGTGTGTATACAGGGTTCGTACACATTTCTGCACACGGAAATTAAGTACTTTTAAGGACCATTAATGAAAAAAATTAAGGACCTATGAGCAAACGGGAACTGAATAAAATCAATTGAAGATATTATCTATGCCTGAATTTCACTTTTGTAATACCATCCTAACAATAAAATAGATCCCTAAGTAGTACGCATTATTACTAAACATGAATTAATTAACATAATTGTTAATAAGTTTGAGAATAAAATAAACTATGCAATTTATCAAGTAGCATTAAATATTTTACACTTTTGATAGTTGGTCATATTTGAACGTTTATATCGATTTCCTTTTCTTTTAAGGGGACTCATACACCTTAAAACCCATAAGATGTTCGAATAGGTGACTGTTGCAAGAATTGGGATAACTTATTTATTTTAAAAGCAATTACTACCAACGTTTTACAGCTGACTACATAATAGAGCTGCTTTCTGAAATAGTAATCAGAAAGTTTGTGTTGCCACAAATATTTTTATAATTTAATCCGCTTTGTGACAACATTTTTCGTCATGTTTCCAACTTGCGCGCACAGTTTAAAATATTCTATTTCATAATTTAATTCCATAATGAATATATAGCTTTTATAACATTTGGAAACTACTGTGAACCTAAAATTCTAAAAATTTCATGTTAAATTTTTATTTTATTTTGAGTTAAGTTTATAAAATGTATTTTATTAACAAAATTTTTAATGTTTTCGTCCATAAAATTTTTCGATATTAAAATATTCATCAAATTGTTGGTTCAGTTAGAAAGTAGTGCCCATATAAAGAATTCTATCAAATTTCAAGTATGTACCATTAGCCATTTTTAAAATATCATGCGCGCAAGGTGGAAACATGGCGAAATATTTTGTCACAAAGAGGATTAAATTACAAAAATATTTGTGGCAACACAAACTTTCTGGTTACTATTTTCCAAAGCAGCTATATTATGCAGTCAGCTGTAAAAAGTTGGAAGTAATTGCTTTTAAAATAAATAAAACATCCCAATTCTTGCAACAGTCACATATTCGAAGATCATAAGGGGTTTAAGGTGTACGAGTCCCCTTAAGCATCTTTTAAAACAATTAGAGATTTGTCTCAATATGCAAAGCAATGCTCTCCCTAGTTTCTGTGTGCTTCATCTCCTAACTTGTCAACTTCTCCATTACCTATGAGGGTTTAATTGATCTGGTAAAAGTTAAATAGTCCAAAACCCCCGACAGACGTGAAGCATATTATCGCTATGTGTGAAATTAACTACAATATCAGACAAAGGTTTAAATGAGCCTCTTATTTAAAAAGAACTTAGAACATAAAGGCATGTTCTGATGCTAACAAAATCAATTACAGCTCACGGTGATGTAATTAAACAAGAACAAGTCAAATTCAAACTGATAATGTGGACTAGTGGTCAAAGATTATATACAATTTAATTGTAATTTAATCTGGCTCAATAACAATATCATATGAGAAAATAGTAATGGGAAATTATAGTAAAAGTTGAAATCATAAACAATTGGGTAATTTACATAATAATAACTGCACATATCTTTGAAGAATAATTTCCTTTATGTACTCAGTTTCTTTCTTCAGCACGTTTCCTTTTCATTTTAGAAATTTTGGATTTAATTAAGGATTTCCGTTATTCTAAAAAACACTAAATGCATACAGAATGTACAGAAAAAGCGGCTAATTTTATTTCTTTAGTAATTTGAACATTCAGAAGCAATATGAAATATATATAGTAAAGGACGGTTACAGAGCTGATGTGGCAGAATTTCTAGAATTTAGTGACACACCGAACAACAAAATCTAGAAATGGCAAAACTTTTAGAATTTAGAGCAAGCATTGGAAGCAGAATTTAGAAAGGCAGTAGGCAGCAGAATTTAGGATCCACAGAGATTGCATCAGGTGGGAAAATGCCTAGTGCCAGCTATGTGTATGATGCATTAAGAAATATTAGATGAATCTTTTAAATTTAAGTTTTCAATTTCTTTATTAATAAAAAAAATCCCTTTCTATAGTGCCTGTCCATGTGATAAGATCAGAAGCACTTTCGATGTTTTCCATGCTACTGTCTAGTGAAAAGTAGAGAAAATAAAGAGAAGATAAACATGTTAAGATTCTAGTATCAGAAGTAATACATTCAAATATCATGTTTTCATTGTTCTTCCATATTTTCTCCCAAAATTAAGAAATTCATTGCAAATTTTCTGTAAAATACATCCACTACGCGTTGATACCATGGAGATATTTTTCATTTTGTCACTTATTTCTCTAATCTTCTAGAATCGTGGGTCTATAAATCTTGCCTTCAAAACCTTCTAAACTTTCTAAGCTGCAATGTCTAAAATCCTTAAAAATTATCCCTACCATTTCTGTAACAGAAAAAAGACAGAAATATTTTGAAAAAAAGTAGGAAGGGAAAAGTATAAAATTAATTTTATAGAGAAAACTGATGCACATTCTGAGAATTTTAAATATTCTTAGACAATTACAAGGGAGAAACTCTTTCTATGAAAAAATTAAAAACAAGAAATTTTTAATTAATTACATAGCTAATTTTGCTTTTGCTAAGAGCTGTTTAGTAAATGGTGCTTCAAAGCATTATACCTTGTTTATTTTTTAGATTTAAAATATTGTATAAGTTGCCAAAATGAAACTTTATAATATGACAGCGAAAAATAAAAATGATTTATTTTAATGTTATTTTTTAAATATAATTTCAACACATTACCATTATTTTAATAGAATTTATCAATGTTACGATGTTTTAAAAAAATTGTCGAAAAATTCGCAGATTTTGGAATTAATAAGTTTCTATAGAAACTAATCTTAAAATCGCCAAAATGTTGAAAAGTCGCCAGATTTAGAACCGTTTAATAAAAGAATTCACATTCCCAAAAGCAGAAAGTTGTTTAAGAGCTCTTCACTAGAAAAAATGAATTTCGAAATGCTTATGTTTCACTTTTTGCTTAGAAACTCGAGTATCCCATCATTTATATTAGAAATAGAAACAAATTATAACTCATGAACGCATTCAAAAGATTACCATATATACAGCAGTGAATCGCCAAAAATATTCCTCAAAATGCTAATTCACACTCAAAATGGCAATCGTAAAAACAGACAGAAATTTCAGATGATTAAAATTAAGGACCTCCTGTTGATTTTGGCCAAAATTAAGGACTTTTAAGGACCAAAAATCGATTCCAAAAAATCTAAGGACTTTTAAGGACTCTTAAGGACCGTACGAACCCTGTGTATAGTATATATATATATAGACGTTCTTTGATCATTTTTGGTGTTGGCGATAATTTTCAAAGTCGCGCCAAGGCTGCACCGTATACTAGGATTTTACCCAACATTTAATTAATACATTTAGAAAACTATAATAGATATCCGAGCTGGTGACACGATCAGAGACGTTAACGAAGATGGCACTCGTCATCACTCGACGAACAAAGTCTCCACACCTCAGCTCGCTGGCGGAGCTTCCCAACCCCTCTTTTACAGGCGTCTGACAGAAGTCTCATCTCTTTACACATGCGCATTACTCGGTTACGTCGTTGCCATTCACAGTTCTTTAAAATAAGTATTAAGATGAATTATAGTCCTCGTAGTGTGAGGAGTTTGCTAACGAAGTTCTCTCTAGTCGAGAGCATCATAGGTCTTTCTTGTAGAGAGTTCAGGAGCGTTCTTTACAATATCTTCCAATTTCGTAGCCATTTTCAATACACTTATCAATGAAAGCAAATTATCATACAACTTTAATTCAGAATTAACTTAAGGCAACAGATTTTAATAAATAGAGTTTTAAAGGTTACCTAACCCCTTTCTTTCAACATCTGGCTATGATCCAGAAACCAAAATTCTCCAGAAACAAAATGGCCAATCTCCCGTTCTTTAACTAGCTTATTTACTTAACGTTATTTACTTAGTCGATTTCGCTCCGGTTCGTATTGGACCACTTAAAATGGTCCGGCTAATCACTAAAATGGACTGTAACTCAATTAAACTAATTATTATTTCACTAAGTCGATCCAATACACCCATGTAAAACACCATTTTTCCTTCAGGAGCGAATTTCTGGTGAATCCATTCTCTGCGGAAGTGGAAAGAACAAATAAAATAAAATAATAAAATAAACGGCCGTTTTTTGCATTTGCAGACACACACGTTTGGAGAGAATTTGGAATAAAAATATTTAAGAACAGCATATCTTAAGAATTTGCGATGACAGCTCCGTGCGCTGCAGATAAAAATGTTTTATTCCCTACAGTGTTGCCACTGCCCGCTTTGAAATTGTTGAGTTATTAAATCAAAAATTCTCTAAGTTTTACGAAATATGAAATAGACAATAAGACGCAGGACGAATTCGAAATTTCTAACTCAGTCTACCAGATGCCCATGTTCGGGGACCATGTCCATGTTATTCAAAATCTGATGACTGTAGTTACCGGCTTTTTTCCCTCCCATCAGAGAGAAACATATGTGAGTTCATGAAGATTTTTCATTATTTAGTTTCTTTAAATATAATACCGGGCGATAATATTTGGTGGCAACAGTTTTAAAAGTGATAACTCGCATTTAAGGGATTCGACAAAAATGGCGTTTCGAGACTAATAGCCCCTTTGGGCTACAAAAAACACTAACATAGTCCCTTTGACTGCTAACCCCGGAAACGCACTATCTTTGGTTTTGGTGAGTAATGACCAACCCACGCTGCACAATGTCTCTTTGTTTCTGGACCGTAGGCAAAGCATCCCGATTTATCAGCAGTGATGTTATTTTTTTTTTTAATATCTGGATCGCGATTTCGCGTGTCAAGAAGATCCTGTCAAGCTGCCACTCGATCATCCTTTTCTATGTTGTTCATGAATGCAGAACAAAACATGCACACAATTTCGTTTTTTTTAAGTCCTGACCAGTTATTGTATGGGCAGTTTCTTTATGAATGTTTAAATGTTAAACACATGAGCAAAGATTCTAATTGTTAACTAACTGTCTTGATTTAATTAGCACGAATAGCGTCGATGTTTGGGCCAGTTTGACTTGCACGAGGAAGTCCCGTTCTTTCGTCGTTTCTTATACGTCATCTCTACCATCTCGAAATATACCAAATCACAAAAACACTTTAGGACGCGACGAGCAAACTTCACTTTGTTCTGCATCATTTGATAACTTTCGCTAGCAGTTTTTCCACTTTTAAAAAACAAAACTTTTTCTCACACTTGTGTTCCAGATAGTATTCCATTACAAACATAAATAACATACAAACACCAAACGATAACTTTCTCCTTAACAATACAACTCATTCTTATGCGACTGACAGATTAGAATCAAAATGTGTTTTACTATATAGTTCTGCTCGTTGCAAACAGATAGAGCTATTCAAACAGTTCATATCCAATGACTTAAAACCTTTTAGCCAGGCCTTATAGTTTTGATATTCCGTATAAATAAGTTAATACAATTTAATTTTCTATGAAAAATCACATAGAAACTTTCAAACATTTAAAAGAATCATTATAAAATCGATGCAATTTTATTTTGCTATTAAAAAATTAACTAAATTTTAATTTTTAGTAAAATTTTTGAATTATATACTTTGTTTAAATTATACACTATTAAAAATCCATTGTTAAGATTCTTTAGAATCCTTTAGAATTACAGCCTAGCTTTATAGGTCAGAGGTTTTCAACGGAACTCTATGAAAATTTTTGATAGAAGTTTTATACACTTACAAAGCATTTCTCCCGCCTTCTTAGCATGCCTTCGTGGTGTAATGGTCAGCACGCTCGACGCACATTCGAAAGATCTGTGATTCGAGTCCCGACGAGGGTATTCCTCATTTTTCATCTCTTCTGCTTCGAAATAACCTAATGTCTCTACACTCTTATGAGCAGAGATTCTAGAGAAAATTTTTCTAAGAGTCCCACATATAAACTCTTTTTCTAAAGGTGTCACACATAAAATTTCTTTAGTTTTCCAAAAGTCCCGCACATAAAATCTTACATAATGTGCATAGAACTAACTAATAGAATTCAACTAAAAATATTACATCCAGATTATAGAAAACTGGGTCATTAGTCTAAACACATTTGCTTTAATTTTCTCTTAAGTATCCTATAAAAGCTTTTGAATATTTAAAAGCATTTTAAAAATCAACAAAGTTTTCTTTGGAGTTTAAAAGAAGGAATTAAATTTTTATAGATGATTGGAATTTTTTAGTCGAAATTTTGAAATAATCTATGACATGGAGAGGGAATAAAGACTTTCCAGGCAGATGTCATTATTTTCTAATAAAAAATTTCAATTTTGTTTGGATTTCAAAAATAAATTTCTTTAAATTTAAATAATACTTAAATTTAATTAAACTATTTCTCTTATCAAATATATATATATATATACACTGATTAAAATAACTTATTCTAAAAAATAAAATTTTGCAATTGACAGCATAAATTTAATCTTTTAATTAATTTTAGGATTTAAGTTGATTTTACGCTTTTTCAAAAATATAAATATAAGTATAGATATAAATTTTGTATCAAATAAGCACTTTTGTACGAACAAAAGGACCCAAAATGCTACCTAAATTGAGGAACTAGGGGGGAAAATGTCAAAAACTTCATTCAAAAACAATTGAAGTTTAATAGGTAAAACATTTTCTTGTACGTTCCATCCTAAAAAAAATCAGAAACTAAAAATTTGTTTCCATTATAATTTGAAAAATACTGCAGATTTCTAGAGAATGCTATTCTAGGAAAGCTTTATGAATTTTTTGTATGATTTTGAAAAACAACATGCCCATAAAATCCGTTTGTGTGTAAACTTTATAAAATTTCTATGGAATTTTATACTGAAACACTTCTACAGAGGATTCCCTACAAAGTTCTAGTAAGAGTTAAAAAATATTTATATATTTAAAAAATTCTATAACAAATTAAAGCGAAAAAGAAAACAAGGAAAAGCAAGGAAACTCGTTTAGAATTAAGACCGAATTTTCTGTAAATTGAATCTGATATGTTCAGCAGAATTGTATTAATTTATTCTATACAGATTATGTTAAATTCTATACGTGGGACCGTTAGAAAACTTGTACAACTTTTATAGAATCTCTGCTCAAATCTCTATACACTATTTACGCATATCTTTATAGAACCTCTACACATTACTGTGTAAAAGATATGTCTAAAATTTTAAAGGTGCTTCCATAATGAAATGGCCACCACTTCCGGTCTTTGCAGTTGGGCAAAGCTAATGGCTATTAAATAAAACGCCCGACCATTAAAAAAAAAAAAAAAAAAAAAGTTTACACCACATGAGTTTATTGTATGGAATATTAAATTATACGCAATTTTTTGTTGCATTTCATTTAAACTTATTTCTTCGAATTTCATTACAGATATATTTCTCATTCAAATAATTCAGTTCTCACTTCGCGACAAACCAAAAATACATAAAACCTCAAAATATCTTTACTAAAAATTGAAAAATATAGAAAAATATAAAACGCCGAATACAGTTAAAACAATTAAAAAACAATTTTTACAATTAAAAATTAGCGTTTCTACGGTAAAACAAGTAATTAAGCCAGCGGGCTGGAAGGCCGATTTTTCGGTGTACAAAACTGAAAGTTTACTTTTTGTCCCATGCGGCAAAAAAAAAAAAAAAAAAAACACATCGAAGGTGCAGAAAGAATTAATTCACTACTCTTCTCAGTTTCAAATGTAAACAAATAGGGCTGCTAAAAAAAAAAAAAAAAAAAAAAAAAAAAAAAAAACTTAGGCTTAGCCGCACGTAAACAATTCTTAAATTCTTGATAATTTTACAACTAATGCATGCAGATTATTTAAAGGCATAAAAACCTTAACCGGAAGATAAGAAAAAATAATTCAATAATTTTTAAAGCAAAAAATGTGCAATTTACCAACATATAAGAATAAAAACAAACTGGGCTCACGGAGCAGAGTAACAGAGTGGGCATATATATATATATATACATAATTACAAAACAATTCTTTTGCAAACGTAAAACAACAAACATGCCTAGTTATTTTCGAGCATTAAGCTGCAGAAAGAATTATCAATAAAGGCATAAAGTAAGAAATTAGAACTAATGTTTCACAAAGACCAGAAATTGAAATTCATAATTAATAAATTTCAAATAATCATAGAAATGCAAAAATAAATTAAAAAATGTTAAAACGAAAACATTTCAAACAAGCAAGACCCTTCTTCAAAAATTATAAAATTTAAAGAAAAAAGAACAAAAACAAAAGAGGAATTCAATCAATCTCAATGTCATTTCATCAGGGGGAGGAACTTTGAAATTAATTGGAATCTCTCTTCTAGAAAAATCATATATATATATGTAATGATATTTTTAAATCAATTGATTAAATTAAATTCTATTAATATTGCTTAATAATGTGTTGGCGATTCTCTACCTAAATTGCATCCCTGTTCATAAATTTTGGCGAAACCCTTTCTTTAGTATAAAATATATTAACCTGTTGGCTCCCGCCAAATCGCCAAACTCATAAATCTGTCATATTACATAAAGTCCTTTAGAACACTCCTGATGAGAAGATAGCGTCACCTCGTGATTTCAATTAATATCGCTGATTGGAGGAGCCTCGTGACGCACACATATGTATAAGTAGGGCTTCTGCTCAAGGTACGAGGAGAACGCTTGTGAGATGGATGCTAAAATAAACCTACCACTTTATATTTCAAAATTTGTCTCATTCCTGTTGCCCCGGCTGCACAAAACAAATAATGTATGATATTTCATATATAATGTATCATTTCATATATATATATACTTTTGGTGCCCTCGATTGCAACCAAAAAGGGAAGTGCGCGACTACATCTTATAGCAGTTCCATATACAAATTTCAACGTTCTGACGCTACTCGTTTTTGAGTTATGCGAGATACTGACATACATACGTACGGACAGAGGTCACGAAAAAATCTTTTCTAAATACACTTTAAATCCGTTTTGCAACCCGTTTAGAGAAAAACAGTCCTTTATTCTATCCTTACGTACAGATCTCACGCAGAAACACCGCTAAATTGCATTCGATTGCGATCAAAATGGATATTTTCGTTGAAATACTACACCCGAACATTTTCGCGGTTACAATACTGGGACTGGAGGACCCAATCGCCAAATCCTGGCGGTGGAGAATCATCATCCACTACCAATTTTAGTTCGGGCGCCATTGTAGAGACATTAGGTTATTTCGAAACTGGAGACATGAAAAATTAGCAGTGCCCTCGCCGGGGCTCGAACCTTGGACCTTCCGAATACGCGCGAGCGTGCTGAGCATTACACCACGAAGATATGTTTAGAAAGCGGGAGAAATACCTTATAACTTTATTCTACAAAAGATCTCTCACAAGTTTGTTGAAAATTCGGCCATAATTCTAAAGGATTCTAAAAACATTAACAATGATTTTTTACATGATAATTTTATAAAGCATTTTCTTAAGGATCTGTACCCATTTTTATAAAATCTTTGCACTCTGTACAGAATACTTATACATATTTTTATAGAATCTCTAAACATAACTGTTTAAAAGCTGTAACTAAGATTTTATAGAATTGTATCGAAGACTTAGTGTATGGAAAGCTGGGCTGTAATTTTACAAGACTTTAAAAGGAAGTTTAGCACCAGATGTTTTATATAATTAAGGAAATTTGTTTGGAATTATTTAGAAATGATGGTCCAATTTTTCTGTAAACTGGATTTGATATTTTCAGTAGGATTCTGTTAGTTGTTTCTATACTCACTATATTAGATTCTACGCATGGAACATTTTAAAACTCTGTGCATATCTTTAAAGAGTTTCTACACAATATGTATGCATAACCGTGTAGGTACTCTATCTAGAATTTTATTGAATTCTACAGTAGATATCTGACCTCGTTTTCACAAAACTGCGCCATAATTCTATAGAAGTTTAATATTGAATTTTAAAATTTTGTAATGCATCTAAACACTCGAAATCTTCTATAAGATTGTGATGGAAAATTAGACAAGAAAATTTTCTTAGAATGCTTTAGAAGGAAGGCCAGTTTTCTAGCAACAGGACGTGATATTTTCCGTAGATTTTGTTAGAGTATTCTACATGCATTATGTACATGTATTATAGGACGTTCAGGAAGTGTGCAAATGTTTACAGAATCTCAATAGAATATCTACATATTTTCCTATAAAATCTTCATACAACTTTATAGAAAATATTACTAAAATTTTTAAAGACTTCTTTAGAAGATCTGTGACGTAGTGTATAGAAAATTAGGTCCTTATTCTACAGGATTCTAAAGAAGTTTATTGTTGGATTTTTTTATAGAATTCTGTGAGATATTTTTGTAAATGAAGCTTTCACTGTTTATAGAATGTGAATCGTTTGCTAGTTCCAGCTGTAGTTATGAGAAAGAAAATAACCCTCACTTAATAAGTAAACACACTTCCCAATGAGCACCAATTAAATGGGCAACCAGTGATTAAAAATTAATTAATCACTTCCCCCTCCTCCCACTTTTCAACGACACAACTCGTATATACCACATTTACAAACACAAGCAATTCAAATAATATCCCAAGATCGTCCACAGGACGTCTTTCTCCCGCCATTCTCCCCCATCCACAGTTGTGTTATGTTTACAATGAAGTCTCCCTGAAAGCTTGCAAAATAATGTTGAAGCCTCTTTAACTCGCTTAGCGGTGAATAATTTAACACGCTTTCGTTTCAGATTTCCATAAACAATTAGAGAACATTTTCCGCTCTACAAAGGGGCTTTACAAGAGTTGAAGAACTTTCACTTCTACTTTGCGACGCTCATAAGATAGGCCTTAATAATAAATAATTATCTCCGGAACATTAATTAGGGTCGCGTGGGCACTTTGCGACACTACTCTTGTTCGCTAACTTTGTCATAAGCTGTTTAGATTATTAATCGTGTTTAGTGGAACGAGAGTAAGCGTGAAAAGAATTCAACAAAAGTGCAAAATGTTCGGGAAGGATAATGTTTTATGAGTTTGGCTGCATATGCGATTTGAGATAATATAAGTTAGTTAAGATTCTCCGGTTCTTTGTAATGTGAAGAAAGGAATATTTTGAAAAACTCAAAACTATTAAAAGCATTACAAAGTAAGTTATTTATTTCTCATGCCTTTTCTCTTACATAGGATTATGCAAAACAACAACCGTATGATATCTGATTACAGATAATTATTGGATGTACACATACTTTATTTTCACGATTTGTTGATTTAGTTTTAACAGATTATCGAACAATATTAATGTATTATATAACATGTATAATAAGCTGTATACTACTCACGCATTTATTACTTTTCCGTCTTTTTGCAATAAAAAAAGGTGACCTTTTTATGGACAACGTCCAGATAATTCGCTAGCCGCTTAATACGCATCTGGTTAATAGGAAAATGGCTATACAGTAGTCACCATTTATTCCGTTTGTCCACCGCTATTTTGATAACTTTAACCGAATGATAACATTAAACAAGGAGAAAAAATGTTTGAGATTTTTCGCATTGTGATGATATAGTAGTGTTGTAAATAGGTTGCTTAGGTTGTTGTTGAGTTGCTGTAGTGTATTGCGTTGAATAGTTGTATTAAAATTGTGTTGTATAGTTGTATTGTATTGTGTTGTATTTAGCACTATTGATTGAGGTGTTTAGTTGTATTTGAATTTGTCATTGGAACTATTGCTGTAGTGTATCTTCTCATATTGTTGCCATTGATTTGCATTGTCTTGGGTCCTCCTTGAAAGCTATGATCGCTCTTCACGTTTTGCGAACTTGTCCGATTGGATTGTCTTGCTCCTTTTGGTACTCCTCTTCTTCCCCTTTTCTCCGTTTTCTCATCTGAGATTTTTCCCACGTCCGGATTTCTTTATATCAAGTGCCCTTGGACTTTAACTCTGGAACAGGCAACATTGCTCTTCGCAATAGCTCGGTCAATTATAAAGTCTAAGTCTAAAGTCTAAAAATGTTTTCAAAACGGCTATTTCACTAATTATTACGAAAATATGAAGAAACATGAAAATAGCTATTTTCACAGCATTTTAATTAGGAAGATGCAAACGTCTGTTTATAAGCTGTTCATAATATATTTAGGGAGAAATTTCAGTTATGAACAGTTCATAACCTTACTGGAAATTACTGGACCGATGCTGAATCTCTAATCTTAATACTCGGACGGAACATGCCAATGCAAAATTTAAAATCAAGCAAAAATAGCAACCTTAGTTTGGAAGGGATGTTTATAGTAAAAACAAATTCTCCAGATTTTTTTTGGTCCTGTAGAAGAGGGACCTGTGTCTAATGCCCTCAAAATCGGTAGTTCTTGAAAAATCTACGTCAAACTACTTTTTTGACTAGTTTCAAATATTAACTAAAATCGAAACTGAACTGTCATTTCTCTGTCACTTGACAATTTTTATCATAAATTTCGAAGTTATTTGGCGACCTTACTTCAGTTTAAAAAATTTAGTCTATGATATTTTGATTCTATTAATGGAACCGCTGATCTTAGTTATAGTGTTTTCAATGCATTTGTGTACAGACAGGCGGTACTTGGCAATTCGCTAACAATATCCGAATGATAACATCAACCGCGCCGCAATCACATTAAACGACGTCTGCTGAATTTTTTTAATACTACACCTAATCGATATAATTTGCATCAAATATCGCTTATATTTTATCTAAATGACAGTTTTTACATATATTTATGGGTAATACACGTATATTTATGCTTGTATACTTAAATCACGTATATACTAATATTAACGAGCATGAGTAATTTTTATATTTATTTATTTATACGTATTATTGTACATCATGTAGAATAACGCCAGGATCTGAAAATTTTAGAAATATTCCTGTAAATTTCCCTTTCCTCGGCGAACGAGCTTCCCTAAATTTTCCTAATGTAAAATGGTTTCGTCTATGCAGTGATTGCTTTTCTTTGACCTTACAAATAGACAAACCCCCGCAAACTGCCTGCAAAGTCACGCCGAATCTTTTTCCTTCTAACTGTTGAACTTTACCGGTCTAATATGAGAATCGACCCATTGCGGCGAAACAAACACGAACTGATATTCAGTCTATGATTTCACCGAATCGGCCGTACGTTCCAATTTTCTAATTATTTACTCAAGGCCTAATGAGTAGCAGAAACAGCAACAAGGAAAGCAAGATATTTTATTAGATATTGTAATGCATTAGTAATATTACTCTGCATTCTTACTGGATTCCCGGTTTCTTTTAAAGAAGTAACATTTTTATACTTACTTGTAGTTTATCCACGACTACTTTTTGACTACTTTTCATTTGTTGTTTTCTTACTGTAACCACATGTATAATTCATGTGCAAGTGCACATCAGTATCGCCACTAAGGGAGGAGTTTCAAAAATGGACCAATGAGTTTCTATTGCTCTTGTAATGCTGAATTTTTGAAACTGTGCATATGAGCGCACGTTGTAGTGTACGTTTTATTTTGCATTTGATGAGCAGTTATAAATGTATTGGGGGTGTAAATGTTGCTATCATTTTAGTAGTAGAAATCTCATAGTGCTTTCATTTTATAAGTTTATTTAATCGTTAATATTTCAATTTCGCGAAACTTATCACACACTGTATATTCGGATTGACTTTCTTGGCATATTACTGCTCTTTATATCCAGAAAGTTACTGAAACTGCAGTTAGCCTCGATTATTATGCATTTACTAATACCTGTGGGTTAAGAGAATTCAGGTGTATAATTCTTTTATTGAGCTGAGAATAACTGGAAGTGTTACAAAGAATCTAGTATTTTCTTGTCTTAATGCATGCATCCCTTTGATTTTGAAAATGTAAGATTCAAAATACACTCATGTCCATAAATTAAGGATAATTCGGAGTCACGCGGAAATCGAACTCTAAAATAAATATATCACCTGTAAAATCACTACACACATCTTCAAGAATCATATATGCAAATTTCAGGAAGTAACCAGATGACACCGATGGTACGACACAATGACAAGAGTGTAAGAGAGTGATACTTAAGGAATACAGGCAAAGAAGTAAAATTGTTCGCAGGCGCTTTATAAGCATTTCAGTGCAATAACCGAATAGTTATGACACAAAGGACGCATTTGGAAAATTTTTTACGTGGTAGAATTATCGGCCGTCTGAAATGTGGGCGTACCCAACTGGAAGTATCAGACAAACTTGGAATTGCCCAGAGTGTCATCAGTGGCTTTGACAACGATTCCAAGATGATAGTAATGTGAGTAGACGTTTCAGCACAGGTCGCCCCAGAGTTACAACGCCGAATGAGGACCGGTATTTGGCAGTTACTGCCAAAAGAAACAGGCGGAGCACAGCCTCAGACCTGTCTCGTCAGCTCTCTTCAGCCACTGGTACGACAATTTCAAAGCAGACCATGTACAGACGCTTAGGGCAGATAGATCTATGTGCTCGTAGACCTGTCAGATGCGTTCCACTAACTGGAACTCACTGTCGCCTGCGGTTAGCCTGGAGTAGAGAGCATGCATTGTGGACACCGCAACAGTGGGCTTGTGTGATGTTTTCCGACGAGTCCAGATTTAGCTTTCAGTCTGATTCTCGCCAGACTTTCATATGGAGAGCTCCACGAACCCGTTACTACCAAGAAAACACCATTGAACGACACCGTTACGGTGGTGCAGGAGTGCTCGTTTGGGGTGGAATTATTCTGGGTTCCAGAACTGACTTGCATATTCAAATTGGAACCACGACAAGCCAAATCTATCGGGACGTCATTCTGGAACAACATGTGCTTATTTTTCGGGGCGCCATGGGCGCACAATTTGTGTTTATGGATGACAACGCCCGTCCTCACCGTGCAAACATCGTAAGCGAATGCCTTCAATCGGAGGATACCACCCGTATGGACTGGCCAGCATTCTCACCGGACTTGAATCCAGTAGAGCACGTGTGGGAGATGCTTGGCCGATGAGTTGCAGCCTGTCAACCTCCTCCTACATGTCTATCGGAACTTCGGAGAGCATTGCTTTTTGAGTGGTGTAATATCCTCCGAGATCAGATCGATAATTGATACTCAGCATGCCTAGGCGTTGTACGGACTGTATTGCATTGTCTGGGAGATATGCAATGTATTAACAATCATACCAACCATGTAATATATATTTTTTGTAAATAGGTGTTTTTTGTAATTTGCTCCGGGTTGAAAAAATCGCTAATTTTTTTTAATAATATCAAACATATAGCATCGTTTTTTGCTCTTTACCTTTTGTTTAATAAATAAGCTTTACAAATAAGTCAAATTTGTTTAGCTTCTAACTTTTTCGTTGTCTGATTTTGCATTATCCTTAATTTATGGACATGAGTGTATATATTGATATATATTGTGAATGTTCTGATTATATCTGTTGTTATTAAAAATATATATGGATAAATTAAATACATTCGTTGTGAATAAGATACATTAAAGTGCAGAACACACGCCTAGATGAGCAGCGTCCATGACCTGTCCAGAATCACAAAAAGCACCTAAAGGTGAGGCAGTCAGATTAAAACGAAGCAAATGAGCGTCAAGGCATTTATGTACAGTCAATAGTCTAAACTTTGCCACAGCAGTAGCACCAGGAGAGTTCGGCACACAGTCGGCTTTTAATAGCACCTTCCATGACTTATTTTCAGTAGCACTAACAGCAGCATTACGAAAGGATTTTTTATAAGTCCTATTGATTTCAAGTTGAGCAGAGTTACCTTTGGAGAATATCCGCACCTTTGTTTGCCAAAAAGTCTGCCATCTCATTTCCCCATAGGTCACAATGTGATGGCACCCACTAGAAAGCAACCTTTGTTTGAATTCTGCTCAACAGCTCCCTGCAGCTCTGGATACAAACATTTTGTTTTCATAGTTTCCTTGCTAAGGCCTGAAGAGCAGAATTTGCAGTCACAGTAGCAGATTTTGCGTTACCAAGGGTGCACCACGTGAAGGCTTGCTACATTACACCCCTTTGGTTATTATGATAGAACATCTTTTCATACAGACTATGCAAAGACTTCTACTATTTACATATATAATTATGCTTATATTTGATCTAACTTCTCACTGAAAATTTTCATGAGAAATGCACGATTTAATGTTTTAATTACTTCGTACCGGAAATTGCATGGCAAAAATTTTCAAACATCTTTCTTAAAGCGCGGCAAAGGTCATGTGAAATGACAGGATTATTACTGGAAGCTCATTGGTCCATTCTAGAAGCCACTCCTTCGGTGGCGATACAGACGTGCACTTACGAAATATGCTAACCGCATTCTTCTAAAATTAAATTATTCGCATAATTTTCCCTTCTCAATTTTCGGACGATAAAATTAGCAAAAAAGGGGGATAAAATACGAGAATAAATATAGTAGTTGCAACAAATTTAACGTATACCTAAATGACAGCTTTTACGTATGGTAGCAAAGCGTTATTTTAACTAATAAAGACATATATAATGTATGTATTCCAAATCTGAGCAGAAAATCCTTTCGTTTTTGTATATCAGGCTTGCGATGCCCAGCACATCTTTTTCGTCGTGCAAATCGAACACAAGTTTCATATCCACCCCCCTGCCACACTTCGCACATTCTTTTTCTCTCGTGTTGCACCTATCGAATCCCTCCTTTTTAAATGTAAAGAATGAAAAATGAGAATTCGTCTGTCAAAAGAACGCGAGGGAAATCTCAGAATTCATTCCTCAAACAGACGATAGATTCTTTTTTGTATTGAAGGAAACAGGTCTTTCTGCTGCGGCTGATCTCCTTCCCCCCCATACTTCTACAGTCATCTCTGTCGAGCTTCTCGCAGGAAGCTTCGTTTTCTAGAGGAAAGATCCTCCCGTGAAGATGATCCATTAGCTGTTAGAACAGAACATTTCCATAGTTATTGCTTGGTTTCTTGTTCGAAGGAATTATTCGATTATCCACCTCTATATTTACACGGAATATATATTATCGAAACATGTTTTATAACATGGTTTTACTTAGAACCACTACTATATTTATGAGTATTATATTTTCAAAATGCTTGTACATGGGTTTACTTATTTGATTTTTCACCGTACATTGACAGAATATGAAATATATTTTCAAAATGTTTTCTTACTGTATTAGTGACAACTGTATTTATACAGAAGGTAGTTTAAAATGTTTTTGCATGCTTTCACTATTAGATGATGTATTACTATGTTTACAAAGACTGTACACTTCTCCCTCCACCACCCCAAAATGTTTTTTAACATGATTTTATTTCTTGGTATTTATTTGAAATATAATTTCAAAACGCTTGTACATGGATTTACTTATTTGATTACCCAAAATATTTGCAGGAAATACATGTTCGAAACGTTTTCCTAGATCATTTTTGACAACTGTATTTATACGAAAGGCATTTTGAACATGAATTTAATTTGTTTCTACTTATTATACATCCCTATATATACAAAGAATATATTCTCTTCCTCAAAATTTTTTATATGGTTTTATTTAGTATTTATTCGAAATAAAATTTCAAAATGTTTGTTCATGCACAATTCTTCTTTGATTACTCACCATATATTGCAGGAACTTATTCTCAAAATATTTTCTAACTACATTTTTGACAATTGTATTTAGGATAATATTTTGGAATTTTTTTTTTTACATGGTTTTACTTATTATATGTCACTATATTACTTATTATATGGTTTTACTTATTATATATAAAGAATATATTCTCAAAACAATTGTTTAATGATTTTACATATTACAACATTCATTATACTATTTATTCGAAATGAATACCTAATAAATTTGATTTTAGGAGCTGATTATTTTTCTCCGTCCTAAGGTGTGGCCAAATATATGGTTCGAGCCTGTGGCTCAAAGTACAAGTGTTGTTTGGGTGATTGCTGGGAAAGTCGGAAATAATATAGAAGGCACAAAAACAGCAAATTAACACTTCATTAAACTAGAAGAAACTATTAATATTGATTAAGAAAAGTGTTTCTGGAAAATGGAGGATGTTGTCGATGTTGGGAAGAATGAATTTCTGACACCCGAGGAACAATTTTGTGAATCACATTTTTCAAAAGACTTATTTTTATAATTCAGATGGTCGATCTGTTGTAAAACTTCGATTTTATAAATCGCATCTAATGTTGGGTGTCTATGGAAGAAAATTGCAAAGATAATTGCGAATTTGAAAAACAGTATAAAGATTTTATGTCTGAATATGAACTGTTAGGTCATATGACTGCGATTAATTAACGATAATTTATCTAACAGATCGGATGCAGAAAAGTTTTATCTTCCTCATCACGCGATCATTAAACTTTCTAGCACAACGACAAAATTGAGAGTAGTTTTTGATGTATCCTGTAAATCTGAAAATGGTATATCATTGAATTCCCTTTTAGAGATAGGTCCGAAGTTACAAAGAGATATTTTTGAGATTTTGATTAATTTTCGATTTCCTAAAATTGCTTTCACGGCCGACGTAGAGAAGATGTATCGTCAGGTGATAGTAGCCCCTGAAAATCAGAATTATCAACTGATACTATGGCGATACAATTCCAGTGATGAAATAGTACGTACAAGTTGATGACTGTTACGTACGGTATTTCCTCTGCTTCATTTTTAGCAACTCGATGTCTGAAGCAGATAGCTTTAGATTCTAAGGAGGAATCAGATGTATCGCTTATATTGCAAGAAGATATGTATATGGACGATTTATTGTCGGGTGCAATGATGCAGTATCAGTCTGCAAGAAATTATCTTCAATTTTACATGCTCGTGGTTTTGATTTGAGGAAGTAGAATTTCAATTCTGTAGAATTCGTAACTAAATTTAAGGAACATTCTTCACTCAATTTCGATTTCGAGATATCTCCTAATTCGAGTCCTAAAGTCTTAGGGCATTTTTGGAACTCAAATACTGATACCTTCAGCTTTAAAGCTACGTTTCAACTCAACGCACCTATAACATAAAGACGCATATTGGCAGAATCTGCTCGCATTTTCGATCCTTTAGGTTACCTGTCTCCATGCACTATATTGATTAAAATATTTTGTCAAAAGTTATGGTTAGTTAAAGGTGACTGGGATTCATTTGTTCTCCAGCACCTCTCAGATGATTGGTTTAAATTTCGAGAAACATTCAGTGAAATCTATAATTATGAAATTCCGAGATGTGTCATACTTACAACGGACAGTGTTATTCAACTACATGGATTTTGTGATGCTTCTTCGCTGGCCTAAGCAGCAGTCATCTACTGTCGCCAAAAATGCAATGGTACGGTTAAGGTTAATCTTTTGGTTTCAAAGACTAAGGTCGCGCCTAAAAAGTAAGTATCCATTCGTCGATTAGAACTTTGTGCTGTATATTTTTTTGACCAAATTAATTCGATCTCTTTTAAACACTTTAAAGAAGTTTAATTTAGAAATTTATGTGCTTGGACGAATTCCAAGGTACTTCTGTCTTGGTTATCCGAACATCCACGTAAGTGGAAAACTTTTGTTGCAGATAGAAGATCTCAAATCATAGAAGTGATACCTATTCAAAATTGGCATCATGATCCTTCTAAAGAAAATCCTTCAGGCATTGCATCTTGTGGTACTGAACCTCAATACGCGAATCTAGTGATTTATTAGTCAATTTGTTCGAACATTATTCTTTTCGTTGCAAGATTATTCGTATTCTGGCTTACTGCCAAAGATTTATTACTAACTGCGAAATGCATATTGTTACTCAGAACATTTCGCGTAGCGGTATTAACTCCAACTACATTATACCGCTAATATTCCTAGAGATTCGTGAAGTGGAAAAGTTCATTATTCGTTGGATTCAGAATCTTTATTTCCAGGATGATTTGGAATGTATTAAGGGAAGGAAACCTTTATCTAAGCAGAGTGAACTACTTTCTCTTTATCCGTTTATAGACAAAGATGACCTATTACGGGTGGGAGGACGTCTTCGAAATTGATTTTTAGCATTTACTTCAAACATCTTATAATACTTCCTTCTCAACCTAAATTTAGTGAATTACTAGTGAAAGAATTTCATATTGCTACCTTCATGCTGGTCCATCTTTATTATCCCACCTCATCAAAGCAATCTTAGTGCATTATTGGAGGGAATAGACTAATAGGCAGTTGTATCAACCACTGCTTACTATGTATCGATTTAAAGCTGCTTCAACTGCGCAATTGATGAGTGACTTACCTGAACATCCTGTGACTTTGGAATGAGCTTTTTTTCGCATCTGGTGTGGACTATGCTGTCCTATTACCTTTAAACTCAATAAGGTCGTGGTTCTAAAGCAACAAATTGTTATACAGCTGTGTTTGCTTGTCGACTAAAGCTGTGCATACAGAAGCAGTCAGTGATCTTTCGGAAGATTCTTTTATTGCTGCACTTAGACTCTTCATTTCGCGCCGCTATGTACGACGTCACATGTACAGAGACAACAGTACCAATTTTGTGGGCACATGCCGAAAACTGCAGGGACTAGATCAGATTTAGTCTTCTTTGTATGCAAAAGAATCAGTGTCAAGAGAACTAATTCAGTCATCTGTTGAATGGAATTTGGTACCGCCTGCTTCACCACACTGAGGAGGAATTTCGGAAGCTGTTATTCGCTCCGAGAAATTTAACCCGAGAAGAGTATTGAGACAGATTCCTTTAACCTACGAAGAGTTGCCACCGCTACTTACCTATATCGTGGCTACGTTGAATTCGCGTCAACTTACGTGAACTATTATGATTTTGACTTTATTAATGTTTTAACCCCATCTCATTTTATTACACGCGATACTTTGACAGGTGATACTTTGACTCATTCCACACACTCATCTGCTTGCTCTCACGAGTTCTATGTGGGAACTGATATGCAGAACCTTAGACGTGGATTTTGGAATCGTTGGAAAAATGAATATCCGATTTCTCTTCAGCAGCGATCCAAGTGGCAGCACACCAAACCTAACCTGAAGATAGACACTTTGGTTCATGCCATCGATGGATCACCACCTTTAACATGGTCCTATAGGGCTTGTTATCGATGTCCATCCTGGTAAGGACGTATTAGTTCGCGTCTCCACAGTCAAAACTAAATCTGGTGTCTTCAAAAGACCAACTAAACTTTCACCTTTGCCTTTGTATCAGGACTGAACTTGATAGGGTGGGAGTATGTTTACTTTCATGCCTTTCGATTTAATTTATACTTTTCATTGCCCTGCCTTGGCAACATTCTTTGTCGTCGATAGAATTCGTTCGCTAGAATATAGCTGACCAATAACTGTTCTAATACTTATTTTAAAACTTAACTCTGTTATTACTAGATGTTGATATATGAACATTTTATCATTGAGTGCATAGTTTGGTTTGTATATACTAAGTATATAAGGTATTTCTCCCGCCTTCCTACCATGCCTTCGTGCTGTGGTGGTCTCCACGCTGGGAGCGTATTCCAGAGGTCCGTGGCTCGATTCCCGGCAAAGGCGTTCCTAATTTTTCAAGTGTTCTGCTTCCCCCCCCAAAAAAATCTTAATGTCTCTACAAGGGTAGCTGAAATTATTAAAGTTATTTCGAATCGAAACTACTTTTTCGATTTCAGCGCCATTCTAATATAGAAACGTAAACAAATTGCAATTATAGATATTTTCTTTTTCTTTTTTTCTCCTTATTTTTCATCTAACTCTATAAGAAAATCTAACCCTATATGAAAAGTTCGAGTGATTGCAGATTTGAATGTTCCTAAAACCTTTAAGGAATCGGATTTGAAAATATTTGGTATTACTTTACTCTTAATCTTTCGGAACATTTTATTTGAAACACATTTCAACACAGTTCGCTTCATAAAACGAATACGAAACTATTCTTTTAAACCAATTTGAAATCTACACAAGTTGAACGGGCCATTTATTATCATTTAACTTTTCGGGAAGAACAGATCATTTTCGCAGTAAATAAAGGAGCAGAATCAATACTATTATAAAATGAACATAAATAAATTCGTTTGCTTATTAATTACCATATCCAAAACAAAATTTTAGCGACACTGGCTTTCAAACAAGTGCAAAGATCTTTAATCACAGGAATATCTGTTCTCGTCCACTTTCATGTTCTCGTCAGTGCTTTAACTAATTACCGAACGCTCTTAACAGATCCCTCGGAACAATGGATGTCATAAACCATTTGTCCGGGGGGATGGAGGAGGTAGCAGCAGCTACTAAATTTGACACGTTAAGAGGGTGCGGGGAAGACATTTCTCGGTTGCAGTTAATCGCCGTCTAACACACCCTGTGGCAGATACGGAGAGATGATTTCTCCCTCCGGGATTCGGACCCCCCCTTGGGCGAGAGCACTTAATTACTTTGCCACCCGATGAGAAAATGTTCGAATCACGGGTCTGTCGCCTAGTTGTTAGAAACGTTTGTTTTCCCAGTTCATGGATCAAAAATGTTTGTAAGCTAGTTGTTGAACAAGGAGCGACGATAGATTTTAAGTTGTTTATTGTTTCGATTTTATATTTATAGAATCGACGCTACAAAGATTGCTTAGGATAGACGTTGCACAAGATCCACATTGAGTAAGATCGATGTTGCAAAAGATCTACTCTACGTAAGAACACACAGTGCGTAGATTCGCCTCTGCACAGGATCCTAATGGCGTAGATTAACGCTACAAAAAAAAAAAAAAAAAAAAAAAAAAAAAAAAAAAAAAACACTTTGCATAGAATTCGATGTTACGCAAGATCTACAATAGTCAGATCTGACACTGTATAGTATTCACATTGCGTAGGATCGATGTTGTATTGTAAGGATCTTAAGTTTTACTAACGTTTATTTTTATTTTAAATCTTTACTATCACTTCTTATTTTCTACTTCCGGCCAGAATTATAAGCGTTAAGGTTTTTATGCAAAGTTTGTCTGGCGAACGCCAAGTATTTAAGTTGTGGCCTTTTGCCAAGCGAGAGAGAGGAAGCAGTGAGTTCGAAGCAGGCCGCTTACCTTAGAAGTTACGCAGTTGCTTGTTGCCTTCCATGCCAGAGGTTTTAATTCTCTTGATAAATTTAAACGTATTGTAGTGTTCTCAGTTATCTGTACTACATACGCCTTCCTGTTAATATAAGGCCAATCTTCCACGTTTATTAGTTTAAAGTTAAATTAGAGTTTAGTTTTATTTTTATACTTTTACGTTAGACCCCAAGTAGCGGGTCAGTGTATTCCGAAGTACGGAAGTTATTGTATATAGAGAAAAATAAAGGGTTTTGTATACCCTTCATGTGTATCCTGTCTACTTACCACAATTAGTGAACATAGCTTTAGTAAGCTCTCTGTTCCGAGTCAGGTCCTTGTATGTTCCCGAAGAAGGTTAGAAGGAACTTTGAACCTGATAGTGGCGCCCAACGAAGAAGAATAACCATGGCCGAGTTTCAAGAAGAACCTGTGCTGCCTGCAGAAACGGCTCAGAATCCAGAAATGCCAGCTGCCGACCTGGAAAGATTTGGTTACATCGTCCAGACCATGCGCGCTGCGATGAAACCAGAAACAACATTTAATGGAAACTCACCGGTAACCAGTTTTTTGGAAAAATTGGATGACCACTTCATGCTCTACCCCGTGCAGGAGTTTCAAAAAGTTACCTTAGCTACCAGCGCTTTGAGGGGCCAAGCGCTTAACTGGTTCAAATGTATAGGCAGAAGTCTCTTGGGTCAAGCAGGAAGTCCCACCTATACTTACGAAAATTTCAAGACTGCGCTACTAAAAGCCTTCCCTGTTGTAAGGGATCGTGCGAAATTAGAAACGGAACTTTTCAGTATATATCAACAAAGAACCGAAAACCTCTCAAGCTTTATTTTAAGAAAAATTCAGGTCTTCAAGCTCTTGTATAGAAACCGTCCGGATCCTGAAATAATTCAAGTGATTTTGCCGAGGTTACTGCCCCAAGTGCAAGACTTTATTGAATTAAGAAATCCGACTACACTGGAAAAGTTATTTGAGCTAGCAATCCAGTTTGAAAGTAGAAGAACGGCGGACATTGAAAGAAGACGCCAATATCAACAGCGAAACCAATTTGGTACGCCAAGACTACAGCAAACTCAAACACACGGCTACGGAGGCAAAGCGAATCAGTGGGCAAGGAAACCCGAGAATTCAAAAACAGTCGGCGAACGTCGACAGTTCAATAGCAATCCAGGAAAAAAGTCTCAAGGCCAGGGGAAAAAGAAGGAAAGCACGGAAATGAAAAATAATTTAAACTAAAACGGATTTCTGTTGACGGGAGGGTGCGGAAATCCGAAGGCCACGAAAACCCCTCTTCCTACAAGTTAAATACAGTAATGGTGAAAAATTTGACTCTTCCGAAGATTGAAGTCTTGGTGAATAATATCCCAGCCACCGCACTCCTGGATACCGGCGCGCAGTGTTCCTGTGTGGCAGAAGATTTCTTTAGGAAGTATTTTCGAAAATACCGCATATATAATGCGGATAATACGACAGTGTTAGCGGCGCAAGGAGAAAAATGTAAGTGCGTAGGTAAAGTACCTTTGTATATCCGTATCAAGGACGAACAAGTAAAGGTGATGTTTTTTATAGTAAAGAATCTGCAAGCACATTTAATTTTAGGAATAGATTTTCTTTCAGAAGCACAAGCTACGCTGGATTTTAATGAAGCGTCCCTTAAGCTGACAATGAAACCAGTTCGTACAGAAAACGCTGAACCGCCGATGTTAAAACTTGACCACCTCCCTAATGACGAGCAAGGAAGAATCCGACAAGTGGTAAGTGAATTTGCTTCGTTATTTAGTGATATTCCAAGATTTACTCAGGTTACTAACCATAGTATTGACACCGAAGATGCAATGCCAGTTCGTCAAAAACCATACCGGTATGATAAGAATAAGGAAAAAATTATAGAATGGCATATTACCGATATGCTACGTAAAAAGATCATAACGCCCATCTCAAGTAGTTATGCTAGCCCGGTGGTTTTATGTAAGAAAAATAATGACTATCCTTTGACGCATCCAAAAAGATGGAGATTCGCTATTGATTACCGTAAATTAAACTCCATAACTAAATATAAGGTATATCCGTTACCGATTATAGAAGAAATTCTAAGGAACATAAAATCAACCAAATTTATGACGACTTTAGACTTAACGACTGATTATTTTCAAATAGGGGTGAGGCCTGAGGACGTGCCTAAGACTGCTTTTATAACCAAGTCTGGCACTTATGCATTTTTGCGTATGCCGTTTGGCCTTACAGGGGCCCCGGCAACATTTCAGCGATGCATGGACATTGTGTTAAGACCTGTTCTTGGAAAGTCCACATTTATTTATTTAGACGATATCATTATTACTAGTGATAATCTCGACCGACATGTACAGGATTTAAGACAGGTGTTTTCTTTATTAAATGAGGCCGGTCTAAAAGTTAATGTCGAAAAGTGCAAATTTGCAGCCCCTGAATTAAAATATTTAGGTTACAAAATATCTCAAAAAGGGATCGAGACAGATGAATCAAAAATAATCGCTGTACAAAAGTATCCGATTCCAAACACGGCAAAGAAGCTCTGTTCTATTCTAGGACTTTGTTCATATTATAGGTCCTTTATAAAAAATTTTGCAGCTATTGCTGAACCAGTGTTAAAATTAAAAAGGAAAAAGGCAAGATTCTCGTGCACGGCCGAAGCCAATAGTGCTTTTGAAAAATTAAAACAAGCATTAACGCAAGCCCCTGTGTTGAAATTTCCTGAAAAGGATGAGAATTTAGAAATTTCAGCGGATGCTTCGGATTATGCGGTAGGAGCGGTACTTTCGCAAAATCAGCAGCCCGTGGCATTTTTTAGCCGAACTTTAAATCAAACACAAAGAAACTATTCCGCGACCGAGAGAGAGGCACTTGCAGTTCTGTTAGCAGTGCAAAAGTTCCGAGTCTATTTTGGAAAGGCGCCGATAACAGTGTACTCTGATCATGCGGCGGTAACTAGATTGTACTCAGGGAAAAATTTATCCCCAAGGTTAATAAGATGGGCACTCAAGCTGCAAGAATATAATCTGGTAATCAAGCATACCCCCGGAAAGGAAAATATCGTAGCAGATGCCCTATCAAGAATTAAAATAGATGAACAAGGGAATACCGTAAAGGTGGCAATGCTCACAGCATGTACAATAAATTCCCGAGAAACTGTAATAACTGAACTGGGTAAGGATCCTGAGTTTGGAAGCATTTATGAGTATTTGAAGGATCCTGAAAATTTTAGCCACCAAGATATTGTGGCGATAAGAAATAGGGCGGCCCATTACGAACTAATAGATGGTCTATTATTTTATACAAAAACTACGAATTCCAACAACGAATTTCGACCTGTTATCCCAGCTAGTCTTAGATTAAATATCCTGCAGGAGCTCCATGACAGCCCTTTAGCTTCTCATGCTGGTAGTCGAAAAACTATCCAACGCGTACGCGAGGCAGTCTACTTTCCTGAACTGCAAAAGTTAACAAGGGCGTATGTCCAGTCCTGCCCAACATGTCAAGCAGTTAATTATATTAATTTCCGCCCGGCCGGGTTTCTAAATAGTATTAAATCCGAATTTCCAAATGAAATAATTGGCATCGATTTATTGGGCCCTTTCTCAAAAAGTCAGTTAAATAAAAGTCGCTATCTCCTTGTTATGGTTGATCATTTTAGTAAATGGACCGAAATTGTTCCCTTAAAACGAGCCTCTGCGAAATTAGTTACTGATTCTATTTTAAATAAGTATATTTTAAAATACGGGGCGCCCCTAAAAGTTATATATCGGATAATGGTCCTCAATTTGTAAGTAATACTCGTATATTTGAAGACATGTGCCAAAAACTGGGCATACGTCATTTAAAAATGGTCCCGTATCGGCCGCAATCAAATATAGCGGAACGGGTCAATAGAAATATAGTGAAAATTATCCGTAGTTATGTTAAAAATTTTCATAAAAGCTGGGATAACTATGTCAATGAATTTGCTTTCGCCCTTAGGACCGCAAAACATGATACAACGGGCAAAACTCCTGCTGAGTTATTTCTAGGCAGAAAGATTATAACACCGTTAGATAAATTATTTTATGTGCAATAAAGAGCCCCAGAATTTAAAATGGGTGATATAGAAAAACTAATTAAGGAAGCAAAGAAGAATACGGAAGTAGCACAAAGAAAACAGAAGCTCTATTATGATATGAAACGACGGGGAGTAACTTATAAAGTAGGGGATGAAGTTTTAAAAATTAAGCATTCACTTTCTTCAGCACCAGAAGATAAGACTGCCAAATTTTTTCCACGATTTGAAGGACCATATGTTATAGAAAAAATAACTCACGCTGTAGTAGTGTTAAAAGCCAGAAATGGTGAAACCTACTCCGCAAACGTTGATCAAATCAAGCCCTACTGCGATCGTAATAAAATGCAAATATTTTCAGATCTTTTGCAGGATCCGGCACGGCAGACACCGCAGGCACAAGCTCCAGAAGTGGAAAAAGGACAAGTACAAAGGCAAGCCAATAAGAGGCAGAAGCAAGTGAAAAGAAAATTGCCCCGCGGAAAAATTGAAAATAGCAAGAAAAAGAAGCCGTTCCACCGTCCAGAAAAGAGAGTTCACGAACACCCCCAGAATGAAGAAGGGAGAAGGACGACGTATGTGAAGAGAACCAGGAGAAATGACGGCAACTATAACCCTGCTCTAAAACGGAAGATCTACTCATCCGACAGGACTCTCCGCAGTAAATGTAGCCGAACTGTGGAAGGGCCATCAGCGGCGGAGGAAAAGTTACAAGGAAAATTTGAACGGCCAACAACGAGGTCCAAGCAGGAACACGACAGAAGTTTCCCGGTTCCGCCAAGACCAGCTGCCATCAAACGGCCAAGACCACAAGCAGAGGAGAAAAAGAAGGTATTCAAGGGTGACCGAACTGGTGAAAAAAGGAAGCTTCCAGAGGAAGGCACTGAAGGGCGAGCCCGTACAAGAAGGAGGATAAATCAAACTACTATCTGCAATACCTTTAAAGACTGGGCCCAGAAAAGGATGTCCGAATATCACAAAGATAAGTAAAATTTTATGTTAATTTGCAAACTTAAGTTAATCTTTCATTCTTACTGCAAGTGGCAGATTTCAAGAAGTTTTAGCTCATGCGAGGTCTACCTTTATCGCCAAAAGGGTGAGAAATGAGTTGTTACCGATTTTCGTATTATGTTTTTAAATTACTCGCGCGTAAAACTAAAGTTGATGTATAATAGCGTTGTGTAAAGACTTAAATATTGAAAAAAAGTTATTGTATAAATTTTATTTAAAACATTCTAGCAAGAGAGAAGTTTTAGTCTGAAAGACTTTTTGAAATGTATTATTTCAATGTAGAAAGAATTGGCACTTGCTTTGAAAAGAATAGAAGTTAACAATGTACTACTAATATATGTTTTCAAATGTGTAAAATTAACGGCAGGTTGATATGTTCTTATATACAATGTGAACTGCTATTTTAAATGTTAAGAAATACCGTGATATGGTAAAAGTGAATGTTAAAATTTTTTTATTCGTGTGACTGTAAAAAGACTAAAGCATGGCGGATATGTGTTAAAGGTTGAATGATGTAGTTAGGCTCTCTGACGCTACACTTTAGAGTTAGACACTTTCAGAATAGTACCTCAGGGTTTAGAGTTGAAATTAGGGTGTGTTAAGAGGTCTTGTTATGTTGAATTTTAACACGTTAGTGTTTTAATTGTAGGAGGAAGTGTGGAACACGTAGACAGAAACACATTCGTGTTTGGTGTTCTTTTACAACACATGTCAGAGAGCACGGGGAGAGATAATTAAAATAGTCATGAATGAAATAAGAATGTTAAGAGAAGTATAATTGTATATGTTACTTGCCATTTCATTGTGTAACATTTCATTAAACTAGTTTTCCTTCCAGATCTCTGGAAGGAACCAGAATTGAATAAAAGCTCCTGTTTAGATGCAGTACAGATGAAAAAAAATTGTTGTATATCCTGGGAGCTGCTATTGTAAAAAAAAACAAATTTCTTTCTTTTAAATTTCTAGTTTCTAGCGAAGTATGTTTGTAAAAGATTGGCCTCGCGTTAGATTCTAGAGCTAAAAGTTTTCAACAAGGTCGTTTTAGACCTCAGTTTCAAACTAATTAACTCTGGCAGGAAGTATGTAAGGATCTTAAGTTTTACTAACGTTTATTTTTATTTTAAATCTTTACTATCACTTCTTATTTTCTACTTCCGGCCAGAATTATAAGCGTTAAGGGTTTTATGCAAAGTTTGTCTGGCGAACGCCAAGTATTTAAGTTGTGGCCTTTTGCCAAGCGAGAGAGAGGAAGCAGTGAGTTCGAAGCAGGCCGCTTACCTTAGAAGTTACGCAGTTGCTTGTTGCCTTCCAGGCCAGAGGTTTTAATCCTTTTGATAAATTTAAACGTATTGTAGTGTTCTCAGTTATCTGTACTACATACGCCTTCCTGTTAATATAAGGCCAATCTTCCACGTTTATTAGTTTAAAGTTAAATTAGAGTTTAGTTTTATTTTTATACTTTTACGTTAGACCCCAAGTAGCGGGTCAGTGTATTCCGAAGTACGGAAGTTATTGTATATAGAGAAAAATAAAGGGTTTTGTATACCCTTCATGTGTATCCTGTCTACTTACCACAATTAGTGAACATAGCTTTAGTAAGCTCTCTGTTCCGAGTCAGGTCCTTGTATGTTCCCGAAGAAGGTAAGAAGGAACATTGAACCTGATAGTATATGATCTACGTGCATAGATTTGACTCTGCAGGAATTGACGCTATAAAGAACTACATTTAACCATTTAACACACGTTGTAGATGACTGCTTATGATAAAAATTAATTGACTGCGTAGGATCGATTTTACAGAGGATCCGCAGTACGTAATTTCATTGTTAAAACAAAATAATAGGATCTATACAGAACAATGTTTTCGATGTGTAAGATCGATGTTGGACGGAATCCAGAAGGTGTAGATTCGACACTGCGCAGGAACAAGATTCCGTAGCATTGAAATTGCACATGATCCATACTGCGAAGAATCATCATTGCTCAGAATCAGCATTGTATAGATTGGTTTATGTGATTATGGTAAAGCCTCGAGGGCTATCTGCCTAAGGGGAAGGATGCCTTCGTGGAGGACTTACTATGGAAAACTGGCTCATATATAGGGTAAACCACGAAAACGCCCATGCCAAACGCCAGCCCGTTGGCAAACGTTGGATAAATCCATACGGTGTAACGTTCATATGCTGTAGAACGGACAAAATGCAAGAAATATACTGCATAAGATCGACGTTTTACACAATCTACATTGAGTTGGATCAACGCTGCACAGGATCAACAGTCCGTAGGATCGATGCTGCAGGAGATTTACAATGCGTAGATTTGGCACAGAATAGGATCCCATTGCACAGGCATTAAAGTGCGTCGATTGAATGTTGCACAAGATCCACCTGCGTAGGATCGATGTCACACAGGATTAAAATTGCATAGGATTCCCATTGTATAGAATCGATGCTGCACAAAATCCGCACTATTCGATCAACAGTGATCTACACTGCGTAGACGTGATCTACAAGATCTACATTGCGTACGATCGATATTGCACAGGATCCACATTGTGTACACTATCGATCCTTCACAATCCACAGTTCGTAGATTCCATAATATGTAGTATCAACGCTCCACAGGACCCATACTGCTCCGCAATATATAGCTTCGACACTGCACAAGAAGAAAACTGCGTAGTATTCATGGTGCATATGATCCACACTACGAAGAAGCTACGTCATATAATATTGACTCGCCGTAAAATCGACTCATCAGAACAAAGACTGCGTAGCATCGATGTTGCTCGAGAACCACATTGCGTAGGATTAATGTCGCATAACATCTACATTGCATAGTATTGACGACGAACAGAAACCACACTGCGTAGAATCTACATTGCGTACAATCGACTTTCCCCGAAATCCACACTACGCATGCATGATCAGTGCGGCTCAGGAACCACTCAGTGTAAGATTATGTTTAGGAAGATTCACAGAACATAGATTCGACACTGAGTAGAATCCACACTGCGTGCGATCGATGCTGCACAGGAATCAAGCTGCATAGGATCGATGTTGCACAGGATCCACAGTGCACAAGATCAATGCTACACAAGATCCATAGCTCGTAGATTCAGCACCGGATGGAATCGACACCGGATAGGATCCACAGTGTGTAGGATTGACGCTGCACACTAACTACACTGCGTGAGATCGATATATCGTAGTTTTAATAGCGGCATCCGACTGGCATTAAACGATATATTGCAAAGCATATACAATTTAACTTTTCGATCAATGCATAATCAAAACGTTAAGACTTCGATTAAATTGTCTTTTCTTTTCTTTTTTGTATTAATAAGATTTTTAATGTATTTTAAGATTCCAAAAATATGTTATTAATATTTTAATGAATTTTTTTAACAATCTTAATCTGATAATAGTACAAAAAAAATGTCATTAAACTGCAAATATTTCTAGTTTTTAATCACTGAAAAGTCGGCTATATGCCAATACAAAGTCTACCAGCATTTTCTAACGCACGAAATGTATGAGGTTGCAGAGTTTTCCTGTTAGTTAACCAGTTATTATAATTGATTTAGCTTGTTTTTTCCATATTTTCCCCCAAAATGCAAATTAGATGGCAGTGTATTTAAGCTGAGGGTTTTGTATCTACCTTTTGGCACTCACACCGCGTTGTTAGATTTTGCCAGCTCTATCTAAATTTTCTCGGCTCTGCATTCTTTCGCAGGCCATTGCTTTAAATCTTGCGCATCAGATAAAGTTAGTCAGCTCAGCTTACAATTTAATATATTGCCTGGGGGCTCTAAGACTACTTTTATTAACGTTTAAATTCAAGCACCTATGATGGATTAATTTACATCATCTCAAGTAGTGGTTTATTTGTAGCAGAAGTAGTGACATTTTCTGTTAAATTTCAGTTTAATCAAAACATAAATAAACCTTTGCAAGTCTCTGTCATACTGTTTTCAGACGTAGCGACAGTTTGCCTGATCTCTAGTGGGGTTGTAGGACTCAAATTCAAGTTTAAAAAGTTTAAAAGTTTAAAAAGTTAGATTTAAGATTATAAAATGAATTTTTAAAATTTTAAAACATGGAAACGTGAATTTTTGCCTTCGAAAACATACTGGAAGTATACGTTTATAAGCTACGGTTGCCAAAATAATAAAGACCAAGTAAGGACTTTAATGGACGTAATTATAGTTATGGATAATGGGATAATTTATAGTAATATATTGCAAGGTAAAATTTCTCCTTTCATATTGGAGGTTTTTATTGTGACGTATGTGCTTGTGGTATAATATTGTCATGTTACATCATCAGTGAACGAATTTCTGTTTTAGCATAAAGAAATATTAAGACATTAATCCATGCACTATAGCATTAAAAATACAGCTGATGATGATTTATTAAAAACACTTTTTTGAAGGATCTATGAATAAACTATCCCTTTTTAAAAATAACCTGGGTATAAATGTTTGTCACCTCATCAGAAACCATTTTTTAAATGATATTTTATTTCTTGTTAGGTACATATGCGAACATTTTTTCAATCTGTGTGTGGTCCGTATATAGAAAAAATCCAGAAATATATAAATTTTAATATTTTCCACAACGAACGAAAAGTATTTCTTTCTGATTAAACTAATTCCAGTCCAACGATTCTAAAGTTCAATGCAAATCCAACTGATTTTAAAGTTCACTGCAAATTCAACTGCAATATGAATTCTATATTCAGCAAACTGCAGTTCAGAGCAGAATTTCTTTCATGTAACAAGTACATCAAATTATGCTCCCAAAAAGCTTGGAAAGGATAAAATTGTTTCAAAGTATACTATTTTTTGGTGCACGAAAGCATGCTATTGTTTAACAATAAAATACGCAATATGGAATGCGGATTAGCTTATTTCTGCCCTTCTCAAATATATTCACATTATTTTGAATACCCTATTAAATTTTACCTTTTTAACTGGGAACGCTGCTATTAGTTCAAATATCGACTGTTTCATTTTCTATTTTCGTTTTTATCGAATAATTCCACGAAAGGGTGCAAAGTAGCATCATTTATATATAGATATCACTTCTACAGCAAAATTCCTTCTTTTTTTCTTTCTTTCTTTCTTTTTTTTTTTTTTTTAACACATGCAGAGAACCCCAGCGAATCTTTCTCAAAGAAACTATCAGATATCCGGCTCGGTAATTGGAGATCTGGATAATTCAGTTCTGAATAATCAGAAAAACTGAATATTATTATTGCCGTTGTTTTGAATGTTTGGATTATTGTTTTGAATTGTACGGATTATTGCTTTGAATGCCCGGAAAACTGCAACGGGATATACAGATAACCAAAATAAATAAATAAATAAATAAATAAAAATTAATAACAGATAATTGAAGTATTTAATATCCATATAATTCCAGTTCTCGGGGTATCCGGCAGGGAATAAAAGTTACGATTACGTAGATAATTGGAGTTTAAATATATGATCAGTTAGAGTTCTGGATGTTCGGATAATTCAATTCTGGATATCTGGATCATCAGACGTCTGAATATCTTAGTTATTGAAACTCGAGTACGCGTATAATTCGAGATCTTTGGATATCTGGCGGGAAATGAAGTCCTAATTATTCAGATAACTAGCGATTTTAATATCCAAATAATTAGGGTAAGGTGTATCCGGTTGGATAATTGGAGATCTGGATTATTGGAGATCTGGATTATCAGAGATCTGAATACCCGAGTAATTGAAGTTCTGAATATACGGATAATTTCCAAGAATATCTGCACAATTGATGCTTTGTATAGCTGGATAATTGAGTTCCAAATATCTGAATAATGGGAATTCGGAATATTTGGTAACTTTGACAGGTAGTTTAAACTCCGGATAGGTGTTATGAGTATCTGAATAACCGAAGTTCTGAATATCTGTATAATTAAAATTTTAAATATATAGACAATAAAATATTTATGAATATCTCGATATTTACAATTCTTAATGAATTGCTATATGGAATATGAAATGCGAATTAGCTTATTGCCACACTTTTCTCGAATAAATATATATTAATTTTAGTGCGTTTTTCTCTCTATCAATATACATTGGCTGTACTATTATAACCTCAAATATCATTGTTTCATTTCCTTTTGCTTTTGTTTTTACTGAAGAATTAGGTAGTAGGGGACATAAGGATCCTTCTGTAGCAATTATCGTCTCTCTCTCTCTCTCTATATATATAAGGAAAAGTGTCCATTTGTTTGTTTGTATGTGTGTAATTCAGAGAAATCTATAATGTTATTTCAATTTTGATTAAACTTTGCTCACTTAACCTTCAAATCAAGATGAAGGTCACCATCTACATAAAATTTCGAAAAACCACCTCTCGGGTTCAACACTCAGGCTGTTTACATTGACAAATTGCGCTCACGAACCATCTTGTATGCACGTCACCCATCGTTGGTTTACGTCGCCGTTGTTGCGTTCCCGCTAACATTTCTTGCTAAAACGGTTGGATTGCGCCATGTTCGTTTGCTCTTGAGAAGAGTGCAGAAAGTTTGATGCAGAATTCATATGCGTTCTCAGTAACTTTTCGAAAACATTTCAAAAACGATGAAGAAATCAGCCAAACTGAATGGCGATTATCTGTAAAAATATATATATATATATAACCAATAACAAAGTAAGTATCAGTTCTTACTAAAACCGTTAGATGGCGCAGTGCTAGTTATCTTTCTAGAACAGTGTAGAACTTACAGAGCAGAATTTAAATGCGCTTTATATCAGCTTTTCGCGAATGCGCAGAAAACGAGGTTTCGAAACGAAAAAGTACCTCCAGCCCACTAAATGAAGTTCCTTGACTATGAAAAACCCGGGAAACGCCGAGTACTTTAGCTAATTTAATAATAAAATACTCGTCATAAAATCCAAAATGAATAGCTTATTTTTTTCCCTTCAAAGCTTCTCGAATATATTTAAATTATTTTTAACACGCTATTCCATTTTTCATTATAAGTTACAGGATGATTAAAAAGGATTGTCAAAATTAAAAATATTCGGAGTCATAAATTAGAAAGGGGAAAAAGATTTACACACAAATGAATGGTGGCTTCAAACTGATTGAAAGATTCAACGAAATTCCCTTTGATTGAAAAATTCGAAGTACTTGCCTAAGGAGGAAAAAAAAACTTAGTTTTTAGTTAAAAAAATTTACCTAACTTTCGAATAAACGTATTATACATTGCACATCGGATTATTGTTTTGAATCTCAGGATAATCGGAGTTCCGAGAATATCCGGATAATTAGATAATATCCGGATCCTCTAAATATCTAGATAATCAAAATAATGCATAACTGGAGCTTTTAATACGCTTATAATTCGAATTCTTTGGGTATCCGGCAGGAAATTAAGTTCTAATTATCCAGATAACTAGAGATTTCAATATCCAGATAATTAGGGTAAGGTTTATCCTTTTGGATAATTGGAGATCTGAATACCCGAATAATCGAAGTTCTGAATATCCGGATAATTACCATGATTATATGTATAATTAAAGTTTTATACATCCGTATAATAAAAATAATAAATATACGAATCATTAAAGTTTTTAATATCCGGATAATTAGAATTCTGGTTAGGCAAGTAATTAAAGTTTTGTGAAGCTTTATAATTAATTTCCAAACATGTGAATAATGGGAATTTGGAATATATGAAAAATCATTCCGAATTACTTGTAGAATAGACATAATTTCTGTAATAAAATTCCTTTTTTCTTCCAGCCTATGAAATGAAACTTGGAAATTCCCTTTGAAAGAACCCCCAAACACATAAAAAATCATTTTTAAAGCGATATCATTACAAAATATAAAATAGCTTGTGCGCACTAAACATAAGAAAACAAAAAAGTTAGAATTATTAACACGAGTCTAGCTATGTAAGAGAATTTAGTTTCTAAAGTTTTTCAGATAACAATATAACATCTCGTAAAAGGATCTGTCTTGTAAAAATAATCTATTAAAAAGTCTATTATAAAAAGGATTCTATATCTACGTATCATATGGCGTTAGAAAAACGCTATGCCGAATGGCAGCGCATTATGCCTGAAAGATCAAATTTTTCGATTTCTTTCAATGGCAACATGTAGCTATTAAATAGCCAGGTTTCGCCAAAAAAAAGTGTTTTAGAAAATGGCATTACTTGTGTGGGTGATAAATGCATGATGGCGAAAAGTAAATTAAAATATCGTCAAAAAACTTTAGAAAAACCTGATAAAGATTTCTTATCTTCGAAATAAAATTTTTTCATAGATTCATTTTATCTGTTACACAAATCTAAAATTAAATATTTTTATAATCTTGAAAGCGAGACGGAAAGAAAGCTATTTATTTATCACTGTTTGAAAAGTAATAATTTTTAAAAACGTTACCAAACGCAAATTTTAATTTAATTCCGTCGTATGTCCGTTTCGGCGCTTCAGTTAGCAAAGGGGCCTAAAGAGCGGCGACAGAAAAGTTTTTTTATATCTGGCAACGTAAAATGTAATGCTCAATTATAATCCCATGATTTAAAAATAAAACACCATATTCCGGTGACATGGAATAACTGCTTTTTACTCCATTAACATTTTTTCCCTCTTCTATAAAGAAGGCGTTTAAAATTACTTTTCTAAACTGACAACGTAAAAAAGGAAGCCTTTGAAAAACAGACCGAAAAAAAAATTCCGAGAACAGAATAATCTTTAAATGGCCGCCATTGCTCAAACAAAGCTTTGGTGAAATTCATAATTTTTTATGAATGCCATTAAAAATACCGAGTGTTAAGCGAAGCAGAAGACAGAAATTTATTCAATTTCCGAAGAAGTAGTCTGAAACTTTAGTTTAAATGTCGGTATCCCGTCGCGTAGCTGAAAAAAACTAATAAAGTTTGTCTTTTGGCATTTGGTAATGCTCAATTCCGTGACATGATCATGCGCAGAATAATAAATGAATGGAATTTAATAATCTGCTAAGCAGTTAAAATAAATGGAATTACATAAAAATTAAAAATAACTTCACATACATTTTTTAACAGAAATCTAGATTCACACTTTTTTATTCGAATCACTTTTCAAATAAAAAGGGGTTTCCGCTCAATGTTATGGCAATGTATTGACGCATTTCCTCGCGAATTTTCCCCCTTGCGCTAGATACTAAAAATTAAATATGTATATATATATATATATATATATATTATGATAAGTTGTAAGAACAATACAAAAAAGACCAATTTAGGATATATACACATATTCGCTCATTTTTCCATTCCTCAACGCGTTCAAAGAACGAACTCGCCTAAATTTCAAAATGGATTCATTTACCTAGGGATTATTTTTGTTTTACTAAGAAAGACAAACCCTCGCAGAATACCCACGAAAGTCGTGCCGAACTTTTCCTTTCTAACTGTTGAACTTTATGTCCGCCTAATACTAGAACCGACCTATCGCTTGGTAACAAACACAAACCGACATTCGATTTCGCCGAATCGGCTAAACATTTAACTTTTTTAATTATTTATGGATGATTCGAAGCCTAAGGAGTAGCAGAGACAACCATAAGAATGGTTATTGGGAGGAGAAATAAAGATATCTTATTACATATTGTAATGCCATTGTCCCTGTGGATTGTTATTCGAATGTAGCTTTCTTTCAAAGAAATAATATTTTATTAGCTACCCGTAGAGTATATACGATTACTTTTCATTTGCTATGTTCTCACTGTAACCCTGTTCTCGCAAAATTTTGTTCTATGGATTTTCGGAAGATACATTTTTTATTTTTGGCTTTTTTCTGTTTAGGCAGGTATTCTGAATGAAAATATCAAATATCGTACCAATTCAGCTTTTCTATTTTTAATCTTTCATTACAGTTGATGGGGAGATTAAGGTGCATAAAGAACACTTACTTCAACCGGAAAAGGAAGACATATTCTATGATCGAATACCATGCAGTAACCCTCTTAATCCATTGCCCTATATATAGTTCAAGATTCATTTTTACAATAAAAATCGCATTTTAAAAGTCTGTAAAATAATAAATCTATTTAATTAAAAACTGTAATAGTGGTAATGCTATATTTTACTCAATTTAAAAAAACATTTTGCTTTTTGTATTAGGTATAAACGCAAATCTTATTAAAGTTTTATTTAAAGTCTAAATGTCTAAAAGTCTTATAACGTCTAAAAGGATGAATAGTCATTGTGACATCCCTTCATACATACATCACAGCCACGTTATAAGTTATTTTCTCCCTCCTTTCTGCACGCCTTCGTGGTGTAACGGTAGCATACTCAGTGCATATTCGAGAGCTCCAGGTTCGAGTCCCGGAAAGGGCATTGCTCATTTTTTAATTCTCCAGCATAAAAAAATCCTAATGACTCTGCAGTGGTGCCCAAACTGAAAGGTGGTGGATGATGACTTTTCATCACCGGGATTTGGCGATTGGGTCCCCTAGTCGACAGATGCCCTTTAAAAGGGAGAAATAAGACGTATTTTCTCCCTCCTTTCTGCAGTCCTTCGTGGTGTAACAGTATTGAATACTCTCGAATACACACTTGGTGCATATTCGAGAGGTCCAAGTTCGAGTTCCGGCGAGGGCATTGCACATTTTTCACGTTTCCCGTTTCAAAATAACCTGATGACTCTGCAGTGGCGCCCGAACTAAAAGGTGGTGGGCAATAATTCATCAGGACCAGGGTCCCCTAATCCTCAGTCGCCCTTTAAAAGGGGGAGTATATAAGATTCTGGTTTTCATTTTTACATATAATGTTTCGTATTACATTATTATTCTGTATTTTTCTCCCTTCTTTCTGCATGACTTGCTGTGAAGTTCGAGTCCTGGAGAGGACATTGCATATTTTTTATGCCTCCTGCTTAAAAAAAAAAAAAAAAAAAAAAAAAAAAAAAACCACCAATAATTCTATAACGCGACCTTTGATCATACTTATTTTGAATGAAAAAACTGAAATGGGAATCAATTCCCCCATTTTATCCAGAGAGGATGATTCTTAGGAAATTACACGATTCTTAGGAAAGCCTGAAATGGAATATAACTATCGGAATGGTATCCGAATTTAGCAGATGGATTCCATCTAATGCTAATCAAAGAACATCTGCCTTATCCTTCATGCACTTGAAAAATGTTCTCAATCGTTTTTCCCCTTGCACCTCTTTCACCACTGCTAACTAGTGGTCAACCTAAGGTGGGAACACTGGATGTAGAAGAAAGTGTATGTGTCCGCCATAGAATACAATTCTACCGTTGCAATAAGTCGCACTGCAAAAATTACAATATGAGATGTAAATATTGTTTAGCAAAGAGAACGGAACAAAGAATGTGTGAAACGATTGATTACGCTGTATCTAGCTATTTATTTTAAAATATACTAATATCACGTCAGTCCATTCGATAACCTATAGGAAGGCATCCCCCTTTTTTTGCGAAACTGCAAGCTCCAGCAACCCCAAACTCATCTCCCCTCCCCGTTGAGAAAAGAAGTTAAGCGTTCATTCATTCACTTATGGACGAGAAGACAGCAACTATTATGATGAATTATTCAAAAGCAATAAACTTTTTAATAAAAGCTTCTTAATAATTAAAATTTTTATTTTTACTTTTCCCTCATTTTACATAGCAAGTTATATCGTGACAGTGCATCTCACTGATATAAATGACAGTATGTTTAATTTATGTCAATAGAGAATCCAATTGACATACAGTGGATGGACAAAAATATGGAAACACCTTGTGAAATGCATGTTTGAAAAGAAAGATTGATTTTAATGAAATATATAGGTGGCGCTGGCGTTTTTGACTACTGACGCCACCTATACAACTTCGTAAAGGTGCTAAACAGTTCAGTTGTTGTCGGAGTACTGTTATGTGAGGTTGTCATTGCATTATGTCAGAGTTAACAGACTTCGAACGTGGGCAAATTGTTGGAGCACGTATGGTAGGTGCTTCCGTAAGCAAGGTAGCCGAGGTGTTTAGTGTTTCAAGAGGTACTGTATCGAAGATTTATTCCGCATATTTGAAAAGCGGAAAAACATCATCTGCTAAATCACAGCGCAGACGAAAGTGTGTCCTGAGTGATCGTGACAGACGATCATTAAGGGCAATTGTGACGAAAAATAAGAAGACCACAGATGCAAAAGTTACTGCTGAAATGAATGTTGTGTTACCGAACCCTGTGACTACCAAAACAATTAGAAGGGAGCTTCATAAACAGGGAATTGCTGGCCGTGCTGCAATTGAGAAGCCACTCATCAGTGATGCTAATGCCCGTAACAGGAAAAGGTGGTGTTTAAGTCATAAAGCCTGGACTATAGAGCAGTGGAAGCGAGTAATATGGTCTGACGAGTCTTCTTTCACATTGTTTCCCACTTCTGGCCGAGTTTACGTCTGGAGAACGCCATCTCAAGCCTATAATACAGACTGCTTGTTGCCAAGAGTGAAATATGGCGGGGGTTCTGTTATGGTTTGGACAGCCATATCGTGGTTCTCTGCTAGCCCCATGATAACTGTGTCAGGGCACATGACTGCCAAGACTTATGTGAACATTTTGGCCGATCAAGTTCATCCCATGGTACAAACTTTGGTCCCCGATGGTGATGGTGTCTTCCAAGACGACAAAACCCCTGTTCACACAGCTCACATTGTCCAGGACTGGTTTTCTGAGCACGAGAATGAGTTGTCCCTTCTCCCCTGGCCACCACAGTCACCAGACCTGAATATTATCGAACCTTTGTGGTCTACATTGGAACGGAAAGTGCGTTCTCGTTATCCACCGCCAACATCGTTATCTGAACTTGCCACCGTTTTGCAGGAAGAATGGTATAATACTCCCTTGGCAAACATACGGGAACTGTATTTATCCATTCCGAGAAGACTGAAAGCTGTTTTGGATGCCAACGGGTTTCCTACACCATATTAAGCAAAGAAACATGTTTTTTTAAAGGTGTTTCCATATTTTTGTCCAACCCCTGTAAATTAAACATGCTGTCATTTATGTCAGTGAGATGCACTATCACTTGCGATTTAAAAGCAAACTCCTTGCGATTTAAAATGAGTGCACTTGAAATCTGCAGTTTAAAAGCGCTACACATACTTCTTAATAATTTAAATCTTTATTTAGTTGTTAATAATAGGTCCAGCTGATATTAACTAAAATGCACTTAATTTATAATAAATCCACTAACAGTTCTTATGAACATTTGCTCTTTGTTGTAATTAAAAAAAGGCCTTTCTAATGCTTTTACTTCTAATAGTTGGTATAAGATAACTTTTTTCCCAATTTAAAAATTTTTAATATTTTAATAATATTTTAAAATGCTTAATGGTAAACTCGTCTTTGAGTCATTCGATCGCAATATGAAGTTCTTAGTTTGCAATTTTTTTTTAATTTTAGTTTTTATTTTATAGAATAATAAACGAGACAAGACGTATTGGGGAGAAGGACTGGCCAGGATTAACTGGAAGAGTGTATGTCTTAGCAGACAATTCATACAAAATGTAATTTTTATAATGTGTGAAATAAAATGTAGTTAGAGTTTTTAAAACAATATCGAATTAAAATCTAAGCTGCCCAAACGGGATAGTGATTATTGACGGAGCGACTGACTACCCCATAACGAAGGGCGCGGTTTCGAATGACGGAGAAGGTATAAATGTTGGTAAAAGTATACTGTCTGTGCATCATGGGGGGCACTCAAAATATGCGGCCACCTAAAATGACTTTTGTAATATATATATTACATTACAAAAGTCAGTAACTCCCCAGAAAATCTACAAATGGAGCTAATTAATTTAAAAAAATACAAATCTTATTCAAAGATACAGATATAAATTAACTTTTTTTTAACTTATCAAAAGTTACAAATTTTTGCAGTAAGAACTGGGAATACTTTTGTTTGTGAACAGTGTTTTTAAAAGAAAGAAGCAGGCTGACTGATGAGCATCTACAGTTTGTATGAAGATTGTTCAATAGTAATTTTCCCCCAAGGTTGGAAACATTGTCAAAATTCAAATACTGTAGCTGAAAGCTGTAGTTAGAAATAAAGGAGTTTATAATTAATATTTATATATCTGTATAAAAGTTGACGACTTAAAAGATCAGATTATTTTACTTACACAAGTATTTGAAGAAAATAACATACCAATACAATTTATTAATTATTTTCTGGAAAAAAAACTGGCGTTGAATATCAAATTTAATTAAACTAATAAGTTATGATAAGCTTATCTGAAACCGAAAAGGAAGGTAAGAAATTATGTTTTGTTAGGATTGAAGATTTATATATTTTGTACTTAAAACTGTAGACACAAAAATTCTGTATATATTCTGGCCTCTTTCCGTTTGAGATGTAAACTTATTTCCTTTTGCACTCACTTTCAGCCAAAGTTAATTATAAATTTATAAGTTTTTACTCTGAATTTCTTCATTTTGCTGAATTTTACTTAACACTTTTTACTATGACTTTCGCCACTTCTTGCTCAGTTATACCACCACTGTAAGAGAATTCTTATCAATGGCAAACCCCCATCTTGTCTCAATTTTTCACACCAATACAGAATCAACTGGTAACATAGCAGAAAAATGGACTCACCAAACTTTATTCATGCTAACCCTTAGTGGCATCAAGCATGTTGCTGTGAACGCGCTGTTTTAAAAATCACCTTTCCTTAGGGTAAAATGTAAGTAAAATTTTAAATTAATTTAGGCCATTAATATATAAAAACCACTATTAATAAGATCTTTATTCATAATTAAGACACAATAACACGCCGAATAAATACTAATTCAGAAGTCAAACAACAAAAATCAGCGTTAATTTGCAAAATTTTCACAGGACTAGTTTCGATGGTTTTACCGAACCATCATCTTCAGCTGCAAAACCGCAAATGAACAAGATAGGAAATAATGTTTAGATAAGATAAGAAAGCCTGGACAAGAATAAGCAAGTGGCGCCATCTGTTCCAGAATTCCGTTTCTCGACATTGTGATCACACGTAACACATCCAACTTCAGTACTACAGTTTACCGTAAACCTTCATCGGTTTGCCTTCCACCACACTTTAAATCATGTCATCCGACTAAACAAAAGTTAGCTTCATTTTATTCCTATGTTTTCCGTGCTCTTCAAGTTTGCTCCTCCAAACTAGCCCTTGATGAAGAACTAAATTATTTAAAAGCAATAGCTATTGACAGGGGCTTTTCACCCAACATTATTAATCAAGCAGTTAAAAAATTCTCATCTCAACACACTAAAAGCCACACTCTTATTTTAGGAGATTATAAAAATTCTGTTGTCATTCCCTTCTTTCCATCAATTAGCTATAAAGTTGCACATATTTTGCAGAAATTTAACTTTCGGGTTGTTTACTCTCCCATCAATAAAATTCCAACTTCTATACTCAAGGACCCCATTCCGGATATGAATTCCTGGGGTATTTATAGGATTCCTTGCCAGTGCGGTTTAATTTACATTGGCCAAACTAAGAGAGCCTTAAAATTTCGCGTCAAAGAACATGAGGCATATGTTAGAAAAAAGGAAACACAGAAGTCTTCTGTTGCTCAACATTGTTGGTCCGAAAATCACACTTTCAATTTTTCTGCTGCCAAAATTATTCAAAAAACATCTTCCATTGGAGAACTGGATTTTCTAGAGGCATTCCACATTCATAAAAATCTTTCTGTTCTAGTTAACGATCCTAATTTCAATCCAAATTTGCCTTCGGTTTTAGAGAAATTATGTTTTAGTTCTGGTTTCGCCAACAGATGGCGCCACTTGCTTATTCTTGTCCAGGCTTTCTTATCTTATCTAAACATTATTTCCTATCTTGTTCATTTGCGGTTTTGCAGCTGAAGATGATGGTTCGGTAAAACCATCGAAACTAGTCGTGTGAAAATTTTGCAAATTAACGCTGATTTTTGTTGTTTGACTTCTGAATTAGTATCTTTATTCATGTTTCTTTAAGTTCTTTTATTTCATTTGCTTCTTAATTTTTTATTTCATTCATCGTTAGTATTTTTTCATTTTTCCTTATTTTTAAGCTGAAGTATTGCACTGAATAGATATTATTTTTATTTTTGAAAGTAATTGTCTATCATCGCGTCGGGAATGTTTTTAAAAATTGCTTAGCAAATTTAAAACTGAAATAGAGATTTTGTTCAGAAATGCAAAAAAGCGAAACACGATACTTTTGAATTGTTGGTGATTGTATAGAGGGATTCAAATTCCCCTTGAAATGTCGGGATCTTTCTGTAGAATCAACAGCGATTTTTTTTAATTGTTTAAATTTACTTTTTACTAATTTAATATTTCTAAATTACAAATTCGAACTTCTGATTCCCACAACAGTACAACACTCCTATCTAATTTTCCTAGGACAGATAATTTAATAATAATATATATATATTGTTTCATAAGAAAAAAATTGAATTTAATTAAATAAATTTAATATAATTTAAATACAAATTTAATTAAAGATTCTTTGCGCCATTGCTGCAAGGAATGAAATTTAAATTTAAACAAATTTAAATTTTAATAAACACGTATAAAAGTAATAGCAAATTTAAAGCCAAAATAAAAAAAAAAAAAAAAAAAAAAAAAAAAAAAAAAAAAAAAGCCAAAATAATTTTAAAAAAATTTTTTAAAAAATGTGCAAACATATAAAAGAATTAATTCTCGAACTAATCTACAATATCATTTAAATTCAGAAGCATAAGCAAATCAAGTGCAAAACCAATCCATGAAAATAACCGACTGTTCAAGGGAATTAGCTTATTTCACACTCCTTTCAACAGTTCAGACATTAATATGCATATGCCATCGAAAGTAGAAATGAAAATTAATGTAAATATTTAATTCCCCAAATTTAGCAAACTCATACGCATATCAAGAATTCTCTTCACGATGTAAATTAAGCTAAAATTATTTGGAATGAAAAGCTTTTTTTAAATGCTAAAAAAACAGTTAGAAAAAATTTCCGTTTAATTATAATTATGTTTAATCAAATCATTGCAGCCTAGGCGCAAGATTCTTTATAGTCCTTCCTTAAATTTGTTTGTTGTATAGGTTTTATTAAATTTTGGAATATTTTCAGTAGGCTTATTTCGGGTAAAATTTAACTGTTTCCGTTTAGTGTAATTGTTTTAACTTGGTGTTACATGTAAACTTTGGAATTAGCTGCATCAAATGTACTTTAAAGCTTTAGCTAATTTTAACTGTCCTTTTCATTTTAATCTTATTTTAAAATTTTCAGCTCAATGCGCAATTTTTTTGACCAACTTGATCTCTCAATTTTTAATTTACAATTTTCTACTTTTGAATATATTATATAAGTGTGTGTATGTATATTTGAAAATTCTTTTCTCTTCTATTTTGCATATATACATATAAGAACAAATAGTAAAGTTAAATTAAATTTAAATAATTCTCTTGCGCCATTGCTGCAAGGAATGAAATTTGAATTTAACAAATTTTCTCTATTCGTAATAAAGCTAATTTAAATTATATATATATATAAACTTAAAGCATCTAAATTTATTATAAAATTGCAAAATCTAAATTTATTAAGAAATCTAAATTTATTATTAAAAGCAAGGGAATTCCTCTGTACTATATAATAATTGCGACCGTGTATAAGAGGTTTAACACAATATCAAAACAAATCCAATTAAAGAAAGAATTACTAGTAGAACAAACTCGAAAAATAAAAATGCGAAAGGGAAAATATACAAAATTATACAAATAAAAATTAATCTCCTTTCATTAAAACTCTAATTTTTTTCGGTTTTATATGAATTTTAAATTCTGTAATAAAAATTTCCTGAAATCGTTTTACCGTTTTTGATCTCAAATAGGCCCGGAGAACGAAACATATTAATCGACTTTTATGAAGCTTTAATTCATTTTCCCATCAGAGTTCTAAATAAGAGGTACATTGAAAGGATATTAATTTTTATTTGTAAAATTTTGAATATTTTTCCTTTCGCATTTTTATTTTTCGAGCTTGTTCTACTAGGAATTCTTTCTTTAATTGGAATTTTTTTGATATTGTTAAACCTCTTATACACGGTTGCAATGATTATATTATAATAAATAAAACCGTGCTTTATTCCAATTATTTTATTCAAATTTAATAATAAATGTAGATGCTTTAAGTTTATTCTATTTCAATCCTGTAGCTATAACGCAGGACGGGCTTAAAAATTTTGTAAATTCTGCTTTTTAGCCTATTTTTATATTTCTTTACATATATATATATATTTGTTTATAATACAAATAAATTTCGTTAATTAAATGTTGAAATCTTATTACGATATTTTTGTATGACTTTATAACAATATTTTCTTTATTATTGATGTTTCATAATCTAAAAATTCATTTTTCACAAAATTCTCGCCCTTGAAGATAGGCTTCCCCTTTCCCGGGTCTTCAAATATCTCAGTCAGTTTTTGTATTAGAGAAGTCAACATTTTTGTATTTTATTTTTTATAATGTGTATAAAATATTAATATAAATATTTTTATAAATATCGTATAAAATATTTTGTATAAAATTTTCCTTATTATAAGTATAGGTACCGGAGGAATGCGTAAAAATCATATTTCGTAATTTTTACAAAATTGATTTTTTTTTAATTAAAAAAATGTGATAACATGAACTTTTGTGTCGTTGAAAGCAGTTTCCTAACTACAGTTATACATCTACGATAAAGGTTGCGAAAGTAAAGGATGGGTAAGGACTTTTGTAAACACGGGATATAATTGATTAAATTGTGTATCTTATTTATTTTTTGTTTTTTGAAGACCTAGTGCAGAAAAACTACATTACGTATGAATGAGTTGACCTGATAAAATGTTCAACGTTACAAAAACAACAGCTAAAAATGTGAACTTGACGATTATACTCACAGGTGACAATATTCAAGCAAATCGCGAGTTTTCTCTTCGTACTTATTAGACACATAATATTCTTTTTTGTCTAAATTAGTAGAAAGTATTTTTCGTATAACGATGAAATTTTGTTGTTGCCAAAATTTTCATCTTGGCAACTACATATTAAAAAAATCATCTGTTGATAATAGTAACAAACTTTTGTTTACAGTCTAATCTTCTTTACATTTTTCTTTGGCGAGGTCAAAAAAGGACGCCAATGTAAATATCGCCGTTTAGAAGAAATTTTTAACACGAGACAGCAGTTCCTCCTCCTCCCTTGTTGGCAATATTGGAGAAAAGAAAACACAAGTTGTCAAAATGTTTAGTAAAAACGGCACGTGATAAAAGCGAATTTTGCGTGTTAAATATTTTTGAAGATCAACCCAGCGAAAATATAACTTTCTCCATAATTTCAGGAAGCACACCGTTTCCGAGTTTCCGAGTTTGGAGTACAGAACCTTCCGCTGTCCTAATCAAGATAATTGCAGTATAACATTCACTTGCTTCTTGTTTGGAATTCCAATAACTCTGACGCCATTTTGAAATTTTCCAGGAAACAAAATCGCGTTTTTAGTAATTTTTCTGCACAATACTACACGAAAGATACGAAAATAGAATACAAAAAGATTTTCTCTTATTTCTGTACATGATATCTGGTACAAATTCAAAATTGAGGTAAAATAATTATTTGTTTCGCCTTAAGAATTCGAAAAATTTGCCATCATTTTGTAATCCTTGAGGAGAAAACTGAGTTCTTAATAATTTTTCTTCAAAATACTGAAGGAAAGTTTAGAAACTGCAATGTAAATGCATTACTCCCGCATTTTAATGTATGAGTACATGTAATATTCGAAATAAATTCAAAACTGCAACTTGCCTTCGTTTTAAGAATCCAAATAAATCTGTAAACTTTTTTGAAATCTTCGAGGAGAAAATTTCGTTTTTAGTAATTTTGCTACACAATACTAAAAGAAGCTCAAGGAAACAGAATATAAATATATTTCTCTCGCATCGATCTACATATGTGTTATTCGAAACAAATTCAAAAATTGAAATCAAATACTTACTTGCTTCTATTTTAGAGTTCTAATAACTCTGTCACCGTTTTTAATCTTAGTTACAGAAAAATCGTATGTTTAGTACTTTTATTGGACAGTACTAAATGAAAGCGTAAAAGCAGAACGTAAATATTTTTATCCAAGTCGGTGTGTACATGGTAGTCAAAATAAAATCAAAAGCGCAACTATATATTCTTTTGATTCTCTTTCAGAATTCAAATAACTTTTCTACCATTATGTAGGCTTCCTGATATGTAGGCTTCCTGATAAATTGTGATTTTAATAATTTTGCTCAGGTAATGGAATATGTTTATATTTTTGTCACATCGGTGTACATACATGTATAACATTCTAAACGAAATCGGAACTCCAACAAAGTATTTACTTACCTCACTTTCAGAATCCAAATAAATTGTCCACCATTTTGTAATCTTCGATGGAAAAAATTGCATTTTTATTGTTTCTGGTGTACATTATTAAACGATAGCTAAGAAAATATAATAGAAATACGTTTCTCGCAAATCGCTGCTTATGCTATATTATTCGAAATAAATTCAAAATAACGATAAAAGATTCACTGATATACATATGATATTCGAAATGTATTGAACATTGCACAAAATATTTGTTTCGTCTCCAGAATTTCAAAAACTTTGCCACCAGTTCTTAATCTTTAAAAGGAAAACTTCATTTTTAGTAATTGTGTTGGCCAATACTAAAAGCCAAGGAAATGAATATAAATATATATTTTTGTGTATCGGTGTATAAATGTTATTCCAAATAAATTAAAAATTGCAGTAAAGTATTCATTTGTTTGGTCTTTAGAAGTCCAATAGTTTTGAAACCAAATCTTGGAGGAGTAATTTTGCTGCACAATATTAAATGAAGGCTAATGAAATAGAGTACAAAGAAGATTTTCTCAGTTGGTGCAAACATGCTATTCGAAATAAATTCAAAATTTCAATAAAATATTCATTTTCCAAATTAAGATTCGAAAAACTTAGCTGGCCTTTTGCAAAGTCCAAGAACAAAATTGCATTTTTAGTAATTTTCTGTACAGTACCAAACAAAAAAATAGAAACCAAACAAAAAAATCCTAGAAATAGGAATATAAGTATATTTTTCGCGCATTAATGCATTCATGTTGATCGGAATAAATTCAGAATTGCAATAAAAGTTTCATCTGCTTCATCTCTAGAATTCCATAACTTTGCTGCCATTTTGTAAACTTCGAGAAGAATATTGTGTTTTTAGTAGTTGTGCTACCCAGTACTAAACGAAAGCCAAGAAAAGGGAGTATTGATATATATTTTTACCATTGGTACATATATGATATTCGACAGAAATTCAAAACTGTAATAAAATTCTTCATTTGCTTCGTTTTCAGAACCTGAAGAATTTAGGTACAGTTTTGCAGTCTTTGAGGAGATTATTGCATTTGTAGTAATTTTATTGTCCATTAATAAACCAAAGCCTAGCAAATTGAATGTAAATATATTGTTTCCGCATCGGTATATATATATATACCGATGCGGAAACAATATATATATATATATATGCATTCTTAAGGCAAGGCAACTTAAGGCAAGGCAACTTAAGGCAAGGCATTCTTAAGGCAAGGCAACTATTATATTGAAATTTTAATTTATTTTTAACGTTGTATATATATATATATACAGTGGTGGCCAAAATTGTGGACACTTTTGGAAATTTTTATGTTTTTGAACTTTGTATGCTTATAGAAAACGTTACGTTTCACAAAATGCAAACTTGTATGTATCATTTTAAAGAGAATTTATTACTGAATTCAATACAAAACACAAAATTCAATTATTTGCAATACAAAAAAAATTAAACAATAATAGTTATCGATATACATTAGATAGTGATGATTGCAGTGTGTTATCAGTACTTAGTAGGGTACCCTTTATTTTTGATTACAGCTTCACATCGATGTTTCATTGAGATGACAAGAGTTTTAAACTCTTCTTTCGTTATTACATAACGCCAGGAAACAATTATAGCCTCAATTAGTTCCCTTTTATTTGATGGGCGCCTCATTCGAACAAGAGTTTTCAAACGGTGCCACAAATTTTCGATAGGGTTGAGGTCAGGACTGTTTCCTGGCCATGACAAGAATTTAATGCTCTTTGTACGAAACCACTCTTTCGATATTTTGGCCGTGTGGCAAGGAGCAGAATCCTGCTGAAAAATAAATGAAGCATTGTTGGGAAAGAGATCTCTGATGGAAGGTAGAAGTTTTGGTTCTAGAATAGTGTCAATGTATTTTCTGGCTTTCAGTGTCCCATCGATGACATGAAGGCGACCAATACCATCTGTTGACATGCATGCCTAAATCATAACACTAACTGGGTTCTTCACAGTTGCTTGAATGCAGTCAGGATGTAGCTCTTCTCCTATTCTACGTCTTACATATTTTCGCCCATCACTACCGAATAACGATATCTTAGTTTCATCACTCCATATAACTTGTGACCACTGATCATTTGTCCAATTAATGTGTTCCTTTGCCCAATGTAGTCTTTTTTTTCGTTGCTGAAAATTAAGATAAGCCTTTTTTCGTGGAATTCTACCTCTCAGTCCAAGATCTGTTAATCTTCTCCCGATTGTTGTTGAACTGACAGAAACACCAGCATCATTCAGATCACTTCTGATGGCCGCTAATGACATTTTTCTATCTTGGAGACATAGTCTTTTTATTCTGCTGTCATCAATAGATGTGGTGTACCGTTTTCGGCCTTTTCCTTCCTTTTTTTATTGAATTTGTTTCCTGATATAGTAAACAAAACTTTCGGACTCCAGATGTAGTCACTGAACCACCCACCTGTCTTGCAATTTCAGCATAGGAAAGACCACTTTCTCGTAACACAATAATATTGCATCTCTTTCTAGGTGTCCAATCTACTCTTTTATTTGATATCATTGCTTCTTGACTAAATATTAAAAATTTTTACAAAAATTCCTACTTGTAATTGCAGTGCATAAGAAACAGGTCCTCCTTCTACAGAACAAAGCAAAATAATGAATTGTTTCAAGTGTAAACATGATGTCAGCTTTTATTGGCAGTTACTAACATTTGATTGGTTCTCAGAACAAGAACAGTGATTGGCCAGGAAAGCTAGACATTACAAACCACTTCATAACTGTGTTTCTTATTTATATTAAAGTACATATAACTTTTTGTGTATTGGAAATAATTGAAATTTGTGTTTTGTATTGAATTCAGTAATAAAGTCTCTTTAAAATGATATATACAAGTTTGCACTTTGCGAAACGTAACATTTTCTATAAGCATACAAAGTTCGAAAACATAAAAATTTCCCAAAATGTCCACAATTTTGGCCACCACTGTATATATATACGACGTTAAAAATAAATTAAAATTTCATAACAATAGTTGCCTTGCCTTAAGAATGCAAATAAATTTTCGCGATTTTGAAATCTTTGAGAAGAAAATCGTATTTTTACTGCTTTCTAGTTTTATACTAATAATATTAAACGGAAACAAAGAAAAAAATTAAAATTTGTATTTTCCTCACACCGGTGTAAGTATATTACTCTAAATAAATTCGAAACTGTAAAGCAGGTTCACTTACATACGTATGATATTCTAATTGAATTAAAAATTTCAGAAAATATTCTTACGTTTCGATGTCAAAGAGTTCGTGGGAGTCAAGAAATTTGACTTTTCCTGTCAACTTAATTTCTGTTCTCAAAGACTTAATTAGCAATATAATTAAGAAACTTCTAAAAAATAATAAGAGAACTTCACTTCTTTTGTGAATATCCCTGATTGACGAAAGCTCTGCTGAAAGCTTCTGGCTCAAGATAATTGAATTTAGATTCAAGTGCAGCCAGGATAGGACTTGAATAGCTTCGAGTAAATTCTGCGCCGCGGGTAAAAATAATCTGTCGAGCACATTCTCTCTCGACTTTAAATTGATTGTGAGCTCTGATAAGAATTCTTTACGTAAAAGTTATTATAATGCTCTCGCGTTATAACGAGAAGGACTGGTATATAATTAGAGCTGAGAATTAAGCACGACGAGAATTTCCTTGGCCATTGTTGCCAGTTTCAGAGCATTTTCTAGAATTTCAGTAAATATCAATTTGTGTTAGATACTGTAGTCGCGAATTTAAGGAAATCTTACAGCTATCCTTTTCAAATTCTACCGCATATCCTAGCCTATTTACCCCTTTTTTCCTTCCTTGCAGAAAGTGAAGGAAGTATTGTAGTCACGAAAAATCCGAAGTACCATATTTCAACAAAAGTATCCATTTTGACCGCTAACGAATGCAATTTAACGATGTTTTTGGGTGACGTCTGTACGTATGGACACAATAAAAGACTCTTTTTCCCCCAAAAAAATATAAAACTGATTTTAAATAGATTCAAAAGAGATTTTTTTTCGTGGCGTCTGTACGTACATACGTAAGTGCATATGTATGTACGTATCTCTCATAACTCAAAAACGAGTAGCCTCAGAACATTGAAATTTTGTATAGAGGACAGCTATAGGATGTACTCGTACATGCATTTATGCAGATTCTTCATTATTTAATTTCTTCAAATACTATAATAAAGGACGATAATATTTGGTGGCAACAATTTGAGAAGTGATGCAGCCTTTTAAGGTTTTCAACGCAAAAGGGCAAAACGAAATTAATAGTCCTTCAGAGCAAATTGCCCCTTTGGACTAAAAACATAATAACATTCAGTGAAAGATTTAACATAAACTTTCAATGAAACTGCGTTGATTTCGATTCCCTCTTCTTCAGGAGCAAAACAAAATTTGCTATTTGGGGAAGCGACCATAGCACTTATATCGAAAGCAATGGGTTGTGTTTTCCTTACACTGAGTGATATACATACATATATAAAGGAACATTCTTGCCATATTCAATGAATAATTACTACATAAATACACATACTTTTATAAATACACATTTCATATATCTTTTTTATATGGAATGAATAATTAGCATATATATATAAGTAGCAACTGTTCCCTCCCTAGAAAAATATGTTTACATATATATATAAATATTAATATAATATAGTTAAAGAATTTTAGAAATAATATAAATAATTTAGTTTTAAATTATAATTTAAAAATACTATAACATAAAAAAATTTGAAATCAATAACAGTAATATATATAATTCTGAAAATTTGTAATAAATTTAATATATATGTAATTTACATAATAAAATAAATAATAACACGTAATTTAAAAACTAAAAATATAATAATCTTACAAAATTTCAAATTAAAAAAAAGATTTTTAAATATTCCTCCTTCCTCAATACGTTCGCAGAATTTTAAATTAGATTCGTTTACATAGTGATTGTTTTCGCATTACTGACAAAGGCAAACTCTTGGAAAGTACTTGGAAAGTCACACCGAACCTTTCGCTTCTAACTGTTAAACTTTATATATCCGACAAAAACCAACTTCTCACAGCGAAGCAAACATAAAACAACATTCAGTCTTTGGTTTCGCCAAGTCGGCTGCACATTCAACTTCTCTAGTTATTTATGGATGATTGGAGGCTCGAGTAGCAGCGATAACAATAAGAACAGGTTAGATTGAACTCACCAGGAAATATAAATAAAGATATCTTATTACATATTATAATATTAATATTACTACGTATTCTTATTGGAATATAAGTTTTTGAATAAATAATATTGTAATGGTTACCGCTGGCTTATCTATGAATATTATTCATTTGCTATGATCTTTCTGTAAATTAGGACCTTCAGAATTTAAGTTTTTCGCATCATTTTCTCCTCTCGATTTTTAGACGATAAAACTAGTAAAAAAAAGAAGTAGAATATATATGTAATAAATACATTATGTGTAATATATTTTAAGAGGATACGTAGACGCCGTATAAATATGCATATATACAGAAATATATAATTCTTATCATAAGTCAAAATTATATTCTGTCTAAGAAATACAAGTATGCAATTATTATATTAAATATGATTATTTTCTTAAAACATTTATCATGCTAAATGAATATTTACTTCGGTCGGCGCCTCTTAATGTGGTCACATTTGCCCGAGGCTATTTTGACAGCATTAACCAAATGATAACATTAAATGACAAGAAAATATATGTTTCAAAATAGCTATGGAATTTAACTAATTTAATATAAATACAACATTAAGCATGCAAATAGATACTTTCACAACATTTTAATTAGGAAAATGCAAAAGTTTGTTTTATGAACAGTTCGTAATGTTTCTGGATATTACTTCACCGATGTCGTACCTTTAATCTTAATGCTCGGAAAGCGTCTCTCATTTGAAGAAAAATTCCCAGCGTAAATTTTTAAATTAGGCGAAAAATTAATTTGACCTAGATGTTTTCTATGACTACGCTTTCGCAGAATTTGCGCCCGCTCCCTCCTGTATAGTTCTGCACTTTTATGGCTAATTTTCATTTACTCAGAGTTAAAGTTCACTTCCCATCCATTAAACTAAATTTGCCAGAAAAGCAGTTCTACAGGAACACGTTGCCATTCGAAGTTAAAGAAAAAAGAGTAAAACTTTTCGCAATTTTTGGCCGACTTTGCATTTCTCATCTTCTGCATCCAAGCCCATTTTTCCCATGAAGATTTCAGAAATGAGCATAAAGTTTTCGTATTTAAAAAAAATACTGATTGCTTAAAAACAAAATGGAGATTTTAGGCAGATTCTGAAGAAAAAGCAGCAATGTTTCCGCTCAGCAACTGGCAGCATTTACGTGTAAAGTAATCATAAATGTTTGAAAGGGGGTTTGCATAATAAATATATATATATAAATATAAAAGAGGAAAGAACATTTTTGTTTTTAATCTGGTTCGTCATAATTATGGCAACTTATGCCAATACTTAATGTTATGCAGAAATAAAATTAAATAAATAAAAAATATTAAAATAAGAATTTATTAATGAAGATACAATAAACACGCCGAACAAGTATTAATTTAGAAGTCAAACAATAAAAATCCCCGTTATATTTTCAAATTTTCACAGAACTAGTTTTGATGGTTTTACCGAACCATCATCCTTAGCTGAAAAGCGCAAATGTACGAGATAAGATATAGTGATTAGATGAGATAAGAAAGCCTGGACAGGAGTCAAGCTACTGGCACCATCTGTTGATGAAACCAGAACAGAAACATAATTTCTTTAAATGCTGAAGGCAAAGATGGATTGGAATTAGGGTCGTTAACTAGAACAGAAAGATATTTTTTTGAAATTTACGGTTAAACTAAGAGAGCCTTAAAATTTCGCGTTAAGGAAATGAGGCATATGCTATAAAAAAGGAAACACAGAAGTCTTCTGTAAGGAACATGAGGCATATGTTAGAAAAGAGGAAAAACAGAAGTCTTCTGTTGTCCAGGATTGTTGGTCCATAAATCACACTTTCAATTTTTCTGCAGCCAAAATTATTCAAAAAACATCTTCCAATGGTAAATTAGATTTTCTAGAGGTATTTCACAGTCAAACATATCTTTCTGTTCTATATAACGACCCTAATTTCAATCCATCTTTGCCTTCAGCCTTTAAAGAAATTATTTTTTAGTTCTCGTTTCATCAACAGATGGCGCCTGTAGCCTTAACTCCTGTCCATCCTTTCTTATGTTATCTTATCTAATCACTATATCTTATCTCGTTCATTTGCGCTTTTGCAGCTGAGGCTGATGATTCGGTAAAACCACCGAAACTAGTCCTGTGAAAATTTGAAAATATAACATTGATTTTTGTTGTTTGACTTCTAAATTAAAGAATTTATTAATTGCTAATCTAAATATACTACTCATTACCTTATTTTTCTTTTAGCCCTTGTAAAAAGTATTTATCATTTCTTTACAATAATTGTTATCAACTACATGAATTCATGAACAACATGAATAAATTCTTGACAATATTTGTTTTCAACTAAAATATGTTCTTGAATGGTAAAAAGTACAATGGCGTCTTGAAACAAATGAATTCTTAAGTGCAATAAATTTCTGAAAAAATTCCGATTATCGCTTTTTCTATTTATTATTATGAAAAATGTTTACAATTTCTTGGAGATCTTTTAAGATAATATTAGGAACATTCTTGAAGAAAATCTATATATTTATATTATCAATTCTTGAATGCTTCTTTTATTATTATTAAATGAACTTAAGTTTCTCTCTGTCTATATTATATACCCACATATGTATGTGAGAGATTTCAAGGTCTGAATCCTTTGAGATTTTGTGCTATTTTAGCTGATATCACGTAGAGTTATTTCCTCTAACTTCTCGCAAAGTAAGCTGGCAGCTTCTTCTAGCTTATCTCCGTTCTTTCACCAACGAAGATAGATTACTAGCAATTCTTGGAAAAATAAAAATAATAAAGACTTTTATCAGTCAGCCGCTATAAAAAATAAGAAACAATAGTAATCATTCTGGTGCAAGAATCTTCTACCATAGGCGAGCAATAAAAAATATTCACTGCTGTAGGAGAATTTATTCGACACGGAAGAGCAATGTGCAAACTGGTATTGAATTTCTGCTGAGCTGAGTGGCAACAGCGAAGGCGATCGTGCGGAGAAGTTTCTGCCGCATTCCTGTTTGTTTAAGGAAGACGTTCGTGTTTTCTTTCCTTCTTTCAGTTTAATTTAATCATCGCATAAAGTTTCTTTCTTTATATTTGTAATAGTAAATGTGCTTTTTGACCCTTCTAGCAGTTTCGTAGCCAGAGATTTTGCCACAATCTATTGTCTTCTATTCTCTAATCTGCATTCTATTCCGCATTCAATTTGTAATCCATCTATTGTAATTTATATTCTGCTTTGTGTGTCTTTAAATCAAAGCAAGTGCAGAGAGCAAAGGATTTTTCCAGAACTCAACGCAGATAAACCCTATGCACGGAACACCAAAAATAAATGTATTCTAAAATGTGCTGTCTAGAAATATACTTTACCTTTTATTCTGTATTTTGTTATATTCTATTATACATGTTGTTACATTTTGTATTTCCTCACGCATTATCCCCCCCCCCCCCAGCTTTCTAAATCTAGATTCTGAAACTTTTGAAAATATACGCATCCTTTTTCTCTTCCTAGTTTTTTTTAAATTGTATTCGCCTTATTATTAGTCCAAAGGGCGTTAACCAAGAAGGGCTATTAATTTCGTATTGGCATTTTGCGTTGATTCACTATAAATTACGGTTCTTTTTTCAGATTGTTGCCACCAAATATTAAAAACCTGTATTATATTTAAAGAAATTAAATAATGAAGGATCTGTATAAATGTATGTATGTTTCTCTCATTTTGATGAAACAACTGTACCTAGAACCATCACATTTTGAATAATACTACTAATTGACAAGCTTAATTGAATAACTGCTAGTTGAATAACGTACGTTTCCACCCGAATATGGACATCTGGAAGCCCAAATTTCATATTTTGTCAAACTTTGACGAATTTTGATTAACAAACTCGACGAGTTCAAACCAAGCAATGCCAACACTATTCGAGGGGAAAAAAACATTTTTATCTCCAGAGCGCGACATTTGTATCGGAAATTCTAAATACATGCTCATTTAAAAATTATTTTGCGATATTGCCGTTGAACTGAATTTTATGTTTAAGTATGAAGAACATGATATTTAATAAATAAAGGTAACACACAAAACGTTAACAAAACGCCCCCTTTGGGCTTAATGTAAAATCTGAAGGCTTTCAGATTTATATATATTTTTTATTATTATTTTCTTACATTTTTGTATTAGCATTTCATCCATTTTATTTCCCCTTGCATTTATGATTTGAAACTTATTTTGTGCAGATTCTTCTCGCAGCTACCCAGACGTGACAAGTTTTCTCACATTTAAAAGCCTTTCCAAATTTCTGATTTTACCTTACATCTCTTATCTGAGTTCCGACCCATCGAAACTTATCTATGGCTTAATGGGTTCTGTCTTTCTGAATCTGGGTCTTTTGTTTTCGTCATTCTTCTTCTTTTCTCCTATGTCTCGGTCCGGAACTACCATCAAGTTTCATTCAAATCAGGTAGCGCTGAGGCTTTACATTATCTCAGTATCCTACAGATATTATAATGTTAATATTACTATGCATTATTATTGGACTGTAGATTTATTTTGAAGAAATAGCATTGTGATAGCTACTTGTAGCTTATCCACGGCTACGTTTTATTTGTTATGTTCCTACTTTTATCATGTCCTTCAGAAATTAAATGACTCGCATCATTTTCCCCTTCTCAACTTTCGGACAATAGAATTACTTAAAAATCTAGTGTGTACACCACATCACTTCCTTGCACAGAATATTAAACTATATGCATTTTGCCTGCGTTTCATTTAAACATATTGAACTGAATTAAATTTAATCCGTCGATAGCGCATAAACCCCAATAGAATAAATGCACTCTTTAAAATTCACTATATTTGTTTACCATAGCGACACTCTGGCGCTAGGTTCAGAACTAGGAAGCGTTACATCTCATTCATTTTATAACTCTGAATGCGCAAAACGTAAATCATCTGAAGAATTGTCTAATCTTTACCACATGTTATATTCAAGTACTATAATAAATCTAAAACGACGTAGAAAATAAATTAGACAGAAAAAAAAGAAACAGTTGTTGTTGCGAAACTTAGCTTCTTTAGATTGGCAACAAATCCCCTATTCTGCTAATTTTCAAATGTAAACAAATATGGTTGCTATGGGAAAAAAATTAGGCTTAGCAGCAGTTAAACAACTTTTAAATTGTTGATAATTGTACAAATATTGCATACAGGATAACTAAAGGCATAAAAACCTTAACCTGAAGATAAGAACAACATAATCATTCTTAGAGCAAAAAATGTACAATTTACCAAAATATAAGAATAAGAAAAACGTAGCTCACGGAGCCGAGTGGGTACATGCATATATATACATTGCTAACCAAACGGAGGTGCACAACTACGTATCTTACCAAACGCTTAGAAAATGTCCTCTAAAAACGTTTCTAACTTCTAAAACAACCTAGAAAACACAGAAATAACAATTACATAAAAAAACAAGGAAGGTGCAGATTCGTTAATTTGGCATGGTTATGTTCTTCAGGAAGGTAGCATAAGAAAAACAGGTAAATTCAGAGTTAACGAATAATAAGTAACTAGACTGTGTAAACGTTTCCGGAAGTGCGCAAAATCCTTTTAAAAAAATGAAATTTGAAAATGATGTTTTCGAAATCATTGCTTAACACGGAAACGACCATTTTCGTAAAAGCTAAAGAAAAAGACTCTCAAAAATCGAAAAAGTGAAAATTTAGAATATCTTTCCCTTTCAGAATAGCATTTACTTACTTATATGTAAATAAAAATTTAAATTTTTTCCCACGATTTCGAATAGACTTCGAAAAGAAAATATTTTTCAAGAGGTCTGCCACATCTGTTCATTATTTATGCATGAGTTCTTCAGCACGTTTCCTCCTACATCATATAAAGCAGGAGTTCCAAAATTTTCAACTCTTACAGTTTCAGGGTAAGATTTAAAAAAAATATATTATTTCGTTGAAAGGAATTTCACATTTATTGTCCTTCACATGTTAGAAGCACTTTTTGAAGCGGCTTTCTTACTTTTTAACTCGTGTCACGTGAATATAAGCGGAAAGGATGTTTCCAGCTGAGAAGTGAGAAAAGTACACTTCTTTGCGCAAGGAAAAAATAACCTAAATCTGTCCTAAGAATACAAAATTCGTGAAAATTATCACGTAGTTTTGGACTATGAGTATGCGAGAAAAGGGGTCATAAATACATTTTATATCCTAGTCACGTGATGCTCATGTTCATGCGCACACTTGGATGATTTTTTCAAAATTTATGGACTCCTGAGAGGAAAAGGTTTAACTCAGAGATCGAAGTCAAAGAAACTTGAAACTTAAGACAGAAGTTGTTGGTGGTAGAATTTTGCTAATAAACACAATGCCAACCGATATACAGCTGTTTCTGATGCTATCTTAATACTTCATTTTATTAAAATTTACTAAAATTGCTTAAATTTAGTTTTTTGCCTTAAGGAAATTCCTTAGAACTGTCTTTCAAGAAAATTGCTTAAATTTGGAATAAAAAATTGCGAAAATTTTTGCTCCTGCAGAAAACGGACCTTTGTTCGATGACTCTCTCAACTGATAAAATTTTTAAAAAATACAACAGAATCACGAGAATCTATAATTTAAAATTATTAAAAAAGAAAGAAAGAAAAAAATTTGAAAAAAAAAAAAAAAAAAGAAAGAAAGAAAGAAAAATCGATTTTAAATTACGTCTAAAGGGACTTTTTTTTTAACATTTTGTATGTTACTTTTGTTTATTAAATATCATATTCTTCGCACTTAAACTATAAAATTCAGTTTAAGAGCAATATCGCAAAATAATTTTAAATTGAGCTCATCTTTATAGTTTCCGATACATAGTCTCACGTGCTGGAAAGAAAAATCTTTTTTTTTTTTCTTTCTTTCTTTTTTTTTTTTTTTTTAATTCACTATATTTGTTTACCATAGCGATACTCTGGCGCTAGGTTCAGAACTAGGAAGCGTTACATCTCATTCATTTTATAACTCTGAATGCGCAAAACTTAAATCATCTGAAGAATTGTCTAATCGTTACCACATGTTATATTCAAGTACTATAATAAATCTAAAACGATGTAGAAAATAAATTAGTTACCATCGCTCTCTTTGAAGTCCTTGTGTTTGTCAATCAAAAATTCGTTAAAGTTTTACAAAATATGTATTCGATAATAAAACAAATTCCAAATTTCAAATTTGGGCTTCCAGAGGCCCATATTCGCAGTAGGATTACGTCGTTCAAAATTGGATGGCTCTAGGTACCGTTGTTTTATCACAAATCGGGAAACATACTCGTACATAGCGTTTCACCACCATGCATTTATCCTCTGCTCTGTTATACCATTATTTCATTTCTGGAGTACACGTCATAGCTTTCAATTTTCGAACGCTAATCTACTTTAGACTACATATGTACGTTTTAGATTTTTAGACCAATCTATTCTTTCAACGCGGAGCTCTAAATTCTCACCGAAAAATTTATAGCCATTAAATATGAAAACCCTAAGTACTAAACAGGAAAAGCCAATACAGTGGTACCTCGACATACGAGTTTAATTCGTTCCGTAACCTTGCTCGTATGTCAAATTGCTCGTATCTCAAAGCAATTTTCCCCATCGAAATTAATTGAAATGCCATTAATCCGTTCAAGCTCCCAAAACACCACCTCAGTTGTTTTTGGTAAGTGTTTTTGAATAAGAAAAATGTATTTACAAGAAGAAACATTTATTTATAAATAACAAATACATATTCTCTAAAAACATAATTAAAAAAAAATGAAGTACTTACGGAAGCGCTTAATTTTCGTCACTGGTCTTCGCTTTTTTCGTGACGCTTTGCTCATTTTCACCTGCAGATCGTTTAAAAAAGCTGTCCAAAGAGGTTTGTTTCTTCCTCCCTTTTAGGATATCGCGGAAATGAGTTAGGCAAGTTTCGTTGAACAACTCCGATGCATGACCCGTTGTAAAGTTTTCGGGGTGATTTTTATCCACGAACTCTACAACTTTCTCCCACATTCCTAAGATCTCCTTTATATCTCTTGTAGGGATAACCTCCTAACTTTTCTGGCTCCTCTTCAAAACTAATTTTTCGTTGAAGCACCGTATGCTGCTGCGAATGTAGATCGTGTAACTCCTCGGTTGTCAGCTCCTGAGACTGTTCCTCGACGAGTTCGTTCACATCTCTCTCATCCACCTCCAGACCCATGGATGTTCAAAGAGAAACAAGTCTAGTCCGAGGTGGGAGAAACTGTTAGACGCTGCACACAACACCAACATGTGCGCGCATGTTACGGTCATGTGTAGCGGTGTAGTGTGCGATTCCTCGTATCTCAAATCTTGCTCTCATCTCAAAGCAAAATATCGCTCGCTCGGCGGCTCGTATCTCAAAACACTCGTATATTAGGGCACTCGTATATCGAGGTACCACTGTAGCCCTACATTTAGTGCTAATCAGTCAAATTAGAGCCCACCATTCTCCCCAGAAAACTAAGAACTACTAAAAATGAATCATTAAATTTTAACGCGGAACGCTCTAGCACTAAACATGGAAAGGTAATCGCTAAACGTTGAGTTCAGATCACTAAAAATTAAGCAGCATTAAACCTAGCATGGAAAGCTAAAAAGCAAACACAGAATGCTATTCTCCAAACGCGGAGTGCTATTTAATTAAACGCGAAATTTTAAATTCACTTTAGAAAGTTAAAAATCTCTAAATACGTACTCTCTAGAAAATAAAAAGTCATTAAATACGTAATGCTAAATTCTAACCCGAAACATTAAGTCTAACATGGAATGCTAAATACTAAATATGGAATGCTTATAAAGTATTTCTCCAGCCTTCTTAGTATGCCTTCCTGGTGTAGTGGTCAGCTCGCTCGACGCGTATTCGAGAGGTCCGTGGTTCGAGTCCCGGCGAGAAGATTGCATATTTTTCATGTCTCCTGCTTCGAAATAACTTAATGTCTCTACAAGCTAATCGCAAAACATTCAGCGCTAATCAATAAAAATAAAACCCAAATTCTCTCAAAATTAAATTGAATACTAAAATATATGAAAAATAGAACACTAAATTATAGCATGGAAAGCTAGGCACTCAACATGAAATGCTAATCACTAAGTATGGAATGTTAGTCACTAGACATGAAGCGCTAATCATTAAACGAGGAGCGCTAGTTATTGCACATGGAGCGTTTTTCCAAGAATTCAAGAATAATTTAAAATGACAAGCTCTAACATGGAACGTTTAGTATATTTTATGATGCTAGTATGAATATGAAAGCAAAATTCTGTCCAGAAAATTACGAATCACTAATATTGGAATATTCTAACACGGAACATACAATCTAACATGGAGCTCTAAGTACTTGAAAGTGAATGCTAAATTTTCTTTAGGAAATTCATTAAACGTGGAAGTTTAAATTCTGTCCAGAAAATTATGAATCACTAAACATTAAGATTTATACTCTAACACAGAAAGCTTAATCTAACATATAACTCTAGACTTTTATGGGGTTACACTTACTTGACCTAGTTATGCTGATAACTATAGCAGACGTGAAGCGAATTATTGCCATGTCTGAAAATAACAACAAAGTCTTAAGAAGGCTATTAATAACCTTTTTATTTAAACAGAACTAAGTGCACGCTCTTGTGCTACAGTAACCAGAACTATTTGCAGACAAATAGAACTTAAAATAAACGTTGAACAGTAGTCAAAGACTATACTGTTGCGTGCATACGGGTTCGAAATAGACTGAATGCCCATAAGTCCGATGACAGGATTATAAAATTTATTTCATCAAAAGAAATATTTCAGAGCTCTGGAATTTTCGACAGAAATACTCGTAGTGTTCACAGTATCACAGAACACAGTCAGTAGCTACATCTCAAACTACTAAGAACGTTAAACGCAGCGCATTTAAAGAGAAAGTTACCCGGAGACATCTCAGTACTCCGAACTCAAGCTCAGCTAAGTGTTAACAGCAACAACTATTAAAAAGCAAATACTCTCTCCGGTCATATATAGTTTTCACTCGGCCGCCGAGATATTTGTAGTACTTTCTGCTTCTCGATATTACTGGAAGACCATATGAAGCTCGAATTACGGTTACAGCTAATATAGTTGCACTTACTCATTTACAATACCATTACGGTGTACAGGGACCGGATCAAAATACCAAATTTTGCGACAAATGTTTCGACACAAATTAGTCACCAAAACCACTGCTAGCTTTATGATATCTCGCTAAATTACCGAGATACTCATTTACTCAATGTTAAATGGACCTGCCATTGTGTTTTTACTTTTACGGCATAGCTTGCCTCTTTAAATGTTTCTGCGTTACATTACGCAGCAAAATACAACAATTTCACATATAATTGCAGTAAAATCATCCGTGTGAACAAATTCGTAATGATACAATTAAATATTCTACTAGAAGACTCAATAATTTTAGCGGAGTTTCAGATTCAAAGTATCGGCAGTGGGAGACAGCAGAGTCGATTCATTACAATGATTAGAGTTGGCAGGAAATAACCACGCAGCGCGGATGCAATGTCAGAAACACTCTCTCTTTCAAAATCCAAAAACCTCAGTTTAAATACTCACAACTAATTTGCAATCTGATTATGAATAAGGAAAGGAGAAATTATAGTCATAAGGTATTTTTCCCGCCTTTTCAGCATGCCTTCGTGGTGTAATGCTCAGCACACTCGGCGCGTATTCGAGAGGTCCGTGGTTTGAGTCCCGGCGAGGGCATTGCACATTTTTCGCATTCCCCTGCATTAAAATAGCCTAATGTCTCTGAAGTGACTCCCGAACTAAAAAAGGATGGTGGATAATGAATCTCCACCACCTGTATTTGGTTCCCTAATCCCCAGTCTCCCTTTAAAATGGGGAGTATATAAGCTATTTCTCCCGTCTTGTTAGCATGCCTTCGTGGTGTATGGTCAGCACCCTCGACGCGTATTCCAGGGGTCCGTGGTTCGAGTCCTGGTGAGGGCATTGCACAATTTTCGCATTCTCCTGCTTTAACGGAATGTCTACATAGTAAAGACTGAAATTGTAATAATAGGTTAGCATAAGATACCCTCAACATGAAATGATAAACTCCCTTCAGAAAATTCATTAAACGTGAAATGCTTAATAACGGAACTTTTAATTAAATACCCAACGCTTCAACTAGCCAGGAATGTTAAACACATAACATAAAAAGTTAAATTCTAACAGGAAACATTAATCTATCACAAAATGTTAATACTAACATGGAACACGATATCTAAACATCAAGCATAAGATACTCATAAAATTACAAATCACTAAATGTGGAACTCTGTATTCTAACAATGAACGCTTAATCTAACACGAAACTCTAAACACTTAACATGGAATGCGAAATTATGAAAGGAAAATTCATTAAGCTAGGAACGCTTAATTCTAATATGGAGAATTTAAATCGACAGAAAAAGATTAATATTAACACGAAACTCTAAACATTTAACATAAAACGTTAAATTCTGACATGAAAATGTAATCTAACACGGAATGCTAACACTAACATGGAACATTAAAACTGAACATCCAACAGAAGACAGTCAGTTCTGCCCAGAAAACTAAGAATAACTAAACACAGAAATATATATTATAACACGGAGTATTTAATCTAACACGGAACTCTAAAATCTTTGCTCGGAATGCTAAATTCTAACAGGAAAATTCATTAAGCATAGAACGCTTAATTTTAAAACGGAGCATTTAATCTAATATTGAAATCTCACACTAACACCGAAACTCTAAACATTGAACATGACACATTAAATTCTAACATGAAAAATTAATCTAACATTAAATGTTAATATTAACATGGAACACTAAAGCTGATTACAGAACCTCTATACTATTAATATGCGAGTGTTTGTTTGTTTTAACGTCATCTCATCTGGAATAGCGGGGAGATGAGTTTCGAGTGAGGGACCCTTCAAAAATTCTTGGGTAGCCATTTCGACCATTCTCGTCCTCTTACAACTTTAACCAGCCGAGATATTAATTAAAAGCTCTGAAAACGTTCATTTTGGCACTCATTTTTCCGAGTGACAGTCTCGAGCGTTGGAGATAAAATTCTTATTTATTTCGAAAAGTATTGAAACTGCTTGCTTTCAAACCGTACAGTATGTCAATAAAAAATTTGTAAGTTTTACAAAATATGAAATAAAAATAGCACTGCCAATCTTTAAATATATTATTATTATAGAAGGTGACATTCTTCTGAAGAAAGCACGCGATTGTATGTGACGTCATTGTATGTAGAAAATGTTTCATTAATGTCAGCGTTTTGAATAAATTAGCTGCTATTGGCAACTTTTTTTGTTTCAGGTTGGATAATTGACACGATATGCTATTGTCACGTTAATTCTTTTATTGATATTGATAGTTGATAGTTGATAGTTGACGGGGGACGTGTGCACCATCCCTTTACCGTAATGGTTAATTGGCATATGCAACACGTCCACCTCTATCTTGAGCCAGATGGACCACACAGGCGCCTCGCACCATACACCGAAACCCAGCGACCAGGCCATCCAGGTTGCAGTCCAAAAGACCAAAGAAGTCCCCAGAAGCATGTTCACACCAACCGCCCGGGCCTAGTATTTATTGAGTCAAAGTTCAACAAATACATGGCCAGACAAGGGCTCAAAAAAAAATAGATAAATAAAGGGTACATTTGAAGTTTTGACAAAGCATAAGATTACAAAGGTGCAAGTGCCAGTTTTGAATAAATACTAGAATCACATAGACATAATTAGAACAAAACACATACAGATAGCGATAACAATAGAAAACCAAAGGAGTAAACAGCATTACAAAACTACTACTGCTACATACTACAATACTACAAAACTACTACTAGAATACTTACAAACAGTACTACAAACTGATACAATGCTAAATATTACAAAACTGCTACTGCTGCTACATACTAGGCTGATAATAATGCTGATAGTATGATATCGATGATGTAATAATCTTAATACTGATGGTAAGTTCAATACAATAGTTAGTGTACAAAGCAAGGATACAATACATAAATACATTATGCAACTATATAAATACCAATGCAAGGTAAAGAGGATACATTATACAACTATATATACACGCATACACACATATATACATACATACACATATACAGATATATACTAATACAAGGTAAAACGATACTAATGATTCTGTACGAGATGCAAGACAAGATAGATAATTCAATATAAGATCAATAAGCCATATTGTTCAATACAATAGTTAATGCAAAGTTAATAAAACACTATTTATATTACTATACCAACTGTATATTTCCTATATTAGTGCAATTTTATACGACGCATATCTATACGATGCTCACAATTTAATATATATTACACAGTACTGTATTGCAGGGAACTTATAATTCAATTTTATACAAGATGATACATATCTATACTATGCTCAGAATTTAATGTATATATTATATAATACATTATACAGTACAATATGATTTACAACTAATACGTAAGATAATGGATGCTATATCATTCAATTACAAAAGTTAATGCAAAATTAATCATACATTATTTATATTACGATACCAACTACACATTTCCTGTATTGCAGGGGACTTATAGTGCAATTTTATTATGTATACGATGCTCACAACATTGCAATTTCATATAAGATTATACACATCCATACATAGCTCACAATTTAATATATATATTATACAATACGGTTATACGATATAATATAATGTACTGCAAATACGTAAGATATGTGATACAATAGGTAAATTAACATGCTTACAGGGTTAGCATACAAGACACAACAATAGGTACAATACAATACTAAGAGTAAATAAATAGAGTATGTGACAGTATATAGACAAATGCAATGTAGAAAAATACATATTGTCAAGTAATTGGTAATAATTCTATGCAATATGCAATACAAGACATATGATACAGTATAAAATCGATAAGCTACGTCTATGATACTATTTATAATTTAATGGAATATTTAAAGCAAAAGAGACCAAAATACTACTTTAACTTTCATACAGTATTTTAACACAATTGCTAGTTCAGTAAAATAATTAATACAATATTTAATTCAATACGTATCTCAGGGTATAAAAAGAAGTGCAATATATATATTCTTAATAGTATGATGCCTATAAGGCAATGTTCTTAATAACTAAAGCGAATTAAATGCAATACTTTATATACAATACACAAATGCAACACTTCAGTACAATACTGAGGATAAAAAGACATATTTTGCAACAGTATATATATACAAATGCAATGTATAAAAATACCTATGATCAATTCAATATTATTAATTCTGTGCAATATGCGATACAATGCAGCAATATAGTTATACCAATATAATGTATAAAAAATACTTATGATCAATTCAATATTAATAATTCTGTGCAATATGCAAAACACGACATATAATTCAATATAATCAATAAACTAAATCTAAAATCTAAAGTCTAAAATTCTGCATGTAATTCAATAAAATAGTTAACGCCAAGTTGAATCAAGACTACTTATAACGTTATGCTAATAATCCAGTTTCTGTATTGCAAAGAATTTAATTTACAGTTCCATACTAAAGCATACATAGCGATACGATGTTCATAATTTCAATATGTTGCATCACATATTCTTAGGGTAGAGCTTATAACTCAACATAATATTACATAACTACCAACTTAATACAATAATTAATGCAAGAATTAAAATAATAAGTAAATTAAGTTAATAGACTAGTTAGAATATAATGCAGTACTTAGAGTGCAAATATTGTATATTGTAATTATAATGAAATATGATACAATGCTAATAGTTTGATACAATAGTTATTACAATGCTCGATACAATATTTTTGATATATAACCAGATTAGAATACTTAATATGTAGCTTGTAATTCAGTAAGATAGTAATACCATATGTATAGTTTGAGAAAACTTTGTTATATTACATTAAATTTAATTCATGACGTCTTACGCATACCTGAAGTGTCAAAAATTTTTATTTTCTGCTATGGCGACAAAAAAAATATTAACGAAGTTGTTGTTGCTTGAAAAAGAATGAACTGATTTCCTTCACATTGAAATGTTTTTATGCATTTTTGTTCAGGCGTAGCTGGAACTTATAAATTTGGATTTGACTGCAGCCCGAATAGCTGGCGGGCTAGTGCGCTAAAAGGACACTAAATTTTGTGGAGAAAATTAAGAATCACTAAACATGGAACTCTAAATTCTAATACAGAACATGTAATCTAACACGAAAATATGCACTTAATATGCAACGCTAAATTCTAACAGAGAAATTCGTGAAGCCTGGAAAACGTAATTCTAACATCAAACATTTAAACTCAATACGAAATGTTGATACTAGCCCAAAATTTTAAACACTGAGCACTTAATCTAATAGTATTCAGTTAGAAAGAATAAAATGCAAAATTATTTAATTACATAAAATATTTAAGCTTTAATTAATCAAAAAAGTTTAGGTTTCTTTGAGCTGTTTTTAATCCAAAGGGATTTGAGTCCCGAAAGGCTATTACTTTCGTTTTGGCATTTTAAATCGGACTCCTACAATTATCGGCTCACGTTTCAAACTGTTGCCACAAAATGTTAGAGTCCTGCATTATGTTTAAGTAAATAAAATAATGAAAAATCGGCATAAATGTATGTATATTTCTCGCATTGTGATAAAACAACGGTATCTAGAGCCATCCAATTTTGAATGACGTAATCCTACTGCGAATATGGGCATCTGAAATACCAAATTTGAAATTTGGAATCTGCTTTATTATTGATTTCATATTTTGTAAAACTTTAACAAATTTTTGAGTAACAAACTCAACGATTTGAAAGCGAGCAATGGCAACAATCGACCGGGGGAAAAAAGAACCTTTTTATCTTCAGCGCGCGGAACTGTGTATCGGAAATTCTAAAGATAGGCTCAGTTTAAAATTATTTTGCGACATTGCTATTGAACTAAATTTTATGGTTTAAGTGCAAAGAAAATGCTATTTAATAAATAAAGGTAACACACGAAACGTTAAAAAACGCTCCTTTGGACGTAATTTAAAATCGGAAACATTTCAGATTTTTTCCCCTTCATTTTTTTGTTTTACGTGTTATTTGTATTCGTTACCCATTTATCCATTCCATTTCTGAAAATACCAAAAGATCGTCGCAAGATGTTAATGCATCTAAAATACAGAAAAAATCATTGCATATTTTTAAATTTTCTGAATAATTGTCTTAATATGTAATAATTATTATTGCGTGATAAAGGCCCACAGAACTTCCTTGGTAACTATGTCATGCGAACTGAAAGAAACTAAAATTTTATTTAAATAAATGGCAGCTTATACAAACAAACAGATTTAATGAGCTGAAGACAGCGACAAGGAGAATTCTTAACATTCAAGCAATAGCGTAAATCATCAGATCACCCAAATCACTGAAATAGCAGAATCTAAAGCAGTAATTACATCGCAAGGAACTTAAAATAGTCACAGGACTCTGAATTAAATTCTTAGCTGACGGCGGCTCATAGCTTTCTATTTATAATTTTATTCAAAAAGCAGGTTAAGCATTTCTGGAAGTTTCCAGTAAAAGTTTCCCTATGGCTGCGATATGCATTTCCTAGACACTTCTAGAATGTCCCCAAAACTGAAAAAATCTACAGTAGCAGCCGTCTTGGCAAAAATAATTGTCGCTAAGGAGTTTCAGAAGGTTTCTTCCAATCATTGATTTTGTTTGGACAATGTTTATAATTAAACTGCCAATTGGTGCAATTTAAGCGATCCACAATACAGGGCATATACACAAAATAGGTGCTTAACAAACACAAGAGGTGGCCAAGAATTCGATAAAAGAAAAATAAACAGCAATATTAATATAGAAAATGCATTTAATAAATAAATAAAAACAATATATAACAAAAAATCCTGTAAGCTTTCAGATTTTATTTTACGTTCAAAGGGGCATGTTTTTAACGTTTTGTGTGTTACCTTTATATATTAAATATCGTGTTCTACGTACTCAAACTATAAAATTCAGTTCAAAAGTACTATCGCAAATTAATTTTAAAATGAGCATATCTTTAGAATTTGCGATTCCAAATTTGGGCTTCCAGCTGTCCATATTCGGGTGGAGATGTACGTTATTCAAAATTTTACGGTTCTAGATACCGTTGTTTTATCACAATACGAGAAACATACACACATTTATTCATTATTTATTATTTCATTCTTCATTATTTAATTTCTTTAAATATAATACAAAGCTCTAATATTTTGTGGTAACAATTTAAAAAGTGATTCGCCGTCTATAGTGAATCAACGCAAAATACCAAAAAGAAATTAATAACCCTTCTGGGGAATTTGCCTCTTTGGGCTAACAATACAAAAATTCATAAAATCGAAATTTTTACAAATATACACAAATGTTTAGAAAACAATTACAAAAAATTGTTTAGAATTTCCTCTTAAGTTTTATTGAATATTTATATCACTGGAAAACTATAAACTACTAATAGAAAAGAAAGGAAAAAAAATAAAAAAATTCTTTGCTTTGACAGAGTGGCAATATTTGGCAATCAAAAAACGATTGGAAACGAACGGAAACACGCTTAATATAATCTGCTCCTTTTCTGAAAACTTTTAACTGACTACTCTAATCACAATATTTCTCTGGCGAAAAAAAATTACATCTACACAGTAAAATTATCACATGAAATGCATTACATAAATAAATAAAAACCCTATATAACACTAAAATAACACAAAATCTTATTTATCAATAAAGAAACATAAATGTTTAGAAATACTTATAACATTGTGTAACAGTACCATTGAAATTTATATACCATTTACACAACAGGAAAACTACGCACAGTACTAAGGGGGAAAAAACTTTTTTATTTTGCTTTTTATTTAAAACAGTAGCAACATCTGACAAGCAAAAAACAATAGGAAACAGAAAAAAATGTTTCCAATAAACTATGAACCAGATTTTTATTTCTGGTATATATAAATATATATATGTAACTAAACGGAGATAGATTGCTTATACGCTGACAGAAAAACTAGAAAATTCAGGACATTTCCACCCCTCTCCCTGTTCACAGAAAGACACCTGGCAGTTGGCAATCCACCAAGAAGCAGCTACCATAAAAAGTCATCTTACCGGTAGTAAAAGAAAAACAACAACTGATGGTAAACAGGATTATGGAGAGCATGTGCTATTGATAGAATAATGGGAAGAGAGTTCTTTTGCCCAACCCAGCGGTAAATGCCGAAGAAAGACCCAAATTATTGTTTCTTCTTGCGTACAAAGCACATCGAATGTAATTGTGTCAGCACTTCGTTGAGAGTTTCATTGTTTAAAGCTTTGCTTTTATATTTCCCGTCTTTTTTTACTATCTTTCTTTTCTTTATAAACCTAAAAATATTATTATTTCTTTCAATTTCGATAAAATTATGCTTTTCATAAAGAGACGTTGATGCCACTCGAGATGATGTATAATATCTTTAATTTATATTTGATGCTATAAAAGTTGCAGAGTGTTGCGTTATGTTAACCTTACAAAAATTCATTTTGTCTCGACTTCGTAATGGCATATGGTAGCTGTTGTTATTTTATATCCTGAGTGTTATTATAGTTGGGCAGATGCGTTTAACCTCGAAAACAAAAGATTTTTTTTTCGTGTCTTATGTGTGAAGTGCTGTCATAAAGCGCGAAGTGCTCGTGTGATGATCTTTTGCGGTGTCCCTATTGCTTCCCAGGACACGATTGGGGGGACACGAATACCCCTCCACAGTACAAATATTAAAAAAACATTCACAATTTAAAATAACATTTTATGCTTTTAATTTCGTGTTTTTTATTTTAAATATGTATAAAAAACACGAAGAATAGAAAACATTATTATAGAAGGTGAATACTGGGTGACGGCCACCATCAACTAATGAAATATAAAATGTACTAGTAAATTTCAAGAAATATAAAACGATAAAAAAACCATCGATGATTAATCAACCATTTTTATAAATTTACATTTTTATATAGATTACAAACACCGTATTGTAAGAACAGTTATTAATTAATATACATTTAATGTGAGACGCGCGAAATCTCGAATGATTTTTGCAATTAATTACATTCTAAACAACTCACTTGTAGCAATCTTTGATGCCGAATGTAAATTTTCATCAGCAATTTGTAATTGGTATTGATTCTTCGTGTTCTTCATTCACGAAAACGTTCTTTCATATAAATATGTCGATCCAAACAAAGTAAATATTTTTACTTCCTTGTACGAAGTAAAGAAATCAAAAAAGTATTTTAATCACAAAAAATTCTGGTACCATATTTCAATGAAAATATACATTTTGACCACTATCGAATGATATTTAACGATGTTTTTGCATGACATCTGTACGCAAGGACAGAATAAAGGACTCTTTTTCACCAAGCGATTTATAAAACTGATTTAAAATGGATTCAGAAGAGATATTTTTGTAGCGTTTGTAGGTACGTACGCATTATCTCGCATGACTAAAAAACGAGTATCCTCAAAATGTTGAAATTTTGTATGTAGGACTGCTATAATATGTAGTTGCGCACCTCCCTTTTTGGTTGCAATCGGCCGCACCAAAAGTATATATATAAATCAATATTTTAGTAAATAAATTATATATATATATATATATATATATATATATATATATATATATGTATACCACTCTATTATTCGGCTCTGGGACCTCAATTTTTTTAATTCTTATATGTTGGTAAATTGTGCATTTTTTAGTTGGTAAATTTGAAAAATTCCGGATTTCATATTTCAACGAAAATAGCCGTATTTACGGCTATGGAATGAAAATTAACGATGTTTTTGAGCGAGAACTGTACTTACAGACAGAATAAAGGACTCTTTATCCCCGAATATAAAACTGATTTAAAATGGATTCAGAACAGATCTTTTCGTGGCGTCTGTACGTACGTAGGTATGTATGTATGTATGTAACTCGCTTAACTCAAAAACGAATAACCTCAGAAAGTTGATATTTTGTATATGGGACTGTTATAACATATAGTTGTGCACCTCGTTTTTTGGTTGCAATCGGCTTCCCCAGAAGTATATAAATAGATAAACAGTTATATGTATATATACCCACTCTGACACCCGGTACCGTGAGCTCATTTTTTTTTTTATTCTTATGTGTTGGTAAATTGCGCATTTTTTGCTTAAAAATTATTGAATTATGTTGTCCTTATCTTCCTGTTAAGGATTTAGGCCTTTAGTTAATCTGCATGCAATAGCTCTAGAATGAACAACAATTTGAAAGTTGTTTAAGAGCGCCTAAGTCTAATTTTTGTTTACCATAGCCACCATACTTGTTTACATTTGAAACTTAGCAGAATAGGGAATTACATCCTTCTTCACCTTATGTGTTTTTTTAACGAGTGGGATCAAAAGGAAAGTTTCAGTATTGTGCACCGAAAAATCTGCCTTCTTACCTGTTGGCCGAATTGCTTGTTCTGCGTAGAAACTAATTTTAATTCCAATTCTTTTTATTGCTTTAACTGTATTTGGTGTTTTAAGTTTCTGTATATCTTTCAACTTTTTAGTGAAGATATTTTGAGATTTTATGTATTTTTGAATTGCTTCGAAGTGAGAACTGAATTAATTGAATGAGAAATATATCTCTAAGGAAATTCGAGGAAAAAAGTGTAAATGAAATGCAGGAAAAATTTCGTATAATTTAATATTCCGTACAATTAATGTTGTGTACACATAAGATTTTTTTACTTTCCCTAAGCTATCTTTTGTGATCAATCTTATTATCTGAACAGTATTCGTATCTCAATCTCATTCTTTAGTTTCTAAATTCAAGCTGCAAGAAATGATAGGATTATATTCTTCAACATATGTGCAGACACTAGGGGAAAAAACGAGGGGGGGCAGTTCTATATCCATCGTGCTACCAAGAAGATTGCCGGAATTCAACATTTATTTTTTATATCTTGAAAAGGCGATTTGAGATTTATATTAAATGTAAATACACAATTATTCTAACATACGTATTTTTACAAAAAATATTGCCTCTTTCTTGAAATGACATGCATTTACCTTAAGACACACTTTACTGTTTTAAAGTACACATCTATTTTAAGATGTTGATAACAATTTTATAGGTTATACCTCAAATGTTTTTAAAAAAATTTATAAAAATTACTAGAAAATACAGATTTAAAATATATCCAAATTTATTTGGATCGAACCTAAATTTCGAGCTAGGGAAGAAGGAATCAGTTTAATTTAATAAAAATTTCTGATGTGGACACGACATGACTTCCTCGCACTGGCCATTAAATTATACACACATTATTTGCTGCACTTCATTTAAACTTATTTCTTCGAATTTCATTAGAGATGTATTTCTCATTCAATCAATTCAGGTCTCACTTCGCGGCAAGGCTAATAAAAACTCAATCTTCGATAATAACTGTAAAATACAGAAAAATCTAAAACACCAAATACAGATAAGCGGCCCCATTAGGCTTAGCGCTACTTTTAAATTGTTGATAATTCTACAACAATTGTATATAAATAAACTAAAGGCACACACACACACACACACACACACACAAAAAAAAAAAAAAAAAAAAAAAAAACGGAACATAATAATTACATAATTCAATCACATTTAAAACCCAAAAACGGCTCAACAATTTACATACATATAAAAATAAAAAGTGAATTCACCAAGCCCAGTAACAGAGTGAAAATATATATCTGAATGTTTATACACATGTTTGTTGCAGCCGATTGCAACGGAAAAGAGACCTGCATAACCGCATGTTATAGATATAAAATTTCAATTTTCTACGGCTATTCTTTTTTGAGATACATTTGTGTAGACGTCATAAAAATCCTCTTCTGAAATTCATTTTAAATCCATAAATCCGTTTTACAATCAGTTTTGAAAATAAGAGTCCTTTATTCGGTCCGTACGTACATATGTATGTCAGGCAAAAACACCGTTCAAATGGATCCGATAGAGGCCAAAATGGATATTTCCGTTGAAATGTGATACCCGGAATTTTTCGCGATTACAATACTTCGTACAATGAAGTAAAAACACAAGTGTACGGAAGCAAATGTGGTCCAGTACATATAAATATTTTAATATTCGGATGCGTTTCTCTTTATAATTTTTAAATTTTAGAAAAGGACATTTAGAAGTATTATTAGAAGTCACAAAGAATTTTGCCTAATTGAAATTTTTGAGTGGAATTTTAATTTAATTTTAACATTAGAGATTTAGAGAAAAAAGGAGCGTTAGCTCAGAAGGGCTATTAATTTCAAAACGGGACTTTGCGTTAAATCACTTTTCAAATTGTTGCCACTAAGTATTATCGCCCTGTATTATATTTAAAGCAATAAAATAATGAAGAATTTGTATGAATATATGCATGTTTTTATCACTGTGAAAAACAACGGTACCTAGAGCCATCAAATTTTGAATAACGTAGTCCTCCACTCGAATATAGACACCTGAAAGCTTAAATTTCGAATTTGTTTTACTGTGTATTTCATATTTCGTAAAACCTTAACGAATTTTGGATTAACAGACTCAATGATTTCAAAGCGAGCAATGGCAACACTAAACGGATGGAAATAAAAACATTTTTATCTCCAGCGTACGAGACTATCTATGGGAAATTCTTAATTTTTGCTCAAAGAAACATTAGAGCACAAATGCTTTCGAAACGTGTATGTGTATGTAAATGAAGAAAACGACGTTTTGAGCATGATATAAAATCTGAAAGCTTTCAGATATTTTTCAAACATTTAAAAGAAAGAAATTTAATAACAAGATTTGATCTGAGGTTTCAGATTGCAAGTTAATTTTATTTACTTACTTGTTTTTACTTAATTTAGTTTTTCTCAATAAAAAAAATTATAGAAAAGTATTTGTCGACGAATCTCGTATTTGTATACAAACAGAATAGCTAGATTTGCAAATGGAAATATTCAATCCCAGCGATAAAATTCACTTTACTCGCACATAAATTACTCAGCGAAGATCCGGGATTACTTAGAGATTCTCCCCTGAGATGAAAAAATGCAGAGGAAAATAAGTTCTGTACTTTGTTAGAAAGTAGTTTCGATTTTGGTGATGCGAAGTGCAAATTGTTAAAATTGAATTGCAGGAAAGAAAAGCATCATATAAGCTTTCATTCGCCTTTGACGTAAGATAATATTGGAAGACTTATGAAAAAAAATATGACATTTCAATTTCAGAATGCAGTTTTCGTGTGCAAAATGCATTACTTTTCCAAATATATATATATATACTGTTAAAAACCAATTTGTAGACTGAATTTTCATGTTTTGGATTAAAACATAGAAGCTATGCTTTTAGAACGAACAAAAAATACTGAAGCTTATGTTTTAAAAATATCTAATGAGAATTAAATGTTGTAAACAGTTTATAAATATTTGTTTAAAATTTCGTTTTTAAGTGTGTTTTCAGGTTTGTACATCGCTTTTCATAACTTGTTTATTAGCCCTGTTTAAACTGAAAAGAAAATGTTGTTATAAAAACACTTTTAAAGACTCAGAAGTTTCTATAGGATTTTTTTTTTTTTTTTTTTGGGTAGAAACTTGCTCAAAATTCTGCTTTTTTCATTTTTTCGTAGTCCTTTGATAAAAATTCAATAAGCTATGAAAATAGAATTGATTTCTTTCTACCTTCACTTGACAAAAGTATAAGCAAAAACGTAATTCTACTATAGAAATAATATGTATAGTAATGAACCAGAATTAGATGCAATGATGTAGAAAAATTTATAGGGTTGTAGAGACATTAAGTATTTTTGAAGTAGGCAAGATGAAAAACGAGCAATCGCCTTCGCCGGGAATCGAACCACGGATCGCTGGATACCGGCCCAGCGTGCAGAACCACTACACCACGAAGGCACGCTAGGAAGGCGGGAGAAACAGATGTAGAGATACTGCATTTTGTAGGTGATACTAGGTTAGGTTAGATATAAGAGCAGAAGACACCTATTATTTACCGTGAATAGGTAAAAGCTCCTTACTCTAGCTTTCCAGGTTAACAACGCCTTCCCGAGACTCACGTTGCCGAAATTCTACTGTTGTCCAGGTGCAACCTACACCGCTGGCGATGTGACAGGTTTTTCTGTCTCATGTCTGGACTTAGGCCGGTGGCATACTCAATGGTACAAGATGTGATTGCATGCTCATCACATCTGGACATTCGCTGTATAGAGATACAATCCATGTACTTAGTTCCGCTCAAATGTATTTTCACTTGCAGGTTCCACTGGGGTTGCATTTATGTTAATGATGAACCAGCCAATTATGCATTTTAACCGATAGAGTTGTAATGCGAGTTTTCTAGCTTGTTTAGATTATTATACACTTTGGCCATCGTTGAGATATTTTAAAGCAGTTCCGATTTACTCATATTGTTTCCTTGACTTCCTGTTGTACTTAGGTGCTTCATACCATTTGAATGGAAACTGGGCGTGATCTGAAGTTATTTGATTATTTGTTGGGACCACTTTCAGCTTAAAATTCGAATAACAATCATTGAAAGCTTTCCTTTTTATACTGATTTAGGTGAGATCATTGTGTGTTACACAGTTCTAGACTCCTTGATGCCTGGATATCCATTATTTGGGTTATGTTCTTCCTCTTCTGGCTGTTATCGATTGCGCGTCTGAGGTACAGACTCGCATCTTGTTCTAGATTTAATCTTCTCAAGTGCAGACTTGTTATTATGATGCATGTGAATAGGCAATGATCTGGATAGCCCCTCTCCTCACATAAGCATAGATCTCAAAGTGAGAGATTCCTCTTGTAAAAGAACCATGTAAGGAAAGGACCGTGGCCCGAGAGACATGTTATTTGTCTCTTTATGGCGTTTGAAGTGTAATTTATTCTTGGACACAGATTGCATGTGCACCTGCCCTGTTCAGCGAAATCTCACGAATACTTCAACGCTTTTTGAAATGTATATTTGAGTTACATCTGAAGATGGCAGCCTGGAGATGGAACGGTTAGTTTTGTTACATTAATGAACCAAGTTGTTTCTTTTGCTAGGGCATCCACCTTTCTCGCTGCTTTTGTTGCGGACATGGGATCCATGATATGAAATGCTAGTTGTTTGTGTTACAAGCAGTATTGAAGATTTTCTGGACTGCTGGGGATAAATTTGTTGGGAAGACAATAGCGCGCATGGCTGATAAGTTATCTGTAAATATATGGAAGGTTTTTAAAGGAGTGGTGAATACTGTATTTGATTCTGCAATATTCTAATACTGCAATTGCTTCTGTTTGGAATACATTATTTCCTGTATTTAGATGGAACTTTTGCTTTCTTTGGATTGGCGTTTGAGGTATTTAAAGTAATTATATAGCAAAGAGCAACTTGGTAATTCATTTTTATTTCAAAAAATATGTTACGGCCACAAACAACTTGGCACTCTAATTTTTCCTTATTTCAAAACTTTATATTTTAATAGCTTTGCCGTAAAAAAGACAAGCAGCAAGCACTAGCTGCGTATCTACACCGATGTGCAGAAAGCAAGTGATTTGTATTCAAGATGAAATCTCAAACTCAGAATGAGTTCGTTTCGGTTTTGAATGATTTGATTGGCTAATTAATAATGCTTCTGTTTATTACTAATATTATTAATAATTATTAATAATGCTTCTGTTGTATTCTGTTCATATACATGTATTGGTCATATGACAACATATGTCATTATGTATGGCACGGCTTAGTCTTGACATGACAAACTGAAGAAATTTATTACCGTTTTTAGAATACAGACGGGAAATATCCAAATAAAAACTAAGCATTAAGGAGCTATTCTTAATCTAAAATACAATTTATATTTTTGAAAATTAATCAATCGTAGATAAAAAGAAAGAAATTTAGAACCAAATCCACAAAGACATGAAAGAAATTTAAAAACCATATAAAAATCAACCAATTAGTCATCAAACGAGTAGAAATACAAAGAAAGGAAACAAAGAAAAATAACAAAATTAAAATAAAAAAATCGGATGTGTACACCACATGACTTCCTTGTACGGAATTTTAAATTATACGCATTTTTTCTTGCATTCCATTTAAACTTATTAGATTGAATTAAATCTACTTCGTCGACAGCGCATAAAGACAATAGAATAAATGCATTCTTTAAAATTCACTATATTTGTTTACTATAGCGACACTCTGGCGCTATTAACAGTATTATATTTGTTTCATATTATAACTCAGAATGCACAAAATTTATATCATTTAGAAAATTATCCAATCGTTGCCACATGTTCTATTCAAACACTATAATAAAGCCAGAACGATGAATAAAAGAAATTAAGCAAACAAAACAAAAAAAAGAAACAGTTTTTCACAGACAATTCAGTATTTCTCATTCAATTAATTCAGTTCTCACTTCGCGACAAGGCAAAAATACATAAAAACTCAAAATATCTGTATTAAAAATTACAAAGTTAATCTTAAACACTTATTTCCTCGAAAAAATTCCAGAAAGGATTAACCATGATTTAATTCGCAATAATTAAATGAAGGCGTTATCTTTGTTGTTGCGAAGCTAAGTTTCTCACGATTCGCAACAAATCCACTATTCTGCTGTTTCAAATGTAAATAAACATGTCCGCCATGTTATTTAAAAAATTGGGCTTAACCGCATTTAAACAGCTTTTAAATTGCTGATAATTCTACAAATATTGCTTGCCGATTTCCTAAAGGCATAAAAACTTAACCGGAATAAAAGAACAACATAAATCAATCATTTTTAAAGCAAAAAATGCACAATTTACAAACATATAAGAAACTGAGATCACTGAGCCCGGTAACAGAGTGGATATATATATAAATATATATGCGTTTGGTGCGGCCGATTGCAACCAAAATACGAGGTTTACATCGATATGTTATAGCAGTCCTATATACAAAATTTCAACGTTCTGAGGCTACTCGTTTTTGAGTTATGCGAGATACGTACGTACATACGTTCGTACAAACGCCACGAAAAATTCTCTTTAGAATTCATTTTAAAGCAGTTTTATAATCTTTTAGGAGGAAAAGAGTCTTTTATTCTGTCTTTGCATACATATGTCACGCAAAAACATCGTTAGATTGTATTCGATAGCGGTCAAAATGGATATTTTCGTTGAAATATGCTACCTGAAACCTTTCCCGATTACAATACTTCCTTTTTACTTCGTACAAGGAAGTAAAACCTGAAAGATTTCAAATTTTACATTATGCCCAAAGTGTCTTTTTTTAACGTTTCGTGTGTACCTTTATTTATAAATATCATGTTATTCGCACTTAAATCATAAAATTCAATTCAACAGCAATATCTCAAAATAATTTTAAAATCAGCATATCTTTAGAACTCTTGATAAACAGTCTCGAGCGCTGGAGATAATTTTTTTTTCCGTACAATGCTGCCATTCCTCGCTTTGAAATCATTAAGTTTCTTAATCAAAATCTCATAAAGGCTTTACAAAATATGAAATCGATAATAAAGCAAATTCTAAATTAAGTCTTCCAGATGCCCATATTCGGTGGAGAATTACGTTATTCAAAATTTGAAGGCTCTAGGTACCATTGTTTTATCACAATGTGAGAAAAATGCACACATTTATGCAGATTCTTCATTTCTTAATTTCTTTAAATATAACGCAAGGCGATAATATTTGGTAACAGCAATTTGAAAAGTGAAATGGACATTTAAAGTTTTCCACGCAAAATGTCACAACGAAATTAATAGTCCTTCTGGGCTAACGCCCTTTGGGTCAATAAGCAGGCAGAGAAATGTCAGGATTAGAACTTAAATTAGCAATGGCCATGCAATTCTTCATTTTAATATCTGTATCTCTTCTGTTCTAAAAGTAGGAATTGTTTACATTAAAATATTCCCGGCCTGAGTCTTTCCAAATTAATCCATTTCATGTTTACTTATGCACTCTTACAGTGCGACAGTCCTTGTCCAATCACATCAGATAACTTTGATTATATATCTTGCGCTTTACTGCTGCGTGTTCCTTCTTTTTTCCTGTTTCGCTATGCTGCTGCTAACAAGTATCGTTTGGAGCTTCGTTTCATCCATTGCCTAAAGATATAAGCTATACAGAACTGTACCCATAATGATGTGTTATTGAGAATATGTATCTCAAAACTATCCAGAAAGGAATCATGTCTTGTCTGTAAGTTTTTCCTCCATTATGTATCTATGATACTATAGGTTTTGGGCTTCCCTGTTCCGAGAACTAGCTCACTACAGGTCGACTCTGCCTTCGGGCACGTCGTGGAGGTTCAACCTCCACTATTACCCTCCAGCAAAGCCGCGCACCACCTGGATACGTCACCAGGCAGCACCGGTCGTCAATTGCTCCTGCCAGTCGCTCGGGCGAGCCCGTCGCGGCGGGACATTACCCAGCGACCCCGGGGGAAATCCCCACGGGTTACTAGCACCACGCCGGGCTAGGACGTGCCAGACTCCGAGGCCGGCCAATAAGTGACCTTCCCCAGAGCCTTCAGAACCACCAAGTTCATAAATTTTATACCCCCGTGGCCGAGACTGCCTAGGTACAGATCCTAGCCAGTAGCTTCGCAGAGTTCTCTACGTCGACCCCCGGGGGGGTATCTATGATACTATCAGTTCTTATTAATATAAGGATTCATCATTCTGTATACGGAGTTAAGAATCTCAATTTATCTACGGAATTTCTTACATAACTCGCGGGCAAGCCTGCCAGATGAGCTGGCTGCGGGCTGCGTCCAAAGCAAAATACATAAGTTCTATGTATATCTGAAAAGAAAATGCATAAAAGTGTTTCAATAAGAATAAAATCAATTAATTCTTTTCACGTAATAACCAATTCGTAAATAATTTTTTTGTTGCCAAACCAAGAAACAAAATCTTTTCACACTTCAAGTTAATACGTGTGACACCATGATTTAAATGTAATTCAATATAATAACTTTTTTCAATATCAATAAAAGAATTAACTTGGCAATAACATATCGTGTCAAGTATCCTAACCTGAAACAAAAATGTTGCCAGTAGCAGCTATTTATATAAAATCCTGACATTAACCAAAAAGTTTCGACATAGAATGACGTCACATGCAATTGGGTGCTTTCTTCAACGTCAGAGTGTGACCGTTGTATAATATTTAGCAATGCTAATTTTATTTCATATTTTATAAAACTTACAAATTTTTTATCAACAAACTCTACGATATGAAAGCAAGCAGTGGCAACACTTTTTCGAAATAAACAGACTTTTATCTCCAGCGCACGAGACTGTTGCCACTCTGGGAAATGAGTGCGAAAATTAGCGTTTTCAGAATATATATATACACACACACACGTTTGATGCCGCCAGTTAAACGAAAAAAGCAAGATGCACAACTATATGTTATAGCAGTCCCATATACAAAATTCCAATGTTCTACGGCTAATCCTTTTTGAGTTATGCGAAATATATACATATGTACGTATGCATGTATGTACAGACGTCTGATGTCAGACTTACGTACAATTGTCACTAAAAATCCCTTCTGAATCGGAATGCCTAATGTTACGATTATAGTGTATTATGCCTATGAACTATAGGTCTCTGCAAAAGAGCTCTTTCTAAGCGCAAACCCACCACGATCAATGGACTCTGGAAAGTAGTGAAAGTGGTATAGATATCAATAGGCACAAACATTTTATTAAAATTTCTTCTATCAAGGAAATCACGATGCAGACTCATCACGATGCTTAATCACGAAGCTTAAGGCTATCAGATGGAACATTAAAAAAATGCTCTTGACACTCTAAACATTAATTTAAGTGCCCGAAATCGTTCTAAATATCCTCTATATATACAGCATAAATCAATTAGTTAAATTTAAGAAAATAGTTTTATTTTATATATCACCATTATTTATATAATATTTTATTTTGTACATTATATACCTTTAAAATAATATAACTATATAATCGAGGTTCGCTATAACTAGAAATTTGGTTCACTATATCATATTCAATATGGAAACTAGATTCTGTCACGAAAATATAAAGCAGACATTTTTATTTGTACGAAAGCAAATAGCAAAAGCCATTGAAGAATTAAAGCGATTAACAAAGTTCATTCACGAATTGGCCTTTAACTTTTATTTGTATGGTTGCAAAGATATTTTATGGTTTACCTGTATGGTTGGTTGTATATGGATATGTATGGCGCAAAGGAAAAAGGTTCAATAACTTTTGTGAGCCCACCAGCGGCCGAGTGTTAAAGCCGCTGAACATTGGTAGTTCGATCTGGGTTCAATTCCTGGCGAACGGGCTGGATGCGGGGTTTGGTTGCGTGGTTTTCCGCAAGTATAACTAGATATGAGCCATTTTCTATTAAAACATCCTCCATGAAGGCATCCCTCTCCAAAGTAGTTAGCCCTTGATTCGCTCTGTCTCAGTCTATTAACTAAATAATTTATGTAAAGATTTTCGTAAATCTTGCATAAAGAAGTCAAAACCCACATTCGGAGCATAAAACTTGGAGAGCATTTATGCTCAAACTAAAACAGTAATAATATTTTTAAAAAAAAGGCCAGAAAGAGTTCCTATTTCAAGGATGCCCAAAAGGGCTCTTTTAAAGTTTAATATAATTTATCGGTACAGATTATCGATAGAGATGACCCATGTGGAACAGCGAAATAAGTTAAAGGATATTAGATAAATATGCATTGCTACTAGCATGGGAACGTTCTATATCTTTTGGGTATTTGAAAAATAAAAGAATATGTAACATCATTCTATAAAAATGTTCAATGTTTTCAATTAAATGCTTTTTTATTTTAAACTATCAGACTGGAAAGTAAAAAAATACTATTCTTCAACACTGCATCTGTTGCGTTTAATTAGTTTAGTCTGTTAATGAATAACAGACAGATTAAACATGAAAAACAAATGTTTTATACTTTGCCGAATGACAACAGGCTCAAATGAAAAGTGAAAAAAAACTCAACAACATCGCGTTTTGAGACTAATAGCTCTTTTGATGTTAAAAAAACTTAAAAGACAGAAAATTTTTATTCCCTAAAAGATGAATCAACTATATAGCTTTAAGATCATATGACTCACTACTTCCTCTTTCCCTGAGTAGCGAAAATTTTAAAATTTCTATCATAGTATCAGCCTTGAATAGCTTTGTCTTACGACCCAGCCAAAGGATTTGAGTGGAATCAAAGATCTCACTTACGTTTTTTGGTTGAATGGTCACATACATCATGCAGAACAAAGATCACCACAGGATGCCCTAGGATACGGTTATTATGTCCTCTTCCTCCTAGACCGGGTATCACATCTCTTTCGCATAGTTTTTGTTTATAATACGGAGAAAAGTGGGATTGAACACAGAAGAAAACAATATATAGCTGCGTTCCTTTGCTCATAAAATGTGAATCCTAACATCCTAAATGTGGATGATTTTAAAAAATAGTAATATTTTTGTTTAAATTCGAAGAAATTGTGGAAAAAAGGCAAAAAGGATTTCAATCGAAGATATCCATATAGTTCATTATATTCCATTTTGATAGATTTGAAAAGCTTTGGAGTATAAAAATGCTTACTCTTTATATTATATAATTACAGTATAAAAAAACTGGTATTCAAAATTTTTGTTAAATTTCATTTTGGCTTGCGGAATACAGTTTTGAAGAGCACATTTTATTTTGTTGTGTAGATAACTGTTTGATCGCATTATAGAAAAGCAGGTGAATTATTTTCGCTGATTTAAGAAAATCTTAATTTTATTAAATTCTGAATTATTTATTTTAATGCTTTAATTCTAAAAAAAAAAAAAAAAAAAAAAAAAAAAAAAAAAAAAAAAGATGCTTTTAAGAATATTATTTAGCTTCAAAGAATATTAATTTTCCTTTTATTTGCAATTTTTGTCCAAGCCTTTATTCAATGTCAAAAGAAGCAGGGAAGGGAGGCGATTTTGCTAAGTCATGATTTCGCGGGTTGTTTCGTCATTTAGAATGCTCTAGAAGAAATTTCTTTTGTGCAATTGACCTTTAGGACAGGAAGTACGTGATAGAGGGGTTAGAGGTTGCCACTTGTAAGTCATCTGGTATTGGCGATCGGGGTCCGGTCGTTGGCTAAGTGAAGAGGGGCGCGCATGTGTGATCGCCCTAGTTCTGCCATTCGGGGAAAGAAACGAAAATTTTGTCCAAATTAAGGGGGCGATCCCCGGCCGCGGGTTTTGCAAAAATGCGAGGGAGAAGGGGAAAAAAAAACTGTTGAGTGAATTTAAAAAAAAAAAATTAACAGAGACTTTGCTGTATATCTGTATCGGCAAAATCCACAACGATGTCTTCTGAACTTTGATTTTAAAACGGAAGGAATTAGGTTAGCTTGGACTGATGAAAAATCTGCCTCAGCCGTTCTCTAAAAATACCTAACTTCATAGTCTACGATTTTCCTTGTGGAGCTGAGAGTCTATGCCGACAGCCGGGCAGGGCAAGCGGTTCTCTTGCCTTCCAGAGCGAAAAAAATTTCGTCTATGGAAACCAGTTACCCGGCCGCGTGTTTCGCCAAAAAGCGAGAATGAACTATGCAAAGACAGGACGATGTCCTCTGAACTTCGACTTGTAACCGAGGGGCAGTGCCGTTCAAGTCCCTGTGGTGTGGAATTGCCAGGTGTCGAAAGCATAGAATTAGGATATGAGTTCTCCTCGACTTCAAGATGTCTACCTAAGATAAGTCCTTTTTCTGTGTTTGATTTATTCCTATGAATTTTAAGTAAAGTTCCAGAAACTTCCTCGGAATTTTAAAACTAAAATTGAATCTTTAATTCTAAATGGCTGGAAATTGTCTCCATTTCCCCTTCTTTCTTTTCTGAGACTAAAAATGACAGTCTTAATAAGTTAATTATGGTATAAAAATATAGTTTGTTTTATGAAATCACCCTTAGTATAAATGTTGAATTTCAGATAATGTGCTTTTTTAACATCCTAGAAATTACATCAGTAGTTCAAGTTAAATTAAATGGGTCATAAAGTAGATTTGCAAATCCTTGATTTAAATGTGTAAATGATATAAATTGATTAGTTCGCATGTGTAACTGAAATAAGACAATTGAGTATCGATTACCTAGGATGTGAAATTTAATTTTAATTGTTGAGGAATTTGAATAAACTTGCATTTTTAATCTGGAAACCTATTTCTTATGTTTTCTTTACATCTATTTATGTGTTTTCTTATACGTATATTGCATTTATCTCTTGTTTATCCGATCCTCTCACGGCACGGTCCCGGAGGCTTAATACACAACGCAATTTCACTTGTACGATCACGAAAAATGTTGAAATTAGCAAACGCTTAAAAGTTTTATTTTCAGGTTGATATTTAGTTATTTTTCAGTTTAGGTAGTTAGTTACGGATTCACCAGCGTCTTTTTCTTTGTCGGTGTTTACACCTGTAGATGCCGATACGGAAACAGAACAATTTTGAGATAGCGAAAGAGAGGTTTGAAGAACATAACGAAGAACCAAAAACAGATACATTATAAATCAATCCTCCCTTTGATTATTCTTCCCTTTTTCCTGAGACTGCAACATATATTTAAAAAAAATGTAAAAAATATCTCAATTAATAATTTTTCTCATTCTATTTGTTTCCTAATCTGCGAAAATTTAGAAACTTTTATAACCTATACATTTTTAGATGTCGAAATTTTAAAATCATAAATTCAAATAGATTAAAATATTCACCCAAAATTCAGAAATCAAGTTGCAATTTCCAAATAAGTTTCACTGAAAAGATTTTTTTCCGCTCTATTCGATGATCCAGACAGTAAAATTCTGATATGCTTAGTTTGTTCGTCCAACGAAGATACATGTGAAAAATCGTTTAAACATCAAATAAAGAAATGTTAATGGAATTTTAAAAAATCACATCACCACATTGCATTATCTTTGACTAAAAGTGTGTGTACAAAATTTAAACTCGATAGCTTATCAGGATCGATGACAGTATTCCAATCACAGTGAATTACCATGATTAAACTTAATAAAAGCTTATAAAAGCAAAATATATCGTAACCGTGATCATAATAGCTAAACATTTAGTTTTAAAGACTTGGGCTATAAAATAATAAAAATTAATCTTGGTTCCATCAAAGACTAGGTATCGAGTTTAATAGTTAAGCAATAAGTCCCGCAAACCGCGTCGCAGAGTCCCATATGTGAAAATTTTCGGAAGTGTTCTATTACTTTTCTCTCTCTATACATCAAGTGCTGCCATTAAATGGCTCTAAAAGAAGTTATTGTTGTTCACCAGAGAATGCTTCACGGCCTCTAGCAGACGATATATCTTAATTTTCGAGCAAACTATTATTTATCAGTTATGGTTTAGATGCTTTCGGCCGTAACTATATCTCGGTGCCGGCAAATATTTCTTAGCCGCCCCCTCCCCCAAATGGCGAAACAAAAATGGCCGCAAAGAATTGTACTTTGTCGCTGAGTTTGTGCTCACAATAGAATTTTTTTTCTTGTCAGAAGTTTGTCCACTGATTGAAAGCGGTTGTTAAACGAAGCATCAACTTCAATACGACAATTGAAGTTGTTGAAGCGGAGAAGTGCGGCTGTAAAAAATAAATCGTTTCTAAATAGCCTTCCGTTGCTAGAAATGACACATGACGGTTTCTCAGTCTAAAGATCTGAGTTTCCAGTTTGAGAAACAGAAAATGTATATAATATCGTAGCAATTTTTGTAAATATTAGTGTTTGTAACATAAATAAAACGTATATATTTTATTTATTTTTGCAAGGTTATTCATATTGTTTTTATTTATTTATTTAATGTGTTTCTTTTGATAATTTTAATGTTGTTTTTAATACAATCGACTTTGTGAAAGAAATTTCTGTAGCTGTAAAAATTAATTCGTTTCTAAGTAGCGTCTTGACACAAAGATGGATATATTAATGCAAAAATATTTTCCATTATACATAACAGGAATACGGCTTTCTGTTCAAAGATGAAGTTCGTGAGTTGCCAATTTGAAGAACAAACATTTTACATAATATTGTATATAGTTAATAATGTAAATTTTTCTTGGTCCTCTGAACAGTTGTAAAATTTAAAATTATTAACTTTCCATTATAGATAACTGTAATAGGCATTCGATGTAAAGATAGCAGTTCATCTATTGCCCTTCAGAAACATTCATTCAAGTTCACTATTATTGTGTTTCGAAATTCTCTTCATTTTCTGAAATACAAAATATATTCTACCCAAAAATATGTTACTGTTACTAATTTTGAAACATGAGAGGCCTCAAGAAATGCAAAGAAATTGAGGAAAATATATATATCGCTAAATTGTTTAGGTATCGCCGAGTAGGCAATGGTTCTTTAAAACTAATTTTTGGCTACAACTTTTGCTAGAAATCAGCAAAAGCCACTAATCTTAGCGACCATTTGGCGACATTTTGCTTCGGCCCCTGCATAACTATAATCGGTACTGTAACTGAGTAACTGTTGATGACTGTACGTAAATTCAAACATTTGTAGCCCTTGTATGTAACTTTAACCGTATATACCTACCAGTAATTTCGAGAAATGGAACGTACTAGAAATTTCTCAGCAGCCGAGAGAAAATTTTCAGAGAAACTTCTGGTTAAGTTCCAGAGAAGTCTAGAATCCTGATTCCAGAGAAGAGAAACTTCTGGTTAAAACCAGAGAGATCGTCAGCTATCAACTTTCAGTTCAGAGCTGATTTCGGAGTAACGAGAGATCTTAGTGCAAGCTTCGCTCTTTAGATGAGCTTTGCATTGCGTTCTGCTAAACTTTCTTAGTAGTTTGAAGTGTTAACTACTGATTGTGCTCTGACATATTGAGAAGAGCTGTATGAGTACATTTGTGGGAAATGTACTCATACATTGTTCCGCAGTTGGGAAATGTTTCTATTGCGAAAATAAATTTTCTCAAGCTATCATGTGTCCTTCGTGAATTATATCCATTGCGAATTCATACTCACTCAACAGTTTTTAGTGAAACAGTTCAACAGTTTAGAAGAGGGATTGAATGCCGATAAGCAGAGCGATTGATGAACAACTAAGCTGGTGGCAGCCTTTCCTGCGTTCAAGCAGAGATGAAAGCGGACCAAAAATCAGTTAAAGAGAGATGAAAGATTGGCAAGAAAGATGGTAATGGGTGAAGAAAAGATGGATAGGGCCGTCACCTCAGTTCAAGAAAAGATTGAAGCAGGTCAAGAGGAAATGAAAAGAGAAATTAGAGCCATAATAGAAAACAAATTCGATGCAATGAAAGAGAGAATAAACACGGTTGAAAATAAAGTTGGAGAATCTGGAGAAAAAGATTCTGTTCTCAAACAAGAGATCAAAGAATGATTTCCTGCTGTGTAATAACAAATCCATTAAAATAGATTTGTTTCGGTTACAAAGAGTTTCTGCTGCTTTCGCTAATGACGTTGACAGATTGAAGACATCTATAATGACAGCTGGTTACAAATCTGACGTCTTTAATTTCGCAAATATGCCCTCCCGACCCTCTTTATATCTACTTATGATGAAAAGCCCTCCTGCCAAGTGTACAATATTTAGTTCTCTATACTGGCAAACGAAATGGATGGGATTCTAAAGTTAAAGCATGCCATCTTGCCGATTCTTTGAGAACAGACGCAGCGGATATCCTTTAAACTTTGTCCAAAACCAGAGCTAGGCTTGAAAGCTTTGTCTGACGCGTTAGAGCTTCGCTTGGCGAGAAGTGTTTAAAATACTACTTCAGTTGAAATCTGCACTCACAGAAACACTCCAGAAACTCGCTGTAGATGTTGAAAGGCTGTTTAAACTCGCCTTTTCAGACTGTCCAACAGAAACAAGGGAATTCCTGCTCTGCAGTGCTTCGTCGATGCATTCGGGAAACTGAGATACAGAAAGCCCTGCGAATGCAGATGTCAAAGATGTTAAAAGCTCTTTAGTGTACGCCATGAAATTCGAGGCAGCACAACAAGCAACTGTAGAGACCGCCATCCAATCAGAACCGCCCAAGTCCAGGAACCACTCTAGCAAGTAAATGCTCGTTTAGACGCTGCTAGACACAAGCGCCTGCTGTTAATCTCTTGAGGCGAAATAGGAGTGGCAAAAAAACCGACTCTAAATAATTGGAACTGCGGTGGGGAAGACCACATACGATAGAACTGCAGAACACCCTAAGGAAAGGGAGCTAAGATCGCTTCCAACAACGAGGAGGGAAGCTAATTAGTGACCATCTTACGGTGCGGGGATTGCCAGGTATCGAAAGTCCAATTTTAAAATGCCTCAGATTTTTGCAATGAGCGGCGCAGTTGTGAACTCTTTATCATGGTACATATAAATGGAGTTCCTAGCAATATAACCATCGACACAGGTGGCAATGTTACCAGCATCCGAATGCACTTGGCTTCAGAACTAAAAGGTAAACTCATGTGGACACTGCACTGCGTTACTCTCGAGCCTGTGTCCAGCGATAAAATCGACATTGATGGAAAGTTAAACATTAACATCCCATTTAGAACGACCGCCTACCATCATACGGTATATGTGGCACATATTACAGATCCTTGCATATGAAGATCAAATTTTCTAAGGAAATATGATTTTGTTGCAATTTAAAAGCAATGAACAGCATTTTGCCTCTGAGGACATAATTCTGTTTGGAATTAAAGTTGAAGGAGTTTAATCCGTCCACCAAAACATAGCTCAAAGTCAGTATCACAGTACCAGCAACAAAAGAAATTTTCCTGGATCCTTAGATTAAAACAGAAAAGTTTCCTTAGGTAGCAGCAAAAGAGTACTTGTAGCCAAGGCAGTCGTCAGCTTAACGAAGGCTGCCATTAGGAAAGTAAAGTGGTTGCCGTATGTACTGTAACGATTTCTATTAAACGGACCAGTAGTCCTAAAGTCTCTGTGCTTTCAGAGAGCCTAACATTGGAGTTATTGGTGAATCCACAAATAAGCGATGAAGAAAGAGTGCTCCAGAACGTGTCATTTAAGAATTTCAAGACTTTTCTCCCGCTCTTATTCTAACGTAGGTCGAACAAGTTTGGACCAGCATAAATTCAGACGAAGGATCATCCACTAATCAAGCAACATCCAAGACGTCTACCCATTGCTAAGAAACTAAGAAAACAACGGCAATTGCTGAGAAGGTAGGAAGAGGCAAGAAAATTCTAAGCACATGCAAGGCAGCGATGTATCGCGCTTTCAACTGGTCCTCTGGCCTCTCCCATCTTAGTTCTCCCATCGTCGGTTGAACGACGTCACTAAGAAGGACAGCTACCCTCTTCCAAGAAGTGATAACATTCTGGACAGTCTTTCTGAAAGCAAGTCGATTTCAACATTTGATTTAATGAGTGGATATTGGCAACTAAAGAAACACCATGATGACCAAGGAAAGACGGCATTTACTACTTGACAAGGACTTCCAAGGTTTTTCCTGACAGGACTGAAATTTCAAGGTTTTGCCGTTTGGATTAGGTAATGCGCCGGCAATATTCGAGCGCCTCATCGAGACTTTCCCACGAAACCTGTCTGATACGCCTAGAGGAAATCTTCATCGTTGGGAAAAATTTTGAAGGGCATTTAATCTTAGAAGAGTGCTTCAGAAATCGAAGGAATCCGATCTAAAGTTAAGTCCTGCTAAACAGACTAGAAATGACTTATGACAAGAGTAATGACAAAAAATGGCTCTGGCATGTCATTCCTGCCGAAGATGTGCAGATTTAGAAGTGTCAGAATTTAAAAACTGGAATTGATTTGAAAATTTCCGTCAGCTTCGAAGTTCTCAGTGGCTTTGAACTTACTATAGGAGATTTGTGCAGGAGCTTTCTTCTGTTGCAAGACCCCTTCAGAAACTGACAGAAAGTAAGTAAATGTTTTGTGGACAAAAGGATGTGAGGATTCATTTAACAAACTGGAGGAGGCTTTTAACATCTGACACAATCTTGATATTTCGTCAGCTTCATAAACCGTTTATTCTTGACACTCATGCGAGCAATAAAGTATCGGTGTTGTTTTGTGCCAAGAAATAAACGGTCAATAATATGTCGCGGCATACTGGAGAAAGTATCTATCTGAACCGGAGAGGAATTATTGGGTCACCAGGAAAGAGTTGTGCGCCATAATTATAGTCATATAACGATATGTATTACGTCCATGACAGAAACTTCCTGCTCTGCATATTTCATAAATCGTTAAACTAGCTATTAAATTTCAAGAATTACGAACGCCAAATAGCCAGATGCAGAGATTCCACGAATATAACATCAGTATCCGCCATCAGAAAGGATAATCACACGGAAACGCCGAAGCCCTGTCCAGAAAGCTGCCGATATCGCTCCAGGCTCTAAGCGAAACACCAGCTACTTAATCCAATTGTAAGATAGTGTTACAGATTTGGTATTTAAATAGCTAATGTCAGTTGAATTACAAATTAAATTATTTTACTCCCCGTGCAGTGTAGCGCATGATGAATATTAAAGGAAAGCCAAGCCGGAAAATTAAAAATACAAGAGCACGTGCATTTAACATTTATTGATTTCCAAAAAGTTCCAAAAAATTCTCGCGCGCGATTTAAAAATTATATAAAAGGAGGAAAACCTCTCAGTTCGTGTGATCCGCAACAGTGGAAGCACGCGCAGATAATTACGTTTGTCAAGCCGGGGAAAAACCCAAAGAACTTAAACTCCTACCGTCCGATCAGCCTTCTCCCCAGTTTGGGAAAGGTATTTGAGCGTGTGCTCCAAAAGAGATTAACTCGACATCTAGAGGATAAGGTAATTATATGTAAAGAGCAATTTGGTTTTAGAGCCGGTCATAGTACCGTGCACCAACTACTGAACGTTACAGAATTTATTGCAGACTCCTTCGCAAAAAAGAACACAATCGCCAGCTGCTTTCTAGACCTAGAAAAAGCATTTGACAAGGTGTGGCATGAGGGTCTCCTCTACAAGCTGCACCTTGTTCATCTGCCCATCAGTTTTATTAAGCTCATGAAAAGTTATCTTAAAAACAGGACCTTTCAGGTAAAAATTAATGACTCTCTCTCTTCAAGAAAAAGAATTAAAAGCGGAGTGGCTCAAGGAAGCGTTCTGGGACCGCTTCTGTTTAATATCTACACGAATGATATGCCGGTTCCTTTGAATGCAAAAGTAGTGAAATATGCCGACGACACAGCAATTTTAACCAAGTCGCTAAAACCTCAGCTCTCTGTAGATAAACTTGAAAGCGCAGTAAATATCATAGCACACTATTATGATTCATGGAAATTAAAAGTAAATCCGTCAAAGAGCCAAATTCTCCTTTTCAGACGTCATCGGAAGTTCACTCCTGTAAATGTAAATATAAAAATTAACGATCAAGCCCTAGCAATTGTTTCAAGTACCAAGTATCTAGGAGTGGTCTTCGACTCACAGCTGTTATTCAAAGAACACACGGAGTATGCCTTGCGCAAAGCCACCGCTGCTAAAATGTCTCCTTACCCTTTAATAAGAAGAAATGCTAAATTAAATATCAGTCTCAAGAAGAAGATCTATACCAGCTTAATAAGACCCACCCTACTTTATGCAGTGCCTATCTGGGCCACTGTGTACAAGACTTATAGACACAAACTACAGGTCTTTCAGAACAAAATACTCAGACAAATTGTTGACTCCCCATGGTTCGTACGTAACCTGCAGATACATAAAGAACTAAAAATAAGACCCATAGATGATCAAATTCTCACCACGAGCCACAATTTCTATGCTAAAATAGAACTTTCTCAATACGAACATATCCGTAATCTGATAAATTATGATCCTACTATAGAAATTGCAGCAAAGCGCCCAAGAGGCATCTTCCATAACAGCAAATGGTGAAATGTGTATATATTGTACATAGTACTATTATCTTTATTTTATCTTCATTGTGTCATTTTACCAGTGTCTTTGAAACTTTATAGACTTATGGACATGATCCGTGTACCTGGATCTTCAAAGCACTGATCTTATATTTGTCATTTTCGTAATCTTCTTATTGTTATATCAGAGACTTTGTAATATTGTGGACTTATGGACATGATCCGTGTACCTGGATCTTCAAAGCTCTGATTATTTATTGCTAGTGTAAAATGTTTTTCACCATTTGCCACTTCGCTCAAATACCGCCGTCCCTATATGTACATAGTGTATAGTTACAGTAACTCATGTGCCTCAGTGTTGTATAAGAACTTTAGTGTTTAATTTCTCAGACCAAGACTTCACTGAATTGTGATATCTACTATTTCAAGATGCATTGGGCTGTGCACAGTTCACGGGAGGGTGACTCCCACGTGACTACCACTGTCCAATCCGTGTTTTACAGAAAGGATGAATTTGAATATTTTGTTTAGCTAATCTGTTGCACTTAGTTGTGCCATTTGTCTTCATTTAGATCGTGATATTAGTTTAATTATTCCAATCTAGATAACCTGTTTCAAAACTTGATAATTATTAATATTTCCAATATTTCTCATTGTACGCGTAAGCTGGTGACCACCCGCGTGACAGGCTCCTGCCTGTCACGCGGCTCCCTTACTCACCTACATTTCACAAAATTTGACAAGTTTCGCCTAGTTGGCGCGGCGTAAATCGCCTTAATTAAAAACTTAAGTACCAACGCCTTAGGGCAATTTACCAACAGAGACGGTTAAAGTAGCGGTTGGCTACTAATTGCCGCCTAGCCATTGACTCGATTTCGATTTCAGTTCGTGTGATTTTAGTTTGTTTGTTGTTGTTTTAAGAGTTTGTTTAGAAAACTGCTCTTGCTGACTGTAGCAAATTCGCGGATTAGCTTCCTCTAGCTGTTTTGAATTACGTTCTCTTGAACATTTGAGTAGTTAAAAGATAACAACTGTGAGATATTGTAATACTGAACGAATATCTGAGGAAAATTAAGCATTTTTGTTGTGATAATAATAAATTTTGTTCATTTTGCATGAGACTTGTGCATTCATTTCGTAACGAACCCGTACGCACGCAACAATAAGTTGCAAATTCAACATTTTATGTTACAGATCCAGGCGTGAGGAAAAAAAAATCAGGAAAGGTGAATTGAAAGACAGTGATATTCAACCCACAGTTGGGAGGCCCACCAGCGGCCGAGCGGTAAAGTCGCTGAACACTGGTAGTTCGGTCCGAGGTTCGAATCCCGCGAACGGGCTGGCTGCATGGGCGTTTTCGTGGTTTTCCCCATGTGTAACGTGTATACGAGCCAGTTTCCCTTAGAAAGACCTCCACGAAAGGCATCCCTCCCTTTAGGCAGATAGCCCTCGAGGCTTTGCCATAATCACACACACACACACACAACCCACAGTTGACATAAGGGAATCTACAAATAGGAAATCTACCTACCTTTCGATCTGTATCTTACGACAAAACCAAATTTTGTTTTCTGAGACCCACTCCGTATTCGAAACGGTGTCATGTATCGGAAGTTCAAATCAGATGATGCAAAAGCACTCCGATGGCAGCTGATATTGCCAAGATCCGAGACGTCCCTAAAGAAACACACAGAAGGTACCTTCGGAATAATGAAGACTTTGCATAGCGATCGAGAGCGGTTTGCCTGGAGTAAAGCAAGGATTGATGTGCGAAAGTGGTACCAATCCTGTGATGCACACGCGGGCCGGAAAGAAGCGAAGAAACGCAGCAGAGAGAAGCTGCAACATTGCAATGTAGAAGCCTGTTTTGAACGCACCATCAACATCCTGGAACTTCTGCCAGTACCTTGGCTTTAATTAAAGAACTCTGCAAACTATTCGACCTAGAGAAAACCCAGAGGCTAAAATTCCATAAGCGGGGTAAGTTGGCGCCAAACTATTTTGGCCTTCAAAATTTGGCGATTTTTTTAGGCGCACTAAAATGTGATTTTTAAACGTAAACAGAATAGTAACTTTTAAGTTTTGCAGTAGTGAAACGCCGTTATTTTATGTAAACAGAATAGTAAAATGAGATGATAACATACTAGATGAGTAAAACAAAGTCCAAACAAAGTAAAACAAAGCTTTGCAAGTAAAAGCATGGTCCTATATATATGTAATTCATCATAAAATAGTAGAATGAACAATTCTTGTAAATAATTATTGAGTAAATAAATGTATACACTTGTCAGATCAGAGCACTGCGAAGTGAATTTTAAACGTAAACAGAATAGCAAATTATGCGTATTCAGAATCATAAACTAACTAAAATATTTAAGTTACTATCGTGGTGGAATTCAACACACTAAACAACTTTCGTTCAAAGCTTTAAATATTCCACATCTTTCGATTGCCACATGCAAGAAACAAAACTAAAAAAAATTAAATAAAAATTAAATGAAAACATTCATAAATTATAAACTTCATGTCATATGAAATCCAACATTCTCCCACCAACAAAAGCTTAACCTTCTGCAAATATTTATATAAATATAATATTAAACATATATATAAAACAATAATATTAAACAGTAAAACTTTTAAAAACAAACACAGTATTTCAAAATTAAATTTAAAAAAAAATCTGGCTACACTAAATTCGCGCTCTTACATTTACCGAAATAAAGCTCCAGGTTTGCCATAAGAAAACATACAGCCGGAAACCACAACCAAATTAAAATCGCGCGAAATGAAAAACTCTCGCCAATACTTGGCGCTCACCTCGATTATGGAATTTTAACCAACCCAGACGACACCTTCGCATCCCCAATCGGACGGCATGGTAGAGAGGTTTAATCGAACTATCCTTAGCAACCTCTCGCTGATGGTCTCCAGAAACCAAAAGGGCTGGGACCGGTGTTGGAGTAGCACATGACGTCAGTTATAATGGGATTTGTGACATGTAATTACGCATAATAGTATAACATCTGACGCTATCACAAGTTCAGTCTCCGTTAGTTTCTTATATCTACCCAAATTGTCTAAAACTAAATAAGACCAATAAAAACCAAACAGAAATAGCTTATCTTGATCCAAGTATTAATAATTTAACGGAAAGTAAACTTTTCGATAAAAGAAAAGATTTTAATTTTCCTACTAATAAACTAATAAATTGAAACTGCAACATATCTAAAAAAGTTGACTGCGATTTGATTCTTAGCAGGTTTAATTACATATCTTATAGTTTTGACGAACGTTTTAAAACTAGAATGTTTGTTATGCATTGCACATTCATTTCTTACATTTAATTAATTCTCAGTTACTTTATTCTTTTCCATTGTTAAGCGCTTACTCAAGTTTGGATTGTTAGCGTTGTAGCAGTAATTTTTTTGAGTTGGAAATTCCTTTTTCTAATTCGTCATTTTTTGGTTAGTTTAACTGTTAGTGCTTTACACGGAATTTTCCAGTCTACATGATTGAGTTATTTAACTTTATGAGATTCTAATTATCTCGACTTCTATTTAAGCCTAAATAATTTACCTACTTATTTATTAAATTGATTTTAGATGATATATCATTTTTACGTCTAAGCGTTTTACGTTATATTAAAGAATTATAAAGTCACAAAAAGTAGCATACCGAAATAATGGAGGGGCAAAAATTTTGCAAAATCACATCCACTTGAATTTCAGACGCACAGGTTGGTCAAAAGTAGTAAGTTTGCGAAATATCGCGCAATGTGGCAACACTGACTGGAACTAGATGTTACCTCTGTTCTTAGGGCAAATCTATTTAATACTGATGTGAGTGGCTATCACACTAAATTGGCAAAATATCGCTAAGTAAGCGACGCTTTTAGCAACTAATTTTTGTTTCCAAATTTGGCGAGAAGTCGTCAGAAGTGACCGAACTTGGCAACCATTTGGAAACAACTTGGCCCGGTCCCTGTAACTGGTACTGGAAGTGAATAACTGTAGTTGATCCCTCTATGTATCAATAACCGTATCAGGCCTTTATATGCAACTTTAACCTTATATTGTAAGGATCTTAAGTTTTACTAACGTTTATTTTATTTTAAATCTTTACTATCACTTCTTATTTTCTACTTCCGGCCAGAATTATAAGCGTTAAGGTTTTTATGCAAAGTTGTCTGGCGAACGCCAAGTATTTAAGTTGTGGCTTTTCGCCAAGCGAGAGAGAGGAAGCAGTTGAGTCAAAGCAGGCCGCTTACCTTAGAAGTTACGCAGTTGCTGTTTGCCTTCCAGGCCAGAGGTTTTAATCCTCTTGATAAATTTAAACGTATTGTAGTGTTCTCAGTTATCTGTACTACATACGCCTTCCTGTTAATATAAGGCCAATCTTCCACGTTTATTATTCTAAAGTTAAATTAGAGTTTAGTTTTATTTTTATACTTTTACGTTAGACCCCAAGTAGCGGGTCAGTGTATTCCGAAGTACGGAAGTTATTGTATATAGAGAAAAATAAAGGGTTTTGTATACCCTTCGTCTGTATCCTGTCTACTTACCACAATTAGTGAACATAGCTTTAGTAAGCTCTCTGTTCCGAGTCAGGTCCTTGTATGTTCCCGAAGAAGGTTAGAAGGAACTTTGAACCTGATAGTGGCGCCCAACGAAGAAGAATAACCATGGCCGAGTTTCAAGAAGAACCTGTGCTGCCTGCAGAAACGGCTCAGAATCCAGAAATGCCAGGTGCCCCCCTGGAAGGATTTGGTTACATCGTCCAGACCATGCGCGCTTCGATGAAATCAGAAGCAACATTTAAGGGAAACTCACCGGCACCAGTTTTTTGGAAAAATTGGATGACCACTTCATGCTCTACCCCGTGCACGAGTTTCAAAAAGTTACCTTAGCTACCAGCGCTTTGAGGGGCCAAGCGCTTAACTCGATCAAATGTATAGGCAGAAGTCTCTTGGGTCAAGCAGGAAGTCCCACCTATACCTACGAAAATTTCAAGACTGCCCTACTAAAAGCCTTCCCTGTTGTAAGGGATCGTGCGAAATTAGAAACGGAACTTTTCAGTATATATCAACAAAGAACCGAAAACCTCTCAAGCTTTATTTTAAGAAAAATTCACGTCTTCAAGCTCTTGTATAGAAACCGTCCGGATCCTGAAATAATTCAAGTGATTTTGCCGAGGTTACTGCCCCAAGTGCAAGACTTTATTGAATTAAGAAATCCGACTACACTGGAAAAGTTATTTGAGCTAGCAATCCAGTTTGAAAGTAGAAGAACGGCGGACATTGAAAGAAGACGCCAATATCAACAGCGAAACCAATTTGGTACGCCAAGACTACAGCAAACTCAAACACACGGCTACGGAGGCAAAGCGAATCAGTGGGCAAGGAAACCCGAGCATTCAAAAACAGCCGGCGAACGTCGACAGTTCAATAGCAACCCAGGAAAAAAGTCTCAAGGCCAGTGGAAAAAGAAGGAAAGCACGGAAAAGAAAAATAATTTAAACTAAAACGGATTTCTGCTGACGAGAGGGTGCGGAAATCCGAAGGCCACGAAAACCCCTCTTCCTACAAGTTAAATACAGTAATGGTGAAAAATTTGACTCTTCCGAAGATTGAAGTCTTGGTGAATAATATCCCAGCCACCGCACTCCTGGATACCGGCGCGCAGTGTTCCTGTGTGGCAGACGATTTTTTTAGGAAGTATTTTCGCAAATACCGCATATATAATGCGGATAATACGACAGTGTTAGCGGCGCAAGGAGAAAAATGTAAGTGCGTAGGTAAAGTACCTTTGTATATCCGTATCAAGGACGAACAAGTAAAGGTGATGTTTTTTATAGTAAAGAATCTGCAAGCACATTTAATTTTAGGAATAGATTTTCTTTCAGAAGCACAAGCTACGCTGGATTTTAATGAAGCGTCCCTTAAGCTAACAATGAAACCAGTTCGTACAGAAAACGCTGAACCGCCGATGTTAAAACTTGACCACCTCCCTAATGACGAGCAAGGAAGAATCCGACAAGTGGTAAGTGAATTTGCTTCGTTATTTAGTGATATTCCAGGATTTACTCAGGTTACTAACCATAGTATTGACACCGGAGATGCAATGCCAGTTCGTCAAAAACCATACCGGTATGATAAGAATAAGGAAAAAATTATAGAATGGCATATTACCGATATGCTACGTAAAAAGATCATAACGCCCATCTCAAGTAGTTATGCTAGTCCGGTGGTTTTATGTAAGAAAAATAATGACTATCCTTTGACGCATCGAAAAAGATGGAGATTCGCTATTGATTACCGTAAATTAAACTCCATAACTAAATATCCGGTATATCCGTTACCGATTATAGAAGAAATTCTAAGGAACATAAAATCAACCATATTTATGACGACTTTAGACTTAACGACTGGTTATTTTCAAATAAGGGTGAGGCCTGAGGACGTGCCTAAGACTGCTTTTATAACCAAGTCTGGCACTTATGCATTTTTGCGTATGCCGTTTGGCCTTACAGGGGCCCCGGCAACATTTCAGCGATGCATGGACATTGTGTTAAGACCTGTTCTTGGAAAGTCCACATTTATCTATTTAGACGATATCATTATTACTAGTGATAATCTCGACCAACATGTACAGGATTTAAGACAGGTGTTTTTTTTATTAAATGAGGCCGGTCTAAAAGTTAATGTCGAAAAGTGCAAATTTGCAGCCCCTGAATTAAAATATTTAGGTTACAAAATATCTCAAAAAGGGATCGAGACAGATGAATCAAAAATAATCGCTGTACAAAAGTATCCGACTCCAAACACGGCAAAGAAGCTCTCTTCTTTTCTAGGACTTTGTTCATATTATAGGTCCTTTATAAAAGATTTTGCGGCTATCGCGGAGCCATTGTTAAAATTAAAAAGGAAAAAGGCAAGATTCTCGTGGACGGCCGAAGCCAATAGTGCTTTCGAAAAATTAAAACAAGCATTAACGCAAGCCCCTGTGTTGAAATTTTCTGAAAAGGATGAGAATTTAGAAATTTCAGCGGATGCTTCGGATTATGCGGTAGGAGCGGTACTTTCGCAAAATCAGCAGCCAGTGGCATTTTTTAGCCGAACTTTAAATCAAACACAAAGAAACTATTCCGCGACCGAGAGAGAGGAACTTGCAGTTCTGTTAGCAGTGCAAAAGTTCCGAGTCTATTTTGGAAAGGCGCCGATAACAGTGTCCTCTGATCATGCGGCGGTAACTAGATTGTACTGAGGGAAAAATTTATCCCCAGAGTTAATAAGATGGGCACTCAAGCTGCAAGAATATAATCTGGTAATCAAGCATACCCCCGGAAAGGAAAATATCGTAGCAGATGCCCTATCAAGAATTAAAATAGACGAACACGGTAATACCGTAAAGGTGGCAATGCTTACAGCATGTACAATAAATTCCCGAGAAACTGTAATAACCGAACTGGGTAAGGATCCTGAGTTTGGAAGCATTTATGAGTATTTGATGGATCCTAAAAATTTTAGCCACCAAGATATTGTGGCGATAAGAAATAGGGCGGCCCATTACGAACTAATAGATGGTCTATTATTTTATACAAAAACTACGAATTCCAACAACGAATTTCGACCTGTTATCCCAGCTAGTCTTAGATTAAATATACTGCAGGAGTAACACGACTACCCATTAGCTTTACATGCTGGTATTCCGAAAACCATCCAACGCGTACGCGAGGCAGTCTACTTTCCTGAACTGCAAAAGTTAACAAGGGCGTATGTCCAGTCCTGCCCAACATGTCAAGCAGTTAATTATATTAATTTCCGCCCGGCCGGGTTTCTAAATAGTATTAAATCCGAATTTCAAAATGAAATAATTGGCATCGATTTATTGTGCCCTTTCCCAAAAAGTCAGTTAAATAAAAGTCGCTATCTCCTTGTTATGGTTGATCATTTTAGTAAATGGACCGAAATTGTTCCCTTAAAACGAGCCTCCGCGAAATTAGTTACTGATTCTATTTTAAATAAGTATATTTTAAAATACGGGGCGCCCCTAAAAGTTATATCGGATAATGGTCCTCAATTTGTAAGTAATATATTTGAAGACATGTGCCAAAAACTGGGCATACGTCATTTAAAAATGGTCCCGTATCGGCCGCAATCAAATATAGCGGAACGGATCAATAGAAATATAGTGAAAATTATCCGTAGTTATGTTAAAAATTTTCATAAAAGCTGGGATAACTATGTCAATGAATTTGCTTTCGCCCTTAGGACCGCAAAACATGATACAACGGGCAAAACTCCTGCTGAGTTATTTCTAGGCAGAAAGATTATAACACCGTTAGATAAATTATTTTATGTGCAATAAAGAGCCCCAGAATTTAAAATGGGTGATATAGAAAAACTAATTAAGGAAGCAAAGAAGAATACGGAAGTAGCACAAAGAAAACAGAAGCTCTATTATGATTTGAAACGACGGGGAGTAACTTATAAAGTAGGGGATGAAGTTTTAAAAATTAAGCATTCACTTTCTTCAGCACCAGAAGATAAGACTGCCAAATATTTTCCACGATTTGAAGGACCATATGTTATAGAAAAAATAACTCACGCTGTAGTAGTGTTAAAAGCCAGAAATGGTGAAACCTGTTCCGCAAACATTGATCAAATCAAGCCCTACTTCGATTGTGATAAAATGCAAATATTTTCAGATGTTTTGCAGGATCCGGCACGGCAGACACCGCAGGCACAAGCTCCAGAGGTGGAAAAACGACAAGTACAAGGGCAAGCCAATAAGAGGCAGGAGCAAGTGAAAAGAAAATTGCCCCGCGGAAAAATTGAAGGTAGCAAGAAAAAGAAGCCGTTCCACCGTCCAGAAAAGAGAGTTCACGACCACCCCCAGAATGAAGAAGGGAGAAGGACGACGTATGTGAAGAGAACCAGGAGAAATGACGGCAACTATAACCCGGCTCTAAAACGGAAGATCTACTCATCCGACAGGACTCTCCGCAGTAAATGTAGCCGAACTGCGGAAGGGCCATCAGCGGCGGAGGAAAAGTTACAAGGAAAATTTGAAAGGCCAACAACGAGGTCCAAGCAGGAACACGACAGAAGTTTCTCGGTTCTGCCAAGACCAGCTGCCATCAAACGGCCAAGACCACAAGCAGAGGAGAAAAAGAAGGTATTCAAGGGTGGCCGAACTGTTGAAAAAAAGGAAGCTTCCGGAGGAAAGCACTGAAGGGCGAGCCCGTACAAGAAGGAGGATAAATCACACAACTATCTGCAATACCTTTAAAGACTGGGCCCAGAAAAGGATGTCCGAATATCACAAAGATAAGTAAAATTTTATGTTACTTCGCAAACTTAAGTTAATCTTTCATTCTTACTGCAAGTGGCAGATTTGAAGAAGTTTTACCTCATGCGAGGTCTACCTTTATCGCCAAAAGGGCGAGAAATGAGTTGTTACCGATTTTCGTATTATGTTTTTAAATTACTGGCGCGTAAAACTAAAGTTGATGTATAATAGCGTTGTGTAAAGACTTAAATATTGAAAAAAAAAGTTATTGTATAAATTTTATTTAAAACATTCTAGCAAGAGAGAAGTTTTAGTCTGAAAGACTTTTTGAAATGTATTATTTCAATGTAGAAAGAATTGGCACTTGCTTTGAAAAGAATAGAAGTTAACAATGTACTACTAATGTATGTTTTCAAAAGTGTAAAATTAACGGCATGTTGATATGTTCTTATATACAATGTGAACTGTTATTTTAAATGTTAAGAAATACCGTGATATGGTAAAAGTGAATGTTAAAATTTTTTTATTCGTGTGACTGTAAAAAGACTAAAGCATGGCGAATATGTGTTAAAGGTTGAATGATGTAGTTAGGCTCTCTGACGCTATACTTTAGAGTTAGCCACTTTTAGAATAGTACCTCAGGGTTTAGAGTTGAAATTAGGGTGTGTTAAGAGGTCTTGTTATGTTGAATTTTAACACGTTAGTGTTTTGATTGTAGGAGGAAGTGTGGAACACGTAGACAGAAACACATTCGTGTTTGGTGTTCTTTTACAACACATGTCAGAGAGCACGGGGAGAGATAATTAAAATAGTCATGAATGAAATAAGAATGTTAAGAGAAGTATAATTGTATATGTTACTTGCCATTTCATTGTGTAACATTTCATTAAACTAGTTTTCCTTCCAGATCTCTGGAAGGAACCAGAATTGAATAAAAGCTCCTGTTTAGATGCAGTACAGATGAAAAAAATTGTTGTATATCCTGGGAGCTGCTATTGTAAAAAAAAAAAAAAATTCTTTCTTTTAAATTTCTAGTTTATAGTGAAGTATGTTTGTAAAAGATTGGGCTCGCGTTAGATTCTAGAGCTAAAAGTTTTCAACAAGGTCGTTTTAGACCTCAGTTTCAAACTAATTAACTCTGGCGGGAAGTATGTAAGGTTCTTAAGTTTTACTAACGTTTATTTTATTTTAAATCTTTACTATCACTTCTTATTTTCTACTTCCGGCCAGAATTATAAGCGTTAAGGTTTTTATGCAAAGTTGTCTGGCGAACGCCAAGTATTTAAGTTGTGGCTTTTCGCCAAGCGAGAGAGAGGAAGGAGTTGAGTCAAAGCAGGCCGCTTACCTTAGAAGTTACGCAGCTGCTGTTTGCCTTCCAGGCCAGAGGTTTTTATTCTCTTGATAAATTTAAACGTATTGTAGTGTTCTCAGTTATCTGTACTACATACGCCTTCCTGTTAATATAAGGCCAATCTTCCACGTTTATTATTCTAAAGTTAAATTAAAGTTTAGTTTTATTTTTATACTTTTACGTTAGACCCCAAGTAGCGGGTCAGTGTATTCCGAAGTACGGAAGTTATTGTATATAGAGAAAAATAAAGGGTTTTGTATACCCTTCGTCTGTATCCTGTCTACTTACCACAATTAGTAATTATCTTTTACTAAATAATTGTTATGAACAGAGAGCTTTAGTAAGCTCTCTGTTCCGAGTCAGGTCCTTGTATGTTCCCGAAGAAGGTTAGAAGGAACATTGACCCTGATAATATAGCTTCCAGTGATTTCGAGAAATAGAAGGTACTGGAAATTCCTCGGCGCCCACTGGAAAACTATACAAGACCGAAAAGCATTAATTCTCTTTATAGTTCAGATTTGAGTTCGGAGTATTAAGATATTTCTGTGCGAGCTTCGTTCTTTGAATGCGCTTTGCCCTGCATTGTGTTTAACGTTCTTATTAGTTTAAAGAGGTAACTACTGACTGTTGCTCTGTCATACTGAGGAGAGCTGCACAAGTACTTCTGTGGAGATTTCCAAAACTGTAAATTTTTTTTTGGGGGGGGGGGAATTCATTTTTTCAAGCTACCATAGGTTCTGTGTGCATTCAATCCAGTAGGAACCCGTACACAGCAACATCATTATTTCATACAATAAATAACATTATATAATTCCATAGAATACATTATATAATTATTATTACATAAAATATCTTTTACTAAATAATTGTTATGCTGTAGAATATAACACATTATTCATTCTATCCAATAATATTTTATATAATTTTTGCACAATAATATTACATGGAATTATTATACAGGAATTATAGTAAAATATTACTATTATACAATAATAATCTATGGAATCATTATTGAACAATTATAGTAAAATATAATTATTATATAAATATGTTTTATATAATAATAATAATAATATATTTTATAAAATATTGCATTATTATTCCATAGAATATGTTGTATTAAGTAATTATTATTTCATAGAATACATAATATATGCTACTGAAGTAATAAATAATAATTATAGTAATAATCGTTATATGCTAACATGCAACAATTTATAAAATATACTGGTTATCATAAATTAAGCAAAAATCACGATTACTGAAAAAGTTACATGTAGAATGTAATGAAACTTACCTCAGTATACAACACATGGTAAGGTATCAAATAACATAAAAAGAAATTACCAAACAAATATGGTAGTATAGAAATTAGCACATGTATAAAATAAACAATTCGATGGTGTCAGTTTGCTATAGGAAAAGTACCTTCAATATGGAATATGATCGCCTATAGAAGCAATACAGCACATACAATGATGTGTGATGTTTTCAATTATGCGGTCTATCAGTTCCACAGGAAGCGAGAGCCATTGCTCTTGCCAAGCAATTGCAAGCGCGACAAGGGTTTGAGGGGGTGGAATGAGAGCAGCTAGACGTCTCCCTAAAGCATCCCAAACGTGCTCGATAGGATTCAAGTCTGGGGATCGAGCTGGCCACTCCGTGCGCCTAATTGTTTCCTGTTGAAGATAATCATCTACGATGCGAGCCCTGTGTGGTGTTGCTTTGTCGTCCTGTAACAGGAAAGCATGACCTATTGCCCCGCCATATGGGCGCACATAAACATCAAGGATGTCATCTCTATAAATCTGAGCATTCACGGTTTCCCTTGGAAAGACATGGAGGTCTGTGCGTCAAACCAAAGAGATGCCACCCCAAACACAGACACTGCCCCTTCCGTATGCATCTCTTTCACGGATGTTTGACGGATGATAACGGGTTCTAGGTTCTCTCCATATCAAATAACGCCTACTATCACTTTCTAGATTAAACCTGGACTCATCCGTGAAGAGAACCGCCCTCCATTGATCAGGCGCCCAGTGGACATGTTGTTGTGCTCACTGAAAACGGTCCCTGCTATGGCGTGATGTGAGCGGCACACAAATGGCTGGTCGCCTCGCATACAGACCACCTTCGTGAAGCCTTCTACGCACAGTTGACGTTGACACGAACCTTCCGGTGGCTGCAGCAAGGGAGGATCTAAGAAGAGTCGGAAGAGCGGTTCTATTCCTGCGTGCACATAATGTCAAATATCGGTCATCGGCGCTTGTCATATCAGTTGGCCGTCCCTGGCTGAACCTCCTAGATGCCGAATCTGTGGTTTGAAATTGCCTTAAAAGTCTATGAACCACAGAAGGACTCACATTTAGCCATCTGGCCACTTCTGTTTGACGTTTGGCTGCCTCTAGCCTCCCAATGGCTCTTCATCGCAGTTCTGCAGGCAAATGATGCCTGGAGGTCATTGTTACGAATTGGCTATCTCAGATTTCTGATGTCATTGTCACAGTGAAATATGTGGACTGGCTCTCAAACATGGACTTTTATGCTCCTCGCAGATGACGTATTCCGAAAGCAGCGCCACTGATTTGCATATCGCAGTTTTACTCAGCTACTCTTACTTGGCAACATATTCAAATTTTACACGGTTTAGCTTATTTTTGAGGGAGTTATCGCTATTTTTGTGATTTTTCCTTAATTTATGATAACCAGTGTATTTATACCATTTCATATTCTGAAATATCCACGGTGGAATTGGATTTTCTTAATCATTCAACCTGCGAAATAATATATCCTTGTGAAATATTAAAAATTTATCATTATTATTCCCCCTCAGAAGTTGCCATTTTTCACTGTAATTTCAGTGATTTGTTGTCCCTAACTTGTAAATGTTAATAATATTTCCAACAAACAAATTATTGCGTTTTTATTTACATTTAATTTTTTTTTTAGCTCTGACAAAAGCTTTTACAAGACAGTCCCCCCTTCAAACGCCTTTTTTGCGTTGCTAATGCTTCTAACGAAACGTTACGTCTTACAAAACTGAAATCAAGACAGGAAGGGGAAAAAAAGGAGGGGATGCGAAAGAAGGAAAGGAAAACCTAGCTTTATCTTTTGCGAAATCGAATGTTTCTAAGCGAAAGGCCATTACGAATAATTAGCACATTGATGTTTATTATTGATTGAATTCGTTGTCTGACGGGAATACTACTGACAGAAAGAACTCGTAAAGCTTTCATTTCTTCTCTTTTTTTCTCATGGGGCAGCCGTTGTATCGTCGACCAATCAGTAAAGAGAATGATTATTGAATGCAATGCACTCTTCTTGTACTTATCTTGGGTGATGAGGTCACACGCATCGCTCATTTCATCGATGACAATATAATTAGCGTTATGTTTTAGTAACCAGCTGGTGGCAACGCGGGGTATTTCAGAAAGATTATGGAGCCTGAGGATAAAGCAGGGAAAAGAAAAATCGGGCAAAATATTTTCGCAACCGTTGGTCGTTGAGTTGCAAATTGTTCCAGTTGCAAAATTGTTTTAAATGTTAAGATTCATGTTTGGGCACTTTTTTTAATTACAAAACACTTAACTGCGTACAAAACAGGAAATTTAACTTTTTACACGCTTTCTTATGCCTACACTTATATTGAGAAAAGTTTTGTACTCATTCCCCTCGCCCTCAACACACACACACACAAAAAAAAAAAAAAAAAAAAAAAAAAAAAAAACTGTTGTGGACACCACATGACTTCCTTGTATTTGTATGGCCTATTAAATTATACACATTTTTGGCCGCATTTCATTTCAACGTATTTCCTAGAATTTTATTAGAGATATGCTTGTCATTCAATTAACTGAGTTGTCACTTCGTGGCAAGGCAAAAATACATAAAAAGACATTTTCATTAAAAATTGAAAAATATAGAAAAACATCAAGTACCAAATACAGTTAAAGCAGTTAAAAAACAATTTTTTTCAATTAAGATTAGAGTTTCTACCGAAAAGCAAGTCATTCGGCCAGCGGACAAGAAAGCAGATTTTTCGGTGCACAAAACTGAAATTTTACTTTTGGTCTCACTTTGGAGGTGCAGAAACTGACTTCACTCACTATTCTACTGAGTTTCAAAAGTAAGTAAATGGCGGTTCATTAGCCTTAACTCGCCAGTTTTAAATTTTTGATAATTTTCAAACTATTGCATGCAGATTAACTAAAGGCTTCACTTTTAAAGCAAAAAAAAAAAAAAAAAAAAAAAAAAAATGTACAATTTACCAAAATATGTGAACAAAAAACTGAGCTCACTGAGTCGGGTAACAGAGTGGGAATACATATATATATATATATATATATATACACACGACTTGTGCAATATTTTTCGTGCATTCACATGTTTTCCAACATTGATTTTAAACAGTTTTATTTCGCGTGTAAGCAGTTTTTTCTTTTTCCATGTTAATACTTTAGTAATACTGCGTTGAACTATTTCGTGGAGCTACAGCTCCTGGTAACTTTTTAGCAAGCTCGCTGCAATATTTCTACTTATTATTTCATATTTTTGCAGCATTTTGCGCAAAAAATTTTTAAGACCAAATAGGTCTTACGTCTCATCACTTGTTAGCTTTTCAATTTCTGTTTCGATTATATATATATATATATATATATATAAGAATAAATAGTAAAGTTAAATTAAATTTACATAACTTTCTTGCGCCACTGCTACAAGAAATGAAATTTGAATTTAGCAAACATTCTCTATTTGTATAAAGCAAATTTAAAGTTAATTAAAATTAAAATTATGAAATTTTATTGAAATATGAAATTTTAATTGCATACAAATAAATGATTAATTATTGCTGCGAACTAATTTACAAAATCATTTAAATTTTAAGAGCATATGTAAATAAGTGAAAGTATCTAAAACCATGTATAAATATATAATATTCCAAAAAATGAATCCTAAAACATTTTTTAAAAAATGTCTAAGGCTAAATTAATTTGCATTAGTGAATAATTGCTGAGCAGGCAGAAGATCATGCATAATTCGTGTTGGGGAAGTTTTCAAATAAGCAAAGGTTTCTATATTACTTTGGTTATCTAGAAAACTTTGGTTTTCTACTCTTTTTACATTGGCAGTTTACATTTAATTATTATTTTGATTCTTAGTCAATTTGCTTTCTAAATTTCTTTTGTTTAAATTTTTTAGTATTCACTACATTTGATTTACTTTTGGTTTTGAATATTGCTATACCCATGTCTATATGGATGACGAAACACGAATTGAGTAATTGAAGAGTTAGGTTTGGAGGCAACTTTTTCTTGATGAGATTTGTCTCCTGCCTGCTCAACAATTATTCACTAATGCAAATTAATTAAGTCTTAGAAATTTTTTAGGATTAACTTTTTGGAATATTATATATTTATACATGGTTTTAGATACTTGCACTTATTTATATATGCTCTCAGAATTTAAATGATATTGTAAATTAGTTCGCAGCAATAATTGATCATTTATTTGTATGCAATTAAAATTTCATAATTTAAAATCAAAATTTTAATAAACTTTAAATTTGCTTTATACAAATAGAGAATGTTTGTTAAATTATATATACATATATAATATATATGGAGAGAGAGTATATACACGACTTGTGCAGCTGACTGCAACGAAAACGGGAGGTACACAACTACATGTTATAGCAATCATATATATAAAATTTTAGCGTTCTGTGGCTACTCATTCCTGAGTTATGCGAGATACATACGTACATACTAGGGACGTATAGACTTCATGAAAAATTCTAAATCTATTTTAAATCCTTTATACAATCAGTTCTGGAAAAAGAGTCCTTTATTCCGTCCGTACGTATAGGATGTTATGCAAAAACAGATTTCAAATGGTTTTGAGAGCAGTTGAAATATGTACCCGACATTTTACGTGATCATAGTACTTCCTTTACTTAGTACAAGTAAAAAAAAAATTCTTATATGTACACCACATGGCTTCCTTGTATGAAATATTAAATTTTACGCATTTCTTTCCTGCAATCCATGTAAACTTATTGAATTTCATTAAATCTACTTCGTCGATAGCACATAAACCACAATAGAATGAACGCACTCTACTATTGGAACTATCGGCTATTGGAACGCACACAGCGCCCTCTAGCCGTATGGCGCGGGAAATATATAACATTTTTTTACCGCAGCCACACTCTGGCGCTAGGTTCACTTAACAGCTTTACATCTCGTTAATTTTATAACTCAGAATGCACAAAAATTATATCATCTGAAGAATTATCGTTGCCACTATTTCCTCGAATTTCTTTAGACATATATTCCTCATCCAATTAATTCAGTGGGAAAGCAACACGGCACAATTCACTTCGCGGAAAGGCAAAAATACACAAACACACAAAATATCTTCATTAAAAATGGAAAGATATAGAAAAACATAAAACACCAAATAGAGTTAAAACAATTAAAAAAAAACAATTTTTCAATTAAAATTAGAGTTTCTGTGCAAAAACAAACAATGCGGCCAGCAGGCAAAACGGCAGATTTTTTGGTGCACAAAAATAAAAGTTTCCTTTTGGTCCCACTCGGCAAAAAGACATTGAATGTGCATCACTATTCTGCTAAGTTTCAAATGTAAACAAATATGGCTAATATAGTAAAAAAAAATTAGTCTTAGCCGCACTTAAACAATCTTTAAATTGTTGACAATTCTACATGCCCAGTGACAACACACTGGTTTCGCTTTTTAGCAGCTCAGTTGGTCATCAAAATTTCGAAATTCGTGCTTCGAGGTGCACGTCTTTTAGGTGGCTCTAGGTGTGGCTATTTTTCCATAGTGCAAAGAATACACACATATACAGATACATATACACACACACGCATACAAGCTCTTGTCTATTTAATAATTAGAGACTTATGATATTTTCATAGTAATTTTTATGGAAGTGTTTCAGTTAGAAAACATCGAAAGATATTACATATTTTAATGAATTATTTTGAATTAATTTTGAAGATATTTTCTTTCTTTGCAAAATTATTTTTACGCAATTAATTTAAAATGCTCTAATTTGAGGCGATGCATGAAAATCTTTAAAAAAACCTTCAGTTTAGTAGAACAAAACATAAAAAATAGTTTTTAACTCGTAGAAAGAATAAAAAAATGCTATGTTGATTACTTTAAACGCGTTCATTACAAATATGTTGTTCAACTTTTCATTCGTGTCTGCTGGCATTCGGCATAATGTAATCTTTCAAATTGAATCTGTCTATGATAGATCAAAAACAAAGTTATCGAAAAGCAATAGATGCAGTTCTCAAAAATATTATTTTTTGGCCTTATTCATCTGATAGACTGAAATCAAAATGCATTGCATTCATTAAAACCATTCAATATTTTTATAGAAAGAGGTCATTGATTCTTCCACTTTTCAACGTCGTCCATTATAAAACGGTGTTTCACGTTTTAAAGATTGACACGAAATATTAGAACCTTGTAGAATTCATTACAGAATTCATTATTCAAAGAAATTAAATCATGAAGAATCCGCATGAATATATGTATGTTTCTGGCAGTGTTAAAAAACAGCGGTACCTAGAGACATTGAATTTTGAATAACGTAGTTCTCCACTCGCATATGAGCACCTGGAAGCCCAAATTTGAAAATTTTTTTATTATCTATTTCATATTTCGTAACATTTTAACGAATTTTTCATCAACAAGCTCAACAATTACAAAGCGAGCAATGGCAACATCTCCAGCGCGCACTGTGTAATGGAAATTCTAAAGATATGCTCTTTTTAAATATTTTGCGTTATTGCTGCTGAATTGATTTTATGTGGTGCGAAGAGCATGATATTTAATAAATAAAGTTAACACACAAAACATTAGGAATGCTTCCTTGAGCGTAATAACTTAGAAAGTCCTCCACGAAGGCATCCCCCCTTTAGGCAGATAGCCTTCGTGCGCTTTGCCATAAATGAATAATCCAACCCATGCTTGAGCGTGATAGAAAATCCGAAAGCTTTCAGATTTTTGTTTTTATTAATTTTATATTTCTTTAAAATTTATTTTAGAGATTATTTTGGAATTATTTTTAAAAGGTAATTTCTTTCTCTGCAAAAATATTTTTACGAAATGTTGTAATTTAAGACGATGCGTAACACATCGCTTCGGCAGAACAAAACATAAAGTGTAATTTTAAATTCTTAGCAAAGAGAGAAAAATTATGCTTTGGTAAGGCAATCCGAAAAGAAAATTAAAATATATGCAACTGAATGGCTGCATGAAAAATTTATTTACTTGCACTGCTTGGAATTTCAGTTTAAGTTCGTAAATGATACAAGAATGTTACGATTAAACAGCAACTAAATCTCAGTATTGAAAACGAAGAAAAACTAAAGCTTCAGATTTAAATTAAATCGATAATTTTATATTTATTTTAGGCAACGGAATAAATATTCGCTTATGTAGAAATTCGAATATCAGTAACAGTGATGTGAAGCATAAGTAAACTTGAATTGCTGTTTTTGTTAAAGAATGTTCCAGAAATAATAATAATAATAATAATAATAATAATTCAGATAGTAATAAAAATTTTAAAAGAAAAGTTCTTCGAAGTTAAAAAAACTCACTATATGTTGGAAAGTAATCAGTAACTAAATTAGCATCAGAAAATAAAACCATAACATAACATGAATAAGAATGCAAAGAATTTCACAGCCTGTCTTAGCGGAAGAAAAGGAGAAGTTTTTTACATAAGTTTCTTCATATGATAAATTACTTGACCGATAAAAAAATGCTATTTTTTATTTGAATTTCGAACTAAAAAGGAACACTAAGTTTGTTATTTTAATTTAAAGTTATCAAGAACTGCAAAGCCTTTTATTTTATGCTTTTGAACGTTTTTGTAACATTTCCAAAATTTGTAATTGTTTACAACTGTGAATCATGAAAATTTATTTGTAAGAATAAAACCGACTGAGAGAACAGTATTACTGAGAATCATTAAGTTATTATTTACAACAATAACTGATATTTAGAGATTAAATTTGATGTTTCAGATATTAGTTTTTGTATATTAGTATTTAAAATTTAACTTTGTAAATTACAAAATATTAGTATTTAGAATTTAATGCTGCAAATAGTAAAATACTAGTGTTCAAAATTTTCTCCCTTCTTTCTGCATGCTTTTGTGGTGTAATTGGAAGCGTGCTCGACGCATATTTGGGAGGTTCGGGCTTCGAATTCCGACTATGACACTGCAGATTTTTTTCAGTTACTTAAATATCGAAAAATTCTAATGACTCCATAAGTGATCCCAGAACTTCAAGGTAGTGGACGAGAGTTCGTCACCATCAGGATTAGGCGATTAAGTTCCCTCATCCTCAGTCACACTTTAAAAGGGGAAGAATATAAGTTACTTTTTTCCTCCTTTCCGCATACCTTTGTGGTGTAACTGGAAGCACGCTCGACGAATATTCGGGAGGCCCTGACTTTGAATTCCGGCGACGTCATTGACGATTTCTTCAACTATTGTATAATATTTGTACTCTGAATTTAATTTCATAAATATATTTTCTATAAATATTCGTATTTAGAATTTAATACTCTAAATATTAAAATTCAGAATTTAATATAGTAAATACTAAATGAACTACATTCAGAATTTATTACTGTAAATACTAAAAGAATAGTATTCGGAATTTAAAGCTGTAAATACTAAAATATTATTATTCCGAATTTAATTTTGTAATTATTAATTATATAACTATTTATACTCTGAATTTGATTTCGTAAATACGTTTTCTATAAATATTAGTATTTAGAATTTAATACTCTAATTTAAAAATTCAATATAGTAAATGCTAAATGTTAGCTTTCAGAATTTATTGTTGTCAATATTAAAAGAATAGTATTCGGCATTTTTAATGCTGTAAATACTAAAATATTATTATTCCGAATTCTATCTATAAATCTATAAATATTAGTATTTAGCATTCAAAATTTTAAATGCTAAAATATTAGCTTTGCGAATTTAATGTTGTGAATACTAACTCTATAGATATTAATATTCTGAATTTAACATGAAAAATATTTAAAAAATTGATTATAAAAGTTTAATGTTGCGAATACTAAAATAATAACATTTAGAATTTTGTGTTTTAAATACTAATCGCTTCATATTTCGAGAATTAATACTTTCAACGCTGAAAAAACTAGATACCTTTCTAATACATACATTCACTACTTTCTTTCTTTGAATCTAGAATAGAGAAACTAAATATAGGTAATTTAATAAAGAATAAAGGGTAAAAATGCTAATGAAATCAGCAAAGCGTATGGCTTTTTCATAAACTTTTATTCACGTAAAATCACTCTTCTTTAACTCGCAAACGTAAATACCAATTCTTGATAATATATTCATTTATTTATTGTACAGCTACTTATTGTATATATTACAGCTACTTATTGTATATATTCAATGTAAAAATTATTTTAAGTGATATAAAATCATTTCCTTTCAGACACGGGTTAGAAACTGGAAAATAAATTGAAAATTATCGTTTGGAAAAGCGTTTTATATTAGTATTAAATAGAAATGAAATATGTCTTTGACAAAATGGTAACGAGAATTTTTCGCAACGCGAATTTCTTTATGTCTCTCACTTAATGGCCGTTTCCGAAACGTTTTAGTTTGAAAAGCTCCTTTCCCCCCCTTTTCTTTATTTTTTCCCTCGTTTCTCCCTTCAAAGTTTTCTTTCTTTCTTTATTTATTTATTATTACTTTTTTTAATACCTAAACTTCATTTTTCTTAATCAATGTTTTTAGCCATTTTTCCTTTTGAATGTCTTCCATTTTCTGCTTTTATAACAATAAATAAATGTTCTAAAATATAATAAATGATATTCTAAACAAAGTATTATAAAAAATTTGAAAGAATGATTTTGTAAAGGTCATATCATGGAACGTTATTGAAAGTCAGCGTTATATCATGGAACGTCAAAATACTTATCTTTTAACTGTTTAATTTTTTTTAAAAGTAAATTGTGAGTGAGTGACTTAAAAAGTCATAAGTGTAATTAAGCCAGACATTAATTAATTTGTTTAGAATCAAATATTTTATTGCTAAATTTTGGTAACAAACTAAAACTAAAACTAAGTTAAATTCGAAAATTATTATCTAACTGCCGAAGTCCCACACGTTTGCATACGAAAACATGCAAAAATATCGCTTATTCTGATCAACAGTTATGATAATATGATCGAAGTATTATAGAAAAATTTTTTTAATTGAAGTAAAGTCTCCAAATCAAAAATAAAGTCGCCGAGTAAGGTTAAAATAAATTATAAAAATTGCCAAGTGACAGAGAAATATTGCCAGATAAGGGATTTAGTCGCCAAACAATTTGTTCCAATTTTAGTTAATCATTTAATATTAGATAAAAAAGCAGCCTAAATTTGGCGTAGATTTCGGATAATGCTGTCTACTTTGAGAGTGATTAAATAGAGTTCCCTCTTTTTCAGGAGCAAAAACAATTCGGCAGATTTTTTTTTCTTTTTCCGACTGCTCCTGGGGAAAAAAAAATCCCTGAAAGCATATACGCCAAACTACAGCTACTATTTTGCATAATTTTAAATTTTACGTTCATTGGTATATTTTCTTCAACTGAATAAAGGATACCATCCGAATATGAATTTAAGAGAATATGAACAGTTTATAACCAAAACGTTATGGTTAGTTCATTAATGAATTTTTGAATTTTCCGGATTAAATTTCTGTGAACGTAATTCTTGATGTTTCTAGTTCTATTTATGATAAATTAGCGAAATTCCTTTGCCGTTTCGAAGGAAAATTTTTTTCCTTGTTTAATGTAATTATTCGATTAATGTTTTCGAAGAAGCCGTCGACAAACGTGATTTAAGCGTCACCTACTGTATAATATATATGTTTAACTTATTGTAACTAAGTGTAGTTATTGATATTAGTGTTATAATTTATGAATATAATGCATAAATAACTTAACTGTTTAACTAGCAGTATAATATAAGTGTTCTTTCACTTAATATGTTTCACAAACAATAATCAATCAACAAATGGACTGTATTCCTACACTTTTATTTCATTACACTAATTATAAATAATATGTTAGAGATGCGAAGTAATTGATACAAAATAAGCGAGCCATTCTACATGGCTGTCACAAACACAATTCTATCAATCAATTATCTTGTTGCCACACATAAAGTTCAAAACTAAAGGAAGAAAAACAAAAGAAATTTACGCTGTTTGCAACAATAAAATGAAGCAAACGATACTCACATAAACATCCTGGCCCTCGTTGAAATCCCAGGGGATTTCAACAGTTGGGGCATTTTGAAACTTCTTAGTCTGTAATAAAAGATAAACATAAGAATAATAATACAAAATATTATATGCGAAGCAGTTCATAGTTTTTAGTCTGAATAGGAAGAGGACACAATTTCACGACTGGTCGTTTTATGACACCATGACCAGTTTTAATACTAGCAACTCTGACTCTTTGATCTGAGCCCGGATGAACAGCAATTATTCTCCCTAACCTCCATTTAACAGGCGGAAGGTTGTCTTCTTTGATGAGGACTAAGTCATTGACTTCTAAATTGTTTTGACTTTTTTGTCATTTAGGTATTTGCTGAAGCTGAGACAGGTATTCTCGACTCCATCTTTTCCAGAAGTGCTGAAAAATAAACTGTCTCAAATGCCATCTGTCAATGTGATTGAAGGAACTATAATTTAGGTCTGGTTCAGGTATGGCAGTTAAAGACGTTCCTATTAGGAAATGACCAGGTGTTAATGCAGTTAAATCATTTGGATCAGCCGATGTTGGACACAATGGCCTAGAGTTGAGACAAGCCTCAACCTGCGCTATCAAGGTCTGAAATTCCGGATAGGTCAGCACAGTATCACCAACAGTCCTTTTTAGATGTAATTTCATTGACTTTACTGCCGATTCCCATAGTCCACCAAAATGGGGAGATGATGGCGGGTTGAATATCCATTTTATTTCCTCTAAAGACAAAAATTTGTGAATTTCTTGATTTTGCTTACATTGCAAAAAACATTTTCTGATTTCTTTGTCTGCACCTTTAAAGTTAGTACCGCAGTCACTATAAATCTCAAATGGTTTCCCTCTTCTTGCAATAAATCGTTTCAATGCACTTAAAAATGCCTTTGTTGACAAATCTTTTACCACTTCAAGATGTACTGCCTTGATTACAAAACACACAAATAAGCATACGTAATATTTAAATGATTTTTGTCCACGTCCTGCACGATGTTTAATCATGAACGGTCCAGAAAAATCTATTCCAGTTCGATGAAATGGTCGCGATTGTGTTACTCTAGATTCCGGTAGATCAGCCATTATTTGACTTGCAGTTTTAGCTCTAAGTTTGCAACACGTGATACAAGATCTTACTACTTTTCGGATAGCAGATCTAGCAGCTATGATCCAAAATTGCTGTCTAATTAAAGATAGAAGAAGTTCCGGTGCTGCATGCAGATATTTGACATGAAAGTGCCTAATTATGATTTCTGTCAGATTGTGTTTTGAAGGTAATAAGATTGGATGTTTTTCATTTTCTGATAGTTGCGCATTTTTCAGTCTTCCTCCTACACGTAACACTTTGTTGTCATCTGAAATTGGACACAAGCTAAGGAGGTTGCTGTTTGTAGGTAAGTCCTTTCCCAACTCCAAACATTGAATTTCTTTAAAAAAGTGAAATCGCTGTATTATTCGGACAATACAGAAAGTTGCAGCTCGAATTTCATTACTAGATAAAAAAGACGTATTTCTTTCTAGATATTCTACTTTAGAATTCGATATGAATCTTAATATCCAAGCAAATATGCGTTGTAACTTTGGAAATGAAGATATATTTGATATAATAGCAAGTTCCTGTACAGGTTCAGAAACTACAAATGAGACTATTTTACGTGCATCTGGTAATGCCTCTTCATCTATAAGAATATTTTTAGACAAGGCAGTCTCACTGCACTTTAACCAAGAAGGACCATTCCACCACAATTGATGAGATAGTAGTTCTGCAGGAAATAACCCACGTGAAGCACAATCAGCTGGAGTTTCCTTTCCATCAACATGACTCCAGTTCTTAGGTGGTAAGATGGATTGTATTTCAGAAACTCTATTGGATACGAATACTTGCCATTTTTTAGGATCTGACCTTAGCCATGACAACACGATTTGTGAATCAATCCAAGCTTGCACTAAATCAAAATTTATTACTAATGCAGCATCTACCGACTGAATCAAGCGTGCCAATAACACTGCTGCACATAATTCCAGTCTTGGACTCGTAATAGATTTTAATGGTGCTACACGAGTTTTAGCTGTAACAAGTTTAACATTAATGTCAGAGTTATTGCAAGTTTTGATATAAATAACTGCTGCATAACCTCTTTCAGACGCATCACAAAATCCGTGAAGTTCACATCGAAAATAATCAGGTAGCAGAATTTTCCTAGGTATATTTATAGAATTCAAAAGTTTAACTTCTCTACATAGATTTCTCCAATTTCGATCAATCTCTTCTGTTACAGGATCATCCCATGATAATTGCAATTTCCACAATTGCTGAAGGATCATTTTAGCGAGAATTACAAACGGAGCTATCCACCCCAATGGATCGAATAGTTTTGCTACGAATGACAAAATAATCCTTTTAGTCGGAACACTTTGATACTCTATTACACCGACATTACATTTGAATTCATCATTGTCCGGATGCCATTCCAATCCCAGAACTTTCAATGTTTTATCTTCTATTATACGATGAATATTGTCACTATCTGTGTTTGTTAAGCCAGAGGTTTTTAACAATGACGGTTCACTTGTCGACCATTTGTGAAGCTCAAAGCCAACCCTTTTTAGCAGTTGTTGCAATTCGTCTATCAATGCAATACCTTAGTAACACCAAAATTATCAATGGTTTGATTCAATACTTCTAAAGAACGAATTACTTCATTAATATTGTCAACTAAGTTTAAAATAGCAAATGCTGATTCATTTTGAATAGTTGGTAAGCTTGAAAAACGTTTAATATATGCAAAAATTTGTTCTCTCTTATTTGAATATCTTTTGTCTGACAGATTCCATGCTATTTCAAAATTACAATCCGAAATTTGAATGGTTTGAATAATGCGATATGCTTCACCTTTCAACGAAGTCTTCAAATACTGCAATTTTTGAGCATTAGATAAATTTGTATTATTTCTTACACAAGGACTGAAAAGATCTTTAAAAGCTATCCATTCTGTAATATTACCACCAAAAGTCGGTAATGTTAACTTGGGTAATTTAATATTGTCAAGAACCTGTCCTGAAATTACACCATTAGAATTATTTTTACTATTTTGATTTTTTAATATTTTTTCACTTTTAAATTTCCACAAATAAATTTTATCTGTGTAGTCCTGAACATTATCTATTTCGTTTTCAAATTCTTTAGTATCTGTAATTAAACTTTCGATTTCAGAATCAAACTTCCTTAACTCAGTTTCCTTTTGTGTCAATAATTCGACACATTCCTCTAGTTCTATTAAATTAATTTCATCTACAGTTAAAATAGTTTCAATTTTCTTTACATAATTAGTAACACTCCTGCGTAAGACCACTCTTTTTGTTTAAAAGTTATAAGTTCACTCATAATTGATCAATTCAAAAACAGAAATTGTTCTTAAATCACTTAACACTATTATTAAAATGAAATCGAATTCTATGCTGTATTACAACATTGTTCTTAAAATTTAACAACAAATTAAACGAATTTTTGTTCAAAATCCACTTACCTCACAAAGTGGAGGAATATTTTCACCAACCATATGCATATTTGCGTTGTTAGAATACACTTAGAACAGTCACTATCTTCACTAGCTCTCCGGCTAGACTTTTGACCAACAATAATTGGTCTTTTATAATATTTTTCACAAACAATAATCAATCAACAAATGGACTGTATTCCTACACATTTATTTCATTACACTAATTATAAATAATATGTCAGCGATGCGAAGTAATTGATACAAAATAAGCGAGCCATTCTACATGGCTGTCAGAAACACAATTCTATCAATCAGTTTTCTTGTTGCCACACATAAAGTTCAAAACTAAAGGAAGAAAAACAAAAGAAATTTACGCTGTTTGCAACAATAAAATGAAGCAAACGATACTCACATAAACAATAAGTGTTTGAATGATATAATAAATACTGAACTTATTATTGTGTGTATGTGTGATTATGGCAAAGCCTCGAGGGCTATCTGCCTAAGGGGAGGGATGCCTTCGTGGAGGACTTTCTAAGGAAAACTGGCTCGTATGCACTGAACTTATTAGTGTAAGTGTAGTTGTTAACAGTCTATTAATTTAATATGTGATGAACTAACAATTATATAAAGTATAGTTACAATTATATAAAGTTAGTTTACCTGTCTTTTTATGGTAATAAATTTTCTGACGCTTCGAGCGCATCCTCTGAGAGCATTAAATATTCATATATATAAACTATTAATTACAAAACATTTTTTTAAAAAACAAATTATAAGTATGCCTAGTACTTTCGCGTTTTAAGCTGCAAAAAATTATCATTAAAGATATAAAGTAAGAAATTTAGAACTAATGTTTCACAAAGACGAAAATTTTGAAATTCATAATTAAAAAATTTCAAATAATCTAATAAATGCAACAAAGAATTTAATAAAAGCAAAACTTTTAAACAATCAGTATCCCAATTCAAAAACATTCCGTAAAGAAATTAAAAGGAAAAACAACATAACAGAAGAGTAATTCAATCAACTTCAATGCCACTTCATCAGGGAAAAGGAACATTGAAATCTCTCTTCTACAAAAGTCCTTGCTTTTCTGTATCCAGAATTAGCCGATGAACCATTTCAATGTATTTTAATTATAATAGTTCTCTTGAAAATTATGTCCCTTCCCCAAAGCAAGTTAATAGATCAAATTAGAACTTGTACTAAAGAGTTTTAAATAGTGTAGAGATTTAAATTAATTTTAGGAAAAGCAACATTGAAATCAATTGAAATATCTCTTCTACAAAAACATTAGTTCTAAATTTCTCTATATAACTATTAATTTCAAACTGAAATGAGAATGTAAGGGATATGTCTTCTAAAGTAAGCATCTCGTTCAGATTGTGATCTTAATAGAAACATTAATTTTAAGATTATTTGCTATTTTGTTTAACAAGATTCTTGACTTAAGGACTAATGTCTTTATATGGATTGAGTATTAATTGTGACTTATGAGTATTAATTGTGACTTAGCAAATAAGTGAATGCTTACTTGGAAGTAAGATGAGAAAATACTCTTAATTTAGTTGTTGTTAATTGATGGTAGTTTGGTTTATCCCCTTGATAAGTCGATTAATTTGCGATCAATGACCATAACTACTTTTTCAATACTTCGAATTTATTTTTGCGATTTAAGATTTTTCTTTGCGGATTTTTAAATAAGAAGTTGAAATTGCTATTTTAAATACTAATTTAAATTCTGACTAAAACATTTTTTTCATTCTTGGTTATAAATTGAATCTGTGTTTCTTGGAGATGGTATATGGAAAGTTTTCTTATTATAAATTATTATATGTGTACCTTTTAAGAGTAATAAAGTAGTTATTCCTAACGTTAAAAACATAATGTGATTCACCCTATAACGTACTATAGCTTGCGATAACTATTATTGTTATTACTAAGTATTAATTATTATATTACTGTTATTAGTTATTATAATAACATAGTAACTCTACTACTGAGTCCATATTACTATTATTACATAATCTATTATTGCTAATGTTATTAAATAAACTATTATTATTATTATTTATGCAATAATTGAAAATAATATCTCAAGTAAGTATTGCTCCAGAAACGTTATAAACCGTTCAGAAAAGAATTTTTGCATTGAAGACATTATGAATAAACTAATTTTCTAATTAAAATGCTGGAAAAGTACCTATTATATCAAAATATCTGTAGACAAGGTTGATCACGATTACATTAAGAGGCCCCCTGCTCTATGCAGAATTCTTTGAAAATTAATTCTTAATATAAAAATCGATTAGCCGAATTTAGTTCGTATAATTGATTTACCGCAAGCGCTGTTAATTTCTCTAGCGTTGAATCTCAATCCATCAAAACGAGGAGATCGGTTATTATCACTTCGAGATTGACACTTCCACTTCTGGCAGAGAGGTATCTGAACGGTGTTGTCAAACTCGTCTCACTAATAAGGTAGGCTTATAGTAGCCGGAACTATAAGGTGGAGTTATAGTAGCATTTTCCTTTTTCATAGCTTTGTTTCTACCAATGTGATCAAGAATGTTCCTGAAAACGAAACTTCACCATCGAATCGGTTGGAATAAATCCAAATGGTATAAGTTTAGATTTGGATCATTACTCTCACTGCAACCCTAACTGGAAATGTTTGAAATGCCGGGCGCTTCTTTCAGAATACGTGTTTTTTTCTCAGTGACCTAATTGTTAATGAAGCAAAGAAGGAACTTTTTAAATTTTGTTAAAGGGGTACTTGCTCGCGGTGACAGTTACGTAAGGTGATAGCTTCATTATCCAATTCGGGAGCCTCAGGAGAACAAGAGCTTCCGGAAAAGCACACTACATAAAAATAGAACACGTTTCTGTCTTATTTTTGTCTATGTTTATTGAGCAGGGCGAGTTGTTTCGCTCCATAATGCAACAGAGAGATAAATAAACAAAATTTGTTGTTATATTTTTGCTGTCGGATGGCAATCTAACAACTGGAAGGCATGTCGGTTCATTTTTAGTTGACAGTGATTGGAGAGGTTTACTAACCTCGCAAATTTTCCTTTCGTAGTAATTTTATAGGGGATGTGACAGATCCTTCCTGCGGGAACATGGAATTTTCTGACAGCTATAGACAACAAATGACACTTCCGCACAGTCTGTCCAGAGCTTGTACTGCGTTGGGGCCCTTAATAATAGAGTTGCTACATTTATTTTATGTAACTGAACCTATAATTTCAGCAACAAGTTCTTTTCATTTCCAGAATTTTATTTTAATGCTAAGTAGGTCTTAAAAATCGATTCTAACTAAGAATGCATGCTCATGTTTTCCTGGAAAACAAACTCTTCGACGGTGGTTGAGACTTTTAAGGATAAAAAAAATCCCCCACCAACTAGTCAAAGGCATATTCTTGAGGAAGCGTAATGAATTTACGACAGTGAATAATTTTTATATGTAGGGAATCGTAGCCACAAAATTTTCTATTCTTCTCTCCTTGTTTTCGTACATAGACATCTTAATTAAAATTTCCTTCAATACTGCTTCTAGCATTCTCTCTATCTATTCTCATTAGTAACGCTTTCATAATTTTACCTTTTGTCATTGCTGGGCTGAAAAAAGAATGGCCTTTGTTTTTAATGACACCTTAAACATGCTGTCTATTTAGGGGTTAAATTCCACCGGAGTACGAATGAGCTGTTTCTTAGAGTTTGAATGCAGCTGTAATTTCAGCCAGAGTCCTAACTAAGACGAGGTAGAGTTTATTTTATTATTTAACTGTATCATTAATTTCATAACTTGTAGAGTCATTAGGTATATTAAAATGAGCAATGCCTTCGCCGGAACTCGAACCTGGACCTCTCGAATGCGTGCCGAGTGTGCTACCGTTACACTAAGAAGGCATGCTGGAAGGAGGGAGAAAATACCTTATACTACTACTAGAAAGCCCGGCGGTCATACGAAATGACCGCTGTTCTAGATATTATAAATTGTAATTAAAATGTTTTGTGCAAAGGTGTCTGTTAATTCAAACTGAATTACCCAGGGCAGGCGGTGAGGACGCCCCTTTGCTTACTGCCCCACTGGGTTTCCCCCTTCTACTTGCTTAATTGCTTAAAGTAGAGTGCAATGAAGGAAACCACTGGCGGTACATTTGTTAAGGGCCACCGCTAGCTCAATAAATAAAGGTGATTTAAATAATAAAATGTTAATTCACATGTCAAAGATTTTTTTGTACGCAACATTTCTTGTGTAGATCTTTCCATCATTTTTAAGCTCGCCTTGCAGAGGATCATCAGTTATTTTTAATTTTACTTCCGTTCTTTCACAAACTCTTGAACAGGCACCACAAAGCTCGCCTTGCAGAGGATCATCAGTTATTTTTAATTTTACGTCCGTTCTTTCACAAACTCTTGAACAGGCACCACAAAGTTAAACGTGTCCAAATGCAGGTTCAGGTAAAAAAATGCCAACACGCTTAAGTGTTTGGCCTTGCTGCTTATTGATGGTCATAGAAAAGGCAAGTTTTACAGGAAATTGTCTACGTCTCAATTGAAACGGCAACCCTGTGCCGTGGCAACTTCACGCCATTGGCTAGTACAGTTACGCAAGCAACCAATAAACTATCGGCGACAAACAGACACTTAAGCCGTATATATATATGGGGTGAAGTAACATTATCCCCTCCGAAACGTCTGGCTTCCGGGCTTAGCGAAGCACACCGCTGGATTCCGCAGGTCCGTGGCACGCCATTTTGACCATTTGCGTCTTTTTGGGACTTTAATTAGCCGATATATTAATTAAAAACTAATTTTCCCCTACGTTTTCCACTTTCTTTCTTGGGTTTTCCCTATTACAGGGATTTGGCTACGTGGCAAATTCTTTTTTCTCGAATATCTACGGAACGGCGCCGAGTTGAAATTCGAGACGCGTATCCTTGGATTTCAAAAAATTCTCCGAATCCATCGATACCATTCTCATATTCGTACGACTTTAATCTCATATTCGTACGATATTAATTAAAATCTGCTGAAACATTAATTTCCGCACTCATTTTTCCGAGTGGCAAAAATAAACTATCGGCGACACACACTTTAGCCGTTTTAAAGAAGATTACTGTTATACAACTATAGTTATAGTGCTATTATTATAAATGGATGTCTCCTAACACAGCCATTTTTTATTGGAGAATTAAATTGTTTTTAAAAAGTTTATTTACGTCTACTATCTTACGAAATTTCCAGACTCGTACAGCCTTAAAAAGTTGGAGAATGATAAGTCCTTTTCTTATTCCCGATAGACCAAGATACAGTTGCGTCTTTCCGTCTGTCTATAGGACATGATTGCCTTGACACCCACCTGCACTGCATAGGCATTTCAAGCGATCCTATTTGCCCACTTTGTAGTTCTGGAGAAGAAATCGACAGGGACCACCTGCTTCTATCTGGGCCACGGCTGTTTGTGGTCTTTTACAGAGGAGTCGAGATACTGGGAGGTAACAGGGCTCCTTAGGCAATGACTTCGGTCTTTTTGTTTTAGTTCTATTGTTTGTAACTTCTGTTTGTAAGATTATAGTTCTTTTTAACTTTTTGCCTAGAAATTGGGGGGGGGGGAGGGAAACTATTACCCATCCAGCAATGAATGTTGTTGCGCGCAAGTATACCTGTTTTTCGATTTGTGCTCAAATCCCATCAAACCAATCTGTTGTCAAGTTTCCAAAGTCAAAAGGTTTTATTTTAATTAACCTATTTATCTTATTATTTTGGATTTCTTATAGCTTCTGTACTTTCATGAGCTTTCATTGAAATTAAAGTGTGAATAAGCTTCCAGCTGCAAAGTTTTGCTTAGGCCGACTGTCATTTCGCTTTAGTTTCACTGGTGATCTTAACTTGCAGACTAAAAGTTTACTTGCAGGCTCTTAACTTGCAGGCTAAAAAAATCACTTAACTTGCAGGCTAAAAGTTTCTGCAATCCGTGATTTCTCCCCAAGCCCTAAATTCTAAAAAGACGCATCACAAAATTCTAAAAATTTTGCCCTCCTTTAATTCCACTTGTGCTCTACAAAGCTTTCCTAATTTGTAAAAATTTTGCCACCCGGTGCGACCGCAATTCAAACTAATACGGAATTTAACAAAAATGCACATCGTTATACATGACCACTTTTTATCTTTTTTACCCTGGAAACCAGTCGCCCCTGTTCAAATTTATTGAACCGAACTTCCAAGTCAAATATCGGTAGTTTCTTCTCGAAAGCGTTTTGCTAGCAAGGACTAGACTCTATTGGCCAAGGATAAACGTGCAGCTGTCGTCATATTTTCCCCAAACTCAATCACTCAAAAGTGCTCATGGTATTGAAGAAGCAATCGCCAGCTCTATCGGTTGTATCGCGGAAACTTGATTAACGTAATCGATATCAATGGAATCGATTTTCAACTGCCGGTAAACACATTATTGCAAGGAAAGATGTATGAGGTGAAACGAGATTTTGAATCAATCATTTGTTGGTCAGTAAATTTATCCGCGGGAATTTTGTAGAATATTTTCTGGAATTTTGCTAATGTCCGATTTTTTTATAATAATACTAACAAGAAACTAATAATATTGATTTAAAATAAACTAGGAAACATTTTTTTAAAATATTTTCTTAATTTTCTTTCCGCCTTACTTTGTAATATTCATTAAACGTAAAATACATTTGTAACTATAAAAAATCGTAGTAATGTACAATTTGCAATCCTCCATTTTGATAGTTTTCATAGTATATTATAGTTTGCATTAGGAATAAATACAATACCTGCAAACATATTTTGCAGTAATATATAAACCGCAATCATAATTTTTGACAATTTTCTTTACATACTGCGTTAGTGATCACATTAAAAAAATACGTCGGTCATGATAAAATTCTGTAACAATACACAGATTATAATCCTGATTTTTGTTAAGGAACTTTTCACGTTACACTACCATCTGCACTAAAAGTAAAATACACTGGCTTCGCTAAAATGTTTTAGTAATTAAAAAATTGCAATCCAACTTTTGATAATATTGCTGCATGTGTAGGGGTTCGTATTAGCTTGAATGCACATAGAATTGCACTTCAAACTATAAGAACGTTAAACACAAAACAATGCAAAGCGCATCCAAAGAGCGAAGCTAACAGGATATCTCAGTACTCCGAATTCAGCTTTGAACTAGCAACTATGAAACTGATGCTCTCTTCTGTCTTATATAATTTTCCTCCGGCCGTCGCAAAATCTCTAGTACTTCTAGAAATTTCTGGAATACTTACGAGGGCTTGATACGGTTACAGTTACACAGGGCAACAGTTTCAGTTATTCAGTTGCAATACCCATTACAAGAACTGCACGAAAAGGGTCGCGAAGTTTGGCGACTTCTTGCAAAATTTGGAGACAAAAATTAATCGCAAAAACTGTCTTTACCTTGGCGATATCTCGCCAGTTTACCGAGATAACCATTTATTCAATGCTAAGTAGATTTTCCTCTGCATTCTTAGTTTTCGGAAAAGCATCGCCACTTTAGAATTTCATGTGACATTCTTAAAAAAAATACTTCAATTTCACCAAAATTATTTATATATGTACAGAAATCGTAACAACTGCCCTCTTCTGAACGTCCCGGACAGTACAATCTCTGGACAGGAAGCCATACTTACAGATAAAAAAAAAGAGTGTAATACTAAAACAATAAAATCAATCAATAAATGAATAAATTTATAATTTTATATATATATATATATATATATATATGTAAGATAAAAATATATGAATCAGAATTATAACTATAAACATTAATTCTTCCTCTCTATTCTAAAATCGTAATAACTTATCTGCATTGCGTCATTCAAATTAATCATGCGATCTTACGTAACCGTTAATGCAGACCCCTGTCGACCAATCACCAAATTGCAAACCGAAACTTTTCTCTTCGCGTGCTTCCATCTTTCATAACTACGCACTTCAGCTTTTGCCTCTACTCTGCTAAGATGTAATTTCGCTGGCTTGCTTTCTATCTCAACAATATCAAAAATGTAAATCTTCTGTGGAAAGGCACGACTAGAGTGCCAAGTGATTGTGGCCACAAATATCAATTGGAAATAAAAATGGAATTAAAACTGCCTCGACTGCCAAGTTCTTTAGATATTACCAAGTTAGCATTACTAGCATACTACGCAATCAAAATCTTCTTCAATATGGGTCTAATCAAGCATCGACACTGCTCCGTCTCATTTTTCTTTGTGCTCTTATTATGACAATAAAGCCGGTAAGGATAGTTTCCTGCAGCCTGAAACCTCAATGGAAAATTTAATTCAGCTCTTCAAATCATCGTTTTGTGATAAATCCAAGATAATGTGAAAGAAGTGAATCATCAAGTTTGTTTTTTCAGTGTGTAAAAAGATAACAGATCATTCTTCTGCTGTGGTTTTTTGCAAGTGCTTCAAAAAAATAATCACGCGTAGTGTTTACAGATTGAAAGTAATCTCTCGATAAATTGAGAAGTTCGAATGCCTAGTGAAAAGGAAATCATCAGTGAATTACCGTTTAGGAATTCAGCATTACAGCGTTTTCAAGGTCGATCTGAGTTAGTGTTTGCAAGTATGTGCGACAGAAAATTATTTGCACTTCTGCTTTTTCAACAGCTCAAAGTGTATTACATTCGTGTGAATTTAGCTCAGGAACTAAATTATTTAATGTGCTGAGGATTCTATAGTTTTCATTTCAACATTGGTTAAAATTTCTGCAATTTGTTTTGAGAAATTCTTGTTCATTAATTTTCCTAATTTTTCATTATTATGTGTGAGCAAATTAAGTAACGAAATTTAAGCTACTTAAATTATTCATAGGGAAGGATATTAAGATTAGTTTTTATGTTTTTGAAATTTTGTTGAGAATTTTGAATACGAATTTTATAACTATTCTAAAAATGAAGTTGGTGTAAAAAATAAGTGAAATTATTACAGATACGTAATATGAAATTATGGTAAATGCATGTAAAATTTATGGGTGATTGTATGTTAAGTACAGTGTATGTCGAGGAAGTACTGGGTTCCTAAAACAGAAGCCTGTAATTACCTCTGTACAGTTGTTCCTTTTACCCTCTTCATGCAAGATAATGTTGGAGGCTCTCATTTTATGAATGCATGTAAATTTTTTATATTATTATTATATTTTTTTATTATGGAATGTATTAGTGCAGTTGGAGGCCTTTTCAAGTAACTGCCTAGGCACCCTGGGCCACCAGTGCAGAGAACACCACTGGTTAGCTCAAGAGGACAGCCCTATTGATGGATATGTTTGTTTAGAAGTATTGCGAGGCTTCCAGTTTGGTAAAATCAGGAATTGTAAATGAAAGATGATAACGGTGAAACCATAAATTCTGAAAATCTTAATCCCATATTTATGATGTTAAATTATAATTTATCAGTATGGATATAAGTATCATAAATATTTATGTGCATTACATTAAATTATAAGTAATGATTATGTAAAAGTTTATTTTGTTATATTCTGCGATAACAAGAACCTTCCCTGATGAATTATAATTATGTGAACTCTCAAACAAAGACTTTTGGACTGAAATGCTGAAAAATTCAATAGGACTCTAAGAATCTATTTAAAAAAAATTGATGTTTATAAATAATACTTTACAGGATCAAAATTTTATTATTTACTTATATATTTTTTTTAATTTGCTAGTGCTTTAACTCTCTTTCTTTAAAAAAGCTTCTCTGTCGCTACGCCTTTCTTTTTGAAGGGGGGAATATGTAAGATAAAAATATATGAATCAGAATTATAACTATAAACATTAATTCTTCCTCTCTATTCTAAAATCGTAATAACTTATCTGCATTGCGTCATTCAAATTAATCATGCGATCTTACGTAACCGTTAATGCAGACCCCTGTCGACCAATCACCAAATTGCAAACCGAAACTTTTCTCTTCGCGTGCTTCCATCTTTCATAACTACGCACTTCAGTTTTTGCCTCTACTCTGCTAAGATGTAATTTCGCTGGCTTGCTTTCTATCTCAACAATATCAAAAATGTAAATCTTCTGTGGAAAGGCACGACTAGAGTGGCAAGTGATTGTGGCCACAAATATCAATTGGAAATAAAAATGGAATTAAAACTGCCTCGACTGCCAAGTTCTTTAGATATTACCAAGTTAGCATTACTAGCATACTACGCAAACAAAATCTTCTTCAATATGGGTCTAATCACGCATCTACAGTGTTCCGTCCTTCCTTTGCTTTTATCATGACATATATATATATCAAATATATATCAAATAGTAGCATGATCTATCTACACTATTTACTATCTATATATACTATGGGGACTGCATACTATGGCTATAGTACGTAGGCCTACAGTATAGCCCTTACTTAGGTATAGTACGGTTTGCTTTTCGGACGATAACGTATATTAATTACTAAATCTTTTAGAAGACTTATAATTTATTTCACTTTTCCATCAAATCACTATTGAAGTGTATATAAAATCACGTTTGTAGGGTTCATTTTTCGGATAACGCTTATAACACTAATCCACACATTTGCGATGTTTCAAGTAAAGCCTACAACGCTTATAACCTTACTTGTAGATTTTTTTTCAAGAAGATAACATATATTGTTTATAATGCTCATTCTAAACTTGGCGCCGAATGACTTTTGAAGTGCATCTTTTTCAAATAACGCATCGTGACTTAGAACGCTCCAAAATGTGACTATGGAATCTTAATTTTTCGAATGATAACGTATATCACTTATATGCAATATATATATATAATCAAGATATATTAATTAAATAATTAAATCAAAATTCTGATGGTTAACAGTGTAATTGAAAGAAAGTACATCAAATGTGGAACAAAAAAAAACAATTAAAAATAACGTAATAAAAGTAATATAATAATAATAAAATAGTTGAAAATGCTTTGACAGTTTTCAAGGAACGGAAGAAAATTTTTCAACAGAGCGACGTTTTAAAAACATTTTGAAAAAATTTTCGTCTGCTCCTTGAAAAAGATCAAAAGAATTTTAAACTCTTTTTTTTTTTTTTTTTTTTATGATCCCTAAGAGGCGGTAGCCCAAAAGGCCTACTAGTCTCGAAACGGCATTTTGCGTCGAATCACTAAAAGCGCTGTATCACTTCTCAAATTGTTGCCGCCAAATATTATCGGCCTGTATTATATTAGAAATTAAGTAATGGAAAATCTGCAGGCAGGAAATGTATGTTTCTCGCATTGTGAAAAAACAGCAATGGAAACACTGTATGGAAAAAAAGCGTGGGTGACTGTCTCTAAGGGATTCTGAAGATATGCTGTTTTTAAACATTTTATCTCATTTGGACATCAGCCCAAATGCTGTCGAAATGTGTATGTGTGTGATAAAATGAAAAAAAAAAAAAAAAAGCCAGTTTCGGCGTAATATAAAATCTGAAAACTTTCAGATTTTCTTTTATTATGTTTTTGAATTATTTTTATTTTTATTCCAGCTGTGATGTATTTTCTTCTGTTATTCTGTTAACCACTAAAATTTTGATTTAATTATTTAGTTATTATATCGTGTTTATTTAATTAATTTCTCAGCGACCTGAGTGACATTAAAAACTTATAATCTTAATTTTCAAATTTCTTAAACTCTTTTTTATTCTATATATACATAATTATTTCATTAACTTAAATTAGAATTAAATTGGCGAACAGTGAACTGAAAGTTTGAATCTGACAGTGAATATACAGTTTTTTCCTTACTGTATTTATTGTTGTGTTTATTTTTATATTTTAATTGTCGAATTTAGTTCTGGTTAATTTAATAGGTTATTTAATTTTCAATAAACTCATTAAATTTCACCTTTATAGTTCATTCTTTGCCTGTTTAGTTTTAATTCAATTAAATAATTATTTTAAGGGAATCTTAGCAGCTATTTTGCAAAAATATTCTTTTGAAAGCCCTGTTTTAATCCTTTTTTCAATTTAAATTGCACATATATGAAACAGAGTTGCAGTAGATTTTCAACCTCTTGATGTGACATTAAAAATCTGTATTCTTTCATATTTTTATCAACTTATTTTAATTGTTATAAATAGTTTTGTAATTTAAACAAATCTTAAGCGAGCTGTTATTAATTTGCCACTACCTACTGAGTTATTCTACTTTTCTAGCTTTGAGTTCAGGGAAATTAGATAGAATTTCATGGAGGGGAAAAAATCATCTAATGAAGTTTCGCAGTTGGAATGTTTTACTCCCATTAAATTAGTTTTAATGACTCAAGCGCGTGTTGAAGTTATCAAGAAACAGAAAACCCATTTTTGCTTTTCTTTTTATTAGCGTACTAAGTCATCTAGCAGAAGATAAATTTTTGTTTCGGACTAAGAATGAGTTGAAGAAAGTTTTAATCACCACTAACTTTCTTAAAAGTTCGGAAGTCAAAGCTTTTTAATCTTACCTTTATCGAACTACCCACGCATCGTAGGCGGAACCTGCAACACGTTATCTTCCTGCCTTGACATGATTGGTTAATGATTCACCTGCATACAAGTCATGATAATTTGAGGTGACGCTATACATTATCTAACATATCAATTTCAAATGAAATAAAATCGTTTTATTCGCAGTCATAAAATTTTCTTATTGAAATGCATTTGAATTTTTGGGAGTTATAAGACAATGGCAAAACTCTTTAAGACTATCTATGTGGAAGGAGGTATATATTCGTGGAGGATTTTCTAAGCAAAACGGTTCGTGTTCACGTTACATACAAGCAAAATTATGTTAACAATATGATTTACAACTTGAAAATTCTGCAAAGAAGGGAAGACTATTTCCTTTCTTTGCAGTTTTTTTTCCTTATGAAGCGGGACTTATGCCTGATTGCTCTCAAAATCGATAGAGTTTTCATTAAAATATATTCAAATGTGAAGTTACTTTTTGTGTATAGGAATGACTGCATTCATTTTAGTTAAATTTATCTTTCACAATTTTGATTTTGATTATGATAGTTAAAAATTTCATTTCCATCTTATTTGTTTGAAGCTATAGTGAATAATATTATGATAGTTAAAAAGTATTTTTTTGCTTTTTATCGAATTTGACTAAAATAGTGCCCTAAAATCATTATGACAGCTAAATATTATTTTTTAGTTTTAAGTGCCTTTGATTAAAACGATATAAAACACAATATTATGATAATTAAAAAAAATATTTTTAGTTACTTTACTTAAAGTATTTAATTTAAAAAGAAATTATACATATTTTATTACATTTAAAATGATTACATTATAGAAAAACACACACACATATATAAATATTTGCATAGTTTAAAAAGAGAGAAAATCATAATTCTTTTATTTCACGAAAAACGTTAAATAAGCTTAAAAAGGTATTTTGGAAAACGAATGTAAATTTATTCAAAACCAACGATTTTCTTAGGTATTCAGAAATCCTCCGCTTCCCCCAAAAAGAACATTCTTCGACATTATCTCTCGATCGAAGGCCCCCCAAACAACTGCCAAATTCTTGATTCTATCCTCGAAAGGCAAGAGCACTGAAGCGGGAATTTCGTTTTAGTAGTTTAATGCATTTTCTGTGTATTTCGCGGTTGAAAACATTGTTTACGAACTTCTTTTAAGCACTTTCAAAAGAGTAGGAGTGTGAAAATATTATTTATTGACTACAGAGAGGGTACAAAATATTTAACTAAAAGTTCAAGTTTTTTTATTTTTGAAAAAATATTTCATTATCATTTCAAGTTCTTTACATATTTGACAAAAGTATTTGACTAACATTTCAAATTTTTTATTTATTTGACAAAGATATTTGATTTACAATTCAAGATTTCTATATTATTGAAAAAGATCTTTCACTAGCATTTAATGCTACTTATATATTTAACAAAGTTATTTCATTAACATTTTGAATTTTTACATATTTGACGAAAAATACTTGACTAGAATATTTGATTTTTGACTTATTTGACCAAAAATACTTGACTAGGATTTCTGATTTTAGACTTATTTAACAAAAATATTTGATTAACAAGATTTTTGTACATTTGAAAAGAAATGTTCACTAACATTTCAGGTTATTGACACATTTTGTAACTAGTTAATAATTATAATAACTAATTATAAACATTGCACCACTACAACACTCGCTACCATACCACGGATCATGAAATTACAATAAATAGTAAATCTTAGACAACCAAACCACGGTATCAAATACTTTTAAGTTTTAGTGAAGATGGTCATCTTAAAGAGTTAAAGTTCAGTATCGGTTTTTTAAATGAAGTTCTGTGAAATACGTTATCCACATTTGTTATGTCTTTTTCTTTATGACACGAAGTTATGAGAACGTTGAAGGCATAATTATTGTAACTGGCTTCATTTTTGTACTAAAAATGGCAACATTATACAGAACCGGAGCTGTCTACTACAGAGTCAACATGCACAAACAGAACACTGTACGTTTTAGTCTGACGCTCAACATTATGGGTTGTCTAATATGTCATGACGCATTTTTTGTATGTACTTTAAAGACCCTTTATTTAAGTTATAGGGTTCTTCCTTTTATCTATCAACTAAGTGTTGAGGAACACTAGTTAATGAATAATTGCTTAAGCTCAAGAACAGAAACGTAAGCCTCAAGAAGGGTTAAATACCCTTTATTGCTCAAAATAAAGATTCACAGATGGCCCCCTTCTCAGGACGTACAACAAAGCCTTCACTTGGGCTTTAACTCAGAAGTGTAAGAAATAAGAACTAACTAATGACTAACTAAAGAGATTTAGCCGAAGCTAACACAAAACTAGTTGGCTCGTACTCTTAAATTAACTAGCGAAGCTATCAATGGCACGTAATACGGCCGAGCGTAGTAAGCTTAGATGTAGCCAAAAGGCAAACGAGCGCTATTCAGGAAATCTAATTCTCTCTCTCTCTCTCGAAGTCAGTGGAACTTCGACTTAAATACTACTCTGCTTCTTATTTGCATTTAACGCGATTCCAAAAACCCGTTCTGGAAAGGAATTATAATTTGAAGCTAGAAGAGATAGGAAAGGCGAATAAACTTAAAATAACTGTTATAAACTTAGGATAAACCTTACAGTGTGAAGAACAATGATCGGTCAATAGTATACTACCCGTTTTGTTAACTTTTTGCTTTCTTTTAACGAGCTTCGTGATTCCTCACTCACAAAAAAACCTAGCTTTATCAGCGAAAAGCTGAACAAGGTACTGATTTGCAGCTTCATCTGAATTGAATGTTATACCACGACAGAAATCTTGAAGAGAGCGAAACAAGTGAAAGGGCAGGAGATCAAAGCGGTATGATACACATGACAACCCTTTTTCTTTTTCGTGACAAACTCCAATAGTTTTTGCCAGGGGATCAAACTTGTGTGTGGTCTCACGTAATGGGGATAGAATGCAGTTTCTATAGGATTAAAATGAGCTCTGGAAGTTTCTAAAAGACGGATTTTTTGAAACTGTCCAGTTGGCGACAGCACACTTTCGAATTGATTTGTTGCCTCATTAGGAGGAGCTTGGAGATAAGACCACATACAAGTGAGAAAAACTATTGGAATTTGGATGAAGAGTGTTGCCATGCGTAACATACTCACCTAACCTTGTGCCCTCAGACTTTCACTTGTTTTCTGTCTTCAACATTTCTTTCGTAGTGTAACATTCAATTCGGATGAGGCCATAAATCAACACCTTGATTAGCTTTTCATTGATAAAACTACGGTTTTTCGTGAAAGCGGAATTACGAAGCTCATTAAAAGAAAGTGAACAGTTATTAAACAAAACGAGAAATATACTATTGACTGATCATTGTTCACACGGAAAACGGGACATTGTACTAAAAAGGGTCAACGTTATTTAGAAACGGAATACTGCAATATAAAGTTCAATATTATAGAAAAATAGTAAACTGCACTAAAAAATCTCAAACTTATGCAGGAATGGAACGCTGTTCGAAAAAGCTCAACATTATGCAAAAATGGAGCAGTATATTAAGAAAGCTCAACATTATACGAAGATGCAGCACTGTACTAAAAAGGCTCAACATTACATAGAAACGGAACATTAAAAGCTCAACGTTATACAGAAACGGAGCACTGCATTAAAAAGCCCCAACATTGTATAAATATAGAACACTGTACTAAAAAACCTGAACATTATACAGAAATGAAACATTGTACTAAAGAAGCTCAACACTATACAGACACTGAACACTGTAATAAAAATTTCAACATTCTACAGAAACTGTTAGTTGCGATAACAGGATTTTATTTATCTTTGATTTTTAATAAACAGTCAAATTCATGCGAAATAAATGACTGTTATATTAAACTGTAGTAAACCTTCTCAAGGTGACTCACTCTGTGAAAATGACTTAAATTTATAGCAATATGTATTCAGCATCTCCTCTCTAAAGCGACCGCCTCCTCAGAAAACTATAATCATCTGGAACCGCAGGAGGTGGGCTTAGAGAGGGTTCATTTTAGTATAACTTTGATATTTTTTTAACCTAACGAAGAAAATAATAGAAAAGTACAAAAAAGGGCTCTGTCTGTTTTAGCAACGCTCGGAATTCACGTCTCATTTCTCTTTTGCACACTAGAAGAAAATTAAGTTGAACGAAACAAAAAATTCCGTTCTTTCCCCTTCCCTCCAGCATTCTTTCTCATAATAAGCACTTATTTCTATTATTTTACTTTCCCTTCTGCTTTCGGTTTGAAATTAATTGCCTCTTTCTATAAATATGTCAGAATTATAAGGCTAGCTATTCACCCCCTTCCGCCGATTTTATCTCCATTCCCCAACACACATGACGCATGCCTGCTTCGAGGATTTCACGGATTCTTCTTTAGAGGAATTTTTTATTGTTCAATTTTGGTGAAATAAATATTGTGTAGAAAGACATGTCATTCATTCAAATGATTCGATTTAAATTCTCTTTTAATGTGCATGTTCTATTTCAAATCGCATTCCTTTAGGAGTGCCCTTAAGGGTGGAAAATGATTGAACCATTCTTTTAAAAACGCTCTAATTGCGTTGCTTATAACCTTTAGGAAAAAAGGCGTGTGTGCCTCGGTTAAGCGGATTTGGACAATTATTTTAACAAGGTCCTTTTTACAGTTTAAATTTTACAGTCGTTTAAAGCTGCAGGAAATTTCTCGAAAATTATTCAGCTGTCAAAAATCTTCCCGACTGCAATTAATATTTAAAACAAATGTTTAAAATATAGTAATATTTAAAATAGTATAACCCCATTTCATGGGGATAAGATCTCTAAATTCCGGGCCCCGAAACAAAACTGTTGCCATTCCACATTATATTAAATCCTTTATTTATTTTTTAGTTATCTGTGTTTTACTTGATTATTTGTGTGTAATAAGTAAAATATGATAATTAATAATAATAATAATAATAAAAGGTCGCCCAGAAGGTCTAATGGTTAAGAGAGCCTGACTGCGATACCGAAGGGCATGGGTTAGAATCTCGGAGAAGGCATGGTTGTAATTGTCCGTCCCTTCATAGGAGGCAATGGTGGCCCACCTATTAGGTGCCTCCATAAAAAAAGAGACCACCACATTTGGCTTTAGTATAGATTAATGAACTCTGTTACAAAAAACCCTAATTGTTCACAATCTGCCATTGAAAAAACAATAATAATAATAACAAAAAGTGATAACTAGTAAAATAAAGTTAATAATAATTCATAAAGAGAAAGAGAATTTCAGTAATAATTTGTAAAATAAAAGTAAGTGATAATTAATTAAGTAGGAGCAAATGCGTGATAATTATAAAAATAAAAGTGAGTGATAACTGGAATTAAGGCAGTGATAATTTGTAAAGAAGTAAGAGACAATTTAGCTGAATAATAATATATTTATTAGTAAAAAAATGACAATTCGATTACGCAAAAAATAATTTGTAAAAAAGTTATAATTTCTTTAAATGAGAATTTTTAAGCTCAAGTAAGTGGTAATTTGTTTAAGTAAGTGATACAGTAGAAGCCGATTATCCGAGCTTTGATTAACCGAGATTCCGCGTTATACAAAATCAATGCAAAGGTAAGCAATTTATAGACTTGGGTTTAGCACTAATTTAAAGCAATAATTTTAGCAATAATTTCGCCTGACGATGACACAAATCAAGAAGTTAATGAAGAACGAGTGACTTTAAACCAGCTAACAAATTACAGAAGCAGTAAGGAATGATTGGAAGCAATGATGAACAATTTGAACGGTCTGATGAGACCATTGTAAATTTAGCCACGCCACAATGAAAGTTCTAATGAGGAAGACATGGGATTGTTTAATCAAAGATCGGTCACACAGATGCCTTGAACGTGATCGAAAAGTCTGTTGTAGCCTGAAAAGCAAGATGACAGGTCACCAGCTGACATTAGGATGTCACGACGTCTACGCACGGCAGCAAGAAAACGACGCAGCACAATGAAACAGAAAGCTGTACGTATCATATTCCGTACTATGTGTATGTCCGTCCATTTGAACGTACATATGTTTTATATCGCTATGTCCTGCTTGCATGAATCCTGCTTGTTAATCAATTCTCTATAGTATTATTAAAATTTTCTTTCTATCAGACGGTGTTATCTGAGTTAGTCCCGGTCCACATTAGCCTGGATAATCGGGATTCTACTACAACTGCAAAGAAAATTTAAGGATAATTTACTTGAGGAATATTTCATAATATGAAAGTGAGTAACACTTTGCAAAGTAAGTAAAAACTGAGTATGTGTTAATTTATGAAATAAAAGTAAGTGATAATTTGATTAATTAAGATTAAAGAACTGATAATTTGTTTCAGTAGCGAATAAACTTATAATAAAATAAAGGTAAGATTACGTAATTGATAATTCTTAAAAATGTAATCCATAATTAGATTAAATATGTGCCGGGCAGACGGTATAGTAGTTTGGGTATACCCACGAGCTCGTGTTCGAATACTGGAGAAGTCTCGGAGAAAAATTGTCTATCCTTTCATATCATAGGAGGTAACGGTGGCCTCCTATTAGGTGCTTCTATGTTAAATGACCAACGCTTTAATAGCGGCGAAACCCTAAAAATAGCTAGTGCCCGCCATTTAAAAAAAACTGAAAGCTTTTATATTTTATATTACGCCCAAAGAGGCATTGCCTTTATTTATTAAATATCAAGTCTTCGCACTTAAACCATAAAATTCAATTCAACAGCAATATCTCAAAATAATTTTAAAATGAGCATATCTTTAGAATTTCTGATACACAGTCTCGCGCGCTGATAAAAATGCTATTTTTACTTCTCTGTACGAAGTAAAAAGGAAGTATTGCAATCGCGAAAAGTTGCAGGCAGCATATTTCAACGAAAATATCCATTTTGATAGCTTTCGAATGCAATTTAACGATGTTTTTGCGCGATATCTGTACGTAAGGACAGAATAAAAGACTCTTTTCCTCCAAAAAAATTATAAAACTGCTTTAAAATGAATTCTGAAGAGAATTTTTCGTGGCGTCTGTACGTACGTACGTATCTCGCATAACTCAAAAACGAGTAGCCTCAGAACGTTGAAATTTTGTATATAGGACTACTGTAACATGTAGATGTGCATCTCGTATTTTGGTTGCAATCGGCAGCGCCAAACGTATATAAATATATTTATAAAAATATCCACTCTGTTACCCGGCTCAGTGATCTCAGTTTCTTTACTCTTATATGTTTGTAAATTGTACATATTTTGCTTTAAAAATGATTGAATCATGTTGTTCTTGTCTTCCGGCTAAGGTTTTTATGCCTTTAGTAAATCTGTATGCAATATTTTCAGAGTTATCAACAATTTTAAAGTTGTTTAAGTGCCACTAAGCCTAATAATTTTTTTGATGGCGGCCATTGCTTGTTTACATTTGAAACAGCAGAGTAGTGTATTTGTTGCCAATCTAGAGAAACGTAGCTTCGCAACAACAAATATAACGCCTTCATTTATTATTGCGAATTAAATCATGCTTAATCATTTCTGGAATTTTTTCGAGGAAATAAGTGCTTAAGATTTACTTCGTAATTTTTAATACAGATATTTTGAGTTTTTGTGTATTTTTGACTTGTCGCAAAGTGAGAACTGAATTAATTGAATGAGATATACTCAATCGTCTTTGAAAAGCTATTTCTTTTTTGTTTTGTTTGCTTAATTTCTTTTATACATCGTTCTAGCTTTATTATAGTATTTGAAAAGAACATGTGGCAACGATTAGATAATTCTTTAAATGATATAAATTTTGTGCATTCTGAGTTATAATATGAACGAAATATTATACTGTTAAGTGAACCTAGCGCCAGAGTGTCGCTATGTTAAACAAATAGAGCGAATTTTAAAGAATGCCTTTATTCTACTGTGGTTTATGCGCTGTCGGCGTAGTAGATTTAATTAAATCCAATAAGTTTAAACGAAATGCAAGAAAAAAATGCGTATAATTTAATATTCCGTACAAGGAAGTCATGTGGTGTACACATCAGATTTTTTCTTAGAGTGTTGCCATTCCTCGCTTTAAAATCGTTGAGTTTGTTAATCAAAAATTCATTAAAGTTTTACAATATACGAAATAGATCATAAAACAAATTCCAAATTCAATCTTCCAGATGCCCATATTCTAATGGAGGACAACTAATTGAAAATTTGATGTTTCTAAATACCGTTGTTTTTTCGCAGCGAGAGAAACATACATACATTTATGCAGATTCTTCATTATTTAATTTCTTTAAATGTAATGCAGGGCTTTACTATTTGGTGGCAACAATTTGAAAAGTGAACCGACATTTATAGTGAATCAAGCAAAATAAGAAAACGAACTTAATAGCCTTTCTCGGCTAACGCCCTTTGGGCTAAAAATGAGAGATTTTAAATTTTTTGCCAAAATTCATCTTTGTAAATAATTCAAAAATAACATGTTGTCGAATATTTGCTTTTCGGACGACAGCGTTTATCGTTTATAACGCTTATAAGTATTCACACTTTTCTACAGAATCATTTTTGCAGTGCATAACCTATTTTTATAACACTCAATAGACATGGATACTTTTATAACGGTAAAAAATATCATGCTGTCGAATTGCTTTTCGGACTATTGCTTATAACTCTTATAGTCCATATATCGCTCAGAACTCATCCTCACTTTGAAGCAGAATCACTTTTTGAATTTATGACTTATTTTTATAACGCTCAGTATGCATACAACAGTTACAACTTATCCTTATTCTTGTGTCAAATTACTTTTGTGGTGTGTAACTTTTCAAAGAACTCATGGACGATAATAACGCTAAATATATCCTTTTGTTAAATGTCTGGTTGCCAATTTTGTTAAATGTCTGGTTGCCTTTTGTTAAATGTCTGGTTGCCAAGTTTACAATATCGGTTGCTATGACTTTGAAAATCTTTACACATCTCTTCTACTTGAAGAAATCTATGAAAGTCTTCTTTAACTTCCCAGTTTTTTTCCTGAAATGCTTCCTATTCTATATTTACAAAAATAGAAAGATTATCTCTATATTTCGCTTTTTAATAACTTTATCAAGCATGCAAACATTCTTTACTTATGGTATTCCAATGGGAAATTCTTATTCTACTCATTTATGTAATCTCTGTTTATTTTCTACAGAATTTAAGTTTCTCTAAAACCTTTTTGAAAATGATTACAAATAAATTTGCAAATACATTCAGATTAGTTAATATTAGCAACAATATTCTTATTAAGTAAGCAATATGTACTCTAGATGTTTAAAACTTAACAAGATCAGTAAAAAAATTAATTAATTTTAGATTACCTGGATTTCAGCATTTATAATTAATTAGAATTTTCGATAAAAGAAGAGAATGCAATTATTCAACAATTAAACTTAAATTGGAATAATAACATCTCCAAAAAAGGTTATTTCAAACACAATTTTTAATAAAATTACCAGAATTATGAAAATATGCAGATAAACTAAACAACAGCAGCAAGGAATTCTTATTACTAAAATTTTACAAGAAAATGATTAAAAACGCTGAAGTGGTCTACAACCTACAATCTATAAAATATTTTAAGTAATAAACTTTTTATCTGAAAGCTCGAATAAAAAAAGGATCAAGAAGGTTGTTTTAGAGGGTTTCATAGTATAATTTACGTATATCACTGCATATTTTTCTTTACTTTACTTTTATAAATGGAGGGCTTACTCTATTCTAAGTAGTCATCATAAGCCCATGACACGCACATTTTATTCATTTCTAACATTTGTTTAATTTTTACCTCTTTTTTCACTTGCATTATTATAATGCTTTTCAAAATCTAAAATTAGAAAATTCACTTTTTGGAAGATTTTAAATTTTCATCGCCAATTTATTTCGCCAATGGCGCCAATCTAACAACCTTTGGTGTCGACGCTTGCTTACTGTCTTTTATTCCTTTATTTTGACAGTGGTGAGCTCATAATTATAGTTCTGTGTTAATTATTATATATTTAGTAATTTACTTTTTAATTTGAATTTATATTGGAATTTTAATTCAACATATGTGCTTCTTTTTCTTCTACTTTTTTGGATGTTGATTTTATTTCATGTAGAATTGTGTTTGTATATTTTTATTTCATATGCATAAAAAATTATTGTGTTGGAGAGGCATTCAGAATATTTGGATGAACTATTATAATTAAATTATTTAAGTTAGCTCATCAGCTAATTTTATATGAACAGAAACGCAGTGGCTTTCCTGGGAGGAGGGATTCAGTTGAATCTGATCTATCTTCTCTTGATAACGTTGTATTAGATTTGATTAAATTCCTCTTCCTATTTTTATATTCTGTTGTTTCCGAAAATTCTTCTGGTATGATAAAACAACTGGTTGATGCTTTTTATTGAGAAATTTTGGGATTTTACAAGTTTTGATTTTATTTTTTCATGATTTTGTGGATTAGGTTCTAAATTTCTTACTTTTTTTGTATACATATATTTATATATTAAGAGAAAATAGAAATAAAACATAAAATTAGGCAAACCAACAACCTTGTGTTTTGCGCAGATTTTAGTTGAGACTTTCCCGTCTGGATCGTTTGCCCACTTGCGTGACTCTTTACTAAAATCTACGTCAAATACAAGGCTGCTACTTTGCAGTTATATATATATATATATATATATATACAGATGATAGATATGAATAATACATATATGCATATATGACCTTAAAATCTAATCAAACATATATGCATAATTGACCTTAAAATCTCAGTCCTTTCAGATATAAAAAATAATAATAATTTTCCTTCACGTCTTTGAAAACTGAACCTGAGTTAATATGTTGACAAATAAAAAATTTTTCATAATTCATCTCCGATTTTAAATGAACTCCAGTACTTATACTTGGATGAAATCTCGCTTGTTGTCCATTCGCTTGAAGATTTCGCGACCTTTTTCTGTTTCTTCACGAAAGACGAAAAACTAGTGACATTCGCGTTGTCTGAAACTATTTGATTTCCACTTTTCCTTTCCGAGAGGATTAGTACTCGTGACGTGAAATCTAAGACCGCTTTAGGAGGGAAAAAATCGCTGGGGATTTTCCTGTCGTGGTAAGGAAAAATCCGGCTGACTTTCCTCACTTCGATGGGGGTGAAATAATAGAAATATTTTGCTGCTAGAAAAAATTCCCCCAAAATTTGTTTAGTTTCTTTACTTAATGCTATGCCAGATATTTATCATTAAGCAGTTACTGCATTGATTTAGGCAGTATTAAAGATGTCAATTTTCGTAGCTGTTAAAAGTAATTATTTAGGAATATTTAAGCAATAAAGTCTATACCCTTTTAAAGAAATTATTGTGTTGATTTAGATAGTTTTAAATAAGAAAATTTCAGTACCTTATAATGTATTTCTCCCGCTCTCTTAGTGTGCCTTCGCGGTGTAGTGGTCTGCATTATGGGCGCGTATTCCAGAGGCCCGTGGTTCGATTCCCGGCGAAGGCGTTGCTCATGTTTCATGACTCCTGCTTCCAAAAAATACCTAATGTCTCTACAGTGGCGCCCGAACTAAAAGAGCTGTGGATGATGATACTCCGCACCCAAGATTTAGCGATTGAGTCTCTTAAAAAACCGCAATCGCCCTTTAAAAGGGGGATTACATAAGGTATTTCTCCCTCCTTAGCGTGCCTTCGTGGTGTAGTGGTCTGCATGCTGGGCGCGCATTCCAGTGATCCATGTTTCGATTCCCGGCGAAGGCGTTGCTCATTTTTCATAACTCCTGCTTCCAAAAAGGTACCTAATATCTCTACAATCTCTTTATAGTACTTACGGCCTTGATTTAAATAGCTTCACTCAAATAAGTTTTTGTATCTCTGCAAAGTTAATAGTGCCTTTATTTAGGTATTGTTAAACGAGTAAATTCTGTATCTCTATAAAGTACTTACTGCGCACCTTTACATACATCAAAACATTTAAAGTCCTGTGCCTCCAACGTTCACTTAGGTAGTTTTAAATAGGTAAAGTACAATGATCCGTCAAAGGAATTATAACTGAAAACCTACGATCATTCACTTTCAGTAAACAAACTCTACCGTGTCATGTGATGTGGCGAGAAAACATATTGTCATTAGAGTAATAAAAATATAAGTTTATATACAGAAATTGCAGGTTCATTACAAGGTACAGTTTCATATACCACTATCTTACGAAAGAAGAACACACTGCTGCATTCCGCTGCAGTTTAGTATTAGCATATCAAAAGATGCGGCTCGTCAATAGCAAACATTGTCCTTCCTTAAGTTATTTCACACTTCAAACTTCATATATTATCTTAATTCAAAAATGTTAACATAAGTTTTACCATTTTTTAGTCTTTGTTTCCTGATAAAAGCTACTACTTAAACAAAGTACGAATTCTACGCTACTAAAATAAATAATTCTTTACGAATAATAATTTTTAAACTCAGTCTTTTAGGAGTTTGCATGCAGACTGTTTCGGTATCGTCTCAGAGAACTCTTTTATATTTTCTGTTGCCTTCTGGCTTCTATCACATTTTGGCTAACCAAGTCTTCTGCTGATTTAGTAGCATCTTAATGTTCGACAATTTCCAAAGAGTAGATTCTTTGAATTGGTCGTAACAATATACCCGATGCTGTGTTGACACGAAGCTCTATCACTTTCGAAAGTGGTCAATCTGAAAGCGTTTCATCATCACTTTCCCGTTAATACGATGTCATCGACATTTATCTTCTTCGGTGACCTTTTATTGACCTCCATCTTTAGCTGGCATATTCACTACGAAATATTCGCTGTAACATCATTCAGGAACATATTGGGATTGGATTGGATTGGATTATTTAATTATGGCAAAGCACACGAGGGCTATCTGCCTAAAGGGAGGGATGCCTCCGTGGAGGACTTTCTAAGGGAACTGGCTCGTATACACGTTACACATGTGGAAAACCAAGAAAACGCCCATGAAGCCAGCCCGTTCGCGGGATTCGAACCTTGGACCGAACTACCAGAGTTCAGCGTCTTTACCGCTCGGCCGCTGGTGGGCCCGGAACATATTGGGAGTTAAGGATTACTCAGATCTTCGGAAATGTTAGTTAGAGATCGAGAGTTGATGATTCCTTCATATTCACAGAAAATTGTTTCCAATTCTTTGAAATTCAGCAGCGCTTCCTCAAGAACTTTTCTTAGCAGTTGCTTAAGAACGCCTGTCATTCTTTCTTACTATCCGCCCCACTATAGTGCAGAAGAAGGAATGAACTTCCAGCGGATCTTCTTTGCAGAGCTGTAAACTTCAACTACTTCCAGTTAATATTATTAAAAAAATATTTAAAACAGTAGCTGCTTCCACTAAATACTTCCGTTGGCACTATATATCCGTTGGCAGTACAGTCTACGCTTAATAAATCTCAGATAATCTAATAAATCTCTACGCTTAACAAATCTTCGGAACACTTGAAAACCATCAGTTGGCAGAGAGGAAAAATCAGCTCGAAATATAACTCTCAGTGTACTCCACATTTAAGTAGAAATATCCATGCTGTCATCTGGATTGACCGTCCTTGGCCTTTGAGGTATAAAGCTAGCGAAATCTACACCTGTTACTCCAACTTAACCTAGCTCCAACTGTGGCTTCTAGCAGTTTCAATCTTGGTCTGGTAATCTTCTTCACTGGAATAATTCTTGATTGAAATTGTAGTAATTGTATTGCTATCATATGCTTTGATTCACTTCTGATAAATACTGCGACAGTATACGCTGGTTGACTGGGGTCACAAAAAGTATATAGACCCAATTAAACATCTCTGCTCCCAACAAACCATCTGAGTACTTTTATTTGATTAAATATGGAAGTTTTTCGGCCACTTCAAAGATTCTTTATTTACGAGTACATCATTATTCATTTCAGCATCATTTATTTTCTTTGTCTTCCAAATGGATTGCAACAGAAGTTTAGGACGTAAACTTATAGAGCAGGTAAACCTTATAGGATTGAAAATTCAATTAAGAACTGACCGGATTTTTCTCTTAGTCACCACTTCATCTTTAAATCTCTTGGACAAATCTCTAGTTATCTAGCCTCCGTATCCCATAATAGTCCCAAAACGCTTAACTTGTTTGGTTTCAATCACACAAGTATCTAAAAAACTGTGTTCCCAAGCTCCCAAATCCAACTGTGCTTAGTACATAACGTCGGTTGCAAGCAGTGAGGTGACAGTTATATTTATATTTCTTCTATTCCGAATTTTTTGCATTAATGTCCAGCCTAATTTAGTTTGCATGCCAACTAAACCTCGTTTAAGCTCTTTTCTTTAATTTGTAAAGAGTGTTTCTCAGTCATCTCATGCAGTTAATATTTCAATAAGATTCGGATCCTTTTGCGTGTCACTTACATTCTAATTCTCGAATCTAGTATCTACAGCTAATTCGAGGATGTTACCATAAATCATTTCTTGATCTAAAGCTTCAAGATTGCAAAGACGTAGAGACATCAGGATATTTTTTGAAAGAAGGCTATATATGACACAAGTATAAGCAAAAACGTAATTCTACTATATAAATAATATGTATGGTAATGAACCAGAATTAGATGCAATGATGTAGAAAAACTGATAGGGTTGTAGAGACGTGAGGTATTTTGGAAGTAGGCAAGATGAAAAATGAGCAATCGCCTTCGCCGGGAATCGAACCACGGACCTCTGGAATACCGGCCCAACGTGCAGAACCACTACACCACGAAGGCACGCTAAAAAGGTGGGAGAAATACCTTATAAACATACTTACCATCAAACCTAAATAACTCTTATGAAACCTACCTAAATAAATCTTATGAAATTTAAGTTTCGATTCCTTTGTTACTGTCCCTCCTAATAAATCAAGTTGTACAATCCTTTCTTTAATTGGCTCGTAATCCATATTTAAAGATGAAAACTAAAATATATTACTTCTGTGATTACGTATCAATTAACGTGCGAATGGGAAACTCAGTGTAATTACCTACCTGTATTAATTTTAAAACGAGTGTCTGGGGAAAAAATTCAGCATCAGAAAAAGAACTTGAATGTAATGTATCAACACATTGTACATTCTTTTCTGTTAACTCGAGCGTTTTGTTTTCACAAACTTAATTAATTTTTCTTTGTTATTATTCTTTGTCTTATTCTGTTCTGGAAACATTATCGAAAAATGTCTCTTTGAACATAACATGTCACTAAAATCTTGCAGTTCTTTGCATTAAGTTTCGATTTTAGACAACAAAAACAGCAGCTTTTACCGAATAGAATTTTTTCTCATGTGTCAGTGACATATTTTTGTCTTTAAAACATTCATTACTGTTATATTTACCTACGAAAAATAAAATGTGCATTCTTTAAATTATTTTCTTTAACGACGAATAAATCAGTAGCACTAGAAATTATTAGTTTTGACCCTTTTGTTTCCCGTAAAGGATTTATTCTTAAAATTAAAATTTGAATCTGCAACTGAAATGCGTTGTTCCGTTTCGCCTTTGTTTCGAATAAATTTTATTAAATCATGAAGGTGATCTTTTGATGCTTCTCCAATTGCCAGACTCCCTTGTTGGAATACAGGATTCCAACAAAGAAAACAGAATTTCATTATATACTGCTACATCAGGAGATTCTAACGCCTTCCAAGAGATTCTATCTGTCATATATAGCTTGTGGAAGTTGTTTATGTATTTTGAATTATTAATGACAAATGCTCTCTATTGTAAACTTCCATTAATAATTATCTTTTGCCAAATCTTAATCTTATTGCTTTAGTTACCTTAGGATAATTATCTGGAGGCGCAGGATAACTATCTACAAATTATCTAGTTTGAGTGATGATCCCATATGATTAGATTAAGAGAATGGAATTTATCAACAGGATCCATATTACGACCTTCCTGTACTTTCACAAATCAGCGCAAAATGTCAACCATTCTTTAATATTTCCTCGTATTTCTTTAACTCAATTCGTGCAGTTTAAACTTCGTTTTTGAGAAATATTTGCACTATTAGAAGAATTTTCTACACTATAAACATCAATTTCTTTATTCTTTTTATTTAAAATTATCCTTATCTTAAAATAATTACTTAAAAATGCTGTTCAATGAATTCACTTTCGTTTTCGAGCTCCTGTTTCTATTTTGTTAGCTTCTAACATTCTATCCATTACTTGACTATCCAAGTTTTGTAATTCTTCAAAATTTTCCTATAAAATCTGAAATTTTGATTGCACTTCCACAATATCATCTGCATCCTCTTTGCTGATGTCTTCCTATAATCTATTTAATAATCTATTTGAATGACTACTTTTCTCGATTTTTACCATGTTTACAAATAGTGTTTGTCACTAGAAGACCATAATACAAACTTTGATCATTTGAAAAACTACGATCATTCATTTTCAGTAAACAAACTCTATCGAGTCATGTTATGTTGCAAGAAAAAATACTTTTCCTAAGAATAATAAAAACGCAAATTTACTTACAGAACTTGCAAGTTCGTTACAAGCTGAGGTTTCACATATCGCTATCTTACGAGAGAAGAACACCACGCTGTTGCCAGTCCCCTGCAGCTAAGTAATGGCATCAAAAGGTGTGGCTCATTAATGGCCAATAGCACATTTTTGAGGCTCTAAGTTAATGGTTACAGCAGAAAACATCGTGGATAAAACAAAGCAAGGCGAAAGCGTCGTAGTACATCGTGGGAGAAAAGAAAGCAAATTGAAAACATCAAATAAAGCGGTTCAAAAACTTCGTAGTTTATTAACATCGTCGTCGAAAATATCGCGGTAAAAGATAAAGTACCTACAAATCATCACATGACGATAGCATCGCACACATGCGTTTTTCTGGGTTTAAAACTCGTAAATGCATTTTCACATAATGATTTGGGAGTGCAAGAAGGAAAGAGGGTGAAAATGTTAAAGGCACTTTTAGAATAAATGGAAACAAAATAAGATATAATTTCACTAAATCAATAACAGGTTAACAAAAGTGAAAGAAAATAATTTGATAATTAATTAAGCAATTTGTATAGAGGTAACCTCATGCAGTTATTTATGTTCCTTTTTCTAAACAATTTTAGACTGTATTTTTTAGGCACATTATCAGTAAAACTTTATAAAAAATCTGATTTGTGCACCACATGACTTCCTTGTACGGAATATTAAATTATACCCATGTTTTCTTCCATTTCATTTAAACTTATTGGATTGAATTAAATCTATTTCGTGGATAGCGCATAAACCACAATAGAATAAATGCACTCTTTAAAATTCGCTATATGTGTTTACCATAGCGACAGTCTGGTCGCCTAGGTTCACTTAACAGCGTTACATTTCATTCATTTTTTAACTTAGGATGCACAAAATTTATATCATCTTAAGAATTATCTAATCGTTGCCACATGTTCTATTCAAATACTATAATAAATCTAAAACGATGTATAAAAGAAATTAAGCAAAGAACAAAAAAAAGAAAAAAAGAAAAAAAGAAAAAAAAAACAGTTTTACACAGACGATTCAGTATTTCTCATTCAATTAATTTAGTTCTTACTTCGCGACAAGGCAAAAATACATTAAAACTTAAGATGTCTGTATTGAAAATTATGAAGAAAATCTTAAACACTTATTTCCTCAAAAAAATGCAGAAAAGGATTAAGCATGATTTAATTCGCAATAATAAAAGAGGGCGTTATCTTTGTTATTGCGAAGCTTACTTTCTCTAGGTTGGCGACAAATCTACTATTGTGCTGTTTCAAATGTAAACAACCAATGGCCGCCATGGAAAAAATTATTAGGCACTTAAACATCTTTTAAATTTTAAATTGTTGATAATTCTAAAAATATTGCATACAGATTTACTAAAGGAATAAAAATCCCTCGATCTTCTTACTGGCATTCAAATCCCAATTCTGACACCAAAAATTGTTCCGTGCGTACGGGTTCGTTTGAAATGAATGCACAAGTCCGATGAAAAATGAACAAAAATTTATTATTATCACAAGAAATATTCTCAAATTTCTTCAAATATTCATGCAGTATTACAAAATCTCACAGTAGTTACCTTTTAACTACTCAACTCTCAAACTCTTAAACAACAAAAAACTCTTAAACAACTCTTAAACTAAACTCTTAAACAACAAAAAACTAACTAAAATCACTGACTAACTGAATTGAGAGGTTTTCCTCCTTTTTATAAGATTTTTAAATCGCGCGCGAGAACTTTCTGGAACTTTCTCGAAATCAAAAAGAGATACTTATTTATTAAATGTTACATGCACGCGCTCTTGTATTTTCAATTTTCCGGCTTAGCTTTCTTTTAATATTCGTCACGCGCTGCACTGCGAGGGAAATAAAACCATTTAATTTACAATTCGACTAACATTAGCTATTCAAATACCAAATCCGTAACACTGCCCCCTTCCCAAGGACTGCACGTCCCGGGCAGTACAATCCCTGGACAGGAAGGCAAACTTACAACTAAGGCCTAAATACAATAACAAGCATTACATTATGATAATAAACAACATGAACAATAAATGCAATAAATAAAACAAATCAAATGCTATCAAATACTAAATACGAATTAAATACTAAATACAAGTCAAAACAAATACTAAATATGTATGTAGAAACAAAAAAGGACCATGGTCTTACACTATTTACAATTATTTATACTATGTAGTATGGCCATAGTAATGAGCTAACCTGTTGTAATGAACGACTTTATGTTTAGAGTTCGAAGACTCACGGATCCTAACCGTCATTGAGCATGTTTAGTCCGCAGTCATGGGATGTCTGCGGAACATCCCAAGGTGACTGTAATTTAGGCCTGACACCTTTTCGTCGAATAGGGTTCCACAACCATACGTTGTGTCCTTTCTTGAATCTATGTCCAGTAGCTCTTGTGTTGTATCTGGTCTTCACTTTCTCCATCGCCAAGTTCACTCGCTTTCGTGCGGAACGGTGCATCACTTCAAAACGGGCCTGGACATCTTGGATATGTTCCTCAGGCGATGAAGGCGCATCCGTAGGGCGATCAAACGGGTGCTCCCAAGGCAGACGAAGGTCACGACCGAAGAGCATCTGTGATGGGGAATATCTGGTAGTCTTGCGTTTCTTTTCGACCCTAGTATGATTTCGGTAGATTCCCGAGCTAGGTCTTTCTGACAAGGCGTCGACATTTCCAGGTGAGGATCCCTTCTGAGGATGGATAGACATGTCATCAGATGCTGAAAGCAGATTGTTGTTTTTGAAGTCTAAGGAAAAATTGTATTTCCTTAAAAAGGCCAGTCCGTGTATGCATGGATCTGTAATATCCGCCACATATGCCGTGTGCTGGTAGGCGGCACTTCCAAACGTGATGTTCACGTTTAACTTCCCAGCTATGTCGATCTTGTCACCAGACGCAATCTGAAGGGTAACACAGGATGGCGTCCAAATAAGTTTATCTTTAAAGTGTTCAGCTAAATCTTTCCTAATGATGGTAACATTAGCTCCTGTGTCAATGATCATATTGCAAGGAACTCCATCGATATTCCCATTGATGGACAGGCCTTTACTGTTGCCATTCACTGTAGAAATCTTAAGCACTATAAAACAGGGTTTTTCATTTTCTGGCAACCTCCTCTCCTCGATATGGTCATTAAGTTGTTTGCTGCGTCGTTGCTGGGAAATGATCTTATTTTCCGTGCTCTGTAGTGTTCTGCAATTCCTTCGTACATGGCCTTCAGCTCCGCAGTTCCAGCACTTTAGAATTGGTTTCTCTTCACTTCTGTTCCGTCTCAAGCCACTGACTTGTCTGGTAAAATCATGTGTTTTATTTTCCGTACCCTGGGGTGTTCTGCAATTCCTTCGTAGGTGACCTTCAGTACCACAGTTCCGACACTTTAAAGCCTGTTTCTTCTCCTTCCTTTCTTGTATCAAAGCATTGACTTGTCTTGTTAAATCATCCAAACGAGCCATCAATTGATCCACTAGCTCGTGGACTCGCACAGCTCTGACTGGGTAGCGATCTCTACGAGTGGCTTGCTGGGCTACCTTGAATTTCACGGCGTACAACAGAGCACTTTTTATGTCCTTTACATCTGCCATTCGCAGAGCTTTCTGTATTTCAGGATCCAGGATGCCGTCGATGAAATATTGCAGGGATAGGATTTCTTTTGTTTCTGTCGGGCACTCCGAAAAGACGAGATGAGACAGCCTTTCAACATCTGTGGCGAGTTCCTGGAGTGTTCCTGTGCTTTTCTGTTGACGAGAGTTTAATTGGAGCCTGTTGTAGTCTTTTAAACACTTCTCCCCAAAGCGCAGCTCTAACGCGCCGGAGAGAGCTTCGAAATCTAGCATTTTGTTTTCGGGAAGAGTCCGAAGAATATCCGCTGCGTCTCCTCTCAAAGAAGTGGTGAGATTACAGGCCTTAGCCTGGGAATCCTATCCATTTGCTTCCGCCACTATAGGGAACTGTGTCTTATATACTTACCAGGATGTCTTCCCATCATCAATGGATAACTTTAAGGAGGCGCGAGAAGGCACGGATAAAAATTTAAATCCATCGGAACTGCTTCCTGCTGTCGCTATGCATTTCTTTAAAATGTCAACTTCTTTGGTGAGGGCAGCAGAAATCCTCTCTTCAAGTTGTTACTCTACTGCAGAAACTCTTTCCTGAATTTTTCCAACTTTGTCTTCAACTGCGTCTATTCTGTCTTCCATAGCCTCGAATTTGCTTTCTATTATGCAGGCAATTTCTCTTTTCATTTCGTCTTGACCTGTTTCAATCTTTCCTTGTACAGCTTTTATGTCTTCTTTAAAAGTTACTTGACCAGCTTCCAACTTTTCATGAACGGATTCCTGTCCCGATTTCATTTCCTCTTTAACAGATCTCATATCTCCTTTAACGGAATCTTCCATCTTTTTCTGGCTAGATTTCATGTCTTCTTTCATTTCTTCTTTAAACGAGGCAAAGACTGATATCAACTGCCTTAACTGCTCTTCCATCGCTTTTGCTATTGGCATTCAAATCCCACTTCTGACACCAAAAATTGTTCCGTGCGTACGGGTTCGTTTGAATTGAATGCACAAGTCCGATGAAAAATGAACAAAAATTTATTATTATCACAAGAAATATGCTCAAATTTCCTCAAATATTCATGCAGTATTACAAAATCTCAGAGTAGTTACCTTTTAACTACTCAAACGTTCAAAAGAACTTAATTCAAAACAGCTAAAGAAAGCTAATCCGCGAATTCGCTACAATCAACAAGAGCAGTTTTCTAAACAAACTCTTAAAACAACAACAAACTAACTAAAATCACTGACTAACTGAATTGAGAGGTTTTCCTCCTTCTTATAAGATTTTAAATCGCGCGCGAGAACTTTCTGGAACTTTCTCGAAATCAAAAAGAGATACTTATTTATTAAATGTTACACTCACGCGCTCTTGTATTTTCAATTTTCCGGCTTAGCTTTCTTTTAATATTCGTCACGCGCTGCAGTGCGCGGGAAATAAAACCGTTTAATTTACAATTCAACTAACATTAGCTATTTAAATACCAAATCCGTAACAATATTATAAGGTCTGTGCCTCTTTAAAGTGCGTGGATTTACTTATTTTAAAGAAGTTAATTTTGACTCTTGTTTAAAATAATGATTATATTGATTCAAATAGCTTTAGATAAGTAAAGGTCCTGTGCCTAAAGTAACTAGTACATTGATTTAGATAGTTTTAAGAAAATAAGATCTAGCACTTTTATAGAAATAGTCACAGCATATTTAGACAGTATTAAACACAGAAATCTAGATATCGTTTTTTAAAGCGATTGATGTATTTCTATATCTCTTTAAAGCAGTTTCTGCATGGATTTATTTGTTTTAAACACGTGAATTCTGGTGCCCTTTCAAAGTAATTATAGCGTTGATGTAGACAGTTTTATTCAAATAAATATTTGTATTTTTTTTTTTTTGAAGTTAATAGTGCCCTTATTTACATACGTTTAAAGAAGTAAATTCTGTACTTCTTTAAAGTACTTACTGAATTGATTTACGTAATTTAAAACAAGTAAATTCCAGTGCCTCTTTATAGTAAGTACAGCGTTTCATAAGATCGTTTTAAATAATTAAATTCTGATGCTTTTTAACAGTCTTTGAGTTTATTTACATTTTTTTATAAATTCTGCACCTTTCTAAAGCAGATTCTAGTGTTAATTTAGTTTTAAACAAGTAAATTCTTTAATATGCCTATTTACTTAATATAAGTGTATGCTTAATTTCTGTGTTAATTACTAGTTTTAAACAGTACGTTCTCTGTCTCTTATAGAGTTGATTTAAATAGTTTTAGAGAAGTAAACTCCGGTTCATAGTTCGAGTAAATACAGCGTTGAGTTAATTAGTTTTTATTAAACAGGTAAATTTGAGTGCTTCTTTATAGTAGTTGCAGCGTTATTTTTGTCATTATTGAAGAAGTAAATTTTGATATCCCTGTAAAGTATTTAATGCACTTATTTAAATACTTCTAAACATATAAATTCTGTATTTTTCTGAGTAGTTATCGAGTGGATTTATATACCTTTACATAAGTAAATTCTGGTGCATTTTTACAGCACTTACAGATTTACATAGTTTCATTCAAGTAAATTCCAGTGTCTCCTTAAAAGTAGTTACAACGTTGATTAAGATAGTATTGAGCATCTAAAATTTTTTTATCCCTTATGGTAGTTATCACGTTTATTTAGAAACTTTTAAACAAATAGTCTGTGCTTTTTTTTAATAAAATTACCTCGTTACATAGTTTAAAATATGTAAATTCCAGTGCCTCTTTATTGTAATTACAGCATTGACTGAGATAGTTTTAAATAATTATATACTGATGCTTTTTAATAGCCTGTGCCTTGATATAGTTAGTTTCAATCTATTAAACTCTGAAATACCTTAAAATGAGTTACAGTGTTGATTTAGATAATATTAAACAAGTAAATTATGACATTTTTTCAGAGTATTTACAATGTTGGTTTAAATAGTATTAAACACGCAAATTTTAAGTACTTTTCTGTTATCGGGATCGGACTCAGATATTGCCAAATGCAAATTTTATGTGTGCATCTTATCATTATTTTTTTTACAACAATGGCGGGTCCTCAGCCGACTTCGGCTTGGCCGCTACTGAGGCCAGAAGTGGCGGTCACTTTATTATGGAGGCACTTTGTGGGCCACTTTTGCCTCCTATGAAGAGACGGACAGTTACATCCATGCCTTCTTCGGGATTCAGAACCCGGACCCTTTGGTATCGTAATCAGCTCTCCTAACCACTATACCGTCTGGGCGGCTTTTCTTCCTACTGTATTCTTATTTAAACTGTAATAATCTTTTATTTTTGTATAAACGATTTCGTAGATTTATGTTATTGGAATAAATCCGGTTCCATTAATAAAAATGGGCCAAATTTTGTTATCCCTTTAAAGCAGTTACCGCGTTTATTTGGACTGTTAAACATGTAAATTTTATCACCCCTTTAAAGTAGTTACCACGTTTATTTGGATAGGATTAGACGTGTAAATTTTGTTTCCTTTAAAGCAGTCACATGGTCGATCTATGAATTTTTAAGCAGATAAATTCTTTGCCTCTTTAAATTAGTTACGGCGTTCATTTAGGTAATTTCATATATCGAGAAACATTAATTTGAATAACTAAATTTTGCTGCCTTTCTTATATTTGTTTATTTTACTGGGTCATTAAACATCTATGCCACATGATATTTTTCAAGAACAAATAAAGTGTGTCACATTTCTACCTATTTCCGTTTGGCGAAACCCCAGCTATTTTGCAGAAATCTAAAGGCAGCATAAAAGATTCTGCCTTTATACTGATGTGTTTTCGGGGGAATCAAAAGATCTCCCTGAAAAGAAGTCTTTGCCTATTTTTCCTAAGCGGTTTCTGGAAAGATTCCAGGAAGCGTAGAGCTGTCATGTCATAAAGCCGAGGAAAATCAACAAAAAAAAAAAAAAAAAAAAAAAGTCAAGTCACTGACACCAAATTCCCCATCTAATGCCCAGCCGCAAAGAAACTCAAATTAAATGACTGTGCTTGCATTCACAATGACTTCATTGTTGGCATTGTTTCGCGTTTTTAAAGACAAATGCATCTTCGTTTCCTTTTGTTAAACATTAGTTATATTTTTTAAGAATTTTTTTTATATGTTTAGAAGAAATTCCACCATTTATTTTAAAATAAATACAGTGATACATAAGCCCATTCACCTTGATGCTCCTTGAGGACTTAATAAATAAGATTCCTGTAAATGGTTTTAATATTTGTGTTATACCAGAGCGACTATGAATTTCATTTTTGCAATAAATCTTATATGTGTATATATATATCAGGGTGGTTATAATTAAAGTTCCCATTTGAAATGGTCATAAAAGGAAAACTACTGGACCAAATGTTCTCAAACTTGGTAATCGTGTAAAGGAGTTCATGAGAATTTATTTTCCGCGAAAAACACAAACTCACTACCAAAGGGAAAATAGCGCTGTATGCAATATTGTTAAACGTAATATGGGTCGTGCCATGGAGTGCGGTGTACAAAATTGTCCGTAAGTGCTGCAGTTCTACCCATACAAAATCAAACATGTTCAAAAACTTGAATTTAACGATTCTTCTAAAAGAGAATCTTTCGTTTTGGAATTTTTTGCACGGATGAAAGTGAACGGACATTGGCCATGGATCATTTTGTTGACAGATGAGGTCTATTTTTACCTAAATATTGATGTCAATACCCGAAACTGCAGGATTGGGCCAAACAAATCCCTCATTACCCAGTTCCATTACATTCTCCTAAGGCCACTGTTTGGTGTAGTATGACAGATAGTTTCATAATTGAAACATTTTTCTTTGAAGAGCAATCGACAGCTGAAACTGTTACATGCAATGTCACAGGAGCTCACTTAGTGTCAATATTAAGACGTTTCGTGATATCTGAACTGCAGCAACGTGGCATTTTACACATCACGCTTTTTATACAGGACGGGGGCCCCACCGCACATTTGTACGTATGCCACCCAGTTACTTACCAGGACATGTCGGTAACGTTCCTCCTGATATACTAAAAGCTGAGACGCCACATTGAACATGCTTTGTAACACGTTTCAGAAATGATTAAACAGATTTTAAACTGATGTCTTCAGGTCTTATTCAGTTTAACAATATTGCATACAGCGCCATTCCTCCCCCCCCCGTGCTAAGGTTTTTGAACTTTTGTTTTTCGAGGAAAATAAATTCCCATGACCTCTTTTACACGATTACCACAATTGATAACATTTGGTACACCAGGTTTCCTTTTATGACATCTTTAATTATAACTATCCGGTATATATTATGCAAAATAAAATAAAAAATAGGTTTAAAATTCATCCCATATTCAATTCGGAATACATCACACAAGAAAAACCATAAAACCAGAAGCACAGTAACAAACTGCAGGAAAACGGGGACAAAACATGCTAAAAGAAAAAAAAAAAAAAAAAATAGGAAATTAATCCTCTTTTGCTGCATCGCCATCATTGGGTTGGTTCAATGAAAGAAGTAAATATACAAAACAGCCTGTTTCTTAACCAACAAAGACATAAAGTTTAAAATTTAAAAATAAAATAATCCTAGAAAACCAATAAAAAAGTAATGTGCGTCTTTATCATTCCATCTCCTAACAGGCTTAAGTAGGCAGTGCAAAAAAAGGGAAAAAATTATTTTTAATGATAAAGAACAAGGAAATTTCACATTTCTTTTTTGGTTTCGTAAAATTTGTCCCCTTTTTCTTGCAGTTTGCCACTATGCTTCCGAACTGATATGTGATGAATTTTTAACGTATTTAAAATTTTATTTTGTATTATTACCACCGTTTGTTACTGCTGTCAACGCGTAAATGGATTAGGTTTTGAACTGCATTTTGCTTGTGTGTGTGATAATTTAATGCGTAATCGTGATAGCTGAGTGGAAAGACGAACAGATGACGCTGACGCAAATGAATTTTGAAGAAGTCCCAATCTTTATTTTCACGTAGATAAAATCGTTTTAGTGGATATTTATTCAATCATAATGAATTGCAATAATTTCTTATTTACACAGGTTGACGGGGGCGACATCATTTTCGACGGACAAGTAGAGCAGCAGGGATAACTTATCAGGGGCGAAGCCAGGAAAAGCATGACGTAATTTCTTGAGAGTTGTATTTATACCCAAATAGATGCAATTGCAGAGACAAGCTGTGATTAATTTTAGTTACCGTTTTCAAGCAGTTTTATGTAACATGGAAGGATCTGGAATTTGGGAGAGAAAATGAATTTAGCAGGAAAGCACCAAATCTAGAATAGTTAATTTTGAGGTCGCTAATTATTTTTAAAGCAGCTATCGTTTTTTGTTATATCTTACACACACACACACACACACACATATATATATATATAACAGGGTGTGCCGTAAATGTTGCGACAGACTTCTAGAGGAGGATCATAAGGATTAAGAATTGCATAGGAACCTATATCCGGAAATGTCAGGGGTAGGTGGTAGCAAAGGTAGAAGATGGGAAAAGAAACAAGAGTGATTAATTTCAAACATTTATTGGACATGAATACAAATGGTGTACGACAGCTTGAATGTTACAACAGATGCTCGAAGTTTTCACCATCAGACGCCAAACATGCCTGACACCCACGGACCATCTGAATGCCGCGAATTATTTGATCTTTTTGGAGTAGGTTCTTCCCGATTTGCTCGACGATATTCCCCCAAATGTGAGGCGCAACATCTGACTCCAACATAATGGGGCCCCTGCTCATTTTGGACTGGATGTTTGTAGACATTTGAACAGATCATTCCCGCATCGATAGATTGGACGTGGTGTACCGGTTTCCTGACCCCCCCCCATGCTCACCGGATTTATCTAGCCTTGATTTCTTTTTGTGGGAAGCCATCAAAAGTGTCGTGTATCACGATCCTGTTGTGTCTGAAATGGATCTCGTGGTAAGACTCGCATACGCAGCTGCTACAATCAAAGAAACTCTCCCAGTGTGTTTGAACATGTCCGGCAATGTGTCGGTGTCAAGCATGCTTGGCGTCTGATAGTCCAAACTTCGAGCATCTGTTGTATCATTCAAGCTGTCGTACACCATTTGTATTCATGTCCAACAAATGTTTCAAATTAATCACTCTCTTGTTTCCTTTCCCATCTTCTACCTCTGGTACCACTTACCCTGACATTTTCGAGCATGGGTTCCTATGCAATTCTTAATCCTTATTATGTGCCCTACCTCCCCCAGAAGGTTGCCGCAACAAAAGCAAACCCTTGCAAACTACCCGCGAAGATCACGCCGAACCGTTTTCTTCTAATTGTCTAACTTTATGCCACCCTAATGCAAGAACCGATCGATCTCAGCGAAACGCGAAATGGCATTTTGGTTTGCGATTTCGCTCAGTTATGGATGATTTCAGGCCTAAAATGTAGCAGAGACGACACTAAAAACGGTCGAGATTCAAGTGACAGGGAAGTAGAAATGTAGCTACCTTATTAGATGACGTATTTATATTATTTCTTACTGGAATGCACGTTCCTTTCAAAGGAAGTGCATTGTGATAGGTACTTGTAGTTTAGCGCACGACTTCCTTTCATTTGTTAGATGCTCACTGTAATCGCATGGTTCAAAAATTCAATAATTCGCACAACTTTTCCCTCTCGATTTTCGAACGCTAAAATTAGTATAAAAACCAGACAAAATATGCAAAAAAAGGCGGTAGTATTTCTGTAGCAAAATCCTTTTTCTAAATTTATAGTTTTACTTATTTAATCACATAACTTACAAAGAGTGAAAAAAAAGCATTTGTTTTGTTAGCAATTCTGGACGCATTCAATTAATACAATTATCAATGAAATTATTTCAAAGCTATCGACAAAACTGTTTACGCAGTTCGTAATATTTAGACATTTTAATTAACTATTTTTTTAAATTTTTTATTTCGAACAAAATGCTCCCTTGACAAATAATTTATATTTCATTCGTCCTTCGGTAGAAAAATGCTTCATAAAAGCGAGTAATTAAAAATGGATTATTGATATAAAAGCTTTTTTCCCACATGTAAATGTTAATTTTGGAAAAGATCAAAGACGATTCATCTGGAAGCTCATTAGGATCATCTCATTTTGAATTCGCTGAATAAAAATAAAAGCAAACAAATATTTATAATTGCTATGAAAGTCCAACTTTTGATTCGCGTAAAAAATAGAAAAAAAAATTATTGGTTATCATTAATTAAGAAAAAATCTCAAAAATGACAATTACTCAAAAAGTTACGTGTAGAATTCAATGAAACTGACCCACAATATACAACACGTAGTAAACTATAAAATAACATGAAAAGAAATTACCAGACAGTTATGGTGTTAGAAATTAGCATATGTATAAAATGAACAAATCGGATGTGTTTACAATACTGACACATCCGATTTGTTCACAGATAGGAAAATCACATTTTATACTCTCCTAAAACCAATACAAGCACATATAGCCATGTGTGATGCTGTCGATTTTTTTACGGTCTATCAGTTCCAGAGGAAGTGAGAGCCATTACTCTTGCAAAGCAGTTCCAAGCGTAGCAAGGGTCTGATGAGGAGGATTGAGAACAGCTTATATGTTTTTCTAATGCATTCTAAACATGCTCGGTAGGATTCAGGTCCGATGATCGAGCTGACTACTCCGTGCGGTGAATTGTTTGTTTCTGAAGACAGTCATCCACGATGCCAGCCCTGTGCGGTCTAGTGTTGTTGTCTTGTAGTAGAAATCATCACCTATCGCCTAGGCATAAGATCGCACATAAGCGTCAAGGATGTTATCTCTTCAGGCCTGAGCATTCACGGTTCCACGCGGAAAGACATGGCGATACCACCCCAAACATAGGCACCGCCTCCTTCGTATGTATCACTTTCGTGGATGTTTGATTTATAGTAACGGGTTCTAGGTTGTCTTCAAATCAAACAACGCTTGCTGTCGATTTATAGGCTAAACCGGACTCATCCGTAAAGAGAACAGCCCACCACTGATCAGCCGTCCAGAGGATATGTTGACGCGCCCACCTCAAACGTGCCTTTTTATGACGTGACATGACGTGACTTGAACGGCACGCAAATGGTTGGTCGCAGTGACGGTTCTATTCCTTCTTGCGCATAACATTGAATATCGGTCATTGATGCTTGTCGTAGCGGTTGGCCGTCCTTGACTAAACCTCCTTGGATGACGAATCTGTGATTAGAAACTGTTGCCTAAGTCTATGAACAACAGAAGGACTCACATTTAGTCATCTGGCCACTTCTATCTGACTTTGTCCTGCCTCCAGTCTCCCAGTAATTCTCCATCGTAGTTCTTCGGGTAAATGATGCCTGGAGGTCATTGTTACGAATTGGCTATCCCAGATTTCTAATCTCAGTATTACAGAGGAATATGCAGGCTTGTTCCCGAACACGCAATTTTATGCTTCAGATAAAGTATTCCGATTGCAGCGCGACAAATTTGCATACTGCAATTTTACTTAGCAACTCTTATCTGACAACTTATTCAAACTCTATATGGGTTGGCTTACTTTTGAACGAGTTATCGCTATTTTTGTGATTTTTCCTAAATTTTTGGTGTGGTGTATTTAATTATGGTAAAGCACACTAGGGCTATATGCTTAAGGGAAGGGATGCCTTCGTGGACGACTTACTAAGGGAAACTGGCTCGTATACACGTTACACATGGGAAAAACCACGAAAACACCCATGCAGCCAGCCCGTTCGCGAGATTCGAACCTCGGACCGAACTACCAGTGTTCAGCGACTTTACCGCTCGGCCGCTGGTGGGGAAAAGATGACCCTAAATTTTTGGTGTATTTGGTGTATTTAATTATGGCAAAGCACACTAGGGCTATCTGCCTAAGAGGAGGGATGCCTTTCGTGGAGGACTTTCTAAGGGAAACTGGCTCGTATACACGTTACACATGGGGAAAACCACCCTAAATTTTTGGAAACCAGTGTATATGTATGTGTATAAAGAGAGATACTCAAAGCAGAATGGGCGAATTACTCAGGAAAATATTTACATATATATATATTTTTTCATTTTCAAATTCTTGGAACGTCATTATGCTTTATGTTTCATTATCATAGTTTCTTGAAAAGGGTTGCGACAGCACAAAAGACCTAAATGGCTCTCGACTCTACAGCATAAAAGTGCAGATTTCCGTGAAATACAAACAATTGGACACTCGTTTTTACACACACACACGCGCATATATATTACACGTACACTATATATAAATATAATTGAAACTAACACTAATTAGTAATGACTGTATCTGAAAGCAGTTATTATTAATCAGTAAATTAAAATTTTTCTCTGATCAATGCAGTATCCTTCATGTAAAGTATTTTAATTTCTTATGGTAAATAATTCTAATTTTGCCCTCAGAAACGTCCATAGTGAACGCCTCTCAAAATTTTTGGAACATTACTGGAGAGAGATATTGCTCTAAAGGTTTCTATCAATTTTATATCGCTTATATATAAATTACATGCACACAAAACGTGCGTGCATAAAGAATAATACACGAAAAACATATATATGTGCATGTAATTTATATATAAGCGATATAAAATTGATAGAAACCTTTAGAGCAATATCTCTCTCCAGTAATGTTCCAAAAATTTTGAGAGGCGTTCACTATGGACGTTTCTGAGGGCAAAATTAGAATTATTTACCATAAGAAATTAAAATACTTTACATGAAGGATACTGCATTGATCAGAGAAAAATTATATATATATATATATATACAAAACGTGCATATACATAACATTATATATATAACGTGCATGTGAAAGGACTTATTTATTTTTATGTAACTTGTTATTTATTGTGTGTTCAGTAGTTTTACTGTCATTCTCTCTTTTCGTTTTTCTGCCAGGAAAGTAATTTTTAATTCGCGCGTATTCATATGAGGCAGAAGGAGAGAGAGTGTTTAAGGAAAAATTTTAGATTGTTTAATCAGAGCGTTTTCGCCACTTGAAGGCCTTATTATTAGTTGAATCCCTTTAATAGCAGTCTGCCTGCGGCGCTGAGTTGTATTTGTCAATAGGGCTTGACACGCCGGTATGGACTTGCGTCAACTTACGGGTTATTAATTTCTGTGTAGCCTTTGGCTAATTTAAGATTTAACTCAGTTGTAATTTGAATTCATCATTTTTGAGTTACGCCATAAATGCTGGCTAGTTTTGTAAGCACAACAAGTGCTTTCTGTTAAACTATTGAACTCTTAATAAAAGGTTCTTTTACATCCTTTTACGTTCTCTGATTTTTTCCCCCTGAACATAGCGATAAGTCGCTTAGATCCACATAGATACACCATTTAAAGTACGCATCGAAATAAGGTGATCACATCGAAGGAAGGTTCTACACATTCAATTACATACATAACGTATCTGACATACATTACATGCATACAATACATACATACACATACAATACTTACAATACACATATACATATAACAAACATAATAACATAGCATACACGTAACTTAGTGCATAATATACATCTGAAATACATACAGTTTCCCCAATATCCATTAATAGAAATGTTACCTTATTAATTAATTTTTAATGCTCAGGCGGTTATAATTAAAGTTCCTCTTTGAAATGGTCATAAAAAGAAAACTACTGGAGCAAATGTTATCAAACTTGGTAATCGTGTAAAGAAGGTCATGGGAATTTATTTTTCGCGAAAAAAAGTTCAAAAATTCACCGCCAGGAGGTAAATGGAGCTGTATGCAATATTGTTATACGAAATAAAGGTCGGAATCTAACTATTTTGCATGGGTTTAACATGTTGTTATATATTTAAGAAACATTGACCTAAAAAAAATTATCATTTAAAGGCGTTAAAGGCGAAGAAAGTCGAATGCGCTACCCGTGTAACGGACAAATCCGCCCGTGAAAACCACAAATTAGCAATTAGAAAATCTGAGAACGCGAAAGTATTCTTACAGAACTTGTTCTTGTATTCTTACAGATCGTTAATTTGTGATTTTTGAAGCCTGAATTCGGCCCTAAGACATAAAAATATTGGTTTGAAACGTTTTTAATCATTTATAAAACGAAAGTGTTTGTGAGGTTATGCAAAACAGCAATGGCTTGTAATTGGCTTAGGGCAGGGAGACGTAAATGATTTATGCAAATAATCTAAACAGTTTGGCGGACTTAAAAAATGCGATACACTGATATGTCCGTAACATTCCTCCTCATATACTGAGAGCTGCTGTTGAGAATGCAGTAATGTGATTTAACTTGCTTTCGGAAAATGGTGGACACCACATTGGACAACAGCTTTGTAACACATTTCAGAAACGATTGAACACATTTTAAACCGATGTATTCAGGTCTTATTTCGTTTAACAATATTGCATACAGTGCCATTTCTCCCTCTGGTGGTGAGTTTTTGAACTTTCTTTTCCTTGGAAAATAAATTTCCATGACCTCCTTTAAATGATTACCAAGTTTGATAACATTTGGTCCAGTAGTTTTCCTTTTGTGACCATTTCAAAGTGGAACTTGAATTATAACCACCCTGTATTTTATAACTTACTATAGTTTCATAAAATTCCATTATTGATGTTTTTAAAAATGTTAGCCTTAATTTAATTTTTCTTTTATGATATTTACGTGCTTTTATAAACGTCAAAGTAAATCATATTTTCGATTATGCTTCCAACGCAAACGCACTTGTTTCAAACTTACCGATTTTATTTACTTATTTATTTATTTTATTTAACGAAGTGTATTCCTTTAATGTTTAGCATAATTTTCGAATTATGGAAAGAAATTTTGAAATTGATATATAATTATTTTTCCTGAAAGCCTCCGTATCAGTTTCATGAGGACGTTTGGGTTTGATGTATGAATGCATGAATTCTATTTGCGTTTTAAGAACGCCCACGTTTGCTGCAGCAGTTCGCTAAAAGAATTCCCGATAATGCGAATTTACGTTGCACTTGAAGAAAAATTTTTCTTCATTTTATTGCTTATTTTCGAAATCTATGTGCTATCTTTGAGATTTCTTTCATTTGGAAATAACGAAAATAATTTGCTTAAACAAGTCAGTAAAGAACAAAAATTCTATATCTAACTCAGAGAAAAAATTTCTTTTGTGTAGTAGCAATGCAAAGAGTAAATGCATTAGAATAATTTCAAATGCACTCCAACAGAACACCCATCATAAGGGTATTTCTCGCTAAGTAAGTAAAAGAAAAAAAATACTTTTGCCAATTAATAAAGCTAAATTTTTGCTGTTAAATAAAATTCAGTTGAAAAAAAATATTTGACAAGTTTAAAAATTTTGTCGTTTGTTTATCCGTTCCATTTTTTTTAATGTAAAATGATATAAACTGAAAAATGTCAATCATTCTATTATGTTTGTGTTATTTGTACGTTTTTAGGTGCAACATCGCTAGAGTTTGCGACTAAATAATTAAAGATATATTTTAGGTTTATTTATTTTAATTAACCGGTTATTTTATGGACTTAGACCTTTATTGCCACTTCTTCCTTCCGTTTCATGCCAGAATGCAAATTAGTCAATGGGTATTAAAGATGAGGCTTTTAGATTGTGAGACAAAGCGTGTTCTGCCTGTCGAGGTCACGTTATTATGTTGCTAGCTGACATAAGATTTGTACTGATCAGCCTGGCATTATAATAGCCGATATTGAATCTCCCCGCGCATTAAGTTTTGAGCTAACTTCGTGTTAACTGAAGCTATTAGCTTATTTAATTAAAATTTGATATTTGACTGAGTTACAACGCCACACGTGTTTGGCTGATTCGTAAGCACCAGGGTGTGCCGTCTGATCTTCTTAGTTTTAAATCAAAGGGTATTTTACACCTTTCTCGAGTTTCAGATGTTGTTTTAGACTTACATATAATTGGCGTAACGTCTATTAAGAGTTTGGACACTATTCGGATGATTTCAAAACATACCAAACTCTGCAATATAAATAGTTAGGTCAGGTGTCTTGGTTTGAAAAGGCACTTTTTCTCTGTCTCTGAATGGCAACAGTTTGAAATTGAGAACTTTATTTTCGATTCGTTTTGATGCAGCTTGCATGCTGCCGATGAGATGTTAGATTAGATTATAGAATTTGTGATATTCAAATAAATTCATTTAAATTCACCTAGATTGGGTATTTTTGAATATAGAATTATCACTTAACCAATACTTGTAGAATTTTAAATGCTGCCAGTCTTAAATAGAATTATCATAAAACTCAGGAGATACGAAGCGCCATTTTGTCTACTGCCTATCGACCATCAGGTATTCCCTACCGTTTCCTTGCTCAGACCCCTTTTGAAAAAATAATTCTCTTTGTCGACCCCTGATATTTTTCTCTACAATATGCAGCATACAAAATATCATAATACAAATAATTGCACATAAATAACTGAGAGATAACAGATGAACAAAGTTTTGAAAAAAAAAAGGTTTATTAGATTTGGGTTTAATAATTTTTTTATCATTAATATTTTTGATTATACGAATATAAATAAGTTTTTCTGGCATAAAATTACATATTTCAATAGCACAAAAGTTTAATTTTAGTGAATGGGATGGCTGCTCTTGCATGCAGTTATACAATTTCTTTTAATATTTGGCATAAATGCTTAATTCTTAAATGACTTCATTCAAAACTATTCAACTTGTTTCTTGTTTTTCGTTCTAATTTTATAGTATTTTTATAACGTTTTATTATGTTCTGGGGTTTTACTTTATAAGGTATTTCTTCCACCTTCTTGGCGTGCCTTCGTGATGTAGTGGTCCTGCACGCTGGGCCGGTATTCCAGAGGTCCGTGGTTCGATTCCCGGCGAAGGCGTTGTTAATTTTTCAATTCATCTATATATGTAAATATCTCTAAGCTAACTAACCCTTTTTGCTAATTTTATATACTAACATTCCCAAAAAATTGTAAATTGGAGCACCCAACAAAAGTAATAACTATTGTTAAATCTGTTTATCTATAATAAGGTTGAAAAGATAAACAACCAAAATAGGTTGGTGTAGCAACGATCAGAATAACATGACTGACCTGTAGTGCCCATTGAGGGGTGAAGCAGGCGGAATAATAATAAATAATCACTCCTGCTTTAAAAATACTGTAATGTCTCTGCAGTAGCGCCCGAACTAAAAAGATGTTGGATGATGGTTCTCCTCACCCAGGATTTGGCGATTGGGTTCTCTAAAAACCCCAGTCGACCTTTAAATGGGGGAGTATATAAGGTATTTCTCTCGCCTTCTTAGCGTGCCTTCGAGGTGTAGTGGTTCTGCACGCTGGGCTGGTATTCCAAAGGTCCGTGGTTCGATTCCCGGCGAAGGCGATTGCTCATTTTTCATCTCGCCTGCTTCCAAAAAATACCTAATGTCTCTATAACTTTTTGTATTCCATTTATACCATTAGTTTTATATTTTTTTAAAGTATTATTTATAGAAAAATGAATTAAATCATTTTAGCGCATTTTTTTAGCCCAAAGGGCGTTATCCCAAAAGGGCTATCGATTTCGTTTCGGCATTTTGCGTTGATTCACTATGAATGTCGATTAACTTTTCAAATTGTTGCCACCAATTTAACCCCCTGTGTTAAATTTGAAGAAATTAAATAATGAAGAATCTGCATAAATGTATGCATATTTCTCCCATTGTAATAAAACAACGGTACCTAGAACCATCCAATTTTCAATAACGTAATACTCCACCGAATATGGGCATCTGGAAGCCCTAATTTGGAATTTGTTTAATTAATGATTTCATAATTTGTAACACTTTAACGAATTTTTGATTAAGAAACACAACGATTTCAAAGCGAGCAATGGCAATACTGTAAGAGGGGAACATTTTTATCTCCATCGTGCGGGACTTCGTTTCGGAAACACTAAAGATAAGCTCATTTTAAAATTATTTTACGATATTGCTGTTGAACTGATTTTATGGTTTAAGTGCGAAGAACATGATATTTAATAAATAAAGGTAACACACAAAACGCTAGAAAAAAAGGCCCCTTTGGGCGTAATGTAAAATCTGAAAATCTTTCAGATTTCTTTTAAACTTTATTTCACGTGATTTCTTTCTTGCCGCACTATACAGATTTAAATCAATAAACAGTTATATATCAATTTTATTAATATGCATATTAATTAATCAGTGGGATCTTGATTATGCCCAACAACTGATCGTGCATGTTGACTATCGACCCGTTCGTTGATCGTAACTAAGCCCCTTTAAAATTTCATCGACCCAGGGGGTCCATACCAAAAGACAGAATTAAACCTACAATCAAAATATTTGCCATTGAATAAAACAATATAATAAAATTAAAATTAAATTTTTAAACATTTTTATGCAGCAGAAAAATTCGATCTATTTTATCGTGAAAACTTTTAGGTTCTGTTGTTATTTATAATATTTAAATTTTGTCGTTCTAATATATTTGGACTATTCTAATAAAAATATCAGAAACACTATTTTGTATACCATTCCTAGGAAGAACCCGAAATTAGGCATGACAAGAGCCTACACTCGTTCCATTGAGAAAGCTGAGCTAGATAAATAGACAAATATTAAATAAATTACAAGCTAAATTTTTACCGTTAAATGATACAATATAACTCAAATAAAATAAAAATTTTAAACACATTTATTTATAGCATTTATTTTTTGTCGTTCTAATATATTCGCACTAGTAAAAATAATAGAAACACTCTTTTGTATATCATTCCTAGGAAGAAGCCGAACTTAGTCATGACAAAAGAGCCGACGCTTGTTCCGTTGACAAAACAAACACCACCAGGCAAAAGTGTCAACCAGAATAATTGAGCTAAAGGAAGAACACGTTTCCCCCCCTCTTCTTTTTCAGCTGTTTCGGTTAAGGGGCCCAAGTAAAGAATTAAATTATGTGTAACCGTAACTGATCACCTAACGCAAGTAGAACGTCCGGAATTCGAAATGATAGATGTCTCTTTTTTTTTTTTTTTTTTTTTTTTTTATTCCTTTTCGGAAGCTTTCGTTGTGCTCGTTATTTCGTTTCTAAGAATATTTGTGTTCCACATTTTAGCTGATTAAGGTGCTTGGAATTCTGTCATCGGTTTGTCGTTTGTTATCCCGCTTAAACAGCTGTACGGATTTAGTTGATTTATGCTTTTATAATTAACGTTTTGGAACTGTGGCTCTCAAGGTAAGGGTCCAAATATAATTTTTCACTTTTCTGCACGCCGTGTATTACAGTATAGCAAATATAAAAAAAAATTGTACAGCAAAACAAATTAAAATTATACTACCCCCAGATGTTATCACCGTGTATTATTTTTAAAAAAATAGTATAACGAATATTTATATATTACCGGCAATGTATGAAGCGATGGCATTCTATAGAATACCTAGGCATTTTACAGAATGCTTGGAGCTTATAGGCAAAGTATGATTATGAGAATTATTATATACTTTATCTAGGAAATGTAATATGATCTATAGAATGAGAAATGCTTTTTAGGCAAAGTATGAAGGAAAGGTCAGGATAAAGCTATTATTTCAAAAACATTCACTCCTTAAAAATACAAATGTTACTTTGAGAAATAATGAAAGACTATTATTAAAAAGCGTTTATCAAAATACATAGAAAAACTAAAGTTCTACAAAGCAAAACTTACACTTTTCGTATTAAAAAAGATAATAAAATATGCACTTGTATATGTATAGATACTTGTTGTATATATAATGTATAAATATATATAATATGTATAGATACTTGTTGCACCAAGAAAGACAATAATTTCATTTAATTTTATTTTTTATAAAAAGTAAAATAGGGCCATTAAATAAACTTTACAAAAAGAACACGCACTAAAAAATATAAATAAAAATATAAAGTAATTTTATCATAAAAAAAAGTAAAAAAATATATTTAACTTGCTTGTTGCAACATGGTAGGCTTGAATGACATTTTGAAATACACACATCATCACTTTTTTCACGCAAAGGTATTTCACATTTTGGCACTTTGTTTTTACACACACACTTAATGAATCCTTGGTCGTTTCCACAAGAATGAGCAATTGTAGCTGGCCAGAAAAAAATTTGGATCAGAGATGAATTTCATACTTTGCCGAGTTGTCATTTGGCACTCATAGGCAATGTGTGAAATGTTTAATCGCTTAATATATTGGCTGGGCAATTTTCGGCATTTTCTGTAGAATGCCGGATTTCATATTTTGCCGGCAACATGTATATTTAAAAAAATAAGGCTACCCCTAATACTCTGTAGAGAATTCTAAAGATTGGCTGTTTCAAAATATTTCGTGATTTCCCTCTTGAATTTTACGCAGAGTTAAGTGCGAAAAAAAGGATTTTGAATGAATCAGTTTTAAAGATCGCAATGTTATTAATAATAATAGTGTTACGAAATGTCCAGCCGCGGTAAGATAGCTTCCCCGCAAAGCAAGTTTAGGATTGCCAGAAAATGGCAAGGTAACGCAAGGTTGCCACATTTGGCGACAAAACTGGCGATATGACATAGACGCATGGAGAACCTTCTGGAACGAATTTTGACTGGTTTAGCCCAGAATGTTTTCGAACGCAAGCCAAAAGCTATATAAACCCTGCTGAATATATTTAACTGTGTCAGTGACTAAACACTCAGTGACTGACGGAGAGTCAGTCACTGAGTGTCTAGTCGAGTCAGTTAATAGTCAGTGAGCGAGTATCTCTTAGTCTAGTGCCGAGTTGGCCGTCGAGTGCATCGAGAAAGTCTTACTGCATAGCGAGTTAGTGCATTGTCGAATTTCACCTTAGAGTGTGTTAAGCTTCGAGAACGACTGAACCGAGTCGGGAGTTGTACTGTAATGTATCGTCGAGTGCATCTCGAGTTGTAGCCTGGAGAGCCTCGAGAGTACGTAGAGTTCCGAGAACGACCGAGCAAAGTCGGGAGCTGTACTCTGGTGCTTTGCAGTGAAGCTGACTTCACCGTTATAGCCTGATAGCCTGTAGGCTGTGTCGCTGATTGTTTCAGCATGTTCATAGTAGTTCTTCGACGACTGTATGTGTTATTGGAGCTGTCTTGAAAAATACTGGCTAATAAATTGTGTTTTCATACTTCATCAAGTGTCGTCGTTATTCACTCCAAATCCCCGAACCCTTAACGTGAACAAAAAAAGCAACAATAGTAATAATAATAAAATAAAGTGAGTTTAAATGCGTCTAAATGTGTAATCTTGTGTAAGTCTAAAAACTAAGAAAACCGAGCTCTAAAATGAACTGACAAAAGACTGGAAAAAAAATGGCAAGGCAATTAAGACTGTATCTGGAACTTCAAACTGCTTTTAAGAATTTTACTGTTGAATTTTATGTGGCATGAAGAAGGCGATGTGCAATAACTAAGTGAACGGAATGAAAATCTTGTGTTAGCATTGACTTACATTCCATTACGAATGCAAACTTAATGTTAAGATTACAATATCTAATTAGATATCTTCATTGCTCCCTCCCTGTTGAATCTAGTACGTTCTTATTGTTGTCTATACCATTCCTTAGCCCTCAGATCATCCATTAATAATTAGAAAAGGTGAATGTGCGACCGACTTGGTGAAATCGGCGACCGAGTGTCAGTTCGTATTTTCTTCGTTATAATGGGCGGTTCTTGCATTAGGCTGGTATAAAGTTCAACAGTTAGAAAGGAAAAGTTCGGTGTGTAGGTAGTTCTCGCGGGATTGTCTTTGTTAGAAAGACGAAAATAATCACTACGTGTACGAGACCATTTCCCCAAATTTAGTGGTGCTCATTCTCTGAACGTATTGAGGTACCGTGTGGTGTGAAATGTTAAAATTTTTCTTTTCTTTTTAATTTAATTTTTTTAGCGGGTAGTAAAAGCCGTAAATGAAATAAATAAACAAAACAAAACGAAACACCACAATAACATAGGAGAACAAAAAGTACATTCAGAAAGAATTCAGATATTTATAAGAATATGTAGAATTTTAAAAGGCGACAAAATCTAGATGAGAAAAGATTTTTTATCAAGGCCTTTAGGTTTCCTCACATTTTCTCGCATACCAGTGATATGCATAGTCCGTCGTGACCTCCCGCCAATTCCGTGCTTTGAATAGCAACGAGTTTGGTTAAAGTATCACTTCCTGTTGAATCTAATTGGTTGCTGCAATCAATGGAAAGCTCTATTATACGAAATTTTGAATTCTATTTTATTGGGTAATTGTAAAAACTGATTTTTCTAAATGTATACCAACATAATCCAAAATGTGTATCTTTAATTGAATAATATATAATTTCATTAGCTTTGTATTACAAGAAAATAATTGTTTATAATATATTTAAAATAAATACTTTGAAAAGAATACCATAACTTAAACTTCTTCTCTTCTACGTTATTTCAGTCAGCAGTTCGGAGTTCGAATGAAGTTCATTTTATACTTCGAAAACAAAATAATATGTACAATATAACTATAATGTTATTACTAAATAACTTGTAAGGTATTTCTTCCTCCTTCTTAGCATGCCTGTGTGGTGTAGTGGTCAGCACACTCGGTGCGTATTAGAGAGGTCCGGGGTTCGAGTCCCGGCGAGTGCATTGCTCATTTTTCACCTTCCCTGCTTCGAAATAATAAACTAATGTCTCTACAGTGGCGACCGAATTAAAAAAGGTAGTGGATGATGAATCTCCACTTCCAGGATTTGGCGATTGGGTCCCCTAATCTCCAGTCGCCCTTTAAAAAGGGCAGTATGTAAGGTATTTCTCCTGCCTTCTTAGCATGCCTTCGTGGTGTAGCGGTCAGCACACTTGGAGCGTATTCGAGAGGTCCAAGGTTCGGGTCCCGGCGAGGGCATTGCTCATTTTTCATCTCTCCTGCTTTCAAAAAGTACATAAAGTCTCTACAAACTAATCCTCATTTTTAAAATTTACTTGAATCATCGAATTTAAATTCTATCACTAGAGCTTATAGCTTCTTTTTATAATGCATATAACTCTTATTGCCCATCCTCACGTTTGCGTTGTATAATTCGTTTTTAAAACGCTTCTCGTTTCTGAATCATATCTCTTTTAAAAAAATGCTTATAACTTATTCTCTCTTTACGGTGCATATCTTGTTTTTATAACTCTTATAACACTCCAAAATAATCGTGTTTTCGAAAGTCTGGTTACGGACGATGATGTATATCTCTTATAAGTTTTTGTCATTTATCGTCTGATCACTTTTCATATAAAGTTTATTGCTTATACTCACTCTTGCGGGGTATAACTGCGGGATATTTTTATAACGCTTAAAATGCTTGTAACGCTGAAGATTATAAAACTCAAAAATATGTTTTCGAATGTTTGTTTTTTCAGACGATAACGTATATCGATTATAACGCTTCTAACATATCCCCACTTTTGCGTCGAACCAACTTCCTAGGAATTCTGGAAAGATTTTGTTCAAATTCGAATTCTTTGTTCATTTCTGTGCCCTGTGTAAAACAATTTTAAGTGTTTTGTTGCAAACTTGTGATCCGTACCGTGAACATCCCCAATAGTTTATAAGAGATCTTCGATATTTTTCTTTGCTTTGGAGCAAAAACCAGTCACCCATGCCTGGAGCGATAATCATTTCCTTCCGGGAAGAATAAACAACAGAATCATCAGGGAAAAACCTCTCACCCGCAAGCGGAGGGTGTTCATCTGTTCTTTTCTCTTTTGCAGACGACTCCTCGAACTCAGTTTGTTCAATGGACAATACAGGATGATGAAGAGCAGAGAATTATTGTTTTTCTTTCTTTTATTTTTAATATTCGAATTTCGTTTAAAAGAAGTATATTATTTTCGAAAAAAATAGAACAAGACTCATTGAATAGTGAAAAATATTGAAAAGCGTTTCAATATTTTTAAAAAGCCTTTTAACATCTTATCGAAAAGCTTTTCAACAGCTCCTTTCCCTTTTTCTAAAACCATGTAAACACTTTTATTTGTGTTTCGCAATATGAAAATATTTTGGATATGTTGCAACCACATCTGTACTAAAATTTCAGTGAAATTACGAAAGGTGTCGGAAAAATTTATTAAGAACTTAACAAAGATAAAATTGAGTAAAAGGGGATAATAGCATTTAGGCGCTGTTGACGTCGAACATGTCACAGACTGCCTGCATTACCAAGAACGTCTCAGTCGTTCCCAGTTCAAGCCTTGACGGATTTCTTCCCACTTCTGCCTTACAAAGAAAGATTTAATTTTACTCAATAATTTTATTCTCAGTTTAGACTGATAAGAAAATATTCCCACTTTTCATTTTACTAACAGGTAAGCCGTCTAAAACTATTTACTATAAAAATCATTAAATTATATATATATAATTGCAAAACAATTCTTTTAAAAACAAAACACAAACATGCCTAGTATTTTCGCGCATTAAGCTGCAGAAAAATTTTCCTTAAACACATAAAGTAAGAAATTTAGAACTAATGTTTCACAAAGACCAGAAATTGATTTTAATTAGAAAAATTAGAATAACCTTAAATAAAGAGAATTTTATCATTTTAAAAGAATTGAAAACGAAAGTGAAAAACAAAAGTGAATAAACAAAAATAGTGACAAAGTGAATAAACAAAATACTAGGCATGTTTGTGTTTTGTTTCAAATACTTGTTTTGTAATTATATATATATATATATATATATATATATGAATTTAATATAATGTAACATGAAAAAGGGTTTTGGAGACTAATTTTTGTCACCAAATTTGGCAAGAAAGTGCCAAAAGTCGCCAAACTTGGTGAACATTTAGCGACATTTTGGTCCATTCCCCGTATAACTGGAATTGGCTCTGTAACCGAATAACTGTAATTGATTCCTATATGTAACTGTAACCGTTTCCGGGTCTTATATGTAACTTTAACCTTACATACCTTCCAGTAGTTTCGAGAAATTGAAGTTACTGGAAATTCCTCAATGGTCGGGCGAAATCTGTAGAAGACCGGAGAGTTTTCATCTTTTAGTTCAGAATTGACTTCGGAGTGTTGAGAGATTTTCATGCGAGCTTCATTCTTTAGATGCATTGCGTTGTGTCTGACGTTAACTTGAATCGATAACTATTCATTGTACGAAACAGCGTACTGAGAAGAGGTTGTAGGAGTTCTTTTGTGGAATGTTTCCATACTGTTAAGAGTTTCTTTTGGGAAAATAAATTTCATCAAGCTATCATCGCTTTTGCACGCATTCAATCTATTATGAACCCGTACGCATGCAAGAATATGTAAATATTCCAGATAAAAGTTAATAATAATCGAGAACAAAATTGCGTTAGTTGCTTTTTAAATCACTTAATTTGTTAATCTGTGACAGACAGATTCAGTTTGAAAGAAAAATTAAATATTGCCGCTTTGCCGAACGGTAACACACTGTTGCATGGGCACACTGCCGAACGGTAACACACTGTTGTATTTTAAACAGGGCAGAGGCAACACAGATCTTTTAAATCGCTGAATTTTTTAAATTATTTGAAAGCCAATTATGCAAATGTATTGCTTTGAGTCTGATCACTTTTGTTGCCCGTTTTACTTTTTAGTAATTATTTTTACAAAGGGAATAATAATAATAATATATATATATTATACATTATATATATTTTATACATTATAATTAAAATACATTGAAATGAATCATCAACTAATTCTGGATACAGAAAAGCAAAGATTTTTGTAGAAGAGAGATTTCAATTGATTTCAATGTTCCTTCCCCCTGACGAAGTAGCATTCAAGTCGACTGAATTCCTCTACTGTTTTTGTTCATTTTTCTTTAAATTTCCTTAATTGTTTTAACTGAAATTTGCTTGTTTGAAAAGTTTTGGTTTTAACATTTTTTAAAATTCTTTGTTGCATTTATAAGGTTATTTGAAGTTTATGAGTTTCAGTTTTTAGTCTTTGTGAAAAATTAGTTCGAAATTTCTTACTTTATATCTTAATTGATAATTTTTCTGCAGCTTAATGCGTGAAAATACTAGGCATATTTATATTTTGTTTTCAAAAGAATTGTTTTGTAATTATAATATATATATATGTGATATTTTAAGAGTCGTGGTGAAGCTTGGCATCGAAGTTCGGGCATGGCTTTTTGCAGAGTGGTAAGGAGGATATCCAAAGACGACACAAATTGATTTAGCTTTTAATCGCACATTTTTATTTAATCCAATTAGCAGATCATTTTCCTTTTAGATGAAAACTTTCTAAATTACATATCCGCAGTGAATTTAACTAAGTAGGATTGAATTTAAACTTTCTGTGTCATAATTAATTCTAACAAAGGAAAGAAGGATGGACAGAGCAGGCGGACTCTTGTAGCAGCGATATTAGGAAGCAGTATGACTGAAAAAATGGAGCGTACTCAGTATTTATAGTAGCGGTTACGTAATATACTAGCAGATTCTAGAAGGTACTGTTCTAGGGATAAGGTACTGTTCTAGGGTTAATTAAAGGTTGCGTGTTCGCGTAGGGCAAAGCCATCGTATTTTTTTATATTTTATATCTTCACCTCCCCTCAAAAACAAGATGCCGGATGAGCGAAGCATTAGTAGATTAGTGAAGCAGGAAATATGAGGAAAGACATAAAGAAACATCCAGGACGTAGCTTACAAGCTTTAACTATGTCCTATCATTAATCATGATCTTTTCTCATATAATTGTAAAGTTTTTGAATTATACAAATTTACAATGATTTATAAATAAACATATAACTAAATTTTATGTAAACTTATAATAATAATTAAATAAATTATAAGCATAAAAGTCCTCAATTTTTCTTAAAATATCCATTGAACAGTCCTTTCATAAAAATAGTTTTAATGGAATGAAATACTTTATTAAAATCTCTTGAGGCCAGTAAATCAGTTCATTTTCATCTTGTGGACTAATAAGTTCACAGATATTGTGCACTTTTCCAATACATATGATTCAATAATAATTTGTGAATGCAAGATATTTAAAATTTTTCTTTTCATATAAAACTTAGATGATATGCAATTTATACCATTTATAAATAATGTAATATGTGCATTTATTCTTCTCATCGTAGGTAAATAACAATAAATTGACATATTTTAAAATAATTTAAAAATTCAATACAAAAAATTACGATACAATTCAATATAAATAATGATACGATACAACAAGACCTTAACACTTTGGATCAGAATTTTGGCATGTCCAAGCCAACAGATCGTTGTGACTAGCTGATGGTTGGGGGGTGCTAGGTACAAAATATCAAAAAACCTCCGTTGCCTATACTAAAAGATAACTGGGTTTTGGCATTGTACATTGCATCAAAGTGTTTTTGTAAAAATACAAAATTAAAATTTAAGACAAATAACTTGTATAGTCAAGTTAGAGTCTTTGCGAGAAATTTGGAAACTAAAAATGAATATTACTCTACAACAAGAAGAAAGAAAAAAAATGTTACAAAATAATCTAAAATTATGTGAAAAATATGTGTTTGTGTGTGGTAGCACTTCTGTGCTAAACTATGGTCAGAGGATCGTGGCTGGTATGAAAAAGTATACAAAAACCCAAGCTAGTTTCATCACCATAGCTGACTCTCCTAACAAAATTTAAAATTGAAAAGATCAAAATTTGAGAGGGGTGTTAAGAATATTACCTACGGATACGTCGGGCGTGTGCTATCACTTCTTACTTCCTCTCTAAAGAGAGCACGCAAGAAATAATACACATAGTGTAATATAACGTGTCGAAAACAGTTTAGCAAAGACATTCATCTTTATTGAAAATCTGGCATGAGGGTCAGATTTTCAATGATGCAATTCACAAAGTGTATTCACAAAGTGAAATGCAAAAGGGGTTGGAGTTTTTCCTCAAAGGGGCCCACATTTTGAACGGAAAATCTCTAGGGACATAAGGAAAGGCAGGATAGGAAAGGAGACACATCGGGAAAGGTCAAAATCGGGAAAATAATTTGTCATAGTTAGGGTTTAAGTCTAAATCAGGTATTAAAAGCCATAATCAGGATTTTTTTAAATATACAATTTTGAAAAATTAAATTAAATTAATTTTGAACAGATATAGGAATTCTACTATTTCTAAGAGTTAATTTGACTTCACTTGCTGGATTAAAAGGTCTTAGTATAGTTGAATGAACAATTTCTGATTTCTTTTTAGTTAGAGGATTAGGTTTATCAATTTCATAAGTAACTTCAGAATATTGCTTTAGAATTTTGTAAGGTCCTGAAAAATGGAGCAGAAAGTTTACGTGTATTAGGATATTGAAATTCTTCATACATTACTAAATCACCTATTTTAAAATTACTAAATTTAAAATGAGTATCATATCTTTCTTTATTTACATTATAGTAATCATCAGATCCTTTTTGAGCTACAAAGGCTGTTCACACATTTTTTAGACGACGTATATTGTATTCACAAAACTAAATTACATAAAATTCTTGTGTTTTAAATGTTCTATTTGACATCCCTTATTCTGAACTATCTTTCGACACCGCAATTTCCAGGATAATAATGCCTTTTGAAGTGGCAGAAGAGGTATTCTATCCCATTCCTCCCGAACAGCTTTCCGGAGTCCTGTTAGGGTTTTGGGACAACGTTTGGATAATGCAGTTTTTAAAGTTCGAAAGCACAAAACTCCATAGGTGACACATCGGGAGATTTAGTAGGGATATCAGTGAAGGGTATGGCTTTGATACCAGTTTTTTGTTCCATTTCTTTTAGGAAATTTACAGTGGATTTTGATGTGTGACTGCTAGCTTTGTCCTGATGGAGTCTCACAGATTGATGGCACTGTGGGTAAAGCGATGGTATTTCATTCAAAAAAATTGGCGATAAAATATGTTCCTGATAGTATTTATAATTAATCTTGACATTTTTTTGCACTCTCTTTATTTTTAACTTGACATTATAAGAAAAACCAGCAACAATCATGAATCCCTTAGAAAAACTTTCTTTCGATTCTTTGAACCATGTACTTAAATTTTTTCTCCTCTTTTATGATAATAAACGGCTCTTTTTTTGTTACAATCATTTAAATACACCCATGCTTCATCTATTGTGACAATTGTTTTCCATTTTTCTTTGGATAAGTGTTTCTCATATAGAATTCTGCAGCGTGTCCTGCGTTGAGCGATATGTTTTGGAAGAAGACGATGCACATTGCTTTTTTTCGCTTTCTTAAGATTTAAATCAACGTATATCATTTTTTTTACAGTGGACAAAGAGCATTTTAATGATTTTGCAACTGTTCTTTGACTAGGGGGATTTTCTTTTAACATTAAACAACGTACCTTTGCAATTGTCGAAGATGCCCGTTTTTTCCTTGGATACTTGTTTGGAATTTTTGTCCCACTTGAGGTTCCAGTTTGACGGTTTTTTTTCCCCTTTCTTATTGATGATATTACCTATCGACGCTTTAGATATCACAAAACCATGACTCTCACATAGTTTTTGGACAACGGATTATGCATATGTCTCTTCGGAAAGAGCGTAAATGTAGCCTTCGAACCACTGCTTTGTTAAATTCGCCATTTTGAATAAAAACAAAACTTTCAAGCCACAGACGATAATGTTGACTTTTAAAAACATAGTACAATTGCAATTACTTCTTTTGCAGGAAACGAGTTTTTATTACCGCTTACCAAAATCGTCTGAAAAATGTGCGAACAGCCTCTGTATTTTTATAGCTTCTTCTATTGGTGGATATAATTCTTGATTTCGAATTAAGGAATCATAAGGTAATTTTCCATACATTAAGTACGATGGTGGGAATTTTCCTACAGAATGAGGGGTGTTATTATATTCTTCAGGGGTGTTATTATATTATATCTACGTGAGGTAATAATTTTGTCCATACAATATTACCTTGATAAGACTTTCTCAGGACTTGTATTCCTCTTTACTTGCTTTGGAAACATTAACTGTCCTGATTCGGAACAGGGAGCTTACTAAAGCTATGTTCAATAAATTGTGAAGTAGACAATACACACGGGAAGGGTATACGAAACCCTTTATTTTTCTCTCTTTACAATGATTTCCGGAACTTCGGAATACAGAGACCAACCATTTGTGGTCTGAACGTAAGAATATAAAAATATTAACTAAAACTGTAACTAAACTAACTTTGGATTAATAAACAAGTGCCTAACTAAAAGATTGGCCGTTAATTAACAAAAAGCCGTATGTAGTACAGAGAGCTGCTAAAACTACGATACGTTTAAAATTATCACGAGGATTAAACCTCTGGCCTTGAAGGCAACCAGCAACCGAGTAAAACTACTATGGCAAGCGGCCTGCTTCTAATAACTTCTTCCTCTCTCTTGCTTGGCAAAAAGTCACAACTTAAGTACATGGCGTTAGCAAGACAAATTTGCATAAATAAGTTAAAAGCTTTTAATTCTGGCCGGAAGTAGAAAATAAGAAGTGATAGTAAAGATTTAAAATAAAATAAATGTTAGTGAAACTTGGGATCCTTACATACTTCCCGCCAGAGTTAATTAGTTTGAAACTGAGGTCTAAAACGACCTTGTTGAAAACTTTTAGCTCTAGAATCTAACGCGAGGCCAATCTTTTACAAACATTTCTCACTAGAAAGTAGAAATTAAAAAAAGTCGTTTTTACATTATCAACTCCTTGGACCAGATTTTTCATCTGTACTGCATCTAAACAGGAGTTCTTAGTTGAAATCTGGTTCCTTCCAGAGATCTGGAAGGAAAACTAGTTTAATGAAATGTTACACAATTAAATGGCAAGTAACACGAATACTTATATTTCTCTTTTAACATTCTTATTTCATTCATGACGTTATTTAATTATCTCCCCGTGCTCTCTGACATGTGTTGTAAAGGAAAACACCAAACACGAGCGTGTCTATGTACAAGTGTTCAACACTACCGCCTGCAATCAAAACACTAACGTGTTAAAATTCAACATAACAAGACCTCAGAACACACCTTATATTCATCTCTGAACCCTGAGGTACTATTCTGAAAAGTGGCTAACCCTGAAGTGTAGCGTCAGAGAGCCTAACTACATTTATTCAACCTTTAACACATATTCACAATAATTTGCTCTTTTTACAGTCACACGAATAAGTAAAAATTTTTTGGCATTACTCTAATATTTTCACTTTTAACATATCACAGTATTTCTTAATTTTTAAAATAACATTCCACATTGTATATAAGGACATATTAACATGCCGTTATTTTACGCATTTTAAAACATACATTAGTAGTACATTGTTAACTTCTATTCTTTTCCAAGCAAGTGCCAATTCTTCTACATTGAAATACTCCATTTCAAAAGTCTTTCAGACTAAAACTTCTTTCTTGACAGAATCTTTTAAATAAAATTTTATACAATAATTTTTACAATTTTCTTAAGGTACCTTTCTCAAAGATTATCAATGCTTTTACAATATTCAAGTATTTACACATTCCTATTATACATTAATTTTAGTTTTACTCGCGAGTAATTGAAAAACATAATAACAAAATAGGTAAAACTCATTTTTCGCCTTTTTGGCGATAAAGGTAGGCCTCACATGAGGTAAAACTTCTTGAATTCTGCCACTTGCAGTAAGAATGAAAAATTAACTTAAGGTTTCAAAGTAACATAAAGTTTTACTTATCTTTGTGATATTCAGACATCCTTTTTTCTGCCCAGGCTTGGAAAGTGGCGAAGACTACAATCTGGTTGATCTTCCGTCTTGTGCGGGTTCGCCCTTCTGTTCCTTCCTCCATGAACTTTCTTTTCCTTCCAGTTCGGTTACCCTTGAAGACCTTCTTTTTAGCTTCTGCCTGTAGTCTCGGCAGTTTGATGGCAGCTGGTCTTGGCGGAACCGGGACAACTCTCTCTCGTTGCTGGCTGTTCAAATTTTTCTTGTTTCTTTGCCTCTGCAGCTCGTGTTCCTTCATCAATTCGTCGAAATTTGATGCGTAGACTCCTATCCGATGGGTAGATCTTCCGTTTTGGAGCCGTGTTATAGTTGCTGTCATTTCTCCTGGCTTTCTTTGCATTCGTCGTACTTCTCCCTTCTTCATTCTGGGGGTGGTCGTGAACTCTCTTTTCTGGTCGGTGGAACGGCTTCTTTTTCTTGTTACCTTCAATTTTCCAACGGGGGAACTTTCTTTTCAACTGCTCCTGTCTAATAATGGCTTGACCTTGTGATTGTCGTTGTTCCACCTCTGGAGCTTGTGCCTGCCGTGCTGGATCCTGCAAAAGATCTTTAAATATTGGCATTTTATTACGATTATAGAATGGTTTTATCTGGTCAATGTTTGCGGTGCAGGTTTCACCATTCCTGGCTTTTAACACCACTACAGCCTGAGTTATTTTTTCTATGACATATGGTCCTTCAAATCGTGGATAAAATTTGGCAGTTTTATCTTCTGGTGCTGAAGAAAGTGAATGCTTAATTTTTAACACTTCATCTCTTACTTTATAAGTTACTCCCCGTCGTTTCATATCATAATAAAGCATCTGTTTTCTCTGTTCTACTTCAGTGTTCTTTTTTGTTTCTTTAATTAATTTTTCTATATCGCCCATTTTAAATTCTGGGGCTCTTTGTTGAACATAAAATAATTTATCTAACGGCGTTATAATCTTTCTGCCTAAAAATAACTCAGCAGGAGTTTTGCCCGTCGTATCATGTTTTGCGGTCCTAAGGGCGAAAGCTAATTCATTGACATAGTTATCCCAGGTTTTATGAAAATTTTTAACATAACTACGGATAATTTTCACTATATTTCTATTGACCCGTTCCGCTATATTTGATTGCGGCCGATACGGGAACATTTTTAAATGGCGTATGCCCAGTTTTTGGCACATGTCTTCAAATACATTACTTACAAATTGAGGACCATTATCCGATATAACTTTTAGGGGCGCCCCGTATTTTAAAATATATTTATTTAAAATAGAATCAGTAACTACTTTTGCGGAGGCTCGTTTTAAGGGAACAATTTCGGTCCACTTACTAAAATGATCAACCATAACAAGGAGATAGCGACTTTTATTTAACTGACTTTTTGGGAAAGGGCCCAATAAATCGATGCCAATTATTTCATTTTGAAATTCGGATTTAATGCTATTTAGAAACCGGTCCGGGCGGAAATTAATATAATTAACTGCTTGACATGTTGGGCAGGACTGGACATACGCCCTTGTTAACTTTTGCAGCTCAGGAAAATAAACTGCTTCGCGTAAGCGTTGGATGGTTTTCGGAATACCAGCATGAGAAGCTAATGGGTAGTCGTGTTACTCCTGCAGTATATTTAATCTAAGACTAGCTGGGATAACAGGTCGAAATTCGTTGTTGGAATTCGTAGTTTTTGTATAAAATAATAGACCATCTATTAGTTCGTAATGGGCCGCCCTATTTCTTATCGCCACAATATCTTGGTGGCTAAAATTTTCAGGATCCTTTAAATACTCATAAATGTTTTTAAATTCAGGATCCTTACCCAGTTCGGTTATTACAGTTTCTCGGGAATGTATCGTACATGCTGTGAGCATTGCCACCTTTACAGTATTACCTTCTTCATCTACTTTTATTCTGGATAGGGCATCTGCTACGATATTTTCCTTTCCGGGGGTGTGCTTGATTACCAGATTATACTCTTGTAACTTGAGTGCCCATCTTATTAACCTTGGGGATAAGTTTTTCCCTGAGTACAATCTAGTTACCGCCGCATGATCAGAATACACTGTTATTGGCGCCCTTCTAAAATAGACTCGGAACTTTTGCAGTGCTAACAGAACTGCAAGTGCCTCTCTCTCAGTCGCGGAATAATTTCTTTGTGTTTGATTTAAAGTTCTACTAAAAAATGCCACGGGCTGCTGATTTTGCGAAAGTACCGCTCCCACCACATAATCCGAAGCATCCGCTGAAATTTCTAAATTCTCATCGTTCTCAGGAAATTTCAAAACAGGGGCTTGCGTTAATGCTTGCTTTAAATTTTCGAAAGCACTATTGGCTTCGGTCGTCCACGAGAATATTGCCTTTTTCCTTTTTAGTTTTAACAATGGTTCAGCAATAGCTGCAAAATCTTTTATAAAGGACCTATAATATGAACAAAGTCCTAGAAAAGAAGAGAGCTTCTTCGCCGTATTTGGCGGCGGATACTTTTGCACAGCGATTATTTTTTATTCGTCCGTCTCGATTCCTTTCTGAGATATTTTGTAACCTAAATATTTTAATTCAGGGGCTGCAAATTTGCACTTTTCGACATTAACTTTTAGACCGGCCTCATTTAATAATGAAAACACCTGTCTTAAATCCTGTATACATGTTGGTCCAGATTATCACTAGTAATAATGATATCGTCTAAATAGATAAATGTGGTCTTTCCAAGAACAGGCCTTAGCACGATGTCCATACATCGCTGAAATGTCGCCGGTGCCCCTGAAAGGCCAAACGGCATACGCAAGAATGCATTAGTGCCAGACTTTGTTATAAAAGCAGTCTTAGGCACATCTTCCGGTTTAACGCCTATTTGAAAATAACCAGTCGTTAAGTCTAACGTAGTCATATATTTGGTTATGTTCCATAGAAGTTATGTTCCATAGAATTTCTTCAATAATAGGTAACGGATATACCGGATATTTGGTCATGGAGTTTAATTTACGATAGTCAATTTCAAAACGCCACCTTTTCGGATGTGTTACCGGATAGTCATTATTTTTCTTACATAACACAACCGGGCTAGCATAACTACTTGAGATGGGCGTTATGATCTTTTTACGTAACATATCTCGAATGTGCCACTCTATAATTTTTTCTTTATTCTTATCATATCGATATGGTTTGTGGCGAACTGGCAGTGAATCTCCGCTGTCGATGCTATGGTTAGTAACTTGAGTAAATCCGGGAATATCACTAAATAACGAAGCAAATTCACTTACCACTTGTCGAATTTTTTTTGCTCTTCCTTAGGCAGGTGGTCGAGGTTTAACGTCGGTGGTTCTGTTTTTTCTTCTCGATCTGGTTTCATCGTCAGCTTAAGGGACGCTTCGTTAAAATCCAGCGTTGCTTCCGCCTCTGAAAAAAAATCTATCCCTAAAATGACATGTGCTTGTAAATTTTTTACGATAAAAAACATGATCTTTACTTGCTCGTCCTTGATACGAATATATAAGGGTAATTTACCTATGTACTTGCATCTTTCTCCCTGCGCAGCTAACACTGTCGTATTATCCGAATTATATATACGGTATCTACGGAAATACTTCCTAAAAAAATCTTCTGCCACACAGGAACACTGCGCGCCTGTATCCAGGAGGGCGGTGGCTGGGATTTTATTCACCAAAACTTCAATCTTTGGAAGAGTCAAGTTTTTCACAATCATCAATTAAAATCAAGCGTTGCTTCGGCCTCTGAAAGAAAATCTATCCTTAAAATTATATGTGCTTGCAGATTTTTTACGATAAAAACATAATTTTTACCTGCTTGTCCTTAATATGGATATAGAGTGGTATTTTGCCTATGCATTTGCATCGTTCCCCTGGGCAGTTAATACTGTCGTATTATCCGAATTATATATTCTATATTTACGAAAGTATTTCCTAAAAAAATCTTCTGCCACACAGGAATACTGCGCGCCTGTATCCAGGAGTGCGGTGGCTGGAATATTGTTAACCAAAACTTCAATCTTTGGAAGAATCAAATTTTTCACAATCACTGTATTGAGCTTGAAGGAAGAGGGATTTTCTTGGCTTTTGGATTTCCGCACCCTCCCGTCAGCAGAAATCCGTTTTAGTTTAAATTTTGTTTCTCTCTTTCCATGCCTTCTTTTTCCGCTGGCCTTCAGACTTTTTTTCTGGCTTACTATTGAACTGTCGCCGTTCGCTGGTTGTTTTTGGATACTCGGGTTTCCTTGCCCACTGATTCGCTTTGCTTCCGTAGCCGTGTTCTTGACTTTTCTGTGGTCTTGACGCACCAAATTGGCTTCGTTGCTCATACTGGCGTCTTCTTTCAATGTCCGCCGTTCTTCTACTTTCAAACTGGATTGCTAGCTTAAATAACGTTTCCAGTGTAGTCGGATTCCTTAATTCAATAAAGTCTTGTACTTGGGAAAGTAACCTCGGCAAAACCACTTGGATTATCTCAGGATCCGGACGGTTTCCATACAAGAGTTTAAAGACGTGAATTTTTCTTAAAATAAAGGTGGAAAGATTTTCGATTCGTTGCTGATATATGCTGAAGAGTTCCGTTTCTAATCTTGCACGATCTCTTACGACAAGGAAGGCTTTTACTAAGCCAGTCTTAAAATTTTCGTAAGTATAGGTGGAACTTCCCGCTTGACCCAAGAGGCTTCTGCCTATACATTTGAACCAATTAAGCGCGTGGCCCCTCAAAGCGCTGGTAGCTAAGGTGACTTTCTGGAACTCATGTACTGGATACAACATGAAGTGGTCATCCAATTTTTCCAAAAAACTGGTTACCGGTGAGTTTCCATTAAATGTTGCTTCTGGTTTCATCGATGCGTGCATGGTCTGTACGATGTAACCAAATCCTTCCAGGGCGGCAGCTGGCATTTCTGGATTCTGAGCCGCTTCTGCAGGCCGCACAGGTTCTTCTTGAAACTCGGCCATGGTTATTCTTCTTCGTCGGGCGCCACTATCAGGACTGATATTCCTCTTTACTTGCTTTGGAAACATTAACTGATTCGGAACAGGGAGCTTACTGAAGCTATGTTCAATAAATTGTGAAGTAGACAATACACACGGGAAGGGTATACGAAATCCTTTATTTTTCTCTCTTTACAATGATTTCCGGAACTTCGGAATACAGAGACCCACCACTTGTGGTCTGAACGTAAGAATATAAAAATATTAACTAAAACTCTAACTAAACTAACTTTGGATTAATAAACAAGTGCCTAACTCCAAGATTGGCCGTTAATTAACAAAAAGCCGTATGTAGTACAGAGAGCTGCTAAAACTACGATACGTTTAAAATTATCACGAGGATTAAACCTCTGGCCTTGAAGGCAACCAGCAACCGAGTAAAACTACTATGGCAAGCGGCCTGCTTCTAATAACTTCTTCCTCTCTCTTGCTTGGCAAAAAGTCACAACTTAAGTACTTGGCGTTAGCAAGACAAATTTGCATAAATAAGTTAAAGCTTTTAATTCTGGCCGGAAGTAGAAAATAAGAAGTGATAGTAAAGATTTAAAATAAAATAAACGTTAGTAAAACTTAGGATCCTTACAACTTTAGCTTAGATTTCAATCTAGTTATAATCATTTTATTAACACGTTCAATTATACTATTAGTTTGGAGTCTATTTGCTGTAGGCAATAATTGTTTTGTATTATGATTCCTTAGAAAGTGCTTGAATTTTGAAGATGTGAAAGCAGCGTTCTTATCACTTAAAATTTTCTTAGGTACCTGAAGTTGAATAATTTGTCTTTAGCAATTTATATAAGTATCAGTAGTTATACTTTTAGAAGCAAAAGTCCAAATATATCTGGTGGCATGATCAATAATTATGTGAACATATGTTTTAGTAGAATTATAATAATTTAAACCTCCAACAGTATCAATAGTTAATATTTCAAAAGGCTCACTAACTGATGGTAAATTTTGCATTAAACCAAATTTCTTTTGTTTACTTTTCTTATTAAACTGACATACTTCACAATGTTTACAATAATTTCTAACATCTTGAACAATTCCTGGCCAATAATATTGAGGAGATAATAAATTTAGCATATATGACACGCGAATATGACCAAATTCTAGATGTGTTTTTTTTGAAGTAACTTAGTATGAAGAGACATTGGAATTACAATTTTATACAGTCCTTGTTTTTAAATAGTTAACACATCATTCATTTTCTTATATTTAAGATTACAAACATTGTCTAAATTTTGATATTCTTTTATTTCTTCTAATTATAATAAATTAACTTGCAATCTTACATGCTGACAAATAGGGTTTCTAGAAAGCATGTCAGCTTCAACATTAGTGGATCCTTTGTTATATTTTATATCAAAATCATACACAGATAATTTTAAAGACCATCTAAATAGACGACCTGTAGGATGTTTTATATTTTTAAGCCAAACTAAAGCAGCATGGTCAGTATGTACAGTAAAATGATTACCATGTAAATAATAATAAAATTTATCAGTTGCATCAATAATGAATAAACATTCCAGCTCAGTAATTGTCGCGATGTCTATTTTGTTCATAAGATCTTAATTTTCTAGAATGAAAAGCAATTGGATGTAAACTACCATCAGGATATTTTTGTTTTAAAACAGCAATAACAGCTTCTTTAGAGGCATCAACAAATGCATGACAAGAATATTTAGGATTAAACAAAGTTAAAATAGGTCTAGAAATTAATGCATCTTTTAATTTTTGAAAATCTATTTGACATTCATTAGTCCATTTATAGGGGGCTATCTTTCTTAAGTAAATTAGTTAAAGGGGCTCTAATTTTAGCATAATTTTGAGTAAATTTATGATATACATTAATACGTCCTAAAAATCTTTGCAACTCGTTGACATTTTTGGGGGTTTCAATTTTTTAATAAACTCTATGTTTGCATTACTGGCTGGTATTTACCTGCTTGAATTTCATAGCCTAAGAAATTTATTTTTTCTTTAGCAAAATTACATTTAGATTGTTTTAATTTTATATTTTTTTCACATGTATCAAATATTATTTTAATATGGTTTAAATGTTCATCAAAATTTGGAGAAAATACTATAATATCATCAAAATAATTTGAAGTAAATTGAATCTGATTTGTTTAAAATTTGTCGAAGAGCTCTTTGAAAAACAGCTGGGGAATTCTTCCAACCAAAAGGTAATCTAGTAAACTCATAAAGTCCAAAATTGTAGTAAATGCTAATTTTTCAGTATCTTTTTCATTTAATTTTATATGCCAATAGCCTGATGCTAAGTCCAATGTAGAGAAAATTTTTGCATTTGTTCATTGATCTAATACAGCATCAATTCTAGGAATAGGCTCAGAATCAGTTTCTGTAATTTGATCAAGCTTTCTGTAATCAATACACAATCTAGTTTTTGCTTGTTCATCACGCTTATAAGTTACAGGAGCAGCATAAGAACTATAAGAAGGTTTTATGATTCCAGCATTTAACAATTCATCTATTTGTTTTTTAATTTCACTATTATCTTTAGGAGATGCTCTATATGGTCTATTGGTTATTGGTAATTCAGAAGTTAATACAACTTTGGGGGGTTAAATCTTTATACAACCAACACCATATTTACTTTTAGCAAATATATGATTATAACTATTCAACAATTTTTTGTAATTTACTATCAGAACTCTCACTATTTTCAAAATAATTATTAGAATTTTTAGTACCAATATCACTTTTAAATACAAAATTTTCACTATTTTCAAAATATTTACCATGTTGTTCAACAGTGATATCATTTTTACATACAAAATTATTTTGAAACAAATTATTTAATTTAACATTTTTACTTACCTCTTTTCCAAACTGATAAACTTGATAATTATGAAAATTAAATTGTAATTTGAACAATGAAACACAAGGTGAAGATAGTAATAATTAGTTCAAATTAGAATTTACCTCATAAAATATTATATCATTAGTGAGTTTATCAGGTTCAATGTTCCGTCTTACCTTCTTCGGGAACATGCAAGGACTTGACTTAGGACCTGACTGTAGCTTACTAAAGCTATGTTCAAAACTGTGGGAAGTAGACAGGATACACAAGAAGGGTATACAAAACCCTTTATTTTTCTCTATTTACAATAACTTCCGTACTTCGGAATACACAGACCCGCTACTTGGGGTCTAACGTAAAAATATAAAAATAGAACTAAACTCTAATTTAACTTTAAAATAATAAACGTGGAAGATTGCCCTTATATTAACAGGAAGCGTATGTAGTACAGAGAACTGTGAACACTACAATACGTTTAAAAATTATCAAGAGGATTAAAACCTCTGGCCTGGACGGCAACCAGCAACTGAGTAAACTTCTAAGGTATGCGGCCTGCTTCGACTAACTGCTTCCTCTCTCTCGCTTGGCAAAAAGCCACAACTTAAGTACATGACGTTCGCCAGACAAACTTTGCATAAAAACTTTAACGCTTATAATTCTGGCCGGAAGTAGAAAATAAGAAGTGATAGTAAAGATTTAAAATAAAATAAACATTAGTAAAACTTAAGATCCTTACAAGTTTACCTATTTTACATGATATTTTAATAATTTTCTACATGAATCTTACTAGATAGAGAAAATAACTTATTATTATATTTATCTTTTTTGAATTAACTTATTATTATATTTATCTTTTTTTTTTTTTTGATTTCTTGAAAATTTTTATCAATACCCTTAAAAATATTATAAGGTAAAATGTTTATGTGAGAAACTGTGTCGGTAATGGTTGAAACAGTTTGTTGTCTTATTCGGACATTAACTTTAAAATAAAATCATTTCTTTTCTTCACTTTTAGGCACTGTATTATAATAATTTAAAGCCGGATTTCGTTGATACCTAAGTGGCCTATACTGATATTGAAAAGGCCGGGACGGTGTTTGTTGATAACTAAAAGACCTGTACGGAAACTGAGAAGGTCGAGACCTCACACTTCTAAAATTTTGATATTGATGTGGTTGAAATTGATTAGTTTGCTTTGGAGTAATAAATCGGTAGTCACTGGTTGAATTTTCTAATCCATCCAGCGGCACTGACACTGGGAACAATTTTCTCGCGATGTCTATCTACTGTTTTAGTGTACTATTTATTTTCTGGACGGTGAGCAGCATCCTCTGAGCTTCCGGTAATTCTTGGTTAAGTGCCTCAACCATTGTGGAATCGTTTAGTTTCAAAGTAGATCCAAATTTTAATTTGTTACGAAAATTCAAGTCAATATTGTTAAATTTATCGTAAGTAATAGACACCAAATCATTAAAAGTCACTGTCTCTGCACTGGAGAAGTACGTCTGGAAATTGTCTTTCACCACTTCCCAATCTTTTTCTAAGGAGCCTCTTAAGTAAAATGCTAGGGCTTCTCCCCTTAAACATTCAGCAAAGATGAAGGTTTGATCTTTATCCTGAATATTTTTAGCGGCACACTTTTGTTCAAACAGAAGAATGTACTTGTCAATAGGAAAATCACTTTTTGATCCGTCAAAAATTGGAAATTGAAATTTTGCAGCATCAATTGTAAGTGTTGATTCTGTATTTGTTGCCATTTTACTTTTAGATCTTGTATTCATACCAATTTTGAATATGAAATCAACACTAAAATATTTTTCACATTACACTTTATTGAAGAATTTTCACTAATGAAAACACTTCACAGCACACTTGAAAAACGCAGAATTTTGGAGCCGAGGAAAAACAGCAAAGCACAAGCAGCAGATGATCTGCACTGTCCCTTGACCTAATGACGATGAAACTTAACAGCGCATTAAATTAATCCCACGGAACTTTATTCGGCACAGAAAATCCTGTCGACTTAATACCTAACTGTGATATTTTAGGAGTCGTGGTGAAGCTTGGTATCGAAGTTCGGGCATGGCTTTTTGCAGAGTGGTAAGGAGGATATCCAAAGACGACACAAATTGATTTAGCTTTTAATCACATTTTTATTTAATCCAATTAGCAGATCATTTTCCTTTTAAATGAAAACTCTCTAAATTACATATCCACAGTGAATTTAACTAAGTAGGATTGAATTTAAACTTTCTGCGTCATAACTAATTCTAACAAAGGAAAGAAGGATGGACAGAGCAGCGCGGAATCTTGTAGCAGCGATATTAGGAAGCAGTCTGACTGAAAAATGGCGCGTATTCAGTATTTATAGTAGTGGTTACGTAATAGGCTAGCAAATTCTAGAAGGTACTGGTCCAGGGGGAAGATCCTGAATTGCAAAAAGTTAACTAAAGGTTGCGTGTTCGCGTAGACCAAAGCTATCGTATATTTTATAATTTTTCTACAGCTTAATGAGCGAAAATACTGGGCATATTTATATTTTGTTTTCAAAAGAATTGTTTTGTAATTATGATATATATATATATATATATATATATAATTTATTTCCTAAACAGTAAGTTCATACAACATTATATATATATATATATATATATATATATATATATATATATTATAATTGCAAAATTATTAATTAATACTATACAAAATTCGTGACAATTTATATATATGTGCTCGAATTTTGTATATATGTAAATAATTTAGTGAAATTGAAGTATCTTTTGTATAACGTAACATAGAAAGAATGAAGAGGACGAAAAATAAGATTACAAGGGGAAAGACAGTTTAACTACATTAAAGCTAGATATCGCCAAGCTGGCAATGGTTTTGTCGACTACCGTGTTTACCCGCGTAGTAGTGGCACTTTTTTTAACCAATATTTCATTGTGAAAGTCTAGGTGCGACTATTAGACGGGGAAATCTACTACACAATATTGTATACTTTTGACGATTTTTTTGTGCACTATTACGCGAGTAGAAACGGTAAATTTTGCGGCAAATTTGGCGAGAAATCGCCACGAATCCCCAAACTTGACGACTATTTGGCGACATTCTGTCCCGGTCCCTGTATAACTGTAATTGGTGCTGTACCTGAATAACTGCAATTGATCTCTGAATGTAATTACAACCATGACCAGCCATTCTATGTAACTTTCATCGTATATGCTTTTCACTAATTACGAGAAATGGAAGGTACTATGGATTTCTCAGTGGCCAGGAGAAAACTATGACTGGAGAGAGTATTAGTTTCTCAGTTTGTTAGTCCAGAGTTTAATTCGGAGTACTGAGAGTTTGAGTATTGAGTTTAACCTTTTTAGTAGTTTGAAGTGATCAATACTGATTGTGCTCTGACGTACTGAGAAGAGCTGTACGAGTACTTCTGTAGAAAAATTTAGAACTGCAAAGTGTATCTTTTGAGGTATATAAATTTTACCAAGCTGTCATTGGTTTTTGTATGCATTCAACCCATTACGAACGCGTGTGCACTCAACAATATATGTATATGTATATATATGTGTGAAAGTTCTTTTTCGTAGCACGAGTTGTGCTACCAAAAAAAGCCACTACTTGTGGCGATGTAAATTAATCAATAACAGGGTCTTGAATTTAAACGTTGATAAAAGTAAATTTTAAAAGAGACCATTTGGGCAACCGCTAAAATCTGAACCTTTTCAGATTTTATCTAACCTTTTTTCACATTTTTAAATTAATTTTTTTTTTACATTTAAAGCATATTCTATTTTTTTTATTTTACTCTATTAATTTTTTATACCTTAATTTTTTGAGGTTCTAGATTATAATCGGAGGTTTTTCTGATTGCAGACCCCAATTCATGTCTTTTTATGAGCGATAATTTTAATTCTACTGACTGCCTTAACTAGAACTTTTGCCGTCTGAAGTGGTCCCTGAGTTTATTGCCAGGAACGGTCCTTGATAGACATACAAATAACTACAAGAAAATGTTGAAATGTAAGGAAATAAATTAAAGACTCTACGTCTGTTTCTTTAAAAAAGTTAACTTCAACGTTTTAAAATTATATTTTTATTTTTATTTTATTCACAAAACCATTGATGACATTGTAGAGGTCTATTGGACTACTCTTGCTGTTACGTAAATTTAAAAAAAAGTTGTTTTTTTTTAATGCAAAATAAACTTTTATAATTCTTAAATACTTCTGAAATGATTGTTATCTAGAAAACGCTTCTAACAGCTAACAACAATTGAGAGCAAAATCCGTGCTGATATTAACAATATTTGAAACTTTGTTCTGGAGATTTTATTTTAGAATGAACTCCAAAGTATTCCAAAGGACTTCTTTTCCAAAATATTCTAAAGGGCTGCTTCGTTTTCGTTAGCATTAACGGAAATAAAACTCTGGAATTCTCCCTTCTTAAGAATGGATTCTTTCTTGTTAATGTCAATGTGATCATAATTTAGTTGACACTCATAATTCGCATTCAAAAATTTCGACAGAATAAAAGTATGTAGTTATTGAAATCACGCGTGGTTTTTTTTTTTTTTTTTTTAAATATTTTATCTGGAGTAAAAATTCGTTTTCTTCTCAATTTAATTCCGGATGGCGATTTATAATCTAATTATGCTTTCTCTGGTTGGCGATTTAGAATCTAATTATGCTCTATGATCCACCTGACTAGCCCCTATAAAATAATGTTTCGCGCAAAAAATGCCGCCCCAAAAGATGTGTCGGCCGGGGCGTACTGCCTAGCTACACACTGCTACTTAGGTTGAAAATCTGAAAGGCCATAAGATGACGGTCCCTTTTTTATGACAGGTTCATATCGGTTGCTAGGCAACCGAGGCTTCGAACCGTTTTCTTTGTATAGGCCACGTGCCAAATGGCCTGTGATTGAATTTGCCAATGAAGTTTTATCGCTCTGTCATTAATTTCCGCTTGGCATTTTACAACCATTTTTTTTTTACACAGTTTTAAAATATCTGCAATGATTCGTAAATTTTATTCGAAAATGTGATAAATTTAACCAACCCCGTGAAATCATTAATTCGGTTCCGATCCAGTTAATTTCATGTGTGACCCTTTAGAAAAACAGCTATGAAAAAAATGAAAATTTACACCTTCATTTGATCTTCAAAGCTTACAATCAGTACGCACAAAAAGGGCAAATAGTTCCAAATATCGCTAAAAAGTGCTCTGTGAAATACTAGAAACAAATTTGAAAGCTTACGTTCTGAACCACGGTCTATAAGTTGAATAAAAATATAACAGTGTAATTCAGTATTCTTGATGCCTTTTTCAATCAGTCTCAAAACTCTATCGGGCATTCTAAAGATATCTTGTTTTTAAATATTGATCTAAAAGGATAAAAAAATAAATTGTTGTGTAGGTCATCTTGTTAAGAAAATTTAATATTGATATGGCAAACTGAGAAAAGACTGAAAAAAATTAATGCCAAAACTGACTTTTTCTGTCATAAAAAAGTATTTAGCAATACCTAACACTCTATCGGAAATTCTGAACATACACTGTTTTCAAAAAAGTTCTGAATTTGTAGTAAAATTTTATGTGGTTTAAGTGCAAAGAAAGCAGTGTTTAATAATAAAGGTAAAAAGACAAGAAAATTTGTATCCGCAGTGAGTGATTCCGAAAGCGGAATAGTAAACTGAGAACACAACAGAGCATAACAAACCCTCCAGTGTGACATTAAAATCTGAATCCTTTAAAATTTTTTCCATCATCTTCTTCCTCTCCCTCCCCGAATTTTAAATGGTTGACTAAAATCGAAACCAAGCTGCTTGGCGACTTAATCTCTTACTTCGCGACATTCCTCTGTCACTTGACAGTTTCTACATTCAACTTTGAGTTTATTAAGCGACTTAACTTCAGTTTAAAAAAAATGTCTGTAAGATTGATCATATTAACCGAAATGTGTTGTCAATTTTATGTTATTGTGTTATATTGTGTTATTATTTTGCGCGTTGTGTATTATATTGTATAATTACGGTGAGTATTTATTATATTGTATTATTGTGTAACAGTGTTATTAATTATATTAACGGAACATAAGCGAAGTATTTTCCATGTTTTTTATACAAATGGCTTTCGATCGTTTGGTAACAACATCCGAATGGTAACATTAACCACGATCACGATAAGAGACGTAATAGGTGCAAAGTATTTTAAAACTCGCTTCATTCTAGATTTTTCTCTTCCACAATATCTGTGGAGGAAAGAAAACGGTCACTTACAGTCACGTGAGTATTTTAATTGTGTTGGCGTGACTTCCAAAGGAATTGATGTAAGATAAAGATCTCCACAAAAATTCCACGAGAATTGTAATTGTGTCTTTCTACGCGAAATTCACGTGACAATATCTCCGAACGACTAGACCGGTCCGAGTGCACACCACCGCACGCGAGGTAGTGAAAAATGTTTCTGTATTTTGGGTTCTAAAACAACAGGATACACGTACGTTTCAGCACATGCAATGTTAGCCGAGGTAAGCGAATTCGAAAAGCAAGTTTAGAGACAGATAATTATAATTCATAGCTCTGTGCTGAGAATTATAATTAAGATCGTCAGTTTCGAGTGAAGGAGATTGCCGAAAGGGAGTTTGTATTCTGGTCTTGGAGACAGAGAAGTAAAATCCACAACATAAATAAGGTGTTAGAAGATTATTAGGTTCTGTAATCTAATAATCTTAGATTAGAAGATCAATTAGGAAATTATTAACTTGTTGAATCTAATAGTCTTAAATCATTAAGTCCTGGAATCTAATAAACTTGGATCAGAAGATTAATTACAAAATGACTCAGTTGTGGAATATAACGGTCTTAATTTAGAAGATTATTAGGCTCTGAAATCTAATAATCTGAAATAAAAAGATTAATTAGGAGATTATTAAGTTTTCGAATCTAATAGCCTTAGATAAGATTATTAAGTTCTGGAATGTAATAATCTTAGATTAAAATATTGTTAAGCTCTGTAATCTAGCTGTTTTATATAAGTAAGTACTGGAATCTAAAAAATCTTAGATTAGAAAATTAATTATTAGAGCATTAATTTATAGAATCGAATAGAATTAATTAGATCATTAAGTTCTGGAATCTAAGTATCTGAGATCAGAAGATTAAATAGGAGATTATTAAATTGTGGAATCTAATAATCGTACATCAGAAAATTATTAGGTTCTCGGATCTAATAATCTTAGATTTGAAGATTAATTAGGAAATTATTAGCTTGTGTAATCTAACAGTCTTAGATAATTAAGTTCTGGTATTTAGTAATCTTAGATCAGAAGATGAATTAGAAGATTAGTAAGTTGTGGAATCTAATTGTCTTAGATCAGGATTTTGTTAGGTTCTGGAATATAATAATTTGAGATTAGAATATTAATAAGGAAAGTATACTATATTGTGGAATCTAATAGCCTTCAATAAGTTCTGGAATACAATTATCTTAGATTAGAAGATTAATTAGGGGGTTATAATAGTCGCCGCTTGATTATGATCACGTTTGTCTACGGCTATTTTGATACCCTTAACAGAATGATAACATTAAAAAGATAGAAAAATATACGTCAAAAATAGAAACGATGTTGAACTAATATACAATAAATACAATCAGAAACATATAAATACTCTTTCACTAAGATTTCTGAAAATTTTTTGACCGATCCTATATCCCTAATCTTAATACTCGGAAGTCATCTCTCACTGGAAGAAAACTTGCAAATGTAAATTTTAAAATTAGGCAAAAAATTAATTAGTTTGATGTAGATATTTTCGGAGAATGCTTTTTCAAGGGAAAAACATTCTGCAGAAAATTTTTCGCTTCAAAATCCATCTGATCTGCTGATGGCCCTCAACAACTTAATATGCAGTTATTGATAGCCTGCATCAAACTAAAGTTTCTTTTTCTTTTCTTTTTTATTTAAGCTCTTAGTTTCGAAACGTGATTTTGCATTGTTTCACTTCTCATTCGAGTTTATCGCTATTAGAAAAAAATCTGATGTGTACATGACTTTCTTGTACGCCGTATTAAACTATACACACTTTTTTTGCATTTCATTTAAACTTATTTCCTGGAATTTCATTAGAGATATATTTCTCGTTCAAATAATTCGGTTCTCACTTCAAGGGAAAGCAAGAACTCAAAATATCTTTATTACAATCTGAAACATATAGAAGAACATAAAACCCCCAAATACAGTTAAAACTGTTAAATATTAATTTTTACAATTAGAGTTTCTATGCAAAAACAAGCAATTCGGCCAGCAGGCAAGAAGGCAGATTTTTTGGAGCACAAAACTGAAAATTTACTTTTGGTCCCACTCGGCAAAAAGACACTGAAGGTGTGAAACTGACTTAATTCACTATTTTGCTAAGTTCCGAATGTAAACAAATGACTGCTCCGTTACGCTTAGTTGCAAAACAACTTTTAAATTATTGATAATTCTGCAACTATTGTATGCAGATTAACTAAAAGCATAAAAACCTTTACCGAAACTTAAGAACAACATAATTCAGTCACTTTTAAAGCAAAAAATGCACAATTTATCAACATATAAAAAAAAACCTGAGCTCACCAAGCCGAGTAACAGAGAAAGGTATATATATTGTTACCAAATGTACAGGCGCGGTAAGATAACTTCGCCCCAAACCAGTTTTAGGGTTGCTATAAAATAGCAAGGAAGGCAGGGTTGCCACATTTGGCAAGAAATCCCCCATTTGGCTATGTATGGCGACACAATTGGCGATATGCCATGGACGGATGAAGAACCTTCTGGAACGAATTCTTACCGGTTTAGCCCACAATGTTCTCGAACACAAGCCGAAAGCTGTATAAACCCTGCTGGCCCGCAGTCAGTGTGTGCCTCGTCTAGCGAGCTGATAGTCAGTCATTGAGCGAGTGCCTCGAAGTCTAGCGCCGAGTTGGTCGTCGAGTGCATCGAAGAGTCTCTTAGTGTATCGCGGTTAGTGCATCATCGAGAGAGTGTGTTAAGCTCCGGGAACGACTGAACCGAAGAGTCGGGAGCTGTGCTCTGTGTGTCGTCAAGTGCATCGCGAGTTGTAGCGTGGAGAGTCTCTAGAGTACGTGGAGTTACCCTGAAAATAGCCCAAGAGAGGTAGGTATTAGTGGCCTCCTCATTAGTAGATCTTTCGAAAGATTTCGTTGATGCCGTTAAGGATGCGGGGCAAATCCTGTGAGAGTGGCGAATATTATCCAAAAACCTTTTGGAGAAAAAAATCCTTTTGGAGAAACATCCAAAAGGGTGAAGTGCTAGCAGCATGCGCTCCAGTTACTTGCGTTTACAAAGCCCCACTTGAAATTACGACTGAGGCAACTAGTAAATTAATTGAAGAAATTCTGCAGAAAGCAAATTTAACCCACGAACAAAGACGTGCGGCAGAAAAATCAATTAAAGAATTTGAAGATCTATTTTCTAGGACATCCAGCCATCCAGCAATGTCGGCCGCACAAAACTGACGCAACATCGAATTGATACGGGGAATCACTCTCCGATAAAGCAGCATCCCAGACGTCTACCATTCGCAAAACTGGAAGATGTTGGAAAATCTGCTGAAGGAGATGCAAGAAAATGATATCATCGAACCATCCACAAGTCCATGGGCATCTCCTATAGTTCTTGTCTGGAAGAAAGATGGCTCGACAAGATTTTGTGTCGACTATCGGAGACTAAATAATGTCACTAAGAAAGATAGTTATCTTCTTCCCAGGATTGACGATACTCTAGACTCCCTATCAGGACACAAGTGGCTTTCCACTCTGGACCTCCAGAGTGGATACTGGGAAGTGGAAATTCATCCCGATGATAGAGAGAAAACTGCGTTTACTACAGGTAAGGACTCTGGCAGTTTAAAGTTATGCCTTTTGGACTCTGTAACGCCCCTGCAACATTTGAACGCCTGATGGAGGCAGTGCTTCGTGGTCTATCTTACGAATCCTGTCTGGTCTACCTAGACGACATCATTATAGTGGGCCGTACTTTCAAGGAACACCTAGGAAATATCAGGAAGGTGTTCCAGAAATTGAGAGATGCCAACCTTAAACTGAGTCCTTCGAAATGCAAGTTGTTCCGCAGTAAAGTTACCTATCTCGGGCACGTCATCTCTTCCGAAGGTGTCCGCACACATCCAGAAAATGCGTCGGTCGTTAAGGATTGGGAACGTCCTGTGGATATTCATCAACTATGGAGCTTCCTGGGACTCTGTACTTGTTACAGAAGATTCGTGAAGGGGTTCTCCAACATCGCGAGGCCTCTGCATAAATTAACAGAAAGTAAACAAAAATTCTTGTGGACTAAGGAGGGCGAGAAGTCCTTTAATCAGCTGAAGGCGTCATTAACATCTACCACCGTGCTCGCGTATCCCCAAACCGACAAACAATTGATATTAGACACAGATGCAAGCAACGAAAGTGGGGATGCTGTCCTTTCTCAAATGATTAATGGTCAAGAGCGAGTAATAGCCTATTGGAGTAAGTGCTTTTCCAAACCGGAAGGGAATTATTGCGTCACCCGTAAAGAATGCTTGCTATCGTAAAGGCTATAGAACATTTCCATAATTATCTCTATGTCAGAAAATTCTTATTGCGGACTGACCATGCTTCTCTAACCTGGCTACTGAATTTAAAAATTCCCCAAGGATAAATAGCCAGATGGATTCAAAGACTCCAGGAATATGACTTTGAGATAAAACATCGTAAAGGCTCTTCCCACATAAATGAGGATGCTTTATCTAGGAAGCTTTCTCCTGCACACTGCAGGCATTATTCAAGAGCCGAGGCTAAGTACGGGTTGGCGACTCCGAGTATCCGGAATGTAACATCTTCAAGAGCAACTGATCCAGGTCCTTGGAGTGATGAAAAAATTAGTGAAGACCAATTAGCGAATCCTGACATTAGGCCAATAACAGAACTGAAGGAATCATCCAGTACAAAATCCAAGTGGCAGGACATTTCCATTTTCAGTCCTACAACTAAAAGGTACTGGGCTCTCTAGGATTCCCTCCACTTCCGAAATGGAGTCTTATATCGACTATGAGAAAGCAACGATGGAACTAAGAAGAGACGGCAGCTGCTGCTACCTCGAAACCGAATACCTGATGTTCTGAAGGAAATACACAGCAGCTCAACAGGAGGGCATTTTGGCTATATTAAGACACTAAACAAGGTCCGAGAGCGCTTCTTCTGGAGGTCGGCGAGAAACGATGTTGAGAAGTGGTGCCGATCTTGTGATGTTTGCGCAGCCAGGAAGGGACCGTAGGGACGTAGCCGAGGAAGGCTGCAGCGTTACAATGTAGGAGCGCCTTTCGAGCGAATTGCCCTCGACATACTTGGACCTTTTTCTCGGACCACGGATGGCAACAAATACATCCTCGTTGTCATGGATTACTTTACGAAGTGGCCCGAAGCTTACCCATTTTCAGATCAAGAGGCTGTCACGACAGCTGAAGTTCTGTTACAGAATTGGGTGTCCAGATTTGGGACCCCCTCCAGATTCATTCCGACCAAGGCAGGAACTTCGGCTGTGTTTAAAGGACTCTGCGACTTGTTGGAAATCAAGTAAACGCAGACGACCCCGTTACATCCGAAGTCTGATGGCATGGTGGAGAGGTTTAACCGTACAATGCTGAACCACCTCTCGCTCATGGTTTCCAAAAGCCAAGACTGGGATCGCAAGCTGCCGCTGTTCCTGCTTGCTTACCGTAGTGCCGTCCACGAAAGCACCGGCTATTCTCCATCACAGATGCTCTTCGGTCGCGTTCTCCGTCTGTCACCGGCTATTCTCCGTCTGTCAAATGACCTGCTCTTCGGCCGCCCTCCGGATGTACATTCGCCGCCTGATGAGTACACACAAAACCTCCAGGCCCGGTTGGAAACTGTACACAGGCTTGCTCGAGAGCGGATCGACATCTCGACGGACAGGATGAAGAAGAGATACGACGCATAAGCCACCAACATCAATACCAGAAAACGACAATGTGTTGTGGAATCCAAGTCGTTGTAAGGGCGTTTCTCCCCAACGGCAGTCGCATTGGAAGGGTCCCTATACAGTCCTCAACAGATTGAACGTCGTCGTGATACGGATCCGTAAATCCTCCAATTCCAAACCCAAGGTCGTTCATTATGACAAATTAGCCCCATACTATGGCCATAGTCCTTAGTGCTTGTCATTCTTAGGGGTACCTTCTTAGGGGTACCCATAATTCTTGTGCATGAGTTTTCTTACCTAGTTTCTGTGTAAATTTTGTATGTAGTGTAAATGTTTGTTTCTTTAGTTATGTTATTTGCTTGTTCTATTATCTTTTGATTGTATCGAATTTGGCTTCTGACCAAGTGTTGCATTCCCAGGACGTGCAGTCCTTGGGAAAGGGCAGTGTTACGAAATGTGCAGGCGCGGTAAGATGGCTTCCCCGCAAAGCAGTTTTAGGGTTACCATAAAATAGCAAGGAGGGCAGGGTTGCTCCATTTGGCGACAAAATTGGCGATATGCCATGGACGGATGAAGAACCTTCTGGAACAAATTCTTATCGGTTTAGCCCACAATGTTCTCGAACACAAGCCGAAAGTTATATAAACCCTGCTGATCCGCAGTCATTTAGTGTGTGCCTCGTCTAGCGAGCTGATAATCAGTCACTGAGCGAGTGTCTCGAAGTCTAGCGCCGAGTTGGTCGTCGAGTACATCGAAGTCTCTTAGTGTATCGCGGTTAATGCATCGTCGAGAGAGTGTGTTAAGCTCCGGGAACGACTGAACCGAAGAGTCGGAAGCTGCGCTTTGTGTGTCGTCGAGTGCATCGCGAGTTGTATCATGGAGAGTCTCGAGAAGACGTGGAGTTCCGAGAACGACCGAGCAGAGTCGGGCGCTGTACTCTGGTGCTTTGCAGTGAAGCTGTCTCCACCGTTATTGCATGACAGTGTGACACGTTATTGCATGACAGTATAAACACGCTGATTGTCCCAGCGGATTTATAGTAAATCTTCGACAACTGTAATAGTGTTTTGGAGCTGTCCTGATTAATATTAATAAATAAAGTGTGTTTCGATACTTTATCAAGTGTCGTCGTTATTCACTCCAAATCCACACGAACCCCGTACGAACGTAAAGGAAGAAAATAACGTAACAACTGGTGTTAGAAGAAAATAACGCAGCAATACATATATATACTTTTGGCGCTGCTGATTGCAACCAAAAAGACAGTGCACAACTACATGTTATAACAATCCCACGTACAAAATTTCAATGTTCTGAGACTATTCGTTTTTGAGTTATGCGAAATGCATTCATACATACGTATGTACAGACGTCATGAAAAAGCTCTTGTGAATCCATTTTAAAACCATTTTTCAATTTGTTTTGAAAAACAGAGACCCTTATTCTGTCCGTACATACAGATATCATGCAGAATCATGCAGAAACATTGTTTAGGTGGATTCGAGACCGGTCCAGATGGGTATTTTCATTGAAATATGATATCCGAAATTTTTAGGGAATACAGTACTTCCTTTACTTCGTACAAGGAAGTAAAAAGTAAAGCATGCGTTTTTCACATTATTCTATGTGTTATTAATTAGCAAACCAAACTACTAAAAAGCGACAGTGCAGTTCTTAAATATAATAATAATATTTTTTTTTTACTTTTAAATAGGATTGATTTAAATAAAAATGTATATTATTCATGATATATCTATATAAAAACATTCAAAATTTTCTAAAAATTACATTACATACTCTTTTTTACTTTTACATATGAGAAAGATATGTAACGTTCATATGTTATTCTAAATTAAAAATTTAATTATTAATTGATAAACGTTATTTAACTTAAAAAGGCCCTTTGGGGATCGTTAACATTTGAACCCTTTCAGATATTTTAAAATTATTATATCATTTAAAAAATTTATTTATTTATTTATTTATTTATTTATTTATTTAGTGTAGTTTTAAATGATGGACTAAAATCCAAACCAAACTGATTGGCGACTTAATCCCTTAGTTGGCGACATTTCTCTGTCACCTCGTAAATTTTGATATGAAGTTTAGACAGTTAGAGAAGATTATATTGTTATTTATTTATTTATTTTTACACATTTCTAATTTTTAGTATTTCTAAGAAGAGTTACATAATTTTGGAAAGTCTACAATAATAATAATAATAATAATAATAACTAATTTTTGAAACGTATCGAGTGGATTTAAAATACGGTTATTAACATTTTTTGAAGATTTTTGTTCCCATTCCTTATAATAGCTCAAAATGTATGTCACATTCCTTTTAAAGTAAAATGCTTTGAAAAGCTACTTCCATTTATACCATCATAAAAGCAAGTACATTGTTTTCCCTCGATCCAGCCCCTGTTGAATTTTAAAGGGGAAAGGAAAAGATTCCTTTTGGTTCGCGGAATTCGTTTGTTGGAGCTCGAGTCGACAGCTGTCATCTGGAAGAGGCGGGAATCTCCTTTGCAATGCATGGATCTGCCATTATGTCATTGAATTCGATTTTGTATTGGCAGACGATAATATGATCTGCATCACAGAGACATAAATTCATTTGTATCGAAACATCTAAGAAAGAAGTCTTTTTGTTTTCTACTTCAAGATGATATTGTTTCCACTGCCATTGTTTCCATTGTCAATCACTGATATACAAGATCTTCCGATTATTTTATTTTTTTAATAATCTAGCTAACTGACGCAAATTAAAATACTTCAGGTTAATTAATAAAAGATGCTTCAAACGCAAAGGATTTCAACAGTTTTTTGCTCCATGCATACCATTTACCATTGTTGAAACATCATTCGCTCCTCCTTTCCTAAACTCGGAAAAGTATATATTTATCACAGTTATTTAGATTTAGATTATTTTTAGGATGTTTTATAAATTAAATAACAAAATATATAGAAAATGTTCGTAAAGACCAAAATTTGAATAAAAGTAGTTTTTTGCAATCATGCTTAACATATACATAGATATATATAAAACTAAATACTTAACAACTATATAAATGGCTGATCTCATTTCCCCCTTTCTAAACATTTCCAAATTCCATTTTTTGCCAACTTGACAACGAAATTCGCCATGGAGAAATTTGATAATGAACCATCAAATTTCACCAATGGCCCTTACGTATGAAATTTCTTATACCTCGCCTTCAAACTGAGCAATGTTTACAATTATAAAGCCATTGCGTTGAGAATTAAAAGACCTCCAGTTCTATGAAACAAACAAGAGTTTAAATATGAGACATGTGGCCACAAATCAGATACAAATACAAAAAAAAAAACCTCCATAAAATTGCCATTCTAAGAACAAAAAATAAATGCGTAATATGAAATACTACTACAATATAGAAAAACCAAGATACAATCAAAAAGGATTAAAATATTTACCAGTATTTAGAAAAATATCATAGGATTCGAATTACTAGCTGTGCGCTGTACGAAATCTGAACGAAATTTAAATAATAACGAAAGAAAATGTTTCAAGAATATCGATAAATGTAATGATGAATACAGTCCATTAAAAATAGAATTCGAAAGAAGGATAAAATCGTGTATCATTAAAATAATCAAATTGATAATACGTCTCATCCACAGAGAAATTGCTTCAGGTTTTGCGAGTTTTATATAAGAAAATACCAAAATTACCGGAGAAAAATCCGCATTCAATATTTCATTCCAGCTTTTGTAATTAAACGCTCTTAGCTAAAGAACAAAACGGAGATAATTCTCTTCTGTCTCCAAAGAGGGAAAAAACACTTGCCTTTTATCACGTAACATTCAGAAAACGAAAAGAGAACAAAACCTACTCCTGTGCCTTAATTGGGAAACTCTGCGGCAGGAGTTTTTATATTTTTTTCCCTCGTCTGCAAAATAAGAGAGCAAAAACTACAATTACTTAGATTCCTCATTCTGTAGTTGTTGGCATTTGGTTGTTTCTTGGTTGCAAATGAGTAGTTCTTTCATTAATCGCAAAGAATGATATTTTCTGATTCAGGGATACAACAAGTATTATTTGTGGCTTTACCTATTGTTTTAAATGAAGGTTAGGTTATCTAGTTGTTTGTTGATAATGATGCAACATTTTGCAAATATTTGGCCTTTTCTTTCACTTGCGGAAGAAGAGCTTCGTATTCTCTTGAAGTATGGCATTTTTAGCTGTTTATGTATTGTTGCGTGCGTACGGGTTCGTAATAAATTGAATGCACAAGTCCGATAAAAAGTCAATAAAATTTATTTTTATAACAAGAAATAAAACAAAATGATGAAAATTTTCCTCACAGATATTTGTACAATATCAAAATAGCACACAGTAGTTATATTTTAAACTACTAAAACATTAAATAGAACTCAATCCAAAGGGCAGAGAAAGCTAATCCGATCTCACATCGAATTCGCTACAATCAGCAACACAAACTTAGTAAACAGCTGATCCGAGTTGCTTTTCTCCAGATTTTATAAGCTTTTTAAATCATGCACGAGAACATTCTGGTGTTTTCTCGAGGTTTCTGGAAAGCAAAAGAGTACAATTATGAGATATCTATTTATTAAATGTTAAATGCGCGTGCTCCTGTATTTTTAGTTTTTCGGCGTAGCTTTCTCTTAAAACTCGTCACGCGCTGCATTACACGGTGAAATAAAACAATTTTAATTACAATTCTACATAAAATAGCTAACTAAATACAAAATCCGTAACAGTGTTATTATTTAGCTTATTTTATAAGAAAGTTTGGTTTCTCTAGTTGCGTTGTAAATATTTGTGCTTCCCCCCTTGGAATTTTAGTTTCGTATACTCTTTATAGTCTCTTTATAGTATTTATAGCATCTTTAGTTGATAATATATTTATTTGTTTAATGCATTTTGTACAAAAGTTTGCTTTTACTTCAGTTTTTTTTTTTTTTTTTTTTTTTTTTTTTAATATATATATATGTTTGTGTTTATTTGCTTGCAGTTCAGGTTTTACATATATGTATAGTATGTTGTAGCGGTTTGATACGCTTCTTGATTGTTCCTTTAATACGATTAATTTTATTTTGCTAATTGCGATTTTGTCTCAACTTAAATTTTTTATATTTTTTGCTTCGATGTTATTTTACGTTTTGTGTTGGTTGGTGGCTTTACTGCTGCTTCACAAAGTGTTACTTAAAGTTGGTTTCTCTAACTCTTCGTGCGCGATGGAGCAAATATTTATAAATATTTGTGTTTCTTTTATTCGCTGTTCAGTTTTCTTATAATTTTAGACCATAATGTAGTAGATTTAGAGCATATTATACAATAAGTTTATTTTATTAGATCTTAAATTTGGGGCCACCTTTCCACAGTTATACCATTTTGCTACTATATTTTATATGGTTTTTCTTAAGGTTAATTTTCTCTAGGTATTTGTTGGTATTGATGAACATTCCTGTAAATATATGTGCTTTTTTTCTCTTGGAATTTTGGTTTCGCATATTCTTAAAGCATAGTGTATCATTTTTAGTTAATTATGTATATATTCACTTAGTGAAATGTATACTATAATTTTATCTTGCTTATTGTGTTTTTATTTGATCCAAGTTTTAGAGGACACTTAATATTTTGCTGCTGTTGAACACGGTTTTATTAAGGTTTATTTATATAGTTGTTTGTTTACAATGAATGGGAAATTTGTATATATTTGTAATACTTTTGTGCACAATGTGACTGTTATATACTTTTGGCGCATATCAAAGCATTTTATTCGCTTGTGTACTCATTCAGTACAATAATTTTATTTATCTTAAGTTGATTGAACGAACGAACTGTTCATATTGTAGGAATTGACCAAAAATTAAATTTATATTTTGTGCGTCGTATGTGTATTTGTTGTGTGTTTAGTTCCATTAAAATCTTTTTGTAATCAAGAAGCCCTATAGATGTAGCTTATGCCGCCGACATGGACTCTACAAATTATCAGAAGTAGGATATACAAGTCTGCAAATTATCAGAAGTGAGATATACAAGTCTATAAATTATCAGAAGCGGGATTACCATACAAGAATATATTAATTTATTTCCTTCAATTAAAGCAGTAGATCTCGAAATTTTACAATAAACTGATGTCAGATCATAGAATAAAGGAAATAAAAAAGTAAAGAAGCGAAGATGCTTTTGGAATTAAACGTAAGAAAAGTGGCTGAAGCAATAATATGTAATTCAATGTTTTGATCATCCAGAAGTTTTGACTGATTTATTTGATACAATTAAAAGCAACGTTTAATTAAATAAAAAATAATGTAAACTTTTTTTATAAGTACGTTTTACATTAACTTGATAAAATGTTTCCTAAAGATGGAGATATTCTGATTGTGAAAAATTAGTAATGTGTATATTTTATAAGAACTATTAAAATTTCATACCATGCTATATTCGAAGAAGGTGATTATAATGTTAAGAAGCAATTACATAGTTTTAATCGATTTGGGTAATATAGAATATTCTAAAAACGCCAAAAAAAAAAAAAAAAAAAGCGTTGAATTTGCAAAGCATTTGGATGTAAATTATTCTAAAGTACTGCGAAGCTACTGGAAAGCATGAAAATGTAGATTGTTCTTAAACACAAAAACTTAAAATAGTTTTGAAACATAAAGACTTTAAATTTCTTAGGTACTAAATATATCCGATTTGAGTTGAAGTATGGATGATAACGATAAAGAAGTAACCGGTATAGATACTAATGACGACGAAGATGGTGATGGAGACAATGAACGATGGCAACTTTTAAGCTAGACATTGTACGTATGATTATGACGTTGCGATGAAGATTATATGATTGATAATGACGAAGAGATGGATATTATATGAATGATTTTGACGAAGAGATGGAAATTACATGAATGATTTTGACGAAGACATGGAGATAATATGTATGATAATGACGATGAAATGGTGATTATATGAATGGTAATGACGATGAGATGAGGATTATATGAATGAAGATGACGATAAAAATTGTATCAATACTGATCACGATGAAAACAGTATGGATGCTGATGACAGGAAAGCGAATAATTATGGAAGAAGCCGGCAATGAATTACCTGGTCCTGTTGCGTGAAGTTGTTATTCAGTTTAAGCCAAATCTTTCGAGGGAAAGAATCATCAGGATGACAGAATGTAGGAATTGACCAAAAATCAAATAATGGGCTTAACAACAAATCAGAAAAATATTTAGTTTTATTATAGTTATTAGGAATGCTTTCTTAGAGTTGATAACAAGAATTAAAATTCAAAGCTAGATGTAAGACGTCAGCAGTTTTCTGTTAGTATTTTGCATTTTGCGCGTCGTATGTGTATTTGCTGTGTATTCAATTCCATTAACAAGTCTTTGCAATCAAGAAGCCCCATAGATTTAACTTATGCCGCCCACATGGACTCTACAAATTATCAGAAGGGGACATACAAGTCTACAATACGAATACATCATACTTTACTCCATATTCCATATCTATTGTTGTCCTATTCAATGGTACAGCAATGTATTATTCAACGGAATATGGAGCATGGAATGATGAATATATGTTCATATGAATACTGATGGACATATTGAATGTCCATCAGTATTCATATGAATCCATCCAATGATGGTATTGAATGGATTGTTCATATGAACAAATGGTGTTTCATTGAATGGATTTGAAGTCCAGTGATATACAACAGAATATGGAATCGGTATAGAGTGATGAATATGTTCATATGAATACTGATGGACATATTGATTGAACCGTTTACGTGAGCATATGAACAAATGGTGTTCTGTTGAATATATTTGAATTCCACTGATGTATAGTACTACCGATATTCAATCTTAATTAAATTTATAAACCGCATGACTCACTACTGAGTAGCTATGTTTTACTGCTTTTATTTTTTTAACCACCAAAATAATCTGTTACTTAGAAGACATAAAAAATAGAACAAACCATCACGAACAACTACTTATTGCCATTCAACAAAACAGGAGTATAATATCAATATTAACAAAATAATAAATTAATTTTACCAAAAATTAAACTCGTGCAAAAATATAAAATACTTGAAATTAAAAATAGTTATTATTAGTGCAATAACTGAGCCATTACAGATGTACAACATAATATGGAATGAATATCGATGTTGAATGAATAAATGATGTTACACTGAATGGATTTGAATGCTTATGATGGACAATGGAGCATGGGATGGGTGTGGAATGATGAATATGTTCATATGAATACTGATGGATGTATTCAATAAATCGTTCAAATGAATTTTGCCATTGAATGGATTTGAGTTTCATTAATGGACTTTATACAATGAATGAGTATCCATTAAAAATTCATTCAATTTAATGAAAGAATTTATATGAACCACTGAATGGAATACTGGGTGCCAATCAATGGAACGATTTAAAAATAGCTATTATTTTATACATACATTTTTCATATATTCACATGTTCTGTTCACCAATGGGTTCGTTATTTCAGTGCTTTCACCATGGGGTTCTGCAAAATTCTTATTACACGAACAACGTTGAAGTGGTTGAATATTTTTGTAAACAATCAGTTTCTCGCAATTATTTGGAATGAGTGAAGAGATCAGCCAAAGTGAACGGCGATTCATTTCCGATAAAAGACATAATAAATAACAAACAAGTACCACTTCTTACTAAAATCGTTGCATGGCGCAGAGTTACATATTGTTGCGTACGTACGGGTTCGATATGAACTGAATGTTCAAGTCCGATGAAAAATTAATAAGATTTATTATTATCACAAATAAATAAAACAAAACGCTTAATTTTCTCAGATATTCGTACAATTGTGCAATATCTCACAGTAGGCAATAAATACGTTTTAACTACTCAAACGTTCAACAGAACTTAATTCAAAACAGCTGGAGAAAGCTAATCCGCGAATTCGCTACAGTCAACAATAGCAGTTTTCTAAACAAACTCTTAAAATAACAACTAAATTGATCACAGATCACAGGTCATTAGTTGTATAAGTAGTTGCATGGCGTCTCAACAGCTTTTGCTACTATATATCACTTCGAAAGTCTTTCATGGGTTCGTAAATTCCTGAGGTTTCTTAGGAAAAACCTCGGTAAAACATCATTGGTTCATATTGTTGCACTAAGGTTCAAAAGTACATAAATTCAAAAATTTCTAGGTTAAATAAAAAAAACTTGTAAAAATACACTGTAACTTGCAATAATAACAGAAAAATATAAACTGAATTGAGAAATCTTCCTACTTTTTATAAGCTTTTTAAATCACGCGCGAGATTGCTCTAGCAATTTCTCGAAATCAAAAAGAGATATTTATTTATTAAATGTTAAATGCACGTGCTTTTGTATTTTTAATTTTCCGTCTTAGCTTTCTTTTAATATTCGTCACGCACTGCACTGAAAGGGGAATAAAACAATTTTATTTATAATTCTACTAACATTAACTATTTAAATACTAAATCCGTAATTACCCTCGTTCCCCCTTCATTCTGCGTAAAGCTCGAGCAACATCGTGTACTTCAGCATAAACGTAAAAACTGCTACAATATACTATAGTAATTAATAGGTGTATAATTCGTCAATTACAATCCTATTTCTTTACGTAAATTTTCATCTATCTTTTTAAGCTTCGAGTTCTGAAAGTTAAACAAATATTACCATCGTTTTCCGCTTTCTGTGTGCTTTCCGAGAAAAAGCTTCTCTGAATTTTAAAATGGGTTCTTCTTCATAGTGATTGTTCTCGTCTCACTAACAAAGACACCCTTGCGGAGTACCGGCGAAGATCACACCGAACCTTTTCCTTCAAACTGTCGAACTTTATGCCAACCTAAATACAAGAACTATTACATGATAATGAAGCAAACGCGAACCGGCATTCAATCTATGATTTCTCTGAATCGGTGCACATTTGCTTTCCGTAATTATTTACAGAAGATCAGAGGCCCAAGACGTAGCATATACAGTGATAAGAACGGGGGAGATTCGAATTACAAGGCCTGTATAAAGAAAAAAATATTTTTAGATATTGTAGTAATATTACTGTTATTACTGTGTATTCTTATTGGAATGTTGATTTCTTTGAAAGAAAGAAAGAAAACTTTGAAAGGTGATAGTTACTTGTAGTTTATTCGGGACTTCTTTTCATTCGTTTTGTTCTCAACGTAAGCGACTCCTTTGGAAGTAAAATGATTCACGTAATTTTCCTTTCTCGCTTCTCGGCCGGCAAAATTAGTAAAAAGGGCGGAATATGGTAGGCTTTTCTTATGTTAATAATGATTAATAAAACTATTCAAGCTATTTAGTTATTCTGCATTAGTTAACAGACGAAGTAATTTAAGTAAAATCTCGTAAATATATTTAAAAGTTGTTCAAAACTAAAATATCTAAATTTCTTTTTAAATGATGAAAGTTAATTTAGAAAAATTAACTTTTCATTTTTCGAGAACACTTTTGAAAATAGCAAATTACTTTGTTAATACTTCTAGCTTTAAATTAATTTTCTTACAAAAAAACTACTTCCTCTTGCCAGATATTCATCTTGGATTTTCAACAATTTTTTCATTTCGTAATAAATTCCAAAGTTTCAATAGTCCCTTTCGGAAAAGTTTTCATTCTCTTTTACATCTACTCTTGTAAAGTTTTCATAAAATATTTAATAAATATGGACACTTTGTTGTAAAGAAACGAATTTACGAGATACCGATGCAAATTGAAAAGAAAGATATTTTGTGTGTTTCGAGACACGCATATTTTAAAAGAAACTAGATGAGAAAGTTATTGTATTGTTAAAGTATTGCTTCATGAATATCCTCGCTTTCATGTCGCCAAAAAATGCAAAAGATGCAAATATTTCTGATTGAATCTATATATATAAAAGCGAAATACCACTGACTCATCACGAGATCTCCAAACTTATACACCCGATTGACTTGAAATTTTGCATAGTTACTCATTCCACGATGTATACGAGCACTAAGAACGGATTTTACGTAAATCCTGTCCAAAATGGATTTTTGTTATACAATAGAAGTTTCTCACACATTTGGCTTTCAAATCCAAGTTCAGAATTTTCTTTTATTGTTGCCAAAACTAGATATGAAATACAATGTTGCTAATGAATGCATTTTCCTTTAAAATTATTTAATTGGTAAATAACTTGCATCTATTTATGAATGCAAACAAAATTTAAAGGATAAGGTTAATAATAACATTTATATTTAACTGTTATCATAAGTTTCATGAAAATAAATGTTATTATTCAGAGAAATAAATTATTGTGATGAAAAATTAAAATGTTGTTATTTATAAAAACTGCCATACAGAAAAAAATCAAGGACAAATAATTATAATTGATTGAAAAATTTGATAATAAAGATTTTTTACATTCATTTTCGTGAAACTTCTAATAACAGTTAAATATATATAAACCTTAGTTTTATGTTGCAGTACGCTTACACCACCAATTTTTCATGGTGTAAGCGTACTGGGGATCTCACGACGTTAAATCCCAATACGCAGTACCTCATAGGTGATGTGGTAATCTGTGTAAGACAGATTCACTGACTGGCACTACTATATTAGACTTTAAATTAAAAAAAATTACATTAATTATCAATTCGAAGTTAGACATTTCGTCCATATAAGAATTCTAGGTTCACATTCAAATAGATAGTTTGCCCAGCAATGCGGGCGGGTGTCAGCTAGTATATATATATATATATATATATATATATATATATATATATATATATACAGAGATTTAAAATGAGATATGAAAATTCAAATTGTAGTATAACACCCAAAAATTATACTTATAACTTTTTAACATTAAAAACTCTTAAAAACTACGATTTAAAAGATATGAAAAATTGTAAAAATATAATTTTCTTTACATTTCATATATTGCTGTTTCTAAAGCTTGCAAGGATTTAAACAAGGAATAATTCTGCTGGATAACATATACAAGGTTAGCAAGAATAAGGTCAGACAGCTCTATAATGCGTTCTATTGGTCCAAATGAGATTAAATTTGAATTATGTCCAAATTATTAAATTTGTCTAAATGAGATTAAATTCTGCACGAGCATTAGTCACTTCTCTGCTAAATGAGTTCCAAATGAGATTAAATGTGTCAAAATGACATTGAATTCTGCACTAGCATAATTCAAATGATGCACCTGAAATTTATTACATAAAACATTTTAGTACAAAAAATCCGCCGACAGATGATGCAATAACACAAATGATAGTTAACGCTATAACACAAATGATATTTATTTACATATATTGAAAATGTGGAACATCTTTTACATTATAGCGCATTCCTATTAGCATTATTTTCTGCATAAACAGAAGACAGATGCGTTCAGTGCATAAACAGAAGACAGTGCACGAGCATTAATCACTTCTCTGCACATCATGCCTACATTGAAAGAAAAAGCGCTACTGGTAAAATTGTTCATCAAGAACAAGAACTCCTGCGCAGCCGTGAAAGAATTCCGTCGTATGAGCCAAACTAATGATCGTGCAGAATTAGCTGTAAAAGATTTCCGTTCAAATGAAGCAACTAAGGTTAAAATGAGATTAAATTTGTCCGAATGAGATTAAATTCTACATAAGTATTCGTCTCTTCTTTCATGCCTACGTTGTAAGAAAAGCGCTACTGGTAAAATTGTTCTTCAAGAAACAACAGAACTGCTGTGCAGCTGTAAAAGAATTCTATCGTATGAAGCAGATACGAAAAGGTCCAGTGTCTCCATGTGTCTTACGCAAGAAGGGAAAGAAATTTGAAACAAATGGGCCACCTGGTATTTATTCCAGGTAGAGAGCGAAAGAAAATCCTATCTTCTAACGTCAAAAATATGGCTACCACAGTCACTGAAGCCAGCAGTCAGTCATCGTATGTACTGTGAATGCGCCAGTTGTTTACCGTGTATTGGATATGCCATGTTGCCCTGTACCAGAAATCTTAAGACGGATTTAAAATTTTTATCACTACAAAATCAAGCACGTGCACCTACAGCAGGATCAGAGGTTCGTAAAGGTTTGCAGTTCAAATTCCTTGTTCGAATGGTCGTTGACGTCACTTGGACACAGAACATTCTGTGGACTGACGAAGTCCACATTTGTCTCAGTGGGCAAGTTAACACCCACAACTATCGAATTTTGGCAGCGGGAAACTCTAATGCTATCCAGGAACAAAGTTTGCATCCTGAAAAAGTGAGAGTATGGTGTGGTTTTACGGCTACTTTTACCATTGGAACGTATTTTTTGAAGAGATAACTGCAAATGGAATTCAGACCTGTTTTACTACAGGAGAACGGTATCGTGATATGCTGAGAAATTTTGTAATCCCACTAATTCAACAGCGTGAATGCCTTTAGGACATCATTTTCATACATGTAGGCGTTGATTGTTGTGTAAAGCAATGGCTAAGATAGCATTTCACAGATGAAAGGACGTTCATTCGGCATTTTCAACAACATGGCTTCCTTGTTCACCAGATATCACCCCCTGCGGCTTTTGGTTGGGAGGTTTCCTGAAGGACAATACCTACCGCGAAAGGACAGCATTCTGCACCATGTTCTTGATATTCCGGCAAACTGATTCCGGTCAGCTGTGGAAAATATGGTTCTGGGATTAGAACATATTGTTGAACTGAAGAAGGACATAATGAGCAGTTAGACTGCAACCTTTTACATTATTTAACACTTATAAAGCATACTAAACGTTTTAGGTGTATTACTGCTTCACCTATTGGCGGAAGCTTTTACTAAATTCTTTTATTTAATAAATGTCAAGTGTATCATTTAAATTACCTGTAGTTCATGTTTTACCTCATTTGGACCAATAGAACGCATTCTAGAGCACTCTAAAGTAGGAAACTTGTTTCTTTTTAACCTTGTGTATAAATCCGAAGTTTACATTTTCGAATTTCCTTTTTTTCATCTATTTCATACTTTGTGCAAAATTTAAGAACTTTTCCTTAAGAAACTCAGTCATTTAAAAGCAACAGATCGCCGCTGCTTTGCGCCAATGTGCTGCCATTAAACGAAGTGTAATCTTTCCAATTTCATCATGTATCGTTCAAATTTAATGAAGAATCTAAGTGTAATTTAAAAGCACTGTGCTAGAAATTTCCGAAATAAATTACTTTTACCTTCTACGCGGTAATGCGTAGGCTCAGGAAAGCGTAAGATAGATATTTTTGAAATTTAATTAACAGATTTAATGGTTGATTAGAAATATGCTTCCGTTGCACGATATAAAATGTCTTATAATCCACTCGCAGTGTCTTGCCGTTCAGCAAAGCGTAACAGTGCACGCTGTTTAATTTGATCGCAGTTAATGGTATCAGTCAGATACGGTTATCGATGTGGCAAATTCTCGCCCGTTTGCGTACGAAAACAGAGAAAATACATCACTTGTTGGGAATAAGAGTTCGGTTAATGTAATCTAAGTATTACAGAATAAATCTTTTTAAACTGAAGTAAAGTCTCCAAATAAAATCGTTATTGTTGCCTTATCCATAAATTTCATAGAAGAATGGTTACCAGAGACTCAAGGAGGTTGGACTTCTATTTCCACCTCACTTTTGAGGGAGAGCACCCCGGGGGTGGTCCGAGGGTCTCAATTCCCTATCCCCTGCAATCAAACACACGAAACTCGCCATATATTTAGACTATCCCTATGCCGCAAAGACACTATGCATTTACAAACATTCATGCCTTCTCCGGGATTTGAACCCGGGCTCTCGGGTACCATAATAGTCTTCCTTAACCATTATATCATCCGGGCGGCGCCAAATAAGGTCAAAATAGATTAAAAATCGCCAAATGACAAAAAATGTCTCTAAGTAAAGGATTTAATCACCAAATAATTTAGTTCCGATGTAAATCGATAACTTAAAATTAAGTAAAAACAGCAACCTTAGTCTGACGTAGATTTTGAACAATTCTATGGATTTTGAAGGCGATCAGACACAAGTCTTTCTTCTTCAGGAGAAAGAAAAGAATTTACCGTGAAAGAAGAAAGAGTCTTCTTCAAATTTTCAGATTCTGACGAAAAATATTTTGAAGTTTGTCTTTGCAACTTTCCAAACAAAAATAATCTGAAGTTTCCAGATCGGAAATGAAACGAACGGCAGATAATTGAAGCACAGAAGTTAATCCGGTCGAATAATTTCCATTTAATACCCTTTTAGAAGGCAAATATTTCATGTTTATACCCGCTTTCTTTCTTAGAGCCATTTTATTACGACTGCAGAAAGCTATTAACCCCAGAGACAAAGATCTAAATACGTTCTGGTTTTGCTAAGCCCACGACGATGACGATGTGGGGGTTGCAGCTGAGTGCAGAGCGCAGTCCTTCCCATTCTGGGGCACTTTATGATGCATCCTACCCCAAAATAGCATTTTCTTTTCTGCGAAATGCTTTTAAGTACCCTGTATCTAATCAAAACCCCTCCAAACGAGGGGCTATTGAGCACCACCGGGTTGTATACTCCACACTTTCTGAGTTTCATTTAGGGGTTATTTTTATTTTTTCTTTCAAAAGGTTGACGTAAAAGAGAAAAGCAAGTTTTCTATTGTGTAATAGTTGAAGTCTGTAATGTCTTTGAACAGTTTCACATTTCAGTGGTTTCTAATTTCTACACTAAAAGCCGATTAATCAATTCATTTGGTTAATGTTATCATTCGAATATTGTTATCGATTTTCCGAAGTACCACCCGTTTCTATACGAAACATGAAACAGATAAAACAGCGAATTGTTGATTCCAATAAGACATTCCTTATTGGAATCAACAATTCGCTTAATGTGATCAAAACATTCTTACGAATTTTGTACATAGATAAGACATTTTAGCGAAATCGCTAGTATTTTTCTGTATAATGTAACATGAAAATCTACAGAGAGGATGCTCTGCCGGAAAAAAAAAAAAAAAAGAATACAAGAGCAAGTCTATTTAACATTGAATAAACGGCTATCTCGCTAATTTGGCGAGATATCGTCAAGCTGACAGCAGTTTCGGCTACTAATTTTGTCGCCACATTTGACAAAAAATCGCCAAACGTGGCAACGGTCCCCTAAATACTGTTATTGATTACTATATTGATTACTATATATTGAAATTGAAAAACTGTTATTGATTACTATATTAGCTGTAACCGTATCTGGGCTTCATATGCCTTCCAGTATTTGAGAAGCAGAAAATACTAGAAATATCTCGGCGGCCGGATAAAAACTATTAAAGACCGGAGAGAGTATCAGTTCTCAGTTGTTGTTGTTAGTTCAGAGGGACTTTGGAATATTGAAAGCTTGGCCTGTTTAGATGCGCTTTGCTTGCGTAGTGTTTAACGTTCTTAGTAGTTCGAAATGTAACTACTAATTGTACTCTGTGGTACTGTGAACACCTGTACGAGTATTTCTGTAGAAAGTTCCAGAAGTTCTTCATTTGATACAATAAATTTTATCAACCTATCATCGGAACTGTGAACATTCAATCTATTACGAACCTGCACGCAACAACTTTTAGTGTCATAAGTTGGATTCGAATTCACGCCCACAGAAATAGACTGCGAGTGACAAGAGCGATGGATGAGCAATTAAGGCAGCTGGTGGCAGCCTTTGCCGTATTCAAAGAAAAGATGAAAGCGTGCCAAGAATCCGTTAAATTAAAGATGAAAGCTGTATCGCGTCAGAATTGTTCTCATAGTTTAATGGTATCAGAAGTGCTGTAGATCACATTAAGCACAGCCTTCTGTAAGCAATCCTTATGAAAAACAATTTACTTCCTTGTACGAGTAAAGGAAGTATTGTGATCGCGAAAAATTTCGGGTATTATATTTCAACGGAAACATCCTTTTTGACCGTTCCCGAACCCATTTACCCAAATTTTTACGTGACGTCTGTAAGTACGGACAGAATAAAGAACCCTTTTTTTTTTTTTTTTTTTTCTACAAAACAGATAGTAAAATGGATTCAAAAGGTATTTTTTTCGTATTTATATGCATCTCTCATGACCTAAGAAAGATAAGCCGTAGAAAGACTGACCTACCCTTACCCGGCTTAAAAGAGCTTACACAGCCTTTATTTCGCAAAAGCTGGTCGTGGTCATATACTTCCAGTTACAGAAGTATTTGAAGACGAAAATATTCGCGTTTTGGAAAAGTAAAAAAAAAATTATTTTCAACAAATAACGAAATTTAACTATTAATGCAGTCTCTCGTATCTTATATCTAGATTTATACTCATTACGAAAAAAATAAAATTATAAGAAATTTGACTCCCGTGTCACAAAAATTGACATGGGTATTTAATTTCAAAATGTGGAATTTTTTTATGTTATTTTCAACTTGCATTGAAGGATAAGTTCATTAAGTTAAAATAATTCAATTAAATAAGTTTAAACTCACGCAAAAAAATGTGTATAATTGAATAGGCCATGGAAGTCATGTGGTGTCCACATCAGAATTTTACACACTTATGAAACAGATTTCGTCTTAAATTATAATGTATGCACAAATAATGTACACTGCTTAAAAAAAAAAAAAAAAAAAAAAAAAAAGGGACAGTGCTATTCTCCCGTTCTACTGGGCCGATTGACAAAATTCAAACTGCGTTTTTGATGTCTCGAAAGCGCGACTTAGGATATATATTAGATTTATATATAGCACTATTCTAACATAGATATTTTGACAAAAATCGGACTTTTTCTGAAATAACATACCAATTTTTTTCCATATTTCGATTCTACGACTCAAATTATGCCAGAATACCAAGTTTTGTAAAAATCGTACGACTTGTTTTTAAAATATTAGCTTTCAAAATTTTAGCTCCTCAATGTTAATTGAATTTGGCAAATATTTATTAATATCTCTTTTTTTATTAAACTTTTTTTGATTTTTTCTCTCACATTTCGAAATTTAGGTTCACTCCAAATAAAATTTACCCATTTTTTGTGTTTTATGTTTTAAATTTCTATTTTTAAATAATTTTTATAAATTTTTCGAAAAACATTTTGAATTATAACCTATAAAAGTTTTACCATCATCATAAAGTAGGTGTATTTTTATATCTGCAAAAAATTAGACTTTTTTATTAAAACTTTTCTAAGATATACACGAATTTACATATTTTCGCGTTTTGAAATTTGGCATCTTTTTTTTGAGCGATAATAACGCCAAATGTGGTCTATGGATTTTTGTTACACTAAATTGCCACAGCTATTTTTAACCTTAAATTTCAAGTAAAATTTTACGGAGAATTAATTATATGAAATTTTTTCCCTCAATAAGGCGTAATAAATATTTATTAATACTATATGAAAAACTACTTTTTAAAATTATAGATGATATTATTGAAATTTTCACAATGTTTTTTAATTTCTCTTTCTTCCTTTTTTTAAAAAAATAAGAGTACATTTTTCTAAGAGTAAATTTTTACCTTCGGCGTTTTATCGTCTGCTACTTTACTTCGTTTAAATCGAATTGTCTAAAACTGGGAATTTTCGTTTAATGTTTATTTGAATTTTATGAAAATATTTTATGACATTAACTGCATAATTTATTTCTAAACAAACTGTTGCTTTTGAAGTGGCTGAAAGAGCGGCAGATACTATCATCCATATTTTTAAAGCACAGTATATTTTTATAGAAACATAAGATTTAGAATAATCATTTATATAAGTCAAATTATGATATAAACATACAACCCTCTAGAGACTGAATTAGTGGAAGTTCAATGGTTATGTAGAAAGGATTTGCAGCTACTTAATGGCTGGATAAGTCAGCAGCTTCTGTGGACAAGTAAGAATAATTATATAAACGACACACAACATTCTGGATTCAATTAACAACGAGGATACGATGTTTATTAAATGAATTTAAGAAGTTTTAAAACATAAAAAATCAACTCATTTTTTATCCTAAAATTTATTTTTGTGCTTAGCGTATTTTCATTATATCCTTAAAATTCTAATTTAGAATGTAATTGTCAAGAACTGAATCCTAATCATCAGTAATATAATAAATAATTATTACGGTTATTAATAAATTCTTCTTATAAAGTAATTGCAAATATTTCAAAAAACTTTATGTCTGAATGCAAATATTTTTCTATGCGAAATTTTTAATTTTATATTAATCAAGATTGCACACGATATTATTTATTTGCACTTCAATTTTTACCGTCAGTTCTAGTAGAAGTTACAAATCAATTATATTTAATTAAGGATTGGATTGGATTATTTAATTATGGCAAAGCACACGAGGGCTCTCTGCCTAAAGGGAGGGATGCCTTCGTGGAGGACGTTCTAAGGTAAACTGGCTCGTATACACGTTACACATGGGGGAAAACCACGAAACTGCCCATGCAGCCAGCCCGTTCGCGGGATTCGAACCTCAGACCGAACTACCAGTGCTCAGCGTCTTTACCGCTCGGCCGCTGGTGGGCTATTTAATTAAGGAATGACCATCTAAATTTAGAAACAGCGTACCGTAACAGCAATTTAATTATTGGCGCCGTATCTTTTATGTTACTCCCGATTGGCAAGCTACATGATTTTTAATGAGTATTCAGGTTTTGCTAGTAACTTCACTTGGAAATCTCGCTTAAACTAGGTTAGTTGGTTATTTGAACATAGAAAGAACATGGGAGCTATTTGGTTAAGATGCTTTCATAGAGAACCTTTGTAAAGAGAACCTAAAAAACTACGAAAACCAACTATGCAGCCTGGGTTAGACTTCGCAACAAACAATTAGTATTTAACAATCTTCAAATGCTAGGCAACTGGTGAGGCTCCAATTAAATCTCTAATTTAATATTTTATTTGTAAATATTTAAAATCTTGTTGTATACTTAGACACAAAAAGCAGAATTTAAGTTTTGTTAACTCGTTAGTAAACTACTAAGCCATAGTGCAAATGAATATTGAATTTCTTTTGCAATAATTGTATTCACTTAATATTCTTGGAATATGAGCTAAAGAAGGAACGTTCTCGGAAGATTAAAGGAGTGAAGGAACGTTCTCAGAATTAAAACGATTCCGCAATTGCCCCAGTAGTTGACTTGTAAATGGCTGTGAAATAAGCAGATGACTTTCAATCTTACGTTTTCAGTCAGACAACGTATTCCAAATGTTTTGTATTGCATGATAATGCATCTTTTCATTATTCAATAACCAGTCGGAGAACCGCTTGTGTTCCGAAAATAAGTATGTGTACTCAATCGTCCTGCATGTTTTTCAAATTTTTCTTCTTGTGGTTTTTTTTTTTCTTTCCCAAAAACTAAAGTTGCCTCTCAAAGGAAAGTGTTTTGATATTGAAGAGACAAAAGGAGTAAGACATCTACTTTTAGAGGCATGTCAAAAACAGATCTCTACAAGCCTTCTCTTCCATTACATGTTGTGCAGTCAGACAAAAGTTGCATCAGCGTAAATTCTATAATCTATTTTTATTACACTCTGATTACTAATTTATTAACATACAGTGAATATATACTAAATCTTTTACTTCAGCTTAAGTAATTCGGAATTTTTGACGGAATTCTTGTCGGAACTAGGACTTAGAAGATAAGTCAAATTAAATATTTCGATAACCCAATAAATTCAAGGTCGAATTTCAATATTTTATTTTCGAAGGGAGGGGAAATTTTTTCAGCTTTGGTCCATTATCCTAAGTATATTTGCTTCGATTCTTTATTTTTCCATAAAAGCGAAAAATTTACGTATGGTATACATATAACGCATAGCTTCAAATGAAAATTTAATAATATACGGAGTGGTTATAATTAAAGTTCCACATTGAAACGGTCATAAAACGAAAACTACTGGATCAAATGTTATCAAACCTGATAATCGTGTAAAGGAGGTCATAGGAATTTATTTTCCGCGAAAAAAGGAAGTTCCAAACCTCACCACCAGGGGGGAAATGGCGCTGTATGCAATATTTTTAAACGAAATATGAGTCGGAATCTAACTTAACCTTTTGTTACACGGGTTTAATATGTTGTATACCCTTAAGAAATTTTGAAGTAAGCAAATTACCATTTAAAGGCGTTAAATTCGATAAAAGTCGAGTGCGCCATCCGTGTAAGTGAGAAATTCGTCCGTGGAAACCACGAATTAGCGATTAGAAAATGTGAGATCGCAAATCACTCGCACAAGTGCGTACAATCTGGAAATCGTTTTCTTACAGATCGCTAATTTGTCATTTTTGAAGCCTGAATTCGGCCCTAAAACATGAAGATACTGATTCAAAACGCTTTTAATCGATTTGGGACAAAGAAATCCCTCATGTTATCTATCTAGTTCCATTGCATTCTCCTACTGCATTCGATTGCATAGCAGTCATTCCACACCGTTTAGTGTTGAATGACAGCTAGTTTTATAACTGAACCATTTTTCTCTGAAGAGCAGTCGACAGTTGGACCACTGTGATTGCAGCTCACTTAGAGTCAATGTTAAAATGTTTCGTGATACATGAACTGCAGTAACGTGGCATTTTAGATACTACGATTTTTATGCAGGGCTGGGCCCCACCTCACGTGGGTCGCACAGTTACTTAGGCAATATTTCACGAATTAACGTCTTATAGGCCAGCATTTCGCCTCTTCCCACCAGACCTCAACCTCTGTGACTTTTAGCTATGGGGTTTTCTCAAAAGCACTGTTTATGGTGATAATCTAAACAATTTGGCAGAAATGAAAAATGTGATACACTTACATGTCCGTAACATTCCTCCTGATATGCTAAGAGCTGCTGTTGAGAATGCAGTAACAGGATTTAACTTGCTTTCGGAAAATGCTGGACGCTACATTGAACATGCTTTGTAACACGTTTCGGAAAATATTAAACACATTTTAAACAGTTGTTTTCGTGTCTTATTTCATTTAACAATCTTGTATACAGCGCCATTTTTCCCCTGGTGGTGAGTTTTTGAACTCTTTTTTTTCCGCGGAAAATAAATTCCCATAACCTCCTTTACACGATTCCCAAGTTTGATAACATTTGGTACGGTAGTTTTCCTTTTATGACCATTTCAAATTGGAACTATAATTATAACCACCATGTAAATTAAACTTTAAAAATTTTACAGTTTGGTTCAAGTCCCAGCTTTAAAAATATATATATATATATATATATATATATATAATCTTTTATATTAATCCTCTTAGAAAGAATGTTTTAAGAAGCTAATTTTTATCTCGCGTTATAGATTGTATAAAAAAACATGATCTTTAATATGATTTAGATTATTTCAGCCGATATAAGAATCGAGTTACTCGGTGGTAGAGAATAAACCCTGCTGGACTGTTTCATTTCTTTGTCATTTAGCAAAAATCTTTTAATTAAAATATTTATACTATGGACTTCGCTTTAAACATTATTTATAGTTAAAATGACTAGAAAATGAAAAGCTGTCTTCAGCTGAAACGCAATTCATGTAATTGATATTTTAAAAAATTGACAAGAATGCAAAATTTATGGAAGTCTAGCAATCGAAAAATCTTAATTTTCTTGTGTGTGCAATGAAAATAACTGTAGAAGGAAAGAAGAAAATTAGGGAGAAAAGTAAGCAAAAATTTGCAGGGAAATTTGGCTGTCAGACATACCAAGATGTTTCAAAAAGTTGGACGCTTTTGAATACTTCAAAGAATTTAGGTGTTCCAAAAAAAAAAAAAAAAAAAAAAAACTTGGACGTGTACACCAGCAAATACCATCAATTGAGCTTGTGGTTAACAGAAAAGACAAAAACGATATCATTTCAGATTAAAGTGAAGAGCGACTGGTTTTAGACTATATGGTTCTATAAATTTAAATTACGTTACAGAACATCATATCGTATCATAAATGGAGAATCCCATGATTTTCTCATTCGAATTATTTGAAGATTCAGGAGTTTATCAGTGATGTATGTGGATGTCACCTAAAGATGTATTTTTTTCCCTCCTGATGAAACAGCGGCCGAGCGATAAAGTCGCTGAACGCTGGTAGTTCTGTCCGAGGTCCGAATCCCGCGAACGGGCTGGCTGCATGGGCATTTTCGTGTTTTCCCCATGTGTAACGTGTATGCGAGCCAGTTTCCCTTAGAAAGACCTCCACGAAGGCATCCCTCCCCTTAGGCAGATAGCCTTAGTGTGATTTGTCATAATTAAATAAACCAAAACCTCTTGATGAAACCAGTCTTTCCTTTCATCTCATACCTTCAAAATGTTTAGCCTCTAAAGACTGATAAGGGCTCTGACCAAATATTGATGAAATGGATTGAATTGAATTATTAAGTTACGTCAAAGCAGGGCTATCTGCCTAAAAGGAAGGATGCCTTTGTGAAGAACTTTCTAAGGGAAATCAGCGGGCATACACGGTACACATGAGAAAATCCACGAAAACGCCCATGCAACCAGCCCGTTTACCGGGATTCGAACCCCGGAGTGAACTATCAGTGTTCAGTGACTTTACTGCTCAGCCGTTTGTGGGCCTTTATGAAATGGAAGGCGATAACTTTATTTAAAATGATTGTCAGAAATATCAAGATATTTCGAAAATGTGGATGCTTTTTAATATACTTGCGGAATGCCTAAAGAAAAAGAGCAAGAATAAAGTAGAATGCCTGAAGAAAAAGAGAAGAAAAAATAAATTTTACGGTAAAATTTAGTATTTGTATTTTTTTTTTTTTTTTTTTTTTTAATTTAAAACTTTTTAATCTTATGATATTTGATTCTTACGATTTCAAAAATAAAATATTTGACTAAAATATGAATAACATTTAAGAAGCCAAATGTAGGATAAAATTGTGTAAAGCAATGGGCACAATGATAAAACTGTTTAAAGCAGTGTATGCAAGTCATCCTAAGTTAAAATGTCGCAACCCTAAAATAAATGTCTCTCTTATTTATATATATCTTTTCTGAACGGAACATTGAAAGGCGTGTTAACTGTGCTTTACTGTATTTTCTCTTTTAATATATGCAGTTTTCAAACGCATCGTAGTCTGGGTGACAAAGTATTCCTTCGAAAGAAACGCAATTCAAATAAATAAAATCAAATTCTGGAAAATTTATATTAATAAATATATTTAAAATGCTGAATTCGAAGGAAAAAATAGAAAATTTTAAAACAATTATCTGAAGAAACAATGCAACACAAGCAATTAAAATAAAAGTTAAGAATTTAAAAATTACCTAAAATAATAACTATGACAAAAAATATATATAAAGAAAACTATTTGAAAAAAAATAAACGCTGCACCTTTATTTACGCAGTTCGAATAGGTAAGTAGAAATTTTTAAAACAGTTATTCGAAGAAAAAAAAAAAAAAAAAACATGCAACTTTAACAATTAAAGTGAAATTCGAAAAAGAAAAAAACGAACGATGGTGACTTTTTTTCCTCTTACGGGAAAGGAAACTAGGTTGCCATATATTAAAAAGTTCGCCAATTGACCTATTATTGGCGCAAACTGACAAAAAAGTGCCAACATAAATTTGTGAATTTCTCCGTAAATTTCGCTCCAAATTTTACAAAATTTCATATTTAAGAGTAATTTGAGTCGTAGAATCGAAATATGTAAAACAAATGGTATGTTATTTCAGAGAAAGTTCGATTTTGTATCAAAATACCTATGTTAGAATAGTGCTATATATAAATCTAATATATATCCTAAGTCGCGCTTTCGAGACATGAAGAACGCAATTTGAATTTTGTCAATCGTCCCAGTAGATCGGGAGATATAGGACTGTCCCTTTTTTTTTTTTTTTTTTTTTTTAAAGCAGTGTACATGGTACATGCGTAGGTATGTATGTATTTCGCATAACTCAAAAACGATTAGTCACAGAACGTTGAAATTTTGTATATGAGACTCCTGTAACGTCTAGTTATGCTCCTTCCTTTTTTATTGCAATCGGCCAAGCCAAACGTATATACATGTATAAGAGTATGTGTGTGCATATTTAGCATATGTATCCTCTTACCCGACTCGGTTTTCTCTATTTCTGTGTTTTTTATTCTTATATGTTGGTAAATTGTGCATTTCGTGATTTAAAAGTGATTTAGTTATGTTCTTTTTATGCTCTAGTTAAGGTATTTAAACTTCAGTTAATTTGTGTGCAATAGCTGGAGAATTGTCAATAATTTCAACGGGTAAATTCCCAATCCCATTATGTTTCGGCTACGCGGGACTGGACGTAGAACGGGACAATTCTCAGAACCCGCACATTTCCAGGAAACCCACGTAGGTGGATTACCATTTTCTCTTACTACAAAGACTTGAACGCCGAACAGTAATCGATTATCACTCAGATTAGGATCACGTGATCCTTCAGAAGCAGAACTTTCGTCTGAGTGGTTGATCGCTACGCAGGACAGAGCTGCAGCCAAAACATTTTCGGCGAGGTGTCAAAAATTCCCGCGTAGCCGGTACATCGTTTACGTAACTAGGCGGGACTTCCCTTCCATCGGGACTCTTTTATCTAGGAATCCTCCCGTTTAAACTAGTGATGCTAGAATCTCGTTTCTCAGAAAAGTCTCGTTCAGCAGGGACCGTCGCTAGATGTGATAACCTCTAAAGGTTTGCTAGGCTTAAGGTCGCGGCTATTTGTTTACATTTGAAACTCTTAGTAGTATATGTTATAGATCTTTCTGGATTTCTCGTAATTTTTGCTGTTTGATCTCAGCAATACGCACTACTCGTAGCGATTGTTCAAAAAGCGACGAATTAAGGCGCTAATGTCTGAAGCAAACTGGAAAATTTTTTAATGCCCATATTGTCATTCTTTTTGTTATTAGCGTCCATAAAATTTTTCAATGTTTATTCAGCGTTACTTTACTTTACCTTATGATTAATACGTTACGCTAATATGCATTATTTATTGTACACACGCTTTGGCGCCCACCAGGGCCTAGCAGATAACAGCAGTGATCATTGGTAGGTCGAATTCTGGCAAATTTTGGCTAAGAGGATTTTCCGAGAAACGAGTTAGTTTGTTTCACACCTTTAGAGGGTTTCTAGCCGAAATATTCTTCTCTGTAACCGGCTAGCTATGCGGGACATTTTGCAGATGAGGTTAGAAAGCTTCGTTTTAAGTTGTGTCCCTAGTGAGATTTCGCAAAAGTCAGTTAATCAATTATCTAGAAAGCAAAAATTCCTGGAAACGTTCCTTTCGATGCGCTGTTGAGTGTAATTTGTAGATCTAATACCAGTTTTATTGGCTGTTTAGGAACGCTTTGGGTTAACTTATATGTAAGATAAATGCAAACTATATTCCCTCGAAAAATCCTCTAAGGCATCCTTTCAAAGATCTCATCCCCTTATTTAAAATTTAATCTTCCTGTTATTTCTCAGATAGTTCCCTATGAAGACATCATAAGGGTATTCTTGTCGGATATCCTTGTGTGTGTCCGAAATAATTCAAATTAAAGAAAAATCCTCATGTATAACTGTTTGTGCAATATCAAATAAAAGAAATCCTCATGTGCCATTATTTCTGCGATAATTCGAAAAAATGTCTTCATGCAAAGCGATTATTCAAAAAAATGTTCTCATGCTTTATTATTTTTGCAGCAATTCAAATTTAAAAGAAAAGAGTCATGTGTCATTTTTTAAGAGATCATTCTACTAAGAAATCCTCATGTGTCGTTTGTTGCAGGATACTTCGAGTAAAAAAAAAAAAAAAAAAAAAATTCTTTTGTGTTATTAATTGTGAGATACTCAAAATAGAAAAAAAATTCCTCATGCGACATTACTTGTGTGATAATTTAAATAAAATTCACCATGTATATTATTTATGTATTAGTTATACTTCACCTCCATGGCGATCCTATTTTCTTCTTTGCTTGAATCATCTGATTCATTTTCTTAATATCCATTGTTAACAAATTTGCAGACGACAAAATCATTTGAAAATTCAGATTTATATATCGGTTTGTTTACCGAATAGTGGAAACAGTCATACTGATGTTCGTGGGCAAACGTAGCATTCTCTCGAAAGAGGTAGACTAGTACAGTGCACGCAGTAGTGAATCGTAGAACTCGAATCGTATTTCAAGCAAAACATTTCGCGTTCAAACAGAACGTATACCGAGGTAACACTGTATTTGCAACCTTGAAAACTTTAGTTACCATTTCTCCATTGATATTAAATTGGCCAAGTAGTGCTTAAAGTCGTGTATGAACAATTTTACCGAACGTTTTTCCGATACAAAAACACTAAAGGACCAATCGATATTTCGTTCCTCTCCTTCTTTAAAGGCGATTATCGTAACAAGCTTCCAAATTAGGAGAAGAAAAAAGTGTCAACGAATGTAGAGAAATTATTTTTGTGCATTAATATACGTCCTACGTATTACATTTATCACAAGGTACTACTACTACTGCTGATAATAATAATAATAAAAGAAAAAAAATCTAAAAGGATTCCATTTTAATGTCACCCAGAGGGTTTTGCTAAGGTTTTTTTTTATGCTGTTACTGTGCATTGCAATTTACCAAACTGCTCTTCGACTCACTCCTGCCCACGCAATTTTTTTATTATTATTAATCATCGCTTTCTTCGTATTCATGCCGATTAAAATTCAACAGCAAAATCAGAAAATTTTAACAACAAGATACTTCTCGAATTCCCGTTAGAATGTTAAGTGTAATCATATATTTTCCTATATTCGCTATATTACTTCTTTAAAAGTAACACATGATTATAACATTGAATGGCGACATGACTTTATTTGAAAAGTGATACAGATATAAAAGTCAGGTTCCAGAACTAACAGCACCTAATATTAATAATAATAATAATTTTATTTATTTTAGGATTTGCGCGAACTTTCAGAAATTTTAATTAACGAACTCGGCGATTTAAAAGCAATAGATTGCCACTAGGTAAAGTATAAGATATTTATTTATATTTCCAGTTAATTCAACAAAGCGAATCCAAAGAAACGTGTTGCCACTGCCGGAAATAAAACTTTCTTCCACGTGCCAATGCTTTTCTACTTGGTAATGCGTAAGCGTTAACAGCATACTAGATTCGGTATTTTTATAAAATTTTAGTGTTCTAGTACATTTGTTAAAAAGCGTACTATTTTTTCCCTTCCAAGTAATAATAATAATAATTTTATTTATTATGCTTTATGGGAACTTTAAGAAATTTTTATTAACAGAATTGGAGATGTAAAAGTAATGTGTTGCCATTCAGCAAAGCATAAATTATCATTCATAATATTCATAAAGCATAAATTTGCCAATCGGCAAAGCATAAAGTATCTATTTTTTTGGCAGATTTAATCGGTTAATTATTGATTAACAAACTAAACGATTTAAGCAATAAAAGCAGTTTCGTTTCAATCACTATTCATTACCAAATGGACCCGTTAAATTACTAGTTGCTGATAAAAAATCAACCTTAAAACCAACTATACATAAACAAGGCTTAATTTCTAAAATTAGAAATTAGGAGCCTTTATAAGAACAGAAACAAAAATAAACAAATAAAATAGTAAAATAATTAATAACTGAAATAATTTAACGATTAAAATAAAAATTCAGTAAAATGTAAATAAATAAATAAAAATTTAATAAATAATTTAATTACTAGAAAACAGTTAAATAACAATATTGTTGCGTGCGTACGGGTTCGTTTGAATTGAATGCACAAGTCCGATGAAAAATGAACAAATTTATTATTATCACAACAAATAAATGCTTAAATTTCCTCAAATATTCGTGCAGTATTACAATATATCACAGTACTTATCTTCTAACTACTCAAACGTTCAAGAGAACTTAATTCAATACAGCTAAAGAAAGCTAATCCGCGAATTCGCTACAATTAACAAGAGCAGTTTTCTAACAAACTCTTAAAACAACAAATGGTTAGGCGGCATTTAGTAGCCTCTGCTACTTTAACCGTCTCTGTTGGAGATATGCCCTAAGGCGTTGGGAAGAATTAAAAATTAAGGTGATTTACACCGCACCGACAAAGGTGAAGCAGGAACATGTGCTAATGCACGTGAGTTGGTCAAGTAGACTTTGGAGAAGGAGGGTTCAAGCATCTAGCCGCCGTACAAGCTGTGATGTATCTTCACTAGTTGAAGAAAGATGATACGTCGAGACCAGTCACGTGGGTGGTCACCCACCCAATTACTGAGCCCGAGCTCTGCTACTGTAAACAGGGGAACCTGTGTGTTGAAAAAGTGAAAGAAATCGTAAACATAGTGAAATTCCCTCAAATGCTTCTAAGCTGGTGATTACTCTTCACTTTCAGCAAATCTCATCAGTCTCATGGCTGCTTTGAAACCCGGCAGTAAACTTCTCAGCCGTGGATTTTGCAGCGCGTATCTTCTCAACGTGCTCAACCATACTGTTCAGAAATTTTTTGATTTTAGGATCGTGGATCCAGTTTATAATATCCTTGTACTCTGTGGGTGGGTTTTCCAATTTTTTCTTTACTCTATCACTGTAGAGAGGTTTCATCTGGGTTTTACTGCTGTCTTCCTCTGTTTCGATGAATTTCGGAAAATCTGCCGGCGTAGGGATCTTAGCTGCTGGCTTCGCCTGCTGCTTCTTTGCTTCATATCGCTTCTTGTACACGGGGCAACCCCTGTATGAACTTACATGCGGTAGTGAGCAGAACACGCACTTAGGTTTTTCTTCTGGCTTTAGAGGGCATTCTTTACTTCTGTGGTGCTGTCCACACTTGCAGCATCGCTCAGGATTTGAGCAAAGATGTTGCGAATGTCCATATTCTTGACATCTATAGCACTGAATTACGCGTTTTTTCGGGGCAAACTTCTCGATCTTGACATTAACACTTAACATATTGTTGAGTCCATGAATTGCACGTACTTCCTTCGTTTTCTTCAGCTCCAACAGGAAAATCGGAAGTTTCTCGATAGCGTCTCCTCTTCGTCTGGAAAACTGCTTGACTTTACTTATCGGGAATTTCCTTCTCTCCAGATCTGCCTGGATTATTTCTTCCTTCATCGTCGATGGGAGGCCCTTAAGAACAACCTGAATAGGTTTTTCGCTGAGTAACTGGAAAGTATGAAATGGTATATTTCTTTTCTACAAAACCAGAGTTGCTTTTCTGTAATCGTCTACTGACTTTAAATTAACATATAGTAGTTCCATTTTCATATCAGCTTCGAATTCTTTACTGCAGGTATTGATAAGGATTTCATGAATTTTAGGCCAATCCACTTCGCTTTGCTGGAAAACTATTGGGGGTGGAGTTTATTCTTTTTCGGTTCCTCTTTCTTCTTCCATACCTTCTACTTCACTTAGCTGCTCAAATCGATTTTCCGTCGTAACTTCCATTGGAGCTTCGTTTTCTGATACTTTCGCGGTTTTCTTAGGAGAAATCCATTCTCCTTCCCTGCAGTCTGTTCCTCTTTCAGTTATCTGCCCTGGATAAAATTTTTTCGTGAATGTCTCTACATCCATCTCAGCCTTAGTTCTTTTATGAAAGTAATTGCAAATTACGTCAAATCCGAATTTCGCAATCTGGTCCCGGATTTCGTCTTCAGAACATGACTTGAATTTTGGGATGTCCTCGTCATTTCTCATTCATAGATCTTCTGGTGTCTGTTCATCAGTAGCTTCTCCATTCGGTGTTTTAATGTCTCTTTTTTCCTTACCAGGTTTAACATCTTTCTTCTTAATTGGTTCTTCGCTTTCCGTATCTGACATAGTTTTCGCCTTTTTCGCTTTACTTTTCTTTACTTTGGCCATAGGGATGAAATCCTCTTTCTTCAATGGATAGGTCTTGTTGGATTTGGACGAACGCTCGCTTCGGTAGTCCTCTTCATCAGAACTATCGAGTGGTGTCCTATAAAAGGACATTTTCTAATCGAAGGTAACTAATCAGTCAAAGGTATAATCACCGACCGCCTACGGGACTGGGTCAGTATCCGAAAATCTTAAGCATAACCACAGCACAACCTACTAGCTCGGAGTCACAGCTCAGAATGTTAACTAAATTGAGAGGTTTTCCTCCTTTTTATAAGATTTTTAAATCGCGCGCGAGAACTTTCTCGAAATCAAAAAGAGATATTTATTAAATGTTACATGCACGCGCTATTGTATTTTCAATTTTCCGCCTTAGCATTCTTTTAATATTCGTCACGCGCTGCACTGCGCAGGAAATAAAACCATTTAATTTACAATTCAACTAACATAAGCTATTTAAATACGAAATCCGTAACACTGCCCCCTTCCCAAGAACTGCACGTCCCGGGCAGTACAATCCCTGGACAGGAAGGCAGACTTACACTGTAGCATAAATGCAATAAAAAGTATTACATTACAATAATAAACAACATGAACAATAAATGCAATAAATAAAACAAATCAAATGCTATCAAATACAAATCAAATACTAAATACACATTTAGAAACAAAAAGGACCATGGTCTTACACTTTTTACAATTATTTAAATTACGTACTATGGCCATAGTAATGAGCTAACCTGTCGTAATGAACGACTTTAGGTTTAGAGTTCGAAGACTTACGAATCCGAACCACGACGTCATTCAGCCTGTTTAGGACTGTGTACAGGCCATCCCAAGGTGACTGTAATTTCGGACAATGTCCTTTCCGTCGAGTCGGATTCTACAACCACACCCTGTCTCCTTCTTTGAATCTATGTCCAGTAGCTCTCATGCTCCTTCACCTTCTCCGTCGCCAAGTTGACTCGCTTTCATGCAGAACGGTGCATCACCTCAAACCGGGCCTGGATATCTTGGATGTATTCCTCAGGCGATGAAGGCGCATCCGTACAGCGACCAAACAGGCGGTCACAATGCTGCTGACGAAGGTCTCGACCGAAGAGCATCTGGGATGGAGAATAACCGGTAGTCTGATGTTTCTCTCCGACCCTGGTATGATTTCGGCAGCTTTCTGAGCTGGTTTTTTTAGACAAGACGTCGGCGTTTCCAGGTGAGGATCCCTTCTGACGATGGATAGTCATATCTTTAGATGCTGAAAGCAGATTGTTGTTTTACTTATCGGTATAAGGAATCGGTTATAGTCTAAGGAAAAATTGTATTTCCTTAAAAAGGCCAATCCGAGTATGCATGGATCTGTAATATCCGCCACATATGCCTTGTGCTGGTAGGCGGCACTTCCAAATGTGATATTCACGTTTAAATTCCCAGCTATGTCGATCTTGTCACCAGACGCAATCTGAAGGGTAATACAGGATGGCGTCCAAATAAGTTTATCTTTAAAGTGTTCAGCTAAATCTTTTCGAATGATGGTAACATTAGCTCCTGTGTCAATGATCATATTGCACGGAACTCCATCGATATTCTTCCCATTGATGGACAGTCCGTTACTGTTGCCACTCACTGTAAAAATCTTGAGCGCTTTAATATAAGATTTTTGGTTATCTGGCAACCTCCGTTCCTTGATATGGTCATTAATTGTTTCTTCTGTCGTTGCTGAGAAATGGTCTCAATTTTCGTACTCCGGGGTGTTCTGCAATTCTTTCGTACGTGGCCTTCAGCTTCACAGTTCCAGCACTTTGGTTTGTTGTCAATCCTTTTCCATCCCATGGCATTTAATTGTCTGTTTAACCCGCCTCTCTTATTTTCCGTGCTCTGGGGTATTCTGCAGTTCCTTCGTATGTGTCCTTCAGATCCAATGTTCCAACATTTTAAGGTCGATTTCTTGTCACTGATATTTCGTCTCAAGGCATTCAGTTGTCTGGTATATCGTCTAGACGAACAGTGACTTGATCCCTTGGCTCTTGAACTTGAGCAGCTCTAATTGGGTGGCGGTCTCTACGAGTTGCTTGCTGGGCTCCTTCGAGTTTCATGGCGTACACTAGAGCGCTTTTTAAATCTTTAACATCCGCCATTCGTAGAGCCTTCTGTATTTCGGGATCCCGGATGCCATCGATAAAGTACTGCAGGGACAGGATTTCCCTCGTTTCTCTCGGGCACTCCGTAAAGGCGAGGTGGGATAGCCTTTCAACATCCGTGGCGAGTTCCTGGAGTGATTCGGTGGGCTTCTGTTGACGGGATTTTAACTGAAGCCTGCTGCAGTCTTTTAAACACTTCTCCCCAAAGCGCAGCTCCAATAGGCCGGATAGAGCTTCGAAGTCAAATCTCTGGTTTTCTGGAAGCGGCTGCAGGATATCCGCTGCGTCTGCTCTCAGAGAAGCGGCGCGACGACAGGCCTTCGTTTGGGAATCCCATCCATTCGCATCCGCAATGATAGACATTGTGTCTTATACACTTGCCAGGAGGTCTTGCCATCATATGTAGAGAGTTTCAGAGAGAGACGAGCAGGCATTGGTAAAAAATTTCCGAATTGCTCCCTGCCGTCGCTACGAATTTCTTTAAAGTATCCACTTGTTTGGAAACTGCAGAAACCCTGTCAACAATTTGTTGTTCGATTTGTTGTTGAACAGCAGAAACACTTTCTTCGATTTCTCCAACTCTATTTTCAACCATGTTCATTCTATTTTCCATAGCCTCAAATTTGTTTTCTATTATGCAGGTAATTTCTCTTTTCATTTCTTCTTGACCAGCTTGAACGGCTTTCATTTCTTCCTTAACGGATTCATCTCGTCTTTAACAGAATCTTTCATCTTTTCCTGACCTGCTTCCATTTTCTCTTTCATTTCTTCTTGTCCCGCTTTCATTTCTTCCTTAAATGAGGCAAAGACTGATATCAACTGCCTGAACTGTTCTTCCATCGCTCTTGTTATTGGCATTCAAATCCCACTTCTGACAACAAAAATTGTTGCGTGCGTACGGGTTCGTTTGAATTGAATGCACAAGTCCGATGAAAAATGAACAAATTTATTATTATCACAACAAAAATATGCTTAAATTTCCTCAACTCATTCGTGCAGTATTACAATATATCACAGTAGTTATCTTCTAACTACTCAAACGTTCAAGAGAACTTAATTCAAAACAGTTAAAGAAAGCTAATCCGCGAATTCGCTACAGTTAACAAGAGCAGTTTTCTAACAAACTCTTAAAACAACAACAAACTATCTAAAATCACTGACTAACCAAATTGAAATCGAAATCGAAATCGAGTCAATGGCTAGACGGTAATTAGTAGCCAACCGCTACTTTAACCGTCTCTGTTTGTAAATTGCCCTAAGGCGTTGGTACTTACGTTTTTAATTAAGGCTAACTAAATTGAGAGGTTTTCCTACTTTTTATAAGATTTTTAAATCGCGCGAGAACTTTCTCGAAATCAAAAAGAGATATTTATTAAATGCTACATGCACGCGCTCTTGTATTTTCAATTTTCCGGCTTAGCTTTTTTTTTTTAATATTCGTCACGCGCTGCACTGCGCGGGAAATAAAACCATTTAATTTACAATTCAACTAACATAAGCTATTTAAATACCAAATCCGTATAAAACAATATAAAACATCTAACCTCATCTAATTCAGGGTTCAGGTTGGAATTATGATTTCATTCTAAAGCTTAAAAATAACGCCATTGGACACTAGCTGAAATCAAGTCCTCAACAGGCAGTATAATGTATGAGAACTAGATCTAAAGAAAACGGAGACCAATTTTTTTCCCAGCACGTTGGTGAAAAATTAAATTTAACTGAATAAAATAATTTTAATGGAGAGCTTTAAGATATTAAAACAAAGAGAGAAGAGAAGAACGTTTTCTGACCACGATCTCCTCCCGATATAATTCAAGCGTCAAGGTAAATGTGATAGAGGGAAATAATTTTCCCAGAATCCAGGAATTAGTTGAGAACAAACGTAGTATCCTGTACATGTGACAATTTTTGTCCACCCATATTTGGTTACATCATTCCAAATCATGTTCACGTTCTCCTTTTCCTGGGAAATAACTAGCGTTTGTCTTTTATCCTCTCTCATAAATTCATTGCACTTTCTGCCTTTGGCATGTAGGTGGGAACTTTGCTTAAAAGTCTTAACCTCTGGCCAAGATTTCTTCCCAAATAACAGAGAAGCTTATATTCAGAAGTTAAGAGATAAATTTAAGTCTTATTATTAAGATAAAAGTTTCGAAATCAGAAGAATTTTCTGGTGAAATTGTGGTTTAATTACATAAAAGCAAAATTACGATTTCCCTCCGAAATCCGGAACCGAGCTCTGTATTAAAAAGAATGTTTGCGGGTGTCATTCGTAAAAATCTACAATTTTATCCGATCTCGAACAAGACACTGTCTTCAGATTTCAAAAAACTGCTCCACTCCTATGCTGTTTCATTATTAAGATTGGAGGTCAAATAATTTCAAGTACCAATTTTTATGCTTCTAATTATATTTGTATTAAATTAGTTCAATTCTATTCCTGTTTTAATGGATAATTTTTCTCAACATTTAATGTTATCTATTGTGTTTCTTTACACTCTTCTTACATCACTACATTCCGGCTGAACGATGTTTTACGTTTTCTCTTTCCCTTACAAAAGAGAAGTTCCTCTTCGAAATTCTTTCGCAAAAGTTAATGGAAAGGATACGCGAATTTTCCCTTTATTGTGATCTGTGCGTTATACTTAAGTTTCCAAAATACTTCTAAGGCTATCAACACTACTCCACTCTGCAGCGAAGAAAGACAAACAAGAAAAGATTTCCCAAACTTCGGACTGTTCCATTTCTGTTGAGTGATTTACTCCGAAGATCTTCTTCATTAAATATCTTCTGCAAATATTTACGCAGAATTTTAGCGACCTACGATCACATGTTATCATATTAGTATCATTCCTTTAAATAAATACTAGTAAGCCCAACGAATCAAATAATGCTTTAAATTACAGTAACCATCCAGTGTCCTGTCTAGCGTACCCAAAGATCTATCTCGAATTATTTTATTAATGTTAATTCTCGTCGAGCGCACTGAGAGAACTATACATTTTTGACTGCTCAATGATCTCTCTCGGTTATCAGGGCTGTGCAAAACAAAATAATAATTTTAAACATTCTTAGAATTAACAAAATTTCAAGACTGCTGCCAGAAAAGTATAGTTTGAAGGGTTTCACAAAAGTTATAATTTGGGCTGGTGTGAAAACGAAAATTAATGTTTTAGATGTTCATCGAAACCACAGTGTTTTAAGATTATAGTTAAAAAAGTTAATATTCATAATTTCAAAAATATCATAGTTCGACAAGGCTCTACAAAGGAAAAATAAAGTTTCAATGCCTCCACCAGTGAATCAAGTTTAAGACTGAAGCAAAAGAAATATAGTTTTAATGGTTCCATACTTATAATTTTAGGGGTTCTACAAGTAAAAATTAATGATCTAGATCTAATTCTCAACCGGTGGTACACATACCACTGGTAATGCGCAAGAGAAAAATAGGTGGTACGACAAAAAAAAAAAATTAGTTTTAACCAATAAATTCAACAATATCGCGAAGAAAAGAGACAATTGCTAGAAATTTCCTGTAATCGAACTCTAGTGAATATTTCAAAAATAAAACGTTTGTTAACTTTTGGTTGAACCGAAAAAAAAAAAAAAAAAAAAAAAAGAATTTAAAGGCACTTCAAATAAAGTTATTAAATTTTATTGCCTTTTCGCACAACCTATTTGTGTGCCTGTTCATTGATATTATTGCAATAAGAAGCAGCTTAGCGAATTTACGTCCAAGCACAGCAGAGACAGAAGCTAAAGTGTGTAGTTATGAAAGATAGAAGCACGCGAAGAGAAAAGTTTTGGCTTACAATGGTAGTTTCAGTTACCAATTATTACGTCGTCAGAGCTGCGCAGGCCATAGAATGATCTAGAAATGACGCAATCCAGAGAAGTTATTGCGATTTTTAGAATAGAGAGGGAGAATTAATGTTTTACCGTTAGTTTAAATTATAATTTTGATTCACATATTTTTTATGTTACATATCCCCCCCCTTTCAGTAAAAGGTGTGACGACAGAAAAGCATTTTTAGAAGAAAGCATTACAGAATTAGCAAAACTAGGTATATACAACAGTGAGAAAAATCAATATTTCGCAGTCTTTAACTTGAAAGTCTTTCATAAAAATTGAATTTGCCAATATAAAACCAAAATTTTCTTTTACAGATACATGAAATTTTAATTGATTATTTATGATATATAATCCACATTTTCTTAATTTTAAGGCAATGCAAAATAGAATTTATAACTTAATACATAGTAAGTAAAAACTTTAGTGCAATAACCATATAAACTGATAAAAATGGGCAAATCCTTTACAATGCAAATCAGCGTGACAACTTGCTGATGGCTGTAGGATTCTTAACTACAATTAAAACCTAAAAGCCTCCGTTCCTTAATAAAGGTAACTGACCTCTAGTATTGTATAATTATCAAAGTTTACATTTATAACTTATGACCATAACCATCTTCAAACTAGGTAAATGGAAAACAAATATACATAAATTAAAGACATATTAAATTCTACACTGCCCTACAATAATAATATGGATCATATAATTTTGTGAAGAAAATAAGAAAATAAATTTCATAATTATCTGCGTCATTCAAATTAATTATGCAGTCTTACGTAACCCTTAATGTAGATGCCTCTTGACCAATCATTGAATTGTAAACCAAAACTAAAATCTGACACCCTCCCTTCTTTCTATGAACTAATGCGTCACTTTTGCTCCTCTTGGCCAGACGTCTTTCTGCAATCATGTGTGTGCTGCTGCTTTCGCTTCTATGGGAATAATATCAAAATTGAAAATGTTCATTAACAGGCGCGAGTAGAGTTCCAAGTGAATTAAAATAAACAAAAGGAATTTAATCCGTCTCGATTGCTTATTCTTCAAAATGGATGAACGCTCTAAGCTTCAAGTATCTACGCATCTAGTATTTCTACGAATCTACGTCTGAGTGTTGTTATTTCAGTGCCTCTAAAAGTGTTCTGTCATTACATTCTTCGGTCAGTTCTAATTATGAAGAAATCTACATGGGTTTGTTATTTTGTATTAACAGTGAATCATGGAAAAAGTCCTGTTTCACCAAAAATTTTAATGCAAGTTCGTGCCACATTCATAATCAAATCTTTCATGTCATCCAACCACAGTTTCATTACAATAAAATAGCGCAATCAAATCATTGTTTTCTGTGCATAGTGCTTCCAAAATTTGTGCTTTCATTACACACACATATATATATTAAAGATTGAATTAAATTAAATACATTAATAAATCGAAATAAATTTCCTAATACTTACGCAATAGCTGTAAAGTAATAAAATAATAATTTATTTATTAATGGGTTATTGAGTACATTATCTCCTTAGATAAAGTTAATAGAATTGTAGTTGTACGAAGTAACTTAGAAGTATTTAAAATTGAATCTTGAAAAAAAAAAAAAAAAAAAAAAAAAAAAAAAAAACATTTTAAAAAAGAAACTTCAATTTGAATCATGAAAAAAATATACATAAATTCCGTATATATGTAAGTTATTTTAGCGAAATTTTATGTGAAACTGCAATATCTTTTGTATAATGTGACATGAGAAGCCTGCAGAGAACGAAGCGCTGGCGGAAAAAGTTAATGTTAGAGGGCAAGTTAATGTAACATTGAGGTAAATGTTTATCTCACTCAACTGGCGAGATATCGCCAAGGTGGCGGTGTTTTCAACTAGTTATTTTTGTTACCAAATTTGGCGAGAAATCTCCAAAAGTCGCCAATTTTGGTTCGGTTTCTGTATAACTGTAGTACTGTAATTGATCCTTAAATTTAACTGTAACCGTATTCGGCTCTCTAGAAATGGAAAGTACTAGAGATACCTCGGCGGCCGAGGGAAACTATGTAAGACTGGAGATAGCAGCCAGCTCTCAGTTTTTAGTTAAGAGTTTACTTCGGAGTATTGCGAGCGTATTGAGAGTACTCTTTAGATGCGCTTTGCATTAAGTTGCATTTAATGTTCTTAGTAAGTTGAAGTGGTGACTAATTGTGGTCTGTTAAAGAAAAGCTGTAAGAGTACATTTGTGGAAAGTTTCAGAACTCTGAAATATTACTTTCGGGAAAATAAATTGCATCAAGCTATCATCGGTTCTGTGAGCATTCAATCCATTATGAACCCCTTCACACGTAACAATATATATAATTAAAGAAAAGACCTATGTGGTCAAAAACTTTGCGCACTGAGCTTCAAAATTTAGAAAAAAGTTAAAAGAAAATTCCTAGTTCGTACGCTAAAAAGTTGCTTAGATACTGTGGTTCCGTGAAAATATTAACATAAGTAAAATAAAGTGCAATGAAATGTGTAAAAAAGATTAAATAAACAATATAAACATTTGAATATTTACAAATAAAATTCAGTACTAATTGTAAGCAATATGTTGATCAAAGTAAGGCATATTTTAAACATTAGAATTAAAGTGCGACAAAAGACTTAAACAAAAATACAAAAACAAAGAAGCAGTAAATGGTAGATTAGCCCAATTCGAATCTCATTAAAGCTCTTCAGGGAAAATAATTTTAATGATTTTCGAATCCAGCTAACTCCATATCGCGTTTCGCCGAAACAGACAATTGAAACTGTATACGAAACAATTTTTATAAATTAACTAGCAGCTTCGCTGCCAGCCTTCGTCTGGCTTTTAAATGTGCCGGAAAAATGGCTGAAGGAAACACCAAATGTTAAATTTAAAAACTGTGTAGAATTTTACTCTGCAGAAAAACTTCATGAAAAAAAGTTATTACGTATAACAAAATTACAATGAAATAAGCAATATCCCTTAATACAAATATTAATTATCCTAATAAATAAATTAACCAACTTCCCTTTGCAAAATCTAAAGAACTCAAATGGTATAAAGGAGTTTAAGAACTTTGTTTCCTAAAAAAATCATTCAAAACTTTTCAATACCTTAAAAACCGTGAAATGAGCAATAAAAAACATAAAAGAATACAAAAAACAAAAACTTCTGAAAAGCAAAGTATAATTAATGATATTTTATCTTATAATTTCAAGAGAAAAAAATTACAATGAAATAAGCTATATCCCTTAATACAAATATTAATTATCCTGATAAAAAAATTACTCAACTTTCCGTTGATGAAAAAAAAAGTTATGCAAAACTTTTCATTATCTTACAAACAGTGAAATAATCAAAAAATAACATGAAAGCAACTCAAAAAACATAAAATTCCACGCAGAATTTTACTCTACAGAACAACTTTATCAAAAAAAATCAATAAAAATGTATTATATATATATATAAATGACAATGAAATAAGCCAATCTCTTAAAAACAGTGGCATAAGAAATACGATAAAAAATTGCTGCCAAACCCATATTTCAAAAAGAATGAAACTATTCAAAATGATGCGATTTCATCAAAAATCTATCAACAACAATAAGACAGGAAAATTGTTGCCAAAATCACATTTTTAAAGATGTGTACTCGGAAGCTTCATTTAAAAAATTAAAAAAAAAAACAACAAAATATTATCATTTTTCCAAAATTCTTTTTGTAAAAGCAGTCGCAAGGATGAAAGTTTAACGTGTCCAAAAATCTAAGAAAAATAAACTGTACATTTTTAAAAATAAACTTTTTTTAAAAAAAAATCCAGTTGAAAAGGTGTTAAGCTCCCTTTGTTAAATAAATTCGTATTTAATCGATTTATTGAAACACGAAATTTATTTTAAGTTCGTAAAATTACTAAATGCCTACGTTTCATGACGACGTGAAAATGGAGTGCGTAGAGTAAAATCTCGCTTTCCTATAGCCCATTATGTCTCAAAATGACGCGATTTCGTCACAAAACATAAAATAAAAAAAATTCGAATTTCGAAAAAATCGCTTCGAGGTGCACTGGCTCTTGTCTAGATGCACCTATGTACCAAATTTCGTAGCCGTGGGTCTATTAGCTTACGCGCAGCGCGAACGAAAGACACACACATACACAGAGACAGACTATTTCTTTTATTATATGTAGACATTGAAAAAACTTCGCCATAAACTTAAGCTTCATTTCTCTGTTCCAACTTCTCGACGCGTCCGCTTGAAGAAACACATTAAGGTGTAATAATAACTATAGATAATGGACTGGTAATGCCAATGTACAAAATAAAATAAATAGCGATTTGCTATTGGTCAAAATATACAAAATTTAATCTGAGGACCTACTAGCTTATAGTAAACTTTGTGAAAATACCAAAAATTAAATTTAAAATTTAAAATTATAATAAAAAAACAAACAAAATTTTTGAAAGGGCCTTGCTAAGACCAAAAATCAATACAAGGGAAAGAAATATTTTTTAAAACCAGACCTGGATCGCCGATGTCTTCATTGCAGTAACGATGCAAACTCAAATAGAGGGTGAAAGCCTTGAGTAAGTAAGTTGCTAACCAACTAGGCCATGGACCTTATAAGAAATAGACTAACCCAAACGGACTTTCTACCTCGTCTGAGGCGTTCCCGGCTGGTCACCTTGGTCACATCCTGACGAGTAGGGACGACTTGCAGAAATGTAACAGTGTTTGCCTCCTGCAAGCGTGTGGATTGTCAAAAAAAAGCTGGTTGTAGCGCCTCATTTCACAAATTAGAATTTCTACGTACTTTTATTTTTGAAATTGAAATTGATTTTTAAAAATTTGGCATATTTATCAAGCATAATTAACATTCCAATTAATTATAAAGCTATTGCATGCTTTCAGGGCCGGGTATTTTTTTAGCTTTTCCTATGTTAAAAGGAAATTTGTAACTACTTCTTTTAGAAAATAACATTTAAATCTGAACTAATAGAAAATTTCAAACAAGCAATTCTCTCTTGCAATTTTTATGCTTTTTATTGGTGTAAGTTGTAGGGTTTATATTTATTTTAACTAACATTTATTTTAAGTTTAAACTATCTTTCCTGTCAAGCCTTACTTTCCCCTGGAATTGCCAATGCCAGAGTATGAAAATTTTAGTAGAACGCGCAAAGTATTCAAAATAGTCAGCGGAAGTATTCTGAGTTAAATAGAAGGGAAACGAGTTCGAAAGTGTGCTTTCTTGCTTCACGAGCGTGGAGGTGGCTAGGTAGAAATTGAAGAACCACGCTTTTCGGCCTGTGTGCTTGCATCGGCAGATAGTCGAATCTTTCAACTTAATATTCAGAAGTTTGCTGAAATATCAGCGGTATCTTAGAACGCGGTTAGGTTAGTTACGTTTAGAGAGCCTCGTAGGTAGTCACTTGTTATTCATTTTTAGTTTCTTATTTTTATTTTACCGCCGGGTCGGCGTAGTTTGTGAGCGTCAAGAGCACGCATCTGTAATTTCTAAAGCTGAATAAAAAGGGATTTAAACCCTTCTCAAGACTTTGTGTACTTTCCAGTTCATAGCAGTCACCACTACTGTTGCGTGCAGGTTGGGGCCACGCAACATTACATTGGCGCCCGAACACTTGTCGAACTGAAATGGCCGAAAACTGGATGGAAGCTGCTGGACAACAACAAGAAATGGCAAGCCAATTGGAAGGATTTGGATACCTGGTCCAGACGATGAGAGCGTCAATCAAGCCAAACGTCAATTTCGACGGAAAAAATTCGGTGGCGATGTTTCTAGAAGGCCTCGAAATTCACTTCCAGCCCTACCCTGTGCCTGAAAGACAAAAAGTTGCCATCGCCACATCCACACTAAGAGGACAGGCCTCGCTATGGTGGAAGAATATAGGCAAATTTTTATTAGGGGAATTCGGAGGCCAAACATATACCTTTGAAAATTTCAAAAAATCATTATTAAAGGCCTTCCCCATAGTGAAAGACCGAGCAAGGCTAGAAGCCGAACTATATAGTTTTTATCAACGGAATATAGAAGAGTTGACGGACTTTATTCTGCGAAAAATTAAGCTGACGGATATGCTGTATGAGAAGAAACCCGATGCGGAGATTATTGAAATAATCTTACCAAGATTGCTTGCTACCTGCTGTTCAAGATTACTTCGAAATTAGAAACCCAAGCACATTGCAGGAACTCTTCGAATTGGCGGTCAAGTTCCAAAATCGCAGAATAGCGGAAAAAGCTAGAGGGGCATCGTATTCTCAAAGTATCCGAAGGCAATCTTCAAATGAGCAGACCAGAAATGCAAACCGCTCTTATGGGGGAAAGAGCTATCGAGCTAACTCATCGAATCTCGAAGGTCAAGGCCCAAAAACGAAATTTGAAAACAACCGTCCGCGTACCCAGAAGGCAGAAGTTCAAAGGAAAGCTTTAAACGAGTAGAGGGGCCTGTAAAAGCGAGGGTCCAGACCTCGGAAGTTTTGAAAAAACCTTCAAGAAGATACTTAAATACGGTCGTCATAAAAAACTCACAATTCCCGATTATACAAGTCCTGGTTGGCGATGTACCAGTAGAAGCCCTCATCGATACAGGAGCACAAGGTAATTTTATGAGTGATACTTTTTTTAAGAAGAATTTTAATAGGTTACGATTATTTAAAAATAAAAACACAGAAATCATAGCAGCGCAAGGACAAACTTGTCAATGTATTGGAAAATTATCTTTAAAAATACAGGTTCAAAACGAAAGCCTTAAAGTATTAATTTTTGTAGTAAAAAACTTGCAAAGTCCACTTATTTTAGGTATGGAGTTTCTAAAAGCCGCGGAGGCCAAACTGAATTTTCAGGAAAGTTCTATTGTGTTGGAGATGGATCGGAGGGTGCTGGCGCCAGTGGAACAACCGCAAGTGGACCTTAGCCATCTGAATGACCATGAAAGTCAAGCCATCCAGTAAGTGGTGAGTACTTTTTCTAACTTGTTTTCAGAAAAGCCTGGTAGTTGTCAAATAGTTACGCATCAGATACAATTAACTGCCGAAAAACCTTGTAGGACTAAACCATATCGTTATGACAAACAAAAAGACGTAATAATCGAAGAACATATTCAGGAGATGTTAAAGAATAAAATAATAACGCCCATAAATAGTGAGTACGCGAGTCCAGTCGTACTATGTAGGAAAAAGAACGAGTTTCCTCCTTCGGATAAAAGGGCTTGGAGGTTTGCTATCGATTACAGAAAACTTAATAGTGTTACTAAATTCCCAGTTTACCCTTTGTCGGTTATAGAGGAAATTATTAGAAAGATAAAGTCTACGAGATACATGACTACGTTGGACTTAACGTCTGGCTACTATCAAATAGCTATGAGACCCGAAGATATACATAAAACCGCGTTTATAACAAAATCGGGCACTTATGCATTTTTACGCATGTCCTTTGGGTTGTGTGGGGCCCCGTCAACATTCCAGAGAGCTATGGACATTGTTCTAAAGCCCGTCCTAGGAAAATCGACTTTAATCTATCTAGATGATATAATTATGACGAGTAGTATGTTGAACAACATATTAAAGACCTAGAAGAAGTTTTAAAATTATTAAAAGAGGCCGGTCTTACAATTAACGCCTCAAAATGCAAGTTCGCAACTAAAGAACTTAAATATCTGGGTTATAAAATTTCGCAAAAGGGTATAGAAACTCAAGATTCAAAAATAAAAGCCATCAAGAATTTTTCACCTCCCAACACCGCCAAGAAACTTTCTTCTTTCCTTGGGTTATGTTCTTATTATCGGTCATTCATAAAAGATTTTGCTAATATTGTTGAACCCTTGTTAGTAATTAAAAGAAAGAAAAGTAAATTCACGTGGACAGCAGAAGCAAATACTGCTTTTGAAAGGTTAAAAGAAGCGCTCATCAATGCCCCTGTTTTGAAATTCCCGGAGGGGGACGAAAACCTGGAAATTGCAGCAGATGCGTCGGACTATGCTGTAGGTGCTGTTCTCATGCAAAATGACCATCCTTTGGCATTTTTTAGTAAAACGTTGAACCCTAAACAAAGGAATTATACAGCTACAGAGAGAGAAACATTAGCCGTATTAATGGCTGTACACAAATTTCGAGTTTATTTCGGCAAAGCGCCAGTAACAGTCTTTTCGGATCATGCGGCTGTTGGTAGACTTTACTCGGGGAAAAACTTAACGCCCAGGTTAATAAGATGGGCTTTAAAACTTCAAGAATATAATCTCATAATCAAATATAAACCGGGTAAGGAAAACAATGTAGCTGCCGCACTTTCTCGTATAAAACTGGACGATGAAGGCAATGAACTCAAATGCGCTGTGCTGACAATTATTGCTGAATTGAAAGCTGATCCTGAATTTGGAAGTATCAAAGACCCCGAAAGCTTTGAGCACACAGATATCGATGCGATAAGAAATAGAGCAGAAAACTATGAAATAATAGCTAATTTATTATTTTATACGAAAACAACAAACGAAAATCTCGAGTACAAACCAGTCATCCCAGCCTCGCTTCGATTAAGCATTTTGAAGGAATTACACGACGCGAAAACAGCGGGTCATTTAGGGGTCAGAAAGACTTTAAAAAGGGTACGCGAGGCGGTATATTTCCCGCAATTATACAAAATAGTAACTGCGTATGTCAGGTCCTGCAATCAATGTCAGTTAATAAATGATATTAATTACAGCCCGGCCGGGTACTTAAATAGCATTCGCGCTACATTTCCGAATGAAATTTTAGGCATAGATCTTCTTGGTCCTTTCCCCCAGAGTGAGTTAAATAAAAATCGTTTTCTTTTAGTAATTGTAGATCATTTTTCAAAATGGACAGAAATTGTTCCACTTAAACGCGCGTCAGCCAAAACAGTCGCAGATGCATTCTTACACAGATACATTTTAAAATACGGTGCACCAATAAAAGTCATTAGCGATAACGGTAAACAATTCGTTAGCCAAATATTTGAAAACATTTGCACTGGACTTGGCATACGCCATATCAAAATGGTTCCGTATAGACCACAGACAAACATCGCAGAAAGAGTTAATAAAAATATTGTAAAAATAATTCGAAGTTATGTTAGCACACATCACAAGCGCTGGGATGGCTACATAAATGAGTTAGCTTATGCTTTAAGAACGGCAAATCACGATACTACGGGAAAACCTCCAGCAGAATTATTTTTAGAACGGAAGTTAATTACGCCACTAGATAAATTATTCTTTGTGCAACAAAGAGAGCAAGAATTTAAACAAAAAGATGTGCAAAAACTCATTGACCAGGTGGTTAAAAGCTCGGATACGGCAAGAAATAGACAAAAATTATACTATGATAGAAAACGCCGTGAAGCAGATTTTAAAGTTGGGGATAAAGTGTTGAAGCGAAAATTTTCTTTATCAAGTGTCCCAGACAATTTTACTGCAAAGTTAGCTCCAAAATTTGAAGGCCCCTATGTAATTCAGGAAATCAAGGGAGTCGTATTGTACCTTAAGAACGAGAGAGGGGAAATCTGTAAAGCAAGTCCCGACCAGGTGAAAAAATATTATAATCAAAATGATTTTGAAATCCTTAAAAGTTTCTTGCAGGACTCAAGCGTAAAAGAAGTGGAAGGTCAAGAAGTAACGTCACCCGCTCCACCACCCAAGAAGCAGAGAACTGAAGAGAAACCTAGCCCTTCTACAAGTCATGCGACGGTATCGAAAAGAAGAAATGAAAACGTTCAGACTCCAGCATTTAAGAAATACAAGAAAGCAACGCCGCCGCGTAAAGAAGCTTTGGTAAAGAGAAAAATACCAGTTACAACGTATCGCAGTAGAAATTCTGCATCGAGGAAAACGCTTCCAGGGCCAGAGAATCAGGTGCAAACAAGGCCGCCGTTCCCGAGAACGAAAAGACAGCAGGAGGAACGAAAAGACCACCACCAACAGAAGAAATTCAAGCACGATTCCAGACCGGAGGACGCCAAGACCAGCCGTCCTGGGGCAAAACGGAAAAGACAGCAACTCGACGACTACCACTCCAAGAGGCCAGCATACAGAGGGCGAAAAAGGAAAAAAAACATGGACGAAACTCGAAGGACACAAAGGAGACGACTGACGTCGATGAATTACATATCGTGGGAGCAGTTCTGCCAGAAGAGGATGTCGGAGTTCCAATCATCGAAAACTCAAAGATAAGTTAAAATCTTCTATAAAATTTTTTCTTTTGTTTCGAAATGTTATGCGTAAATACGAAGTTCTATGTTTTGACGGAAGTCAATTTGTCTCGGTTGAGACTTAGTTTTGTTTTACATTATTTAGCTAAGGCAAAAGTATTATTTTCTTTAAGTATAAAATCTAAGAACAAGCAGTTTCTGTTGGTCGAAAGACTAATTCTGTTATATTAAAGCCAAAATTTGGCCGAAGATAAAAATAACTTCGTATTCTTGTATTAATAAGAAATTTAGTTTCAGTGCCGCCAGCTTGGCGAGGAATGCGTGAAGTAAAAATTTATTTTTCTCTTATTCATTTTATGGTAAATTGTAAAAATCGTATCGATTAGAATTTTTGTAAATATACGTAAATACTTGAAAGTTATGTAAAAGTAGAATTTAGTCTAGAAGCATAAAATCTTAGATACTAAAAGTAAATGCTCAAAAAGAAATGAATTCAAATTTAAGTATTAAACTGTAGATAAAATCCTGCTTTAGAGCGAAAGCCTGCATGTCTAAAGATGAATGAGGGGGAAGTTAGAATGAATGTGTTTTGTAGGGTACTCCACCTACACTTGAATTTTAAGAATGTTAAAATAGCTCATCGAGTTTTAGAATGTCGAGTAAGGTGTGTCTATTTGGTCGTTGAATTCTAACACATCATGGTGGTTAGGGGAAGTGTTGTAAGACTAAAACACGAATATTCCCGTTTGACACCACACATGGTGGAGAGCCAGGGTAAAGTTAAATTCATGTTTGAATACTTGAATGAATGTGAATTAAGCAGTAATTAAGGAAAATAAATCGATCAAAAACAAAAACTTTTTTCACTGTCAAGAAAGTGTAAATTATAATGTATTTAGAAAGATACTGATACTTATTCCTTCCAGCATCTGGAAGGAAGAGAACAGATTGATTGCTGAAGTCCAGGAAAGGTTGCTGTAAGAAGAGATGGTTAAATAAGTATCTACAGAAATTTATTCTAACTTTTGTGAGAAAACAGTTTTTTATGTAAACGAGGCTCTTAAATTTTAGTTCAGAATTGTGGAAACTTTTTAACAGGTCGTTTCTAGGACCTGCTTCCAAGTTTACCAAATTCTGGCAGCGGCAAATGTAGGGTTTATATTTATTTTAACTAACATTTATTTTAAGTTTAAACTATCTTTCCTGTCAAGCCTTACTTTCCCCTGGAATTGCCAATGCCAGAGTATGTAAATTTTAGTAGAACGCGCAAAGTATTCAAAATAGTCAGCGGAAGTATTCTGAGTTAAATAGAAGGGAAACGAGTTCGAAAGTGTGCTTTCTTGCTTCACGAGCGTGGAGGTGGCTAGGTAGAAATTGAAGAACCACGCGTTTCGGCCTGTGTGCTTGCCTCGGCAGATAGTCAAATCTTTCAACTTAATATTCAGAAGTTTGCTGAAATATCAGCGGTATCTTAGAACGCGGTTAGGTTAGTTACGTTTAGAGAGCCTCGTAGGTAGTCACTTGTTATTCATTTTTAGTTTCTTATTTTTATTTTACCGCCGGGTCGGCATAGTTTGTGAGCGTCAAGAGCACGCATTTGTAATTTCTAAAATTGAATAAAAAGGGATTTAAACCCTTCTCAAGACTTTGTGTACTTTCCAGTTCATAGCAGTCACCACTATTGTTGCGTGCAGGTTGGGGTCACGCAACATTACAAAGTAAGCAAAAAATACTAAAATATTTAAAAACGAATTTTTGAAAGTTTTGTTTAAAATTCTAAATTGGTTTTTTTTTTCTTTTTTTCTTTTTCTTTTCTTTTCTTTTTTTTTTTTTTTTTTTTTTTTTTTTTTTTTGGTTTATTAGAATATAGCAAAGCACTCGAGGGCTATCTGCCTTAAGGGAGGGATGCCTTCGTGGAGAATATTTTAAGGGAAACTGGCTCGTATACACGTTACACATGGGGAAAACCACGAAAACACCCATGCAGCCAGCCCGTTCGCGGGATTCGAACCTCGGACCGAACTACCAGTGTTCAGCGACTTTACCACTCAGCCGCTGGTGGAAATTCTAAATTGTGCTGCTTTTTTTAAAATTATAGTTGAGTATTATAGCACAATTTCTATAAAGGAATTTTATTTCAACTATATTTCATAATACATCACAGTGATAAACACTTTTTGACTCCTTAAAAATTTTGTACATTTAATTCTAATATTAAAATTGTATTTAACCGTAATAATTTACTTTGCTTGTATTTTATAGTGATTATTTTTTTAATTTATTTTTAGTTCTGCGTAAGATTTTTTTTATTTACTGTTAATTTAATTTATTAGCCCAAAGGCGTGGTAGCCTAGAAAGGCTGTTAGTTTCGAAGAGGTATTTTGCGCTGTTTTACTATATGTGTCTGTGTCTCCTTGCAAATTGGTGTTACCAAATATTATCGCCTTGCATTATATTTAAAGAAGTTAAATAATGAAGAATCTGCATGAATGCATATATGTCTCTCGCATTGTGACAAAAACGACAGTATCTAGAGCCATCAAATTTTGAATAATGTAATCATCCACCTGAAATGGGCATCTTGAACGGCCGAATTTCGAATTTGTTTTAATCTATTTCATATTTTGTAAACCTTTAACGAATTTTTGATTAAGAAACTCAACAAGTTCAGAGCGAGCACTGTACGGAAATTAACAGTTTTATCCCCAGTGCGGAAATTCTAAAGATATGCTGTTTTCAAATGTATGTGGTTTACGGGCGAAGAACATGATATTCAATAAATATAGGTAACACACAAAACGTTAAAAAAAGGCTCCTTTTGAGCTTAATATAAACTATATAATCTGACTGCTTCTAGATTTTATTTTATCTTTTTTTTTTTTTTTCTTTCATTACACTCAGAAAATTTTACGCTCCGAATTTTATAAATTACTAAAATAAATAATCCACTTTAATGTTAATAACTTAATGATGATATAATCAAATAAATGATTGTTTTGTAATGTTATTATAGCTTTGAAAATAACTGCCTGGAAACGTTAATTAAATTTAAAAAAAAATATCAGATCTTGTTTAATTTTACCTTATTTATTTCAAAGTATCACGTAATATAAATCTTATTTAATTTTACTTTATTTTTATGAAAAATTAAGTTCATAAATTTTGTCCTTAGAGTTTTTACCGTTTTACCAAAGTAAAGATGTTTGTACAAGTATTACGCGTGAAAAAACTGCGCGAAATACAGCAAAAAGTGCTTTAATGAGATATAAATCCTATTTGGAAAACACTGTGGCTTTCATAATCTCATCATTATACAACGTATCACATTTAATAATTAAAAAGAGTTATGTGATACAAACGCCATAGGTTTCAGTGTTAAAGTAAACTAGATCGTCCCTACTCTTTCTTGCCGACATGTCGGTGACGCGCGTCCCGCCCATTGGGTTAGTCTATCTCTTATAAGGTCCATGAACTAGGCAGTATGATATAGAAAGGGGAAGAAACGTCATGAGAAAAGAGCCAATGAAAAGTGACTGACCGTTGGCATAAACCTGACTCAGTGTAAGGGGGGAGGCAATGTCTTGAAGAATGTAAAAACTGTTCAAGATGGCGTCTTGCTCTACGAGATTAAAGAAATTTGGGCGCGGGTGAAAGAAAAAATGGCTAATTCAACAATATGTTAAAATATGACCACAAAAGCAAGAAGAAATATTACTGTGAAAGACCGAAATTGGAGAATTGAGCTGCATTCACTGGTGAATGTCAACACATACCAAACACGTCGGTGAAAGGCCGAATATTTGGTTATATTCTTGTACATTCGGATCACTGGTGTATGTCGACAATCACAGATATACTGTGATCACAGATTACTGTGATTACTTACAGATTACTTACAGATATACTGTGGAGGTCGAAAAGAGAAGTCGAGTTCGACAGAGGGGCGACTGTCTGTCGCCAAATCCTTTGCTCTGCTGCGATTAAAGTTATGTAGCATGTATTCGTTATACTCTAGAACACTTTGTCAGTCTTATGCTAGGTTTGATGGTATGCGTAACGTTTTCTTAATTTTTTTTTTTTAATCCAATACCCTAATTTATATTGAATGGATACTGCAGTGAATCGTGAACTTTTCCTTGAAAAGTTAAATGAATTAATTGCCAGTAAACGAGAAGACAATTGTTTTTATTTTTCAAACACATCTCTCGTCACCGAGATTGATTACTCCTTATGAAGCTATGTTTGGCATTAAGCCGAGAAGAGGCATAGAATCGTCTTTTTTTGCCTGGCGAACTAATCGCAAATATTGAAACCGAAGAACTAAAGAATTAGAAAAAGAAATTAAGAAGAACTAAATTATAACCGAAGAACGTAAGAAATTGCTAATACTTTTGAAACCGAAGAACAGCTTGAAGAAACTGTTAATACTTTTGAAGAAAATCTGAGCAGTGACCATACCGAAAGCCATATTCCAAAGAAAAATATTGAAGAGGACCTGCAACGAACCACGTCTTCGTATCAAGCCTGGACTGAACAACACGAGTTAATTTCTATAAAATGATCGGCCACGAAAGAGAATCTTTTACTGCAAGCAACAAAAATGTTATGAACCTCAAAACAATTTTTCTCCTGCTCAAATTGGTGAAACCGTACGAATATGAGTCCCTGGTGTCGATCGTGGTCGTAGAGATGGCCGAAATGTGTTGACAAATGTTTTTGGAATAAGACTCCGGCTTTTATAAACTACCAAATAAAAATGACACCTTCAAGCAGCTTTATGCCCATAATCAGTTCGTAATTTGAAAAGAAAAGTTACTTTCCGTAGATGAGATTCCTTCTCAAGTAATGTCGCTGAGAGAAGCAGCTGCAGCTAATTCGAGATGTAGAGGGCAAGGCTATACACGCTGTCATTGGAAAAGGAAGTGTTCCACAACTAAATGCAGTTGTAAAAGCAAGGGAGTCTTGTGCAGTTCAAAATGTCATAAAAGTTTATGTTGGTGCAATAAATAAGATTTCAATCACATAATTGAGTTTTTTTTTTTTTTTTTTTTTTGTATTATTTTCTTTTCTTATTTAGTTTAAGTTCAAAAGTTTATTTACATGTGCTGTTACTTACGCTTTTTCATATTTTGACATATACGGTATAAATGCAAAAGTAAAAAGAAATGTTCCTTATTGACTAAATTTAAAACTAAATGCTTAACATTTATCCAAGCACGATTGCTGTCATTATTAAAAAGTCAAGTAATATCGAGTAGCCCTTCTCGCGTTAGAATCAAAAGCTACATGTCACGCAGTGAAAACGCTTCTGTAGAGTTACGAACATCTCTTCTCACCAGGGATTGGTTACTCCTCTCAGAAAGACAGACGAAAACGTTACGTCTCCCTTGAAGTCTTATGGCGCCTGAAACACGGAGAACAAAATGCAAATCTCCGACGTATTCAACATTCACCATTAATGCATGGTGAATGTCGACATTTGCCGGTGTAAGTCAGAAATAAGGATATTTGGCAAATATTTTGGACATGCACCAATCGACTATGTGAATGTTGACATTCACCGGTGAATGCCGACATTCTCCAAATCTCGGTCTTTCACAGTAACATATATATATGTAAGATATAACAAAATACGATGGTTGCTTTCAAAAATAATTGGCGACCTCAAAATTAACATTCTAAATTTGGTGCTCTTCCCCTAAATTCATCTGTCCTCCCAAATTCGAGATTTTTCTACGTTATGTGACGCTACTAACTAAGCAATCATAGATTAGCTGTACTTGTACATCAAATATGGTATAAATACTCTGGCAAGCTAATTACGTCACTCTTTTCCTAGCTTCCACCACTGCTAACATACCCCTCTGCTCTGTTTTTCCGTCTAAAATGCCTGAGTCTTAATTTTAAGAATCAATGTACATGGCAATTTATCATATTTCATTATGATTGAATCATAGAAATGTCTCGGATTTCATAATTGATTGGATAAACATCTATGGAGATGATTTATATGCGTGGAAATAAAGACTGGAAATTCGTCAAGTTCATGTTTTGTTGTTTTCATCTGTATGCATTCACTCTCAGCCACAACGATTGACCCTCTTCTATGCTTCTAGAATTATTACACACACACATATATATGTAAACGTAAAAATATAATTAAAGTAATTTAAACTTTATTAATTTAAGATATTTTAATATAATGACAGCAATATAGAATTATTTTGACATTGTATCTGACATTTTATACATAACATTTCATTACAAATTTTATTTGCAATTATAAAGAAAATAAGAAATAATAAAATTAATATGATATTTGATGGCCTTCAAAAGTCTGATGAGCTGTGTCAAAAAATTACAGTACTGACGGACACACAGATGGCTTACTACTGAAATTACACTAGCGACTGTTACAGTTACAGTTGGAATAAGAGAAAATCTTTGTAGGGCGCAGAATAGTGTATCGATAGGAATCTCAGATATCGATGCGTTCAGAAACAGTGTTGCTTCTCTATCTTCGGAACAGTGTCCTCGATTCGAAGAATCTTTTGTCCGAACATTCTCCCTTTTGTGCTCTTCGCAGAACGGCTTTCCGGGTGGTCTTTTCAATAACTTCGATGCGTTCCATTTCATCCCTTTTCACTGCGACCGCGAAGGATGGCCCGGATGTTCGCTGAAATCTGACTCCGAGGATTATAAGACAATGAAATGGAAATAACCGAATGTGACCCTTTCAAAATGATTCTGATGGAATATTTCATCGAATGGTGTCTATTATTTGCAACTACTGCTGCTCTGCCTTTTGTATAAACGCCGCAGATTAATATTACGATCTTATATTAAACTGAAATACTCTCGAAGACGAAAAACCCGAACGATTTTGGTCTTTTGCAGAGATGATTGTCTACGAGAACTAACTATAGGCAAATTTATCTTTTTTAATCGAGATATTAATAAAATTCGATGGAAAGATTTATAGAGATTGCACACGATTCATAGAGAAATTAATAGCGAATAATGTATTAGTAAAAATTTAAGTGAATTCTCCCCATTATTAAATAATGAAGAATATGAATGCTGTACTTATGTATGTAATATATCTAAGCACGTGTGCAATGTACACACGTACATATGTAATGTAAGTATGCATGTAACGAATATATATGTGATGTGTGTACGCAGTGTATATACAGGGTGTTTCAGCAAATCGGTTAAAAATTTTCAGAAGAGACAGAGCACACCTAGACGATGGAAAAACAAATAACAATGCATGGTCGGAAAGGCTTTCCTGATGCAGTGGTGACGACACAAAACACAAGAAAGGAAGGATACGAAGAGGGCGAGAATAATGTTTGTTGTGGTGGGTAGTGCAGAGGAGACCAAGAAATAAGAACAAAAACAGACGACATTGTCATCAAAGAAGTTGTTCGAAATTACGACCCGGACGCGTAATGGCAAACCGCACATTGAGTTGATCAATGTTAAACAAATTTCGCTTACTGCGCATGCCCAAAAGAGAATTTGGCTCAGTTACGACTTTGGCGCAATTTTAAAAGAAGATGAATACGGTATATGGTTGATATTGTGTTATCTTGGGCGTAAACAGTTCGAGGTTTTAAAACGTTTCAGGTTGTAAACTGCTTCAGGTTGTAAACTACTCGGAGTGCAAATGTCGATTGTAAACTACCCAAATTTTCTTCTAAAAAGGATTACGAACCAGGAAACATTACAAGATATATTAGTTGATTATACTTCTGAGGAATAAAAACGATTGAGTATTTACCATACGTTCCATGCATATATACTTTAACAAATTAAAGATTAAATCTAGTTTAAATTACTGAATTAAAGGTCAAATGAATTACTGTAAGTAAATGAAATAGGCTGTTGTAATTGTAAACAGTCGATAAGACCTACATGACGAATAGGCTTGTGTAGGGTTGCTTATGCTTAGCCGCCAGTGTTTTCTCCCACGCCAGGGGTACACCATTGAGCATGCGCAGTAAGCGAAATTCGTTAACATTGGTCAACTGAATGTGCGGTTTGCCATTAAGCGACTCGGACCGTGATGCAGGAACTGTGCGTCATGCATTTTAAATGCGATCTTCTATGCCTGCATCACGGATCGGGTCGTAATTTCAAACACCTTTAATGACGATCGTTGTCTGTTTTCATTCTTATTTGTTAGTTTCTGCTGTATTAAACGTAATAAACCATGTTTTGTCACACCGTTCGTGCCCTTCTTTTTTTGCGCTTTCTGTCGTCAGTACCTCGACAAGAAAGTGTTTCCGATCATGCACTGCTGTGCGATTTTCCATCGTCTAGGTGTACTCTTTCACTCCTGAAAGTATGTAACCGATCTCCTAAAACCCCCTGTATGGAAACGTGTATGCAATGCATGTATACAAGTTATGTATGTAATATGTCTATCTACATGTGTAATGAACATATGTATATATGTAATGTATGCAATATAAATACGCATGTGACGAATATTTGGGATGTGTGTATGCAGTGTATATATGTAATACGTGTATGCATATCATGTATGTATGTAATGTATATATGCAATGTATGTATGCATGTCATGCATGCATGTAATGTGTGCACAAGGTGTGTATGTACGTATGCAATGTATGTAATAAAGTATGTGTGTAATTTTTTATATTTCCGATGAAAAGGTAAATACAAAAGTAGAAACAAACCATAACATGTTTAAAACACAGTGACCGAAATCATTGCGTCAAAACGCCAGTAAAGCGCCGGTTCAGAGTCGTTGTTGTATATGTGAATATAATGTATGTATGCATGAAATGTGAGCATGCATGTAATAAATGTATGCACGTATTTATGTTCGTATGTAATGTATATAGGAATTCACGTATGGTATGTGTGTTTGTATGTACTTATGCATGCATGGTATGTATGTTTGAATTTTTTCCCTCTGTGGAAAACCTGCCGCATATCAACCTCCTAAATTTAAATTCACGTAGTTCCTCCACCCAAATTTGTGCAATCTAGGAACCATTATTTATTTTCGAACGTGTTTTTTTTTATTATTATTTATTTATTTCATGTTTTGTGGGAATTCAGTAAAAATTTCAATAACAGTGATTCGAAAGCTGCGCGTTACACTGTTAAAGCTTTTAGATATCTGCCCTTCAAATTTAATCCATAAACTTGACCATTTAAAAGAAATTTGCTTTCATTGCGCGAAATAAAATAAAATACTCGTATTTTCCCCGTACCTCCGAAGTATGTTCCGGATGCCAGAGTTTTCCCATTCAGAAAAGCGTAACATGGTTGATTTTCCAATGTAATCTCTCTGTTATCGATTATTATCTTCTCTCATTTACAAGCTGAATGCATGCTTGAATTCGTAGAGGCAAGGAGTGGTAGAGGTTCCTAATGTCATCCTGCGACACATTCTGCCAGGCATTCATCAGTTGTCGCTCCAGATGTGCGATATTTTCATCGCAGATCAACGAATCTGGTGGCTTACCATATTCCAGACATGCTCGATTGGTGAAAGGTGTAGTGACCTTGCTGGCGAAGCAAGAGTACAACCGCACGGAGATAGTCCAGAGATATGCGAGCGGTATGTGGCCTGGCATTATCTTGTTGGAAAATGACCCCAGGATGGCGAGCCATGAAAGAAAATGCAATCGGCCGCAGAATGGTATTAACATATCGCTGAGTAGTCAAAGATGTACGGATGATGTAAGGATTAAGATGACCTGCTGTCATAAGAAATAGCGCCCCCACACTATCACACCAGGGGTTATGGCTGTATGCCTCTGAAAACAAAGGCTAATCGGGACCGCTGGCTCCGTCCTCTCCAGACACGAACGCGGTGGTCATCTGCTTCGAGAGTGAAGCGGGATTCATCGCTGAACACTATGCGGTGCTAGTCTGATGGCAGCTATGATGATCAGCTGCGACACCACTCCAGACGACTCCGATGTTGTGGGGTCAAAGACAAACGTCTTAAATGCCTCTGTGAGAGTAACCCCGTCTCAGACAAGCGCTGTGAGATGGTGGACGGTACCACGGGATGTATAGACGTAGCTGTACTGCGTTGAATAGTCGACAATGATACCATTAGAAAGGTTCGGGCCTGGAGAACAATCATCCTATCTTGCCTCGCACTTGTGCTCCTTGGCCTTCCAGAGCCTTCATTTCGTCGGCAATTTCCTTATAGTAACGATTACTGCCAACATCTTTGCACAGCAGTGTCTGTACGCTGCAGGTGTCGTCCTATTGCTCGGTATGACCACCCAGCTTCACGCAACCCTACAATACGACAACGTTCGAAGTCGTTTAGTTGTCTATAAGGTTTTCGATATCCTCGTAATGGCATCTTTAGTTGCTTCTTTACAAAATTACAATGGCAGCAACAAAAAATGATAAATTTTCCGCCTCTGTTACTGGTTTTATACTTTCGTATTGCGCACTAGAAACGCGCGCTATAATCGCAATTCCTGTTTATTTGCCTTGAAACTTTGATCATTTGCATTTCGATCTAAATGTTTTCGCATACCAAATTTCGTCACGATCGCAAAAGTCCTTCTTGGTGCTTCGACTTTTTCGCAAAACAGTGTAATTTGCACTTTTTTTAAAGTGTAATTAATTAATTTTATTTTATAACTTTCTGTTAATTGTTATTTCAAGAATTCGCAATCATCCAGATATGTTTCAGAAACACACAGCTCTGTTGATAATGCTTTGGCTGTTGCTTTAAAAAGACCTACGAATTTTCAAGAAGATTTATTATAATAATTTTATTGAGTTAATTATATTATGTTATTTGATTGAATTGTTTATATTTCAATTTTGATCCGCGTATTTTTTGTTAGACGTTTGATCCCATTGGGATTTAATTATTTTCTCTTAATTCTCTAATTAAATTCTCAGCGACTTTAATAGTTTATTAATTTAATTTGAAATGCCTAAACTTTTGTTTTTATACATAGAAACAATACATATTCTGTATACATGGAAACAATATATAATCTAGCATTGTACACATTTTTAAACAAAAAGATCTTAAAATTATTTCTGCGAAAGCGCTGTTGAAAAATGAAGACAAAATGAGTAAATGATTTTAAACCAACCCATTCAAAGACAATATAGCACTAATTAAAAAAAAAAAAATTAAGTCTTTGAATGGGTTGGTTCAAAATTATGTACTCTTTTTGACTTTAATTACATGTATATATATATATATATATATATATATATATATATAAGAATATAAATTAAATGATTTAAATGTTTAAGGTACAGGTAAATTCTCAATCACATTTATCTGTTTATTATGAGAGGAGTTACTCTTTTTCCCTGTGTTTTAAGAGTATAATTTACGACACAATGATTAACTCATGCCGATGTATTATTTATGTGAGAATTATGTGTGTGATTTACAGCGTGGGGAATTACGCTTTTACTTTAATACAGAGCTCTAAACGGCTACGTTTGAAAAAAGTAGAGAAAAGCAAATGATGAATAGCTATTTACCCATAATGCACTGAAAATGAAATTCGACGCCTCGCTGCATGAAATTCAGATAAATACGATGACAGTTGCCAAAATAAAATTTTTAAATTCCAAAGCCTTTATGGTTTATGGGATGTTTGAAAAGTTGCCAGATTTATTCAGATGTTCTCAGTATTCACGAGCAATACATAAAAATGGATATCTGATGCAGATTTTATTTTCTTTAAAAAAAGAGAGAGGGGCCTTCGAAATGGATGAGCTTTTGTGTTGAAAGCAACAAATTGCCGAATAATAGAGCCCATTGCTCATATCATGTCATTTTTTTGAGTTCAATTTCTCAGAGCAATGAAAGAACGATGTAATATAATTCCGAGTATTTTTTCCTGCAAAAAAAGCAGAAAGTCCGGAATTTGTGTCATTGCCATTTTTCTCTATTCAAATAAATTGCTTTGAATTCCCCATTTTACTCTTTTTTTTCCCCTAATATTTCCCCTTCTCTCTCTCTCTCCCCTTTTAGTACCAGAGGAGCTACAGTATCTCACATATGTTTTCGGACACTCGTGTTTTTCTGTTTTATTTACAAATACCACGTTACTGAATTTTTGAAAAATGATTATTTTTCCCACGTACACGATCATCTACTTTGAAACCCGGCTGTTTTGAAAAAAATTATTCAAACGTTTTTGCTGATAATAATTTATTCAAAAAGTTTTGAAAATGAACTTACGTGAGTATTCGGACCATTTGAATGAACAGTTAATATTTAATAAAACATTAAAATAACGGGACATGCAATATGTCGTTGGATATCCTTTAACCCAAAATTAACTTTTGATGCGGATTCGACTATTTGTTTTGTATTAAGAATGTTCCATTTGTTCCGTTTACGTAAGAATTGCTCTTACTAGTTGCACGTACTTTCAGGTTTTCGTTAAGACTATTTATATGTTTATACTAATCCATATTACTTTCGAAAAACACTAAGTTTCTTTTCTTTAAAGCAGCGAATACATCCCCAAACCATTATGCCTCTACCCCTTTGTGTAACATTAGACAACATGGTTTTACGAATTAAATCCTTAATTTGGATTTGTCACATATTAATTCATCTCTCGTATCCAAATGTATTAAATCTTGACTTTTCTGAACATAACAGCATTGTTCCAATACCATAATCCTTTGTTTACGACAGATTTTGCGAACGCCAGGCGTATTTACCTTGCTTATTTGGAATTTCCTTGGCGATCGCCCATCATATTCATATGACCTAAATGACTCTTCTAAAAGCTTTAGGATTAAATTTTTTTGAAAACCGTTCTCCTGAGGTTGCTGAACATTTTGCAGTTCTAGTTTTTGGATTTGTTTGATTTTTCTTAAAATAAATCTGCAATTCCTTGGTGTTAGGTGCGATTCTTTGAAATTCGGTGCAGATTTCAGTGCATTTTAAGCAGTTCCATGCAGTTTTATTGCATCAAAAATAGTTCAAAACTTTACATCAGGGACTTTTTGGATATTTAAATATTTTTTCATCTTTGAAAAAAATGAGTTACTAAATTGCTAATAACATTGCTCGTTAATTTCTAGCATCATCTTTTCTTACTTTTACTAAAGAAGCAAACATTTCCAAATATAGATGATAATTCGATAATTCTTGCAATGCATTTTCATTTAAAACAAAAAATTATAGCTAGTAATATTGTCTACCAAAACATTTCAGCGGAAATTTGAGAAGTCCGGCTTTTCAAACACACTTATAACCTTACAAGGTTAATTTTTGTTAATTAAGTAATAATTTTACGTTTTGAATCTGTGTTGTCACTTCTCTTTATCCAATTTCCTGCCAAAGTACAAATTAGCACGTGCGTATGAGGGTTTGAGATTGTTTAGACGGAGCGTGATTTGTCTGCTGAAGTCCGGCTTTTCAAACACACTTATAACCTTACAAGGTTAATTTTTGTTAATTAAGTAATAATTTTACGTTTTGAATCTGTGTTGTCACTTCTCTTTATCCAATTTCCTGCCAGAGTACAAATTAGCACGTGCGTATGAGGGTTTGAGATTGTTTAGACGGAGCGTGATTTGTCTGCTGAAGTCCGGCTTTTCAAACACACTTATAACCTTACAAGGTTAATTTTTGTTAATTAAGTAATAATTTTACGTTTTGAATCTGTGTTGTCACTTCTCTTTATCCAATTTCCTGCCAGAGTACAAATTAGCACGTGCGTATGAGGGTTTGAGATTGTTTAGACGGAGCGTGATTTGTCTGCTGAAGTCCGGCTTTTCAAACACACTTATAACCTTACAAGGTTAATTTTTGTTAATTAAGTAATAATTTTACGTTTTGAATCTGTGTTGTCACTTCTCTTTATCCAATTTCCTGCCAGAGTACAAATTAGCACGTGCGTATGAGGGTTTGAGATTGTTTAGACGGAGCGTGATTTGTCTGCTGAAGTCCGGCTTTTCAAACACACTTATAACCTTACAAGGTTAATTTTTGTTAATTAAGTAATAATTTTACGTTTTGAATCTGTGTTGTCACTTCTCTTTATCCAATTTCCTGCCAGAGTACAAATTAGCACGTGCGTATGAGGGTTTGAGATTGTTTAGACGGAGCGTGATTTGTCTGCTGAAGTCCGGCTTTTCAAACACACTTATAACCTTACAAGGTTAATTTTTGTTAATTAAGTAATAATTTTACGTTTTGAATCTGTGTTGTCACTTCTCTTTATCCAATTTCCTGCCAGAGTACAAATTAGCACGTGCGTATGAGAGTTTGAGATTGTTTTGACGGAGCGTGATTTGTCTGCTGAAGTCCGGCTTTTCAAACACACTTATAACCTTACAAGGTTAATTTTTGTTAATTAAGTAATAATTTTACGTTTTGAATCTGTGTTGTCACTTCTCTTTATCCAATTTCCTGCCAGAGTACAAATTAGCACGTGCGTATGAGGGTTTGAGATTGTTTAGACGGAGCGTGATTTGTCTGCTGAAGACCACGTTAATAGTTTGTTATTCTAAGTTAAGCTTTCCTCTCTAAGGCGTTGCTTTATTCTTGCAGACAGTGCTGTCACGCCGATGTAGGCTTAGGAGCCAACTTCCGCGTTTAAATATATCTATATAACCCTTGAGTAATATATACTTAGCTTTAGTTTTAATTTAAAATGCTACTTTTGAGTTCACGCGATAAATGCTGGCTGATTTATAAGCACCAGATGTGCTTTCTGTCCAACTTACTTAATTTCAAATAAAAAGGTCTTTTCCCTCGTAAGTTCTGTTTCATCTCAGACATGCCAATAAGTCGGTTACCCGTTTATTGGAGGATTTGCTACGAGTTATATTTAATTACAGGCACATTCTCTACAACTTACCCTCAGTTATGAGTGAAATCACTTTGCGATGTAAAACTTTTCAAATAACACTTATAACGCTTGTAATTCTTGTGTCAAATCACTTTTACGGTGTATCATTTTTCAAATAACTCTTATTTTTGTAATGTTTATAACCCTCTAAAATATCCTATTATCGAATGTTTGCTTTTTCAAACTATAACGAGTATCGTTTCACAATCCATTTAATGCTTATAACTTATCCTCAGTTTTTCAGTGTATCACTTTTCAAGTAAAACATGAACGCTTGTAACACTTATAACTGAAGCTCATTCTTGTGTCTAATAACTTTTTGCAGTGCATCACTTTTCAAATAACGCAAGTACGCTTATACCGCTCTACAAGATCTTTTTGTCGAATATATATGCAGGGTTTGTCTTGAAAGTAATTAGACAGGCTCTGGCGTTTCGCGCATGCTCATTAGGCGGGGGTGGAAATCTCTGGCTGAGTGGGGTAGTTGTGGATATTAGCTAAGCATTGCAACCGGTCCCATTTGTCGACAAGCGGTTAGAGCACGAGGACCGCGTGGAATTAGTGAATCTTTGTACGAGTGACGTGTGGGGAAAAAGTGGAAAGCGTCATCCAACAGTGATACGCAACATTTTTAAAAATGGTCGACGAAAAAGTGCGCGATTAATCGCGGATGAGCTGAACTTGCCCCAACCACAAATTTACGAAATTGTGACGCTAGAATCGGCCATGAGAAAAGTGTATGCAGAGTTGGGGCCAAAAGTGTTCACCGATAATAACAAAGCAGAACGTTTGGCAATTCAGCAAGAATTGTTCGAGTGTTTGGCAGCACAGCCAAACTTTCTGAGAAAGGTGATAACAGGAAATGAATTGTGGATGTTTGCGTACGATCTAGAGACCAAAAGATAAAGTTCCGAATGGCACAGGAAAGGATCACCTCGTCCCAAGGCTCGGATGCGCAAAGCAAAAATCATAATGATGCTCACGGTGTTCCATGATTTAAAAGGATTTATCCTCAAAAGGGTTTTACCCTACTGGACAAGCTGTAAGTGCACCTTTTTATGTCGAAGTACTCGAGCGATGTCATCAATGAGTACATTACGCCCTTCTATAGCTTGCCGACAGCTGGATCCTCCACCATGACAAAGCTTCGAGTCACAGCACTTTAGCGACTAAGGAGTTTCTGGCCAAGAAACATATTCTAGCCTCGCTACAGCCTGCGTAGAGCCCAGACGTCTCTCCATGCGAATTTTTTCTCTTCCCTGGGCTTAAGAGGGTCATGAAAGAGAGCCATTTTCAAATCATTCAAACATTTGAAGACATTACTACGAGTTACCTTAGAACCATCCCGGAAATGGAGTACCTGGGGGCGCAGAAACAATGTAAAAAACACTGGGAGCACTGTGTAGCTTCAAGGACCTATTTTGCATACTTTTTAAATGTAAGTGATAATATCTGTAATAAATTCTCTTTGCCAGTATAATCCAATTACTTTCAGGGCAAACCCTTGCAAAAGACCAGAGAATTTTCAATCATTATTTATTATCCCCAAAGGACTGTGAGTCTCAAAACACGATTTTGACTTGGTACATTTTAAATGCTGTCCATTGCTGATACCCTGCTTCACTTTTCATTCGACTCTGTTGCCATTTGGCAAAATGTAACCTATTTATCTTTCCAACTGAATCTGTCCGTTACTGATTAACAAATAAAGTTAATGGAAAGCAACAGACGCAGTTGTCAAGAATGATTTTCAATAAGACTGATCTGAATAAAAATACATTGAAGTCATGATATACCATATTTCTCCCAAACTAGCTTTTTAGAGTAACATCTGAAAATTTTAGAAATATTCGCTCAACTTCCCCCTTCTTCAGTTGCGCATAGTTTTCGCTCTGAGGACTAGTTTTTTTTAATTGCATTCCTTTTTTTATTATTATTAAGTGTATAAAATTTGTATTAGCATTTCGTCTGTTTTATTTGGTCATGCAATCATTATTTGAAAAGTCTTTACAGCAGATTCTCCGTTGAGCTATTCGGACCCACAGGGGCTCTCACAATTAAGAAACTTTCCAAACATGAGATTCCACCTTACTTCTAATATTTACGTTCCAGTTCGCTGTAGCCCTATTGACGGACGATAAGTTTAATTTTTGGTAATCTGGGTTTTTCTTTCGCCTCCCTCTTATTGGTTTTTCCAGTGTCCTTTTGGATAACTGGGCCAAGACTGGGGCTTTACAAGGTATCTCTGGATTTTCCAAAAATAAAATTAGTTGAAAAATGGAGGAAAATAAGCCAGGAATTGTAGTATCTAATTAGAAGCATTCAATATTTTTACAGAATGGTGTTTTGTTTTTCATTCTTTAGACACACAAAAGCTGTTTAATGTTATAGTGCGAAAGGTGGTTCTAATTCTAAATGAAGTGAAATACTTCAACAATCTACAAAAATAATCATTTTATTTACAAAGCAACTTTGATTGCATCGAAGGTTCACTGCTAACTAACTACGTCGCAAACTAAAAACTAACATTCCTTTTCCAGAAGCGAAGCGCCCTCTAACGGCGATACATAAATCATTTGGGGGATTTTTCCACACTCCCCACCTGATAATTTCTGCAAAAATTATCACTATTTCAGCATACAAATAATAAAATATAAGAAAGTAACTTACATATCAAATACATTCAACTGATGTAAATATAAACTGCAAAAGGAAATTCTATAAAATAAACAAATATAGTTAACTGCATCAACTCAAATGTTACTCAATACGTAAATATTAATTCAAATTACAAACAGTAAATTATTAGTAATAACTAAACTAATTATCTAAAATTAATGTTAGTGAATATGAAATACAAGAAGTAAAATTAAAACGTTACAAAATTAGTTCATTTTCAGTCTGATAGTTCAAGGGGGTAAATCAATTGTACAAGTCTCTTAAGGTCCCCTTTTTTAGTTTTTACCACACATGATCGTACAAGACCATCACGTCCTTTGAAGACTTGAATTACTCGACCTAAATCCCAGAGGAACTTAGATTTAGTTGTTCCTTCAAGTAAAACTATATCACCAATTTTAAGATTTTTCTTGGCTTCTGGTGTACCGAAGAAGTGAGCATTTCTTAACTCAAGAAGATACTGATTTTTCCATTTTTTCCAGAACTGTTTTATAAGTGTTGTCTGATATTCTTTTCGTTTTATTAGACTCTTTCTTGTTGGAGAGTTATTCAGGATCTCAGCAAAGTTGTATGGATATTCATCCTTATGTCCGATCAATAGAAAATCAGCCGGTGCAAGCGGTTCAGGTTCATGTAAATCGTTGTAAACGTAGGTCAAAGGACGTCTATTCACAATATTTTCAACCTCTGTCAACACAGTCATAAATTCTTCAAAATTCAATTGAGCTCTGCCTAATATCTTTTTCAACGGTTCCTTTATGGTTTTCATAAGGCGTTCATAAAAAGCTCCCCACCATGGAGCAAGCTCGACGATAAATTTCCAAGTCAAGCCTTCATTTGCTAGAAAATTTTGAAACTCTGTACCTTTAATTATGCTGTAAAAATACTGTAAATCTTTGGCAGCATATTTGAAAGTTTTCGCGTTATCTGAATAAAAGGTGCGACAGTTTCCTCTTCTCGAAATGAAACGTCTGAGAGCCAAAATGAATTTGTTTGCAGACATATTGGAAATGAGTTCTAGATGTAACGCTCGTGTAACAGCGCACGTAAACAATACGATGTATGATTTCTGAATGTCGTTTCCAGACCTGATGTAAACTGGACCTGTGAAATCCACGCCTGTAACATAGAAAGGTGGAGTTTCAACAATTCGATCTTTAGGTAACTGAGCTGTCATTTGTTTCGCTGGTTTTACTGCGTATTTCCGACAAATTAAACAGTTCCCTAAGACTTTTTTTACCAACTGACGGCCTTTAGGAATCCAAAATTTCTGTCTTAGTTTGGCTAAAGTTGCTGCAACTCCCGCATGCAGAACGTTATTATGTTCCCTTTTTACAATTAATTCAGTAAATTTGGTATCTTTAGGAAGAAGAACTGGATGCTTCTCGTCAACTGTATATTCGGTTTCTTCTAATCTTCCCTTAATTCGGAGAATTTTATTTTCATCAAGAAACGGTGCCAAGCTGAATATATCAGAGCTTGGAGAAATTGACTTGTTAGATTGAAGAGCCTTAATTTCAGGTGTGAAGAAATCCATATGAGATTTACGAACACAAAAAATTTCAGTGTCCTGAATTTCAAAGGCACTTAATGTTCCACTATTAGCAGGCAGTTTTCTTGTCTTAGCAACGAAACGTCTAACCCATGCCATAATTCTGAGATATTTCAGCACATTACTGAATTTTGTTATATCCAATAGTTGATCATGTCTTTTCAAAACAATGTCATAAACAGATATTTTACTACGGAGTTCTAGTTGCTTATCGTTTCCCACGTCAAACTTCGGTTGAACTGGCCAGTCTATACGTTTGTTTTGCAACCATTCTGGTCCAAACCACCAAAGTGAACAATTTCTTAAATTAGCAACAGTAGTTCCTCGTGATATGATGTCGGAGGGGTTATCTTTCCCACGGCAATAATGCCAATTATTGCTTTCAGTTAGTTTCTGAATTTCATAAACTCTGTTTTTGGTGAAAGATTTAAATTTTTCGTGAGATCCTTGAATCCAAAAATACGTTATTTGAGAATCAGTCCAGTGGAAGGGGATTACTTCGTAATTAAAATATTTTGCTATTTTATCACTCAATCTAGCGGATAAAAGCGCACCCAAAAGCTCCAATCTAGGAAGTGTTAGGGATTTCAGAGGAGCAACTCTACTCTTGGAAGCAACAAAAACTGTTTGAAAAGTTCCATTGTTCAAAACTATTCTCAGATATACCACGCATCCATAAGCTTTTAAACTAGCATCAGAAAAGCTATGGAGTTCTATTTGTTTCACATCTGCATCTAATATTCCTTCTAAATAGTAGCGGGGAATTCTGAGGAGGTTCAGTTCTTCAATTTCTTCGTACCAGGCTTTCCATTTATAACTAAGATCAGGTGGAAGTTCATCGTCCCAATCAATTTTGGCAGACCAGATTTCCTGAATCAGACACTTTATTCTTATAGTGAAAGGGCCATAAAATCCGACAGGATCAAAAATACGGCCTGCGGTCTGCAATAGAAAACGTTTTGAGTTGATTGACGAGGAAATGAAATTTGTCAAGTGCTGAGTGTCAAAATAAAAATTATCATTATCCGTATCCCAATTAATTCCTAACACTTTGATCGGGACAACTTCAGGAGATTCTTGCATCGAAAATTCTTTGCGATGCCAAATATCTTTGAGTTCTTTGGAATTAGTATGCCACTTATGTAGTGACATGCTAGCTTCATTAAAAATGTTCACAATTTCTAAACTTGTTTTCAGGGCTTGTTCTAAATTTTGTTGACCACCAATAATGTCATCAACATACAGGCAGTTCTTTAAGAGTTCTACTGTTTCAGGATATATTTCTGAATATTTTTTAAGGTGATGCTTAATAGTAGCAGCTAGGAGAAAGGGACTAGATTTTACTCCAAACAAAACTCTTGTAAATCTAAAGATTTTCAAACTCTCATTGTTATCATTAGGATCATCTTTCCAAACGAATCGTGTAACGTCCCTGTCTTCTTCATTTAACTCTATCTGTAAGAATGCTTGTGTAATGTCCGCTCTAAAGGCTATCGAATTTTGTCTAAATTTTATCAACAAATCAAAAATATCAGGATATAGGTTCGGACCAGTGTATAAACAGTCATTTAGAGAGAGTGTTTTTGGTTTATGGGCTGAAGCATCATAAACTATTCTTAGTTTGCTAGTTGCTCTATCATTTCTGATGACTGCTCTATGAGGTAAATAAAATAGGGTCTTATCATTTTGATTGTCTTCTTGAACTGGTTCAATAATATGTTTTAACTCGTAATCCTTTAAAACCTCTGTGTATTGAACAAACAAAGAGTTATCAATTTTAAATTTGTTATTCAATTTATTAAATCTTTCAAGTGCTATATCCCTATTATCTTCCATTAAATGTTTTGAATTCGGTTTCCAAGGTAATTTTACTTGGTATCTGCAGTTCTTATACCTGATATCAGATTCGAAAGATTTCATAATTTCTAAATCAACAGTTTTGTCGTTTTGAGTATCACTTTCCAAACCCAAGTTTTCTAGCTTCCAAAACTGTTGTAACTGATCTGATATCAAGTTTTCATTTACAATTACTTTCATAGTTAATAATTCACTATGATCATTATTTACTTTACCCTGCAAACACCACCCAAATAAAGATTCTGTGGCTACTACATTTCTTGAAATTCTTTTAATTTTACCAGTAATTATAGAATAGTAGAAATCTATCCCTATGAGAATATCAATTTTGTCACTTTTTCTACAACAATCTGCTAATTGTAGATTTTGTAAAATTTTATTTTTCTTAGCAAAATTAAAATCTGGAGGAGAGATAACAGTATTGGATATATTTTCGGTTTCAAGAAGCTCAATATATATATTAAGATTAGGATCGTTTACATTTTCTAGTTTTGCTCTAACAACATTAAAGGTTTTTTCTAACGCAGTTTTATCACCAAAGGAATAAACAGAAAGTGATTCTTTTCTAACAATCGGAAGTTCCATTTTAGTGGATACATCTTTAGTTATGAAAGATCTCATTGAGCCATTATCAAAAAGAATTCTGACATTTTCAGATTTATCATTATTTCGAATCAATGCAGAAGCCGTTTGTAATAATATTTTATTAGATCTATTTTCATCGGAATTATATGACGAAACAGCGGAAATAACGCTCGAATCCGACGTTTTCTTTTTAGGTTTTTCATTATCTTTTTTCTGATGGAATGAATAACAAATGGCTTTCGAGTGTTTATTAAAGCAGAAGGCACAGTTTATTTTTTGTTTACAATTTTGGATCCGGTGAAATCGACCTAAACATAAAAAACACCGCGATTCACTTTTTAAGATCTCCTTTTTCTTTTCTACACTTAAAATTTCGCAATCCGCAGATTTATGATTTGTGTTCCCGCAGAACAGACACTGCGATTCGGATGACGCCGCTAATAACTCAACTGTAGACGGCTTGCTCGTTATGGCTGGAGAATGTTTATGTTTGAAGGGCAAATGCTTTTCCAATCGCGAATATTTTTCTCTAGAATTATAATTAACAGAAGCCGCGCGTTCTCTACTGAATACTTCGTTCCTCAAAAAGGCTAACAAACCTTTTAAATCCCAATTTTCGTCTTTAATTTTTCGGCTATAATCAAGAACGAATTCATTAGGAAGTAATTTCAAAATTAAAGGCGTTAAGAGATTTCCGTAGGTATCAGAGTCTATTTTTAATGCTTCAAGATTTCTTATCTGTACTTCGGCGTGATCTAGAAGTTTTCTTAATCCGTTTACATCATTAGGATTTCTAACAGGTGAAGTACTTAAGAGTTGTCCTAAATGCGAATTAATTAAGATGTTCTTTTGACCAAATCTGGAACGTAACAGTTCAAGAGCAGCTTCGTAATTATTTTCGATGAGAGCGAAACCAGAAATAGCTTTGGCGGCTGAGCCACCAAGAAAGCTTTTTAAGTAAATTAATTTTTCTATTTTTGATAAATTCGGATTTTTATCAATCGCATTTTCGAACTGACCTATGAATTCTAACCAATCCGAAGAATCACCATAAAATTTAGAGATCGTTAATTTTGGAAGACGAGTGAATTTGTTACTTTCGTTTTGGGATTCTGTAACGGTTTCATTAGAAATGTCTCTATTTGCATTGTCCGAATTTTTCAACACTTTCAACTTTTTCTTTCCTCTAAACTGCCACACTTGAATTTTCTCTTCATATTCCAAAGCGGATGAGATTTCAAGTTCAAATTCGTCTTCTTCGACTTTTAATTCTCGTTCTATTTCAGCGTCTAAATTGCTCAAGGATTTTGATTTTTCGTTTAACTGGTCTAAAATTTCTTCCAATACATTTACATTTATACTACTATCATCTTTATTCAGTTCGGTTTCAATTTTCTTTAATATCTTGGACACTCCGGTCCTCAATACCTTTCGTTTCGATTTCAGTTTAGCAATAAGATCTTCCATATTATATAAAAATAGAAAATACAGGCTTACCTTGGCTGTCTTCGCATAAAATGATATCCAAAATTAAAAAACACAAACTTCTAAATTGGCCAAAGGTTCTCGGCACCGATGCGCCATATTGCGAAAGGTGGTTCTAATTCTAAATGAAGTGAAATACTTCAACAATCTACAAAAATAATCATTTTATTTACAAAGCAACTTTGATTGCATCGAAGGTTCACTGCTAACTAACTACGTCGCAAACTAAAAACTAACATTCCTTTTCCAGAAGCGAAGCGCCCTCTAACGGCGATACATAAATCATTTGGGGGATTTTCCACACCCATGTTCGCATTTTCGTTTGAGCGGCCGCTAAAATCTGAAACCTTTCGGATTTTTTACATATTTATTTTACGTTTAAAAATATCAAGGCAAGAATTCGCATCATTTGGAAGATTTTTATAACCGTATGAACAACGGTTGCGAAAATAAAGACGGACAAGCACTTTTACGAACATGGAACATGCTTCTATAATTTTTTAATGAAATAATAAATCTTGATAAAGAAACAACAAATTATATTAATGTTTGCTAATAAAAGAGCGTTCATTGCATAAGTCCGAAACATATTAAAGTGAATTTGCACAGTAAAAATATGAAGTTTTGGGAGGGTTGCCAACGTAAATATAAAATGATAACTCCAAAACAAAAAGTTACAATGCAGGAAACGATATTTTTTTTTTTTTTTTTTTTCGCGGCAAAGAAGAAGCATATACGTTATCATTCAGTAACAATTCCAGAAAAGAATGCGCGGGGAATTGTGGGAGATAAATACTTGACAGCGGACACAAACCGTTCGCTGTCATCTCCGTACAGTTACTCATAGGAAAGGGTTATAAATTCTTTTGTGCTTTTGGCTAGCATCCCGGACGGACAGATATTTGACAGATGGCGACGGAATTATCACTGTGACCGCATTGTGACATGCCGATAATCTGTGCAATGAGAGCCATCTGGTGGCTGCCTATTGAAAGTTTAGTTTACTTTTGAAGAAAAGCTAGTCTCATATCTAAATGGAACACAATTCGTCATGTGTCTCCGTGAGGAGTAAACTAAAATTGTTAATTATATATATAATTAAGAGATAATAATTAAATCATGAAAGGGAGACAACTTTCTAACAGGAAATAGTAAAATCAAAATTAGGTACTCTTCTGTTATCGGGACCAGATTCAGAAATGTACGTATATACGCAAGTGCGTATATATGTATATGCGTATGTGTGTGTATATATGCATATATAATATACGCACATACACATGCATACATGAGCACATACATCCATACACACAGAAATGTATACACACATACATTTCTGAATCCGGTCCCGATAACAGAAGAGTACCCAAAATTAAAACAAAAACCATTCAAAAGAAACAAACACAACTCAATAAATTAATAAAACATAAAAAATAAAGAAAATTAATAAAACATGATAAATTGATATAAAATATATAAAACGACTGAAAATTTCTTGGACTTTTTCAAGGTGCAACTGAAGAAATTTCGGCAGAGACACGTTTCTGAATTATATCTAGATGACTGTAAATACTTGAAACATTAAAAAAAAAAAGAAAGAAAGAAAGAAGAAAATTAAGTGCCAATTAAAATTCTTTAACAATCAAAGTGCAACGAAGCAAAAAATTCTTTGTAAAGTTTTTTAACTTATCATCATGATATAATCTTTCCCGACTCCAGAACACATTTTCGCAGAATAAAAATAAAAGAACATTCAAACAAGAAATCATAATTAAAAACAATGTGCTAAATAAATTTCTAACTAAAGAATAAGTGCTGAAAATTTTTGTAAAAAAAAATTCTGAAAGCTTTCAAATTTAATATTATACTCCAATCAGCTGCTTCTTCCCCCTCCCCCCATTTACAGACGAATATATGTTTCGAGAGCATTTGGGTTAACGCTACTTTAGGCTAAAAATATTTAAAAACAGAGCATATCTTTAGAATTTTTAATAGACAATCTCACACGCTGGAGATAAAAGTGTTTTATTCCCTACACTATTGCCACTGATGGCTTTGAAATTGTTGAGATTTTTAACCAAAAATTCTTTAAAGTTTTACAAAATATGAAATATGCAATAAAATAAATTCCAAATTCGGGCTTCCATGTGCCCATGTTCGAGTGAAAGACTATGCTATTTAAAACTTAATCACTCTAGATACCGCTATTTTTTAACTATTTAAAACTTAATCACTCTAGATACCGCTATTTTTTAACTATTTAAAACTTAATCACTCTAGATACCGCTATTTTTTAACAATGCGAGAAACATACACATATTCATGCAGAATCTCAATTATTTAGTTTCTAAATATAAATACAGAACGATAATATTTGTTGGCAACAATATGAAAAGTGATAAAGCCGCTTATAGGGATTGGACGCAAAATGCCTTATTGAGACTAATAGCCCTTCTGGGCTAACGTCCATTTGGGCTTAAAATAAAATAAATGTAAAATAAAATAAAATAAAATAAATGTAAATGCTTAATAAACTGTAAATGCTTTAATAAAACTAAATGTAAAATATTTCAAGTCAAAATTTTTAATTAAATATAATTTATTAAAAATACATTTAGTAACAGGAAAAGAATTTTTAAATAGAATGTAGAAATACTTATATTCATACTTCCCATTAGTACAAGGAACGATGATGATGATGCTGACGCCTTTCAAATGATGCTCTTGCATCATTTGAAATGCGCTCCATAATGAACTAATTGAAATATAATGATCCATGATGCTCTTGCATCATTTGAAAGACTTTATTAAATTTTATTTTTTAAAGTTATTTGCTTTATAAATACATTTAATAATAAACTGATTTTCCTGAAAGTAGCTGCGTGCTATTAAAACGTTCTAGGTATTTATTTTAAGGAATAGAAATTTTAATATTTTAAATAACCTTTTTAATCATTTTAATAACGTAGTTTTTCCGTTCTGAAAAGATACTAATGGGAAATCCAAATTTGTATTTGATTTAAATTATATATTGATTAGCATTGTATATAGTGTGTTCAGAATAACTTTTATTATTAAATTTTGGGTGTAAGATGAAATTGTTGTGTGTGTTTCTGGGTTTAAAATTATAAATTATTTCAAAGTTTCCTGTAATAATATGATTATGAATATATCATCTTAATTCGAAATTTCTAAACTTATATACATATGTTAAAATCAAATTCAGAAGTAATGACCAGCAGGAATTTTGATGGCGTAGAAGTGTTGATCGATAATGAATAAGAAATTGGAGGCGAAGGCAGATTAAATCTTCATTTTTTATTTCAGCAAACATGTTGTGGCTGCAATCAAGTTGGCACATTAGTTGTGCCTATTCCAAAAAGCTTACATTTTAGATAAATGTGCAGTAAGATAGAAGGAGCAGAGAGACAGCAATCCAGCTAGGCCAAAGCCTTGAAAGCAAGTGCGTTATGTTCAGGGTGAAATCTTAATCCAGACTGAGTTAGTTTTGGTTTTCAATGCATTTTAATTGAATAGTTAATACTTCTATAAGATCATTATCGTCTGCTTGAGTTTTAGTTCTATTTACATCATCAGAATTACGTAAGAATCATATGACATAGATTAGTCTGGAACTGACGCAGTGCAAATAGAGGTTACTATTTTTAGAATTGAGAAGAGAAATTTACGTTGCTAATTTAATCTTTTACATATTCTTTAGTTTTCTTATATATATATATATATATATTGTTACATGCGCACGAGTTCGTGGTGAATTGAATGCACGCAGAACCCATGAAAGCTGATGAAATTTCGAAAACTCTTTTCAGTTCTGCAACTTTTCACACAAAAGTATTCGTACGCTGTTCTCAGAATGACAGGCAAAATCAGTAGTTACCACTTCAAAATGCATAGAACGTCGAACACGAAACAATGTAAAGCGCCTCAAAAACAAAAGTTATCACGATGATCTCTCAATACTCCAAGCTAAACTGGAAACTGATCGGTAGATTGTCATTCTTTAGAAAAGTCTTCGGCCTTCTCGGCGCTCTAGTTCCATATACCTCATCTTTCACTAGGGCTGTCGACTGGATGCCTACAGCTTCGGATAAAACGGATAAAACTTTTATAAAATAAGAAATTATAACGAAAAAAGCATATTTTATTAGTGTATGCATATCTGAAATGAAATAAATTATGCTAGAGGCAAAAGCTCTTGTAAAGCACACAATCACGTGACGTAAAACAAAATAAAGCAAGTACTATGTCTTGCAAAAGGTACATAAAAATTTTAAAATGTCATCTAAAAATACAGTAAGTCTTCTAAAACAATAATAACAAATAAAATTAAAGAAAAATATGTATACATCCCAAAATTATTATTTGTACAGGTACATCTGGCATCGAACTCGCGATCGCGTAAAAAACTTCTTGTCGCTGTATAATACCATTCAGCTGCCGATCGCTGAGAGAAACAGATAAATAATTCTAGTGCTTCTAAGGTGATGGCTCTTGTTTCGAGAGTTTTTTTTTTTTAATTGTCGTATAAGGCTTTTAATTTGAAAATCATCTTTTTAAAATCACTGAAAGTTCCTGAAGTGCAGTTTAATTCTTCAAGTTTATAATCATTTTTGTCGTAACTAGAACTACCGCGTATACGATTTTCTTTCAGTATTATTTTTCTTGCTTGTTGGATCTATCATGCTTGGCGCGATATTTTCTGTGTTCTGGTTATTTTCCTGTTTCCTTTTGTGGGGAATCCCCTTGTCTTTTAAGGCATAAAATGCTACTGGCCGCGTGGGGAAAACTATATCAGGCAACTTCGCTTTGATGGATTTAGAACTCGGGACCTTTGGTTTCCGAATCTTGCGGACCGAGAATTTTATCTTTCCGAACGTTAGCCGAATCGCTTGTCTTCCAGTAAATCTGTAATTTTAATTGCAAAAATTGTTTTTTAACTGTTTTTAACTGTATTTGGTGTTTTAAGTTTTTCTGTATTTTACAGTTTTTAATGAACCTATTTTGAGTTTTTTGACGCGAAGTGAGAACTGAATTGATTGAACGAGAAATATATCTCTAATGAAATTGGAGGAAATAATTTTAAATGAAGTGCAGGAAAAAATATGTATAATTTAATAGGCCATACAAGTCATGTGAACATCTCCATATCAGATTTTTTTTTTAAATCGAATGCGCTAATATCTAAAGATCTAAAACGCAAATAAAAAAGAATGTGATTTTACAGTTGCCACTTATCATTTGTTAAAGTGAAATGAACTTTTATCATTTCTTTCATTACATTTATCAAAGTGAAAATGTATCTGTTCAGATCGGAACAATAATAGTAGTCTAATTTTATAATTGAAATTATAAAACAGTATTGCTAACTGCAGCTTAAATTATCACATAAAAAAGTCCTTTTATCTGAAATTAAGAAACCCAGATAAATACATATTTTATTCCATGATTTTTATAAATATCCTTTATATTTCTATTGTTGCGTTCTACGGGTTCGTCGATTTGGAGTGACTGATGACAACACTTGACGAAGAATCAAAACACAATTTATTCGTCAGTATTACACAGGGCAGTTCCAAAAACGCTTCACAGTCGTTAAAAAACTACGACAAACACGCTGAAACAATCAGCAATACAGCCTTCAGGCTGTCAGGCTATAACGGTGAAGACAGCTTCACGGCAAAGCACTAAAGTACAGCTCCCGACTCAGTCGATCGCTCTCGAGCAAATCTCTGAAATTAAGACACTACTACTGAACTAGACATACTCTTCTACTCCACGTGTACTTTTGACCTGCCTTCGAGAATATTCTCGAGGAAACCGCTAAGAATGCGTTCTAAAATGTTCTCACTCAGTATATAGCATATCACCAATTTTATTGTCAGATGGACGGTTCCACGCCAAATCTGGCAACCCTAATCCTGCTTTGCGTAGAAGCTATCTTACCGCAGCTGGGCGTCCCGTAACAGTATTTCAATTTTGATAACTTTTTTTTTCATTCATAAAAGAACTCTGAAGAAATAAACTGCGGAAGTTTTAAAATTGAAATTCTTCTCAATACGGATTAGGTAACTGTTTTATTAAATATTGTTTAACTGTTTTGTTTTATGAATTGGCAGACTGGGTATGACTTTCAAAAGCGAAGAATAATATTTGCAGTATTTTTTTATATACTTCTGCTTTTTAAATATTTTAATTTATTCTTCCTTTGAACGTGCTGTATTGTAATCTGATATCTTTAGATTGCAATTTTTTCTTTTTAAAACTTCTTTAAGCGACATAAGTGAGGAAATTGAAGTTGAGAAACTATTCCCTCCAATCCACGTTGTTATATGCTAAAAATGTAAAATATATTCTGTGATCATCTACGATATTATGTGCTTCGTATAACTTCTTGAAAGTTATAATATTAAATCGATTCCTATAAATATGGCATTTTGAAATATCACTCTAAAAGGAATTATCATTTTCATAGATTTTTAGAATTGATGTATTCGAAACTAGAATCTGAGCGAACAAACGCGAGTCAAAGGTGGTTGAGGGGCGGGGAGTTCTTCGAATTTATTTTGCGATGCGAATCACGTGATATGCAAATGGAAACTTCAAGTATAACTTTTAGCTGTAAAATTTACTCGACTAAGCATAAAAATAGCACATTAGAAATAAATAAAGCGTTCACTTTTATTACGAAATCCAATATCATCAAACGGAACGAGAAAATTTGCAGATATGTATGTAGAAATTTAAAATCGATTTTGCAGATGAAGTGAGCTTTTTAAGCACCAGATATGGATAGAATGCATCTTATTTTTCATTCTGCTTTTCATTATTTGAAAAGATGAGAGTTTGGGCACAATGGCATGCATTATTGCTTATTTAAGTGCTTTATTCTTTTCGCGATTATTAGAATTTGAAAGGTTCTTTGAAATTTTACTGTATTTGTCGGGCTCAAATGTCAGAAAATAAGGCGTTGTTATTCCGAGAAAGATAAAATCATTCATTCATTTTCCAGACTTTAACCAACATTCTCGAAGAGCAGACAAAGTGCAGAATTTAAGAACAATTACGTACTTTATAAAAGGAATCTGACATTTTACAGTGGCATCATTTTGAATTTAAATATCTCTAAATATTTAGATTTCTTCTGTTGCATTGCTGTTTTTCGATTTGTAAGAAGAATTCGATACGGAATAAAAAATACACCTATATCAAATTTTGGAAACATTCCCGTTGAATACTAAAAAGTCATCGCAATAACTTAAGTGATTATTTTGCTTTGTATTCAGTTTATGTAAAAAAGCAGAATTTTGCGATGATCTATTTTATCGCTAAACATGGGTTTATAAAATCAACTGAACACTAAATTAAAAGATTTCTATATCAAATTTTGAAAGAATCTCGCTTTAATATTACGCCGCTTTCGCAATCCGCTGAACCTTCTCTTCTCTGTCCAACAGCGTAGAGATCGAAATTCTGGGGTGATGAATTTGTCTATTAAGCATGGATTTATGAAAATTCAGCATTAAATTAAAAGGCCGTGTATTGAGTATTTGAAAAATTCCTTTTCTATTGTGGAATCATCACAGTCACTTAGAAGACTGTTTCTTCTTTTTTCTAATTGTGTGAAGACGCTTCGACGATTAATTTTACTGTAAACATTGATTTGTAAGAAAAAATACAACATTAAATAAAAAAAAAGAATATTATACTTCGAATTTACATAGAATTCCCATTGAATATTATACCGCCTCCGCAATGGTTTGGAAGATTCTCTCTATCCAGCAGCGTAAAACCCGAAATTCTAAGATAATAATTTGACCGTAAACATGGATTTTTCAGAAGTATTTAGCACTAAATAAAATGACGTCTATATCGAACTCTAAAAAGTTTCCTTTTGAATACTGTTATGTCATCGCTACTACCTGGCAGACTCTTTCTCTGATCAATAGCCAGTGTAAAGATCAAAATTCTGCACTAATTAATTTCACCGTAAAAATGGGTTTTTAAGAAGAATTTAACATTAAATAAAAAGACATCCATATCGAGTTTTGAAATGCTTTCTGCTGAATACTGAACTACCATCCCAATCGTTTGGAAGATTATTTCTCTCTCTACAGTGTAGTGTAAAGACCAAAGTTCTGCTTGGTTAAATTGGCCATGAATGTGGATATGTATAAAGATATCTTTATCGAATTTTGGAAGTAATCCTGTCGACCTGTTGTATCGTCATCGCAATCATTTGGACGACTGCTTCTCTCTCTGTTTAATACTGTAAAAATTCTTCGATAATTAATTTCACTGTTAACCACGGATTTGTAGAATTCAGCATTAAACAAACAGATAACTATCGAATTCTAAAAAACTTCCCTTTGAACACTTCATTTGTCATCGCAATCATTTGAAAGATTATCTTTCTTTATCCGAAAGTGTAAATATCAAAATTATGCGATGATTAATTTGGCCGTTAACTTGGATTTTTTAAGAATTTAGTAAAAACACATCTATATCGAAATTTGAAAGAATTCTTCTTGAACATTGTGCAGTTATTGCAAACATTTATTCAGTTACTTCTCTCTAAATTCAATGATGTAAAGATCAGAATTTTGCGGTGATAAAATTGACTGTAAAGATAAATTAGTAAAAAGAATTGTACAAAGAAAAGAGTTCCCGATCGAATTTTGAAAAAATTCACGCTGAATAATATATAACCTTGGAAATCATTCGGAAGATCATTTCTCTTTCGACCCAATACTGTAAAGTTAAAAAAATCTTCGATGAGTAATTTAACTCTAAGCATGGATTTGACAGAAGAATTAAAGACTAAGCAAAATGACATCTATATAGAATTCTGGAAAGTTTCCTTTTGGTTATTATGCCAATACACACACACACACCAGAGGCCGCTCCTTCTACCTGGATATTCCGTACGAAGTGTTGCTGAACGGGCTCTGTACGGGACTCATCAGTGGCGGCGCAGACCCCACAGTCCCGGCCCGGCTTTATACACAGCCTCAGCAAGGTGAAAATCTAGAAACGAAGTCAAAAAGATACGAAGTCACCTTCGCGTCGGGGCACCACTCCCTTGGCCACTGGTTATTCAGAATCGGTGCCTTGCTTTACTTTGTCAGTCCCCGCCACTGGGACTATGAGGGCCAAACCCCCATCGAAGAGACCCACTTACCATCTACATATTAGCTCCACAACATCCGAGGGAACGGACACGACAGTACCAGTACGGTCCCTGCCAAGCCCGAACCTACCTGAGTATAATACTCGGGTTCTAGTCCTGTGAAGAGTGTTTATGTACCCCCGTGGTTGAGACTGCCTAGGTACAGATCCTAACCAATTATGCCAATACAATGAGAACTGCCAATCAAATTAGCAGAACTATTTTTCTCTCTACCCAATAGTGTAAAGATCAAAATTCTGCCCTAGGTAAAACTGGCCGTGAATGTGGATCTGCAAATTCAGTACCAAATGAAAAGTCATCTATATTGAATCTTGGCTTTTTTTGAATATTTCATCGTCATTGCAATCACTTGGACGACTGCTTCTCTCTCTACTTAATAGCGTAAAGATTATTCGATGATTAATTTAACCGTTGAACATGGATTTGTAAGAAGAATTCTGCCCTGAATAAAACAGACATGTATAATGAATTTTGAGAAAAATTCGTTTGGAATATTATGTGGTCATCTCAATTATTTAGAAGAATTATAATATTAGAATTATTTCTCTCGATCTATCTATCCGATAGCGTGAAGATCAAAATTATGTGATAATTAATATAATCGTAAATATGAATTTGAAAGAAGAATTTAACACTAAATAATCAGCTATCTGTATCTAATTTTGAAAGAATTCCCGCTGACAATTGCATCAACATCGCAATCACTACTTCCTTGTACGAAGTAAAAAGGAAGTATTGTAATCGCGAAAAGTTTCAGGCAGCATATTTCAACGAAAATATCCATTTTGACCGCTTTCGAATGCAATTTAACAATGTTTTTGCGTGATATCTGTACATAAGGACAGAATAAAAGACTCTTTTCCTCCAAAAAATTATAAAACTACTTTAAAATGAATTCTGAAAAGAATTTTTCGTGGCGTCTTTACGAACGTATGTACTTACGTATCTCACATAACTCAAAAACGAGTAGCCTCAGAACGTTGAAATTTTGTATATAGGACTACTATAACATGTAGATGTGCACCTCGTATTTTGGTTGCAATCGGCGGTGCCAAACGTATATAAATATATTTATATATATATCCACTCTATTACCCGGCTCAGTGATCTCACTTTCTTTACTCTTATATGTTTGTAAATTGCACATTTTTTGCTTTAAAAAATGATTGAATTATGTTTTTCTTATCTTTCGGTAAAGGTTTTTATGCCTTTAGTAAATCTTTATGCCATATTTTTAGAATTATCAACAATTTTAAATTTGTTTAAGTGCCGCTAAGCCTAATAATTTTTTTAATGGCGGCCATTGCTTGTTTACATTTGAAACAGCAGAGTAGTGGATTTGTTGCCAATCTAGAGAAACGTAGCTCCGCAACAACAAAGATAACGCCTTCATTTATTATTGCGAATTAAATCATGCTTAATCATTTCTGGAATTTTTTCGAGGAAATAAGTGCTTAAGATTTACTTCATTTTTTATAATTTAATTTTTAATAATTAGTAATATTATTTTTAATAATTAGTAATATTATTTTTAATAATTAGTAATGTTATTTTTAATAATTAGTAATTTTTAATTCAGATATTTTGAGTTTTTATGTATTTTTGCCTTGTCGCGAAGTGAGAACTGAATTAATTGAATGAGAAATACTCAATCGTCTCTGAAAAGCTGTTTCTTTTTTGTTTTGTTTGCTTAATTTCTTTTATACATCGTTCTAGCTTTATTATAGTATTTGAATAGAACATGTGGCAACGATTAGATAATTCTTGAAATGATATAAATTTTGTGCATTCTGAGTTATAATACTCGTATGAACGAAAGATAGTACTGTTAAGTGAACCTAGCGCCAGAGTGTCGCTATGGTAAACAAATAGAGTGAATTTTAAAGAATGCATTTATTCTATTGTGGTTTATGCGCTGTCCGCGAAGTAGATTTAATTAAATCCAATAAGTTTAAACGAAATGCAAGAAAAAATGCGTATAATTTAATATTCCGTACAAGGAAGTCATGTGGTGTACACATCAGATTTTTTTTTATTGCAATTCAAAAAATTAAAGATCAAATCTCTACGATGTTTAATTTGGCTTCTAAACTTAGTTAACATTAACCATTCATAATGGGCCATGAGTTGACTGTTGTAAGGTAACCATTTTAACTGCCATAAGATAACTATAAGCCGCCCAACCGGGGTATTAGTTAGCGACGCTGGACCGTAACAGTACATGTCCTAGCAGACAACTAATACAGAATGTAATTTTTATAATGTGTGTTATAAAATGTGGTTAAAGTTTTTAAAACAATTTCAAATTAAAATCTAAGCCTCCCAAACGGGATAGTGGTTACTGACTGTGACTACCCCGTACCGAAGGGCCCGGGTTCGAATCCCGGAGAAGGCATGGATATTTGTAAACATATAGTGTCTGTGTGGCAAGGGGTACTCTAAATATGCAACAAGACAAAAGTCCTATTGAGAAGGACTTGTTCTGATCTCACTGTCAAACAAGGGAGATAAGTCACGAGAACAACAACAATGGGTAACCATGATACCTAATAAGAAACCCCTCAGGGGCTCACTCTTGTGAGTACGGGTGTGGCAATCCCGAGGTACCCTAGCCCTTCAGGGGATCATCTTCTTGGTGAGACGGGTGTCACGATCCTGGAGCCCCAGTGATCTATCCTCTTTTCCGTCTCCACTCCTCTTGGCTAGAACTTTTTTCCTTCCCTTCTCCCTTGTGGTTTCTCTCTACGGAGTTTGGGGCTCGTCACAAGAAACTGGAGCAGCCCTTGTCTCTAATTTTTGAGTGGCGAGAAAACTGCCCACGTGTTTGCCGTGCGTAGAGACCCGTGTCGCTGGAAAGGAGGGTCCTGGTAGTTGAGGGGCGAGGTACTGTCCCCAACACACTGCTTTGGCCTCTGCTTCAGCTAAACGGGAGGCACCTTAGTCGTCCTCACGGGTGTCAATCGGCTGGTCACTCGTCCTTGCGTCAGTAGCTTGGGGATAAGCTCTCGGGAGTACCTGTTTTCGGGAAAGCCGACTGTGGGACTTCAGTTTGCGTATAGACCCAGTTAACCGTGGCGCAGGATTCTGCGTCCCCTTGTTGGACTCCGTGGTGGGTGGGGCTGCCGGGTCCGATTTTTTTTTCTTTTAATATGGATAAATCAGACAATACCCCTCTAAAAAAGCAAGAACCAATGCAACCCTAATATTATACAAGTTTCGAGTATCCCTACTTTATCGAGTTTCGAGTATCCCTATTTAAGTATCTACAATACCACGCTTTGTAGTAATGAGCAACTCTTCTGGTGAGCTGAAAAAAATGTCTCCATTTCTAATACATAAATATATAACAGCTAGTGTTGGTGAGCCAAAAAATATGAAACGTGTACTATCTGGAGATATACTTAACGAAACCATATCATCTATACAATCTGCCTCTTTTCTTGTGCTTACTAAAATAGGACAAATAGATATGTGTCTGCCCACAAGACCTTGAATAGTTGTCGCGGCGTTATCTCCGAATTCGATCTTTCATCTGTTTCAGAAGAGGAATTCGTGCAAGAACTTGCGTCACAAAATGTATGTGGAGCTAGGCGGATCAAGATGCGTAAGGAGGGTCAGTTGATTAACACCAGACACGTTATCCTGATCTTCAACACGCCTAATCTGCCTACTAGCATTAAAGCTGGTTATTTAAATTGTCTTGTGAGACCTTATGTCCCTAACCCCATGCAATGCTTTCAATCCCAGCGGTTTGGTCACACTAAAATGTCCTGTCGTGATAAACCCACATGTGCCCGGTGCTCTGGGGAAGGCCATGACAGCGATAATTGTACAGCTGAGCCATTGTGCATTAACTGCAAGGGGGCACATACAGCATTCTCACGCATTTGCCCTAAGTGGAAAGCCGAAAAAGAGGTTCAGACTATCAAAGTTACGAAAAAAGTTTCATATGCAGAAGCCAGAAGAATAGTACAGAGTTCTCAGCTGCGATCAAATACTTCTTATGCTAGCGTAACTAAATCAACAAGAACAATAGCTTGTCAAACAATATGCAGTCTCCCAAAAAGTTCACAAGCAAAACAACAAGAACCTAGAAAAGAAAATTCTGATAAAAGTGAACCTGCCCTATCTCCACACGAAATAACATCTAAAAATAAAGAAACAAAATCTGGAGATAAAAAATTGGAAAAATTAAGAAGCCCTAGCAATAGCTCTCTGCAAAATCTGAGCTTCGACTCGCAAGACTCAGACGGGATGGAAGTGGAAGAGGGACTCAGTGTCCCAAGGCATCTGCTTCCCCGCAAGTCTAAGAAAGAGCACCGGAAAGATAAGCATTCTTGATTCTTTCATTTCCTGGAACTGCCGTGGCTTCCACCACGGTCTTGATAACATAAAAGAGCTAATCAATATTCACCATCCAGCGTACCTGACAATACAGAAAACGCTCCTAAAACCTGTTTCATTTCCTGCAACTGCCGTGGCTTCCAACACGGTCTTGATAACATAAAAGAGCTAATCAATATTCACCATCCAGCGTGCCTGACAATGCAGGAAACACTCCTAAAACCTGAAAGTTCTGTAAAAGTGCGAGGATACTTTATAATAAGGAAGGAATACGTCAGTAATGATCGAGCCTCTAGAGGTGTAGCTATTTTGTTCTCACTTAATTACCCATCTAACATAATCCCACTGACAACACCCCTCCAAGCTACAGCAATACAAATAAATATAAGAACACTAATGACGATATGTTCTCTTTACTTGCCACCCAATGAACACATTGATAGATGACGTCGTAGAGCAGCTGCCTGCTCCTTTTCTAATTTTGGGAGATTTTAACGGTCATAGTCCTATGTGGGGAAGTAGAGACACCAACTCACGCGGACGACAGATAAAGCAAATGATAGATGATCATTCTCTTTGCCTTGTGAATAATGCTGAGAAAACCTACTTCCACCAGCCTACGAGAACATTCCATACGCTTGATCTTGCCATTTGTTCACCGGTCCTCTTGCCTCTTCTTGCAATTAGTGTGGGAAATCATCCCTTTAATAGCGATCATTTCCCCATCTTCTTGTCTTTACCCAGAGAAATTAACTCTCCTATTGAAAGACCAGAAAAATTTATATTTGATCGTCCGAACTGGGATATCTTTAATGCTAATGCCACAGTTGCACAAGAGTTAGTGAACAATGTAGAAATAGATGAAGTAATGCAGGCTGTTACACCTCTTGGGGGGCGGAGCGTAGCTCCCTACTTCACATCTACAGAGCGCTGGTCCGCTCAAGAATAGATTATGGCTCAGTAGTTTACGGGTTAGCCCGTCCTTCTGTTTTATTAAAACTAGGTCCTGTTCATCATCAGGCTCTACGGATTAGCTCTGGAGCCTTTAGAACATCTCCCGTACAGTCTCTATGTCTACTGCTTCTAACCATCCCTTCAGTTGAGACGGGAGCAATTCTGTCTTGCTCATTATTTCAAAATTTTATCCATACCTGACCATCCTAGCCACCCTCCTTCGCTTGATGACTGCTACAACCGCCTCTTTGCTGCGCGACCTCTATGTGTGCCACCTTTCCATGTAAGAGCTCAGTCACTGATAGAAAAATACCACATGTCCGATGTAAAGGTCAAGACCATAAAGCATTTTGAAATTCCATCCTGGGAGAGTGCAAATATCCAACTACTTAATGCTTTTCAACACCTTAACAAGAGAAATACTAATGATATCATATACAGACAGTTATTTCTTGAGCATAGATAAAAATACAGTAAGTACATTCCTGTATATACGGATGGCTCTAAAGAAAGTAATCATGTTGGAGCAGCTTTTGTGATTGATAATTATATGAAGGGCGTCCGTCTACATAACTTTTGCTCCGTCTTAACTTCTGAATTGACTGCTGTATATGAAGCACTTTCCTTCATCTCTGGACTACACAAAGTTTATTAGATATACGGACTCGCTCAATGCACTGAAAGCTTTAGAAACGTTTTGCGACACCCAAAATCCTGTTGTCGTTGAAGTTCTGAAGTTAAACTTAAACTTGAAGAGCCGTGGATATGACATTCTTTACTGCCGGGTTCCGGGGCATTACCTACGGATAAAAGGTAATGAGTTGGCAGACATCACAGCAAAGACTTCTGTCGAAATGTCTAGTCGGCTCATTCCTTGTAAAGATGTGAACATTGTGATCAAGCAGAAGGTCCTATGTATGTGGCAGCTATTCTGGGATGCTTAGCTTAATAAAAAGCTGAGAAGAATAAAAATGAGAATTTAACATTCGGAAGCAAATGGAAATCGGAGAGAGGAAGTGCTTTTAACTCGCCTCAGAATTGGTCATTCACGAGTGACACATAACTACCTATTAAAAGCAGACAGAGAACCTCTTTGTTGCTATATTAATATTTTCCTATATCTAATAGATACTGGGTTTTATCATTCATTTTGAAATAATTTTAATGTCTACTGTCATTCATTAATTTTACCTATTTTAACAGTTGAATCATTTGGATTTTACTTTACATGTCAGCCTTCATCACTTTATCTGTTGATTTTATCAGTGAGCTTGTTTTAAATATATATCTTTTAATATTTGTATCTGTAATTCATCTGTATATTGAAATATCACACCTGTATTCGGCGCATATAATCTTCAAGGTTTTGCGCCGGAAATCACTATGACTATCACTATCACTATCCCCTAATAAGAAAAATTCAACATTAAGCGATCTGTATGGAATACCAATATATATGGAATTTTGAAAATAAAATCCTGTAGACTATTGTATTGCCATCTCAAATACATTATATGTGAGAAATTTCAAGGAAACCCACTAGAATAATTAGAGGATGTTTATAAGTTTTTAGAACGATTTTTGATAAAGCTTTAAAAAGCAAACGTTTTGGAATAAAAATTTCTGGCAACAGCGAATTTCAGTTGAGAAAAATCGTCTGTTATTTTTTAATTTATTCTTCTTTCAAAATGTCTTTACGCTTACTGTAGAGAAATATGCCTGCTACTTTATTCAAAAACGTTGTGAAATGCATGGTATTAAAGTTTCTAAGTGCTAAATAAGCAACAAGGGAAATTAAAATGTAAGAAGAGAGGAAGAAAGTGTTAAAATTAATTCAGCTTATCGTTAAGTGAAAGTTTTACGTCCGATATTAATAGAACAAATTTAATTTTTTATCCCAATGATAATTCTTCATCAAGACAAAGCAACAAAGTACCTAACTACCTCAGTATTTCTTGAAAAAAATGAGCTGATATAGATATTGAATACATACCTTTTCAACGTATTACTGCAAAGATCTGACATTCCTAGTTATGGAAAATTGTGGCTTTGGTCTCTCGAAAAGAGCTCTTTCTCGGTGCAAACCCACCACTCTGGAAAGTAGTGGGAAAGGAATGAAAATTTTTTTAGAAAGGTTCTGCCAGGGAAATCCCAATGCAGAGCAGTTCAGAAAGAAAGCTATTAGTTCGAACATTCAAAAAAGTACTCTTTGTATTTTAGGCATTAATTAACCGGCTCCGAAATCCTTCTAAAATATATGTAGTTTCACAATTAGCCCAAATAAACAGTTGTTGTTGTTGTTGCTAATACTCACTTGTCTGACCTACAGTCAGCCCAAGCCCACGAAATTTCTGGTGGTAAGGAGCGCAAGTTTACGCCTGTCGTTGACAACAGCTTTGAGCACCTTACAGGTGACAGTGCGATTTAGCTCAGTTCCGCCCACAATTTTGATGGTATCTCCCACCCCTCTTCCCCTACCACCAACCTTTCGAGAGGACTTCCGTCTCGCCGCATATTTAGTGTACCCATGCCGCACGGACACTATACATTTACAAACATCCGTGCCTTCTCCGGATTGGAACCCGGGCCCTTCGGCACGGCAATCAGCGACGCTAACCACTGTACCCGCTGGCAGCGAAAACAAGCACTAAAGCCGGTTGTTAACAGTTTAGTAATTTTTAGTTCACAAGTTGAAAATAAGGGCCGAATAAGGACTGTTATGGACACGTTGTATATTCATCAATTGTGAGCTTCCAAAAAATGAAATAATTGTAAATCTCTTCCTAAAAATTTGAAATTCTAATACATTTACATTACATACAAAAAAGTCATTCAAATTTATTATTAAACGAAAAGGATTGTCATATATGAAATGATCATGAAAAAAGGTCTGAGCAACAATGCATATGTGAGATAAAAAAATAATAAATAATATATTCTTACTCGTTTTGTAACGCCGATCACATAATATATGCAAAAGAATTCGTCAAATCTTCTTGTCTGAGTGTACCAAATGCTGCATATAAGATAGATGAAATGTCTGTCTGCGCCATTTTGTAAATGGGAGATACTGGAAATTTCTTTTTCTACAAATAGGTACAATTTAAATAATTTTTTAAGCATCAGAGGGACTATTTATATCAATTACTTTCCAAATCAGTAGTCAGTCCTGTTTAAACATACAGAAGCTGGTCACCCCTGTGCTTTACAATAGCTAACAATTATAAATTTCTATAAATATTTAAATTATATCTCTATTAATTAATTATATCTCCCACAATCCTGCTCATACTGTTACTGTCAAAGATAAAAATTTATTATCTAAAGAAGGAAACCGTAACTGAGGTTTACAGTCTTTCTATCAGTTCAACTAGTGATAGTAGTATATTCGAAACTTCGGAAAACGACAAACATTGAAGAAAGATTCGAGATCAGAAAACTCGAATCTTCACCCCTTTTTTTCTCATGCGAATTTTTCGAAGCCTATCCTAAAAAGAACCTTTGAAATTTTAAATCAAAATTTTGTAAACCCTAGATTGTAAACATATTGTTGGGGCCCGCCAGCGGCCGAGCGGTAAAGTCGCTGAACACTGGTGGTTCGGTCCGAGGTTCGAATCCCGCGAACGGGCTGGCTGCATGGGCGCTTTCGTGGTTTTACCCATGTGTAACGTGTATACGAGCCAGTTTCCCTTAGAACGTCCTCCACGAAGGCATCCCTCCTCTTAGGCAGATAGCCCTCGAGGCTTTGATATAATCACACGCACACAGTAAACATATTGTTGCAGGTTCTGATTTTGCATGAGAACAAAGCAGATAAAGTGATATTAAAACAGAGTTTGTATACGGTCCTTAAAAGTCCTTAGGTTATTTTGGAATCGATTTTTGGATCTTAAAAGTCCTTAACTTCGCCAAAATCGGCAAAAGGTCCTTAATTTTAATCATCTGAAACTTCTGCCCGTTTTTACGACTGCCATTTTGAGTGTGAATTAGCATTTTGGAAGAATATTTTTGGCGACGCACTGTCAAATATGGTTATCTTTTGAATGGGCTCATGGGTTATAATTTGTTGCCATTTCTAATATAAATAATGGGATACTCTAGTTTTTGAGCAAGATGTGAAACATAAGTATTTCGAAATTATTTCATTTTTTTCTAGTGAAGAGCTTTTAAACAACTTTTTGATTGGTAAAATGTGAATTCTTATAGATTTCATTACAATAATGGTAAAATATAGAAATAATATTTAAAAAATAGCATTAAAATAAAGCATTTTTATTTTTCGTTGTCATACTATAAAGTTCGATTTTGGCCACTTATTATAGAATATTTTGAATCTGAAAAATAAACAAGGTATAATGCTATAAATCACAATTTTCTAAACAGTTCTTAGCAAAAGCAAAATAGCTGTGTAATTAATTAAAAATGTCTTGTTTTTAATTTTTTCGTGGTAAGAGTTTTTACTGTCTCAGAATATGCACCAGTTTTCCCTATATAATTAATTTTACAGTTTTTTCCCTCTTATTTATTTATTTATTTTTTATTATTTATTTATTTATTTATTTATTTATTTATTTTTTCAAAATATTTCAGGCTTTTTGCTGCTACAGAATTGTTAGGGGGTAATTTTCCTTTAGGATTTTAGACTTGGAAAGTTTAGAAGGATTTGAAGGCAAGATTTATAGACCCACGATTCTAGAAAATTCCAGAAAAATGTCACAAAATGAAAATTTCTCTATGGTATTGGCATGTAATGGATGTATTTTACAGAAAGTTTGCGATGAATTTCTTACTTTTTGGAGAACGTCTGGAAGAACAATGAAAACATAATATTCGAATGTTTTACTTCTGATACTAGAATGTTTTTCTTAATATTTTTATCTTCCCTTTATTTTCCCTACTTTTCATTAGACACAAGCATGAGAAATATCGAAAATGCTTTGAATCTTATGACATGAACAGGCATTATAGAAAGGATTTTTTTTAATTAATAAAAAAACTGAAGACTGACAATTTAAAAGATTCACCTAATTTGTCTTAATGCTTCATACACAGGGCTGGCGCTAGGCATTTTCCTACCTGATGCAATCTCTGTGTCTTTTAAATTCTGCTTCCAATGCTTGCTCTAAATTCTAAACGTTTTGCCATTTCTAGATTTTATTGTTTGGTGTGTCACTAAATTCTAAAAATTCTGCCACACTAGCTCTGTTTTGCCTATGATGGCCTACTTAGAGCCAAAATACTTAAAACACTAGCTCTGTCACCGGCCCCTTACCATATATATTTCATATTTCTTCTGAATGTTCTTATATTACTAAAGAAATAAAATTAGAAGCTTTTTCTATACATTCTAAATGCATTTAGGTTTTTTAGAATAACAGAAATCTTTAATTAAATCTAAAAACTCTAAAATGAAAAGGAAACGTGTTGAAGAAAAGAACTAAATGCATAAAGAGAAAGAAATTATTCTTCAAAGATATGTGTAGTTATTATTATTAAATTATCCAGTTGTTTATAATTTCAGCCTTTACTATAATTTCCCATTTCTATTTCCTCACCAGAATGCAAATCACTTAGACAATTTTTAAACTGAGGATTTTGGAGTGTAACACAAAGTGTTTTTCTGACCTCCACTTGCTCACTGCGTTAGTTCCAGCCAGCTCTGATAATTTATAATTAATCCTCTTTGCGTTATCGCTACTATGACATTTCAGTTTGTTATGATGATAAATTTACTGATACAGCTTAAATTAAGATTAAATTGTATAGTCTTTGACCACTAGTCCACATTTTTAATTTGAATTTGACTCTTATTGTTTAATTACATCACCACGAGCTGTAATTAATTTTGTTAGCATAAGAACACGCCTTTATTTTCTTATTTAAACCTTTGTCTTGTAAGGATCCTAAGTTTTACTAACGTTTATTTTGTTTTAAATCTTTACTATCACTTCTTATTTTCTACTTCCGGCCAGAATTAAAAGCTTTTAACTTATTTATGCAAATTTGTCTTGCTAACGCCAAGTACTGAAGTTGTGGCCAAGCAAGAGAGAGGAAGGAGTTATTAGAAGCAGGCCGCTTGCCATAGTAATTTTACTCGGTTGCTGGTTGTCTTCAAGGCCAGAGGTTTAATCCTCGTGATAATTTTAAACGTATCGTAGTTTTAGCAGCTCTCTGTACTACATACGGCTTTTTGTTAATTAACGGCCAATCTTGGAGTTAGGCACTTGTTTATTAATCCAAAGTTAGTTTAGTTAGAGTTTTAGTTAATATTTTTATATTCTTACGTTCAGACCACAAATGGTTGGTCTCTGTATTCCGAAGTTCCGGAAATCATTGTAAAGAGAGAAAAATAAAGGGTTTCGTATACCCTTCCTGTGTGTATTGTCTACTTCCCAAATTTATTGAACATAGCTTTAGTAAGCTCCCTGTTCCGAGTCAGGACAGTTAATGTTCCTTAAGCAAGTAAGGAGGAACACAGAACCTGATAGTCTGACTTCGTAGTTACTTTCAGACATAGTGATAATTTGCTTCACGTCTATCTATTTGAACAGGTTTGGGGCTATTTAACTTTTACCAGATCAAGTAAACCCTCATAGGTACTTTGTGAAGAGATTGGCAAGTTAGGGGATAAAGCGTGTGTGTGTGTGTGATTATGGCAAAGCCTCGAGGGCTATCTGCCTAAGAGGAGGGATGCCTTCGTGGAGGACTTTCTAAGGGAAACTGGCTCGTATACACGTTACACATGGGGAAAACCACGAAAACGCCCATGCAGCCAGCCCGTTCGCGGGATTCGAACCTCGGACCGAACTACCAGTGTTCAGCGACTTTACCGCTCGGCCGCTGGTGGGCCCCCTTAGGGGATAAAGCACGCAGAAACTAGTGAGAACACTGGTTTGCGAACTGGGACAAATTTCTAACTGTTAGAAAACATGCTCAAAGAGAAGGAAATTGATATAAATTAGCCAAAATATCTGGGAAGGCTACAAATTAAAAAGACGCATAAATATTTTGTTGAGTATTGTTGCTACAAAACATAAATGTTTTTGTAGCTTTTAATGTATAATTATCCTAATATTGTTTAAGCATCAATGTCATAAATTACATGTATTTTAAACTGTAAAATGTTGCTAGATTGTAATTTGAACAGGTTTTTTTAACAAATATCGTTAAAAATTAAATAAAATTTAATAGTGTCTATGTAAATCTATAATGACTAAGGTTGCCTAACTACCTACTTTAATTATTTCTAACTAACTGCTTACACTTAAAAAATATTTCTGCATAGTAAAGCAAGTTATTGCCTTTCATTAATCCTTACCGTGGTCACAAGATAAAACACAAAAATGGAAAAATTCATGTAAAACTTACTCTTCGCACCTAACGAGACTTAAAATAATACAAAATAACTTATCACCTCTGGTGTTTTAATGGCTTATTGAAACCTTAAAGTACACTCTTAAACAGAAAACAAATCAAAAAAAAAAAAAAAAAAAAAAAAAAACGACACACCAAGAAGGAGTTATCCGAATGAAACGAAAATCGGTAGAAGCGATGTACACTGCTCAAAAAAAAAAAAAAAAAAAAAAAAAGGACAGTGCTACATCTCCTGTTCTACTGGGCCGATTGACAAAATTCAAATTGCGTTCTTCATGTCTCGAAAGCGCGACTTAGGATATATATTAGATTTATATATAGCGCTATTCTAACATAGGTATTTTGACACAAAATCGGACTTTTTCTGAAGTAACATACCAATTTTTTTACATATTTCGATTCTACGACTCAAATTACTCTTAAATATGAAATTTTGTAAAATTGGGAGCGAAATTTACGGAGAAATTCACAAATTTATGTTGGCACTTTTTTGTCAGTTTGCGCCAATAATAGTTCACTTGGCGAACTTCTTAATATATGGCAACCTAGTTTCCTTTCCTGTAAGAGGGAAAAAAGTCTCCATGGTTCCTTTTTCCCAAATAATATTCTTTATATTATATTTTTAATTATAACTTATTATTTTAAGTAATTTTTTTCTTTTTCGAATTTCATTTTAATTGTTTAAGTTGCATGCTTTTTTTTTTTTTTTTTTTGAATAACTGTTTTAAAAATTTCTATTTACCTATTCGAACTGCGTAAATAAAGGTGCAGCGTTTATTTATTTATTTATTTATTTTTCCAAATAGTTTTCTTTATATATATATTTTGTCGTAGTTATTATTTTAGGTAATTTTTTAATTTTTATACTTTTATTTCAATTGTTTGTATTGCATTGTCTCTTCAGATAATTGTTTTCAAATTTTCTGTTTATTCCTTCAAACTGAGCATTTTAAATATATTTATTAATATAAATTTTTCAGAATTTGATTTTATTTATTTGAATTGCGTTTCTTTCGGAAGAATACTTTGTAACCCAGACTACGATGCGTTTGAAAACTGCATATATTAAAAGAGAAAATACAGTAAAACACAGTTAACACGCCTTTCAATGTTCCGTTCAGAAAAGGTATATATAAATAAGAGAGATGCATAACCGACATTTTAACTTAGGATGACTTGCATACACTGCTTTAAGCAGTTTTACCATTGTGCTCATTGCTTTACACAATTTTATCCTACATTTGGTTTCTTAAAATGTTATTCATATTTTAGTCAAATATTTTATTTTTGAAATCGCAAGAATCAAATATCATAAGATTAAAAGGTTTTAAATTAAAAAAAATACTAATACTAAATTTTACGCAAAAATTTATTTTTTCTTCTCATTTTCTTCAGGCATTCTACTTTATTTTTGCTCTTTTCCTTTAGGCATTCTGCAAGTAGGTAGGTAGGTAGGTTACGGAGGACTGGAACGCCTGGTGTCTAACAGAGGTAAACAGGCATGTGTTCCAAACCCTCCTCTAACTACGGCAAAAGCTTCCTGGAACCACACGATGCTGCACCAGGAGATTATTGAGGTTGTCAAAGGGAAGTACATGGCCTTACAAGGGCATTAGTAGGATTGTATTACAGTTTGAAGAGGCAAGCTGTGGTGTTACAGATAGTAGGTAGTTAAACTAAAAATACTTGGATAATAAGACGTACGCATAAAAAAACATAAAAATGCATAAGCAACAATACACAAAGCACAATGCGTAAAATGCATAAACAGAGAGCACAAAAAACAGGTACATACACATAAGCCCCGTTCACAAGAGCAGATTCGACCGGTAGCGAAAACCGGTTCTTCCAATGTGCCCCATTCACATGGGACAAGCATTAACTGCCTCGCCGAATTGGAGGTAAAACTTGGTTGAATGTTCCTTACCTCTCGGGAGCAGGGCAAATGGGGAGATTTCCCGTACTATACTGCGCGGTTCACTTAATTTTAGTTACTGCTCGCTGGACTGTCAGCGAAACAATCGCGCTGATAGATGTCTGGGGATGTGATAGTATGCCCCTAAAAATTAGATAGAACTGTACAAGATACGGAAATTATACACAAATACAGACAAGGTTCGTTCAAATTAAAACTAAAGTTAAGACAAGTGAATATCGGCTTCAACGCAACAAGGGACTCGGTACCTTTTGAATGATTTTTTTTTTTAAATTTAAGCATTTTCATCTACTTTTTATGAATATTATTAAATGGTTTTGTGAGACAAAATAATTTTAAGCTGAAAAAAACGTTTTTGCTAGTATTTTTTTAATTTAAATTTTTAAAGAAAACTTTTACAATTAAAATGTCTTTCTTCTCCTACAATTTTCAATGTCTCCCCCCAGTTTTTTATTGTATTTATTAGAGTGCTCTTAATAACTTCAAGGAATGATTTTGCAATTAATGAATTAGTTTCTGAGGGGAAAAAATACACTTTTATCTAAAATCTTTAAAACAAATATGATCTCAGTCACATTTTCATTTCAAATAATTTTTCCTTTCAGTATTTTGAAAAACCCATCCTTGTTTCTATAAAGTATATAATTTTAAGTAAGCAGTACAAATAATAAAAAATTTAGTCCCTACCTGTATATGTTTTAGGACTTGTAAAAGGATTTATTGAAAAAAATGCAAAAGGTTTCTCAGTTTGCATTTGCAGTTTAAAGAATACAAACTGTCTAAATAGACATTTAATCATTTCAAATCTTTAAAATTTTATTACTGAATTTCAGAACACACATATGTATATAAATCAAACCTAGTGCTATTTATTCAATTGATAAATATAAACATAAATTACAAACCTTTTTTTAAAACCTTATGTGGCCAGAAAAATTGCAAAATCTCATAAAACGCAAGCATAATTTTTCTTTACCTGTTTTTGTTTTGTAAAACACGTTCAAAACAGTTTTAATACATTAATTAATTATAATATTGTTGCGTGCGTGCGGGTTTGTAATAGGTTGATAATAGTACGTAAATGATTGTCATTGCACTCAAATCCGATGATAGCTTAATTAAATTTATTTTATCAACATAAACACTCCAAAGTTCTGGAATTTTCCACAGAAATACTCGTACAAGTGTTTAGAATATCACTAAGTATAATCAGTAGTTATGCTTCAATCTAATAAGAACGTTAAACACAACGGAATGCAAAACGCATCTTAAGAGAAAGTTAACTCAGAAATATCTCCAATCTCGCGCTGAATTAACAGCTGGCAACAATAAGAACTTATATAGCATAAATAATGTCATAAAAATATTGTGGTATAATGAGATTATTACTTTGAAACCGGTGTTTCGAATTGATGCCCAAGAAAAACCAATATTTCCCATTCTGCTTCCTTGCATATCTTTCAAAAAAGTAAAAAAATCATACAATTAATTTCCTTTATCATTTTTTTTTAAATGCGAAAAGTTTGTTTTATAAGCTGTGAAAATGATGGAAGTTTGTAACAGATATATTTTTAGATATGAAATTTTAAAACTAATGGGCGTCAAAAAGTCTAAAAATATGAACGATTTTCAAAAATTCTCCCAAAATATTTTTTTAAAAAAATTACGCTAAAAATTTCATTTAATTTTTCCCCCTCCACAGTGTGTTATGGTGCAAACTGTAATATTCTGAGATTCTCAGTTTATTTGTTAATATTTGCAGAAAGTCGTTTCAACTTTAAATTTGAAAAAAATCTAATCCTCTAAAAATCAAAAGCGTGACACCACATCCACAAGCAGTGTATGTACAAAGTTTTTGAGTTCTATATCTTATCGGGGAGCAGTTTAAAAATCCATAATCATCTTTTAACAATAGCCACAAGCACCAAGAGTGAACTAAATAACAGCTTATAAAATAATAATAATAATTAAAAAGCATATATTTTTCAGGAACCATTACGAAATTTCAGGCACCAGTTGCGAAAGTACAGATTACAAAATTAACAACAGTAAACAGCGTTAAAAATGTGTAAACAGTATTAGAAATCTGCCAATTCGGAGACGTGATTGTTCACAGAGGCTTAGATGTAAAGGGGAAGGAAGACGGTGGTCTTCTGAACGGGTCCTAAAGACGAAACTCTTTCATGTCTCCTTTTTCTCCCCTTGCTAACGGCAGCTGTGCGAAGGAGCGTTGCATGTGAACGGGGCTATAGTCACTTAAGGCACAAAAAGATAAATGGAGTACATGAAGTCACATGAAAGCTGGAGCACAATGTTAGTGTAAGGCAGTTCTGTTGGATATAAATACAGGTACATCTTGAATGATGAATGATGAGTTCATGAATACTCATGTGTGCAGAAGAAGAGTGCGGTTAGATTGCTAAGGCGTTGATTATTGTAGCATCGCAAAGAACATAGATAAAAACACTGATAAAAGGCACGAGGATGTTGTAGCACTAATTATTGGGCAGTGCCCCAGCAATGTGTGCACCGTGAGGCACACAAGCGTTCACTAACACTGCGTAAGAAGATGTTGTTCACATGCTGTTGAAGGGATTACACACGTATCATTATGGAGGCATAACACATCTCTCGAAGGAGATGCCACATATTTGCGAATTGTTAGTATTGCCACTTTAGATTGTGGGCAGGGGAGCTTAAACACACAGTTGTGGTGAAGCCCAGATATTGTAAAATTCACTGAACTAGTCTTAGAGCTTATCGTCAGTACACAATAGCGTCATTTTAGCACGTTAGGCAAAGGTCTGTGCCATTCTGCAAGTATATTAAAAAGCATCCAACTTTTCGAAATATCTTGATATTTCTGAATATCATTTTAAATAAAGTTATCGCCTTCCATTTCATAAAGGCCGACAAACGGCCGAGCGGTAAAGTCGCTGAACACTGGTAGTTCACTCCGTGGTTCGAATCCCAGTAAACGGCTGGTTGCATGGGCGTTTTCGTGGATTTTCTCATGTGTACCGTGTGTGACAGCTGGTTTCCCTTAGAAAGTTCTTCACGAAGTATTTTGTCAGAGCCTTTATCAGATATAGCACTGTCCCCCCCTCTTTTTTTTAAGCAGTGTACATGTACAGAAAAACAAATGATTACAGTTTGAGAAAAATTGGATGATTTATTGAGTGATAGAGCTTCACAAAGTGAAAAAGTCGGTAACGCGTTTGTCAACCTCTGGCCCTTATACAAGCAGTTATTCGGCTTGGCATCGATTGATAGAGGTTACGGATGTCCTCCTGAGGATATCGTGCCAAATTCTGTCCAAATGGCATGTTAGATCGTCAACATCTCGAGCTGGTTGGAGGGCCCTGCCCATAATGCTCCAAACGTGCTCAATAGGAGAGAGATCTGGCGACCTTGCTGGCCAAGGTAATGTTCAGCAAGCCCTAAGGCAAGCAGTAGAAGCATGTGCAGTGTGTGGGCGGGCATTATCTTGCTGAAATGTAAGCCCAGGGTGGCGTGACATGAAGGGCTACACAACGGGCTTTAGAACTTCGTCGACGTACCGCTGTGCTGTAAGGTTGCGACGGATGACAGCCAAAGGGGTCCTACTATGAAATGAAATAGCACCTCAGACCATCACTCCTGGTTGTCGGCCTGTCTGCTGGAAGACAGTCAGGTTGGTATCACACCGCTCCATCGCCTCCCTCTTACCTCAAACGTCTACTCAAGGATGAAGCTGCCCGCATATGGCAATCAGAGTGGGACCTAAGTGACACAGGCAGAATTTATATGTTCTTCCCAAAAGTGTCCACTGACCGCACTATAGGAATTGCGCCATTGTCACACTACATCTCCGGACATGGCCCTTTCCCTACTTACTTCGGTAGGCACGGAATCTCAACTACAAATGTATGTGTGTGTGGCAACGAAGGCACACCCGACCATTATGTCTACCAATGCCCACTTACGTCGCAGTACCACCTGCCTACACCATCCAACAATGAAAAGGCATTCTACCGCTTCACTATCAAAAATAAGACCACGACAAGTAAAATCTGCCGCATTCTGAAGGCAATAACGGCATTAGGGCAAGACCTTTGTCAGCCTACTTACTACTGCAGACTCAGCCCCTCTCTGAGTCTGCAGCATGCATTTGTCAGCAACATGTATACTTGCATGTCTTGTCACGTGTTCTCTCAACAATTCTTCATGTACTTTTTTCAGCAATTCATCATGTACTTTAGTCAGCCAATTGCATCATATGTATCTGTGCTTTACTGTGTGTACAATCAGTGTCACGGATGTTATATCTTCAGTCATCTATCATCAACTATATGCTATTATACGTCTTTGTGTGTACCTTGTACCACGGGTGACATATCTTCAGGCATCTATCATCAACCATGTGCTATTATGCATCTTTAATATCATCAAGTGTATCATATTAATGTTTATCTGCATCATTTAATTGTCTGCATCTTGTCTACACGCAAGTTTTGTTTGTGCACTATTGTCGTTTTAGCATTATGTGGTCAGTACACCACAACATGTATATTTGCATGTCTTATCGTGTGCACTATTAACCGCTCAGTGTACTATTAGTATCTTCGCATCATGTATCACCATCATCACATTACATCACGTATATATGAATGGACAGTTGTGTGTACTATCAAGTCACGCGTGCCGTATCATCAACTGTAAGCTAATATGAGTCTCATAATTTTTATGTGCACCATATTAAAGTTTATTTTCTTCATGTGTCTGCATCATTTAATCGTCTGCGTCGTTTATATGTGTACTATTTGTCATCGAGTATACGTTCTGCATATATGTGTGTACTGCAACGTACAGTGTGAAGCACCATTACGTCAAATACTCTTGTCACTATGCTGTAACACGTATCTTTGTATGCTCACATGTGTGTACTATTACCTGTTATGTGAATTACTAACTTTATTGCAACATGTACTATTACCATTATATTGCATCATGTACCTTAGTCCTTACATTGCATCTTGTATATCTGCGCGTTTTCTTGTGCGTACTATTATTATCATTGCTTCATGAACTACTGTCATCACATTGCTTCACGTATATATGCGTGCCTTATTGAGTGTCCTCTCAGTATCACAAGCGCTGTTTAAATAATTACGTGCTATTATGCGTCTCATAACATCATCAAGTGTTTCGTTTTTATGTGTCCACATTATATAATTGTCTGCATCGTGTTTATCTATGTGTGTTCGGTGTTTATTTAGTTACGTGTATCTTAGTGTACCTTTTTGTGTTTTTAGTGCTTTATGTGTTTCTTTATGATTTTTCTTTATATGTTTCCATTTATGTTTTATGTTTATGTCTTATTTTGTTCTACCTCTGTAACCATAACCTTCAGTTGTCTCACGTTCTTACAATGTATTACATGTAGTCTAGCCCTTGTATGGCCATGTTAACTTTTTTTTAAGATCCCAATAAACTCCCGGGGCGGCCTCATGAGGCTCCAGGGAGTTGTTGCCTCTAGATAGTGGAGGACGCGGGGCATATGCCTGTTTACCTATGTTAGACACCAGGCGCCCCCGTCCTCCGTCACTTGTCACCTGGTATCACACCGCTATCCGGGGCGTCTCCAGACTCGCCTTGGCTGGTCATCGTTGCTCAGTTCAAAGCGGGACTCATCAATGAAGATTATTCTACTCGAGTCAGTGACATTTCAGTGCGAATGAGCCCGACACCATGGCAAACGAGCTTGACGTCTTACAGAGGTCAATGGTAGTCGGCGCAAGGGGCGCCGTGACCTCAGCCCCCTTTCTGTGAGCCGTCTATGAATGGTCCTTGCGGTCACTGAAGCACTAGTTACACGTACAATCGATGATAATGATGCATCTGCGGCTGTGTGTGTCCTCTGACGATTGCTTGGTCTTCACGTTCTGTCGTTTCTCTAGGCCTACCGCTTCCTTCTTGACGCTGCGTGCGGCCATAGTTCACCCATTCCTGCCAACATCGTCTAATAGTGGCATCGCTCCTGATCAAATGTCGAGCTATTCGCCAATAAGACCAACAGGCTTCTTGCCCAACTACACGACCTCTCTCTCAAATTCTGACATCTGCGCATATCGTTCGCGCATCTGTATGCGAGGCATAGTTACTGTCCAATACCAGTACACGGAATGAAATTCGTGAAGAATTTATGACCTGGACTTCTAATTTCTCCTCTTAAATATCCTGCCAGTTGCGTAGATCAGATGCGCTGTAGCGACAACTGTTCATTCATTGGCAGCCAAAGTGTAAAATTGTGCATTTTTCGTCGAAACCTGTATGCATATCAATTTGTGTCCAATTTGCTTTATATCTTCTCGGTGCGTCGTGGTGCGTCGTAAGTCTAAGAGTGTATATTAACGGGGTTATAACCTCTGAAACTCTACACGAATCTATGACAAGTCAGACAGAGCTCCAACTAAATTTCAAAACTTGCCAACCTTAGGCCTTTCAGGTTTGTTCTGATCGGCAGGTCTCTCTAGACAAGCAGTAGAGGTGACAACAGCCAGTCTTTTTGTTATGGATCATGTTAATTGTAATTTTACTTCTCATTTTAACCTATTCCGCTTGACACAAAATTTACCTGCTATTTGCTAAACCTCTAAACCAGTGTTTCTTAACCTGTGGTTCATGGACCTCTTGGGGGTCCATGGGTCATATTTTGGGGGTCCGTCGACTGCTTCTAATTTTTAAAATGTTTGCATCAATATTTAAAAAAAAAAAAAAAAAAAAAAAATTTGTCACGGGCAACTTTTGTAAGCCGTCTGTCTGCCATTTCCCAATAATAGAGACCTCCACAATACGAGGGAAAGAACATTCGCAAACCATATAAAATTTGAAATTTTTAGAAGCACAAAGTAGCCTTTGAATTTTACTTCATTTGGAAATAAAGTGACGTTAAAATCAGTTCCGCAAAGTTCTTGCAAATTTTTAAAACAAAATATTTGTTTTACTTTTTCATAAGTTGTAATTAAAGTTTTTTTTTTTTTTTTTTTGTGTGTGTGTGTGTGTGTGTATGTGTATGTGTGTCTTAATGTTTCATTTGATTATTTGATTTTTTTTTTTTTTTTTGTACCCCAGAATGTCCAAAAAAAAAAGGAAATACGATGAACATTATCTAAAATATGGATTCTGCTTCATGAAGGAATCGGACGATGTTGAAAAGCCACAATGCTTTCTGTGTGGAAAAGTTTTGGCAAACGCCAGTATGAAACCGGCAAAATTGATAGAGCATCTCAAATCTCTTCATCCTGAAAATGCGTCTAAAGATCTAGAATTTTTTACAAAGAAGAAAGCCCAGTTTTCGAAATCTGGAACATTAACCAAACTTGGATTTGGTATTTCATGAAAACCTTTGGTTGAGGCATCTTTCAGAGTTGGATATCGTATTGCCAAAAGTAAGAAACCGCATACTATTGGAGAGATATTAATTAAGCCATGTGCGCTGGAAATGTTTGAATTAGTTTGTGGACTGGAACAGAGGGAAAAAATTGAGGTTATTCCATTGTCCAAGGATGTGATACATTCAAGAATAGTTAAAATTTCTTGCAATACCTTGAAACAGATCATCGATGAATTGAAAGCATCGCCATTTCCCTTTAGTATGCAACTGGATGAAACTACAGACATCTCAAATTGTAGTCAACTTCTTGTTTCTGTTTGTTACGTGTCTGCTGATACTATCAAAGAAGAATTCTTATTTTGTGAGCCTCTTTTGCAAATTTCAAAGGCAGATGATGTTTTAGCGATTTTAAATGTTTTCTTTTCCAAACACGACTTCGAATGGAAACAAAACTTCATTCACTTTGTACGGATGGAGCACCTGCGATGCTTGGCAATAAATCTGCTTTTGCCCATTTGGTAAAAAAAGAGGCTCCTAATGTTATTGTTACATATTGTTTTTTACATAGACATGCACTGGCTACAAAAACTCTTCCAACCAGCTTAAAAGAAGTATTGTCAATAGTTATTAAAACTGTGAATTTTATTAGAAGTAGAGCTCTTAATCATCGTCTTTTTAAAACACTGTGTTAAGAAATGAACGCAGAAGATGAGGTACTTCTGAACGCTGGAATTGCGCTGGCTGTCACGAGGAGTGCGCTGGCTGTCACGAGGGCAGGTTTTGAAACGAATTGTCACGTTGAAGACAGAAGTATCACTTTTTTTAGAAGAAAACGATAACTCACTCTTCGAATATTTCAAGAAAAAAGATTTTATATGTAAATTGGCTTACCTGGCAGACATTTTTAACCACATGAACGATATATGTCTTTCAATTCAAGGGCCTGATACAACAATTATGGATGCCACTGAGATTTTTATTGAAAATGTCACTTTGGGAAATTAGAATTCAAAATGAGATATATGCAAACTTTCAAATGTTGGACGAAGTGCTTTTTGAAAATGGATCTCGGAAAGATAGTTTGTTATTAAATAACTTCGAAAGTGAAATCTGTGAACACCTGGAAGTACTTCAAGTTTCATTTGAAAAATATTTCAATTCGGATGGAATAAATATAAAAGATGAGTTGTGGATTCGTAATCCTTTTCTTTGTGATATTGACTTGATTTGTGATATTGACTATTTGTGATATTTTCTGTGATTGATGACATGAACCTTGCCAAAGATGAGCTAATTTATTTGAAAACAAAGTCCTTGTTAAAAATGGATTTCGATTCAAAAACTCTTGGAGAGTTTTAGTCTTCTTTAAGAGAAGCCTACCCATTGCTTGTAAAACGAGCTATGGCAGCCATTATTCCGTTTGCTTCAGTATATCTTTGCGAAGCGAGATTTTTCTACACTTGTCACAATAAAAAAAAAAAAAAAAAAAAAAAAAAAAACCATCGAAATAGACTGAATGTCGAACATGATATGCGCGTTGCTTTGTCGAAAACCATCCCTCAATTCAATCTGTTAATCAAGGAAAAGCAGCAACAGCCTTCACATTAAAAATTTTAATTTCTTCAAATTTTTTATACTATTGAAATAAAAATATTAAAATAATTAAATAATAAAAACGAATATATTTTGTAATAAATGATGTTTAAGCAATTTTTTTTCACAGAGGGGTCCGTGACATATTTAAAATTTTTAAAGTGGTTCATTGTGCCAAGAAGGTTAAAAAACACTGCTCTAGACTGAGGAAGTATATGACAAAATGAGACATAAAAAAATCAACATAAAGCTAACTGTTAATGAAACGTAAATAAATGTCACTTATCTTCTTTAAAATATGTCCAACTATTATAAATGTAAAATATTTAATTCTAGTTTATAAATTTCATATAGTTTATTTTCAAACTTATTAGTAATATGTTAATTAAGTTATGTTTAATAGTAATGCATCCTACTTACGGATCTATTTTATTTTTAAGGTGGTATTACAAAAGTGAAGTTCAGGCATAGATAATGTTTTCAATTGAATTTATTCAGTTCCCATTTGCTTATAGGGCCTTAGTTTTTTTCACTAATGGTCCTTAAAAGTACTTAATTTATGTGTGCAAGCACGTGTACGAACCTTGTAAATCACTATTCTTAAATTTGTTTTTTACTAAATGCAGATTAAAAGTTTTCATTTACTGAAAAACTTTTAATATTAAATATATTTTTTTTTTTTGTTTCGTTTATTATTATAATTTTTACCTAAGGGATTGATTCACTTCTCGATTCGAATTCCAAAAAATTCTCATCTCCAAGAACTAGCAAATACTAAAGGAAACGGAGGCGCCATCTCGTGCTCAAACGTGTAATTAGAAATTCGTACTATAAAATTATTTTTTTGAAAAATCATTACAATAAAATATTTCCTGTGCTGAATGTGTGACTGTACAAGACACATTCACTGGCATAAAATCTTATAAATGTTTACTGAATTTACGACAAATCACACGATCTTTCGTCAGGTCAAGGATATGCTAGGCAAAGAAAGGCCACTGATTAAGAACGGAATATTAGAATTCCCCATTATCTTGAAGATTCGAGATACAATTCGGATCTTCGCGACTTTTCCTCAGTCGAATTTTTCCAATCAAAGTATAAAAAAAAAACCATTACGAGGCTTGACTCAAAATTTTAGAAACGTCACATTTATTTAACTGAAGAGTTTATTCAATGAAGCAATTTTATTTTAATATAAAATAAGCGTTTGTTTAAAATTCCTAAAATAATTAATGAATCAAAAGAATAAAAATAAGTTATTATATAATTTTACGAGAACAAAAGATTAAATAATTATCTTTACAGAATTTATTTATAATTTTATATCTTGAATAATACATGAGTCGCCCTTGATAAATTTATGGCTTATACTTTTGACAATCAATTCGATTACTCAATTTCGTTATTCACGTATCCAACGCTTTTATTGTTCGTGATATGAAACTGTAAATGAACTGCGCAAAGAGAATTACTTAATTTCAACCTTTCTGATTTCATAAAAGTATATACCTTTTTTACAATATTTTTATCAGTAAATCATTTTTTTCATTTCATGTATTTTAAGTAAAAGCTTATTTTATAAAAAAAAAAAATTATTATTATTAAGTTTTCATTTCTATATTTTACCCTCTGAAAAAAAATCATTTTTCCACAATGAACTGTCATTCTAACAACTATTTACATCAAATAATCGAAAAAATTCAGCGATTTAGCCAAATAATGAGAAATTGCGTAAAAATCTCATATAAGGTTCCTTCAAAAGACATGTTTTCCTCACTATCTGATTTTGCAAAGCGTAAAAATCTAATCTTTCTAATTTTTTCTGTAAACGAAGGTATCTGCGAAACATTAAATTAAAAAAAAAAAAAAAAAAAAATCTAAACTTAATTTCGAAAAGTTCATTTCATATCATGCTACTGTTGCTCACGAAAAATGTGCGTACAAAATCTCAACTCGATATCTTCTCAGCACTTAAGCATTCTAGTTCGACAGCAAACTTCTGACTGTCAAGCACCACGAATAAAAGTTTATAAAAAGTATTACAGGATCTGATTTTACGCAAAGACAAACGATTAAAAAAATACTGAAATTTTGAAAGCTGCATTTTTACTTCCTTGTGCGAAGCAAAAGAAGTATTGTATTCACAAAAAATTCCGGGTACCATACTTCAACGAAAATATCCATTTTGACCGCTAACAAATGCAATTTAACAATGTTTTTGTGTGACATTTGTACGTAAGGACAGAATAAAAGGCTCTTTTTCCTCAAAGGAATTATAAAAGAGATTTAAAATAGATTCAGAAGAGATTTTTTAAAAATAGATTCATAAGAAATTTTTGTGGCATCTGTACGTGCATATGTATTTATCTCGCATAACTCAAAAACAAGTCCCCTCAGAACACTGAAATTGTGTGTATAGGACTGCTATAGCATGTAGTTGTGCACCTCCCATTTTCGTGCCAATCGGCCGCACCAAAAGTTTTCATCCTTCTTTTGATTTAAAGTGTAGAATTATCAAAATACAGAGTGTTTCAAAAAGAATATACGTATTACAAAGTGTTATTTTGTCAAAACTATCGATCACTGCGCTTCGGCTCGGCTGTTGGCTAAACGAATCATAGTCTAGTTTATATTAATAGCAGATAGATATCAGTTGTCTTCTATTTTGCGTGGTAACCGTCACATGTTTAAAATGGCTACTCCGCAGCAGAAATCATTTTGTGTTTTCGAATTTGAGAAGTGCAATTCCGTGATTACAGTGCAGAGACGTTTCACTTTGATGTACCAAAGTGATCCTTCGAATGGGTGGAACATTCGCAGATGGTATTGACAGTTTGTAAATACAGAATGTGTATGTAAAGGAAAGAGTCCTAGCCGCCTTCGTGTTCCCGATGAAAATGTTGCACGAATTCAAACTGCTTTCCAACGTGGTCCTTCAAAATCAACTCGTCGTGCCAGTAGGGAGTTACAACTGCCTACAACAACAATTTGGCGTGTTTTGAGACGTCGGTTGGTTATGTTTGGTTGGTTGGTTTTTTAAATGGCACTAAACCTCGAGGGTTATTATGCGCCAGACACATGGCGAGTAAAATTCAAGATGCGGTTGGTTATGAAGCCGTAAAAGTTACATTTGTTACAGGCTCTGCGCCCCTGATGACAAACGAAAACGTGTGGCATATTGTAACGAGATTATTGATGCTATTGACAATCATAACGCTTTCGCACAACGCATCCTGTTCAGTGATGAAGCTACTTTTCATGTTAGTGGTCATGTAAACAAACACAATGTTCGAATTTGGGGCCCACATGCAGCCATTGAACATGTACGAGATTCGACAAAAATCAATGTGTTTTGTGCGATAACCCGATCATCTGTTTACGGTCCATTCTTTGATAGAAACACGGTTAACGGTCAGCAGTATATCGCTATGTTACAAAACTGGTTGTTTCAGAGGCTGCACGAAGACAACTTCATTTTTCAACAAGACGGCCCCCCCTCACTGGTGTCGCCAAGTGCATGATTATCTGAATGAAACTCTACCGAACCGTTAGATTGGTTGCCAAGGAGCTGGCGACTTAGTATGCCTCAGCTGGCCTCTATGATCACCGGATTCGACACCCTGTGACTTCTTTCTGTGGGGATTTCATTAAAGACAACGTTTATTTACTAGCACTCCCACAGAAGTTGGAAGAGGTGAATAACCGGATCCGTACTGTCATAACATCAGAGACGACGGACATGCTTGCCCGAGTATGGGAGGAATTTGAGTATCGATGTGATATTCTTCGTGTCGCTGATGGAGGACATATTGAACATCTGTAATCTGAACTTGAGAGGTTCGTACATATGTGTGTAAAGTTTCATATTCGTATGTCACACAGTTTAATAAATTTCTGCATTCGAAATGCCTATATATTTGTTTTTTGAAACACACTGTATTTTAACCGTTATTTTTTTTAAGGCCATGAGACTATCCTTCAAAATAACACCATTGTTTTGTAATCAAATAAAACGGTCATCTTTACTACATTACGTCCTGTTTACTAAGAATGATATTAATACAGTATGCATACATTTTTTAACTATCAAGCTTAAAGGACGAAATGTTATTATCAGATAATTTAATAATAAGCGTTGAAGGGAATCTTTCACAATTATGATGTGACACTGGATCCCATTTTCAGGTGTAGCACTGAACTTGAATGGAGAGTCTGAAATCAGAACTTCTCTTACCTACCCCATATACGTAAAAAAGACTGAAATAGGACGAATTTTCAAAAATGCTTTACCTAAAAAAGCCTGAAATGGGACATAACTGGCGAAGCAACGAATTTAAAATAAATTAACGCAAAATGGTGTTTCGATGTTAGTAACCTTTTTGGGCTTTTTTACTTCCTTGTACGAAGTAAAAAGGAAGTATTGTAATCGCGAAAAGTTTCAGGCAGCATATTTCAACGAAAATATCCCATTCTGACCTCTTTCAAATGCAATTTAACGATGTATTTCCGTGATATCTGTACGTAAGGACAGAATAAAAGACTCTTTTCCTCCAAAAAAAATTATAAAACTGCTTTAAAATGAATTCTGAAGAGAATTTTTCGTGGCGTCTGTACGAACGTACGTACGTATCTCACATAACTCAAAAACGAGTAGCCTCAGAACGTTGAAATTTTGTATATAGGACTGCTATAACATGTAGATGTGCACCTCGTATTTTGGTTGCAATCATCCGCAACAAACGTATATAATATATATATATATCCACTCTGTTACCCGGCTCAGTGATCTCAATTTCTTTACTCTTATAATTTTGTAAATTGTGCATTTTTTGCTTTAAAATGATTGAATTATGTTGTTCTTATCTTCCGGTTAAGGTTTTTATGCCTTTAGTAAATCTGTATGCAATATTTTTAGAATTATCAACAATTTTAAAGTTGTTTAAGTGCCGCTAAGCCTAATAATGTTTTTGATGGCGGCCATTGCTCTTGTTTACATTTGAAACAGCAGGATAGCGGATTTGTTGCCAATCTAGAGAAACTTAGCTTCGCAACAACAAAGATAACGCCTTCATTTATTATTTAAATCATGCTTAATCCTTTCTGGCATTTCTTCGAGGAAATAAGCGTTTAAGATTTACTTCGTAATTTTTAATAGAGATATTTTGAGTTTTTATGTATTTTTGCCTTGTCGCGAAGTGAAAACTGAATTAATTGAATGAGAAATACTCAATCGTCTGTGAAAAACTGTTTCTTTTTTGCTTTCTTTGCTTAATTTCTTTTATACATCGTTCTAGCTTTATTATAGTATTTGAATAGAACATGTGGCAACGATTAGATAATTCTTTAAATGATATAAATTTTGTGCATTCTGAGTTATAATACTCGTATGAACGAAAGATAGTACTGTTAAGTGAACCTAGCGCCAGAGTGTCGCTATGGTAAACAAAGTGAATTTTAAAGAATGCATTTATTCTATTGTGGTTTATGCGGTGTCGGCGAAGTAGGTTTATTTCAATCTAATAAGTTTAAATGAAATGCAAGAAAAAATGCGCATAATTTAATATTCCATACAAGGAAGTCATGTGGTGTAGACATCAGATTTAAAAAAAAAAAAAAGAAAAGAAATAAAACTTGCTAGTTTGCAAAGATAAATTGAAGGAACTGTTATTTATTTAACAATATATTTACTTTGAACTAGCATTTTTTTAATTAAATAAAAAACTAAACTTTTTATTGGTATTCTTCATATGAAATTAATATTACATTTGTCATTTCTTAAAACTGTGTTTATTTTTTCTTTTCAGATTCATTCAGAAAGTTCCCCCAAAAATAGAAACCCAGCACTGGTGAAGGAAACCGTCGACAGAGTTTCCATTCAAAAGAAAAATTCCTTTTTTCCTTTTTGCGAAAGAAATTTCCTTCCATACTTTTATTTATTTTTTGGGGGGGGGGATTTCCCGATAAATCTTCCATTACACCACTACAAGGGGGAAAAACCCATAGCCATTCTTACCGAGTGACATTTACCAGTACTATAGTTGAAGCGGATATACATTTCAAGATGCAAAGATCAAATAAAATGTATTGAAAATAAAGTGAGGACCTGTAACTGTAATCATATATCTGAACCATAAAAATAAAATTACACTTCAGACATTACTGAATTTTTTAAGCAGTTGATGAAACGTGTACTACGCATACATTAATTATATAGTTCCACGTAAAATCATCGGATTTTATGCCATTTGAATAAAAGCAAGAGAGTTTTCGTATAAGTTGTAAAAAAATGGACAATAATGTATTTATAGTGTAATTCCCAGCTTCCGTAATTTTTTTTATATTAATATGGAGCTTTCCGACATTGGACCAGTAACTGATGAGTCTTTGTGCGAAGCCTGCCCATCAACATTACCTCTGGTCAACTACTCCAACATGGAAATGATGGTCGCCAATGATATGGAGGACAACGGAACTTGGAATTCCACTGAATATGTGCCTTATGAGGAAAGAATGGAAACTTACATAGTCCCAATTGTCTTCGCTGTGGTCTTCGTGGCTGGCTTCTTGGGCAACGGCACTCTCATTTGCATCTTCCTCCGGCACAGGACCATGAGAACGATCCCTAACACCTACATAATGAGCTTAGCCGTGGGGGATTTCATCCTCATTGTTGGAACAGTTCCTTTCATAAGCACTATCTACACTTTCGAAAGCTGGCCGTACGGGGAGTTCATTTGCAAACTCAGCGAGTTTTTGAAAGACGTTTCCATGGGCGTGACCGTCTTCACTTTGACGATGCTTAGCTACGATCGATACATAGCCATCGTTCTGCCCATCAAGAGGCACACCAACAGCAATGCTAAGACCATGACAATTGCGACGGCGTTCGGGATCTGGTTCTTGTCCATTTTATTGGCAACTCCGGGTGCTTATGTTTCCTTCCTCTGGGAGGTCCCAGTCAGCAAGGACAAGGTCATCTATGTTTGCTATCCGTTCCCACAAAACCTCATGCCGTGGTATCCCCGCGTAGTCGTCATCACCAAGTTTATGCTGCTGTATGGAATCCCTCTGATTCTAATCGCGTCTTTCTACGTCATGATCGCATGGCATCTCATGCTGAGTTCTAGAAATAGCATCGGAGAGAATCCAACCCAGTTGAAGCAGCTCAGGTCGCGCACGAAGGTGGCCAAGATAGTTTTGGCTTTCGTGGTCATCTTCGCCGTCTGCTTCTTCCCCAGCCACGTCTTTCTTATCTGGTATTACTTCGATCCAAACCCGAACGCACACTACAATTCCTTCTGGCACAGCTGGAAGATTATGGGGTATGTCATGACCTTCGCTAACAGCTGTTTGAATCCGATCGCGCTTTACCTCATCAGTAGCGTGTTCCGCAACTACTTCAAACGGTATCTATTCTGCTGCTGTTGCAAGCCCAAGGAGATTCGAAAAGAGACCGTAACCTTCCACAGCACCACGCTACGGAATATACCGGAAGGAATGCTGAAGAATGTTTGAGAATTTAAATATTAAAATGCATAGAACATATTTAAATAACATTTAACGTCTGACAAAAATCTGTGTTTATAAATGTTGTGAAATAAATAAAAATTTCTCGCTCCCAATTTTTGGTTCCTCGTTTTACTCATTACCGTCGATTGGAAGTTACAGATATTATACACATAGTGGTGTAGCTAGAGATTTTGCAGCTTCGATTCTCTCTTGATGTACAAACTAGTCAAAATGACATATAGGGAAATCCATTAAAACTCTAAGTTTAATATTGAAGAAAAACTTCATTTCCAACATTTTAAAATTATATTATCCCACTTTAGTTGATATTCATAATTTTTATTCAAAAGTTGCGACTGAATAAGAAAGGTACAGAGGCTGTTCGCACATTTTTCAGACGATTTTAGTAAGTGGTAATAAAAAATCGTTTGCTGCAAAAGAAGTAATTGCAATTGTACTGTGTTTTTAAAAGTCAAAAAATTATCGTCTGTGGCTTGAAAGTTTTGCTTTTATTCAAAATGGCGAATTTAACAAAGCAGTGGTTCGAAGGCTACATTTACGCTCTTTCCGAAGAGAAATATGCATACTCCGTTATCCAAAAACGATATGAGAGTCATGGTTTTGTGATATCTAAAGCGTCGATAGGTAATATCATCAATAAGAAAGGGGAAAAAAAACCGTCAAACTGGAACCTCAAGTGGGACAAAAATTCCAAACAAGTATCCAAGGAAAAAACGGGCATCTTCGACAATTGCAAAGGTACGTTGTTTAATGTTAAAAGAAAATCCCCCTAGTCAAAGAACAGTTGCAAAATCATTAAAATGCTCTTTGTCCACTGTAAAAAAAATGATATACGTTGATTTAAATCTTAAGAAAGCGAAAAAAAGCAATGTGCATCGTCTTCTTCCAAAACATATCGCTCAACGCAGGACACGCTGCAGAATTCTATATGAGAAACACTTATCCAAAGAAAAATGGAAAACAATTGTCACAATAGATGAAACATGGGTGTATTTAAATGATTGTAACAAAAAAGAGCCATGTATTATCATAAAAAGGGAGAAAAAAAATTAAGTACATGGTTCAAAGAATCGAAAGAAAGTTTTTCTAAGGGATTCATGATTGTTGCTGGGTTTTCTTATAATGGCAAGTTAAAAATAAAGAGAGTGCAAAAAATGTCAAGATTAACTACAAATACTATCAGGAACATATTTTGTCGCCAATTTTTCTGAATGAAATACCATCGCTTTACTCACAGTGCCATCAATCTGTGAGACTCCATCAGGACAAAGCTAGCAGTCACACATCAAAATCCACTGTAAATTTCCTAAAAGAAATGGAACAAAAAACTGGTATCAAAGCCATACCCTTCACTGATATCCCTACTAAATCTCCCGATGTGTCACCTATGGAGTTTTGTGCTTTCGAACTTTAAAAACTGCATTATCCAAACGTTGTACCAAAACCCTAACAGGACTCTGGAAAGCTGTTCCGGAGGAATGGGATAGAATACATCTTCTGCCAATTCAAAAGGCATTATTATCCTGGAAATTGCGGTGTCGAAAGATAGTTCAGAATAAGGGATGCTAAATAGAACATTTAAAACACAAGAATTTTAAGTAATTTAGTTTTTTAAATACAATATACATCGTATAAAAAATGTGTGAACAGCCTCTGTATAACAAAAGTTGAATCTTTTAATGTTTTCTTTGAATTTTTTATCGAGAGTAAAAACTATGCTTCTTCTCAGTTTAATTACGCATGGCAATTAAGAATTTCAATATTCTGTGTCTGCCTCGGCAGTCCACAAAACTAGCCCTATAAAATAATGTTTGAGGAGAAAAGTGCCGCCGAGAGTGCCCCCTTGTAGCTACGCCACTGTATACCCAACGTACACAAAAGACCGCAACCGTTAATTGTACACAAATAGAAAATGAATTTTAATGACACAAAGATCCATATGTGGGCATTTTTTTAATTTAAAGAAATGAGTTTTCTAAGAATTACATCTAACTTTATTATATTTCTCCGGCTCCTATACTTTATTTAGGAAAGTTTCAAACTTGCTAAAAAAAAAAAAAAAAAAAAAAAAAAAAAAAAAAAAAAACAGAATACAAAAATGTGAAAAAATTGATTAAGATATTTCACTTCATTGATGAAGATCCTATATAGAATATCATAAATCGCATAGTACATCCTTACCCATTTTATATACAGGTGACAGGTGAGAGCAGGTCCGGACACCCGGATGGCTTACATAGATTAATCGGGTATCGTCCGGATCCTGCAACTATCTGAAGCTACACTTCGAAAACAATACAAGGGCAAAATATAGATTTTTCTGCATGCGAAATTAAACATTTTCCTGGCTACATCGCATTGTAACACATTGCTACACATACTCGCTACAATATACATTTCATAATATGCATTGCCCTGCACTGTACTTAAGGCACATTTACAACTCAATGCTACGCTTAATACACTATATATTCTTTGCAACATATTACGCTGAACATTATTCTTGACGATTTAACATAGATTCTGAACAATGTAATTGTTTAAATAAGACATAACTGGATTATGTAGTACATAACTTCGTTATATAAGACAGACTTAAATAAATAACTTGATACAACATATAAATAAATTAAGAGCTCTTAAATAAAGAGCAAAATTGCACATTACAAACAAACTACACATTAGCACACTGAAATACTAGTTGTTTACTTTATGCTGTACTTATAATATACAAAATACAGATTTAAGGACACAGTACACCCCATATTACTTTTGATTAAATGACATGTTAAAAGTTAACTGTGGCATAAATTTTGCTGTATTCTTAAAACATACTAAAAATAACTGTGTAATTAAACATTCTATTGGTTACATTGCTCCTTAACCTACTGCTATATATAAAACACTCAGTACACTAAAATTTTTATAATACATATTACATTGAACACTGCACTATATTTAGGACACCTTACAAAACTCATTTCTACACTTAATGCACTGTGTGTATCGGCTACATATTACATTGAACATTACTCTTGATTAAATAATATAGGCAGTGGTAGTAACTCTTTGTTATATACAACATAATTCTTAATACAAAAAGCTTATAAAAAACAGTGTTAGAAATACGCATTGAGGGGGAAAAAACTTACAGATTAAGTTAATTGCACTTAAAAAATCACATGTGCTAGATACATTAAATACCGTATTTACCATGCACGATACATTTCATAATATGCACGTTAACACACTGCTATATATAAATCACTCAATACACTAAAATATACAGAATGCAATAATATTTACATACATATCACTACTATAATAATTACTACTATAATATTTACATTCTGTGCTCTTGAATACATTAAGTTGTAATACTACAGTTATAATTACTATGCTTCCTGCGGCTCAAAGCATAGCTCTGCATACTACGAGCACTTACACATTTTACGAAGGTACTATACACAGTGTGCTATACAATACATTATCCACAATACGCTGCACAATATTCTATTTATAAAATGCACATGTTTACAATATTGCACCCATACATTAATATGCTCATTACAAATATACATAATTAAACTATTTACATTTGGATAATATTAAAGCATATTTACATTTGTTTTTCGTGTTCCCAGCCTAATGTTACTCTGCGCACTGACTCAAGATGGGCTTCTTGCAGAGGCCACTGGAAATCAGTGTGAATTGATGCTTTGAATCTCTACGAAATTTAAGTCTGCTATTGTGGGCTGCATAATTCTAGTCCTAGTGCTTCAAGTTTGTTCATAATGATTTTGAGCTTCTTGAGATAGGCCGGCTGCTTAATGAAGAAGCGTTTATACGTAACGTCATATCAGGAAGCCTCATGTGCCATTCTTCAGTGAGAGGGCAAGACGTAACGTTATGATCAAGTGTACCATTACAGACACAATGATCAGTTGTTGATATTCCCCTTTGATAGAAATATTGGGGAAATGGTCCGTGGCCTGTAATGAAACGGAAAAGAGAAGGGGCTGAGATGAGTCGACCTTGGGAAACTCTATGGACAAAGTGTTAGTTTATGCATTAGCACTGAAGGCGTAATGAGTAAGTTTCCTGGCGCGCAGTTTTCATTAAAGAATCATAAGTCAAAAAATTAACTACGAAATCTTTATTTAGTAAAATAGGATAATTTTGCTTAACTTAAGCATAACAAAAAGTAATAATCTTCACAGACATTAAAACACTGAATTATCGAAAAGGAGATAACTTACATAGAATCATCATCAGTCCTTAATATCATCAGGCTTACCTATTTAGGCAATAATAAAAAACAGAAACAGGAACATACTTCGACACAGTACCTGAAAAAGATAGCACTAAACTGAATTAGACCTTTGGCCCAAGTACAAGTAGCTAAGGTGAGAATCGAATACACTGCATTGCACACGAACTTTTCTTCCTCTCGCCAATATACAGTGGTGGCCAACATTGTGGAGACTTTTGGAAATTTTTATGTTTTTTAACTTTGTATGCTTATAGAAAACGTTACGTTTCACAAAATGCAAACTTGTATATATCATTTTAAAGAGAATTTATTACTGAATTCAATACAAAACAAAAAATTTCAATTATTTACAATACAAAAAAAGTTAAACGATAATAGTTATCGATATACATTAGATAGTGATGACTGCAGTGAGTTATCAGTACTTAGTAGGGTACCCTTTATTTTTGATTACAGCTTCAGATCGACATTTCATTGAGCTGACAAGAGTTTTAAGCTCTTCTTTCGTTGTTACATGATGCCAGGAAACAATTATAGCCTCAATTAGTTCCCTTTTATTTGATGGGCGCCTCATTCGGACAAGAGTTTTCAAACGGTGCCACAAATTTTCGATAGGATTGAGGTCAGGACTGTTTCCTGGCCATGACAACAATTTAATGCTCTTTGTTCGAAACCACTCTTTCAATATTTTGGCCGTGTGGCAAGGAGCAGAATTCTGCTGAAAAATAAACGAAGCATTGTTGGGAAAGAGATCTCTGATTGAAGGTTGAAGTTTTAGTTCTAGAATAGTGTCAATGTATTTTCTGGCATTCTGTGTCCCATCGATGACATGAAGGCGACCAATACCATCTGCTGACATGCATGACCAAATCATAACACTAACTGGGTTCTTCACAGTTGCTTGAATGCAGTCAGGATGTAGCTCTTCTCCTATTCTACGTCTTACATATTTTCGCCCATCGCTACCGAATAACGATATCTTAGTTTCATCACTCCATATAACTTGTGACCCGCTGATCATCCGTCCAATTAATGTGTTCCTTTGCCAACTGTAGCCTTTTTTTTTTTTTTTTTTCGTTGCTGAAAATTAAGATAAGGCTTTTTTCGTTGAATTCTACCTCTCAGTCTAACATCTGTTAATCTTCTCCTGATTGTTCTTGAACTGACAGAAACACCAGCATCATTCAGATCACTTCTGATGGCCGCTGATGACATTTTTCTATCTTGGAGACATAGTCATTTATTCTTCTGTCATCAATAGATGTGGTGCACCTTTTTCGGCCTTTTTCTTCTTTGTTTTTTATTGAATTTGTCTCCTGATATCATAAACAAAATTTTCGGACTCCAGATGTAGTCACTGAACCACCCACCTGTCTTGCAATTTCAACACAGAAAAGACCACTTTCTCGTAACACAATAATATTTCATCTCTTTCTAGGTGTCCAATCTACTCTTTTATTTGATGTCATTGCTTCTTGACTAAATATTAAAAATTTTTACAAAAATTCCTACTTGTAATTGCAGTGTATAAGAAGCAAGTCCTCCTTCTACAGAACAAAGCAAAATAATGAATTGTTTCAAGTGTAAACATGATGTCAGCTTCTACTGGCAGTTACTAACATTTGATTGGTTCTCAGAACAAGAACAGTGATTGGCCAGGAAAGCTAGACCACTTCATAACTGTGTCTTTTATTTATATTAAAGTACATATAACTTTTTTTTTATTGCATATAATTGAATTTTGTGTTTTGTATTGAATTCAGTAATAAACTCTCTTTAAAATGATATATACAAGTTTGCATTTTGCGAAACGTAACATTTTCTATAAGAATACAAAGTTCAAAAACATAAAAATTTCCAAAAGTGTCCACAATTTTGGCCACCACTGTATATCTTGGCGCACGTTCGTTTTGATGCCTTTCGAGTTTTATTATGCAAAATACCTAAATTTACGCTAACATTGCCCCTGTTTTGCTAATGAAACTCATACCAATTGCAATTCATTCCTGCAAAACTGAAATTTAGCTTTAGGAATTGGTTTAGTCATAATATCAGAAACCATTTGCTCTGTTGAAAGATAAGCAAGTTTTACTATTCCTTTGTTATTCAAGTCGCGTATATGATGAACTTTTGTATCAATATGTTTTGTGCGCGAACTGAATTTTTCAGATTGTACAGGTCTTATAGTAGACTGATTATCTTCAAATACCTTTATCGGTAGAGTTTGGGGTAGATTGAAATCTTCTGTTAATTTTAATAGCCATAATAGTTCTTGCGTAGCTTGCGATAGTGCAACATATTCAGCATCTGCTGAGGATAAAGAAACACAAGTTTGTTTTCTTGAAAACCACGAAATACAGTTTTTTCCTAATAAAATAACACTTCCTGATGTAGATTTTCTATCTTCAATATCTTGTTCCCAATCAGCATCTGAATAAACTGTAATATTAGGTTCTTCACTCGACGAAATTTGTAAGGATAGATTCTTTGTCGTGTTTAAGTATCTAATGATTCTTTTAACAGCATTCCAGTCCTTTTGACGTGAATTATTACACCTTCTGCTGAGAATGTGAGTTGAAGCTGTGATATCTGGTCTTGTGATAGACGATATATACAAATGACAATAGCTTGGCGAAATTTATCATTTGAAGTTAGGAGATTTTCTTCCTTGTTTAGGTTATAATAGCTTGTTTCCACTGGTGTGCTAGCGGGTATCGCTTCTTCAAGTTGAAATTGCTTGACAAGTTGATTTATTTTATTTTTCTGTGATAAGAGATAACTTCCATCTTACTTGCGATTTATTTCTATGCCTAAGAAATATTTAGCTTCACCAAGATGCGTTATTTGGTAACGTTTCTTTAAATCATTAATTGTTTGAAGAATTAGTCCTTGTTCTGTAGAACTTATTAGGATGTCATCAACATACACTATTAAATTAATTCTTTTATCACGAACCACTTTTGTAAAAAGACACGGATCTGCTTTACTTTGACTGAACCCAAGATTCTTCGATGTATTTTCAATTTCTGCATTCCAGCACCTAGCTGCTTGTTTGAGACCATAAATCGACTTCTGTAATTTACAAACTTTATGTCTTTCCTCCGGAACCACGAATACTTCTGGTTGTTCCATATATATTTCTTCATTTAAGTTGCCATACAAAAGAGCTGTTTTAACATCTAGTTGATGTACCTTGGCATTATTATACGCTGCCCATGCTAAGAAAACTCTTATCGTAGTGTGTTTCACTACTGGTGAAAACGTTTCATCATAATCACTGCCGTATTTTTGAGTAAATCCTTTGGCTACTAAGCGTGCTTTGTATTTTATATTTTTACCAGTTTCATCATATTTTGTCTTAAATACCCATTTGCTGCCTACTGCATGTTTTCCTGGTGGTAATTCTGTAAGTGTATAGGTTTCATTTTCTTTTAGAGAATGTATTTCTTCTTGCATAGCCTTGATCCAAGCTTCTTGTTCACGTTTTGGTAAGTTTAGAATTTCTTCAAAGATTTCTGAATCTTTATTTTTAGCTAAGATTGATTCTTCGTCTTCTGCTTTATAAGAGAAACTTTCCGGTGGGACCCCTTTGGTTAATCTGCTAGAAACCCTTCTTTCTACATTTTCTTCACATTTAATTAACTCTTCAGAACTTTCTGAATCTTCTGTAAAATCATCGCCAAGAGATGTTTCTTCATTATTTTCTTCATCTTATTGCGAGTTATTGAAGTGACTTAATTCTAAATCTTCAGCATTATTTTCTGCATGTTTGTCAGATAAAGACGCGTTTTCTGAAAATTTAACAGTTCTACTTACTATTATTTTCCTTCCACTTACATAAATCCTGTATCCCTTACTTCGTAAATCGTATCCTACGAATATTCCTTCTTCAGCTTTGTTGTCGAATTTACGCCGTTTTTGTTTGTTCACATAATAAAATGCTTTACAGCCAAATACTCGTAAGTTAAGTTTGGTTCTACCATTCCACAATTCATATGGTGTTCTATCTGTGGCCTTAGTTGGTAACCTATTTTGAAGGTGTTGGTGTATTTAATTATGGCAAAGCACACTAGGGCTATCTGCCTAAGAGGAGGGATGCCTTCGTGGAGGACTTTCTAAGGGAAACTGGCTCGTATACACGTTACACATGGGGGAAAACCACGAAAACACCCATGCAGCCAGCCCGTTCGCGGGATTCGAACCTCGGACCGAACTACCAGTGTTCAGCGACTTTACCGCTCGGCCGCTACCTATTTTGAAGATATGCAGCAGTAGCTGCTACTTCAGCCCAGAATCCTTTCGGTAATTTAGAGTTTATTAGCATAGCTTTTGCCATTTCTGTTAAAGAGCGATTTTTCCTCTCTGCGACGCCGTTCTGTGAAGGACAATAAGGAACCGAAGTTTGATGAAAAATACCAAGTTCCTTTAAATAATTTTCAGTAGTTTCGTTACAGTATTCTGTACCGTTGTCGGATCTGAGAACCTTTATTTTCTTTCTAAATTTATTTGTTGTCGATGCAACATACTGTTTAAGTTTGTCGAATACTTCATGTTTTGAAGTAATAAAATAAATTTGAGTATAACGCGAATAGTCATCAATGAAAGTTACGAAATATCTTTTCCCTCCTAAGCTGTTGACTTCAATTGGCCCACACACATCTGTGTGCACTAAATCCAGTGGATTTTATAGATCTAAAACCAGTTTTGGGATAAGATTTTTCAGTTAGTTTCGCTTTTACACAAGTAGAACATTCCACACTATGAGTGCATTTGTCAAGTTTAATGCCGTCTGCCAAATCATTTTTCTTAAGTGTTTTTATGGCATCTATATTTCTGTGGCCTAATTTTTGATACCATTTTAGTATACAGTTCGTATTAGAACATGAAACTTCATTAGCTAAGTATGCTTTCTCGTCAATTGAGTTTACGAACAATTTATATAAACCTTGCTGAGCATTGCCGTCGGCTACGAGTATATTGTTACGCTTTATGTAACACTTATTACTATCAAATGTAACAACGCAACCTTTATTCGTAACAGATTGAACAGAAAGTAAATTACTATCTAAAACTGGTACATACAATACATTTTCTAATTTTTTATTTGTGTAACCTGACACTTTAAGTTTTGAACTTTAAAATAGCCTTCACCAATACCATAAGAATTTAATTTAGCACCATTGGCTACAGTTACTATTTGTTTATTAGAGTCATTTAACTGAGAGAAAAAATTCTTATCACTCATCACATGAGTTGAGGCTCCTGAGTCGATAACCCATTCTTGCGTTTGCGTGTTTTCATATTTATTTTCCACTTTTAGAACTTGATTAAACTGAATCTGCGAATTTTCAGTTTCAATACTTTTAAGATACTTATTTTCTTTAAGTTTTGTTATGTTTTCTACACTTTGCGTATTTGCTATTTGGCATGCATTACTTTTATAATTTTCAGAATAATTTCTTACTTTACTGTTATTTACATCTGTTTTCAGGAAAGTTCTAGCGTTGCGTTTTAAATGAAAACAGTCATTTATCGTATGGTTATTTCTCTTACAATAAGTACAATATCGTGTAACATACTTTGATTTATTTTCGCTTTTACTTTTTAAAGCAACTGAATCGTATTTTTGAACTTTCTTAGTTTCCACACGTCTACAATACTTATCTATTAGTTCGTTTTTAACATATTCTAGCGACAATTCAGCTTCCGATTTACTTTCTATTGCAGTTATTAAGGAGTTGTATGAATTTGGTAAAGAACATAGTAATATTGCTATTAAGTTATTTTCTTTAATTTCTCCACCTATTACTACGCAGCTTTTCAGCCAATTCTAGTACTCCTTTGATATGTTCCTGCATTTTAGAACTTTCATTATATCTAATGGAATATAGTTTTCTAAGAAAAAATAACTTGTTTGTTAAATTTACACGTTCATGGACACATTTTAACTTCTGCCAAACTTATTTTGCAGATTTACTATGCAAAACATGGATAATTTGCGAATCCGAGATGTTTAGGCATATTAAAGCTTTAGCTTTACTATAATTCTTTAACCAAATATCAGAAACAGTTCCCGGTTTTTCTTCGAATACATCATCATCTAAACCTTCTTTCATTAGAAGTTGTTCTATTTTAAATTTCCACACTGAGTTAATTTCTCTACATAAACTGATTCTTTTAGAATAGACATAATTATTCGTTACAATTATTCTTTTAAACTTTGTAACTAGTATTTTCAACATTTTTTTAACACTTTATGCCCCTGGAATCTTACAACATTACAAAATTTCAATTTTAGAAGCATTCCCACAAGGCAATTACCCTATTCAGTCTCATAATCTTTTGTTGGTTTATGCATTAGCACTGAAGGCGTAATGAGTAAGTTTCCTCACGCGCAGTTTTCATTAAAGAATCATAAGTCAAAAAATTAACTACGAAATCTTTATTTAATGAAATAGGATAATTTTGCTTAACTTAAGCATAATAAAAAGTAATAATCTTCACAGACATTAAAACACTGAATTATCGAAAAGGAGATAACTTACATAAAATCATCATCAGTCCTAAATATCATCAGGCTTACCTATTTAGGCAATAAGAAAAAACAGAAACAGGAACATACTTTGACACAGTACCTGAAAAAGATAGCATTAAACTGAATTAGACCTTTGGCCCAAGTACAAGTAGCTAAGGTGAGAATCGAATGCACTGTATTGAACTTTTCTTTCTCTCGCCAATATTCGTTTCGTATGCCTTTCGAGTTTCATTATGCAAAACACCTAAATTTACGCTAACACAAAGTCATGGGTTCTACGGTCTTGCGATATAGAGTCCCATTCCTCTTGCCATTGTTGTTGCGATTTAATGCGACAGACTCGCTTCAGATAAGATTTGGGAAGCGGGATCTGGACATCTTGCGCACCGATATTCTTTGCACTTCCTTTGCAAGAGTGTCTGTATCCTCATTGCCCCTGTGGCCCGCGTGCGCTTTAATCCATAAAATCTGGATGTTGCAATCATGCGCATTTTCTTTGAGCAGGCATTGTATACATGCTATGATCGGTGATGGATGGAATGGATCACGAAGAGCGAAGATTGCTGACTGACTATCTGAGAAGATGCAAACTTCTCGGTCAACAAACTTCATGGCTGTTGTTATAGCCTAGCGCAATGCTACTGCTTCAGCTTGGAATACCGATCTATTAAGTCCAAGGTATCCTTTCCATGTTTCTAAGACTTTATCATAATAATGAGAAATAAAAGCGCAGCCTGCCTCTTCGTTGATTTTATTCAACAATAGTAATACATCAATAACTAAAGTTCACTTTCTTTTACATAACACTAACTTATGGTACTTTTCCGTTTTGCCGGCACAAACGATAAAGTCGCCAATAATGGTACAACTGACGCCAAACGGAATATCTTCGCTGGTAAGCTTTTACGCCTCAATTTCAAAACAAGTCGCAACGGTTTCTTATCAGATCGATTGTTTCTTTCAATACTGGCATACAATTACATAGAATTTTTACAAGATAGTTAAATTTTATGCCCTAAGACGATTCGCAGTAATTAAGTCAATTAGAATGCAATCACACCGCTCACCCGAAAGCGAAAATATAGAAAAGGCAAAATAAAGAGCTAAATTCATCAATTCTAATGAGAATGCACTAGAGAAGGTTACTACGGTTTTACATAATTTCTGAGTAAGCTATTCGCAAGAATTGAAATAATTCTTGCATTTAAACTTGTATTCCAAATTAGAATTTAACTCGAAATTAATGTAGACAATTACTGAGAGAATTAGATTTTTGTAGCGTAGTTTACGTGAGATGAGATTGCTTGGGGTCATGTGATACGAACCGGCGAATTAGGATGTCGAACCATGAAAGCATAGTAAATTCTTAAATTGTCTTTTTACAAATTTATTGTTTTTATTTATTGGCATTTTACAAAATTTTAAACCATATTAAAATGTTTATGCCTTAAAAATAAAAAATTCTTAGAACTAACATTCGTTAACATTTTTTATGTATATACTGTATGTTGTCGCCAATAAAATCTGCTTGGCTAGATTTGCGCCGACGAAACGGAAAAGTACCCTAACTTATATTTATTAACGCAATTTTAAATAAGGTATTTTAAATAAGGTTTCAAAGGGCAATCAATTTTTTCATAAATGGTTCAGCCATACAAATTCGTTCCTGGGAGGTCCAGCGTCTGCATGCAGGTTTTCTTGTACTACCCTATATAATTTTAAATACACAATTCAATAACTTATTCTGTCCTTTGGCCAAAAAAGAGCTTTTATTTTATACTAGCAGCTGCGCTGCCAGCCTTCGTCGGGCTTTTAAATGTACCGGGGAAATGCCTAAAGGGAACACCAAATTTAAGTGCGCAGCATTTTACTCTGCAGAACAACTTTATCAAAAAAAAAAAATTTTTTTAATGTATTACATATAACAAAATTACAATGAAATAAATAAATACGGTGAGCCCGGCGCCGGTCCCTGGGGACCGGCAGTGAACTTCCGTGTGGTCAGCGTCGGTCCTTGGGGACCAGTTCTGGAATTTTCGTTTGGCTGGCATCGGTCCGTCAGACCGAGATTATTAACATCCCGACCACGACATTTGTCACGTAGGGCAGGGCTTGTATGTCGGTAGCCGACAAAGCTCACCAACAGATAAGCTCTACTCAGTGCAAGAAGTCGCAGATCACACTGCAACATTGCACCGCTTGATCGCTCGCGCCGGCTGAACGGAAAGGACAGCAAATTTGGCCCCGGGCTCAACGTGTTAACAAACTTCCCGTTCCCTTCTCTCAACAAACGTCTAGTATCCAAGAGAAACATTAAATTTAAAAACTGCATAGAATTATCGCCCTCATTTTTCCAAGTGGCAACAGTGCTGATTTTCAAGTCAGCAGTCCAGTATACAATTGAATGAAAAACTGTTGCCAAAACCCAATTTCTAAAAGAATGAGACTATTTAAAATGATGCGATAAAATGAGAAAGATAAAATAAAAAAAAAAAATCGATTCTAATTTTGAAAAAATTGCTTCGAGGTGCACTGGCTCTTGTATAGATGCGCCTATATACCAAATTTCGTAGCCCTGGGTCTATTAGCTTACGCAGGCACGAACGAAAGACACACAGACTCTTTTATTATATGTAGAGATGCTGTGAAATATTTAAAAATATTAATACACTAATAACTATACTCAACGTTCTAACACATAAAACGCTAAATTAAATTCATTAATATTAATTTTAAAAAATCAATGTCAAGCAACATGAAGTTTAGGAAAATACAGACAGCCTCAAGCAGTTATGTATAATGAAAGTGTATCAAGTTATCTCTAACAGATTCAAACAAATCTTTACTAGAAGCGAAACTGAAAAATCAAAGCAAAGAGAGTTTTAAAACTAACTTACCACTTTTCTTTCTTAAATCATCAGCTTAAATGTAGTTGATTAGAAACAGTGAACTCTCTCCCTCTATTCCACTTCCGTACTAAAATAATTTTCTTCTTTTTGACAATATTCACAGTTTTATTTAGAAGCACAAAACATACTGTATTCCCCGTTAAACATTCTTTCTTCGTGACTTACGATCATTACTCTTTTTTTTTTTTTTTTTTGTCTACAAAAATTGTTCGTATTTAAATTTCATAAAACTGGATGGAAACTAAAATTCTATAACACCACCGCATTACTTGACTTAAAAATTTGAATCTTCTGAACTAATCGACATCAAGTTGTAGATGTAATAACACAAAAATAACTGGAATACAGTTGAAACTAAAATTCTGCAACCTTAATCCATTACTAATTTGCATTCTCGAGTTTCATTGAGGTGAAGTGGCAGAAGTAATAAGATCAAAACAAGTCATAGTTTTTTTTCACATTAAAACCATTGGTACTTGTCATCGGCACTCTCACGAAAAGTCAGGGGTTATTTTGTAAACTGAGGAAACCCTTTGACCTACATTATGTACTATTTTTCAGTAGAAATTCTTCACTGAAACGAATTCCACACAAAATTCTTAGGAATTCGATACGATTTTTACATGCGAAACAACTATTACATTTTAGAAAGTTAAAAATAAAAAATAAATAAATAAAAAAAATTTAAAAAAAAAAGTTGCGAATTTTGTATAATGCGAATGGCTTTAAGAAAAAAGCTCTGCCAGAAAAATAAGATTACAGGAGACGTCTATTTAACATTGAATAAATGGCTGTTTCGCTAAATTGACGAGATATCGCCAAGTTGGCGATGGTTTTTGCGATTGATATATATATATATATATATATATATATTTTTACACATATACACATTTTTTTTTTTTTTCCACACTTAGCCAGAAATCGTTAAAAGTCTCCAAACTTGGCGACATTTTGTTCCGGTCCCTATATAGCTGTAATTCGTATTGCAATTAAACAACTTTAATTGATCCCTATATGTAACTGTAACCTTATCCGAACCTTAGCTGTAAATTTAACCACACATGCCCTCCAGTAATTTCGAGAAATGGAAGGTACTACATATTTCTTAGCGACCGGTTGAAAACTACATAAACTACATAAAGACTAGAGAAGGCATCATTTCTCAGTTTATAGTTCAGTGTTGCCTTTGGAATATTGACAATCGCTCTTTAAATGCGCGTTGCATTGCGTTGCGCTTAACGTTCTCAGTAGTTTGAAGTGGTAACTACTATTGTGCTTTGTTACACTGAGAGGAGCTGTACAAACGGTTTTGTACAAAGTTTAAGAGCTGTAAAGTGCTTCTTTTCTGAAAATAAATTTTATCAAGCTATCAGGGGTTCTGCGTGCATTCAATCCACTACGATAATCTTTGGTGTCAGGAGTGGGGCTGAATGCCGGTAACAAATGAAATGGATAAGCAACTAAGATAACCAATGACTGCCTTTGTTTCATTCCAAGAAAAGATGGATGAGCCCATCAAGTCCACGAAAGAGGAGATGAAAATGGGACAAGATAAGATTCAACTGGTCTTTAAGGGAAATGAAAATATAAATTTCTGCCAATAGAAAACAAAGTCGAGTCTATGAAAGATAGAACAGATTAGGTTGAAGACAAAGTTAGAGAAATTCAAAAAAGATCTGCTGTCGAAAAAAGAGTTCTGTTGTCCATTAACAAATCGAAGAATCAGTTTTTAATGACAAGCAACTAATTGCTCGACAGAGTTACTGTTGCTGTCATCAGGATTGTTCGACACCTCGAAGAAATGTAATACGACAGTTGAACACAATTGTGGCCCCTTCAAAATATGTACCAATATCTTCCCAACTTGTTCTAAAGCTATCCATATATGACGTAAAAATCATCTGTCAAATGTAAGAGACTCAGTTCTCTACAGTGGCAAACGCAAATGGATGGGATTCCGAAACTAACGCTTGTCATCCAGCCGCTTCTCTGAGAGCACACACAGCGAATATCTTTCAAACTCTGCCAGAAAACCAAACACTACAAAGATCTATCCGGTGCGTTGGCGAGAAGTATTTAAAAGACTATAGCAGGCTTCATCTGATATCTCGCTAACATAAGTCTAGGAAACACTCCAGTGTCCCCCTCCCCGGTAAAACGGTGTTTGAGACACCAGGGTGCCTAGGCCAAAGGCCTTACCCCTTGTAGAACGTTTTTAGTAGCTACTAAAGATGATAGAGAAATAACCAGTCAGTTACTAGAACACAAAGGATGAACATAAGTCGTTATTAACATGGCATAGAGCAGGGATGTCAAACTCATAGGTACACTTGGGCCAAACAAAAAAGGTTTAATTTAGGCGGGCCTCAAAAAAAAAAAAAAAAAAAAAATCAATATTCATAGAAACGTAGATTTATTTCGAATAATACAATAATAAACATATATATATATATATATATATATATATATAGAAAAGAACAAGAAAAATTTAATGTTTACGTCCTGATACTTGACATCTCTTCTCTGCTATTATCTTTCCTATTTCGGGAGAAATTTTGTTTGCAGTGATAACTTTCAACGCTGACCCAAGGTGAGCATCATTAATACGGTTTCTAATATGTGACTTATTACCTTTCATGACTGAAAATAACTGCTCGCACCGATAAGTGCTACCAAACATGGAAATAATTTCATATGCGAATTTTCGAGTATTTTCAAACCTGGCTGGTAAATATTTGTAAAATTCAGGCACGCCCACTTCAATGAATTTTGCTTTCAAATTTGAGTTGCATTGAATCTCGATCACCTCCATTTGCATATGGCTGGGTACTGAGTCAATACTTATTGAGAAAATCGAAGAAAACAAAAAAAATTGTCTTCGAGAGAACTAAAATCATTAAACCTCGTTTCTAATTCAGTTGTTAAATTTGCAATTTTTTCTGCATATTTTTGATACGAACAAGTATCATCTAAACTTGATTTATTCATGCTGCACGTCGGGAAGTGCGTCAAATCTTCATTTTTAAGTTGTTTTCTCAAAGAACTAGTTGACATTTGAATGCTTTAATTATGTCAAACATGTTCGTAATGATATGATCTTTTCCTTGTAACGATAAATTTAAATCGGTTAAGTGTTTGGTTACATCAACCAAGAAAGATAAATCTGTATCCATATTGGATCGTAAAACAAACTTACGTCTTGATTTTCCGTTTTCAAAAACTGACATATTTCTTCTTTCAAATCCCAGAATTGTTTGAGAATCTTGGAGCAAGATAACCAACGTACCTCGGTATAGTAGGACAAACCTGAATATTCACTAACTCACTCACTTAAGAAAGCAGTGAATTGACGCTGATTTAAACCTCGAGATTTTATAAAATTTATAACTTTTTTTATATATGACAAAACATTCTCCATATTTATTACTTTCGTGCATAGAACTTCTTGATGTATAATACAATGCATATGATGAATGTTTGAACCGTGAATTTCACTAAGTTTTTTTCTTAGTAATGCTACGAAGCCCTTGTTTTTCCCGGTCATTGATGGAGCGCCATCTGTAGCTACAGAATTTAATTTTGCCAAAGGTAGATTGTATTTCTGCAGAAGTCCAAAAACACAAGTAAATATATCTTCTCCTGTGGTAGTACCAGGCATCGGTATAAGTTCCAGTAATTCCTCAAAAATGTTAAAATTCTTGTCACAAGAACGAAAAAACACTGCTAATTGAGCTTTGCCACTAATGTCCGTGCTCTCGTCACAGGCAATGGAGAAACTTTCGAAACTAGATGATTTTGCTTTGATCTGATCACTTAAATTCGCGGCTAAATCAGTAACTCTTTCCACAACTGTATTTCGAGACAATGAAATTGATTGAAAAGCCTTCACATTTCCAGGACAAACAATTTCTCCAGCTTTCATTAGGCATTCCTTGATGAAATCACCGTCAGTAAAAGGCTTCGAATGTTTAGCTATCAACTCGGACAAGACGCGTAGCTTGCATTAACCGCCGTTTCACTTTCTTGCAATACTTTACTAAACATGGACTGTTGCTTTTTCACTCCTAACTTTCCGTTGCTTTTTCACTCCTAACTGAGCTCTTTCAACTTTTCTTCTCTCATTAATCCTTCGTAATTGTTATATTTCGATTTGTGTTGTTCGTAATGACGTTTAATATTATATAACTTTGGTACATTAATAGTATTATTACATAGCAAGCAGATTATTTTATCTTTTATTTCACAGGAAAAATATTCGAATTCTCATTTTACTTGGAATATTCTATGTTCGTCAGCGATTTTTCGTTTAATTTTACTACCACTTGGTTTTGATATAGACATACTGAATACAAAGGGCTGGAATAAACACGGTTAACGTTAAAAAGTTAACAAAAATTTATTCCTTCCACAAGAGATAAATCAAAATGCTGAAATATTTCTTCAAAAATATTCTAACAATATCACAAAATGTCAAACGTTTAGCAAAAATCAATTCAAAATAGAGAAACTAATTCTATCTCACAGCGAAATCGCTACAAATCAATCACAGCATTAAGTAAACAAACAGTTCGCTAGAACTACAGCTACTACTGAGATGAGTTGTTTGTTCTCGGCTTTTATAAGCTTTATAATTAATTTCTCGAATATACTGGAAACATCTATAAATATATGGATTTTTGTGGATGGCAACAGCAATTACGAGATATTTATTTATTAGGTATTAAATGCACGCGCTGTTCTATTTTTAACCTTCCAACGCAGCTGTCTTTTCAAAAATCGTCTGCGTTGCTAAGGCAACATGAAGCAAATCTAATTACAATTCTAAATTTTAAAAAAAACTAACTAAATAAATAACTATGAAATCCGTAACAATATGAATTAAGTAATAACTAATAATAAAGCAAAGTGCATGCAAATGCATGCACCAATATATCGTACAAAACTATGATTGGAAAACTGAGACTGAGTTCGGCCACATTCGGCTATCGGGGGATGCGTACAAGTTCTGAGTGCACGTGTCCCCCAAAAGCCGAAGGTAGCTGAATGCAAGCTACTCACACGCATTTGGAATTTAAGTAGTGTGTGTGTGTGTGTGTGTGTGTCAGCTCGCTGTGAGTAATCTAACAACACTGAATAAATTATCGTTAATTACTTAGCAGTAAACATTTCATTTTTTTCTTCGTCGATATGTTATTTTATTATTATATGTTATTATTTGCCGATATATTGGCCGGGCCGCAAAAATATTTGTTGTGGGCCGCGAGTTTGACATCCTTGGCATAGAGAGTGAAGTAAAAATTTTGGTTCTGGAAAGCTGAAAAACATAAATTAGTAGCAAGTTAGGCATGAACCGTCGAGCTGGTGAGTAAATTCCTGTGCTTAGTCATAACAAGGCCTTTCGTTAGACTCTAACTGCTCATTCGTCCAAGCCAGTCACGTGAGAAGTCAACCTCCCAGAAACTGACCCCGCTCGATGCTGCTTGAAAAAACCAGTAAACTAGTACTTAGAGTAAGTGTAGAAATGTGAGGAATTATGGAAGTAGAACGTAGAGTTACTGCATTTCCAGCGGAGTAAAATCATTAGTAACCTTCATCTGCAATTTTCACAAGGTACATGGCGTCTTTAAAGCCGGAGGAAAGTTTCTCTGCAACGGTTTTCGCTCTCTTGATATTTTCAATGTGCTGTATGATTTTTCCGAGAAAGTCTTTATTTTATCGTCTCGCAGCCAATTCACTTGTATCTTCAGGAACTTGATTAAGTTTTTTCTTTAGCTTCTCACTAAACAGGGCCTTCTGAGGTGGGGAGAATATCCCCTTCGATATTTTTTGTTAGATGTGGAAAAACATCATTCTTGAGAGCATATTCTGTCGTCTTGTGGGAGGCTGGTTTTCTGTCAAATTTCTTTTTGTACACTTCGCATCCACGATAAGTGGATACATGATTTTTCCCGCAGAATAAACATGTGGGAGTTCCGTCTTGCTTCTTAGGGCAGGTATTGCTGCGATGTTTGTCTCCGTATTTGCAGCATCTGATTTCATTTGTGCATAAATGTTGGGAGTGCCCTATCTGGATGTTAACGCTAAACATGCTGTTTAACTGATGAATTGCATATTCTTCATCATTTCTTTTGAGTTCGATGAGCCAAATAGGTAATTTTTCTGAATCAAATTCCTTGCTTCGGCAAAACTGCTTGCCTTTTAAGACTGGAAACTTTCTTCTTACGAGATCATCATAGATTGCTTCTTCAGTAACTTTGTCTGGGAGTTTTTTAAGAACGACTTTGAGTGATTTTTCGTTGTCCGTTAAATAAGTATGAAAAGGTATTTCATTGGCTTTCAAAAATTTCAATGCATTTTGATAATCTTCCATCTTTTTTGTGTTCACATAAATGAGTTTCACCTTCATGCTTGCTTCTATTTTGTCCGTGCATATTTCTCTTAAGTCACGTTCAACTATCAACCAGTCTATCAGCTCTTGTTTGAAGACAATAGGGGGGCGGTATTATTTCTGTGCCATCGCTTTCCGGTGCTTTCTGGATTTCTTCTAATTTCTTAAATCTATTTTCGTGGGTGATTTCCATCTGGGTAGTTTCCGGTAATTTCTTTGCAGTCTTTTTCGGATATTTCCATTCATTTTCTTTACGTTGTTCATCCTCTCTCTGTTGCCCGTTTTCAACTAAAGTAGCTTCCATTGCTGCAGGAATTGGTTTCTTTCCATTCATGAGATTCAAAATTTCTCACATAATGTGTTTGCGTATCATCATCATTATTCGTTCTTCATCGTCTTTTCCGAACGTGAAGCAGTTGTCCTATTTTGAGAAACATCAGGGCTCGGACATATTCGTCACTTTCTTTTTCTTACTCTTCCTTCTCGGTGACTTTATAAAATTTTCTCTATTTTTCGGAGCGGAAATTGCATTGATTTACTGGAAATCATTGATCTGTTGGATTCCATATCGTCATCGGAAGATTCACCCTGTGCGCTAAAAAAGGACATTTTGTTGTACCCTAGGGTACCTGAAATAGCTCAGTAGAAAGCAGTAAAAAACCTAAAAGAAAAACTTAACTGTCCGCCTACGGGACTGGGACAGTTCGCAGTGAAAAATCAGGAGAGCTCAGCAGTGCGTGCTACTCGCTCGGCTGCTACAGCTCGAATCTCCTCCTCTCCAATGTCCATTAATTAAATTCACATCGATGGACAGTTGAACGTTGACATCATGTTCGAAAGTGCCGCTTATCATCACACGGTATATGTGCCATGTGATTTCGTATTGAGGAAATACAATTATTCATTGGACTTTAAAAATAATGAACTACATTTTGCCTGCGAGGACATAACCCTGTTCGGAATTAAAGTTGTAGTTAAACCCTTCCACCAAATAATAGCTCAAAACAGTATCAATCTGCCAGCAAGAACCGAATTTTTACTACCTGGATCCATAGCTGAAAACAGAAATTTCCGACATGATATAAAGGAATATCCCAAGAACAGCTCAAAAAGAGTACTAGTAGCCTCGGCACTCTTCGACCTATCGAAGACCGTCATCGAGTACAAGTTGCCAACGTTAATGATAAGGAGAAAGGCGCTGTATAATGCACAGCTAAGCAATGAAGATAGGAATGCTGCAGAATGTGTCATTTAAAAATGTTTTCTTCGGGTGCTATCTCAATTTTTGTCGCCAATTCTGGCACGAAATAGATAAACTTAGGGACTATTTGGGTGCACTTTCTGTATAACTATAATTGATACCTACATCCTGTAACTGTCATCGTATTTAACCCCTATATATAACTTCAGCTGTACAGCTTTCCATTAATTTCGAGAGGTGGCAGGTTATGGAAAATTCTCGGGAACGTGGGGGGGGGGAACTATATAAGTCTGAAGAAAGCAAGTTTTCCATTCGGAGCTGACTTCAAAGTATTCGGAGATCTTCGACCGAGCTTCGCTCTTTGAATTCACTTTACGTTGTGTTAAGTGTTTAACATTATTAGTATTCTGAAGTGGTGAATACTGATTGTGCTCTGTTATACTGAGATTTGTACGAGTGCTCTTGTGGAAAGTTTCAGAAATGTAACATATTTCTTTTGAGAAAATAAATTGTATCAAGCCATTATTGGTTCTGTGTGCATTCAATCTATTACAAACCCATACACAAGTGACACTATATAAAACCAAAGACAGCATCAGTTCTTAGTTCAGAGTAGACTCGGAGTATTGAGAAATCTCCATGCGAACTTCCCTTATACACTTTGCATTGCGTTGTGTTTAACTTTCTTAGCAGTTTGACATGGTAACTATTGATAGTACTCTGTGTTACGCTGAGAAGAGCTGTACGAGTACTTTTGTGGGTAGTTCCAGTTCTGTAAAGTGTTTCTTTTGTGAAATTAATTTTTTTAAAGTAAATTTAAAGGATTCTTTGTGCATTCGATGCATTACAAAGCCGTACGCATGTTCACTGAAGAGTTTCGACACATTCCTACTTTCACGATTAAATAAAATAAATGCAAAACTACATTTTAGAAATTGAATTAAAAAAGAGGCATATGTAATTCATTTACTAGTAAAAAAAAAGGGGGGGAGGGGAGAAATATTTCGTGCTTCTTGTGAGTGAAGAATTCGGTACGTTTTTATTTTTATAATGAAACAAAAGAAATGTGAAAGAACTGACAAACTTATTTGTCATGTTTACAACTGTTTTTATTTATATAAAAAATACAACTTTTCAAGTAAACTTCAACAACCAGCTAACAAAAATACACTTCAAAACATTTAAAACAATGTACACTTTAATTATAAAATATAATAAAAAATTTTACGATTCCAATTATTTATAAATTGCATAGCAAGATTTTTTGTAATACAATTTCACATGGTCAATCAAACAATACTGTTATAAAAATCTTACCATCTCACACAAAAACTACGGTTACATAACACTTTTTTAATCATCAGCATTGTGTTGGCACCTAAAACATTTTAATTCCATATAATAGTCAGAGACCGTTAAAATTGCAAACTTAGAAAGTTAGTTAAACTAAAATCTATTATGAAATCCTTAAAAATTTTATTATAGTATCTATTGAAGTTTTAACCCGACCATTAGTTTTTCAGCCGTTGGTCGTAAATATATACTTCCAACTACAAAAATGTGTGAAATATTCATGTTTTTGGCATTTTTACATTTATAGAAATAATTTTGTAAACATTACGAAATCGAACTTTTTATACGTCTCTCCAGTCAATGCTCGACTCTCATACGACAAAAATTGACCCAGATATTCAATTTTTAAAATTTGTGTATTAGACATCATGTGCACTTACCATTGCACGGTCGGTTAATAAATAATTAGAATCATTCAAGGCCGATTTTTTCCCCTCTTTAAAAAAATGCCCTTCTCAGTGATATTTTGTGATTTACTAACGCCTTTATTTTTGTTACATGTGATATGTCGAAAGAATTTTTACGCAAGTAATTTATAAATTTGTAGAATGTAAAAATATGGTATAGATATTCTCATGTTAAAATTTTATGACTTTAGAATCATAATATGATAAGCGGAAAAAATTTCATTAAAGTACAAATATTCTTCATTTTCAATTAACGCAAGTAAAATTACGAGTTGGCTAGGTGCCAACACGGAAGCCTACCGGTGTTTTCTAGGATACAAATTCTAGAAGATTCTGTGAACAATATCTCCATTTCAGAAAAAAAAAAAAAAAAATTAAAGACATTTTTCACAAAAATTTGCATAGAAATGCTCGTCACTTAATCTCTTAAACCTTTTTCTAAATGATGTTTTATTTTTAGTTAAGTACAAATGTACATATATCACTTTTCAATCCGTGTACGTCCTCTAAATATGATCTCTGATTTTAATATCAAATATCTCGGTCAGTTCGCAGTTTTTACGAAACTGACTTTTTAAAATTTAGAAATACAAAAATACTATTCTATGCATCACTTAAAACATATTCCTAGCTGAAAGTGTATTTTTACACCCAAAGGTTGCGAAAAGAAAGGCATATATATACGTATGTATATATATATGTGTGTGTGTGTAAGATATAAAATATGAAAGACAGTTACCAACTTTAATTAAGCAACAGTCCTTTTAATTCCTCATTTTAATTTGACTACGTCTCTTTCCTGGAATCTAAGCTACACCACTTGAAAACTAATCCACATTATATAATATTAATAATTTTGTAGTCTCTTGTCTAATTATAGTTCAAAATTTAAACAAGGGATTCAACGCTATAAATTTGTTTTTTGTATTATAAACAGTTTTATTGGAACTAAAAAATTCATTTACATCATTCTAAAAATATAAATGTTAAAAAAAATTGAAAATACTAAATACTGCATGATGAAGGTGAAAAGAAAATCTTATATAATTTATTATAAATATCACGAATAAAACAGAAGTTATGAGGCGTGAAGTTAGTGTGAAGTGAATCTTATAGTTGCATTATATCTACTGTAATACACATTTAAATGCAGATGCTTTGACGTATATTTAAATTAATGCAATAAATTAACAACACAACATAAAATAAACAACAATATTGTGATACAATAAACAAACAAGCAAATTAACAAATAATTTCTTTTGGCGATGTACGTTGCGAATGTCCCGCAGAATAAATAGAAGCAATTAAGGCTGCATTAAGAATAAAAATGATTCCATTAATTAATTAAAATACCCATTAATTTTTAATTCCATTAAATTCAAATTTCAATAGTTCGTAATTCAATAACAAGAGCTTCATAAAATAAAAAAATTCAACAGCTTTCATATCCGATTATGTGATAAAAAGAAACTACAGCGTAGCATCTAAAAAATAACGCCACAATCAAAGCATTAGCCCTTCGAATGTAAAACTAACGCCAAGCAGAGCGATTTAGTGCCAATTATGGATAGGCATGATATAACTAACAATACAGTCATAACATTTGTGCTCTTACATCACGTTTATCCATAATTTGCTGGAATTTAGACATATTCTCGTTAAGCACATTATTGCTTTTATTAAAAATGACATAAATTAACTGTTACTGTTGCATTTTTTTCCTTTTTCATTTCGAAAGAAATTATTAAAACTTGAGGCCTGCCTTCTACAGAACAAGCAGTAGATTATTTTTAAAGTTATGAGATCTGATAATTCACGAAAGCCTTTTAACGAAGTATGTCGAAAACTTCTCCAGCAATGGCTATTTAGTGGGTTGTGCAAAGAGACTAACGACTATTTCATGCAAGAGTTTGCAGACACAAATGCAGCGAGAATTCCGCAAGAATGACTGGCGGCAACTTTTAGGAGGGATTTTCCAAAAACTTTCACGATCGATGGAATAATACGCAACGACTGGCGCCAACTTTTAGGAGGGATTTTCCAAAACTTTCACGATCGATGGAATAATATGCAACGGTTTTATAACTAGTTATGTCCCATCTCAGGCTTTCTCAGTTGAGCTTTTTTTAAAAATCGAGCCATTTCAGCCTCTCTTGTTGCGGGTGGGTAAGAACAATTTCCATTTCAGTCCTTTTCATCCAAGATCCAAAATTAAGTCCAAAAGTGCGAATCTGAAATACGAATGAAGTGATGTCACAATTACGCTTCAACTTAGTTTAGGCACGGCTTTGATAAACCATTAAAGACACTGGTGATTACACTTAATTAAAAAAGATGCTTTTAAAATTTGATTATAATTCAGTATTATTATCGTGGCTAAAATTTTTTTGAGGATTCCACATATTGAAAATTGAAACATTTGAGGATTTGGCTAACATTAAATCCGAGTTAAAAACCGTCAAAGATACTGCTATCACAGCTTTTAATAAAATAGATTAATTATTTTGCAGATTTTTAAAAAACGTGACTTTCATTGAAGAGGTTAATATTAAGCCATAGTATATAATAAAACGGATTTTTTACAATCATCTGCCAACATAGTAACTATATGGCTGGTTTGGTTTATTAAGACAAAGCACACTAGGGCTATCAGCCTAAGGGAAGGGATGCCTTCGTAGAGGACTTTCTAAGTGAAACTTGCTCGTATACACGTTACACATGGGGAACTACAAAAATGCTGAAGCAGCCAGCGCGTTCTCCTAGAATCGAACCATGTCGGAATTACCAATGTTCAGGGACTCTAGCGCTCGGTTGCTGATGGGCGGAGTAACTTAAAATAAAAGACACGTCTTCCTTTCCCGCTATGTTCATTATGCACCTTAAGAAGAATCTTTTTTCGGTTTTCCTCTAACTCACAATTTATTCCAGAATGATTTTAAAATGCACGAATTTTACTTTACTTATCCCTCTTCTCCAAAGTCTTCCCATCAACTATAATGAGAATTAACGACAGAAAAGCATGATAGTACGATTTTTGATGTTTTCATCCAAAACATCTGCAGAAGATGAAAAAAGCTAGAAATGGCACGATTTTTATTGCCACCTCCAGAAAGCACGAAATGGTATTTCACGTCAAAAACTTCTGTTTTATTCTGATGATATTTTTGAAAATAAACAAATTATAACTTAAATAACTCAGGTAATGGACGATGCGATCATTTTTGAATTAAACGCTGCATACTCCAATTTCTAGAAACCTTCCCGTTCTTAAACAACTACGTTTCTACTTTTAGAATTAAGATTTTAAGTTTAAATTTTAACATATCCACAGAGCTTAAATTTTTAATAATTTCTGTAATGTTAAATCTTTATACTTTAACCATTTCTTGCATGAGAAAAACGTTAAAGATTTCTGATATTTTTTATAGCATAACCGCCAAAACAAATTAAGAGTTACAAGGATTTTTAACAGTAATGCAAGTTTTGCGTTTACTGCAACATTTGCATGCTGTTTTCGGAGCCCTTAAACATTACTTGTGACATAAAATAGCCGGAAAAGGAAATTATTGAAACAACCAGTTCTAGTGATTGTGAGCGATAGATTACTTTTGATCTTAACTTAATATAATGCAAAATTTAAAAAAAAAACGGTAATGTTCCATTTCAGACTTTCCCAATTGAGGCTTTTTTAAAATAGCGCCATTTTAGCCTCTCCTGATGGGATGAGTTAAAATGATTCCTATTTCAGCCTTTTCATTCATTGTCAACGCAAAATCCGAAAGCACGACAGGATGTCGCATAATTGTGTTGCATATGTAAAGTGATATCACAATGTAGACACTGCTACTAATGACATTCGTGGTTATACCTAACACTGAATACAAGATGCTTTTAAAATCTGAGTACAATACAGTATTATTATATTCATGAAACAGAATTCTAAGTCTTGAAAATTGAAATATCGAGAGTCAAAAAATCATCTCGAAACAGAAAAATGAAAACTTTTGAGGATTTGGCTGGCATTAAATCTGTATTAAAAATATAATGTTCTAAAGAATGAGAAAATCGTGAGTGGTACTACTATCATAGTTTTAAAAGACAAGATTATTTTATATACTTTTAAAAAAATAACTTTGATTCTAGAAAAGGATATTAAACCATTTATAAGGGAAGGTTAATTTGAAGACCATCTACATAAGAGTTACTGTATGCTATTCAAAGAACATGTCTTTCTTTCCGGATGAAATAAGTGATCTTCATGCTTCTAAATCTCCTCATTAAGGTTAAAAGAAAAAAGGCTAAAATGGTGCAATTTATGTTCTCATCCAGAACACCTGCAGAACGGTGGAAAAAAAGCCCGAACGGCATGATATTTGTTGCCATCTTTAGAATGCCTGAATCTGGAAAGCCCGAAATAAAATAGCCCGAAAAATTCAGAACATTTAACGTAAAGTATTAATGGTTTAGGCCCCCTGCATTAAAGAACATCCGACATATGTTTAAACAATGTAACAAAGAACATCGCTTTATACATTTGCTGTATGGCAACCAATCCGCAGATGGCGACGCTTCAAAAAGCACTGGAGATGGCCTCAAATACAAAAATAATACTAAGTATGTCATATAATTGCCAAACATAGAAACTTACGTGTTAACAAAGGAAAAGTCATAATTCGCCTCCCCCCAAAAAAATCATATAGTTTCCAACTTTGGCACTCTAACACAACTTAATTTTTATTGCAACCGTATGACGATGCCAAAGTTTCCAACACTTATAAGCCTAAGTTTTAAGCACATTTTTTTTCTTTTTCTTTTTTTTTCCTTTTTCTTTTTCTTTCTTTTTTTTTTTTTTTCAGGAGTTTATAGTTTGATAGGTCAGTGGGAACTACCAAATGAAGGCGATGCTATTAGCTTTTTTACAAGAGTACAATGTATTTCAGAGTTACTGTCAATGTATCAATTTGCACAAAAAGTTTCATTCAAATCAATCGAAGAACGCATGGCGAAAGACGTGCAAAACATAAAGGAAACGACATCAATAAAATTTTGCATGAAGAACTCAGCATGGCTTACAGAAACATGTATCTACGAGATACAGAGTCATGAAAATTAAAAAAACGGAATAACTTAGCGGAGTTCAAGGCTAAGCTATTTTGGAAGCTAATAAGATAAACTAACCAAAATAAAGAAAAAGTAATACCGGGAAAAAAAAGGAAAGAAAGAAAAATATTTGTATAGATTCCCCGTTAACAACTAAGTACCACTAAACGTAGAAAGAGTGCCTAAAACAATCGAGTAATAACCTCTTTCACAATTGTACTCACTTCGGCCATTCCACCATAACCTACATCACCACACGCCAGTCGTTTTGCGACACAAGGAATCTCTGTGTATCCCAATTCCTTCAGCTGCTTGACTTGCTTGGCTGTTATCGGATGATCCCACATGTAAGTATTCATGGCGGGACAAAAGAACAACGGTTTTAAGCGATCCCATGCCCGGATGGTACAAGTAAGTAGGTTGTCGCACAGACCGTTCGCAATCTTTGCCAAAGTGTTTGCGTCTAACGGAGCTATGATGAGGGCGTCGGCCCAGCGCCGCAATTCGATGTGCAAAACGGGGTCTGACATGTGCTTCCACGTGTCCCACTCATCCTCATCGGAGTAGACTGTGACATTTGTTGGCATTTCTCTCATGGGTATGAAGTGGAATGAATTCTTTGTCGCGATGACCTTCAACTCCATGTGTCTTCCGTCGATTGCTTGCTTCAGTAACAGCTTCAGAAGTTCAGGTAGTTTCACGCTAGCAACACTACCGGTGCATCCGACGAGTACGTGGCATTTCTCTGAAGACTCCATGTTTTAACAAAACCTGAAGGAGGAAAAAAAATTATTTAACAATCCAAAAGAATCAATGATGCCTATGTATTAACGCAGCACCTGGAGCATTTTTATAGATGAAAAGATAAAAGTTGCTTATTGGGTGCAAGTTCTCCATTTTCGCTTCGAATCCTGCGAACGGGCCGGCTGCATGGGTGTTTTTGTGGTTTTCCCCATGTGTAACGTGTATACGAGCCAGTTTCCCTTAGAAAGTCCTCCACGAAAGCATTCCTCCCCTTAGGCAGATAGTCCTCGAAGCTTTGCCGTAAATAATAACCTAACCTAACCTTACCTTCTCCATTTTCGCGACTTTTTTTTTTAAGATTTCTAAACTATTGATATTTCTCATAAGGCAAAATCTTAGACCGAATGTCAGTTCGTGTTTGTTTTACTGTCATTGGCCGGATGTCATATTAGGCAGTCTAAAATTTCGAAAGTTAGACTGGAAAAGTCTGGCGGGACTTTCGAAGATAGTTTGTAAAGTTTTATCTTTGTTAGTGAAACAAAAACAATCACTACGCAGACGCATGCACTTTAAAACTGTCAAGAATGTGTCGTGACATACTGGAACAAGTATCTACCTAAATCGGAGAGGAATTACTGTGTCACCAGAAGAGAATTTCTCGCCATAATTAAAGCCGTAGAGCATTCCCATCATTATCACCGCGCCGTAAAATTCCTGTTCCCCACAGATCATGCATCGTTGACCGGGCTTCTAAATTTCAAGAATTCCGAAGGCTAAATAGCTAAATAGCAAGATGGATATAGAGGCTCCAGGACTATGGCATCACTAACCTTCTTTGAAAGGGATTATCACACGGAAATGTCGACGCCCTCTCTAGACTCCCCAAAAAGCTGCCGATACTGTTCCAGAGTAGAACACAAGCTGCTTAATCCGGCCGTACGTCAAATTAAAAATTTTACATCATCTGACGCATACCCATGGAGTGAAGAAAACGCTAGGACAGACTAATTGGAGGACGCCGACATTAAACCCATAACTGAATTACTTGAGTCTTCAAACAGGAAAACTATCTGGTAGGACATTTTGATATTTTGTCCTACGACTAAAAAATACTGGGCTCTGCAGGACTCACTGCCCGTAAGAATTGGAAAGGATCGAAGAAACGCAACCAAAAGAAGCTGCAAAGTTATAATGTAGAGGCGGCTTCTGAATGCATTGCCTTCGATATCCTGCAACCTCTACCTCGATCTGTTAATTGCAACAAATTCATCCTCGTTGTCACTGCTTACTTTACAAAGTGGTTGAAGCGTATCCCATTCCTGATCAAGAGGCTGTCATGATAGCAGATGTAATGATACACCACTGGATTTCCAAGTTCGGAGAGCCTCTTCAATTACATTTCGAACAAGGAAGGAATTGTACCTCGGCTGCAATTAAAGAACTCTGCAAACTACTCGGGATAGACAAAACCCAAATGACACATTTACATCCGCAATAAGACGGCATGGTAGAGAGGTTTAAAAGAAACATCCTTAACAGCTTCTTGCTGATGTTTTCAGAAACGAAAAGCACTGGGAACAGAAGTTACCTCTGTTCTTACTGATATATCACAGTGCTGTCCACCAGAATACCGTCTGTTTCCCATCCCTGATGCTCTTTGATTGGGACCTTCGTCTGCCTTGTGTTTTGTTGTTTGGTCGCCCTAAGGATGCAGGACTATATAAATCTACAGGACATCGATTCAACTACGGTGACAAGATGGCATTATGAAATCCCATTCGAAGGAAAGAAATCTCTCCTAAACTACATTTATGCTGGCACCGTCCTTACACAGACTTAAACAGGCTGAATGACGTCGTAGTTCGGATCTGTAATTCCTCTAATTCTAAAACTAGAGTCGGTCATTACGATTGGCTAACATCTTACTGTGGCCACAGTACGTAGTCTTCACCGTGTGTATAATGTAAATTATATACTAAGATTGTGGTCCTATTTTTATACAAATCTCTAAAAAAATGCTGGAAAATTTGCAAATATAACGCTGACTTTTGTGTTTGACATCTATTTACTGATGTAAATGGCTATCTCGGTAAATTGGCAAGATATCGCCGAATGGCAATGCTTTAGGCAACTTATCTTTTTAGCCGAATTTGGCGAAAAATAGCTCGAAGTCGCCAAACTCAGCAACCATTTGGCGACATTTTGATCCGGTTCCTGTATAACTGTAAGTGGTATTGTAATTGAATGCAGCTGGTCCCGATATGTAATTGCAACCGTATCTGGCCCTCATATGCCTTCTAGTAATTTCAAAAAGTGGAAGGTATCTTAGGTTTCTGTTCAGATCAAGAAGAGCATCAGTTTCTCAGTTCAGAGTACAGGGATATCTCCGTGTGAGCTTCACTCTTTAGATGCACTTTGCATTGCATGGTGTTTAACTTCCTTAGTAGTTAGTTCTTTGAAGTATAATTACTGATTGTGCTCTGAGATACTGAGAAGAGCTATATGAGTATTTTTGTGGAAAGTTCCAGAACTTTGCGTTTCTTTTTGTAAAATAAATTTTATAAAGCTGTCATCGGTTCTGTGTGCATTCAATCCGTTATGAGAAATGAACAATGATGCACTCATGTTAAATAGCTAAATGTGATAAATTTTCTAGTAACAATTTCACTTACTTCTAAATGAATGTTTTACAATTCCTCCAATAAAATCAAATAACTTTCCTTAAAAGTATAAAAACAAAGTGTGGTAGAATTCTTCATTTCCAATATAATGTGTCGATGATATAGATTCAATTTTTAAGAAATTAACTTAGCTTTGTTTTCCACTCTTTCTGAACAACTATGTTAATTTTTTTTATTTTCACCACTGCTAAGAAGTGAAATTTAGTTTCAAAATCCAATCAGACTCATAGAAGTGAAAGCAGATCTGATAGAGAAATGTACTGTAGGCATATAAATGAAAATAAATATATGAAATATATATTTTTAACAAAAATTTCCCATAACTGCAAATATTGTTCGCGCAAACAGTTAATTTTGGCATGTTTAATCATATTTTGTCAAAACATTTTTGGTATTTGAAAGGAAGACCCTTGCTTTAGAAAACGGTGTTGTGAAATTTGTAAAAAAATATCGTTACTATTATGTACAATGTGACTGAAATGGAACTATCATGCTACCAGATTAGAACAATCATTTACCAGTTCTGCTGCAAAAAGTCAGCTACAGAATGTCACCAAATCATGTGGGTAAAAATATATATACGAGTGCCCCTTGGCAAAAATTTCCGATTTTTGGTGGTATATGGATATTGTCTTTGGGCAATTCTTTGACTTGCTATTTTGGCTTTGTGTAGCAGCGATTTTTGCGATAAAAATCGTCATAGCACAAACACAAAATAACAAGTCAAAGAATTGCACAAACTCGGTATCCATGAACACATCGACCTATTTTCACTTAAAAACAACATCAGAGAATTGCACAAACTTGGCATTGCACACTCCCTTGACTTTATCCATGTACACATTGACCTATTTTCACCTAAAAAAAAACATCAAACACAAACTTGACATTGTGCCCTCCCTTCACTTTGTCCATATTACACATCAATCAATTTTCACTTAAAAAGTGAAAGGAGAGCCTAGTTCTACAGTAGAGCCAAATAAAAAATACATACTCTCAGTAAACTATATTTTAAATCAAACAATAAAATAACATAAAAAAGGAAAATCATCTTATGCGTCTAAGCACTACACAAAGCAAATATTCACTTACCTTATTTAGAAATTTCCGAGTTCTTCAGTCTGTGGCACACAAAATTCCTTAACAGCATCCAAAAACTTCCTAAAATTATTTGAATTAGAATCATGTATTTCGGTGTTGCCACATAAATTCACAAAAATAAGAGTAAAAAATCTCCTCCGTGGTTCCGGTATCCTCCGACGTTTAACCATACGCAATTCCTTTCTATAAACTGGACATTATAATGGGTACTAAGTAAACCTTCATTTACACACCAGTCAATTAATGCACTTTTCCCCTTTTGTTGCAAATTGTACGCGCAAACTAATCTTACCAAATTCAAATCAAAACTAACCTTACCACATTCAGCCATTCTACCGCTAAAACCACAAAACAAGCAATGTACTTCTAACCAACACACACCACAAGCCCTTACAAATCTTTTTCCCATCATTCAAAACTTACGGCAATCATGCAACTGATTATATAATAAAAATGTTTCCATAACATTCTCAGGTTACCATAAATGAAACAACTTTGCGATAATAAAAGGGCACCCTTCAATCTACTCTAACCATTATGTGTACAGCTTCATGTAGTAATGTTGTATCATATGAACTGTGAAGTTTTGGTACTGAAAGTTAAAAAACAAGAACTATGACATTCAAGAAGCAGAGTGCTCTGGCCGGCCTACTAATGTTCATGAGGCCTGCCTGCGAGAACCTGTGGATGAAGACCAGTATGCAACCACTCGAGAGCTTGCTAAGGAGTTAGACGTTAGTACCATGTCTATTAGTCGCGCTACGCATCACATGAACTTGACATACAAGTTCAATCATTGGTCTGAGCACTGAAGCACAACTCCATGTGAGTTGACTCAAGCAGATAAGGACAGACGTGTTCATCCCACACTAATCTGCTTGAAAATCAACACAAAGAAAAAATTCTGGACCCGATCATCACTTGTGATGAAAAGTGGATTTACTTTAACAACAAAGGCTGAAAAGGATATTGGTCTGCATCTGATGAGCCTGTTGACAGCGCTGATAAGAGCAATTTGACTAATAAAACGATCATTCATAGTATTTGGTGAGACTGCTGTGGTATTATTTATAAAGAGTATTTAGAAAAAAAGTAAAATCCTCAACAGTAAGGTTTACAGTGAGATGCTAGACCATGTTATTGCTGCTATCAAACAAAAACATTCGAACTGAGTTCCAGTGCAAAAAGGTAAGGTATCTGCATTTACCGGCTAGCCTCTCTACGGACTCGAATGGGATCTTTTGCCACACTCACCATATAGCCCCGACATTGTTCCTTCGGACTTCTACTTTTTTCACACCTGCAGCTACATCTTGCTGGTGCTATCTTTCCTTCTTCACAGCATGTCCGAAATGAAGTTGATATGTTTTTGGACTTGTGGTTAAGATTTGGCCTGAAGGCTTTTGAAAACTACCAAAACACTAGCAGAAAATCATAGATTTGGGTGGTGATTACTACCCCTACTAAAGGTACTGCTTTCATGTTTTTTTTCTAACTTTATTAAGAATGCTTTTGGCAGAAAATTTTCATTACTACCAGATACTTGTATACATAAATCAATATAGTAATAGGTAAAATAATGGAAATTATCTCCCTGGAAATCTGAAGTGAAATTCAAAATGCAGAAATGTGGCAGTGTGACAAAAATGGCAAATCAGAAAGCATTTTTGAATGCTAATATGCACTACTGAGGAAAAATAAAAGAAAAGTAGCAGAATAAAACATTATGAAAGCTAATATCCATTACTGTGGAAAAACAGCAGAATAATACAGAAGAATCATTGTTGGTTCCATAGAAAGATCCCAACTTTTCAGGTTGAAATGGAATCTCTTCATACAACCATCAACTATTAAATGAAAAGCACGTTTTATTACCTTGCAAATCCAAAAACGTGCCCTTCAACTAACAATTAAACATATCCCAAACTCGCTTTAAAATTTCAGTAGCGAATAATTCCTCAATGCACAAACATACCATTAGAAACAATAAAAATCAATAATGAAGAAAGCAATCAACAGAGCAATACTTAAAAAGTAATAAAAAACAACACGAAAAAGATACTTAAAACAAACAATACGAAAAAGGAATAACAAAGAAAATGGAATAAAAATTGAAATTAAAAAAATTTATACTTAAGAAAGGTTATAAGAAGCATACAAATAATGCAGAAAATGAAAAATATTTAAATTACTAACATAAGTGCTAACACATGAATAAAATAATACAAAGTGAAATAAGTTCAAAAATAATTGTTTCTGTTTCTTTCATGGAAACTGCTTAGTGCATAATTTTAAATTTCTGTTACAAAATTCTTAATGTTAAATTTTTCTAATTACATATATTGTATATTATGACATATAAACATTCACTTTTAATATAAAAAATAAGAGCAGAATTTATGGGTGTGCATTATGCATTGGATATAAAAATGATAGAATAAAAATAAGGAGAAAAATTAGGATACAAAAATTAGATTTTTACATGTACCTAAACGCTGCTTATTTAAAGGAAATGACATACCTTATTGATTTAGAAATTTTTCATCAAAAGAAGAACACACATTAACACGAGAAGTTCGTCATGTTTGTCTTCCATTAAATCTTCTTGCATATCACTGAATTCTGTTTCATCTTCACCCTCATTGTTTCTCTAATTCATAAATAAATAATAATAGTCCGTTCCATCTTTCACCAGCATCAAACATCCTTGCTGCAGCATGATTTCTACTTTTTTCACAAACAGAATGACTTTCATTTGAAATTAGCACTGTGTTTTGTTTGGCAGGAGCTATATTTACTACTAAAAGGAACACTAAGTCCACAGTATTTCAACTAAAGCAAATCAATTCACTAAATCCTTTGAAGTTCACTTCAAAAATCACAGCTTTAAATGACCGCAGAAAGAGAAAACATTTGACTCAAAATTCCGTAAATTAAATTGGGTCAGAAGAGCATTCTTACCCCATATTCTGTCCCCCTTTTCTCAAAACCATAAAATAACATTCTTGTGACAAGTGCATTGAATACAACCCACCGTCTTTGCAGAATTACTAACTCCCTCAAGCATTTCTCCCCACACACATATTGTTCCCCTTATCGTTTGTCAATTTAGAATACCATTATACAAATGCTAGGGAAAATATTTAAATGAATGATTTCAAAAGATGACAGCATTGCACATGCATCTTTCAGGTTTCTTCATCAAGAACAGGGTTCCATTATATGCCGAACACGCCTAAAAGTTAATAAATGTAGTTGAAATTATAGGTGAGCGTTATATGCCAAAGTACATGATAAATTTTTTATGAAATACTTTGAATAAAAATCAACATTTTTAAAAGAAATTACTTCAGAGTATCATCTTTCATCATTGTACCACAACTTTTTCTAAAAAATTACTCAGCTTGAATTAGTTATTTAAATTTTATGACACACATACTTTATTATTCACTAATTAAACATTAACTTATCCTAATTTATTTATCTTTCACCTATTGTTTGATTTAATTTTAGTCATTTTGAACTATTAGCATTTTACTTAATTTTCTCAGATCATAACAGTTTTCTGTTAGCATTTAAATTTTTTAAAATTAAGCCCTAAAGATATTGCTCAATATTGCATTCAGTCAAAAGGAAATATTATCAAATGAAATTTTGAAGATTTTTAATATTGAACACAGTTAGTTACCAGACAAGTCACTTGGTAAAATGTTCTAACATGATATAAGAGGGATATCAGAGGAACACAAAAAAAGGGTAAACAAAAGACCCAGATTTTGAAAGATCAAACACCTCAACAACATTTATGGCTATGATGAGCTTAAACATAAATAAGAGAAGTAAGGTGAAATCATGTTTGGAAAGTTTTTTTTTTAAGTGTGAGAACACCTGTCGTGTCTTAGTAACTTAAAAATCTGCAAAATATGTTCTAGATAATAAATGTGAGGGAAAATATAATTAACAAAATTTTATCCCAGAAACTAAGAAGTTCAGGAGACGGGCTCCCAGTTGTCGTTTAATTACCTTATAAATTATTTTCTAAACAACTTAATGACCTTATAAATTAATTATCCTAATAAAAGTAGATAACATATGGTCTTTTCCTAACTTATCGTTCGCATTGACACATTTTTTAAAATTATTTACTTAATATTTAAGTATATGTTATTTATCTAGCTATAACAAACTGGAATTAATTTCTAAATAAATTAATTGTACTCCTAACACGAATTATTTAGAATAAGAAAAGCACTTGCGGGTTATTTGCACAAGATGGCGGAAATCCGTTAGTCGGAACTTAACTCCAAGACGAACTACTAGGGTGCAACAGCTTTACCGCTATCTCGCTGACAGACACTCTGTATCATACAAGCAATTTTTTAATCCCTTCTCATCAAGTTTATATCAAAATAAAAAACTTATAAGACTTTGAAATGCTAATAAGTTAATGTAAAATATTAAAGAAACAATATTCTGCTACTTTTCTATGTCAAGGATATTTCACTGATTTCTTTACATAGAGGATTTTGCGGATTAAAATTCGGTGTATGAGTAAAAAATTTAAACTATTAAACAAAACATGAGCAAAATTCTTTCTTAGATAAACAAATAAAAGTTAATTAAATTTATATCTTCAAACCTTTGAATACGATTTATCTTCATAGTTTTTTCTGCTGTGTTGTTACTCATGTTAGTTTTTAATGGTAATGAATATACATATTGAAAGTTTTGCATCACCGTATTTGCAACAAATACATAACCGAAATATATTGTTAGAAATCTTGTTTCCCTGCAGTATGCAATTCAGGATTACATTTCTTTGTTTACCTACATTAAAACTATTTTCTTGTTTCAAGACGAAGGGGAAAAAATTCTGCTTCCGTGCTAATAAATTCAAAAGATGCTGGTTTTTGAAAAACCTGTAAAAAAAATGCGAAAATTAAAAAAAAGGAGGGGGAGAGAGAGACAGATGTCACAATAGACAGACAGACAGACAGACAAAGTCTTTTGGTTAAGTCAAGATTATTTCAATGAACGGTTACGGTTAAGCTGCACTGGATTCGCTTTGTGGTTGTGCATGTCTTGAACATAGGAAATGTTAAACATTGCTCTTACTCCAATAAGATTAATATTTGTTTACATTTTTTAGATATAGAATCACACAGACAAAAAATCAGTCATCGGGTTGGTACAGTATTTGCATTAAGGCTTCATTAACACGAATGATGTCGCCACAGTGGTATCCAATTTATTGCCGATTTACTTACAAAATTCAGATAACCTTTTCATTCAGTTCATTTATAAACAACATTAAAGACACACATATTAAAAAAGGAACACTTTTTCTTCACACAGTCGTCTATCAAATTTAATTTTTGCAAAAACTTTTATTATTGAAAAAATATCTGCTACTTATTAATGCAAAATTATGTTAACAAATAAAAATATAAAATACGTTTATATACATTTTTACTGTTTATGCAAGTAATTTTGATCAAACAAATTTTTCTACGAAATTTTGATTATTTACATGGAATCGATTTTTTGCGAAATGACGCAGGCGCAAAACTCCGTGAACTTTGACCTCTCAACTCTGAACCTACATCATTTTGGTTGAGTGCCCTGTGTGTATCGCTTCAAAAGGAATCACCTGCCAAAGCAAGTATTTTTTCAATTAAATTTCTATCTCTTTGCATCTATTGATATTTGCATATTTGAATTACTAATTTTTATTTATATTAAAATTTTTATTTCTGTAACTTAGGAATATTTGTAATTTCTTCATATTTCAGAAGTTATTAATATTTATTTCTGCATTTTTTCCCTGTACTACTAAGCCTTTATTCCTGTATGTTATCAGTGTTTTAGTTTGATATATTGTTAGCTTAAATTTAACATCTCTTTTAATTTAAAAATAATACATTTAATTTAATATTTGATTTGATTTATTTAATTTCATTTTGTTAGGTTCTATTTTTTCTTTGCTATGGCTACTTCATCATTAATGCAGAAATTGAAATACTTCAACATGATGACAGGAATGTCATTGATTAATGATGAAGAAAAGGCAGTTATTTTAGCAACAGAAGCTGGCTTGCTTCCGAAAAAAGAGGAGGCCCCACCTTGCCCAAAATGTGGTCATAAGATGAATGCCAATTCCAGGAAAGAAGCAAAACTTGGCTGGAGATGGATTTGCAGCAACAGGAATAGAGGCAAGTGTCCAGGAATGGTTAACCCCGTTGCAGGCACATTTTTTGAGGGGACCAAAGTTCCAGTCAGGGAGTGCATGGTCTTCATATTCCTCTTTGTACTGGAGATAAATTTCACGTTTATAAAGATGAATTTTATGTCATGGAGGAAAGAGCAGAAGTTGCCAGAAATACGCGACGAAACAATATGCGACTTTATGTCCTATTGTAGAGAAATCTGTGAGGTATTTGCCTCTCATCACAGTACACAACTTGGTGGAGCAGGTAAAGGATTCTTAATTTTTTTCTGTATTTATTTTGTCTCACAAATTAACTGAGCCATGTATTTAATTCAACTTTTAATGAGATATGCATTACCTTATATTTTAAGTCCCTTACCAGTCGAGTGATAAAATGACTGAATACTCGTAGTTTAACCGTAATGAAGATCCTAGCAAACAGGCTGGCTTCGCTCCCAAGAGTATTCACAGTTTTCCCCATGTGTAACACGAATACAAGTAAGTTCCCCTAAAAAGTACTCCATGAAGGCACCTCTCCTTTTAGGCAAATAGCCCTTTATTGCATTCCTATAATGTAAATAATAATTAGTTATATTTCAGGGTACTTATGTATTAGCCAATACTTACAGATGCACTGCTAACAATACACTGCAGTGATGCTTTCTTTAGAATACTGCAGATGTTCCGAAATAATAGTTCCAGAAAGATGCCAATTGTTAAAATATAATAAACATTTTTATTTAATTTTCAGTTTGCCGAAGAACAGCAAATATTCCAGTTGCAATGCTTCAAATTGCAGATGATAGAAATCATAAAATGGAAATGTTATCGACTGTTCAAGATGTAATTGAGCTGGGAATTGATTGGTGGAAAGTTGCTTGCCTAGTTATGCAGGAGAATTCGTATAGACGAAAGCTGCAGGTTAAGTTACGTTAGGACATTTTAACATATTAAAGTCAAAAGGGCTATCTGTGTAAAAGGAGGAATGCCATTGTGAAGGACGTTTTGAGGGAAACTGGCTTATAATCAATTTACACATGGTGAAGATTATGAAAATAGTTTGCTCGCCTGGTAGACGCCATTTTATTGCAAAATTTTGATAATATGTTTCATTTACCTTTTATTTGCCTTGCAGGTAAAACCATTTTAGTTGATGAGACATTTCTTACCAAGCGTAAGTATAACAGAGGGCGGGTTACCAAAAACATGACAATAACTGTTTTAGGAATATATTGTCGAGAAGACAAAGAAGGGCTGTTTTTTAGAGTTAATGAGAAAAGCAAGCGAGATATATGGCCATATATAAAGCGTCATGTTCATCCAGAAACTTCAGTCATTTGTACCGATTCAGCTAAACAGTATAAAAATGTAGAAAGCATGTTCTCTGGAGCTGTTCACAAGACAACAAATCACAGCAGAGGTAATTAAATCACTTTGTTTTCATATCTGAATATATTAATAAGTTAACAATTTGTGAATAATTATTTTACAGGTCATGATTGGTTAATCGGTTACAGTCAGCTTGTTAAAAAAATATGTTTATGAAGAAATTTTCTAATGTTAAATAATTTCCTCAAGAATCTACACAAAAGCTTATTGACATATTTCCATTACAGGTGAATTTGTAGCTAAAAAGGATAAATTCAATACGATAAATCAGTTAGAAAATGAAAACAAAATTTTTAAAAGAACAATTGTTAATAGACGCAATGATCAAAGTCTGATACAGTATATGGCCCTTCATTATTACAAGCGTTTTTGTTTGAAGCAATTTCAATATCCGGGCAAAAAAATTTACCAGTTCCTACAAGATATTAAAACTGTATATCCTGGCTATGGAAAAAATGGTTTAGAGTTGAAATTTATAAATGAGCCAACAGTACAAAGTGAGGATATTGAAGATTTAATGCCATCGAAAAAAGCTGCCCGTCAAGATGATGAAATGCAGTTTATTGAAGATGGTGATGATATGTGGGGTAAGAATAAGCAATTTTTCATTTTAATTTATTTTAAGAACTTGATTCTTTTTCTAAAATGCATCATAAAAAGTAAACAATAAGATATAGCATTTTTATTACTATCTGCTTACATTTAGCAATAAATATGACAGCTTTAAAGGCTGATAAACCATGGCAAAAAAGACAGTTTGCATAAAACAATGCAATGTAAATGCAGAAGTCAGACAGCTTTTTAAAAGCAGATAATTACTAAAAATAGCATTTGGTATTAACAACAGCTGTTCAAAAGTACAAGTAGCAACTGCACGGTGATACATGCACCACAACTATGACGGATTTCTTTTAAGAGACATATATTGATTCTCTTGAAAAATGTATCAGCACAATTGGTGTTAATTCAAGAGTACTTGATGTGGGCATCTTTTAAAGTCTATGCCTTGGTTCTTCAGTGTTGTGATTTATATATTGCAGTTGACCATTTTTAATTTTAACAATTTTGTAAATAACCATCAATAAGAAAATCTTTCATCCTCCATACTATTGTGTTCCTGTGATGACATTTGACAATGTATACTGAAAATTATTAAGTTTGCCATGTTCTGTCATCCCTTAAACTTGTGATATAAATTCTGTTACGCCCTGTATATATATAGAAAGAGCTTTGCAAAAAAAGTAATAAGTGCATGTTTTTCAATTGCATTTCAGAGTATGGAAATTAAAAATCCTGCAGCCCTTTCATAAATAAATACAGCAGAATTACAGGTTCGAAAATGTAATTTATTTCCTAAGTATTTTTGGTAAGTACTAAATGTAAATATATACAAAAGAAGGCATTTACACATTTTTAGAACAATTTGGGGGCCATTTAATTATGTTTAAAATGTAAAGAGTATTTTTTTATATGTTCAATATGACAGCTTTTTTTCCGGCAAGCCTGCCCAGAAAATGCCCATGATTTCTCCGAAAGAAGGGATTTTCATAATATTTCCATGGGTATTGATTTTTATTCCTCGTCCATAACTTTCCAGATTCCATCTGTTGTGATGGCTTTGCACTTAGGAAGCTTAGCTCTTTATGAGATTAAAGGCACAACAGTCCACCTGTGATTTTTTTTAAAATTCTGATCAAAATTATTCTAAAAATATGTAAACACCCTATTTGTATATTATTTCTTTATTATGTATCTTATTTTTCTTGTAACAGTGATTTCATTTTTATAATATCTTGACTGTTATACTTAAAAAAACATTTTTTGCCTCCCTTGGTTTTTGAATTTTTCAGGTTCGGAGGGTTATGGCTCTTGGCGACACCTCCGTAAAAAAAAAACGCATCACGATTCCTACCTCCTGATGTAGGTTTGCACTTGATGTACAGACATAATTACTTTCAAAATTTTTAAATATTTAACGTATCATATTGCTTAATTTGTTATGCATGTCATGCTTCGCAATAACCAATTTCTTCATGATTATAATTCAACTTTCATTACCTTAAAACTGAAATTAATACTTAAAGGTAACAATTGAAATATTTAGCATGCTTCTTTAAGAGTATTTTACAGTTTCTGTTTTTTTAAAGCAAGTGCAAACCTACTTCTAAGGTGATGTGGAAATGGAATCTATTTATCCCCACCTTTTTAATTATGAAATATTTTAAACAGATGCTAAAGCCAGTCAGTTTTTAAGAATGTTAAGTATGACTGAGTGTGTGACCTGATATGAGGAGGATAGTGCAAGCTACTAGATTTGTGTTGCATGCAGTGTGAACATTTCATAAGTGTACAACAAAGTGATTTGGATTAATTATTTCAAAACACGAACCTCAGATGTTAATATTTCAAGAAACTGTTTTTTAGAAGAACTGCAAATATCAACAAGAATATAATAAAAGGATATACAACACGTTATGCACAACTGCAATGGGGTAAGTTAAAATTCTTGTACCTATTTTTGCATTCATTCATTCATATATTTTATTATAAATTTGTTGGTAATATAATATGAATGGATAATTTTATATAAGATATTTATTTTATATAAAATGCTAACATAAGTTTATTTTAATATAGAGAGTAAAAGTAAATCTATAATGAACGGTTTAGTTCATCAAAATAAAATGTCATCCGAGTTATCTGAGTATCTCCAAATAATATAGTCATGTATATTTTATCTTTTAAAATTTTTAATGTTACTTACGTGATAAATATTCCATTTGCATAATCTTTACTGCATTTATATGAAGAACATGTTTTCAAACATATTTAACTATTATTATAGATAAGTGTAGAAATTAATGGTCAGAATTAAAAAAGAAAAGTATTAAGTTGGTAAGGTAATAATGTTGGAGTTATATATATCTTCATCTAAAATACTAAGGTGAAAACATGTATGTAGATTAACTTTAACATATCAACAAGTAAATTAATTTTATGTACATTGTTTACCTTTTTAACGCAAACGCGTTATTGTATTTAGCCTCAGGCGATTTTCGCCTAGCACCGGTTTCTCCCCTATGTCCGGCTCAGGAGGGAAATTTTGGAAAGCGTCTTTTGACGTCATTTCCCTCTTGGCGTCAAAAAAATCCTTCCGAGGATTTGGCGATTTTCGCCGATTCAAGATGGCGGAAAAAATTGCGCCAAGTGCCGGTTATCTGAGTCTTCCCAAATTGAATACACTGAACAAAAATAAAAATAATCCAGGAAAAACAAGTGGCTAAAGTGCAGAATCGCCCACTTATTTGTTTGGCGCTTTTTACAAGAGTAAGAAGAATTGGATTTTTGTCAACTTTCTTTGACATGGATCAAGTCAAGAGTGTGCAATGCCATTTTTGTGCAATTCTGGAATGTTTTTTTAAGTGAAAATAGGTCGACGTGTACATGGATATCGAATATGTGCAATTGTTAAAAACGCGCCAAGCAGTGTACAATTCTGCACTTTCCCCAAACCAGCTACCAATAATTTGGTCATCGGTGAAAAAAATTATGAGCAACAGAGAAAATGGAATATTTTTTTAATTTCCAGAATCTAGCATAACAAAGCTAGGAAGAAATACATGAGGAAGTATGGTAATTACCAGATGAGTTCTAAATTACAGCCTTGTTATCACCCTAGAATGAGTAAGTTCCCATTCATATTTCTTCATAGGCCAACCCTAATTAGAATTTGGTTTTAAAAAAAACGCAGAAATTTACAAAGCAATACATACTAAAGATACACAGTTCTAAGCACATTTAAACATAAGCAGGTACAAAAGGCATTAAAATTGCTTCAAATATGCTAAAACTTGTGACATATTTAAAAAAAAAAAAACTTAAGAAAAAAAGATAGAATTACCTTTACAAAATATTACTTCTACTCCTTCCTACGAAACATAGAACTGAAAACTTTAAATGACAGCTAAAATTAGAAACGTAGAAGTACACAGGAATCTAATGTAAACCGCTGAATAATTCAGCAATTAGACAATGAATAAGAATATGTTATATAGCATAAAAAAATAAATAAAAAGAGCGGAATTACCGAGACTTAATTTCAAATGTTTACAATAAAAAAATATGATACAAATACTTGAGTCTTATATATATTCAGAATATCATTTTCTTTCTACAGTTACAAATAAATTTACTAGGAAGTAGATAAATAAAAATTACATACACAGTTAAATCATTAACACATCTCTTACAACTCCAACGCGAAAACTTTCAGAGTATTAAATAATTTTGCATCAAATTTGACATACAATTGCCATCACTTATAAATAACCTCCGAGAAGCAGACTAAAATCAGGACAAGGTTGAGTTGTTTACAACTTTTACGGCTCTCTTACAAAAATTAATTTTTCAATTCCTGAGGAAACGTGAATATGCTCTAAATAAAATAAGTAATCTCCTCTTATTAAAACATTCACTCGAAAATCTCTTCTTTCCGGAATGCGTACTTTAGTTTCATTTTTAAATTATAAAATTTCTTTCTAAATTGTCAACAGATTGATTTCAGTTGAAATAATTTTTTGATTATTTAAGCTACTTAATATTTCATAGTAACTGTTCATAGTAACTCACAGTAGTTTCTGTTGTTTCATTGCATAGTTCATTTGAAATTGCAGCTTTTTGTCAAATGTAACTATTTCTCCATATGTGTTTGGCAACGTCATCGTCATCATTGTTGTTGACACTTTCACCTTAATACTTAGTAAATATAATTTTTGTAGATTTCCTGAAATGGGTAATGTTTTGTTCGAGCCTGATGTCCCTGCACCTCAACCACCTTATCAATCCAAATTTGATCCAATGTTAGGATTTCCAAATGGCAGGAAAGAAAGAAGTATGTTGAATAATTCAGATATGAATTAATGAATTTTTATGTAATATTATTGGGAGTATTTTAATGAGTGTTTAAATATAAAACTAATGATATGTATGTACAAGCAGATTTTTATTGATGATGTCGATAACTTTTATACAGTAAATTACCCATACGTTGTTTACAATATGTTGATATGCTGTCAATTTATACTTAGAAGTGGTTTTCACGTGAACGAATATCTGGTTTAGGCACGCACAGCCTTTTTGGCGAGAAATTTGTTTGGCGACATTTTGGAGTGATAAATGAAAAATTATGATAACCTTGGTAACCCTAAATACTGAGCTTCAAACATGCCGCCATTTCTGTCCACGTAACTTTAACGAATTTGATAGGTATCAGAGTTGATGGCAGGAGGGATAAATTGTGTGTTTTTCTTAAAGTTACTTTTGTGTTAGGAAAGCACAACATTTAAAATATTTTTTAAAAAGGCAAATATTTGATAGTTAAAACTGGTGCTTTTAATATTACATCACATGAGTCTTGACATTTTTTCATATGTCAACTCTGCATATTATTATAAACGCCACCCCCCCCCCAAGGGAAAAAAAGAACACATTTTCAGTAGCATGAGGTAAACTCTTGGTGTTTCCTTTGCTAAGGAGATCAAAATTACCGTGGTCTAAAAATACTTGTATACCTCATATTAGAACTATAGGCATGTGTAATTGCATGAATTCATAGGTTCAAATCAGGTTTCATTATTGCTTTTATAACATTTTCATAATTTGTCTGACTATAAAAAATATAATGTTGCTTAGATTATGGAATATATTGCTTATAATTTAGAGTTCTCAAATTTTGTAAATCTTACAACCTAACACCTGTATATGAATAACCTTCATTGAGTATTATTACTTTCATTAATAGTATGTTGACATAACAGTCGACTTTTTATTTTAAATTTTATGCAAATTTTCTACATTGCTTAAACATTTTATCTAACAGAAATCTGAATTTTTTGTAATAAAAACTCTATAATAAAAGTAAGAGTACAATTCATATATAAAAATTTGACTACATGGCAAGCACTTAGATACTGATTTCAATGTCTTTAAATGTTATTATCATAAAGTTTAGATATATTCTTATTAAGTTAAGATATACTTTTATTCTATTATAAAGTTTAGATGTACAGAACAGAAGGCACACTTTGTACTTACGACTCGGTCAACCACTTGTGCCAAGATAACTTATAATAACAATTAAGTTCAAATGTAAAATTTAAATTCAAATAAATTTGTAGCCCAAAGGCTGCACAAATCAATTTAATGCAAAGTTGGTTAAAAACTTAACTGGCATGGAATTCAACTATCAGCAATTATAATGCAAGGCTGAAGACTACAAATCTTTTCTTATCTAGCAACCTATTAATGTGGCCTCAAAAGGCAAAACACGGTTTGTTTTACAAAATAAAAACTTCATTTGGATTCTGGTGAGAAAACGGATGGAAGAAATTGACAGTAAAGATCCCAAGAATAAAATAACTGGTTACAAAATAAAGGAACATTACAATATACTTTGTTCCCTGATTAATTATTCAGTGCATGAAATAGTGTAATGCATTTTTGTTTGCATCACATACAAATTATTTAGTTTATTTAAATGCTTTCCAAAACTGACAGGATTTTGCAAACATATTGACCATATTTTTTGACCTATAGATGCAACATTTTTTCTCTTCAGAAGTAAGATTTAGAATTAAGAAATAAGAAAATAAGAGAGAATTATGAATAGAAAATAAATACATGTGCTGGCTAGCAGAAGAAGGATGTCTTCATAAAGTACTTTTTAAGAGAAACTGGCTCAGATTCACATTACATCTACGGAAAACTACTAAAACTCCCATATAGCCAGCCTGAACTACCACTGTTCAGTGGCTATCACTCCACCACTAGTGGATTCCAATGACTGTTCGAATTTTTCACAGAAATCATCATTTACGATGATTGTTGTATCATTACCATTGGTACTAAATTTACTCATTATGATAATTTAATTTTAGCTTGTAAATTATAATCATAAATTACTTGTAATAAATTGAGGGATTAAAAAATACACATTTCTTAATATTTTTACCATTTACAATATTTAATCATAAAAAATATTTCTAACACTGGTACAAAACTTGCCCATTATAATTGAATTTGATTTCCTTCACTTTGAAATATTTTTTTATTTTCTTTTAATAACAGAATCTAAGAAACTAAAGTAACATATACTAGTTTGAAATGCATTTATTAACCTTTTGTAAATTTCATTATTCATAAACATAAAAATTAACCTTTTGTAAATTTAAAATATTAGCTAAGTACTAATATAATAAAATACAAATATGAACTAACTACTTAAAATATTAATGTTTAATACATTATATTTTGTAATTAAAAATATTAACATTTTGTAAATTTCATTACTCATAACATAATAATTGTCATAAATTCATTTACACTAGTGTTTCAAGAATTTATAATAGCAGTACTAGAAATATTGAAAATTAGAGAAAGACTGTTTATTCTGATTAAGAGCTTATTTTTTAGGATTGTTATTTAGCCTAGATCGAGTTTTGTTGACAATCCGCCATTTTTTTCCGATCTTCAAAACCGGGTCTACCTTGGCGACCGAAGTTTGTCGCCAAATAAAAAATCGCCAAAAAGACCAATACTAAAACTGTTCCCTGGTTTATAATAAATACATATTTCATATGTTAGCAGTTAATTCACAGTGTATTAAATGCACAGCTTTAGTATTAGTCCTTTTTGGCGAGAAATTTGTTTGGCGACATTTTGGAGTGATAAATGAAAAATTATGATAACCTTGGTAACCCTAAATACTGAGCTTCAAACATGCCGCCATTTCTGTCCACGTAACTTTAACGAATTTGATAGGTATCAGAGCTTTGATGGCAGGAGGGATAAATTGTGTGTTTTTCTTAAAGTTACTTTTGTGTTAGGAAAGCACAACATTTAAAATATTTTTTAAAAAGGCAAATTTTTGATAGTTAAAACTGGAGCTTTTAATATTACATCACATGAATCTTGACATTTTTTCATATGTCAACTCTTCATATTATTATAAACTCCACCCCCCCCCCAAGGAAAAAAAAAACACATTTTCAGTAGCATGAGGTAAACTCTTGGTGTTTCCTTTGCTAAGGAGATCAAAATTACCATGGTCTAAAAATACTTATTTACCTCATATTAGAACTATAGGGATGTGTAATTGCATGAATTAGGTTCAAATCAGGTTTCATTATTGCTTTTATAACATTTTCATAATTTGACTGACAATAAAAAATATAATGTTGCTTAGATTATGGAATATATTGCTTATAATTTAGAGTTCTCAAATTTTGTAAATCTTACAACCTAACACCTGTATATGAATAACCTTCATTGAGTATTATTACTTTCATTAATAGTATGTTGACATAACAGTCGACTTTTTATTTTAAATTTTATGCAAATTTTCTACATTACTTAAACATTTTATCTAACAGAAATCTGAATTTTTTGTAATAAAAACTCTATAATAAAAGTAAGAGTACAATTTATATATAAAAATTTGACTACATGGCAAGCACTTAGATACTGATTTCAATGTCTTTAAATGTTATCATCATAAAGTTTAGATATATTCTTATTAAGTTAAGATATACTTTTATTCTATTATAAAGTTTAGATGTACAGAACAGAAGGCACACTTTGTGCTTATGACTCAGTCAACCACTTGTGGCAAGATAACTTATGATAACAATTAAGTTCAAATGTAAAATTTAAATTCAAATAAATTTGTAGCCCAAAGGCTGCACAAATCAATTTAATGCAAAGTTGGTTAAAAACTTAACTGGCATGGAATTCAACTATCAGCAATTATAATGCAAGGCTGAAGACTACAAATCTTTTCTTATCTAGCAACCTATTAATGTGGCCTCAAAAGGCAAAACATGGTTTGTTTTACAAAATAAAAACTTCATTTGGATTCTGGTGAGAAAACGGATGGAGGAAACGGTTGGCACATGCGCACAGGCGTTTTACGCGTGCACGTAAGACCTTGACTACTGCGCATATGCGTGTGCGCAAGTGCAGAATACGTTTTCGCCTGCACGTTTAATGTATAACGAACGGTGTAAGCTAAAATTATCTAATTATCTATTTCAGTTAATGTTAATGATTGCGTTGTTCCTTAATCTTCGAATTGGATGCCGCTTTTTATTTTTTGCAGACTGTAAGAGCAATTTTAGAAAAGTAAACTTGAACTTTCGATTATGTCAAATAGAATTTCCGATGCTGGAACTTCCAAAGGATCTACAAAACGAAAGTATGTTTCGATGTCCAACAAACAAAAAGTGGAATTGCTGCAAAAAATGGATGAAGACATGAAGAATGTGACAGAGAGGTTAGTGAAAACGAAAAAATTTCGATTGACAAGTTAGTCGGTATTCTTGGCACAGCAATTAACGGGACTTGGAACAGCGGAACTTTGTAACTAAACAAAAAATTATGTCTGTTTATAGAATTAAAGAAAAAGTATTATCACATAAAATGAAGCAACTTAAACAACTTACATTGAAAGAAATTTTTAATAAAGTAAACAAATAAATATTAAGTTTTTTTTTTTTTTTTTTTTTTTTTTTTTTTTGTAAATTTTGATACCCTTTAGATCATAATTGTTCTTTATTTCTTTATTTCATAAATTACAGTTTCATATTTTTAATTTTAGAATTTCTGCATGCCATCTTACGAGATTTAAACTGATGATCTATAATCCGGAAAAATCAATAATCGGGAATCGCCGAAGTCCCACGAGTCCAGATTAACGACTTTTGACTGTATACCCTATCCAAGGATGAACATTTCCACGTATAATATAAATAAAATATCCAAAAACTTTTATCTCTAAATTATCTATTATAAACGTCACCAACAAATTCATAACAAAACATTAAAAATGGTTACAAATACTTACTGTCAAATATTTAAATTATATCCATGCACGTTTACATCCACTCAAACGTATACCAAATTGCTACAAACATATAATTCACAAAACTATCATTTAATTAAAATATAATTAAACCATGTACACGTCAACTTATTTTTACTTAAAAAAAATCCCAGAATTGCACAAAAATGGCATTGCGCCCACTCTTCACTATATCCATGTACACTGCTTTTTTCTCATAGATTAGAAAAATTTCACGAAAATGCAGGAAAATACTCAACGTATTCTACTCAAACATATTCCAAAATACTACAAACATATAACTCACAAAATCACGATCCTTAAATTAAAATATAATTAAATTAAAAAACACTACTTAAAATATAAATAAGCACATACATTAAATTAATAAAAATTAGATTACAATCCTAATTACTTTAAACTAAATCATTGCTAATAACAATTTTCCATAATAGCATATTAATTTATTTACTCCTTACATTTAGAACAATGTATAAAAATAATATCCTTAAATGATTAAAAATACTAACTTACCTAATCTTCTTCAGAATCTTCATTACGTGGCACGCACACTTCCCTACAGAAAGTGTTCCAATCGGCTGCAGTACTACTGCTAATTTCTTTCACTTTACATAGCGCCATGCAATCCGAAAATTAATCAGCACTGTTTCACACAACACACAATGAAGCTTAATACAAAATAATATATTACTACCGATATTTTTCCAAATTTTTTTTTACCCCCTTTTCCGATTAAAGAACTATAATTCATCCATTAATGTCACATGACATATCTCATGATCTCTTATTTCCTTCACACAAAATAATGCGTAATAGGAACTGAGTACTTCTCACATTCTTACCAAAGTCTTGGTAGTAACCTTTATCGCCTACAAAATGTCGCCAAACTACCTGTTACCATATTCCAAAGATCAGCCGCTATTTCATATATTAAGGAAAAAATTGTATAAAATAAATATACCAAAGTTACCATGCAAGAAAAGTTCATTGTATTTAAACAACAAGTTCACATGCCTTATTTAAAACACAAGGGTACACTAAGTTTTAGAATTGAAGAGTCATCCAAGAGAAATATCCCAAAACTGAAGTTTTTTTTTTCAAACATCATTGGCTTCTTCTTACTTACTAGCAACTGGCTGTAATAAAGTGAATAATTTATTAAGAAAAACAAGAATCAGGGTGAATTAAATAAGGAGATGTAAGAATTAAATTATGCAATATTACATAGAATATTAGAAAAGTTGCATCAATACATTGAGCTCAGCCATGACATTGATTAAAATTGAACCTTTGTGCAAAGTAAAATCTGTGATTTTGTTTCTGAAAATTGTGTATATTTGTGAAATTAAAAGTATAATAAAGCATAAATCTAATGAAACATTTTTTTCAAAGCTTTCATTTATACTCTTAATGGTTATCTTTTATGCAATTATTTGTACTATGATTATGTTTTATGCTATATGCATGTATTACAGAGAGAAGGGTTTCATCGTAGTATCTGGTGCACACGGGATTTGGCGACTTTATGATGAGCAGTAAAAACGGGACATATACGATGAGTAGTAAACGGGCCATTCAAAGAATATATATAATTTATTTCCTAAACAGTATTGATTAATTGATTATATTATCTCCTAAGTTTAATTAAAGTAGAATTATTTTAAAAGTGTGCATCCATACTGGTAAGTTATATTTTGAAAGATGTTTTGAAGTAATTTGAAAGCAAAATGTTAATAATGTTTTAACGGGGACTGGAGTTAAATCATCACGAAGAATAATATTACAATTGTAAAAGTAAAAATTAAAACATGTAATTATTGTCATTGATCGGAAATTAGTTGACTTTTCAAGGGGAACAAACCAACTCCCGTTCAATGATCAATAATTGATAAAAATACGTAAATATGAAAGTGTTTCGTCTTTACTCGAGTTATAAGTTAAAGCCAAACCGGCAATTCTAGTCAGGCCAAATATTTCCGCGAATAGTTGTTACTCAAAGAACTTATTCTCATGAAGCATTTTAGTCAATTCAATTTGGAGTAAAAATCAATTACTGTAGAGAAATCCTGTAAAACTCGAGTAATCGTCCCCGACACTATCATCTTTATGTATTTGAGTACTATATTATTTGTAGAAATTAAACATTGGAAATTGTCATTATGAAATCGAAATCAAAGTAAAGTTGAAATAAACATAGAAGATTATAAAAAAGATAAATAATGCAAACTTTGTAAAAACAAATCAAAGAGAACATAAAAATAATATAAAAATAAAATAGAAAATAATATAAATAAGATCAGTGAATGTACATGAAGATATAAAGGCCAGAAAGGTATTAAGTAACTTACATTCTTTCTAGTGGGGGAGTTGGCAATGCGTTCTCTTCGTGTCTGACTCAGAAGTGTAGGGTGTCCGAAAATTCTTAACGGCAGTAGGGGCTTTGAATTATATCAGTCGGTAAGACTTGGGTGAAGAAATTTATGGTAGTGGATGGGACTTGGAATTCTTGTGGGATGTATTTTGTGGAGTTCTTATCTGAGAGAGACCGTCTGTTAAGATTTTTTTAAAAATACTAGTGAATGGAAATTAATTAATTTCTGGCTAATTGTCGTGTCGCAATGATTAAGAATTTAAGAAAGGAAAAAGGCATTTTCGCTGTCCAAGAGCTAGTAGACAGTCTAAAGGCAGGAAATAGGCCCATTTTTTTAGTAACAGTATATGTCTGAAGACAATTAGCTTTTTACAATATATACAATTGAGTAATTACACTATATACAAATCTTTCAACTGACAGTCATCCAACTTATACCGCCTTCTCAGGTTTAGGAATAAATTATCATATCCCTATCAGTTAAATGATTTAGAGTGAGTATTTAACGCCTGCTCTTTTAAGGCAATGGTTGATAAATTGAAAGGGAATTAGATTATTTTTGAGAATTTTGATAAGGATCAAAATTTCGCATTGTAAATCTATTGTATCTGTGCATATAGTTTTAATTCGTTGTTTTTGATTAATTATAGTATTGTTAATTACTTTTTTGGATATGTTGGAGTTCCAATTTATTAATTTGTTAGTATTGAAATTGAAGTTTCTTGTTTTGTCAAAAAGTAAAATTTTTTTGTAGTTAATGATTTGAAGATCTAGAAAGTCTATGCTATTTTGTGAATTATTAGTTTTATTAAGTTTAAGACAATTCGTATAAATGTCGGAGTTTTCAATTTTACCAAAATTATTAATTGTAATAAGGTCATCAATAAATCTGTAGGTGTGTTTGTAGTAATTTAACTCTTGTGGTTGTAGATTTTTTTGGAAGTTAAATTCTTTGACAAATAAAAAGATATTACAGATCGAGGTGCTGGAATGTAAGCCCATTGGCAATCCTCTGACTTGTTTAAAAAGTTGATTTTGAAACTTGATGTAGTTATGAAAAAGTGTGCATTTTAGGTAGGTTTTCCATTTGTCAAGAGTCATGATATTGAGTATATTAGGGAAAAGTTTTGGTAGATCAAGTAGACTGGTATAGATTTCTTCTAGAGGAAGTGAGGTATATAAGTTTTCAAAATCATAGCAGTTAATGTTTTGGATGTTAATGGTATGAATGGTATTAATGACAGGAGTGTTATTATGAATGATCCAGCAATAGTTATGATTAGTGTTACAATCATTGAAAATAAATTTACAGATTTTATTAAGTTGAATTGAAAAATAATAGTCTATATTTTTCTTGTAATTATTAGTTCCATTAGCTATAAATCTAAATTTTAATGGTGTTTTATGGAATTTGGGAATCGCATAAAGATTAGTAAATCTGTTGTAGTTTGCATTGAAAGTAATATTGAGTTTCTTATGAAAAGTTTTAATCCTGTTTATTATAGATGTTTCTGTAAGGTTGGCTGATTGATAAGTAGTTGCGTTGAGAAGTTCTTTATGAATAATCTCAGTGTAGAATTGTTTTCATATAATGCTAAAGTTATTAGTTGCTTTATCTATTTTTGTAATAGTAAAAAGCTGTTTTAATTTACTAATATCAGATGTAAGTTGCGACCAGTTCAGTGTACTTTTAAATTTGAGGTGACTGATTTCTGTGGATATGCGTTGAAGAATTTTAGCTTTCCATTTTAAGAAAGTATCTATGGGAAAATTCAGTTGATAGCTTGCTTTAACTATAAATTCGTTGATGTTGTTTTCGAAAGTCTTGTAACAGTAATTTGTAGTCATGTTTCTGACTGGTCTAAATTTTGTACCATAACTCATTAGTGTTTTTAGTTGATGGTTTTGTATGATATTCAGGTTGCCAGTAATTATGTGCTGGTGATGAGAATCTACGTAATTGCTGTAAATTGGTGTCTTACAATGTCATTCTGCAGTTTCATCTATTTCATGGTGGTTAGTAAGCAAGTTGCTTAAGGTCCTTTGATATTTAAATGCAATCATTGGTATAGTGTCAACTGCGGGGAAGTAATCTTTACAATCTCTGATGATTCTTGAGAAATGAATATTGTCAAACTGCGGATGCAGAAAATTGACTTTAAAATAAATTTTGCGTTGAGTGAGACTATTAGAGAGTCTGAAAAGACTAAAATCAAGAATCATGTCTTTAATGATTTGTATGTCGTCGTAGCTTTCTTGAATGAATTTTTTTAGTTTGATAAGGAATTTATTAGTACAGGAGTGTAACCAGTTGAGAAGTTTCTTGGGAAAGCAGTCTGAGTCAAAAAAACATTTCAATTGTTTTTTCAATGCAAGTGTATCCAAAGTGGATAAAAATCTCGCATTATTTTTTATTTTGCTTCCTCTTTTTCCTCTCTGCGTTTTGATGCTGTAGAGTTTAAATTGGCTGAAAATAGACTTCTTAGAAGTATCTCTATGACTATGTATATAAGTGTTAAGTCCATATGGATAAAGTGAACGTTGTTTTAGTATATAGAGAGATTCCTGAAAAATTCGTGTTATGTGATTGGGTATTATATCTAGTATCTGAAGTTGAATAGAGTTGAAGTCATGGTGTTTAAAGTGTTCTAATTCTGCTGTATTAAGTTGTGATGGTGTACTTATTTTAATGTTATTTTTTTGTGCGTTGAATTTTTTGATTTGAGCTCTATGGTTATTGATTTGAAAGTTAAGATTGTTTTTAGTCTGTCCTATATATTTAATATGTCAAGTACCGCATGTAATCATGTAAATACAGTTAAATGTTTTTCATAGAAATTGTTTTTTGGGTTTACCTGTAGCAGGCATGGCGTTAAATTTTCAAGTTTGTCATCTAGTGGAATGACATTTAGTGATTTCAATATGAGTTAAACCAGCAAGATATAAAAGTAAGGAGGCTGCTAACCTTCAATACAGTAAAGTTTTTGTATAAGAACTTTAAAACTTAAAAGGTTGGAGATAATATATAAAGTGGGTACATTAGGTAAGAGATAAATAGCGCTAATAGCTGCTATTTAGCATATCAAATGTTGTATGAACTTAAATCCATTTAGTGCGAATACAAGTTATTATTACTTGCGCAATTGCTGCAAAGTTAGTTAATAATAATTTATTTCCTAAACAGTATTGATTAATTGATTATATTATCTCCTAAGTTTAATTAAAGTAGAATTATTTTAAAAGTGTGCATCCATACTGGTAAGTTATATTTTGAAAGATGTTTTGAAGTAATTTGAAAGCAAAATGTTAATAATGTTTTAATGGGGACTGGAGTTAAATCATCACGAAGAATAATATTACAATTGTAAAAGTAAAAATTAAAACATGTAATTATTGTCATTGATCGGAAATTAGTTGACTTTTCAAGGGGAACAAACCAACTCCCGTTCAATGATCAATAATTGATAAAAATACGTAAATATGAAAGTGTTTCGTCTTTACTCGAGTTATAAGTTAAAGCCAAACCGGCAATTCTAGTCAGGCCAAATATTTCCGCGAATAGTTGTTACTCAAAGAACTTATTCTCATGAAGCATTTTAGTCAATTCAATTTGGAGTAAAAATCAATTACTGTAGAGAAATCCTGTAAAACTCGAGTAATCGTCCCCGACACTATCATCTTTATGTATTTGAGTACTATATTATTTGTAGAAATTAAACATTGGAAATTGTCATTATGAAATCGAAATCAAAGTAAAGTTGAAATAAACATAGAAGATTATAAAAAAGATAAATAATGCAAACTTTGTAAAAACAAATCAAAGAGAACATAAAAATAATATAAAAATAAAATAGAAAATAATATAAATAAGATCAGTGAATGTACATGAAGATATAAAGGCCAGAAAGGTATTAAGTAACTTACATTCTTTCTAGTGGGGGAGTTGGCAATGCGTTCTCTTCGTGTCTGACTCAGAAGTGTAGGGTGTCCGAAAATTCTTAACGGCAGTAGGGGCTTTGAATTATATCAGTCGGTAAGACTTGGGTGAAGAAATTTATGGTAGTGGATGGGACTTGGAATTCTTGTGGGATGTATTTTGTGGAGTTCTTATCTGAGAGAGACCGTCTGTTAAGATTTTTTTAAAAATACTAGTGAATGGAAATTAATTAATTTCTGGCTAATTGTCGTGTCGCAATGATTAAGAATTTAAGAAAGGAAAAAGGCATTTTCGCTGTCCAAGAGCTAGTAGACAGTCTAAAGGCAGGAAATAGGCCCATTTTTTTAGTAACAGTATATGTCTGAAGACAATTAGCTTTTTACAATATATACAATTGAGTAATTACACTATATACAAATCTTTCAACTGACAGTCATCCAACTTATACCGCCTTCTCAGGTTTAGGAATAAATTATCATATCCCTATCAGTTAAATGATTTAGAGTGAGTATTTAACGCCTGCTCTTTTAAGGCAATGGTTGATAAATTGAAAGGGAATTAGATTATTTTTGAGAATTTTGATAAGGATCAAAATTTCGCATTGTAAATCTATTGTATCTGTGCATATAGTTTTAATTCGTTGTTTTTGATTAATTATAGTATTGTTAATTACTTTTTTGGATATGTTGGAGTTCCAATTTATTAATTTGTTAGTATTGAAATTGAAGTTTCTTGTTTTGTCAAAAAGTAAAATTTTTTTGTAGTTAATGATTTGAAGATCTAGAAAGTCTATGCTATTTTGTGAATTATTAGTTTTATTAAGTTTAAGACAATTCGTATAAATGTCGGAGTTTTCAATTTTACCAAAATTATTAATTGTAATAAGGTCATCAATAAATCTGTAGGTGTGTTTGTAGTAATTTAACTCTTGTGGTTGTAGATTTTTTTGGAAGTTAAATTCTTTGACAAATAAAAAGATATTACAGATCGAGGTGCTGGAATGTAAGCCCATTGGCAATCCTCTGACTTGTTTAAAAAGTTGATTTTGAAACTTGATGTAGTTATGAAAAAGTGTGCATTTTAGGTAGGTTTTCCATTTGTCAAGAGTCATGATATTGAGTATATTAGGGAAAAGTTTTGGTAGATCAAGTAGACTGGTATAGATTTCTTCTAGAGGAAGTGAGGTATATAAGTTTTCAAAATCATAGCAGTTAATGTTTTGGATGTTAATGGTATGAATGGTATTAATGACAGGAGTGTTATTATGAATGATCCAGCAATAGTTATGATTAGTGTTACAATCATTGAAAATAAATTTACAGATTTTATTAAGTTGAATTGAAAAATAATAGTCTATATTTTTCTTGTAATTATTAGTTCCATTAGCTATAAATCTAAATTTTAATGGTGTTTTATGGAATTTGGGAATCGCATAAAGATTAGTAAATCTGTTGTAGTTTGCATTGAAAGTAATATTGAGTTTCTTATGAAAAGTTTTAATCCTGTTTATTATAGATGTTTCTGTAAGGTTGGCTGATTGATAAGTAGTTGCGTTGAGAAGTTCTTTATGAATAATCTCAGTGTAGAATTGTTTTCATATAATGCTAAAGTTATTAGTTGCTTTATCTATTTTTGTAATAGTAAAAAGCTGTTTTAATTTACTAATATCAGATGTAAGTTGCGACCAGTTCAGTGTACTTTTAAATTTGAGGTGACTGATTTCTGTGGATATGCGTTGAAGAATTTTAGCTTTCCATTTTAAGAAAGTATCTATGGGAAAATTCAGTTGATAGCTTGCTTTAACTATAAATTCGTTGATGTTGTTTTCGAAAGTCTTGTAACAGTAATTTGTAGTCATGTTTCTGACTGGTCTAAATTTTGTACCATAACTCATTAGTGTTTTTAGTTGATGGTTTTGTATGATATTCAGGTTGCCAGTAATTATGTGCTGGTGATGAGAATCTACGTAATTGCTGTAAATTGGTGTCTTACAATGTCATTCTGCAGTTTCATCTATTTCATGGTGGTTAGTAAGCAAGTTGCTTAAGGTCCTTTGATATTTAAATGCAATCATTGGTATAGTGTCAACTGCGGGGAAGTAATCTTTACAATCTCTGATGATTCTTGAGAAATGAATATTGTCAAACTGCGGATGCAGAAAATTGACTTTAAAATAAATTTTGCGTTGAGTGAGACTATTAGAGAGTCTGAAAAGACTAAAATCAAGAATCATGTCTTTAATGATTTGTATGTCGTCGTAGCTTTCTTGAATGAATTTTTTTAGTTTGATAAGGAATTTATTAGTACAGGAGTGTAACCAGTTGAGAAGTTTCTTGGGAAAGCAGTCTGAGTCAAAAAAACATTTCAATTGTTTTTTCAATGCAAGTGTATCCAAAGTGGATAAAAATCTCGCATTATTTTTTATTTTGCTTCCTCTTTTTCCTCTCTGCGTTTTGATGCTGTAGAGTTTAAATTGGCTGAAAATAGACTTCTTAGAAGTATCTCTATGACTATGTATATAAGTGTTAAGTCCATATGGATAAAGTGAACGTTGTTTTAGTATATAGAGAGATTCCTGAAAAATTCGTGTTATGTGATTGGGTATTATATCTAGTATCTGAAGTTGAATAGAGTTGAAGTCATGGTGTTTAAAGTGTTCTAATTCTGCTGTATTAAGTTGTGATGGTGTACTTATTTTAATGTTATTTTTTTGTGCGTTGAATTTTTTGATTTGAGCTCTATGGTTATTGATTTGAAAGTTAAGATTGTTTTTAGTCTGTCCTATATATTTAATATGTCAAGTACCGCATGTAATCATGTAAATACAGTTAAATGTTTTTCATAGAAATTGTTTTTTGGGTTTACCTGTAGCAGGCATGGCGTTAAATTTTCAAGTTTGTCATCTAGTGGAATGACATTTAGTGATTTCAATATGAGTTAAACCAGCAAGATATAAAAGTAAGGAGGCTGCTAACCTTCAATACAGTAAAGTTTTTGTATAAGAACTTTAAAACTTAAAAGGTTGGAGATAATATATAAAGTGGGTACATTAGGTAAGAGATAAATAGCGCTAATAGCTGCTATTTAGCATATCAAATGTTGTATGAACTTAAATCCATTTAGTGCGAATACAAGTTATTATTACTTGCGCAATTGCTGCAAAGTTAGTTAATAATAATTTATTTCCTAAACAGTATTGATTAATTGATTATATTATCTCCTAAGTTTAATTAAAGTAGAATTATTTTAAAAGTGTGCATCCATACTGGTAAGTTATATTTTGAAAGATGTTTTGAAGTAATTTGAAAGCAAAATGTTAATAATGTTTTAATGGGGACTGGAGTTAAATCATCACGAAGAATAATATTACAATTGTAAAAGTAAAAATTAAAACATGTAATTATTGTCATTGATCGGAAATTAGTTGACTTTTCAAGGGGAACAAACCAACTCCCGTTCAATGATCAATAATTGATAAAAATACGTAAATATGAAAGTGTTTCGTCTTTACTCGAGTTATAAGTTAAAGCCAAACCGGCAATTCTAGTCAGGCCAAATATTTCCGCGAATAGTTGTTACTCAAAGAACTTATTCTCATGAAGCATTTTAGTCAATTCAATTTGGAGTAAAAATCAATTACTGTAGAGAAATCCTGTAAAACTCGAGTAATCGTCCCCGACACTATCATCTTTATGTATTTGAGTACTATATTATTTGTAGAAATTAAACATTGGAAATTGTCATTATGAAATCGAAATCAAAGTAAAGTTGAAATAAACATAGAAGATTATAAAAAAGATAAATAATGCAAACTTTGTAAAAACAAATCAAAGAGAACATAAAAATAATATAAAAATAAAATAGAAAATAATATAAATAAGATCAGTGAATGTACATGAAGATATAAAGGCCAGAAAGGTATTAAGTAACTTACATTCTTTCTAGTGGGGGAGTTGGCAATGCGTTCTCTTCGTGTCTGACTCAGAAGTGTAGGGTGTCCGAAAATTCTTAACGGCAGTAGGGGCTTTGAATTATATCAGTCGGTAAGACTTGGGTGAAGAAATTTATGGTAGTGGATGGGACTTGGAATTCTTGTGGGATGTATTTTGTGGAGTTCTTATCTGAGAGAGACCGTCTGTTAAGATTTTTTTAAAAATACTAGTGAATGGAAATTAATTAATTTCTGGCTAATTGTCGTGTCGCAATGATTAAGAATTTAAGAAAGGAAAAAGGCATTTTCGCTGTCCAAGAGCTAGTAGACAGTCTAAAGGCAGGAAATAGGCCCATTTTTTTAGTAACAGTATATGTCTGAAGACAATTAGCTTTTTACAATATATACAATTGAGTAATTACACTATATACAAATCTTTCAACTGACAGTCATCCAACTTATACCGCCTTCTCAGGTTTAGGAATAAATTATCATATCCCTATCAGTTAAATGATTTAGAGTGAGTATTTAACGCCTGCTCTTTTAAGGCAATGGTTGATAAATTGAAAGGGAATTAGATTATTTTTGAGAATTTTGATAAGGATCAAAATTTCGCATTGTAAATCTATTGTATCTGTGCATATAGTTTTAATTCGTTGTTTTTGATTAATTATAGTATTGTTAATTACTTTTTTGGATATGTTGGAGTTCCAATTTATTAATTTGTTAGTATTGAAATTGAAGTTTCTTGTTTTGTCAAAAAGTAAAATTTTTTTGTAGTTAATGATTTGAAGATCTAGAAAGTCTATGCTATTTTGTGAATTATTAGTTTTATTAAGTTTAAGACAATTCGGATAAATGTCGGAGTTTTCAATTTTACCAAAATTATTAATTGTAATAAGGTCATCAATAAATCTGTAGGTGTGTTTGTAGTAATTTAACTCTTGTGGTTGTAGATTTTTTTGGAAGTTAAATTCTTTGACAAATAAAAAGATATTACAGATCGAGGTGCTGGAATGTAAGCCCATTGGCAATCCTCTGACTTGTTTAAAAAGTTGATTTTGAAACTTGATGTAGTTATGAAAAAGTGTGCATTTTAGGTAGGTTTTCCATTTGTCAAGAGTCATGATATTGAGTATATTAGGGAAAAGTTTTGGTAGATCAAGTAGACTGGTATAGATTTCTTCTAGAGGAAGTGAGGTATATAAGTTTTCAAAATCATAGCAGTTAATGTTTTGGATGTTAATGGTATGAATGGTATTAATGACAGGAGTGTTATTATGAATGATCCAGCAATAGTTATGATTAGTGTTACAATCATTGAAAATAAATTTACAGATTTTATTAAGTTGAATTGAAAAATAATAGTCTATATTTTTCTTGTAATTATTAGTTCCATTAGCTATAAATCTAAATTTTAATGGTGTTTTATGGAATTTGGGAATCGCATAAAGATTAGTAAATCTGTTGTAGTTTGCATTGAAAGTAATATTGAGTTTCTTATGAAAAGTTTTAATCCTGTTTATTATAGATGTTTCTGTAAGGTTGGCTGATTGATAAGTAGTTGCGTTGAGAAGTTCTTTATGAATAATCTCAGTGTAGAATTGTTTTCATATAATGCTAAAGTTATTAGTTGCTTTATCTATTTTTGTAATAGTAAAAAGCTGTTTTAATTTACTAATATCAGATGTAAGTTGCGACCAGTTCAGTGTACTTTTAAATTTGAGGTGACTGATTTCTGTGGATATGCGTTGAAGAATTTTAGCTTTCCATTTTAAGAAAGTATCTATGGGAAAATTCAGTTGATAGCTTGCTTTAACTATAAATTCGTTGATGTTGTTTTCGAAAGTCTTGTAACAGTAATTTGTAGTCATGTTTCTGACTGGTCTAAATTTTGTACCATAACTCATTAGTGTTTTTAGTTGATGGTTTTGTATGATATTCAGGTTGCCAGTAATTATGTGCTGGTGATGAGAATCTACGTAATTGCTGTAAATTGGTGTCTTACAATGTCATTCTGCAGTTTCATCTATTTCATGGTGGTTAGTAAGCAAGTTGCTTAAGGTCCTTTGATATTTAAATGCAATCATTGGTATAGTGTCAACTGCGGGGAAGTAATCTTTACAATCTCTGATGATTCTTGAGAAATGAATATTGTCAAACTGCGGATGCAGAAAATTGACTTTAAAATAAATTTTGCGTTGAGTGAGACTATTAGAGAGTCTGAAAAGACTAAAATCAAGAATCATGTCTTTAATGATTTGTATGTCGTCGTAGCTTTCTTGAATGAATTTTTTTAGTTTGATAAGGAATTTATTAGTACAGGAGTGTAACCAGTTGAGAAGTTTCTTGGGAAAGCAGTCTGAGTCAAAAAAACATTTCAATTGTTTTTTCAATGCAAGTGTATCCAAAGTGGATAAAAATCTCGCATTATTTTTTATTTTGCTTCCTCTTTTTCCTCTCTGCGTTTTGATGCTGTAGAGTTTAAATTGGCTGAAAATAGACTTCTTAGAAGTATCTCTATGACTATGTATATAAGTGTTAAGTCCATATGGATAAAGTGAACGTTGTTTTAGTATATAGAGAGATTCCTGAAAAATTCGTGTTATGTGATTGGGTATTATATCTAGTATCTGAAGTTGAATAGAGTTGAAGTCATGGTGTTTAAAGTGTTCTAATTCTGCTGTATTAAGTTGTGATGGTGTACTTATTTTAATGTTATTTTTTTGTGCGTTGAATTTTTTGATTTGAGCTCTATGGTTATTGATTTGAAAGTTAAGATTGTTTTTAGTCTGTCCTATATATTTAATATGTCAAGTACCGCATGTAATCATGTAAATACAGTTAAATGTTTTTCATAGAAATTGTTTTTTGGGTTTACCTGTAGCAGGCATGGCGTTAAATTTTCAAGTTTGTCATCTAGTGGAATGACATTTAGTGATTTCAATATGAGTTAAACCAGCAAGATATAAAAGTAAGGAGGCTGCTAACCTTCAATACAGTAAAGTTTTTGTATAAGAACTTTAAAACTTAAAAGGTTGGAGATAATATATAAAGTGGGTACATTAGGTAAGAGATAAATAGCGCTAATAGCTGCTATTTAGCATATCAAATGTTGTATGAACTTAAATCCATTTAGTGCGAATACAAGTTATTATTACTTGCGCAATTGCTGCAAAGTTAGTTAATAATAATTTATTTCCTAAACAGTATTGATTAATTGATTATATTATCTCCTAAGTTTAATTAAAGTAGAATTATTTTAAAAGTGTGCATCCATACTGGTAAGTTATATTTTGAAAGATGTTTTGAAGTAATTTGAAAGCAAAATGTTAATAATGTTTTAATGGGGACTGGAGTTAAATCATCACGAAGAATAATATTACAATTGTAAAAGTAAAAATTAAAACATGTAATTATTGTCATTGATCGGAAATTAGTTGACTTTTCAAGGGGAACAAACCAACTCCCGTTCAATGATCAATAATTGATAAAAATACGTAAATATGAAAGTGTTTCGTCTTTACTCGAGTTATAAGTTAAAGCCAAACCGGCAATTCTAGTCAGGCCAAATATTTCCGCGAATAGTTGTTACTCAAAGAACTTATTCTCATGAAGCATTTTAGTCAATTCAATTTGGAGTAAAAATCAATTACTGTAGAGAAATCCTGTAAAACTCGAGTAATCGTCCCCGACACTATCATCTTTATGTATTTGAGTACTATATTATTTGTAGAAATTAAACATTGGAAATTGTCATTATGAAATCGAAATCAAAGTAAAGTTGAAATAAACATAGAAGATTATAAAAAAGATAAATAATGCAAACTTTGTAAAAACAAATCAAAGAGAACATAAAAATAATATAAAAATAAAATAGAAAATAATATAAATAAGATCAGTGAATGTACATGAAGATATAAAGGCCAGAAAGGTATTAAGTAACTTACATTCTTTCTAGTGGGGGAGTTGGCAATGCGTTCTCTTCGTGTCTGACTCAGAAGTGTAGGGTGTCCGAAAATTCTTAACGGCAGTAGGGGCTTTGAATTATATCAGTCGGTAAGACTTGGGTGAAGAAATTTATGGTAGTGGATGGGACTTGGAATTCTTGAGGGATGTACTTTGTGGAGTTCTTATCTGAGAGAGACCGTCTGTTAAGATTTTTTTAAAAATACTAGTGAATGGAAATTAATTAATTTCTGGCTAATTGTCGTGTCGCAATGATTAAGAATTTAAGAAAGGAAAAAGGCATTTTCGCTGTCCAAGAGCTAGTAGACAGTCTAAAGGCAGGAAATAGGCCCATTTTTTTAGTAACAGTATATGTCTGAAGACAATTAGCTTTTTACAATATATACAATTGAGTAATTACACTATATACAAATCTTTCAACTGACAGTCATCCAACTTATACCGCCTTCTCAGGTTTAGGAATAAATTATCATATCCCTATCAGTTAAATGATTTAGAGTGAGTATTTAACGCCTGCTCTTTTAAGGCAATGGTTGATAAATTGAAAGGGAATTAGATTATTTTTGAGAATTTTGATAAGGATCAAAATTTCGCGTTGTAAATCTATTGTATCTGTGCATATAGTTTTAATTCGTTGTATTTGATTAATTATAGTATTGTTAATTACTTTTTTGGATATGTTGGAGTTCCAATTTATTAATTTGTTAGTATTGAAATTGAAGTTTCTTGTTTTGTCAAAAAGTAAAATTTTTTTGTAGTTAATGATTTGAAGATCTAGAAAGTCTATGCTATTTTGTGAATTATTAGTTTTATTAAGTTTAAGACAATTCGGATAAATGTCGGAGTTTTCAATTTTACCAAAATTATTAATTGTAATAAGGTCATCAATAAATCTGTAGGTGTGTTTGTAGTAATTTAACTCTTGTGGTTGTAGATTTTTTTGGAAGTTAAATTCTTTGACAAATAAAAAGATATTACAGATCGAGGTGCTGGAATGTAAGCCCATTGGCAATCCTCTGACTTGTTTAAAAAGTTGATTTTGAAACTTGATGTAGTTATGAAAAAGTGTGCATTTTAGGTAGGTTTTCCATTTGTCAAGAGTCATGATATTGAGTATATTAGGGAAAAGTTTTGGTAGATCAAGTAGACTGGTATAGATTTCTTCTAGAGGAAGTGAGGTATATAAGTTTTCAAAATCATAGCAGTTAATGTTTTGGATGTTAATGGTATGAATGGTATTAATGACAGGAGTGTTATTATGAATGATCCAGCAATAGTTATGATTAGTGTTACAATCATTGAAAATAAATTTACAGATTTTATTAAGTTGAATTGAAAAATAATAGTCTATATTTTTCTTGTAATTATTAGTTCCATTAGCTATAAATCTAAATTTTAATGGTGTTTTATGGAATTTGGGAATCGCATAAAGATTAGTAAATCTGTTGTAGTTTGCATTGAAAGTAATATTGAGTTTCTTATGAAAAGTTTTAATCCTGTTTATTATAGATGTTTCTGTAAGGTTGGCTGATTGATAAGTAGTTGCGTTGAGAAGTTCTTTATGAATAATCTCAGTGTAGAATTGTTTTCATATAATGCTAAAGTTATTAGTTGCTTTATCTATTTTTGTAATAGTAAAAAGCTGTTTTAATTTACTAATATCAGATGTAAGTTGCGACCAGTTCAGTGTACTTTTAAATTTGAGGTGACTGATTTCTGTGGATATGTGTTGAAGAATTTTAGCTTTCCATTTTAAGAAAGTATCTATGGGAAAATTCAGTTGATAGCTTGCTTTAACTATAAATTCGTTGATGTTGTTTTCGAAAGTCTTGTAACAGTAATTTGTAGTCATGTTTCTGACTGGTCTAAATTTTGTACCATAACTCATTAGTGTTTTTAGTTGATGGTTTTGTATGATATTCAGGTTGCCAGTAATTATGTGCTGGTGATGAGAATCTACGTAATTGCTGTAAATTGGTGTCTTACAATGTCATTCTGCAGTTTCATCTATTTCATGGTGGTTAGTAAGCAAGTTGCTTAAGGTCCTTTGATATTTAAATGCAATCATTGGTATAGTGTCAACTGCGGGGAAGTAATCTTTACAATCTCTGATGATTCTTGAGAAATGAATATTGTCAAACTGCGGATGCAGAAAATTGACTTTAAAATAAATTTTGCGTTGAGTGAGACTATTAGAGAGTCTGAAAAGACTAAAATCAAGAATCATGTCTTTAATGATTTGTATGTCGTCGTAGCTTTCTTGAATGAATTTTTTTAGTTTGATAAGGAATTTATTAGTACAGGAGTGTAACCAGTTGAGAAGTTTCTTGGGAAAGCAGTCTGAGTCAAAAAAACATTTCAATTGTTTTTTCAATGCAAGTGTATCCAAAGTGGATAAAAATCTCGCATTATTTTTTATTTTGCTTCCTCTTTTTCCTCTCTGCGTTTTGATGCTGTAGAGTTTAAATTGGCTGAAAATAGACTTCTCAGAAGTATCTCTATGACTATGTATATAAGTGTTAAGTCCATATGGATAAAGTGAACGTTGTTTTAGTATATAGAGAGATTCCTGAAAAATTCGTGTTTTGTGATTGGGTATTATATCTAGTATCTGAAGTTGAATAGAGTTGAAGTCATGGTGTTTAAAGTGTTCTAATTCTGCTGTATTAAGTTGTGATGGTGTACTTATTTTAATGTTATTTTTTTGTGCGTTGAATTTTTTGATTTGAGCTCTATGGTTATTGATTCGAAAGTTAAGATTGTTTTTAGTCTGTCCTATATATTTAATATGTCAAGTACCGCATGTAATCATGTAAATACAGTTAAATGTTTTTCATAGAAATTGTTTTTTGGGTTTACCTGTAGCAGGCATGGCGTTAAATTTTCAAGTTTGTCATCTAGTGGAATGACATTTAGTGATTTCAATATGAGTTAAACCAGCAAGATATAAAAGTAAGGAGGCTGCTAACCTTCAATACAGTAAAGTTTTTGTATAAGAACTTTAAAACTTAAAAGGTTGGAGATAATATATAAAGTGGGTACATTAGGTAAGAGATAAATAGCGCTAATAGCTGCTATTTAGCATATCAAATGTTGTATGAACTTAAATCCATTTAGTGCGAATACAAGTTATTATTACTTGCGCAATTGCTGCAAAGTTAGTTAATAATAATTTATTTCCTAAACAGTATTGATTAATTGATTATATTATCTCCTAAGTTTAATTAAAGTAGAATTATTTTAAAAGTGTGCATCCATACTGGTAAGTTATATTTTGAAAGATGTTTTGAAGTAATTTGAAAGCAAAATGTTAATAATGTTTTAATGGGGACTGGAGTTAAATCATCACGAAGAATAATATTACAATTGTAAAAGTAAAAATTAAAACATGTAATTATTGTCATTGATCGGAAATTAGTTGACTTTTCAAGGGGAACAAACCAACTCCCGTTCAATGATCAATAATTGATAAAAATACGTAAATATGAAAGTGTTTCGTCTTTACTCGAGTTATAAGTTAAAGCCAAACCGGCAATTCTAGTCAGGCCAAATATTTCCGCGAATAGTTGTTACTCAAAGAACTTATTCTCATGAAGCATTTTAGTCAATTCAATTTGGAGTAAAAATCAATTACTGTAGAGAAATCCTGTAAAACTCGAGTAATCGTCCCCGACACTATCATCTTTATGTATTTGAGTACTATATTATTTGTAGAAATTAAACATTGGAAATTGTTATTATGAAATCGAAATCAAAGTAAAGTTGAAATAAACATAGAAGATTATAAAAAAGATAAATAATGCAAACTTTGTAAAAACAAATCAAAGAGAACATAAAAATAATATAAAAATAAAATAGAAAATAATATAAATAAGATCAGTGAATGTACATGAAGATATAAAGGCCAGAAAGGTATTAAGTAACTTACATTCTTTCTAGTGGGGGAGTTGGCAATGCGTTCTCTTCGTGTCTGACTCAGAAGTGTAGGGTGTCCGAAAATTCTTAACGGCAGTAGGGGCTTTGAATTATATCAGTCGGTAAGACTTGGGTGAAGAAATTTATGGTAGTGGATGGGACTTGGAATTCTTGAGGGATGTATTTTGTGGAGTTCTTATCTGAGAGAGACCGTCTGTTAAGATTTTTTTAAAAATACTAGTGAATGGAAATTAATTAATTTCTGGCTAATTGTCGTGTCGCAATGATTAAGAATTTAAGAAAGGAAAAAGGCATTTTCGCTGTCCAAGAGCTAGTAGACAGTCTAAAGGCAGGAAATAGGCCCATTTTTTTAGTAACAGTATATGTCTGAAGACAATTAGCTTTTTACAATATATACAATTGAGTAATTACACTATATACAAATCTTTCAACTGACAGTCATCCAACTTATACCGCCTTCTCAGGTTTAGGAATAAATTATCATATCCCTATCAGTTAAATGATTTAGAGTGAGTATTTAACGCCTGCTCTTTTAAGGCAATGGTTGATAAATTGAAAGGGAATTAGATTATTTTTGAGAATTTTGATAAGGATCAAAATTTCGCGTTGTAAATCTATTGTATCTGTGCATATAGTTTTAATTCATTGTATTTGATTAATTATAGTATTGTTAATTACTTTTTTGGATATGTTGGAGTTCCAATTTATTAATTTGTTAGTATTGAAATTGAAGTTTCTTGTTTTGTCAAAAAGTAAAATTTTTTTGTAGTTAATGATTTGAAGATCTAGAAAGTCTATGCTATTTTGTGAATTATTAGTTTTATTAAGTTTAAGACAATTCGGATAAATGTCGGAGTTTTCAATTTTACCAAAATTATTAATTGTAATAAGGTCATCAATAAATCTGTAGGTGTGTTTGTAGTAATTTAACTCTTGTGGTTGTAGATTTTTTTGGAAGTTAAATTCTTTGACAAATAAAAAGATATTACAGATCGAGGTGCTGGAATGTGAGCCCATTGGCAATCCTCTGACTTGTTTAAAAAGTTGATTTTGAAACTTGATGTAGTTATGAAAAAGTGTGCATTTTAGGTAGGTTTTCCATTTGTCAAGAGTCATGATATTGAGTATATTAGGGAAAAGTTTTGGTAGATCAAGTAGACTGGTATAGATTTCTTCTAGAGGAAGTGAGGTATATAAGTTTTCAAAATCATAGCAGTTAATGTTTTGGATGTTAATGGTATTAATGACAGGAGTGTTATTATGAATGATCCAGCAATAGTTATGATTAGTGTTACAATCATTGAAAATAAATTTACAGATTTTATTAAGTTGAATTGAAAAATAATAGTCTATATTTTTCTTGTAATTATTAGTTCCATTAGCTATAAATCTAAATTTTAATGGTGTTTTATGGAATTTGGGAATCGCATAAAGATTAGTAAATATGTTGTAGTTTGCATTGAAAGTAATATTGAGTTTCTTATGAAAAGTTTTAATCCTGTTTATTATAGATGTTTCTGTAAGGTTGGCTGATTGATAAGTAGTTGCGTTGAGAAGTTCTTTATGAATAATCTCAGTGTAGAATTGTTTTCATATAATGCTAAAGTTATTAGTTGCTTTATCTATTTTTGTAATAGTAAAAAGCTGTTTTAATTTACTAATATCAGATGTAAGTTGCGACCAGTTCAGTGTACTTTTAAATTTGAGGTGACTGATTTCTGTGGATATGCGTTGAAGAATTTTAGCTTTCCATTTTAAGAAAGTATCTATGGGAAAATTCAGTTGATAGCTTGCTTTAACTATAAATTCGTTGATGTTGTTTTCGAAAGTCTTGTAACAGTAATTTGTAGTCATGTTTCTGACTGGTCTAAATTTTGTACCATAACTCATTAGTGTTTTTAGTTGATGGTTTTGTATGATAATAAGGTTGCCAGTAATTATGTGCTGGTGATGAGAATCTACGTAATTGCTGTAAATTGGTGTCTTACAATGTCATTCTGCAGTTTCATCTATTTCATGGTGGTTAGTAAGCAAGTTGCTTAAGGTCCTTTGATATTTAAATGCAATCATTGGTATAGTGTCAACTGCGGGGAAGTAATCTTTACAATCTCTGATGATTCTTGAGAAATGAATATTGTCAAACTGCGGATGCAGAAAATTGACTTTAAAGTAAATTTTGCGTTGAGTGAGACTATTAGAGAGTCTGAAAAGACTAAAATCAAGAATCATGTCTTTAATGATTTGTATGTCGTCGTAGCTTTCTTGAATGAATTTTTTTAGTTTGATAAGGAATTTATTAGTACAGGAGTGTAACCAGTTGAGAAGTTTCTTGGGAAAGCAGTCTGAGTCAAAAAAACATTTCAATTGTTTTTTCAATGCAAGTGTATCCAAAGTGGATAAAAATCTCGCATTATTTTTTATTTTGCTTCCTCTTTTTCCTCTCTGCGTTTTGATGCTGTAGAGTTTAAATTGGCTGAAAATAGACTTCTTAGAAGTATCTCTATGACTATGTGTATAAGTGTTAAGTCCATATGGATAAAGTGAACGTTGTTTTAGTATATAGAGAGATTCCTGAAAAATTCGTGTTTTGTGATTGGGTATTATATCTAGTATCTGAAGTTATACATAGTATATAATATGTATATAGTGTATATACTATACGTATATAGTATATAGTATGTACATAGACCTTTGTGTTATTTTTGGTGTTGGCGATAATTTTCAAAATCGCGCCAAGCCTGCACCGTATACTAGGATTTTACCGAGAGAAGTGTGTAATGTCAAGGTAATGTAAGAATTGCATGATATGTTTAAAAAAAAAGTAAATCACATTTGTCTTCAGACCTTTGGTCATTTTTTGCACTATTTTTTTTAAGTACACAGCAATCTGTTTTGCTAAAAAAATAAATAAATAAAATCTGAAGGATTTCAGATTTTACATTACACCCAAAAAGGTGTTTTTTAACATTTTATGTGCTACCTTTATTTATTAAATATCATGTTCTTCACATTTAAACCATAAAATTCAATTCAACAGCAATATTGCAAAATAATTTTAAAATGAGCATATCTTTAGAATTTCCAATACACAATCTCACACGTTGGAGATAAAAATGCTTTTTTTCCCATACAGTGTTACCATTGCTTGCTTTGAAATCATTCAGTTTGTTAATCAAAAATTCATTAAAGTTTTACAAAATATGAAATTGATAATAAACAAATTCGAAATTCGGGCTTCCAGATGCCCATATTCAGTGGAAGATTACATTATTCAAAATTTGATGGCTCTAGGTTCCGTTGTTTTATCACAATGCAAGAAACATACATACATTTATGCAGATTCTTCATTATTTAATTTCTTTAAATATAACAAAGGTCTCTAATATTTGGTGGCAACAATTTAAAAAGTGAACCAACATTTATAGTGAACCAATGCAAAATGCCAAAACGAAATAAATATCACTTCTGGACTAATGCCCTTTGGGCTAAAAATGTAGGGAATCTCAGAGATTTGGCTTCAGACAAAAATCAGCAATTCTGTTGATCTACCAAATGCGTTTTCTCATAATTTTCTTCAGAGATTTTGCAGCAAAATTATGTAGTCCTCCAGAAATTTTATTGCAATTTCTTACATTCCTGGTGAATTCCACAAACGAAATTTTGGCTAATCTTTGGAATATGGTAACAGGTAGTTTGGCGACATTTTGGTAAGGCGATAAAGGTTACTAGGTAGGACTTTAGCAATAATCTGAGAAGTACACAGTTCGAATCACAGAGTATTTTGCCTCAGAGAAATGAGAGATTATGAGACATGTCATGTGACATTTTCCGGAAAATTCCGATCGTGATTTTAGCTAATAAGCACTTAGAAACAATTTCGCTGCTAAAGTGCAGAATCGCCCACTTATTTGTTTGGTGCATTTTACAAGAGTAAGAACTTCTTTGACTTTATTAAGTGAAAATAGGTCAATGTGTACATGGATAAAGCGTGTGCATAATGCCATTTTTGTGCAATTCTGGAATTTTTTTTAAGTGAAAATAGGTCGACGTGTACATGGATACCACGTATGTGCAATTCTTAAAAACGCACGAAGCAGTGGACGATTCTGCACTTTCTCCCAATTTCGCACCTAATCTTCGTCATGATTAAGCACTTTTGTTCCATAAAAGTTCTAGCATAAGCGTAATTCGGCTAGCAGATTGTTGGAAAAAATGTTGCGTAAAAAAAAAAAAAAAATCCTTTACTTCTTGAAAACAAAATGGGACCCCCCCCCCCCCCCCGCCCTGGAAAAAAACAAAAAACTAGCAGGTTGCTGTAGCAGGGTTGGTCGCCAAAAAATCGCCAAGTTACCATAATCTGAAGATTCACCGAAATTTTTAAATTCATTTGAGGGCAAAATATGATATAAAAATCATTGGAACTTTGAATGCAGCAGAAAAGATATACACAAAAATGGCAACATTACTCGACTGAAGGATTGTTTGAAGAATGGTTGTGCTCCTCATTGTCAGAATTTGGCACAAAGATTATATTTAAAGAAAATAAGAAACTCAAATTTTAATGCCACTCGGTGGATTAAGAGGTTATGACAAATTAGTGAAGTTAGAATTTCATCTTATCTAGTCTTTATCTTACATGTATTTAATTTATTCTTTCATATGCATTTAATTATTATATATTCATTATCTTATTTCTATTCCATATATTTAATTACCGTATTCATTTACATATATTAACAAAACATTCTGTGTATTTAATTATTATCTTATTTGTTACATATATTATTCTTTATCTTATTTTTTTTACGTGTATTTAAATAGTACCTTATTATTTTGCATATATTATTCCTTATTATTTTCACATTATCTTCATCTTCTTCATTTACATATATCTAGTTATTACTTGTTCAGTACTATTCCGTTTTGAGGACCGTAAAAAAATTGCAGCGAAAATGTATGCGCAAAAGCACCAAATCTAGCAAATGCGCACATTTAAACAGCGCGCCTAATCTAGCGTATGCGCTGATTTCATATTGCGTGAGCTTATATAATTCTACATTTCTTAAGACGCCATTGAATTATTAGTTTAATTTTTAGATCCTTTTTTGATATCCTATGGATTTAACAATTTGGGAATTGCCCGTGACGAAAAGTCTGCAATAGAATTTTGAGTAAAGTGCAGAATCACCCACTGCTTGACGCATTTTAAAGAATTGCACATACTCGGTATCCATGTACACATCGACTTATTTTCACTTAAAATAAAAATCCCAGAATTGCACAAAAATGGCACTGCGCACACCCTTGACTTTATCTATGTACACATCAACCTATTTTCACTTAAAAAGTAAAAGAAAATTGACAAAAATCCAATTGTTTTTACCCTTGTAAAAAGCAGCAAACAAATAAGTGGGCGATTCTGCACTTTACCAAGAATTTTTTCATAGAAAAGGCATCATTCATTATACAAAATTATGTTTGAACAACCAACGAGATGAAATTATGCTTTAGCGATAACTCAGTAGCGAAATAGGGATGCAGGCATCCATTCAGTTATGTTTAGCAATTTTATATAAACTATAAAAATGATCTGAAATAGTTATTTACTCTTATGCTTCCATTCAGTAATGTTTAGCCTTTTTTATATAAATTATAATAATAAAAAAGTATTATATGAAATTAACATTTCATCTAAATTAAAACATCGTTCTTAAATACAGTCAAAAGTCTTTAATCCGGACTCGTCGGGAATTATATTTAAACCTGGTAAAATGGCATCCAGATATTCTAAAATTAAAAATCTGAAACCATAATTTATGAAATAAAGAGCAATTATGATCTAAAGAGTATCAAAATTTACAAAAACGAAAAAAAAAAAAAAAAAAAACTTAATATTCACTTGTTTACTTTATTAAACATTTCTTTCAATGCGCACATGCATAAAGCATACATTACGCATAGTCGAAATTAGAAAATTGCAACCAGAAAACTATTTGATGTGTATTCGTGATATTTATAATGACGAGGAATTTGATTTAAATCATATCAAAGAGAGTACATCGAGATGAAATACTACTACATCTAGTAAGGAATTATAAGCCGAATAAAATAAAAAATCTGCCTCGAAGATAAGGATAGTGCAGACACATCAACTTCCAGTTCATTGCGCACCACGACGTTCCCCCCCCCACACACACACACAGAGCAGCGTGAAATTGATAAACAGATTTCGGAATGGTTAGAGAAACAAATCACCTCTCTGTCACTTTCTTCATGCCTTTATCCATTTTTTGCAGCAATTCCACTTTTTGTTTAATGGACATCGAAACATGCTTTCGCTTTGTAGATCCTTTGGCAGCTCCTGAATTGGAAACTCTTTTGACATAATCGAAAGTTCAAGCTTACTTTTTATAAAATTGCTTTAACAGTCTGAAAAAAATAATGAGCCGGATCCAATTCGAAGATTAAAGAACAATGCAATCTGCAACATTAACAGAAATAGATAATTAGATAATTTTAGCTTAGCTTATACTGTCTGTTATACATTAAACGCACATGTGTAAACGTATTATGCGCAAGCATAAACACATATGTGCATGCGTAAAGGTATTATGCACATGCGTAAACATATATGCGCATGCGTAAACGAATTACTGCGTTTACGCATGCGCAGAAAGCTTGTAGCTTTGAGGTCCGGATTATGGACGTCCAGATTAAAGACTTTTGACTGTAGTTATTTACTATTACACTTCTTTTCTTGCGTTAGGGCTCCCACAATTATTTTTGGCAGCACTGCCATCAACAATAGTTTGGCAATTTTTTACGGCCGTCAAAACCGAATAGTACCACTTATTCGTTATCTTACTTTTGTTACATGCATTTAATTATTATATTCTTTTACATATATTTAATTATTGTCATATTTTACCCTATTTCTATCACATGCATTTAGTTATTATACATGTATTATTCCTTATTCTTTTACAAATATTTAATTATTATCATACTTTACCTTATTTTTATTACATGCATTCAATTATTACCTTATAAAAGAATAAGGTATAATACATGTAAAAGAACATGTATTATACCTTATTCTTTTACATAATCTTCATCTTATTCTTTTATGTATATTTAATTATTACCCATTCTTTATCTTCTGTTACATTCAAGTAATACCTTATTCTTTTACACATTATCTTTATCTTATTCTTTTATGTGCATTTAATTATTATCTATTCTTTATCTTATTTCTATTACATGCATTTAATTATTACCATATTCTTTTACATGTACAGTCAAATACCCAAAATCCGCCGACTCCTGAAATCCGCATTGCCTTTCAAAATGTAAACATTCAGTTTATAGGTTCCGGAAGCCACAACATTGAGTACGAAATATCGAATATCAAATTAAAAATACTTATAGAATATCGAATTAAAAATACTTATAGAATAATAATGAGTCATAACAGAAATACCCAAATTATTGACATAAAAAAGTTTTAAAAAATAAGATAAAAGTTTTTTTTCCTCTAATCTGCATCGAGGTAAAAAAGCAGACGATTCACTCAACTCTTCGAAAAAGTTCACGATTCATGTTGTATTTTCTGAGCTTTGTTATTTCATGAGATTGTGTAGTGCTGCCTTTTTTTTTATCCGGATATTTTGTGGATAAATTAAGAATATTTTAAATTTCAGCCCTTTTTAATACAATGACAGATAAGAAACGCACTCATGATTTTACTGCTTGCAACGTTGGAAAACGTAAACACATTGCATTGACAGTAATGCAAAAAGTGCAAATTCTGCAAAAGATGGAGGCAGGTGCTCGATTTATAACAGAATGGTATGGAATTGCAACACGATTGTGTATGTTATACGGAAAAATAAAGAAAAGCTGTTAAAATTTTAAAGCAACAGTAATTCTAACCCCGGAATCCGAAACCGGAAATCTTTGCATGAGGCGAAATCAGCAAACCTCGATGCTGTGTACATCGAATACAATGAATAATATAATCAATTTATATATGTAATAATAATTTAATGCATATAATAAATTATTGCAATAATGTATTTAATAATTTAATTAAATGTATCTAATATGCCTTATTTATTTTGTACTTTTAGTCCGAATATTATGCTTTATCTTTTCTGTCCTAAAATCCACACAACCTCTGGTCCCAAGCTTTGTGGATTTCTGGACTTTTACTGTATTACCTTATTATATATTATTTCTTATTCTTTTACACATTATTCTTTACTTGTATTTAATTATTATTTATTCTTTGTCTTTCTTGTATTTAATTTATTTTTTACATGCATTTAATTATCACCTATTTGTTATCTTATTTTTTACATGGATTTAATTATTACCTTTTACATGTATTTAATTATTACCTTTTACATGTATTTAATTATTACCTATTCTTTTTTTTTACATGTATTTACTTTATTTTAGCGATAAAAGCAACGCAACAAGAAATGGAATCTGCTGCAATACCTCCCGCATTAAGAGACTACTGCGTCGATAAATATTTAGTTTTTCTTGGATGTCGAAGGGAGCATTTTCCATTAGTATACAAATGCCACCATGAACTGCATGATTATCATACTTGTGAATACGAAGAGTAAGTATTTTGTGATGCATATTACAGTTTTCCATGTAAAGTTCCATCTGGTTAATTAGTCAAATATAGGAAAATAAAAGGAATCATCCTGTTAATGAACAATTATAACAAAGAAGGTACTTGCATGTAATAGGTAGGACCTCAGCAAGAAGTGGACAATTACCACTACATTCAGTAATTGACATATTTAATGTACACTGCCCCCCTGGAGGGGAAAACACTGCACGAAAAAAAAAAAGGACAGTTTCTATATCTCCCGTTTTATTGGGCCATTTGACAAAGTTCAAATTACATTTTTCATGTCTCGAAAGCACAATCATGAATGGATCATGAAGAGCGAAGATTGCTGACTGACTATCTAAAAAGATGCAAACTTCTCGGTCAACAAATTTCATAGCTGTTGTTATAGCCTGGTGCAATGCTACTGCTTCAGCTTGGAATACCGTAAGTTCAAGGTATCCTTTCCATGTTTCTAAGACTTTATCATAATAAGGAGAAATAAAAGCGCAGCCTGCCTCTTCGTTGATTTTATTTAACAATAGTATTACATCAATAACTAAAGTTCACTTCCTTTTACATAACACTAACTTGTACTTTTCCGTTTTGCCGGCGCAAACGGTAAAGTCGCCAATAATGGTACAACTGACGCCAAACGGAATATCTTCGCTGGTAACCTTTTACGCCTCAATTTCAAAACAAGTCGCAACGGTTTCTTATCAGATCGATTGTTTTTTTTTTTTTTTTTTTCAATACTGGCGTACAATTACATAGAATTTTTACAAGATAGTTAAATTTTATGCCCTAAGATGATTTGCGGTAATTAAGTCCATTAGAATGCAATCACACTGCTCACCCAAAAGCGAAAATATAGAAAAGGCAAAGTTAAGGGTTAAATTCATGAATTCTAATGAGAATGCATTCGCGAAGTAATGCACTGTGATTTTACATAATTTCCTAGTACGAATCAAAATAATTCTTTCAATTAAACTTCTATTGCATATTAAGATTTAACTTTAAATTAATATAGATAATTACTGAAAGAATTAGATTTTTGTGGCGTAGTTTACGTGAGATGAGATCACTTGGGGTTAAGTGATATGAACTGGCAAATCAGGATGTTGTACCATGAAAGCATAGTAAATTCTTAAATTAAAGTGTTTTTACAAAGTTTTAAACGACATTAAAATGTTTATACCTTCAAAATAAAAAATTCTTAGAACTAACATTTGTTAAACATCTTTTTATGTGTATACTGTGTGTTGTTGCCAGTAAAGTCTGCATGGCGAGATTTGCAGCTGCGAAACAGAAAAGAACCAATTAGAGCTTTTTATATAAAATTTCTGAAGATATGCATGAATTTATATATTGGCGTCTTTTGAAATTTGGCATCTTTGTTGAAAGCAATAATAACAACTAATGTGGTTTATGCACCTTGTTAAAACTATTTGATAGTAGGAATGATGTGGCTTTTTTCCCTCTCATGCACAATGTAAAAAGGGAAAAGAAAATAGGTTGCCATAAATTATGAAGTTTGCCAAGTGAACTATTCTTGGCACAAATTTAAAAAAAAAAAAATACGGAAGATAAATTTTTGAATTTCTTCGTAAATTTCGTACCAAATTTTACAAAATTAAATATTTAGGCATAATTTAAGTCACAGAATCGAAATATGGAAACAAAATGGGCATGTCATGTCAGAAAAAGTCCGATTGTGTGTCAAAATACCTACGTTAGAACAATATTAAATATAAATCTAATACATATCCTAAACCACGCTTTCAAGACATGAAAAACACAAGTTGAATTTCGTCAATCGGCCCAGTAGAATGGGAGATATAGAACAGTCGCCCTTTTTTTTTTGCTAAAATTTTGAGAGCTAATTTTTTTTAAATTACTTCTGCGATTTTTATAATACTTGGCATATTTACTTCAGGAAAAGTCAGATTTTGTGTCAAAATACATGTAATTGAACAAAGCTATATCTAATATATATCCTAAGTCACGTTTTAGAGTTATGAAAAATGCAATTTGAATTTCATCAATCGGCCCACTAGAACAGGAGATACAGAACTGCCCCCCTTTTTTTTGTGCAGTGTACATACACAGATGCAGTTTAATATGTATTTGGATACTTCCAAATTTATATTAAATCCTGTGCAATTTAAGGAAATCTAACATACAAAAATTGACACCCATATGACCAAAAATTCACTGAGTATTATTTTAAAGTTATCATATTTAAAGGTCATGCGGAGATTAAAGAGTGAATGTTTGAAATCTTACTTAATTAGAAAGATCAGTTTAGAATGCCATGAAACATACTTATTGAGGTAATTTTTTTAAAAAAAGAGGATAATATTCACAGAATCTTATGAAATTCACGTTCTAAGAGGAAGGATTATAATTTGAAGTCACACTGATAAAAATGCCCAGAAAAGCAAAAAACCTCTCTAGAGGTATAATACATGCATACTCTATATATTTCCATATTTAAGCCAAAAGTGCATTTTCCTTCAAAAGTTTACCCAAAATTCAAAACCCATATATATAAAGTGAAATGGGAAATAAAAAAATTCCAGTAACTGTCTGACATGTTGCCATGAAAGCCAAAATATTGCCAAGCAGGTAAAATGAGTAGAATATTTTTCAATCAAATCACTGTAAAATAAAGTATCAGATGCAAACACCAATAGTTTAAACTCTGTTTACCCTGTCTAAAAGCTAGTGCATTTTTTATCTTGAGTATGATCTGTGATAGTCTTATTTTTTGTTTTTCACGATTCGGCAGGATGAGGTTGTAGCATCGCGGGTGTTGTTCCTTTCATATTTCTTACAATTATTTGGTAAATTCAACTGCTGATTTGCCATTAGGTTCATGTTTCACCTCATTCATACTTGCAAGCAACACAAACACTGTGTAAGTTACCTATTGTTAAGGATACACCTGGTGGGTTATCAGTTGTGAGAATACCAACTATTTTTTTATGGTGTGGATGAAACTCACAAACACACGACTTTGTAACTTGTGGTAACCTTGTTATTACTTATATTTATGTCTTTAATGAAATCAGTATTACTTATTTGTGATAATTCTCAAATTGATATAATTTATTATAAAAAGAAAATCAGTATTACTTATTTGTGATCATTCTCAAATTGATGTAATGTATTAAAATAAAGAAAATCAGTATTACTTAACTTATGAAACATGAAATCAGTACAGTATAAAATGTGGACATCCAGTATCCAGAATCGTTCAATATCTGGATTTTTGGACCAATAACTCTCCCTCTCCTCCCATAAAAATAATAAATCCACTCCTTTACAAGGTCTAAGAATGGAGAATATAATAACAAAACGAAGCAGGTGTGATGTAAATGTGCTTTTTCTCCAGATCAACTGAGATTCTTAAATATTACTTTCAAACAATTGTTGGCTAGGAAGTTGCACTGTAGCCAGATACAGCTACAGGTAGAGTGGGTGGGACACAAGAATTCCACTATTAGTCACACAGGTACAGTGCCACCACACTAACTGTGCAGTTCCTTCCCGGCACTAGGGGAACACTAGAGGGTACGGTTGAAGGATCACCCATCCCTTCCTTCTTATTACTAACGTCTCGAGAAGATTTCTGGTTTCTTTGTGTTTTGAGTGCTCCCATGCTATACACACTACGTGCTTACAAGCATCCATGTTATCACCAGGTCCACCAGTATGGTTCTCAGTGCCGCTAACCACTATCCCATCTATGGCCAATTTATGATTATTTTCAAATCAGTAGTACTTATTATGAAACATGAAATCAGTATTATTCATTCTCTTGAAATTATTATTAATCATGAAATCAATATTATTTACTCTTTTATAGCCATGTCATTAGGATGAAAGAACATGAAAGAGAAAGACGACTAAACAAGCTAGCCGAGAAGAAACGGAAACAGATGGAAAAGGCTGAAGATTAGTTACATGAATTTAAAAGCTGTAGTTTCTTTCTTTGAAATCTGAATATGAATAAATTTCTAGGTATATATATATATATATATATATATATATATATATGTTTACACTTGAATTCATCTTTCTTCATCTAGTTCTGTCATGTATTATCAAATGTTGAAAATTTTGTAAAATGAAAATTTGATTATGTGTCATGCTTCTGTCAGCTCTGTTAGCTACTGAATACTTGAATGAGTACAAAAAAGCATTATTTAGAAGTCAAATTATACATTTTTTTAATACAGTGTTTAGGACAAAATGTAACAAATATGTCATTACACCATAAATAAAACTACACAGAAAATATTTTCTATAGTATCTGATCATGTTTGGTTCATGACAATTTTGATTGATTAAACAGTATGAAAAAAAAATCCTTCAAAACAGCAATGGATGTCATAATGTATCTAATGTGAAAGTTCATTTATGAACAATCTGTTCATAATGTTTCTGGAAATTATTTATTATTACACCATAAATAAAACTACACAGAAAATATTTTCTACAGTATCTGATCATGTTTGGTTCATGACAATTTTGATTGATTAAACAGTATGAAAAAAAAAATCCTTCAAAACAGCAATGGATGTCATAATGTATCTAATGTGAAAGTTCATTTATGAACAATCTGTTCATAATGTTTCTGGAAATTATTTGAAGATGATATGACCAGTTAATACTTAGAGGGCATGCCTCATTGAAACGCTCCATGCCAATACAAAATTAAAACGTAGGTTTAAAAAAAGGGGGAAAAATGTATTTGATGTTTTCATGGCTCTTCTTTTTTTTTTTTTTTTTTTTTTTTTTTTTTTTTAAGGAGAACAAGGAAAAGAGAAAAAATTTTACAGAAATTTCCTTTCATCCTGAAGAAAAGGGATTTATGTCTAATCTAAATATATACTAGTACAACAGAGATTGTTTCTTAACTTGATTTTAAACGGTTGATTGAAATTGAAATCAAGCTAAATGGTGGCATTTTTCTGTCAATTGAAAATATTTATAATCTAATTTGACCGTGTCTGGCAAGCTAACTTTATTTTTAAAAAACCTGATGTGGACATCACATGACTTCTTGTACAGCCCATTAAATTGCATAAATAAGTATTGGAACTGGGCATTAAAAGCTAAATCTCTTTATTTGTCCAAAATTAATTTTTTTTTTAAATCTGACATTGCCAAAACATTAATATTTTCATCATTTAAAACACTTCTTAACTAGAAGTGTATGATTACGACCAATGATTGTGAAAATAAGAGCTGGGTAGAGTTTTAAGCAAGGTCAGTGGGTGGGTGTGTATATATATATATATATGTATATATGTTTGGTGCTGCCAATTGCAATAAAAAAGAGAGATGCAAAACTAGATATTATAGCAGTCCCATTTACACAATTTCAACATTCTTTAGTTGTTTTTTGAGTTATGCGAGATAAGTACGCACATACAGATGTCCCGAAAAAATCCATTTTACATTTTGAAAAAACATCCTTTATTCTCTTCACACACACAGACATTTAGCAAGAAAAGCATTCCAATTATTTGGGAATGGTCACCATGGGGAAAGAAAATAATCGTAGCTACATAGCAAAATTTAAATTAAAAGTATTAAAATTCGTTGAAGTTAATGTGAAACCTGCCAGTAGACAGTTTGGTGTTTGATTTGATAATGCAGAAAATAGAGAGATGAACTGAGATAGAAAAATTTAGAGCAAGAGCCTTTTCTGGATCGAAAACCATATAATTTCTAGAATTTCATTATAAAGTACTAAATCACATGGTGGAGCAAAGAAACAATGGCATAGCTGTATCGCATGAAATGATACAAGTAAAAGTGAAGAAACATGATATTACAGCCCAACAATTCAAAGCAAACAAAGGATGGACTGCTTATTTTATGAGAAGAAACAGAATAGCTATCACATGATTATGAAAAAAGGTGTCAGAAGTACACACTTTTTGATCCAGCAGAGAAAGATTATGATTAGATCTTGAACATATAGAAAATGCAGTACAAACTTGTATTTTTTCTTATATGCATAATAATACTAGACATTGATGAGCCAAAATATTATGACTATCCCTACATTTTTCAATGAACTTGTCTGGATGACATGGAAAGCACATGATTAAATGGGAATGGTATTCAACTGCTGCTGGAGAAGGTAAGGAATCATTCTTGCAATTACTTTTGCTAGTGATGGAAAAGGCTGCTGATCTAAGCAAATTTGACAGACAGCAGATTATACTGGCTCGAAGAGTTGGAACAAGTATCTCCAAAACTGCATGACTGGTAGGTTGTTCACAATCTGCTACTGTTAGTATTTATGTAAAGTGGATAAATGATGGTGAAACCAGCAGTAGATGTTAAGGGGTTGGATGTTCACACATCATCGAAAAAAAAGGCATTGGATACTGTCCTTCGTGGTACAGCAAATTCTGCACCAGACAGTGTCTCAGCTGGCAGTCCAATACAGTGCAGGCCCAAGTGTTAAGTGTTATGGAACATGCAGTTCCATAGATACTGTTAAATATAGGACTGTGCAGCAGATGTCCCACTCGCATGCCTCTGTTAACCAAGCATTATTGTCAACTATGTCTACAGCAGGCTTGAGAACATCAAGTGTGAACCATGGATAAGTGAAAGACAGTTGCCCAGTCGGATGAACCACGATTTCTCTTTCATCATGTCAGGGTACGCTGTCCTGCCTCCAGTCATCTACCAAGAACTTGTGGCATCCGTGCCAAGGTGAGCTGCAACTGTTTTGCAGGCCAAAGGTCACAACGCATTATTGAGTAGGTGGTCATAATGTTTTGGCTTTTCAGTGTAGGTAATCAAAAGGAGGCATCTTCTGTGTTAGTAAAAACAACAGGAACTGAAAAGCTGCATTGCACAATAATATTAGCAGTGACTGCTAATATTACTAGATGACCAGCTCCCACTCACATGCCTCTTTTGACTAAGTGCCATTGTCAATTATGCCTAAAATGGGCCCAAGAACATCGAGTCTGGACCATGGATAAGACAGTTGCCTGGTCAGATGATTCATTATTTCTCTTTCATTCCATGTTGATAGCTATGTCTAGGCATGCTGTTTTGTCTCCAGTCATCTACCAAGAACTTGTGCCAAGGCGAGTTGCAGCTGTTTTTCGGGCCAATGGTCACAAAGCATTATTGAGTAGGTAGTGTGTAGGTAATTAAAAGAAGGCATCTTCTCTGTTAGTAAAAACTAAAGGAGCTGAAAAGTTCCATTTCACAATAATATTGGCAGTGACTGCTGATAGTAAAAAATTGCTCCCTTTTCCAATTTTTAAACAGAAGTCAGTGCTGAAACAAAAACTCCCTTGTGGTATCATAACTAAGACACGAGGAAGGATAAATGTCCGACTTAATGAAAGAGTGCCCTAATTCAAATTTGTATGGAATCATCACTCAGGTGCTCCTCTACATAATAGTAATAAGTCACTATTAGTCTTGGTACATGGCATCGCACAGAAGATCTAAGAAAAAAATAAACCATCGTTCCTGTCATTATTCCAGGAAGTCTCAGACTAGCAATTCAATGACAATGTGCAAATGATAATATTAATCACTATAACATTAATTTTCAACTACTGTATTAAAATATTCTACTACTATACAAGATCCAGTACTGAAGGAATTAATTTAACTCTTTGAAGGGCAGTGGTTACCTACAGTAACCACCTTTTCTATTGAACGTTTTACTCACTTGTATGAGTGGTTTTCAAGACTGACCATTTCTGAAGTTCCCTTGTAGCTCACTAGATGGCAATCAAGAAACATAAGCCGGTAGTTGATGCAGCAATTTGTTCTTCTCAAGAAAATAAGCCTCAGCCATTGAAGACAACATTACGATGATGTGCACTCTGCAGCACCAAGAAAAAGCCTGTAAGAACAGTGTGGGAATGCAGCACATGCAAAGTTGCACTCTGCTTGAAAAAGAAAAACTGTTTCTATAAGTACCATAGAGACTGATTTGTAGGTGTGTTCTGTGGGTGGTGGTCACTGGCACTAACCACCAGAAGCAGTAATTCTTTTCATATATCTTGGAACAAAATATGTGTAATTGTTGCAAATAATTTCACTGTAACACCTGATATAGTAAATAAAACAAGAGTTTTCCTAAAAAAGTTAATTGCCTTTTCCTGCCCCTCAAAGAGTTTAATGCATTGTAATAATTATTTCTTAGTATGCTAGAGGTGATTTTTCTGCTTAAATGTTTCAGAGTTACATATGAATGTCTATAGGACTAATTTTCCTATCCCAAAATTTAAAGCTCAGCTGAAAGAGTAATTGAGATGCTTTTAAAGAATGCAATTCTTTTTTGCTTAACAGTATAACGAAAAGTCTGCATGCCACTTCCATATTCATCAGCGAGTTTTATTGTTAATTTGTCACATTCAAATCTTTCAATTAATGTAGTATTTTGCTTTAAATGTTAAAACTACTTTCTTGAATTTAATACTTGCAGCTTGCTCTCTATTCCTTTTTATCCATAAAATTTGTAATCAGTTTTTAAAAGGATAAAAAGAAAATACATACGAAACAAAGTCTGTGATCAAAGAGCTGGGGCTCTTTAACTTGCCATGTGATAATAAACATTCGTGTTATCCCTTCGAATCCTTTTTTTTTTTCCCCTACTACTATGTACGGTCTCTTAGGTTCACTATGTGGGGTTCTATTATGCCTTGCATTGCTTAAATTTTGCCTTCTTATTTTGGAAGGACTTCACATCAGTTTACTAAGTAACCAATCAGTGACATGGATGAGAGTGATAATTTATTTTCTAGAGAGAGATATTTCTAGTAATGGACATTTTGTCAGAGATTAACTCACTGAGTGTCTGCCTTCCACTTCCCATAAAGGATTTTGTTACTTCTTGTACATAATCTTTCTTGAAAACTTTTTATTAAAGTTTATTAATGTATTTTGTCAATTAAAATTTCGGAATAATTTGAATAGCATTTCCGAGAATTATTTCTCACGGTAAGCAATAGCTTAAATAATAATCTAAAATACTACCACAAATTATGATGTTAGGACTTAAACTTTTTTTTTTCTAAAGTTAGGTTTAGCAGAGCAAAACCCTTGTCCTGTGGGATGATTCCTTTGCACTCCCATCTGTCCCGAAGGAACGTTTTTAACAAAGGTGCGCTGTCTTGAAAGAGTTGAAAGTGTATTTGATTTTACAAATAACATTATGTTAGACTCAGAACCAGGGGTTCCCAGCAGGTCAGTAATGATCCCTGGGGGTTGATGAAATTTTAAAGATGGCTCACTGATCTCAAGGGCTCAATAGCTAAATATGCAATGACAATTTGTGGGCATATTTGTGATCCTGTTAATTGCCAAAAACTATGTATATTAATAAAGTGTATAATTAACTGTTTATTGATATAAAGCTATATCATGCAATAAGAAAGTAATCATATTAAATAAATACAAGGGAAAAAATACACTAAAATTATTTAATATATTTAAAAAATTGATAATATTGTTTTAAAATATATAAATTTTTTATGCGGTATGCCCAAGTAAAATGCTAGAATACAAGAAAACACAATAAAAAAATTAAGATTTCAGAACTAGAATGGAAAATAAGAACAGGTTGAATATTTTTGAACAAGAAGATTTAAGAGTTAAATGATTTTATGCCAAATAATAAAAAAACTGACATACATCAGTACATTCAGCACAGCCATTACATTTATTAAAGTTGAACTTTTGTTCTACTAAATTTTTTTTTTCGGTTGTTGTTTCCGAAAACTTGTTTATATTTATAAAATTTTAAATAATAACAATGGAACATTATTCTAATAATTTTTTTTTTTCAAAATTTTCTCCCAATTCTTGTCTAATTGCAATCTTTAAGTTTTACTTATGCACAAATATTTGTATTATGATTATGTTGCATTATGTCTATAATAGAGGAAAATGCAAGGGGTTTGATAAAGAAATTTTTAATTTTTATCCGGTGTATTTCATTATTTTATATGCTATACAATATTTAACAAAGTTAATACACAAATAATGCAGTCAACATTAAAATACATATAATGCTAAACCCTACAGATCTCTCACTATATATTATTTAAATCTGGTGATAAGCAGTGTGCTGTTGTAGAAATTCAGAATACATCCTTGCTCATTATAGTTTACAGCAGTTACTGTATCCACCTCTTTCAAAAGAATGTTTTTCTTCCTTTGCAATTTTTTGTATAATATACAGTATATAGTACAAAGTCCGTAATCCGGACTCGTCGGGACTTCGGCGATTCCGGATTAGGTGTTTTTCCGGATTATAGATCATCAATTTAAATCTGGTAAGATGGCATGCAGAAATTATACAATTAAAAATATGAAACCATAATTTATGAAATAAAGAGCAATTATGATCTAAAGGGTATCAAAATTTACAAAAAAAAAAAAAAAAAAGGCTTAATATTTATTTGTTTACTTTATTAAACATTTCTTTCAATATAAGTTGTTTAAGTTGCTTCATTTTTTGTGCTAATACTTTCTCTTTAATTCTATAAACAGACATAATTTCTTGTTCAGTTACAAAATTCCACTGTTTAAGTCCTGTTATTGCCGTGTCGAGAATACCGACTAACTTGTCAATCTAAATTTTTTCGTTTTCAATAACCTCTGTCACTTTCTTCACTATCGGAAGCACTATTTTCTGGATCTAGAACCATACTACACAGTTCGCCGTCCGTTAATTGATTGATGATTGGGGCATTGTCGCCGCAATGAAAAACTTCTGTTAATCTTCATTTATTACCGCTTCTCCACATTTCTTTAAAAAATCCAATAAATGGAAAATTTCACCTTTTGTTTGCGATATCCGAAAACCTTCAAATTCGCGGCTATCATCTTCATCGTCCTCACCATGAAATATGGTAGCTGGCCATAAATTACGCCAAGCATTTTTTAATGTATCTGGAGACACATCCTCCCAATGCATATGCGTATGCGTAAACACATTACGCGCATGAATAAAGCATACAAAAAAAAGTTTGTAGCTTTGAGATCCGGATTATGGACTTTGTACTGTACGATGTATCATAATATAAACAACTGCACATAAATAACTTAAATATAACAATTAAATTAAGAATATGAAACACTTTTGAAAGATTGGTTTTTTACCATCTTTCTGAAAGATTGGTTTATTGTTATTATGTTAAATTATTTTGTGCAAGAGAGTCCAATTTTAATGAATGTGTAGCTGCACTCAATATACTGATACATTTTTTTTTTTTTTTTAAATTTGACATAAAATTGCTTAATATGAATTTTAAATCACATTAAAAAATATTCAGCCTGTTTCTTGGTTTCTGTTTCAGTTTTGTGTTCTTGGTACTTTTCTGTGTGTCTTGTGCTTTACTTTTTTATATTGCACGTAACTATTATTTTCTTAAATATATTAAATTATTTTACTACATTCCCCCCCCCTTAGATTTATTTTATATAATTTCTTTTTTACCACTTGACATATTAATAATCAATTTTATGAATAATTTTTTGGTAATCGATGGGATCTTGATTATGACAATCAATATATAGTGCATACTAAACTACTGAACCCTTGATCATCACTGACCCCCTTTTATTATATCGACCCCCAAGGTGTCAATACTAAACCTGCTGGAAAACCCTCTTCTAGATTCTAGTTTAATATAACCCATGAAATTGAATACACTTTTAACAGTGGATCCAAGGAAGAGGGCTTTAACAAATCAAGTTTGTTAATACTGAGTAATTCTGTTTTCTATTCTCTTTTAGTTTTAATATTTCAACCCAAAAATTTACAAAATATTTCCAAAATTATAACGAAAGTTTTGTTTGCTTGTCTCTTTCTTTCTAAGAAAAGTGATTATTTATTTTATAATTTCCAACTTTTTGGTGTAGCATAAATATTTTCATCTTCCAAAATAATGTTTGGCAAATTATATGCTAATTTTATCAAATGTATAAAAGCAATGCTTGCACAATGTAGAACAAGATTAACGCCATTAAATTTCTTGAATTGAGTTTTTAAAGGATAGCTTTATTATTATTATTAGCACTGGAGGAGGTATTTGTCTTGAAATTATATCACTTTTCAAAATGTTCCCACCAAATGTTATCACCATGAATTGTTTAAAAAAATTAAATAATGCATGTATGTATGTATGTATGTATAAATGCATGTACGTTTCTCACATTGTGGAAAAACAGTACCATCTAGAGTCACTAAATTTTTAATACATATAGTCTTCCATACGATCATGGGAACCTTAAAGTGCCAATTTTGAATTTCAATTTTTTTTATTTATTTCATATTTTGTACAAATTTAATGAATTTCAGATCAATAAACTCGGCAATTTAAAAGCAAGAAGTGGCAACACTGTTCGAAATAAAACATCTTTATCTCTCATGCACCAGATTGTTGCTATTCGGCAAAATGTAAGGTTAAATGTAGTTGTCCAAAATGTGTTCAGCAAAATGTAGTTCATTGATTAAAATCTTTTAATTTTAATCAACTGGCTATTTGAAAGCAATATGTTGCCCAGCTGGAAGTAAAATACTTTTATTTTCCATGCCCTGGTATGTTGCCATTCAGTAAAGTTTTTAGATATTTAACATTCAGATTGAATCTTGTAGGTTACTTAATAATGAACTAAGCATTTTAAAATCAATCAAAGCACTTCTTAAGAATATATTTTCTACTTTTTAATATGACTGATTTAAATAAAATTGCATAATCATGAGCTATCTAATAAGAACTATTAAATATTGTTATAAAATGACACTAGCTGGACTCATTAAAATTAAATACTTTTTCTTTTTAATGATAAATATTTTAGGTGACTGGATGAGTGGGCTGCATTCTAGAGGAATGATATAGTGAATATAAAAAACATGTATGGCAATCCCTAATGCTTTAGTAATAATTCCAAAGATATGCTGCTTTTCAATATATTGCAATTTTGCTGTTGAATTTTATGATGTACAAGTATAAAACAAGTGATATTTAATAAATAAAATTAAGCACACAAAAATTTAATAATAAAAAGACAAAGTTGTGTAAGTCATCTTAGTAAGAAAACTGAACATTGATATTGTAAACTGAAAAAATAGAAAAATATGTGCCAACACTTAACACTGTATTGGGAATTCTAAACATATGCAGCTATGCTGCTTTTAAATATTTTGTGATTTTACTTTTGAAATTTATGTGGTGTAAGTGCGAAGAAAGGTAAGCTTAATTTTAAAAGATAAAAAGATTTCTTTTTAATGTGCTAGCAGGAGTGGGTCCAAGAGCAGACTGATAACCTGCAATGCTCAGTGAGAGTATAAAATAACTTAACAAACCCTGTAGTGTAATGTTAAAATCTGAATCTTTCAGAATTTATTTTTTTTATTTAACTTAATCAGCACATTCTATATATGCCTCTTTCAAAATACATTTAAATTCTCTTTTAATGGATTAACCTTTCCAAAATTCCTAATAATTTTTTTGCAGTCTCTGCAAAAGTAAAAATTAATCACGGATATTTATTTTCAAAATTCCTGGTTCATACGATGACATGTAACGTGGTGAACAATGATAATTATGTATGCATGCAGTTTCTCAAATCTGGAACTTTTGGATTTGAGAAAATAAAATATCTGGAATTCTGGCTCTATCCAGACCATATTATTTAGAACATACTTCACATGTATATTGAAATAAATTCAAAGCTGGGAAAATTCGTAGAATGTTTAATAGATACAGCTAACAGTTCCACATTTAACCAAATAAAGTACATATGATAAAAATCTGGACCAATCACAGTTTCATGATGCACCATTATCTAGCTTTCGGTTGGTGTCTGAGTGAGAAGAAACTAGTATCAACAGCTTTGTATTCCAGTATTTCACATGAGTAGAGGGTAATACTGAGGATGTTGTTGGTGTAAACACAAAAATTCGGAATAATTTAATATTTTCAAAATTGTTTAAATTCTAAGTGATTGTATTCTTTGGTCATCCCTGTGGAACTCTCCTGAAGTAGACGACAATCCCAAGAAGCATGGCCAATGTGGTCATGACGTAAAGATCCCAATCTGGTCCCAAAGTTTTGTTCAGGTTGACGTTCGGCAAAAGAGCATCAAAATTTAGCTAAAAAAAAGGGGGGAATATGAGTGTTACACATAAATAGATTTAACAAGAAATTCTTATAAAGTTATACAACTTTAAAAAATGTTTGGAACTTCAGTATTAAAGCTGCCATCGCTTGGCAACATTTAAAATTAATTTGGCAAGTATTAAAAAACAGTATAGCAACCTTCATGAAATGAAAAACCACAATACGTGAACATGATTAACTGTTTATTTAAAAATTGGTAACATATATTCATACTGAACCTGAAATAATGTTTATTTATCATTGAACAAATAACATTTATTTAATTCAGTAATTGTTGCCATAAAAGAATAATAAATTTTGTCTCATTTTACATATTGCAGCCATAACGGATCTAAATGTGGCCAGGCATGCCTCTTTGTCTCCTGTTTTGCCATTTGGCCGAAACTTCCCTATAAATAATTTCATTCCGTGGCCATTTTTACACTTTTGCTGAGTATACAAAATTATCTGCACTTGTAAGAAAGAAAACCATTTCTTCTTTTCAGTTGACAGCACATTAAATATGGTGAACATTTAGAGGAAAAATTAATAACTAAAAAAGTAAAAGAATAAACAGTATCACAAAGAACCTAATTTTTATTTTCAAATTGACAGAAAGTTCAAAGTTGCCACTTGAAAAGAAAATAATTAATGATAGAATGTTATCACACTGTCAAAAGTGAGCATGAAAATAAAAAATGTGACATATCATAAATATCACAAAAAAAGTACTTCTTTTCTAATTTGTTATAAGTTAAAATGCTAAACATTCTAGCAGGGGGGGGGATAGAATTAGTGATTCGATCTTATCAAGCAAGTAAGGCTGCAATTAAAACTCTGAAAATCAAATCCATTGCAGGTTAAAAATCATGGAATTAAATTTATCGAACTTGGCGACTAATCTCCTGATTTTGATAAATGACAAAGGTAGCCACTTTAATCCTGAAGTATCATGCATTTTGCAGCAACTTCCAGAAAGTCATCAAAGTCAACAACTTGGTGACAAAAATTGTCATTAAGGCTCTTAATGAGTATTTAAGTAATGAAATTAATATTTCTGAGCAGAGTATTAGGCAAAGGTAATTGGAAAAACATACTTGCTGAGATTGTAAAAAAAGATTTTTTTTTTTATTTTTTCTTTTTTAAAAAAGCATAATATGAATTTTACAGATGAAACTAGCATATCAAAGACAAAGAGAAAAACACTTTACCATTAAAAATAGATAAATGAAATTAATTTTAATATAGTTTATATCTTCTTTCGCCATACAGTAATTTGGAAACTGTACTTTACAACAGCTTAGCTGTCAACTTGAAATATGAAAAACTGGGGTATTCTTGTATCAAAACATCATTTTGAAAGAATTCCAAATTTACTTTTTACAACAGAATTCAGGTTCCTGAACCTGAATACTGAACTAATAATTACTGAATTAATAATTAATTAAATGTACTGAATATTGTTGTAATAATTACTGTGTAGAGACATTAAGTGAATTGAAAGCTGGAGAGATGAAAAATTAGCAACCGCCTTCGCCGGGAATCGAACCACGGACCTCTGGAATACTGGCTCAGAGTGCAGAACCACTACACCACGAAGGCTCGCTAGGGAAGTGGGAGAAATACCTTATATACTTCCCTTTTTAAAGGGTGACTAGGGTTTTAGGGGACCTAGTCACCAAATCCTGTGTGCAAAGAATCATCATCCACAACCCTTTCAGTTCGGGCGACACTTGTAGAGACATTAGGCGAATTGGAAGCCGAAGAGATGAAAAATTAGCAACCGCCGTGGGAGAAATACCTTATAACTGAACCTGAATTCTGTTGTCTGATAATATGATTCTAATGTAAAATGTATCAATAATTAGATAGTCTAAAATTTTTATTCTTTGGTTAATTCATAATCTTCTCATTTATCATCACATCTCTCAGTAGATCATCGAATCTTCAATTTTTTAACGTTTAGCCTTTACTAAGGAAAATATTAATAAATTAAATTTACTTTAATTAGGCAAATTACATTCCCCCATCTCTAATGATTTTCAGAATAATGTTTCTCATTAAATGTCATCTCAATTGTCTTTCTTTTTATATTTTATTGTTCTTTGCCTTATTAGATTTCATTTATTGTTCTTTGCCTTATTAGATTTCATTTGGTCTCAGTTATATTAATCTACTGTAGATATTTGTAGATTTTTATATGAAGATATGAACAACGTTTAAATCAGTTACTATTTGCATTTAATTTTCTTTCACTTCAATAGATGGTACATGACTATGTTTATCTACACAAATACAAAGCACATTAATTTTATTTTTGCAGTAATTTAAAGTACTTTGATAAATAAAAACTTTCATTTCTTGGGTTTTCTCGACATCAAAGTATAAGAAAATTAAAAAAAAAATTTGCTAAAGAACATAAATTTTACATCAGAATTGTATTATAAATGATTCAATACCCTGAATCATTTGTTACAAAGTGAATTTCAGTCTGGTGTTTTTTGAAATGGTACTGCCATGTGGCTTTAAAATCCTCACGATTTCTTACGTTTTCTTGCAGAAATCTTCTGGTTTTTAAGATTTCAAATGCTCATTTAATTATTTCAATTAAAAACCTCATGGTTTCTTAAATTTTTTTGCAGAAATCTGGTTTTTAAGGTTTCAAACACTCATTTCATTTTTTAATTTTCTCACACTTTTATACAGTACAAAGTCTGTCACCCAGACTCGTCAGACTTCAGGGATTCCGGATTAGGGTTTTTTTCGGATTATAGATCATCAATTTAAATCTGGTAGGATGGCATGCAGAAATTATACAATTAAAAATATGAAACTGTAATTTATAAGATAAAGAGCAGTTATGATCTAAAGGGTATCAAAATTTACAAAAAAAAAAAAAAAAAGGCTTAATATTTATTTGTTTACTTTTATTAAACATTTCTTTCAATGTAAGTTGTTTAAATTGCTTCGTTTTTTGTGCTAATACTTTTTCTTTAATTCTATAAACAGACATAATTTTTTGTCAAGTTTCACTGTTCAAGTCCTGTAATAGCTGTGTCGAGAATACCAACTAACTTGTCAATCGAAATTTTTTCATTTTCAATAACCTCTCTGTCACTTTCTTCAGTATTGGAAGCGTTTTTTTTTCTGGATCTAGAACCATACTACAGATTTCGCCGTCCGTTAATTGATTGATGATTGGGGCATTGTCGTTGCAACGAAAAATTTCTGTTATATCATCTTCATTTATTACCGCTTCTCTACATTTCTTTACAAAATCCAATAAATGGAAAATTTCACCTTCAGTTTGCAATGTCCGAAAACCTTCAAATTCCTGGCTATCATCTTCATCATCCTCACCATGAAATATGGTAGCTGGCCATAAATTATGCCAAGCATTTTTTAACGTATCTGGAGACACATCCTTCCACAATCTTGCTATGCTAAACGCATCATATTTTATGCTAAAAGAATAGTCTTGCCATTGTTCAACAAATTTAACATAGATTTTAAAAATGGTACCTTTATATTTTCATTTCAGCGCGTGCACTATTCCCATATCCAAAGGCTGAATGATAGACGTACAATTTGGAGGGAAGAATAATATGGATACATTATCTTTCACTAAAACTTTAAGTGAAGTATGCGGCGAACAGTTGTCAACAATCAGGACTATTTTTGAGTCATCAGGTAAACCGTCCGAATTCAAATGTCGCCAAGGCTCGGGCATAAAATGATTTTCAAACCAATCATTCATCAATGCTTGTGTCATCCATGCTCTTTTATTTGTGATAAATAACGGAGAAAATTGTTATTCTTTTAAACAGTTGAGGTAGTGTTTTCTGATTACGAAAAGTTTGCACTTGTGCGTTCCTGCAGCATTTGCGCACGCTAAAATTGTTAGTCTCGCTTTGGAATCTTTGACACCAATTGGAGCCTTTTCTGTAGAGGTTGCCAAGGTATTTCCCGGTACATATTGCAGAAAAGACCAGTTTCATCAGCATTGTAAATTTGTTCTGGAGATAATTGCTCACTAGTAATGAATTCAATGATTTCATCTGCAAATTATTCAGCAGCTTCAGTATTAGCTGAACCTTTTTCACTTGAAATTTTGAATTGTCTGATACCATGGCGATTTTTAAATTTGGTTAACCAATCTGTCGAATATGTGCATTCAGTGTTTAAGTTCATTTCTTCATGAAATATTTTGGCTTGAGCCATTAGCATTGGACCCATCAATGGCACGCCCTTGCTGCGATGTTGTCTGATCCATTCAATCATCACTTTGTCATGATTGTCACTTTTAGCATAACAAACCCTTTTTCTGTTATTCATTGCAAGTGGGGTGTCGGAATCCACAAAAAATCCAGAAAAGTTCCTTTTTATTTTTGCTTATGCCATATACAGTTGACTTTCCAATGTCATACTCCTCGCATAATTTTGAGACGAATATGCCTTTATGTATTTTTTTCAGCAATTCCACTACATCGAAGCATGCTTTCACTTTGTAGATCCTTTGGCAGCTCCAGAATTGGAAACTCTTTTTGACATAATTGAAAGTTCAAGCTTAATTTTTATCAAATTGCTCTAACAGTCTGCAAAATATAATAAGCTGTATCCAATTAGAAGATTAAGGAACAGCGCAATCTGCAACATTAACTGAAATGCCTTAGAATCAGTAAAGGTAATTTTAGCCTAGCTTATACCGTCCGTTGTACATTAAAGGTGCATGCATAAAGCATACAAAAAACGTTTATCGCTTTGAGGTCTGGATTATAGATCATTCCGGATAATGGACGTTCGAATTATGGACTTTGTATCAAACAAATCCTCAGTGATGAAGGAAAGTTTCTATTTATCGAGGAACTTTTAAATATGATAAAAATAAAATGATTAATTTATTTACAAACTACTGTGTGGCTCAGTATTAGCTTTATTTATTGATGTAAAAGGCAAATATTAACTAATTAAACATTGGCTGAATGTTCACAAAAAAATCTCCATATATCTACAGTAAGTTAAGACAATTTAATAAAATTGATTTAGAAAAAATACTCTCAAAATCATTAGGGTTTGGAGGATGAAATTTGCATAATTTTAAGTATTATTGGTTTATATAAAGAAATATATAAAATTATTATATATAAAGAAATTTCGTAAAATTTCTTTATTGCTGGAGATTTTTTTCCTTATTAGTTTTTCTGATTAAAGGGAGTTAAACCAGAAGAATCATTATCTATAGGGGACTTAAGATGTTGCTCCGGTTTGACTAGAAACTTTCACTATGCCGATGTTCCGGTTTGATTAGAAATAACTTTTCTCTGCCTTGGAATGGCAACAGTGAGAATTTGAGTTTTGATTTGTTATGACGCATCTGGAACGCTGCTCACGAGATGTAACATTAGATTTGATTCTAGATTAGATTAATTTTAGTATTTAATAAATCTTTTTAAAACTAGATTGAGTATTTGATCATAGACTTATAACTGAACCACCACTTGCAGAAATTGCAGACGCATCTGGAACGCTGCTCACGAGATGTAACATTAGATTTGATTCTAGATTAGATTAATTTTAGTATTTAATAAATCCTTTTAAAACTAGATTGAGTATTTGATCATAGAATTATAACTGAACCACCACTTTCAGAAATTTAGTTGTGGCATTTAGATACGTTGTTAGATTCATAGTTAGATGCATAGGCAGCACCATTCGTTGATTCGATTAATGTACATTAGTGCGTAAATAAAAATTTTTTGGTACTACGTGCCGGGAAGCCGGCTAATATTCAAAAATATAGATCCATAAGTATGGATTAGCATGGTGTGAAGTGTGCGAAGCCTGCAAACAGGTAGGACAATTTTTCTATTTTAAAGTGTAATTATGGAAGATATTGTCGCTAAGCCTTAAATTGAAACGCAAGGTATTAAGGACCACAGTGTCCAAGCTACTAAAGAAAATTGAGACAGAATTAAGCAAAGATGATGTTAGTATAATGTAATAGAAGAAACTTTAGACATATGAAACGAAAAAGCAAAAACCCTGAGTGATATAAACTCAAATAGAATGTGATTTGAAGGTCCCAGAGGATGAATTTGAACTTGAAGTTTCATCTGCTCTAGAATATGAAGAAAAAATCCAACTGTGGCAATTTAGAGCAAGAAAAAAATTGAGGAATTACACAAACACGAAAATTCGGATTAGGAAAGTATGTACATTCCTAATGAAACCGCTATATATTCCAAACTTGAAAGTAATAAATTTATTCGCCTTCCAAAATTTACCATCTCTAAAGTTTTTGGTGATTCTAGCAATTGGCAGGAATTTTGGAGTCAATTCGAGGCAGCTATCCATAACAATGACTCATTATCGAAAGTAAATAAGTTCAGTTACTTAAAGTCGTTACTAGGTGGGGTAGCTTATAATGCCGTTTCCAGACTTTCGCTTACAAATGAGAACTACGATTCAGCTATAGAATTGTTAATTAACAGGTTTGGGAGAAAAGATTTGGTAATAAATGCTGATATGAATAAACTGTTAAATCTTTCCTCTGTTAGAAATGTAAGGGATATAGAAAATCTTAGGAATTTATATGATCAATGTGAAACTCAAATTAGATGCTTTAAGTCAATGAATGTGGTATCAGAAACTTACGGTAGTTTACTTTGTCCAAAATTGTTAAAATTAATTCCATCAGAGATTACATTAGAATACAGTCGCAGTAGAAACAGTGACCAAACATGGAACGTTAATGAATTAATGGAATTTATTTGTAAAGAAATCTAAAGGCGTGAAAAAGCTATGCAGTTAAATGACAGAAAAACAAAAACAAAACACCGAGCGGAAATGATTCATAACTGAAGGCATTAATCAAACTATCGTTTCCACTACGCTCACAATAATGTAAACAACAATCGCAGTAAACAGTTTGAAAAAAGTTCGCCTAAAACGTATGAATACAGTCAAAAGCCGTTAATTCGGACACCCATAATCCGGAATGATCTATAATCCGGACCTCAAAGCTAAAATCTTTCTGCGCATGCGCATAGGCGTTTTACTCGTGCGCGCAAGACATTTACCACTGCGCATATGCGTCTGCGCAAGTGCAGAATACGTTTTCGCGTGCGCGTTTAATATATAACGGACGGTATAAGCTAAAATTATCTAATTATCTATTTCAGTTAATGTTGATGATTGCGTTGTTCTTTAATCTTCGAATTGGATCCGGCTTATTATTTTTTGCAGACTGTAAGAGCAATTTTATAAAAGTAAGCTTGAACTTTCGATTATGTCAAATAGAATTTCCGATGCTGGAGCTCCCAAAGGATCTAGAAAACGAAAGTATGTTTCGATGTCCATCAAACAAAAAACGAATTGCTACAAAAAATGGATAAAGGCATATTCTTTGTTTATCTAACCATTCCGAAATCTGTTTATCAATTTCACGCTGCTCTGCGCGGGGGGAGGGGGGGGACGTCGCGGCACGCAATGAACTGGAAGTTGATTTGTCAACACTATCGTTATCTTCAGGGCAGATGTTTTTATTTTATTCGGCTTATAATTCCTTACTAAATGTAGTATTTAATTTTGGTGTACTCCGTCTTTGATATGATTTAAATCAAATTCCTCGTCATTATAAATATCACGAATACAAATCAAATAGTTTTCTGGTTGCAATTTTCTAATTTCGGCTATGAGTAAGGTATGCTTTACGCATCCGCGCGTTGAAAGAAATGTTTAATAAAGTAAACAAATAAATATTAGGCTTCTTTTTTGGTAAATTTTGATACCCTTTAGATCATAATTGCTCATTATTTTATAAATTACGGTTTCATATTTTTAATTTTATAATTTCTGCATGCCATCTTACCAGATTTAAACTGATGATCTATAATCCGGAAAAATCGATAATCCGGAATCGCCGAAGTCCCGACGAGTCCGGATTAAAGACTTTTGACTGTATATTGTTCCAGTCGCTAGGAGTAAATGCATATATTGTGACGAACTACACGATTCAGAGCGCTGTGAAATTAAAACCGTGGAGGAGAAAAGAAATATTTTGAAAAATCAAGCTTGATGTTTTTTGTGTCTTAAATCTCAGCATAAAATAAAGCATTGCAAGGAAAGAAAAATGTGCAAAACACGTAATAAAAAACACAGTAGGTCTATTTGTTTCCAACTCAAAACCAAATCGGAGAAAAACAAGGTCGTGTCGACAATTCCGTCCTGTAAAGAAGATATTCAGATTAGTCAATTAAAAACTGAAACTTTCCACAGTGCATTGCTACAAACGTGCACTGTGATAATACGTCCATTTTCTGATAAGGATAATTTAGAACCAGTTTGTATTCTATTAGACAATGGATCGATGAGAAGTTTTATAATTCGGGACATTTCAGAGAAGTGTAAATTACCTGTTATTCAAAAGGAAACTTTGTCTTTGAGGTTAACCAGGCCACAGAACAAACTTACAATGTTGTGAAAGTCAAATTCGAAAACAGAAGTAAACCATCCCTAAATATCAAAATCGAAGCTTTAGAAACTAACCAAATATGTGAAACTAATTTGCCTTTCCCTGATATCCCAGTTTTCAAAATTAACAGAGTTAATAGCATTACAATTAGCTGATTCTTGTGAATTCAGTGACAAAAATATTGCTGTTTTGATTGGAGCAGATTACTATCATGAAGTAATAACTGGTAGACTTAAACGTTTTAAAAATAAACTTATAGCTTCCGAAACAATATTTGGATAGTGCCTTCAAGGTCGGACTGATTCTAACGGTAAATTGTTAAACATGGACATTATTGTTGACGACAAATTGGTCTCAACACAGTTAAAGCGGTTTTGGGAATTAGAAACATTGGGAATTGAACAAGGGAAGGAAATTAGTAAAATAGATAATGACATTTTAGAGAATTTTAACAGAACTATCAAATTTAAAGAAAAGCGATATGAGGTTAAACTCCCTTGGAATGAACATTCGTCTGAATTAAAAATGAATTACGTAAATGCAGAAGTTCGCTTTCATAAACTGGTTAAAGGGTTAAGAAATGAGCCACTGCTTCATCAGCAGTATCACTCAGTTATAGAACAGCATTTAAAAATGGGTATAGCTGAGGAAATTGATCCAAGTTCTGAAGAAACAGGAAGAATTTATTACATGCCTCACCAGCCAGTTATTCGACCTGACAAACCCGTGAGAGTTGTATTTGATGCATCCAGCCATTCGAAAAATGAATACTCTTTAAACGATCGTCTCTATTCCGGTCCTAATTTAAATCCATCATCATTAGAGATATTAATACAATTTCGTACACATAGCATAGCATTTACTGCCGACATTGAACAAGCCTTTCTCCAGATTTCTCTGTCACCTGAAGATAGGGATGCTGTAAGATTTTTGTGGGCAAATTACCTTACAGATAAGGATGGGAAACCTAACACAAAAATACTTAGGATGACTCGTGTTTTGTTTGGAGCTACATTCAGCCCATTTTTGCTTGCCGCTACTATCAAACATCACATAAATACCTTTAAAGAAACAAATCAGAAAGCAGTTAAACTATTGAACGAATGTTTATATGTAGACGATTTAATAGGTGGGGATGAAGATGAAAACAAAACTCATATATGAAGATATTAGATATATATTGAAGGCTGCTGGTTTCAACATGCGAAAATGGAAAACAAATTGTGAGAATCTGCAGGAAGTTTTTGATGAATACGAAAATGGTGAAATCCAGAAAGTTCTGGAACAGAAGGTGTTGGGATATACATAGAATTACAAGGAAGACTTTCTAAAGATAGAATCACAAAGTCTAACTAATCAAACTCAAGGAAAAACAAGGCTAATGACAAAAAAGAGAAGTTCTTAAAACCATTGGAAAGCTTTATGATCCCACTGGAACAAGTCTGTTCACTATTAAGGCAAAAATACTAATGCAGGAAATTTGGCAACTTGGGGTAGATTGGGATGATCCGTTACCATTGGACTTGAAAACAGAATGAAAAAATGGACTAATGAACTGTCAGTGATTCAGAATGTAAACATTCCGCTACATTACTTTTGAAAGACTAACAAGTCTGAATTGAGAGATATTCAAATGCATTGCTTTACCGACGCAAGTCAGAAGGCATATGGAACTGTGATATACCTGCGATACGCCACGACAGACAGTGAAATAGGAAGTAGTTTTGTCATTTCTAAAACCAGAGTAGCTCCACTGAAGAAGCTGTCCCTTCCTAGATTAGAGCTGATGGGGGCACTCATCAGAGCAAGATTACCTCGAATGTGAAAGAACAGAAAGACTCCAGATGGATGTATATTTTTGGTCAGACTCTTCTGCAGAGTCGTAGCTAGGGTTTTCAGTGCCCAGGGACGACTGAAGATTTCGGGCCCCCTTCTGCTTGCCAAGGATGGAAAACATTTAATTCTAAAATGTCGTAACATCAGTTTGGCGCCCCTTGGATTCTGCACCCGAGAACAGATGCCCCCCTCTAGCTACGCCTCTGCTCTTCTGCGACGTTACATTGGATAAAGAGCGATTTAAATAAATGGAAGCCATTCATCCAACATCGAGTAATGGAAATACGAGAGAAAACACCACCCAAGTCCTGGAATTATTGCCTTGGAGGTGAAAGTCCGGTTGATATGCTGACCAGAGGAACAAAGACAAATTCCACGAAAGGAATAATGTTATCTGAACTATGAAATAGTGACATGTGATGGCATGGACCTAAGTGGCTATTACAGAGCATCGATTCATGGCCTAAACTTGCAGAATCAGTAAGAGATTTCAAAGATAATGAAGAGCTTGAACTTCGAAGGGGAGCTGTAGTGAACTTAACAGTCACAGGTGAAAATTCCACTGAGAACAAATTCATTAAAAGGTATTCGTCATTTAGCAAATTGATTAGAGCTACTGCATGGTGTTTAAGGTTTGTGAACAACTGTAGAAACAATCCACCATTAAGAAAAGAAAGTTTTTTGAGTGCTTCTGAACTACAGAATGCAACAAAGGTGCTAGTCAAATGTATACAGCATTCTGAATTTCAACCTGAAATTAAGTGCCTGCAGTTGAAACAATCAGTTCCAAGTAATAGTAAGGTTTTTTCCTTAAATGTATTTCTTGATGAAGATGAACTTTTACGAGTTGCTGAGAGACTACATTTCTCCAATCTTTCAGAAGACCAGAAACATCAACTTCTTTTACCCAAAAGACATCATTTCACTGAATTACTCGTAGATCATTATCATAAAAAATCGCTTCATTCGGGCGTTCAAACAACACTTTCTCTTATTACACAATTATACTGGATACCTTCCAGACAAGACGGAGTTAGACGCGTTATAAATAAATGCATGACGTGCTTTCGGACAAGGAACCAAACCATAAACCAAATGATGGGAGACTTACCTAGAGATAGAGTTGTAATAACTAGACCATTTGAAAAAATAGGACTGAACTTTGCAGGTCCAGTTATCACCAAGCCTAATTTGAAAAGATCAAAGGTTACTTTAAAATCATACATCACGATATTTATTTGCTTTTACAAAGGCTATTCATGTAGAAGTAGTATCGGATTTGTCTACTGAAGCATTTCTAGCATGTCTTAGAAGGTTTATTGCCAGACGATCTAAACCATCCATTGTTTGGAGTGATAACGCTACGAACTTCAGGGAAATGAAGAATGTTCTTGATAAACGCTTTAGAATTTGTAGATCGGATCCCATTCAACACTTTAGTTCCGAAGAAGGTACGACGTGGAGATTTATTCCTCCTTCTTCCCCCCATTTTGGCGGATTATGGGAGGCTAATGTAAAATCAATGAAGAGAATTTTGACAAAGTTCGCGAAAACGACAATTTTAAACTTTGAAGAGCTGTATACATTAATTACACAAATAGAAGCCTGCTTGAACTCTCGACCTCTATCACCTATTTCGGCTGATCCAACAGATCTTCAGGCTTTAACTCCAGGTCATTTCCTAATAGGATCTCCACTTTTGTCGATACCAGAACCAAATGATTCTGTAGGTTCTTTGACCTTGTCTTCTAGATGGACCTTAATTCAAAAATTTACAGCTAATTTCTGGAACCGTTGGAGCTTGGAATATCTTAATCATTTGCAGAACCGTTCAAAATGGAATCACGTGAAATCCAATCTCAAGGCAGGACAACTAGTCTTGTTAAAGGATAAAAACAAGACACCCATGAAGTGGACACTAGCTCGCATTGAGACCTTTCCTAGTCCAGATGGACTAGTATGAGTCGTAGACGTCAGAACCTCAGATTGAATCTTTCGTCAAGCCGTCTCCAATATCAGTCCACTCCCATTCCCAAATGATGTTGGACAATCGTCCAACGGGGGCCGGGATGTTCCGGTTTGACTAGAAACTTTCACTATGCCGATGTTCTGGTTTGATTAGAAACAAACTTTTCTCTGATTCGGAATGGCAACAGTGAGAACTTGACTTTTGATTTGTTATGACGCAGCTGGAACGCTGCTCATGAGATGTAACATTAGATTTGATTCTAGATTAGATTAATTTTAGTATTTAATAAATCCTTTTAAAACTAGATTGAGTATTCATGCATAGAATTATAACTGAACCACCGCTTGCAGAAATTTAGACGTGGCATTTAGATACCTCGTTAGATTCATAGTTAGATGCGTAGGCAGCGCCATTCGTTGATTCGATTAGTGTACATTAGTGCGTACATAAACAGATGTGATGAGGAACTAATGGCTGCAATCCTAACAAGAATGTAATGGTAAAATTTGCAAAAAATTTTAAAATATATCATTTATGGAGTATTTCTAATAGATAGTTACTAGAGTGAAATATACTATTCAAAATAATTAGGAGATATTATGAGTTCAGCATTCGTTGATTCAATTAGTGTACATTAGTGCGTACATAAACAGATGTGATGAGGAACTAATGGCTGCAATCCTAACAAGAATGTAATGGTAAAATTTGCAAAAAATTTTAAAATATATCATTTATGAAGTATTTCTAATAGATAGTTACTAGAGTGAAATATACTATTCAAAATAATTAGGAGATATTATGAGTTCAGTATGAAATAACCGTATAATCAACAACTTTTTTAACAAAGTTGAAATAGAAGAGGTTCAGAAGGAAAATTATAAGATTTACAAAATTGTGACTAGGAAAATTTTGTTTGTGATACACATTTTGGATAAGCGGTGAAAAGCGATCTGCAACAATCCTTTTGTACGAGATTAAATACAACTGACACACACCGAATGTTTTGAAATAATGAATAGTCTCAACAAGATGATTAAGCTAAATTGGTAGCCTGAAGGGCCATTGGTCATTTAGAGGCAGGTCAAATACAATCCCTTTTAGCAGAAGCATTAAGATTTCTCAAAGTGTCATTTCCAGACTATGGAATTGGTTTTTGGAAACTGAAAATTTTCATTGAAGATCAGGACAAGGTCACGTATGCTTGCAACAACACAAAATGATTATCAGTATTTAACACTAAGAGCCAGCTGAAACAACACTATGAAGGCCACTTTCTTGCAACAGCACATTCAGAAGGCCACTGGTGTTAAGAGTTTCGACTAAAACTATTCGACACTGATCCACTATGTAAGTCTGCATTCTCGCAGATCTATGGTTTATGTTTAGTCGACACAGAACCACTGTGCTGCCTACAGAAGGTGGGCACAGAGCCATCTCAGGTGGGTCCGAATGAATGGAGTAATGCACTCTTCACGGACGAATCCCGCTTCGATGTACAACCTGATAATAGGCAAATTCTTTTCTGATGAGAACATGGTGCACGAAATATTCCTGAATTTGTGCATGAAAGTATCCAATTTGCCAGAGGTGGATGATGGGTCTGGGCAAGTATTTTTATCAATGACCGCACCAACCTGCGCATTATCAGGAACACTAATAGCTCAGCAATATAGGGATGAGATCCTAAGACCTGTTGTGGCCCTTTATACTGCAGGAAGCAGGGATGAATTCATACTCATGAATGATAATGCCAGGCCACATCGTGCTTAGCTAGTGGACAGTTTCCTTTTCAACAAAGGAATCCTTCGAATATATTGGCTAGTATATTCCCTCAGATATGAACAAAACAGAACATGCTTGGGACATTCTAGGGAGAATGGTTGATAGTCGCTTATCACCCCCAGAAACAATTCAGCAATTTGAAAGCTCTCTTCTACAGCAGTGGGAGAGGATACCCCAGTCTCTCATGGATTCCCTGCCTCATAAGTGTTATGACATTGCTTTTGGCCAGGGAAATCTATACCCCTTATTGAAACGCTTTTGGCCATTTTCAAATTTTGCTTACATATGCTGTCCCAGAAGAAAAGAAAGAAAATTCAAGATAGATTAATATTTAAAGTTTAATTTGATATGCAATTCTACAATTTAAAATCTAAAAAAATTAATTGAAAAACTTTTTAATAAAAATTTAGCAAATCAATCAAAATAGTTTGTCTTCCACTTCATGTCAAGTCTATTACCTTGAAATTATTTTACCACCAATTAGTTTGTAAATCTGCCTAAAGAAGGGAAGTACATATTCAAAGTAGTCAAATTTAACTTGAGTAGTTTATCTATGTCACTGAATAGGTACTGCCCCTTTTAGACAGATTTACAAACTAATTTTGTGTAAAATAATCTCAAGGTAATGGACTTGACATGAAGTAAGATAAATTATTTTTCTATTGATTTGTTAAAGAAAAAAACTTCTGTAATTAATTTTTATCATGAATATAACATACTAATAGTTCATATTTAAAATAATTAAACTTCTTTACTTAAAAAAATAAATTAGGCTACAAAACAAAGAGGTTGAATAATCTAAAACTTTAAAAGGGACAGGCATTTTTGATTACAATCACATCTTTTTACGATTTATATCTAAAAAATTTCGAGCTTTTTTTTTTTTAATATTTTAAATTGTAGATATACAGGGTTATCCAAATTAAACTTCCCCAACTCAGAGGCCTGTGCAGAGTGCTGTATGGGTCATAATGTGATGAAATTTTAAAAACAGACACTTCAGATCAGGCACTCGAGATTTATTACACAAAAAAATTAGTACAAGAAGTTGCCGATAGGTGTCGCTGTAACACTAGTAATGTGCATATTGCAGCAACATGATTTGCAGAAATAAAGCTTCTGTGCAACGTATCCAAAAGACGAGACCCCACTAGCCAATCGCCACATGGTGTTGTCAGTGTGCCAACTGTTTCTCGTGCTGTTGATATGCCCTATTCGACCGTCTGGCATGTGATGCGTCGAATCCTCGGTTATTTTCCTTACAAAATCCATAGTCATCATCAGCTGTCCGACAGGGATCCAGTAGTTTGGGAAACATTTGCGTTGCAGTTCCTTGCCCGAATGGAAATCGATGCTGCTTAGCCATGGAACATCCTTTGGACGGATGAGGCCCATTTTCACCTGAATGGTCAAGTGAATACGCACGACTGCTGCATTTGGGCAAGTGAAAACCTGCGCGCAATCCATCAAGTGTCCTTGAAACCCTCCAAAGGTTACTGTATGGTGTGATTTCACTGAAACATTCGTCATTGGGCCTTATTTTTGAACAGGTGACTCCAACAGGGTTCAAAACCTGTTCTATCACAGGAAAACGGTATCAGGACATGTTGACAACGTTTGTGATCCCTGAACTGCAACAACGTGGCAGCCTCCAGGACACGATATTTATGCAAGATGGTGCACCTCCCCATATTCTTCATGGCGTTCAACAGATGTTACGGGCAACTTTTACCGATGCACGTGTGATCAGCCGCTGTTTCCCTACAGCTTGGCCTCCCCACTCGCCTGATCTCACGCCATGCGACTTTTGGTTATGGGGATTCTTAAAGGATCGGGTCTACCAAGAACACTCAGCAACCTTGGCGCACATCTGAAAGGTGCAATTATTCGACATGTTTGTGGAATTAATGTGGACTTACTGCGTTCCGCTGTGGAACACACTGCTTTGCGAATGGAAAGAGTTGTGGAGAACCACGACACACATATAGAACATCTGTAGAATGTCTTGTTGATCTACAGCGCCACCTATCGGCAACTTCTTGTTTTGTTTAATAAATCTCGAGTGCATGATCTGAAGTGTCCGTTTTTAAAATTTCATCACATTATGACCCATACAACACTCTGCACAGGCCTCTGAGTTGGGGAAGTTTAATTTGGATAACCCTGTATATTTACAGTCATCTTTATGCAATGTATTGCTCAAATTAAACTTTAGCATCTGAGAAATAACATTTTTTGTTTGTTAGTGTAATATGCACAAATGGTGCATTTTTTGTTTACCAACAAACATCACCAATAAAATTTATTAATTGTTTGTTGCTTCTCTTTTTCTCATATCTGACAACACTTATATATCATATATGAGTCACCTAAACATTTCCTCATCTACAGTTTATATCAAAAATCATAACATTCCCTAACTGTTTTGAACAGTGTATATTAACATTTTCATCACTAAATATCTTAATGCTAGTAAAATTCAAGACATCTGAAAAAAAAAGGGGGGGTAATCATCTAAACATGATTTAAAGGGAAAAAAAAAGCATGCTTACAAGCGACCTACAGTAATATTTATAATGTTAGTTTTTTACGATGTTCTTTAACACTGCATTTTAATTTGGCTATTTGCACTTTCTGTCTTAAAAATAGTAACTGCTTGCATAAATCTGTCTAAACTGCATCATTTTTAAATTAATCCATATCATATGACCTTATGTAACCCTACTGATGCAGGTACAGTAGGTGCCCCTCAGTGTTGATTATGTTTGTCCATAGCTATTTGATAACATTAAACGATGAGGGAAAAAGTAGATTTCAAAATAGCAATGTATTAATTAATTTAACATAAATGCAACTAGAAGCAAATGCATAGGTACTTCCACAACATTTCAATTAGAAAAATGCAAAAGTTTATTGTGTTTATAAATTCATTTATGAACAGTTCATAACATTTCTAGAAATTATTTGACTGATGCTTTATCCCTAATCTTAAACCTTGGAAGGTATCACTCATTGGAAGAGAACTTTCCAATGTAAAGTTTAAAATGAGGCAAAAAAAGTAACATTAGTCTGACTTAGATGTTTCTAAAGGTTTTGTTTCAGGGTGATATAAAATTTCGATTCCCCCCCCCTTTTTAACACCTAGGAAAAAAATGCAAAAACTAGTTTTTCTCTCTTTTAATTTAAAATGGCTAACTGAAATTGAAATTAAGCATCTCTCATTTGGCAATATTTCTCTGTCATTTGGCAATTTTTATTACCTATTTTGAGTTTATTTAGCAACTTCAAACCACTTTCAAAAATTTATTCTGCAATAGTTTTTAATCATATTAAGCAAACTGTTGATCCCAATAAACAATATTTTTTCCATGTCTGCCTTTAGACGTGGGGCATTTGATAGAAACATCCAAATCATAACAATTATCATGATCATACTAAACAGCATCTACTATATTCACATAATGCTTCTCTACCAGGCTTTCTTATCCAACGTGCCCTACATTTTTGAGCTCACTTGCTTCCAGATAAAATGTTCTGATAATTTCTCTCTTTCATCAACTATATTCAAATACAGAAAACTTACAATAAATAGTTGCAGATTGCAACCATATTTATGTATGAATCAGAATATGTATCTGAAGAGTTGTTTTATATGGAAATAAAGTGTGTTGATTTGTCACAATGGCTGCAGTCGACTACAATTATGCATTCTACATGGCATTACCATCCACATCAGCTATGATGTGTCTTCTCTACAGTACAATCCTTTGTAACCAGCAACCAACCAATCAAAAAAATGGCACTTTTGAAAGTCTAAACTTAAATCTGAAATTTAGAACCATGAGATAAAAAGTATGTAACGTGGTAACAATTTGAAAATAATATTGAAAACCTTTGTGTTATGTTTCTGCCACTCAACATATGAAGATTTATCGAGCTAATGAATCACAGAATTATCCAGAATATAAAGATGAACTACCAATCCCTTTCTATACATCCATGTATGAATTCGGAAAGCAGCATTCACAAATTTCAGAAAAAATTAACACTGATGGACGACATATTTATTTGTTTTTTTTTTCCTGGTAAGATATAAACAATGTTACATTCCTGTTGGTGTGAACTGTGGCTTGTGACCAAGTTTGTACCTGATGAATCGAATGGCAAAGATTTTCTTGGTTTTAAAATATGTCTACCACCCATGTCAGGGATCTTGGATTTTACTTACATATTCCGAGAAGATTATTATTAGTGAAGAGGAGGTGCAGGCTTGAGTCGATACAGACAATTCTGTTCTCATTACTCTCTCTCTCTCGATGATGATGAAATACTGGACATGTACTGAAAAAGGAGAAAGATGAGAAGGGGGAATAAGATGAAGACGACAAGCAGAGCAAGAAGTTATATGGAAGGAAGCTCATGAAGTATTGCAGTCTTTCAAAAGATTTCCTGAGAAATGTTCATCTATGTCCTGTATTGCTGGATTACTTTTATTATAATGACACTGTAACAACAATATTATTTGTATAAATTGTTTGTTAGTTTGATTCAAAAATTGTCATATTCGCAAATCACTAAACCAAAATTTTATAGATAAATTGATGCTAAAATTTCAAATTGTTAATGAATGGCCTGACCTAAAGACACCATAATAAAAAATAATCACATTCCAGAAAGGATAAAACTTGATTTCAATATAATACAGACAGAAAATTCAAATGACAACCATTTTATTTCCTGAGAGAATGCATTTTTAAATATAGATCTGATGACAAACTAGCATTTGGCAAATCTTTTTGTTGTGTCTTTTTAGTGCTTTAAAAAAAAAAAAAAAAAAAAAAAAACTGAAATTTTCAGATTTTAAATTACGTCCAAAGGGGCGTTTTTTTAACGTTTTGAGTGTTACCTTTATTTATTAAATATCATGTTCTTTGCACTTAAACCATAAAATTCAGTTCAAGAGCAATATCGCAAAATAATGTTAAATTAAGCATATCTTTAGAATTTCCGATATACACAGTCTCGCGAGCTGGAGATAAAAGTATTTTTTTTCTATATAACGTTGCCATTTCTCGCTTTTAAAGCATTGAGTTTGTAAATCAAAAATTCGTTAAAGTTTTACAAAATATAAAATCTATAATAAAACAAATTCCAAATTTGGGATTTCAGATGCCCATATTCGCAGTAGGATTTCGTCATTCAAAATTCGATGGCTCTATGTACCATTGTTTTATCACAATGCGAGAAATAGACAATCATTTATGCAGATTTTTCATTATTTAATTTTTTCAAATATAATGCAGGACTCTAACATTTTGTGGCAACAGTTTGAAAAGTGAACCGACGTTTATGAGTCCGACGCAAAATCGCAAAACGAAAACAATAGTCCTTCAAGGACAAAGCCCCTTTGGACTAAAAAAAAATGCAAAGTTCACAAAAACTGAATTCTACAGTAAAATTTACAAAAAATTTCAAAACACTGGTAGATGTAGAACAGAAGCACACCAATATTTAATTTAAAATTAAACAAAAGAACAACCTAACATCAGTTTTATTAAAAAAGTGTGCCAGTCTAAGCTTGCTCTTTAACTTATACATGCAAAGTCTCACTTTAAACTATTTTGGAAGAAACCAAATTTGCAACATTTACAAAGTAAATTATAAGTACCATATATTTCTGTGTATAAGTCAAGAATTTTCGGAACATTTTCTTAAGATAAATTATGGGGATCAGTTTATGTACAGATCCGCAGATCTCGCAAAAAACGTAGGTACTTTTTTATTAGCTGGGTGCGAACGATAAATCACCAAATATAGCATTTTTTTGTTTACTCAGTTTGTATTTCTTAAGTTTATGACACAAATAATTTTAAATGAAATAAGCTATTTGTTTTATGAGAATGAGTTGTTTTATTTTCAAAATTGTTTATACTGATGGATTTTCATAAAAAAAAAACTGATGTTGACAAAATTTGCAGCTGGTTAACAGATCACATACTGCCTTCTTTTGATTCTGTCATCTCCACTAATTTGAGACATTTTTCCTTCCCTCTCAAACTTTTTTTCTCATTTACAGTGAAATACTAAGATAACCCGCAGTTTGAAATTTGCTGTATTAGAATTCCTCTTCCTGCTAGTCGTACAGACAAAAAATAAAATAGACTACATAAATACCACAAATCATATACAAGACAATAAATGTGCTTCAGATAGGATTACCAGAGTTATACTACTGTCATTGTGTCAGGCATTTTTACTTTACAGCAATTTGATTGGAAAATATTTATTCATTTTACCTGCTTGATAACATTTTCACCCTCATGGTGATGTATTTGAACATTGTAATTTTTTTTTTTTTTTTTTTTTTTTTTTTTTTTTTTTTTTTTAATTTGCCGTATACATAGATTTTGAATTTCGGGTAACTTTTTAAAGAAAAAATGCAGAAATGTGTTATATACAGAAATGTGTGGTACATAATATAATTATTTTCTTTAATTTCAGCCAACTTGAATATCTGACATATCAAAATACTAATCACTTTCAATACAAAAATAAGGGAATTATAAAAAAATATTCTTACTTCTTGTATATTCTGCAAACTGTATACAAAACCCAATTTAGCTAATGCCAGGGCGACAGGAACTTGGGCATCTGAACTGGTTTCTGCTGCCATGTCGTAATATCGTTTCGCCAAATGAATGTCCTGCAATATATAACAGAATGTATTAGAAGTGGAATATTGATATTAACTTTTCATTACAATTTACTGGGTTCTCCAGAAAGTTCTCGAATTTTTAAATCAAAGGCATTTATTTGCTTCTAATATTTTGTTACTGCTGATAAGGAGTGACCTTAATCAAAGTTGATATTTACATATGGTCTTTTCTGATCAAGAGAGAAGAGAAATACATCAAATTAAAACTTAAAATTAGTCTAACAATAACCTTGCGCTTGGCATAATAGATTTTAATCGAAACTTTATCAATTTCAAGAGCAAACAGGTCCTTTTTTGACAAAAGTAAAAAAAATGTTACTTTAACTAGGCAACAACCTTGTGTCGGCATAGATTTTAACTGAAACTCTTATTGACTTTGAGGGAAAATAGATACAGGTTCCCCTTTGTCAGTAGCAATAAAATTCTGTTTTTGTCATATTCTGCTCTTTTATTTTAAAAACAGAAGAAATGCTGATCAGAGTGCTCATAAAATATATGCTGCATATAGACAAGTACTGATTCAGATGACACAGTTTCAAAGGTAGTTTGAAAAGTTTAAGTGTAGAATTCAGTCATGTTGCCCACTTTGAAAGACCATCCTTTGAACACAAAGACCCATTAAATGAAGCTCTTACTCACAATCCATGGTAAACAGATCAGGAACTAACAGACAGTCTAAATATCCAAAAAATACAGTACAGTCAAAAGTCGTTAATTCGGACACCCATAATCCGGAATGATCTATAATCCGGACCTCAAAGCTACAAACTTTCTGCACATGCGTCGCGTTCACGCATGCGCACAGGCGTTTACAAGAGCGCATAAGACCCTTACAGCTGCGAACATGTTTGTGCCCATGCGCGTTTAATGTGTAACGGAGTTATACGCTAAGCTAAAGTTATCTAATTCAGTTAATGTTGCAGATTGCGTTGTTCCTTAATCTTCGAATTGGATCCGGCTTATTATTTTTTGCAGACTGTTAGAGCAATTTTATAAAGTAAGCTTGAACTTTCGATTATGTCAAATAGAATTTCCGATATATATTTACTACAAAGCGAAAGTATGTTTTGAAATCCGAAATCTGTTTATCAATTTCACGCTGCTCTGCGGCAGAGGGGGGGGGCAGAAACGTCATTATTAGATTATGATAGATTAGAAAGATTATGTCAAATAGAATTTCCGATATATATTTACTAATATCTAATTTGTATCTACAAAGCAAAAGTATGTTTTGAAATCCGAAATCTGTTTATCAATTTCACGCTGCGGATTGGAAGTTGATCTGTCAGCACTATCCTTATCTTCAGAGCAGATGTTTTTATTTTATTTGGTTTATAATTCCGTACTAAGTATAGTATTTCATCTCGATATACTCGGTCTTTGATATGATTAAAATCAAGTTCCTCATCATTATAATTCGCTTCCGATAGTGAAGAAAGTGACCCAGAGGTTATTGAAAACGAAAACATTTCCATTGACAAATTAGTCGGTATTCTCAACACAGCAATTATAGGACTTGAACAGCGGAACTTTGTAACTAAACAAGAAATTATGTCTGTTTAATAAAATTAAAGAGAAAGTATTATCACATGAAAGGAAGCAACTTACATTGAAGGAAATGTTTAATAAAGTAAACAAATAAATATTAAGCTTTTTCTTTTTGTAAATTTTGATACCCTTTAGATCATAATTGTTCTTTATTTCATAAATTACGGTTTCATATTTTTAATTTTGTAATTTCTGCATGCCATCTTACCAGATTTAAACTGATGATCTATAATCCGGAAAAATCGATAATCCGGAATCGCCGAAGTCCCGACGAGTCCGGTGGTGTGGTGTATTTAATTATGGCAAAGCACACGAGGGCTATCTGCCTAAAGGGAGGGATGCCTTTCGTGGAGGACTTTCTAAGGGAAACTGGCTCGTATACACGTTACACATGGGGAAAACCACGAAAACGCCCATGCAGCCAGCCCGTTCGCGGGATTCGAACCTCAGACCGAACTACCAGTGTTCAGCGTCTTTACCGCTCGGCCGCTGGTGGGCCCCCCGACGAGTCCGGATTAACGACTTTTGACTGTACATGAATATTTAAAGAAAATTGGGTGTGTAAGCCGCTTCAAGTTTCAGCACATGATACTTGGCCAAAAGAAATAAAGAAATTCTTTTTTGAAATAATTCATTACTGGAGATGAGAAGCGGATACTTAACAATTATGTTACAAGGATAAGACCATGAGTTAAGCTAAAAGACCCTCTTTTCGTAACATTTACTAAAAAGTAATGGTTTTTGTACGGTGGGACTATAAAGGAACTGTTTGCTATAAATTGTTGCCACCTAATTCAATAATTCAGACAATCAATTAAAAAAAATAACATTCTCGAATGGCAGCATTAAAAGCAGAAATCGAAGCAAAGCCTCCAATACTGACCAAGCACCAAGGTGCTACTTCCCATCATGACTATGTTTGGACCCACATTTCAATGACTATCAGATAAAGACTTGTTGAGGAAAGTTGGGATATTTGTGTGTGTGCTGTATTTACCAGACCTTGCCTCCTCAGATTTATATTTCTTCAGGCCACTTTAAAATTATCTAACTGGCCAGGAGTTCAGTCCTTTGGATACTGTCAAATGGTACCATGGAAACTTCTTTTACACATAAACATAATAAGTCTTTTTTTTAACCATTTTCAGTCATATGTCTACTCTCAACAACAAAAGCCTTTTTTTTTTTTTTTTACTGTCCTAGTTGTATGTATGCTCTCAGCTACCACAACAAAGAACACACTGATCTTTAAGTCAGCAAGCTTCATAATCTTGCATATTATGGATTACTTTTCAGTCAACAACAATTATTTCCACCCAGCATGATACCTATGTATTATATAAATTTAATATGACTGCAAAGGCTTAAAAAGGAATTTACCAACCGACAGACAGATAGCAAACAAAATCACAGAATAAAATAGTGCTTAATGTGATTTAATGAAATTATCATGTGTCTTTGTGCTGCTTTATTTGTATTTACACTCATGTCCATAAATTAAGGATAATTCGGAGTCACACGGAAATCGAACTCTAAAATAAATATATCACCTGTAAAATCACTACACACATCTTCAAGAATCATATGCAAATTTCAGGAAGTAACCAGATGACACCGATGGTATGTCACAATGATGAGAGTGTAAGAGAATGATATATAAGGAATACAGGCAAAGAAGTAAAATTGTTTGCAGGCGCTTTATAAGCATTTCAGTGCAATAACAGAATAGTTATGACACAAAGGACGCATTTGGATGATTTTTTACGTGGAAGAATTATCGGCCGTCTGGAATGTGGGTGTACCCAACTGGAAGTATCAGACAAACTTGGAATTGCCCAGAGTGTCATCTCCAGGCTTTGGCAACGATTTCAAGATGATGGTAATGCGAGTAGTCGTTACAGCACAGGTTGCCCCAGAGTTACAACGCCGAATGAGGACTGGTATTTGGCAGTTACTGCCAAAAGACACAGATGAAGCACAGCCTCAGACCTGTCTCATCAGCTCTCTTCAGCCACTGGTATAAAAATTTTAAGGCAGACCGTGTACAGACGCTTAGGGCAGATTGGTCTATATGCTCGTAGACCTGTCAGATGCGTAATAAAAGCAAGTATGCATAATATCTTTGCATTTATTTATTTATGTTTTGATTTATTGCGCAGTTTAGTACAGTAATATTATCAGTTTCTTTGGTTTTAATTGCGGTCAGCAGGTCACTTGCTGTGACAATACCAAAAGTTAAATACACTGTTTACCACAATCCCTGAAGTAAAATATTCCGTAAATTTAATCCATATACTAATTCTGCCATTAAATTCCATACATCTGTTATTAGATTACTAACACTACTAGCAGCTAATGGACTATTAGAAATGACATTTTTGACTGCTTAATATTCCTACTCATTCTTCTTTATGATATTTACCAGCGAAATTATTTTCAAAGGAACATACAACATATAGACATACATCAAGATCCTTCATTATTTAATAAAAGAGGTATTCCTTGCTTTGTGGAAAAATGATGGCACCTAAGGCCACTAAATTTTCATCACACCTAGGTATCCACCTGAACACGGGCACCTTGAAGCCTGAACAGTGAACCACGAATATCACTTTATATATCTCGAAAGGTCCATCTACTCCTGAAGCACAGGGGCTCTGCCAAACAGTGCAATAAAAAACAAACAGGAACAGCCTGTCATCATTTTGACTTGTATCTCTTGAGTTATATAGAAATTAAGACAGCAAGCTGTTTTGAGCCCATGTTAAAATCAATAGTCAGAAGATTTCCAGCACCACTTTAAAAAAAAAAAAAAAAGACCAATTTGTTGCAACACTATATAAGAACCTTTCTGTGATATGTATACAGAGTATGGCTGGCCTTCATTGTTTTCTGCATAACCTGACCTCTATAAAATCTCACAGCTAAATAATGATTTGGCTAGCTGAGTTGGGGTCTGGCCCTTGCACTGAATCAAATCAAATCAACTTTCTATGAAAATGGATACCATCACTGCATACTTACCCGCTTCATTCCTAAACCTTGTTCATGCATGTAGCCTAAATTGAACATGGCTTGGGCATTGTGCTGCTGCTCTGATGCCATTCTATATTGGTTGGCGGCCATCTCATAGTCGACTTCCGTGCCATAACCATAATAGTGGTAGTCTCCTACTTTAACTCGAGCCACAGAATAACCTATAAAAGCATGACAAATTAATTCAAATATTACAATTCACAGACCTAGAAGTTCCAGAGCACAACACTGATTTTGAAATCTGTAACATTTTCCTTATGTGCATTTTTTCATTTCTTATTCATACACTTCTCATTCGGACTGAAATAATAGATTGTGCATACTTTGTTTCAGTATTTACCAGACACAGAGAAATTGCTATATTTTTTAATAATTGCTATATTTTTTATTTATATATATATTTTGAAAATGTATTATTCATTAGCCAATATACAATTCCATGTAAATAAAATTATTCCCTTATAAAGTAATTAAAATAAAATATATAGGATAAAATATTTATACTTTTCTCAAACTGTAGTCCTTGAAACCTGCCCTTGTGGTACTAGATTTATAAACATGTCTCGTTATTTGTAATTAACAAGAATTCATTTCTTGCTGATGAAATGTGGCTTAGTATACTGGCATCTTTCTCAAAACTCAATGAACTAAATCTCTATCTACAAAGTAATTGTTTAACTATTTCAATTATTATTTACAATTTCTCATTCTCAATACTCATGAGAAATAATTAAATTTCATTTACCTGACTTGAAATCCCTGAAAATTTTTTCAGTTTTCTGAAACTTTTCTTAACAGTTTGTATTTTTTCTGACCACTTTCCACCTCAACACAGAAAAAAACACGTCCAAGTAAAACATAAAATTAGGCAAAACAGCAATTTTGGCATAGATTTTTAGTCAAGACTTTTGTCAATTTCCAAAGCAAACAGGTGCAAGTCCCTCTTCATCAAAAGCAAAAAGGAAGAGAGACCTATACATGTTTGCCTTCAAAAATGACAGTCATGACTAAAATCTATGCCAAACACAAGGTTGCTACCTTGCTTAATTTTACACTTTTCATTTCCTTGATTTTTGGGAACTTTTTTGCAATTTTATTGACTTTTTAAAATACAGTTTATATTTTCCCTGACTGTTTTCTCATTTCTTGGACTTCTGTGACCTTTCTGGGCAGTTTATATTTTGCCTGAACTTTCAGATTTCCTGGCAACTTCCTTGAATTTTTGGATAAAGTTTAGATTTATTTTATTTGACCACTTTTAATTTCTTTAACTTTTAAAGATTTTCCACACAAGCAGGAATCCGGTGTTTGGTAGAATTAACATTTATAAATTTTGAAGTACAAGATTAGCAAAATTTATCACATTACACATGCACATCAATAAATTATTTAGCAATATTCTTCTAAACAAGTACAAATCCTAAATTTTTGAAGAAATACACAAATCACATGAAAATAACAGAATAAAGAGGAACATTACCTTGACCTGCTGCTCTACTCCAATACATGAGAGCACGATAGTAAGTTTCATTTTTTGGAATTATATCCACATCAGCTAGTTAAAAAAAAAAAAAAAAAATTAATAAACAAATTAATTTACATTCATTAAATTTGCTTAATTTTTGTGATACATGTTTTCTTCTGCAAAACTGCACCAAGATATTCACATATCTATCATGTTTATCAGTGAAAATTCAATTTATGCTTCTTTTTTTTTTTTTTTTTTTTTTCTTCTTCTTTTAGAAATCATCTACTTTTACTGCCATGAAATTGATGGGCATGCACTAACTAAAGCATAAGATAAATTATACTGGTTAACTCATACTAAATTTATTACTTGATTTAAGCTGTTAATTTTAACAGGGTTGCCACTCAAACAGGAGAATGAAATTCCCTGACTTTTCCAGGCAAAGGCGTAGCTAGGGTTTTCAACGTCACGGACAACTGAAAATTTTGCACCCATTTCTGTGTGCCAAGAATGGAAAACATTTCACTCTGCAATTTCATCACATCAGTTTGACGCCCCTTGAATGCTGTGCCCGGGGATAGATGTCCCCCCTTGCCCCACCCCTAGCTACGCCACTATTTCCAAGTGTGTTTTAAGAAAATTCCAAACTTATAATATTGAAAACGTATTCCAGACGCGTCAACGAGGCGCATGCGCTGAAAGATTTTAGCTTTGAGGTCCGGAATACGTTTATAAACTCTTAGCACAGCCAATGTGCGTAATGCACATTGGCTGTGCTAAGAGGTAAATTAATTATGGTATCCCTTGAAAACACAAAAATTTTCCAATTTCATATGACTTTTATATATATATAATTCCAAAAGCATTACTATTGTAACTATAATAGGAGTTGTTTTCTCCACTGACGATTGAGATTAGAATCTGCCCAATCTAGATTAAAAAAAAAGTCTTTTTTTGCAGTCATTTTGCAGCTAAACGAAAGAAAGAAATCTATTTAATGATATGTTTAAATAAATTCAGGTATTTTATATTTATTTAGGAGCATACATAAGCAAAAATTGGCCATATAAAATTCCCTGACTTTTGCAGATTTTAACTAAAATATTTATTTTCCTGACCTTTCCCTGAATTTTTTGGTCAATTTTCGAAATCCCTGACTTTTTTCGGTTTTCCAGGTAACATGGCAACCCTGTTTCAACACGGTTTAAAGATATTAATTTTAACTTACTTGATTTAAAGTTAAATAAACTGGTGCTAAATTTATTACTCGATTTGAAGTTATAATTTTTACTTATTTGATTTCAAGATACTAATTTTAATGTTACTTGAATATTATCACAACCACTCATGTAGAAGTCACCAAATAATCAGAATATGCCAAACATGCTCAAAATAACCTTTTGGTCAAGGAACATTACCATTTTCGTATGAATTCTTTTTGTTATATTCAAAGTTTGAACAGTTTTTATAGACAAATTGTAATATTTTTTTTTTTTTTAAATTTTACAATGTTTTATTGAAGAATATGCCAGCAATGGAAGAAAAATACAGTTAAATTTCTGCAGGAATACAGTACTTTGCATCAAAATTGCTAAAAGGAACAATGATGAGATGCATTTAACAAATAGCTCGTTAGCATTGTTGAAGTTGTGAGTAATGGCCTGGTTTGTGCAGCTCTCTGATATTTTTTAAGCAAAAAATAGATTGCTGTGTACATAGGGAGAAGAGCAAACCAAAAAACTACAGAACAATTTTAAGAAAAATATAAGTGTTTTATTTTTTAAATGCTTTTAATGTATCACATAATTCTTATTTAATAATTAAAATTTGTATTTTAAATTGCTAAAGTATGTTTTTCTTTGATATGTCGATAATGTGTGCTGACTTACTGATAACTATCAATAGTTTAGTGATCTTTTTTTTAAAAAAAAGTCGCAAAAATCACCAAACTGACCCAAGGTGATTGTGTTAACATGTAAGTAACATTTTAACTTACTTCAATTAAAGTTATCAATTTTAAGTTACTTAATTTAAAAATATCACTTATTTACAGGTATAAACTGTAATTATTTTTTATTTAAAACTGCCAATTTTAACTTCATTGATTAAAAGTTATTGATTTAAACTTACTTGACTTAAAGTTAAAAGAATTGGTGCCAAACTTATTACTAGATTTGAAGTTATTTCAGCGAATTCATAAAAAGCATACTAACAAAATGTACACAAAAGAAGTAAAATGAAATAATTGTAATGTATAAAAAAAATATTGTTGTACTCTATGGGCTTGTGAATGTGTCTTTAAATAACCATTCCAGATCAGCAGAAGAAATGGACAATTCAATTTAATTCATAATTATACACAGAAAAATAAACAGCTGTAATTAAGTGAAGGAGAAAACAGATTATTAGGCAAATCCTCCTCAGCATATCAGAAACTCTGATTATCTGTGACTGCTTAATACATGAACGAGTGCATTCCATTCTGGCCTCCAAATAATTCAGCATTGCAAATTCAACAGCATTAAGAAAATAAACTTTTCGACAAATTCAATGAAACTCACAGTGTCACTCACAGACCTGTCAGATGGATTTCTGCCTACCTCTTGGGTTATATTTGAGTTATTTTCACAATTTAAACATTGATGGATTCAGAATCACAAGATCTACAATTACATACAAGAAATAAACATACACATTCAAACTATATGGCTAAAAATTCAGTTCTGGATCTTGGACTTAGTAGTGTATTTATTTTGCTGTGTATTTTAATTATTTACAATGTTATTTTCTTCCTGCTCATCCAGACTAATTGTTTAAAGCAGAAGTTTCCTAGCCTTTTTCTGTGCACTGAACCCTTTTAAAAGAATGATTTCCTTCATTAATTCCCTTATAATTTTCTTTACAATATAAAACATACAGCATAATCATAATGCAAACAACTGGATATAAATAGCTTAAAGATAACAATTTAGATTAAGAATATGAACAAAGTTTTGAAAAATGATTTATTATATTTATGTTTCATTATTCTTAATTTTACAAATATAAACAAGATTTCAGAAACAAAATCTTAGATTCTAACTGCACAAATGTCCGATTTCACTTAATTTGGTGGTTTCACTCGATGTACGGATGACTCTTTTTAATATTTTGCATAAAATTGCTTAATTTAATATTTAAATCACCTCACTCAAAAATATTCAACCTGTTTCTTGTTCTGAATTCTACATTTGTGTTCTTCCTACTTTACTTAATTGTTTTCTTGTATTTTGCTTTCTTAAACTGACCTCATACTGCATTAAAAAATTATATATAAATATATATATACAGTCAAAAGTCGTTAATTCGGACACCCATAATCCGGACCTCAAAGCTAAAATCTTTCAGCGCATGCGCCTCGTTGACGCGTCTGGAATAGGTTTTCGCGTGCGCGTTTAATGTATAACGGATGGTGTAAGCTAAAATTATCTACTTCAGTTAATGTTGATGATTGCGTTGTTCCTTAATCTTCGAATTGGATCCGGCTTATTATTTTTTGCAGACTGTAAGAGCAATTTTATAAAAGTAAGCTTGAACTTTCGATTATGTCAAATAGAATTTCCGATGCTGGAGCTCCCAAAGGATCTAGAAAACGAAAGTATGTTTCGATGTCCATCAAACAAAAAACGAATTGCTACAAAAAATGGATAAAGGCATATCCTTTGTTTATCTAACGGTTCCGAATTCTGTTTATCAATATCAAGCTGCTCTGCGTGGGGGGGGCGGGGACGTTGCAGCGCGCAATGAACTGGAAGTTGATTTGTCAGCACTATCGTTATCTTCAGGGCAGATGTTTTTATTTTATTCGGCTTATAATTCCTTACTAAATGTAGTATTTAATCACGATATACTCCGTCTTCGATATGATTTAAATCAGATTCCTCGCCATTATAAATATCACGAATACAAATCAAATAGTTTTCTGGTTGCAATTTTCTAATTTCGGCTATGTGTAAGGTATGCTTTACGCATGCGCGCGTTGAAAGAAATGTTTAATAAAGTAAACAAACAAATATTAAGCTTCTTTTTTTTGTAAATTTTGATACCCTTTAGATCATAATTGCTCATTATTTTATAAATTACAGTTTCATATTTTTAATTTTATAATTTCTGCGTGCCATCTTACCAGATTTAAACTGATGATCTATAATCCGGAAAAATCGATAATCCGGAATTGCCGAAGTCCCGACGAGTCCGGATTAAAGACTTTTGACTGTATACATACATACATATATATACAGGGCCACTGCGTGGAAGTGGCAAAACTGTTCACCGCACAAGGGTGCCTTGGCCAGGGGGGTGCCAAAATTTATAGTACTTCTAGTTCTTTACTTTAAATGCTACTTAAGTAAGAGTGGTTAATTATACGCTTGCAGTTTTCCATGTTTTATATTTTCTAAGCAATAAAATATAAAATAAAGGTAAAAGTAAACCTCATTTTAATTTTATTTTACTTTTGTTTTCGTTTCTGCGGGTTGTTTTCGGTTATGTAAAACAAAATTTGATTGCCGATACGAACAATAAAAACACGTTCCGTGTAGAGGCTGTTGCGGCTCAACGTTGTCGTTTAATTTGCTTTTTATTAAACGACGATTATTTTGCCACATTTAAAAAATGTATGTATATTATCATTGGGGGGGAATCCCTCAATGATAATATACATACATTTTTTAAATGTGGCAACCAAATCTAGCCGTTCAAAATTATTATTGTATTCTCAACTTAAATGTATTCTCATGACTTTAAGAGCATGTGTATTTTGCTATTTTTTCTTTGTTTTGTGTATTTAATAGTTTTTTTTTAATATATATATATATATATATATATTTGCATGTGGTAAGACAATTCAGCCATGGGCTCGCTCAACTCTCTCAAGTGGTTGTCATTTCTGAAAAACTTTATTACGATTACTACATGCAAATTTATTTAATCTTTTTACTTTCAATTTAGTTATACTTTGTGAGGTAAACCAGATATCTTATTGCTTATTTCAGGTTCTAGTTTACCATTTTAGCCCCAAAAAGGGCCATGTGAGAATCAGTATTCCGTAATCCGCCACGTAAAGGGGTCAAGGTCACACACGCACAGTGGTGGAGCTAACCCTAACCGTGTATGTGTGCCCTTGAATTAACAGGGGATTATTTTTAAACATATACGTAGTCGCTGTTCATAAAGTGTGTACATTCTGTGAATTGCTTCTCAAGCAAAGTACTTTAATTAATCATTGTTTTCAAATCGTTTTTTGCTTATAATTGCTCCAAAAAACAGGATTATTATTTAGAGGTAAGTGAACAATCTAAATATATTATTAGTATTATTTTCAAAGTAGTAATGATTCATAAAACGAAACAATTCATTAAGAACATCTTTTATCTTTCAAATTAACAAAATAATTCAAAAAGCAACTTTTTATTTATCTCTATAAAACGCAGACAAATCTTACCCTTAATTGGGCAGAATTTGATTTATCTATTTCTAATATACAATCACAATTTCCAACAAAAAAAAAACTCTAAAAAAATTACTAATGATTTCTTTTTCAATAAAGTTTATAATTATTATGTACCTGAGATGTTTTCAATATTTCAATTGCTTATAACAAATGCTTTTTAGTAATTTGTATTAATATTGGTTTAATTTACTGAAATATTTTGAATCAGCAGAAATAAGAAAAAATTTCACACTCAATTCTCAGAAATAAATTAAATTTTCCGAAAAAAAAAAAAACAAAAAAAAAAATTGTTTCTAAATTTTCGGCCAAATTAATTTCTTCATCTGAATCTTTATTTGATAGCAAATGACATAAATGGGCTCTTGACTTTCAAATAATATAATGAGAGAAAATCATATGATGCATTTTATATATAGAATAAAAATTAAATTTTTTTATTTAGTGCAATAAATATTTTTTTAGAAACATTTTCTCAAAAAAAGAAAAAAAAGTCTGGAGCACAAAACAGAAAAAGGAAATTGCAACGAGAGGAAGCTAATCAGAAGCTGGTGGGATCTCTAAATAAATATCTCAGAAACACAATAGGATTAGAAGGACAAGCCATTGAACCAGGATCATCAGCAACAACATCTGGTTTGGAATTTCATAATGAAAATTTATCTCAAAATGTAAATTCATCAGAATATGATCAAGAAGGAGCCAAGTTTGTACCAATAGAAAACTTAGATGTTAACGTAGAAAAATCGCTTGGTAATAACGTAATATCTCAAAACGAAGATTTTGAATTAAACGATCCAGCTACCTGGCCTGATACAATTTCTATAAAAATAAGAGATTATTTAATGGAAAATGGCCCTCCCCGTTTGATAACCAAACATTTTCCGAGAGAGAATTCTGGCAGAAAGTTTTCAGAGTCATTCTATTATAGAACATTACAGAATGGAGAAAATGTATTTAGAAATTATTTAGTATATTCAAATTCCCGAAACCCAGTCTTTTGCTTCCCATGTAAACTATTCAGTGAGAAGCATTCACAGCTTTTTAAGGATGGATGTAATGATTGGGCACATTTAACCCAAATTTTGAAAACACATGAAAGCAATGTAGCTCACCTTAAACATAGTTCAAAATGCAGTGAACTTGAAATGTCTTCGCACAATTTATGTACTATTGATGCAGCTCAGCAAAGACTTTATGATACAGAAAAGGTTTACTGGCAATCGGTTATTGAACGACTTATTTATTTAATTCAACAGTTAGCCCAGCAATGCCTTGCATTTAGAGGTTCTTTAAAAGAGTTGTATCAAAGTGATAATGGAAATTTTTTGAAGTTGGTTGAAACCATAGCAAAATTTGATCCAATAATCGCTGAACATCTCTACAAAATTCAAACATCTCAAAAGAAGAACATTGCTCATTACTAAGGGGATCAAATTCAGAATGAAATTATAAGCATTATTTCAGAAGGAATTAAAAAGCATTTATTACATATGATTAAATCGTCAAAATATTACTCACTAATTCTGGATACTACACCGGATGTCAGTCATTCCGAACAGTAGACTGTTGTAATTCGATTTGTTTATAAGAACGAGGAAACCAATAAAGCCCAAATTGAAGAACATTTTTTAGGATTTCAATCTGTCGACGACATTACTGGACAGGGTCTGTTTGAATTCATAAATGGACATTTAAAATCGTTAGAACTAAATTTATCAGATTTACGTGGGCATATGAGAGAAAAGCACAAATGAGAAAAGCACAATGGTGCCAATATGAGAGAAAAGCACAAAGGACTCTGCCCATTCTCTAAATTTAGTTGTAAATGATGCAGATAAAATTTCCTTCGAAACAGTTAATTTCTTAGGAGTAGTGCAGGAGCTTTACAACTACTTTTCTGCATCCGTTAAACGTTGGTCTATTTTGCAACAGTATGTTGAAAATCTAACTTTAAAGCCAGTCTCCAACACCAGATGGAAAAGTAGAATTCAAGCTTTAAGACCATTGAAAAAACGATTTGAAGGGAATTTTGAGAGCGTTAATAAATATTCAAGAAGATCAAGCAAGAGATATGGAATCAAGAACTCAAGCAAAAAATTTGATTCAAAAGCTTTCCTCGTTTAAATTCATTTGTTCCATTAACATCTGGCATGATATTTTAAATTTAATAAATGTGGTAAATAAAATAATGCAAAATTCTAAATGCAACTTACAAATCGTGACTGATAATTTACAAAATCTTATATCAGAACTAAATAATCGTAGATCAGATGAAACGTATGAACATGCAATTGCCAATGCAAGTATCATTGCTGATGATTTGGGGGTGGATACTGATTTTCCACAAAGTCGAAACAGGTTTAAAAAGAAACTATTTCAAGATGAACAAACCAATGAACCAATCAACAATCCAAGACAAAAATTTGAGATTTAATTTTACAATATAATATTAGACACTGCTATTTCTTCAATTACTGAAAGATTCAGTCAATTAAAAGAACATTACAATTACTTCAAGGTAGTACACTGTGTACATAATTTAAAAAACTGGAGTGACAATGAAATTTTAAAACATTGTAAAGAATTAGAACAAAAATTAACAAATACTAAAAATGTTAATGAAAAGGACATTGATAAATTAAATTTGTTCGAAGAAATAAAATCTTTGCGATGTTTTACCAAAGAAGATATGTCACCTATTGATGTTTTAAATTATATTTATGAAAACAATCTTACCGATACATTTCCGAATATTGCAATAACTTTACGCATTTCTTTAACCTTGCCAGTTTCGGTGGCTACTGGAGAACAAAGTTTTTCAAAACTTAAAATTATAAAAAACTATATGCAATCTACTATGGCGCAGGAGAGATTATCGGACTTGTCAATTATATCCATAAGAGCGAAATTTTGAATAAATTAAATATAAAGGAACTGATACGTGCATTTGTAGCTACTAAGGCTAGGAGAATCAATATTTGAATATATTTTTAATTTTTATACTTTACTTAAAAAATTTTTATCATTGTTTTGTTTTTTAAATTTATGAAATAATAAAAAACAATACCACAAATGCGTGTTAATATTATAATTTATGAATAATAAAAAACTAATAAGACAAATGTGTATTAATATTATAATTTTTAAGCTTTTCAATTCAAAAGTCAAATTTTGAATGCTATAAAAGAATATTTCACATATAATTTGCAACATTTTATAAGTGTGCAACTAAACTCCATAAAGGGGCGCCAGATTTCAATTTAAACAGGGGCGCCTAATACCCACGCCGTGGCCCTGCATATATAATATATTAAACAATCTTAGTGCATTTTTTTCTTTATATGATTTCTTGCTTACAACTTAATACAACTTTATATCAATAAATAACTATCAAATTTTTTTGTAATAAATGGAATATTGATTAATGATGATCAATCACTCGCAAATATTCCACTATCAAGTCCTTGATCATCACTGAACACCTTTCAAATTTTATTGACCTGAGTGAGAACCCTGATTGAAAGAAATGTCTATGAACCCACACCTCCCAATAGTAATAGCATACTGACCACGATCCAGCAAAAACGCAGCATTACTCTGGGCCACTTCATACCCTAATTCTGCCAATAATATATACTTCACCAAAGCTTCATTGATTCGACCCTCTTTGTAATCACCATACGCTTGCATCAAATTCTCTCCCCAGCGTCCCCTTTCAGCAACATTCTTGAACAGCTAGAAAAACAGCGATTATGAATTTCTTTTAAGAGTAATAAAATACAATTTCAAAAATGTTTTTATAGAATAAGCTTTTATCTAAAATGGATATGATAATGCTCTAAAAGGAGAAAAATAATTTATCATAAAGTTTAATAAGAATAACAGGTAAAATAATTCTACTCACAGAATTCATCTATAATTTTAAAAGACCAATTGCAAAATCACAGGGTACCTAAGATAAATTAAAAAGGATAATGGCTTATGCATTTTACATTGCAATTATATTAATAGGTTTTGTTACTTAGGTGCCTCATATTTTTATTATTCATGATATAAAATTGTAGACGAATTTCACCAATAGAATTATTTTATCATTCCCATTAAACTATGTGATAATTTTTCCCCCTTTAATGAATTAATTATTCCACCAATTTTAAATAAAAGTTTATTGAATGAAAACTTCATTTATTTTCAGTTTATAAAAAACTGCATTTTATTTTCTGCTTTTAGTCTCAAATTACGTAATAAAAATCATGAAATTTTTAGCCATTCTTTAAGTATGAGCAGTACATTATTAAAAATTATGAAAAAAGAGAAATAACATCATTACAGAATGAAGAAACTATTTGGATTCAGTTTTAAAAATTGGGTATAATAACCATGTTACAATAAGCATTTTAGTTGAAGTTAAAGTGAAAAAACAAATACTGCCAATTTGTCATTCAGTGCCTCATGATAAGTAAACTCAACAGACAATTTTTCTAAAAGCTTTATATCCGTTACATTTTTAAATGTTGAAATTTTAAAATCATAAATGTTAAATGGTCTAAAAATCATCAAAAATTCAGAAATTAAGCTACGATTTTCATACAAGTTTCACTGAAAAGAGAAAATATTAATGTCAAATAGTATAAAAAATCAAGTGATTAAAAAAAATTCAGGAAATAAGTTACAATTTCATATAAGTTTCACTGAAAAGATTTGTTCCACTCTATCGGGTAGTGCAAACAGTGAAATTCTCATATGCTTAATCCATTCATTTAATGAAGACATATGTGAAAAATTGTTTAAATATTCAATTTTTAAAAATCTAAATTGAATTTTGAAGAAATTCCTTCACTATTGTCATCAACAAACAATGTGTGCACAAAATTTGAACCTAAGTAGTTGAAAGAAGTAGTACAAATAAGCTAAAAATTAATGATGAAATTTCACTTACAAACACATAAGTGAACTAAATAAATGGTTATAAAAATACAACATAATTAAAGCCAATAGGCACTTTCCTTCCAAAGTTTATATTTATTGCATTATGCAATAAATATGAACTCTGGAAGGCCCAACATAAATACTTTTTCTGAGGCATCATTATTATAAATTCAAGGCACAAAAACATATTCACAACATTTTTAATTATTAAAAATTCAAAAATGCTTACTTCTACAGCTGTTGTGCAGGAACGAACGGTCCCCGTACCAGTTGCGTGCATCTGTGCCAGGCTATAAAAAGCGAGAACGTGGCCAGACTGTGATGCCATCGTATAATACTTTATAGCCATCTTATAATCTCTTTGTATTCCTAAACCACCTAATTTCAAAAGTTAAATTAGTATCTTTAAATCAAACAATGAAATCAATAGTTTGAAACGAAGTCAAATTAATATCTTAAAACTGAGTTAATACCTTTAATTTAAGTTACTAAAAATTAATAATTCCAAATGAAGTAAATTAAAGTTAAAAGTTTTGAATGGTTAAAAACTTTAACTTTGAATGGTTAAAATTAAAACTTTGATTTAAAGCTAGCTACAATTAATACCTTTAAGTAAAATAAGTTAATAACTTTAAACCATGTAAATAAAAATTAAATTAATAACTTCAATCAAGTACTAAATTTACACCAATTCATTAAACTTTAAATAAGCTAAAATTAATATCTTTAAATTATGTTTAGTTAAAATTAACAATTTAAATGAAGTAATAAATTCAGTACCAATTAATTCAATGTGCAATACAATTTATCTTGAGCTTGACTTCATGAGAGTAAAAAGCAGATGATTATTGTAAGAAGCATAAAGTGAATTTTCACAGAAAACAGAGAGATACATATCATAATATTTTTATGTAATTAACACAAGGTAAAAGGCTTATCATAAAAACTGGAAAATTAGGTAAATGTAATCAATTTTAATTTTATTTAGAATGAAGTTTGTTTTTGCTGAAAAGTAATCTGAAAATATCACTTTATAATATTTATTTTCTTGCTTCATACTCAAGGTATGTAAAAATGACCAAAATGAAAATTAAAGATGCTTTTAAACATGAGAAAAAAGGAATAAAAGTGCTTCATTTTAACACTATTTTTCTTTTAAAAAAATAATTTTAATAGATAAGTTTTATTACGATAATGTCAGAAAAATATATTTGTTAAAAAATTGTCATAAAATTTGTTCATCATGGATTCAAAATAAGGGAGCAAGCTTCACTTAGTATTGGTAGGGGGAAGAGTTTAATTTAAAAATTTTTTCTCTCATAAACTGTTAAATACTATTTTTCATCTTAACATACTAACTTTATTATGTTTCTTAAAGAATTGGCATGAAATTTGCTAATTATGAATCAAAATAAGGGAAAGTAGAAGTGCTTTTTTTAAATAATGCAAGGAAGAGAAAAAAGTTACATTTTAATTCTATTTTATTTTTTAAAATAAGTAATTTTAATACATTACCTTTATTTTTATGATGTCATAGACATTTTTATATTTGTTAAAAAATGTCATGAAATTTGTTAATAATAGATTCAAAATAAGGGGCGGGAGCTAAAATGCTTAATTTTAAGATTAAAATGCAAAGTTTTAAGACTACAGTAAAAAAATTACAGTTTTAAAGATTAAAAAAAAATTATCACTTCAGAGGTTCGACAAATGAAAATTAATGTTTTATATGGTTCCCAAGATAACAAAGTCGAAGCTTAGTTTCTCTAGATTGGCAACAAATCCGCTATTTTGCCAAGTTTGAAATATAAACGAACATTCCGTCATCGCAAAATTCATTAGGCTTAGCTGCACTTAACTGTTTGACTGCTAAGCAATTCTTGCAAGAATGCACGAAGTATTATAAAGCAACAAAGACACACTGAAACTCGCAGCACAAAAGCACTGCGTCGCGGTATTCGAGACAAATGAACGCAGCGCTTTTGTGCCACGTAGCAGTCAAAATGGTTAAACAATTTTTAAATTATTGATAACTCCACAAATATTGCATGCAGATTTACTTAAGGCATAAAAACCTTAATCAGAAGATAAGAACAACATAATTCAATCATTTTTAAAGCAAAAAATGCACAACTTACAAACATATAAGAGTAAAAAAACTGAGATCATCGAGCCAGTTAACAGAATGGATATATATATATATATATATATATATATATATATATATATATTTATATACGTTTGATGCGGCCGATTGCAACCAAAATACGAGGTGCCCATCTACATGTTATAGCAATCCTATATACAAAATTTCAGCGTTTTGAGGCTACTTGTTTTTGAGTTATGCGAGATACATACATACAGACGCTATGAAAAATTCTCTTCAGAATTCATTTTAAATCAATTTTATAATTTTTGGGGTGGAAAAGAGTCTTTTATTCTGTCTTTACGTACAGATGTCACGCAAAAATATCGTTAAATTGCATTTGAAATGTCACGCAAAAATATCGTTAAATTGCATTTGAAAGCGGTCAAAATGGATATTTTTGCTGAAATATGATGCCTGAAAATTTTGCAATTACAATAGTTCCTTTTTACTTCGTACGAGAAAGTAAAAACCAAATCAACAAAGTTTTAAGACTACAGTCAAAAAAATATTGTTTTAGAGGCTCCACAAAATTTTAGTTTTAGGGATTCCATAAAGGAAAATTAAAACTATGGTGGTTCTCCGTGTCAACAAAGTTTTAAGACTATTTTCAAAAAGTTATAGTTTTAAGGGTAGAACAAAAGTCATAATTTCAGGGGTTACATGCATGAAAATTTATGTTTTACATTTTCATGAGTCAACAAGGTTTTAAGAATATTAACATAAAATTAGTTTTAGAAGCTCTACAAAATTTACAATATTTTACAAGAAAAAAAATTAAAGTTTTATGAATTACACTATAAGTTACAGCTTATGATTCCTGCAATTTCAGTTCAATTGATATAGGACTACAAAATATGTTTTACTGGCTAATTACTAATGGATGCTTTCAGAGACAATTTTTTTGCCATTATTTTTATTTTCTTTGCCAAAATTTTTGCTTTGGGTTGGTTGGTTGGTTTTTTAAAAGGTACAAAACCTCGAGGATTATTATGCGCCAGACAAATGGTGAGTAAAATTCAAGATGCAAACAAGTATCAAGTGAATTGATGAAATGAACGTGAAATACTGATTAAGGCATGGAGAAATGACTTTAAAATGTCCAGGCAGAAATGACTGAAAAATGCTCTAGCAACAAGTAGAGCAGAATAAAATGTAGTTCAAATCATATGGTAAAAGGAGATGTCTTTTAAAAAACTTATGAGGTTGATTTGAGGGTTTCTTCCAATGAGATCTGTTAAGTTAACATTTGTATAGTTAAAATAAAATTCACGTTTGTGACTAAAAGCAGGACAGCAGCTTAAAATATGATTGACTGAAACAGGAACGTTGCAAGTGCCACAAATAGGCTCATTATCTCCTTTCAAGAGGTACTGATGTGTCAGTCTGCAATGACCAATTCGTAACCGAGTCAGTAGTACATCCTCCTTCTGATTCCTTCTCAACTCCCAGCACTCCAAATTGGGTTTTACCTGCCTTAATTTTTTCAGAGTTTGGCATTCGAACAATTCTTGCCACCTGAACTTTATTCTAATGTAATTCCATATGTCTGTAATGGGACATCGTTTTCTGAGGTAATATCAGCAGATTTTGCTGCAATATCGGCGAGTTCATTGCCTTTGATGCCAGCGTGTCCAAGCACCCAGCAGTGCGCGATATAATAACCTGCGTTTCTCAAACGGAGGTGTGCCTTTAAAATTTCTAAGACCAAAGGGTGGCTGGTATTTGTATTTATTGATTCAAGAGCACTCAGAGAATCAGAGTAGATGATGAACTTTCTGCTATTCTGCCTCGGGATAAAGATTAAGGCATTCAAAATGGCAAAAGTTTCCGCAGTAAAGACAGATGCAGCCTTATGAAGTTTACTACTTTTTATTTCTTTATCACAAACAAAAGCTGCCCCGACGTGGTCATGATTCTTTGAGCCATCAGTAAAAATTGCTTTGTAGTTAGAATAACTGCTTCTATGCTCTAGGAAAATTTGTTGGTAATGGATATCATTGGTACTGCTCTTCTTTACTTCTCCAAAAATGTTAAGTAGGTGAATGTTCACTTCTTGCCAGGGAGCAATACCAAAAATGTCAAAGCTTTTGGGATGCAGATCATTTAGGTTAAATTCTTCAATCAGTGAGTGAATGTGAAGATCAAAAGGTGGGATACATGAAGGATGGGCATGGTAAAGACGCCAGTACCGATCAGATGTCATGAGTCAGACAGGATGTTCGGCCTGTGACATTACTTTATAATGAAGATCAATGGACAACTGTTTGCGTCTGAATTCCAAAGATGGTTCAAAACAGATGACATATAAACTTTGGACTGGAGATGTTCTGAAGGCTCCACAGCAAATCCATAGCGCTTGATGGTGAACTGGATCCAATTTCAGGAGCACAGAAGGTCTTGCTGATCCATAGATAACACAACCATAGTCAAGTTTGGAACGGATTAAAGCTCTATAAATGAGGAGCATAGAACAACATTCTGCTCCCCATGAGGTATTGGTCAGGACTTTCAGTATGTTGAGAGCTTTAGCACATTTTTTCTTTAGATTTAGGATATGTGGAAGGAAAGTGAGCTTTCTGTCAAAGATAACTCCTAAGAATTTTGCTTCTGGCTCAACACGGATCAAAGAGCCGTCAAGATGCAGCTCTGGATCAAGATGTAGATTTCTTTTGCGACAGAAGTGAACACAGACTGTCTTCTGGCTAGAAAATTTAAAACCATTGTTGTTGGACTACTTCATGATTCTATTTAGAGTAATTTGTAGTTGTCTCTCAATGTATCTCATATCTTGCGCCTTTTCCATGTCAAAGAAGATTGAAACCACATGATTTCTTTTCACAAATGCATTGCATACTGCGGTTTCTAAAAACAGGGCATTATCAAGTGAAGATCTTCCCTTACGGAAACCACTTTGGTAAGGCGATAGGCAATGATTAGTCTCCAGATAGTAGGTGAGACGGTGATTTACCATTTTTTCCATTATCTTGCAAAGGCAGCTAGTGAGCGCGATGGGGCGATAATTTAAAGGATTTTTCGGGTCCTTGCCAGGTTTTACTATAGGGATAACAAAGGCCCTGCACCAGGCAGGAAAAATTTGTTCCTTCCATATCTTATTATACAGAGCAAGAAGGACCACTAGAGATTCATAGGGCAGGTGCTTTATCATCAGATAACTTATGTCATCAGGACCAGGGCAAGTCCTATCAGTGCGAGATATTACATTTCTTAATTCAAACATGGTGAGATCTTTATTATAAGATTCTGCATTAGGATTTAAAAAGTCGATTTGAATCCTTTCCAAGCGCATCTTTGTGGGAAGAAACTCTTAAGTAATTGCTAGTGCCAGATACAGCAGCAAATGTATCAACTAAAGCATCGGCTATTTCTTCTCTAGTGCTAATCAATTTTCCATCTTTTTCTAGAACAGAAAAGGAATAATCCTTATAGAGTTCTGAGGCTTTACGAACTCTTTCCCAAATCTGTTTGCTAGACATTGAGCAGGTAATAGTGGACACGTGCTCATGATTTTCTCTGACTTTGCCGCCTCACTTTTCTTGCATTCGCCTTAGCTTTTTAAAGGCAAGAAGATTTTCCAGTGTTGGATATCGGCGAAAGATACGCCAAGCTTTCTTTTGCTCTCTCAAAGTTTTATGACAATCATTGTTCCACCAGGGTTTAGGGAACTTTGTCGAGGACTTCGGAATACAGAGTTCAGCTGCTTGTACAATAGTATCAGAGATCATTTTTACTGCAGTATTAATGTCCACATCGTTGACCATTTCTTCAGTCAGCACAGCACAAGATTCAAAAAGATCCCAGTCAGATTTATCGTAAAGTAAGTTTGGTTGTCTTGAGATCTTTGAATTCCGTGTAATATTTACAATGACTGGGAAGTGGTCACTATCGTAGAGATTCTTCCCTACACTGAAAGAGCATAAAGGTAATAGAGATGGAGAACAAAAAACCAGATCAATTGCTTGAAAGGTTCTAGTCGACTGATGAAAGTAAGTGTATTCTCCATTATTAAGGAGACAAATAGAGTGTTCTTCCATTAATTGTTCGATCTGCCAGTCCCTTGAATCAGTGTCCCTACTTCCCCATAATGTACTATGGTCATTGAAGTCACCTAAAAGCAATAAAGGTTCTGGGAGCTGCTCTATTACTCTGTCCAACTCTCACTGATGAATATGTTCATGTGGGGGTAAATAAATGGTGCAAACAGAGATTGAAAAGCATAAATTAATCTGAACCGCCACAGCTTGAAGGGAAGTCGTCAAAGGGAGAGCAATGTATGGGTGATTGTGGGAGGTGATAAGGCCCACACCACCACAGGCACGATCCCCAGATGGGTTGTCCTTTCTTACTGTTGTATATCTCTGTATCTTAGCATGTCTGCTTGGTTTTAACAAGGTCTCCTGAAGCGCAAGGCAGACAGGTTGATACATGTTTATTAAATCCTTGATGTTATCCAGGTTTTGATGAAAACCCCGGCAATTCCACAAAATAAATGTACCCATTATTCATGCTTGTTTTGGCGGTGTTGGTGTTTTGACTTTCGAGGCAAAAGGTGTTTCGGAAGGGATAACCCTTCTTCAACGTCCATTTTGTCTGAGTCGTCTAAGCGTCCTGAACTCATGCTTGCGATGGAACTTTGACTGAGGATCCTGGGTTTTTGCTTATTTTTCTCTTTGATACCATCTCTATGCTTGTTCTGTTGGACATTCTGTTTTCCTTTGGGCGCTGTCACTGGTGTACTACTTTTAACATCAGGTTTTTTTTCCGTGGTTTTTGGTTTCTAGGATCTTCTGTGGTTGCTACTTCTTTTTTCTGTGCAGTTATTGTGGTTTGCGTTGATACTGATCTGAATGATTTTGTTGCGGATGCATAAGATTTATTAGATCTTGGCTGATTAGAGAGAATTAGTCTTTTGGCTTCCACAAATGATATCTTTTGTGTAACTTTAATGTTTTGAATTTGTTTTTCTGTCTGCCATTTCGGGCATGATCTTGAAAAAGCTGGATGCTCGCCTTTACAGTTTATACAAAAGGGGGCAGCAGAGCAGTCTTCACTAGCGTGGCCTACCGCGACAAGAGGTCTTTTCATGTCCAAAGCGCTGACATTAAAAGCAACGCATTGGATTCGGTATATATGGCCTGACTGAACAGTTTAGGTATCCAGCTTTGATGCTTTTAGGCAGGTTAGGAGACTTGAAAGTAAGTATGACATGTTTAGTGGGAATGAGTTGACCTTCTTTCCTTATTTTGATCTTACGAGCACCACACATGTTTTGATCTGTCAACTCTTTAACAAATTCCTCTTCAGTTACTGACGGTAAGTCTATTTCAGAGATTACTCCTCGGGATGAATTTAGAGTGTTATGTGGCTTAACTACAATGTTTGCTTATCCTAATTTAGTTAGTTTCAAAACACTACTAGACTGCTTTCCAGACACAGTTTCTATCAAAAGGTCCCCAGATCAAAGTCTCTTAATATTTTTCAGGTCTCCTACAGAAGACAAAAGATGTTTATTAGAAAGGGTGACATTTCTTTCAAATCTTCAGAGCTGGTTATAATTAAGAAACATGGACAAAGTACATTTGATGCAGTGCTTTCTATGTCACTTCTTAGTCTTTTAGTCACAATCGGAGTATCGGGTACATTGTTGGAGCAGGAAGGTATAATAGTATTCATATTTAAATGGAGAAAGATTCGGGTCCAACTGCCCCACCCACCATGGAGCCCAACAAAGGGACGCAGATTAATACACCACGGCTAGCCGAACCTATACGCAATCTGAAGTCCCACAGTCGACTTTCCCAAATGCAGGTACTCCCGAAAGCTTGTTCCCAAGCCACTGACACAAGGACTAGTGACCAGTCGATTGACACCGTGAGGACAACATGGTGCCTCTCGTTTAACTGAAGCAGAGGCCAAAGCAGTGTGTTGGGGACAGTACCTTGCCCCTCAACAACCAGGACCCTCCTTTCCAGTGACACGGGTTCTCCACGCATGGCAAGCACGTGGGCGGTTTTCTCGCCACTTGAAGAACTAGGGACAAGGCTGTTCCAGTTTCTTATGACGAGCCCGAACATCGGAAGAGGAAATCATATGGGAGAAGGAAAACAGGAAAAGTTACAGTGAAGAGGAGAGGAGGCAGAAAGATCACTGGGGCTCCAGGATTGTGACACCCGATCACCGAGACGGTAATCCCCTGAAGGATCTTCACCTGCTATGCTTTGGGCATGTTAGAACGGCCTTCACGTCTAGAGTGGCCCTACCAGGAGCTATGCTACAGACGTACTTCGCCCGTTCCACCCAGTGACACCCCTCCCCGCCACGTTGAGGCAGCATAGCAGGACTTGGGGGGGTTGCTTTTGGAGTATATTACTTCAGTATTATATTTCAGAGGGGGGGAATTAATTTCTGTTGCAATAATAACATCTTATCAACTGCAATTTATATTTGGGATGGAAGATAAAATTATAATGATAATAATAAGCCCTTTCTTCAGAGACAAACTTTATTCTATGCAGCCTGATTATGGTGTATCCCAAGTTTCTGGTATTACTTTTGTACATTCTCTGCTGCCCAAAACTGACAGCTTTGGTATTACTCTTGTGGATTCTCTGCTGCCCGAAAGTGACAATTTTGAAACATAGGAAATGGAATTAGGAATGGAAAATTGAATTAGGGCTCAACTATATCCATTTAAAAAAATTATCATTTTTTTTTCCTGCTATTTTGTGTTTTAACCACAATGAATTTTGATATCACAATTAGCATATTCGAAAATCAATACTCATTAATTTCCACATTCATACATATTTTAGGCAAAATAAAAATTAATAAAATAACAGAACAGCAACAGTGTAAAGGATTCAAGAGAGACGGAGAGATTTTGGTAATATCAGTCACTGTATACATACTGTAATAAAGATATTTTGATGAAATTACAAACTATAATACATATTGCCATAAAGATATTTTGATAAAATTGTTGGCTATAATGTATATTGCAGAAAGATATTTGTACAAAATTACTCGCTATAATGCATATTGCAGAAAGATATTTGCAACAAATTACTTGCTATAATGCATACTACAAAAAAATATTTTTATAACATTACTGGCTATAATACATACCAGTAAGATACAGCACAAAGTCCGAAATCCAGACGTCCATTATCAGGAATAATCTAAAATCCGGGCCTCAAAGCCACAAACCTTTTTTTTTTTTTTTGTGTGTGTGTGTGTGTGTGTGTGTGTGTACTCTTCCGTAATAAAACATGTGGAGATTTTCACTTAAAAATTCCGATTCTTAATTTCACTTAGGCACTAAATAAAATACCTTGTTATGGAAAAAAAAATCATGTAAGCATAAATTTGTGAGATTAAAAATTTGGCTCCATAGCTGAGTATCTGCTTGGCATACACCTCAAACGTTTTGTTCCGTTTACTGAACATTCACCTATTTTATATCCCTGACGCCAACCTCGCGAGTCATTATTTATTATATTTTGCTTTCATCACCGCATGTTTATCAATACATGACAGCTTCAGTAATACCTCATGCAGTGATGTCTAAACTTTTTTTTATACTAGTAACTGAAAAACAAGAGTATGGCAACCTTTTACGCTAACATTACACTTGGCGATGATTATAGATTTTTAAAAGCTCTAAGAAATGTTGACGATGAAAAATTCAACAAAAATTTCTTTTCATATGCTAAAAATAGATTTTGTTAATGAAACTCGTAAGCCAAAAGATTAAATTTAGTGCTATTTTAATTAAGAATAACTGATGTTATTCACCATAAACCAAGAAGCGACGGCAGAATATGTCGGCACCGGACAGCAGAATTTAGGGAAGACGAAATTTTTGGAATTTGGGGAAGCACTGAGCGGCAAAATTAAGGGATGAGAAGTTTTTTATGATTTAGGGAAAGCACTGGGATGCAAAGTTTCGGTGCGGTGAAAATTTAGAACTTAGGAAGGCGTTTTATAGCAGAATTTATGACCCGTAGAGACTGCACCATGCGGTATTTAGCGGTGGCCCTAGATAAAGCATTAAGTATATGTGGGAGTTTATTTATTCAGGATTCGGATTAGTTCTAAGCATGTGCAAGAAATAAACATAGGTATAGTATATAACTAAACTAATACAATTCAGGCTTAATTCAGTACGCAATAGGAGCAAGACAAAATTTAGCGAAACAACTTAGCTTTCGTCACCAATCTTGTGATACACAGCCAATAATGACGCTATTAAGCTAGGCTAAAATTATCTTTACTGATTCTAAGGCATTTCAGTTAATGTAGCACACTGCACTGCTCTTTAATCTTTTGGTTTGATCCAGCTTATTATTTTTTGCAGGCTGTTATTATTATGGCAGTTTTATAAAAACTAAGCTTGAACTTTCGATTATGTCGAAAAGAGTTTCCATTTCTGGAGCTGCCAAAGGATTTACAAAGCAAAACCATGTTTCAATACCCATTAAACAAAAAGTGAAAGTGCTGCAAAAAATGGATAAAGGCATATACGTCTCAAAATTATACGAGGAGTATGGCATTGAAAAATCAACTGTATAAGACATAAGAAAAAGGAATTTTTTAATTTTTTGTGGAAGCAACTTAAACAACTTACACTGAAAGAAATGTTTAATAAAGTAAACAAATAAATATTAAGCTTTTTTTGTAAATTTTGATACCCTTTAGATCATAATTGTTCTTTATTTCATAAATTATGATTTCATATTTTTAATTGTATAATTTCTGCATGCCATCTTACCAGATTAAAATTGATGATCTAATATCTGAAAAAATCCCAAATCCGGAAATGCCGAAGTCCCGAAGAGTCCGGATTTCGGACTTTGTACTGTATTTTGTTAAATTTACTCACTACATATTGCTAAATGCATTTTTACTATTTATTATAATAGATACCATTAGAAAAATATTCTGATAAAAATGACTCACTATAATACATATTGCCCAACTGCAGCTGTCCGTCTACCCAGCCTTGATTTGCAGCTAGTGAAAAATACTTGAAAGCTTTATTGTAATCCTGTTAAAAAATGCAATTAATTATACATATCTCTCTCTATATATATCACAAAAAGCTTTTTATTAAAAACATAATTATTCAAAGTATTTTTGTGCAATACACTGCTGAAAATTGATCAGTATAAAACAAAAAGTAAGAAATTTAGAACCCATTCTACAGAAAGACCCAAAAAGAGTGAAATTCAAAAAAATTCAGAAAATCTGATAAATGCAAAATGAGAAATAAAGAAATACGCAAAAATGGAAATAAGTTCTCTATTTCTTGCTTTACAATAACTACATAAGGCATTCAAAATTTCTTTACTTTCAAACAAATGTAATTCCAGTGGAAAGTTTTTATTCAACTCATCTTCGTAACCTATATCTATTTTCTAAAGAATTTAAATTTCTTAAAAACCTCTCTGATAATGATTTCAATAATTCTGAACACACTTTCAGATATAGTGATGACATTATCATGTTCAACAATAATAATATTATTAAAAATAGCAACATATGCCCTAAATGTCTTAATTAAACCAATAAAATCGATTTGAAATTGACTATCTTAATCTTAACATTCATAATCTTAAAGTAATATTTCATTCATAAAGTAATTCATAATCTTAACCTTTTTGATAAAAGAAGATAATTTAATTTTTCTATAATAAAACTTATAATCTGGTACTCCAACATCTCTAAAAAAGTTATTGAAAATACGGCTATTAATCAAATTATTAGAACTGAAAAAGTTTGTACTGAAAACAACAAGAAGAAATTGTAATTCTCACCAAAATTTTAAAAGAAAATGAAATTCCAATTAAATTCAATAACAGACTTTCAAAAAAAATCTGAAGCAGTCTACACCATATAAAAATTTTTTTAAGTATGAGTTTTTTGTCTGAAAGCTCAAATAGAGAAGGATAAAGAAGGATGTTTCAGCATTTATAGTTTTTATTTTTTTCTATTGTATCTTTTTCTTGATTTTGCTATTTTTAAATTTGGGCCCACTATATCCCAGTTGTCATAATAAGTTCATGATGTGAAGACTTTTCTAACATTTATATCTTTCCTTCTTTTTTCTTACTTTCCTCTACACCTTCCTTTTATTTAATTTTTTTAAAAATTTCTTAGAAGCATTAAATTTCCCTTTCAGGAGATTTTGAGCTAGTCTTTGCCATTGAAACCAGACTGGCAAACCTAGACATCATTCTTGAATCTAACAATTCTATTCATTGTTTCAAATTTTGTACTTTATTTTGGTATCCTCCCTTCTTTTCTAGTAGATTTTATTTCTAGAATTCAATTTTAATTTTAATCTTACACTGTGTAAAAATTTTTCTTAACTATTTACTTTATTCTCATATTTGAGACTTTCTTCAAGTGGAAGTGCTGACTATTTTTAACTATTGGATTGCTATTTCATCCTTTGAGTAAGTTTTAAATTCATTTTCTCTGTTTTTTCAATTTTAAATTCAATGAAAAGGTCTTTCTTCTTTGCATTGCAGACTTCAAAATTTTTGGATGAACTACCGTATTTACGCGAATCTAATGCGCATCGTTTTTGGCCAAATGTAGTATTCAAAATTGGGGTGTGCATTAGATTCGAGTGCAAAGTTCGCCGATGACGTCAACCAAATTTCTCGACTACATTTACCATTACATTTATCGTTGACACATTATTGCATAGAGGATACAAACTGCAGAGTACGTAGTCACGAAATGGAGGGCAAACAGAGAAGAATGTCATATGATGCTACTTTCAAACATAAAGTAATTCTTTATGCTGAAAAAAATGGCAATAGAAAGGCAGGGAGAGAGTTCAACGTAGCTGAGAGCAATGTTCGCTTGTGGCGGCAACAGAAATTGGCACTGTTTGCAACTAAGCTAGTAGAAAGAAATTCACTGGCCCTCGCAAAGGAAGACACCCTAAAATTGAAGAAAAAGTTTTGGAATTTGTACGTGAAAGGAGGAAGAATGGACAACCTGTGACTAGTGACACCATAAGAAATAAAGCAAAAGAGGAGGCTGAAGTTCTTGGAATACCAAAACAAGAGTTTAAGGCTAGCCGTGGATGGGTGGATTGGTTTATGAAGCAGATGGGTTTATCTCTAAGACGCCGTACAACAATATGCCAAAAGCTTCCTGCAGATTTTGAGGGAAAACTACTAACATTTCAGCGGTATGTCATCACACTTCGGAAGGAAAAGAATTTTTCAATGGGGCAAATTGGCAACGCTGACGAGACGGCAATTTGGTTTGATATGCCTCGTAACTACACCATTACGGAGAAGGGGACTAAGGAAAGTATCATCAAAACTTCGGGATGTGAAAAACAACGTGTAACAGTGATGCTGGCAATAACAGCAGATGGGTGCAAACTTTCCCCTTTCTTAATCTTCAAACGGAAAACATGCCCTAAAACCCCTAAGAATGAAAAGCTGTTCCCAGATGATGTCCTGATTCGAAACCAAGAGAAGGGGTGGATGACGGAATCATTAATGCTTGATTGGCTCCGAAATGTATGGAAACGCCGTCCCGGTGGGCTCTCTAATCCACCATCAATGCTTTGTCTGGACGCATTTCGTGGTCATCTCACCGACGACGTAAAAGAGAAGATGCACAGCCTAGGCAGTGATCTTGTTATCATTCCTGGAGGGATGACGTCTGTGTTACAACCCCTGGACGTTAGTATAAATAAACTTTTTAAGGGGTACGTTCAGGCGGAGTACGAAAAATGGTTTTGTGAGCCAAACCGTGTATTGACCCCGACAGGAAAAATTAAGCGTGCTGCACCGCACATTGTTGCACACTGGGTTTCTGCTGCCTGGAAAAGCATCGAAGCACCAATGATTGTGAAATCTTTCAAGAAATGCTGCATTTCAAATGCATTGAATGGCAGTGACGATGACGTGCTCTGGAACGCCGAGGATGACGATGACGATGATGAGGAAAGAAGAAATGAATCTGCTTCTGACGAAGAGAGCTGCGAGGATTCCAGTAATGAAAACATTAGTGAATAAAAACGTTTACTATTAATCACTGATTGTAGAAACTGTTAGCTAGATAGAAATGTTACGATTTATTTCATGTTCATATTTTACAATAGGTACCGTATATACGGTAGTGCTAATTAACAATGATTGTTTCACATGACAATAGCCCACTAATAGGTTAATTCTATGTTCTGCTGCTTTATGTATAAATCCATTGTTGTATAAAATATGGTATCTAAATTTAAATAAAATTATCATACCATGCTTATATACAAATCCATTGTTGTATAAAATAAGATTCAATAAATTCCTCATATCATTGATGCGCATTACATTCGCCGACAAACAATTTTTTTATTATTTAAGTTTTAAAATGGGGATGCGCATTAGATTCGATGGTGCATTAGATTCGCATAAATACGGTATTATATTTAAAAAAACATTAGAATAGTTCATCAGCTTATTTTGCATACAGAAACGTGAAGGCTTTCAAGTGGAAAGAGGATTGCAATTGGATCTGATGTATCCTTCTCTTGAGAACGTTACATTAAATTAATTGACTTGATTAATTGACTCTTTTTTCTTTTTTTTTTTTTTCTGGTACTGGTATATTTATTATTTATCAGTTTTAATTTTATATTTCTTTAGTTCTCATTTTATATTTATTGGATTTTTTAAAATTTACTTGAATTTCACTCTTTTTTGGTCTTTGCGTACAATGGGTTCTAAATTTCTCACTTCCCCCCCCCCTTTCTCTCTCTCTCTATATATATATAATCAAACGAATGAAATGGGAATACTACCAAAAATGCCAATGAAGTAAAAATTAGGAAATACAATCTGAAGCCACATTAATTCCAATCAACTAAGTCATAAATAGAAAATAAAGTAAAAAATTGAAAAAATAAAAATTAATTTTAAAAAACCAAAAGGTAAAATAAAATTAGAAAAGAATTTTTAAATATTGTAAAAGAAAAAGTGAAGGATGGAAAATCTGTCTTTCAAGCACTAGGTAATAGTTGCGAAAAAGCAAATTCAATTGAGATACAAAAATTTAAATGCAAATTAAACAAAAATTTTATTAATATTACACAAAAATGAGCAGTTGAAAAGATAACAAAATAATGCTGACACATCAGAGTAAATTAGGTTATTTCACCTTCTTCCCAACTGCTCAGAGATAGTGTTTTGTCCTTGTTATGCATATGTAATTTAAAAATTCTCTATGCTTAAATTTTCAATGTCTCAAATTTAGCTAACTCAAGTGCATGTTAAAAATTCTTCAACATGACATAAATCGTTTAAAACATTCATAACATCAATAATGAGATCAAAACATGTAAAAAATGTGTAAACAAAAAGATAATACCCTATATTACAAAAACTTCAAAAATATTCAATTAAATTTAAAATAATAATAACAAATTAGGCCATAAAAACTTTTCACAGCTATGATAAACTTTCTTTATTACAACATATAGTGAAACTAACAGCGAACAGTTTTTTTTTTTTTTTTTTTAATTCCAAGAAGAGGCGTGTTTGTTCTGCAGTTGCTAGATTTAACAGAATGTTAAAATTAATTATTTAAGCACGTGAAAAATTGTAGTTATCTATGGCATGGCCAGACAGTGTGACAAGCTATTACTTCAACAAAGTAAGTCTTTATTTAAAAGTAAGTAAATCCATTTCTAAAATTTCTGCCAAAAAGTCATAAAATACAAAAAAGGAACAGAGAAAAAGATAAAAATCTTCACGAAAAATGAGCTGTAAATGCAACTTCAGAAAATAAATGGCTTTTAGTAAAAGCTTAGAAGCCAGAAATAGAGAATATTTTACATTTTTACATCGTGCTGTTTTACCATTTGTACAAAACATTTTGCTTTCAAATTACTTCAAAACATCTTTCAAAATATAACTTACCAGTATGGATGCACACTTTTAAAATAATTCTACTTTAATTAAACTTATGAGATAATATAATCAATTAATCAATACTGTTTAGGAAATAAATTATTATTAACTAACTTTGCAGCAATTGCGCAAGTAATAATAACTTGTATTCGCACTAAATGGATTTAAGTTCATACAACATTATATATATATATATATATATATATATATATATATATATGCAAGATAAAAAATTCATACTTTACAATTTAATTTAATAATAGCCTCTTAATTCCTCATTTTTAATCTGGGTATTTCCTCTTTATTTCTAAAAAAATTAATAACATTTCTGGACTACGTAATTTCTAGATAAATCTATGGTAGAGCTGCTTATGCTCACCAACGCTTATGACGTAATTAATTTGGAATTCTGAGAAATGAAACTTTTCTAATCCAAACCAAAACTTTCCTCTTGATGAGCTGCCATACTGGATAAATGTGTCACTTTTATGTGTGGTTTAATTGTTAAATGTATCACTGTTTGTGCTCTCTTCCTGTTGCAATAAGCCCCATTCACGAGAGCAGATTCGACCGGTAGGGAAAACCGGTTCTTCCAACGTGTCCCGTTCACATGGGACAAGCATTAACTGCCTCGCCGAATTGGAGGTAGAATTTGGTTGAATGCTCCTTACCTATTGGGAGCAGGGCAAATGAGGAGATTTCCCGTACTATACTGCGCGGTTCACTTAATTTTAGTTACTGCTCGCTGGACTGTCAGCGAAACAATCGCGCTGACAGATGTCTGGATGGGGATGTGATAGCATCCCCCCAAAAATTAGATAGAACTGTACAAGATACAGAAATTATAGAAAAATACAGACAAGGTTATCTCATAATTCCAGAGATATCGTTCAAATTAAAACTAAAGTTAAGACAAGGTCATATGGGCTTCAACGCGACAAGGGACTAGGTAACCTTTTGAATGATTATTTTAAAAAAAAAATTAAGCATTTTCATCTACTTTTTATAAATATTATTAAATGGTTTTGTGAGACAAAATAATTTTAAGCTTGAAAAAAAGTTTTTATTAGTAATTTTTTTAATTTAAATTTTTGAAGAAAAATTTTACAATTAAAATGTTTTTCTGTCTCCTCCCAGTCTTTTTATTGTATTTATTAGTTCTTAATAACTTCAAGGAATAATTTTGCAATTAATGAATTAGTTTCAGAGAAAAAATAAAAATGCACTTTTATCTAAAATCTTTAAAACAAATATGATCTCAGTCACATTTTCATTTCAAATAACTTTTCCTTTCAGCATTTTGCAAAACCCATCCTTGTTTCTATAAAGTATATAATTTTAAATAAGCAGTAAAAAAATAAAAAATAATAAAAAATAATAAAGCAGTAAAAATAATAAAAAATTTAGTCCATACCTGTATATGTTTTAGGACTTTAAGTAAAAGGATTTATTGAAAAAAAATGCAAAAGGTTTCTCAGTTTGCAGTTTAAAGAATACAAACTGTCTAAACAGACATTAATCATTTCAAGTTTCTTTAAAATTTTATTACTGAATTTCAATACGCACCAAACCTAGTGCTATTTATTCAGTTGGTAAATATAAATTAAATAAAATTACAAACCTTTTTTTAAAACCTTATGTGGCCAGAAAAATTGCAAAAACTCATAAAACGCAAGCAGAATTTTTCTTTACCTGTTTTTGTTTTGTAAAACATGTTCAAAACAATTTTAATACATTAATTAATTATAATATTGTTGCGTGCGTACCGGTTTCTAAAAGATTGATAATATTTCGTAAATGATTGTCATTGCACTCAAATCCGATGATAGCTTAATTAAATTTATTTTATCAACAGAAACATTTCAAAGTTCTGGATGTTCTACAGAAATACTCGTACAAGTGTTTAGAATATCACTAAGTATAATCAGTAGTTATGCTTCAATCTAATAAGAACGTTAAACACAACGGAATGCAAAACGCATCTTAAGAGAAAATTAACTCAGAAATATCTCCAATCTCACGCTGAACTAACAACTGGCAACAATAACAAATTATAGAGCATAAATAATGTCATAAAAATAGTTTGGTATAATGAGATTATTACTTTGAAACCGATGTTTCTAACTGATGCCCAAGAAGAACCAATATTTCCCATTCTGCTTCACTGCATATCTTTCAAAAAAGTAAAAGAATCATGCAATTAATTTCCTTTATCATTTTTTTAAATGCGAAAAGTTTGTTTTATAAGCTGTGAAAATGTCGGAAGTTTGTAAGCGATATATTTTTAGATATGAAATTTTAAAATTAATGGGCGTCAAAAAGTCTAAAAATATGAACGATTTTCAAAAATTCTCCAAAATATTTTTAAAAAATATTACGCTAAAAATTTCATTTCATTTTTTTTTGTCCTCCACAGTGTGTTATGGTGCAAACTATAATATTCTGACATTCTCAGTTTATTTGTTAATATTTGCAAAAAATCGTTTCAGCTTTAAATTTGAAAAAAAATCTAATCCTCTAAAAATCAAAAGCGTGACATCACATCCACAAGCAGTGTAAGTACAAAGTTTGAGTTTTATATCTTATCGGGAAGCAGTTTAAAAATCCATGATCATCTTTTAACCATAGCGACAAGCACCAAGAGTGAACTAAATAACAGCTTATAAAATAATAATAATAATAATTAAAAAGCATATATTTTTCAGGAACCATTACGAAAGTTCAGGTACCAGTTGCGAAAGTACAAATTACAAAATTAACAACATTAAACAACGTTAAAAATGTGTAAACAGTATTAGAAATCTGCCAATTCGGAGACGTGATTGTTCACAGAGGCTTAGGTGCAAAGGGAAGGAAGAGGGTGGTCTTCTGAACGGGTCCTAAAGACGAAACTCTTCCATGTCTCCTTTTTCTCCTCCTGCTAACGGCAGCTGTGCCAAGGAGCATTGCATGTGAACGGGGCTATAGTATTAAAAAATGTAATGTTCTGGAGATAGGCATGATTAGAGTGCCAAGTGAATTGTGGCCACAAATATCAGTTTAAACAAAAATGGAATTAAAACTGTCTCAACTGTCAAGTTTCTTAGCAATTACAAATTCTACATACTGAATATCAAGTATTTACACCACCAGTACATTTATTCTACATTTTCTGCATTTCTACAATCTACATTTACAGTACCTTTCAGTGTTCCTACATCCGTATTTCTGTAATTTGCTTTCATTGCATATATATATGCAATTAATTACACATACACACTTAGAATGTAAAATATTAAGGAATGCAAGTAAGCAAAAAAGCATTAAAAATTGAAGATATACAAATCATTGAGGAAAATAAGGAGGTTTTCTTACCTTAAGGAAAAAAGTGTTATTATGTACAGAATTTGATGCAAAGTCTGTATACATTTCTTTTTCATAAAGATCACATATTAAAAAATAGTGAATGAACATTTTGTTTCACATTTGAAACAATTATGTAATCAGTCTTATTATCAATGATTTTTTTTCCAACCTACTGGGAAAATTTTCAATTCCAGACCTGAGGACAAAAAAAGTCTTTAATATAAAAAAAATTAGAAATAATAATTTTGATTTTTTTTTTAAATTTTGCAATGACCCAAATAATAATCGGAAGGTGCAACATCAGGTGAATAAACTAGGTGTGCTAACTAACACACTCCTGCCCAATTCTTTTATTGTGTCCAGTCTTCCTTACATAATCAACTTCTAGAATTACATTATCTGTTAACAACGGATAGATACTTTTAAATCAATAATTGGTTTACTCAATCTAATAAAATTAAATACAATCTACAATAAAAGTTTGCAGTTATCTGGCATGGTTCTAACACCTAAAAATGGATTATTTTGAAGCATTCCACAAAACAAACAACAGTTACTTTTTACGGTTTCTTTCTACCTGGCTTTGGGTAAGTAATAGGGTTTCACTAGGAAAAAGCTAGTCTTTTTTACATTTCAGACTGGCATAAAAGACACTTTTTTTTTAATCTTCAATCACTATGCAATCAAGAAATTCTTCTGCATTGTATCGACAGAATACATAGATGAAGGTCCAGAAATGCACTAATATGTAATATTCATCAGTTACACACTGTATGTAAATTGGTCAAAGAAAGACTGAGATCCAGAAATGCATCAAATGTACACTGATCGAGATTAGTCTGACTTACCTTTGGTACACCTTTACCATGGAGATGCATCAGTCCCAAGCCGCTTTGGCCAACAGGATTATTCTTTAGGGGGGGGAAAAAAAATTAACTATAAAATACAGTATCAGATATTCATCACTAATTAAAAGACATGATTAAAAATTAATCTTTACCACCTAAATAAAACTAAATTACAAAAACACAGAAAAATTTAAATCTGAAAGGGTCAATCTGAAACAATCACCTAAGATAGTTCTTTTAAAATTTAATACGGCTTATCGATAGAGATTATTCACAGATGTGGCTCAGGTGAAATAGTAAACCATTTTGTAGGCTATTAGATCAACAGGCATTTAGACTGTTAAATGATAGGCATTTACATATTAAACATTATATATACACACACACTGGCCAATGAATTAGAAAACTTCAAGATTTTCATTTGAATGCATGCTAGAGATGTAGTATGCAGATTTTTTTATGAAGTGGGTTACACATGGTTAGAATGCTGGTATAAGTAAGGTTAAGTGTGCTTTTCATGATGAATGAAGTAAAATGAGAAAAACAACAGATCTTTCATCATCTAAAAAAAGGCTTATTGTTGGTGCCCATTTAGCATGGGCCTCGATTTTGAAGACAGCAAATCTCACTGGGTTCTCAAAAGCAGCTATATCAAAAGTTTTCAGACATTAGAATCAGAACCCACAGTCCTTCTCTAGAAGATGTAACTGTGGTTCAAACACAGATTTCCAAGACAGTGATCGGTGGAGTCTCCAACGAATTGTACGGCAGAAGGCGGCATCTCCAACGAATTGTGCGGCAGAAGAGGGCCTCTTCTGTGCTTCATCTGACAGAGATCATCAACCGAGGCTCTTCCTAACAGATTTCAGCTCGAAACATGCACAGAGAATTGCAGAGGATAGGAAGGCATAGTCGGGTGCCTGTGAGAAAAACCACTCATTTCTGCCCGACAAGCATTCATTTGCAGTGGTGTCAGGAAAGAAGACACTGGACATCTGAAGACTGGAACCAGGTAATGTGGTTGGATGAAGCATGCTGCACCTTATTTTGTACTGATGGAAGACGTCGAATTTGACGAGAACCCCATGAAGCAATCTTGCCTTACTCACAGTGTGCAAGGATATGTGCAAGGACTGGTGGGAGTATCATGATATAGGGCATGTTCTGCTGGCATGAAAGTGGTCCCCCTGGTGTTCCTCGAGAGTAAACAAACAACCATGTTATACCTAGGTATACTGGCAGATCAAGTGCCCCCTGCAATGCTGCATTTTTACCCTGACAGCGACGGATACTTCATGGATGATAATGCAACTATAGATGGTGCCAGAAGTGTTCAAAATTGGTTTGTTGAACATCAGTCTGACTTCCATCCAACACCTTCCCAGGCCATTGCATAGCCAGGATCTTAACCCCATAGAAAATGCCTAGGATATGGTGGAAAGATGCATCTGATAGCACTCTCCTCTTCCATCTAATTTACAAGATCTAAAAAGCTACACAGCCAATGCATAGTAATCTCTGGACATAAATGCACTTCAAAAGCATACAGATTCAATGCCCAAATGAATCAGAGCAGTTACCCATGCAAAAGGCAGTCCAATAAAATATTGATTTTGGGTTTATAACATTTTTCTGAATGGCAACTGACTTGAACATAGACTGAAACAACATAAAATCACATTTCGAGATTAATGGCCCTTTTAGGCTAATTATATTCAATATCTTGTTACATTACTTTACTCTTTAGACGATGTTTTGTTTCAGAAGATAATGAACAGAAATTTTAATTTTTACAAATTTATACAGAGAGTAAAAAATGTTCATGAAATCAAAAGTTCAAGGACCAAGGTTCATAACAATGAAAAATGCAGCAGCGGATTGACAGATTGTGTGCCGGCATGCGATCGATATGGCAACTCAAAGGGAATGGTGACACCGCACAGAACCGACTGCCTCTCTGCTGGCGGAGAGTCAAGAACGCAGCTCAAAAACAATTCTGACTCTGTGGTGTTAATCATATGCAGGTAATTTAAAAGTTTGATTAAATTCTTTCCAACTTAACTATGTGTCATGTAATCCTAGGCTGTATTATGGATGACCAATGCATGCCAGTGTTGCTTCTACACCATATGATTTTTGCATAATGTCTATCTAATCTCCAGTGGCTACACTACGCCATTTTGACATTATGCAGTGTTAATCACATGATAATTCTGTGATATTTTATAATAATTACACAAGCCTATGATAATTCTGTGAAAATAACAAATGAGCATAAATTCTCAACACCCCTGTGAGAACCATCCAGGAACTGAAAACAGTGTATCTTTGCTGAATGAGTGAACCAGTTGCCACAGGCATTAATAAACTACCTTATTTCCAGTATGACATCACAGTGCGAGGCCTTTACGGCTGTAAGAGGAGACCATACCCCCTATTAACCCATTTCTTTTGTATCTTCTGCAACTGCTGTTTCAAACCTTCAGACTCATGAGTGTTACACATGAATATGTGTGTCTATTATAACTATTGAATGCTTATTTTGTTTGTATTATATCAAACTATGTTCACACTAAATTTTATTAAAATCTGTCCAGTAGCTCTGGAGATCGTAGATCAAATATGCAAATTCTCTTAATTTTTTTCACCAGTGTATTTATTCTTAGACCAGTGTATTTATTTATTAAAATGGTATTTTTTAATTCAAACATACTGTACAATGCCAGAATAAAGAAATGATTAAACCAACAATGAATTTTAGTCCTGCTACCTAAAAAATAAATAACTAAAAAGCAGAGGATCATATACATCATTACTGAAAAATGGGATAATGAAGATATTTGAAGGAAACGGTAAACTATGCTAACACTCTGTTCTTTCCTTCTATATAAGGTTAGCATATTTATTATACTAAACTTGACCCACCAGTGGCCAAGTGCTTACAAACAGCTGAGTACTGGTAGTTCATCCCAGGTGAATGGACTAGCTACATGGTTGGTTTTTGTAAATAACCTTTGTGTACTTTGACATATTAAAATAATGAAACCAAACCAAATTATACTAACATATTTATAATTACTTTCCCTCTATGTAGAGTTACATATTATATTATGCTCATAGGGGTTTGCCGTATTATATTATACTTGCTAAAAGGTGGAATAAAAATTAGCAAGGGACAGCTCATCTTCATCTGGACTTTGATAAAAATTTTGGGACAATGTCACATTAAAAGCAATCGTTAAAATGTGGCAGCCAGGAACTGTGTGCAAGAAGTAAACATGAACTCTGTGCCATAATAAAGGACACTGTAAACATAAGATCGCAGAAAGAAACATTTGAGGGAAAGAAACGCAAATATTGTAATTCATTTTTGGGTACAGTTTTATACCAATTTTTGGGAGTTGGAAGTGCTACAATTTTATTCTCAATTTTAAAACGGCAAATTAAAGGTACCTTTTCGGCAGCCATCGTAAAATACTTCAGTGCTGTTTCGTTGTTCTGCTTCACGACGCTACCTCCTTCCAAATACATCTACAACAAAAATAGAATGTTAAAGACTGCAAGACATAGAAGGACTGATAAAATATAAAATTTAAGTAAAGCGTTATATAAGTATTTGGCATACCTTTCCCAAAAATGCCATAGCGTTGGCATTGCCAGCATCTGCGGCTTGCATAAAATAATTCAATGCACGCTGAAAGATAAAACTAGTTATATTTAGTGAAATAAAAAAGGAAATTTTTGCTTTCCCCCCTCTCAATAATATGCCTGAACATCTGAAAACTTTGTACGTAAAAATTAGAAAACTGTTTTTGAAAACTTCAGAAAAAAAGCATTCAGTGAATTTTACAGAGAAAACTGATATATAACTGAATATTTAAAACTATGTAAAAAAGCAGCCTTAGTTTGGTTCAAACTAAATCTAACAATGAAAAAATAATTAAACACATAAATATTTTGCTAGTGCCTAAAACAAGGTTGCTACTCAAACAGAAAAATCTGATGTACACCACATGACTTCCTTGCACGGAATATTAAATTATGTACATTTTTTTCTTGCATTTCATTTAAACTTATTGGATTGAATTAAATCTACATCGTCTATAGCGTATAAACCACAATAGAATAAATGCGTTTTTAAAATTCACTATATTTGTTTACAGTAGCGACACTCTGGCGCTAGGTTCACTTTACAATGTTACATTTCGTCCATATTTTAACTCAGAATGCATATAAATTTATATCATTTGAAGAATTATCTAATTGTTGCCACATGTTATATTGAAATACTATAATAAATCTAAAATGATGTATAAAAGATGTAAGGATTATGTTAGTTTATTAACATAAATGTAATTAAGTTCTTTTCCTATCAAATTCTTAACTTCAACTTACTACTTCCGGCCAGAACATAGTTTTGGAATCACTCTGAATACTTAAGGAGGAGATGTATTTAAACCGCGAAGTTCTACTTGCTGAGTTAGAGAGAATCAGAATTTCTGAGTTGCGCGAGTCTGCCTTTTGGCTACTCTCTCTCAAAGCTATTATTACGCTCGGTTGTGCTCAGGCCCTCGTTAAGCTTTGTAGTCAAATACAGTTAAGGAGCCAACTCGATTAGAATCTTGATAGCTTCGGCTATATCTCTTTAGTTAATCATAGTTTTAGTTTATTTCTTAGTCTCTTAAGTTCAAGCCCAAGTGTCAGCTTTTATTATACACTCCAAGACAGAGTTTTGGTAAATCTTATTGGAATAATAAAGGGTTAGTTACCCTTCCATCTTGTTGTTTCTTGTCACAGGAACTTAAGCGATTATTCGCTAATTAGGTCTTAAGGTTACTCACTTTTGACTGCAATTACACGGTGGTAATCCTCAAAAAGAAATTAAGCAAACAAAACAAAAAAGAAACAGTTTTTCACAGACGATTCAGCATTTCTCATTCAATTAATTCAGTTTTCACTTCCTGACAAGGCAAAAATTCATAAAAACTCAAAATAACTATATTAAAAATTATGTAGTAAATCTGAAACACTTATTTCCTCGAATAAATTCCAGAATGGATTAAGCATGATTTAATTTGCAATAATAAAAGAAGGCGTTATCTTTATTGCTGTGAAGCTTAGTTTCTCTAGAATGGTAACAAATCCGCTATTTTGCCAAATTTAAAATGTAAACAAACATGTCCGCCATCGCAAAATTCATTAGGCTTAGCTGCACTTAAACAACTTTTAAATTGTTGATAACTCCACAAATATTGCATGCAATAACCCTAATCAAAAGATAAGAACCACATAATTCAATCATTTTTAAAGCAAAAAATGCAAAATTTACAAACATATAAGAATAAAGAAACTGAGCTCACTGAGCCAAGTAACAGAGTGGATATATACAGTACAAAGTCCGTCATGCGTAAAGCATACAAAAAAAAAGTTTGTGGCTTTGAGGTTCAGATTATAGATTATTCCAGATAATGGACGTCCGGATTACGGACTTTGTACTGTATATACATATATTTATATACTTTTGGTGTGGCCGATTGCAACCAAAATACGAGGTGTACATCTACATGTTATAGCAGTCCTATATACAAAATTTCAACATTCTGAGGCTACTTACTCGTTTTTGAGTTATGTGAGATGCGTACATACATACAGACACCACGAAAATCAGAACTTCAGAATTCATTTTAAAACAGCTTTATAATTTTTTTGGAAGAAAAGAGTCCTTACTTGTGGATGTCACACAAAAGCATCATTAAAGTGCATTGGATAGTGGTTAAAATTAATATTTTCATTGAAATATGATAACCAAAATTTTTCGCGATTACAATACTTCCTTTTTACTTCGTACAAGTAAGTAAAAATGAAATTCTCCGACTTGGGAACTTCATTATATTTTAAGAAAATTTAAGTATAGCTGCATAGTTCATGTTAACTATAGTGAGGGTAAAATGTGTATTTTAAAAAGATTGTGTTTTAAGAAAATTTAGTGTTTTAAGAAAAGCATGGTCCAAGTGTGTTTTAAAAAAATTTCAGTCTAACTGCAAAGTGCACACTTACTATGCTGAGGGTAAAGTTTGTGTTTAAAGAAAGATTAGTGTGTATTTTAAGAAAAGTGTGGTCCAAGTGTGTTTTAAGAAAATTTCAATCTAGCAGCATAGTGCACATTGACTATGCTGAGAGTAAATTAATTATGGTCGAAAGCACAAAAATTTGCTAATTACATATGACTTAGATTGGGGGGGGGTGACTTACTTACTTTTGAATCTCCAAAGGGTTACTACTAGAACTAAAACAGGAGTTGTTCTCCTCAATAGCTGTCAGTTTAAATTTTTTCCCAAATAAGAAAACTTGCAAATAATTCTATTTGTATACTAAACCACATTCTCTTTAGCAATCAAGTGTATTGCAAAATAAATCCAAATAAATGCCCTTTTCAATTACATAAAAAGAGTACAAAATACCAGGAGTGACTGTCAGTGTATCTGAAATATTTGCAGTCACTGACACCGAAAGACATTTATAGTAAAATATCAACACAAATATAATTAGTTAGAAGTATAACTTAAAAATTACTTTTAAATGCATGAAAACATATATTTACAAAAGAAATGATCTACTTACAATACATTCCATCTAAGTAATAAACAAAATCAGAAATGAAATTCATTGAATTTTCAAGGGTAATCAATGCTTTTAAACATTAGATTTTTTTTTCATCATTAATTATATAAAAATTATGATGTTATGTTATCAATTCTATTAAATAATATATAATTGCCAAACAATCATCTCCATAATATTAGGACAGTTGCTAAATTCTGACAAATGAAAAAAGCAGTTTTTTTTTTTTTTTTTTTTTTTTTTTTTTTTTTTTTAAAGTCAACATACTTTTGATGAAAAACTTTTAATATAAACATACATAATACAAATTAAATGCAATGTTTAAGTAGCATTGAAAAGAATTCAGAATAAAAAAAGTACATTTCTTATGTGGGAGCGGGAAGATAAAGATAACAGAAACTAATTATTAATAATAGAATAAAGCAAAATATCTCTTGAATAATTATTACAAATAATAGAATAATAAACTTAATTACTAACAATGCAATAATACTAATAACAGGCAATGCAATAATACTAATAACAGGCAATGCAATAATACTAATAACAACAGCAACTAATTGATAATAATAGAAACTAATAGTAGAACAAATAGTGGAAGAAACTAATTTAAACGAAACATTAGCAGATGAAACTTATTTCTTCCTGCTGATTTTTCTCACAGACTTTTTTTAGATGTGGAAGGAAGTTGTCAACCCTGACCCATAATCAGTCTATGACAAATAGAAGTTGCTTTTTTGCCCAATTGTAAACAGGTGTATGTTACAGACTAGACCTACTACTGCATCACATGAAAAGGCTGGCACTTACTGCATGATCTTGTTCGACTCCACGCCCACCTTGGTAATGCAACTGACCCAGACCGACCTAAGAAAAAAGGGACTACATAATTTTTAGGTTATTCAAATAAAGGAAATAATTCATAAGGTACAAAAATATTTTATGATGATTTGAAAGCTTAATCCCCCTACTTGTGCCTGGACGTCTCCTTTGTCAGCTAAAAACTGATAATACTGAATGAGGTCATCGTCCAGAATTCCAGTCGAGGCCCCTATATTTTCTAGTTCATCGTACAGTCTGATACGCTGAATGACGCTGCCGCCGCTAGTTGATAATTCTTCCTCAACTGTATTTTAAAAAGAAAATTCCAAATGCACATAAATATTTCTGGGCACTGGCATTAACTAAATGCTTCACACTAGTTAGTGCTAGTTGCATATGTTTAGAGCAAAGTTCATTTCAATACATTAAAAATAATATTCATCCAAGGAAAAATTTTTCATAAGCATGAAATTATTCAAGTTCTTTACAATGGCAGAAATCATTTGTTTATAAAAATTTATTTACCCTGTTACATGCATATGGATTCCTAATGGACTGAATGTATACAGAACCAATGATAGCTTTAAAAAATTTATTTCCCATAAGAAACACTTTGTATTTCTGGAGCTTTTCACAAAAATACTCATATAGCTCTTCTCAGTAGGACAGAGACACAATTAATAGTTACAACCTCAAAGTACTAATAACTTTGGACACAACAAAATGTAAAGCACATCTAAACAGCAAAGCTCATATGGATATATCTCAATACTCTTAAGTCAGCTTTGAACTAAAAACTGTGAACTCATGCTCTCTCTGGTTTTACATAGTTTCCTCAGGCCATTGAGGAATTTCCAGTACTTTCCATTTCTCAAAATTACTATACATTTCAATTATTAATATACATTTAAAGTTACATATAAGGACCAGGCATGGTTACAGTTACACATAAGGATCAATTACAGTTATCCAATAATAGTACCAATCACAGTTATACATGGACCAGACCAAAATCTCATTACATCGTAACTAAGTTTGATGACTTTTGGCAAATTCTTGCCAAATTTGGAGATAAAAATTAGTTGTCAAAACTAATCGCTGGTGAGATATTGTCAGGTTAGTGATATCTCGCCAATTTAGGGAGATAGCCAGTTACCTCAACATTAAATAAACTTGACTCTGTAGTCTTATTTGGGAGGGGGAGTTTCACTCTTGAGGCCTTTCATGTTACATTATACAAGAGATACTCGTAATTTTAAAAATAATTCTACTAAAATTATTTGCATATATACAAAATTAATAACAATATACAATTCCATAATTTTTGGATAATGTTCGTTTTAACATCCTTTATACACATTTGAATATCCTTTATTCAATAAAGAAAAGGTGGGTTTTTTTTTTTTTTTTTTTTTTTTTTTTTTTTTTTTTTTTTGTGAAACACTTTTACACAAGCATAAACTTTTTTGACTTTCTCTGCAAAGGGTGAAATTATTACATAGGAATATTTTCTGAGATATAGTTCCATTATTTTTGGACAATGTTACCAGGTTATTTTACATTTGATTAATTCTATAAGTTTAAGAAAAGTGTTCACCTTATGAAACAATTTTATGTAGCAGGAAGTTCCTTTGTAATGGCAGAATTTGTTTTGTAATTCCATTACTTTTAGATAATGTTCATCTGAACATCCTACATTTAATGCACAGATCAGCAACAAATTTGGAACAAAGTTCATCCAAAACAATTTTACATAAGGAGGCAATTTTTCCTTGTACTTTTCAATAATAGAAATCATCATAACAGATGATTTCCAAGGATACACAGTAACACATAACTTGTTACACTCGCTGGTTAAAACACAGCCGCTTATTATGTTTAAATTTCCAGGAAACAAAACAAACACACACTAATCAATGGGAAAACCATCGTTTATTAAATTCATCCCCATCGCTTATGAACTATTTGAAGGGCGGTGGTTATCTACAGTAACCACATTTTCTATTGAACATCTTACTCACTCGTGCGAGCAGTTTTCAAGACTGACCACTTTTGAAATTCCCTTGTAGCTCATTAAATGGCAATCAAGAAACATAAGGTAGTAGCTGATGCAGCAGTTCGGCTTCAAGAAGAAAAAGAATCAGCCATCGAAGACAGCATCACGACGATGTGCAGCACCAAAAAAAAGCCTGTAAAAACAGTGTGGGAATGCAACACGTGAAAAGCTACACTCTGCTTGAAAAAGAAAAACTGTTTCCATGAGTACCATAGACTGATTTGTAGGGATGTGTTCAGTGGGCGCTCATCCTGACGCTAACCACCAGAAGTGGCCATTTTTTTCACGCATCTAGGACAAAATATGTGTAATAATTGTTGCAAATAATTTCATTGTAACACCTGATATAGAAAATAAAACAAGAGTTTTGCTGGAAAAGTTAATTGCCTTTTCCTGCCCCTCAAAGAGTTAAACTCAAAGGCAAAGACTAAATTTTCAGTGACAGAATATCCTGTTTGTACCTGTCAAATCTGTTTTGTAGTTCATCAATTTAACATACTATGGCTTGGATTGTGGCTTTATTATAGTTCAGGTACGCAATGCTTCAATAAAGCAAGTTTGCCAAAAATTATTTACTCCCCTGGTCCCTCTACCTATGAGACACTGTTTTCAAAGTCCTTTGTCAGAACTGGATTTCTGAGTACCAGAATTCCCTTATCTTAAAATCAACAAAACTAAGGCACTGCAAATGAGCGAGTGTTCATTCTCGAATACCAGCTGGTAAATGGTGAAAGTGTAATTTCTGTATCCCATGTTTTAAGGTTCCCATCTTCATAATCCTCATCTCAAATACATACATTATGTTCATAGAGAGTTCTAAACAATTTTGTGAAATGCTTCTAAGCATTACTGTATGTTAAGAGTCTTTGAATGGAAACAAAATGGTAACTGTAGACTGAAGACATAACAAAGAAAGCATTGGCCATGCTTGAAATTATGATGTGGCAGATTTACTGAATAGACAGGGCAGTCTTTCTGCAAGAGAAAGAAAGCATTGGCCATGCTTGTAATTACAACAGGCAGATTGACTGAACAGACAAAGAGCAATCTTTCTGGTGGCTGGAAATGCAAATTCTGGGATTTAATTAAATCACTGGTGGAAGAAGCTTTTTCCCCCCTTTTTTAATTTGTTGTGTGCTTAACTTGTAACTTCTCAAATGCAAAGTAAAAAGACTTAAACCTGAAAGAAAATGATTAACTGTTAATATTTTTTAATGTTCTTGGAAGTTGCAGCCACAGAAAAATACACTTAAATTAGAAATTTCTCAAACAGCATTGTACAATTTGCTTAAACAAAGAATTATAATTAATAAAAAACTAACAAAAATGTATGCTTCAAGGAAGAGCAAAAAATACAGAAAGTTGAGAAATGTTGAAATTGCTTTTCTAGAATAGTTTTCAAGCCATAAAGCTCATACATATTTCTTTTTTCACAGCTTTTTTCACTAATTCACTAAGTAATAGAAGAGAATTTTATGTCACCTGACATATAGCTCAAAAATTGGAGAAAGAGAAATCCAACACTACTTATCACAAATTGCATGTTAAGAAGGAAGAAGCAGATCAACATGTAGCTGATAATTGGATAAAAGATGCTTTATTTGGGATCCTAATAGATACAAGTCACTCAAAATTTATAATACAGACAAACCTGAAATATGTTATAGAACATATACTGAAATTTAAAAATGAAACAGAAGTTTGTTTCAGAAACTGAAGAAATAAGTTATATTTTATTAATATGCAATACAGACCCCAAAATTAAGAAGACAGAAGCAGAAACCCTAATGCTCAAAAACAGTCAAGAATTTACTGCTGACTTAACCATAACATTAAAAACTCATGGATGGAAAATAGTATTTTTACTGATTTTCTTTTGAAATGGGACAGCGAATTGAAAAATGAAAAAACAGCTGCGCAGCAGAAATATTTTTTGAAAAGCACCGGTGTCTCTTCTTGCAAATACAACTTCTAACATTAAAATTTTAATTTTAGGCTATTATACAAGCTTTCAAATGTCACCTCAGAAAAGATGTTCAGTAAATGATGAAGAGAATTAAATTTTGTGAAAATGCAAGCACTTCGTAGAAGATAAGTAAGTTGATACCTCTGCTAGAGCAGAGGCTATGCATGATATGATAGTCAATGCAAGAATTAGTCTCTTAAAATCATATAAAAACTGTAGCTTTTACATAGAAAAAAATTTCAGAGGAACTGTGAACTAATGTTTCAGATATTAGTGAGGAAATTATGAGGATTCATTTCTGGAATATTTGTCAATTTACTACAATACTAAGACAAGGTGCATAAATGTTGACTATGAATTCATGAAAAGAACTGCGGAAGCTCACAGTGAAAGTAACGACATCCCATAATCAATCAAATCCAGAAAAGAATTGCAAATTCTAAGAAAAATTCTTGAACTGAAAGTTACAGATAAAAAAAAAAAAAAAAAAAAAAAAAGTTATATTAGTGAGGAAATTATGAGGATTCATTTCTGGAATATTTGTCAATTTACTGCAATACTAAGACAAGGTACATAAATATTGACTATGAATTCATTAAAAGAACTACAGAAGCTCACAGTGAAAGTAACGACATCCCATAATCAATCAAATTTAGAAAAGAATTGCAAAGTCTAAGAAAAATTCTTGAACTGAAAGTTACAGATAAAAAAAAAAGAAAGTTATATTAGTGAGGAAATTATGAGGATTACTTTCTGGAATATTTGTCAATTTACTGCAATACTAAAAGTTGAATATGAATGCATTAAAAGAACTGTGGAAGCTCACGGTGAAAGTGGCGACATCCCAATTCAATCAAATCCATGATTGCAAACAAAAAAGCATTGCAAATTCTAAGAAAAGTTCTTGAACTGAAAATTACAAATAAAAAAATGTTATCAGCAGTTTTACGAAATTGAGAATGCAGTTGAAAAACTGTTGTTGAACAATATGAAACAAACACAGATAGAATAATTGTTTGCAACGGATAAAATTTCATCAAGAATGTAATTATAAAAATATTAGTATACAAATTTTAAAAATGCATTTTAATATTGTGTAAATAGTTCAATTTTAGAATTTTAATTGTTATTTATCATTAATCAGTTAATTGTTAAAATTTGAATTTTATAAGTAACTTTTTAATTTTTAGATAGGGTTTTTAGATTTTAATTTTAATTATTAGATAGCGTTACCGGAACACCTTACATTTAAAATGCAAATAATACACAATGTTTGGAAATATGTTCATTTGAAACAGAATTTTAAAAAGCAGGAAATTTTCAAGGTGAAAATGTGGTACTCACCTCTTTTAGCAACTTTCCTGTAGTATGTCAATGCAGATTCACAATTCTGAACTAGTCCCAGCCCTGCCCAGTGACGATAACCCTAAATTTACATTTAAATGAATAATACTAATTATTAATAAGTAATAATTAGTAACCTTGCATACAATTAATAAACAAAAAAGAAAATTTATTTACATTACCATGATCATTTGTGCCCAAGTATCTCCACCAAGAGCAGCAAATGTATAATAAACAATAGCCTATTAAAGAAAAAGAAAGGCAGAATTATATTTAAAAAAAAAAAAAACCCTAAAAATGCAAGACATAAATTTTAAAAGCTTTTCATAAACACGATGTTCTACTTTAAGAAATGATGGATTATTCAGATTTACTCATATACAAAATTATATATTATACATAAATATTTACAAAATTATACATTATATACAAATTATATAATTACACTGTTACTTTGTTTGCAGTGTTACATACGTATATAATATATACACACATTAAAAAAACTTACAAAATTTTAAATATTGAAAAAATATATGTATTGTAGTGCTTTTTACAGAAATAATTTTTTATATATATATCAAAGTAGCCAAACTTGAAATATATATATATATATAAAAAGTGAATTGCAAGAAGGCTCTCATCATTTTGGCAACAACATTTCAAAAGAGGCCCAGGCTTAGAAACTGATAATCATACATTATATAGTGATCAAAATTTAATTCCTAATGCATGATTCAAGTTATTTATAGTATGAACTATTTATACAGTACAAATTCTGTAATCCGGACTCGTCGGGACTTTGGCGATTCCGGATTAGGGGTTTTTCCGGATTATAGATCATCAATTTAAATCTGGTAGGATGGAATGCAGAAATTATACAATTAAAAATATGAAACTGTAATTTATAAGATAAAGAGCAGTTATGATCTAAAGGGTATCAAAATTTACAAAAAAAGGGGGGCTTAATATTTATTTGTTTACTTTATTAAACATTTCTTTCAATGTAAGTTGTTTAAATTGCTTCGTTTTTTGTGCTAATACTTTTTCTTTAATTCCATAAACAGACATAATTTCTTGTTCAGTTACAAAGTTTCACTGTTCAAGTCCTGTAATTGCTGTGTCGAGAATACCAACTAACTTGTCAATCGAAATTCTTTCATTTTCAATAACCTCTCTGTCACTTTCTTCAGTATCGAAAGCTGTTTTTTTCTGGATCTAGAACCATACTACAGATTTCACTGTGAGTTAATTGATTGAGGATTAGGGCATTGTCGTCGCAATGAACAACTTCTGTTATATCATCTTCATTTATTACTGCTTCTCCACATTTCTTTACAAATTCCAATAACTGTAAAATTTCAATATTAGTTTGCAATGTCCGAAAACCTTCAGATTCGCGTCTATCATCTTCATCATCCTCACCATGAAATATGGTAGCTGGCCATAAATTACGCCAAGCATTTTTTAACATATCTGGAGACACATCTTCCCACGATCTTGCGATGCTCCACACAGCAGATTTTATGCTTAAAAATTTCAAAAAGTCTTGAATAGTCTTGCCATTGTTCAACAAATTTAACATAGATTTTAAAAATGCTACTTTATATTTGTATTTCAGCACATGCACTATTCCCATATCCATAAGCTGAATGATAGACGTACAATTTGGAGGGAAGAATACAGATACATTATCTTTCAATAAAACTTTAAGTGAAGTATGCGCCGAACAGTTGTCAACAATCAGGACTATTTTTGAGTCATCAGGTAAACCAACTGAATTCAAATGTCGCCGAGGCTCGGGTATAAAATAATTTTCAAACCAATCAATCATTCATCAACGCTTGTGTCATCCATGCTGTTTTATTTGTGCGATAAATAACGGAGAAAATCCTTACTCCTTTAAACGCTCGCATAATTTTGAGACGGATATGCCTTTATCCATTTTTTGTAGCAATTCCACTACATTGAAGCATGCTTTCACCTTGTAGATCCTTTGGCAGCTCCAGAATCGGAAACTCTTTTTGACATAATCAAAAGTTCAAGCTTAATTTTTATAAAATTGCTCTAACAGTCTGCAAAAAAATAATAAACCATATCCAATTAGAAGATTAAAGAACAGTGCAATCTGCAACATTAACTGGAATGCCTTAGAATCAGTAAAGATAATTTTAGCCTATCTTATACCGTTCGTTATACATTAAACGTGCATGTGTAAAGCATACAAAAAAAAAGTTTGTGGCCTTGAGGTCCAGATTATAGATCATTCCGGATAATGGACGTCAGGATTACTGACTTTGTACTGTAGTATGACTTTGATGTAAAATATACACCAGATTGTTGTTGTTGTCTTGTCCATATTACATGGATAATTGGTTACGAGAGCCTACTCTGAAAAGATGTTGGACTTCTATTTTCTACCCTCAATTTTGAGGACCAATTAAAAACTGCCAAAATCTTCATAAAAAATTTCATAAATGTCTAAAGTAGGTTAAGATAATTCAAGTCAAACAAAATTTAGAAAGAAACATTCACTGGCCATCACTAAAAACAAGAGAATTAAATTTATTCCTTTTAAGTTTCATTAACTCAATAAATTTAATTAATTTCAGGTAAATATTTTTCTACAAGACTAAATTCAAAAACTGGAAATTTTGGTGATTTACTAGGAGAGCAAAGGATGCAATAAAAAACCAGGAGTTGGCAACTATGATATATATATGTAAATATTAAATATTTATGTATAATTATTTGTAAAGCTAAATTATGGGAGTTGGCTTATATTTGAATAAATTAATCTTACAAAAAACGTAAAAAAAAAAAAAAGAAAAAAAAAAAGAAAAAAAAAATTTTAAATCTTAAAAATTAATTTTCCATAGCTGAAAAAGTAATCTTAAAAATTACTTTTCCATAGCTGGGTTGGGTGAAAGCAATAAATCACCAATATTGCACTTTTATATTTACAAGTTTATGAGGAAAACTCATGTTAAATTAAATAAGGTATTCATTTTATGACAATGAGCTGTTTTATTTTCAACATTGTTTATAGTTCTGGTTTGCTGTCATCACAAAACAAAAAATAAAAAGATGTTTAAAAATTTGCACCTGACTTTTTCACCTGAGCCATTCTTAAATTTCTTTTTCACTTACGGAGAAATACCGAGCAGTCATAATGCTGTCAGAAATTTCAGGAAGCGCAAGCATTTCTAATTTAAAATTTGCTATATAAGAATTTCTTTCCCTGCTACGTTTCAGAGGAAAAAATAAAATGGCATAAAAAAATAACACTAGCACTGTTACCACAGATCATAAATAAGATAATAAATGAATAGAAAAATTGCACTAGCTTCAGGTGGATTATCATGTATTATCATGTATAGCAGAATTCAAACTATCATCATTAGCATCTGATGTTGACAATATTATTAGAAAATACTTCACTTGTTTTATTTGCTTGGCAACATTCTGACCGAAAGTTACAGGAATTTTTTTTTTCTTTTTTGAATTTTGGTAAATTTTCAAAGAGAAAATGCATTTTCAACTTACACTCAAAATACACTGTATGTATATATATATATATATATATATATATATATATATTGTACATATCTATATATAAGCAAATAGATGTTAGATCATTTTTAGATATGTAAATATTTATATACATATAATATACAAAAACTTTCTTTTTTTTTTTTTTTTTTTACTTACTTTTGCCAAGTTGGGAACGACGCCAAGACCAGCAGCATACATCAGGCCCAAATGCTACAACAGATTAAATAAATAAATAAAAAAAAAAAATGAAGTAAACTAGATTTTTTAAAGAGGTTATAAACTTTAAAACAATACTAAATGACTGAAATTAAATCAAAAATGTACAGTTAAAATACAAACAACAAACAAGTATTCGGATCTTTTCTGTTATAAGGCATACCACAAAAAGATATAAGTACCAATTTAACCCTCAGACATTACAATTAAGGCTTGAAAACTTTCCTCTAAAGCAGGCTTCTTAAATGTTTTTCAGCTGTGATCCCTTTTTATCAATATTTTTTTCACAACGCCTGGATCCCATAATATTTACGAAAATTTTGTGGGACCGCATAAGCATTGCACTAATTCAACACGCTTGTGAGTGAAAACGTCAATTTTTTCACTTGTACTGTAATATACTATTGCAGTTTTAGATCATTAACTTTAATTTCTAATTTTAAGACATAAAACAATGTGAAAATTTGAAATAAATAACAGACGAAATGACAGCGTTATGTGCAAAGCAAGTAAAATTAACATTTATATTATAAAAAGAATGCGTCGAAACGTTTTCGTTTTTTCTTGTCTTATCTTTACCTATTTTCAGATACATTGCGCAAAAACATTTAGCAATTGCAAATTATTATAATAAGTTAAAGAATATCAAAACTGCTCAAATTTTTGGCGACCCCCATGGGGGTTGGGACAGTTAAAGAAACTCTGCTGTAACATTTCATGGAAACTGGCTTGCACTGAAGTTAGACATGGAAAAAACCACAAACATCAAATACACAGCCAGCCTGTTCACTTGAGATCGAAACCAAACCAGGTCAAACTACCAGTATTCAGCAGTCGTAACTACTGGGCCAATGATGTGGCTCCAAAATGGCATGAATCAGTAGTATTTTATTATTATAGTTCCTAAGTGATCTTCTGACTTTATCTTTCCTTCCTGGAGCTGCAAAAATTTCCGTGTGTCACAAATTGTAAACCATTCTATAATGCATATTTTTACATCCATAACCCTTACATAACATATTACATACATAATCTAATGAGTAAAAACACTTTTGTCATCAGCTCATTTTGAATGCAGTAAAACTTTGAAGCCCTCATTGATATAGTTGCACCTAAGGGCATACTGAGAAGGGGAATCTTAAGTTTTTATGTATGTACACAGTGCAAAAAAAAAAAAAAAAAGGAAAAAAAGGACAGTTCTATATCTCCAGTTCTACTGGGCCAATTGACAAATTTCAAATTACATTTCATGTCTTGAAAGCATGACTTAAGATATATATTAGATTTATATATAGCATTGTTCTAACAGGTATTTTGACACAAAATAGGACTTTTCCTGACATAACATACCAATTTTTTTTCCATATTTCAATTCTACGACTCAAATTATGCCTAGGTATTATATTTTTTAAAATTTGGTGCGAAATTTACGGAGAAATTCAAAAATTTATCTTGGTCCAATTTTTTTCAGTTTGCGCCAAGAATAATTCACTTCACGAACCTCTTAATATGTGGCAATCAATTTTCCTTTCCCTTCCATTATACTGGAGAGGGGAAAAAAGCACCTCGTTCCTACCATTTTACATTGTGAATGAGCAGGAAAAAAGTCACATCATTTCTACTTCCAAATAATTTTAGCAAAGTGTCTAAACCACATTTGATGTTTTAGCACTTTCAACAAATATGACACATTTTAAAATGCGTCAATACATAAATTCACATATATCTTCGGATATTTTGAATAAAAAACTGTAATTTTTTGCAGGTATGCTTAAAAATATGTCTACTTCAAGATGATGGTAAAAATTTTATACATTATAACTAAAAATGTTTTTTGAAAAATGTATAAAAATTATTTAAAAATACAAACTTTAAAAATAAATCAATCATAGAATCATAGAATCGAAATATGGAAAAAAATGTATGTTATCTGAGAAAAAGTACAATTTTGTTTCAAAATACCTATATTAAAACAATGCTATAGCGTATTTGACAGCACATAAGATGCACTTTTTTCCCTAAATTTGGTCTCAAAAAAGTTACCTGCGTCTTATACGTGAAGCACACAGGTTAACTTTCAATACTGAATGCTATTTTTAGCCTGGATAAAGGTCTAGACACGCCTAACTTTTTCTACATCTGCCATAATTATTTTGCGCATGTGTGAAATATCTGTCGCCAAAAAGCTCCAAAGTTCGAAGCTGATGTCGAAGTTCGAATAGGTTCGATGGTCACCTTACGTCTATGGAGCCTTTCCTTCTTTACATAGACTTTCTTTGACTCAGCCGACACACGTGTCGGTATCAGTGCTACTCGATATAAATGTTTTGGTATCGGTGCTTAAAACTGTTTGTTTAAAAAAAAAATACCCTGGAAAATATGACTACAGGAAACAAGTGATTAAGCTATACAATTCAGTATAAACTAGGGATGTTAAACTATGCCAAAGTGCATGGAAACAGAGCAGCAGCAAGGGATTTCGGTCCACCACCTACCAAAAAAAAAATAGCTTGCCGTTTGTTAATTTTCCTTAATAAAAATATGTTTGGTAATTGCATTCAATGATTGTTTATTTGGCTTTTACGAAACATGAGAACTAAAAGAAACCACATTTTAAGTTATTGTGGTACTCTAATACATGTTCTAAGTCGCGCTTTCGAAACATGAAAAATGCAAGATGAATTTCGTCAAATGGCCCAATAAAACGGGAGATATAGAAAATGTCCTTCCCCCCCCACAGTGTTCCTAAATGTCATTTATAAATAACGACAAAGCTAAAGTTATTCTGCATTTAAAATATTAAAGTTTATTGTGGAAACGGATTTTCAAGAATTAATCTCGATAACTTATATTTGACACCACTAAAGACATTTTTTGACTGTGTGTGCACTGTGCTTCTTGCAATGAAAGTTTTTAAAATTTGAAATTCATTAAAAGCCATCTTGGATTGACAATGAACTCAGTATGGCAAACCTTTCCATTGAAAATGCAGTAGCTAAAAGCATTAATTTTGATATAGATTAACAAAAAAAAAAAAAAAGAAAAGAAAAGAAAAGAAAAGAAAAAGAGATAAAAGGGTTTTTTTTTGGGGGGGGGGGACTGATATAGTGTCTTGGCTTTTTTTTTTTTTTTTTTTTTAACATAAAAAAATGTCAGGTTAATAAAGCTTTTGTAAATATGTTTGTCTCTTATATTTAAATTGCTTTTTCTGGTTTAAACGATTTTTTGTTTTCCAAATACTGTTTTATTTTAATTAAATAAATGTTAATTACATATTCGTGCTGTCATTTTGTATGATGATTATTCCAAAAAGTGGGGCCCTGCATCTGGCCTCCACAGCTGTAGATCTGCCACTGGTTGTACCAGTTAACATTATCTAACAAATAGCATAATATTATCTTCAAGTTGATCAACTTGCATTATTTCAGGTATGGAATCATCAATTATGACATGGTATTTTAATTTCTAATTTTAGTTTTAAAAAGATTCACAGAGTTTTCACTAATAATTTCAATCAAGTCATCATATATTGTCAGTGGTAAATTATTTACAATTCCTTTCATTTTTCAGCTATACTTTTTTACACAAGACAGAATTTTTAGATAGAAAAACCTCAATTATTCAAAATGCTAATAAATACCTCATGTTCAACAATTTTAATTATTCTATGTTCTGCATAGTGTCAATATGATGTTACTTTTGTCAGTGTAAATAATTGTTTTAAAATGTTCATAAATTTTGCTGTATTTATAAGTACAATAAACAAATAAGGATTTTAAGTCAAGAAATCATAGTTTGATGATCATCTGGACATGCTCAAATCGAAAAAAGAAAAATATGTTCAATTATTTACAAGACAATACAATTCTTTCTTTCTTTTCTCTCCCTCTCTTCGTTTGGGGGGGGGTGTTGCTAAAGATAAGCAAAGCAAAGAGAAAACTAGCAAATCACCAGAAGATCTATCAAGAATGACTATCAAGATACAATATTATAAGAACTGGTAATGTTGAAAAACATTTTGTTCCAGTTAAATATGAAAAAGACCATATTATTTCCCGTACTTTTACAGAGGAGAATTTTCAAATAATTCATGAGATTCACACTGCAGTCACTCATTGAGTGGGAAATAGAATGATGAAAGAGTTTAAGACAAGGTATAAGAACATTATAATCAAAACTTTAATGACATATTTAAGTCTTTGTGAACCTTGTCAAAAGAAACAATGCATTTTAAGAAAAGAGCTTGTTAAAACAATTAACAAGCTCTTTTCTTAAAATGCATTGTTTAAATGCAAGCACCGAATTACGTTAGAAGTGTCATACTGATATCAATGACATGTAATCATAAGCAGATGGAGACTTTATAATGGTTTTTCAACACTGTTTAACATAATTTATACAGTTAAAGAGTGTTAACAACAAAATGAGCTGAGAAAGTTTTTTATCATCTGTTAGATGTATTTGCAATATTTGGAGCACTAAGCATCTTGTAAAAAGATAATAACGACAAATTTGCTAATAAAGTTGTTGAAGAAGTTTCTGCAATGTAGAATAAACTCAAAAATGTTTATGGAAAGAAAAGTTATAGTTAATAACGAGGCTATGTTGAAACAGCAAACTATGTTATCCACTTGGTTTGAAACAAAAAATACAACAAAGGGGTCAAAAGAAATAATCCATGCAATTTAGAAAAAATTGAGCATATCACTCATAAATTGATCACGGTCCATCTGAGGTTATATTTGGTAGTAAAACTAAACCAGCTTTAACAACCTGCATGCCAGCTGATACTTTATCAAGACTTACAAATGAAGAAGATCTTGCTGTATTAAGAAATCAATCTCTTAATAATGGCCAACTTCAGACAGTAATCTCAACCAAGGATGAGGATATAAGTCCAATGAATGATCATAACATGAAAATGGAACTGGGTGCTTTGAGTGCAGAGTTAGAGGTAATAACTGTAGTAAGTTGAATCCAAAAGAGAAATAAGAGTGTTTGGCAAGTAGAAGGGGAACAACACAATTCTGAAACAGAAAAGACCAATCATGAAAATGTGAAAGCAAAAGGTTTCATCAATACGAAAGTGGAAGATAATGAAGAAAACAAGATTCTTCTTTTGCACTCAATGAAGTTTCGGAAAATATTCAAGAAACTCGATACTCCAATAAATAAGCACGAAGAAAAATTGTTATGGTTTCGAAGTTAAAATCTGATAATATAGGAGAAACTGTTTGGAAAAGAATACTAGAGGTAGACAGGAGTAAAGCTGATAGCCGGAATGATATCGCTGTTACAATTTCTAAGGACCATAAAAATTTATATAAACTAACTACAAAACTTGACATTTTAAACCAACTCTACATAAGAAATGATTTGACGGTCTACAAGGAAGGTTTTATTTCATTCAATAAATTTCCACATACTGAAATAAGTCCAAGAAAATGTGCTCATAAAAATTCTAGTTTAGGTTGTCAAGGATTTTAGTATTGCAACTGTAATTCAAATTGCTGCAAATGTGAAAATTAAAAAACTCATAGTAACTCTAAATTCTACAGAAACATTTCTAACCAAAAGAATTTTTTTTAATAAATGAAACAATATTGTGATTTCAATGTAATTTGTTTGCATCTGTTTGTTGCCTTAATTTGTTTGCTATAATAAACAATGAATGTATCTTATAATTAACAGTAACATTTTTTTAATACTGACCAAACTTCACTGCTAACAAAACTGTTAATATTGTTACAAAATGCCTAGCTGCGGTAAGTTAGCTTCCCCGGCAAAGCAGGTTTAGGGTTTCCAGAAAATGGCAAGGGTGGGCAAGATTGTCAGATGTGGCATAAAATCGCCCATCTGTTGACATTTGGCGATATACCATTGACGCATGGAGATCATTCTAGAACGAATTGTTGCTGGTTTGCTGCAGAATGTTCTCAAAGGCAGGCCGAAAGCTATATAAACCCTACTGGTACACGGAGTAGAGAGTCTCTTGTAGTTTATTGAGTTGATCGTCGTCGATTTGGTCGCCGAGTGTATCATGAGTTAGTGCACTAAGAGTGTGCATAGATTGTTTCACGGTGCTTGTCGTTGTTTTCTGACGACTGTAAATGTGCTTTTAGAGCTGTTATGAGTAATACTGGCTAATAAATTGTATTTTCATTCTTCCTCAAGTCTTGTCATTAATCACTCCATATCATGAACACATAAGAATGCAACAATATATATATCATTTAATGCACTTCATATCACATGACATTAAAATTACAGTTAGAGGTTTCAATTTATCACGCATAATTAATCACAGTAACCATACTTCATTGGTAACTATTAATATTTACCAGTAAATGTGATTATTATGCATTATTTATCACATTAATCAAAAGATAAGGTTTTTATTAATATTAACTGTATTTTTTACTTTGATTATAACATATATATGAATTTAAAAGTTGGTTGCATGTGAATGTGTAAAGTAGTAGTTGCAGTCAAGATCCAAATTAATATTTCTTTGTTTCCATTGACAAACATTTTTATTGCTACAGATTGATGTTCCAGTTAAGCTCAAGGTAGAGATGGATTAGAATTGGGATCATTAATTGGAAGTCGTTACAATTAATTGTTACACTTTTAGATGAAATTGATTTTCACACAACCCTTTCTACTCTAAAAATACACTTTTATTCCATATGCAGTGGCTCCTTCAATGCATACTACCTTACCTTGTTTAATTTTTTTATTTATATTTTTAATAGGCTTCAATAAACTATACCTATAAAGAGATCTTACATTAAGTGCTACACATTGTAGTCAAGTCATACACAAAACTTTTATTTCAATGAAGTATATTGCACTTGGATTAATAGTAGAGTTATTTACAGTGAAACCTCTGTTCATGAATTCATTCATTCCTGAAGGCCATTCAATGACTGAACATTGACATTAACCAAAACAATTTTCCCAAAAAGAATTACATTAGTTCTTATTAATGAGTTAATTTATTACTGGATCACAGATAACTGCTTATTTAAACTTTACAGTAGTTCTTTGTGTAGATGTTCATAAACCAAAATCAATGGGATTTAATAAATATAAAACAAAAAGATAAACAGAACATTAAGCAAATAAAATAGACAAACTCTTAATTTAATTTTACTGTACTTGTATAAAGGTTCTAAATCCAAAAAATATTACTAATGATAGCGAAGAAAGTGACAGAGAGTGTGCTGAGAATGAAAAACTTTTCATAGACAATTTAATGGGAGTACTGGACTTGTCAATTACAGGATTTGAACAATGGAACTTTTTAACTGAACAAAAAATTATGTATATCCATAAGAATTAAAGAGAAAGTATTAGCACAAAAAATAAAGCGACTTATACAGTCAAAAGTCGTTAATTCGGACACCCATAATTCGGAATGATCTATAATCCGGACCTCAAAACTAAAAACTTTCTGCGCATGCGCCGCGTTGACACATGCGCATAGGCGTTTACGCGTGCGCGTAAGACCTTTTACGACTGCGCATATGAGTGTGCGCAAGTGCAGAATACGTTTTCGCGTACACGTTTTATGTATAATGGACGTATAAGCTAAAATTATCTAATTATCTATTTCAGTTAATGTTGATGATTGCGTGGTTCCTTAATTTTCGAATTGGATCCGGCTTATTATTTTTTGCAGACTGTAAGAGCAATTTTATAAAAGTAAGCTTAAACTTTCGATTATATGAAATAGAATTTCCGATATATATTTGTTAATACGTAAAGGATCTAAAGCAAAAGTATGTTTTGAAATCCGAAATCTGTTTATCAATTTCAAGCTGCTCGGCGGGGGGATCGCCGCGGCAGGCGCGTAATGAATTGGAAGTTGATCTGTCAACACTATCCTTATCTTCAGCGCAGATGTTTTTATTTTATTTGGCTTATAATTCCTTACCAAATGTAGTATTTCATCTCGATATGCTCTGTCTTTGATATGATTTAAAACAAGTTCCTCGTCATTATAATTCGCTTTCGATAGCGAAGAAAGTGACAGAGGTTATTGAAAACGAAAAAATTTCGATTGACAAATTAATCAGTGTTCTAGACACAGCAATTATAGGACCTGAACAGCGGAACTTTGTAACTGAACAAGAAATTATGTCTGTTTAATAGAATTAAAGAGAAAGTATTATCACATGAAACGAAGCAAAACTTAAACAACTTACATTGAAAGAAATGTTTAATAAAGTAAACAAATAAATATTAAGCTTTTTCTTTTTGCAAATTTTGATACCCTTTAGATCATAATTGTTCTTTATTTCATAAATTACGGTTTCATATTTTTAATTTTAGAATTTCTGCATGCCATCTTACGAGATTTAAACTGATGATCTATAATCCGGAAAAATCGATAATCCGGAATCGCCGAAGTCCCGACGAGTCCGGATTAACGACTTTTGACTGTATTATACTTATATTTAAAGAAATGTTTAATAAAAAAAACAAATATTCAGCTTTTGTTTTGTAAAATGTCATCACCTCACGGTCATAAATGTTTGATTACTTCATAAACTACTTCTAATTTAAATTTTATAATTTTTATGCGTCATCTTACTAAATTTAAAATGACTATCTAATACCTAGAAAAATCCCAAATTCTGAATTGCCGAAGTTCCAACGAGTTCAAATCTAAAACTCTGTATTGTACAGTCAAAAGTCGTTAATCCGGACTCGTCGGGACTTCGGCGATTCCGGATTATCGATTTTTCCAGATTATAGATCATCAGTTTAAATCTCGTAAGATGGCATGCAGAAATTCTAAAATTAAAAATATGAAACCGTAATTTATGAAATAAAGAACAATTATGATCTAAAGGGTATCAAAATTTGCAAAAAGAAAAAGCTTAATATTTATTTGTTTACTTTATTAAACATTTCTTTCAATGTAAGTTGTTTAAGTTTTGCTTCGTTTCATGTGATAATACTTTCTCTTTAATTCTATTAAACAGACATAATTTCTTGTTCAGTTACAAAGTTCCGCTGTTCAAGTCCTATAATTGCTGTGTCTAGAACACCGATTAATTTGTCAATCAAAATTTTTTCGTTTTCAATAACCTCTGTCACTTTCTTCGCTATCGAAAGCGAATTATAATGACAAGGAACTTGTTTTAAATCATATCAAAGACGGAGCATATCGAGATGAAATACTACATTTGGTAAGGAATTATAAGCCAAACAAAATAAAAACATCTGCGCTGAAGATAAGGATAGTGTTGACAGATCAACTTCCAATTCATTACGCGCCCGCCGCGGCGATCCCCCGCCGAGCAGCTTGAAATTGATAAACAGATTTCGGATTTCAAAACATACTTTCGCTTTAGATCCTTTACGTATTAACAAATATATATCGGAAATTCTATTTCATATAATCGAAAGTTTAAGCTTACTTTTATAAAATTGCTCTTACAGTCTGCAAAAAATAATAAGCCGGATCCAATTCGAAAATTAAGGAACCACGCAATCATCAACATTAACTGAAATAGATAATTAGATAATTTTAGCTTATACGTCCATTATACATAAAACGCGCACGCGAAAACGTATTCTGCACTTGCACACACTCATATGCGCAGTCGTAAAAGGTCTTACGCGCACGCGTAAACGCCTATGCAACGCGGCGCATGCGCCGCGTTGCATAGGCGTTTATGTCAATTTTTGCAATGTCAACGCGGCGCATGTGCAGAAAGTTTTTAGTTTTGAGGTCCGGATTATAGATCATTCCGAATTATGGGTGTCCGAATTAACGACTTTTGACTGTATTTATTTTATAAGTTTTGTCCTATGAAAGAAAACTATTTTACCATTTGTGCAAATGGGGAACCTCTTTCTTTAGCCAGTTTTTCAAACCAAATTCTGGAAGCAGTGAGATTCTGGGCGAAAATGTCTCCGAAAAAGTACGCCTGGCCAACGATTTTCCCGGCTTCGAGATGTTTCAGTTCTGCAGCTTGTTTGAAGAGATCGTACGCTCTAAGATACACAAAAAGATGTACATTAAAAAGGAGTGTAACTTCACAATGATAAAATATGATATTTAAAAACTAGCTAAATTAAAAATTAGCTTTAATAATGAAAAAACAAGTCTGAAAGGATTCAGATTTTAATGGTGACCCAAAAAAGGCTCCTTTGAAGTTTAATATAATTGATTTATCAGTAGAGATTAGCCGGACAGATGGCTCAGATAGAAGAGTGAAATATTTTAGAGGATACTAGATGAACATACAACTAAACTCATGTGAGGAAGTTCTGCTGTTTCTGTCTATTTGAAAACTGAAAAAATATAGAATACCATTCTATAAAAACATCGAATGCTTTTAATCTGATATATCACGAGTTCAATGCATTTTTATGGAAAATAATCCAACTAAAAGTAAAAAATAATAATAACATTCTTAAAAGCTGCATCGACTGTTTTCAGTAGCTTAGTTTATTCATCCCTTACAAACAGATTCAAATTGAAAGGTATATTACATTTTGTGAAATGGCAAAAAACTCGAATAAAAAGTGAAATAATGTATTTAAAATAAATTGATGCAAAATTATGCTTTAAGACTAATAGATCTTTTCGGCTAATAAGACATTCTGCATAATAATTACATTCAGAAAAGAAAAAATATTTTTCATATGACGAACACCTGCTAAAATGGCAATTCACTGAAATCAGAAAAGGGTGTGGGTAACCCCAATGTAAAATTAGCAATGCACCATGCACTGATTAAAAACAAATTATACACAAAATATGAATAGAACGTTGAACCTTCATAAAAAAATTTTATATATATCTACAGAATAAAACAACTCATATTAAATAAAATTTAATCAGAAAAATCATGATGAAAATTATTAGGGGTGGGGAAATAAAATTTGCAAAATTTACACTTCATTAATTCAAAAAATACCATTTACTGCTGAAAAACTCTGTTCTTAGTAAATGCTAAAATTAAAAACTGGGACATTTGGTGATTTACTTACAGATGTCATGGGAAAGGAGGAGAATCAGAAGCTATGAAAATATATAATAAATATCTCAAAACTCAATGCGTCTTGAATAACATACTTGCCTTCTTTTATCTGGCTTTGTTGAATTTAGGATCATGATGGCAGTTTCATATAACACTTTTGCTGGAAGAAAAGGGAAAAATCAATTTTTGCATATCTGAAAATGATAAAAATTAAAACTCTTAACAGATAAAAAGAAACTCATCACACTGAAATGCACGAATGCTACCCCACTAAGAGAGAAATTAATTTCAAAAAACATTTTAAAGCTTAACCCTTTCAGCAATGTTTAACCTTGAAATATCAAAGTTTCTCAAAATCTCATGAATAAATGGTATTTTTTTCATTATAATTAAAAAATGACTTTGTACCTTGATTCCTTTTCTTCCTATATACATCAAACCTGAAATCAGATACATTATTATTTTTTTATGGCAGGCACTAGCAATTTTAGGCTTTGGCCAGAACTAAGGTTAAAAGTGGTGGTTATTTTATTATGGTGGCATCTAATAAGTGGCCACCAATACCTCCTACGAAGGGACACACAATTTACATCCATGCCTTCTCTGGGATTCAAATCCATGCCTTTATATTCGGCAGTCAGAGCCACTAACCATTTTCCGTCTAGGTGGCAAATCGGATACATTAAAAACTGGCAGAAATTTTCATCCATAATGAATATGAAAAGCACCCTTCCGAATTGCTCAACAAATTATTCACCGAAAATTCGGCTTTCTCATCATCTATATGGAATCTTATATCCATAAAGCTAAGAGTGTTAATATACAGTGATATTTTAAGTATTGTTAATTTTTTATTTATACTCAGCAACTAAGATTGCCAGTTATCCTACGTTAAAAAGAAGTCTTTTAACCAGCTTTTTTTCCTTTTTTAAGTTCAGAAAAAATGCTAAATGTTCTTTCTTTTAAAATTATAAATCCCATAAGTTTTTATTTCTAAAGCAGTCCAACTGAATGTTCTAAACAATGAATCAAACTGCTCCTTTTTGATGATAATGCTATACCAACTACATTGTTTACTGAAATATATTTATTGTTCTCATGTCATTTAATGTCCACATTCAGCTTAGCTGTTGAAGAACTAGAGATGAAAAAATTTTGGTGCAGATATTTTCAATGTTTTGATCACCTTAAGAAATAAATTTAAATCTCGATATGATTAGACATTTTTTGGCTTCCAAGTTTGTCAACATTTACAAAGATTAGATGGTGCAGAATCTCAAAAATTACCGAAGACTAAATTATGTCTTTCCTCAGCAATTACTTATTTAAAATGATGAAAATTCTACATTTGACAAACAGTCAATTCTAAGTTTACTCTCAAATATATCAGAAATTTGTTGAAGATTCAAAGCTAAAAGAAAAGCTGTATTTGTATATGGATGACATTTTTGATGAAGTAGCATTCATCCAAAAAACTTTCAAGATCCAAAACATCAAGGGAGCAAATGACCCATTAAAAAAGTGCAGATTACAAAAGTAGGGATATTATAGAAGTAGTTTAGGATGGGTTTTCATCTTCTGCAAATCAGCACACTTGAAATAATTTTTAGTGTCATGTCATCTATGTCAAGGAATGAACAAAAGAGTTTTTCGAATGACTTTATAAAAAAATCACATTTTCTCAAGTTGCCAAAAAGCAGAACAAATATAATTTTAAAAATTAAAAATTGCTCTAGTTTTAAAAGTTTCATTTTTTTTTTAAAGTTTTCTACATTTTTTTTTAAAATTTAGTTCATTCTAATGACTATTCTAATCAACCACTTTTTATGTTTAAGGAGACAATACATTTTTTACCAAAATTACTAAACTAAAACTTTTTTCTTTGTTTTCAAAACTTTAAAAAATTATTCATCCACATGAATTCTGAAATTGTAGTTCAACAATTTACAATAACAAGAAGAAAAGAATTAATAGAAATATATTTTGCAGTGCCCTTCATAGTAACGCAAAAGAGTTGGTTTGGTTTATTGAGATTACGGCAAAGCACACTAGGGCTAATCAGTGTTCAGCGACTTTACCGCTCGGCCGCTGGTGGGCATCAAAAGAGTTGGCAACTCTAACAGAGAGACATCTGCAAAGCAACACTTCGAAATTACTTGTAAATATATAACACAGGTATTAGTACTGCAGAGACTAGCAGTAAGACATTAACAAAAAAAAAGCACTACAAATTATCACAGCACTTTTTTAAACTCAGAAACTCAGTACTCAGAAACTAATTCCTCTTTTTGCACACATAAAGTTCACAAATTAAGGTATTCAGGTTATGATGGTCACAAGTTATGGTAAGGTAGCGTATCACCTGTCTGCTGACTAACCTACTGCCCATGAAACCATGTTCAAAATTGAAGAAACTGATTAATATTACCATACTAAACTACACAAAAGTAGCAGTATGTAAATAAATTAATACAAAGAAATTATACATACTTTTATTGCATTACCAGATTACTGTATTAAATTACACAATATTACCAGAAGAATGCACTGATGTGGGTGGGAAGATGGCTATCATATCGCTCAATGGTCATCATTGCTCTTTAAGCACATTAAAAAAGTAGTTCAAGCGATCCTGTTCGGCATCTGTCAAACAAAGTAGTCCCATTTCACATTTTTTGTCTACAGTCATCATTTTACTACCTAAATCAGATATAAAAGAGCATTGATTTCTCAATCACACTAACATGTCTTGACGTCTTTCAACACGGTCAGAAATACTAGTCTCCACTGTTGACACATCGTCATCACAGCTTAACAAGTTGATAAGGCAACATAGCGGGTGCTGCTGCTCTCTCGTATTCCATGCAATTATTTGCTTATTCCACTGAGGACCATGATCACATATACGTGATCAAGCCCTGGGTCATGAAGGCAGAATCGCATGATCCTATGTATGTGATTCTCCCTTCAGTCCACAGTATCATACATGTGACCAGCCTTTTCAAGTCTTAAAGCCTGTGATCACACTGGTGATTTTAAATCAGAACATTTTATTTAAATTTTTAAACAATAGATGGCAGAATGTTCCACACAGCTCTGAACTTCAACCTGCCCTATCGGTTCTGATTTTCTTGTTTTTTTTTTTTTTTTTTTTTTTTTTTGTTAGATCAAGGGAATTTAAACATGTAAACAACTGCACAATGAACACTATTTTACTGTATGCTAGACCTTTGTTTATATTTTGATGAAAAAGTCAATAAGAAAATGTATAGTTTGGAAAAACATTTCTTAAAAACGAAAAAATGCAAGTTAACTTATTATGAATGCAAAACTTTCAATGTAATGTTTTGTCCCAAACAATGTTTTGAAGTACCATTAAGCTTCAAAATTCTTATATGTTATTTAGTAATTTTCTTACATTTATCTTATATTTCTTACAATCAATTTTCAAATATTTTATCTATATTTGAATACGTGTGTGCAAATTTATAAAATTTTTGTCATTTGTATACACTGTTGGGGGGAAGGGGACAGCCAGGTTAATTTTTATATTTCTTAAATTGACAGGTAAATTTTAATATTTGCTAAAAAAAACTATTAAGCTAGTATACAGACGCAAACAGGACTTTAAAATGTAAATAATTCATTCATTTCATTATACTTATGAAATTTATTTGGATATATCATATAGTTTTACCAGTAATTTGTTCAAATTTTTAAAGTGTCCATTTTTTCTAATAGTATATATATATATATTTAAAATTTCCATTGCCTTTTTTCCTCCCCAAATATCACGAAAATTTTATGACAGTATATTCAAATACTATCAATGGTAATACACTGTAAATTTCAACTATTTAATTGCAGTAATGATTTTCAAGAATTTTTGAATGAAATCATGCTTAACAGGGAAAACCGCTTAATCCCCATGCCAATGCATAGTTTCAGAGCAAGCAGAGGTACTTCTTTCTTCTATTGCCAATCATGAACAGGTTAAGATGACCCTATACACATATTATCATCTGAGTATCTACGTCACCAGTAGAATCAACAAAATTCATCTGATGACTTGCTGTCAGGTGGATGTATCCCATAATACATATTTAATAACAAAAGGCAAATAGAGATGAAGTCACTTGTTACAAACATGGCCTGGTATGTCAGCTATTGGGAGACTATCAAAACATCTTCAAGGTTTTATTTGGTTCAGTTTATCAGTTTTCCTTGGAGTCCCATCGTCATCCTTCAGGATTCTATTAAACTTCACGGTTTCATCTTCATGCTTGAGGATTCCATCATTCTTCAGGGTTTTACCTTCATTTTATGAAAAACGCAGGTTAAAAGATGAAACCTTCATTTGTTTCTGACATATAAGACTTTTTCTCTTTTCTTTTATATTAGAACAGTGTAATTCTTATCAAAGTAACTTAAATTTAATTTTAATAACATTTTGGAAGAAGAAGAAGTAGTATTTTTCTAATTCTGGTAACTTTCTTATTAACACAATTTATACAACACACCACCTGGTGTCACAAGCCTCAGATGCTAGAGTAAGATCATCTTAAACAAATAATAGCACAGAATATGAGATGAACAACACCTCTAATACTGCTTTTTCACCTTGCTAAACTGTGATGGCAAGGTGTCGATGATGGGGACATATTTTCAAGGAGACGTCAGGACAGGCTTACATAAATGAAAAACAGGGATAGCTATAAATGTTTCTTTTCTATCTGATTAGGGTAGTAAAATGATGATTATAATAGACGCCACTTAATGTGATTGCAGTTAATGTTATCGTTCAGTTATTGCCATCGATTTGCCCATTTGTGTACTAAATCGTGGCAAACATATTGCTTAAAATTTTGATAAATGTTATCAAAATATTAAAAACGATTACAGTATAATTTTTTAACTAAAGTCATCAAATAAGGTTAATATAGATTACAAAAGTTGTCAAATGATACAGAAATGTCACCAAGCGAGAAGATATAGTTTGCTTTTGATTTCACTCAACTGTTTACTGTTTAAAATAAGGCAAAAAAACAGACTTAAATTGACGTAAATTTTGAAGGCAATCAGACACAAGTCTTTCTTCTTCAGAAACAAAAATAATATTGCAAATATTTTTATTTCTCCTTGAAAAAAAAAAAAGAACCATGTAAAAGAAACAAAGATTACTTTGCTTAATTTAAAATTTTACACTGGCATGTTCTCTTTCAATGAAAGCATGCTTTCTGAATGTTAAGATTAGGGGCATCGATCAAATAATTTCCAGAAATGTTAAGTTCCTAAACAAATCTTATCAGTTCCTAAACAAACTTTTGTACTAATTAAAATGCTTTAAAAGTACCTACCATACATTTCAGTGTACAATGTGCAATTTTAATACAAAAAAAATAAGATCAAAATTTACAGGTGCACATTGCACACTGGATATAAAAATGATAAGATTTTAAAATAAAGAAAGATGAGCATACAAAAATTAGATTTCTACATGTACTATCTATTTCTATGCTGTTTATTTAAAAGAAATGACATATCTTATGACTTTAAAAACTTTCATTATCAGATAACATGACAAGTTCGTCATATTCATCTTCCGTTATATCTTCAGGCACAGCACTGAAATCTGTTTCTTCATCATCATTGTTACTCTGATTCATAAATATATATAACTATTTCTGTTCTATCTAAATCCATTTAAGCCCCTTTTTGTAAATGTTTTTTCACCTACTAACATCCATGCATTTCACTGTCATTTTAAATTTTCCTTGAACTGTTTATTGATACACATAGCTACTGCAATGTCTGAATTACACTCTTTCAACAATTTTTTCCTATTATCCGTTAGATGGTATCTGAACATGTCCTAAACTAAAAGACTTTCTAGATTCTTCAAGGCAACAGAACACTTGTCAAGCATTTCTGATCTTTCTGATAATTTCACATCATTTTTGTCCATCCATCCTTTCTCATGAACATGAATGAAAATACCATTTGGGAAATTACATTTTAGCATAATCTTTCTTTTAAAAATAACCAAGGGTTTTAACTTTGTACCCTCTGCTAAGCAGGAAAGCTTTACAGTGAGGTGAGATATTTTGTGGTCTATTTTTTTTTTTTAACTGTTTTCTTCCTTTCATATGAATTGTTTTATTTCCTCTCATATCAAACATTACTGGAGTTTCATCCATATTCCAATACGTGACAGTAATTTTTTTTTCTTTCGTAGGTCAATAAAATACTTCTAAAAATTTATTAATTTGTTGTCCATATCTTGCTGAAGCTTTTGTTTTTCTTGTAGAGCTAAATTATTCCATGGCATAAATAGACTACAGCAATTCTTGTTGTAGTCTATTTATGCCATGGAATAATTTAGCTCTATAAGAAAAACTTTCAAAAAAAGTGAAAACTTTAAAGCTACTTGAGTTGCTTTAAAGTTTTCACTTTTATTTGCATTCTTTTTTGTCCACTTTAAGGCAAACAAATGTATACTGTTTATTGTTAAAAATTAATCCATTCTGACAATTTTCTAGGACCCATTCCACAACACTTCCTTCTAGCATAGGCCATTTAATTACTTCTTTATGCAAAGCATATTCATACTTCCGCATATTAATTACTGTGTTTTCATTTTCTTCCATTCGTATATGAAGATTTTACCAATACCAAATATCCTTGCTGGAGAACGATTTCCATTTTCTTTCGCAAACTGAAAGACTTTGCACTTGAAACCAACATTGTGTTTGTTTTATTTAGCAGGAATCATACTTACTACTAAAAGGAACATTAGATCAACTATATTTCATCTAAAGAAAATACTATTACTAAAGCTTTGATGTTCACTAGAAAATCATGGCTTCAAAGGCCTACATAGAGAGAAAACATCCAACTCTTAATTCCGTGCAAAAGTGCAGAGGCGTAGCTAAGGTTTTCAGCACCCGGGAAAACTGAAGATTTTGTGCCTCTTTCTGTGTGGCAAGAATAGAAAGCATGTCATCCTAAAATTTCGTAATAACGATTTGGTGCCCCTTGGATGCTGTGCCTGGAGACAGGTATTCCCCCTTGTCCCACCTTAGCTACCCCACTGCGGAAGTGCAGTCTTAACCCAAATTATATCCCCTTTCTCTCAAAATCCTAGAATAACATCCTTGTGCACACTTGCATTGAATACAACCCACCCTCTCTGCAGAATTATTTACTCCCTCAAGCATATGGTTCCCCGCTTGTCAACTCAGTATATCAGAGTTTGGAAGCCTGAGGAAAATCCTTGAATGAATAACTTTAAAAGATACGAGCATCGTGTTATATAATGATGCGCTATATGACAGAATATATGGTATTCATGAACTTCTAGTTATACTGATTTAGTTAAATTTCTTGCTATTTTGAACTTCCCCCCCTTCCTTTAAGGAAAACAGCCATAAACAAAAGTAATCGCACTAAATAGCCTTTATTGTGTAAAGAAATGTCAAACAGGACTGTTCATCAACAGGTGCCAAATAGGATTACCCAAACTGGTTTTTTAATGTGTTTAAGTAGATTGACAACCACAGGGAGATCAAGACTCACATTGGTACATTCTTCTGGTAATGTTGAATTATTTAATATAATTATGTGGTGATTTAATAAGTATTCTGGTAATACAAAGCACATATAATTTATTTGCATTTATCTATTTATGTCAATGTATATAGCTGGCTGGCAATTATGTAGCTGGCAGCTACGTATTTATTGCAAAAAATAATAAGTACCCATGTTTCTAATCACCTTATTCTAACTACATATATATAAAGATTGTAAAAATGCAGTACAGTCAAAAGTCGCTAATTCGGACACCCATAATCCGGAATGATCTATAATCTGGACCTCAAAGCTAAAAACTTTCTGCGCATGCGCCGCGTTGGCACATGCGTTTTACGCGTGCGCGTAATACCTTGACTACTGCGCATATGCGTGTGCGCAAGTGCAGAATACGTTTTCGCCTGCGCGTTTAATCTATAACGGACGGCGTAAGCTAAAATGATCTAATTATCTATTTCAGTTAATGTTAATGATTGCGTTGTTCCTTAATCTTCGAATTGGATACCACTTATTATTTTTTGCAGACTGTAAGAGCAATTTTATAAAAGTAAACTTGAACTTTCGATTATGTCAAATAGAATTTCCGATGCTGGAACTTCCAAAGGATCTACAAAATGAAAGTATGTTTCGATGTCCAACAAACAAAAAGTGGAATTACTACAAAAAATGGATAAAGACATGAAGAATGTGACAGAGAGGTTAATGAAAACGAAAAAATTTCGATTGACAAGTTAGTCGGTATTCTCGGCACAGCAATTAACGAGACTTGAACGGCGGAACTTTGTAACTGAACAAGAAATTATGTCTTTTTATAGAATTAAAGAGAAAGTATTATCACATAAAATGAAGCAACTTAAACAACTTACACTGAGAGAAATGTTTAATAAAGTAAACAAATAAATATTAAGCTCTTTCTTTTTTTTTTTTTTTTTGTAAATTTTGATACCCTTTAGATCATAATTGTTCTTTATTTCATAAATTACGGTTTCATATTTTTAATTTTAGAATTTCTGCATGCCATCTTACGAGATTTAAACTGATGATCTATAATCCGGAAAAATCGATAATCCGGAATCGCCGAAGTCCCGATGAGTCCGGATTAACGACTTTTGACTGTACTGAAGAAATATTCTGAAGTTGTCAAAACTTCTCCATATTCTACAGGCTTAAATTTTATCAAACATATATGAAGCGACCTGGTTAAGTAAATGTAATATTTCTTTAAAAGCTAAACTAAAAGCAAGGTTAGTCTGCATTTTAAGGTACCCCTTAGATTATTGCCAAGTTGTTGTTTCACTTACGGTAAAACGAATATTTTATATTGAATGTTATGGAAACCCTATTATGACGTGATTGGTTGGAATGCTGGATTGTGACGATTTTGACTGTTGGGAAAATATTTGTAAGGGCTTATTTATGTGTTGGATTATGTATTGTCTGTTGGTTAGGAAGTACATTACTTATTTTGTGCTTTAACACTACAAAATGCCTGCTGATGGTATGATTAACATGAAGTTTCTGTATGCTTTAGAATGAATGGGAAAGAAAACATTGATTGGCTGGTATGTAAATGAAGATTTAAATGGCTTCATTCACTTCTCAGGAAATTATGCAGTGACATTTAAGGATTTGGAAACTGGAGCTCATAACAACACTATAGATGGTATGTGGCATGTAATAAAAAAGGATTTTCGAAAGAAATGTCTCCGACAGTATGGAAGATATTTTTTATTTTTACTTTTGTGGATTTATGTGGCGACAGCAGTACACAGATTATTTTAGAAAGTTTTTAGATGCTGTGAAGGAGTTCGGTGTGTCACACATACTGAAGAAACAGAAATTTTTAAATAAAAGTCGATATTTTCTTTTAAATAAGTCGATATTTTCTTTTATGATTAGATAACACGTATTTTCATTCTTATGTTATTTCCTTGTTTGATTTAAAATGCAATTTATTGAGATTATGTAATTGTTGTTTTAATTATATATTATGTTTGGATGACATTTCACTGGGGAGACATTTGTCAGGAGAAAGCAATAAGTTGGTTAATTTATTTATTAGGATAATTAATATTTGTATTAAGGGATATTGCTTATTTCATTGTATTTTTTATATGTAATACATTTTTATTATTATTTTTATTAACATAAAGTTGTTCTGCAGAGTAAAATTTTGTGCAGTTTTTAAATTTAATGGTGCTCCCTTTAGGCATTTTTCTTGTCTATTTAAAAGCCAGGTGAAGGCTGACCACGTAGTGCCTAGTTAAATATTAAATAAAGATATAAATATCCTCTCACAAGTAATTTACTTTTTTTGGTAAGCAATATACATATAAAAAAGTAGCAATATACATATAAAGTAGTTTTAGGATTTATTTTAAGCAAGCAAAAATTAAAAAGAATTCTAATGAGACAAATGTATTTGTTTTCTGCCGCATAACAAATTAAATGTTGGTGCAATTTTTGACACTGCTGGACTTAAAGTATCTTCAACATGTTTCAACACTGAACGACATTTGGTTTTAATTAGCATTAAAGATGAAAAAGTAGTTTCATAAAAATATGAAGTGCTGAATGACAAAGGAACATTTAATGCCATTTCAAAAATAGTGAGAAATCTAGTTCTAACTCCGATCCAGAATTCATCAAGGATATTTGTGAAAACTCAAGTTTTAAGTTTGAATCCCTAGATAGTTTTAAAAATTCCTTTTGCACTTCATATAACAGGTAATTAATTGCATTAGTATCGATTAATGTAATGTCTTTAAAAGTCTAATCTTATAAATGCCAATTAATGTTATTTCTTTTAAACTGTTATGAAGACAGTTTCTTTAAATTCATCTAATGAATTGAATTTTTGTGACCCCAAAATTTCGATTTGCAACCCCATCTGTGATCGTGGCCCATAGTTTAAGAAACTCTGGATTACAGGATATTTGGCATTACAGCGCTATTTTAGAAATTTGGCTCCTTTACACACAGTTTTAGAGTTTGTTTTATTCTGGATTTTACTTGATATAGCAATGGCTTCTTCATTGGTAATTATCATTGATTATTGATATTGGAATCTAATAATTCTCCTCTGAGACCTTATTTTGGCCAACCTGGCTTTCCAAATCAGATGTTCGTTTATTACCTTTACCTCGACCTCCGGAATCTTAAAAAACAATACCTGTTATTGGAAATATTTTTTTTTTTATATTTTTCCAAATTTTATATAATTTTTATCTTTATGATCCATTAATTTGGCTATAAACTGTTGTATCTATTTATAAATTTTTATTTTTTAAAATTTTTTTATTCCTACCTTTGCCTTTTCATTTTGTTCATTGAAATCTAAATTATGATTCTAATTTCAATGTATGCTTAAAAGTTACTAAACACTCAATAAAAACATAAGTACATTTTTTCTTTTACTTTACATAAGCATATTTCATTTTTATAAGAAAAATTAATGCATTATTTTTAACAATGGCTGAGCTATTTTTTATTGCCACAGATGTTTTACACTTAAATAACTATATTATATAAAATTACTTTTTTTAAATGTTTCAATTCAAGTGATATTTTAATCTTATCAAATGCTGGTGCGATGTTTTTAAGTCGACGTTTTTATTATATTTTCTTTGCTATAAAAGTAATAATTTAACCTAATTAGTATTTTATATTTGTAGTAAATGTCTTTATTTACAATCGTCTGCCATGCTAAAAAACAACATTTTCAATAAAATTAATACATTGTTTTCAAAGACATCACACATTTTTAACGTCTAGAATATTTTGCTATGCTTAACTGCATTATTCAAGATGGCAGGCGACTGTAAAAACTGCACTAACAATTGCACCAACAAAAATTGCCAAAAACCCATGTGCCCGTCTACCAAAAGAGTACTAAAAAAAATAGAACATTCTTACATGAAAAAATTTGTTGAAACCTTGCCAAAGGGAGTGAAAAGTGTAACTGTAACTAAAGGATAACTAAAGAAATACAGAAATTCCCATTATTTTCATATTTTTAATAAATATAAACTGCTTGTGCAAAGTGTCCGAATACGTATGCGAATTCATTATCACAAAATTTTAAGTAAATTATTTTATTTGTTAAAGTCATTTTGAATAATTTCTTTTTTCAAAATAAGCAGGTTTTAAGAAAAGATGATCAGTAGTATGCGCGAAGGAAAAAGTCACTTTTCTAATACTTAAACAGGATTAGATATTCATAAATAAAACCAAATTCTAACTGTACTAGATAATTTAATTCTAACAGGATTAGATTATTCATAAATAGAAATGAAAAACACAACTATCCAAAAACAGATGTGAGCCAGTGTATATAGAAATTGCAGAAATGCAACACATACCTTGTTTTTCCTCTTCTGTCAGTTCCTTTTCTTTTTTAGATGAACTTTCCTCTTGCTGTTTTGACGATTTGTCTTGGGCTCCTGATTTTGCGTCCCCAGCACGCGAAGACACTCTGCGACTAGATGGTGCAGAGGTGTGCAGTATTTCTTTAGAATTCAGATCACTGAAGCTGGGATTGGGATCAATGTCTTCATCATCAAGTAATTCTTCATCTACATTAGTGAGCTCGGAGAGAAATTTTAGCTTAAGTAACTGCTCATAATCTTCGTCAGAAAATTCTTGGAAAACTTCTTCTGCGGTTCCCAAGAAACCCTTAACTTTCTTCTCTGTTTCAGAAGCATCACTGTTTGAATTTTCATCATTTTCTTTCTCATTCTTTTTACGCAACCTTGGCAACTCTTTCGCAGCTGCCTGCTTTAACATGCTGCTCACCTCTTCAAGAAACTGCTCATCTATTTCGTAGTTCCTCTCCTCGATGGTTTTGGAACTATAAGAGTTCGTTTCAAGCTTTTCACTTATCGGATTAGTTGACGGAGTTGCTGTGGTCTTTTTCGGTTCTAGAACTGCTTTGTCATTTTTAATTTGGTTATTTTCGACTACTGTAGCCTTCTGTGTTTTTTCTGGCTGTGGTTTCTGTTCATTTTTATCCTTTTCATTTCCTTTCTGAACTGATAAAGTTTGAGATTTAGGGTCTTCGGAGGAAATGGTATTTGCAACAAGGAGAAGACACAGTATGAACTGATAACACTGATATGCACACATGACTGGAATATATTCACATCACCTACAAATAAAAAAAATTTACATTTCAGATGATGATAACTCAAAACCACAAATATCATCAATATTTCAGATTTCAAATTTGACTCCACAGTTTTTTTGGGCAGGAATGAAAAGCAGTAGTATCATTCAAGAAAGTTATTAACATATGAATAATGCAAGCATATGAGTTACTGTTTATGTCTTTATTTGGGATAGAAGGTAGTTCACAACAACACCTATTCTGACCTTATTTGGGGAATTTATCATTTGTCTGGCAACTATAATTCTAACTAACACTTTCTACAATAGTTTGATCATATTAACCAAATTTGCGATTACAATAATGATGCATTTTCCATGTCTTTGTATATGAACAGGTGGCACTCTAGCAATTCAATAACAATATCCAGTAAAAACATATTTACTGGTGCCCCTTGTCGATAGTTGATGATTTTTGGCAGTATATGGACACCAAGTTTGTGCAATTCTTTGACTTGTTATTTTGGCTTAGTGTAGTGCCGATTTCTGCGCCAAAAATCGCTGCTACACAAATCCAAAATAGCAAGTCAAAGAATTGCATAAACTCGGTATCCATGTATACATTGACCCATTTTAACATGAAAAAAAAAAAAAAAAAACTAGGCACTGCGCACTCCCTTGACTCTGTCCTAGTACACATCGATCTATATTCACTCAAAAAGTCAAAGGAGCAAAAATGCAAGTCAAAGCAATAAATATATATATATATAATCTCAATAAACTACATTTTAAATCAAACAATTAAATACTATAAAAAAGGAAATTCATCTTTGCACTACACAAAGGAAATATTCACTTACCTTATTTACGAATTAACACATCTTCAGTCAAACAAAATTCCTTAACAGCATCCAAAAACTTCCTAAAATTATTTGAATTAGAATCGGTATACTGGCGTTGTCACATAAATTTACAAAAATAAGAGTAACAAAATATCCTTCGTAGTGCCTGTATACTCCCATGTTCAACCACACGCATTTCCTTCCTACAAACAGGACACTTACTATAATGGCTACTAAGTAAAGCTTCATTTACACATCAGTTAACTAATGCTTTTTTCCCTTTCATTCCAAATTGCAGAAACTTCAAATTAATCTCCCCAAATTCAGCCATTTTACCGTGTAAACCACAAAATAACAACGTACTTCTTATCCAAAATCAGACACATAAACAAGCCTTTTCAAATCTTTACCCATCATTCAAATTCACCAAATAACGCAACCAATTACGTCATAATACGGTTTCCATAGCATTCAACTACTCAAATTACCATAAATGACACAATATCTTGGCTATAAATGAAACAACAACTTAGCGATAATTCAAGGGGCACCCTTGAATTTACTCTAACCCAATATCCAAATCATAACATTAAACTGTGTTTACTGTAATGAAAATATAGGAATAAAATATAGCCAATTAATACAAGAAGTATTAATTATTGATGAATTTCAGTATTTTTATGTTACCAGGACTGGATTCAAAAATGCATGTATGTATGTCTGCATATATATGAGTGTGTGTATACTGCATATATACATGCATTCCTGAATCTGGTCCCAATAACTGAAAAAGCACCTGACTTTCACTAGCACAACTATGCAGATGGTGTGAATTTACATCAAATGGTAATGAATAAATTTAAAAATAAACAAAACAATTTTTTTTTAAAGAAAGAGAATGCAAATAAACCCAAAATAGTTAAACACAGAACATGAGAAAAGTATACACTGAACTCCACAAATTTTTAAGATTTATCCAATTAGTTTTTTGCAAGGTCACTAAATAATGTATTGAACATGAAATATTAGTACAGTCATTCTCAACCATGGTGACAAGACACTTCATTGTGATGCGAGATTCTTAAAGTATGCCACCAAATTTTACAAATGCATACAATAAAAGTTATTCATATTGCTGCATGCGTATGGGTTCGTAATATATTGAATGAACAAACGTCCAATGATAGGTTAATAAAATTTATTTTCTCAAAAGGAAAACTTGTGTGTTTCTTTTGTTCCGGAATTTTCCACAGAAATACTGATACAGGTGTTCACAGTATCACAGTGTACAATCAGTAGTTACACTTCAAACTACTAAGAGCATTAAACACAATGCAATGTAGAGTGCATCTAAAGAGAAAGTTAACCTGGAGATAGCTCAGTTCACACTAAACTAACAACTTGCAGCAACAACAAAGAGCAGATGCTCTCTCTGGCCTTATACACGGTGTATCAGTACAGCGGTGACAAACTTTTAGGAGAGATAGCGTACACCTAGACGATGGGAAATCGTAGCAATGCATGATCGAAAACAGTTGCCTTGCACGGTAGTGACAACACAAAAGTCAAGAAAGAACAAGAATGGGGTGAAAAACATGTTTATTACTTAAGAGTACAACAAAAACAAATAAAAAACAACATAAAGAGACAACGATTATCATTAAAGAAGGTGTTTGAAATTAAAAGCCAGACTGTGATCTTCCATTCCTTGATGCGGATCTTCCATGTGCCAGATGAGAGCCTGCATCACGGTCCAGGGTCGTAATTTCTAACACCCTTTTTTAATGACGATCGGTGTTTGTTTTTGCACCCTGCATAGTTTTCAAATGGCCTACGAGATATTTCTAGTACTTGATGCTTCTTAAAAATTACTGAAAGGCAATATGAATGTCGAATTACAGCTGTAGCTAATATAGGGATCAATTACATTTATTCAGTTACAATACTGGTACAGCGTGGTGATACAGACACCTGACCAAAATGTGACCATGTTTAGGGACAAAATAAGTTGCCACAACCATTGCCAGCTTGGCGATATCTCCCCAAATTACCGAGATTCCCATTTACTCAATGTTAAATGCACTTACCCTTGTGTTCTTAATTTTCTGGCATAGCACGTCTCTTAAGATTTTTTTTATGTTACATTACACAGAAAAATACAAAAGTTTCACACATAATTTCACTAAAATTACCTACAAATTTTGTAACAATATATGGCATAATTGTTCTCATGCAATATTTTTTTCTCATATGATGCATGTACGATTTTCCTACATATTCACAACACGAGATGCCACTGCTAACATCTATCTATACATGAGAGATGTCAGATAAGTAATCCCATATGTTCTAACTTCCAAGAACTGAACCAGTCCCAGTGCATTTTGAACTGTGCTAGGACTGGCATGTTTTAACCAACATGCAGTACTTTTCATTCTGAATATGTCTGACAGAAACCAAAATAACAAATCAGAAATACGCATGACAATTACAGTTCTGGATTTAACCCAAAACTATACCAGTTGTGTCAGCGAACAGCATCAAGAAGTGCATAGTGTATGAATAGAATTTAGAGGGAGAGTATATGAATAGAATTTAGAGGGAGAGTGTACGAATAGAATTTAGAGGGAGAGTGTACGAATAGAATTTAGAGGGAGATACATTCCTCTCTCACTTCTAGATATATGTTCATTTTTATTGGGTTCGAAATCCATTTGTCATAAACGAAACATCGGTGTATGAACAGAATTACTTTAAAAGAACAGAAAAAACTAATTTTGATCTGCAAGAGATTTCATTTCAAAACATTCAGAAGAATCAATAAATTTGTTCTGGATTGATCTCAGATACAATTATCTGGCATTATCACAAAAAACTTAAGTGTGTTATTACAATTTTTCACATCTTATTTGTGTAAATTCAACATTTGGGCTTTGACTAACATAAAAAGAAAACAAAAAAATTATGACTTTTAAATCTGGATCACAAAGTGACACTAGCATTATCATTTTTATGCTTAAATATAAATGAAGTTATCAAAAAACAGCAATCTCAAATTTTGAATGTAATTTGTAGCTTATCATTAAATGAACATTTTGGTTACTTGGCAATTTACATTTTTTTAATGCAATTTTATTTCATATTTCATTGAAAATTATTCTTGTACGCTATTTTTACAAAATATATTATAGGTACACTGCACAGAAAAAAAGGGGGCCACAGTTCTATATCTCCTGTTCTAGTGGCCGATTGACGAAATTAAAACTGCATTTTTCATGTCTCGAAAGCATGACTTAAAATATACATTAGATTTACATATTGCATTGTTCAAATACAGGTATTTTGACACAAAACTGGACTTTTTCTGAAATGACTTGCCAAATTTTTTCCATATTTCGATTCTACGGCTCAAATTATGCAAAAATACTAAATTTTGTAAAATATAGTGCGAAATTTACACAGAAACTCAAAAATTTATCTTGGAGTATCTTTTTAATTTTTGACAAGAATAATTCACTTGGCAACAATTCTTAATTTATAGCAACCTATTTTCCTTTTCTTTTTTTCATATCAGACGACAGGGAAAAAGTCATTGTTCATACTTTCAAATAATTTTAACAGTGTTATTGCTTATAACAAATACGCCAAAATGTAAATTCATGTATATCTTAGAAAATTTTTAATAAAAAAACTAATTTTTTGTAGGTGTGCCTAGAAATACATCTACTTTAAGATGATGTTAAAAATTTTATATGTTATAATTCAAAAATATTTTTGAAAATTGTATAAAAATTATTTAAAAATACAAATTTTAGAAATAAATCATAAAAAATGGGCAAGTTTTTATTTGGAATGAAAATAAATTTCAAAATGTTAAAGGAATAAAATAAGTTTATTAAAAAAAAGAGATTAAAAAATAAATACCAAACTCAATTAACAAAAAAGTCACATCATTCCTACTTTCAAATAATTTTAGCAAAGTGTCTAAACCACATTTGATGTTTTATCACTTTCAACAAATATGCCAAATTTCAAATTTCCGCCAATATATAAATTCGGCTCTACTCTTATATGTGCCCTAATATCACCAAATGTGGCGATATGTGTTCTGCACTGGTTTTTGGCACGATTGTGTGTTGTATGGCAACCCTGACGTCGAAAAATCTTTTGCTGGACTGGTTTAATTGCTCGTTGGTTTGTGTGATGCATGTTTTGAAATGGCCTATGTTGCAATGATAGACGTGGTGGCAAGATTTCAGTCACGTATTTTAGATTGTGTGGAAAGTAAATTTAGTATTAAAAGGTACGATGTTGGAGTTGTTAACAAGTCTTTTGTTCACGGGTGTGTTTATGAGGATTGAAGTGTATTCTTGGAATTTCTGTGGGACTTTTAAAATGGAGTCTGAAATGCGGCGCTGCTATGAGAACTCGGATGAAGAAGTGCATTTCTCATAGTTCTTGTGTGGATTTGCAGTCAAATGGTTGCTGGTAAAGTATGTGGCTGTCAGCGGAGTTTAAGATTTGGATTGCGGTTTTGGTGTAGTAAGTTAACTTTGGAGGAAGTTTTTATCGTTACTTTCGAAATTTTGAATCTCTGAAAGACATGTGATATAGCAAAATCATGGCACTTTTGTTCAGAGACATTGTGTGACTGGTGAAATTTTATTCAGGAATGTATTATGGTAAGTGCATTTTATTTTAGTGTTTTTATCTTGTAGAATGTTATGTTCATTGTTTTTTTACTATGAATTTCTGTTTTTGTTGTTGTTGTTTGAATTGTTTGTAATTTAGTTTAAGTTTATTTGGTTGATTTGTGCACAATGCTTAGATTGTGCAATTCGTAGATGCTTTTATAAGTTTAAACAGAATGCTGTGTACATGGTATTCTTTGAAATTTATCGTTGTTATGTAATGTTAATTTATTGAAGCAACGTGTGTGTAGTTTGTAGATTCCTTTGCTGCCTCGAATGTGCAATTCGTAGATGTTCTAACATATTGCTGTGTACATGGACTCTTGTCAAATATTTTTAGTTAGAAACTTTATGTTTTTGTTATCAAAATTTTTTGTTTTTGTTTCGGATTTTTAGCTTACATTGTGTCTTCAAAACGTGGTTTTTGCAGTAGATTCCTTTGCTGCCTCGAATGTGCAATTCGTAGATGTTCTAACATATTGCTGTGTACATGGATTCTTGTCAAATATTTTTAGTTAGAAACTTTATGTTTTTGTTATCAAAATTTTTTGTTTTTATTTCGGATTTTTAGCTTACATTGTGTCTTCAAAATGTGGTTTTTGCAAATGCAAAAACCACATTTTTGGAGACATTTTAGGCTTAAAATTCGAAATGTAGATAAAAAATTTAGGTAGTAATATGGCAGCGTAGAGTTTGGCGACCTGTTCATAAATTCACTTTGGAAATTTTGAATAAAAAAAGCTAATTTTTTTGCAGGTATGTTTAGAAATACATCTACTTTAAAAATTTTATAGATTATAATTCATAATCTTTTTGAAAAATTTATAAAAACTATTTAAAAATACAAATGTTAGAAATAAATCATAAAAAATGGGTGAATTTTATTTGGAATGAACCTGAATTTCGAAATGTGAAAGGAAGAATCAAATAAGCTTAATAAAAAAAGAGATATTAACAAATATATAACGATTTCAATTAACACTGAGGAGCTAAAATTTTAAGAGCTAATTTCTTAAAAACTATGCGTGCAATTTTTAGAGTCGTAAAATCAAAATATGAAAAGAAAAAAAAAGGCATGTCATTTTAGAAAATGTTCGATTTTTTTATTAAAATACTTATATATTAGAACAACGCTATACACAAATCTAATACATATCTTAAGTCGTGCTTTCGAGACATGAAAAAAGCAATTTGAATTCCGTCAATCAGACCAATAGAATGGGAGATTAAGAACTGTGCCCGCTTTTTTTGTGCAGTGTACAATCAATTAACCATTCTTAAATCAATTACCACCATAATTCATTTAAATTCATCATGTTTTTAGTATGTCATCAAATTTTTAAACTATTAGAAAAAAGTTGAGAATCACTGCAGAAACATCATTAAATGAATTAAAAGAAAAATCTAGCACATAAAATATTTTTTTAAACTTGTTAATAATTAAAATTTCTGCATTGATAGCATTATTTGAAAAAAAAATATAATTACAGATTTTAAAAAAATATTCTAAGCAATTATTTTCAGAAAAGTTATTTGACTAAGTGGTAATTACTTAAAGTTGGTTGGCACAGATACACTGGCTCGCATTTTTTTCGGACACTTGACCTTTTGAAATTTACTTGCATAGACCTTGTACTAAATACTGAAACATAGATTTCAAAAAAATTTTTTAATATATTCTTCTTTCTCTATTTTAAACTTTGCTTTTTGTAAAATAAATATCATCAATGTAGTGTTTGCAATAAAACAGTTTGTTAAAAAATTGTTAATCAGTAACTTGCATAATAATTTGGACTCTCTAAACTTTTTTTGAAATGTTTTAATTTGCAATAATTTTTTTTTTTTTTTTTTTTTTTTATTGAAGATACATCACAAAAATTAACGCCTGCATTTCGAAATGTTTACTCATTTAGCCCAATATATTAACAGTTCCATACCTGACGTAAACACGGAAAGATGCTAGCGCTGTTAGAAATTTAATAATTTATCTTTTCGAAGATGAAACAATATTCTAAACATCCAAAAAACCCTTGCTGTAAAACGTTTAATTATATTCTCTGTAATCAAACAATGAAAACTGCATGGAACTGTTGAAAATGCACTGAAGTCTAGAATATATTCTAAACGGTCTAAGTAATCAGAGCTTTTTTTATGGAAAAAAAAAAACAAGACTTAAAAAATTACTACTGTAAAACATTCAATAATGGTTTGCAGTAAGTTAACCCTGCAGTTTTTAGACGTTTCATTTACGGCATATAATACAATGGGCAAGCACAAAGAAGAAAATTCATAAACAAGGAGGTTTGGTTTATTTGATTAACAGCAAAGCACTTGAGGGCTATTTGCCTAAGGGGAAGAATGCTTTTGTGGAGGACTTTCTAAGAGAAACTGGCTCACGGAGAAAACCATGAAAACAGCCATGCAGCTAGCTCATTCACGAGAATCGAACTTTGGACCAAATAACCAGTGTTCAGCAACTTTACCGCTCGGCTGTTGGTGGGGCGAAATTGTCAAGAAGAAACCAAGGAATATACACAAAGCATTCACAATATTTACTGTAAGCAAAATTTTATCATAACGGAACAATGTTATATTTATAGAGAAGTCAAAATTTAATATATTTGGATCTGACAAATGTATTAATATGCGACAAAATCAAAATTAAGAATTCAAAAAAAAAAAGTCTGAAATTTTTCAGATTTTATATACGCCAAAAGAGGCTTTTTTTTTTTTTTTTTTTTTTTTTTTTTTTTTTTTTTTCACATTTTGTGCATTACCCTTATTTATTAAATATCATGATCTTCGCACTTAAACCATAAAATTCAATTCAACAGCAATATCACAAAATAATTTAAAAAGAGCACATCTTTACAATTTCCGATACAGTCCTGTGCACTGAAGATAAAAATGTTTCTATTTTTCCTACAGTGTTGTCATTGCTGACTTTGAAATCATTCAGTTTCTTAATCAAAAACTCATAACCACTGTAGAAAATATGAAAGAGATAATTTCCAAATTTGGACTTGCAGATGCCAAGAGGTATGTCATTCAAAATTTGATGGCTCTAGGTACCGTTGTTTTATCACAATGCTAGAAAAATACATATATTTATGCAAATTCTTCATTATTTAATTTCTTTAAATATAATACAGGGCGATAATATTTGGTGACAACAATTTGAAAAATGAAATGTCACAAAAAGCCAAAACGAAATTAATAGCCTTTCTGGGCTAAAAAAAAAACTAGGTAAAATCCTAATATATGGTGCAGCGTTGGCGCGATTTTGAAAATTATCGCCAACACCAAAAATGATCCAAAGAACGTCGCGATTTTCAAAATTATCGCTAACACCAAAAATGACCCAAACAACGTCTATGTATATACAGTCAAAAGTCGTTAATTCGGACACCCATAATCCGGAATGATCTATAATCCGGACCTCAAAGCTAAAAACTTTCTGCGCATGCGCCGCGTTGGCACATGCACACAGGCGTTTTACACGTGCGCGTAAGACCTTGACTACTGCACATATGCGTGTGTGCAAGTGCAGAATACGTTTTCGCCTGCGCGTTTAATGTATAATGGACGGTGTAAGCTAAAATTATCTAATTATCTATTTCAGTTAATGTTAATGATTGCGTTGTTCCTTAATCTTCGCTTCCGATAATGAAGAAAGTGACACAGAGGTTATTGAAAACGAAAAAATTTCGATTGACAAAATAGTCAGTATTCTTGACACAGCAGTTATAGGACTTGAACAGCAGAACTTTGTATCTAAACAAGAAATTATGTCTGTTTATAGAATTAAAGAGAAAGTATTATCACATAAAACGAAGCAACTTAAACAACTTACATTGAAAGAAATGTTTAATAAAGTAAACAAATAAATATTAAGCTTTTTTTTTTTTGTAAATTTTGATACCCTTTAGATCATAATTGTTCTTTATTTCATAAATTACGGCTTCATATTTTTAATTTTAGAATTTCTGCATGCCATCTTACGAGATTTAAACTGATGATCTATAATCCGGAAAAATCGATAATCCGGAATCGCCGAAGTCCCTACGAGTCCGGATTAACGACTTTTGACTGTACTATACACTATAACCATAGTATATACTACGTATACAATGAGTAAATCTATGTATACGACAATATATATTCTTTGAATGATCCGTTTACTACTCATCGTATATGTCCAGTTTTTACTGCTCATCATAAAGTCGCCAAAAGTAGCCAAATCCCGTGTGCACCGGATACTAGGATTAAACCAAAAACTATTGACAAATATTACACACAGGGGAAATTATGACCTTTGTGCAGACCTGCCTTTGTTATAAGAAATGTAGTGTTTATACAAAACAATATGGATTAGTATAACTATATAAATATTCTTAATGACAATCTGAAAGCAGCTACAGAAAAAAAACTTACAGTGCAAAATATATTCAACTTCTATCAGAATAATAATACTAAATCTATAGCCATAAGTATTTGCTTACACAACTGTCTTGAAGTTATCTGAATTTCAGTATATTCTCTGGACTTAAATTTTATGGAATATGTATGGAGCACATTGGAAAAAAAATATGGAAAGATAACATTTCTTGAACACTCTACCATAAACAATTATGTTGATGGAACAAAAAGGAACATTCTTACCTGAAAAATTTAGTTAAATCCATGACAGAGCGAACGAAAAGTATAATTTTAGCTAAAGGATACCCAATGAAATATTGGGTAAAAGTTTACAATTGGGTGTCCCTTGTTTCTTGGCGATTCTTTTTTGATGCCAAAATCGGAGTTTGGAAGGCACAATATCAAGATGGCCCATACGCAAAACCAAAATAAGAAGTCAAAGAATTGCACAAACTCTGTTTCCATGTACACATCGATCTGTTGGTTCAATCCTAGTATCCGGTGCACACGGGATTTCGCTACTTTTGGCGACTTTATGATGAGCAGTAAAAACTGGACATATACGATAAGTAGTAAACGGGTCATTCAAAGAATATATATCATCGTATACATAGATCTACTCATCGTATACATAGTATATACTATGGTTATAGTGTATAGTATATACATAGACGTTGTTTGGGTCATTTTTGGTGTCGGCGATAATTTTCAAAATTGCGCCAAGGCTGCATCGTATACTAGGATTTTACCGATCTGTTTTCACTTAAAAAAACATCCTAGAATTGCACAAACTAGGCATTGCGCACTGCCTTAAATTTGTCCATGTACACATCAATCTATTTTCATTTAAATAAAATCAGGAAGCTAGAAAAAGTTAAAACTATCGTGGTAAACAGAAGTGAGGTTTCATCACCAAAAGTTTTAAAAAATTGTCGCTAATCGAAGGGGCACCCAATTCTACACTAGAGCCAAATATTGAAATATCCAGTTATTTTCATATTTTTATTACGTATGAACTGTTTGTTTAAAGTGTCCTAATACTTATGGGAGTTCAGAGCTTTTTGAATGAACTATTTAAAAAACATTTTGAATAACTTGTTTCAAAACAAGCAGATTAAAAAATTATCATTAGTATATGTGAAAGAAAAATAAATTCATTTAACTAATATTTAAGAACTGATATCTGCAAATAAATTTGAAAAACACAGGTGTCTTATAGCAAATGCCAGCGACTGTAATGATAAAAATTCTTTTTAATTTTTATATCAATGCAAAACATTTGCAAAACAATTATTAGACAAATTCTAAATAAAATCTCCTAAATGATTTTAAAAATCAAAATGATTCTATTATGTAATCTGACTGCAGACAGAAACATTAAATTATATTTTGTTTATTAGATATGTTTTCTAAACATGCACATTCTATTATCACGTTCTATTATCTAAAGCCACTACACAAAATAAAATCCATTCTTAAAATTTCACATATAAGTAATCATTGCTGATTAAATTTCATTGATACTTACGGAAAGGGAAAAAAAAAATAATTAAATTGCCGAATGCGAAACTAAAATAAATATGCACATACCTTTTTAGAAGGAATATGGGGATCTGTAAATTAAATTGAAGAAATATTAGGAAACTGCTAGCATTATAGCATCAAACATCATCTGACTGATGCTGCTTATTTTTGATTTTTTAAATTTAATGACACGTTATTTTTGCGTCATTCAACGGGTTTGCCAGATTCACTATATCAGATAAACTACTTTTTCCAAACAAAGCTGTGATCAAGACATTAATCAAAATAGTAAAGTACTAAATGGAAGCAGTTACCCATTTAGTTTATAAATTCTGCCGCCAGATGTCACAACGTGAGAAGGTTTGTTCCTGGAAATCAAAGGATGAACTCATCAGAAAACGACAAAAATAAATATTTCATACATTCATGGTGTTCCATTTAAAAACTGCTATTAGAAATGTAAATTCTCTTTTCCTCTGAACTTGGAAGACACTATTTCGTAGGAATATCCATCAAAAAAATTTTTTTTTAATTCATTTTCCACTTCATAATTTATTATTTTTCCACTTCATAATGGCATTTTCCATTTATGCGAGTTTGACATACTCGCATAAAAAAACGCGGGGGCGTATTTTTACTTCCTCCCTAGGAAATGCAGCCAGCGACTAAATTTGGCGATTTATCAGGTCTTGGAGAAATTGTGACACCAAGCGCATGCGCAAAAGGAATTAACGCTGTCGGTTTATGTTTCAAATTTGTGATGGCCGCGAGTATGTCAGACGAAGTGCAAAATGAATTTTATAAAATTTTATTTAATGGATATTCCTACGAAGTAGTGTCTTCCATGTGTGTCAACATGCGAGACTAAATAAGAAAGAAGCTAGTTTCAGAAATAAAGAATGTTTAGCTGCTTTGAATGTCAGAATTAAAAAAAAATAATAATAAGTATACAAGATGTCCTGATAAGTATGTAAAAAAGAATCTGCGCACTATGATTTTAAAGTTTCATTTCGGCATACACATCGATGTGATATTGCTGAAGCGTGGAATTGCTTGCGCCCGATTGATTCGGTGAAAGAAGTGTTCATCAACTACTTTCGTGCCTGTAAAATAACAAATAATAATATAATATTTTTATTCTGCTATACATCCACAGAATTCACTGTTAGTAAATACAGTCAAAAAGGTGACGACATTCATCCATTACATTAAGGACTAATGAATAAATTTATAATTTCTATATGTATATTGAAATGAATATTAAATTATTAAGACACGATAGAAGGAAAAATCACTTAACTAATTGATTATTTAATAATAAATTAATTGAATGTTGAAGCAATTAATAACACATGGTAACTTTTTATTTAGTTAAATTCTAATATAATCACAGACTCCTCTGAGAGTAACATCAAAAACGTCTACGAAATCATTGACCAAGAGTGCACTTGGTTATAGTATCTGTCATTAGTTTAAACCTTGGACACATTATAGGTGACGATATGAATTTGCCCAGCTCTATCTCATTTTGAAACAATGACCAGGAGATAGATCCCAAGATCATGTACCCCTCTTCCGTTCCCATTAAGTCTTGAGGACTTATTGTTCCATGCTATATACCTGGGTTTAATTTCTAAAATTAGAAGTGCCAGAGCCCTATGGAAGACTGTGACGAAGGAAAGGAAAAAAAATAATTAAAATAGCTAATAATTAGATAATAAATTTTAATTAATTAATTTGATTAAATTAAGAAAAATGTAAAGATAAAGAGAAATTTAATAAATTATTAAATTAATTTTGAATAGTTAAAAAAAAGTATCGGACCTCGTCTTATGTGAGGCATTGTCCGGAATTACAATTCCACTTAGATGTTAAGAAGCAACTCGGCTAATCTCCGTCTGAGTTTAAACAGCCATTATTACATAAAATGTACTATTCCAAGGGATGACAAGTATCACTCTTTTTTTGCAGCATACCAAGAAAAAAAGATAAAACGATTAAAGCTCCACTAAGGAGAATAGTGAGAATTCTAGAAAGAGTATGAGGGTATGGAAAGCAATATAACTGAAAAGTGTAGCTTTGAAGATAAAGAGGGAAGAGTTCAAGACTACCTGATCGCGATGCCCTGTCGATATAATTCTAGCCGTCAGGCAGAAATTCTCCCTGAATACAACGTGAGAATAAATATAAAACTTCTTGGTACAAGTGGCAGCAGTGGTCCCCCGTTTGGTTACATCATTCAAAAAGTCTACAGCTCTGCAGAAGGAAGTCACTAGCATGGAACGTTCACAACTAGTGTGTCACTTTTAGTTCTTTGAGGAATACAAAATTTATCCGCTCTCATAAATTCATTGCATATCCTGGAGAATAAGCCTTTGAGATATAATTGGAGACTTTTCTTTTCTCAAAAGTCTCAATCTCTGTGCAAGGCGTGAGTGCAATGGAAAGACAGGCTTGCATTCAGAAGTTAGAATCGGATTTTTAAGACATGTTTACTATTAAAACAAAATTTGTGTTAAAATTGTGGTTTACTTGCATAAAAAAAGTGCCTGACTCTTTTATTTAGGGCTCCGGCTGAAATTATAATTTATCTCGAAACCTGAGAAGTACCGACGCAATTTAAGCTCTGCTATGTACACAAATGCCACAAAGTGAAGTGAAATTTAAATGCCAACAACCTGCACCCCTTTAATTCTCATTCTAAACTTTTCAAAATAAATACAGATTTATCATATGAGTACAGTGCATCAAAACAAAAATATATGTGGTACTGAAATTTTTTTTGGTTCATTCTTCAAAAATCTCTTATGTGACCTCAATAATTTGAAAGAAAAAATGAAATTATATCTGAACAATGGCAAGTTCTGTATCTTTAGTAGAAAGCCCACTCAATCCCTAAATATTAAAAATAAATATTTAGGATTAATAAATATTTTTAATATTTGGAAATTTATTATTCCCAAATTATAGCACCCAAATTTATGCCACTTCTCTTTTACAAAGGTCTTAAATTTACTCTCAGAAAGAACTAAGGGTTGTAAAAGAAAGCATGGATTTTCATTTTTCTAGAATGAAAAATTGAAATTATTATTTAATGTAATGACTGCAAAAATGTACGCCTTAATTTTAAGAAAGTATACTGATCTAACACAGTTTTTTCAAAATGCTTTGATCCTGTATGAAAACAAATTTTTGTTTATTGAATATTGTTCCGTCTTTTCGGTAGATAGGTGGCGTTCTTGGTGCGCGCCGAAAAAAAAATATTCCACTTGACGCTTGAACATGAAGAATGACGCATGTCATACTTTTTGGTGCTTGATTATGTTTCATGGCCGCTATAGGCAGAAGTAATATACTATATCATTAAGTTTATCGTTAATAAATGTTATTTCTATGTTCTGTGAAATCTTGAAGTTTTGATTGACAATTATAATGCTCTCCCAACCTGACTCCTGAAAACGAAACAACTTAGAAATCATGACTCATGGAACACCACCATTTATTTTGGTGTTTGAAACCCGCGAAAAGGGGAATTACCTTTTGAAAGGTATGAATTTTGATTTATTTGTTCTTGGTATCGATCTCTGAAAATCACACATAGTGTATGATTTAGCAAAAGAGAAAAAGAAACGTGCTATTGTACGTAGTAAAGTTACTACACTTCTAAATAAACTTGAGAAATTATTATCGGAAGAATTAAGTAAAGAACATCTAGAAGATCTAAATCCATCATATGAATTGTTAATTGAATACCATGAGAAACTTAAAAGTCTTGACTCACAGATCGATGCTCTCATAATTGATGAAAAAGAATATGATAACGAACTACTTGCATGTGAAGAGTATGATGAAAAAATTATAACGTTTAAAGCCAAGACTGTTAGTAAAGTAAAGAAAATTAACAGTAATGAAGTTGTTGAAAGAAGTTACAACAACTAGTAATGGTATTAGTAGTACTCTGAATGGTAACAATGTTGTTACAAGTAGTGCTTCAGTAAAGTTATCTAAATTAAATATTGAAAAATTTGCTGGTGATCCCAGTAAATGGCTCGAATTCTTTAATTTGTATCATAATGCTATTCATTCTAATCCAAGTTTATCTAAAATAGATAAGTTTACATATTTGAAAAGTTTATTATCTGGTTCCGCATATAATTGTGTATCTGGATATGCTTTATCTGAAAAAAATTATGATATACGTATTAAAAGTTTAGAAGAAAGGTTTGGTCGTAAAGATGTTATTATATCAAAATTCATGCATGTTGTTACAGTTAGAACCAGTTAAAAGTTCTTCAAATGTTTATAAGAAAGCTCTGTGATCAGTTACAAATCTGTGTCAGAAATTTAAGTAGTTGAGATGTTACTAGCGGTCATACGGACAGTTATTGAACCCAATAATTCTTAAATTGTTACCTGAAGATTTAGCTCTTGAATTCCGTAGGAAAAGAGCATCTAACCAAAATATAGGAGTAAGTGAATTAATAGAGTTCATTAAAATCGAAACTGAATGTTGAGAAGCAAGTATGTTGATTAATAGCTCAAAGGGTAATAAATACACAGGGGTTAATCCTAAACAAGGGTTCAAAAATTATAAAGTCAAATCACAAGATTCTGCTTTTAACACATCGGTAAAAATGTTTCGCATATTCTGCAAATCAAACGAACATACATCTGCCGGATGTTTGAAATTTTCCGACGAACAAAAACGAAACAAATTAAAATGGGAAGGTCGTTGTTACGAATGCCCTCTAAAATCACATTTGTCATCGAATTGTAGGTCAAGAATACAATCATGCAAAAATTGTAACGAGAAAAATCATAATAAACTTTTCTGCTGTTTGAAATCGAAAGAAATGGAAGATGTTAAATCCGCAGATACGCAAAATGAAACTTTAGTATCTACTTCCCACTGTAATACTCTAAAACCTGAAAATAGTGTGCTTTTACAGACATGTTCTGTTATTGCTCAAAGCAAAAATAAATTGAGAATCGTAAGATTATTAATTGATTCAGGTAGTGAACGAAACTTCATCACCACAAGTTAGCGCGCGATTTAGAATTGCAAGTCATTAGAAAAGAATCTTTAACAATTTATTCGTTTGGAAATCAGCGCGGTAACTCGCAAGAATTTGATGTATATAGTCTAAAAATTCTTTCGTAGCAAGCCACACAAATACTGCAACATACATTTTTAGAGAAACTCCTTTTCTTTGATTTTTTGTCTTCATAAAAAACGGACCACAAAAATCAAGTCCACATTTGTTAAAGTTTGATTCAACTGACACTCGTTCAGCAGGCAGATCATCCATTATCTGATTTATTGGTACAGGTCTGTGTTTGAAACACTGTACGCATTCATGTACTATTTTTCTAGCAAGATTCCTGCTGCTGATGGGCCAAAATATTTGGCTAACAGTTCTCAATAGAGCTTCTGGTCCAAGATGCAAATATTTCAGATGATAATAGTACATGATCAAATAAGTCAACCTATGTCTAGCTGGCAAGATGATTGGAAATTTACAATCATAACTTACCTGAGATTGCACAAGTCTGCTACCGACGCGTAAGATTCCATCATTATCGATGAATGGATTTAACGATTTAAGCTTGCTCCTACGAGGTACCTGGGCTATCCCTCTTAAGTGACTCAATATCAGAATAAAACTCACCTTTCTGCACTTCTTTAATCAATGTTAACTCGGCCCCTTTCCGTTCCTCTAAGGTTATAGGCCCTGAAACCCTTTCCTTATTCCTAATGATTTTGAAGAACCTAAAAATAAAACTACAAATTTTGATTAATTTCATATAATTATTTGTTCGGTTTAAGAGAGTGGCTAAACTAGAATTATTTTCTAATATTGCAAAATTAGAGTCTGATAAACATTTTAGTTCCTTGACATAGTCATTATCAGTCGTAGGCGCAAGAGGTTGTTCTGGATAATGCACGTCCTCACGAAGAAGGTCTGGTCCATTCCACCAGATATCACACGTAAGAATGTCGTTTGCATCCAGTCCACGCGATATGACATCAGATGGGTTACATTCAGATGGCACATATTTCCATTGGTATGACCCCGTAAGCTCTTGTATTAAAGCGACTGTGTAACTCACGAAAGTTTTTAGTAAGTGTGGTGATTTTCTAATCCAAGCAAGAGAAATCGTAGAATCAGACCAAAGAATTACTTTTTCTACTTTAACATTCAACGAAGATATCACTTTATCCATCAATCTGGATAATAGAAGGCAACCTGACAGTTTTAATCTAGGAATTGATAAGGTTCTTATAGGTGCAACTCGTGACTTGCTACACAAAAGTCGAACGGTTGGCAATCCCGAAACTGGTAAAGCTTGAACATAGATTACAGCTCCGTATGCCGAAGATGACGCATCTGCATATCCATGGAGAACTATGTGATTTTCCTGGAATACAAATCTAGGAATCTTAAGATTACTTAGTTCAGAGAGCGTGGGTACGAAATTAATCCACTCCTTGTCCATAGAATCTGGCAATGTGTCATTCCAATCGAGTTTAGCAAGCCAGAGCTTTTGCTTGAGTATTTTGGTCTTTTTTATTTTGGGAACAATAAAAAAAAATCAAGTTCTCTAGAGAATGTTTTTTCCTTATTGGCAATTCAAGCCCTCAATTTATAATTTAAAGTAATATTAGTTCCATTTAATTCTGAAATCGAAGCGAAAACCTTTGTTTTTTTAATCCCTAATTGTTTTGCAAAATGAGCAAACACGCAGTAAATCTGTGAGCAGCTGTCAAGAAGAGCCTTTCCTTTGATGAATGTCCCTTTTGAAGATTTCATCATAACAATCGCAGATTGCAAGATAACACATTTATTGGTAGTTAATAAACAATTAGAAAGACTCGTTGCCTTCCCATTAGGCGCCGGAGGAATATCCTTCCCGCCAGTTGTCTTCTGCTTTATCGTCTGCGGATGTTTATTTGAAACAGAATCCGAATTCGATGACTCATCCTTATGAAGCAATGTATGATGTTTTGAATGGCAAATATTGCAAAAATGATTCGATCGTTCCCAAATAGTTCAGACATAAGTTATTTCGTTTTACTAGCGTAAATCTTTCACCAAAATTACGTTACTGTGTTGAGCTTATAAGTTTGCACTGGTGCATCAACACTGTCCTTCCATAAAATTCTGAGCAAGTCTCTTTGTGGAGGATGGACTAGAATCTGTCGATATATTTTTTGTACATCTGCTGTGAAGGCGTATCTGTGTTTTCTAAATCTAACCATTATAGAAAATAATTCCTGCTGTGGAATTCTTCCCTTCAACAAAATATCGTTTAATGACAATCCCGATGTCGCGGCAGTTGAGGCGTTAAAAACCACTGTTAAACGTGTACTAGTTTTGTCTGGTATGTAAACCCCATGGTGAGGCAGGTAGTACGAATCATTTATGGATTCAGATCCCTCAGCTAGTTCCATATGCTTTAAATCCTTGTATTCTTGCATGAATTCTGAGTACAATCGTTGTAAATTCGAGTCCTGACCCAATCGTTGCCAAACCTGATTAAATCTTTTCTCTGCTAAATATTTAGACTCGCCCAACAATTCAGAGTCCTTCATGGGCATGCATACGACGTACTGACCTTCAGAGGTTCGATAACGAGTTTCATTAAAATATTTTTCGCAATATTTCTCTTCAGAATTAAGTGCTGAATCCGGAAAATTAATATTTTCTACCTCTCAGAATTTTTGCAATGTTTCTTCAGTTTTTTTCATTTTGTGTAAGCAGACCACTGTATTGTGATTCAAGTGGTGGATTATGCGAAATACCAGTAACTACGAATCCCAAAACCGTTTCCTGGAACAATAAGTCTTTTGTTGCGCTGCGAACTTGACCCGAATTTAATAAGTCAAAGAAACATTCTGCACCCAATAATAAATCAATTTCCTCAGGCGTGTTAAATCTGTAATCAGCTAAGGAAATATTCCTGAGGATGTCGATATTTTCAATAGGTATGGGGGTAAGGGGAGTCATTTCTGTAATTTTGGGAACAATAAAAAAATCAAGTTCTCTAGAGAATGTTTTTTCCTTATTGGCAATTCAAGCCCTCAATTTATAATTTAAAGTAATATTAGTTCCATTTAATTCTGAAATCGAAGCGAAAACCTTTGTTTTTTTAATCCCTAATTGTTTTGCAAAATGAGCAAACACGCAGTAAATCTGTGAGCAGCTGTCAAGAAGAGCCTTTCCTTTGATGAATGTCCCTTTTGAAGATTTCATCATAACAATCGCAGATTGCAAGATAACACATTTATTGGTAGTTAATAAACAATTAGAAAGACTCGTTGCCTTCCCATTAGGCGCCGGAGGAATATCCTTCCCGCCAGTTGTCTTCTGCTTTATCGTCTGCGGATGTTTATTTGAAACAGAATCCGAATTCGATGACTCATCCTTATGAAGCAATGTATGATGTTTTGAATGGCAAATATTGCAAAAATGATTCGATCGTTCCCAAATAGTTCAGACATAAGTTATTTCGTTTTACTAGCGTAAATCTTTCACCAAAATTACGTTACTGTGTTGAGCTTATAAGTTTGCACTGGTGCATCAACACTGTCCTTCCATAAAATTCTGAGCAAGTCTCTTTGTGGAGGATGGACTAGAATCTGTCGATATATTTTTTGTACATCTGCTGTGAAGGCGTATCTGTGTTTTCTAAATCTAACCATTATAGAAAATAATTCCTGCTGTGGAATTCTTCCCTTCAACAAAATATCGTTTAATGACAATCCCGATGTCGCGGCAGTTGAGGCGTTAAAAACCACTGTTAAACGTGTACTAGTTTTGTCTGGTATGTAAACCCCATGGTGAGGCAGGTAGTACGAATCATTTATGGATTCAGATCCCTCAGCTAGTTCCATATGCTTTAAATCCTTGTATTCTTGCATGAATTCTGAGTACAATCGTTGTAAATTCGAGTCCTGACCCAATCGTTGCCAAACCTGATTAAATCTTTTCTCTGCTAAATATTTAGACTCGCCCAACAATTCAGAGTCCTTCATGGGCATGCATACGACGTACTGACCTTCAGAGGTTCGATAACGAGTTTCATTAAAATATTTTTCGCAATATTTCTCTTCAGAATTAAGTGCTGAATCCGGAAAATTAATATTTTCTACCTCTCAGAATTTTTGCAATGTTTCTTCAGTTTTTTTCATTTTGTGTAAGCAGACCACTGTATTGTGATTCAAGTGGTGGATTATGCGAAATACCAGTAACTACGAATCCCAAAACCGTTTCCTGGAACAATAAGTCTTTTGTTGCGCTGCGAACTTGACCCGAATTTAATAAGTCAAAGAAACATTCTGCACCCAATAATAAATCAATTTCCTCAGGCGTGTTAAATCTGTAATCAGCTAAGGAAATATTCCTGAGGATGTCGATATTTTCAATAGGTATGGGGGTAAGGGGAGTCATTTCTGTAATTTTGGGAACAATAAAAAAATCAAGTTCTCTAGAGAATGTTTTTTCCTTATTGGCAATTCAAGCCCTCAATTTATAATTTAAAGTAATATTAGTTCCATTTAATTCTGAAATCGAAGCGAAAACCTTTGTTTTTTTAATCCCTAATTGTTTTGCAAAATGAGCAAACACGCAGTAAATCTGTGAGCAGCTGTCAAGAAGAGCCTTTCCTTTGATGAATGTCCCTTTTGAAGATTTCATCATAACAATCGCAGATTGCAAGATAACACATTTATTGGTAGTTAATAAACAATTAGAAAGACTCGTTGCCTTCCCATTAGGCGCCGGAGGAATATCCTTCCCGCCAGTTGTCTTCTGCTTTATCGTCTGCGGATGTTTATTTGAAACAGAATCCGAATTCGATGACTCATCCTTATGAAGCAATGTATGATGTTTTGAATGGCAAATATTGCAAAAATGATTCGATCGTTCCCAAATAGTTCAGACATAAGTTATTTCGTTTTACTAGCGTAAATCTTTCACCAAAATTCATGTCAAGGAATTTACTACATTTAAAAAGAGAATGTGGCGAATTACATATAACGCAGTTTCTTTCCGAATTATTTGAATGAACAAGAAGGTTTTTTGGTTTTATTTCATTCGTTTGTTTTGATTTTATTGTGGTTTTTTTTTTTGGATACTTTCCAAAGTTTGACTTCTTTTTTCTAAGAATGTCATCAAGTTATCGAAATTAGAAACATCTGAAGCGTTTACAGATAATTCGAATTGTTTTCGAGTTTCCTTGTCTATTTTGTCTAAAATGACCGTAGTAATTAAAATATCAGAGAATTTGTTTCGTCTAGACGCCTTAATTCTTTCGATGATTCATGAATAATTTTTTCGAATTCTAAGATAGCTTTAACGTGAATATTAATAATTCTCTTGTTTTCGAAGCGATTTTCTAAAGCCCCAAATAATGATTCAAAAGTATCTTCCTGAGTTTGCAACAATTTTGCTTCTTCCTTAAGAGCGGCATGCAGATAATGTAGATTTTGTGCATCTGTTAATTGAGTATTCGAGGTAACAATATTATTAAATTCAATTTTAAACATGCTCCATTCTTCATACTTTCCGCTGAATTGCGGAAGTGGGATTTCAGGTAACTTTATTTTACAACTACTCTTTATGATATCAACCTTATTAATACTACCAACATTATCAATTAACATTTGATTGAAACTTACCTCTAGATCGTCGATTCTTGCTTCTGAATCTAATAATTCCTCTTCTAATTCAGAAGTATCATCCTTTTCGGCACAGCAATATAATATTCTGATCGAAGTTTATCCAATGCAACAGACATCTTTTCCAAGGCCTTGCGCTTGGCATCTATTTTGATTTTAGTCCATGTGTAAGGATCTTAAGTTTTACTAACGTTTATTTTATTTTAAATCTTTACTATCCCTTCTTATTTTCTACTTCCGGCCAGAATTATAAGCGTTAAGGTTTTTATGCAAAGTTTGTCTGGCGAACGCCAAGTATTTAAGTGGTGGCCTTTTGCCAAGCGAGAGAGAGGAAGCAGTGAGTCAACGCAGGCCGCTTACCTCAGAAGTTACTTAGTTGCTGTTTGCCTTCCAGGCCAGAGGTTTTAATCCTCTTGATAAATTTTAACGTATTGTAGTGTTCTCAGTTATCTGTACTACATACGCCTTCCTGTTAATATAAGGCCAATCTTCCACGTTTATTAGTTTAAAGTTAAATTAGAGCTTAGTTTTATTTTTATACTTTTACGTTAGACCCCAAGTGGCGGGTCAGTGTATTCCGAAGTACGGAAGTTATTGTATATAGAGAAAAATAAAGGGTTTTGTATACCCTTCATGTGTATCCTGTCTACTTACCACAATTAGTGAACATAGCTTTAGTAAGCTCTCTGTTCCGAGTCAGGTCCTTGTATGTTCCCGAAGAAGGTAAGAAGGAACATTGACCCTGATACATGTGCTGGAACTATCCGCTATTACAGTCTCTATTCTAGTTAATTGGGCTTTTTAGTGAGCCCTTCTTTCGATTTAAAGCAACTATAGTGGCCATTTTATACTTATACGAACTTAGTTAACAAAACCAAAACAAACTCCGGCTCGACGGACCATAAATTTTGTTTGGAATAAAATGCGATGCGTTACGAGAGATAATGGCGCTGGTTCCAAAATAAAACTAACTGAGTAGGCCACACAGATATTTAATTATTTACATAATGTACAAGGTTACAAGTTAGGTGCTCCATTAGCACAGACAAAGTGGAACGGGCGAACGCACCATAGGTCCGCTGCGTACATTCTTCAACAACCAACTCAACTAAATTTGGCTCCTCTCATCAGGGCGCTGATCCTAGAGGGCGCTATATTAAACCGAACACTTGGTGTGCGTAATCAGTTGAGTATATTGTTGCGTGTCTCTTGATTGATGTGACCAAGATATTTTGCTGTACATTTATTTACATTTTATATACAAGCCTTATGCCACCTGGTAAGTATACAAGGCTTTATGCCCCCTGGCATGTTTACAAGCCTTATGCCTTCCTGGCATGTAAATTATACACGTATTCTGCCACCTGGCAGACACAATGTATTATATCATTAGCAGTAAAACGCCCGACATCTAGGCGTGTCCGCTCCCTTAACGTTCTATTAACGCGACTAAAACTCTTTGTGCGGTGCAGCCTCTGGGTACAAATCCCCTCAAACACCGAGGAGGCCAAAACACTTGGAAAAAGAGGGAGACCACTTAGTGATGTAGAAATAATTAAAGAATGTATTGTTGAAGCAGTAGATATGTTAGATCCAGAATAAGTTGATAAATATGAACAATTTCCTCTTTCAAGAAGAACTATAACAGATCGGCAGCGCGAATTAGCTGTAAATGTAACAGAGCAACTTCGTGCAATTATACAAAATGAAGATGTTTATTTTTCAATTGCTTTACATGAAAGCATGGATAAAACTGATTCAGTGCAAGTTTTATATTGTTACGAAATGTACAGGCGCGGTAAGATGGCTTCCCCGCAAAGCAGTTTTAGGGTTGCCATAAAATGGCTAAGGAGGGCAGTGTTGCCGCATTTGGCGAGAAATCGCCCATTTGGCTACAAAATCGGCGATGTTCTATGGACGGTTGGAGAACCTTCTGGAACGAATTCTTACCGGTTTAGCCCAGAATGTTCCGAATACAAGCCGAAAGCTAGTATATAAACTCTGCTGGTCCGCAGTCAGTTAGTGTGTGTGCCTCGCATAGAGTGCGAGAGAGTATTATTGAGAGTGTGTCTAGCGAGTCAGTCCGTGCGGAGTCGATCGAGTTCACAGCCGGGCAGCGAGTGCCGAGTGGGTCGTCGAGTGCACCGAAGGAGTCTGTTAGTGTATCGCGGTTAATGCATCGTCGAGAGAGCGTGTTGAGCTACGAGAACGACTGAACCGAAGAGTCGGGAGCTGTACTCGTGTGTTGTCGAGTGCATCGCGAGTTGTAGCGTGGAGAGTCTCAAGAATAGAGTTCCGAGAACGACCAAGTAGAGTCGGGAGCTGTACTCCGGAAAGCAGAGTCGGGTGCTTTGCAGGAAGCTATCTCCACTGTTATTGCCTGACAGTGTGAAGGCTGTGTCGCTGATCATGTCAGCGTGTTTATAATAGCTTATCGACGACTGTGAAACGTGTTTTGGAACTGTCCTGACAATACTGGCAAATAAAGTGTGTTTCGATACTTCATCTGTTGGTATGCATATGGTGAAGGACTGTCGCCAATAGCGCGATAAACCGTATGAACTGGAAACACTGCAAAAGAGTTAATTGTGTAACACACTTATTCTTCACACTTGCTTTTTCTACTCCTTCAGGAAAGGACAGTGATATGACACTCTCTATTATATAACTCCCTTTTTCAATGTATATATTGGAATACTAACGAATCTTAATCTATTTTCATGTATTAATAAAGAATGTGTTTTGTGATCTTGCAATTTCCGTCTACACCTATTTTGGATTACAAGTTAATTAGGTATGATCTCGCTTGAAACTGCGCTGGATACAAGGTAAGAAGAATCATTTTGCTGTTTATTTTTTTATTAATTTGTTCTGCAATTACGAGGCTATAAAATGTTTTACAACATCATCAAGTGTCGTCGTTATTCACTACAAATCTACGAACCCCGTACGAACGTGCATAAAAGAAAAAACGCAACAATTTGTGTCAGAAGTGGGATTTGCGAGTGAATGCCAGTGACAAGACCAATGGAAGATCTATTATTACAGCTCATGACTGCCTTTGCTGAATTCCAAGAAAAGATGGAAGCCGGACAGGAGAAGTTGACAGACGGATATGCCGAGATAAAAGCCGGATATGATGAGATAAAAGCTCGATGTAAAGAGATTAAAGCTGGATATAAAGAGATGACAGCTGAGATCAAAGCCGGATTAGAAGAGAAGAAAGGCCGACGAGAAGAGATAAATGGCGGCCAAGAAAAGGTGCGAGAGCAACTCCAACAGGTGAAAGTGGAGCTTACAGAAGAAACTGGAGCCATAAAAGACAATGTGGATATGAGAGAAGTGGCTTCTGAAGAACCAAAGGGTGAAGAAATGAAGGAAGTAGCTAATGAACTGTCTGAGAAAGATCAAGAAATGAAGGATGAAACATCTAACGGGATTAAAGAAACAGAACGGAAACATGAAGAAATAAAAGAAGGGCAAGAAGTTCCTGATACTTAGGTGCTTGAAGTAGAGATGGAAGAACGCGAAAATGCGACAGTAAAGTTGGTAGAAATTGATGGTGAAGTTATGAAGTCGCAGTTAGCGAGTGTTGAACCATCTGAAAGTTCATGTGATGCTGAGATTGAAGAAGCTGATGTACAGCTAAAGCATTGTGCTCCAGTATTGCAAGAAAATTCACCCACCTCACAAACTATGTGTGTGTCTCATAGTGCAGGTTTTGCAGACAAGGACTTGATTTTGATTTTAGACCAGGATACTTGCGATTGTAAAGTATCGAGTTCCATTCATGACTCTGATGCAGAATTTGGAGCTGGTTCTCAGGTAACGGAGGAAAATGTGCATGCACCAGCTGCTGAAAATACCGAGGTGAACTGTACACATGATGCGAACAAACTTCAGAGTGGCGAACAAATTGTTTCAGATCTTTCTGTGGACGAAAAGTCTCAAAGAACTGAATTTTCATACTGTGATATGCAAAACAGAAATGCATCTGAGAACACCAGTGGAAAAGTATTTGACCCGGGTATATTTTACACAGATAGACTGCAATTCATTCTGAACTTTAATGTATATATAATTTAAAATTGTTATGTAGCTAATTTGTGTATATAATTTTTATATAGTGTAAATATTTACATCTTTAATTATATTATTTGTTTGTTTTAGAACCTTTTGTTTGTATCGAATTATGCTTCTGACCAAGGGTTGTACTACTCGGGACGTGCAGTCCTTGGGAGGGGGCAGTGTTACGAAATGTACAGGAGCGGTGAGATGGCTTCCCCGCAAAGCAGTTTTAGGGTTGCTATAAATGGCAAAGGAGGGCAGGGTTGCCACATTTGGTAAGAAATCGCCCATTTGGCGACACAATCGGCGATATTCCATGGACGGTTGGAGAACCTTCTGGAACGAATTCTTACAGGTTTAGCCCAAAATGTTCCGAACACGAGCCGAAAGCTGTATAAACCCTGCTGGTCCAAAGTCAATTAGTGTGTGCCTCGCATAGAGTGCGAGAGTAGTATTCAGAGTATGTCTAGTGAGTCAGCCCGTGCGGAGTCGATCGAGTTGACTGCCGAGCAGCGAGTGCCGAGTGGGTCGTCGAGTGCACCGAATGTGTCTGTTAGTGTATCGCGGTTAGTGCATCGTCAAGGATGCGTGCTGAGCTCCGGGAACGACTGAACCGAAGAGTCAAGAGCTGTGCTCGTGTGTTGTCGAGTGCATCGCGAGTTGTAGCGTGGAGAGTCTCGAGAATACGTGGAGTTCCGAGAACGACCAAGCAAAGTCTGGAGCTGTACTCCGGACAGCAGAGTCGGGCGCTTTGCAGGAAGCTGTCTCCACCGTTATTGTCTGACATTGTGTAGGCTGTGTCGCTGATCGTGTCAGCGTGTTTCTAGTAGTTCATCGACGACTGTGAAACGTGTTTTGGAGCTGTCCTGACAATACTGGCCAATAAAGTGTGTTTCAATACTTCATCAAGTGTCGTCGTTATTCTCTCCAAATCTACGAACCCCGTACGAACGTGCAGAAAAGAAAAAAAACGCAACAATATTTTATTCGTGCTGTAACTAAAGACTTTCAGTGCTGCGAAGAACTTCTTGTGCTGTATACACTAACTGGAAAAACTCGCGAAGATGGCATATTCGAAAACTTCAGAGAAATGTGCCATCGATTACAATTAAATGTCAGTAATATAGTAATATAGTCAGTGTCTGCACCTATGACGCACCTTCCATGAGAGGTGAAAAAGAAGGATTTGTTGCTTTATTAAAAAAGGGAAAACTGAAAATTTTTTTGTCATTTCACTGCATTTTACATCAGCAAAATATTTGGACAAAAACAGCCATTTTGCAGGACACTCTGGATAGAATTATTTCGATTGTCAACTATATTCTCGAAAATGCAATGCGTTCAATAAGACATGTTTTGATAAAAGTTTTAATTGCACGACGACAAATTTTAAACTTTCGTCGAAAACAGGGAAAACTATGTGATCTATTAGGTGAAGCATTTTACAGAAACATTGCATCTTTGATTAATATTATGACGAAACAAAACAATTTAAATATTTGCCTGCAAGGCAAAACGAATCATATATATTAAATGTGGAGAAAGATCCAAGCGTTTCGAAAAAAATTAACATTTTTAAATACATTGCTCTTGCTTGGATGTATTTGCAGGACACTTCCCGGAGCTAGCAAAAATGTTGAATGAGTAAAAATGTAAAATAAAACATTCCATGAATATGTAGATGTCTTGGATATTTTAATGGAAGAATATACTGAAAGATTTTCGGATTTTGACGAGCACACTTCTGCTATCACACTGGTATTTGAAACACATTCAGTAGATATATCCAAAGCTCCAAAGAACTACAAATGGAGTTACTTGAGTAGCAGGGAGATAGAGAAGCTCGATCTATATATTGAATTACTCTCAGGCAGGAAACAAACACAAATATCCCCTTAAATTAAATTTTCCATCGGATTTTAACATTATTTTACATATTGTTGTTAGGTTGGTATAGCTCGACCGCCTCATCCGCGATCATGAGCGCAAACACGAATGCGCCATTCGGACCGAATTATTCTCAAAATAGGGTGTAAGGATGGGGACGTTCTTTCCCTCCAGCATAGCTCTTTCCGGAGAAGAGAAGACCTTTCACGTCGCAGCAAGTAATACCGCCCGTTTTGGACAAGTCTATGTATTTTGGCAGAGTGCCAACCAGGGTTGCACTTGAGACGGTCGAACTATAATCGAAAAATACTTCTACTTTATTATTTTTATTTAAAATAGTATTTAAATTTATGAGATTTGTAAGGATTATCTTAATTTTATTAAGTTAAATTTTGAGTTAAACTTCTTTCCTGTCAAATTCTTAACTTCAACTTACTACTTCCGGCCAGAACATAGTTTTAGAATCACTTCTAATACATAATGAGTAACATAATGTTCTGAATACATAATGAGGAGGAGCGGTATTTATCCGCGAAGTTCTACTTGCTGAGTTAGAGAGAATCCGAAACTAATCAGAGTTTTTGATTAGCGCGCGTCCGCCTTTTTGGCTACTCTCTCTCAAAGCTGTTATTACGCTCGGCAGTACAGGCCCTTACAGCTTCGCAGGCATCTCGTGTTTAAAGGGCCAACTACGTGAAAACTTTGATAGCTTTGGCTATATCTCTTTAGTTAAGCTTAGTTTGGTTTAGTTCTTAATATCTTAAGTTCAAAACCCGAGCGTTCGGCTTTATTGTAAATCTCCAAAACGGAGTTTTGTTAACTCTTATCTGAATAATGAAGGGTTATTTACCCTTCAATCTTGTTGTTTCTTGTCACACGAACTCAAGCGATTATTTGCTTATCCGTTCTTAAGATTCTTCACATTCAAAGGTAATTTCTGATTACACAAGTGAGAATCCCTATAGGTTTGTTAAGAAATTATTGAAGATTAATGTTATAACAAGTTATTAATCTCATATGAATACAAAAACATTTTATAGTATAAATTTTTATTTTAATAAATGACTTAATGTTGTTTGCATTATTTCTATATAATGCAATAAAGTCATAAAAATATAAAAATAATAATTTAGCAAAAGTCGCATTTATAGGTATACCAACTTATGCAGCCTCCTATATCACTGCTTAGTTTAAATGTGGTCTCTCATGCTAAAAAGGTTCCCCACCTCTGGTATAGATAAACATATATTTTAATTATTTATTAATTATTTAAACAGATATTTTAATTGTATAGATAGTACCATAGTCTTAGTTTATTATTTTTATTATATACACTACGAAGACAACGCGCTATGGCCATAGTAAGCGGATAGCCTGTCGTAATGAACGATTTTAGGAATTTGATCACTTAAGGATCCAAACTACGACGTCATTTTTCTCGCTTAGGACTGTGTAAGGACTGTCCCAAGATGACTGTAGTTTAGGAAAAAAAACTTTCCGTCGAATTGCATTTAATACCTGCACCCTGTCACTTTCGTTGAATCGAGTTGTAGCTTTTGCGTCGCATCAAGGTCTTCAACTTCTCCGTCGCCAAACTGAAACTCACAACTGCGAAATTTTGCATCACTTCATATCACGCCTCAAGATCTAGAATGTACTCCTCAGGCGATGAATACGCATCCGGACGGCGACCAAACAACAGATTACAAGGCAGACGAAGGTCTTGATCAAAGAGCATGTGAGTAGCCGATAGTCTCGTGTACAGCACTGCAATAGGCCAGAAAGTACAGAGGCAACTTCTGATCACAGTCCTCTTGATTTCTGAGAAACATTCGTTAGAAAAGGTTCAAAAAAACATCTCCACCTCGCCGTCTGACTTCGGATGTAAAGATGTTGTTTGGGCTTTGTCTATGCCGAGTAGTTTACAGAGTTCTTTGATTACAGCGGAAATAAAATTGTAACTGAGAAGGCATTTCAAACGTGGAAATCCAATGGTGTATCATTATCTCTGCTACCGTAACAGCCTCTTGATCAGGGATAGTTATACTTCAAGCCACTTTGTGAAGTAAACAATAACAACGAGGGTGTATCTCTTCCCATCAACAATTCGTCCCAGAGGTAACATGATGCTAAAGACAATGCGTTTACAAGGCACTCCTTCATTGTAATGAAGCTTTCCTCGGTTGCGAGCCTTCGGCCTTTTCCGGACATGCATATGCATCGCACGACTGGAAACAATTTTTTACGTCAACCCCTGTATTACTCCAGAAGCGCTCTCAAACTCTATGCAAAATCTTCATTATTCCGAAGAGCTCCTAATTACTTCTTTAAAGACATACTTGATCCGGATCTTCGAAGTATCTATCAGCTACTATCGGAATGCCTTTACTTTCATATTTTTCGACTCGAACATCCGACTCGAACTTCCGGTATATGATGTTGTTTCAAATACTGAGTGATTCTCAGAGAGCGCAGTATCGTTTTCTCGTAAGATCGAAATGTTATGCCAGGTTTCCTACTTGAAGATCATTAGGACAATTATGAGTATAATGTCGCTGTCTTCCAACTGATCTTTCCTGACTTTTGTCACTCGGTCTGGATCAACCGATTTTGAAGTTGACGTTATAGCCTGACGTGCGACCGGATTACCCATCGCATATTTCGCTTCGAACCTGGAACAATATCCGCAGTTTTTTGGGCGGAATATTCTAGACAGGGCGTTCGAGCTTCCGCATAACGATCCTTTCCGATGACGGATAGTGATGTTATATTCCTGGAGGATCTGTATCCATTTGGCTATTTGGCCTCCGCGATTCTTGAAATTTAATAGCCAGGTCTACGATATATGATCCGTGCAGAGCAGGAATCTTCTGCTATTCAAATGTCTTTATCGTGAATAATGTTTTAAAATGCATATTTAGCATAATTCACCTTTTATTGTCCAGTCTGTTAAACTGACAGTCTGCTAAACTACCACTACCAAGATATGTACATATCCTAGTTTAACGAGGCCTCAGTTTCCTAATCGCTTGGTTAATAGTTTAAGATAATAAAAACTACCCCATCTTACCTTAGAATGATTCATTTTCATAAGGTCGTCTTAGAAAACGTGATGCTACATTTCTAAAAACGTGAAATGTGCTTTATATATGAAATATGCATTGAATTATATAAAATATAATTAATTTTTCTGAACAGTTTAATGTATTCTTTAAGTAAATCTTTGAGCATTGTAGTGTATGTTCTGTATGTAATATAGATTATCCAGCATTCTTATAGTTTGTAAATGTAGTATTATGTGAAATTTATGGCTGTTAAGCTTCGAATATGGCAATTAAAAATAGTTTTGTGCAGTAAAAAATGCTAAGTAATATGAGTATAAAATGTCATTGATTCATTATATGAGTATAAAATTGTAATAGTCTGCGTATGAAAAATATGAATATCTATTTCCAAAAATAGTACCAGAAATGTATCAAATCATGTGTTACATCTGGTTGGTCAAAACTGGAAGTCTTTTACACAATATGAGTATAATATCCACTGAAATATCTGTTGAAGTCGTCTAAAATTTAATTCGAAGGTGAAAATTGTTGCATGCATGATTAAAAAATATTAAAATTTGGTTTGAAACTGAACCACTGAGTGACATATATAGATCTGGTCGTGATTGTTTCAAGGCCTTTTAGTAGAAGATATCCTATTTTTTAAGTAAAATCATTTTCTTTTTCCGATGAAAGTAAGTCTAAAGCTAAATCTATGGAAAAGGGAAATATTCCGGCTTTCGTCTGTTAGGAGAAATGGGCATGCCTTCATATGAAAAAAATGGGAGTTTCATTGGATTTTTCTCTTTCATATATAAGAGTAGATTTAGAAAATGAAGAAAATTCCTAAAAACATTTTTCATTACCTTACTCTTACTTCTTAAGGGTATATAAGTTATCACAGGAATACTCTTTTTAACCGTATATTGCTTATAGGAAATAATTTGTTACTCAAGTTTTATACTAATCCTTTACAAGATTTCACATTTCATGGAAATATGCATAAAGTTTTACTATTCCTAATGAGTGGGACTTTCTCAGTGAGTATGTGGGTTTTGGATATTTAATTGCATTTCCCCCAATAATGTTTGTAACTAATCTAATACTATGTAGCATAAATACGTTTATCGTTTGAAAATCCTAATGGAAAGTTAATTAAAATTAGTTGAATCAGTATTAAATTATCTAAAACGCTGATTGTACTACACAGTGATTCCTGGTCTTTATGTGTATAGTGACAAGACTAGATAAAGTGAACTTCAGGTTTTATCCACTGATAGTAAATCTGAAGCCGATAAGAATCTGTTAAGACTCATTTTTAGGTAAATAAGTTGATTTCTATAGCACATTTTCTAATATTATGAAGGTTAAAATGTATAAAACAAGCTAAAAATGTTACATCAAAAATTAAGGTTACCTGTATAATCAGAAAATACATGAAATACAGAATATGTTGAAGATCACTAATGTTAAAAAGAGCGAAAAAGGTTAAAAATTATATCTAACATTGAATAATATAATAAATAGAAATGGAAATCTGAATAATTATTCTCTTAAAATATAACAAGTTAAGAATATTGGTTAAGTCATGAAAATAATTCTGGGTAGAATAAATTTAATACTAGAAATGAGTAATGCAGTTAAGATTACGGAAAGTAAATCTGGTATTATGAACAGAAGATTTAAAAAATAAAGTCAAATTCTGAGTATACAGGAAATTATAAGGGTTAAAATAAATGGAAACATAAAAAATTTACATCTAAAATTAAGGTCTTCTGAATCAATCATTAAATTCGAGACTAAGCTCTGTTAATGGTACCTAGGAAATAACCATCATATACATAGTAAAATAGTTGAAATATGAAGAAAAATACAAAGGCTAAAAATCGATTAACAAAAACCTCCGGAAAATCAGTCAAAGATAATCTCTTATCAAAGTTTGACGTCATCTTATCTACTAAATGAAGAATTAGTAAACACTCCTTATCTGATGCTAAAAGTCTACCGTGTAGGGGGGAAAAAATCAGGTTTTTAGGCGGGTTCTATGCAAAAACTTAGTTTTCAGGGGATGCTATGTTAAAAGTATAGCATCTCCTGTCCTGGAACTCTACATATATGAATAACGGGAACCGCAGAAAAACTAAAATATGCATCATGTGGCATAATTTAAAAATCTCACAAAAAGAGACTTGATTATACTATAATGTAAATAAATTTGCTTATACATTAGAAATAATTTGCATACTATTTTCTTAAAATTTATTTTTATTTTACTCAATTTAAATTTAATTTGTTTTGAAATTTTGAATTTGGACTACAGTGAATAAGGACCTCTTTACGGTTTCTATACGGCAGCTCGCATTTGGCAGTTCTATATTTTATTTTATGTGAATCTTTGTTCCGTCTTCCTTAAAAATTCGTTTAATGCGATATGCACATACCCCTCTACATTATTGAAGGTTTTATTTGAGTACTTTGCAGAATTCCAATTTCTTTTATTGAAATTGTATACAACTTAGTGTCTAGTATAGTGGAGCAACAATGAGTGGAATGCGCGTGTGAACACACTAAAAATATAATTCAAATACTTTTGCATTCATATTTGAAAAATTATTGCACAAGAACGAAAATTATTAAAGGTAAAAAAAAGGAGAATTGGACAAGAAAAGGAGCTTAAAGGCAGAGCATTTCACATTGAAACCTTTATTTAAAACTTGGCTACGTTATTTTGCCGATCATTCGATGAAAAATACGATGAAATCACAATTTTTGCAAGTACTTAAGAACCGCAAATACTTAAGAACCGAAACTAGATAATTATATCACTTTAAAAGCCAAATAGAGTTTGCGATTAGAAAGAAAGATTTCAAATAAACTGAGAAGGATTTCATAGTTTTTTAATTAATTTTACTGATTATAAACAAAAATAAATCATTCTTTTTGCTGCTATTCTGCACTCACAGAAGTATGTTTCTACGCTATAAAAATTTAAATTTAATAATACGCTATAAATTTAATAAATAATACTTATATTAAATTTAATAATACGCTATAAAAACAAATTTCCTACTTTGAACAGAAAATATTTAATCAGCTAGGTAAACAAGTAGTATTTATTATGAATTCGAGTTTTTATCTGTTTATAATTGTATAACTGACAGCTGATTTTAAAAAGAGTAAAGCGAATTAGGAAAATGATGCTATAATCTTCAGAATAACAAAAATAGCTTTCAAGAAAATTTTGTTGTGTTTTAAAAAATAAAACTGCAGATTTTTGTCTACTCTCAATGTGTATACAATTTTAGAGAAAGAATAAAAAAAATGGAAGATGGACAGGATATAATTATCGTTCAAATGTATGTTGAGTAATTTCGTTTAAAATACGATTAAACGGAGAAAACGAAAGTAGTCTGCTCTATAGAAGTTAGTCTTGTTAATTAATATGCTAAATTTGGTAAACGGTCGCCAAATGTAAGCCATTGGACTTTAGAAAAAGTTTTTTAAGGTCCGAATACTGCGTGCATGCAATGTTGATCTTGGATAAATGGGAAGTGTTTATCTACTTGCGACTCGCTTCGTTTTCCCTTCTGTGTATTGTAAGGGGGAAGAAATTGTTTCCCTTTTGGCTAATCCATGGAAGTCCTTTCTTACCTCCATGGGCTAATCCAAGGTCCAAGGTCTTTCTACGGACCTTGGGACTAATCATCCATCAGCTGAAGTGACGCCAAATCCGTCAAATGAAGGTTGCCTTTTTGCCTAATTTTGAATTTTACATTTGCATGTTCTCTTCCAGTGACTGTTCGTGTGATCCCTCACCTTCTGCCTCCGATGTTAATTTAGAAACACTACAAGTGTTTGAAAATCCTTTAACTTCATATAACTGGGATAGCGATAACTCGAGGAAACCCAACCGCAATTGAGCGGCCGAGCGGTAAAGTCGCTGAACACTGGTAGTTCGGTCCGAGGTTCGAATCCCGTGAATGTGTTAGCTGCATGAGCGTTTTCGTGGCTTTACCCATGTGTAACACGTATACGAGCCAATTTTCCCTAGGAAGTCCTTCAAGAAGGCATCCAGGCAGATACATGGAGGTAGGAGTAAAGAGGAGAGGCCCTTTCCATTTCCTACTTTGAAGCACTGGTGATCCCTTCGTGGAGACTAAAATGTTCAATGACCTGCCATTAAGATCAATGGTTTTGGACATGATCAGATGTAAAAATTTTGTAATTACGTCGTACATATACGTATAGATGTATATATTGCTTTTTTCTACAATATTTCAGAGCCCTAAGCATGTGAAAAGAATGTATTTTTAAATATCATTTCATTCTGAACGGAATTAAATGCTATACATTTTCCAGAACAGTTTAATTTGAATGAAATATTTTCACAAGTTTTCGTTAATTACATTAGAAAAGTTTTAAGGTAATTCGATTTTATTCGGTTAAGAATTACAAAAATTAAGATCAAAGCTTATTGTATTATTAATATTAAAATTGTCACCCAGACGGTATAGTGGTTAGGAGAGCCAAGTATAGTAACGAAGGGCCCGGGTTCAAATCCCGGAGAAGACATGGATGTTTGTAAATGTATACTGTCGGTGCGGCATGGCGGCACTCCAAATATGCGGCAAGCCGAAAGTTCTCTTGTGTGGATTGGTGGGAGAGGACATTTAAACACCCGGATCCTCGCCAGAGCACTCTCCCTCAAAATTGGGGGTGGAAAATAGAAGTCCAATCTCTCTTCGGAGTACGCTCTGGCAACCATTGTGCCCTGTAATATGACCACAACAACAATAATATTAAAATTACGCATTATTTCTTTTCTATTTACAGAGATTCTTCCTAAAATACTTTCTTAAATATGAGACGAATTTTTACATTCTGATGCATTTTTTAAATCGAAAATCTGAGTCAATTTATAATTAATACTCTGTTCGGTTCATTTCAAATCAGAATACCTTTTTTGGACAGAACATTTCATAGAATTTGCTTTACAGTACCTTTTAACAGATTGCTTTCCAGTATGAACAATTCGCATCTTGCTTAAATAGTTTTATAAACGTATTTGTCAACAGAATTTCAATTGATTTTTACAATTAAATGTCAAGAATATTATATATTTAGATAATATTTATAATCATTATAAATTTATATATATTTAATAACTAGATTTTTCACAGTAACTTTCCCAGATAAATGTATTTGGAAATGATGAATAAATCCATCATTTCCAAATACATTTATAAATAATTTAATACATATTTATGTAATTTGTTAAAGGTAGATAGATACATGCTTTTTTGCAAGCATATGCATAAATGCCCATATGTGTTTATTATTTTTCATTTTTAGTGTGTGAAAATCTTTAATTTCTGTTCATTCACTATCTTTTTCGAGTAAAGTAATTTACAATAATTTAGCACATACCAGAATTTTTTACATAAGAAATATGTATAAATATAATTTGAATGAAAATTACACGCATTACTTTTAATACCCACTCAAAGTCAGTTTTCCTTCGAAATTCTTCCACGACTGCATCTCTCCCTTTAGGCAGACAGCCCTTGCGTGCTTTACTCTATTTAATAAAAACTTAACCTGACCTATATGCCTAATTTTTAATATTTTAACAAGCATAATTTTATATTTACATCTAGCCATCAAGTTTCAAACTTTTAACTTAGAAAACTTTTAGAATACATTCATTATCAAATTCAAATTTTCTAGCAAATATATTTTGGAAGAGCATTCAATACCTATTTTAGCGATTTCATCCAGTTTAATAGTTATCTGTTAATATAATAAATAACAACTATCCAATTCAGATTTAAACATTTACCTCACTGTCATCACATTGCAATCTTGATTGCCTCACTCTGCATAATATTGCTTCATTTTTTAAAACAGTTAAAACCCTATTGATCTAAATTCAAAAATACCTGAAATTTTCATGCTGCGAGGTAATCCAGATGGTAACAAATATGCAAAGTATATTGATATACTGATTAATAACATTGATGATGCTTTTTTCATGTCTTGAAACTCTTTCAAAAATAGCAGACCACTACTCAAGTATATGTATTGAATAACAGAGATTTTTCATTCATAATTTTGTACAAAATTTAGTCATCAATTAAATATGTTGCTAAATGAAATTTTAAAAAAGAGAGACAGAATTTTTTTTTCATTTTTTAGTTAACCCCGAAGTGATTATTTTTCAGTTATATAAAAATAAAATGATAATATGTGGATGACAAAACATGTATTTTATTTGAAATATTTTGATGTTTGGAACATAAAACAAAAGCAGCAAATACTCTGTCAAGGGTATTGAAACACAAGGTACTTAAAATCACTGTTGCAAGTTATGGAAAAATAAACAAGGTGCGATTTTTTGCGTAAATATCACTAAACTATACAAATTTCTATTATTTGTCATACAATGAATGTTTCTTTTATGCGGAAGTGTCCCGCTTTTCGATCTGTATGGAACTCTCGTGTGTGGAAATACTATGAAAGCGCTGTCAAGGGTGTAAACAAAAAACATCCTATTTTGAGACCAAAGCCTAAAGTGCTTCATTCGTAAAGCGGAGTTGGCCTCTCCTTTTATTCTTACCCCATGGAGGTAAGAAAGGACTACCTACTATGGGGCAAATAGCCCTCAAGGCTTTGCCGTAACTGTATAAACCAAACTAAAATCTAATTAAAGTGCTGAGCAAAGTGCCCGCCCATTTATGCGTTTCTAGTTACACTTTGTATTAAAATATTTAACTTCTATTGCTATTTTGGAAGAATTTTTTTTTTTTTCTATTTAATATTATCATTCGGTTAATTTTATCCAAATAGCCGTGTTCAAACGAGATCACATTAAGCAATAACTACCGTATACTTTAACAACAGTTATATCGTATTATAAATATTACGAAATCGTTCAAACAACCAACTGTTTAAAAGAAAAGAAAATCGTGAAAAGAATCAGCCATCTACTTTTTGGGGTCGAGTGAAGCGAGAGTTCTGATTGGTTAGCGAATCAACCATTCTTTGCAAAGAAAAAAAATCTCTCTCTGTTAAAACGAGCGACAAAGAAAAATCGGGAATTTCCCTTGAAAAGTTTCTTCGTATGAGCAGACAGGTAAAATTTTGTTCCCTTTGAAAAAATTATTTCTGTTGTCATTTTCAATCTTATGAGCGCAATGTAAAAAGCTTTAATTAAACCATCGTTAAAATGTATGTGTGCATAATTTTGGATACTTGCTTACAAAATTATACTTTTTCATTAAAACGCACAAATGTTAAATGCAAAAATATTTTTTAACGCAGACAGAATGCAGTATTATGCATATCAGCGCGGCTCTTAATTTTTTGCAGTCGAAAATTGGCACGTATTTGTAAAAATTATGTTCGGAAAATTTTACTTTATTATTATTTAAGTCGCATTTTATTTTATTTATTTTTATTGTTTTTAGCTTGAAAATTCTCACTGATGCCTACGTCATTTAGATAAATAATAATTATAAAAGCAATTAAAAAAAATCTGAAAGCTTTCAGATTTTATATTACGCCCAAAGGGGCGCTTTTTAACGTTTTATGTGTTACCTTTTTATTTATAAAATATCATGTTTTTCTCATCTAAACCATAAAATGCAATATCACAAAATATTTAAAAGAGCATGTCTCATATACAATCTTGTGAAAATTACATTCAAATAAAAATACATAATAATATTAACATTACAGTATCTAATTAGATAGCTTCGTTAAACTTCTCTGTTATTTGAATCGTGCCCATTCTTTCTGTTGTCACTACTACTCCTCAAGCCTCCAGTCATAAATAATTAAAGATGTATGAGCAGCAGACTCTGCAAAATCGTGGACTGAGTGTCAGTTCCTGTTCACTGTGTCGCAATGTGTCAGTTCTCGTATTAGACTAGTATAAAGTTCGACGGTTAGATGACAAAAGTTCGGCCTGACCTTCGCAGGAGTTTGCGAGGGTTTGGCTTTAGTAGTAAAACGAAAACAATCGCTACGTGGACGAATCCACTTTAAAATTTAGGGGAACTCGTTCACCGAACGCATTGAGGAAGGGGAAAATGACGAGAATATTTTTAAACATTTCAAAAAGAGTTAGGGGGGAAATACGGTATTTTTTATATATGTCTGATGTAGGTTTATATATATTTGGTGCAGATAATATATATTTGATAAGGAAATACTGTATTTTTCATATGGATTTGCTTAGTGTTCTAATTTCAAGATATGTTGTAACTATACTCAGCTTAAAATTGTGTTGAAATTCTGTCTGCAACCTGCTGAGGAAAAAATTATAATGCTGATGAAATACATGCATTGCGTATTTTACAGGTATGTATAAGAGTATATATTAAATAACTCAAAATTAAATTATTATTTTTCGATAATGATGAAAACAAAATTAAAAAAAATCTGTTTTGAATACCACATAACTCCCTTATACGGCATATTATATTACACACATTTGTTACTGCACTTTATTTAAACTTATTTCCTCGAAATATTTTAACTTAATTAACCGATTAAGGTAAGCTTGAAATGACATCAAACTGCAAATTTTGAAATTAATATCTCGGTCAATTTTTGTCGTATCCGGAAGTCAAACCTCGTATAATTTTATTTTTCATGATGAGTATCAAATTTTCAGAACCAGATTTAAATTTGATAAAGCCCTAAGCTATTTGAGATATGGGGTCCTTTATTGAGTATTGTCTGAGATACGCCCTTTATTGAGACATATCTGAGATATGCCCTTTATTGAGATATGTCTTTAATGAGATATAACTGTTATACTATATTTCAATTTTTTGGGGGTCCTTAAGCTATAGCTTGAGTAGCTTATACGTAAATTCTGCACTGAAAACTTTCTCAAATAAAAGTTCACGAACCGCGAAAACGCATTAAAAAAATTCGCTATTTTTCAAAAATTATTATTATTTTTTTTAATTTGACATTGCCAAAACATGAGTATTTTCGTCATTTGAAACATTTCTGTGATTGAAAGTATATATCTTCGAACAATAACTGCTAAAATAAAGGCCGGGTAAGGACTTTTTTAACAGGGTAAGAGGCGGGTATATATATATATATATATATATATATATACATGTATGCACACTTTTGGTACTGACGACTGCAATAAAAAAGGGAGGTGCACAACTAGATGTTACAACAGTCCCATACACAAAATTTCAACGTTCTATGCCTTATACGCTCTATGGCGTATAGCTCTATTTCGACGTTCTATGGTTTTGTGGTTTTTGAGTTATGCGAGATGCATACACACACAATTACGTAAGTGCATATGCACAGACGTTACGAGAAAAATCTCTTTTCAATCTATTTTAAAGCACGCAAAAATATGGTCCAAATGGATTCGGGAACAGTAAAAATGAATATTTCCGTTGAAATATGATGCTCGAAATTTTTCGCGATAACACTTCGGAGAAGGAAATAAAAGTTAAAATCGATAAACCTGTATGGTTACTTAAATATAACTTTTTAAAACGTTAATTAATTGTAAATATAATTTCAAAATTTGAAAAATTCCCTTGTGGAAAGGTTGCTTGCTCTATTTGAGGAATAGTTAACGAATATGCTTCCGCATTTCGCCTAGTAAATTATCTCTTCAAAATTTTAAAATTCCCTCCTTTACGTATGAAACGTTGGCCAAAATTCTGTTAAAAACTGATTAATCGTGTTTTAAGTATGGGTTAGATTTTTGAAAGTGCTTTCACTTTCTGTTCAGCAATTAATATTTCAAAATTTGAAAAATTGTTTGCTTATGTTTCACTTGAATATTGTTTCGCATTCTGATTATTGTTTCTGAATTCAGAACAATATTAATATTGTTTCACATTCTAATAAATTTTCATTTAAGAATTTAAGTCTTTTGCTTATGTTTCACTTACACATGAAATGTTATCAGATTATTCTTTTCCTAATCTAGCAAAATATTTCTTCTAATCAAACACGTATAACAGAATATTAGTTTTAAAACTCAAATAAATATTTAGGTTTACCTGCAGAAAAGACATCCAAAGTTCTCTCATTTATCAATGAAATATCGTTTTTTTTTTTTTTTTTTTTTTTTTTTTTCAATTTTACGGTACGATCAGTTATTGCGAATTCTTTCACATTCGATCAAGAAAAATATCGTTCTAAAATTGAATGAATTTTTTCCAGTTTTATAGTGGGATCAATTATTGCGAATTCTTTCACATTCGAGCTAGAAAAATATCCTTTCTTGTTTTTATTTTACTGCGAGATCAGTTATTGAGAATTTTTCACATTGAACCTAACAAAATATCGTTTCAAAATTTAAATAATTTTCTTGTTTTTATTTTACGGGGGAATCAATTGTTGAGAATTCTTTCACATTAGATCTAAAAAAGTACAATTTTACAGAAAATTAAATAATGTGTTTGTTTATGCTTCACGTATGGAACAGATACTGAGAATTATTTCTAATTCGATGTAATAAAATATCACTTTGAGCCATTCTCCTGCTTTTAAAACTTGAATGATTCTGTGGTTCATTTCAGAGTTAATTGGATCAGTTATTAAAAATTGTCATCATTTCATCTAATGAAACATTGTTCTCCAAAATTTATATTATTTCCTTGTTTATTTGCTCGTGAAATTGATACCAAAAGTTCTTTTATATTTGATCTAATGAAAAATCGTTTCAAAATTAACTGTTTTGCTGATGTTTTAACTATGAAACAGATGCTGAAAATGTTTACCCACTCAGCCTGATAAATTATTGTTTTTCACAATTTGAGTGGATCTGACGTTTAAGTTTCAAAATTTGAATGATTCTTTTGTTTATGTTTATGGATCAGTGAAGGTAAATTCTTTCACAACGCTTCAAAATTTGTATAATGCTTTTATTTATGCTCATGGATCAGAGGATCGGAATTATTTCATTTAATAAAAATGTCATTTCAAAAATTGAATGATTTTTTTTATGTTTATGTTAATGGATCAAAAAATGAAAATTCTTTCATATTTAGTCTAAAAAGAAATATGATATCAATATCAAATTACACTAAATGAAACAGGTAGTAACTGTATAAATAAAGCTACTAAAACTAAATAAAATAGCTTAAGTATCTTTATAAAAAAATAGTTTAAGTATCATTGTACTTTCTGAAAGCACTTAAAAAAGTCGAATTTTCTTAACCTCTTAGTTTTTAATACGTAATTTGGAACTCTATTAGAATACGTAAGTGCGATTTATCTGAATGAAATGAAAGTACAGAGAAATTAATTTTATGCAATTTTGAATAATCAATAATTACTATTTTTATATTTATGGAAAAGCTTCGGTGATAAAAGTCACAACTTACGTGATAACATGTTAATTGTATAGTAATACAATGCGCATATAGGATAATACAATACAATACGCATTAGTACAAAGCTAATACTAACCTATTAGCTTTGTACTAATATTAGTATTTTCACATGACTGTTTTGAAAGTTAAGAATCGTATATATTAAAGTAAAATAGAACAAAGTATTCTTCAAAATGTTTACTATTGACTTGAGCACATTTTTATTAGAAAATAGGAAATTCTTAGGACACGAATAGCTTACTTAAAAAATTAATAGCTGCTGTATTAACTAAAGTGTTTCGATATCACATTTGTCAAACTTATTCGCAAATTAATAACTATTCCAACATTTGTACGCCATCATTGAAGCAATTATTTATTATTATTAATATTTAGTAGGAATAGAAATTCAGTAAGATTATTAAAATGACGATAAGAATAGTATATTAATCACCTGTCAAGTTAAATATCCATGAAAAACACAATCGTAGTGGATATTTAGAAATTAAACTTGCAACTTTAGAATGAATTACCGTTGTAATTTCTGGCACAATAAACATAACCATGTTAGCTTACTTATTTTCAAACCTGTAAATCTGCACGTAAACAATTACTTTGAGTCGGGACTTTCCCTACTTGAAGAATGACGTAATACCCTGCGCAATAAACACAGTGGCGACGTATCTCTGAAGGGAATTTCCCTTATTTCTTAGAACTGCTGTTTGAAGACAATCGCCAAAACAGAAAAAGAAAGCGGCAAGTTTAAAGACAGGTTTTCTTTCTTTTTTGAACCATTTTATTTCTATTTAAAAATCTTCTCTCATATTATACTTTTAATATTTTATAAATTTAAAATTAGTCTAGGACAGATGTTCTAAACCAATGGTACGCGTATCACTGGCGGTACGCGAGAGAAAATTAGGTGGTACGTAAAGAAGCAAGGTATTTTTAACTATTAAATTCAAAAATTAAAACCCCAACATCCTGATTGAGTTTTTTCTCTAACACTCGTAAATTTATGCGATTAGAACTTTGTTTCAAGAGTGGTGGTGGCAGTAGTAGTACTTTGTAGTGGTGGTGCTAAAGGTTTTCAGCTTTTGTTTAGATAGTACGAATTAGTCAAAAGGTTGAGAACCGCTAGTCTAGGAGTTAATTAAAATTACGATTTGAATTTATGAAAATCGTCCATCAATGTAGAAGCAATAGAACATGTTATTCAAGTTCAGAGGTACTTTTAGCTCTATCCAGCCCTTTCACCACAAATACACGATCATTGCCCTTCAATCGAAAAATAGGGTGTACTCCAACTGCGCTAATGAAAATCTCCCCCCCCCGGGTCGAGCTATAGTGCAACTGCGCCAATCAAAATTTCTTCCCCCTGCTGCCTACAGGGTTACAACTTAATTTTTGAAGCCAATTGTAGCCAAGAGGAAAATAAAAATAAATAAATAGAATTACATGTCACAAGAACAAGTAAAAAATATCTAACAAACAGGCTAATTACTTGAATAAGTAATAAATGCGAGAGCTAACAAAGAAAATAAAAGGTATTGGTAAACATACATATCAGCATTACAAACATCTTTCATTTATTATAATAATATCTTAAATTAAATAATTATAAAGCATACAAATTATATTTTTAATAAATTACATCAATAATAGTCAAGATGTCTGAACTAGACTGGAAAATGTAATAGAGTTCACTAGCGTGCAAAACATTATTCCATATCAAAGTGTGTTAAAGTGTGCTAAAAATATTTTTTGTTAATTAAAGTAATCATGTAAATGTTTGCAGAAAATAAATTTAGTTAAATTAAAAAAAAGCTTAGCATGAAATCTATTATAACAACATTACTATGCATTTGGAACACTGACGTATAAATTGTAAATAAATTTAAATTATTATGCTAAGAAGTTTTTTCTAAAATTTATCTAGAAGAAAGGAATTAGATAAACAATACTGCAAATTAATATAATCAATCAGGCCTCTCAATAAAAAAAAGTTTATTTTTTTAACCAAAAATTAAAAATTGGGATGCAAAAGTTTGAGTAATATACTTGGAAATATCTGAACATGTAATTAATTAGAAACGTATAATTAAATTAATAACAAGCTAATTAACAGTCACATTAAGCTTAATTTCATTCAATCTAAAACAAGCAATCGATCAGGAGCTCCGCATAACTGAAGTTTTAATGCTATTTTACGTAGATTTGCGTATAAAATAAAAGTTGCACTTGTGAAACAAGAGAATAATGTATTGATAGTCAACAGGAATTAAAATACAGTGGTTAAAAATGTAACTACTTGTCAAAAGGTATGCAAAGTTGCCATGGCTTGAGAAATTGAATGATTATAGAAAATTCATAAAGCGCTACAGTGTGAAAAGAAAATTCTGAAATAAACATGTTAAGAAAATTAGATGCAGAAATAATCCTTAATTTATTGACTTATATGGATATATAAACTCTATGCTTTTGGAAAAAGTTACATATAATTATTAGAGGGATTTATAAAAAAGTATGCCAAGGTGAAAATTTTTGCAACATTTTTAAAGAATAAATTAAAAAAAGTATTTTAACTTCATGAACTGAAATTTTTACGCTAAATTTTTACACAGTAAATAAGTGCAAAAAAAAAAAAAAAAAAAAAAAAAAAAAAAAAGGAGCTTGGGATCACTGGGACTAGAAACTGGGTCGAACTAACAATGTTTAATGACTTTTCCGCTTGATCATAAGACCTTTTGAAATTAGGCTGAATAATATATTAAAGAAAATAGAAGATACAGCACACGTAAGAACAAAAGTGGGCTGAATTAGAGATTTACATGTTTAATGAATGAGTTAAACTTACCTGTATGCCATTATGGAATATTAGGAATGTAGCATAAAAGCATGAGTGAAGAAGGCAATGGCAATCTAAATCATTGTAATCTAAATGTATAACATTATCAGTATCCTCTATTAATTTATTTCAATACTGTTAAAAAAATTACAAATGAATTATATTCTAAATCACATGAACTCCTTGCATTATAAATTACAACAGTTAGAAATATTATTAGCGGGATTTAGCGACCATCTTTGTTAACAAATAATTTCAAGTAATTAATTTTACAAATAATTCAGCCTGAAACTAGGTTAGAAAATAAGCTACATGCTGAAGATTAAGCTTTGCCTAGGTGTTAGAAACATCTTCTGTTAATTAGAGGTGTGATGCAAGAATTTGTAAAAATTATCATTTAAATCTAAATTGGCATAAATACAATCCAAAGTATATAAATTCTACATACATGAAAACTTGAGTACAGTGTAACAATGTGTGAAAAAGAAATGGATTCAAAGGGAACTGAAAATCCCAGGATATGAATATAAGTTTTTGTTGTTGTTGTTGTTTTGTTTTGCTTTTGTTAATTATGAAAATTCTGCTGACGCTCATAATTATTAATTTATTAATTAAATGTGTATTAGAAATTAAATGTATGCCAATGTACATCAGGTGAAAAACAAAATAAATATTTTAACGTTTCTAGTATTAAAATATGGAATTTGTAACAAAGTTAAATAACCTTAAAATAACTTCAATGACTAAAAATGGAAAGCTTAATACGGAAATATATTGTAATAATATTAGTGGGAATTTAGAACGACTTAAGAAGTCCAATTTTTAGATTTAATAAAAAGAATTTTTTTAATTAAATTAGAACTGTTTACCTAAAATGGTAAATTTCAAAGTTAAAACCTAATTATCTAAGAATCTAAGAAGATTTGTTAATATTTATCTAGACAAAAAACTTATTTAATGTGAGCTACAAATCCGATATTTGATATGTTGATTATGTATCAGTTTTGTGTATGTCATTAATTTATCAATTTTACTATTCAAAACTGATATATATATATCAGTGACTAAAATCTACAACTTGGAAAGTTTTTAATTCTTACAGAGAATAAAAAAGATCTGGCTCATCATTCCTTTATATTGCGAAAGGTGGTTCTAATTCTAAATGAAGTGAAATACTTCAACAATCCACAAAAATAATCATTTTATTTACAAAGCAACTTTCGTTGCATCGAAGGTTCACTGCTAACTAACTACGTCGCAAACTAAAAACTAACATTCTTTTTCAGAAGCGAAGCGCCCTCTAACGGCGATATATAAATCATTTGGGGGATTTTTCCACACTCCCCACCTGATAATTTCTGCAAAAATTATCACTATTTCAGCATACAAATAATAAAATATAAGAAAGCAACTTACATAAACTGATGTAAATATAAACTGCAAAAGGAAATTCTATAAAATAAACAAATATAGTTAACTGTATCAACTCAAATGTTACTCAATACGTAAATATTAATTCAAATTACAAACATTAAATTATTAGTAATAACTAAACTAATTATCTAAAATTAATGTTAGTGAATATGAAATACAAGAAGTAAAATTGAAAGGTTACAAAATTAGTTCATTTTCAGTCTGATAGTTCAAGGGGGTATATCAATTGCACAGGTCTCTTAAAGTCCCCTTTTTTAGTTTTTACCACACATGATCGTACAAGACCATCACGTCCTTTGAAGACTTGAATTACTCGACCTAAATCCCAGAGACTTAGATTTAGTTGTTCCTTCAAGTAAAACTATATCACCAATTTTAAGATTTTTCTTGGCTTCTGGTGTACCGAAGAAGTGAGCATTTCTCAACTCAAGAAGATACTGATTTTTCCATTTTTTCCAGAACTGTTTTATAAGTGTTGTCTGATATTCTTTTCGTTTTATTAGACTCTTTCTTGTTGGAGAGTTATTCAGGATCTCAGCAAAGTTGTATGGATATTCATCCTTATGTCCGATCAATAGAAAATCAGCTGGTGCAAGCGGTTCAGGTTCATGTAAATCGTTGTAAACGTAGGTCAAAGGACGTCTATTCACAATATTTTCGACCTCTGTCAACAGAGTCATAAATTCTTCAAAATTCAGTTGAGCTCTGCCTAATATCTTTTTCAACGGTTCCTTTATGGTTTTCATAAGGCGTTCATAAAAAGCTCCCCACCATGGAGCAAGCTCGACGATAAATTTCCAAGTCAAGCCTTCATTTACTAGAAAATTTTGAAAGTCTGTACCTTTAATTATGCTGTAAAAATACTGCAAATCTTTGGCAGCATATTTGAAAGTTTTCGCGTTATCTGAATAAAAGGTGCGACAGATTCCTCTTCTCGAAATGAAACGTCTGAGAGCCAAAATGAATTTGGAAATGAGTTCTAGATGTAATGCTCGTTTAACAGCGCACGTAAACAATACGATGTATGATTTCTGAATGTCATTTCCAGACCTGATGTAAACTGGACCTGTGAAATCCACGCCTGTAACATAGAAAGGTGGAGTTTCAACAATTCGATCTTTAGGTAACTGAGCTGTCATTTGTTTCGCTGGTTTTACTGCGTATTTCCGACAAATTAAACAGTTCCCTAAGATTTTCTTTACCAACTGACGGCCTTTAGGAATCCAAAATTTCTGTCTTAGTTTGGCTAAAGTTGCTGCAACTCCCGCATGCAGAACGTTATTATGTTCCCTTTTTACAATTAATTCAGTAAATTTGGAATCTTTAGGAAGAAGAACTGGATGCTTCTCGTCAACTGTATATTCGGTTTCTTCTAATCTTCCCTTAATTCGAAGAATTTTATTTTCATCAAGAAACGGTGCCAAGCTGAATATATCAGAGCTTGGAGAAATTGACATGTTAGATTGAAGAGCCTTAATTTCAGGTGTGAAGAAATCCATCTGGGCTTTACGAACACAAAATATTTCAGTGTCCTGAATTTCAAAGGCACTTAATGTTCCACTATTAGCAGGCAGTTTTCTTGTCTTAGCAACGAAACGTCTAACCCATGCCATAATTCTGAGATATTTCAGCACATTACTGAATTTTGTTATATCCAATAGTTGATCATGTCTTTTCACAACAATGTCATAAACAGATATTTTACTACGGAGTTCTAGTTGCTTATCGTTTCCCACGTCAAACTTCGGTTGAACTGGCCAGTCTATACGTTTGTTTTGCAACCATTCTGGTCCAAACCACCAAAGTGAACAATTTCTTAAATTAGCAACAGTAGTTCCTCGTGATATGATGTCGGAGGGGTTATCTTTCCCACGGCAATAATGCCAATTATTGCTTTCAGTTAGTTTCTGAATTTCATAAACTCTGTTTTTGGTGAAAGATTTAAATTTTTCGTGAGATCCTTGAATCCAAAAATACGTTATTTGAGAATCAGTCCAGTGGAAGGGGATTACTTCGTATTTTAAAGATTTTGCTATTTTATCACTCAATCTAGCGGATAAAAGCGCACCCAAAAGCTCCAATCTAGGAAGTGTAAGGGATTTCAGAGGTGCAACTCTACTCTTGGAAGCAACAAAAACTGTTTGAAAAGTTCCATTGTTCAAAACTATTCTCAGATATACCACGCATCCATAAGCTTTCAAACTAGCATCAGAAAAGCTATGGAGTTCTATTTGTTTCACATCTGCATCTAAAATTCCTTCTAAATAGTAGCGGGGAATTCTGAGGTGGTTCAGTTCTTCAATTTCTTCGTACCAGGCTTTCCATTTATAACTAAGATCAGGTGGCAGTTCATCGTCCCAATCAATTTTGGCAGACCAGATTTCCTGAATCAGACACTTTATTCTTATAGTGAAAGGGCCATAAACTCCGACAGGATCAAAAATACGGCCTGCGGTTTGCAATAGAAAACGTTTTGAGTTGATTGACGAGGAAATGAAATTTGTCAAGTGCTGAGTGTCAAAATAAAAATTATCATTATCCGTATCCCAGTTAATTCCTAACACTTTAATTGGGACAACTTCAGGAGATTCTTGCATCAAAAATTCTCTGCGATGCCAAATACCTTTGAGTTATTTGGAATTAGTATGCCACTTATGTAGTGACATGCTAGCTTCATTAAAAATGTTCACAATTTCTAAACTTGTTTTCAGGGCTTGTTCTAAATTTTGGTGACCACCAATAATGTCATCAACATACAGGTAGTTGTTTAAGAGTTCTACTGTTTCAGGATATATTTCTGAATATTTTTTAAGGTGATGCTTAATAGTAGCAGCTAGAAGAAAGGGACTAGATTTTACTCCAAACAAAACTCTTGTAAATCTAAAGGTTTTCAAACTTCCATTGTTATCATTAGGATCATCTTTCCAAAAGAATCGTGTAACGTTCCTGTCTTCTTCATTTAACTCTATCTGTAAGAATGCTTGTGTAATGTCCGCTGTAAAGGCTGTCGAATTTTGTCTAAATTTTATCAATAAATCAAAAACATCAGGATATAGGTTCGGACCAGTATATAAACAGTCATTTAGAAAGAGTGTTTTTGGTTTATGGGCTGAAGCATCATAAACTATTCTTAGTTTGCTTGTTGCTCTATCATTTCTGATGACTGCTCTATGAGGTAAATAAAATAGGGTTTTATCATTTTGATTGTCTTCTTTAACTGGTTCAATAATATGTTTTAATTCGTAATCCTTTAAAACCTCTGTGTATTGAACAAACAAAGAGTTATCAATTTTAAATTTGTTACTCAATTTCTTAAATCTTTCAAGTGCTATATCCCTATTATCTTCCATTAAATGTTTTGAATTCGGTTTCGAAGGTAATTTTACTTGGTATCTGCAGTTCTTATACCTGATATCAGATTCGAAAGATTTCATAATTTCTAAATCAACAGTTTTGTCGTTTTGAGTATCGCTTTCCAAACCCAAGTTTTCTAGCTTCCAAAACTGTTGTAACTGATCTGATATCAAGTTTTCATTTACAATTACTTTCATAGTTAATAATTCACTATGATCATTATTTACTTTACCCTGCAAACACCACCCAAATAAAGATTCTGTGGCTACTACATTTCTTGAAATTCTTTTAATTTTACCAGTAATTATAGAATAGTAGAAATCTACCCCTATGAGAATATCAATTTTGTCACTTTTTCTACAACAATCTGCTAATTGTAAATTTTGTAAAATTTTATTTTTCTTAGCAAAGTTCAAATCTGGAGGAGAGATAGGTTTTTTCTAACGCACTTTTATCACCAAAGGAATAAACAGAAAGTGATTCTTTTCTAACAATCGGAAGTTCCATTTTAGTAGATACATCTTTGGTTATGAAAGATCTCATTGAGCCATTATCAAAAAGAATTCTGACATTTTCAGATTTATCATTATTTCGGATCAATGCAGAAGCCGTTTGTAATAATATTTTATTAGATCTATTTTCATCGGAATTATATGACGAAACAGCGGAAATAACGCTCGAATCCGACGTTTTCTTTTCAGGTTTTTCATTATCTTTTTTCTGATGGAATGAATAACAAATGGCTTTCGAGTGTTTATTAAAGCAGAAGGCACAGTTTATTTTTTGTTTACAATTTTGGATCCGGTGAAACCGACCCAAACATAAAAAACACCACGATTTACTTTTTAAGATCTCCTTTTTCTTTTCTACACTTAAAATTTCGCAATCCGCAGATTTATGATTTGTGTTCCCGCAGAACAGACACTGAGATTCGGATGACGCCGCTAATAACTCAACTGAGACGGCTTGCTCGTTATGGCTGGAGAATGTTTATGTTTGAAGGGCAAATGCTTTTCCAATCGCGAATATTTTTCTCTAGAATTATAATTAACAGAAGCCGCGCGTTCTCTACTGAATACTTCGTTCCTCAAAAAGGCTAACAAACCTTTTAAATCCCAATTTTCGTCTTTAATTTTTCGGCTATAATCAAGAACAAATTCATTAGGAAGTAATTTCAAAATTAAAGACGTTAAGAGATTTCCGTAAGTATCAGAGTCTATTTTTAATGCTTCAAGATTTCTTATCTGTACTTCGGCGTGATCTAGAAGTTTTCTTAATCCGTTTATATCATTAGGATTTCTAACAGGTGAAGTACTTAAGAGTTGTCCTAAATGCGAATTAATTAAGATGTTCTTTTGACCAAATCTGGAACGTAACAGTTCAAGAGCAGCTTCGTAATTATTTTCGATGAGAGCGAAACCAGAAATAGCTTTGGCGGCTGAGCCACCAAGAAAGCTTTTTAAGTAAATTAATTTTTCTATTTTTGATAAATTCGGATTTTTATCAATCGCATTTTCGAACTGACCTATGAATTCTAACCAATCCGAAGAATCACCATAAAATTTAGAGATCGTTAATTTTGGAAGACGACTGAATTTGTTACTTCCGTTTTGCGATTCTGTAACGGTTTCATTAGAAATGTCTCTATTTGCATTGTCCGAATTTTCCAGCTTATTCAACTCTTTCAACTTTTTCTTTCCTCTAAACTGCCACACTTGAATTTTCTCTTCATATTCTAAAGCGGATGAGATTTCAAGTTCAAATTCGACTTCTTCGACTTTTAATTCTCGTTCTATTTCAGCGTCTAAATTGCTCAAGGATTTTGATTTTTCGTTTAACTGGTCCAAAATTTCTTCTAATACATTTACATTTATACTACTATTATCTTTATTCAGTTCGGTTTCAATTTTCTTTAATATCTTGGACACTCCGGTCCTCAATACCTTTCGTTTCGATTTCAGTTTAGCAATAAGATCTTCCATATTATATAAAAATAGAAAATACAGGCTTACCTTGGCTGTCTTCGCATAAAATGATATCCAAAATTAAAAAACACAAACTTCTAAATTGGCCAAAGGTTCTCGGCACCGATGCACCATATTGCGAAAGATGGTTCTAATTCTAAATGAAGTGAAATACTTCAACAATCTACAAAAATAATCATTTTATTTACAAAGCAACTTTCGTTGCATCGAAGGTTCACTGCTAACTAACTACGTCGCAAACTAAAAACTAACATTCTTTTTCAGAAGCGAAGCGCCCTCTAACGGCGATATATAAATCATTTGGGGGATTTTTCCACACTTTAAGCATCATAAAACTTTAAAATGAGTGTAAAAGAAATTTAATTTTACTTTAACACACGCCAGAATTTTAAATTAATATTTGTTTTGTATGCACGATTTTTACAATATTGATAAACGAAAATAAAGGCTTGCAGTCTCAATAGAATGTCCCATTAACGGCGATAAATGACTTTTTGTAGCACCCAATCTTCTTGGGAAAGAAATGGGAGATAGGGAACGTCGCGCAGTTCGCGGATTAGATAAGAGGGGGCCTGGGATCTTCGATCAAATTTGGCGCAGTTCGTACCCTACCGAAAAATACACATGCATTTATTTAATGTATTTTTGAATGTGTTTTATATCTTAAACAAGTATAGAAAATGTTAATAAATACCAAAACTTCAGTAAAAGTAATTTTTTATATTCATAAAACAAAATATTTAACAGGTAAATAAACGGCTGACTACATTCCCAACTTAAAACTATGAAATTCCCCCGGTTGAAAACGCCTATTGTATTTAAATCCTTTATATGATAGTTCTTATTATCTCTTAGTATTATCCGCCTATTATAGCTGTTTAGGCTGATTTGATTATTCATTTGGGGCGGGGCAAGGAAAGTTAATTCAAATTAATAACTATTAGAGGTGCTATTAGTCTCGAACCTCACTTTTCTGTCCATATCATTTTTCAGATAGAAGGATGTTGCCACCCTCTGTTATCGCCATGTATTATTTTTAAAGAAATAATTGATCAGGCATTCCCAACCTTTCTCTTGCATTGAACCCTTATATGTTAGGATAATATAATAACATTTCTCGATGGCAGCCTAATCTTATAGATGGTTTGATTTGGTTTGCTTTGATTAAGGCAAAGCACCCGAAGGCTATTTGCCTAAGAGGAGGGACGCCTTAGTTAAGGACTTCCTAAGGAAAACTGGCTCATCCATCTTACAAATGGTGTAAATCCACGAAAACGACCATGCGACCATGGGCTCCCAACTAGGTGAGAGACTAAGCGTAGATTTTCCTGTGTTTCATTGGTTTTTCTGTTTTTTCTGTTTTTCTTTTTTTTTGTATTTTCACGCCAAAATAGTCTCCGAAATGGAATCTTGCGTCGAATTACTATAAAAACCTCGTTTCACTTCTCATTCGAGTCTGTTGCAGTTCGACAAAATATTTATCTTCCAAATTACATCTCTCTGTTGTGGATTAACAAAATAAGCTATCTGAAAGCAAAAGATGCAGCTCTTTAGAATATTCGTGTCTTACTTTTAAATCGGATTGATTTAAATAATAAAAATGCATTTAATTCATAATCCATCTAATTAAAAGTATTCACCATCTTCATAGAATGATATTATATATTTTTTATTATCTTTTTATATATTTTGTAAAACTTTAATGAATTTTTTATTTACGAACTGAATGATTTGAAAACGAGCAGTGACAACACTGTATGGAATGAAAACAATTTATCTTTGGCTCCGCGAGACTGTCTATCGGAAATTCTAAATGTTTGCCTTTTTTAAATATATTGTCTCTCGCGTGAAAGATTGTCTGTCAGAAATTCTTAACATATGCCGCATAATTTAAAGCATTACGCATCACTGTATGTGCTGTATTGCTTCTAGAGGCGACCATATTCCCTAATGAAGGTACGTTTCCTATAGCAAACTGACACCGTCCATTTGTTCATTTTTTACACGTGTTAATTTCTATATTACCATAAATGTCTGGCAATTTATTTTGATGTTATTTGATACCTTACTATGTGTCGTATATTGTGGGTAAGTTTCATAAAATTCTACATGTAACTTTTTCAGTAATCGTGATTTTTGTGATTTTTTTCTTAATTTATGATAACCAGTGTAATTACAAATGTATATTTGACAGCTAAGTATTAAATTCTTATACATGTTTCTTTCAGATAGTTCTAATATGTTTAATTAATCATTACATAACGTACTTGAATTTTAAAAAAATCTGATGTGGATACCACACGACTTCCTTGTACGGCCAACTAAATATTCTTTTTAGAACAATAATAAGTTCATATTAAATATTGTTTATGTACAACAATAAAATGATGTTAAATATTGTTAGATATTTATTGTTAGACTAATTACATAGATAAATTGTGATTATATATTATATAGTTAAATTTGGATATTTGTCAAGAATTAATATGTATTTTTTAAATTTTACATAACCAAAACATGAATATTTTCGTCATTTAAAATACTTATGTAATTGGAAGTATATGTCTCTGTTCGTACGTACAAGAGGTCAGGTAGAAGCATCGTTCAAATGGATTCGAGAACGGTCAAAATGAAAAAAAAAAAAAAAAAAAATGCACAACACTTCATGTAAAACCAGTCCCATATACAAAATTTCAACGTTCTACGGTTACTCAAATTTCAATGTTCTGCATACGTACGTGCGTCATGAAAAAAATCTCATTCGGGAACGGTCAAAATGGATATTTCCATTTTGATATGTAGCTTTTAAATGATATATGTAGTTTCCATAATGGATATTTTGCTTTTAAATGTTTTGTCGTTTTGTGATTGAATTTTCAGTTGTAGCTGAAGAGGGGTTGGAGACATTTGAATCCTCCCCCTTTGTGTGTTCTGCCTGAAAACTGGGGTGGAAGCTTAATACTCAGTAATATCTCAATCCTCTATAGTGCTAGCCTAGCTTCCATCTATATATGTTGAATTTATGAGATGTAATTGCAAATATGATGTTTAATAAACAAAGTTAAAAAGACTTTATTTGAGACTTATTATTAACTTGTTAGTTAATAAAAAAAGACAAAATAGTTGGGTAATTCATTTTACTAAGAAAACTGAACAAATACAGAATAAACCGAGAAAAGACTGGGGGGGGGGAAATGGGATTTCTAAAGGTAAGCTGTTTTAAAATAAATATTTTCTAATTTTACTATTGATATTTATGTGGTGTAATTGCGAAGAAAGTGATATTTAATAAATAAATTAAAAAAGACAAAAAGAACACACACACAAAATTAACTGAACTGAACAAATACAGAATAAACCGAGAAAAGACTGGGGGGGGGGGGAATGGGATTTCTAAAGGTAAGCTGTTTTAAAATAAATATTTTCTAATTTTACTATTGATATTTATGTGGTGTAATTGCGAAGAAAGTGATATTTAATAAATAAATTAAAAAAGACAAAAAGAATACACAAACAAAATTAAAAATTAAAAAAAATAAAAATATGAAAGGTTTCAGATTTTAAATTACGTCCAAAGAGGCGTTTCTTTAACATTTTGTCTGTTACCTTTATTTATTAAATATCACGTTCTTCTCACTTAAACCATAAAATTCAGTTCAAGAGCAATATCGCAAAATAGTTTTAAATTGAGCATATCTTTAGAATTTCCGATACAGAGTCGCGCGCAGGAGATAAAAATGTGTTTTCTGTACAACGTTGCCATTGCTCGCTATGAAATCCTTGAGTTTGTTAATTAAAAATTCGTTAAAGTTTTACAAAATATGAAATCGATAATAAAACAAATTCAACTTCGGGCTTTCACGTGCCCATATTCGCAGTAGGATTACGTCATTCAAAATTGGATGGCTCTACGTACCATTGTTTTATCACAACGTGAAAATATACATACATTTTATGCAGATTTTTCATTATTTAATTTCTTCAAATATAATGCAGGACTCTAACATTTGGTGGCTACAGTTTGAAAAGTGAAACGGACATTTATAGTGAACCAATGCAAAATTGCAAAATGAAAACAATAGTCCTTCAGGGACAAAGCCCTTTTGGACTAAAAATTGCGCAAATCATCTCTCTGAGAAAATTAAACATTGATAAGATGGCCTGAGAAATGACAAAAAAATTAATGAAGTGTAAAGTACGTAACAGTGTACCTGACATTTTAAACATATATTACTTTAAAAAACTTTTAGAACTTTATGCGGCATAAGTGCGAAAAAAGTGGCGTTTAATAATAAAGTTAAAAAAATCTGATGTGTATACCACATGACTTCCTTGTACAGAATATTAAATTATACGCATTTTTTCTTGCATTTCATTTAAACTTATTGGGTTGAATTAAATCTACTTCGCCGACAGCGCATAAACCACAATAGAATAAATGCATTCTTTAAAATTCACTCTAGTATTTGTTTACCATAGCAACACTCTGGCGCTAGATTCACTTAACAGTATTAATAATTATATAAGAGTTAACTTATATAATAATTATATAACGGAAACTAAGTTAACTGTTATATAATCCAATAATTATATAACAGTTAACTTATATATTTCGTTCATATTATAACTCATAATGCACAAAATTTATATCATTTAAAGAATAGAATTATCTAATCGTTGCCACATGTTCTATTCAAATACTATAATAAAGCTAGAATGATGTATAAAAGAAATTAAGAAAACAAAAAAGAAACAGTTTTTCACAGACGATTGAGTATTTCTCATTTAATTAATTCAGTTCTCACTTCGCGAGAAGGCAAAAATACATAAAAACTCAAAATATCTATATTAAAAATTACGAAGTAAATCTTAAACACTTATTTCCTCGAAAAAATTCCAGAAAGAATTAAGCATGATTTAATTGGCAATAATAAATGAATGCGTTATCTTTGTTGTTGTAAAGCTAAGTTTCTCCAGATTGGCAACAAATCCACTAGTCTCCTGTTTCAAATGTAAACATCAATGGCCGCCATAAAAAAAAGGCTTAGCGGCACTTAGACAATTTTAAAATTGTTGATAATTCTAAAAATATTGCATACAGATTTACTAAAGGCATAAAAACCTTAACCGGAAGATAAAAATAACATATTTCAATCATTTTTAAAGCAAAAAATGTACAATTTACAAACATATAAGAGTAAAGAAACTGAGATCACTGAGCCGGGTAACAGAGTGGATATATTTATAAATATATTTATATACGTTTGACGAGGCCGATTGCAACCAAAATACGAGGTGCACATCTACATGTTATAGCAGTCCTATATACAAAATTTCAACGTTCTGAGGCTACTCGTTTTTGAGTTATGCGAGATACGTACGTACATACGTTCGTACAGACGCCACGAAAAATTCTTTTCAGAATTAATTTTAAAGCAGTTTTATAATTTTTTTGAAGGAAAAGAGTATTTTATTCTGTCCTTACGTACAGATATCACGCAAATACATCGTTAAATTGCATTCGATAGCGGTCAAAATGGATATTTTCGTTGAAATATGCTGCCTGAAACTTTTCGCGATTACAATACTTCCTTCTTACTTCGTACAAGGAAGTAAAAAAGAAATGTTAAATTGAGGGAGTCCAAGAAGAGCAGAATGGTAAACTGCGAACTTAGCGAGAGCATAAAAAAACCCTAAAAACCCTAACAAATCCTCTGCTGCGACATCTGAATCCTGCCAGATTTTTTTAAAATTGCATTTGTCTAACTTTTTTTTTTTTTTTTTTCTGAATTTTGCACTCACGGATATTTACGATGAAAATACAATATTTCACAGGGAATCTCAAAATTCAGATGAAGAGTAGATAGAAAATATCGTTAGCGAAGTCCAGTTCTTCAATTTTTAAAAATAAAACTCCAATATAAAGAAAACACGCCGCTTATTATGATCGCGGTCAATGTTATGATTTGGTTATTGTTACCGATTTGCCGAAGACCTACCCGTTTGTGTACAAAAAACATGAAAAACACATCGTTTATTGTGATCATCAGTTACCATCAAAATGTTAAAGAACAAAATTTTAAATTGAGGTAAAATCGCCAAGTAAGGCAGAATTAGATTCTAAAAATTAAGTAAGGGGTAAAGAAATATCGCCATTTAAGGGATTAAGTGACCGTACAGCTTGGTTTTGATTTTAGTCAACCGTTTAAAATTAAGGGGAAAAAAGGAACCTTAGGTTGGCATTGATTTTGAATAGCTCTATAGATTTTGACGGTGGACAGACTCTGGTCCCTCTTCTTCAAGACGGAGGAAACATTTTATAGAATTTTTTTTTCTGTACCTTGCTGCTGTAAGGGAGGAGTATGATGCTTTGATGAACACCACGTATGCGAGCTTTAAACGAGTGACGCGCCATATTCGCACATGGCACAGAGAAGAGATTATAGAACAAGAATAGAATGTTATGATAATAGGTGTTGCACTCTGCACGCCAGCGGAATATTATATCACTAACTTATATAAATTTGTTTTGTTCATGTGATAAAGTGTTTATTCATAGATGAAGTGTTCATGCTATTCGTACGTATGCTGTATGAAAATGTTCACACCAAGTTCACGTAAAATCTAGAACCCATCCACAAAGCTTTTTTTTTTAGCTCTCCCTCTCTTTTTTTTTCATAATTCTTAGTTTTATATTGCATGTTCTCTTTCAACGTTCTTATTCATTTCATGAGCCTTATGAACCGTTCATAAATAAACTTTTGTTACGACTTTTGTTTGAAAGTCGTAACAATTTAACTGAAAAAAACTTTTGTTTGCATTAACAACATTATAAGCAGTTCTTATAAAAGCTTTTGCATTTTCGTAATTAGAATTCTGAAATTACCGACTTATATGTTTCTTGTTAGCCCAAAAGGACTATTAACTTCGTTTTGGCATTTTGCGTTGGTTCACTATAAATGTCGGTTCACTTTTCAAATTGTTGCCACAAAATATTACCGCCCTGGTTTAAAGAAATTAAATAATGAAGAATCTGCATAAATGAATATGTGCTTCTTGCATTGTGATAAACAACGGTACCTACAGCCATCAAATTTTGAATAACGTAATCTTCCACTGAATATGAGCATCTGTAAGCCCTAATTTGGAATTTGAAATTCGTTTTTGATTAACAAACTCAACGACGTCAAAGCGAGCAATGGCTAAACTACGGGGGTAGGGGAATTATTTTTATCTCCAGCGCGCGAGACTACGTACCGGAAATTCTAAAGCTATGCTCATTTAAAAATTATTTTGCGATATTGTTGTTGAATTGAATTTTATGGTTTAAGTACAAAGAACATGATATTTAATAAATAAAGGTAACACACAAAACGTTAAAAAAATGTATCTTTAGGCGTAATATAAAATCTGAAAACTTTCAGATTTTTTAGAATTTTTTAAAATTTATATTAAATTAGTTAAATTACATTGCCTTTTTGAAGAATATTTTTTTCAACGTTTAATGTTATAATTCGGTTAATATTATCAAAATAGTCGTAGACAAACGTGATCGCATTAAGCGGTGCCTTCTATCCACAGAATTGTTTAAAAATTTATTCTTAATACAACAATTGATTATCCGAACAAATCGATTCATTTTCCCAACGTGATCGCATTGAATAGTGTCTACTGTACACAGAATTATAAAAATCGATTATCCGAACAAATCAATTCCTTCAGATAATCGATTTATTATTCAACATTAAGCGGCACCTACTGTATGGAGAACTAAAATTAAAAAATTATTGCTGGAATTATTTTCTGCATATACCTTTGCTTAAAGATTGAACCAATCATCTCAGAATTCCAAATAAACTTCCAAATGAAATTCTTTTGTGAAATCTTTTAACTTACGTACCGAATTTTGGCGATTTTTCAAAATTCGTTTCGTTTAAACCTGGGAAAAAAAAAAAAAAAAAAAAAAAGCAATCTTAATTTCGTTAAGATTTTGATAAAACTCCATCAGTTTGAACGGCGTTCACCCCACCAGCTTTTGAAGAAGATGTCTACCCCTGGCCTATGTCTGAATGGCCTCGAAATTGATTGAATTTTATTACGCCAGTCTAATACTGCTCTTTTGACCAATTTTAGGTTGTACATTGTGTTTAGCTGTCGCGTGGATGCGTATTTAGTCGCATATTTCCTCTTTTTCTTTTCAGTAATTTTATCTTCCGAAAATCGTGAGGACAATTACGCATTTAAAAGTAGTTATAATCGAAGATAGTCAACGCAAGATCTGGAGTAACCGGCTTTGTTTCTATGTAGGACGATGAAAGATGGCCATTGCTGAAGGCTCGCTTTTTTGCATGTCATTTAGAAGTTTTCCTGCCTCTTCCTGTTTAGGAATCTGTAGACATTTTGAATATTGCTTGATTGATGGATGATTCCAGGTATGAATTCTGAGTTGCGTCAAACTGGTTCGGCGTACGGAAGGGCGGGAAAGAAGAGCGGGAAAATCTTGAATTTACCCGTTCGACATCAATCCTTTTTTCGTCTCTTAGTTGCGCAGACTGCAATAACTCCGATATTAGGGTTTGCGAAGACAGTCTGGCGGACTATTGGGTCGTTTAACACAAGTCACTGGAGTATGTTCTGCAATTTTCCTAATGATTTTCACTTTATCACTGACGTTGGCAACTTTCACCAGGATAAATTCTTTAAGTCGAAGAGTGCTGATGCTACTAGTACTGCTCGCGGGGTGTTACAGTTCTTGGAATGTTCCATTACAATGTATCGGCATTTCTATTTTTAGCTATAGATCCAGGAAGTAAAAATTCTGTTTTTGCTGGTACTGTGATATCATCTTGATATTTTGGTGGACGGATTAAACTCTTTCAACTTTAATTCCAAACAGGTTTATGTGTTCAGAGGCAGAATGCAGTTCGTTATTTTTAAAGTCCAACGAAAAATCATATTACCTTAGAAAGTGTAATCCAAGTATGCATGGGTGGGTAATATCTACCACATATGCCGTGTGATAGTAGGCGGTAGTCCCAAACCTCATGTTCATGTTTAATTTTCCATCGATGTCGATTTTATTTCCGGACGCTGTCTGGAGGGTGACGGAGAGCGGCGTCCAGATGAGTTTGCTTTCCAGTTATTGAGCCAAGTCTTTCCGAATGATGGTTAAATTGGCTTGTACATCGATGGTAATATTTCAAGGAACTCTATTGATATTCCTCATAATGAAGGGTCCATTCATTACTGCCCGCCCCCATTCACTGCATAAATCTGAAGCGCTTTAAAATGGAGCTTCTCATTACCTTTCAAAGCTCCGGCGTCTTTGCCACTAATTCTTTTTTGCATCCTTGCTGTGGAGCGGTCTTATTTTCAGTGCTCCGGGGTCCTCTGCAGTTCCTTTCTACTTGACCTTCAGCACCGCAGTTCCCGTATTTTTTTTTTTTTTTTTTTTTTGTCACTCCTATTCCGCATTGACTTAAGACATTAAATCATCTAGACAAGCAGTCAATTGATCGACTGGCTCCTGGCCCTGAGCAGATCTGATTGGGTGGCAGTCTCTACGAGTTGCTTCCTGAGCTGCTCGACTTCCATGGCATGCACTAAAGCGCTTTTTAAATCCTTGACATCCGTCATTGAGTCGTTTAACACAGCGCTTTCTGTATCTGAGGGTCCCAGATGCCATCGATGAAGTACTGCAGAGACAGTATTTCCCTTGTTTCTATTGAACATTCCGAAAAAGCGAGATGAGTTAGCCTTTCAACATCCGTGGCGAGCTCCTGGAGTGTTTCCCTGGAGGAACAGTTCTTCTGTTGGCGAGGTTTATCGCTAACTTGGTGACTTTCAAAGAGATTCGCGAAAACATATTTTTGAAGCCCATCGACAGATTCTTTCAGAAGATTCCGGAGCCCCTACTGCAGGGTATAAATACGGATGGGAGAGCTGGCATTGTGATGATATAGTAGTGTTGTAAATAGGTTGCTTAGGTTGTTGTTGAGTTGCTGTAGTGTATTGCGTTGAATAGTTGTATTAAAATTGTGTTGTATAGTTGTATTGTATTGTGTTGTATTTAACACTATTGATTGAGGTTGTTTAGTTGTATTTGAATTTGTCATTGGAACTATTTTGCTGTAGTGTATCTTCTCATATTGTTGTCATTGATTTGCATTGTCTTGGGTCCTATTTGAAAGCTATGATCGCTCGTCACGTTTTGCGAACTTGTCCGATTGGATTGTCTTGCTCCTTTTGGTACTTCTCTTCTTCCCCTTTTCTCCGTTTTCTCATCTGAGATTTTCTCCACGTTCGGATTTCTTCATATCAAGTGCCCTTGGGCTTTAATTCTGGAACCGGCAATGTTGCTCTTCGCAATAGCTCGGTCAATTATAGAGTCTAAGGGAGAACTCAGCTGTGAGGCTTAGCGGTTAACTGAACTACGAGTTACAGTTTTACTCTGAGATTGAGTTGAGGAACTTGCGTTGAGGAGAATTTGTTGAATATCCGCGTTCCTCTTAATTTTTTTTCCAGCATTATTGTGCTGTATGTACAATTTATTGTGCCTATTTTGCTTATAAATTGTTTATTTCTTCGTCTTTATCTGGAATCATTTAAAGAAGCATCAACCATCCTGTAGCTCGCAACACTATCTAAATTTTCAGAACGTATAAAAAAAGGTTTCTTTGGGCGGAGGCACATAAATTATTTGGAGGGAAAAAGCTGTCAGCCTTTTATTTACCTGTTAAGCATTTAGGTTTAGTTTATGAGTATAAAAAACTACTTTTATTCAAATTTTGGTATTTATCAACATTTTCTATACCTTTTGCTGTTTAATTTACAAATGCATGCTAAAAAATAATCCAAATAAGTGCATCTTTCGAGTTTGGGAAAGGACTGGGGTTATCTTCTAGCGATGGTGATAGGGTTGCATGGAGCAAAAGTTTGAGAACCACTAGTTTAGCAAGTTAATACCATGCATACCAACTGCAGTACGACTTTACATTTTGAACGCATCACGTTTCTGGCACTGCGCCAATTAAGGCCAAAATAAAAATAGTGACAAAAAAATTACCTTTTTCCTAATCGCGGAATTTTCTTTTCAGCTTGACTACACGTTTTTTTTTCTTCTCTTCTTTATCGCGGCAGTTTTTCAGGAAGGTTCAATTGTTCAGTGAACAATCTGTTGTAAGTGGAAGAAAGGGGGAGGGAAGTAAGAAAGATAATCCTGGTTTCGTCACGAGGTGATTATAAATCAGCAACTAAAACTTAAATACACTAAAGTTATTCAATCTTTACTTACAGTTTCGTATGCTAAATGCGATAAATATATAGTGTGGATTTTCCGTAAAAATGGTTATTTCCTGGCTAATGCCTATTATTATGTTCTGCGGATTTGTTGTTGTGGATTCTTCTTTCTGCGATTATCGAGCGGTCTCAGGTAGGAAATTTAACTGATATCTAATATTATAATTGAAAACGTCAAAGAAGATTTTAATTAGGTGTTTTTATAGAATGAGATGCCATGCGGTTACGACGCTTTGGAATGACGATATGACGGCTATGGAAATTTTATATTCACGGAAAGACTAGGAGATCCTGAAACGGAATCTGGCAAAAACTAACAATGAAATGAATTTTCAAATTTCGTAATTTTTGAAATTTTAAACTGTTTAACCGTTGAAATATTATAGAACCTGATAAAATTAACAACGAGATATATTTTCAAATCTCTGAGTTTTAGAAATTTAAAATTTTAATCTGTTGAAATATTATAAAAAATGGCAAAAATTAACAGTGAAATATATTTTCAAATTTCGGCATCTAAAACATTTTGAATTGTTTAGCCATTTTCGTCAAGTTAATTTAAGGTTTGATTTTTTTTTCCCAGTTTTATTAGACGGGGCTGGATTAAAACATATTAAAAAAGCGTTTTGTTTATCTATTAATCTAAAATGTATAAATTCTTATTCTATCCGTAAATTCCAATATTTACAAATTTTATTCTATTTGTAAATTTACCAATTCTAGCTATACATTTTCCACAGCTCCCACAACTTTTAAAATGGATTCGTCCTCAAAGTTATTGCTTTTGCCTGATTAAACGAAGACAACCCTCGCTAGCTATCCGCGAAGGTCAGGTGGAACTTTTCCTTTCTTAACCGTAGAACTTTTTACGAGCCTCTTTCAAAAACCGACTCATCACGGAAACAAACACTAATCTACATTCGGTCTACTATTTCGCTGAGTTGGCAGCACGATTACCTTCTCTTATTATTTATAGATGATGGGAAGCCTAAGGAGTAGCAGATATAACAGTACGAACGGGCGAAATTCAAGTGACAGGAAAGTAGAAAGGAAGATATCTGATTCAATATTGTTATTTTAATATTGCTGTTTATTCTTATTGGAATTAGATTTGTTTTGAAGAAGTATTATTGTAATAGGTATCTGTAGGTTATTCACGACTACTTTTCAGCGTTATGTTCTCATTGTAAACGCGTTTTTTCGAGAATTCAATTATTCTCATACTTTTTCCTTCTGGAATTTCGGACTATTACGTTGGAAAAAAAAGAATGAAAAATACGCGTAGAAATGCTATTTGTCTTATTGATTTAATGTTCGTATTAATGTTCTAATTTCAAGCAAAGTTTTAATTATACTCATCTCAACTTCGTGCTGTACTGAAATTCTACTTGAAACCTGCTGGGAAAAAGTGATAATGCTGATGAAATACCTGCACTGCGTACATACATAAAATACATAAAAATGCGTACATAAAATGTACTCCCTGCTTTCTTAGCTTATTACTAAATTTTTTGGTAGCATTGCAAAGAAACCAAATCCTTTTTTTATGTGTGAGAGTTTTTTGCATGCTGTAGAATGTATGTATAGAATAACAAATAACAAATGAATTATATTGTTACGAATTTGGTATTTAAAAAGCTAATGTTAGTTCAATTATAAATTAAATGGTTTTATTTCTCGCGCAGTGCAGCGCGTGACGAATATTAAAAGAAAGCCAAGCCGGAAAATTAAAAATACAAGAGCGCGTGCGTTAAATAAATAAATATCTCTTTTTTTCATTTCGAGAAAGTACTGGAAAATTCTAGCGCGTGATTTTTAAAATCTTATAAAAGGAGGAAAACATCTCAGTTTGTAGTAGTTGTTTAGTTTGTTGTTGTTTAGAAAGCTGCTCTTGTTGATTGTAGCGAATTCGCGGATTAGCTTTCTTTAGCTGTTTTGAATTACGTTCTATTGGACATTTGAGTAGTTAAAAGATAACTACTGTGAGATATTGTAATACTGCATGATAATTTGAGAAAATTTAATCATATTTGTTGTGATAATAATAAATTTTTGTTCATTTTTCATCGGACTTGTGCATTCATTTCATAACGAACCCGTACGCACGCAACAATTTTTGGTGTCAGAAGTGGGATTTGAATGCCAATAACAAGAGCGATGGAAGAGCAATTAAGGCAGTTGATCTCAGCCTTTGCCTCGTTGAAAGAAGATATGAAATCTAATCAGGAAAGGATTGAAGCGGGACAAGAATCCGTTAAGGAAGAGATGAAGGCCATTCAAGCTGGTCAATTAACTTTTAAAGACGAAATAAAAGCTGTTAAGGAATCTGTTCAAGAAGAAATAAAAGCCGTACAAGTAAAGATTGAAGAAAGTCAATACGAAATGAAAAGAGAAATTGCCTGCATAATAGAAACCAAATTCGATGCTATGGAAGGCAGAATAGATGTGGTTGAAAATAAAGTTGGGCAAATTGAAGAAAACGTTTCTTCCGTAAAAGTTCAAATTGAAGAAAGAGTTTCTTCGGTGAAAGAAGAAATAGAAGAAAGAGTTTCTTCTGTAAAAAAACATATAGAAGAGCGAATTTCTGCCGTCGAGCAACAAATTGATGATAGGGTTTCAGCCGTTGCGAAAGAAGTTGACACTTTAAAGAAGAGCATAGCGAACGAAAGAAGCAATTCTGAGGGTTTTAAATTCTTACCGATGCCTGCTCGTCCATCTCTGAAGCTATCCACATATGATGGGAAGACATCCTGGCAAGTGTATAAAACACAATTTTCTATCGTTTCGGATGCGAATGGATGGGATTCCCAAACTAAGGCCTGTCATCTTGCCGCTTCTGTGAGAGCAGACGCAGCGGATATCCTGCAGACGCTTCCAGAAAACCAAAGACTTGACTTCGAAGCTTTATCCGGCGCATTGGAGCTGCGCTTTGGCGAGAAATGTTTAAAAGACTACAGCAGGCTTCAATTAAAATCCCGTCAACAGAAGCCCACCGAATCACTCCAGGAACTCGCCACAGATGTTGAAAGGCTGTCCCACCTCGCCTTTACGGAGTGCCCGAGTGAAACGAGGGAAATCCTGTCCCTGCAGTACTTTATCGATGGCATCCGGGATTCCGAAATACAGAAGGCTCTACGAATGGCGGATGTTAAAGATTTGAAAAGCGCTTTAGTGTACGCCATGAAATTCGAGGCAGCCCGGCAAGCCACTTGTCGAGACCGCCACCCCGTGAGAGCTGCTCAAGTCCAGCAGCCAGAGGATCAAGTCACTGCTCGTCTAGACGATTTAACTAGACAACTCAACGCCTTGAGACGAAATATTGGTGATAAGAAACCGACCGTTAAGTGCTGGAACTGCGGTGCTGAAGGACACATACGACGAAACTGCAGAACACCCCAGGGCACGGATGTTAAGACCGCTCCTAGCAAGCAGCAGGGAAACTAATTAGTGGCCATCTCGTGGGGCGGAGGTTGCCAGATAATGAAAAGCCCCAGTTTAAAGTGCTTCAGATTTCTGCAGTGAGAGGCGGCAGTAATGGACTTTTTATAATAGGACATATTAATGGAGTTCCCTGCAATATGACAATAGATACAGGAGCCAACGTTACCATCATCCGAAAAGATTTGGCTCAACAATTGGGAAGCAAACTTATCTGGACGCCGCCCTGCGTTACCCTCCAGACTGTGTCCGGTGAGAAGATCGATATCGCGGGGAAAGTGAACGTTAATATCACGTTTGAAAGTGCCGCTTACCATCACATGGCATATGTAGCAGACGTTACAGATCCTTGCATACTCGGATTAGACTTTTTAAGGAAATATAAATTTTCCTTGGACTTTAAAAATAATGAATTGCATTCTGCGTCTGAGGACATAACGTTATTTGGAATTAATAATGAAGAAGTTAAATCTGTCCACAGAATCATAGCACAAGACAATATCACAATACCGGCAAGAACAGAAATTTTACTCCCTGGATCTATAGCCGAAAACAGAGATTTTCGCTACGGCATCATAGAATATCCCAATAACTGTAATAGCCCGAAAGGAGTACTAGTAGCCTCAACACTCGTCGACCTATCGAGAATGGTTATTCCTGTGAGAGTTGCCAATGTAACTGAGAAGGCGAGAGTTATTAAGAAAGACGACGTGGTTGCAGCATGTACTCCAGTAACCAGCGTTGAAAGAAAGTGCAAGATCCCAGAACCCGTGTCCTCAGAGAGCATTACATCGGAGTTATTGCAGAATGCGCAATTAAACGATGAAGAGAAGAATGCTGCCGATCGCGTCATTAAAGATCTTCAAGTTGTTTTCTCCCGCTCGTCTTCTGACGTGGGTCGAACTAGTTTGACACAACATAGAATCGATACCGGCGATCATCCCCCGATCAAGCAACATCCAAGACGCCTACCGTTTGCTAAACAGGAAGAGGTACGAACACTTTTAAAGGATATGGAAGAAGGCGATGTCATCGAGCCTTCAGCAAGTCCATGGGCATCTCCCATCGTTCTCGTCAGAAAGAAAGACGGCTCAACAAGATTTTGCGTTGACTATCGCCGGTTGAATGAGGTTACGAAGAAAGACAGTTACCCTCTTCCTAGAATTGACGACATTTTGGACACTCTTTCTGGAAGCAAGTGGTTCTCAACACTTGATTTAAAGAGTGGGTATTGGCAGGTAGAAATACACCCTGATGACCGAGAAAAGACGGCATTTACTACGGGACAAGGGCTTTGGCAATTCAAGGTGATGCCGTTTGGACTGTGTAATTCGCCGGCAACATTCGAACGTCTTATGGAGACTGTTTTGAAAGGCCTTTCCTACGAAGCCTGCCTGATATACCTGGACGACATCATCATCGTCGGAAAGAGTTTTGAAGAACATTTAGAAAATTTTAGGAAGGTGCTTCAGAAACTGAAAGAAGCCAATCTGAAGCTGAGTCCCGCTAAATGCAAATTGTTCCGAAAGGAAGTGACTTATCTGGGACATGTCATCTCTGCAGAAGGTGTACGCACGGATCCTAAAAAGGTATCAGCGGTTAAATCCTGGACACATCCCGAAAATGTCCATCAGCTGAGAAGCTTCCTAGGGCTTTGCACCTACTATAGGAGATTCGTGAAGGACTTTTCTTCCATCGCAAGACCCCTTCACAAGCTGACAGAGAGCAAGCAAACGTTCTTGTGAACAAAAGAATGCGAGGATGCATTTAACAACTTAAAGGAAGCTTTAACATCTGCTCCAATCCTGACGTATCCTCAGCTCGACAGACCATTTATTCTCGACACGGACGCGAGCAATGAAAGTGTCGGTGCAGTTTTGTCCCAAGAAATAGACGGCCAAGAACGTGTAGTAGCGTACTGGAGCAAGTGCCTGTCTAAACCGGAGAGGAATTACTGTGTCACCAGGAAAGAGTTGCTCGCCATAGTCAAAGCTGTAGAACATTTCCATCATTATCTATACGGCAGAAAATTCCTTCTCCGCACGGACCATGCCTCATTAGCCTGGCTTTTAAATTTCAAGAATCCTGAGGGTCAAATAGCCAGGTAGATACAGAGACTCCAAGAATATGACATCACTATCCGTCATCGTAAGGGATCATCACACGGAAACGCCGACGCCCTGTCTAGAAGACCTTGCCAAGAAAACTGCCGATATTGTTCCAGGGTGGAAGCGAAATACGAGCTGCTGACTCCGGTCGCAAGACAAATTACAACATCAACATCGGCTGATCGAGAACCGTGGAGTGATGATGAAGTCAGGAAAGACCAGCTGGAAGACCGCGACATTAAACCCATAATTGATTTAATGGAGTTCTCAAACAGAAAACCTACCTGGCAGGACATTTCTATCTGTAGTCCTACAACCAAACAATATTGGGCACTCTGAGATTCACTTCACATTCGAAACGGCGTCTTATACCGGAAATTCGAATCGGATGATGGGAAGACGTTCCGATGGCAGCTGATACTTCCAAGATCCCGCATTCCTGATGTCCTTAAAGAACTACATAACAGCCCTACGAGAGGTCACTTTGGAATAATGAAGACCTTACAGAGAGTTCGTGAGCGCTTTTACTGGAATAATGCAAAGGATGACGTGCAAAAGTGGTGCCGATCTTGCGATGCCTGTGCAGGTCGGAAAGGACCGAAGAGACGCAGCCGAGGCAAACTGCAACCTTACAACGTAGGCGCGCCTTTTGAACGTATCGCCTTTGATATTTTGGGACCTCTACCACGAACTGCTAATGGCAACAAATACATACTCGTTGTCGTTGATTACTTCACCAAGTGGCCTGAAGCGTATCCTATTCCTGATCAAGAGGCTGTTACAGTAGCTGAGGTGATGATACAGCACTGGATTTCCAGGTTCGGAGTGCCTCTTCAGTTACATTCCGATCAGGGAAGAAATTTTACCCTGGTAGTAATCAAAGAACTATGCAAACTACTCGGCATTGACAAGACCCAAACGACGCCATTACATCCCCAGTCGGACGGCATTGTAGAGAGGTTCAATCGAACCATCCTTAATAACCTCTCATTAGTGGTTTCCAGAAACAGCAGGACTGGGACAAGAAATTATCGCTGTTTTTACTGGCTTACCGCAGTGCTGTCCACGAGACTACCGGCTATTCTCCATCACAGATGCTCTTCGGTCGTGACTTTCGTCTGCCTTGTGATCTATTGCTTGGCCGCCTTCCGGATGCTCCTTCATCGTCTCAGGAATATATTCAAGATCTCCAGGCCCGGTTTGAAGTGATACACAACTTTGCACGAGAGCGAGTCAACTTAGCGACGGAGAAGATGAAGACCCGATACGACACAAGAGCTACTGAACATCAATTCCACGATGGAGAGACAAGGTGTGGTTGTGGAATCCGACTCGACGGAAAGGACTTTGTCCGAAATTACAGTCACCTTGGGATGGTCCGTACACGGTCCTAAACAGACTGAATGATGTCGTGGTTCGGATCCGTGTCTTCGAACTCTAAACCTAAAGTCGTTCATTACGACAGGTTAGCTCATTACTATGGCCATAGTACATAATGTAAATAATTGTAAATAGTATAAGACCATGGTCCATTTTGTTTTTAAATGTGTATTTGATTTGATTTGTATTTAGTATTTGATTTGATTTGCATTTAGTATTTGATTTGTATTTGATAGCATTTGATTTGTTTTATTTATTGCATTTATTGTTCATGTTGTTTATTATTGTAATGTAATGCTTATTAATGCATTTATGCCACAGTTGTAAGTTTAGCTTCCTGTCCAGGGATTGTACTGCCCGGGACGTGCAGTCCTTGGGAAGGGGGCAGTGTTACGAATTTGGTATTTAAAAAGCTAATGTTAGTTCAATTATAAATTAAATGGTTTTATTTCTCGCGCAGTGCAGCGCGTGACGAATATTAAAAGAAAGCCAAGCCGGAAAATTAAAAATACAAGAGCGCGTGCGTTAAATAAATAAATATCTCTTTTTTTCATTTCGAGAAAGTACTGGAAAATTCTAGCGCGTGATTTTTAAAATCTTATAAAAGGAGGAAAACATCTCAGTTTGTAGTAGTTGTTTAGTTTGTTGTTGTTTAGAAAGCTGCTCTTGTTGATTGTAGCGAATTCGCGGATTAGCTTTCTTTAGCTGTTTTGAATTACGTTCTGTCGGACATTTGAGTAGTTAAAAGATAACTACTGTGAGATATTGTAATACTGCATGATAATTTGAGAAAATTTAATCATATTTGTTGTGATAATAATAAATTTTTGTTCATTTTTCATCGGACTTGTGCATTCATTTCATAACGAATTTCATAACAACAATATGTTATAACAAATAACAAATGAATTATATGTTATAAGAAACAACAAATGAATTATATGTAATAACAAACAACAACAAACAAATAAATAAATAAAGTAAAAAATCTTAAAGTGTTGACTTTTAACGTTCCCCTCAAATAAGGGCTCTTTTAAAGTTTAATACGATTTCTCAGTGGATATTATCCATAGATATGGCCCAAGTGGAAGAGCGAAGCATTTTGCATAATATTAGACGAACAGACATTTAGACTCTCAGACGAACGTAGCATATCTGTAAATTTAAAGAGTGAAAAAGTATATAACATGCTTCTGAAAATATATAAACGTTTTTAATTAGATTATCATTAAACACATTTTATCGAAATCAATCCGATTAAAAAGAAAAAAAATAATGTTCTTAAGAACTGCGTCTTTTGCTTTTAAATAGTTTGATTCGTTAATCAATCAATAACAGACAGATTAAGTGTGAAAGATAAATGTCTTACATTTATTTCCTCAAATGGCAACAATCTCAAATGAAAAATGAAAGAACCCAAATAACAAAATTTAGTAAGATATATCATTAATTAAATGCATTTTTATTGAAATGAATCCGATTAAAAAGCAAAAACAAAATAATACTCTTAAGAACTGCATCTATTGCTTTTAAATAGTTTAGTTCGTTGATCAATAACAGACATTAAATTTGAAAGATAAATGTCTTATATTTTGCCAAATGGTAACAAACTCGAATGAAAAACGAAACAACACAAAATCGTGTTTCGAGACTTAAAAGCCCTTTTGTGCTAATAGTAAACAACAAAAGAGCATTTTTTACTTTCTTGTACTAAATAAAGTATTGTAATCGTGAAAAATAATTTCTGTATTCAGATTTCAAAGGAAATATCCATTTCGACAGTTCCCAAATCCATTTTGAAGTTTTTTTTCTTCCATGTGACATCTATACGTACGGATAGAATAAAGGACTCTTTCTTCCAAAACGGATTGTAAAATGGATTTAAAATGGATTTTTTCGTGACGTCCGTAAGCAAGTATTTCGCTTAACTCAAAAACGATTAGCCATAGAATGTTGAAATTTTGTATATAGGACTGCTATAACATCTAGTCGTGCAACTCCCTTATTCAGTCTTCATTTCCAAACCTGTATATGTGTAAGATAAAAAAAAATATGTAACTCAGCTTTATAATTTAATTTAGGAATAGGCTTTTAATTCATTTTTAATTTGGGTATTCCCCTTTTGGTAATAACTTTTCTGCAGTGCGTCATTTCTAGATGTATCTATGTCGCATGGCTTGCGTAGACGTATCTTATTCGAAACTGAAACTCTGAAAACTGAAACCTTTTTAACTTAAATCAAGCCCTTTCTCTTAACAGATGCTATATTGGATTATTGCGCACTTCACTTCTACCTTCTGTGTTGCTTGGTTGGTATTTCGCTATGCTTTTCTTCCTATCGCAATAGTATTCAAAAATGTAAATGTTCTGGAAATAGGCACGGTTATAGTGCCAAGCGAATTGTGGCCACAAATGACAATTTAAATAAAAATGGAATTTAACCTGTCTCAACTTCTTCCTCTTCAATGTGCCATCTACGTGCTTCGTAATCAGTATTCCTACGTTTCAGTGTTCCTCAGTACTTGTAAATTTTTCTTTTATTACAATTAGCCGGTAGGATTGGATCAACTACGTCTAAATTTGTTTTATTACATATATATTTATTTATATTTGCAATCGTTGGTCGTAGTCATATACTTTCTACTACAGAAGTGTTTTAAATGACGTAAATATTCATATTTTGGCAATGTCAGATTTGAAAATAAATTAATTTTGGACAAATAACGAAATTGAATTTTCAATGCGGTCTTCTGGTTCTTATATTTGGGATAATTTAATTCTCTTTATGTAAAAACAAAATTAGAATAAGCTATTTGACTCAAAAATTGAGCGGTTTATTTAATTTCAAAATTTTCAATTTTTTATGTCATTTTCAACTTGCCTTGAGGATCGGTTCATCAAGTTAGAATAATTTGAGGAAATAAAATGAAGTGAAAAAAAGAATGTCAAAAATGTCAATGTCTTTCAATTCATTTTCGACCCAACCCTCTTGTGAAAACCCGATTTATTTTTATTTTTATTTATTTATTTGTTTGTTAAAATTTTTATGATCATAATCAACATTCCATAAGAATATTGTGGCCTGCGTACGGTTTCGTAAATAGATTCAATGCACAAGTCGGATAAAAAGTTGATAACATTTATTCAAATCCCAAGAAACTTAACAAAACGCTGGAGTATTCCTCAAAGATATTCGTATAGTATCACAATATCACGCAATATAAACAGTAGCTATATTTTAAACCACTAAAACATTAAATAGAACGCAATCCAAAATGCAGAAAAAGCTAATCCTATCTCACCGCGAATTCGCTATAATCAACAAACAACAGTTATCTAAACAACAACTGAGCTGATATGTTTCTGTCCGGCTTTTATAGCTTTTTAAATAGGACGCGCGAGATAGTTCTAACAATTTTTGGAAAGGAAAATCGTAGAATAACGGTTACAGATAACATCGTAGTCAATTACGTTTATTCAAATTAAATATCAGTTACAGCGATAAACTTTTATTCAACGTTAAATGCACGTGCTCTTGTATTATTACTTTTCCGGCGTAGTTTTCTCTTAAAATTTGTCACGCGCTGCATTTCACGGGGAAATAAAACAATTTAAATTATAATTCTATTAAAAATATCTAACTAAATGCAAAATTCGTAACAATATTTTGAAAATTCAATGCATATTTGTTTTTTCAAAATTGACTGCTGAATTTTTGTGCTACATCGCAGAATTACGAGCTTTATTCTATCCCATAGATAAAAAAATTATCCTTCCAATGAAGGCTTGTCGGAAATTCTATAAAAATAAAAATTAGTTATTTTGATAGCCGCCTGAGTGATTGTAAAGAAGAAAAAAATATAATTCTAATAAGTTCAGCTAGTGTCATTTCCTTGGCTCAATTAGTAATTACGATAATAATAATCTATATAATTAGTTATGATAATAATAATCTATACTAGGGGTTCTCAAGTGGTACTACGTAAAGAAACAAAGTATTTTTATCTATTAAATTCAAAAATCTCGTGAAGAAAAAGAACAATTTATAGAAATTTCCTATGACAGAACTCTAACTGAAGATTGTACAAATAACACACTTGTTAACTTTTAGCTAACCCCTCCCCCCCCCAAAAAAAATAAAGGCGTTTCAAGTAAAGCTGTTACATTTTTATTGCCTTTTTGCACAATCTATTTGTGCGAACAAGTATTTTCTTCTACATTTTATTTGAAAAAGAAATACAGAACAAAATTAAGATTGGATCTTAATTTAAGGTTAAGTAAAATCAGTAGACATAAAGAAATTCATCTCTCTTAAACAGGCCCAAATTTCACTCTAAATTTTAGAATTAAAGTATCATAACTTAAATTTTGATAATTAAAATAGTAACTAATTTTTAATCTAATATTTTTTATGTGTGCACATTTAATATAATAGCCAATAAGTTGTGAAAATGGCAAAACATATTTTTTTAATTATTGCCACATTGAAAAATAATCATTGTCAATGGTACGCGTTAGCCAAAAGGTTGAAAATCGCTGATCTATCTATACTAACGACTCTTAACCGGTGGTACACAGTAGAAAAATAGGTGGTACGCAAAGGAACAAAGTATTTTTAACTATTAAATTCAAACATTAAATACCCCAACATACTGTTCAAGTTTTTTCCTTAACACTCATAAATTTACGTGATCATAAATTACGTTGTTCAAGGTCAATAGCCGCTCGTAGACTAGAGCAAAATAATCCGTTTTAATTTTACAAATATTCTTTTAGTCATAGACATGACAGAATTTATCATAAATGATATGTTATAGGGGTAAAACATTGTGTAAAAGGAATATTAGAAATAGATGTTGTATTTAATAAGAAATAAAAATAGTTCTTATAAAAAGATAAAAGTAACTCATCAATTCTTTCAAAATTGATCAATTTATTGTCTACGTTTTGTGTCGCCACCATTTGCGGGTTCATATTGCTCTATTTTCAATAAGAATAATTTTTTAACGTCGATTACTTTTCTAGGCGGTTTGAAAATATCGTCGTTTGTTTTGAAAAAAACTCGTAATATATTGTGCATTTAAATATTTGTGAAGAAATAATAAAACAAACCTGGATTCTGAAAAAGGAAAAATGACTAGGATTGACTGAACGGAAAATTGATAATTCACAGATGATTGGAGACAGGACAATACACTAGCACTAAGAATATTGGAAAAAATGTTTATAGAAAATGTAATGAAAGTTATATATGCTTTGGGTTTACTTGGAATGGAGATGAAATAGATCTTCAACCTCAGTGTGTTATTTGCGGTTAACTGTTATCCAATCACAGTATGAAAACTATCGTTTCTTAAAAGACATCTTAAACCCAAGCATGCCAATTTAAAGAATAAATTTGAAGAATATTCTGAGAGGAAACTATCGGAGTTCAAAAAATGGAAACGAGTAATGAAAGGTTTTATTACTTTAAGTGTAAAAGCTATTGTAGCTAGTTACCTAGCAAGCTTACGAATTGCCAAGATCGGGCAGGCTCACACTATTGAAGAAAATCTTACATTACCATCAGCTAAAGATATCGCTTGAACATTATTCAACGAAAAAGCAGCTGAATGAACTTAATAATATTCCGTTATCAAATGATAGAGTAAGTCGACGAATACATGAAATGCGAAATTCCATAAAAGAGATACTTATTAAAAAATAAAATACCGTGAGTATTTGGCATTGCAATTGGATGAAAGTGCTGATATAACGAACTTTATTAATTATTATTTTACATACGCTTCGAAGAACATAAACGAATTGCCGAAGAGTGTGTATTTTGTGAATCTCATCATGATAGAGCAACTGAAAATGAAATTTCCAAAGTAATTAACAGTTTTGTGTTTGAAAATAATATTCCTTGGAATAAGAACATTGCCGTATGCAGTCGCAGAGCTCGGGCTTTAACATATAAAAACATTCCGGTGTTATTTCTCAAATAAAGAAATTCACACCTGAAACTAAACTGCTCCATTCATCGTAAAGCTTTAGCAGCCAAAACAATCCTCGAAAACCTAAAAATTGTTTTGAATCAAGCTGTGAAAATTTTTAAATTTTATTGAAAATTGAACGAGCTTAAAAATTCAAGATTATTTACGATTTTATGCCAGAGATGAGCGAGAAACATGAAAGGGTTTTGCTATATTCCGGAGTAAGGTGTGGTTATCCAGAGGCAATGTTTTAAATCTTCTTTTTGAGCTTCGATTATGTAATATTTGTTATTTATCAAATAACTATATTTATTGTTGAAGTGGCAACGCCATATTTGTATGATGTAACCGTTGCTCAGCAACGTAAGAAATTGTTTTAAGATGAGATTCTGAAGTTTGACCAGCTAGTAGATGTATGAAAATTTTACCACTTAAGATTTGTATACAAATTATCTATCTCCTTAAACTAAAAATAAAATTTATGTTTTACTAAGAAGATTATCTGTTTTGTCAATTACTGCAAAATATTATGATTACAGTCAGAAATTCAAATTTTCCTTTGTGATTAAAAATTTGAATTACAAAAACGTTTGTTTAGTGAATTATGGTTGGCGCATTTAGCATATTTAGCCGACATTTTTGAAAAGTTAAATGAATTAAATTTAGGATTACAAGGACAAAGTGTTAATTTTTTTTTTGTTTACCATTAGATATAAAATAAATACAATGATATAAAAAACGAGCTAATAAAAATATATATATTTTAAACTTTTTACTATTTTAGAAAGTTTTCTAACCGAAAATAATTTTAAAATAAAAGAAGAATTAGCATCCGACATTAAAAATATTTGTTTTTCAAATAAATAATTTCAACATGTATTTTTTCAAGGACTATAGAAAATAAAATTGGATTAGAAATCCATTTTGTTCAAATGTTCCTGAGATTTTATCTAGTAAAGAAAAAGAACAATTGATAAAAATTTCCAGTAATCGAACTCTTAACTGAAGAGTTTCGAAAACAACGCACTTGTTAACTTTTTGCTGAACCGGGAGTAAAAAAAAAAAAAAAAAAAAAATTAAAGCATTTCAAATAAAGCTATTAAGTTTTCATTGCCTGTTTGGACAACGTATTTGTGTGAGCAAGGATTTCCGTCCATGCTATATTTGAAAAATAAATATAGAAAAAAATTAAAAGCGAATACTAAATTACGTTTAAAACTGAGTGAAATAAGGCCAGACATAAAGAAATTGATCTCTCTTTAACAGGCCCAAATAATTAAATTTAACGCTTTGTGTGTTTTATTTATTAAATACTAGAAAGCCCGGCGGTCATACGAAATGACCGCTATTCTAGATATTATAAATTGTAATTAAAATGATTTGTGCAAAGGTGTCTGCTAATTCAAACTGAATTACCCAGGGCAGGCGGCGAGGACGCCCCTTTGCTTACTGCCCCACGGTGTTTCCCCCTTCTACTTGCTTAATCGCTTAAAGTAGAGTGCAATGAAGGAAACCACTGGCGGTACATTTCTTAAGAGCCACCGCTAGCTCAATAAATAAAGGTGATTTAAATAATAAAATGCTAATTCACATGTCAAAGATCTCTTTCTACACAACATTTCATGTGTAGATCTTTCCATCATTTTTTAAGCTCGCCTTGCAGAAAACCATCCATTATTTTAAATTTTACGTCCGCTCTTTCACGAACTCTGAACAGGCAACATAAAGTTGACCGTGTCCAAATGCAGGCTCAGGGAAAAAAAAAAAAAAATGCCAACACGCTTAAGCGTTGGCTCTAAGACTTATTGATGGTCATAGCAAAGGCAAGTTTTACAAGAAATTGTCTACGTCTCAATTAAAACGGCAGCTTCACCCCATTGGCTAGTACAGTTACGCAAGCAACCAATAAACTATCGGCGACAAACAGACACTTAAGCCGCATATATATATATATATATATGTATGTATGGGGTGAAGTAACATTATCTCCTCCGAAACGGTTGGCTCCCGGGCTTGGCGAAGCATACCGTTGGATTCCGCAGGTTCGTGGTACGCCATTTTCCCTACATTTTTCACTTTCTTTCTTGGGTTTTCCCTATCAGAGGGATTTGGCTATGTGCCAGATTCTTTTTTCTCGAATATCTACGGAACGGCGCCGAGTTGAAATTCGAGACGCATATTCTCGGATTCCAAAAAATTCTCCGAATCCATTGATACCATTCTCATCTTCGTACGACTTTAATCAGCCGAGATATTAATTAAAAACTGCGGAAACGTTAATTTCGGCGCTCATTTTTCCGAGTGGCAAGAATAAACTATCGGCGACAAACACTTAAGCCGCTTCTATATATAAAGATTACGTTCTACGTACTCAAACTATAAAATTCAGTTCAACAGCAATATTGCCCAAAAAAAAAAAAAAAAAAAAAAAAAAAAAATCTGAAAGGTTTCAGATTTTACATTACGTTCAAAGGGGCGTTTTTTTAAAAACATTTTGTGTGTTACCTTTTCTGTGTTACCTCAGGCACAAAGCTCCTTTGGACTAATAATTTTAAAATAAGCATATCTTTAGAATTTCCGATATAGAGTCTCGTGCGCTGGAGATAAAAATGCTTCCTTTTTTTCTCGTACAGTGTTGCCATTGCTCGCTTTGAAATCATTTAGTTTGTTAATCAAAAATTTGTTGAAATGTTACAAAATATGAAATCGATAATAAAAAATTTCAAGTTCAAATTAGGGCTTCCACATGCCCATATTCTATGAAAGATTACGTTATTCAAATTTTGATGGCTGTAGGTACCGTTGTTTTATCACAATGCGAGAAACATACACACATTCATGGAGATTCTTCATTATTTAATTTCTTTAAATATAATACAGGGCGATAAGATTTGGTAGCAAAAATTTGAAAAGTGAAACAACGCTTATCGTGAATCAACACAGAATGCCAAAACGAAATTAATGATCCGTCTGGGCAAATTGCCCCGGATGATATTTTTACAATAATCTGAGTGGTAGTCTGCTCGTTGCGTTATCTCTGAACATCAAAAAGCTTTTCCTAAGCGATATTTTATTTTTAATTACGTACAAATGCTAATACTTTTCATTTCAATTTGTGTCTTCTTATAGCTTTATTATTGTTTAATTCGCACTTACTCTACATACATTTGACAGCAAAATCAAATTTCTAAAATTATATAAACAAATAAAATTTATGAAAGCAACATAGCAGCATTATAGAGTTCCCAATGCAGCAATTCAACCACATCGATTTAATTTACGTTACCAACTAAACTGGTTCTCCATGCGACATTTGAAATGTGAACTAAAACTGAAACTACAGCAAGTGATAAACGAAACTAAACGAGAACGTGTATCAGTCCATGACGGCGTCTACCACTAAATCTTATCGAAAAACCGAAATCCGGTAATGACTTTCTCCTTTTTTCATCTCGTTGAAAATCCGTGCGTTTTTTCGTTTCTTACGTCAGAAGAATGATACTCTATGAAAAGGCCATGCGAAGAACGATTTGTTATTAGTGAACATTTTCTTTTGAATTCATTCAATAAATTGCGATCGTGGAACTCCTAAAATACTCCTAAAATACATTCATTGTCTGCGTAGAGGAATAAAATCGATAAAGAAGAAAATGTAAGCTGTCTTTCAATTTGCTGCACAACATAGTTCGCACTGTTTTATTTACTTTAATTGACGGTTTTATTAATTTCTTTACTCCTTTCGTTCAAATCTTCAAGTGAATTTTTTCATTATTCCTGTTACAAGAGTAATTTTTTTTTTCACGGTTTTATAGAGGTTACTTGCACTGCCTTGTTAATTTCTCTGTTCATTTCCTTCAAATCTTGAATTTTTTTATTACTACTGCTACAAGAATGATTCTTTATTTTACACGGTTGTACTGAGGTTAATTACACTGTTATCTCTGTTCGTTTCCTTCAAATATTGAAATGAGTTTTACAAAAATGAGTCTATATTTTGCACTATTTTATTGAATCTAATTGCACTGTGTTTATGAGTTTCCCTATTCTTTTCCTTCCAATCTTGAAATGAGTTTTTTTTACTTCCTTGTACGCAGTAAAAAGGAAGTATTTTAATCGCGAAAAGTTTCAGGCAGCATATTTCAACGAAAATGCAGTTTAACGATATCTGTACGTAAGGACAGAATAAAAGACTCTTTTGCTCCAAAAAAATTATAAAACTGCTTTAAAATGAATTCTGAAGAGAATTTTTCGTGGCGTCTGTACGAGCGTATGTACGTACGTACGTATCTCGCATAACTCAAAACGAGTAGCCTCAGAGCGTTGAAATTTGTATATAGGACTACTATAACATGTAGATGTGCACCTCGTATTTTGGTTGCAATCGGCCTCGTCAAACGTATATAAATATATTTATAAATATATCCACTCTGTTACCCAGCTCAGTGATCTCAGTTTCTTTACTCTTATATGTTTATAAATTGTACATTTTTTGCTTTAAAAATGATTGAAATATGTTGTTCTTATCTTCCGGTTAAGGGTTTTATGCCTTTAGTAAATCTGTATGCAATTTTTTTAGAATAATCAACAATTTAAAAGTTGTTTAAGTGCCGCTAAGCCTAAGAATTTTTTTGATCGCTGCCATTGCTTGTTTACATTTGAAACAGCAGAGTAGTGAATTTTTTGCCAATCTAGAGAAACGTAGCTTCGCAACAACAAAGATAACGCCTTCATTTATCAGGTTCAGTGTTCCGCCTTACTTGCTTTGGGAGCATTAAATGACCTGACTCGGAACAGTGAGCTTACTAAAGCTATGTTCAATAAATGTGGGAAGTAGACAAGATACACAGGAAGGGAAACCCTTTATTTTTCTCTCTTTACAATGATTTCCGGACTTCGGAATACAGAGACCAACCACTTGTGGTCTGAACGTAAGAATATAAAAATATTAACTAAATTCTAACTAAACTAACTTTGGATTAATAAACAAGTGTCTACTTGAAGATTGGCCGTATACTAACAGAAAGGCCGTATGTAGTACAGAGAACTGTTAACACTACGATACGTTTAAAATTATCAAGAGGATTAAACCTCTGGCCTTGAAGGCAACCAGCAACCGAGTAAAACTGCTATGGCAAGCGGCCTGCTCCTAATCGCTCCTTCCTCTCTCTTGCTTGGCAAAAAGCCACAACTTAAGTACTTGGCGTTCGCAAGACAAATTTGCATAAATAAGTTAAAGCTTTTAATTCTGGCCGGAAGTAGAAAATAAGAAGTGATAGTAAAGATTTAAAATAAAATAAACGTTAGTAAAACTTAAGATCCTTACATACTTCCCGCCAGAGTTAATTAGTTTGAAACTGAGGTCTAAAACGACCTTGTTGAAAACTTTTAGCTCTAGAATCTAACGCGAGGCCAATCTTTTACAAACAGTTCTCACTAGAAACTAGAAATTTAAAAAAAAAAAAAAAAAAAAAAATCGTTTTTTACATTATCAACTTTATGGACAATTACTTTTCATCTGTACTGCATCTAAACAGGAGTTGTTAGTTGAAATCTGGTTCCTTCCAGAGATCCAGAGATCTAGAAGGAAAACTAGTTTAATGAAATGTTACACAATTAAATGGCAAGTAACATGAATATTTCTATTTCTCTTAACATTCTTATTTCATTCATGACTTTATTTAATTATCTCTCCCCGTGCTCTCTGACATGTGTTGTAAAAGAAAACACCAAACACGAATGTGTTTATGTACAAGTGTTCAACACTACCGCCTGCAATCAAAACACTAACGTGTTAAAATTCAACATAACAAGACCTCATAACACACCTTATATTCATCTCTAATCTCTGAGGTACTATTCTGAAAGTGGCTAACTCTGAAGTGTAGCGTCAGAGAGCCTAACTACATTCATTCAACCTTTAACACATATCCACAATAATTTTCTCTTTTTACAGTCACACGAATAATTTTAAAATTTTTGGCATTACTTTCACTTTTAACATATCACAGTATTTCTTAACGCTTAAAATAACAGTTCACATTGTATATAAGAACATATTAACATGCCGTAAATTTTGCGCATTTTAAATGTGTGTGTGTGTGTGATTATGGCAAAGCCTCGAGGGCTATCTGCCTAAGAGGAGGGATGCCTTCGTGGAGGACTTTCTAAGGGAAACTGGCTCGTATACACGTTACACATGGGGAAAACCACGAAAACACCCATGCAGCCAGCCCGTTCGCGGGATTCGAACCTCGGACCGAACTACCAGTGTTCAGCGACTTTACCGCTCGGCCGCTGGTGGGCCTTACGCATTTTAAAACATACATTAGTAGTACATTGTTAACTTCTGTTCTTTTCCAAGCAAGTGCCAATTCTTCTACATTGAAATACTACATTTCAAAAGTCTTTCAGACTAAAACTTCTTTCTTGCCAGAATCTTTTAAATAAAATTTTATACAATAACTTTTACAATATTCAAGTATTTACACATTCCTATTATATATTAATTTTAGTTTTACTCGCGAGTAATTGAAAAACATAACAGGTAACAACTCATAATAAATAGGTAACAACTCATTTCTCGCCTTTTTGGCGATAAAGGTAGACCGCACATGAGGTAAAACGTCTTGAATTCTGCCACTTGCAGTAAGAATGAAAGATTAACTTAAGGTTGCAAAGTAACATAAAGTTTTACTTATCTTTGTGATATTCGGACATTCTTTTTTCTGCCGAGTGCTGGAAGATAGCAAAGATTAGCGTTTGGTTTATCTTCCTTCTTGTGCGGGCTCGCCCTTCAGTTCCTTCCTCTATGAGCTTTCTTTTCCTTCCAGTTCGGTCACACTTGAAGACCTTCTTTTTCGCCTCTGCCTGTGGTCTTGGCCGTTTGATGGCAGCTGGTCTTGGCGGAACCGGGACACTTCTCTCTCGTTCCTGCCTGGACCTCGTTGCTGGCCGTTCAAATTTTCCTTGTATCTTTTCCTCCGCCGCTAGTAGTTTCCTTCCGCAGTTCGGCGACTTTTGCTGCGGAGAGTCGTGTCCGATGGGTAGATCTTCCGTTTGGGAGCCGGGTTATAATTGCCGTTACTTTTCCTGGCTCTCTTTGCATTCGTCGTACTTCTCCCTTCTTCATTCTGGGGGTGGTCGTGTGCTCTCTTTTCTGGTCGGTGGAACGGCTTCTTTTTCTTGTTACCTTCAATTTTCCAACGGGGAAACTTTCTTTTCAATTGCTCCTGCCTCCTAATGGCTTGCCCTTGTGATTGTCGTTGTTCCACATCTGGAGCTTCTGCCTGCCGTGCCGGATCCTGCAAAAATCTGTAAATATTTGCATTTTATTACGATCATAGTAGGGTTTGATTTGATCAATGTTTGCGGAGCAGGTTTCACCATTCTTGGCTTTCAACACTACTACAGCGTGAGTTATTTTTTCTATGACATATGGTCCTTCAAATCGTGGAAAAAATTTGGCAGTTTTATCTTCTGGTGCTGAAGAAAGTGAATGCTTAATTTTTAATACTTCATCCCCTACTTTATAAGTTACTTCCCGTCGTTTCAAGTCATAATACAGCTTTTGTTTTCTCTGTGATACTTCCGTATTCTTTTTTGCTTCTTTAATTAGTTTTTCTATATCACCCATTTTAAATTCTGGGGCTCTTTGTTGCACATAAAATAATTTATCTAACGGCGTTATAATCTTTCTGCCTAAAAATAACTCAGCAGGAGTTTTGCCCGTTGTATCATGTTTTGCGGTCGTAAGGGCGAAAGCAAATTCATTGACATAGTTATCCCAGCTTTTATGAAAATTTTTAACATAACTACGGATAATTTTCACTATATTTCTATTGACCCGTTCCGCTATATTTGATTGCGGCCGATACGGGACCATTTTTAAATAAAGTATGCGCAGTTTTTGGCACGTCTTCAAATACATTACTTACAAATTGAGGACCATCATCCGATATAACTTTTAGGGGCGCCCCGTATTTTAAAATATATTTATTTAAAATAGAATCAGTAACTAATTTCGCGGAGGCTCGTTTTAAGGGAACAATTTCGGTCCACTTACTAAAATGATCAACCATAACAAGGAGATAGCGACTTTTATTTAACTGACTTTTTGGGAAAGGGCCCAATAAATCGATGCCAATTATTTCATTTGGAAATTCGGATTTAATACTATTTAGAAACCCGGCCGGGCGGAAATTAATATAATTAACTGCTTGACATGTTGGGCAGGACTGGACATACGCCCTTGTTAACTTTTGCAGTTCTTGAAAATAGACTGCCTCGCGTAGGCGTTGGATAGTTTTTCGAATACCAGCATGAGAAGCTAAAGGGCTGTCATGGAGCTCCTGCAGGATATTTAATCTAAGACTAGCTGGGATAACAGGTCGAAATTCGTTGTTGGAATTCGTAGTTTTTGTATAAAATAATAGACCATCTATTAGTTCGTAATGGGCCGCCCTATTTCTTATCGCCACAATATCTTGGTGGCTAAAATTTTCAGGATCCTTTAAATACTCATAAATGTTTCTAAATTCAGGATCCTTACCCAGTTCGGTTATTACAGTTTCTCGGGAATTTATTGTACATGCTGTGAGCATTGCCACCTTTACAGTATTACCTTCTTCATCTATTTTTATTCTGAATAGGGCATCTGCTACGATATTTTCCTTTCCGGGGGTGTGCTTGATTACCAGATTATACTCTTGTAACTTGAGTGCCCATCTTATTCACCTTGGGGATAAGTTTTTCCCTGAGTACAATCTAGTTACCGCCGCATGATCAGAATACACTGTTATTGGCGCCCTTCCAAAATAGACTCGGAACTTTTGCACTGCTAACAGAACTGCAAGTGCCTCTCTCTCAGTCGCGGAATAATTTCTTTGTGTTTGATTTAAAGTTCGACTAAAAAATGCCACGGGCTGCTGATTTTGCGAAAGTACCGCTCCTACCGCATAATCCGAAGCATCCGCTGAAATTTCTAAATTCTCATCCTTTTCAGGAAATTTCAACACAGGGGCTTGCGTTAATGCGTGTTTTAATTTTTCGAAAGCACTATTGGCTTCGGCCGTCCACGAGAATCTTGCCTTTTTCCTTTTTAATTTTAACAATGGCTCAGCAATAGCTGCAAAATCTTTTATAAAGGACCTATAATATGAACAAATTCCTAGAAAAGAAGAGAGCTTCTTTGCCGTGTTTGGAGTCGGATACTTTTGTACAGCGATTATTTTTGATTCGTCTGTCTCGATTCCTTTCTGAGATATTTTGTAACCTAAATATTTTAATTCAGGGGCTGCAAATTTGCACTTTTCAACATTAACTTTTAGACCGGCCTCATTTAATGAAGAAAACACCTGTCTTAAATCCTGTACATGTTGGTCGAGATTATCACTAGTAATAATGATATCGTCTAAATAGATAAATGTGGACTTTCCAAGAACAGGCCTTAGCACAATGTCCATACATCGCTGAAATGTTGCCGGTGCCCCTGAAAGGCCAAACGGCATACGTAGGAATGCATAAGTGCCAGACGTGGTTATAAAAGCAGTCTTAGGTACGTCTTCCGGTCTAACCCCTATTTGAAAATAACCAGTCGTTAAGTCTAAAGTCGTCATGTATTTGGTAGAAGTTATGTTCCTTAGAATTTCTTCAATAATAGGTAACGGATATACCGGATATTTAGTCATGGAGTTTAATTTACGATAGTCAATCGCAAAACGCCACCTTTTTGGATGTGTTACTGGATAGTCATTGTTTTTCTTACATAAAACAACCGGGCTAGCATAACTACTTGAGATGGGCATTATGATCTTTTTACGTAACATATCTCTAATGTGCCACTCTATAATTTTTTCTTTATTCTTATCATACCGGTATGGTTTGTGGCGAACTGGCAGTGAATCTCCGGTATCGATACTATGGTTAGTAACTTGAGTAAATCCTGGAATATCACTAAATAACGAAGCAAATTCACTTACCACTTGTCGGATTCTTCGTTGCTCGTCATTAGGCAGGTGGTCAAGATTTAACATCGGCGGTTCAACCTTTTCTTCACGAACTGGTTTCATTGTCAGCTTAAGGGACGCTTCATTAAAATCTAGCGTTGCTTGTGCCTCTGACAGAAAATCTATTCCTAAAATAATATGTGCTTGCAGATTCTTTACTATGAAAAACATAACCTTTACTTGTTCGTCCTTGATACGGACATACAGCCGTAATTTACCTATACACTTACATTTTTCTCCTTGCGCCGCTAACACTGTCGTATTATCCGAATTATATATGCGGTATTTCCGAAAATACTTCCTAAAAAATCTTCTGCCACACAGGAACACTGCGCGCCTGTATCCAGGAGTGCGGTGGCTGGGATATTATTCACCAACACTTCAATCTTCGGAAGAGTCAAATTTTTCACCATTACTGTATTTAACTTGAAGGAAGAGGGGTTTTCTTGGCCTTCGGATTTCCGCACCTTCCCGTCAGCAGAAATCCGTTTTAGTTTAAATTATTTTTCATTTCCGTGCTTTCCTTCTTTTTCCACTGCCCTTGAGACTTTTTTCCTGGATTGCTATTGAACTGTCGACATTCGCCGGCTGTTTTTGAATGCTCGGGTTTCCTTGCCCACTGATTCGCTTTGCTTCCGTAGCCGTGTGCTTGAGTTTGCTGTAGTCTTGGCGCACCAAATTGGTTTCGCTGTTGATATTGGCGTCTTCTTTCAATGTCCGCCGTTCTTCTACTTTTAAACTGGATATCTAGCTCAAATAACCTTTCCAGTGTAGTCGGATTCCTTAATTCAATAAAGTCTTGTACTTGGGGAAGTAACCTCGGCAAAATCACTTGAATTATCTCAGGATCCGGACGGTTTCCATACAAGAGTTTGAAGACGTGAATTTTTCTTAAAATAAAGCTTGAGAGATTTTCAATTCGTTTCTGGTATATGCTGAAAAGTTCCGTTTCTAATTTTGCACGATCCCTTACGACAGTGAAGGCTTTTACTAGGGCAGTCTTGAAATTTTCGTAAGTATAGGTGGGACTTCCCGCTTGACCCAAGAGACTTCTGCCTATATATTTGAACCAATTAAGCGCTTGGCCCCTCAAAGCGCTGGTAGCTAAGGTGACTTTCTGGAACTCATGCACGGGATACATCATGGAGTGGTCCTCCAATTTTTCCAAAAAACTGGTTACCGGTGAGTTTCCATTAAATGTTGCTTCTGGTTTCATCAATGCGCGCATGGTCTGGACGATGTAACCAAATCCTTCCAGGGCGGCAACTGGCATTTCTGGATTCTGAGCCGGTTCTGCAGGCAGGACAGGTTCTTCTTGAAACTCGGCCATGGTTTTCTTCTTCGTCGGGCGCCACTATGAGGTTCAGTGTTCCGCCTTACTTGCTTTGGGAGCATTAAATGACCTGACTCGGAACAGGGAGCTTACTAAAGCTATGTTCAATAAATGTGGGAAGTAGACAAGATACACAGGAAGGGTATACGAAACCCTTTATTTTTCTCTCTTTACAATGATTTCCGGACTTCGGAATACAGAGACCAACCACTTGTGGTCTGAACGTAAGAATATAAAAATATTAACTAAATTCTAAGTAAACTAACTTTGGATTAATAAACAAGTGTCTACTTGAAGATTGGCCGTATACTAACAGAAAGGCCGTATGTAGTACAGAGAACTGTTAACACTACGATACGTTTAAAATTATCAAGAGGATTAAACCTCTGGCCTTGAAGGCAACCAGCAACCGAGTAAAACTGCTATGGCAAGCGGCCTGATCCTAATCGCTCCTTCCTCTCTCTTGCTTGGCAAAAAGCCACAACTTAAGTACTTGGCGTTCGCAAGACAAATTTGCATAAATAAGTTAAAGCTTTTAATTCTGGCCGGAAGTAGAAAATAAGAAGTGATAGTAAAGATTTAAAATAAAATAAACGTTAGTAAAACTTAAGATCCTTACACATTTATTATTTCGATTTAAATCATGCTTAATCCTTTCTGGAATTTTTTCGAGGAAATAAGTGTTTAAGATTTACTTAATTTTTAATAATTAATAATTTAATTTTTAATAATTAGTAATTTAATTTTTAATAATTAGTAATTTTTAATACAGGTATTTTGAGTTTTTATGTATTTTTGTCTTGCCGCGAAGTGAGAACTGAATTAATGAATGAGAAATAGTACTGAATCGTCTGTGAAAAACTGTTTCTTTTTTGTTTTGTTTGCTTAATTTCTTTTATACATCTTTCTAGCTTTATTATAGTATTTGAATAGGACATGTGGCAACGATTAGATAATTCTTTAAATGATATAAATTTTGTGCATTCTGAGTTGGAATTTGCTTTGAGCTGGTTGCCTTTTTAATCGCGTTCAGATCCGAGTTTTTCAACGCATCGGTTGCGCATCCATTTGGATAGTATTGCTTTTCTTTGGAGTACGCCTTCCGGTATTTCGCCGAAACTGCTGCTCTGGATTTTGGTAAGCTATTTTTGCTTTTTGATTTCCTCGTTATGCTTTACCTCGGTGAAATATGAGTGAGTGTCAGCCATCAGCAAACTTAGATAATGAAATCTCAGCCGCCGAACAATTCCACCCGATGTTAACTCTTACACAACCCTAAAAAAGCAAGCTATTGCAGATCTTAAATTCAACTCAGTTGAAAACAAAACTAGCGATGATCTCAAATGTATAGCGGAACTTGAACACATCATTCAGGATTACGACGCACTCTTAAATCTGGCCGTCATGCATAAAAATCAAACAAACAATTCCATCACGGAAAATAATAACGAAAGCGATGCTATGTTAAAGGCAAAATCATCTAATCAAGCACAAAAAAGCGATGCAAATAATATCGAGCGTCCGACTGTATCTAAGAATAAGAAAAATAAAATTACTACTGACAGCGACGGGTTTAAAACCCCCCGTATCATGCATAAGCGAACGCATTCAAATTCATCGGAAGTTAAACTACCCGTACAGAAAAATAAGTTCAATGGCCTACAGGACGATGACAGCATGGAGCAGGAATCGAACTCAGTGTCCGCAGGATTTACTCTCGCCAAAAAAAGCACTGGACATATTCTCCCAATTGTTCTCTCAGATTTTACAGCCAACTGGGATACGTTAAAAGAGGAAGTCAAAAATTTAGGAGTAAAAAAAGTCAAAGGCAATCTTACAGGATATACACTCAGCATCAAAGTCTGGGATAAAGATGACTATCGCACAATCACGGAGTTTCTGGCCAAACGAGGTGTGCAATTCCACACGTACAAAATTAATTCCGAAAAACCATTTAAAGTAGTAATTAAGAAGCTGCCTAGAAACTCAAACATGGAAATAATTCACAAAGAACTCACTGAACACGGAATTCCTGTAGAAAAGATACGTTAACTCGAAAGATTCCGAGAAGGAAAAATTGTTAAACTACCTATATTCTTAGTCGAGGTCAAAAGAAACGAAAAGGGTAAACAAATCTACCAAATAAAGCAACTTCGTGGATTAGACGTCATAGTCCGTGCTTACAAATCCAGACCTGGCCCTGTGCAATGCCACAGGTGCCAGAGATACGGACACACTCGAGATATATGCCATTACAAACCTAGGTGTCTTAAATGCGCCGAACCGTACGAAACTTACACCTGTAAGAAGAACGAGGACGAACTACCAGCGCTCTGTGTTCTATGTGGCGATTGCCACCCGAGCAACTCGAAGGAATGTAAATACCATCCGGATAACCTACCCAAAAGAGTCTTTAATAAGAGCAATCAAAACGAGAAAAAGCATGAACAGGAACAATTTCAATTAAATAAAGAAGATTTTCCTACCCTCCCTGGAGCTACGAAAAACGAAAATATTAAAAATCAACTGAGCTGGACAACTCAAAAAGAAAACAAAAATAAACAAGAAAGCGAAACTAAAGAAGTTTCATTTTTTGAGTGGATAAAAACCCAACTCCTAAAAGCGAAAGAATTCTTTACAGAATTTAAAAAAGCAAAAAACATCATGGGTAAACTCGAGGTCGGAATGGCCGCAATTAAATATTTCACTTCTTTAGACTATGACTTTTAGACCTCATAGCAATATAAACGCGATGATTTCAGCTACCAATAGCTTTTTAAAAATTTCCTATTTCAATGCGAACGGTGTCATAAAACAATATCAAGAAATTAAAGATTACTTAGAGAAGTACAACATTGATGTCATGATGATAGGTGAAACTCACCTTAAAGCTTGCTATAAATTTAAAATTAACGGCTACAATATTATAAGGAAAGACAGAACCCGAAGTAGATGGGGTGGTACTGCAATTATCATTAAAAATCACTTATAGCATACTGAATATGATCTTCCTCACAATAGTCTGCTCGAATTTACTTCAGCTATCATTTATACTGCTTTAAATGAAGCCTACCTATTTATTTCTATTTACAATCCTCCTAATAATCTGATGACTAATAATGACCTGGATATCTTAACCTCCACCAACTTCCCGACTATCATCGCTAGGGATTTGAACGCAAAGCACAAGGCCTGGAATTCTAGAGGATCTAACAGCAATGGAAGCATTTTACATAACTATTTTATTAGCAACGACCTCAATTTTGCTGCTCCCACTTCTCCAACGAGATTTGGTGCTAACGGAAACGGCGAAGTTTTGGACATTGTACTTTTTAAAAATATTCCTCATACCCCTCTCTTAGAAGTAATGACGGACTTAAATTCTGATCATCTTCCAGTGAACTTCGACTTTTATGGCTTTTATCCCCCGTTAAAGAAACACAGAACTAAGATAAATTGGACCCAATTCTCTGATACTATGAAAGACTATAATTGCAGAAATAATTATAATCATTGCGGTGATATCGAAGATGAAATTTATAAATTCACCACTAAAATGAAAGATGCAATCAATAATGCGACTTATTCCTGCAAAAGAACTAATTTTCTCTCCCTTCCTAAATATATAAAAGATATTATTGCAGAGAAGAACAGAAAACATAAGGAATGGCAGCGGTCCGGAGACCCTCGTGCCAAAAAGCACATCAACTTTTTAAGCAGGAAAATCAAGCAGGAAATTATGGAATTCAGAAACAAAAAATGGGATTTTCTCCTATCAAACCTGGATCCTCAAGATCAAGCAGTATGGAAAATTACTAAAACTCTAAGAAATAGCAGACCAAATCAAACTCATGCAATTCATCACATGGAAATCTCCTATAAATCTGAGGACGAGATTGCTAATATAATGGCTAATGAATTAGAGAAAATCTTTCAACCTTACCCGCCTGAGAATAACTCCCAAGAAGAAGAAGTTAATTTTAACATTGACATTATTAACAATTATCCTATAACAAATTTCATTCCCTTTACTTCACCAAGAGAAGTAAGGGAAATTATTCACAAACTCAAGCCAAAGGCTATGATCAAATTAGCAATGAAGCACTTAAAGCCCTTCCTAGACGTTGTATTACTAATATAGTCAATATTTTTAATGCCTGCATCCGAAATAATTATTTCCCTCAGCAATGGAAACACTCAATAATTGTCAATATCTTAAAACCAAAGAAAGATTCTAAACTCGTCACTTCCTACAGACCTATCAGTCTTTTACCTTCATTAGGAAAAGTATTTGAGAAAATCCTCTGCTTAAGGCTCACTAACCATCTCGAAAGACTCAATTTAATAGATGAACTGCAATTCGGCTTCCGCAGTGGGCACTGCACGACTCATCAAATTCTCAATTTGGTGGAATTTGTTTCGCAAGCCTTTATTTTCGCAAGCCTTCAATTTTTACTAAGAAAAACGGGGTGGCTGCATGCTATCTCGACTTCGAAAAGGCCTGTGATAGAGTGTGGCATGCAGGCCTCCTGCATAAATTGAATAATTTTATGCTTCCAAACAGTTCCGTAAAACTCATTAGTTCCTATCTGAAAAACAGGACTTTTCAAGTTCGCTGCGGTGATGCCTTATCTGTCAGAAAAACAATTCATAGCGGTTCCCGCAAGGGTCCGTTCTTCCCCCCCCCCCGGCTCTATAATGTTTATATCAATGATTTCCCGCACCCATTCAACACGAAAATACTCAAATACGCTGACGACACTGTAGTACTGATTGAATCCAGAAGTTCCCAGCTCGCTCTAAGTAATTTACAAATGAATCTCAATATGATCAATCACTGGTGCAGGACTTGGAAAATTAAGCTCAACGCCTCTAAATGTTGTATTGTGCTCTATCGGAGATACAAAACAAGATTAAGAGTCAATACTGATATCTACTTAGAACTCTAATCCCTGTAGCTAATTCCTATAAATATTTAGATGTTTACATAGATAAGTCTCTCAACTTCAAAGATCATATTTCTTATATCTTAAACAAAGCAAATGCAGCCTACATGGCAATTTATCCTATTATCGGCAAAAAATCAAAGCTCAGTCTAAAAATAAAGAAAATGCTTTACATATCTCTAATTCGAACTATCATGCTATATGCAGTGTCGGCCTGGGCAATCGCCAATAAAACTGAGCGCAAAAAACTGGATATACTTCAAAATAAAATTCTACGTAGCATTGTGAATGCACCTTGGTACGTGAGAAACTCTATAATTCATAACGACCTGGATATTCCATCTGTGCATAATTTTATACTCATGACAGCTCACAACTTCTTCGAGAAGATGAAGCATAGTCAGTATAACGCAATTAAACAAATGTTGGATTATGATCCAACCATTGAATACACTGTCAAACGCCCAAGGACAATTCATCACAATTCGTCATGGTGGTAACTTGTGAATTTTAATTTTAAAATGTACTTGAACTCTGAAATTGGACTCTATCCTATTATTTGTGTTGCATCTTATACTTATGTTAATCAAGAAACTTTTTTTATTCAAGATATTTATGTTACTATTTCATTTTTTAATTATTTTGTACGAGTTTTTACTTTATTGTATGATTCTACGAACCTTTGAACATTTTACGGCCTATCTAGCTACTGCATACTTCTGAAAGACTTTGAACTCTTATGCCATTCACAGCTTCAAACTGTCTTCGCGCCATTTTCGTAATGTCTCACTACTGCTTAACCTGCACTCTTACTAGCTATATTTCACTCACCATCTCATTTGCCATACAACTCACTGCACCTGCCTGCTTGCTTCAATTTAATGCCATTGCTTATCACTGCACAATTTTTATGATGAACGCCTTCTTTCGAAAGTATTAAGATATGCCAGCTCACGCAGCTGATTTTCTTCGCTCAAGGATGTTGGTACTTTCCTAGTATAATTTATTTGAAAATATCTTTGCCTAGTGCACTTTAATGTGATCTACTGGCGAAAACTCTTTAGAAGTTAATGACCAGAAAAAAGTAAGTCATAAATAAGTTATAATATGAACGAAATATAATACTGTTAAGTGAATCTAGCGCCAGAGTGTCGCTATGGTAAACAAATAGAGTGAATTTTAAAGAATGCATTTAATTCTATTGTGGTTTATGCGCTGTCGGCGAAGTAGATTTAATTAAATACAATATGTTTAAACGAAATGCAAGAAAAAATACGTATAATTTAATATTCCGTACAAGGAAGTCATGTGGTGTACACATCAGATTTTTTTTTATATATAATTACTATTACAAGAATGATTCTTTATTTTGAACGACTGTTTCATTATTACCATGACTAAAAGAATGATTTTATATTTCGCACGGTTTTATTGAGCTTAATCGTACTGCTTTATGAATTTCTTTGTTCAATTCCTTCAAACCTTGAAATAATTTTTTAAATTATTATTATTACTGTTACTAGAATAATTATTTATTTTGCACAGTTTTATGTTTTGCGTTATAAATTTCTCTGTATAAAAATTTCTTTCTTTCCTTCAAATCTTAAAGTTAGTTTTTTATTTCCTTCTACGAAATAAAGGAAGTATTGTAATCGTGAAAATTTTTGGTTATCATGTTTCAATGGAAATATCCATTTTGGCCGCTATCGAATGCAATTTAATGATGTTTTTCGGTGATATCTGTACTAAGGGCAGAATAAAGCACTCTTTTTCCCAAAACGGATTGTAAAATGGATTCAGAAGAGATTTTTTTTTTTTTTTTTTTCACATACGCATGTATGTATGTGTCTCTCATGACTCAAAAATGAGTAGACAGAAAGTTAAAATTTTGTATTTAGGACTGCTATAACATGTGAACCTCCCTTTTTGGTTACAAAACCGCACCAATAGAATATAAATATATATATATATATATATATACCCACTCTTGTTACTCGAGTGGAGGAGCTCAGTTTTTTATTCTTATATATTGGTAAATTGTGCATTTTTTGCTTTAAAAATTATTGAATTATGCTGTTCTTATGTTCCGGTTAAGGGTTTTAGGCCTTTAGTTAATCTATATGCAATAATTGTAGAACTATCAATAATTTAAAAGTTGTTTAATTGCGGCTAACGGAGCAGCCATATTTGTTTACATTTAAAACTTAGCAGAAAAGTGAATTAAGTCAGTTTCTACTACTAAGAACATATAGTGAATTTGAGTTTCAGAAAGCAGCGCCTCCTTTTACTCAGTATCACGTGAAAAACACCAGTAAAACAAAAAGATGAAAGTAAAAGTCAGGTGGCCACCATCAGTCGACGAAATACAGGAAAAAATGCGTATAATTTAATATTCCGTAGAAGGAAGTCATGTGGTGTACACATCAGATTACTTTATTTATGGTACAATATATTTTGCACACTTTTATTTAGATTAATTTTTGTTTGCTTCAATTAAACCTTGAAATGATTTTTTTGCTGTTTACGTTGGGAGAACGATATTTTACATTTTAACTTTAATACTATTTTCCCTATTTTATTTGCTGTCTCTCACATATATGTTCATCATCTGCAGAAGTAAGAAACTGAGGAACGTAAACGTTTAACTTTTATTTCCTTGCACGGAAGTAAGTATTGCAATCGCGAAGAATTTCGGGTATGATATTTCAACGAAAATAACCATTTTGAACGCTCTCGAATTCATTTGAATGATTCTTTTGTGTGCCATCTCTACGTATGATCAGAATAAAGGACACTTTTCTCCAAAACGGATTGTAAAATGGATTTAAAATGGATTCAGAAGAGACTTTTTCGTAGCTTCTGTGCTTGCGTACATACGTATGGTTACAATCGGCTATATTTGTAGGATCGATACTTACTATCTAGGAGTATGATATGTGTGAATTTACATTCGAGGTGGCTGTCCAGGGTCTAATAAACTAGTCCGAATTTACAAATAACTTGAATATTTAATGAAAACGTGAATAGTTGCTACAAACTACAAAATGATTACATGCGTAGAAGAAAATAGATGAGATTATTTACAGATGAAGAGAAGTAACCATCTTTTACATGCATACGTCTTTCAGTTGCGTCACCATCTTAATGGCGGAATCGTCTGTATTCTCTCATTGAAAAGAAAAATATCTGTTTTCACTGCTTGCCGCGTCATCCGATTATTAGTGACGATGCTATCCTACATATATATAGTGGCTATATATAGCATATTGGGTATAAATTTACACAAATTAAATTTAAATTATAACAAACACGTATAAAATTAAAAAAAGCAAATTTAAAGCCAAAATTAAAAAAAGCAAATTTAAAGAAATATATATATATATATATAAAAATGTGTAAACATATAAAAGATTTAATTCTCGAACTAATCTACAATATAATTTAAATTCAGAAGCATAAGCAAATCAAGTGCAAAACCAATCCATGAAAATAAATTCACTAATTTAGCAAATTAAAATTAATCCATACATTTTTTTTAAAAAATGCATAAGTGAATGACTGTTGAGCAGGCAGGAGACAGACTTATCAAGGGGAAGTTGCCTCCAAACCTAACTCTCCAATCATTCAATTCGTGTTTCGTCATTCATGCAGGCAAGGGTAAAAGTCAAAACCAAAAGTAAAAAGTGAAGAATGTTCAAAAAGAAATACCAATAAAGTGGTACGCTTAGAAATTAGCATTTAAGAATTAAAGTTTAAAAAGGAAAATACTAGTACTGTAACTCCCAGAGGTACAAGAGGAGGAAATTCTAACCACATTTTTTTTTTTTTTTTTTTTTTTTCCGCACAAGATCTGAAATTAATTATTCAAAACCTAAATTCCTTCCTTGGAAAGGAACTTTCGCAAAAAATGCCATTAAACTTTTGCATAGATGTCACCTTGTGGAATCTTATTCAAAGACTTAATCAACAATCTCAATGTAACCAAATAGTCAAAGACCTAATAATAGACTTTTGCAATTTTAAATTAAAGAATAGTAATTTTTATCGCAATTTTTTTTTTTTTTTTTTTACTGTTCAAGCATCCTTATTACGATCAGTTAAAAATTCCCTGCATGTTCAAAAAATGTCAACAATTGCTCCTTGACCAACGACTTCAGGTTAAACCCTGTTTTAAATTTGAAAAAACTTTAGGTAACATGATAATTAACCACCACAATGTAATAGATGATAGCATATGAAATTGCCAGGTTCCTGTTTACAATAAATTTGTAGATTCGTTCGCCAACATATTATCACAGGAGATCTCAATATCAATGAAGATGTGCAACTGCGAGAAACCAAATTTCGCCCGACTTTCAGTCTTAATAAACACTTTTGCTTAAAACAGTTCAGCAATGATCTTGATAAATTCATTATTTTGGCTAGTAATAGCATCAACTTGCCTACGACTACATTTCTTGAATGGAAAGCAGCTCTTGTTAAAGATTTTAACTTACGCTTTTCAAGTTGCCTAGTTTCAATCATATCCACAATAAAAGTCATCTAGAATCTCATATTCATAAACTACAAGAAAACTTTATCATCACAAAGATTGACAAAGCTAGCAACAATTTCAGTGTCATTTGAAAAAAAAAAAAAAAATATATATATATTACGACACTCTGCATAAGGAATTGCACCTATAAAAAAATCTCTACTAGGACTAAGATACTTTTCAATATATTTAATGCACTTCGTAAAAGACTTAAAATCCGTCCCAACAAATTTAATAACAGGTTTGCTAATCTCTATGCACTTTCAAAATTTCATAAGACTCCTGTTAAGTTCAGATACATAGCCAACAGTACCAGAAGTTATTTAAAGGAGATAGATTATCTCTTTGCGCAAAAACTTCATCTCATTCGAGACGTAATCAATAATTATGATTTTAAAAATCAACATTGCAACTGGATGATATCAAGCAACGAACAAATTCTTAAGACCTTAAATTCACTTAAAATAGAATATATCCATGCTACGACTTTGAGAACCTCTATACTACTTTACCACTTGAAGAAATTCATAGCAGCTTGCTTACTCTTCCTAATTTATTTCTCAAGATTACTACAATATTATCTACTGAAAATTGGCAAATTTTTCTTTCAAGCATCCTTTTCAACAATTATATTCAATTAACGTCTTTAAACAAATACAGGAAATACCTATGGGCGGCAACTTTTCAACAGCAATCTGTGAATTATTCCTTTTCACACAAGAATTTACTTTTGTACGTTCACTAAATATTGAAGATCAAAAATATTACCAACACATCTTTCGTTATATTGATGATGTAATTGCCTTCAACAAAATGGAAAAAGCTAATATCTACCCTTCTTGCCTCCAACTTAATACTACTAATACGGTGCAAAATGATATAGTTTATCTTGATTTGCATATTCTAGATTACAATTTTTTGAAAATCTACGATAAACGAAGAGATTTCAACTTTCCTACACTTAAATTAACTAACTGGAATTCCAATATTTCAGAAAGGGTCATAATCAATACAATTAACGCACAACTGCTTAGAATTAAAAGAATCTGTAATACTACAAAACACCTCCAAGAAGAAATAGTCTACTTTGTAACTATCTTGCAGAACAACCTAATTCCTACAAAAGTCATTATAAATGCTTAAAAAAAAGCTGGCATTAACTTTTTCTTTTAGATAATTCTTGAGTTAGGTAATGAAATTTTATACTTAAAGCCCTATGGGACGGTGTAAAGTGGATGGGTGATTCAGAGAATCTAATGTATAAATGTAAAATTAATTCCTCTCACAGCTTCAATTTTACTCTTCAAATTTGGCACAGTACTTCTAATTCTATTCTTGAATAGATTTTAAGCTTTCTCTGGCCATACCTACCTTGTTATTGATTTTATGGGCCATTTTGTTTCAAGTAGATTGATAACCCTCTAGTTCGAAGAATTACGACTTTAATTAACAATTTAGTATTTTTTCTAATTTATTCTTACTTTCGTTGGCCATTTTTTATCATTTTGTAGAATTAGCCATTTTTCTTTCGCCTACACCCAACTTCTTAAAACTCGTCAAGCAAGACGCCATCTTGAACAATTTCATCATTCTTCAGCAAATTGCCACCCCCCCTCACACTGAGTCAGGTTTACGACTACGGTCAGTCACTTTTCATTGGCTTTTTCATCATGACGTTTCTTTTCCTTTTACGTCATCCTGCCTAGTTGATTGGCTACTTCCTTTCTCGAGGCAATCGTCCTTTTGACAACTCTCCGGATTGTTTGTCCTAAGGATTTTATTTTGCTGTTGATATCAAGAATCAAAGAAATGTATTGCACCTTTTTATTCTTTTCAAAACTTTTTGAATGTTGACTCCTCTCTCAAAATTTATTCCTGGCCCTTTTTAGACACGAAATTTAATTTAAAGACTTTCTAAGAGTTTTCCTTTTTTCTCATGCGGAAGACATTATCTGAAAAGCTTTTTTTTTTTTTATAATTAGGCTTCAAAATTTTCCCTTATTAGATGAACCCCTCTTTTGATGTAATTATTTTATCTCTGGTGATGTGGAGTTAAAGGCCTAGCCTAGCGCACTCCGTAAATTAACTTCCTTGATCCTTGATCGTCCTTTTGAGCTGACATGGGTCCAGTACGAAGACGTTGCCGTTCCAGGTCTGTTTCTTTTCTTTTCTTTTTCTTTTTTTTTTTTTTTTCTTTTTTTTTTTCTTTTTTTCTTTTTTTTCTTTTTTTTTTTTTTTTTTTGAATTCTTTTCCTTGTATTGAGTTTTGGTCATAGCAAAACCCATTCAATTTTTTATGGTCTTCTTCGCTTTTTATTTTAATTAAAAAATTTTTTAATTTAATTTTTTAACTAAGTTCACAAAGTTTAAAGCTAGTAGCCTCTATAAGCTAGTAGGTCCTCCCTAAAAATCTTGTATTTTTGACTAATAGCAAATCGCTATTTATTTTATTTTGTACATATGCCTAAGCAGGCCATTATGTATAGTTTTTTCTTACACCTTAATGTGTTTTTTCAAGCGGACGCGTCGGGAAATGGAACAGAGAATTGAGACTAAAGTTTTTGACTAAATTTTTTTCAGTTAATATTCAAAAAGAGTTTCGTATACACTTTCAATTGTCTGTTTCGACGAAACGCGATATGGAATTAGCTGGATTTGAAAATCATTATAAAATTTCCCCTGAAGAGTCGGTAATGAGATTTGAATTCGGCTAATCTACCATTTACCGCTTTTTTGTTTTTGTATTTTTGCATAAGTCTTATGTCACACTTTTATTCTATTGTTTAAAGTTTGCCTTACCTTGATCAACATATTATTTACAATTAGATTTGAATTTTATTTGTAAATATTCTAGTGATAATATTGTTTATTTAATGTTTACACTTTTCATGGACTTTATTTTAGGTATGTTAAAATTTTTCACCGGAACCACAGTATCTAAGCTACTTTTTACCGAAAGCACTAAGAACTTTCTTTTAACTTGTTTTCTAAATTTTGCAGCTCAATGCGCAAAGTACTTGACCACAAAGGTCTTTTTTAGTTTTTTCTCCTTTCTTTAATTATATATATTTAATTAAAGATATACCATATATCTATACCTCTTTATTACTTGGCTTCATGAGCTCAGTTATTTTATTCTTATATGTTGGTAAATTGTGCCTTTTTTGCTTTAAAAATGAGTGAATTGTGTTGTTTTTAATCTTCCGGTTAAGGTTTTTATGCCTTTAGTTAATCTTTATGCAATGGTTGCAGAATTATCAACAATTTAAAAGTTGTTTAAGAGCCTAACGAGGTTGACATTTGTTTACATTTGGAGCTGTTCGTAGAATAGTAAATTAAGTCAGCTGGTACACCAATTGCAATGTTTTTTGCCGAATGGAACCAAAAGTAACTCAATTTTGTGCACCGAAAATTTGGTCTTCTTGTCGTTGACCGAATTGCTTGTTTTGTCGTAGAAACTCTAATTTTAATTGTAAAAATTGTTTTTAAGTGTATTTGGTTTTTAGATTTTTCTGTATTTTACAATTTTTAATAAAGACGTTTTGAGTTTTTATATATTTCTGCCTTGGCCGTGAGGTGAGAACTGGATTGATTGAATGAGAAATGCATCTGCAATGAAATTCGAGGAAATAAGTGTAAATAAAGTGCAGCAAAAAATTTGTATAATTTAATAGGCCATACAAGTCAAGTGGTGTCCACACCAGATTTTTTTTTTGTTTGTTTTTGTTTATTTATTTATCTCTTAGTTTATTGAGCACATTTCTGTTTACAGAAGACGACACTTAATATGATCATGATTAATATTGTCATTCGGATATTGTTATCGGTTTGCCGAAGTTCCGCTCATTTGTATACGAACACATGGAAAATATATCACTTTTTGTGATCAGCTATTCAGCTAATAGGATCAAAATGTTATAGATTAAATTTTTTAAACTGCAGTAAAGTCGCCAAATAAGGTTAAAATAGATTATAAAATTTCCAAGTGACAGAGAAATGCCATTAAATGAGGAGTTAATCCAGCAAATAGCGTAGTTTCGATTTCTGTCATCCATTTATTTAAATGCTTGACTAATTAAAAATCAAAATGCTTGGCTACTTAATCCGCTTCTTGACAACATTTCCATACAGCTTGACAATCTATATAATGCATTTTAAACACATTTGGCTACTTTACTTCAGTTTAAAAAATTTATTCTGCAATATTTTGATCACATTAACGAAGTTGTTGATCACAACAAGCTACGTATTTTCTATGTTTTGTACAGAAACGGCCATTCGATAACAATATACGACTGAAGACATTAATCGGCGGGCCTGCCATTCAACAATGTAATTTGTATAATCATGTACATATGTATATAATGTATATTTGTAGAACTTAGTAATATTTTCAACCAGCTATTTAAGAGCATTGCAAACTACACATTTAACTGCCCATCCGTCCTTAACTGGGATGTGGATATACTCCTTGGAGATAGCTAAGAATCCGGTTTGTTTCCCATATCGGTAAACAGGAGCAACTACTATTACTACTTGTGCAATACCCAATAACTAAACACCATATATGTAAGGCTTAACTTCGAAAGTTAGTAGTTCTGGAGCCTTATGGAAGGCCGTCAGAAAAGAGAAATAAAAAATATATATACATAATAAATCTGGAAAGGTTTCAGATTTTAATTAGTCCAAAGGGGCGTTTTTTTATCATTTTGTGTGTTACCTTTATTTATTAAATATCATGTTCTTCGAACTTAAACCATAAAATTTAGTTCAAGAGCAATATTGCAAAATAATTTTAAATTGAGCATATTTTTAGAATTTTCGATACACAGGAATTTCCTATACACACGCGCTGGAGATAAAAATGTTCTTTCTATACAACGCTGCATTGCTTGCTTTGACATCCTAGAGTTTGTTAATTTAAAATTCGTTAAAGTTTTACAAAATACATTCTTTTGAAAAAAAAATTAAAGCACCATGAAGGAAGTGGTTGTTTTTGATGAAATTGAATATGTGTATAGCTCATACACAAATGATAAAATGATTAAAAAATCAAGGTCATAGTACCTGTTCACGGCTCCCAGTCAGCCACTGAGTATTCAAATTAGTAGTTAGTCGAACCGCCCCTGGCGGCAATGCATGCTTGAATTCGTCGAGGCAAGGAGTGGTAGAGGTTCCTAATGTCTTCTTGCGATACATTCTGCCAGGCATTCATCAGTTGTCGCTCCAGATCTGCGATATTTTGTGGTGCTCCAATCTGGCAGCATACCATGCCCCAGAAATGCTCGATTGGTGGAAGGTCTGGTGGTCTTGCTGGTCAAGGAAGAGTATTAACCGCACGGAGGCAGTCCAGATATATGCGAGCGGTATGTGGCCTCGCATTATCTTGTTGAAAAATGGCCCCAGGATAACGTGCCATGAAGGGTAATGCAAACGGCCGCAAGATGTTATCAACATATCGTTGACCTGTTAAAGATGTATGGAGGATGACTAAAGATGACCTGCTGTCATAAGAAATAGCTCCCTACACGACCTCAGCAGGGGTTATGGCTGTATGCCTTTGTAAAACAAAGGCTGATTGGAACCGCTGGCCCCGTCTTCTCCACACACGAGCACGGTGGTCATCTGCTTCAAGAGGGAAGCGGGATTCATCACTGAACACTGTACGATGCCAGTCTGATGGCAGCCATGATGATCGGCTGCGACACCACTCCAGACGACTCCGCCGATGTTGTGGGGTCAAAGGCAAACGTCTGAAAAGGCCTCTGTGAGCGTAACCCCGCCTCAGACAAGCGCCGTGAGATGGTGGACGGTACCACCGGAGGTAAAGACGTGGCTGTAGAGCGTTGAATAGTCGACAATGATACCGTTGAAGCGGTTCGGGCCTGGTGAACAATCATCCTATCTTGCCTCACATTTGTTCCAGAGCCATTATTTCGTCGGCAATTTGATTGTAGCAACCATTGCTGCCAATATCTTTGCACAGCAATGTCTGTACGCTGCAGGTGGAGGCCTATTGTTCGGTATGATTACCCAGCTTCACGCAAGCGTACAATGCGACCACGTTCGAAGTCGTTTAGTTGTCTGTAAGGTTTTCGATATCGTCGTAATGACATCTTTAGCTCCTTTACGGAATTATAATGGCAGCAACAAAAAAAGATAAATTTTCCGCATCTGTCACTGGTTTTATACTTTTCGAATTGCTCGCTAGAAATGCGCGCTATGATCGCAATTCCTGTTTATTTGCCTTGAAACTTTGATTATTTGCATGTTCGATCAAGGTGTTTTTCCATACCAAATTTCGTCACGGTCGCAAAAGTCCTTCTTGGTGCTTCGATTTTTTGGCAAAAGAGTGTATGAAGTCGATAATAAAACAAATTCCAAATTTCAAATTTGGGCTTCCAGATGGCAATATTCGCAGTAAGATTACGTCATTCAAAATTCGATGGCTCTAGGTACCGTTGTTTTATCACAATCCGAGAAACATACATAATATTTATGCAGATTCTTCCTTATGTAATTTCTTCAAATATAATACAGGGTGATAATATTTGGTGGCAACAGTTTGAAAAGTGATATGGACATTCAGAGTGATTCGACGCAAAATCGCAAAACGAAAACAATAGTTCCTCAGGGACAAAGCCTCTTTGGACTAATAATAGAAACAAAGAAGATAAACAGGATTCGTAAACTTTCGAAAATAGGATATGTACGGTACAAAAATATAAAAAATATAGGAATAATAATAATAAAAAAAATCTGAAAACATTCTGATTTTATATTACTTCCAAAGAGGCGTTTTTTTTAACGTTTTGTGTGTTACCTTTATTTACTAAATGCCACGTTCTTCGCACTTAAACCATAAAATTCAATTCAACAACAATATCAGAAAACATTCAAAATAGTATATCTTTAGAATTTCCGATACACACTTTCGCGCGCTGGACAGTAATTTTTTTTTTTTTTTTTTCCGTACAAGGTTGCCATTGTTCGCTTTGAAATCGTTGAGTTTTTTAATCAAAAACTGACAAATGCTTTACAAAATATGAAATAGATAATAAAACGAATTCCAAATTTGGTCTTCCAGATGCCCATATTCGAGTGGAGACGTACGTTATTCAAAATTTGGTGGCTGTAGATACCGTTGTTTTATCACAATGCGAGAACACATGCGTACATTTATGCAGAATCTTCATTAGTTAATTTCTTTAAATATAATACAGGTCTCTAACATTTGGTGGCAACAATTTAAAAAGTGATTCGCCGTTTATAGCGAATTAACGCAAAATGCAAAGTCCTTCTAATTATAGTCTTTCTCGGCAAATTCTCCCTTTGTTCTAATAATTAATAATTAACATTCATGAAAATATAAAGAATTAAATTAATTATAAATAGTCAATAATATAGAATATAGGACTTCGTCTTACTTTCGGGCTCCAGTTTAAGATACAATTTCGCTCCAAAACTCGGCCGTCCTCCGGATGAACTTAAATTTATAATAATGTACTATCTCAAAGAATAGTACAAACAAAGACCATTTTTTCCCAGCACACCAATATAAAAAGGTAAAGCATCACTAATGAGAATATAAAGCATAGTATGAGATTTGAAAGAGAATTTTAACGAGGATGTGCAGGTACGAAAACAAAGACAGAAAATTCCAACACTTTATGACTACGATTCCCTGCCTATAGAATTCTATTTGTCAAGCATTATGTGACAGAGGAGTAAAATTCCACCCCCTCGAATCCGAGGTTTCATCTGTAGATGAGAACGAACGAAAGTCACAGTTTTTGTCCCCGTATTTGGTTACATCATTGCTAAAAGTCTCCATGTATTTTTTTCTGTGGGAAGTTACTAGCGTTGGACCAAGAAAAGATGTCAGGAGATGCATGTCTTTTCATTTGCTTCGGGAAATACTGTATCTGAATAAGAACGGGGAACTTACTAAAGCTCTGTTCCAGATTGTGTGGAATAGACGACACAAGCAGGAAGGATATACTAAACCCTTTATTCTCTATTACTTTACAGGTACTCCCGTATTTCGGGATACAGAGACCAACCACTTGTGGTCTGAACGTAAAAATATAAAACTACTAACTAAAACTCTAATAAAAGTTAACTTTGAATTAGTATACAAATGCCTAGCACTAAGACTGACCTTTATTTAAAAGGGTACGTATGTAGTACGCCAAACTGCTGAAACTACAATACGTTTTCAAATATCAAGAGGGCGAAATCTCAGGCCTTGAAGGCAAACAGCAACCGATTGAAAACTCGTAAGAATACAGTGGCAAGCGGCTCGCTTCTTAAATCTCCTTCTCTCTCTTGGCAAAAAGCCACAACTTAAATACCTGGGTGTTTGCAAGACAATTTGCATAAACAAGTTAAAGCATTAAATTCTGGCCGGAAGTAGAAAATAAGAAGTGATAGTACAGTTTTAAAATAAAATAAATGTTAGTAAAACTTAGGATCCTTACAAAGAAAGGCGTGCATTCTAATGTTAGAATCTATTTTCAGAGCTTACTTATTAAAATAAAATTTTTGAGATAAGAAAAATTCTCATGAATTCGTGGCTGAATAATATAAAATAAGCTATTTTATTTAGGGCTCCGGTGCGTTACGGCACATTTGGAACTCCAGTGGCGTAGCTAGGGTGGGGCAACGGGGGACATCTGTCCCCGGGCGCAGCATCCAAGGGGCGCCAAATTGATGCCACGAAATTTTTTAATGAAATGTTTTCCATTCTTGGCATACAGAAAGGGGCGCAAATTCTTCAGTTGTCCTCGGGCGCTCGAAACTCTAGCTACGCCCCTGTGGAACTCTGCGTATTTAGCAAAATTTTGGGATAATAATATAATAATTATAGAATGAAGTAATATCAAGCAATTCTTTTAACCTGAAGTGGAAATCGTCTGATAATAGAAGCAGATAAATTAAAAAAGATTGTCAAATAAATATTTTTTCTGTTATAACAATTCGATACGCGTTTAAATTCCTTTTTCTGTCTTTCCTTGTAATCTCATATATTTTTGTGTGTTTCATTATTAGGTCAAGATTCTACCAGAGGAGACCAAATGCCTCCGACAACCATTTTCAATGACCAAAATTTCTGGCGCCATTTTAAGAACAAAGTGCAGTCTATGTCTTGGAAATGCAACTTCCCGACCGACATACTACTGGAAAGCATAGACAAAGACGCCATTCTTTACACAGATGCCACCATTTTCAAACACAGAAGACAAATTGCCCAACAGTGGGTACAGAATGAAACTCTTTGGGTAGAAACGGTCCTCGGCGTTTGCAAAGAAATAGCAGATCAAAGAGATGGTGTCTACAGTCAGCAACTCAGAAATCTCAAAATGCTGGATGCTCTCGAAGATTTCGTGGAGCATATCAATTGCTTTTACTCTGTGGCATCGGTGATGACTTCGAAAGGACAGCCCGTGAAAGCTCTCAGCCAGTTTTCTTCTGAGCTTCACGATATCGACAAAATCGACCCAGTTATGCTGGTGGGCTATTCGGAAAGATTCGAAGATAACGTCAACACGAGGCTCTGGAACTTGTGCGTCAGCAGACATACCAGCATCAATCCTCATCATCAGACCCATTGCATGTGGCACGACTGTTGCAACGATTATAATTTATGCAGTTTTTGCGAAGACACAAAGGAGAAAGCTTTAAGAGAAATGGTCTGCGACAAAGTCTCAAGACACGTCCAGAAAGATCTTAACGGCGCTTTCAGCAGGGAAATGTGGAATGTTGACATGGCATTCTTCAAAGGGTTGCCTTACAACTGGTTACACAAAGCCAGCATTATGTTAGAGGACATGATATAAAATATAATCGAATGGTACAGATCTTATCTGAAAGGGAAAGGTCTTCCCATAAAGCAATGGAAAAGGAGTGGAAAAATTTCCTTTACAGGATTTTGAAGAAGATAATATCTCTAAATTATTCATTTAAATTATATCTAATCCATCTGTCGAAAGCCTATTTTCCACCAAATACCATATTTATGTGCAGATATTCCTCTTATAACAAGGTTTCGCTCTGTTATATAAGAGAGATATATATTATAACTGTATAATACTATAATGTTATAACATTAAAAACATTTTGTCATTCCTAGGCGCAACTATTGCGAAGTTATACTTTAGTCCCAAGCTTTGTCTGAAAGTAAGAAAACAACTCAAAGGAAAATTTATTTCTTGTTTGGAAATGAAAATACAGATTTTTAATTGTTTGTTAAAAGGAGAAAATATATATATATATATCTTAATAAGGGGACAATTACTCGAGTAATTTATAAATTTTACTGCGTAAATTGCTTTTCACTCAAAATTGAATTAGCGAAAATGCTTAATCAGAATGAGTTCTTTGGTGCTCTGCATTGGTTCTTGATCCCTTCAATTCACGGAAATATTTGGCCTAACTTAAATTGCCAGTTTGGCATCGCCTTATTACTCGAGTAAAGGACGAAACACCTTCGTATTTATTTCTTAATTATTGTTCATTGAACGGGAGTTGGTTTGTTCCCTTTGAAAAGTCAATTAAGTTCCGATCAATGGCAATGATTACTTGCTTTTAATTTAATTACTTGCTTTTAATTTAATTACTTGCTTTTAATTTAATTACTTGCTTTTAATTTGATTTCTTTTTACAATTGAAATTTTGTTATTCATGATTTAATTCAAGTCCCCGTTAAACATTTTTAACAATTTACATTCAAGTTACTTTAAAACAATTTTTGGAATTAAACTTACTAACTAAGGATTCCCTCTTTTTAGATAATTCTACTAAAATTAATCTTAGGAGATAATATAATCAATATTTCTTTAGTAAATAAATTATATATATATTGTTTCCAAGAATTTTTTGAAAGTGTCGCTCTGTTTTGTAATATTTCGTATAACACGGTTTCATACAACACGGTATTTTCTGGGAAATTGTCTGCCGTAGGATAGGAGGTATAACTTGTATTACCTCATCGGTGAAAACTTAGGCGACTTTTCTTAAAATATGTAAAGAGAAAAAATATTTGTAAACAATTTTATCAAGAACAATTCGCACAACTAAATTTTATGATAGTACTTATACACAGTAGACATACACAGTCTCTTACTAGGTTTCCTTCTAAATGTAATATTAAAAATACAGTGAAACGTAATAAAAATCGCTGATCAACGGTATATTTCACGCCAACAAGTGGACCGAAGGTGATATATTACCTTAATACCCAAAATATTTATCTTAATTAGAAAACTAATTCTTAGATAGTTAATTTAGTTAAATAGCTTGTATGATGAATCTTACATAAATATTTTATGTCTTGTAAAACATAATGACAGTTCACTAAGATAACTGTCTTATGAGTTAACTATTTCTTATAAAACATGATATTAAAAGTTCCTGTGTTAGTTTATATGTTACCGGCCTTTTTGGGCAAAGTATGAGATATAAGAATTATTATATACTTTCCCTAGGCATTCTTTAGAATGACAAATGCTATTTAAGCAAAGTATGAAATAAGGTAACGAAAAGGCTATTATTTTAAAAGACAGTTCATCGTAGCATCGCTGTTGCATGTCTATCGACGATGATTCCTTTTCTTTGGCACTACATCTTGCTCCTCCATTTTTCATGCAGTACAAGTATAGACCAAACTTTTCGTTGAACAAATTCACGTATGAATACAGCGTATTGAGACAACGCATGAACTAAGTGTAAAATGCAAATGTCAAATTCTGAGCTTGAGACGAGCATTAAGTCACGTGCCTTGCAACATGATATTCGAAACGAATAGGAGATGTATTTCATATTTTGCCGGTTTCTCATATGGCATGTGTGAAATATTAATCGTTTCATGAATTGCCGGCCAGTTTTCGACATAAAAACCTAAGTTTTCTATAGAATTTCATATATAGCCGGTAATATATACATGTTTTAAAAAAGTAATGTACTACAAATGGAAAGAATAACAAGACATTTTTATTACGCTGACTGAAGAATGAAAATGTTCTGAATCATTTTGACAAACGGTGAATTACAGCTGTAAAAATCCTGTTTGTATACATATATACAATTTAACCTCATGAATAACACCACAACAGATTGAACAGTTGAATGTTTTAAGGTATTTTCAAAAGGATTTAAAATAATGAAAATTCAATGTTTAACGTATTACTTCAAATTTAAGCTGCCCCTTTTAGTCAAATTTTTAATTTTTAAGACACATATAATTATAACATATAAAAATATAAAGTTAGGATGCAGCTTAAATTCAAAGCAAATGTTGCATCTTATTTCTCAATAAATTTGATACTTAAATAGGTATATTAGTACCTATTTTGGAAAATAAAAACTTTTCTTATTCCTCAGTAACTGTTATGCAGTACCTACTTAAAAAATATAAACTTTTCTTATTTTCAAAACCTATTATGAAATTATTTTTACTTTTTTTTTATCACTTTTCGTATTTTCTAGATTGACTGGATTTAAATTATAGCGTGGCTATTTTTTATTATTTTCCCCGTTTTTCGTTTAAAATCTTACTAAGGCTTAAATTTGAAGAAATAAGGTAATTTTCTCAAAAAACTTTAAATTTTGAAGCAAACAAATTTCAACATCAATACTTAAGAATACAATACTTGAGAATTATTCATAGGTGATGAGCATATATTGAAGTGATAAGCATATATATTTAAAAAAAATAGCTCACAAAACTTACATTCCGAAAACAAATAAATTGCAACACATTTTGAATATTTAAAAATGTTTCTTAATTTAAGCGATGAATAATATACACATTTAATTCGTCCAAAAAAATCTCAAATTAAATTTTAGAACAGATTTTAATATATCTTAAAGATGTTCCTTAATCTAATTGGTTAAAAAAACTTGCATTCAATTTGTTTGAAAAATATCATACAAATATTACATTTTCAAAACAAATAAATTGTATTATATTTTGAATATTTAAGAATGTTTTTTAATTTAAATGATATACAAAGATATGTATTTAAGGTCTAAAAAAATCTAATAGTAGCTTGAACTTTGAAACAAATTGTAATGTATCCTGAATATTTAAAAATGTTGCTTGATTTAAGTAACGCTTGTTAAGTGTGGAATTCGCAGTGTATATTACAATAATTATAAATAATTACTTATTTATGTATTATTGCTCTGTTTTATTGAGAAATAAATATTTTGTCGTAAATATTGTATTAGCTTTGTTTGAACATGTAATATTATTTAGCAATTAATTTGTGCCCAAGTTATTTTTTTAATAACATATAACTTAAATATACTTCTTATGCTCATTTCTGTTTTACAGGATCTTTAATTAATTAAAGCAGACAGCAGTTAAAAACATCTGTAGAGCTAAATATTTCTTAAAATTGTTTTTACTGCTGTTCCCTTTTTATCCTGATGATTCCGCGAATGTCCCATTTCGGGCTTTCCCAGTTTAGACTTTCTAGAGGTGGCAAGAAAAATTGTGCCATTTTAGGCTTTTCCTCTTTTTACAGGTGGTCTGGATGAGAACATCAGAACTTGTACCATTTTAGCTTTTCTATTTTTAACTTTTCGATTACAGTTGAGGAAATGCATTGGTGGAAAAAGGTAAGGTCGAATTCCGTGTTGTTGTTATTATCTTGTCCATATTACATGGAACAATGCATGGGCGTAGCCAGCTCAAAATACGGGGGAGGGGTGCCCGCTACGACTCCTATGGCTATACTGTTTTATCTATTACAGTATCTTCAAGTATATGGGTAATTATTACGTGACAAATATATTATATTAATGACAGTCATCTTAATATAAATAATAATTATAAATTTTATTAATAATAAAATAATGTAACATAATTATGGATGTAATGCATTTAGTTATCGTATTTACCATTATTACCTTATAAACATATTAAATGCATAACTCAGTATTTTTGTTTTTCACCTTAACCGCTTTAACTTTCATTAAAACAATTTTAAAAATCATAGTAAAAGAAATAATAAATAACAAAAATAGAATAATGCTAGTAAAAGTACTTCTAGTATTTTACTTTCATTTCTGGCGTACACACTCATATACATACAAAGAAATGCTAAAAAATTTTTGAAATTCATGTTACTTTTTCATAATACGCCTATAAAGATAGATAAATAGTATATAAAATCGATATTTCTATTCTGTATAATTACATAATAAAGATATTGGAATAAATACATAAACGTTGTAAGTGCATCATTTATTTTGGACATAAAATTAAATTGCAAATAAAAAGGGGGAAGCAAAAAGTGTTTCTGGCCTTTTATTTTGGTTGGGCAAATAAAATATTCCTGAATTTCATTTTTCGTAGCTGTAAACTGGCAAATATATCAATAACCTTCTCAACTGATATTTCATTGATATAATGAATACGCGTTAATTCCAAAGAACTTCTGCGCTCTTCCGTCATAAGTATCTCGATTATAATTTTGTAACCTTTTCAAAGCACTTACAGAATGCTCACATTCGCAAGATGTTATCGGCAGTGTAGCTGCTCTGTGCAAAAGCACATCAATATGTGGAAAAAAAGTTTTTATTCGAAGCTTTTAAAGCCAAAGCTGAAGTGTCTGGGAGCTTTGCTTTGGGAATAGACATAAAATGTCGTCGCCAACGTCTCATCTCTTTTCTTTAAGAATTTCCGGATAGGGTAAATCATCTTTATATGTCACCTTCAACTCACTGACACCAATTTCATTTACATGCGATCAGCGTAAACTGATGGTATTATGCAAAACAAGAATAATGATGTCTTTTCCAAATTTGAAAATTGAGATTTTGAAGGGAAACTTAGCTGGTCAAGTTAAAGGATTGTTAAAATATAGTTTTGCAGTAATTAAACACAGAATCACAATGAGCACAATTTCAATAGACTTGCTTTCGAATGATGCGTAAGCTCTACATGTAATCTTTCACACATTTCCACAGCATGATCAAAAATACTCTCAAAACTCTTTTGTACATTTTCACGCCGCCGCCCGGACAGTAAAGTGGTTAGAAGAACCGACTGCGATATCAAAACGCCTGGGTTCGAATTCCGGAGAAGGCATGGTTGTAACTGTCTGTCTCTTCATAGAAGGCAAAGATAGCCTACCTATGAGGTTCCTCCATAAAGTGACCACCACTTCTGGCCTTAGCAGTGGCCCAGCCGAAGTCGGCTGAGTCTAGGGCTTCAATGATATCGAAAAAGCTTTGATAAAAATGCTAGTTCGCCTTATGCTGCATGGCCCATCTTGTCCGGCAAAAGTGTAATAATATTTTTCGTCGACCTAAATCGTGATGCATTCTGATTGACAGTTTGACTAAGAATATCATTTCTTTCAAGACTGTTTTTTTAAAAAAATTTAATTTGTTTACCCGAATTTTGAAATTATAGAGGATGAAATAAATTCCCCTGCAATCCTATCTAGTCTGAGAAATTCTAAGAACTATTCTCTAATATTGTTTTGACTACCGACAAATCTTATACACAATGATAAAGTTTCCGCATTAGTTGAAGTGACTTTGTAGAGACATCAGGATTTTTTTGGAAGCAAGAGAAGTGAAAAATGAGCAACGCCTTCGCCGGGAATCGAACCACGGACCTCTGGAATATGCGTCCAGCGTGGAGACCACCACACCACGAAGACATGCTAAGAAAGCGGGAGAAATACCTTATATACTCCCCCTTTTAAAGGGCGACTGGTGTTTTTAGGGGACCCAGTCGGCAAATCCTGGGTGTGGAGAATCATCATCCAACACTCTTTTAGTTCTGGCGTCACTGTAGAGACATTAGGTATTATTTTGGAAACAGGCAAGAAGAAAAATGAGCAACGCCTTCACCGGGAATCGAACCGCGGACCTCTGGAATACGCGCCCAGCGTGCCGACCACCACACCACGAAGGCATGCCAAGAAGGTGGGAGAAATACCTTCATCAGCCATAATGGAATAAAATTTTGCACGAAGGTCTTTAAAAAAATAAAATCAATTCTCGACAAAAATATGAGTGCAAAAGTTTAGGTTAGGCTATATGATTATGGTAAATGCATTTTTTCAGGGTTAACTGCCTAAGAAATGGGATACCTTCGTGGAGGATTCTATAATAGAAACTGCATCGTATTCACATTATACATGGAGAAAACCGAGAAAAACCCATGCCTCAGCCATCCGGATCCTCGGAATTTCAGCGCCGATGAAAATTACTAGTGTTCAACAATTTTATTCATTAGCGTAAAATCATTCATAATGAAATTCAGAACGTGTGAAGCTTGAAACTCTGTGTTTATTGAGTGATGCAAAAGTAAAACGGAAGTTACATGTTTTACATGAATAATTCGTTAATTTTTAAGGAAGCATCTCCTGCACTTTCCGAACTACATAATGTGTTTGAAAAACAAACATTTATTTATTTACCGTGACATTACTTATTTTTCGAAATTTAATCACATTATTTATTTTTCCTGATTTTTTTTTTTTTTTCACTATTAATTGATGGAATATTCTCGACTTGTATTGCTCTTTTGTTTAGTAATTAAACAAAAACCCATTTAAAAGCCTACTTAATATGAAAAATTTATGAATTTTCGATAATTTCGGACTCTTTGGTATTTTGAATTTTTAGCTAATAAGTTTTCTGTACTATTTAAAAATTTCAAAAATCTCTTTCATGTGCGTTTTAAAATATTTCACATAGTACATTTATAATACATCTAAAACCAGAGTACTTAATCTTAATCGTAATTCTCGAAAAGACTGTAAATAAATATTTTATTTACAAAGTATGATGCATAATGAAATAACTGCATAACAATGTACGCAATTTTTTTTTCCAGTTTTCCTTTAGAAATAACTAAAAGCTATCTAAGAAACAGAATGGCTTGCCTTGGAGGGAGATTCGATGGTTTAATGTAACCGAAAATGCGAATTTATTAGCCACCAAAACGTTTACATGATAAAGTACAAATAGACTTATATATATAAATTTAGCCATTTAGATATTACGCAGAAGAGCAAATTCATAATATCATAAGAAGAATAGTGAAAACAGTATTTGAAACTTATCGCAGGATAGATTCATTTCACAGTTTTTAATCTCAATATAAGTAAGATTTTTAATTTAAAACAATAATTTGAATGTAAATAAAAATTGATTTCAAGCAATGCTTTATTCTGTAAGAAAGTTAACGACTGCTAAGCTACAGAATGCGATTTTGCACTTTTTATGTTCTAGTCAATACCCTGAGGGATTTACAGTTTTTCTCTCTTCATTTAAACGATTTATTGGAATTCATTGATTTCAGCATAAAATTGAATTATTTTATCTATATTATTTATTCAACTTATCTTTGTGAAATTTGAATGCATTAAATAATATGAGTCTTTTTTAAAACAACAATCTTTTATTGCAGACAATTTTGATCTTTTAAGCAAATAGTCGCCGTTCTTAGAAATATCGTTCACTTTTATAAGATGGTCTTCAAAGGGAGGTGGTCACCATAAGAGGATTCCTTGTATTTAATTTGTTTTTAAAACAGAAAAACGAATTTTTCCCCTGTTAAATAGCATTCCAATATGTGGATATATAGCTGGAAACAATAATGACATCTTACAAAGAAAATGATTGCCTTCTATTATTTTTTATTTAATTTACTTTTACGTTCTTGAAATTATCATTTAAGTATAAAATTACTTTTAAACTTTTATTTTAACTCTGAGTTGATTAGTTTATGGATTAAAATTTTGTGAAAACTTCTATAACACTTTAGATATGCTAGCTCACATTTAAACTTTTTCATAAGCAATAAGTCAAATTTCATATTGACTCGGTCTTTTTAATTGACAGAAGCGGCACAGATTAATTTGTTTACAGTAGATGCTTCAATGTAAAAGAGTTAGGGGGCTTTGTACTTTTCTCCCATCACTAAATGATTCTCACATTTCTTAGAATATTTAGTAGGGCATAAGAGATTAAACAATTCAATACTTGGATGTAGGAGCAATGAATATGTCACAGCGTATAGATAAGTATAAGACATTTTCCTTTTACAGCTCTATGAAATCGGTGAAATTGAGACATTATTAGAAAATCTTAATTTAGTCATTCCTTTAGCCTCAGTGTTGCACTTCGAGAAATCTTCAAATAAGAACTAAAATAACTGTTCCCTCATTAATATCATACATTGAAGAAATAATTTTGTTAAGAAAATTTCCTCTAACTGCGCAACTTGGAAGCAATAACTACAAATACAAATAATTACAAATGAAGCTAATGTTTCGAGTAAAATTCGTAACCGCAGATAATTAATAATTAAACAAATTTACCCCTTACAAAACTTTTCAATTTAGATAAATACATTTAAATACACAATTGCACATACTTCATGAATGTTGAATGGCATAAAAAGTTATTTCATTTATTATAATTATATCTATTATTAAAATAGCTACATAATAGCCAGAATTTCAGGGGGAAGGCTGCTGATCTTTTTCCAAAACAGAAATGCTTCCGATAGAGTTCAGTTCGTTAGAAAATGTACATGTTTTTGGAGAAAGAAACTCTAAATCTTTTTACGCTTTTTTTCACTTTTTTCCAATTCAAGCTTTCTTTTTTTTTTTTTTTTTTTTTTTTTCCCAAGGCGTTCCATATTAAGCGATTTATATTAGCTCAACACAAATTAACGCATTATTTCTAGTAACACAACACATAGCAAAATTTGTAGGAAAACATAGTAACTTTCGGAGACGTTAGACCTAATTTGTTACTTTCCACTTTTTCATGATCAAATTCGTAATTGGCCGGACCCCTCATAGTTTATCCCTAAAAGCTGATTGGACCTCCTATAGTGATTCTCGCGATTTAGTAAAATACCTCTGTTCTATTCGTCGACACGTCTTTATTCTTAGACAGAAGACCGCAAAGAGTATGTGCCTACGTTTTGTGTTATTTTTAGATGTTTACTTTTTATTTAAAAAAGAATAGAAACTTAAACTGGGGGGGGGGATGAGTTTTAAGAATTTTTCAGAAATCGGTGCTCTACACCATAGAATTTAAAAATGAAGAACTATCATTTTAAAATTTTAAGCCATGAATCTAAACTATTATATGTTGTAAATGAACCTCAAAAAGTGAACAATATTTTCGCATTCCCATCCGAAGTCAACGGTCATACCCTTTAATTACATAATATTGAATTCTTGTATCTCCTTCATATTGAATTCTTTTTCTGTTATTTTTCTGTTTTGCATTATGATCAGAAAGTAAAATTGATTGAAGTTTTTGGTAAGCATATTAGAAATATAGCGTAGAACATCGATTTTTGCAAAATAAAGTTTACGCCAATAAAATTATTTCCTTCGGAAAGGAATGTTGTTGATTCGTGATTTCGGCTTGATGTCGACGATGTGTATGATGTTACAATCACACTAAATTTTTATCATTATAATTAGTATTTCATATATACTTGCTACTGTTTGTTTCATTCAGTACGGGAAAGCATACGAAAAGTTATCTGTCTATGGGAAGGATGCCTTCCAAGGAAGGGATATCATCCCATTTGTGGAGGACTTTATAAGGGAAACTGGTTTATACTTACCTTATACATAAGGAAGATCATAAAAGCTTTTTGCAGCGTGTTCGTTGATGGGAGCCCAGGGCACCCCCCCCCCTGGCTACGCGCCTGAAATGCTTGCCAGAGCCTACTCCGAAGAGAGGTTGGACTTCTCTTTTGGGTGGCGTCTCAAATGCGGTCATGAAGGGGACATTGACGTTAATTGCCATGGAGGTAAGACCTCCATGTTAATTGCGAAGGGGAAAATAAATGGGTGCGTTAGGGATCATAAGGGGAGATATATTGTAAAAGAAAAGTGTTTTTAGGTCTCATTCAGTATCAGTTTACAAGGAATAAAAACTTGAATGGAGCTACAGAGTTCTCCTATATTCTTCACTGTAAGTCAGTAATGTATACATGGATGTAATGGCACCACAATGGAGACAAATTATACAGGATGCGAAAAGTTTTGCTCTTTTATGTATTATTAAACAGTTTAATAATATTAGTATGCACTTTTTGGATTATTAACACCATGCATCTCCTTATAATTGAAAGTTAAATTATAGTTATCAAATGAATTTAATATTTATATTTATTTGTTTATTAACGTTTCATTATTAAATAATGTTCGTCTAGGAATTTCTTTTCCCCACCCTCCTGAGCAATATATACATGTCAGTCACGAGGCTGCACTGCTATAAATAAATGATCCGATCCAATTCTAACTGAACAGCACTAATTGTTTACAGAAAGTATCCTAGTTTTTGACACGCTTGTTTTTGACACGCTAACATGAAATTAATTATATAATCATCTCAAGAATGATTTTGTGTGCTTATTTAATTGAATATGGCAAAGCATAAGAGGGTTGGCTAGGCATGATTTCATGGAGAATTTTTTAGGGAAAATAGGCTCATATTTACATACCTCAAGGAAATCCATAAAAATGCTTACACACAGTGGTAGACTGTACGAGGGCTCATTCAATCCATTTTTTAAATTTGCATCTAATTTTCAAGTGCCCCCCCTTTTTTGGCTAGTTTATTCATTCAAAGGAAAATACATGTGACTTACTAAACTTTGCACGTTAGTCTGAATAACCTTTAAACGCGACGAACAGTATAATTCTGTGACAAGGAGAGCTTTCTGACTGTACAATCTATTTTACATTTAGCGAGCTTGTGCTAAATAAGTTTATTCGCTGTTTTATGTAATTTCTGCAATATTTTGTAATTCTAATATTTTTGTAAATTTAAATTTTATTTTTTTAAAGGTTTTTTTTTTTTTATTCACAAATATTTGTATTTTCTATTTTTCTAAGAAGTGAAACATTTAATTAGATTCTGATACTTTGTTTTCATAAGATAAAGTACGAAACCTTTGCTAAAATGTTCATAGCTCACTGCAGTTCAGGTGACCGTGCATTTTCAGCTATAATCAGGTGAAATAATTCTCTAAATATAATTCAAAGCAAACAAAATAAGGTACATAAACGGCTTGGAAATGGAATTAGCGTTGAGATTGTCTTTAAGAAATAGTATGATGAAGCTTAAAAAAAGTCTACGAATTAATTTCGTAGAATATTTTATAATTCTTTATGATTAAATTTCACTCAACTACACTTTATAAACGACATGTAAATATAACTTAATGTATATGTGTGGATGTGTGTGCGGCTCACTAGCGGCAGAGTAGTAAAGTCGTTGAACACTATTAGGTCGATCAGGGGTTCGAATCCCGGTGAACGGAATGGCTGTACTGACGTTTTCGTGGTGTTCCCCATGTGTAACGTGTATACGAGTGAGTTTTGTTTAGAAGGTTCTCCATCGAGGCATCCTTACCCTTAGGCAAATAGCCGTCGAGTGCTTTGTTATAATCAAACAAACCAGGCCAAACAATATATATATATATATATATATATATATAAGTAGCTTAAAAACCTGCTATATTTTATGAACTATATATTATAATAAAACTGCTATATTTATATATTTTATGCATACTTATGAAATAGTATATAAATATATACAATTATTAAAAGAAAGGAAAAGTCGGATTAAACCTCGTGTTGGGCTAAATTACCATTTCTTGCAATTCTTAGTACAAATTTGCTGTGTATTTGATATGTTTTTAATTATTTACGTGCATCTTTTTTAAAAATTTAAAATTTATTACTTTTTGTTAGTTTTTTCTCATTCCTTTTTGATTTTGAAGCTATCTCGTTTTGTAATTTTTGCATTAAGGTTTTACGAAATAATTTTAGACTCCTTTAGGATTGTTTGTTGTTTTTACATGGAGTAACTATTTTACTCAGGAACTACAGTATCAAATGTACTTTTTAGCAATAGCTTTTGAACATTCCTCTCCTTTGCAAATATTTTAAAATTTTGCAGCTTAATGAGCAATATTCTTGACCTCTAAGGTCACTCTTGTTCATGTTATCTTACTATTTTCGTACCTATACATAGATATATATAATTTAAGGATTCCATATTACCTACTGCATAGAAAACTAAAAAGTGCACCAATAGTGTATTTTTCAGTATTATTAACTTCATTCTGAAGAATTTTCTGCAGTCTAGTTTGCGTTATTTTATTCATAAGTCTCAAATAAAAGCAATTTAATATTTATATGGCATTAGAAAATTAAACTAAAAGCAGCGACCACAATGTAACTTGAAAAATAGTCCTTAGACGTGAAAAAGTTGAAAGCCACTTAGGTTTAGACTATTTTCTCAGATATTTCGCATACGTGTAATATCGCATTCGAAATGCAAAACTCAATATTTATTACAAATTCATTGATGTAACAAATATCTGTCTTTCCTCTCCTATGGCTTTAAAAAAAAACGATGTTATTTGCCTTACAGTTTATCGTTCAATAATACATATTCATTGTACAAAATTGCATTCATTCCAAGAATTTAATTTGTATTTTCCTCTGTATAAAACAGAATGCAGAGAAGTTATATGTTTAAACGGGTGGCTTTGCAAGTGCGGTCAATAGCAAGAGACTGACGTTAATTACGGAAGGGGAAAGTAAACGGCTGTGTCAGGGATCATATTTAAAAAGAAAAGTGTTTTTGTGCCTCATTCAGTATCAGTATATCAGGAATATATATCGCGCGCTGGAGATAAAAATGTTTTTTTTCGTAGTGTTGCCATTACTCGCTTTGAAATCGCTGAGTTTGTTAATCAAAAATTTGCTGAAGTGTTATAAAATATGAAATCGATAATAAAACAAATTTTAAATTCAAATTAGGGCTTCCACACGCCGATATTCTATGGAAGATTACGTTATTCAAATTTTGATGGCTCTAGGTACCATCGTTTTATCATAAGCGAGAAACATACATACATTGGTTCCCAGACAAAAGCCCACTGGACGAAAGCGCACGCGACAAAAGCCACAGAAAAAAGCCCACTATGATAATTGCCCACGCGACAAATACCCACAGCGATGAAAGCGAACATTGATAAAAGCCCACACTGATAAAAGCCCACGTTGATAAAAGCCCACACAGATATAATCCCAGGCTGATAAAAGCCCATACTGATAAAAGCGCACATAATCGAAATGGACATATGGTTTTTTATTACTATACCATGTATTTATAATATTAATTGTAATAAATGGAGTTATTCAGGTCTGAATTTTAATGTCTCAAATATATGTCTGTTTGTATACATATAGTTGAGACAAATATTTGTCTGTCTGTTTGTTTGTTTGCTTAATTTATTATGTTGAAAGCAAACTTTCTACTCTTTGATTAAGTGATTAGCTATAACGTTTCGATGATAAATCTGAAATTGCATTTTATTATTTATTTACTTATTTAACTTTGGTATATGTATGTGAAAATGAAAAATATCATTGTGGAGTTTCTCACATGCTATTTTTAAGGTAATATGGCTGAGATTAAATATAATTATGTTTCATTATTAAAACTATTAACTTTTTTAATTAAAAACAGTTGAATTTTATATTATTTCTTCTTAGTTTTTCCTTTAGTTCCTTTTAGTTCCTTTTTAGTGTAGGAATATTAAAACAGTTATGATCAATGAAAACTTGGTTAAGAGATATTTTATTCTTTACTTTAGACTGAGCTTATTATCAAAGTTTAAATATATTTCTCATTGAAAGCTTTTTTGAATGTAACAATTATAATTTGGCGATTTTCTAGAGATATTTTCTTTTAGATTTCTGAATAAATTAAAACTGTCAGCTGACACCCTGGCAGAAAATGAATTCCAAATATAACCTCTTAATCTTTCAACTACAGCAATTTGGAAAAGTGTTTTTAATTTTAATTTAATTTATTTTTTGGGGGGATGGAGCAACTCTTAGAAGTCATATTTACAAATTTAAGTACTATCAACTCAAAATATAGTAATAAATATGAAGCATTTTATTAGAGATTGTGAAGATTACAAAGAACTATAACATCTAATAAAATTTTGTAACTACATAAATATATATTTAGATTCAAAATTCATCGTTTTTAGACTCTAAGTATACATATTATATAAATTCATCATTCATTAATAGTATTATGTATAATAATAGAAAATTAGTATTAATGTTTCAAATTGCAAAATTTTAAAAATTTGTCTTGCATTTGCTGTATATTTGTTCAAGACGTATGGATATCAGTTATATAACATGAAAAATATACGGAAAGCAGCTAATCTTATCTAATAGCTGATTGTGAAAGAAAAATTACTGTGCTCTTAATTACAGTTACAGTGCTTTTAAATCTCCCTATTGCTAATAGCCGTTTTCTAGCTGACATTAGATTAAATTAATTCCATTATTCCATTAGATTAAATTATTCCATTAGAAAATAAGCCCACCAGCGGCCGAGCGGTAAAGTCGCTGAACACTGATAGTACGGTCCGAGGTTCGAATCCCGCGAACGGGCTGGCTGCATGGGTGTTTTCGTAGTTTTCCCCATGTGTAACGTGTATACGAGCCAGTTTCCCTTAGAAAGCCCTCCACGAAGGCATTCTTTTCCTTAGGCAGATAGCCTTCGAGGCTTTGCCATAATCACACACATTAGAAAATAGTAATTATAGTGAATTATATCTATTGAAGACATTTCTAAGACGTCGCCTTTTGAAAGAGACCTGTATTTTTTGTGAAGATAAACAAACATTGCCAGTGAATATCATATTTCTGAGACCCCCATATCTACAACCAAAATCCTTTAAAACCGTGAATGGTTGCGTTTATAGAGGGCTCACTATATTTTTAGTAAAACATGTACATCTCCGTTATACGCTTGCTACATTTTGATTTTCTGTCAAAGCAGAGGAACAGTGGTTCTATTTCTGTAAAAGTATGTGAAATTAAAAAATGGACACTATAATGACAAAAATTAAATTAGATTCAAAAACACGCCTCTTGAACATGTCTGAAATTCATTATTCTGTTCGGAATAAATTTATCTAAAGAAAATGTTTAATAAATATTAGAACTCAAAGGCTAAGTCAGGTCAAAGTAGTAAGGGTCATTTCGTCTGAATATATCTTTTCTTAATCATAAAGTGACTTTTTGAACAACGAATGAAACGGGAAAGACAGAATAAGTGCGAAAGGCCGCGGACAAACGACACTATTTCGAACGCGGCATGAAAAGAAAACGGACGAAATGGCACTAAGCCAAGGAAAGGCATGCCTTCGTGGAGGACGTTTTAAAGGAAACTCGCTCGTATACATGCTACGCAAGGGGAAAAACACGAAAGCGCCTATGCAGTCAGCCTTTCCACCGAGATTTGAACCCTGGACTGAACTACTAGTGTTTAGCTTTTTTATCACTTGGTCGCTGGTGAGCCTTGTGCCTACATGAAAAGCTTAAGAATTGGATGAATGACGCTTTCTTAATGTACAGCTTTCAGACAGAATTAGTTTTCAATAGTGACTGAATGTACATATAATTTAATTTGTCTCACTTCTCTTATACTAACTTTTGTTATATAAAACTTAGGATTACGTGCATGTTTTTGAAAATAAAAGTTAAGACACAAATTAAAAAAAAAAAAAAAAAAAAAAATGTTTAAAATTTGACGTTGAATTCAAAAACGTTTATTTGGTAATAACCAGATTTAGTAAACCTAAGAGTTCAAATTTGAAGTATACCTTACTTGTTCTTACTAACTTCTGCTTAATTAATTATTCTTAGGAAAGAACCCTAAAAACTGGTGAAACATTTCATGCTAGAAAACAAGATATTAGAAACTTTTGAACTCATTCAATAAGAGAAAAAAATATTCAAAACGTAGCTCCATAAGTAAGCATTTTTTCTACTGGATCGCCAATACACGAGGTTTATAAGAAATATCTTGTAGAAGTTATGTGACCACTATTTCCGTGTTGTCAGAATATGGAATTCGTATAGGGAAAACACTATACGAATTCGAATGCATTTCGATGTGAAGAAAATGACTTAAATTTGATAGTTTTTCTAAATAATAAATTTTTACATCTTATGCGTTTCTTTTTCTTAAGCTAGGTGAATAATATTCAACATGTAATAACAGCATAAAACCCACAAAAGAAGTGTTCCAGTGAAATTCAGTTTTTAAATGCTGTTTAAATTTGCTTCATTGAAAGTTTTTGTATATAAATAATTACGATAAATTAAAATGAACTGTTTTTTAAGTGTTTACAGTTAATCGAGTAAGATAATATATTTTATTGAAATAAAAATTATTTTTAATGTGCAAGATTACTTTTCTTACAATGGTTCATGGTTCTTAAATTCTCTTGTTTTTGAGTTCAGAAACCTTCGTTATTAAAATTATTCGAATAGTTTAACTTTTATATGGCTTCTTATTTTTCATTTTAACTTTCATATGGCTCCATTTTCAATCATATAAAAGTTAAAATGAAAAATATTACTTTTACGTAAATTTTAATACATGTAATAATTTAATTTTTTAGAAATATTTCAATAGTTTTACTTTTAAACAATGGCTTTACTTCGATATAACAGACAAGTTTAATTAGTTCATCAAAAAGTTGTTAGAGACACTATCGAATCAGGAGCTAGCATATTTTCCCACTCTGCAGTTTTACTGCAAAAACAGTGAATTATCCCTTTAAAAATGGTTAAGAAATATTTAATTCCTTCCGATTTCCAGTTATTGAAATTTTTAAAATAATTAAAATTCTAACTAAATCCTTAGATAAAAAGTTATTCAAGAACTAGACTAAAGAAATGCAAGGAAAGGGGTTAACTTCAGTTACAAGCGGAATTTCATATATTGTTATTTTCTAGTAACTAACAAAAAACATTTAAAATCCTCTTTAATTTATTCCTGACCACCCTTTAATTCTGCCATCCCGTCCCTTCTGTGGCCGTTCTTTGGCACCCTAGGTTCGATAGGGGATAAAGCAATTAAGCAAGGTTCTCCTCTCTTTAACTGCTTTTTCCCACAGCTGGAGGAAAAGAAAAGTACGAGTAATAATTTTCATGATTAAAAATGAAATTTCAAGTGGGAATGGAAGTAATTTATTTAAAATCCAAGTTGTCAAAATTTAACTAGATTATTTGAAACAGTGCTTTTAATTCACTATTAAAACAGTTGTGATATCGCACACAAATGTTTTCTTAATCATAATAGAATACGGTACTTTTATTTTTTCCTTAAATGAAAGTTAGGCTATAATTCTCCATATTAAATTCATTATCTGCAAAATTTTCTGCAGTGTTAAATTATTCATAAATTATTCACTGTATATGATGAAAATTTACATACATTTTATACTCCTTATAATTTTGTAGAATTAAAAGAAGCAGTGTGGCCAGTATCCCTTTCATCTCCCTTTGTAGGACTTATACGAGGGCAATTCCATTTGTCGCGTAAATATAAAAACAAAGTTACACATCCATGTATATGTTTTTAATTATATTATTTTGATTGACTCTCTGTTCTATATACATATAGGATTTTAATTCAGCCAGAGCCCAAAATGAAATGTGTTCCGCTACTTAAATTTCTTGTTCAATTATTTTTTATTAATTTAATTTATTTTTATTTTATCTTTATTGAAGAAATAAATGGGCCTAAATAGATTGTAATACCAATGATCATTTTTAATGACAGAGATTAACTTAAACATAGTTGCATACAGCAGATAAAAAGGGCGAAGAAGTAAGAATGGTATACACATACATAGATACGTAATAAACAGTTACGTCATCATCATCACCGCGCGGATAAACGCGAACGGCGCATGCGTCAGGAGAAGCTCTCTTAAGCTAAACGTCGTATTATAATTTATGATACAACAATCCCCCTTTCGACGTTTGGCGGCTGAAAAAAAAAATAAATAAATAAAAATAAACATTAATCATTTACAGTTATTCCAATTAATTTACAGCACTTAGAATGTTTCGAAACAGTCAATGGTTTTGTCAGTACATCAGCAGGCATTTTCTCTGTTGGCACATATTTAACGTCTATTTCATTTCTTTCATAAATTTCACGAATGAAATGATGTCTAATATCTATGTGTTTAGTGCGTGAGTGATAAACAGCATTTTTCATAAGCTTCTGTGCACCTTGATTATCACAATATATAATGGTTGGATAATCAGCAGTAAAATTTAATTCTTTAAGAAAACGACGTAAATAAACTGCTTCTCTGGCTCTTTCTGAAAGACTGATGTACTCTGCTTCAGTACTTGATAATGCAACAGTTTGTTGCTTTCGTGATTCCCATGTTATCGGATTTCCAGCTAGCTTGAATAGGTAACCTGTATACGATTTTCTAGTATTAACATCAGACGCCCAGTCGGCATCGGTATATCCAATAAGTGCTTTTCCAGTCTTTCGAAATTTTAAATAATAATTTTTAGTTCCTTTTAAGTATCGAAGAACGCGCTTTGCAGCCAACCAGTGTAATTTTCCAGGATTGTTATTAAATTGGCTCAGGTGACTGACGGCATATGTAATATCTGGCCTAGTAAACACAGAAAGATACATAAGCGAACCAATTAGACAGCGATAAGGTACATTGTTCATTTCTTCCTTTTCGGTTTCAGAAGGACACATTTCTTTACTTAATTTTACACTAGGATTTAAAGGAGTTGCTACTGGTTTTGCATCTTGCATATTAAACCTTCGTAGAATATTATCAACATATTTCTGCTGAGATAAACTAATAGAATTATTATTTACATCTTGATTAAATTCTATTCCAAGACAATAATGAAGTTTGCCTAAATCTTTAACATGAAATTCTTTAGAAAGATAACCTTTAAGTTCAGCATATAAATCACAGCTATTTGTTGCTATTATTAAGTCATCAACATATAAAATTAGAATTAACTCACCTTGAGATGTTTTCATCCTGTATACACACTTATCTGATTGTAATGGTTGTAATCCAAAGTTTTTTTTTAATTTTTCATACCACTGTCGTACACTTTGTTTCAAACCATAAAGAGACTTTTGCAAAGCATAAACATAATCAGGATTATTTTGGTCTTCAAAACCTTTAGCTTGTTCCATGAAAATTTCTTCTTTAAAATCCCCGTTAACATTATCAGGTTCAATGTTCCGTCTTACTTTCTTCGGGAACATGCAAGGACCTGACTCGGAACAGAGAGCTTACTAGAGCTATGTTCAATAACTGTGGGAAGTAGACAGGATACACAAGAAGGGTATACAAAACCCTTTATTTTTCTCTATTTACAATAATTTCCGTACTTCGGAATACAAAGACCCACTACTTGTGGTCTAAACGTAAGAATATAAAAATATAACTAAACTCTAATTTAACTTTAAAATAATAAACGTGGAAGATTGGCCTTATATTAACAGGAAGCCGTATGTAGTACAGAGAACTGTTAACACTACAATACGTTTAAAGTTATCAAGAGGATTAAACCTCTGGCCTGGAAGGCAACCAGCAACTGAGTAAAACTTCTAAGGTAAGCGGCCTGCTTCGACTAACTGATTCCTCTATCTCGCTTAGCAAAAAGCCACACTTAAGTACTTGGCGTTCGCCAGACAAATTTTGCATAAATACGTTAACGCTTAAAATTCTGGCCGGAAGTAGAAAATAAGAAGTGATAGTAAAGATTTAAAATAAAATAAACGTTAGTAAAACTTAAGATCCTTACAACATAAGCCATAACAAAATCTAGTTGATATAACATAAGGTCTTGTTCAGCACTGTATGCAATGACAGTTCTTATAGAACTTTCTCTGGCTACTGGAGCAAAGGTTTCATTAAAATCAATTCAGGTTCCTGTGCAAATCCTCTAGCAACCAATCGAACTTTTCTCTTTTGAACTGTTCCATCTGCATTATATTTCGTTCTAAGAACACAGCGACATCCTATTACCTTTTTGTTGTGTGGTCGCTTTACTAATTTCCATGCACCATTTTTAACAAGTGCTTCATACTCACTTTGCATAGCCTTATGCCATTCTTCAGCATAACTTCCATTTAATGCTTCTTCTAATGTTGGATTTGTATCTTCTTCAGCAATTTGTGCTTCTTCCTTTTCTATGTTTATATTGTGGTACTCCTTTTTTTGGTCTTCCTGGCTTCCCAGTCTTGACTTTCTTTGGACGACCTGGCCCCCTTTTAATCTGCATTTCAGGTAGTGCTTCGGAATCAGAATCTTCATTATCAGATGATTCAGCAGATGCTTCTGCCATATTTGAGGGGCTTCTGTTATTTCATCAGCCGATATTTGATTTACATTCAGAGGTTCTTCCTTCTTTTTATCAGGAATATTTTCGGGAAATAAAACTTCTAAATCTTTATCATAATTAGTACAGTTTTCAAATTCATCAATGAATCTAACATCTCGGCTTATAACGATTTTTCTGGAATTTTTATTCCACAGCCTGTATGCTTTCGATTCATTTGAGTATCCTACAAATATATGTTCTTCTGATCGAGGATCGAATTTCCCTTTAGACCTTTTACTAAGTACAAAACATTTCTGTTCGAATACTTTGAAGTGAGATACAGTTGGCTTGATGCCAAAAAATAACTCATAAGGTGTTTTGTTTACTCCCAGGCTTCGATTCGGGCAACGATTACGAATATAAACAGCACAGTTCAAGGCTTCAGCCCAAAAGGATTGGGGAAGATTACTTTGCAGTAACAAACATCTGGCGATTTCAGTTAAAGTGCGGTTCATGCGTTTAACTCTCGAATTCTGTTGAGGAGTCATTGGTGCAGAGAATTCTCGTTTAATCCCGCATTCTTGAATATATTTATTAAATTCTTCTCCGCGATATTCGAGACCGTTATCAGTCCGAAGGATTTTTATTTTCTTTCCTAGACGATTTTCCACCGCAGCTTTGTATTTAATGAATGCATTTTTCACTTCATCTTTAGTTTTAAGAAAACTGACTTCGACATAACGCGATTTGTCGTCTATGAAAGTAACAAAATAACGCGAACCAGCATGGGATGGTACTCTCATAGGTCCACACAAATCTGAGTGAATCAAGTTCAATAATTCATCACTTTGAAATTTTGATTCTTTTTGAAAAGGTTGCACAGATTGTTTACCTCGGATACAGACTGTGCAGTCTTTTAGAGATTCAGTGTTATTAAAATTTAAATTTCTAACCATGTTATCAGACTTAAGTCTTTTCAAATCAGACTCATTTAAATGACCTAATTTAAGATGCCACTTTACAAAATCACTTACCTGTGCTATTGCAGCTGTTTCAGTGCTTGGATGTATATAATAAAGATCACCATGACGAATAGCCTGCACTAGTATAGATCCATTTGGTTCTATTATTCTAGCATGTTGTTCTGTAAAAATCACTGAACGATTATTTGCAGTAGCTTTAGATGTTGACAGCAAATTACATTTTAATTCCGGAACACATAACACATTTTTGAGCGTAAGTTTAATTGTCTTATTTCCGTTAGGTAATGTTATAAGGACAGTTCCAATTCCTGTAATTTTTGCTTTTTGTCAACTGCTAACTTTATGGTTGAATTCGTTCGAGGGTGAAATTCTGAAAATAACCTTCTGTCATTGCACATGTGAGATGTACAACCACTATCTAAGCACCATGAGGAGGTCTTCTGATAAGCATTGTTTACAGCTAAACTAATCTGCTCTTCATAATTAGAAGCCATCATAGAACCTTGATTTCCCTTATTAGATTGCGCATATTTTCTATCAGCTATTTTCTTTCTGCATTCAGATGCCTTGTGCCCAATTTTCGAGCATTAATTACACTTCAAGTTTCGAAAATTTCTTTCAGCTGGAAAATTTTTGTTTGAATTTACCTTCCATTTTTCACTTTTCTTCTGTTCTTGATTTCTTCTTTTATAATCAGTATAGTATGCATTTTGTGAATCTTGAGACGATTTCCCTTTTCTTGCTTCCCATTCTTCTAACATTTTGATTTTCAAAGATTCGGGACTAGGTAACTGATCTCTTAATTCGATGGCGCATCTAAAATTTTCAAAATTTTCTGGAATACTATAGAGCAGAAGAATCGATAATAAATCATCAGCTATGTCAATTTCCATTTGTTTAAGCTTATCAACTAGTTCGAAGAAATTATTCAAATGTTCTGACATCGTTTCGCTTTCCGCCATTTTTCTAAATAAAAGCTGTTTTAATAATGTAGCATTCTTCGCAGGTCCTTTCGATTCATATACGGCTTTGAGTTTATTCCACACAGCATTTGATGTCACACAATGCTTTATATGACACAGTTCACTAGGATTAATAGCAAGAATTATATCTGCGCGAGCTTTTTGATCAGGTTGAAGCCATTTCTTTTCGTCCTCGATTCCTTCAGCAGGTTTTAGCTCTTTACCGATTACATAATCCCAACGGTCGTTTTTAATCAATACTGCTTCTATTTGTAATTTCCAACTGTCAAAATTATCTTTTCCGAGCTTTTCTATAGTTGTCAAATGCGACATAATGTAATACAGTCTCTCACAGCCAAAAAACCAAGATTGAGCGCTATAAAAATAGGCTTAACTGAACGCTGATCAGTTCTTACCGTTGATTAGACGTAACAGTTCTTGCACTGAATTAGGCTTAAGAGTTCAATGCTCGAAAACTTCAAAATGTTCATTTTAAAATAGGTATTTTGCTAATTAAGCACAGTTGAAACGTTCCTGGGCCCATAACCATTGAAGAATAAATGGGCCTAAATAGATTGTAATATCAATGAACATTTTTAATGACAGAGATTAACTTAAACATAGTTGCATACAGCAGATAAAAAAAAGAGGCGAAAATGTAAGAATGGTATACACATACATAGATACGTAATAAACAGTTACGTCATCATCATCACCGCGCGGATAAACGCGAACGGCGCATGCGTCAGGAGAAGCTCTCTTAAGCTAAACGTCGTATGCTTATTCACAAAGCCTACAGACCGTTTCTTCTGCTGTTTGCTTCGATTGGTTAAAAGAGGTAGGGTTACAGAATGTAGTGCTTGGCGACTTTTGGTTCATCGCCTATACAATTTGTATTTGAGCGTCGTGTACCAAAAAGTGAGCATAAACCACCGGAGAAACCGCAGCACAGTGGTAACGAGCGCGGGAATAAAATTCAGACTTCTAAGTCGCCGGTTCTATCCGCGCTCGTAGCTTTCGAAAACTGTGCTCTATACGGATTTATTTTTATTTTAACTTTATTGAATGACTTTGTCATTATTTGTCTTTTCGCCTTCGGGTACGGTGTTAAAAATTAAACGCCTTTATTTTCTCTATTTTTGTTAATGTTAATTTTTCTTATTTTTATTTACTGGTTTGTACTCTTTGTAGTAGGTACCAGTAAGCAAGATTACGAGATTACCAAGATCCCGAAAAGCGTTTCAATAGAAATAGCGCATATGGAATAAAATATAATTTTAGTTATACTTACTCGTAAAAAGAATAGGTATCCGACACTCTTAAATGTTTACTGAATGTTTTCATTTGGTTATTTTTTTAATATTCCTTTATTTGTATAAATTAATGCGCTATGAAAATTTACACAATAGACTCTTCCTAAGTGAAATAACGGAAAAAGTGCATATGCTGTCTCCATATAAGCACCTTTTCTTGTAAAACAATTACGTGGTTTTAAAAGTTTAAATTCAAATACAAATAAACTATTAATAAGATCAATAGGTTATTTAAGATATATTCCACACAATTCCTCTAAGCTTTCATTCATAAACGAAAAAATGTTGAGTGAAATAAACGCTGTTTCCGTTTGTTTAGCGTTAATTACCACGCCTACAGGGCGATAACTCGCCATTCCAAATATGACCGCCAAGCAGATGTTTCCTCCAATGAGAGCAGCCCGTAGCGAAATTGTCTGTAGGCTTTGTGAATATGCACGTCGTATTATAATTTATGATACAACATTTATTCATGAATCTGCTTTGTGAAGTTGAAGAAAAAATTTGATGTGTACACCACATGACTTCCTTGTACGGAATATTAAATTATACGCATTTTTTCTTGCATTTTATTTAAACTTATTAGATTGAATTAAACCTACTTCGCCGACAGCGCAAAAACCACAATAGAATAAATGCATTCTTTAAAATTTACTTTGTTTACCATAGCGACACTCTGGCGTTAGGTTTACTTAACAGTATTATATTTCGTTCATATTATAATCGGAGATCATCATTCGTTAAGTGGTGTTCGACCAGAGGGCCTTTACCACTACATGTTTATCAATCCCCTAAGGACCTGTAAAAGTTCGTTTCTGTGCACTTGTAATAAAAGTGCAGTCTTCAGTAGTGAAGAAGTTGATCAGGGGTGGCGCCATATATCGGCCACAGATGAAGTCTTCGTTGGATAAGCTATAATAGCAACTAATAATTTTGGCATATCTTTTACACATTATCGTAGATTTGACACAGTATCGTACAATAGTAAGATGAAAATGATGATAAAGATGAAACAAAATCTAGATTAAATAGCTGAAAATAATAAAATATATACAAGAACTACCATCTAACATTATGATGTATAGTTCTGGGCCGATATGCGGCTGTTCGATTTCATATTATAACTATGTCATAACACAATTAAGAGGCAATCGGCCTAGTGCGGCCTTTACCAATATATTATAAGTAGGATGTCTTTAATGATGAGTTGAATCCAGTAAGATGGAACGTACTTTTTGCACCTAGTGCAGAGTCTCTAGAAGAGAAGTAAACGTGGCCCCACGATGTGAAGATCTGCAACTTGAGAATTTCTGCCGCTCGGCTATGCTTGCCTTGAGAGAAGCTGCGAATTAATCTTTATCTGCAAAGTTCAGAATCATCTCAATGGCTTGAAAAGCTAGACAAAGTTTCTGCATATTTGATTTAGCTGATTTAATTCTCTGAACTATTGTGGTTATTGATTTCATGAGAAAAAGGGTTTTCTGATCTTTGAAAATGTTAATGATTTCTGCTAAATTTTCCTGCGGGTTTTTCTGCTTAACTTTCTCACTGTAAAGGTTTTTAGGCATTTCTTGATTAGTTTGGCTTGAAGCTTGAATAAATTCGGGGAAGGCATCTTTAGTGGGAATTTCTTGTGGTTTTTGTGTCTTCTCTAAATGATTGAATCTTTTTCTGTACACCTTACAACTACGATAAGAAGAAACGTGATTTTCGTGACAGTAAATGCAAGTTGGTTTCTCATCTGGTTTTAATTTACAGGTATTGGATCTGTGATTTTGTCCGCACTTACAGCACCTGACCTTTTTAAAGCAGTTATTTTGGGAATGCCCGAACTCCTGGCAATTGAAACATTGAATTGGGCATTTTCTGGGCTGATATTTTTCTATTGTGATATTGAATCCGAACATATTGTTTAATTGATGAATTTTCTCTCCTGCAGAATTTCTTTTTAGTTCAAGGAAAAATATAGGTAAATGGATAATTTGGTCTTCTGCTTTCTTCGTGAATTGCTTTACTTTAATTATAGGGAAGCTTCTGCGTTCTAAGTCTGCGTGAATTGCTTGCTCTGTGTAGGATCTTGGGATATTTTTAAGTATAACTTTAATTGAAGAGGCTGAGGAAATTTGATACGTATGAAAACTAATCTGTGCTTTCTTGAATTTATCAACTGTAGCTTTATAATCGGCTTCGGTGGTAGTGTAATGGAAAATCTGTCTGGCTTTGATTGTAACTTCAAATTCGTTTTTACATATCTCTCTGAGCATTTTGTCAATTTTAGGCCAATCAACATCGTTTTCTGGAATGACTAATGGGGAAATTTTCGTTTTATTTTCTGCTTTATTCTGTGTTGTAGTCATCTGCGTTTCATCTGTAACTTCCATATCTTCGTTATTTTCGTTAAGATTTCAAATCTGTTATTTTGCGGAATAGCTGCTGGTGGGATAGACTCGGAATTTTCCGCGGTTTTCTTTGGAGTTTGCCAATCCTTCTGATTTATTGTTTTATCAACTGTTTTAGAATTTGCAAGCTTCGGGGTGTTCTGAATGCTTGCTAAAATGAACTGCTTTTGTTGAATTTCTTCTTGTAACTTTGAACGCATTTCTATCACTGGTGAGGAGGTTAATGTCTTCATAGACTCAATACAGTTTAATTTATCGGCGATTTCGTTTTCCAATTTAAGTGAGAGATCTTTTGGGTTAGTCGGAAGCTGAGTATTAAAATATTCTTGCGAGATAGCTTCTGTTAAATTAAGAAAAACTTTTCTGTGTTTGTTAACTACTGCTTCAAAATTTGAAGGGGAGGGTTTGAATTTCTTAGTATTATCGGCTACTTTCTTAGGACTTCCTGCGGTTTTCTTTTCTTTTCTCTGGGATTTACTTTTCTTAGTAGAAATTATTATACTTTGAAGCGCCGGGTCATCTGAAGCAATTACAGGCATCTCTTTGGATGTAGTCGATTTTCTTGAATAATTCGAATAAGTAGAATCATTATCGCTATCATCATCGCTGAAAGTAGCATGCCAAAGAATTTTGCCTCTATCTGGTGGTTCGCTATTACTGGCCATATCGAGAAGAACAAGCAAAAATAATATTTACCAAAAATCAAGAACAGTCGTTTTCGCTAAAGAGAATATGTATACCTCATATTATAACTCTGATTGCACAAAATTTATATCATTTAAAGAATTATCTAATCGTTGCCACATGTTCTATTCAAATACTATAATAAAGCTAGAACTATGTATAAAAGAAATTAAGCAAACAAACAACAACAACAAGAAAAAAAAAAGTTTTTTACTGACGATTGAGTATTTCTCATTCAATTAATTCAGTTCTCACTTCGCGACAAGGCAAAAATACATAAAAAACTCAAAATATCTGTATTAAAAATTACGAAGTAAATCTTAAACGCTTATTTCCTCGAAAAAATTCAAGAAAGAATTAAACATGATTTAATTGGCAATAATAAATGAATGCGTTATCTTTGTTTTTGCGAAGCTAAGTTTCTCCAGATAGGCAACAAATCCACTAGTCTCCTATTTCAAATGTAAACATCAATGGCTGCCATCAAATTAGGCTTAGCGGCACTTAAACAATTTTAAAATTGTTGATAATTCTAAAAGTACAGCATACAGATTTACTAAAGGCATAAAACCCTTAACCGGAAGATAAAAACAACATAATTCAATAATTTTTTTAAAGCAAAAAATGTACAATTTACAAATATATAAGAGTAAAGAAACTGAGATCACTGAGCTGGGTAACAGAGTGGATATATTTATATATTTATATACGTTTGGCGCGGCCGATTGAAACCAAAATACTAGGTGCACATCTACATGTTATAGTAGTCTTATATACAAAATTTCAACGTTCTGAGGCTACTCGTTTTTCAGTTATGCGAGATACGTACGTTCGTACAGACGCCACGAAAAATTCTCTTCAGAATTCATTTTAAAGCAGTTTTTTTGGAGGAAAAGAGTGTTTTATTCTGTCCTTATGTACAGATATCACGCAAAAACATCGTTAAATTGCATTCGAAAGCGGTCAAAGTGGATATTTTCGTTTCGTTCGTTTTTAAAATGGTACCATATGCTGCCTGAAGTAGTGATGAGTCGGTACTACCGAACCGGGTATTTTGTAACGGGTACTGAAAATGGGTACATCCAAGTACCCGTTACTTCAGTACCAAAATCGGTACATTTCGGTATTCGTTACTCTGTACCGAAACGGGTACTTTCAACACCGACTCTACTACAAGCCAGATGGCGATTTTGTGACGTCACAAGTTGTAGTCATCGGGGATTTGATGCGTCGTCCGTTGTAACGAACGAAGCATGCTTGTCGTTATCGCTATTTTACAGTGTCCTTTTGTTGACATATTTGTTGGTCGATTCCGACTTAATTTTGACAAATATGGGTGGATGTGTTGCATCAAATTGTTCCAATCATTCAAAAAATAAGTTTAGGACGTTTCGTCAAAAATGAAGAAAGATGAAGAAAATGGATAATTAATTCTCGTCGAAATCAATGGATTCCGGTCTCAAAAGCATGTTTTTGAGGTAAGTTCAGCTTCGAATTTTCTCATAGAATGTTAGAATAAATTACTGTTCGTATTTCTTTAAAACGTGCATTTTCGTTTAACTATCATTTATTAATGATCAAATGATTTTTAAATACAAAATAAACTGCGGAATGTGTGTGTGTTTGTGCAGTAAATTATAGCCGATACTGTTTGTGATGTTTCTTTTATTATCGTTTGTAAAATTGTACATTACATTTCATGTAAATTTTGTGCTTGGTTAGAAATGTGATATGACTTTTCGTGTTTCAATTTTACTCTACGATTGGTAATTTAAAGTCGCATGCTATATTTTGATGTATTGTCACCAAACCTATTGGTTTGCACCTTTGTTAAAAATTGGATACATAGTTATGATCTAAATTATAAATTATTTAGGTTTTTCGTTATATTAAGATAAATAAATAGTGTATTTGTCTAGGCATTTTGAAGAAGTATTAATTTAAATATTCTATGCATCATTTTGATCCTATTATCATGCTTTTATGTTATAGTAAACCTTCATGTTGTATTTCTAACTATAGTTAGTTTAAATTTATTTTCAATGTGTGAACAGGAAATATGTTTTAATTAGCAGTATTAATTAATTAATTTTGCAAATTTAGGGGGGATTTAAAAGTCCTCCTGAAATTTTTAAATTATGCTTTCTATGTGAAAAAATAATTCAAAATTTTCAAGACAAAATAATATGTGGAAATATAACTATGGACGAAGAATTTATAAATATGCAAAATCAGATGAGGTAAATATTCCCTCCTGTTACAATATCAAAACAAAGATCATAAAATGTTGGACTGCACGTGGAATTTTTTTTTCAAGAAGCTTATTCAAAATAAAAAGCAGCATGAGGAAAGTTTTGAAGCTCCTGCTTTTAAAAGGAAGAAACTAAATTAGAATCTGAAACAACAGTTTAAGAAGTTTTTACTGTTCAGTTCTGTCTGTGAAAAAGTACATTAGTTATTGCTGAAAAATTGTTGCTTATCTCTTAGAACAATAGTTATACCCACGAGTAGCTGAATGGTTAAGGTTACTGAATGCTAAGAGTACATTTTCTGTTCTTTTTCTGAACATGCTGTCTGCATGGTTGGTTTTTTTTTTTTTTTTTTTTTTTTTTTTTAAGTTTTTTTTTTACGTATAAAGTGAATACAAGCTAGTTCTCATTAGAAAGTCCTTCACCATGAGCAGATAGCACTTTTGAGCTTTGTGATAGTCAACTAACCAAACTGTTATGAATATTAGATAATAAGCTTAACATTGGTGAAGATCTTTCTCGTAAATTTGACATGGAATATCTCTTGGTCTGCTAAATCAAATTTACTTTTGTGTGACCTTAAATCAGAGGCACCAATCGTGAATCTGTTTTGGCGTGTTTTAAGAATTATAAATGAAAAATTTATTGCTACTGTGGAAGAATGCTCAACTAATGTTTACCTTACTAATCAATTCTTATAGTATTGTAATGGCATGCTCTATTGCAAATTTTTCGCTAACCAGAAACTTTCAGTACTGCATTTCCTTTAATTGTGTTTTTGTTTATGCCCTTTCAGTTATAATTCTTATAATCATAGGGATAACGAAAGTATTTAATTACTTTATATTTAAGAAATAATTAAGTTTTTTATTTATGGTAATATTTTGCACAGATTATAAAGTAAACATTCCACAAAAGAGAGCATATATTTTCGGGAATATTGTTTAAAGTAAAAATGATATCAGTTTTTAAACATTATATATATATATTAAGAAAATAAAATCAAGCTCTAGTGTAGAATTGGGTGCCCCTTTGATTAGCGACATTTTTTTTGGCAATGAAACCTCGCTTCAGGTTACCATGATAGTTTTAACTTTGTTTTAGCTTCCTTATTTAAATGGAAATAGATTGATGTGTACATGGACAAATTTAAGGCAGTGTGCAATGCCTAGTTTGTGTAATTCTAGGATGCTTTTTTAAGTGAAAACATATCGATGTGTACATGGACACAGAGTTCGTGCAATTCTTTTTTTTTTTCCTTTTACTTATTACATGCTCCGCCTTTAGGCACTACAGGAAAAGGAGGAATGCCCCGTGGAGGTCTTGCTAAAATCCTAGTATACGGTGCAGCCTTGGTACAATTTTGAAAATTATCGCCAACATCAAAATGACCTGTTTAACTACTCATCGTATATGTCCCATTTACTGCTCATCATAAAGTGGGCAAAAGTAGCCAAATCCCTTGTGCACCAGATACTAGGATTAAACTTTTAAAATCCTAGTATATGGTGCAATTTTGAAACTTATCGCCAACACCAAAAATGACCCAAAGAATGTCTATGTATATACTATACACTATATACATAGTATATGCTATGTATAACTATATATATTCTTTGAATGACGCATTTACTACTCATCATATATGTCCCGTTTTTACTGCTCATCACAAAGTCGCCAAAAGTAGCCAAATCCTGTGTGCACCGGATACTAGGATTAAACCGAGGTCTTTTTAAGGTAAACTGGCTCATATCCAAGTTACACATGGGGAAAGCCACGAAAATGCCCATGCAGCCAGCCCATTTGCCGGGATTCGAACCCTGGACCGAACTACCAGTGTTCAGCGGCTTTTACCGCTTGCCCACTGGTGGGCTTGTGCGATTCTTTGACTTCTTATTTTGGTTTTATATAGCAGCCATTTTGAAATTGTGCCTTCCTGACGCCAATCTTGGTGTCAAAAAAGAATCGCCAAAATACAAGGGACACCCAATTGTAAACTTTTACCTAAAATCACTACTCATCATGACACCAAATTTTTTAAAATGAATTTAGATCAGTAAAATATTCAAGACTATGCAAATTGTAAACAAAAACCAATGCACGTATAAAGAATTCTTTATTTGATTGCAGTCTTAATGTGACATGTCAGAACACTTTTCATATTTCACATTTTATTTATTCATTAAAAATTATTATGCATTCAAGTTTGTTTTCATTTTAAACTTAGTTTCGAAAAGGCATAATAAATTATTTTCCAGAATATAATATCTGTTGTAATGTCCATAGATGGATTTATATTAAAATATAAAATTTTATTTGTTAGAAAATATACAAATTTTCATAAATTCAACTGCTAAAGAAAAATACACAACAGTACATTTATAACAAATTTTATTACAGCATCTTTACACATATCATTATAACTGAAATCCAACACAATTTACTCTGTGTTGACACAAAAGAAATACAAAGCAAGAATATAAAACTCGATCATTATAAGAAATGAACATTCGTAATATGAATCATTTATTATCTTCATAATAAATGGTTTTCTCTCCTTTTAATGCAATATTCAGGTATAGAATCCAGTACAGTTCTGTTATGGGGAAGCCATCGGCAAATTTTTTGCTAAACTCGCCAAGAGACTGGTTCATATGAAGTCACCAATGTTTACTTCTAAAGTCATTAGAATGTTAACTTTTTTAAGAAAATGTAAAAGAATGTCTTTTCAAAATTGGCAATGAGAATGCAAATTCCAAAGATGTAATGGTCACTTGTATTTCAATCAACAGGCCTTCAACACAAGTTTCCCATATTCTATTATAAAATCTCTGGTTTCAATGATAAATGTAAGAGAATACATGTCAATATAGAATAATGACAATACACCAATGGCATTTTAGGGGAAAAAAAAATTTGCTTATTATCAATAATTAAATTTATAGTTATATGAAATAAAATAAACATACCCATTACATGTATCACAAGGTAATTTGTTTAAGAAATATTTTTCCATTCTTACGATACTCAGTTTCATAATATCCACAATTATCTGGGACATTTTTTTACTTGTTCAGCACATAAAGCTCTTGCAATAATCAAAGATCTTTCCATCTTCTATTTTATAATACTGACGATTTGTTACACAAGACACCACACTGATAAGCACAAATGTATATTACCAAATGAAGAGTTTTTGTTGAAAATAAGGAGGATGAATTATTCCAATACTTATATTTGGAATTAAATCATACACACAATCAAGTTCTAGATATTCCTTTGTTAATCATTTTCTTTATCATTCAGGACTGATCGATATTCTTGAACAGAGTGGTGTGACAATGGATATTGCACATATTTTTTAGTCCACAAAGCACCAATTCTTAACTTCAATAAACTAAGATATATCCTATGCATTTTTACACCTGAGAGCCATTTCATGATAAAAACACTCCTTTCTTTGTTATGAATACCTGAAACAAAGAAAAAACAGAACAAATTTATTTTTTAGTCTTTAAAATCATATATCATATAACTATTATACAGGTGAAATGTTATAAAGACCTATGTATGTAACTTTGTAAAGACTTATAAATTAATATCATAATATATTTATAGAGCTTGGATCAAAATTATTATTATGAAATATAATTATTGCTGTATGTCTCTTTTTCTTTTTAATAAACAACAAGGTGTTAGCCGAGGTTTCCAAGCCTCGTTACCAAAGTGTACGTGGTAGAGCCTTATCATGTCAGGAAAAGTGCAATGACAGAAAAGGATACCGGACGTCCCTTGCAGTCACACTTCATCATTCTTTATTTAATTATTTCAATAACTTTTCAAACTTTTAGTCTGTTTGCTTATTTTTCATGTTCCAAAACGAAAAGTCCCTAGGCCATTTCCAAGTCGTTTTCCAGTAGAAGCAGTCCGGCTAATTCTATCTTTGGATTTCTTAACAGTGAGATTTTTTATGGGGTGGGGTAGTTAGCTCCACACCCAACCCCCAACCTGGAGGACCAGTTCCCTGATATAATCCCCAGGGGCAGGGTGCCCGGCTATACCCCCAGACGCTGGGTACCCATTTTAGTCGCCTTTTACGACATATATGAGCTACATTGGGACTATTCTTTCATACCCGGTCACCACACGGGTATATTAGTAGATTGATTTGTGCTTATTCACTGTGAATAATGTGAAGAGCAAATATTACTTGAGCTGAACATGTAGTACTATCCAGAAAGAGTCCATACAATTATTGCTTAAATAGAAATATTAGAGTTAGATTGTGCAGAAAGAAGACATTATGGAATTTGTCTTTTTTTTACACTACTACACTATGCCATGTAATATGTTCTTTCTACACTACTACACTATGCCATGTAATTGCAGGATACAAAATCTTAAATAATGATGAACATTTTAAGAAACACAATTGAAATACAAAATAGAAACTTTGGGAACTTGAGAAGTAACTGAGTATAAAGAAAATTTTAAATAATATAAAATCTTCAGTAATACCAAAAACTTGGTTAAATAACTAAATAAGCAAAGAATAATATCTACAAGTCCAGAATAAATTATGATATTTAGCATTTAAATGTATAATAAATATGCTTCTTAAATCTCAGCTGCTCAGCAACGATGACACGTAGATATTTAGCAAAGGCGCTTGTAAATACAATATAGAAATTTCAGGACCTTGAGAAGTAACTTAGTATAAAGCAAATTAAAAATTATATAAAATCTTGAGTAATATTAAAAACTTGGTTAAATAAGCAAAGAATAATATATACAAGTCCAAAATAAATTTTGGCATAAAGCAATTTAAATGTATAACAAACATGCTTCTTAAATCTCAGCTGCTCACCAAAGATGACACGTAGATATTTAGCAAAGATGCAGTTTAAGAGAACTTTAAAAATTACTTTTAAAGACAGCATCAATGTTACTTTGCAAGTGTCTGAAGTTTTCTTTTTTTTTCTTTATTGGACTTAATATCGTCATTTTTCCTATTGCAAAGATTCTTGAGCATGATATTTGTTGATATCCAAATTATCAGTTTGCTTATACTTTCACTTGTATGACCATTATCACAAATAATATCATCAAAGAGCATTTCTTTTAATTCTAAAATTTTAAAAGTCAAATTTGCAACAATTTTCCTCTGATTTTGTTCCAACAAAAAATCTTCATATTCTTCACTACACAGCTTATTTACATTTAAATAATTATACATAATTATATTTACAGTGAATGGTTTTGGCCACCTGAGTCCACCACGATCAAGATTCTTTATAAGATCATACGTTTGATCATGATTAACTGTGGAATTTATTGTAATGTTTTGTTTGCAGGTACAGCATTTCACTTTCTTTAAAACTGCATGACAACAGTAACCACCCAAATAAGTCAGAACTGGCAGATGGCTACTAATGCCCTTCACATCACTCTCCGTAATATTTAATGATGGGTAATATACTGTATTATCTAATTCTATAATATCATGAAGATTATCATCATATTCAAATGATGTTAAAGGGACAGTAGTATTTTTAATAATCAATTCTAACTTAATACTTGATTGTATTCTTAATTTTTTTTCACATTCTAATAACTGTCTCATTGAAATATGATACTGAGAACCAGAAAGTTGTCTGTATTTACCAAACCGGGCTTCAAGAGCATCAGTCTGAATTTTTCCTGGAAGTATATATTTCATTCCAAGCTCTTCAACACAATATCTAGTCAACTCCAGTATACCATAAGTAGTTTGTTTGAGAGCTGCATGAGTTTCTTTTGTAAGCATGCCTGTTGAACATTTCATTGATTCCCATGCATCTAACCAGTTAAGAAACTGATTGAGGAAAATAACTTTTGGATCAGAATCATCTGCTGTTAATGGCTTCATAAATTCACTCTTTTGATGTATACCTTTAAACATAGTTTTAACATTCATAATATCCCACCATTTGCATATTATGGATATAAACTCAGATGTATCTGAATAGTGTGGTATTTCATGCAAAGGACCCAAATGAATCAGACCTTCAATAGTAAATTTATTGAAAATCTTAAGAACCAGTTTAATGTTTTGTTTCTCTAAATTAGAAGGTGAAAGACTTTTTAGAGTTAAACCATTAGAAAATGTAATCAGTTGGTCATTTTCAATTTCATGTAGCTTTCTCAAAGACATAAACGAAGCAGTTTTGAAGTGCTTCTTTGAAAGACCTTCAATATTTGGAAAAAACATACATGTACCAGGATTTTTCTGGTTCAGCCAATTGTTCCTTATATTTTTAAATAAATGAACTGCATCTATTATGTAGAAAAGAGGCCTATTCCCATTCATTGGATGTTTGTAAACAAATGAATTACGTGGTGGATTTGAAAACAAACTCATGGCTTTTCTATTTATTGCATTGCTGTCTGTAATAACACAAATAACAATAATTCCCATATTTTCAAGACCTCTAATCACTTTTTTAATTACATAATGTAATGTTTCAAAATTTATTGTGTTAACAGGCATAATATGTACTACAGTCAAAAGTCGTTAATTCGGACACCCATAATCCGGACCTTAAAGCAAAGACCTTTGTGCGCATGCGTCGCGTTGACGCATGAGCGTAAGACCTTTACGGCTGCGAATATGCATTATGCATGTGCGCATGCGCAATATACGTTTAGGCATGCGCGTTTAATGCATAACGGACGGCATAAGATAAGCTAAAATTATCTGATTTAGTTAATGTTGCAGATTGCGTTGTTCCTTAATCTTCGAACTGGATCCGGCGTATTATTTTTTGCAGACTGTTAGAGAAATTTTATAAAAGCTTGAACTTTCGATTATGTCAAATAGAATTTCCGATATATATTTACAATATGTAAAGGATCTACAAAGCGAAAGTACGTGTTAACAGGCATAATATGTACTACAGTCAAAAGTCGTTAATTCGGACACCCATAATCCGGAATGATCTATAATCCGGACCTTAAAGCAAAGACCTTTGTGCGCATGCGTCGCGTTGACGCATGAGCGTAAGACCTTTACGGCTGCGAATATGCATTATGCATGTGCGCATGCGCAATATACGTTTAGGCATGCGCGTTTAATGCATAACGGACGGCATAAGATAAGCTAAAATTATCTGATTTAGTTAATGTTGCAGATTGCGTTGTTCCTTAATCTTCGAACTGGATCCGGCGTATTATTTTTTGCAGACTGTTAGAGAAATTTTATAAAAGCTTGAACTTTCGATTATGTCAAATAGAATTTCCGATACATATTTACAATATGTAAAGGATCTACAAAGCGAAAGTACGTTTCGAAGTCCATTAAACAAAAGTGGAACTGCTGCAAAAAATGACCTAACCATTCCGAAATCTGTTTATCAATTTCACGCTGCTCTGCGGCGGGGGGGGGGGGGGACGCCGCGGCACGCAATTAATTGGAAGTTGATCTGTCAGCACTATCCTTATCTTCAGGGCAGATGTTTTCATTTTATTTGGCTTATAATTCCTTACAAAACGTACTATTTTATCTTGATGTATTCCGTTTTTTTTTACGATTTAAATCAAATTCCTCGTCATTATAATTTGCTTCCGATAGTGAAGAAAATGACACAGAGGTTATTGAAAACGAAAAAATTTCGATTGACAAATTAGTCTGTATTCTCGACACAGCAATTATAGGACTTGAACAGCGGAACTTTGTAACTGAACAAGAAATTATGTCTGCTTATAGAAGTAAAGAGAAAGTATTATCACATAAAACAAAGCAACTTAAACAACTTACATTGAAAGAAATGTTTAATAAAGTAAACAAATAAATATTAAGCTTTTTTTGTTTTTGTGAATTTTGATACCCTTTAGATCACAATTGTTCTTTATTTCATAAATTACGGTTTCATATTTTTAATTTTATAATTTCTGCATGCCATCTTACCAGACATAAACTGATGATCTATAATCCGGAATCACCGAAGTCCCGACGAGTCCGGATTAACGACTTTTGACTGTACCTCTTTGAATGAAGATTCCAAACTGGATATCATAAAAGAAAATGCACTGGTTGCCGGACTGGAAGAATCAAATGCAGCCCCAACGACAGAGCCTCCTTTGTAATCAAAATATGGCTGAACATAAATTTCATCTACCAAAAGAATCACTTTTCTTTCTCGATCCTCAAGGAAAGTTACACAATTTTTTATATATTTTAAAAAATTTTCATCAATAGTTTCATTACATGGTGACAATACTAAATTGCTACAAATTTTTTTTAAAGTCGAAGGATGAGGCATAATAATACTGCTACTATCCCTTAAAAATTTATATGCATGTGGTGATATAGTATTTAACAAGCATGCTAACACTAGTACATCAGGATTGTATCTAAAATTATTTTTAGGGCAAAGGAAAAGATTCATCTGGTCTTGCAAAAATTTAATAATGCTCTCATTTTTGTCGTTAGAAATAGTTTGCAGTAATTCATTAATTATATCAATTGTTATGGTTAATTTTGAATTTAACTTTTTGGTTTGAAGATTAGCCAATTTATCTAAAACAGTCCTAATTTCATTAAAATTTGTAACTTTATGTGGGAATGTGTAGGGAGATAATTGCATAATAGATTTTTCTTTAATAAATACAGACATTTCTTGATTGTCATTCACAACTACAGAATAATCAATTGATGGCCCAGGACTAAAAACAATATGAATAAAGCAAACAGTTGAGGTATCTGGAACTGTGTATACATGCCAAAATGCTGATATTCCATAGCAATCAATACATGACAAAATATCATTAGAACAATTAATTTTCAAATCATTATTATACATTTCATATTCTTTAAGGCTTTCACGCAATGCTTTCTGTAAATTATGGCACTCGCAGCCAGTTTTTTTTGCATCAGGATCTTCTCGTACAATGGTGCTACTTTTTGAACTGTATACAGATGGATAGTCCTTAAATATTGATGGCACTGTATTTTCTTTTAATCTACGCACCTGAAGTGGAGCAGAAATTAAAATTCCATTCTTAGAATCAAATGCTGAAGCTTCAACTTTAAAATCACTTTTCTTGAAATGCAATTCACAAACCTTTAGAGAAAATTAAAAAAAAAAAAAAAACATTATGTTAATAGTAATACTTTAAAAATCAGACGGTTCATTCTGAGCATTTGTAGTAAAGAATATTCATTTCACAGATAGAACCAGAGAATATTTGCAGTGATTAAAGCTCTATTTCAATCCTTTATTTCTGTATATCCTGGTTTATGTAACAAAATATTATCAGTTAAAAATTTCTGAATGAACCCTTATATGTAATTAGAATCTACACTATTAATTAATAACTCTACTTTACTTACCTTTGAACTCTTTTTGGGTGAAAAGTCTTTCCGTTGGATTGCAGAAAGCCACTCTCTCTTCAAATCTTCATTTTTAGGAAAGGAGAATACAGACAATTTTGGTCCTGTTGGGTAGTTTCCCTTACATAATGGTACACAGCATCTACCCGGCATTTTAATAACTGAAATGTTTTTATTTAAATTAATATATAAAAGGGAGTAAATAGTTATGTATAAAATATAAATTAATTATTTCTAAATATAAAAGGGAGTAAATAGTTATAGTGTATAGCTAATGGCATGTAAAATTTTAAGAATAAGCTGTGTTAGCTTATATTATAACATCAAATTTATACAGGTCCATAAAAAAATGTTGGTTTATTCTGAAACAGATCAGGTAATATAATTATGCAAAGCCCGTTTATTCTACGATGGGCTGACACAACATTATTCAAAAAGAAATTATACATAGCACAGCAGCCTTGTCTCTACCAGAAATAACACATGTATACTAGAACATACGCCTAAAAACGTTGATATAATTAGAAAAATATAACTTTACAGAAGTAAAGTAATGTATTCTTACCTCTCTAAAATACATCCAACCTTAAAACCATAAAAAAATCAAAGTATTCTGCTTCAGCGTTCGCACAACGTAAGAAGCTTCAGCAATCAGCAAAGAGCCACTGCATGTGTTCCGAAGTTTATTATGACCAGAAGTCGTGACGTCACACGAATTTTCGAACCGCGCGCTTAGGCTTGAAGTAGAGTCGGTGTTGGTACTTTTCGGTATTCGTTACTTTTGTACCGAAACGGATACTTTTCGGTATTCGTTACTTCTGTACCGAAACGGGTACTTTTCGGTATTCGTTACTTCTGTGCCGAAACGGGTGTTTTCGGTATTCGTTACTTTGTAACGAAAATATGCGTCTCTTCTCGGTATTTCGGTATTCGTTACTGGAGGATCGATGAGGGTTCAGCTCACTTCGGTTTTAGTACGAGGACAGTAGTATCTGGTTGTGTTTGCGAAATGGTGATATGCGCTCCTTGTGTCCATGAATGGTCTGCTCCTCAGACACTTCCGTAGTTGACATGTTTTCTGATATTCAAAATCTTACTCCGTACAGATAAAATCAAACACGTGGCCACGTGGCAGAGTTCCTTCAGTGCGCAAAATCGTTAGCTGCGTATTTCGGTACTCCAAATCGTTACTAGGGCACTTCGGTACTCCAAATCGTTACTAGGGTACTTTGGTACTCCAAATCGTTACTAGGTTACTACGGTACAGCAAACCGTTACTCCGGTACTCCAAATCGTTACTTGGGTACTCGGTACTTGAAATCGGTTTTCGGTACTTTTCAAAGTAACGGTTACTTGAGTAACGGGTATTTTGTACCGGGTACAAGAATGTACCGAAGTTGCCCATCACTAGCCTGAAGCTTTTCGCGATTACAGTACTTCCTTTTTACTTCGTACAAGGAAGTAAAAAGGGAAAAAATATTAATTTTAACCTGAGTCGTAGCTAGGGTTTTCAGTGCCCAGGGACAACTAAAGATTTCGCGCCCTCTACTGCTTGCGAAGGATGGAAAACATTTAATTCTAAAATGTCGTAACATCAGTTTGGCGCCCCTTGGATTCTGCGCCCGGGGACAGATGACCCCCTCTAGCTACGCCCCTGATTTTAACGTAGCATATATATCGGTGTGGGTTTTTGTCAGTATGGGCTTTTATCAGCGTGCGCTTGCATCAATGTGGTCTTTTATCAATGTGCGGTTTCATCGGTGTGGGTATTAGTCGCGTGGGCAATTATCTCAGTGGGGTCTTTTTTTGTGGGCTTTTGTCTGGTCACCACATACATTCATTCATACTCTTCATTATTTAATTTCTTTAAATAAAATACAGGGCGATAATATTTGGTGGCAACAATTTGCAAAGTGATTCGCCGTTTATAGTGAATCAACGCAAAATGCCAAAACGAAATTAATAATCCTTCTGGGCAAATTGCCCCTTTGGACTAATAATGTATTCTAAGAGCGATGGGCTGATGCCTAGCAGTAAGGGTTTGGAATCAAGAATATATTTCGCAGAACCATTATATTACTTGCAAGTATTTCATTAACTGATATCGTTAAATTTTGAAATTTCATATAAACTAGAAAAGGGATATAAAAATTAGAAAATATTTTATTTTTAAATAAACATTCAATTTATGTGTAGATAGCTGCAAATATTTCACTCAGTTGTAATTTTATTGGGGGGGGGGAGTAGGAAATTCCACTGGTTACGTAATGGAAAATCGAGAAATTTTTGGGATCGAGGAGCAAAACGCTTTTTACTAGGAGAAGGGGGGAGTCTATACCAGAAACGAAGCAATACCACAGATAACTAGCATGTAACTAAATAAAATATCATAATTTTTTTAAATTACAAATTTACATTTATTAATCAATTCAAGAAATGCATACAAAAGCATTGAAGTCAAGATTACTGTTTAATTTGACAGTATTTTTAGACATTATGCTGTACATAAAACGGCTTTTCTTCGTTAAGAAGTTCGTTTTTAAAAAGGTACCATTTTTCATCGAAATCGTCGGCACTGATACGAAATGAAGGGCGATTTATACTATACCTCAATTTCCTGGCCTGTAAGGCTGCTATTACACGTCGGTTTGTTTCGGACGAAGAACTGTTTGGAACAATTTTTCTGCTTTGTCACAACAGCCAATCACCATAGATAGCTTTGGGATTAACACAGGGAAAACTGGTTCCCCAATTACAAACAAGCTGTTAGCATTCGGAACTGATAGCTGATTTTTTGAAAACAAACAACTTACAATTTTTTTGAGAAGGAAGGAAAAAGTCGCACGTCTTTCTTTCAATAGTAAACCAGGCAGAAAATCTGTCTGAAACAGTTGTTCGTGTGAAACAAATGCCGTGTGATATGGGCCTAAGACGCGAAGTGATTTATCAGGTTAAAACTTGGGGAAAATGCTTAGACAGAAAAGGATTAAGTACCTATTTTAATGATAACACTTTATACAACGAAAACGGAACTGTTGCATTAAAAAATTAGCAAATACATCAGCGTTTCTTAGAATCCCAGAAATTCGTCATCACTGTTGCTAAAATCATAGTTATTTTCACTTAGGTTGTCACTGTAACTAGATTTGCAACTTTCCTGAAACACAATGTCATCCTTATTTCCAACTAGTGCACTGCTAATTCCACGCTTTTTAAAAGATTTATTGTAGGATAAAATTGGATAACAGGATAAATGTATTTTTCAGTATTACATTCATTCTGAAGAATTTTCTGCAGTCTAGTTTGCGTTATTTTATTCATAAAATTAACCAAAAAGCAGCGACCACAATGTAATTGAAAAACAGTCCTTAGATGTGAAAAGGTTGAAGGTCATTTGGGTTAACACTATTTTCTCAGATACTCAGCTACTTCGCACACATGGAACATAGCATTCGAAATAAAAATTTAATATTTATTACAAATTCAATGATGTAGCAAATATCTGTCTTTCTACTCCTACTTTAAAAAAAGATGTTATTTGCCTTACAGTTTATAGTTCAATAATACATTTTCATTGCACAAAATTGCATACATTCGAAGAATTCAATTTGTATTTTCCTCTGTATAAAAACTGAATGTAGAGAAGTTAGATGTTTAAACAACCCCTACATTTTCTCAAGACCACGAGCAAGATTATCCCCTCCTTTTCAGCACCACCCGTGAAAAAAGGGGTTCTAAATTTACGATTTGACCGCATATAGGGTGATTTCGTTTAAACGACCCCGAGGAAAATTATCCCCTCCTTTTCAGCTTCCCCCGTGAAAAAAGGGGTTGTAAATTTATGACTTAACTGGATGTAGGAAGGCATTATTCCTATTTTCCACCCCAATTTTGAGGGAAAGAACCCGAGGTCTCCCATTCCACCAATCACCACGACAGGACTTTCGGCTCGCCGCATATTTAGAGTGCCACCATGCCGCATCGACTACACATTTACAAACATCCACGTCTTCTCCGGGATTCGAACCTGGGCCCTTCGCTATAGTAAGTAGGCTTCCTTTATAAGGTATTTCTCCCGCCTTCCAAGCGTGCCTTCGTGGTGTAGTGGTTTTGCACACTGGGCCGGTATTCCAGAGGTCCGTGGTTCGATTCCCGGCGAAGGCGTTTGCTCATTTTTCATCTTGCCTGCTCAAAAAAAAAAAAAAAAAAAAAACCCTAATGTCTCTACATTCTAACCAATATACCTTTGGGTCGACTCGAATTCCGTGTATTTTCAATTATTCCGGAACAAACTGTGAGTGAAACAAAGAAAATTGAATAAATAATACTAAAAAAAGCTGAAAGCTTTCAGATTTTATAATTTACGCCCAAAGGGCGTTTTTTTTTTTTAACGTTTTGAGTGTTACCTTTATTTATTAAATACCATGTTCTTCGCATTTAAACCATAAAATTCAATTCAAAAGCAATATCACAAAATATTTAAAAGAGCATATCTCTAAAATTTCCGATACACAGTTTCGAGCACTGCATATATATATATTTTTCCGTGCAGTGTTGCCATTGCTCGCTTTGAAATCATGGAGTTTCTTAAACAAAATCTCATAAATGCTTTACAAAATATGAAACAGATAATAAAACAAATCCAAATTTGGGCTGCCAGATGCCCATATTCGGCTGGAGACGCACGTTATTCAAAATTTGATTGCTCTAGGTACCGTTGTTTTATCACACTGCGAGAAACATACATACTTATGCAGATTCTTCATTATTTAATTTCTTTGAATATAATACAGGGCTCTATTATTTCGTGGCAACAATTTAAAAAATGATTTGCCGTTTATAGTGAATCAACGCAAAATTCCAAAACGAAATTAATAGCCCTTATTGGGCAAATTGCCCCTTTGGGCTAAAAAAAAAAGCTTCTTAAGGTGCATAAAGAACAATTATTTCAGCCAAAAAAGAATACATATCTTTTGTTTTAATACCAATATATCATATTTCCTCGCATATTTTTCTCTGATAATTTTTTGTGCTAGGTTCTCAAAGTTTAAAAATATTCGCATCATTTTCTCATCCTCTACTGTACGTAGTTTAAGCTGAGGACTAGTCTTTTGGTAAAATGATTATTTTTATTTTTCGTTACTTATTCAGTTTGTGTTTGCATTTTTGTATTAACATTTTATCCATTTTATGTTCCCTTGCAATTATTATTAGAAAGTATTTTGTGCAGGTTCTTCGTTAAGCTATCTGGACGCGACAGGTGTTCTCACACTTAACAGACTTGCGATTACAGTTTTATTCTATTATTTACGTTGTCGCTCATTGCAGATTTTGTAGTACCGCTGATAGTGTTCTGACCTTTCGAAATCCAAGCCTTCTGTCCGCTCTCTTTTGTCATCATTCCTCCGATGTCTTTCTTGGGAACTGCGGGCAAGACTTATCCATGTGAGCTGCCTTTGGAGTTTTATTGTTAACACGTACTTTGTATTACGTATTATTGGAACGCAAGTTTCTTTTGAAGAAATAACATTGTAATAGTTACCTCTAGTTTATCCATGAATCCTTTTCATTTGTCAAGTTCTTATTGTAACAGCATCCTTCGGAATTCAATAATTAGCATAATTAATCTCGATTTTCAGCCGATAAAATTACTTAAAAAAAGGGGGGGCAAATATGTTAGTAACTCCGTTTGGCAAATTGAAGTAAAAAATCCGTTTTCGTATATATGCCACAATACTCTTCTTTATTATAAAAATCTCATTTTTAAAAATCTGCAAAATAAAGTAATCTATTTTATTAAAAACTGTGATAGTATTATTTATTGTTTAATACTTATTGTTACTTTAGTTACTATTCCTAGCGTTAGCAGTGACATCAGCCTCTTGGTTAATACGATTCAAAAAGGCGAAGAGAAAAAATGGATATGGTGTATGTGCAGCTGCACTCAGCGATATTCCAAAAATTATGTAATTTCTTATTTCGTTTTTAAAAAAAAAGGGATAAAGAACTTCAATGCTACATTTTATTTTAAATGCTTTGGTTTTTCTGTTGCCATTCTGAACTACTAAAAACATTATTGTAATATGGACACCAGTTGAGATTGAGAAAAATGTTATATACAGCCAAAAGTCGTTAATTCGGACACCCATAATCCGGAATGATCTATAATCTGGACCTCAAAGCTACAAACTTTCTGTGCATGCGTCGCGTTGACGCCCGCACATAGGCGTTTACATGTGCGCGTAAGATCTTTACGGCTGCGAATAAGTGTGTGCGCATGCGCATAAAACATTTACACATGCGCGTTTAATGTATAACGGACGGTATAATCTAAGCTAAAAGTATCTAATTCAGTTAATGTTGCAGATTGCGTTGTTCTTAATCTTCGAATTCGATCCGGCCTATTATTTTTTGCAGACTGTTAGAGAAATTTTATAAAAGCTTGAACTTTCGATTATGTCAAATAGAATTTCCGATATATATTTACAATATGTAAAGGATCTACAAAGCGAAAGTACGTGTTAACAGGCATAATATGTACTACAGTCAAAAGTCGTTAATTCGGACACCCATAATCCGGAATGATCTATAATCCGGACCTTAAAGCAAAGACCTTTGTGCGCATGCGTCGCGTTGACGCATGAGAGACGCATGTTAGAGCAATTCTATAAAAGTAAGCTTAAACTTTCGATTATATCAAATAGAATTTCCAATATATATTTGCTAATATGTAAAGGATCTAAAGTGAAAGTAAGTTTTGAAATCTGAAATCTATTTATCAATTTCACAATGCTCGGCGGGGAAGAACACCACGGCGCGCAATGGATTGGAAGTTGATCTGTCAGCACTATCCTTATCTTCAGGGCAGATGTTTTTATTTTATTTGGCTTATAATTCCTTACTAAATGTAGTATTTCATCTCGATGTACTCCGTCTTTGATATGATTTAAAACAAGTTCCTCATCATTATAATTCGCTTCCGATAGTGAAGAAAGTGACACAGAGATTATTGAAAACGAAAAAATTTTGATTGACAAATAAGTCGGTATTCTCGACACAGCAATTATAGGACTTGAACAGCGGAACTTTGTAATTAAACAAGAAATTATGTCTGTTTAATAGAATTAAAGAGAAAGTATTATCACATGAAACAAAGCAACTTAAAGAACTTACATTGAAAGAAATGTTTAATAAAGTAAACAAATAAACATTAAGCTTTTTCTTTTTGTAAATTTTGATACCCTTTAGATCATAATTGTTCTTTATTTCATAAATTACGGTTTCATATTTTTAAGTTTATAATTTCTGCATGCCATCTTACCAGATTTAAACTGATGATCTGTAATCCGGAAAAATTGATAATCCGGAATCGCTGAAGTCCCGACGAGTCCGGATTAACGACTTTTGACTGTACAAAAAAATATGCATATATATGTAAGAAAATGAAATAAATTTACATTTTGATTTTAAACTGCTATGGACACACTCGGCAGATCAGTGTTCATGGTTTTATGTTTACATGCTTTAAAAAATGAGAAAAATTAAAAACATTCTGAAGGCAAACATTGAGCAACCAAAAACGTTTAGTTCTATCTGTGAGCATACATCAACATTAACACATCCCCCCCCCCAAAAAAAATCAAAACTTGCTGCATGGCATAAGATTACACTTCTACTCTACTTCATATGACTAACCCCTATAATTTACATCAAATAAAAAAAATGTTGCCTGAGGTAGTCCACTTCCTTCCTAGATATGACACCGCATAAAGCACACTCTAAATTAAAAAAAACTATTAAGATCTTGAAATATTCTTTATTAGCATCAAAAACAAGAAAAAATATCAGCACTTCTCATATGGTGTAACATAACATACACTTGAAAAATGTTTTTCAAGAGCAAATGTAATAAACTTTTAAAAATCTAAACATTTAAAATAAGAAATCAACAGGAAGCAATTATCTATAATGATTTTTACTGATATGCAAATGCCCAGCACATTAAAAAATTATTTCAAAACATACATATCAACTATGTATAACTTCTATTAGTATTTTCTTTCACATTTCTGTTCTTCATCTGAATTCAAAGTTAAGGTTTTTCTTTTTGCATACGAATAAGAATTAATCGCAATTAATAATAATTATAAATATAAGACATCGGAAAGGAATATTGTGCAAGAATAATGAAGTCACATTTTAAAATGAAATAAAAAGATATTTTTACAAAGGCTTCACTGAAAATAGTATCATATTTACTTGCATATTTCCCCCTTCTTTTTGTGCAAAAGCAGTGTGAAAAATTGAATTTCCCAAGGATGCAGTGACAGTAAGAATAAATTAAATGAAAAGTATTCATGAATAAATTACAAGTAACACTCACATTATTTATTTAAAAGAAACCTGCATTGCAATTAGAATACACAGTAATATTAACATTAGTAATACCAACACCTGAATAAGATATTTTCACTTCTACTTCCTGTACCTTGAATCTCATTCATTGCTACTTTTTATTCATGAGATCATTTAATGCTACTGAACATTTTGTCTGTGTTATTTGCTACAGCTTGCAAGTCTTTGCCACAATCACCACACATTCTGTCTTCCTGTGGGTGATGATCTTCATTACCATCATAATAATGGTGCCAGATGGGATAAGCACATCTATCCATCTATGTATAAGACAGACTGGATCAGCATGTCCAATTCACCTATGAAACGACTGTGGTGTCAGATGATTGGATCACTTGTCCAATGATCTTCTCAAAAAGATTGCTGGCAATTATTTCTCTTATACCTTTTAATTATGATTCGTTGCTAACAGTGTACAATTACACAATTTTATGATAAATCACCACCCAAGAATGTATAGTTTTAACATTTTCTAATACAATGTCTAAAATAACAGACAATAAAGAGTATTACAATCTTTAAAACCAGAATAAAATGAACTACAAATTTCTGGTTAATTTATCAAACAGAAATATCTTTGCTTTGCTGAAAAACAAAGAAGAAAGATCATTGATTATGACATCACAAAAAAAAAATTTATTTCAAGTTGCATCTTACATATGCTATGGAGGCCAAGAAAATGCATATCAACTAACAACTATATTGTATTGCTTGTAGGTTCTCATACTTCATTCCATAAAAGAGAGAGAGAGAGAGAGAAAGAGAGGTTTTTGAATGTAACATGTCATAGAAAATGTGGAACTACTCTGATATGCGCCCTCAAGTCGCCAAATATTTTTGGTGAGAAACTTCACGCTGCCATATTACTATCTAAATTTTTGGTCTACATTTTGAACATTTAGCTTAAAATGTCTCCAAAAATGCTGTTTTCGCACATACAGAAACTACGTTTTGAACACACAATTTAGCTAAAAATTCAAAACAAAAACAAAAAATTTAGATAGCAAAAAAGTAAAGTTTCTAACCAAAAATATTTGACAAGAATCCATGTACACAGCGACATGTTTTAACTTAAAAAAAAAAAAATCTACGACTTGCACAATGTAGGCAACGAACGAAGCTACAAACTACGCAGACCTCGCTTTAATAAATTAACATAACAACAATAAATTTCAAAGAATACCATGTACACAGCATCCTGTTTAAACTTAAAAAAAATTCTACGAATTGCACAATTTAGGCGAGGAAGGAATCTACGATCTACGCACTCCTCGCTTTAATAAAATAACATAACAACAATAAATTTCAAATAATACTATGTACACAGCGTTCTGTTTCAACTTTAAAAAACATCTACGAATTGTACAGTCTAGACAATAAACAACAAAATAAACTAAAATAAATTTCAAACAATTTAAAAAAACAACAATAATGACAGAAATTCATACTAAAGAACCAATGAACATAACATTCTACAAAATAAGAACAAGGATAAAATAAAATGCACTTACGATGAATTAATGCGTTTTTGAATAGCAGAAATATAAATTTCATACCGCCTTTAACATGCCGCCACGTAATCACTATCGTATTTACATGACAGCCAGACACACTATCCAGAAAATTTATACTATGGTTCACAAATAAATAAAATCACAAATCCCTACTTCTATCATGCACTGCCATTAAAAATAATCTCCCAGACCCTCTTTCCACAGTTCCAAATACCCACTACCCCTCAATAGGATAGCCACAATCATATTTCCTTTTGCCGAACTTCAATTCAACATTTACCATTTTATCTTTCCCTCCCATCTTCTCAGACACAGAGGCGAACCAACGAGCTCCAGCGAAAGATTTTTCAACGTCAACAGGGTTCCCATAGAACACGCAATCGCAAGAAAAACCAGTGCAGAACACATATCGCCACATTTGGTGAAATTAGGGCGTATATTAGAGTTGTACTGAAAATGTTGTATGAATACTTCTTTTAAATTCAAAGTTTTTTAAATTTTTTATGAAAAACATATTTTTTAAAAATGTATATTTATCAAATGCTAAATTTCACTAATACTATGAAAAAAATCAATCTCAGACATACCTTATATCATCATTAAGAATTTAAAAAGCTACTAATTTTCTCAAAAGAATTTTCCTTCATCCCCGAAATCATATTAGCTCTCTCTCTATATATATAAACTAATAATTCATAATAATTTATAAGAAGAAAATTTTCCATGTACTACAGAGGCTGTTCACACATTTTTTAGACAATGTATATTGTATTCACAAAACTAAATTACATAAAATTCTTGTGTTTTAAATGTTCTATTTAACATCCCTTATTCTGAACTATCTTTCGACACCGCAATTTCCAGGATAATAATGCCTTTTAAAGTGGCAGAAGAGGTATTCTATCCCATTCCTCCCGAACAGCTTTCCAGAGTCCTGTTAGGGTTTTGGGACAACGTTTGGATAATGCAGTTTTTAAAAGTCCGAAAGCACAAAAATCCATAGGTGACACATCGGGAGATTTAGTAGGGATATCAGTGAAGGGTATGGCCTTGATACCAGTTTTTTGTTCCATTTCTTTTAGGAAATTTACAGTGGATTTTGATGTGTGACTGCTAGCTTTGTCCTGATGGAGTCTCACAGATTGATGGCACTGTGGGTAAAGCGACGGTATTTCATTCAGAAAAATTGGCGACAAAATATGTTCCTGATAGTATTTGGAGTTAATCTTGACATTTTTTTTGCACTCTCTTTATTTCTAACTTGCCATGATAAGAAAACCCAGCAACAATCATGAATCCTTTAGAAAAACTTTCTTTCGATTCTTTGAACCATGTACTTAAATTTTTTTCTCCCTTTTTATGATAATAAATGGCTCTTTTTTTGTTACAATCATTTAAATACACCCATGTTTCATCTATTGTGACAATTGTTTTCCATTTTTCTTTGGATAAGTGTTTCTCATATAGAATTCTGCAGCGTGTACTGCGTTGAGCAATATGCTTTGGAAGAAGACGATGCACATAGCGTTTTTTCGTTTTCTTAAGATTTAAATCAACATTTATCATTTTGTTTACAGTGGACATCGAGCATTTTAATGATTTTGCAACTGTCCTTTGACTAGGGGGATTTTCTTTTAACATTAAACAACGTACCTTTGCAATAGTCGAAGATTACTGTTTGGAAATTTTGTCCCACTTGAGGCTCCAATTTGACATTTTTTTTCCTTTCTTGTTGACGATATTACCTATCGACACTTTAGATATCACAAAACCATGACTCACATCGCTTTTGGATAACGGAGTATGCATATTTCTCTTCGGAAAGAGCGTAAATATAGCCTTCGAACCACTGCTTTGTTAAATTTGCCATTTTGAATAAAAACAAAACTTTCAAGCACCAGACGATAATTTAGACTTTTAAAAACATAGTACAATTGCAATTACTTCTTTTGCAGCAAACGATTTTTTATTATCGCTTATCAAAATCATCTAAAAAATGTACGAACGGCCTCTGTATCTCCAAGGAATACAAATTCAATTTATGGAAAGTTTTCTTCTTATAAATTATTATGAATTATTAGTTTATTACTTTATAGGCTTTTTAATTTACTATTAATTACTTTATTTTGAATTTATATATAATTAGATGCTATTTACTAAGAATACAAACATATATATAACTAATTGAAGTAAAAAGAAGAAAAAAAAGGGGGGAACCTATGTGGTCAAAAACTTTGCGCGTTGTGCTGTAAAATTTAGAAAAAAGTTAAAAGAAAACACCTATTTCATATGCTAAAAAGTTCTTAAATACTGCGCTTCTGTGAAAAAATTAACATAAGCAAAATAAGGTGCAATGAAATATATTACATATATAAAAAACAATACAAACCCTTGAACATTCACAAATAAAAATCAATACTAATAGTAAGCAATGTGCTAATCAAAATACGGTATATTTTAAAACATTAGAATAAAGTACAAATAAATTTTTTAAATATATTTGTGCACCTAGTAAATAGCATCTAATTATATAATGGTGGCTATAATCAACATTTCACACTCATAATTAAGACACATTTTAATTTGTAATCGCCATATTAAATACTGTTAAATTACAGGTTTTGCATCAAACATATTCTTTTTGCTTTCAATAAAATGCAATAAATGGGTAAAATTTTTTCAAAAATTTCATTACTTGCATACTTAACCCCTTGTATTTTCATAAACCAATGAAAATCTGATACAGGCCTAGCAAACACAAGCAAGCACTTAAGGTGCTCATTGGCATAGCTATAGCTTTTGCTGCTTATGGCAGCTTCCGAGTTTGGCATCCCTCTTTACATAAAAACAAATAACTAAAAATATGCTAGATAGATATATAGAAAAATGAATTAAAAACTCTACATTTAATTTAAAAAACTTTAATTTCAACAATTTAAATTGATATTATGTTGTTTGTATTTTTGTTTCCAAAATCATCAATGACATTGTAGACGTCTCCCAGATTGCTCCTGTTGCTGCCATACAGATAGAAAAGAAAGACCTTTTTTTAAAAATTTTTATCTATTAAGTACTATTTAAAATGATTTTTATTTAGAAAATTCTTCTGAGAACTAGAAAAATTTACAGTTGAGAGGAAAGTCTGCAGTTGTATTACAATATGCAATATCGAACAAAGGTACAATATCTTCATTCAAAATAAACTGCAAAAATTCAAAATGACCACCATTCTATGTATGCATTTCATTTTCCAGAGCAATAACAGAAATAGAACTTAGAAATACTTCTCTCTTAATAAAAAATATTACTATGACTAATTATGAATGTCACTATGACTATATTATAGTTGATCCTGATAATTTTCATTCAAAAGTTTCGACAGAACAAAAAATATAACAAGAGTATGCAGCCATTGAAATCTTGTAATTTCTTTAAATATTTTGTCTATAGTAAACTCTTCTTCTCAGTTTAATTCCGTATAGCAATTCAGAATCTCATTATTTTTCACCTGCATCAATGATCCGCAAGACTAATCCCTACAAAGTAATGTTTCATGTGAAAAATGCTGCCTCCAAAAATATGCCAGTAGGGGCAAATTGCCTCCTCCCCCCCCCCAGTGAGGGTGCTTATTTTCAGGGGCATGCTGGACAGCATGTTTTGAAGAGTGATGTTATCTCAGAACAATAACAAAAAATAAAATAGCATACACTTGCAAAAAATGTGGCCAATTGAGTAATAATGCGAGTCAATTTAACTTTCAAAATATGGATGAAATTCTTGTTTTATTATAGGTAGGGCTAGATCAGGCCACAGTGAAATGTTGAACTTATATTCAAAACCTTTAAAATTCAATGGAAAAAATAGATACCGTATTTCCGTACATATATCCACCCTTTATATACTAATTTTATTGTCAAGAAGAAAATTATGTGAATCATTTAATTTCCACAGAATGTGATTATGGTAAGTTTTGGCTTGCATGATTACGGTAAAGCCTTAAGGGCTATCTGCCTTCGTGGAGGTCTTTCCATGGGAAACTGGTTTCATGTGAAAAATGCTGCTTACACATGGGGAAAATGACAAAAACGCCAATGCAACCGGCCCATCCGTGTGATTATTGTTAAGAACATAAGAAAAAAAATATTCATTGATAAACTAAAAGTATTTATCACATTATTTATTTAAAAGAAACTTAAATTCTAATAAGAATAATAGTAATATTAACACAATTACAATGGCTAATTAGATATCTTCATTTCTAGTTTCTTTATGTTAAATCTGTTGCTCTTATCGCAGTTTCGGCTATCATTCAGCCCCGTATCACCCATAAATAATCACAGAAGGCGAATGCGCGGCCGACTCATCGAAATCTAAGACTGAACATCTGTTGATGTTTGCTTCACTGCGATTAGTTGATTATTGTATTATGGTAGTATACAGTTCAATAGTTAGAAGGAAAAAGTTTAGTGTGATCTTCACATGTAGTTTTGTGAAGGTTTGTCTTTGTTAGTACAAAGAAAAGAATCACTATTGGGCCAAATCCTCTTTAAAATTTAAGGGAATTTCTTATCTCAATGCACTGAAATTACATGAATAATTTTAAAATTTCCAGAACCTGAAGCCGGAAAGGTACAGTGAAAAATATATGAGAAAATACAGTATTTGGCAATGAATATTTTCATGAAGCTTCAACTAAAAGGAGGGAAAGACAGAAATTCAAAGAAGATTAATTTGATATCGAATCAAGCATGTTCTTCAGTAAAAATCAGCCTTGTTTCAAGTATAATACACCCATTTACTTATTTTTAAGCAAGAAGCAAAGCCTATTTGTATACAGCAGAAATTTTACATGCTGCAGTGAGGAAAATATCAAAATGTGGTATTTAATAGAATGCTAGGCATAAGAAACATACAAGCTTAAAAAAAAGGTGGGAGAAAACAAACTACAGCAGGCAATGCTTAATGTGATCACATTTAATATTACCATTCACATACTGTTATCAATTCACAAACATCCTGCTCATTTGTGTATGAAAACATAGAAATTACTTTGTGTATTGCTTAATGTTATCAAAATATTATAAAATGAACTTTTGAATGTGAAATAATGCTGTTAAATATAAGATAAAATCACTGAATAAGGTAATAAAAATTCTCAAATGACACAGACATGCTACTGAATGAGGAATTAAGTTGCCAAGAATCTTGATTTTGATTTCAGCCAACATATATCACAAAAGATATTAAAGAACTGTTTTAAACATGCCAATCTTTTAATAAATGATGAAACAAAGGAAATTGAATCACTAAAAATGTCTGCACCTAACATGAATTTTGAGGAATTTGATGTTAGTTAACTTAATGAAAAAACTCAAGTTGAAACATCAATGATAGAAGATTCTGACGCTTTCCGACATAAATTTCCAGAAACAATATGAACAGTTCATAAATTAACTTTTGCATAATGATTCCAAATAATCAACTAATAATGACTTTTCCCTAATTAAAATATTGTGAAAGTAGATATTTATATGTTTCTAGTTATATTTATATTGGATTAGTTAAATACCATTGCTATTTTGAAGGATACTTTTCTCAACAATTAAATGCTATCAAAACAGTCACTGAAAAACATAGTTGCAGATAGTGGCACTTAGTAAACATAGTGACACTTACTGTACTCGGCTTTTTAGTGTTCTCAAATTTACTTTGCCCAGAGTATAATGTTAACTTTTGCTTATTTTCACATATTTAATACAATATTTTTCCATGTCAATTCTGAAACTTAACAAACAATATCAGAAGTAGAATTATTTTAACAGAGTAGCATTTCCTGGTACTGGAATGACATTTTATTAGAATACATCATTATTATTATGATATTAACAGCTAGCAAAATTAATTGTGTTTTGGAAAGATCTACCAATTTTGATGACTAGATGACAGTGCTATTTATGGCCTGAAAATACGCTATATATATATATATATATATATATAAATAGCATAGTTTCTGGATTGAAAAGCTCTGATATTTAAAAGATGTCAATGTAATTGATGACTTAATTTAAATTTTAATGTCTGCTGCGATGATAATGCGCGATATGCAATTCATGGCTTGGAAGAAAGAACCACACACCAATACAATTTATGGCTTAGGGGTACTGACAAGAATTCAATTTATAACTGCAAAAAATTTTGGAAAGTTTCCTGATATCTACTAGAAGGTGTCAATTTAATAAATCTTGTTACATATGGAAAACATCAATGCACTAGAAAAAAGTAGCTGCCAGATAGCAATGCAATTTAAAGCTTGAAGCAAAATAATTTCAAAATCCTAAAGTTTAATGTAGTTTATCAGCTGAAAAGTAAATGCAATTGGTGGCTAGACCTTAATCTCCAGTGTATTAAAAATCGAACTCAATTTTAAATAATTCAGGATATTAATGTGAAACATGTACGTACACACATATTTTCAAACAATTTTATTAGAGAAGCTACAACTATAATTAAAAAAATATTAAAAATTAATTTATGTTTCACAAGAACAAGCTTAATTTTTGTAGACGGCTGAACTAACAGCTTTCTTTGCTAACAAATAAAAGTTTGTGATCCGAAATACATTTTGAAATTTTGGCTTTTCACTTAAGTATCAGATTAGAACTTGAAATATGTACATTAATAGGTGTTGGAGATGAGCAATTGCCAGAAGGGAGAGAATGGTTCATTGAATGTAAAGAATTTTGGTAAGAAGTCCAGTTATGCAATAAATTATCCCTAAAATCTTTAAGAATTGGATTTTCACAGGGATTTCTAAGCCAAAACCTTCACTTGTATTGTGTAATGAAAATAAAAAATACTTCAATCTGCACAACATATAGGCTATAAATACGAAGGATGTTCTATACTGTGTTGTAGTTACTCAGGTAATTAAATGAACTTGAAAGCAAATTAAGAGAGATTTAACCAATTTTGTCTATATTGGGTACTTCTGTTTTCTATCTTCCCTCCACTTAAAAACTTCAGCCCTTGTCTGTCTTTTCTCAATAGTCTAATAATTTTAAATGTTATGTTATCTTTAAATAATAAATTATTAAAAAAATAATGAGTAACACATAAATCTAGAAATATTGGATTTAACAGGATTAAAAATTTGGAATTTTGGCTGGACTAAAATCACTCTAGAAGACAACCTTTGATTAAATAAATGCTAAAGACTGATCAAAACAATGCACATTGACAAACAATTTTGCAATAATGTGTTTTAATATAACAAGTATTTGTGCAAAAAGAATAAGAGAAAATAGCTGACACTATGTAAAATCTCAACAAAAGTCTGGAATAGCAAGCTTAAAAAAGAAAAAAAAAAAAAAAAAAAAAAAAAAAAGGATCAATCTTCCAAAGTAACATTACGAAACAAATATGACATGGATTCTTTATTGTGGATGCGTCGAATGGCTTCGGACAGCAGGACGCTGATGTCAACAGTCTTTATCTTATGGCACTGCATTTTTTGGACCTCATGGGGAACAGTATTAGTGACTACAACCTGAAATAAAAAAGAAAAGAATAATTAAAAATAAGAACTACTACATTTAATCAATGGTGTAGCTAGAGCTTACCACCTTTCTTGATTTACAAATAAATAACTAAAAATATGTCAAAATGACATACAGGGGATGTTGCAATGTAGACAGTATAGAAAGATTTTGTAAATGAAAAATAAACATTTGTAGTTCTTAAATGATTTTTAATTAGAAAAACTTTCTCACAACTGGCAACAATTACAGGAAATGTGAGGAAAATTTATAGTAGTATTACCAAATGTTTCTCAACAGCAGGTACTTTAGATACAAACAGGAGTGATTGCGACCCCATTCACAACACTTTCTTCTAGGCAATTTCGTTACTCTTTTATGCAAATTTACTCTTTGGCATATTAATTACTGTGATTTCATTTTTCCTCCACTCATGTACGGAGCTTCCATCAACACTAAACATCTTTACTTTAGTTCAATTTCCATTTTCTTTCGCAAACTGAACGACTTTTGCATTTGAAACCAACAATATGTTTCTTTCATTTGGCAAAAGCCATATTTACCATTAAAAGGAACACTAGATCACCCACATTTCAACTACAGTAAATGTGATTTACTAAAGCCTTCAGTGTTCACTTCAAAAGACTACAGAAAGAGAAAACATCTGCCTCCTAATTCTGCGCGAGTCAGAAGTGCATTCTTACCTCAAATTCTCTCTCCCCTTTCTAATAACCCTAGAATAATATTCTTGTGCACACCTGCATTGAACACAACCACCCTTTTTTCAGAATTATTTACTCTCTCTAGCCTTTCCCCTTACACATTGTTCCATTCAATGCCTGTCAAATCCTGGGAAAAATCTTTGAATGAATGACTTCAAAAGATAACACAGGGTTCGTAGCCACATTTTAGTTAAAACATAAGCACCTGTCTAATTACATATAAACTGCATAACCTTAAAAGAAAAATTAGACTTGCAATTTAAAATATCAGAAATTAAATATTTATTACGAGAAAATGAGAATTACTCAACCATGGAAAACAATTACATTATTTTTTTAAAATTTTGAATAACAGTTCAATTTACAGAACTAGTTTACAACGAGAGGAGGGAAAAACTATCCAGAAGTAAATTATATTACAAGATTTAATGATGGAATTTAAGTTCAAAATAGAGAAAATAAATAATAATAAGCCATATTTATTATATTAGCTTGCACCTAAAAATAAATGCAATTTATTTTTCCAATCCTATTAATATTTAAATAATTTAAGTCAAAATTCTGAACATTTTCTAAATTTTCATTGTATAACAGTTTTCCCTTAACAGATATTGCAAGCAAAGTAAAAATAAGTAAAAAAAGAAACTTTTCTGAAATCAGAAGGCGAGAAATTGCTTCATGCAGTAATTCTTTAAAAGTAAAAGCTTAACTAACCGGCATACTCGGAAATTGCCGAATATCTGAAAATTCTGGATAGTCGAGCATAACTGGTAAAAGAGGAAAGGGGGGTAGATTGGAGCCGTTTTTTAGATTTTTCAGCTAAATTTCAGATATGTTAATTGCATAAAAAATAGTCCAATGGAACTGAAAAATAATCTGCTTAGCAAGCACAGTAAAACTGTTTTATCTCTGCAAAATATGGCAAACATTATTGCGCAATACGTGAGCCTTAATTCTTCCGCACGTGTTGTTACGCAATCAGAATCAACAGCTGCCGGTATTCAGACCATCATGCGCCCATGTGGCATATTTATCATTGAGCAGGACACGCTGCCGCTCCGCGCAATATCCATACTACACTCATATTGATTAATAAAGAGGTTTACTAATATGAGGTGTTTTTCATTCTAATTTTGAACACGCATTACATTTTCGGAATAGAATCATTCTTTGCTTGGATTGGTAGACTGCAGAACTTTTAGCCCTATTCAATCCAGGTTGGAAAGTGACCAAAAAAAAAAAAAAAAAAAAGTCTTGCTTGCTTTGCTGAGAACTGTAACGGTTTCAATATTTCAGATTTTGTGGAGAAAAGGGAGAACACCCATCTTGCATACTGTTTAATGCATTGGGGGAAAAAAAAAAAAAAAAAAAAAAGAACTATTTTGACTATTTGATTACTTTTACTTTATTTATGCCATTCTGAATATCATTCCTTAAAAACTAATCTGTGTTAAAACACACCCATTTTTGGAGTTTATCTATACTTCAATAGTTACTGTAAATATATTATAAATATTCATACATATACATACCGATCATAATAAATGCGAATATGAGCTGACCACGTGGAACGAGAATGTAAATTATTAAAATCTTGATAGAAATTCAAACGTGTGTAGTATTGGGTGGGAGCAAAAGAATACAGAATTTACCAGAATTTCTATCACTTTTGCAATTCTTTTACCAATAGAACAACGTGCACCTGTCTCTACTTGCGCACAAAGGTTATGTTATGCAGAGAAAGGGGTGAAAAGTGATTTCCGGGAGTATGATTGACCATCTGACGATCCATATAAGGAAAAAAAGTTGTTTATTTAGTTTCAGCTTTCAGGTTTTGTTTTCAGGTGAAAAATGCGTGTTCGTTAAAAAACAAAGCACTAAAAAAAAAAAAAAAAAATAAAAAAAAAAAAAGGTGCTTCAGAGAAAAAGTAAGCACCTATAAGGGTTTTTATTTCTTATCTTCAAATATAAAGACTTATAAGCACTTGTAAGGACCTCTACGAACCCTGTAACAGTATCGTACACTTCGTAAAGAAAAGAGTGCATGTTATACAGCAAATATAACCAAGAAATTTTAAAAATGTAGTTTGGACTTATAGGTGGCGTATGTGTGAGTATATATCTATATATATTGCTATAAACAGTATGATGTATATTTCCTCTTTATATATATTCCATAGTATGTATTGCTATGAAGTTTATATATGTAAATAATTTTAGTGAAACTGTATGTAAATTGTAATATCTCTTGTATAAGATATCACGAAAGGACATCGGAAACATCACCGGATAAAACAGGGTTACAGGATTAAGGCTATTTAACACTGAGGTGCATTGAAGTAAATGGCTACCTCACCCCCCTTTCCTTTATTTTCTCAAATCCAGAAATTCCACCTTTGAGAAAGTAATAATCCTGGATTATGATTACCCTTGGATACAGATTTGGCAACTAATAGCCACAATATCCTCAAATTTGTCTTAAATTTTGGCATCTTGCAAAATCATATAAGTAACACAATTTACATTAAAAAACGTTGTTATATATGTCTTTGGTAACATTAAAATTAAAGCACATTATTCTATGAATAGAAATAAGAAAAATAACCTCGTCGATAGCAGAGTCTTCAAGTAACCTGGGGGCATCTGATGATAGTAATCCGTGGGTGGCTAGAACATAAATTTTATAAGCTCCTCTTTCTTTCAGCACTTCTGCAGCCATTACAAAAGATTCTACATCATCAATCATATCGTCCTGAAATTAACAATAACAACTGGAACAATATTTTTGGTTATGTTTTTCAATCAATTTCATATTTAAAGTTTTAAGTATTTAATCTATGACCTTGGATATCTAAATACTTCTCTTCTGTGGCAGGGTTGGGGATAAAAAAAAAAAAAAACCTTCAGATTTTATATTACGCCCAAAAGGGCATTTTTTTAATGTTTTTTGGGTTACCTTCATTTGTTAAATATCACATTCTTTGCACACGCATAAAATTCAATTCAACATCAATATCACAAAATATTTAAACACAGCATATCTTTAGAATTTCTGATACACAGTCTTGTGCGCTGAAGATAATTTTTTTTTTTTCCTCTACAATGTTGCCATTGCTCATTTTGAAATCATTTAGTTTGCCAATCAAAAATTCGTTAAAGTTTTACAAAATTTTAAATAAATAATAAAAACAATTTGAAATTCAAAATTCGGGCTTCTAAGTGCCCTTAGTTGGAGGACTACGTTATTCAAAATTGATAGTTCTAGTTACGATTGTTTCTCAACAATGCGAGAAAATCCATGCAAATTTTTTATTATTTAGTTTCTTTAAATATAATACATGGTGATAATATTTCGTGGCAACAGTTTGAAAAGTGAATTGATGCAAAATGCCGGTTTGAAATTAATAGCCTTTCTAAGCTTTTTTTTTTTTTTTTAAAAAAAAAATAAGAGATTCACACAATTTCACCTTATAAAAGTACAGTTTGTTGGAAAAATGTTAACATTCACAAAAAGTAAGCTGAGTAAAGTAAGTGATAAATTGGAAATTCATTCAATATCTATACAACACAAGTTATTCAACATCATACTTGCCAACCTACAACACTCAAAAAGCAGGAGATTTTTCACAATGTTAAAAAGATATTTTAAATGATAAAAATATAGTTTTTAATAATGGATTAACTTTAAATAGTTACTAATTCTTAAATGCAAGCAGCACAAAAATACCTTACACATAAAAAACACTTTTATTACTTGCATCGTTTAAGAAAACAACAACAACAACAACAAAAAAAAAAAAAAAAAAAAAAAAAAAAGACACTTTAACCAGTTTTTGTACAAATGTACACAGTGCCAGATTTTGCTTTCGTTAAGATAGAAACTTCATAATTTTGTTCATAGCAATTGCCACGTACGCTTGCTTTCGCTAATAAAAGTTTTTGTAATGTGTCATCACTAATATTAGATCTAAATTTAGTTCTTGTTTTCACAACAACACTAAAAATCCTTTCACACTCTGCATTACTATGGGGAACTGTCAAGATGGCCAACATATTTCTAGGCAGTTCACTATATTTTAAAATTCCATCAGCACCTTTCAGTTTTCCAATTAAACTGCACTGGATGTTAATCCTAGCTGATTTTATAACTTCATCCAAGTTTTCTAATTGTAAACTGCAAAATTGTGACTACAATATTATCATCTTTCATGACTAAATGAAGTAACACAGGAAATCTGATCAAAAAGTATACATTATATCAGAAAAAAATGCATTTGCTAGAGCAGAAACATCAGCAACTTTAGCATGCAAAATCACTTCATCGTTGACTGGAAATTTATGTAGTATGTAATCACATACTCGACAGAAGTAACCTCTAACATGAAGATAAAACTTATTTTAGTCTTCCTCCGAAAGTTCTTACACTACTTTTGTAGTTGCAGCTCCTATTACCAAATCTTCATCTTTCTTCTGATTTTCTATTTCACTATAAATCACATCATATATAGAATTACAAGACAAAACACAGACTGGATTTACAAATTTTGATAAAATGTCTTTAAACAGATCATAAATCATTGATTGCAAAACATGAATTAATGGAATTCTGCTTTGTAGAACTGTGTCAACAACATCGAATGATGGCAAAATGAATTGTAAAAAAAAAAAAAAAAAAAAAAAAAAAAAAAAAAAAAAAAAAAGCAAAAAGCTTTGTTAAGGTCCGAAGAAAAAAACAAATATTCGTTCTTCACAAGATAAACTTACAGTAATCGGAAAATGTTTCGTGTGTTGAGCAATTTTTTTACTTTGAGAGAAATTTGAATCAGCTTTACACTTATATTTTGCAGTATTATTTTGAGAACTGCCAGTTGAATTGCTGAATGGTACAGGAATTACTTTATTTTTTTCAAACCTATTTTTAACAATGGAAGTAGTAACTACATCTCCATTTACTTTAAGTATTTTATAACTTTCAATAGAGCCTTTTATCTTAACTCTCAATTAACAATTTTCCCTTCCTTTTAGAACTCCTTTCAATGTAATAATAAATATCAACAATGTGTTCATCCATATTTATTGGCAAAGAAGCTGCCCCTTTTTCAGCTGCTAAATTTAAGAGGTGACAGGTGCACCTCATAATCTGCAAATCTGAATTTTCTTTTAATATGCCTGCAACACCAGTCTTCAAGCCTACCATCACTGGTGCATTATCGGCACCAAGTGCTAAGCAATTATCCAGAGGGACTACATTTTCTTTTAAAACTTTAATTAGCTGTGCCAAATAATTAAAGCTTGTCGAATGTCCTTCTAAAGTGAGGAAAGAAAGTAAACTGCACTCAATTTCTGAAGACTCTGGATTTAAAAAAGAAACAACAATTGGATACAGTTTTTTGAATCGGTATTATTGCTTTCGTGCATGGAGAGGCAGGACGGAGCTGTTTTAATGCAATCAATAACTGAAGATTTATTTTTCAAACCCATTTCTTTAACAATTACACCTGTTTTGGTCCTTGTACTTGAGTTTTTCTTAGCGATTTCACTATCGGGAAAAAATTTTCTAAATAAAGCTGCAGCATGATCCGATGCATCAGTGGCAGGTTGTGCTCCAGTAAAAAGGCAGAGAAAAGATATTCTGCATTAATAACTTTTTCGTCCTTTGTTTCCGGAGAAAAATTTAATTTTTCATTTTTTCCAAAACATCTCATGTCCTTGTGTTTTTGTGTACGTACATGTTTGAGAACGTCCGCCCTTCCACCACGCGAAATCGAAAAATCGCAACGACAGACGATACACATTGCAAATTTATTACATTTCCTTGAGGAAATAATGGAAGGAAAGTCAACCGTGTACTATTTTTGAAACGTACATGAGTATTTCACCTTTCTCGCAGACATAACAAAAGATGATAATTTCTAAAACTATTTCTCCCAGGCACGTGCACTCACGCAACTCAGGACAAGATGAACGAAATAAATAAAGAACATCTAAATAACAGCCTTGAGCTTGCTTTGTGCTCATTGGCTAATATATGCCAGATGACGCGGAGTGGAGCTCGATGCCCATTGGAGGAAAACTGGAGAATGACATTTCTGGATACGTATATGCTCTCACTCACATCAGAAGTTCTCATCTGATTCGCAAGGCTTTGTTTATATATAAATCTAAAATTCATTTGCTTTCAGACACCGAAAATAACTTTTTTTTTTTTTTTTTTGTTTGTTCACATAATGAAGTATTAGCCAAGTTCTATAAAAATCGTGAGAAATTTTAAGAATAAGAAAAAGTCGGGAGAAATATATTGTAAATCGGGTTGGCGGGAGAGAGGTCGAAAATCGGGAGAGTTGGCAACTCTGCAACATATATACAATATTTCCTCATGTATTTTCTCCTTTTTTTAAATTAATTTTACTGCCCAAAAAATCTAGAGGGGAAAATTATGGGAATAATTTAATTTTCATTATTAATAAGAACTTAATAATGAAATAATAACTTATTCACGGTTCATAGCCACATTTTAGTTAAAAAAATAAGCACCTGTCTAATTACATTATACACACCTGCATAACCTTAAAAGAAAAATTAGACTTGTAATTTAAAATATGAGCAGCGCAATATTTATTAAGAGAATGAGCATTACCTCAACAATGGTAAACAATTAACTTTTTTTTTTTTAAATTTTAAATGACAGTTCAATTTACAGAATTAGTTTACAATGAGAGGAAAAAAAAAAACTATGCAGAACTAAACTTGCTCCAGTAAAAAGGCAGAGAAAAGATATTCTGCATTAATAACTTTTTCGTCCTTTGTTTCCGGAGAAAAATTTAATTTTTCATTTTTTCCAAAACATCTCATGTCCTTGTGTTTTTGTGTACGTACATGTTTGAGAACGTCCGCCCTTCCACCACGCGAAATCGAAAAATCGCAACGACAGACGATACACATTGCAAATTTATTACATTTCCTTGAGGAAATAATGGAAGGAAAGTCAACCGTGTACTATTTTTGAAACGTACATGAGTATTTCACCTTTCTCGCAGACATAACAAAAGATGATAATTTCTAAAACTATTTCTCCCAGGCACGTGCACTCACGCAACTCAGGACAAGATGAACGAAATAAATAAAGAACATCTAAATAACAGCCTTGAGCTTGCTTTGTGCTCATTGGCTAATATATGCCAGATGACACGGAGTGGAGCTCGATGCCCATTGGAGGAGAACTGGAGAATGACATTTCTGGATACGTATATGCTCTCACTCACATCAGAAGTTCTCATCTGATTCGCAAGGCTTTGTTTATATATAAATCTAAAATTCATTTGCTTTCAGACACCGAAAATAACTTTTTTTTTTTTTTTTTTTTGTTTGTTCACATAATGAAGTATTAGCCAAGTTCTATAAAAATCGTGAGAAATTTTAAGAATAAGAAAAAGTCGGGAGAAATATATTGTAAATCGGGTTGGCGGGAGAGAGGTCGAAAATCGGGAGAGTTGGCAACTCTGCAACATATATACAATATTTCCTCATGTATTTTCTCCTTTTTTTAAATTAATTTTACTGCCCAAAAAATCTAGAGGGGAAAATTATGGGAATAATTTAATTTTCATTATTAATAAGAACTTAATAATGAAATAATAACTTATTCACGGTTCATAGCCACATTTTAGTTAAAAAAATAAGCACCTGTCTAATTACATTATACACACCTGCATAACCTTAAAAGAAAAATTAGACTTGTAATTTAAAATATGAGCAGCGCAATATTTATTAAGAGAATGAGCATTACCTCAACAATGGTAAACAATTAACTTTTTTTTTTTTAAATTTTAAATGACAGTTCAATTTACAGAATTAGTTTACAATGAGAGGAAAAAAAAAAACTATGCAGAACTAAACTTTATTACAAAATTTAATGATGATATTTCAGTTGAAAATATAGAAAATAAATAATACGATATATTAATTGTATTCGTTCGGCACCTAATAATAAATACAATTTATTTTTCCACTCATATTAACATTTAAATAATTTAACTTAAATCAAAATTCTGAACATTTTCTAAATTTTCATTGCATAACAGTTTTCCCTTAACATATATCCCAAGCAAAGTAATTTAAGTAAAAAAGAGTCACATTTCTGAAATCAGAAGACGGGAAATTACTTCATTCAGTCATCCTTTGACAACAAAAGCTTAACTAACCAGCATACTCGGAAATTCCCGAATTTTCCGGATAGTAACTGGAAAAAGAGGAGTGGGGGAGATTGTAGCCGTTCTTTAGATTTAAATTTAGGCTAAATAAATGATTTTGACATTTCGATATGTGCATCATATAAAAACCAACGGAACTGAGAAATATTCTGCTTAGAAAGCACAGTAAAACTTTTTTAAGTGTTCATAAACAAATCTCAGACTGAACATCAAAATTAATTACCAATGCAAAATACCGCAAACGTTATTGTGCAATACGTGCAGCATAATTCTTCCATATGTGATATTACGCAATCGGAATCAACACCAGCCGATATTCGGAGAAAGAACTAAATAAAGGAAAAGAAAGAGACTTACTAATCTGGGGTGTTTCTGATTCTAATTTTCAACAGACTGTATTAAATTTCCGGAATAAAATCAATCTTCGCTTGGGTTGGGTAAACCGCAAAAACTTTTGGTCCTATTCAATCCAGATTGGACAGTGACAAAAAAAAAAAAAAAAAAGTACGCTGCTTCAATATTAGAGATTTTGCAAAGAAACTCCCAACCTCCGTACTGTATAATGTATTGGCAAAGAAAATGAAATTATTTTGACTATTCAATTACTTTCCTTTTATTTAAGCCATTCTGAATATTATTCCTTAGAAAGCTAATCTGTGTACAAACACACCCATTTTTGGAAGTTTATCTATACTTCAGCAGTTACTGCAATTATATTATTATAAATATTCATACATATGCTCATAATATAAGCACAACGATCATAATAAACACGAATATGAACTGACCACGTGTAACGAGAATGCAAATTTATTAAAATCTTGATAGAAATTCAAACGTGTGTAGTATTTGGGTGGGAGGAAAAGAATACCGAATGTACCGGAATTTTCTACAATTTCGCAATTCTTTGGCCAATAGAACGACGTGCACCTGTCTGTGACGAGCACCATAGGTTACGTTAATGCAGAGGAAGGGGGGAAAGCAATTTTCGGAAGTATGATTCATCATCTGACGTTGCATATAAGGAAGAAAAGTTGTTTATTTAGATTCGGCTTTGTTACGGGGAAAAAATGCGCATTCATTAAAAACAAAGGATTAAAAAAAAGCACTCAAAGCAAAAAATAAGCACTAAAAACAAAAAAATAAGGGCTTTAAAGAAAAAGTAAGCACCTATAAGGGCCTTTATATTTTATTTTCAAATATAAGGATTTATAAGCACTTGTAAGGACCGCTACAAACCCTGTTATTATTAATAAGTTCTTATTATTAAGCACCTGCTGCTGCGGGATTTTGCGATGGCAAAAATTTTTGTACAAAATTTCTGTTTGCTTCTCATAAAAACTGCTATAGAAGACAAGCACTGACATTTATTTATTTACAAATCCTTAGTTATTGGCAAATAAGCCATTAGTTGTTTTACCTTCCAATATTTATGGGTCATAAAATTTTATACAGTTTCTGGGTTGCAGAACTCTCAGTATTTCTGGTTTTAATTATCACAGATACGTCTATCAATTTTCCCCCAGCAGAAATGCAAAAAAAGGTACCATAAAGGTGAAAATTTTATATCTTTTGTGATTAATATTTTCTCTCTTCTTTTTTAGAGAGGGGAAGGGAGGAAAGGTAGGGAGAGCATTCTTTTAAAAATTTCAGTATTTGTCCTGCCAACTATCCTATCCTTTTTTGCAAAAGACAGTCATTTATTTAGCTTTTCTGTCTTTGTCCCTTTTCAAGTTCAGAAAAAATGTCAAATGCCTTTTATTTTAAAATTAAAAATCCTTCAAGTTTTCATTTCAGAAGCACACAAATTGACTACTATAAACAGTTATTCAAAATGCTTCTAAATGTTAACAGTTCCATAGAGAAATAACAGATTACTGAAACATATTTATTCCTCTCTTAACATTTTATGTCAATATTTAGCTTAGCCATTGAAGAATTTAGATGGGAAAAAATTTTGGTGTAAATATTTTTAATGCTTTGACCAAATTAAGAAATAAGATAAAACTTGACATAATGACTAATTTTTCTGCGTTCAAGTTCATCAACATTTGGGGGAAAAATATATAATGCAGATTTCTCAAAGATTACTGAACACTTAATTATTTCTTTCTTCAATAATTATGTATTTAAAAAAGTCTGATGAAAATAATTTGGCAAATTGTCACTTACAAGTCTGTACATAATTTGTTTCCGACATAACAGAAATTTGCTGAAGTTACTGAAGATTCTAAGCTAAAAGAAAAACTGGATTTGAATATGAACAGCCTTTCGGATAAAGTATGTTAATTCCCCTCCTCCCCCCAAAAATCCTTACAGAAGATCCAAAACATCAAGTAGCAAATGGTACATGATTTTAAAAAGTGCTAATTATAAATGTACAAATATTTAAATTCATATGTGATTCAATTCCTGCAGCACTGTGTGTCAGGTATCATGTCAACTATGTGGAGAAATGAATGAAATAGGTGTTCAGTTGAATTTATAAAAACTAATTAGCAGCAAAAATTAGGGATGGCTAAATTTTTAGAATTTAGGAGTGCAAAATTTTTAGAATTTACTGATACTGGGTAGTAGAATTTAGGACCTGCAGAGATTGCACTGGCTGATAAAATGTGTAGCCTTGGCCCTGCACACATTCAAGGGCTAAAAGTGTGCTCCCCGGCCAACATGAATGCATTATCTTTGGCCACAGTGCAATTCTCTAGCCAGCTGGTGTTTGAAAGTGATGTGCACGAATTTCAGTTAGTCTAAACAAAAATTACATTTATGTAACACCTGCTTGCTTTTGTTATTATATTCTCCATTCCTCAACTCAACAAGAGGTAGGAAGTTATTTAAAATCTTTTGGCTGTTGGTCCAGAGATGTGGATATTAAATCATTCCTGGATGCCCAGATTTCAAACTTTGTGCTCTATTTATAAAATATATAAATCATGATTTATAAATCATTGATCATACATTCATAAAATTTAAGTTTTATATTTGACTAAGCAACTTACCACCATAATAGCAATTCTTCCTCCAACATCACCCACAACATTTATAGGAGGTTTCTCTTTAGCTGCCAACACTACAAGAAGGAAAATTAGACACATCACAATCATGGAAATTCTAGAAACTTGAAACTACACATTTTTATAGAATCTCGGCATAAATCTCAATAGAATGGCTACACATTTTTCTATAGAGTTGCTATATGTAGCTCAATAGAAGCTGTACCTATTCTAAAGGACTCCAAAGAGGTTTAATACTGTATTTTTAGCAGAATTCTATGAAATATTTCCATAACGATAGCAATACCAAGTTGGTATCACATGCAAAATGATGAACAAAGGATAACATTACCAAGTTGGTGTCATGCTGAAAAAGTAACAAAGAATAACATTACCTGCCATGTGCAAAATGACAGGTAAAATAAGATTAGCATTACTTAGTGTTATGTATGAAGGAACTACAGACAAAAGTTAGCATCATTGAGCTGGTATCATGTCTAAGTGATATACAAAGTTCCAAGTTCGTATCATGCAGCACAGTAACAGACAAAAGTTAGTGTTATTTGGCATGTGTAAAGTGAGTGGCAAAGTAACATTAGCATTTCCAAGTTAGGCTACATACAAAGAAGTGACAGACTAAGGTTAGCCTCCCCAAGGTGGTATCACGCTGCAAAGTAACAGACACTGAACTAGAGGAAGGGGCTCCCATACCTGGCTGACTAGAAAAGTCAGACAAAGGTTAGCATTACCTGTCTGGTGCAAAATGACAGGCAAAATAACACTAGCATTACCAAGTTGGTGTCATATAGACAAAGGTTGGTGTTAACAAGTTGGCATTATATACAAATCCATGATCATAATTTTTGTACATCATTCTGCTTTTAATTTTTACTAAGTAAGTGAAATTAAACCCTGTGATAATGTCAAAGCAAGAAGGAAATATTTGCGCAAGATGAATACTCTGGAGATTTATTTGGCATTCCAAATGAATTTGAGGATTCTAAATAAAAAAAGAATACTTTAAATGTTTAGATGAAGATTTAAGTAATGTAGAATATTTAAACTACTCTAAAACTATGTTTTATTCTTGTCAACTTTGAAAGCAATTTGTGTATAGCAACCAACATACTTAAAATACAACTAATTAAATTTCATTTAATTTTTTATACTGCTGTTAAAAAATTACATCAATAGAAGGAAAGTTAAACTTGTTTTAATTATTCAAGGTTATTAGAGTTTAATTAATCTTATTAAATATAAATAAATGTTATTACTCACATTAATGCAGAGGTTTTCAACCAGGAGGAATTTCGTAGTTTCGCGGGAAGAATGGGGTCAGCCTTTCACTGAGCAATTAAATATACAGTTTAATTCACAAAATTACTTTTATTTAAGTTTTGGTATTTATCAACAATTTTATTTATATAATACATTAAAATAATCTTACTTATTTAATATATAATACATTAAAATATATTATTTTAAAATATATTATAAATATATTATTAAATATACTTATTTAATTTATATAATACATTAAAACAATCTAAATATATGTATTTTTTTAGTTTTGGAAGGAAGGGGGAATGATCATCTAACAATGGAGAAAGGGGTGCATGGGGCAAAAATAAAAAAGTTAATAACTACTGCATTAATGAGATGGACATGCCTGCCAATTCTGCACAGCTGTTATATGTCTGAATGCATGCCGGTAAGCTGAAGTCTGAGAGCGGCACATACAGCAAGTCAATTTTGATCCTTCATTTTTATTTGAATTAGTGATGAAAACCCACCCTCACACAAATTCATTGAAGCAAACAAAGTTATAATTTTTTAAGTGTCAATCTTATTTCCTTTTTTTAACATTTTAAACACATTTTGTTTTCACTGGTAATGAGATCCAGATATTCACTGTACCTTCGCTTGGAATTTCATTTTAAGTTTGGTCAGAGAATTTAGTTAACTATTCTCTTTTATTCAAAGACAAATTTGTAATTTTCAAAGTCACAATGGAGAGAACCCACTTAAATTCATTTTATTTACCAGTTAAGAAATACATTTCAAATTGTGACCTCCGAGTCTGGACACGTGAAACTATGTCATTGCATAATTCTTTCCAATAACAGTATAATTTTCTGGAGGGGAGAAAAAAAAAAAAGTCCAAGGCTGGAAATAGTGAAATTTTTTTTTGTTTTACACAACTAACCTACAAACCAAGCCCTTCCCAAAGCCCTTTAAAATTTTTATGGGCATTGAGAACAATGAAAAAATTACCTTGCACACACAGATCTAGTTCATTTACTTTTGAAAGCATATTGAGTTCACCGAGTTTAGTGAGTTGTGAGAAAGATATGCCAATATGCCAATGTCATCAGCAAGAAATGGCATTTAAAAAAAAAAAAAAAAAAAAAAAAAAAAAAAAAACATTTATAGATAACTGGTCATTTTTTCAAACTTAAAAGCATCACAAGGACAGGCTTGGAAGACCAGCTGTGGTCTTCAGTGCACAGTTTAAGAAGTGCTGGCCTAAAAAAAACAGGTAAAAAAAAATTGATTAACTAGTGTTGCTGTGTGATAGACAAGAATCAGAGGGCAATAACAATATTGGTGTGAGATAAACATATTTTTATTGTGCATGCATATACAAAAGTGATGAAAAGAAACTAATGCAGATAGAAAACATGCAGTTTATGTAAGAGCAAAAAATTACCAGGCATAATATCTAATCCAACATCCATCGTCCGGCATGCTGACACAGCAGGGGGCGGAGAATATCTCCCATCTACCATATCAGATTCCGATTCTTTCTGTTCTCCATGAATTACTGCTATACCTGTAGGAGAAAAATATTTATTACTGTACACTACTTGTTCAGTGTTATGAAGATTTAAGATTATTTTTAATTTTTATGCTTTAAACAGAGGAGATTGCAACTGTATTTCAGAAATCCAGAAAAATACCTACACTAAAAATCCAATATAGTTTCAAATAATTCTGAATACTACTTACACACATATTTTCAAACAATTTCACTAATAAAGAAAAAAATATAATTATTATTTTACAACATTAAGAATAATTTATGTTTCACAACATCAATTCACACATTAGAGAGAGGGGGATGTTCTGGGAACTACTGCATATATACATACATATTTGCTAATAATTGAAAATTTAGTGTAACTAGTATTTACAAGATATTTTGATGCAGACAATGGCTTTTCACATAACCCTTTAAGTATTAGAACGTGGAACTGTTAGAAAGAAGAGAATGGTTCATGAAATACAAAGAAGTTTGATAATATGTCCAATTATGCAATACATTATCCTTAATATTTTACCAATAGTCATCAGACCCAAAAGCTTCATATGTCATTTTGTGTAAACAATATTTCAGTCTCAGCAGAATCTAAGTTATTTACTATTCAAGGATGCTCTTCATTCTGACATAATACAACTCATATAATTAAATGAACATTCAGCAATGGGTCCAAGAAAGCAAGTTAAATCAAACAAATCAACATCCTTGTTTTTGGCATAAATTTAATTGAAACTATCAATTTTGAGGGCAAATAGGTACAGGTTCCTCTTTTTCACAAGCAAAAAGGTTTTTGCACTCCTGAAGCTGAAGAAGATGGTTCTATATTTAAAACTTCAAAACTAGTCCTGCAACTTTATGAACATTATTATTCTTATTTCCTCAGCACAAATAATATGCATACCTGGTTAACTTTTCTTAGTTAAAAAAGTGGCCAGAAGAAATGGGCGAAATCAATTACTTAGCTCATTTATTATATTTTATTCATCTGTACGACTATTATATTACTAATTTAAATGCCTCATTTATATGCTTGCAAAATCTTTTCTTGATAATATATATATTTATAATAATGTGTACCTATGTATTTTTATCTACTAGATATAAAATCTTTTAGGTTCTGAAATTAAATTTCACTTCATATTGATAACAGAAACTGCAAAATGATATGGTATAAAGCCTAAAATCTAGATCAATGATTTAATAAGCAAATAAAAATATAATTCAAATAACTAAATAATCCCATCTCCTTCCCACTTACAAGCATAGGAATGGACAACTCATCAAAAGAAGGCAGTTGCAAACCATAAATGCAAGTTCTGCTCACTAACTGAAACCCCCAGCATGTCACTTTCAAACATCTGCTGGCTAGAAAGTCACACCATAGCCAAGGACAATAAATTGATTGACATACAGATATTGGCCAGGATAACACATTTGGCCCTTGCAGAGTCGTGAGGGGAATGGTTAGCATTTTTTTAGCTGATCTAGATAATAAGTGAAAACGTTAGCATACCTACACATCATTTAAGCAGATTTAAACTGATGAAACCTAGAATATTCTAAATTCAGAATTGTCAATGTTATTTCTAAGAGTATCAGCAAATCTAAATTTATCTCAAACTGCATGTATATCACTATGATTGTCAGGTATCCGTAAACGAAGCTCACCATCTACAATAATATGTTATGGTTTATATATGCAACAATATATTATGTTGATTTCTGTAAAACTGCTATGCACTTCAACTAAAGTACCACTTCCAGTTGTCGATTAAAATCTGTAACAGGTTTTAAGTAAAAGAGCATTTCTGATTGTCCAATTTTACCCAAAATCTTATCAACTCAAATGCATTTTTATGGATATATGTATTATATATATATATATATATAAACAGCTTTGCTGCCAGCCTTCGTCTGGCTTTTAAATGTACCGGAAAAATGGGTGAAGGGAACACCAAACATTAAATTTAAAAACTGCGTAGAATTTTATTCTGCAGAACAACTTCATAAAAAAAAAGTTATTACGTATAACAAAATTACAATGAAATAAGCAATATCCCTTAATAAAAATATTAATTATCCTAATAAATAAATTAACCAACTTCCCTTTGCAAAATCTTAAGAATTCAAATGGTATAAATTAGGTTAAGAACTTTGTTTCCTAAAAAAATCCGTCAAAACTTTTCAATATCTTAAAAACAGTGAAATGAGCAATAAATAACATAAAAGAATACAAAAGCAAAGCATAATTAATGATATTATATTTTCATGAGAAAAAATTACAATGAAATAAGCTATATCCCTTAATACAAATATTAATTATCCTAATAAAAAATCATGCAAAACTTTTCAATATCTTACAAACAGTGAAATAAGCAAAAAATAACATGAAAGCAACTCAAAAAACAAAAAATTCCGTGCAGAATTTTACTCTGCAGAACAACTTTATATATATATATATATATGTGTATATATATATATATATATATATATATATATATATATATATATATATATATATAAAAGTGTTATATATATAAAAAAGACAATGAAATATGGCAATTTCTTAAAAACAGTGACATAAGAAATACGATGAAAAATTGTTGCCAAACCCATATTTCTAAGAGAATGAAACTATTCAAAATGATGCGATTTCATCAAAAATCTATCAATAACAATAAGAAAGGAAAAATGTTGCCAAAATTACATTTTTAAAGATGTGAGATGTGAGAAGTGTACTCGGAAGCTACATTAAAAAAAATTTTTTTTTTTTAAATGCAAAATATTATCATTTTTTCCGAAATTTTTTTTGTAAAAGCAGTGGCAAGGATGAAAGTTTAACATGTCAAAAAATCAAAGAAAAATAAACTTTTTAAGGAAAAAATTCCGCTGAAAAGGTGTTAAGCTCACTTTGTTAAATAAATTTGTATTTAATCGATTTATTGAAACACAAAATTTATTTTAAGTTCGTAAAATAGCTAAGTGCCTACGTTTCATGACTATGTGAAAATGGAGTGTGTAGAGTAAAATCTCGCCTTCCTATAGCCCATCATGTCTCAAAATGACGCGATTTCGTCACAAAACATAAAATAAAAAAAATTCGAATTCAAATTAAAAAAAAAAATCGCTTTGAGGTGCACTGGCTCTTGTCTAGATGCACCTATGTACCAAATTTCGTAGCCGTGGATCTATTAGCTAACGCACAGCGCGAACGAAAGACACACACAGACACAGAGACAGACTCTTTCTTTTATTATATGTAGAGATATATATATGTATAGCTTATAAATGCAGAAAACTTCATGGAAATTACAACTTTTTGGAAATTTAATATAACATGAAAAAAATCGTCCATTTACCTTTATACATATGTAGGTTGGAGGGAAGTAAAAATGGATTTTATAAAAAATTAGGAAATCTAAATTTTTGCACTTTCCACTGGTCCTGATACTCAATTTTAAAAGAATTTTAAAGTCATTATACAAAATAAAACAGAAAAGGCTCTATTCTTGTATGATAAAAATTGACTGAGATATTTAATGCTATTTTCAACTTGCCTTGAGGCGTCAGTTAAGAGAATAAATTAACACCAGTGAAAAGGTACTGGGTGATAAAATTGTCCATGGAAAATAAACAAAAATGGCAGATGATGAAAAAATATTTGGAAGGTGTTTCTATTTACAACAATGTGTCATTTAGTTAAATAAAATTCAGAATATTTCAATACTATATCCAAGTTCTGTACATATTTTTTTCAAGATTAGTTTCTATCCACAACAAGGCATCATTTAATTGCATATAATTTGAAATATATAACCACTGTAAAACAAAAAGAAAAAGTTTTAAGGGATATTTAAAAGCGAGTTAGAATTCAGAGATATTATCCAAATTCTTTTGTAAACACATACTTCTTTAAGGGTTGTTTCTATCCACAACAATGCATTATTTAGTCATACAAAATTCAGAATATTTCACCAATGAACAATACAAAACAAAAAGTTCCAATTGACGTTTATAAGTGAGTTAAAACCCAGTGATATTATTCAAGTACTTTTGTAATTTACATTTAGTATTCCAAAAGAACTTTCACTCAAGTAATTTATAAGTTTTCAAAGTCTAAACATACATTATAAATATTGTCTAGACGATTTATTATTTTAGAATCATAATCATACCAAAAATGCATTAAACTAGAAATATTTTTCATTTTTAATTACAACTCAGTGTAGAATTTTTGGACTAATAACATCACCTCCCTTACTCATGTACCAATATCCCTCCTATAACATGGTAGGCAGGCTTCTAGAAAATACAATGTTGTGTGAAACTGTGTTAAATGAGACTAATAACCAATACAAAATATTGGAATATTTCTAAAAACAGAAAATAGTAAGCACAGCAGCCTTATTATTTTGCTACATAATCTCATTATTTGGTTTTACATATCTGCGCAAAAGTAGCATTTGATGCAATGACGATAGTTAAAACTAAATACGGACACAAATTGCAGTTGGAAACAGATCTTTTAATTGCATTAACAGAAGGCATTAAATCAGAAATTTTCCAATATTTCTAAAAAAATATAATCATATTACTCACACATTTTCTAATTCAAAATGTAAATTTATAGTTTAATTTAAATGTACATATGCAAAACATAAAATATAGCCCAACGGCTTTCAAGCGCATGGTCACAGTATGGCAAAGTTCAGGTAATGATAAATAGCAACAGTAAGAAAATGTTTTAAAAGAAAGATTTTTTTAGAATAACAGTAACTGACAAAATATAAGGATAAACAACATTTTAAAAGAAGTTGAAGAGCACAGACAGTGAAGGATAGATGTCAACAATTTAAATTCCTAATTTCAGTCTAAAGACAAATCCTTACGCATCTGCATTACAAAAGTTTTTGCTCAATCATAAGTGAAGATTAAGACAATGGAGCCAAATTCATAAATACTACTGCAACTAACTACGCATTCTTCTTCTTCTTTTTTTTTTGCTTGCTAAAGGGTATCTCTTTGCTTAAATGCATTCTTCCATTGTTCTAATGCAACTGCACATACAAAATTGTGGGGTGCCTATTACACACATAATCGTGTGTGAAGTGAACACCGGTCTACAAAATTGCTTTATCCAATAATAAATTATGTTGAATTCAGTCACATCTTTCTGTGTCAATCAAATCATTCCATCTATGGCATAAACATGTTTAAGCTACAACTAGGCTACCATTGTAGTCCACTGCAGTTATCACCTCCAAAGTTACCTTGGTTGTGATTAAAAAGTGAATTGTTTTTTTTCCCACTAAATTGTCTGAACGTATTCTCTAAATCATCACATATATATTATTTAAAATAAATGATTAATAAACAATTACAATTTTGACTACATACATATGTTATATTATATGGGGTTCAACTTATAATTATTTTTGTTTTAGGGTTATGTGATCAAAATGGTTTGGTGATCACAGTTCTAGGAAGCCATGTTATAATAGAGATACCTGTACATACATACATATATATGTAGTATCTGTAAGTGCGACTTTACCACCAGAGGGCCTCACCAATGCGCCAGCAGCGAGGCGAAAGAGGAGTATGAGAGAGACTTTCTTCAGCTATCCCATGCGAAGGTGGTGATATGTCTGTCTACACGTGAAGGTGTACAATAAGGAACTGTAGTTTTCCACGCAAAGGTGGGAAATTGACTGTATAATACATCAGCAACTGCGAGTAGGCACTAATCGGTTAAGTGAGAAGACTGCAAAGGCTATATAGAATCCTGTTTGTATCAAATGGCACTTGTGATTAATCCAATTTGTACCTTCTTCTGATTTCCTTTATTAAATGTTCTGTGGTGTGGAAAACTACGTTGGAATTGTTATTTAGCATCTTCAACTCCCCCACTACAAAAAGTCTGGGGGCTCTGACCGTGATATTTGGATACTTGATATTTGAATACTTCATACTTGGATACTTCAGAGAAGGTACAAAAATAAAGCAAAGGTGTGAAAACTTTGCTTTATTTCTTTCTTGAAGATAGTGATACTTTTGTTTAGTTTTTAAAACGAGTTTCTTAAATAATTTAAAGAAAAGTGATTTAATAGTAATTGCGGAACAAATTGGACAGACTGTTCCAGAAAATGCTAAAAAAGCTGACATTAGAAAAATTATCGAAAATTCTGATATTTTCAAAACGAACGTTGAATTTGTTCGTGGCGTCGTCAAATCGATCGCAGAGGATCGGACGCCTAAAACAAGTAAAGAACACTATCTGTTAGAGATCGAATGTTTTAAATTTGCTCAAATTGAGAAGCAGATTGAGTTAGAAAGTTTAAAATCACAATCATTATCAATTGATAGAAGAAACACGCAGACTAGTGTTGAAGATATCATTAAAAGCGTCAAAACACTAACTATAGCTGTACCCCAGAAACCAGAAGCTCTGCATTTGTTTTTTCAGTCACTTGAGAAAGCTTTTACTACTAAAAATGTACCAGTGGAGTTAAAATCAGAAGTGTTGATTAATTTATTAGGTGATAAATGTAATAATGTTTTAATGTATGTTTCTGAACAAGAAATCATGGATTATGATAAATTAAAAATTCTAATCTTGAAAGAATTTCAGCCGACACCACGTGAATGTTTGAACAATTTTAAAAATGCACAGAGACATTCATCTGAATCGCATCTCGATTCAGTGCAACTTTCAATTATTATTGCAAGTTAAGAGAGGTAGATGACTTTAAGAAATTGTGTGATCTTATTGTATCTGATAAGTTGTATGAAACTCTGGATTCTAAAACAAAGGAACATATTAGTGTTCGGGAGGGTCAAAGTTGGTTCCCACCTAATCAATTCAAAGAGAATGTGATTTATTTTATTCATCCAGGGGTAAACCTTTAGTTGATACCAGTAACACACGAATCGAAACTCCAGAAAATAAAAAGCTTAATCCCAAAAACAATCTTAGAAAAGCTCAGAGCAATTTCAAGGATTCATGGAAGTTTGTAAATCACGGTAATAGTAAACCAGAACGTATTTCAAAATCATAAAAACAACCTTGTATTAACGTAAGTATATTGAAACACTCAATTGATTTCGAGGGCAGCTAAAGGTCCCTCAGATTTTGAGCGTGAAGGTGCATTTGCCCCTCACTCCCTATTTTTAACTTCGCTAATTTTTCTTGTCCTTTGTGTTACATGTTTGATCAGATAGCCTGGCTCAGTAAAAGAAGGCGGCCAGTGTAACTCTGATTAAAAATCCGGTTATAACCGCGTGCAGTGCTAATAAGGACCATGTGTTTCTGAGACTCCTTCCCCTTTATTTTTCTTCCTTCTATGTATTTCTTTCTCCTGATGAGGAGGGACCTTTAGCTGCCCTCAAAATCGATTGAGTGTTTCAATATACTTACGCTAAATACAAGGTTGTTTTTATGATTTTGATTGTCACATTAGCGTGTTTCTCTTCTAGTCCAGAACGTATTTGCTATGTTTGTGAGAGTAATGGGGAATTATTTCACTTTGCGAGAAATTGTCCCAAACGGTTAGAAAAGGAGGAGAATTTGTCTCCAAAAAAGGTATCTGGGTTAGAGATTGCATCGGATAATGCAGCTAGAAATAAGCTAGAATTTATTGAACTGTTGATTGATGGAAAGAAAGTGAAATGTTTAATAGATTCTGGAAGTGAATTGATAGTTGTAAAGAAATCTCTTTTTCCGAATAAATTATCAATTGGATGTATAGAACTCAAAAGTTCGTTTGGTCACGTGGTTAAAGCGGAAACGGCTAAGTTTATTTGTTCTTTATGCGAAAGCAAAAAACAAAAAGAAATAGAAGCAGCGATGGTTTATGACTTAATAACAGACTGTATTTTACCCCCTTCCTGTCTAAAAATGATCTGTTGTGACCAGGTGTTGTTTACGCGATATGAAAATGATTCTGCCGCATCCGAAAGGAATTTTTTGTCTTTTATTTCTGCAGCCATTGAGGGAGACAGCAAAACAGATTTATGGCATATTAAAGGCGAAGGATTATGCAATACTGTCTCCACTCTTATTAATGAGTATAAACTGTTAGAAAAGCCGTGCAGTACAGACTTAAAAATGAAAGTAATATTAAAAGATGAAATTCCGGTTTCTCAGCGTTCGAGGAGAATTCCTTTTGCTGACCAAAAAATTGTTGATAATCAAATAGATGAATGGTTAAAGGATGGGATTATAAAGCCGTCGTGTTCAGAATATGCTTCGCCAATTGTTTTGTGTAGAAAAAAATGTGGCAAGACACGGATTTGTGTTGACTTCAGGCAGCTTAAATAAAAAAATAGTTAAGGATTCTTTTCCTATGGCACAAGTAGAAGAAGTTTTAGATCGTTTGGGGAAAGCAAAGGTTTTTTCGACATTAGACTTAAAAAATGGGTTTTTTTTTCATGTTCCAGTTGAGGAAAACTGCACTAAATATTTGGCATTCATGCAGGCTTGTACGAATTTCTAAAAGTACCTTTTGGTTTGTGCACATTCCCTAGTGTGTTCCAAAGATTTATTTTTAATGTGTTTAGAGATTTAATTTGGGATGACACTGTTGTCACTTACATGGACGATTTTATTATTCCAGCACGAAACGAGAAAGAAGGTTTAGAAAAGTTGAAACACGTTTTAGAAGTAGGCAAAGAATATGGTTTGGAGATTAATTTTAAGAAATGCCAATTTTTGAAAAGAAGAATAGAATTTCTCGGGTATGTTATTGAGGATGGTACTATTCGCCCCTCTACTGAAAAAAAACCAGGGCTGTTCAAAATTTCCTGGAACCCCAAAACCTTAAGCAGATTCAAAGTTTCTTGGGCCTTACTGGGTATTTTAGCAAATTTATTGCCAACTATTCAAAAATAGCGAAACCACTAAGTGATCTTCTTTGTAACGGAGCAGAATTCAAATTTGGGCCTGAACAAAAAGATGCATTTAATAAATTGAAAGAACTTTTATCGACAAGTCCGGTTCTTCATATTTTTAAACAAGGAGCACCATTAGAAATGCATACAGACGCAAGCAGTCATGGCTTCGGCGCTGTATTGCTACAAAAGTCAGATGATGGACAGTTACACCCCATTTACTTCATGAGTAAAAAAACTAGTCTCCAACAAGAGAAGCTATCTAGTTATGAGCTTGAAGTTTTAGCTATAGTAGAAGCTCTAAAGAAATTCAGGATTTACCTTTTAGGATCTAAAGTCAGGATAATTACGGATTGTAACGCTTTCGAGAAGACTATGTTTAAGAAGGATTTAACTCCTAAAGTGGCGAAATGGGCGTTACTTCTAGAAGAATTTGACTATGAAATTGCTCACGGATCTGGGCAACAAAAAAAAAGCATGTGGATTCATTAAGTAGAAACACTGTTATGATGGTTACTTGTTTTCAGGGAGAAATTACAGCCAAAATTGCAACTGCGCAAAGAAGTGATGAGCATCTCCAGTTGCTAAAATCCTTAGTCGAGTAAGGACTAAAGAAAGATTTCCTAGTGAAAAATGGAGTATTATACAAGTTCGACAGTGGTCACGAGTTACTTGTGGTACCTGAAGCATTAAAGCTAGAAATCATACGTAGTATCCACAACAAGGGGCATTTCGCAGTGTCTAAAACGGAAGATCTGCTGAAAATGGACTTTTATATTGCTAACCTTAGAAAACGAATTGAACAAGTTATTTCAAATTGTGTAGAATGTATTTTGTGCGACAGAAAACGAGGTAAGAGCAAAGGGTTGCTGAATCCCATACCAAAAGATAGTATCCCTTTGAGCACTTTTCATATCGATTTTATAGGACCATTACCTTCGACAAATAAGAACTACAACCACATCTTAACCATGGTTGATGCATTCACAAAGTTCGTGTGGCTCTATCCAGTAAAGTCTACATCAGCTCAAGAGGAATTTCAGAAGCTGAAACTGCAACAATTAACTTTCGGTAATCCTTTTAGAATTATAAGTGACAAAGGTACAACGTTTACCTTTAAAGATTTTGAAGATTACTGTAGTCAAGAGAATATCCAGCACATATTTACAACTACAGGCATTCCTAGAGGAAATGGACAAGTGGAAAGGATTCATTTCACTCTGATTCCAGTCCTATCCAAATTATCCATAGATAATCCAACCAAGTGGTACAAATATGTTGGAGATGTACAAAGGATCTTGAACAGTACTAAGAGCAGAGGCACAAAGAGTTCTCCATTTGAGCTTCTCACTGGTGTTAAAATGAGAAATCGAGAGGACTTAAAGATTATGGAAATTCTCGAAGAAGAAGAAAAAAATATTATGATGAAAGATCGAGAAGATATGAGAGAGGAACAGGGTTCGTACACATTTCCTTACATGAAATTTAAGGACTTTTAAGGACCATCAGAGAAAAAAATTAAAGACCTATCAGCAAACAAAAAAATTAATAGAATAAAGCAATTATCCATACAACCGACTTCATGCTTGTAATTTCACTTTAAGAAACTAACAGAAGTGTGTATTATGCAATATTATTAAATTCAACTTAATACTTACCATAAAAACGATTTTGAAAATTAAACTAACTTCCTACAAGTTATGAAGTAGATAACATTAAATTAGGAACATAATTTCTTGAAAAACATGTATAAGTGTATTTTACACTAATAACAGTCACTATTTTAGAGATTTACATGATTATTATTTAACTTATTTGATATTTATTTAAACACAGTCAACTACTATTATAATCACAATGTAAGAATATTTTGCAGATTAAAATAACTCATTTGTAAACATACAATTTATTTCCTTGGTTTTTTGAAAGATACTAGAATAATAAACTGTACAATAAAAGATACAAAACATTTGTGCATTAGATTTTTTTCCTCATCATAAAAAAACATGCCGGAAATCCCGATTCTTAATCTCAGTTTGGCGCTAAATAAAATATCTCATTATTGAAGAAATAATTATTTTAGCATAAATTTGAGTGATTAGTAACTTGACTCCATAGCTGCGTATCTGCTTGGCATAATCTCAAACCAAAACATTTGTTAATTTTACACCAATATTTTATATCCTTGATGTCGAAATCGCGAATCATTATTTATTGTATTTTGCTTTCATCACCGCATGTTTATCAATGGATGACAACTTGAGTGATGAATCATGCAACGACACAAAATAACAGAGTATTATCTGATTACAGATTTAAGTTTAATGCGCTAAAATGTTGACAAGGGGAGATTTAGCAGAAATTTCTTTCCTTATGCTAAAAATAGATTTTGTTAATGATACTCATAGAACAAATGATTATATTTAGTGCTATTTGAATTAAGAATAACTGATTTGTTATTCACATAAAGCCAGAACCAGTGCCAGATCTCTCATGGCCGGACCAGGCGGCAGAATTTAGCGAAGTTAAACAGAAGTTTTTCATTGCGATGACAATGCCCAATCATCAATCAACGGAGGGCGAAATCTGTAGTATGGTTCTAAATCCAGAAAATACAGCTACCGATAGTGAAGAAAGTAACAGAGAGGTTACTGAATGAGAAAAAATTTTCATTGACAAGTTATTCGGAATTCTCGACACAGCAATTACAGGACTTGAACAATGGAACTTAATAACTGAACAAGAAATTATATATCTATAGTATTAGTCTAAAGTATTAGCAGAGAAAACAAATCAAACAACTCACATTGAAAGAATGTTTAATAAAGTAAACATATAAATATTAAGCTCTTTTCTTTTGTAAATTTTGATACCCTTTAAATCATAAATGCTTCATCATTTCATAAATCACGATTTCATATTTTCAATTTTATAATTTCTACGTGCCATCTTAGTAGATTTAAAATGATCTAATATCCGGAAAAATCTCAAATCTGGGATCGCCGAAGTCCCGACCTCGGACTTTGTACTGTATATATATATATATAATACGGAATGTATATTTTCAGTTAAACTTCTACCCAATAACTTTAGTAATTCATGAAAGTTAATTTTGCATCTAGTTAATTCAGGAAAATTAGTTTCAATTAGTTGTCTTCAGCTTTAAAAATATTAAAAAAATTTTTAATTAGTTATTTTCAACTAATAATTGTATCGCCATTAGCGAACTTCACTTTTTCTCGGCTAGCGTTACCGAATTTGCCCTTGGCGACCTAAAATCGAAATGGAGCCAACAGATTTCCCGCGAAATCGATAACAGACCCTCTGCAGAAATAAACTCATAATCCCGATATCCCATACATATAGTATGTGCAAAAGAGAATAAACTCCGTAGAAGGTGATAAAAAATTAATTTATGGCTTAATTGAAACAAACACAGAAATTAAGCTAAGCAAAACCATGTAAAAACAAATTGAAATGATAAAACAAAAGTTAATTTTCATGTGAATTTTCAGCGCTGACTCTCCCATTCTAGAAATTTCAATTTGTTTCAGACAAAGACCACATTTAAGGATTGCCATCCATCAATATCCAGTCTTTGTAGTCAGCTTGATGAAGCCACAGTTTAGTGAAAATGCACTTTCCAGGCATCTCGTTCCTATTGGCGTCGGAAAGGTTGTGGCCTTCCAGGTTGGGATTGCTCTAATTTTGGCAAATATTTTCAGAATCCCCCCCTTTTTTTTCTTGAGCACCTTCATCATCACTTTCGCCTCTTAAAGAACTTCCGGCTTCACGCTTTCGTCACAATCTGACTAAATTTATGGATAACACCTGTTTCGAAAGATTGGGTGAATAGCCAATCAGACACCGATACTTTCGTTCGGGTAGCTAATTGTTTTTTTTTATATCGTTTGCAACGCAAATCCACCAACAGATTGGTTAAGAGCCGTCTAATTTTAATTCCATATTCATGAGAAATCGTAATTCACACTTAGAATGGCAATCATTAAAAATGTCAAATGAGCAAAATTAAGGACCGTTTATTCATTTTGGCCAAAATTAAGGACTCTTAAGAACCAAAATTCATTTTTGAAAAAATTAAGGACTTTTAAGGACCATACGAACCCTGGAGGAAGCAAGGAAAAATATTCTAAAAATTCATGAAGAGAATAGAAAAACATACAACAAAAAGAGAAAAGAGGCACAAGTATACAATGTGAACGACTTAGTTGCCATACAAAGAACGCAGTATGGAAGTGGTCTAAAGTTAAGGCCAAAGTTCTTCGGTTCATATCGTGTAACAGCGAGGAAAGGCAAAGATCGTTACCAGGTGGAAAAAGTGGGACACCATGAAGGTCCTGGATGTACCACTACAGCGGCTGATTTCATGAAGCCGTGGACTTCTACTGTCTAACATTATGTGTGGTTCTTCCGCACATCTTTCTTTTTGTTTTTTTTTAAATTTATTTTCAGGTGCTGTCTTGATGTTCCAGGGTTACTGATTCGTGTTTTCGAGGACGAAAAAGTGTCAGGACGGACGAGCTGTAGTATCTGTAAGTGCGACTTTACCACCAGAGGGCCTCACCGATGTGCCAGCAGCGAGGTGAAAGAAGAGTATGAGAGAGACTTTCTTCTGCTATCCCACGCGAAGGTGGTGAGATGTCTGTCTACACGTGAAGGTGTAGAATAAGGAACAGTAGTTTTATACGTGAAGGTGGGAAATTGACTGTATAATACATCAGCAAGTGCGAGTAGGCACTAATTGGTTAAGTGAGAAGACTGGCAAAGGCTATACAGAATCCTGTTTGTATCAAACAGCACTTGTGATTAATCCAATTTGTACCTTCTTCTGATTTCCTTTATTAAATGTTCTGTGGTGTGGAAAACAACGTTGAAATTGTTATTTAGCATCTTCAACTCAACCACTACATATATACATATATATAATAAAAAAATTCCATAGTCAAAATTACATTTAAAATTCTAATTGTATGTTCTTTTCATTTTTAATGGCGACATTCTCTTATTTGAAAGTACTTGGAATTAAATCCACAGCCCCGTAGTCAAATTGTTTTCCCTGCCTTTTCTACACTTACAGTTATAGAATGTTCTGGAAATATTTAAAGCGAACTGGATTGGCTGACGAAGCTGACGTCATTTCTTGGAAGCTCCGCCTTGCCAGAGGCTATAAAAGGACTTGCAAAAGAATATGGGGGCTTTTTCTTAAATGTCACGATGCAGTAAACTTCATACAAAAAGTTATTAGTAATTCTTTTTATTTACTCCGCATATCTGATTTTGTAACTGCTATTTTCTCCCAAATAATAATAAATGGATCCTGTTTTTTTAAACGTATCGCCTGATAATTTAAGCTACGACTAAAGCTGGTACATCACAAGGAGTCGGCAGGATCGGTGTACCCAAAGAAGAAATAATACCCAAAGATTAATTCCAATGGAAGAGAAAGAACTTTTTAAGTGCAAGCTGTGTCTGTTTGTTTTTTTACAACTGAAGAATTGTGATACAGCTTTGTCTTTGCATTTTGAGCGTGTCTCATAGTTAGAACTGTATGATTTGGATATCGTCTGCTGGAAAGAAGTGAAAAATTTCAATCATTTATGTTTTTTTTTTTTTTTTTTTTTTTGCAATTGAAGAATTGTGAATTGTGATACAGCTTTGTTATCGCATTTTCAGCGTGTCTCATAGTTAGAACTGCATGATTTGGATATCGTCTGCTGGAAAGAAGTGAAGAATTTCAATCATTTATGCTGTGTTTTTTTTTTTTTTTAACAGCACACAAACGAGCAGGATTAAATAGTGTACTCAACAGCCAAGTAAGAACAGATTTTAAGAAATTATTTTTTCTCAGTGTGTGAACTAAGTTGCTACGACAAAAGTTCGCTTTAAATATATTATGTTAAAGTAATTACGAGTTTATTTAAATTTCAAGTCTTATTCTAATTAATAGTATTCTAAGAAAGATTTGATATTATCCTGAAATGTGTAGTGATAATCATAAAATTTGAGAATACAAAATTTTTATTCAAGTCTATTATTCTATGATGTGTTGATAATACTCTGAAGAGTTTTTGGTTTAAAAAAAATATTTTGAGAAAAGTGCACATTTTTTGTTCTCAAGAAAATTTTAGAGTTTCAGTTACAAGGTCGACATACGAGGAACTCGTTAATCTTGATGGTTCACTGAACGTGAATCAAGATAGAATAGATTTAAATATTATTTGAAGATTGAAGATTGTAAGGACAGTGGCATAATTTCTTGGTTAGGTTATTTTAACAAAGTCTGCCAAAATAAGGACGAAAATTGGAAACTTCAAAATATTTCTCGTTACATTAAGGGAAAAGCCCTCTGGCTTTATATTTAAAATTGCCATGAGGTAAAAACTTACTCAGAATTTAAACAAATATTAAAAGAAAACTTTATCGATCCCACCTTAACTACTTTCGGCGACTTCGCTAATTTAAAATATAACGCCAGAGAAGACATCACAAATTACTTTCGAAAGAAAATTGAACTGGGTAAGCGGCTTAATTTGGATAAATCAATTATTTTAGAAGGTTTGACCGATGGTTTGCCAACAAACTTAAAGTCTTTGATGATTGTTCAAAGTCCCGCTGATCCGATAACTTGGCTAGAACAAGCCCACAAACTTCAACAAATTCATGAATTTAAAGATGAAAATTCACAAAATTATAACAGAGATAGGAATAGTCAACAATTCAGACAAGCTAATTTCCGAAATAATAATCGTCACTTTGTTGATAGTCGACCCAATGCATCTAATTACAAACCTCATAGTTTTCAACAAATTGGAAATAAATGAAACAGCAATATCAACAACGGAAAGAAAGTTGTAAGTCACCATACTAATAATAGTAATATTGACGGTACAGCCCCATCGCCTTGTAGAATATGTACCAAAAAAAGGATACAAATTGTTATCACTGGGCTCAAATCTGCACATTCCGAAATGAGAACAACAAAACTGAAACTAATTCTAATGTGGAAAACAAAAATTCGGGGTCTGATTCTTCGGGAATTCGACAACTAAGAATTAAGGGATTTTTATTCCACGGCAGATCAGTCCAGGGTTGCCACTCAAAGAGGAGAATGAAATTCCATGACTTTTCCAGGTTTTCCAGGTATGTTTCGAGAAAATTCCAGTCTATCCGCGTAATGTATGTTGGCTGTGCTAAGAGGTAAATTAATTATGGTATTACTTGTACTGTGTAGCAAATTCACTTAATTATTCAATAAATCCCAGAGGACATTTATTCTTAATTATTCTTGGTACACTTTGTTTGATAATTTTGTTTACTTTTCCACTTAAAAAACTTAATAAAATTCAAGATATATACATTGGATAACCAACTGTACGTTTTATTTAATTATTACTCATGATCATCCCCAGTTCAACACGAGGCTAATCTGGTTCTTATAAATCACAACGCAATGCTAAAATTTAGGGTAGATTTTAGGTAAATTTAATTTGTGTGAGGTGTATTCTTAAAAGGCACCTTAACACTTGAAAACACAAATATAATTATAATAGGAGTTGTTTTCTCCACTGAAGATTGAAAGTTGAATCTGCCCAATCTGGAATAAAATAAGGCTTTTTTTTTGCAGACATTCTGCAGCTAAACGAAAGAAAGAAATCTATTTAATGATATTTTTTACTAAATTGAGGTATTTTATATTTATTTCGCAGCATACATAAAGAAAAAATATGTGCATGAAATTTCGTGATGTCATCATACTGCTAGAATTAATTTCAGGATTATGCCAGAGAAAATGTCCTGAAATTTGGAAATATTATTTACTAATGATAAGTAAATTTAGAGGAAAGAAGCAACATTAAATGATATGAATAACATAAAAATAAAGATAATTACTTAAAAATTTAATTAGAATAATCAACGATATTTTAGCGAATATAGTTACATATGGTTATCCTAGATGATTGATTACTATTTTTTTATTTTACAGCAAAATGACAAGGTATTTATTAAAAAGAAAAGGAAAGAAAAAAAAAAAAAAAAAAAAAAAGATTTTGCGGTAAAATCCTAGTATACGATACGGCCTTCGCATGATTTTGAAAATTGTCGCCAAGAACAAAATGACCCGTTTACTGCTCATCATCATGTCACCAAATCCCGCTGTACCATACATGGAGATTATTCTGACCAAATAACATCTATGTAAAAGCGGAGGGAAAATTTGCCAAGGGATTTGAGGACGGAACGGCCAGAATTTCCCTCTCCGCGATGTGTACAGGAAATTGAGAAGCACGTGTTAAGAAGAAACGTTCTTTGACAAAAAAGAAAACTACGAAAATCTGTTTTTAAATTATTGCGAAAAATCCAAGAAGAAACGTTTTTATCAAAGAACGTGTTTTCTTGGATTTTTCGCAATAATTTTATAAACAGATTCCCCCCCCATCAAAATAACTAATCCATGAATTAATTTACTTGCGCCAAAAAATATTTTCTTTTCCTTTAGAGTTTAAAGACATTTTAAACGATATTCATTTTATGAACTCTTGATAACGTGACCTTCGAACTTCGACACCGGTTTCGAGCTTTGGCGACAGATACTATACCGCGCATGCACAGCTGTTTTCTGCTATGATGGAACCAAGCCACGTCTGTTGCAGAGAGGTTTTCCTTCTTTACAATACATATTTTTTTAATTCTAACCTTCATGGTACCATATACTAGGATTAAACCCATTTTGTTTTATACGAGAACAGGTACTTTCTTTAGTTCATGCACTGCACATGCGATTCTCGAGGTTACTGGAAACCAAAAGTTGCGGGAAACTTGCTTGCCTTTCTAAAAAGACAATCAAATTGGAGCTGCGAAAATTGGCTCTATGCCAGCTGCCCGAATGACACTCGCGTGATACACAATTCGCCAAAAAAGTGATCTCTTCCGATGTCGGTGCAAAACTCGCCTTTTTTTGGGATCGTTGTATGAAATTCCCAGACTTTTCCAGATTTTGACTAAAACACTTAAATTCCCTGACTTTTCCCTGAATTTTTTGGTCAATTTCCGAATTCCCTGACTTTTTCCGGTTTTCCAGGTAGCGTGGCAACCCTGTCAGTCGACTGTATCGTGGACACTGGCGCGACATTGTCTATCATCTCAGAAAAATCTGCAAACAATTTACAGTTAAAAATTCAAAAGGTAAAAGGTATTAAAATTAGGCAAACTAAAGGAAATTTTTCTATTCATAAAATGTGTAGATTACAAATGAAAATAGGAAATATTATTAAACTAATTAACTTGTTAATGTTAGATACTAATTTAGATTATGTTCTTTTGGGTTTAAATGAATGTAAATTATTTGAATTAAAAATTGATTGTAGTAATTTAGTGGTAACTCAAAGAAATGAAAACATTTCAAATTTTGTGAATGTAAATAACAGAGTTTCTTTGCATGTACAATTTGATCAAGTACTTGAAGAAAACAGTAAGGTAATGCCATCAGTTAAGACAAAACCTAGAAGCGTGATCTCTGAAGTAATAAGTGTTGATGAAAATAATATATCTAATGAAAATAATGTGTCTAAAGGTATAATAGTTAATGAAGGTAATAAGTCTAATATTATGAAGTTTAATGACTATAAGATGTCTAAGGTAACAAGAGTTAATGTAAATAATGAAAGTAATGTAAAACCAAAAAGTCAAAAAAGTGATGTGAAAAAACAAAGTAGTGAAATAACAACAGATTCAGAGAGTATGGAGGAAGAAAACCCTGAATTAAGTAAATTGTTAAAAAAATATAAGAATGTGTTTTCCAAAAATAAATATGATGTAGGTAAAATTAACATTGAACCACAAAGAATTAACTTGACTTCTGATTTGCCTGTCACTTTAGGACCTTATCGAACTTCTCGTAAGGAAGAAGAAGAAATTAGACAACAAATTGATCAATTATTAAAAAATGGAATTATTAAAGAAAGTAGTAGTCCTTATGCATCCCCAGTAACTTTAGTATTAAAACGCGATGAGGGGAAAAAAAAAAAAAAACAGAATGTGTATTGATTATCGCAAGTTGAATGCTTTAGCAAAGACTGATGCTCATCCCCTGCCCCGGATAGACATTTTATTAGACAAATTAAGTAATGCAAATGTTTTCTCTACAATAGATCTAAGATCAGGGTTTTGGCACATTCCTATTCACCCTGATGACACCGAAAAATTGGCTTTTATTACAAATTTTGGACTGTATGAATGGCTAAGACTCCCTTTTGGCTTCAAAAATGCACCGGCTATCTTTAACAGAGTTATTAAACGCATCCTCACTAAAAATAAAATCCAATTTGCTTGTAGTTACGAGGGCCATCCAGGAAGTAGATTACGTTTCTGTCTGTGTCCGCTATGGGCGGGGCTAGCGCGGCCATCTTGGGGTCAGAGCGTTGCGCAGCTCAGTCTGCATCTAGCCGTGCTAGTGAGAGGTTCGTGCTGTGCTCCGTTCAGATACTGTGACGGTTTGAAATGTCTGCGTTAATTGAAAATCCCGCGAGCTGCGATGTGCGCTCAGTAATAAGGTTTCTGACTGCAAAAAACTGGAGGAAATTGGTTTATTGTAGTGCCTCCTGGAAAGAGGCACTACAATAAACTCTCAAAGGTATTGCCAAACTCTCCAAAAACTCAGAAGAGCAATTCAAAACAAGCGCAGAGGAATGTTGAGCTCTAAGATCTTGTTGATTCACGACAACGCCCGGCCCCACACGGCAAATGTCACTCGCAAAGTTCTTGAATCTTTTAAGTGGGAGTTGTTTCCTCATCCGCCGTACAGTCCCGACCTGGCACCGAGCGACTTCCACCTATTCCCAGCAATGAAGAAGTGGCTGGCTATGCAGCGTTTTGATGACGACGCACAGCTCCAAGAAGAGGTAACGAAGTGGTTGAAGGTGCAGGCGGCCGAATTTTTCGACGAAGGAATTTCCAAGCTCGTACATCGCTACGATAAATGCCTTAATTTGTATGGTGACTATGTAGAAAAGTAGTATTTGAGTGTGGCTTTCATCTGTATATAATAAAATTTGTTTCCTATACTTTGTTTACTTTTTTATTGCAAAACGTAATCTACTTTCTGGATAGCCCTCGTATTTTGATGACATAATTGTTTACTCTTCTTCCAAAGAACAACATCTAAAGCATTCGAGTGAATTATTTGAAATATTTATTCAAGAAGGTATTAATTAAATTGAACCAGAGTAAATGTGTCTTTGCCAAAGATAAAATCAATTTTCTAGGTTATGAAATTAGAAAGGGTAAAGTTACTCAACCAAAATTACAGTTACCCAGATAACCAAAATATTGAAAGTATTAAAAATTTGAAATATCCAAGTAATGTAAAAGAGCTACAAGAGTGTTAGGCAGTGTAATAGATTCATACCTAATTATGCTAAATTAAGATCTCTAAATAAATTATTGAAAAAAGATGTACCATGGCATTGGGATGATCAATGTCAAACTGCTTTTGACGAACTGAAAAATATTCTTATTTCAAAACCAGTCTTACAAATGCATGATCCAAATAAACTTTGTCATGTTTTTGTTGATGCATCACAGATTGCTGTGGGAGCTGTTTTGCAGCAGCCAGATGAAAGTAATGTATTACACCCAGTTTCCTACCATTCTAGAGCTTTAAAAGATTACGAAAAAATTATGCAATTACAGAACTTGAATGTTTAGCTATTGTTGATGCATTAGATAAATTTTATTTCTATCTTCACGGTCAAAAATTTACAATTCATACTGATCATGCAGCCCTTGTTTGGCTTAAAAATGTTAAGAATTTAAGAGGCAGATTATTCCGTTGGTCACTCCGACTCAGTATGTTTGATTATGAAGTTAAATATCAAAAAGGCTCTACAAACGTCGAAGCTGATATGCTTTCTAGACAACCTGTTTCTCACCAGCTTCAACATTCTGTGTATTTACTTAATCGTGATGAAATTATACAACAGCAAAAAAGTGACAATGTGTGTGATAAAAAATATGTAGAACTAAATGATTTGATGGTAATTAAGAAGAAAAAAGGTTATAAAATTATGGTACCAAAATCTTTAAGATTAAAATTATTAACTGAAACTCATGAAAAATTTGGACACCTAGGTATTCCTGCTATGTTAAATTTAATCACCCTACATTATTATTGGCCCTACATTAGTAAAGATATTGGAAATTTCGTGAAACATTGCCATGTTTGTCAAATTAATAAAAAGAAGAAAACCAAAAAATTTGGACTTATGCAAGAAGTACCCCCAACTGATAAACCTTTTGAATGTCTTTCTATTGATACAGTCGGCGGTTTTAATTATTATAATTCTACAAAAAAATATTTACATCTTGTGATCGATCATGCCACAAGATATGTCTGGGCTTTTCCATCTAAAAGTGCAACTACAGAAACTTATGCTAATATTTTGAAACAAATTTTCCAAATTCAGGTCCCCGAAAAAATCCTTAGTGACCGCAATGCCACATTCACCTGCAATAGATTCAAAAAATTTCTTAGAAATTACAATGTAAAACAACTTCTAACTACTGCCCATCACCCCCAGACAAATGGTAAAGTAGAACATGTGAACCAAACCCTAGTAACTTGTTTAAGATGTAAAGTAAATTCTACATCATCGAAAATTCCACGGACGAAAATTTTGGATCAAGTTATTAGTGAATATAATAATTCCCCTCATTCGGTAACTAAATTCACCCCTGCATATCTTTTACTTGGAAAACTTCCTTTCGATTCTTCCTTAGATCAAAATACTCACCCTTCGGTTGACATAGCGAGAAAATTAGCTAAAGAGAGAACTATTGAATATCATAAAAGGAATAAAAGTTGTTTTGACACAAAATTTGCAGATGTAGATTTTCAACCTGGTGATCTAGTTTTATTTGATGAATTTGAATTTCCGAATACACGTAAATTGACAGCTTCCTATTCTGGACCATACCAAATTGCCAAAAAATTATCTGAGGTTAATTATGAAATTGATAAAAAGAATTACCACACAAAGAAACCTACTGATATTGTCCACGTTTCCAGACTATGACACTACCAAGACCCAGAAAATTTTAAACTACATGACCAATAGGTAGACACACCTTCCTTTTGGTAAACGCTCAACTGGGGTTGCTACTAAAGGTAATTAGAGCACCTCTAATTATTTAATGTCTAATTTTCTGTGTCGTAAGTTTTTGGTGTGTCGTTTTGTATCTTTGCATTTATGTGTCAATTTTTTGGCAACGACATTAATGGTAATTATAAAAGACTATTGAAGTTGAAAGTTGTGTTGAACGACAATGCAGTATATGACATAATTGTCATTGTCGACAGTAAAAGGTAAAATACGAGTAAAATTATTGCGTAAAATGATTATTATCAAAATAAGTGTTTTATATGAATGAGTAGTCAAAATAAAATACTGTAAACAAACTAAAAGTCAAAAGGAAATGTTAAGAAATTAGTCAAGTATTGCAATTGTCAATGATATGAAGAAAAAAATAGAGGAATACCTCACCTCAAATAGAAATTTTTAATATTAAAGCCACGGCGAACTCGAAATGAAAGATTTGTAAAATAAGAACTGCTCTATTGTTTTGCAGCAATCTCTAAAGACATGGTTCCAGAATTGAAACTGTTCTCGAGAAATGTTTTTCCAATACTGCATGCATAATGTTATTTTTCTTTATTTTCTATAAATGTCAATATATTAAGATATATTATTTACAATTTATATATTGATATTATTATTGACTGTATAGTGAGAGTGTCTATTTAAGATTAATATTATTGTAACTCGAATTCTGGATGCGAGTTCTTTAAACAAATTAAACAATTATTTAAAATATTTTTTCTATCTGGAATGTCTTGTAGTCGAGACGCCCGGCTTCACACCTTTTCAGATGGGGGGAATATTTTGTAATAATATAATTCCATAGTCAAAATCACACTTAAAATTCTAATTGTATGTTCTTTTCATTTTAAATGGCGACGTTCTCTTATTTGAAAGTACGTGGAATTAAATCCACAGCCCCGTAGTCAAGTTGTTTTTCCCGCCTTTTCTACACATACAGTTATAGAATGTTCTGGAAATATTTAAAGCGAACTGGATTGGCTGACGAAGCTGACGTCATTTCTTGGAAACTCCGCCTTTCCAGAGGCTATAAAAAGACTCGCAAAAGAATATGGGGGCTTTTTCTTAAATGTCACGATGCAGTAAACTTCATAAAAAAAGTTATTAGTAATTCTTTTTATTTACTCCGCATATCTGATTTTGTAACTCCTATTTTCTCCTGAATAATAATAAATGAATCCTGTTTTTTAACTTATCGTCTGATAATTTAAGCTACGACTAAAGCTGGTACATCACATATATATAGGGTTTTAATAGTTTTCAGCAACTGCAAATATCGTCTGTGCAAACAGTTCACATTGCCAGTTTTAATTATATTTTGTCAAATGATTTTTGGGCATTTAAAAGAAAGACAGTTGCTTTAGAACACTGTGTTGTGAAATATGTAAAAAGATATTGTTATCATTAAGTACAAGGTGTCTGAAATAGAACTATCATGCTGCCAGACAAGAACCCTCATTTACTTCTAGTTCTGTTACAAAAAGTCAGCTACAGAATGTCACCAAATCACATGTATAGCTTTAATAATGTTGTATATGACAATGTGAAGGTTGGTACCATAAGTTCAAAATCAAAGACTACGAGATTCAAAAAGCGGAGTGCTCTGGCCAGCCTACTGACGTTGATGAGGGCCACCTGAGAGAATTTGCGGAAGAAGATCAGTATGCAACCACTCCAGAGCTTGCTAAGGAGTTAGACGTTAGTACCATGTCCATTGGTTGCACTTGATGCAAAAGTTCAATCGCTGGGTGCTACACGAGCTGAATCAAGCAGATAAAAACATACCTATTTGGGCCTGCACTAATCTGCTTGAATGTCAACACATGGACAAACTTCTGAATCAGATTGTCACTTGTGATGAAAAGTGGATTTACTTCAACAACACACTCTGAACTGGTCTGAGCCCGGTGAGCCTGACAGCAATTTGGATAACAAAAAGTTCATGCTTTCTATCTGGTAGACTGCAGTGGTATGATTTACAAAGAGTATCTGGAAAAGGGTAAAACCCTCGACAGCAAGATGCTAGCCCGTGTTAATGTTGCTGCTGTCAAGGAAAAATGTTGAACTGAGTTCTGGCACAAAAAGATAATGCAAGACCACATGTGTCTGCATACACCGGCTGGACTCTGTACAGATTTGAATGGGATTTTTTGCCACAACCACCATATAGCCCCGACATCGCTATTTTTACAGAACTCGAGTGACATCTAGCTGCTGCTATCTTCCATTCTGCACAGGACATCCAAAATGAGTGATATGTTTTTGGACTCATGGCCACCAAGTTTCAGGGGCAAAGGCTTTGAAAAACTACTTAAACATTGGCAGAAGATCATAGATTTAGGTGGTGAATACTACCAGCACTAAAGGTACTTCTATCATGCTTTTTCTCTAACTTTATTAAGAACGTTTTTTGCCAATAAACTTTCATTACAACCAGATACGAGTTACAAATGTAGTATCATTGATTGATACTGGTGGAGGTTAAAAAAATTTTGTTTTCTTACCTAGCCTAAGCCTTTCGGCATAGGATGTCGCCTTCTTTGCAGATCCTGGATTCCTGGCTACTATGACAGCATTTCTGTAGTCAGGTATCTGAAAGTGAAAACATTTTCATCTTTCAATTAAAAAAAAAAAAAAAAAAAAAAAAAATCAAATACTGTTGTAAATTTACATAAATACACTAGGTGCCATTTAATGTGATTGTGGTTAAGGTTATTATTCAGATATTGTTATTGAACTGCCAATTGTTAAGTCCAGTACATTTATATATAAGCACATGGAAAAAATATCACTAATTGGGATCAACAGCTCAGTTAATGAGACCAAAATATTATAGACTAAATTTTTCAAAGTAAAACAGCATGACCAAATAAGGCCAAAATAATTTAGTTTAAATATCAGACTAAATAACAATCAAAAACAAAGTCCAACATTAGAAATCAGCGTAAATTTTTAAATTTAAGCTGATTCTTAATGTTGGACTTTGTTTTTGAAGGTCAAAATACATTCTAAAATTGGCAAATGACAGATAAATGTTGCCAACTAAGGGATTAAGATGCCAAACAGCTTAATTTTGATTTCAATCAATCATTTAAAATAAAGCAAAAAAAAAAAAAAAAAGACCTTAGATATATTTTGCTGTTGAATTTTATGCTGCTTAAGTGCAAAAGAGTGATGTTTAATAAATAAAATAAAAAAGACAAGTTATGCAGGCCATCTTGTTAAGAAAACTGAACATTGATATGATCTTGGAAAAACTGGGGGGGGGGAAGGAAGTGCGGTAACATTTGACACTATTTGGGAATTCTAAAGATAGGTTGCTTTAAAAAAAATTGAGATTTTGCAGTTGAATTTCAAGTGGCTTAAGAGTGAAGAAAGTGATATTTAAAAATAAGGCTAAAAACATACGAAAAAGTTGTGTTAACAGGAATTAATTGGAGAGCAGAAAGATTAACCATAAGTTCAAAGTCAGCATAAAAAACTTTAACAAAGCCTCTGGTGCAATGTTAAAATATGAACCCTTTCAGATTTCCTTTTCTTCATGTATTTTTGTACTCTTATGCATTGTTTTTATTTACTTATGATTCTTCTCCATTAAAGCTATTTTTTTAATTATATTTCCTTGGTGCCAGTTTAGCCTGCCTTCTTTCCCAGTGATAACCATCTTTATAACCAACACTCATGCAGTAACGTTTTTCAACAAATAATTTTTTTCATTGCTCATGATTATGGATTTGGAACAATTCACATTAAATATTTTTCATCATTTTGTTGATTTGAATACCAGGTGTCATAAATGATCAGGAGGTGATTATGATTTCATTTCAAAAGTCTTATAAACTACCAGAGTAAAAATCTGCCACTATTTTATATAACTCAGAAAATTAATGTGAAACACATACATGCATACACACATATTTTCAAACAATTTCATTACAGAAATAAAAAGTTTTAGCAGGAGGAGACTGGTTCACTAAATGTAAAGAACTGCGGGAAGCTGCCCAGGTATTTAATAAATTACCACTGTACTATGATTTTGAACTAATAAGTGGACTGTATAGCAAAAGAACTAACTAATTTATTTACAGTAATTAACTATTCAGATCTAATACATGCTCTGGCATGTTGCTTAGCCGAATCCAGATGGCCAAGTGAGAGTTTCTCTCCCTATCTAATAGGTGGTGCTGTATTCTAACTTAACATGCCGCCGCCCGTTGAAATTACTAATTTCAACATGTAAATTACAAACAAACATATAATTTAACAATTCAAGAAAAACTAATTCTACACTACAATATGAAAGATGATAGATAATTTCATCATGAATATAATATAAAATAATGCAACATTTTAAAAACATAAACATTCACTATGCTACAATCGAACTTATTCTTAAACAGTTACATTTTAATATAAAGCACAATTTTCAATAAGAACATAATAATGTAAGCTAAGCATTATTATCCTGGATAGGAAATAAACAAATTTTACTAATACATCGAATATACACACTATTTGATGTTTTCACTTTAACAACTCTGGCCTTATTATCTTTACCAGGTAAAACTTCTAGAATTCTAGCTAAAGACCATTTAAATGGGGGAAGATTATCTTCCTTTAACACAACTAACATACCTGCCTCTAAATTTTCTTTATTAATAAACCATTTGGTGCGTTGTTGCAGATGATTTAAATAATCAGTTAGCCAACGTTTCCAAATAACTTGAATAAACTTGGTAATAACTTGCCATTTAGAAAGTCTATTATCTGTAAGATGAGACAAATCTGGTTCAGGATATGAAGTAATGGAACATCCAATTAAAAAATGACCTGGCGTTAAGGCTTCAAAGTCATTTGCATCTGTTGATAAGGGTAAAATTGGACGAGAATTGAGAATACCTTCAATCTGTGGGACAACAGTCCAAAATTCTTCTAAAGTTAATTTATAACTGCCGATTGTACGTTGAAGATGATATTTAAATGACTTAATACCTGCTTCCCAAAAACATCCGAAATTTGGTGCTCTAGGTGGAATTAGTTTTCAATTTATACCTTCAGATGTTAAGAAATCTGCTATATCAGAATTAGACTTAAGGACTAAGCTATGCAATTTTTTCAGTTCTGATTTTGCACCAAACATATTAGTACCGTTATCTGATATTATGGTATTACATTTTCCACGTCTAGCAATAAATATTTTAATAGTAGCAAGTAATGAATCTGTGGTTAAATCAGTTACTACCTCTAAATGTACTGCTTTAGTAGCTGAACATATGAATATAGCAACGTACACTTTTGCATAATTACCCTTTCTCTGATTTTTATACTTGATGAGGAATGGACCAGAAAAATCGAGTCGACAAGTATTAAATACAAACCCTGGGTTAACTCTTTCACCAGGTAAATTTCCCATAAGTTGTTCACATACAATTGGTTTAACCTTAAAACATGTTACACATTCATGTACAACTTTTCGAGCTATATCTCGACCATTAATAACCCAAAATTTACTACGAACCTGATGCAATAGTGCTTGAGCACCAAGATGTAAATATTTAACATGGTAATACTGAAAAATTAATCTAGTAAATACATGATCTTTTGGCATTACATAAGGAAACTTTTGGTTGTAATTAAGATTACTATTGGCAAGTCTGCCTCCTACTCTCAGAAGAGGATCATTATCAAGAAATGGCATAAAAAGTTTAACTTACTTTTGGGAGAAACACAATTCTTATTTTTTAAGGATAGAATATCCTTGCTAAAATGTTGTAACTGTACATACCTGATCATGATTTTTCAGCGTCATCCAATTCTTTAACTGTTAGAGAACCTATTAAATTTTTTCCCTTACAATTGGCTATAAATCTACAAACAAAACTTAATACACGAATAATACGAATATAGTTATTACTAATGTTAAGAATATGATCTAAAACAAGGGAATTAGAGTTCACATTTAGATTAACTAAGTCATTAAGTCCTTAAGTTTGAGTTCTTTGACGTATTCCACATTATCCATATCAGATGAAATTAATTCACAAGGATTAGTCAAAAACCTCTCCTTAGTCAAGAAAGTTGGTCCATACCACCATAAATCATTATGAAGATCTTTAGGTTCAGCTCCATGTGATATCAAATCAGCTGGATTATTGTGAGTGCTAACATGGTACCACTCATGAACCGCAGTCATGCTTCGAATAACAGATACTCTATTAGCAAAAAATATCTTTAGTTGATAAGGTTCCTTCTTAATCCATGATAACACTATTGACGAATCAGTGAAGTAATACTCCTTCACTATAGGCAGCTGAATGGCCTCTAGTATTCTTTTCATTAGTTTTACCAACAGAACTGCACCACAAAGCTCCAAACGAGGAATGGTAATTGACTTCAGAGGTGACACACAAGACTTGCTGCACAGAAGTCTTGATGAACATTCATTTGAAGATGACATACATTTCACATAAATTGCAGCACCATAGGCTTTCTGACTAGCATCACAGAATCCTATAATTTCTATTTGTTGTAATCCATTGGTTAGAACAAATCTGGGGATGCGATAATCATTTGACTATTTTTAGACTATGCAGAAATTCCTTCCATTCTTCAAAGTTATTTTTAGGAAGAGGTGTATTCCAATTTAATTTTAGAAGCCAAAGTTTTTGTAGAAATATTTTAGCTTTTGTCGTAACAGGTCCAATTAAACCTAACGGATCAAAGAGGCGACCTATCGTTGATAAGACATCTCTTTTCGTTCCAGTTTCTTCAATGTCAAGTATCTTTAAATCGTAAGAAAAACAGTCTGTAGACGTATTCCATGACATTCCTAAGGCCTTTGTAATCTGAGGCTTATCCGTAACTTGAAAGGAGTAATCCTGAGTAGCACTTTCTTTATTCTTCAATAATTCTGGATTGTTTGAACACCATTTGTGTAACTGCATTCCACCACGTTCTAGAAGACAGGTTAACTGTGTCTGCAACTCCTTGGCTTCTTGCATCGTATTAGCTCCAGTAATAATGTCGTCCATGTAACAGTCCTTCAGTATGGCTCTTGAGGCATGAGGAAAGTCTGTCGCTTCATCCATTGCTAACTGCTTCAGGACCCTTGTTGCAAGGAATGGTGCACTTGCTGTTCTGTATGTTACAGTCCTTAGACGGTAAGTCTGCACAGGACAACCAACTGATTCCTTCCACAAGATCAACTGCAGGTTTCGTTGAGATGGTTCAATAAGTATTTGTCTGTACATTTTCTGAACATCAGCTCCTAATGCATAGTTGTACTTTTGAAATCTAATAATAATAGACAATAAATCTTCTTGAGGTATTCGCCCTTTCATTAATATTGAGTTCAGTGACTTTCCATTGCTAGTAGCCGCGGATGCATTAAACACAACGCGAAGCTTGGTAGAGGCTTTCTCTGGCCGATAAACTCCATGATGACTAAGATAATTGCAAGTCGATATTTCAATTTCTTGAACTTCTTCCATGTGATTTAGATCCTTATATTCTTTAATAAAATTCTTATATAATGTTTTCATATTCGAATCACTTTCTAGTCGATTCCACACTTGATGCAATCTTTTCTCAGCCAGCGTTTTCGATTCTCCTAATGGGTCTCCTTCCCTTATGGGTAACTGAACTACATATCTTTCATCATTTTGTCTATAGCGAGTATGCCTGAAATGTTCTTCACAGTATTTTTCTTCTACACTCAAAGCATCCTCAACATTTTCAATGTATTCAAATTCCCAAAATCTTTGCAAAATTTCTTCAACTCTTTCTTCACTATTTAGAACTAAACCACAGTAATTTACTTCTGAGTCACTCTTGCATGCACCAGACGCGATATATCCAAAAACTGTTTCTTGAAATATCAACAGTTGATTTTCTAATTGAAATTTTCCTTCTTTTAAAATCTCAAAGAACAATTCGGTACCTAGTAACATATCTATTTTGTTAGGTGTTCCAAATTGCGGATCCGCTAATTCAATATCAATGGGAATATTTAATGACTGCACATCGAAACACCTTGATGGAGTTACATTGGTTATTTTAGAAATAACCAAGCAATTAACTGATCTTACATATGTTAAATCCTTATTCGAAATCCGTACATCTAGTTGATAATTAATATTTATAACGTTCTCATTAATTCCGGATACAGATGCATAAATTCTTTCTTTCCTTATATTTAACAAATTAGCAAATTTAGGGAAAAAAATCTGAAATTCCAGCTATATCGTAACCAAACACAACCCTCTCTGAGAGATAGTGCAGAATGTTACAATACATCAGAAGAGACACTGTCTATTAGGTTTCAAATACAGTAAAAAATCAGTAATCCGGACTTGTTGGGACTTCGGTGATTTCGGATTAGGGGTTTTTCCGGATTATAGATCATCAATTTAAATCTGGTAAGATGGCATGCAGAAATTATACAATTAAAAATATGAAACCATAATTTATGAAATAAAGAACAATTATGATCTAAAGGGTATCAAAATTAAAAAAAAAAAAAAAGCTTAATATTTATTTGTTTACTTTATTAAACATTTCTTTCAATGTAAGTTATTTAAGTTGCTTCGTTTTATGTGATTAATACTTTCTCTTTAATTCTCTCTTCTATAAACAGTATCTCTTCTCTTTACGGGCATGCATAAAGTTTGTAGCTTTGAGGTACGGATAAAAGACTTTGTACTGTATATACAGTTTCAGAACTTTGAGGAAAATTCCTGAAGAAAAAATACAATTCCATAGATTTATCACAAAAAAAAAAAAAAAAAATAATGCAAAAGGTAATCATTACCAGTATGTATTAAACATATAAACAAAAACAAAAAAACTTTTTTTATTTTAATCATGACTGTACAAAAATAAACAGTTTATTAAAATAAAATTGCTAAAAAACTCACACTTTCTTGGATATATTGAAGAAGAAAAGGGGAAGCTCTCAGATTATCTACAGGTATATCAAAAAATCCTTGGACTTCTTTTGAGTGCAGATCCATTGTAATCAAATGAGTTAGTCCTGAAAAAGATCAGCACAGAATTATTTGGAATAAAAGTTGAAACATTCTATTGATTCTTTTTACTACAGCACAAAAGTCCATATAGTCATAAAATTTTAATTTCATGTAAAATAAAATAAATAAATAATTAAAAAAGAATGAACATCTGAAAGGATTCCGATTTTTAATGTCACAGCAGAGGGTTTGCTTCAGTTTTTTTTTTTTTTTTTTTTTAAAGCTCTGCTCCCATAGCACTTTATCAATCTGCTATGGGATCTACCCCTATTAACATAACATTTTATCTTTCCACTGTTATTACTAAACACTGCTTTCTTCACACTTATGCCACATAAAATTCAAAAGTAAAATCACAATTTTTTAAAAACAGCATACGTTTAGAATTCACAATACAGTGTTAAGCATTGTTATTAATTTTTTGAAGTCTGAATTGCAAAACTGTACTTAGTACTCTGAACATTCAAACTGGGAAACAGTTTGTCAATGTCCAGTTTTCTTAGTTAGATAACTTAAACAATTTTTTTTTTGTTACTAACTTTATTTATTAAACATTACTTTCTTTACACTTATGCCATATAAAATCTAACAGCAAAACATTTAAAAATGACTTATCTTTAAAAATAATACATGGCGGCATTTGGTAGCAACATTCTTTTATTTGTGTTGCCAAACATTTTTGATATCTGCTATATCAGTGGTCTCAAACTAACAGCCTGTACGTGGAACATAAAGACGCTTTAATTATTATTTGTTGCAAATACGGTATTTGAAAAATTTTAAGATTTTAGTTATTTAAGGTCAAGGTTTATATTACTTTCACTTTCATTAAAAACAAATATGAATAAAGTAACAGAAAACTTCTAAATGCAGCTAATCAAATCACACTATGGACAAGCTCAATTTTTGCACTAAAAATAACTGCTTTGGGAATACATTTAAATGTAAACAGCTTTTGTTTTGGCCTCCTCGGCAATTGCGGTGATTTGTGCCCAGAGGGCGCACCGCACAAAAAGTTAGTTGCGTTACAGAACGTAAGGGAAGCGGACACACCAAAATGTCGGGCGTATTACCGCTAATTGAGGTAATTGCATCGTATCTGTCAGGTGGCAGAAAACTAGTATGATGTATCAATTCACATGCCACGTGGCAGAATATGTCTATCATGTACATGCCAGGAGGCATAACGCTTGTAAATATGCCAGGTGGCATACGACTTGTAAATAAATTGTAAATAAATGTACAGTAAAATACCTTGGTGCAATAGATCAAGGAACAAGCATCAACAACCTTCTGATCATTTGGATACGTACAGCTTTTCTTCGCAGTTGAGAATTAATAAGAAAAGAGCCCAACTGATTGATGAGCATCTAGAATCTGTAGTGCCTATAATTTTTTTTTAAGGCTGCAAACTTTATCAGAAGGTAAACACCATCCAGTGTTGCCTACCAATGGCCGAGTGGTAAAATTGCTGGACAGCGGTAGTTTGACTTGGGATTGAATCCTGGGGAAGCAGCTGGCTGCATGGTTGGTTTTCCTCATGTTCGACATGAATACGAGCCATTTTTCCTCAAAAAGTCTTCCAAGAAAGCATTCCTCCCCACAGGCAGATAGCCCTCAAGTTGCTTTGCCTTAATTAATTCAACTAACCTAACAATGCAGCATTATGCTGTATTAAGGAATAAACAAGTTTAGAACTATTTACATACAAACATATGTATTTTTATTTATGTGCTGAAGAAAAATTTAATAAATAAGAGAAAGAGACTAAGTTGTTATTATTTATTCTGAAGTTTTGTTCCACTTAGAAAGTTTACACTGAAAATTTGGAAAGCCTTCATATTTTGTTCATTTTTAATTTAATTAAAGTTAGTTACTTAATGATTAAATAACATAATAAAATGATTTGAAAGAAATATCTGTACTTATGTGTATCACAGCCACCTTAGTAGAAGTTGCTAAATTTTCAGAATGTGCCCAACTTTTAAAATCATTGCATATAATAATGTTTCAGGCAACCCTGCCATTTTGCCATGCATTCTACTCCAATTTACAATGGCTTTTATGAACAAACCATGATATTTTTTTCCTTCAGTTTTAAAGTTTGTGGAATTTACCAGGAATGGAAGAAACTTTGGTAAACTTTCTGCAGGAATACAGAATTTCGCTAAAAAAATTCTAAAGGGAACAATAAGGAGATGCATTTGGTAGATAGGCAGTGTTACAGACGTTTGTGCAATGCTGAATCTTTACAATTTTTTTATTTTTTTAAAGCAAAAACAAAGTTCTGTGTACTTGGGAAAAAGGACATGAGAGGTGGGGGGAAAAGGAAATAATAATAATAATAATAATAATAATAATAATTAAAAAAAAAAAAAAACAGATGATCAATACAAGTGCGGTTACTTCTTTATTATTTGGCATTATTTTGTATACACCAGGCCATTTAATAAGTACCTTCTCATTTTTTGTTTACTGCACGTTTTGTTTTAAATTAAATTTAATGGTTTACCACATTTTCAAGATGAACCATTTATCTTAGCAACTGGCTTAATGATAAAATTGAAAACAGAATAAAAAAACCTGAAAGCTTTCAGATTATCTGCAGATTTTACCTTACGCCTAAAGGGGGATTTTTTTAACATTTTGTGTGTTACTTTTAGTTATTAAATATCATGTTCTTCACATTTACACTATAAAATTTAATTCAACAGCAATATCACAAAATATTTAAAAGAGCCTATTTTTAGAATTTTCAATACACAGTCTCGTGTGCTGGTGAACACCCCCCCCCCCGTACAGTGTTGGCATTGCTCGATTTGAAATCATTGATATTCTTAATCAAAAACTCATAAATACTTTATAAAATATTAAATAGATAATAAGACAAATTCCAAATTAGGGCTAATAGATGCCCATATTCGGGTGGAGCCGTATGTTATTCAAAATTTGATGGCTCTAGGTATTGTTGTTTTATCGCAATGCGAGAAACATACATACATTTATCAAAATATTCCTCGTAATAAAATGATTTATTCCAAAAGTGTTAATGAGTAACTCTTGTAATAATTCAGATATCGAAAGTTTTGTTGACATGTTTTGACAGGTGATGTGAGTCATATATTTTTTTTTTTGTTTTAAATGAGACTACACCATAAGAATCATCATTTCTGTTTGGAAATTATTGCAAGAACTTCTGAAGAATGAGCTCCTCTAAATTTCAAAAGAGATTCATCCATGTAGCTATTTTTTTCATTGCCCTAATAATAATAATAATAATAATAAAAAAAAAACTCTTGCAAACTACCTGCAAATGTCATTTGTTTCAAACTTTTCCCATTGCTGAACTTTATATACCAGTCTAGTACCACAACTGTCCCATTGAAGAGAAGCCTGCACAAACCAACATTCTGTCTATAATTTTGTTCAGTCAGCTACACAACACCCTCTAATTATTTATGGATGATTGGAGGCCTAAGTAGAGATAACTGAAGTGTGGGTGAAGCTGCGTTCACACTGGTCTGTTGGGGTGAAAAGCGGCAATGCGGGGGGGGGGGAGATGCACACGTGCTTGCACTAGATGGCGCTTCATATTGGAAAGTTGGGGAAAAATGTGAAATTTTTGTGTGGTATTTTGACTTTTTACAATTACATTTTAAAATTAAAATAGATTTAATTTCTGCTTGATTAAAACTTATTTTACTTCTTGCTTTGTGTAGCAGAAGCAAAATGCAGTGGTTTATATTAATATGTGAGAGATGACTGCAGCAAGGAGAAGCAAATAATTTAATTGAAGAAATGTGTTTGAAAGAAACGAAATTTCTTTTAATTACTTTCGCATGACACCTCATCAATTCGATGAATTTCTAGCCCTCATTGAACTATTTATGCAAAAACAAAACACTAATTTCTGTCCGAATATCACAGAAAAGAATCATTTGGAAGATAGGAATAGGATATTCCAGAAAAGGATCATTGTATATATCAAATGCTGTATGTATTTAATTTATTTATGAATTTTGTTGAATGATAATTAAAAAATCCTAATTGCACGATTCTATTTTGAAGAGTAAATTTTTCATGGGGCAGAATACCATAAACGTTTTTGCATGATGTATGAACTTCCCTGAATTGGTTTAAATTATGCAATACAAAAGTGTATTTTGTTTAAATATATGTAAAATTTATAACATTACTAAATTAAATATCACACTTAAAAAAGCAGTTATTTTCAAGTTAATAAACAACAGCAACTTTTTTTTAAGAAATATTTTTAGTTTCTGCCTTATGTACATATTTTTTTCACTTAAATGTAACAGTAATTACTTCAATTAGTCATTCACATATTAATGAACAGCCACTATCTAAAGGTTTATTTTAACTCATGAAGTAACTGCATTTTATATAATATTTCTTTTTCTGCGTTAAAAATTGAATTCCACAATTAGCAAATTTGCTAATGCTCATGCAAAAGTTCTTTAAATTAATGAAAAATTATCACCAAGATTAAACCTTTAGAAAAAGTGGTCATGCATGTTAACAAGAACAAATATGAAGCAATTAAAATGCATAGAAGTATTCCATAAAATCAGCTACATACTAGCGAGCTTCTTTTCTGTATATATAACAGTTTTTAAAATTTTTTAAACAAATGGTTTACTCGTCACCACTTGTTTAAAATTCAGACCTCGCTAAATTTTTTAATTAGATGAAACAGCAACTTTATACTAATACCAGTATTGCTTTTGCTAGTCATGAGTTAGCCGAAATAGGATCAAATCACAGTAGACAGATCTTTTTATGAATTATACCAAAGGTTTGCTGTCAAAAGAAGGATAATGCACACAATGATCAGTGAAAATTAGCAACTTGCAATTATTTGATATTTCAACGTTGCAAGCAGTAAAATCATGAGTGTGTTTCTTATCTGTCATTGTATTAAAAAGGGCTGAAATTAAAAATATTCTTAATTTATCCACAAAATATCCAGATTAAAAAAAAGGCAGCACTACACAATCTCATGAAATAACAAAGCTCAGAAAATACAACATGAATCGTGAACTTTTTCGAAGAGTTGAGTGAATCGTCTGCTTTTTTACCTCGATGCAGATTAGAGGAAAAAAAACTTTTATCTTATTTTTTAAAACTTTTTTATGTCAATAATTTGGTATTTCCGTTATGACTCATTATTATTTAGTAAGTATTTTTTCTTCAATATTTCGTACTCAGTGTTGTGGCTTCTGGAACCTATAAACTCAATGTTTACATTTTGAAAGGCAATGCGGATTTCAGGTCGCAGATTTTCGGTATTTGACTGTGCATGTAAAAGAATATGGTAATAATTAAATGCATGCAATAGAAATAAGATAAAGAATAGATAATAATTAAATGCACATAAAAGAATAAGATGAGGTGTAAAAGAATAAGGTATTACTTGAATGTAACAGAAGATAAAGAATGGGTAATAATTATATATACATAAAAGAATAAGATGAAGATAAGTTGTAAAAGAATAATATGTATAATACATCATGTTCTTTTAGATGTACTATACCTTATTCTTTTATAAGGTAATAATTGAATGCATGTAATAAAAATAAGGTAAAGTATAATAATAATTAAATATTTATAAAAGAATAAAGAATAATACATGTATAACTAAATGCATGTGATAGAAATAGGATAAAATATGATAATAATTAAATATATGTAAAAGAATAAGAAAGATAATATGTAAAAGAATATAATAATTAAATGCATGTAACAGAAGTAAGATAAAGAATAAGTAGTACTATTTGGTTTTGAGGGCATTAAAAATCGCCAAACTCTTGTTGATGCCAGTGCTGCCAAAAATAATCGCGGCAACACTAACGCAAGAAGTATAATAGTAAATAACTATTTAAGATTGATGTTTTAATTTAGATGAAATGTTAATTTCGTATAATACTTTTTTATTATTATAATTTATATAAAAAAGGCTAAGCATGACTGAATGGAAGCATAAGAGTAAATAACTATTTCAGATCATTTTTAGAATTTATATCAAGGCCATTTATACTCAAGGCCTGCCAGACTGAACGAAATTCCAGTTCCCAGTTTTCAGTGGCTTTGGCTATCGCAATTTATCACTAGGTGGCGTTCGCATTCTGCTACAATTTTGCTATACGTTCACTATTTGTAAACGTGGCTCGTTATTAACAAAAAGTGTATTTTATGTCTAGCTGCTGTATATTTAAGGGCTATACTTAACAAGCTTGCTTTTTTTTTTTTTTTTTTTTTTGCGTAATTTTATATGCATATAGGTTTAAAATTGTGTATATACGTCATTGAACTGAGTTCTGAAATTCCATATTCTGCTTATTTAATTCTGAAATCTTTGTGCATCTAATGCTGTTGTTTTCAAAACTTTGTAACTTTCTTCTGATTAATCTGGAATGGGAATGGTACACATGGATTTATGTCAGGTAGTTACATGTAGGTAATGTATCAAGATGGCACTCATGTATATGTGTGCTTAATAGTGATAATATTATTTTGTGAAGTTCAGTAATTTTATTTCATGTATACATTATTCTTGATAATGAACTATATCAGTATCTCACACTGCCAGGAATAAAATTTTGTACACGTCATTCTGATAAATGTTGTATGTGTGTAAAAATGTCTACCTGCTGTATATTTAAGTGATGCATTTAATAAGCTTGTTTTTTTGCCTAACTTTGAATGCATATATATATCTAAAATTGTGTACATACCTCATTCTACTTAGCATTGTGGGCATGTGTGATGGATATATTATTTATATTCAGCCATTGCAAGTTTTCAAATTTTATCCTTGATATACAGAACTGAACGTTTTCTTAAGTTCTGTATATTTTTGTGTGTGTTATTTTTTTGTGTGCTGTTAAAATATATTTTACATACCTGCCAACCTCTAAAGATAAAAATTCAGAAGAACACGAAGAATTAATATCATGCTTTGATATTAAAAAAATAACAATTTATACAAATAGAAAAAACAAAACTGTACTCACATTAGTAAATCTCAATTAAGTAGTAACTAAAAAATTTATTAGGAAACATAAAACAAGAACTTAATGTTACACAAAAAAATTATTGCAATGAATTTAGAGTGCATTTTTTGGCTTTAGCCAAAAATTCTTTGGAAAATTTCCTGTCATAACAATTAGTTTCCTCATAACATTTAGCAATTAAAATGTTTTCTAGAGTTTTTGGTGAAATTGAAGAACGAAACATAGTTCTGTTTTTCTTCACAACACTGAAGACTCTATCGCACTCAGCATTACTGTGTGGAATTACGAGAATAGCACATAAAACTCTTGCTAGTCTATCATATTTTGGTGTTCCATCAGCTCTTTTTATTCCTTTTAAGGTAAAAATGAGGACATCAAGTCTATCTTCTCCAGAACTGGCAAAGTCTTCAAACTGTGCAGCAGAAAATTGGTTCTGTAGTTCATCTAAAGCATCATTATGGCATTCATTTTCTTTAATTTTTAACAAAAATAGAAATTTATCAATAAAAAAATGAATCTTTTCAAAAGATTATTTTTTCTCATGATCTTTCAAAGAATTTACAAGTTCCCTGGTTTGATTTCCAATTATAAGATCATTGTCATCCTTTTGATTTGCCAAACTATTATAGGCAACACGAATCAACAAACTGTTTTTCACAACGGACGATTTTACAAACTTAGTATAAAGTTCTTTCAAAAGATCATTAAGAATTTGGATAAGCAGGGGAGATTTTGGCGAAGCTGACTGTAGAAGGGTATTTACACTTTCAAAAATCTTAATGGTACTTAACACAAAACTACAATATGCTTTGTTCAAATCCGAAGAAAGAAGATAGAAAATCCTTTCCTCCCGGCTAATAGAAGACTTTCTTCTTCCCTTCAACTTCTTTAACAAAGTTGACGTTTCAGGAGTCTTCTAAGCATTTTCTTTTTCAAGGGTTTGATTCTGTGTGTTGGCTTTTCCCTTTTAAAGCATTTTGATTAGAAGCAAAGCTGGTTTTCGGAATCTTATATACCGACAAATTTGATGGGATCTGTGGTTTCGTTTTGGTCTCTTCGTGGAAATATTTTAACAATGCATCCTACTGTTCAATAAACCTTCCTAGCGCTCTGCCTAAGGATAACCATCTCGTGCACACATGTTTCAGAATTTTTCTCGTTTCACCAGAGCACAGTTCATGGAAATTCTTTAGGTTTTCTTTCCTTTTTACACTTTTTTCCAGATAGAAAAACACATCAATATTTAATGGTAAAGTAGCTGCAGCTTTTTCTGCTGCCAAATTAATTAAGTGGCATGGGCATCCAATAACAATTAATTCATTTTGTTCTTTTTTGATGAAAGCGGCTACACCCTTTTTGTCACCCACCATGAGAGCATTATCTGCACCAAACGAAATGCAGTTTGATATTGGGATGTTAAGTTGTTTCAACTCATTAATTACCAAGGAGGCAATATTTCCCCCCGTATCGTCTCCATTTAACAATGGAAGACACAAAAGATGAGTTTTCATTTCATTAGAAACATCACAGAAATATGTGACAACAATGGGGTAAAGCTTCCAATCGCTGTCGTTGTTGCCATCGATTGACACCGAAAATGCTGAATTCTGGAGTGCAGCTATCGCTTTACTTTGTGGATCGCAAGCAATTTCGTTCACAATAGAAGATGTTTTCGTGCGAGCACAAGCATATTTCTGAGCAATCTTGGAGTCGGGAAACATCCATCTGAAAAGTTGACCGGCGTGATCGGCAGCGCTTAGCGGCACGTTGTGTTCGATGAGGAATGCAGTAAACAAACACTCTGCCAAAATGACATCAGCATCCGAATTCGTAGCCAAATTTGGAAAAAAAAAAAAAAAAACCCACTTTCTTTGACGTTGTCGAAGCCGAAGCATTAACTTCATGCTTTTTAGACTTAACACGCTTCACAATGTCACTTCTTCCACCGTGACTTATTATGAAGTCCCACACACACACGTTGCAAAATGCATAGTTATTTTCTTTGAAGGATTCTTTAATTGTTGAAAATTCGGCTTTGTAGGCAGGCCGAAAATATTAAGAATACGTTTTTTTTTTAACTCATTTCGTAACAACGACGTATTAAGAAAATTCGTAACACGCGGGGGGAAAAAAAAAAAAAAAAAAAAAAAATTGCAGAATGCAACAATCCACGCTCCCTGAGTAATTCCCTTGCTGAAGCGAACGCGGAAAAAATAATCTGCCGCCCACAAAGAAAAGAGTGGGAGAAACTGCAGGTTACTGGATTCGAAGTAATCGGTAGTTGGCGGTGAAACACGATGCAATTGCCGAAAATCGCTGAATTGGCGACAAATTCTAAAATTTTGACAAAAATCACTAAAAACACTTGAAAAAGGAAAAAAATCGTAAAAAATGGATTGTGATCATAAAATCGTAAAGACAAACGCATTTTCGTAAATATTATGAAAAATTCATAAAAGTTGGCAAGTATGATTTTATGATGTCTTTGTCTCTTTTATTTATAACAAACAGATTGATTTGATCAATAGCTTTATCAAAAATTTCATTATTTTCATTTGAAAAATTGAAGTTTCTCTAACACTGAAAATGTAATTGCTGCAATGCACTTAATTCAACTACTAGTTTCTTAATGCTAACATCAATGAAATTTAGAATACAAATGAAAGTGAAGAGAAACACACCTGTGTAATATTAAAATTAGTCAAAAAAGCAACTTTGGGTTTGAGTTTCATTAAAAATCTATGCCACAGTAAGACTTTTTTTTTTTTTTTTTTTTGGCCTAATAATTTTAGAATGTCTGAATATCTGCAATGCAAATACTGCACAAAAATCAAAATCTGCATTATTTAAACTTTTATTGTTTAAGATTTCCTAAACACAATTATTTAATAATTAAAAAAAATTCTTCAGTATGTAAAATTTAATCTCTTTAAGTAATATTTTTACTCCAATGCCGTAGAAACAGATATACAAATTTTAGATCATGGTGTATTAATATGTTAATTATATCTTTGATAGGGGATACTAAATTATTTTTTGGCTCAGTACAGCCAATAGAAATATTTTGAAAATTTTTCACTGAAATAGTACATGATCTGAAGCTATCTGTTAACTTCTTACTACATAAATAATTAAAAAATAAGGTGTATATTCTGAATTACCTTTAAATTAGAATAAATAGTTGTAATGCATACAATTCAGAATAGCGCATGTCTAGATGAAAGCAGGAATTAAAATCGAGATCAAATAGCTGGTGTTTATGTGTGAAAATAAAAAAGGTGAGATAGCTTAAAATTCCATGCTTTCCTTCTAATTAAAATATTTTTACTAATAAGAAATCAACAATTTCTGACTACTATTGATTAATCGTTTTTAAACTTTCCATATAACAAGACAGAATTCGTTTTTGGTACTTTTCCGATTTTTGTAAACATCGCAAAGTGTAGCAGAATTGTAGCACCATCTTACGTTCAGTAGGAATATCATGCAGGCAACCGAAAACACAAAAGAATATTTTCACACTGGCAGGCCTTGAGTATAAGTTGGCCTTGATTTATATAAAATTGCTAAACATAACTGAATGGATGCCTGCATCGCTATTTCGCTAAAGCATAATTTCATCTCGCTGGTTGTTTAAACATAATTTTCTATAATGAATGATGCCTTTTCTATGAAAAAATTCTCGGAAAAGTGCAGAATCGCCCACTTATTTGTTTGCCGCTTTTTACAAGGGTCAAAACAATTGGATTTTTGTCAATTTTCTTTTACTTTTTAAGTGACAATAGGTCAATGTGTACATAGATAATGTCAAGAGTGTGAGCAGTGCCATTTTTGTGCAATTCTGGGATTTTTTTTAAGTGAAAATAAGTCAATGTGTACATGGATACCGAGTATGTGCAATTCTTAAAAACGCGTCAAGCAGTGGGTGATTCTGCACTTTACCCAAAATTCTATCGCACGCTTTTCGTCATGGGCAATTCCAAATTGTTAAATCCACAGGACAATAAAAAAGGATTTAAGAATTAAACTAGTATTTCAATGGCATCTAAGAAATATAGAACTATGTAAACTTATGCAATCTGAAATCAGTGCATACGCTAGATTTGGCACGCTGTTAAATGGGTGCATTTGCTAGATTTGGCGTTTTTGCTCATACATTTTCGCTGCAATTTTTTTATGGCCCTCAAAACGGAATAGTATCCCTTTATATTCTGCAGACTTAAATCCTATAGAACATGTCTGGAGTAAGCTGGAGAAAAGAATAAGGAAATTTGACACTTCCTTGCAAACTCTACTAAAAGCAATTCTTACGAAAAAATTGAACAAAATGGAATATTTTCATGAAAAAATGATTTAAATCCATGTCAGAATGAGTAAAAGATAAGTGTCATTTTAGTTAATAGACTTCCCACAAAATAAAGTTCCACTATTTTTATATTTTTATTAAATGGAAACTGTTTGCTCAAAGTGTTTGAATACATATGCAAGTTCAATTTCAGAACTTGTCAAATTAACCATTTTTTTTATCAAAAACATGTTGAATAATAATAATTTTTAAAAAAATGGTACTTATCCGTTTTGCAGGCGCAAATGATAAAGTCATCAATAATGGCACAACTGATGCCAAACAGAATATTTTCGCTGGTAATCTTTTATGCTTCATTTTCAAAACAAGGTGAAGCCATTTCTTATCAGATTGTTTCTTTCAATACGGGCCATACAACTACATAAAATTTTTACAAAAGATAGTTAAATTTTATACCCTAAGACCATTTGCGGTAATTAAGTCAATTAGGATGCAATCACACCGCTCACCCGAAAATATAGGAAAGGCAAAATTAAGGGTTAAATTCATCAATTCTAATGAGAATGCACTAGTGAAGTAAAGCACTGCGGTTTTACATAATTTCTGAGTACGAATTGAAATAATTCTTGCATTTTGTATTCCAAATTAAGATTTAACTTGAAATTAATGTAGATAATTACTGAGAGAATTATATTTTTGTAGCGCAGTTTACATGAGACGAGATCACTTTGGGTCACGTGATACGAACTGGCGAATAAGGATGTTGAATCATGAAAGCATAGTAAATTCTTAAAATAATGTCTTTTTACAAATTTAGTCTTTATTTATCGAATTTTTACAATATTTTAAATCATATGAATATGTTTATGCCTTAAAAATAAAAAATTCTTAGAGCTAAAATTTTTTATGTGTATACTGTACACTGTCGCCAACAAAGTCTGCTTGGTGAGATTTGCGCCAGCAAAACAAGTCGCAGCCATTTCTTATCAGATTGATTGTTTCTTTCAATACTGGCCATACAACTACATAGAATTTCTACAAAAGATAGTTAAATTTTATACCCTAAGACCATTTGCAGTAATTAAGTCAATTAGGATGCAATCAAAACAATTTTTAGAAAAGATGATCTACTTAAATTACTCTCAAGTACAATGAAAATAAAATTAATATTTGCATGGATAATTTTGATCATGTACCATTTATTAATATAAAACATAAATAAATGCAATTATTAACTAATTCAACTTTGCTGAAATCTTAATATAAAAATCTACAGATGTCTACAGTAGATACAATACAATCGAGATCAAATAAAGTTTAATAATAATAAAAACAGACACAATAAAATTTAATAAGAAAAATTATTTTGAATATCATTAAAGGTGGGGGAATGAAATTTACCTAATTTAAGTTCCAAACATTTTTTTTAGCAAAGGCTAAAAATTTAAAAGAGGGAGATTAGGTGATCTAGCGAGGCAGACCTGATGAAAAATTGGGAATCTGCTGATAAGTCTAAAAGAGTTAGAAGCTACAACTTTTAAATGAGTTTGTCAGTTCAATAACAGATGAGAAAGGTATTCATACAACATCATTACTTAATAAATTATTTCTTATTTACCAGCATTACACATCATTTTGGCCAACAGTTTGGAAACAATGCAGCCACGTTTCCTCATCTTGCTCTGCTTACTGTACGGCAAGTAAGGTATCACTCCGACTATCTTCCTGGCACAGGACGTTTTGCAAGCATAAGCCATTATCAATAATTCCATGATATTGTTATTCACGTCCCTAAAGAGCAGAAAATTGCTTTAGATCTGAAAATACAGGTTAAATAATATTAGTTAACAAAAGCAAACCTTTCTTGAAACTTGAGTATTTGTAGGCACCCACCACCAGTAATCTATCTTTAGGTAACAAAATACATTTTCGATATCCCACTAACATTCTCTTGATGCCTTTTGATAATTGCTTTCATAGTCCCAAAATGTTTATACTCGACCTTTATGCTCTGTTGGTATCTTTGTTTTCGACATTCCATCAACAATTTATTGGGGCCTTCAGGTAATGAAATATGTTTCAACATCCCACCTCTATTGGGACCTTTTGCTGACAAAATATGTTTCAACACCCTACGAAGAATTTAGAGAAGGCTTTCAGTAATGAAATATGGATACTCTCGCAATCGGTGACCTATTAGGACCTACTTATAACAACAGGTAAACTATCCTGTAATTGATGTTTTTTACGAGTGGCAAATTTTTAGTACACTAGACCAACATAGTACAACCACCTAATGGTAAATCATTAGATGAATTTTGGTGATCCTGATAATGGTGCCAATACTTGAAAACAGATTGTTTGTGGGGTCAACTTAAAAAACTGTATGGGATATAAAAGAAATAATGTATAGTTTAATATAATAATCTTGTAATGAAATTAAAGTAATGGTGTATAATTTCTCTGTATTCATTTATGTACTTCTGTTTTTTGTGCTTTCGGCAATGTTATCAGCTTGTTTAGTTTTGAAGATGAATTACACGTGGCAGGTCACTAGTGGTGAGAGTACAGAAATACATTTTCGACGTCTGACAAACAATGCACCGGAACTTTTTGGAGATAAATATGTTTGCAATATCAGCAGATCATATTTACAAGATTAAACTTTTGTGTCATTAGAATCCATTCTGAAAACATTTTTATATTTGTAAAATTAAAAATAATAACTACACAAACAATAATTTAACAAATTCGATAAAGCATTTTTTTCAAAACTTTAGTTCATATTCTTATCTAATTATTATCTTTCAGCTATTTAGATGCAATTATTCTCATTATGATTATGTTGTATACTATAGAAATAAATGGGTAAAATTCTGTTATCAGGAGTGGATTCAGAAATGTATGTATGCACGGATTCAGAAATGTATGCATGTATTTATGGATCTATGTGTTCATGTATGCAAGTGTATATGTATGCACACATGTACATGTGTATATACACACAACAATGAAGTTGAATCCAGTCCTGATAACAGAAGAGTACCCCCCTCCAATATGTAAGGTGGTTGAAAAAGCTATTTTTTAAAAAAGGGGTCCTTGCAACAAAAGGGTTGGGAATCCTTTATAGCATTTCTCTGTTGATTTAACATGCTTAAGGAAACTCTCGATACTAATTTATGCATTTAAATTTTACTAATTGAGAAAGAAGGAATTATTTTGTATGGATATGTAACAACTTAACTAATCCTTATCTTGATTACCTGATGGACATCCAAAGAATTTAAACTTTTTATGTCTCCTGTAAAATGTCAGTGTAACTTAGATATAAAACAGCCATAGTTACAACAGTATGAATCTGATTGGAATTTACAATCATACAAAGCACAGTTACAGTTAATAAATCATCAATCTTTCGAAACAAATCTTTCTAAAACTAAAAGAATTACGAATGTATGCATTTGAAATTATTAAAAAATAAAATATAATAAAATAAAGTGTTTAAGCAATACAAAGTCCAAGATCCAAAATCGTCGATTTCAGTAAATTTCTGAATTTTAAGTAATCAATTTGAATCTAGTAAAATGACATGTAGATATGGTAACATGGAGGCTTCACTTATTGTTTACATCAGGTAGATGAATGCTAACATCCCACAGGACTGAAGCCAGAGCAGGTAAAACTGGCACCACCACATCAGTATCAGTGTCAGAATTAGTGGCAAAGTTTTTAGAATTTAGAGAAGCAACAAGCGGCAAAAATTGGAGATCGCAGAAGAGGCACTGGGTAATAGAGTTAAGGGACAGCAAAAGTTTTTGAATTTAGGGACGTACAAACAGCAAAATTTAGGACCCACACAGATTACACGAGGTGGCAAAGCATGTAGCCCTAGCCCTGATCCCTCCCCATATATACAACCATTCAACAGTCATAAATGCAATCTTGGCCAGCATGAACACAAGTCAATCAATGCACTCTTATTGGCCTTTATAAGTCCTCAGCTAGCAGGTGTTTAAAAGCAACATGCATGTTTAAAAGCAACATGCAGGAATCTGAGGTAGTCTGAAGAAAAACACATTTAAGGCAAACCTGCTTCCTTTTCTTATATTCTCCATTTCTAGAGTTTGCAAAAGGGGTGATTTTTCCTAACTTTAATTTATTAATTAATAAAATAATAGGTACATGCAGTGTTACTCCAACAACAGTGAAAATTGGCCACCATTGAATGAACCACGAATGTTGCTGGAGATTCCATTAAAATTATGCAAATCGTTCCTATGGAATTCCGAACTGCACTTCTATCTGCAACTCTAAAAATAAAACATTCAGCACTCTCTCCACACAATCCACCAAACAGCTACTGTTGCTGATGTATTCAACTGACTTCTTTTTTGCACTTCGTAAATAGGCCCTCGTCGATTTCTACTATTTTGTTAGGTCTTCTAATTTTACCAGATGCTCTCTTTAGAACGTTACAAGAACAAAGTTCCAACAGATAACTGTTCCAGTCTACTACTGTTTTGTTGGCCATATCCAGCATGTCATGATGAACCAAAGCTAAATTGCACTTTCTGACAACAGTTTCATGATTGACAGGATGATATGTAAATATTAAATAATAATTTCAAATTATTAAAGCAGCATTATGCAAATATAATACTGCATAAATACCTACAGTTTTAATATAAAATACATGGAAATATATGCAAAATCAACTAATTGTGAGAAGTAAAAGAAACTGTACTCACTTAGTACCAGTCTGAAGAATATAAACATCTCTTCCGCGAACTGACTCACCAATATCAACCAAGGTTTCTGAAATATATATGTTCAGTTAGTTTCAGATGAAATGAGTACAGTCAAAAGTCGTTAATTCGGACACCCATAATCCGGACCTCGAAGCTAAAAACTTTCTGCGCATGCGCCGCATTGACACATGTGCATAGGCGTTTACGCGTGTGCGTTTAATGTATAATGGACGGTATAAGCTAAAATTATCTAATTATCTATTTCAGTTAATGTTGATGATTGCGTTGTTCCTTAATCTTCGAATTGGATGCGGCTTATTATTTTTTGCAGACTGTAAGAGCAATTTTATAAAAGTAAACTTGAACTTTCGATTATGTCAAATAGAATTTCCGATGCTGGAGCTCCCAATGGATCTACAAAACGAAAGTATGTTTCGATGTCCGTTAAACAAAAAGTGGAATTGCTGCAAAAAATGGATAAAGACATGAAGATGGTGACAGAGAGGTTAGTGAAAACGAAAAAATTTCGATTGACAAATTAGTCGGTATTCTCGGCACAGCAATTACGGGACTTGAACAACGGAACTTTGTAACTGAACAAGAAATTATGTCTGTTTATAGAATTAAAGAGAAAGTATTATCACATAAAACGAAGCAACTTAAACAACTTACATTGAAAGAAATGTTTAATAAAGTAAACAAATAAATATTAAGCTTTTTTTTTTGTAAATTTTGATACCCTTTAGATCATAATTGTTCTTTATTTCATAAATTATGGTTTCATATTTTTAATTTTAGAATTTCTGCATGCCATCTAACGAAATTTAAACTGATGATCTATAATCCGGAAAAATCGATGATCCGGAATCGCTGAAGTCCCGACGAGTCTGGATTAATGACTTTTGACTGTATTTTCACTGTGTCATAGTGAAATGAAGATACTGATCTGTTATCAGGACTACAGTCATCACCAAATGTTTCACTCGCTAAGAGCTTCATACGAAGACATCAATGCTTACTTTTAAAATTGTTACAATGTTTACTTTAAAAAAAAGTAAAAGAATGCCTTTTCTAAATTGGTACCGAGAACACAAATTCTAAAGATGCAACAGTTAATTATGCTTTTAATATTACTGTGCTTACCAAGGATATGAAAATTTGGGACTTACCTAATGATGAAATATTTTCCAGACAATTTCTTCAGCAATGAGGAAGAATTTACTTTGAAAGAAAATGAATCAAAAACCATAAAATGAAGATCTACATCAATTCAAAGGAAGCACCGGAATAAAGACGTGAAGATATGATATACTGAGGAAAAAAAGGGTTATGTTCTCAAAACTGGTTTGAAGGATTGAGAATCAGTTTCTTAATAGCAATTTGTTTCATTTATGCATAGTGTCTACAATTAACTTCCCTTGAATTTTGACAGTATCAACTTGATATGAATAATTGCTCTGTTGCTGACTGAAACAGTTATGGGAAGAATGTGGCAGGCTATTTCAACTGTGGTCTAGACTGTCAATTAAAATATGTGACATTGATAATATTGTCAAAGCTGACAAAAATCTGTTTCCACATTGAAGAAAACAACGTTGGTCATTTCACTTCCGCCATAGTGGGTATGCAGCGGGATTTGCTGAGGGAAAAAAGGTTGTTTTTTAGTTGCTGTGCCTAAACACTCTGCCAGAACTTAGTAATATACTCAGGTGTAAGGGTATAAAACATTAAAGAATAAAATGAGACCATATTTGAACATTTTTGCATTAACCATAAATATAACTTTATCAATCCCAATCATATGCAAACTATTGAAAGGCTACGGGACACTACAAAATAATGAAATAAACTTCAATGTGGCACTGACTGTAACCAATTAGATTCTTATTTAATTATGTGGTAGCAGAAGCATCTTAAAATGCAGATGTTTTCAGACATTCATGATTATATCCACAGTTTCATGCCTCTGCCTTTATCTTAACTCTGTAGCCAATTTTTTGGGGGCAAGCTGTTTAATTTATATTAAAAATTTCCAATTTTTCAAATATCTACTATGTTATTTTTTCCTTTGGATTTTTCTTCAACTTAACCACTGTAAATATTTAGGCGATTATTTTTATGCTTTCAATTTCTTGTCAGATTGTCTACTTTTGGTAATATCAGTATCTAGGCCCGATAACAGAAAAGGGTAAAAGTATATTTTAGGGTACCCCTTGGCGAAACTTGGCTTTACATGGATACAGAGTTTGTGCAATTCTTTGACTTGTTATTTTGGCTTGCGTAGCGGCGATTTTTGCAAGCCATAATAACAAGACAAAGAATTGCATAAACTCGACATCCATGTACACATCGACCTATTTTCACTTAAAAAAAAATCCCAGAACTGCACAAAAATGGCATTTTACATTTCCTTGACTTTATCCAAGTACACATCGACCTATTTTCACTTGACAAAAAAAAAAAAAAAAAAAAAAAAAAATCAGAGAATTGCACAAACTAGGCTTTGCGCACTCCCTTGATTTTGCTCATGTACATATCAAACTATATTCACTTAAAAAGTCAAACTAGCTGCCAAGAAAAGTTATATAATCTGAATAAACAACATTTTAATTCAAACAATGAAATAACATAAAAAAGGAAATTCATGTTACCACTACACGAAGGAAATATCCGCTTACATTATTTACGGATTTATGAGTCTTCAGTCAAACAAAATTCTTTAACAGCATCCAAACACTTCCTAAAACTATCTGGACTGGAATCTGTATACTGGTGTCGCCACATAAATTCACAAAAATAAGAGTAAAAAATATCCGATGTTCGACCATACGCATTTCCTTCCTCCAAACAGGACACTTAATAATTGCTACTAAGTAAACCTTCATTTACACACCAGTCAATTAATGCTTTTTTTCCCTTTCGTTCCTAATCCTACAGAAACTTTAAATTAATCTTACCATATTCAGCCAATTTAACATGTAAACCACAAAATAACAACACACTTATCCAATACACACAAGCCCTTACCAAAAATCCAACACACACTTTCCAAATGTTTTCCCATGATTCAAATTCACCGTAACGAATGTCATAATAGGGTTTCCATAGCATTCAACTATGCAGGTTGTCATATTTGAGACAACAACTTGGCAATAAATGAAGCAACAGCTTTGTGATAATACAAGGGGTACCCTAAAGTCAACTCTAACCCAGAACAGTACTGAAATGAACTTAATTATTTTTAACAGGATTCCTAATAGACTACAGACTGTCTGGGGATTGATAAAATTTAAAGGGAGTTGGTAGCCAAATATGTTATCGGCATAATCAAGATCTCATTGATTACCAAATATTTATTAATAAAGTTGCTAATTAATTGCTTATTGATATAAAGCTATATCATGCAGTAAGGAAGAAATCATAGAAATATAAAGGAAAAATATGCAAAAATTATTAAATATCTCTTAAAAATCAATAATAATTTTTGAAACATATAAATTTTTTAAGCATTAAGTACAGTATACAAAATAAATTTCAGGAATACAAGAAAACACAATGAAAAAATACAAAGAAAGCAAAACTAATGAACCATAGCTAAACCTCACCTATTTTTTCACCCATTTCAGCAGTTGAAACTTCTTAACAGAAATTATGCTCAAACGGCAGTTACATCACAATTATGTAAGTTTACCCTTAAAATTTCAGATGAACAATCAGAGCTAGAAATTTGCCACAATTTTTAAAATGGCAATACATTTCCTTCTGTCATTGAGCACCACATGCTTATGTGAAACAACTTTTTCAGCTTCAACACTTATTAAATCCTTATACTGTTCAATGCTAGAAATGGTTAAGAAGCTGCTTTATGTAAAGCAATGTCAAAGACTGCACCTAGGTTTACTTTGTTATGCAGAAAAAATAAGCATATTTGTCTCTTTAAAATATAATTTTCTTTTATTAATTTTGTGTACTTGAAACAAATCCTAAATATACTTCTTTTCATATATATGTAATAATTTAGGATGCAGGATCGAAAGAATAAATAACTTTAAATTATGGCCAATAATTGCAGATGGTGCTGTCATGCAGAATGATGAAATGTGCAGACAAATGAAGCTATAGATTTAATAACTTTACTTCTGGACAATTAAGTCTTCAGATGCATATTCTGATTCACACATCATTATGGGCACAATGTGCACCCCTCATTTTAGGAAATTTAAAATACCTTAAGACAATTGACGCTGGAGAGAAGTGAGCTATTACGTATTAGTTCAAGGAAAGCAAGCAGCAAACTGCACTGCATTCAGAAGAAAGCCTGGAAGAATATCAAAATGTTTTGATTTCGACTGAAATCTTGCTTGCTGATAAGATAGAAATTTAATAATTTCAAACAACACAGTTTAGACTGACATATTAAAAGGTTACTATTTTTAGGATAGAAAGAGGAAATTCCCAAAATGGCTATCTACTTCTAGGGATGTTTTCGCTAGTGTGACTGTAGATTATGATCCTTCCTATGAGAATTTCAGCCACATACTGCAGTTTTTGTCCTGTTCATCTAAATCATCTTAGATTTTGCTTTCTGCATGCATATATAGGGTAATGTGGTCCGCTTAAAGGCATCATGTACTACTTTCCCCACCTAATCTCATTTTAAGATTTTGGATCCAAAATTGATAATTTTCTCACCTCTCCTTTTTAGTAGAAGTAGATCACTTTGTACTTGGGAAGAACAACAATGCAAAAATTTGTATGTCTTGAATGGGTAAAAAAATGTAAAAATATAAGTGATATTCGATGCATCATTGAAATAGATGTAAAGATAGCTAAATAAAAGTTTTCCTCGAAAATTAGCAATCAGTTCACAAATGTGGCCCTAAGTTACCAATGAGCTCCTGACTTTTTATTGAGGTCATAGAAAATGAGAAAGTAACAGTATTTAATCAATGCATCAGTCTTAGATCTTTAATATGCCTTTAAAACAAGTTAAAAAATAATATGAAGATTTGTTTTGTCTTACCTCTGTTGGCAGCATGGATTACTGAACAGTTCCCAACTCGGATACCAAGCCGACTGTAAAATGACAGAATTGAATATAAACAACAGAATAGCAAATAAATAAAGATATTTAAAAAATAAACAAATAAATAAAATGTTGTTCCAGAATAATCAGCTTAAAAATAATTATCAAGTGTTTGTGGCATTAACCATATAAAACGTAATTCACAATAACAGAGGAAAAGTGTTTTAATACCTTTGACATGAATGAACTGAAGATACTGAGAGCCCATATGGTTATATTTTATCATACAATTTGTAAATAGTTCAGGTATAATCACAATAGCACTCATACTGTTTCATTCCTTTTACTTATACATAAATACTATCACAGATTATATAATTAACATATTTTCATGCCATCATGAAAAATAATTAATCTTTTTAAATGCACTTCATTTCTCTTAAGTTATTTCTGATTTTTTAATACCTAAAAAGCTTAGAAAACAACACAGAAAATTCAAAGCAAATAAAACACAACATTATTCGGAAATTATACAATAATAATGTAATATATCCTACAGTACAAAATAAATTTAAGATTTTTCCCCCCTAATTCTTAACTATAAAAACATATTAATTACGATGGAACTAAGCCTAATAAAGGCTTTCCAACACATATGACCATACTTGTCCTCTATTATTTCAAAAATATGTTTAATATCACTAATCAGATAATAAACATCACTAATTTTTTTTTTTTTTTTTTTAATTCCCCTTACCTGGCAATTTTTTGAGCCAAATCAGGATGAGAGTTACCGGCAAGAATAATAATATCTGTAGAACCCGGAATATTCATGACTGGAATAGGCTCAAATGGCTTTTATTTGTGTATCTCTCAATGTCTTGCCTTTATCAGATGAGATAAAATGTACTCTGCCACAAGCTTTCCACGTGATTAATTTTATTTTAATTGACAGAACTAGAAACTGAATTCCAAAATCTTTCACATTCCAATGCAATAAATAATTTGTTACTAATTAAATAATTCTTGATGGATAATGGTAAAACAGAAAATTTTTTGCTTCTAACAACCTTTACCCCCTCATCGCATACGTAGAAAAATAGCGTAAATAAAAGATAGAACACAAATCATATTTCGGAATAAAGTTCTTTTTTGTTGCCATTTTCTGAATGAGTAATTTGTATTTCATGAACAAATTCAAAAATAAATTAAAAACTCTTGCACAATTAGTTATATGCTGAGCACAATCTCAGTTGAATATAATCACGTACTTTCATGGTTAAAACTTTTGCTAGTTTTTAAATTACTAGTCTTTAATAATACAATAATTTTTTGCATTTCAGTTTTTTTCGTACTTCAATAGCACAATAACTCTAACCAGTACGCAATTTCCGTTTCGAGACGCCATTGTACTTTGTGTGAGATTTTAATAATGTAAATCTTTATATTATTTTTACTTTGGTTCATGAAAAGCTAGGAAAAAAGTCAAAATTTTAGTTTCTTCTTCAATTTTAATATTGAAAACAAAACACGATGTCCGCTCATGAGCAGATGCGTGCTATGCTGGATCAGTTGATGGGAACTGGTCGAGATGGTATATATGTTTACTAATATAAAATATCAAAGTGTAATGTAGTGAATTTATCTATATTATTTATGTAATTTTATTTGTGAAGTGAAATGCATGGTATATATTTTGTCTGTTCGTTCGAAAAGAATACTTTGTAGACGTGAAATGTTTGGAATAATCTCAGTGCAAGATCTTTACATTGCTTTACAAAAGTTCTTCGACATGTTTTAGACTGCAGCGATGCCGGATCATCAGACTGAAATTTAGGAAAGTGCAGAATCACCCATTCGCGTGTTTCCCAAAATCATGCGGCATATAAGTGGGCGATTCTGCATCAACTTGAAAATAACAACTCAAAGAATTGTACAAACTCGGTATCCGTGTACACATCGATCTATTTTCACTTAAAAAAAACATCAGAGAATTGCACAAACTTGGCGTTGGTCCATGTATAACATCGATACGCTCCATATAAGTGGGGGATTCTGCATTTTACATAAAATTGTACAGTGCCGCATACCGATTTTTTTTTATTTGCGTCATTGAATGTTTTGAGGAATGAGTAAGACCTAGGCGACAGGGAAAATCATGAAAATAGATATAGGACGGCATAGACCACAATTATGTCCTGTAGACAGATGGAAGCCGCAACTGCATTATATCTTGGACTGCCGGGAATAAGAGGACTAATCATTCTACAAATTATTAAGGCTGTACGAGTGTGAAGATCTCGTAAGATATTAGATGTAAATAAATTTTAAAATGAGTTTATTCCTCGAATAAGAAATTGCTGTATTAGGCTGTATTTCCATTGCTATTAACCCAAATATATTCCCAGAGAAGCTCATTGCATGCTCAGAATTTTTTATTTATAAAAACTATGGATTATTATTTAAATCCAACTAAGGGAAATGTACCTTTGTTTTTTTGCGAGAAAAGCAGATCCATATGTAAGCAACCCCCATAATTTAGCTTTAGATAAAGTTCAAAAATTCTCGTCTTATGTATGGTAATCATATCTGTATCTTCAAATCTTTGAATAAGATTTATTTGCAGTGTAAATTAATTAGTTACATTTGTAGACTTTCTTAAGGTGTTGTTCATTTTTGACAACAGTGTAAAATCAGATTCCCAATCATTGAAATCTTTAAATGTTTCTTCATATTCTTGTTGTAATAATGCAATTTTTCTGAGTGATTTTTGAGAATTTTCATTTGAAATGCTGAAGACACCACTTAGTTTGATCACAGTTAATGCTACCATTCACATATGTTATCGAATTGCAGAAGTCTCCTCGTTTGTATATGAAAATATATTACGGTACTTAAATATTATCCTTCTGACCATCAAAGTTGGCTACCATCATTGTCACTGTGTAAAAAAGCTTTAGTTGTTTTCTATTATTTTGTTAGGTTTGTTGATTTTACTGGAAGCTTTATTTAGATCGCTATGTGTACAAACTGCCCGTAGGTAATTGTTCTAATCTGTTACTATTTTGTTGGCGGTATTCAGCTGACTATGTCATGCCCTTTAATACACACTAGGTATTAATATGTGGTAGGATTTGAAATCTTTGAAAATAATCCACTATTACTAGAAGGCAGGTTTACATTTGCGTGTTCTCTTCCAGTGAGTGAAGGATGCCATTTGAATATTAAGATTGGGTATATATCATTGGTCACATAGTTTATAGAAATGTTAAGAATAATAATGAACTTCCATGTGACATAACCTGAACAGCTCATAAATAATTTTTTCCACTTTTCTAATTAAAATATTGCAGTGGTGGCTCTTTGTATGCTTCTAGTTATATTTATGTTAAATTAGTTGAATTCTATGGTATTTTGAAAGATATTATTCCTTATCTTGTAATGGGATAATATTAAAATAGCTGTGAAGCATTGTGATTGCATTAACCCCTTAAGGAACAATATATAAAAAAGCTCAAAAAGGTGATTTTTTTTAACATTTTGTATGTTACCTTTATTTATTAAATATCATGTTTTTTGCGCTTAAACCATAAAATTCAATTCAACGGCAATATCACAAAATATTTAAAAGAGCATATCTTTAGAATTTCCAATACACAATTTTCCACGCTGGAGTTGAATTTTTTTTTTTTGGTACAGTGTTGCCATTCCTTGCTTTGAAATTGTTGAGTATCTTGTTCAAAAACTCATAAGTGCTTTATAAAATATGAAACAGATGATAAAGCAAATTCCAAATTCGAGCTTTCAGATGGAGAGGTACGTTAAAAGCTCTAGGTCAATTGTTTTATAGCAGTGCAAGAAACATGCATACATTTATGCAGATTCTTCATTATTTAATTTCTTTAAATATAATACAGGGCTCTAATATTTGGTGGCAACAATTTAAAAAGTGCAAAAACGAAATTAATAGCCCTTCTGGCTAAAAACTTAAATTATGGTAATTTGGGCTAAAAACTTAAATTATGGTAAATTTTTTTATGAATTGTAACATATATATCTAAGAACATAAAATTGAGGCTTAAAAAATATCTAAGCTGATCTTTACTGTATAGTCCCCCTTGGTTTTGGCTGAAAAAATCCCTAAGTGGTATTAGCTATTCGTGAAATCTGGAAGCCCGTTGTGTGAAATAGGTTTTTTTTGTAACCCTAATGTTGGCGAAACTAGCCTTAGAGAATTTTTTTTTTTAGTTTCTGTCATTAACCTTTTCGCGACGGCGCACCTTTGTTTAAAACGCTCGTGCGGGGCGGAAGAGAATCGAAGGCAGTCACCGTACAGGACGAAGGTTTTGCATCGTTAAGCCTAATTTTATAACAAAAATCAGAAAAACAAAAGTTTCGCTTCTAGCATCGTAATTTTTGGTATCATTTTAGATTATTACTTGAGCTCTTATACAGTCAAAAGTCGTTAATCCGGACTCGTCGGGACTTCGGCGATTCCGGATTATCGATTTTTCCGGATTATAGATCATCAGTTTAAATCTCGTAAGATGGCATGCAGAAATTCTAAAATTAAAAATATGAAACCGTAATTTCTGAAATAAAGAAAAATTATGATCTAAAGGGTATCAAAATTTACAAAAAAAAAAAAAAAAAAAAAAAAAAAAAAGCTTAATATTTATTTGTTTACTGTATTAAACATTTCTTTCAATGTAAGTTGTTTAAGTTGCTTCGTTTTATGTGATAATACTTTCTCTTTAATTCTATAAACAGACATAATTTCTTGTTCAGTTACAAAGTTCCGCTGTTCAAGTCCCGTTATTGCTATGCCGAGAATACAGACTACTTGTCAATTGAAATTTTTTCGTTTTCACTAACCTCTCTGTCACCTTCTTCATGTCTTTATCCATTTTTTGCAGCAATTCCACTTTTTGTTTGATGGACATCGAAACATACTTTTGTTTTGTAGATCCTTTGGGAGCTCCAGCATCGGCAATTCAATTTGACATAATCGAAAGCTCAAGTTTACTTTTATAAAATTGCTCTTACAGTCTGCAAAAAATAATAATCCGAATCCAATTCGAAGATTAAGGAACAATGCAATCATCAACATTAATTGAAATAGATAATTAGATAATTTTAGCTTATACCGTCCGTTATACATTAAACGTGCACGCGAAAACGTATTCTGCGCTTGTGCACACGCATATGCGCTGTTGTAAAGGTCTTACACGCACGCGTAAACGCCTAAGCGCATGTGTCAACGCGGCGCATGCGCAGAAAGTTTTTAGCTTTGAGGTCCGGATTATAGATCATTCCGGATTATGGGTATCCGAATTAACGACTTTTGACTGTATATGTTAAAATTAGCCCTTAAAACATTTATTTCTTTATTTTACATGGAAATATACTTAAAAAATTGCTTATCTTCCATAATACTTTTCGGAAGAGCTATTCAAATTATTCTAAAGTTTTAATTGATAAAATCCATCAATAAAGTTTAAAATTATTAAAAAGAACACAATAAAGACTATTTACATTAAGAAGTAACAAAATTTAAAATGAAAACGAGCGTGGTAAATTTCGAAGCACAGAGAAGTATCACCTTGTAACTCTTAGAAAAAGTATCACTTTTTAACTCCTTAGAAAATGAATCAGTACTCTCATTTGCATTAGTAAATGATTCACTAACCATACTAGGGTATTCTTCCTCTGATAAATAGTGCCTCCTTCCCGTCATAATAGACTGGAGGTGAGGCTTTCCTAAATAAAAAAAGAAGGAACGGAAATATATCTGAAGGCAATGCAAAACGTAAAAAAACTCCGCACAGTAACCCTAAAAGACCGTACAAAGTAGAGGAAAAAAATAGAATAAAAAAGGAATTGGATATAAATCAGATACGAGAATGTTTTCATTAGCACGCAGCGATTTAAAGAGCCGAGCTACGTTTGTTTACATTACGATTTCCCCCCTCCCCAGCCACAGCTGACAAGCAAAATACCAAAAACAGCCAGAATATAAACAATCTGAAGGTCAGAATACTAAAACTACGTTCAGTTTAAATGTAATGGACACAGAGTGCCATCTAGTGGTTATTAAAAATTGTTTCAGCTTAAAATGCATATCTGCACTGCCCGTTCACTTGGCCAGTTCTCCAGGAGTGCACGGGTGAACCGCCCGGGCCTCACATGCGTCCGTACGAAATGCATATATGATTCGCCCGTTGCGAAGAGGTTAAAAAGGGGTTATTTCTACGAATATCGCCAAACATGTTGTGATAAATTTAGATTTTGGCTATTTTTTGTAATAGTAACCCTTTCATATGGACCCGGGTTTTTGGATCTTACCATTCTTTTCCACTGCTGTGTTTGTTGCACATGCATGGTAAGGTCTTGGATTTTGAACTTGCTGTGGGTACCATCATTTGAGTATGTCTGAGGTGGATAAGAGAATGAATGTTTATTAACAGCGGATGAGCTGAAACGATGCAAAATTTAATTGAATTGTTTATGTGGAGGACGGAGGAGATAGTGGTGGGAAGCGTGAACATATGCACGTGAAAAAAAAGGTACGTCAAAAATTGACATTTCATGTATTTATTTGTCTCTGTGTGTACATTTTTTTAAAAAGATTTTTTGTTTAATGTTTTTATGGTAGGAAATATCCATTTTTGGTTATTTATTACTCTCTGTTTATGTATTTTTGGTTATTTGTTTGTCTCTATGTTAAGACAGCAGCAAATTTTTTTTGGTTAACATGATAGTTTTTAACTTTGTGTTAGCTTTCTGGTTTTGTTTAAGTGAAAATAGATCGATGTACATGGGCAAAGTTAAGACAGTGCACGATGCCTAGTTTGTGCAATTCTCTAATGTTTTTTAAAGTTAAAATAGGTTAATGTGTACATGGACACCGAGTTTGTGCAAGTCTGACTTCTTGTTTCGGTTTTGTGTAGCGAGCGGAAGGATTGGCACCATCTTGAAATTGGTGCCGATCCATCCTGGCGTCAAAGAAGGGACGATTTGCCAAGGTGTACCATAGAGTAAATCTTAACTGATATCTATCATTATTCAGTCTGAGTGTTATTTTTTATTTACTTGTATAATTTTGCATTCAGTTACAAGAGAAAACTAGTGGGGTGAGTAATTTAGTAATGTTTATGTTACTGTGAAAGACCAAAATTGGAAAATATCAACACATACCAAATATGTCAGTGTATGTCGACAATCACAGATATACTGTGTTGCAGGTCAAAAGTCGAGTCAAAGTCAACTAAGTGGTGACTGTTTGTCGCCAGATCCTTTGCTCTGCTGCGATTGAAGTTATGTAGCATGTATTTGTTACACTCTGGAGCACTTTGTCAGTCTTATGCTAGGTTTGATGGTACGTGTAACGTTTTCTTAAATTTTGTTTTTTTATCCAATACCCTAATTTATGTTGAATGGATACTGCAGTGAATTGTGAATTTTTCCTTGAAACTTGTATGCATTAATTGCGAGTAAACGAGAAGAAAATTGTTTTTATTTTTCAAACACATCTTTCCTCACTGGGATTGATTGCTCCTTTTGAAGCTATGTTTGGCATTAAACCAAGAAGAGGCATAACATCGTCTTTTTTGCCTGGCGAACAAATCGCAAATTTTTAAACCAAAGAGCAACCCTTAAGAAATTGCTAATACAGTCAAAAGTCGTTAATTCGGACACCCATAATCCGGACCTCAAAGCTACAAACTTTCTGCGCATGCGTCGCGTTGAAGCATGCGCATAGGCATTTTGCGTTCGCGTAAGACCTTTACGGCTGCGAATATGCGTGTGTGCATGCACATAATACGTTTATGCATGCGCGTTTAATGTATAACGGACGGTATAAGCTAAGCTAAAATTATCTAATTCAGTTAATGTTGCAGAATGCGTTGTTCCTTAATCTTCGAATTGGATCCGGCTTATTTTTTGCAGACTGTTAGAGCAATTTTATAAAAGTAAGCTTGAACTTTCGATTATGTCAAATAGAATTTTCGATATATATTTACTAATATGTAAAGGATCTACAAAGCGAAAGTATGTTTCGAATTCCATTAAACAGAAAGTGGAATTGCTGCAAAAAAATGGATAAAGGCATATCCTTTGATTATCTAATCATTCCGAAATATGTTTATCAATTTCACGCTGCTCTGCGGGGAGGAGGGAAACGACGTGGCGCGCAATGAATTGGAAGTTGATCTGTCATCACTATCCTTATCTTCAGGGCAGATGTTTTTATTTTATTTGGCTTATAATTCCTTACTAAATGTAGTATTTCATCTCGATGTATTCCGTCTTTGATATGATTTAAATCAAATTCCTCGTCATTATAATTCGCTTTCGATAATGAAGAAAGTGACACAGAGGTTATTGAAAATGAAAAAATTTCGATTGACAAAATAGTCGGTATTCTTGACACAGCAGTTATAGGACTTGAACAGCAGAACTTTGTATCTAAACAAGAAATTATGTCTGTTTATAGAATTAAAGAGAAAGTATTATCACATAAAACGAAGCAACTTAAACAACTTACATTGAAAGAAATGTTTAATAAAGTAAACAAACAAATATTAAGCTTTTTTTTTTTTTTTTTGTAAATTTTGATACCCTTTAGATCATAATTGTTCTTTATTTCATAAATTACGGTTTCATATTTTAAAGTTTATAATTTCTGCATGCCATCTTACCAGATTTAAACTGATGATCTGTAATCCGGAAAAATCGATAATCCGGAATTGCCGAAGTCCCGACGAGTCCGGATTAACGACTTTTGATTGTACTTTTAAAACCAAAGATCAGCTTGAAGAAACTGTTAATACTTTTGAAGAAAATATGAGCAGTGGCCATACCGAAAACCATATTCCAAAGAAAAATATTGAAGAAGACCTGCAAACTACCGACAGTTAATTTCTGTCTATAAAAAGATCGGCCGCAAAAGAGAATCTTCTACTGCTAGCAACAAAAATTTTGCGAATCTGTCGGCCACAAAAGAGAATCTTCTACTGCTAGCAGAAAAAAAAAAAAAAAAAAATTGCGAGCCAAAAAAAAAAAATTCCTCCTGCGCATATTGGTGATACCGTATGAATAGAAGTGCCTTATGTCGATCGTGGTCGTAAAGATGACCGAAATGTGTTGGCAGTTGTTGCTGTAATAAGACTCCGTCTTTTATAAACTAGCAAATAAAAATGACACCTTCAAACAGCTTTATACCTATAATCAATTTGTAATTTGTAAAGAAAAGTTACTTTCCGTAGATGAGATTTCTTCTCAAGTAATGTTGCTGAGAGAAGCGGCTGCAGCTAATTCGAGAAGTGGAAGGCAAGGCTATACACACTGTCATTGCAAAAGGAAGTGTTCCAAACTAAATACAGTTGTAAAAGCAAGGGACTCTTGTGCAATTCAAAATATCATAAAATTTTATGTTGTTGCAATAAATAAGATTTCAATCACATAATTAAGTAAGTTTTTTTTTTGTATTATTTTCTTTTCTCGTTTAGGATGTATTGTTTAAGTTCAAAAGTTTATTTACATGGGCTGTTACTTAAGCTTTTTCGTATTTTGACATTAAAATGCAAAAGTTTAAAAAAAAAAAAAAAAATTCTTTATTGTCTAAATTTAAAACTAAATGCTCAACATTCATCCAAGCACAGCTGCTGTCACTATTGAGAAGGCAAGTAGTATCAAGTAGACCTTCTCAGGTTAAAATCTGAAGCTACATGTCACGCTGTGAAAACGAAATGCCTTCTATAAAGTTACGAACAACTCTTCTCACCAGGGATTGGTTACTCCTCTCAGCAAGACAGGCAAAAATGTTACATCACCCTTGATGTTTTATGGCGTCTGAAATGCGGAGAACAAAATGCGTATCTCCAATGTATTCAACATTTACCATTAGTGCATGGTGAATGTTGACATTTGCCTGTGTAAGTCAGAAATAAGGATATTTGGCAAATATTTTGGACATGCACCAAGCGACTATGTGAACGTTGACATTCTCCAAATCTCGGTCTTTCACAGTAACATTTATAGTAATTTTGTATTTTTTGAGTGATGCCCTGAATTCGGAGGACTGTTGACTAGCCAAATAGGGCGATTTAGTGTCAGTTATGAATTATCTACTTATTTTAGAATTCTGCAGTACGATTGGCAACCATTGCTGAAATTTCTGCCAACGGTATAATACATAAGTAGCTATATTTTATACAGCTGGTCCTTGAACTTTTTTCATTCTTTCTGTAATCATATGTTCTTTTTACAACCCCAATAAACGTTTTGTTATAAATGTTTATTGTTTTGATAAAAATATATATAGGCAAAGAAGTAGTTTTAGGATTTGTTTCAAGTGTACAAAAATTACTTAAAAAAATTGTGTGTTACTGAGACTGTGGTTAAAAAAATTGTGTTACTGAGACTGTGTGTGCTTGTTCTTTTGCTGCATAACGAATTAAATCTTGGTGCAATATTTGACATTGCTGGACCTAAAGCATCTTCATATTTTCAAAAGTTGAATGATATTTGCATTTAATGAGTGTTAAAATTGAAAAAGGTGTTTCACGTGAGTATGCATTTCTTAAATTTAATTTAAAACAGTGCCTCTGTAAGACTTTTTTTCCATCTAACTGCCAATTGTTAATTTCTTCTTCTTATTATTATTATCTATTTTTGTAGACTTTTAATCTGTGTCTATAGAAACGAATGCTTGAAATGTGATTACTTAGGTTTAGAGTAAAAAAATTCTGTAGAAATTTAAAATTCTAGAAATAAAATTGACATTTTTAGGCATTTTGATCGTGCTACCCTGATGTATGTATATTATGTGGAATTTGTGAAAAATGGGAAAAAAGGTTTTGAAAATAATTTAAATTCAGTTTTGGGTGTAAACTGTATCATGCAGTAACTGTAATAGCATAATGCTTTAAAAAAATGTAACTCGGCTGAAAAATGAAAATTTACTTTATGACATTATTATATTGTTTAAGCTATAAAAAGAACATGCAGCTTGCTATGATCCCAAGTCTTTAGAACTTCTCCCTATGCAAATTTTTGATTTTCTGGCCCTGCGAGAGCTTTTTAATTTTTCAGGAGTTAAGGTAGTAAAATATTTTGTTCAGGAAGAATATCTCTTTACTAGATGTAAAGTCCTGATGCATTTTTTTTTCTATTATCAGGCCAATAAGAAGCAATTTTCATAGCCAACTGTGTTATAAATAAACTGAACCATAGTCTTTTCTCCATCAAATAAACAAGACTTGTTCTAGGCTAAGTATTTACTTATATATACAATTATGTATAGATTACATTTTAGAAAAACTTTAAATGCATTTTCATTACTGTAGAGTGCACAAACCACCATCCTCTCTTTTCTCTTCCACATGTCAATCTCTTTTTTACTCCCACCTGCGACCAGGGGGAAGTCCACTCCCCTCTTCCAGCCAAGGCGAGAAGAGGGTTCTCTGTCCCTTTGAGGGTGGGTGATCAAGTGTTCTTCAGAGAAAAGAGACGTTACAAAACACGCTCACCCAACAGAGTAGAGAAGACAAGTTTGGTGGCTAATAATGGTATATCTCGCATGGGTGCTGGTATAATTTATATACCAATCTTGAAAATCTTTAAATAATCTTATTTTAATCATCACTTTTGATTCAGATGTGGTAAATATATAAAATTCATTCTGTATACATCATTTGTTTGCAGATTTTGAATTAACCTCCCTCCACTACAATTTATGAATCTTGAAACAGAGACCTTGAACAAGGTAAATTAATTTAATAGCTGCAAAATATTTAGCATTGACAGGGTAGTTCTGTCATCTAATATTGGGGGGGGGGGAAGAAATCCTAGAAACTCAAGATTATAGCTTTTGGTACAAAAAATTAGCATTTTTTAGGAGATTTAAAAAATTGACAAATTTCTGGTATATTTAATGTATCAGTGCCCTTCAGAGGGTTAGGTGGCACCTGCTGTAGCTTGATTTGGATGAAAGTAATTTTTTTTTTCTTTTTCTGTTTGAAGGTGAAAACAACAAATTCAAAGTGCATTTCACGGACCCTCGAGTGTGTAAGAGTTTTTTACTTGCATGTTGCCCACACGACATTCTGGCTGCAACCGTAAGTAACCTAACCTGTTGGGTATGGGCAGGTTTTTTTAATTATAGATTATATAAGTAATTTACCAATCATTGCATGTGTTTGAAAATGCAGTACTTCCTTTTTTTACTGATCTGATGGCGAGTCTCAATTTTATGGTCTGCTAAAATTCATATGAATTTAAGGAAGAAATATTTTTTCCTCATGGTATTAAGTATTATTATTTATTAAATCCCAATAAACTCCATCCGTATTTTCTTTACCCCTTTATTGTTAAAAAATATCCTTCAATAAGTCAAGTTAGTCGGTGGCATTGTAGTCTTTGCTGTTGAATTTATTTATTTATTTGAGGAGCAGATGTATTTTTTAGAGGTGCTTATGTCAAATTTATTCAAAATTTATAGGATTTTTTTATTAATTAATCAGTTAACTTTACTGTAACAGTTTGAACTTTTAACTAATTTCCATAGTTCTGACTAAAAAACTGAGGTTTTTAATGATTTAAATTTAGAGCTTCTGGCAACTTTGCTTGCATGTACTGTTGCCAGTTTTACAGAAGTTTAGTCCGATTTTGCCCCTTTGCTAGCCAACATCAAAAGCGTGCCATTAATTATTTAAGTAGACTTATTTTGTGTGTAACATCAGTCTATATTACTTAAATTTGAAATTAACTTCATCGTATGTTACTTTAATGTTATGTTAAATACCCTCAAGTAGTAGAGTTTTGACTGTAGTACAAGGAGCACCTTATGCTAATTTCAAGGGAGTTCAACCTTTTTAAGATTTTGTCATTTGCTTCGTACTAAAGTGATGACTTGCTTGTCCATGTAGAAGGGTTTGAAGGTTGTTTGAGTTAAACTTCTAGATGTAACAGAACCCTACAGATTGTATGCAATTTTATGTTTTTTACAAAAAAAAACCTGCTGCCCAACCAGTATAGTGGTTAGCGTTGCTGACTGCTGTGCCAAAGGGCCTGGGTTTGGTTCCCGGAGAAGGAATGGATGTTTGTAAATGTATTGTGTCGGTGCGGCATGGCGGCGCTCTAAATATGCGGTGAGCCGAAAGTCCTGTCCTTTGGTTTCGTGGAAGGGGAGCAGAGTGGAAGACCCTTGGACCCATCTCCCCCGGGTGCTCTCCATCAAAGTTGGGGGTGGAACTGAGCTAAATTGCACTGTCACTTGAATGATTCTCAAGGTTGTTGCCAATGGCAAGCTTAATCTAACGTTCTTTGCCACGAGTAATTTCGTGGGCTTGGACTGACTTCGTCAGACAAGTGAGCATAAGCAACAACACAAAAAAACCTAAATACTGTTAGCTTTCAAAAAGTTCCTAATTCAATGGAATAGCCTAATTTTCTATGCAAAATCTCTAAGACATCTCTCCCCTTAAAGATGTCTAATACAAATTGACCATTTCTTAACTATGTGGAATTTTGTAAATAGATTTCAATAAAATTAATGTTTTCACAAGGATGTAGTTTATGGAAATGAATGTTCATTATCTACTAATTAAATAAATTATCCCCCCTGTGGAAGTACTGCATTTTAAATATTTTATTAGTTTTTTTTTATCAGAAAGCACTTCTTAAAACAAGTCTCCTTTTAATTTTTTAGAGATAAAATCACTCTTATTAGAAGTTTGGTCTTACACGTGAGTATTAGATAAAGATGGCCTGCATTGTGTAAACTATTTGTGCCTAAGTTATTTTTCGAAATAAAGCTCTTTGGTTCGCTATTCATTCTAATTTCTCACCGTAACTTAATAGTTGAGCTTGAACAAAATTTAAAATAAAAGTATTCCTTTTTTGTTCTTATTTTTTCTGACTAAATTTCATCTTTAATTATGCGTTATAGCAAGTACTAACCATCAGATGACATTACTGAAAATTAAAATTCACAGTTCAGCATTTCAAGCTGAGATCGACATTACTTCATAAATGTATGGAATATTCTATCTGGCATTGAGCAATAACCTATATACCTTTGATCATTCATATTAGAAAAATAACATGTATTTTTTAGCTTTTTATGAATAATTTATTTTGCAGTGCAGAAAAATTTTCTTTTTGAATTACAGTATTCTTAGGGTAATATATGCTGTATGATCAAAAGTGTCTGGACACTTGTAGTATCATGGTATGTGTATATTGAGTACAGCCGTATGATGGCAGTCTCCCTTCTGTCAGAAAAGCTATTCAGTAGATTTTTGTGTTGCTCTTGGAATACCTCATCATTCTTCTTTAGCCCATTTTTAATACCAGTTTTATGTTCTTTGGCAAAGGCATAGACCTTTGTTCTCTGTCTCATTTGTCCATTTGTATCACCAAATGAAGAAGTATTCCAAAGGTCCAAAACCAAGACTTCAGAGTGAATGAAAAACTGTCATTGTGTTGATGTAACATCCAGAGGTTTCTTTGAATTTCTGATGAATTTTTTCTGCGGGTTCCTGCCAGACTTTCACAACTCTCTGCAGTGCTCTACTGACCCTGTCTACAAGACAACATGGTCTACTAGATCTTTGTTGCACAGCAGTAGGTTCTGCACATTCCACTTCAAGATAGCATGTTGTACACTGCACTAAAAAAAAAAAAAAAAGAAAAGGGGGGCAGTTCTATATCTTCTATTCTACTGGGCCGATTGACAAAATTCAATTGCGTTTTTCATGTCTCGAAAGCGCGACTTAGGATATATGTTAGATTTATATATAGCATTGTTCTAATGTAGGTACTTTGACACAAAATCAGACTTTTTCTTAAATAACATACTAATTATTTTTCCATATTTCGATTCTACAACTCAAATTATGCTTAGATATTAAATTTTGTAAAATTTGGTGCGAAATTTACGGAGAAATTCAAAAGTTTATCTTGGCCCAATTTTTTTAGTTTGTGCCAAGAATAATTACTTAGCGAACTTCTTAATATGTGGCAACCAATTTTCCTTTCCCTTGCATTATGCTGGACAGGAAAAAAGCCACCTTGTTCCTACCTTTTTACATTGTGTATAGGTGGGAAAAAAGTTGCATTGTTCGTAAATAATTTTAGCAAAGTGTCTAAACCACATCTGATGTTTTATCGCTTTAAACAAGTATACCAAATTTCAAAACGCGCCAATATATAAATTCACGTGTATCTTCGGAAATCTTGTATAAAAAACTCCTCATTTTTTGCAGGTATACTTAGAAATACGACTACTTTAAGATGATGGTAAAAATTTTATAGATTATGATTCAATTAAAAAAAATTATAAAAATTATTTAAAAATTAAATCGTAGAAAATGGGTTGATTTTATTTAGAATGAATCTGAATTTTGAACTGTGAAAGGAAGAATCAAATAAGTTTAATAAAATAGGAGAGATTAATAAATATATACTAAATTCAATTAACATTGAGGAGCTAAAATTTTGAGAGCTAATATTTTAAGAACTACTCATGCGATTTTTACAAAACTTGGCAGTTCAGAGTAATTTGAGTCGTATAATTGAAATATGGAAAGAAATTGGCATGTTATTTCAGAAAAAGTCCTATTTTGTGTCAAAATACTTACATTAGAGCAGTGATATATATAAATTTAATACATATCCTAAGTTTCGCTTTCGAGACATGAAAAACGCAAGTTGAATTTCGTCAATCGGCCAGTAGAACCGGAGATATAGAACTGTCCCCCCCTCTTTTTTTGCTCAGTGTACAATAGAGCAGGGCATTCCTAACATTGCAGAAATTTCTCAAACAGACTTTCTAATCTCTTTCTCAAACCCAAAATCATTTACCTGGTGTTTTCCTCCCTGTGCTTTTCTAGCTTTGAAATAAGGATTGTAAACTTGTCTGGCTTCATTTATATTTCTCTGGAAGCTAAAAGCTCGATGTCGCTAGCTGAATCCACTATTATGAAGGATGTCTGTTACTTTTGATCATACAGTGTAGTTTATGAAGCAGTACTTGCCAAACTTTCAAAATTAAGTATATAAACACTCTTGCAATATCTCATGTTTATCCAAAAACATCACGTGAAGCCCGAGCAAGTGTTTTCATTAAAATTTTGACCTTATGTATTCATTGTGGTATTAAATTTTCTTTTATGACACTGCATACTGGAATTAATAGAAATGAAAATAAAATATAAAAATTATAACTTATTCAAAGAAAATATTTTAACATTTTTAGTGTTAAAAAAATAATTCATAGACAAGATTGTTTGTATGGATAGTTGTATATAGTGTATTATGCAGAAGTAGTAACTATAAGTGGAATATGGGAGATTTTTGATATTGGTTATAAAATATTATAGGCAGACTAAAGGTGTCTTCATAGAGATCAAATGACCATAAATATTTTAACATTTACAATTATAAAATTTGGAATCGAATAAAGTTATTTATATAAACAATAATGTCCTAAAATCAGTTTTAATACTTCAAAATAGGATTTAATGAGAAAGTTTTAATACTTCAAAATAGGATTTAATGAGAAAGTTTAAATATTTTTAATATTTAAACTCTTTTCAACTAAAAACCTTTTTTTTATAAATAATGTGTTCTTAGCATTTTTTTCAGCATATTGTACTTCTACCAGTATACTTATATTTTTAAAATGTAATTCATTATAAAACACATATGAATTTATATTGGTATTAATCAAAAGTTGATTGGAGAAAAGTTTATTTATTTATTTTTTTCTATTAATTCACAGCTCTTAAAGTTTAGACAGTCTTTATATTATTAAATAAATGTTTGTACTCACATTGATGAAATGGATGAGCTTGCCGATTTTTGCAGAACTGTTCAGTGTTTGGATGCATGCTGATGAGCTTAAAAGTCTGAGATCATCACGTACATTGAGTTGATTTAAGTGTTTTTTTTTAATTTGAGTTAATGTCAAAAATCCTTTCTTACAAATACATTTAAGTGCAGTTCACTACCTTCTTATTATTACAGTTTATTCTTATTATTTATTCTTACAGTTCACTACATCTAATTATTTTAAATCATGCTGGACTCTATAGTAGTTTTTCAGGATTTATGAAATGGAGTCGCAATCATCCCTGATGGTCATTGAGAATAAAAAAATTACAGTGTAGATGGAATTGAGTACAAGAAAATTACTTATCAAAGGATTAGCTTGTAAACAACATTTTAGTTCATTTTATTTTGACACTACATCTGAAAGATATGCCCGTGTACTTAGCTTTAGCTACATGTTATCAGGAAGAAACAATATAAAATCTTTTTAATTTCGTTCCCAAACATAACATTTTTGCAAATCTAGGAGGGCCATAAGTGCAGGCTTCGAGTACCACTTGTACTCTACAGACTACATTTTGAGAAGTGCTCTTGTAAAAGATAAGGAAGAAAATAAAGCTATGTGGCAACAGTATTCACCCCAAAACATTTTTAACTTTTGCTAGCAAAGGCATGAAATTATTTACATAGAAACATTGCCTTTATATGTAACATTTTTTAACATTTGATATAAAAAAATTACTAATTTTGTCATGTGAAAAATATTTAACATTTTATATCAAAGTATAAAAGGTAGGGAGATAAAGTTAAAAATTTTTTTAATCATACATTGCTTAACATATGAAACATTTTTAATGTTCAAAATCAAAATAGTATCAGCAGAATTATATTGTTTATGTAGAGAAAGTACACATGCTGAACTTAAAATTAAATTAAAAAAAAATTAAGGATAAAATAAAGTTACATAGAGATGATAATAATAATATGAAACATTTCAAGTATTTTTCTGCAAAATAGTGCCAGGTTGTGTTTGAATAAAAAATCAATATAAGGAATTGTAGGAATTAAAAGCTTTATGATACATTGCATAGTCTCTCATGATGATTAACTCTTTAAAGTTTTCTTAGTGTATAGTAGCACATAGTTTGGTAAGTACTGCTGTGAGCTGATATTGATTAAAAGAGAGGTTTTTTTTTTTTTTTTTTTTTTTTTCTTTCAACTTTTTATGCAAGACTTTTGAAAAGCTGGGAGAAAAGTTTTTAATCCTCAACAAAGTAAATTTCTTCTGGAGGTTCCAAGTATAGTAATTTTCATAAAGAATTTTTTGAGATGAACTAAAAACTAATAAGTATTTTATGCTTTCTTTCTGTTTATCCTAAAAATTTTCTATCTGAGTAAAAGTCTTTTTTTTTTTTTTTTCCTTTTCTAATTTACAAGGCCATCTTTTTATTATTTTCCTATTGAAGCAATTGACAGTTTTTGAATATTTTATTTTGATATCAAGTTGTTAAAAATCCTGGAAATAATTGTTCATGCATAATTCACACTGTGATGGTGAATTCATTTTGAAAGGCCTGTGGTGAGTAGAAAAATGATTTATATACGTGTTTATGGAAATTCTTATAGGAACAGTGTAAGATGAACTGCCAAAAAAAAGTTTTAATCGATAGTTAAAAAAAATCATAAAGTATTTACTGAAGACTTAGCTTTAAGTAATTTTTAATTCCATTTAATGTGTATATAGGTATACCTTACTGTAGTTGCTTATGTTCCTTTTAATTTTTCTTCTTTTTTTATAGAAAACTTTGCATACCACTTTTTTTTTTTTTTCTTTTGCATATTCCCATCCTGTATTTTGCTAATCTTACTGTCTGAAAGTCGAGAGGAGAAAATTATAATTGAATTTTTGAAGAACACATTTACAGTAAAAACATTAGAACTGAAAAGTACTCATGGATAAACTGTCACAATATTGTTTTTTTAAAAGAAATTTACATTCTGATAAGAAACATGCATATCTAAAAAGATACCTTCATTTTCCCTATAACTTAAATCTTGCTCATTCTTATTGTTGTCTCTGCTGGTTTTAGGCCTCGAATCATCCGCAAATAATTGGAGACGGTGAACATGCAGCCAGCTTGGCTCACAAGGGTTTTTCTTTGTTAGTGAATTGCCAGACAAAAGCAGTCACTACGTCAATGGATCGATTGTAAAATTTAGGAAAGCTCATTCCCTGAACACATCACGTGAACATATTTTAAATTTTCAGAACCAGTTACTAAAATGCTAGGGGAAAAATATATGAGGAAATACAGTAGGTAAAGTTTTCAGCTATTTTTAGGTAATAAAGCTATCTGAGTTAGAGCTAGAAACAGTTATGTGCTGCGTGAACAGCCTTTAGTAGAAACAATCAAACAGTAGAAAATAATTATAGTCATGTTTTGAAATAAAGCTGGAAATATCTCCATTAACAGGCAGAAATTTTAAAATTTTGTAAAATATACCAGAAATAGTATAGCTAAAAGCATTTGAAAATATGCATTAAGACTAGTTAGTTGGGATTTATGAGAAAACTTTCAAAGTAATTAAGATGTCTTACATTTTGTTAAAAATTAATAAGGTGCACATTTTTTATTAAATTTTCTTTTTAAACACTGAGCTTCCATCTGTAAGTGTTTAAAAAGAAAATTTAATAAAAAATGTGCACCTTAATAAAAAATGTACACTGAGCTTCCACCTGTAAGTGTTTATAGAAAGTTATTTTCTGCAATTAAAAATTTTTTTTTTTCTTGCGAATTGATTTTGAAGACACAAAGCATTTTAAGAAATAGCCAGATTGGGCAGTATTTTAAAATCTACTGCATTATATAGTATTTAGTGAGCACTGTAAATTTTTCCCTATAGAGTTAGTATTTTTGTGCAAATAGTATGGTATACCTATATTATCAAAAGCGTACAGTTGCTAATTTTACTTTTGTATATATCTTTGTGCTATGCTAGTTGTCATTATTATTACAATAAAAACTTGTTTTTGTTCCATTACACAAACTAATTAAGCTTATGTTGAATAAACTTGAATCAAATATTGTGTAAGCTTCTTTTATAATATTCATAACATTCTTCCCATCCTGCATTACTGAAAGCATTACATTTCTGATGTGCAGAACATTGATGCCATAATAAATATAAAAATAACATTTGCATATGTTCCATCATACCGGAAAATGTTTTTATATTATTGTAACCCCAGTGTGAGTATTAATCAGTGATATTGATCTGATGAACAGTGTTTTTGATGTGATTTTAACAAGGAAAATTCTTGTACTAGTGGTGGTGACATTACCAGTAATCTTCCATGTTACTGAAAGGTTTCTGGGAATGTCTGTGACTATCCATGAGACTTCATCCTCGGTTTTTATTATTCAATTTGTCATTTAAAAATGATGCTGATAGTAATGGATGATAGTCTTCCATGTTGCTGAACGATTTCTGGAATTTACCTGACTATCCATTAGTCTTTGTTCTCAGTTTGGATTTGTATTATTCAGATATTGCTGATTTTAGGCATGTTTTTGAGATTTCATCCCCAATTTGATTTGTATTGTTTGTTCAGTTTGTTGTTCTGGAAATGATACTGATGATGGTAAAATATGAGTGATAGTTTCTCATAATGCTTGAAGGGCTTTTTGTGAGAATCTCTGTAACTATCCATGAGATTTCATTTTCGGTCTGAATTATCATTCATTATGCTGCCTCAGGAATTATATTGATAGTCTTCCATATTACTGAAAAGGTTTCTGAGAATGCTTGTGACATTTCATGAGGCTTAAGTCCCAGTTCGATTTGTACTGTTCAGTTTGTTATCTCAAAAATGATACTGGTGGTGGTAATCCCATAATGCTGAAAGTTTTTTCGACAGTGTCTCCTGGCTATCCACAAGACTTCATCTTCAGTTTAGAACTGGTCTTCAGTCCTTCCAGAAGAACTGGTCATGGTAACATAGTGGCAGCAATGAAAGAAGAAAGCAAAGTGTATTTTAAGTATGAAACTAACTTGTGCATCAGTGGCAGTTTGTATGCACATAAAAATTCAAATGTCAGGCATCAGAAATTTATAAGAATAGTTTTAAACAAACTGGTAACATTCATGACCTTGTAAAAAGTCGGTGGCGTACTGTAGGTAATGAGATTGACGACATTATCCTGAATTAGACAGATGATGTATTGAAGACTGAGTTTTTCTCATGTCATTTTGTGATGTTGAAACTTTGAAGTCCAAAATAAGAGATGTGTTTCAGGTGTTACAGGGCAAATGTTGAATAATGTAGTACAGTTCCTAGAAAGAATTACTATATTTACCTTTTCCCAAAACCCATTTATGTGTAAATATAGTGGTTTTCAAGTTTTTAGAATCAAGAAAAGACTTTGCTTACCCATTTTAATCTGGTAGTATTATGTTAAATTTTCAACTTTTGTATAACGAGCTTTCACCATAAAAATCCATACAGCTTGAATGTTACTCAAGTATATCATCTGTATATGTATAACTAATTGTTATTGATGGATACTGGAAATTTTAAAGTAATTATGAGCATATCACATTTTAACTTGTGTATAAAATTTCTGGCACATTTCAAAATTTTGTTACAAATTTAGAAATTTTTACCAAGATTTGAATTAAATGATGAGGGTAATGGAAATGCATAATTATTTTGGAAGATTATATTGCAAAAGTTAATGTTATATTTATAAAATTTTAGTTTAACATTAAATTTAAAATAATATATATGAAATTAGGCTTTATCCTTAGAGATGTCATAGAATATTTACTTTAAGTTCTGAGAGAGGAATTCCTCAAATGCCATTATAAAAATCGTGTGCTGCTTTTGTATATTAAGAACAGAATTAATTAAACTGAAATCTGTGAAAGAATTTTACTGAAGTTTGGTGCATAATCTAAAATTATTAGATCTATCTTTAATGCATTTTGATTATGATAAATTAAGTGTAAGTTTGTTGTGTATCAGATTTCGTGAGTAAAATTAATACTTTTTTAAGTTGAAACTTTTATGGTTTTAATTTATGCTTCAGGTTTGGACACGTTATGTTAACTAGCTGTCTGTAGTGGTAACTAGCTAACTCAGGTATTCCAGTGGCAGCTGGTCACCTATAAAAAATTTAAATATATATGGATCGCATTGGCAATGTTGTTATTACATTGTAATCACTCCTTATCGTTTTTCCTTGAAGGCTTCATCCTGAATGGAAGATATGTTTGAACCAGTGGGTCAACAAACTTGTTTCGCCTCTTGGTAAAAATATGCGCTTTTGTTTCGCTTGTTGTTTTGCACATTAAGCTCTATCACAAATGTTGGTGCTTGTTGTTGTTTTACTAGTCGTACAATTGTTACCACTGTAAAATTGCAAGCAGTTTTATAAGAAAACAATGAATAGTTTCAATTCTTTTAGTGCATTTTTTCACACTGAATTACTACTCTATTTACTTTTATCTCCTAGATAGTGTTTCACTTGTTGAAGTTGGCAGGCTGAAGACAGATTTTTATGAAAATTGCTTACATTTATTAAATAATTTCCCCAGGAAGGAAATATTGTGATATTTGACACCAGTCAAAACATGAATTTTTATTTATCAAGAGTGAAAACAACTTACACCTAGACAAAAACATCAGAACATTATTCACTAAAAAAATGCTCACTGTAAAGAATTCCACGTTTTTTTTTTTTTTTTTTCGTTTTTTTTTTTTTTTTTTTTTTTTAAGTGTGTGTGAATTGTTCTGACTCTTGATAAAGGATAGCTGTTAGTAAGTATAACTAAATCTCCTCAGAAAGCTTTCTTTATCAAAGGTTAAAAGAAAAATTTTACAAAGATCAGAAGATCCCACTAAAACTTTTTTACTAGAGAATGTTCTATGGCGTATTTTTTTTTCGTGAGTCTATGAACTATTCTCACTCTTGGTAACAAATAGTTCTTAGTGAGTGTAACTTACTAAGATTTCTGTATTAAAGGTTGTAGAACAAATTTTACAACAACCAGGACATTCCGCTAAAAATTTTCACTGCAGAATATTCTTTCTTTTTTGTGTGTGAACTGTTTTTACTCTTGATAATGGTTAGCTTTTAATGTAACTTCATGTCTAACAAAGTGATCTTTGTCAGAAGTTAGGAGGAGTTGTTTTACGAAAGTCAAAACATTAAATTAAGTTTCCTTTGCAGAGTGCTTTATGATTTCCCTCATTTCTTTGTGTGAACTGTTCTTGCTTGTGATTAGTGTGTGGTGAGTGTAATTTCATGTATTCAGAAAAAAAATTTTTAATCAAAGATTACCTGATGACCAAATTTACCTGATGTTGGAAACATAAATTAATTTTTTATTTAACAAGTTTAACAAAACCCAGAACATTTAGCCAAAAAAATTTTACTATCGAGTTTTCTGTAGCTTTTCTCACCCCTTTCTTTTGTATGTGTTTATGTATTTTTCTCATTCAATGTTATGATAAATGTTAGTTGGTTGTCACTGTAAAACTTCCTTGATCAAGGATTAAAAGAAAAATTGATTTTGCTGAGATCAAACTATCAAAACATTCCACTAAAAATTCCACTGCTGAGGGTTTTGTAGCTTCTTTTCCTTTTCTTCCTATGAATTGTTTTTGCTCTTTATACAGGAAAGCTAGATCTAACTATGGGTAAGAGTAATTTCATGCAGTTTTTAGAAAGCTTCATTTATCATGGGTTAGGAGAATTTACACAAAACAACAAATTTACTTCAGTACCTACTTTAAATTTACCTCAATACTTCACCAAGGGTGGTTAGTATAATAATTTAACACAAAATCACATAAATTTCCGAATATTTCATTGAGGGTTTCCCATTTTCAAGATAACCTTTTTATTATGATGATTATGAAGATTGTATTTTTTTGTAAGGATTTCTCGTTCCCCTTTTGATATAGCAATCCATTTTAACTTTAAAAAAAAAAAAAAAACTTGGGAAAAAAACTTTTTAAGCTGTTGCTGAAAGCACTTTTCATTATATTGGTGACATTTTGACAGAATATAGAATATCCTTGAACCTTGATTGCGTAGATGTTCGTTCAGCTGACTGAAATGTTATTTATTTTCATTACACAAAAGTACAGATGAAGGATTGGGTTCTTAAAATCTTTCTGAAGACCCTGTTGGTAAAGATTTTAGGTATAATTTAATGAATTAATGGACATCTTTCCAAAATTCTTTACATTCAATGAACCATTTCTTTCCTTTAAGTAGTTCATCTCCAACACTTACTATGCATACTTCAAACTCAAATCTGATACTTTTAAGTGAAAATCCAAAATGTATTGCTGATGGTACTGAACTTTTTTTGTTAGGAAAGAAAAGTACTAATGAAGTAGTTTCAAAAAATTTACTTGATGTTGGAAGCAAATTAATTTTTTATTCATTACACTAAAAATTGCATATTTTGCTCCTCAAATGAAATTGTTTTAAAACATGCATGTGTGTATATATTTCACATTAATATCCTAAATTATATGAAATTGTATCTAATTTTTTCTTCACACCTTTTTTAGGCTTTTTGAAATGGGGTGGCAATTACTCCTGTAATTAGGTAATTGATAATGATGATAATTTAATATAGCTTTCATAATTATGTTTTATTTTATAAAATAAATATATTATAAAAATATAATATTAAAATATATTTTTATTTATACCTTTCATAATTATGTTTTATTAAGTTATGTTTTATTTTTGAAAGCTCAAGTGCAGGGGTTTCCAGTAGGGCTGGGGGCTCACAAAATTCAAAAGGGGGTAAGTGATAAGTGCTGTCCAACCACATATTCCAGATTTATGTAAACACCTGGTTTGGGAGGAAAGTGGGCATATTTATCAGTGATGTGGAGGTCAGTGCAGTAGCTTGATTAGATTTAAATGGTGCTTCCATTTCACGCTCTATCTTTCGAGTGCTGCACAATAGAAAATTTTTGTCTGCGCTTTATACATTTTAAGCTGATGTACCGTGAACTTTTAAAATTCTAGAATTAAATTAAAATGAATAGAAACATCAGATCGTGATCTTTCAAAGAAAAACAAAAGAACTGTAATAGTAAACTATTTGTCTTAATACAATTGATCATCAGTTTATAAATATTTTAATAGATAATGTTAAATTAATAATAATTTAGATAATGCATCTTAGTTAATTTTTAATATTTTCAAACATTGAATGAAAAACTTTTATCTGTTAAATATTCTTTAATAAATTACATTTATTAATATAATCAAATGATCTATAAATAAAATAAAGCAATTTTATGTGAAGAGGTTGCATAACAATTATTTTAGTTTTAATTAAACATGCCATAACTTTTTTCTCCCCTTTACATTTATTTTGGTGACACAGCATTAAGGGTCCTCAGAACTCGTAGAGAATTCAGAATCCGAATTGTCGTTGACACTAAAATTCAATGGTTCACACAATTCCTCTATTATACCATCTTTTCTCTAATATTTAGTTTCTAAATTCCTGACATGGTCACTGTACTTCTTCCAATTGTTCACCGAAACACCTTCAATAGCCTCATTTGTGCAATGTAATAAATTTGACATGCTTATATCTGCAGTCTGACTTCTGACTTCGAACATAATTTTTTACTTCAGCCCATACATATTCTATGGCGTTTATATCACAGAGATATGGTGGGAGTCGCAGAACTGTATGGCCTTGTTCTTCCATTATACAATCAAATTTGAAAGTTTTGACTTTGGGAGCATTTTGTTTCACTAAATCCAGCAGCTCCACTTTTCGTAAATCGGACAAAAAGAAATGTTGTTTTTTGTCAGCCACTGCATTATATCTTCCTTTTTTTGGGAGGCATTGGGGGTTTTTATTTAGCTGCACTGAATGATAAGGTGCATTATCAATAATTATAACAGAATTTGGTGGTAGGTTTGAAATGAACTTCTTGTTTGCCCATTTTTCAAATATTGAAGAATTCATTTGTTCGTGATAATTGTCAGTTGTAGAGTTTGCTTTAAACTAGTATTGGGAATGAAACCCATTTCACCACCAGCACATAAAATTATCAGGCATTCCCTGTTTCTAAAATCCCACTGACTTCATTTGATTGGCAGCATTTTACAAACGTTAAATTGCTGTCCACCCATGTTTCATCTATGTAAATTAGGTGAGGGATTCTTCTCTGTACCTTTTAATATTCCTCAAATACATTGTTCTTGACAAAACAGTGTCAGGTCTTTCTAGTAAAACGCTTCTTTTATTCCGGGACTTTTTCCAGATGAAAACAATTTCTTGGAGAATCTTTCTTAGCATTTCTCTTTGCAAAGGAAAATTGATTGTGTCTTTTAATACAGGAAGTAGTTTGGTTATAGTTGGCACTTTCTTTTCCTTGACATAAAAGTTTTGAACTGCTCGTCTTAAAATATCCAATTCAAAATTATCTAAGCCTGTACTTACAACAGTTTCTCTCTCTCTCTCTTTTTTTTTTTTTTTTTTAGAAGAAGAGAATTTAACATTTTCTTTACTTTCAGATACTTTACGAAATCTGTTTATGCTGGCAATCGAAATGCCAGTCATCTTACTCGCTCTGCGTAACTGGGATGGTGGTCAGTCTTACTAATTGTGATTCTTCATCGCAAACTTTAATCACGTTATACACTAATTTCTTAAAATCGCTGCAGAAAGGTTTATTTCTAGAGCTTTCTGGAACACTAGAACTCATTGTAAAAATGAAGATTTGAAAGTCAAAGAAGGTCAGTTACAGTGATGCTCAACGATTGTAAGAAAAAGCACTAAATGACCCCGATCTCCGAGAGGAAAAAATACCTGCGCTTTTCACCCACACCCTGTGATACTTCTTAAACAATTTGAAGTAAACTCAAATGATGGAACACAGCAATAACTTTTATTTTACACTAAAAAAAAAAAAAAAAAAAAAAAAAAAAGGAAGAAAAAGAAAAAAAAATGGCAACATACAAACAAGAGAAGAAAAGGTATAAAAACTTATTTAAAAAGATAATTACACGCTTTGTATGAGAAAATGCATGTGGCTTTCGAGCCTGTGTTTTGATATTGCCAGTAACCTGTACATTATTCATTATTCATCTATTTCAAATGCACGAGAGATTAATAACCATATTAAAGCTGTTACAACCGCTACGACCTCTGAGAGGGAAAAATACCCATGCTTTTCACCCACACCCCTTCAATTAAACTGACCCATCTTGGCTCTCAGCCAAACTGCTCTCGCTAGTGTGGTTAAACAGTAATGGTCTGATTGGGGTTTGGTAGCCATACATGCACTGGCAATTCATTGGCATAATGAAAATACCATTGATCACAAATATTAATAAAATTGATGTTTACTGAGGTAAAGCTGTATCATGTAGTAAGAAATTGTATAAAATAAATATAAGGGACAAAATACATTAAAATTATTTAATATATTTTAATAATAATTGTTTTCCAACATCAGGTAAATTTTTGGAAACTGTTGCATTAATAGTTTACATTATCAACAAATAAAAGTTCAGTATGATCAGTAATACTTTTTGAAAATAAAATATAAAAGTCAATAATATTTTTTAATATATAAATTTTCATCTAATAAATGCAATGAAAAAATTAAAAAGCAAAAACACAAGAAGACAATTAAAAAATTATGAAGAATGCAAAACTGGAATGGAAGGTAAGAAACAGATAAGATATTTTTGAATGATGAGATTTAAAACTTAAATTACACAATTTTATACCAAATATTAAAAAATTGTATAAATACCTCAAGGCAGCTATCACATGAATTAAAATCAAACTTTTGTGCCATTCAGATCTCCAATTTTAACATTATTTTTTTAAAAAAATTGTTGCTATTCGTAGTTGAATTGTTATCGTTCAGTTATTTGTTGGTATTATTTCAGTTATTTTGTATCACCATTATGTTGTATGTTATAGAGGAAACTGTAAAGGTATCAATCAATAAATGTCTTTTAAAAGGGGTCAATGCAAGAAAAAAATTCAAAATCTCCGATTTAAATCCTTCTACAAAAAGACGGAAAAATTTTTAATTATTTTTTACTTTTTTATGTACTGTAATAACATTTTGCTTTTTCTTCTGGCTTTCCCCTTTCCCTTTTTTAAAAATCTGTTATGAGTTCTGCAGCATTGTTAGTTTACGCTATATTTAATTGACAAATGAACAGGCTTTCTTGATTTTTCCTCATGTGATGTGAATACTGGTGTCAGCTTCCTTTAGAAAATCCTGCTCCTGCTCAAAGATGTTCCTCTGCTTAGCTTCACCAGGTGATCATGTAGGATAAGATTTACCGCTTTATTTGTTTTGTAGATAGTTATTATAGTGATAATTACCCTCTGCCATTTAATTGCACATTGAAATTTAAAAACAGCATTTTAGTCCAAGAAATAATTAACTAACTAAAAGCAATTGATCGTATATTACATGATTACATCTTCATGTGTTTTCCTGTAGTCAAATAGTCCAATCCAATGAAATCATTCTTCATCTTATAGAATGGTGAATGTTACAGTTTTAATTTAATTTTTATATTTCTAAGTATTATATGAATATACAGTTTTGCTTTGTATTGAAAAATATCTGTAGTATTCTATTGATACAAAATATTGAAAATATCATTCCAAAAGTTGAAAGTGGTGTTTTAAATATTGTAAATCTTCTGAAATTGGCATATTAATATTAAAGAAGAATGTCTGTGTTTGTGATATTAACTTTGACGTTTAAATAGATAGTTCATAGTTTAATGTTTATGATTTTTCCATTTGTATTTTATTTTTATTTCCATATTTGCTTGTGTATTTCCCTCCTTTTTCTACGAATTTTACAGCTGGAAAATTGGGAAAGGGAAAACGTGCTGCATAAATGCTTCTGGAGACATGACTTAAATGATAAACATAGCAACACATAATTGTATATTATTCCATTACATAATGCAATGATATTATACTCTAATGTTATTGAAGTACATTATGCAACAATATTACAACTCTCATGTTGTTACATTATGTATTTCAAAGGATTTATTAATTTCTTACTTACACAAAATACTTTCCAATTTATGCTCGCATTGTACTTTGTTGCCATAAATCAGTTTCTAGACCATATGCTGAAAAAACTAGGGGGAAAGTGTATGAAGAGGAGAACTTTATGAGTAAATAACAATATTTATTTTTGACTATTGTAATCACAGTTTATAATTGTTTAGCCAACTGTACTATATAAAATGCAGTATTCTCTCTGTACTTTCCTTTTTTTTTTTTTTTTTTTTTTTGTTCTTTAATTCTAATTAGAACATATTTTTTACCATCTTATGATGGTAGCAGTACTTTTCATGTGTATCTGAAACATTTTATGAAGCAGTTGTAAAACTTTTTAGCAGATACTAAAGAATTACTTATTAATGGTTCTGTTTTAAAATCAGTGTGAAAAAATGCTTGGTCTAGGATGGGGGAACAAAAACTTCACTCATCATTCTGAATGTTAGTTTAGTTTGTGCGTGTTCAGGTAATTTTTTAAAACATTTGAACCTGCATTTGTAGTAGAGCTTGATTTGTAGTATTATCTTGAAACTCCCATGTACTGCTCATTTTTAATCTTTTTTATCATCTTATTTCAGCGTATGGACCTAGGAGAGTGTCCCAAACTTCACGACTTGGCCTTGCGAGCTGATTATGAAAATGCAGCACAAAAAAAAGATTACTTCTATGATGTCGATGTAAGTATCTTGATACTGCAAAAGTCAAGTATACAAAATTAAGGCAAAACAATAAACAGTAACTAAATTAATCTCTCCAGGAACATTAACATGTGTATACATTTTGTTTTCTTACATATATATACATATATATATATTACTGATGATCACTCTCTGTATCCATTAGTACATTTAAATATAAATAAGTAAAAAGTAATAAAGAAAAGTAGTATGGCTTCATAATTATATCGAGAAATAAACAAAATGTGAATTTCCTAAGGTCTTATGCAGCTTCTGAAAGTAGAACTGAATTTCTGTTTTGGGAAACAGCAGATTAAATGAATATTATTGGGGAAGAAAAAAGAAGTAAACCACCATGCCAGTTTATAATTGGGTTTCACTGAACAGTCACTGTAAAAGTGAACAATTTAGTCATATGGCAGCAATAGTATAGTAAACTTGGAAGTGCCTGGGGATAAGTTAATAACTAGCAAAGTAAATTAGAACTGTCAGCATGGCTTAACTAATAAGCCCATTTTGCTTGTGGGCCAGCATCTCATTGGCGAAGAAAAGCCATAAAGGGGGGGGAAGAGTCCGAAAGCATATTAATCTCCATAGATTTATAGGAGCATTTTTCTGTATTGAACCAAAATAATAGCTGCAATTGAATTCTGGAACAGTTTAGACCAATGCTAGAAATTGATTGGTATGTGCTATGTTCATAAGGGTTGCAGCAACATATATTCACATAAACCCAATAGCCAGTTTTCAGACTTATGCAATAGAGGACATTAAAGTAATAGTAAATCATAATACATTAACTTTAAAATTTGGAAGTAGTTATATGCATTGATAATATTCAACCCTTTAAAAAGTGCATGCCTTTGTTTAAGGCTTTTATCCCGGGACAGATGGAAATCAAAAGGAATCGTATCACAGGATAGGGGTTTTGCTTTGCTAAGCTTAACTTTAGGGAAGGGGGGAATCACATGCCATTTTAAGTTATTACCTAAGCTATTTATGTGCATAGAAATTAGCATTTAATAATCTTTTTCCTTTCCTTTACACAAAAATATATAAAAAAATTGTTTACTCTGAGAAATAATTTTCTGAAGCACAATTGGCAAAATACATTAATATAAACTTTAAGATTGATAAAAAATAAGACTATTTACAAGTAACAAAATCTTTCACGAGAAATGGTAGACAAACATCTCTGACAAAATGTCCATATCAGAATCATTACAAATATCACTTTCTAACACTTTAAAAAATGAATCATCACTCTCATCCATGTCACTAATTGGCTCATTTACCATGTGAGTATATCCTTCCTGTGATAAAATAATGCTTGCTTGCCATAATAAACTGAATTTGAGTTTTTCTAAAATAAAAAGGGAAATGCATGAAATGTAAGCAATAAAAGCAGTGCAAAGTGTAACAGAACACCTAGCAATCCTAAAAGACCCTACGCCAACCAGCGGCCGAGCGGTAAAGTTGCTGAACACTGGTAGTTCGGTCCGAGGTTCGAATCCCGCGAATGGGCTGGCTGCATGGGCGTTTTCATGGTTTCCCCCATGTGTACAGTGTATACGAGACAGTTTCCCTTAGAAAGTCCTTCATGAAGGCATCCCTTCCTTTGGGCAGATAGCCCTCAAGGCTTTGCCATAATCACATATACAAACACACACAATAAAAGACCCTACATAGTTGCGAAAAAGAGGATTCGAAGGGATATCAGAAATGCAAATTTGTAAGTCATGTGACGAGTTAAAGAGTCAAGCTCTGTTTACATTATGCTTTCCCTCCTTCCCTGCAACAGCTGACACCAAAGTTAGGCAGAGTGTGATTAAACTGAAGTTCAGGATCCTAAAACTATGTTCAGTTCAAAAGTAATTTACTCAGAACATCAACTAGTGGTCTTTAAAAAATGGTTCAATATGCATCACTCATTCCCTAAGCTCATTCTTTAGTGATGCAATGGGCGAATGCCCAGCTCTGAGAAAAAATGATAGGGAAGGCATATGTGAAGCACCTGGTAGAAAGGGTTAAACTTTGCTCAATAACTACAGCTGTATTCTTGAAATGACTGGACATGTATTAGAATGTATATGTGATGATTCTAAAAAAATATGGAACTTGAAAATCCTGTAGCATATTGTGACAAAAATTGTATGGAACACTACGTTTGCGAAAAATGTGATGATCCAGTATGTTCTGAATGTTGCAAACATTTTTATTCATAATTTGCCATTAACATTCAACAGTCACATAAATTATTATTGTGTTTTTGATTTTTTCCCCCCTGTGTGTGTGTGTGTGTGTCGTTTTCAGCCCACTTAATCATTGCCAATATGAAATGAATATAACTATTAAAAAATCAAATACTGTTATAGTAATGAACACTTTTAAAACAAAAATTATGATCAAAATGTACGGGAGTGTGTTATACGCCGGGTATAAAAATGATAGTTTAAAAATATGGAAAAAATCGGCATACAAAAGTTACATTTTTACATGCACTTATGCTGTTTATTTAAAAGAAATGACATACCTTTTGAACTTAAAATCTTTCCATTATCGGATACATGAAAAGTTTGTGTTCCATTATAGCTTCAGGCACATCATTGGTTTCTGTATCATCTTTCATATCACTGTTACTCTGGTCCATAAATAAATAATTATCATCTGTTCCATCTTTCACCAACACCAAGCATTCTTCCTGCAGCACGATTTCAATTTCTTTCTGAACTCCAAACTTCCAAACTGAATGACTTTGCATTTGGAATCAATACTCTTCTGTTTCATTTGACAGGAGCCATATTTACTACTAAAATGAATGCTAGATTAATTGTATTTTAACTAAAAGCTTTGATGTTCACTTCAAAATGGCCACAGAAAGGGAAAATATCTGAATCATAACTCAGTAAAATCTTTCAAGTTGGAAGTTCATTCTTTCTCCAAATTATATCCGGCTTTTCTCGAAATCCTACAATAGCATTCTTTTGGGCACTTGTGCTGAGTACAGTGCATCATCTTTACATGTATGTTTACTCCCTTAAGCATTTAACCCACACACATATTGTTCCCCTTATCGATTGTAAGTTCTGTATACCATTTTTTGAAAGGCTAGAGCAAATCTTGAAATGAGTGACCTCAAAATATAAGAGCATTGCACATGTATCTTTTAGGATATATGGCAAATATACCTAAAAATTAAAAAGTATAGCTCAGAATTATAGATGTATGTTATACGCTGGGAAATACAGTAATTTTTATGGGCCCTTTAAAAATTTTGTGGCTCAAAAACATAGAAATTCTAACACTAAGAAAGGAAATTAAGATATGTGCAGTTCTGGAGAGATAAAACGCAGTTTTTAATTGTAAGGATTATTATAGCATGTTTTTTTTTCTATTGTTAATTTTCTTACTGTCATTTTTGCATAGTTTTTTGTTTTCTTACATTTAAAAAGAAAAATAATATATGTACAGTAGGCACCACTTAGTATGGTCGTGCTCGTCCAAGGCTATTTTGATAACATTAAGTGATGAGGAAAAATATCTTTCAAAACATAAATGGAATGTACAGCTATGTGAACTTATTTAATATAAATACTTCAAGAAACATACAGGGTGAATCTGAACAAATCTGCAAAACTTTAGGGGGTGATAAGAAGCAGCTATACGAGCAATATCCATCATAGAATGTGTGATCGGAATGCAAACGGCGAGCTCCTAGAATTCCATTGTGAATGGTAAAAAAATGGCGGTCCTCGCACTCAGCAGGGATTGCCAGGAGGATGTCTGGTTATATGAACTATGAAATGGCCAATATGCACTTTGTGTACGGTGCAGCGGACGGGAATGCGAGTGAGGCACAAAGACTTTACTGGGTTCATTTTCCATTGAAACACACTCCAAATTGGAAAACTTTCAAGCGTTTGCAACGGCAGCTGTGTGAAAAGGGATCTTGTGCCACAGCCAAGCAAGGCACAGGGTATGAAAGGAGCATCAGGGCACCGCAACTTGAAGAAAACATTCTGCCTGGGATGAAAGGTCAACTGGGATGTAGCATGCGAGTGGCGCTGTTCTGGAAGCATACCTCAGTAAATGCACCCTTAATTGATTTTTCCGTGAAGGGAAAAAAAAAAAAAAAGCACACCTGTTGGAAATGGCACAGGAAATGTTCACCTTTAGAGAATTGTCTCCAAAATTGTAAATTTTGACAATTAACTTTGCTAGAGGTGTAAAAAGGAGCTTCATTCGTAAACGTGAGTCTGTTTGTGAAACCACATAGCTCCAAAACCACCTCCAGCTTATCTTGAAAATTCTTACCAAAAGCTTTATGCAATGGTTTGCTAGAAGATTTTAACACTTCTACTATCTGAAATGGCCGGAATTGCAGACATTTCTGTAACACATGTCACACAATTACATGAGGCACGTTGAGTTTAAAACTTGCACGACATTTTGATTTTGTGGGACTTCATAAAAACACTTCACGAATTTTTTGAACCACTTTGGTTTTGGCTGCAGTTTTTCCTGGCCTGTTTTTTTTTACGCAAGCAGCCCGTGTTCTGAAACTGCTTTACCCACTGTTTGATGTGACAATGCGGTGGTTTTTTTTATCAAGTTTTGTGTGAAAATATCTTTGAATGATGATGTTTTTCCATATTAAAACCAAAATGCTTTCTTAACAGTGCTTGTAGCGGCGGTTTCATAACAGGAAGATTTTTTACTTTGCCAGATAAAACTTGTAAAATTGTAGTTTCAAAATTAATTTGTTTCAGCTTAATAAATCAATTACAGAATTTTTACTACACTCTTCGTTTTGTCCCATCCAATATGAAACACCTTGTATAATTGGAAACATATTAATAGGAATAGGGACTTTCACAGCATTTTAATTCAGAAAATCTAGAAGTTCGTTTATGAACTGAAAATTATTTGACCGATACCCTAACCTTAATATTCAAAGTGCCTCCCTTATCTGAAAATAACAAACCAATATAAAACTTTTAATTCAGCAAAAAAGCATCCTTAGTTTTTTGTAGATGTTTTCAAGGAATTTTTTCCTCCAGGGAAAAAGAAAATTTTTGCAGAACTTTGCTCCATGAAGAAGAAAGACTTATATCTGATTGCCTTCAGAATCGATAAAGATGTTCAAAATTTTTACTGTAAATGGTTGACTGAAATCAAAACCAAGCTGATTGCTAATTTAACCCATAACTTGGCTATATTTTTCAATCACAGGCCAATTTTTTAAATCTGTTTTGTCTTTATTTGGGGAATTTTCTTTTATTTAGCAACTTTGTATTAGTTTACAAAATTTAATCTTTAAAAGTTTGTTCACGATATCCAAATTATTGATCTCAATAAGTGATATATTTTCATGTTTTTGTATACAAACATGAGGGATTTCGGTAAATCGATAGCAGTATGTTAAATTAATGTGTAGGGCACCTATAATATATTAAATTTAAAAAAAAAAAAAAAAAAAAAAAAAGAGAGTCTGGTGTATAACATTTGGCAGTGGAGATTTTGTTATTTAGGCCCACCACACTTTTATTATTTGCAATATAAATTATGGCTGAATTCTGTCAATAGAATTATTTTACTCCTTTTAGTGCATTTATTGTACCCATTTTAAATATTATCTTGTCATATAAAAACTTTTTTAAGATTGTAATTTATATTAGTATATCTATATATGTCACTATTTTAATAACACTAATCTTAATTTTTCAGCACTGATTTCAGCTGTCAACTTTTGGTGTTTGTGAATTTTATATTTAATTTATTATATTTTCTCAAAATATCTATATATATCAGTTAAGTGTCAATAACCTTAGTTTTTTTGTCATATTAGTACCTAAAACCCTATGCTAGTATACCTTTGGTTTCAACCTTTGGTTGAGTGAAACGTTTTAATAATATAGTGTGATTGCAAATTCTTTTGAAGGGGGCAACCAGAAATGCTAATATTTAGGTTCTGCTTTTTGCATTGAGAATTAAGACTTTGAGTGGTATTGTTATTTACTTTTTAATATTATGCTTTCAAAATGTCAGCTAGGTGTAAAATAGATACTTAGCTAATATATCGTTGTTTAACAAAATGCTTTGTAATAGTATATTGCATTTTTAAATACCTAATATTATATTCTCATTATGCAAGAGAAGCCATCTATATGTTATTGCCTACATAAATATCATTTTTGTGCAATTACCATCTCTAGTCATTGAAAATGAAAGTTATTAGCGATAGGTTAGTGCAATTTATAAACTGTTATTTACCTAAATTTTATGCATTCTTGAAATAACCACTTTTTTCTTAAATTTTTCAATAGGTCTAGAGTGTAATTTGTAATTTTTTTAAATTCTTGCAAATCCTCTGAATTGTTGAAAAGAATCCACATTTAAAATCACTTATGGTAGTAGTAGTTTCTTGCATGTTCTGTGAAGTATTTTTGATAAATTGCAGTGCTGGTTCCATATGGATTGATTTATTGCTGTTTGCAATTTTTAGGCAATGGAGCATTTGCAGAATTTCATTAACGAATGTGATCGTCGAACAGAGCAAGCTAAGAGGCGATTGGCGGAAACTCAAGAAGAGCTGAGTGCTGAGGTCGCTGCTAAGGTAATGAAAGGTTTGCATTTGACTTTATTTTTTTTTTTTAAAGTTTATTATGTAGTGTAACTTTAGTAGTGTAGTGTGTGTTTATTACAAGATATACTAAAGGGCCATTCAAGGATAGAGAAGATTATGCAAGCATTATGTCTGTACTGCCACATTTCTGCATATGTGAGGTCATTGTTGTAGGATAAGAATTCCTAATCTTTTTATGCTTAGAGACCCCCTGAGTCCAAACTTCCCTGAACCAGCCATGGATTTTTTTAATACATAAAAAAGGGGGGAGGGGTGTACAAAATTTTACAGTTTCCTTTGCAACATAAGAAAAATTTCCTACATCAGTTTTTTTTTTTAAACTACCAGATTGTTCCACCAACATTCCTTGCTTTCTTAAAAGAAAGCCTTGTCCTGTCATGCCTACTGGCACATTACTCAACCCCTCCCCCCTTTTTTTGGTGTGTGTGTACACATTTTCTGTTACATCTGAGATGACTCTGTAAGGGCTTTCTCCCTCCTTACCATGTGCCTTCTTGGTGTGAGTAGAAAGCACGTCTGCGTAGCAGTCGAAAATGTCCAGAGTTCTGATGAAGGGTATTGTACATTTTTCATGTTTCCTGATTGAATAAACCTGAGGACTAACTTGTTTATATACAAGCATTATTGCTGTGTGGTAGAAGATTTGAAATCTTGCCAAAATATATTTTACACTATCAATAGTGTAATGACTGAAATATATTTCATGCTAAGAATTGTGCTAAATCTGAACTGTGCTGTGTGTTTAAGAACAGATTTCAATTCATGTGAATCCACTGAACAATTTTAGGCATTTTGTATTATTTATTGCAAGCATTAGTTTCTGTCAACTGTATTGTCAGTGTTGAATACATTTGGAATTTGTTGCATTTTAGTTGACTTCTGCAAATGATGCCACTGCATTTAATTCTTAAATTTAATATTCAATACGGTATAGGGGTTTCCAGTGGGATTAATATTGATCCCCTGGGTTTGGTGGAACTTTAAAAGAGGTTAGTAGCTAAATATGTACCGTAATTGTTTGCTGTAATTAAGATTGATTAAGCATTAGATACAAAGAAATTAGCTATGAAATCGCTGATTATTATTATTATTATTATTATTTTTTAATTTTTAAAAAGCTGTGTCATATAGAAAGAAACATAAAATGGCTGAATGAATCAATTTTTGACTGCTGTAAACATCTGAAACCGCATATAGTGAACTATTTTCTGTCCACATTATCTTATGCTTTGTCCAACCACTGTAGCTACACTTTACATCTGTAGCTCTGTTTGTACATTAACTTATCATTTCATGAATTTATGTTTTAAGTTGTGAGCCAAGTATGCATTCTTCTCTTCAAATTAAAAGATAATGAAATAATGGAAATTACATTACTTTTGCAGTAATAGCAGTGAAGAAAATAATTTTTTCTCATTGTTATGTTGTCAACAACTTATTTCAGTTGCTGGACAACAATAATTTGCTGTTTTCCTACTTGACTAATAACATTTATGAAAAACATGTTAGAGCAACATTTTTTTTATAAATACTTTTACGATAGCAAAACAAAAATTAGAACATTACAACTTTTACAATTCAAATAAATTAATTGTATTTTAAATATAATCAAATTATTATTATCGTAGTTATTCCAGTGCTTGCCTTTCTCCCGCATTTCTAAAATTTGTTTACCTTTATAAATAATAAATAAAGAAAAAGTGGAGGGAGAAGATCTTTAATATAATAAGTGGAAAATTTAATTAATAGAATTGTAATGCAAATGATTATGGAATTTTACTAAATTCAGAAATACTCTCAAACCTGAATTCTTTCAAATGGGGAAAAATTCCTTTAAAAAATTCCTTATGTTTATTCTTCGGTATATTAATTTTATTTTATTTTGTTTATTTGTTTTTGAGGTGGTGTAAATATTAGAATTTCCATTTTTATTGAAAGTGTAAGGAGATTTTTTTGTTGTTTTGTTTTTTGTCTAATTCATTCCATTTACTGTTGTGATAAAATTTGAGCATCACTAATATTTATGTGAATCTGTTACCAGTTGAACAAAGTCCATGAACTAGCTGAACAGATTGGGAAGAAGCTGGCACAAGCCGAAAAATTGGGAGCAGAAGGAAATGTGGAAGAATCCATGAAAACCATGGAAGAAGTAGAGGAATTCCGAAAGCAGAAAGCACTGGCAGAGGTTTGTATATTGAAAGTTCACCATTTAGCATTTTATACTACAGTGTTTTGTGTATTTATAGATGCTGACAAAATATCCATATTCTTTTAAAAATTATATTCTAGTAATACTTTTATAATATTATGTACTCAGTATTCCTTTGGTGTAAATGAATTGTTTCAAGAAGATTTTTATTTTATGAGGAGTTTATCCAGAAAATTTATCTTAAAACTTATGTTTTGTATCTTTCATTTTATTTTAAGGAAATAAGTCAGCAACCTTTTGGTAAAAATCCTGAAGAAGTGTATTTTTGGTTTTGAGGTCAAGATTTTGCTGAAAATTGCCACATATTTCTGTGTAAAACCAATAATTTTTAACAAAAACTTTGCCTTATGTTTCAGCTTTTAAAGGCATTTAAAATATTTTGCAAGCACAGTAGGCACCACTTAATGTGATCATGTCCGTGGCTGTTTTGATAACATTAAACGATGACCGGAAAAAGTATCCTTCAAAACAGCAATGGAATTTCACTCATCTTTATATATATAAGTGGCTAAAGTGTGTGTCGCCGATAGTTTATTGTTGTCACTCGGAAAAATGAGCGTGGAAATTAATGTTTCCACAGTTTTTAATTAATATCTCAGCTGATTAAAGTCGTATGAAGAGGAGAATGGTATCGATGGATTCGGAGAATTTTTTGGAATCCTAGGATACGCGTCTCCAATTTCGACTTGGCGCCGTTCCGTAGATATTCGAGAAAAAAGAATTTGACACATAGCCAAATCCCTGAAATAGGGAAAACCCAAGGAAAAAAGTGGAAAATGTAGGGAAAACTTAGTTTTTAATTAATATCTCGGCTAATTAAAATCCCAAGAAGACGCAAATGGTCAAAATGGCATGCCATGGACCTGCGGAATCCAACGGTGTGCTTCGCTAAGTCCGGCAGCCTGCCGTTTCGGAGGAGAAGATTATACTTCACCCCATATATATATATATATGTATGCGGCTTAAGTGTCTGTTTGTCGCCGATATTTTATTGTTTGCTTGCGTAACTGTACTAGCCAATGGGGGTGAAGTTGCCACGGCACAGGGTTCCCGTTTCAATTGAGATGTAAACAATTTCCTTTAAAATTTGCTTTTACTATGACCATCCATAAGTCTCAGGGCCAATCGCTTAAGCGTGGTGGCATTTTTTTACCTTAGCCTGTATTTAGGCACAGTCAACTTTATGTTGCTTGTTCAAGAGTTCGTGAAAGAGCGGACGTAAAATTAAAAATAATTGATGGTCCTCTGCAAGGCGAGCTTAAAAATGATGGAAAGATCTACGTGAGAACTGTTGTGTACAAAGAGATCTTTGACATATGAATTAACATTTCATTATTTAAATCACCTTTATTGATTGAGCTAGCGGTGGGCTCTTAAGAAATGCACCGCCGGTGGTTTCCTTCATTGCACTCTACTTTAAGCAAGAAGAAGGGGGAAACCCCGTGGGGCAATAAGCAAAGGGGCGGCCTCGCCGCCTGCCCAGGTTAATTTAGTTTAAATTAGCAGACACCTTTGCAAAATCATTTTAATGACAGTTTATAATGTCTAGAACAGCGGTCATTTCGTATGACCGCCGGCTTTCTAGTTTAATATAACTAGAAATATATAATAATGAGGCACTTTTACAACATTTTAATTTGAAAAATGCAAAAGTTTAAATAATTAACTGAAATTGAAACCAAGCTGCTTGACAACTGAATCCTTTACTTGGCGACATTTCTATGTCACTTGGCAATTTTATAATCTATTGTGACTTTAATATCACGTCATTAGTTGTCTGTATTTAAAAGCATTTTTTGGTGTTATATTTTTCTTTGAATTAAACTGATATGATTATAACTCAAGAGATAACAGATTTAAAGTTTTATGTTTACTGCAAACAGGGAGTTTGTTGTAGAATTGTTTAGTAAAACTTTGAAATGTTGCAAAATGTGCGAAAAAACGTGCTTGTGTGTAAATGAAAAATTAAGAGCTATATTCACAATTGAATTAAATCCAAAGTGAACATTTTTAAAAACATTAATTAGCTTCAAAGTAAGATATGAAAAAAGTATTCTGTAATATAGAATTAGTGAAGTTATAGAAAGTTTTTAAATTTAAAAATAAAAAATACTGTGGAAAATAAAAGGTAAATTTTATAATTCAGTGAATCCTCGTATCTCAAACTTCTGTCATCATGGACAATTATTTGATTCGCAAACAAATTATCTGAGCAAAAACTGTGTCAGCTGATGAATGCTGTCTCAGGTTACAAACCCTCGCATCGGCAACATTTTCAAAAGTGTTTTATTGTAACCTATGACACAGAATTAACACTCCAAAACTTCTGGAAACATCAGTGTACTATTTTTCATTTAACTATTATTAGCAAAGCTTGGCAGTTACAGGCCCATGAACTCAACTAGGAGGAAGCTATGGCCAGATTGGACTATAGCTCCCTCAAGAAATAATTTATCCGGGCAAGAGATAAATTTTGCTTACTGAATATTTATAAAAACATATATATAAACACTAATAACACAAAGGGAAAATATTCAAATTTATAATTAGTTTCTGTCTGAGGTTTATATCCGTAAGAAATTTTTGTTAACTACATTTTGTAATTCAAGTATATTAACAACTAAATAGTAAATTTTCAGACCAATATTTATTTCAGGTAATTTATAATATGTTGAAATGATGAATAAATAACTTACTTTAACCAGAAAACATGACATTTAAGAATACTGAAGCAGCACTGTCAGCTGGAAAACTAAATTTACAGACTCTACCGGGAAATTATCCCATGTTATGTATTCACATGGCTTGACACGATACAAAGCATAAAAAGCCCCAACCTGTTAATTCACCCCCCTTCAATAGCTTTTTAACAGATAAGAACAGTACGTAGCATTTGAGCATATAAGCACCATTTTTATAAGCGGTACAGAATTAAAATGTATTCACAGGGCACATAATATTGTGTCTTTAAGTAAAACCAGGGTGTAGGGCAGTTGGCAACATTTTTTACAAGGAGGGTGTATTTCAGAAATGCAGGAGTTTAGTGAGCCACTGATGAAATTTATTTTCTGCATTTTATAGCAGTTGCAGCAGTTTAAATTGCAAGATAATTTCTCAGTAATTTTGGTTATTATGTTGCATGCAATCTACTGCTTTTATTTTTTCATCATTTCTTTTTGTCATCATTTTATCACACATTTAATTAGGAAAACTATTGGCCATTTTATTTTTTGAAACTGTTTGTATTTAAATTGGCTAAAGGGAAGAATAAGGGACATGCCAGATTTGGTGATTTCAGTGTTAGATAATGATTTTACCTTAATACTTGTACTTTTTCATTTATTTCAGAAACTTTATTTTTTGATAATAAGAATTGTATAGTCTATGCAATGTTTGATATGTGCAATCTAGAGGTTGTGCAATTCTCTCATGTTGTTTTAAGTGAAAACAGATTGTTGTGTACATGGGGAGAAAACAATAATGCATAGAATATAATGTACAGTGTTGAAAGCGTGCAAGCCAAATTTGTGCAATCGCTGCATACATGGGAAAACAGTAGTAAAATATGTTACGCATCTTTTTTTTTTACTTTTAATTTGTATTTTTGTATTAAATATAAATTGTACTTTTAATCATCATTTTTGTATTTTAAATTTTGTTTTAAATTGTTTTCTTTTAAAATGACGACAGTGTTTGCCGAGTTATATATATCAACTGCTTAGCAATCTTTGAAAAAACTCGCTAAGTCAGCTGTTGGAAACTTTAACCTTTTTAGTAGTTAGTTTTTAACCTTTTTAGTAGAAGGGGGAAACCCCGTGGGGCAATAAGCAAAGGGGCAGCCTCGCCGCCTGCCCAGGTTAATTTAGTTTAAATTAGCAGACACCAGATTATTTACTTTTTATATTTAGATATATTCTCAGATTATTTACTATTATATATATTCTCAATATTATTATTATATATATTCTCAGATTATTTACTTTTTATATTTAGTGCATTATGAAATTAATTAATGGAATCATTTTCATGTATGTATTCTTAATTATTTGTCGTTCCACATTTAAAAATACCATTTCAGTGAGACCATCAATGAAATATAAAGTAGATTGCGTATTGCATGTAGAGCACTGATTCTTAACTCACCAATGCTAGATGTTCATTTCCTCCCCCTTCTTCTTTCTGAAACTAACTTTTGATTATATTTTAATGTCTTTTATAAACTAAGCAAGAAGGAGTATAGAAAATGTTGATAAATACCAAAACTTAGATAAAAGTAAATTTTTATATTCATAAGCTAAAACTAAATAGTTAACAGGAAATAAAATACTGACCGAATCCCCTACTTGTTGAGAACCTGTGATATAGATGATATCATCTATTCCTTCTGAAAAATTGTAGGAGTCTTTAACTGTTAAAATTCTTTCCTTTCTACAGCAAGAGTATCGCAATTCTATGCCCGCTTCGAGTTACCAGCAACAAAAGCTGAGGGTTTGCGAAGTCTGTTCAGCATATTTGGGCATCCATGACAATGACAGAAGATTGGCAGACCATTTCGGTGGAAAACTTCACTTGGGATTCATCACGATCAGAGAAAAACTGGAAGAACTCAAAGTAAGATTTTTCTGTGCTTCAAGTGTATTGAAGCAAGCAGTTTTTGTTTTTAAAAAATAAGTACTGTATTTCCTTGTGTATTTTCTCCCTAGCTGTTTAGTGCTAGGTTCTGAAAATTTTAAATCTTGCATTATTTTTCCTTTCTTTACTGTAATTAGTATTTCCATCTGAGGGGTAGGTTATGTGGTATATTGTATATACTCCTTTGATTATTTTTATTTTTATTTATAGTATTGAATTTGTGTTTGCACTTTTGTATTAGCATTTCATTTTCAAATATACTTTGTGCAGATTCTTCATTAAGCTACCCAGTTGTGATGGACATTCTCACATTTAACAGACTTTTCAAACATGCAAGTTCCCTTTACATCTGTTATTTACATCTCAGCTCGTTGTAACCTTATCCACTGCTTATCTGTTTGATCTTTCAAAATTCGAGTCTTTTGTTCACCTCCCTTCGTCATAGTTCCTCCAGTGTCTCTCTTGGAAACTGTGGTTGAGACTCATTCATGCGAAGTAGCATTGGGAAATTTATAAGGTAACAGAGCCAAACCTGGTTCAGTTACTGTCAGATATTACTTACCACTAGTTAATGAAAGGTTCTATGTATTCTATGTATTCTTGTTGGAAAGTAGGTTTCTTTTAAAGAAATAATTCTGTGAATAGTTACCACGAATATTTTTCATTTGCATGTTATCACAGTAACCACATTCTTTGGAAATTAAAATTACTCATATGCTTTTTCTCCTTTGTTTTTCGCGTGACAAAATTAATTAGAAAAGGGGGTATATAGTATTCTGAATTTTGTGACCATTAATCAAAATTTCTTTTCTCTGAATTCTGTTTCCATTTTTTGCTCTGAAAGATCAGCCAAAACCATATTGCTAAAAAAATTTAGTGCCAAGTTGTCTTTTTTTCCCCAAATCTATAGGTAATGGTAAATTTATAAAGAGAGTGGATTACAGAGAGTAATTGACTAATAGCAAAAGAAAAAAATATATAAAAATGGGGGAAAGAGAGAGAAATGCTTTATTTTCTCGGGCATTTCCATTTTTTTAAAAATAATTTTATCATTTAAAAATCAGAGGAGGAAATTGGGTGAGTTTCCAGAGTAGTCATGGATAAACATAAAATATATTCATTATTTATGCACGTAGTTTATAATTCATCAAGATTATAATTCATAAAATGTAGTAATTTTATCCATCCATTGCAAATTATTATTTTATAATGTGAAATAATGTTTTATATTCAAATATTGGAAGCTTAAAATAAATGTTATATAAAGTTGATCAAATGCTAATTAATTTATAGTTAGTCTTGCCACATATATATGTAATAATTTCAAGAGCAGGAAAGGCGAAGACAGATTAAATCTTCAGTTTTATTTTTGGCAACATGTTTCGGCTGCACACAAGTCGGCACATTAAATGTGCGTATTACATTTTTGATAATTTTGTAGCAAGAAAGCAGAGCAGACAGACAGCAGTGTAGATAGGCCAAAGCGTGGAAAGCAAGTGTGTAATGTTCAGGATGAAATCTGAAGTCAGACTTAGTTTTGGTTCTCAAAGCATTCTGATTGGAAATGACGCAGTACAGAGAGGGGTTACTATTTTTAGAATAGAGAAGGAAAATTAATTTATGCTGTTAATTTAATCTTTTACATATTCTTCATTTTTCTGACGTATTCCCCCCCCCCAAGAAGAAAGAGGTGTAGTGACAGAGAAGTCTATTTAAAGAAAAAGTGTTAAAGCACTAGCAAATGGGGGGGGGGGAAGATCTTGTAAAAGTATCATTTAAAAATATAAATTTTTAAAAATAAATTTTAATTTTTAAAATCACTGAATTTTTCAGTATTTCAGTCCAAAAGTTCCTTGTCATAACAACGATGTGGTCAGTGTAAGTACCAGTGTTGCCAACTGTAATTGAAACAAGTATCTGCTTAAGTGGTATTGAAAAATTCACTGTGGCTTAGTTCACTTAATTTTGCAGCATAGTAAACCTTTTATGGTAGATTCAACCATTTTGCCTCTGTCTCCAGGCCATAGAATATTCATGATATGGTTTGGAGATCATACGATAATTATTGAGATTATTATTTCAACAGATGTCGATTTGCCTGGGTCCCTAAAAATGTATTTTATTATTTGGCCAAGATTGGGCAATGAAATGTTTTACGATATGGCTAATTCGGCAATCGGCTTTGCGCATTTCAAGTGATTTATAATGTCCGAACACCTATGATGAGCTACTAAAAATTCTGAAGAGCACAGTTAATATTTCACTAAGTCAGTGTGGAAACAAATTTTTTTTCAAAAACATATTTTTTAAAATTTATTAATAAACACACAGTTTCCTTTTTGGAATTTTGGAGATTAAATTAATTTTATAGTATAAAATAAGTGCAAATGCCAACTCTCAATTTGAGCTGAACATGTCATAACGACGATGTGGTCAGTGTAAGTACCAGTGTTGCCAACTGTATTTGAAACCAGTATCTGTAAAATTAAATAAAAACACAGATCTCATAAGCTACATGCTATTTTAAATTCTGTGAAAAAGTAAGTAGATGAAAAAATAAAAAAATATATTCATTCTCATGCTATAGGCTTTGACGGAAAATATCGACAACATTAAAAATATATAGATTGTAAAATATAAGAAAAAAGAGAGTTGCAAAATGCTTAGATTGCAACACTGAGTATTATGGGATATTCTAGCTGCTAAATCAGGATTTTAATTCAGGCTGCACTATTTTTACTTTTCAACGCTAAAATTTTCTAATAACTTTGAAAAAATTAAGCTAGCATGAGCAAGAACCACATCATCAAACCATTACAGCCCTGTTCAAAGCACCTTGTAAGCATAGCTATAATCTGATTCTATAAGAAAAATGGTTTATCTCTTGGAAAGCTAAAAATAATAGACTGTAATAAACTGTTTTTATAACTATATCTTTGGATATTCAATTTATGCATTAAATAGTTTAACATAATACAAGGATGATTGCAGTCTGGATATATGTTATGGAGACAATGAAATATTTTTTATTTTCATTACACAAAAATTTTGGGTTAGAAAATTCCTCTGAAGCCTCTGTAGGATCTAGACCCTAATCTTTGGATAACTAGATTGAATAACTAGACAGCTGTCCAAACGTCTGTACATTCCATAAATCATTCTGTTCTTTTTAGCAGTTTGTCATGCATACTTCCAAGTTCTAATTCTAATAACTAAAGGTTTAAGTGAAAAGCCACCATCAGAATGTCTTGCTGATCATAATGAACTTTAAGTTGCTGCTAGCAAAGAAAAATACAAGTGCAGTCATTCCAAAAAAGTTAGTTACATTAGTGACATTATGATAGAATACTGAATATCCTTGAAAATTGGTCACTGACTGAAATATTATTTATATTTTTTGTGAAAAAATACAAGTGAAGGTTTTGAGTCAGAAAGTCCCTCTGAAGACCCAATTGGTAAAGATTTTAGAGACAATTGGTGAATAATCGAGCAACTTACCAAACTGCTTACATTCCAGAAACCATTCTCTTTCTAGCAATTTTCCATATCTAATACTTGTTAGCATATAAACTTAAGTGACTTCAAGTTCTAATCTGGTACTTAAGTGAAAATCGAAAATATCAAAATGTATTGCTGATCACACTGAACTTTTTTTATATGTTAACAAAGAAAACTATCACTACAGCAGTTCCTCAAAATTAAACCTGATCTCGTGAAAAGTAATTTTTAATAAATTTTGAAATATTACATTTTTTTTGCTTGTTTAAAAATATGTGTATATGCATATGTTTAACCTTATTATCCTGAACTATTTGAAATTGTATATCTTTATTTCTTGATAGTTTTCAGGTTTTTGAAATAGAATTGCAGTCATCCCTAATATTAGTTTAAGAATGGAATTTACTTTGAAATTTGTTCATATGTTTTCCTAGATTTTTACTTTAGAAGCATAAACCTATTTGAATTGAATTGAACAAAATAATAAATACTGCTAAATTAAAAAGGGTCAAGAGCATTTGTTTTTTGCTTCTCTTCTTTTGCTAAAATTGTTTTGAAGCTTTCCATTTAAAACATGCAATTTTATATGTTAAGGCGGTGGTGAATGAGAAACGGCAGAAAGGAAGACTGGATCGTGACCGTGATTACCTACGAGAGCGAGAGGAACGAGGACGAGACTGGGGCAAGTCATGGGCTGACAGTCGCGAAAGGAGCCGAAGCAGAGGCCGATCTAGGCGTCACAGGTAGTTTTTAAAATTTTTCTTGTGAATTAATGTTTAAAAAAGTATAGCATTTTCCCTTGAATTTTTGAATAAAATGCACAATGAAATTATTCGTGAACCAAAATTTTACTGATTCTGGAGGTGGTTTATCATTCAAAATGTTCGTGAACCAACAAAATTTTCCTCCTATTATAATTAATGTAAAATGAATTAAATTTTTCCTGGATGATTGCATAGAAGAGATTACTTTGAATATAAGTTCATAATGCAAAACCAGTGGAATTTATTAAATGTGACGCACAATATTTAACATAAAAAATTTAAAAACTCTAATTTTATCACATCTGTGCACAGGAAAGTAGAAAAAGTGAAGAAGCCAAAAGTGCAGATGGTTACAATTTGAAAAGGAAATCCTATTTCATAAAAATGTCACAGCTGTTCCTTTTCTTTTAATGCAGCTTTTGTTTACTTCAGAATTTCTGTGACCTTTTCTTATTAAAAATATTTTCAGTGTGATATGTTTCTGTTAATCTTTTAAAATATTCCTAAAGCAAGACCTGTTATTGTCATTGCAAATGTTTATACTGTGGCTTACTACTGCTTAATTAGAGTGATAATGTTCAATGAATCACAAATTTTATACAAAATAATTAAAAATATCCTTCCTTCCATCACCTTTGAAATATATTTCCACTTGTAATGTGTATCGTTTCCCTTACGAAATCCTCTACAAAGGTATCCCTCCTCTTAGGCAGATAGCCTTCAGGTAATTTGTCATGTTCAAATAAACCAAACTCCAAGACATGTCCTGCATTGAATTAACTATATTTTGGAGTACTTGTTCATATCTCATGACTGTTCGTCATCCAAGATTTTTTTTTGTTTGGCAACTTTATTTGTGATCTAAGGTTTCACTGTAATTTAATTTTATTATTAAAGAATTATTTCTTTAATAATAAAATTATTAAGATTATTTCTATTATTTCTATTAGAAAATTATTTCTTTCTTATAGCTACTGCCAAATTTAAATCCTTTGTATAATAGGAATTTAAAAATAAGTAAGTAAACGAAAACATCATAGCTGTTCTCTGGGTTTTTAATTTTTAGCTCTTAAGGAAAATGTTCTTTCCCCCATAATGGTTTTTAGCAAGTTTTTTCTTATTAAGTTTTATTAAATCGAAATTATAAAATTGAGTGAAATTAGCCAGCAAAAATTAGATGGAGATATGAACTAGAATTGCCAATGAAATTCTACGCATTTATTTGAATATAAGGAAATAATTTAAAAGAGGCCTGAAAAGCGTTTAATAATGTTAGTTAAAATGTGGCGAACTTTCCACATTTTAACTTATTAATTGCATTTTAACTTATTTATAATTTTTCATAATCACTTAAAGTTAATAATTAATTATTAAATTAAAGTGATTGTGAAAAGATTTTCCAGGAATGGGAAAAAATGAGTGTCATTGAACAATTACTGGAAATTAAATTGAATAAAGAATGTCACTATTTGCTCATGGGCCAGCGATTAAATTAGATAGTAAAACTTCAAAAATGCTTCTGGTTTTTGACACTTCTAGCTCTCAAATGGTCTTTAAAAGGAGTTAATTGCATAGAAATGATATCCTATATTCTTGATCATTTTAGAATATATCCAATTGGTATAAGAGCTGACACTGAAAACGACTTTTTGAGGTTATCTGTAGCACTCCAAGATAGAGATTCTCTTACTTTCCCTTCCCCCCATGTAATGAAGGGCAAGAAATTTATAAACATTATTGAGATGTATTTGGAGTTTGTTGAATGCATGTTCGATAACTGCCCTCTGCCAAATGATGAAATTAATTGAAAAATTATTCTGTGTGGACAAATATGTAACTGAAGTTTTTAATATAAAAGTTCCACTTTATAGAACAGGCAGTGTTAATAATGTCTAGAGGTTGTTTTATTTTGTGTGGCTTTCGAATTCTAGTACCAAAGTGCTTAGTCCACTGAATCGTATAAAAATACTTTGATCTGATTCTACTAGAGCCATTTGATGGACAAAAGAGCTACAAAATTGGTTAGTTTTCATGACAAACTGAGTTAAAAAAGCTGACATAAGCTGAAAAATCCTCAGGTATAAGTTGACAACACCTCAAATTTATTTTGAGGAGTTGCTGATTGCTATATTCTATTGCTGATTTTACTGTCACATAGCTATTCTGCTAGGGACATGGTGGTGGGAGGGGCCTTCATGGCTAAAGAGAAATCCTGAATGTTGGCTGGTTTGCAAAATTGGTAGTTAGCCTAAAGATGTAGACATAGAAAGGAAAAAGATTAAAATGATGACTATTGATTTGGCAAAGGTGCACCCCTTTGGCATATAAACAACATATCAAATTGTGATAAATTAATTCGAATGTTTGCTTGGGTTTTCAGATTTGTAAATAATTGTCGGCTAAATCAGATCAAGTGTGTAAGAACCCTGAACATTTTCTGAAATTGAAAATTCTGAGAAGTTTTTGATTTGTTTAGCTCAAAGTTATTATTTACCTGATGTAAAATCCTTGAATTTTGTTACATTTAAAGATAAAAATAATATCTTAAAAATAAAAACCAAGGTAAGTTATTGACTTGATGAAGAGAACACTTCTTCTATCCAATATTGGAATCTGAAAGAATGTTTTGATTATTGTGTCAGTCCTTGTATGTGTTTCATATGCTTTAGTAAAGTGTTTCCGTTTTTTTCAAAATGACTTCTTAGACTTTGTAAAACACCCTGCATTGTGTAGATGCGAGCCCATGAATTAACCCTCTGAGCGGCGCACAATTTAAGACCTGTCATGAAGACACGTATTTAAACAGCTTTTGTATAATTACTTATTTTAGTTTCTATTTTCATAAATTTCCATTTATTAAGATGGCACTTATATTATTAAAAAAAGTAAGAAAGAAAAATATCTTAAATTATAATAAGCTAATATATACCAAAAGATAAAAAATTCATGACAGCATAAAGCTAGTCATAGTGCTCAGAGGATTAAATTTTGGCTTTTTGTTCTCAAAAAGAGTAGTTGCCTGCACTATCAGTGGTGTTGGTATCAGGCTCATAACCACAACTTAACCTGTACATTCCTATGCAACATTCGCTCAACAACAGTATATTTTACACTGAGTCGTTAAATACATGCTGCTGTGTTGCCATTTTTGTGTGTACCTGTTTCTAATCATTCGTGTATATAAGCTTGCATCCCTGATTTTCATCTCTTTTTTTTTATAAAAAAAAATGCAGCTTATACACTAAAGAATATGGTATAAATTAATTCCAATAGGTATTAATTTATTTGAATTTTATGATATAGTTAAACAATTTTTAAGCAGCAAAAAGTAGCGTAAGGGAATGATGAAGTAGCAGAAAATTCACAAAGTTGTATAGCCCTAAATTTCAGTAGCCTAAGTTTGTCAAAAGTAACAAATTTGCAATAAATAGCAAAATCTGCAGTCGCTGTACAATCTGCAACAGGAGATGCAAATATTACATATATGTAGATGGGAGTCCACATTTTTAAAGTTAGGACTTGGAAGAACTGGGAACCCTTGATGTAAACAGTAGCCTTTTCGTTCTCCTTTATATAGCAACAAATGCTGCATGCCTGTACCATAGTGTTTGAAATTAAATGTGTCTTTTATGTTTGCTTTTTCCCTTGAGTCTGTAGATATTATTTAAGATATTTTTGTTTTTAATTTTTAGATCCCGCTCTTCATCCCGGGAACGCCGCCGCCATCGCACTCGGTCAAATTCAGAGGAACGCCGTAAGCACAGCAGGCATCGCCGCAGATCCCGCTCCAGAGAACGTCATAGGTCTCGAGACGGTGACAGGAGTCGCAGCCATCGCAGAGAAAAATCGGGTGACAGGCATAGCAAAGAAAAATCAAAAAGGTAAAAACTGGCTTGTTTTCTAAAAATATTTTCCAGTATGTGTTTTTTTCCTCTTGATTAAATTTCTTATGCAGTTGAAGCCATGTTATTTGTAGTTGAGCAGTCTCAGAAAAGGATTGGTGCATGAATATGGATAGTGTTTTAATGTATGAAATAGCTTTATAATGTTGTTAGTGAGAAGATTTGTTCTTTCCAGATTTCAAGCAACAGTTTAAAAATATATGTTTCTATTTTAGGTTAAAATAACGTGCCAAACAATGATTATTTTAGAAATCAAACAACAAAAATCAGCATTTCTGTGCAGGCTCGGTATTTGAACCATCAAAACCAGTCCTGGAAAATTTGCAAATATAACACTGATTTTTGTTGTTTGATTTCTAAAATACGTTTATATGTCATAATATCTATGTGCTAATGGAGAAGGATTGGCTGACTTTGGTGGTAATTGGATGCAATTAGTTTTTTTTAATTTTGGGTTGAAAACATTTGACATTCACTTCTCTAAAATGCCTTTGTAGGGTTTTCTTACCCTGAGGTACAAGTTTTAAGTACCCCTATATTTCTTGTTCACTTTTTTGAAGAACTGCGAACCAGCCTGATATTTTGTGTATGGACTCCAGAACGTGCAAATTGGAACATTGATGGTTACTCAGCAGTATATTGTTATGAATTTTGTACATATGTAAATAAATTTAGTCAAATTGTATGTAAAATTATATTATCTTTTGTGTAATGTAGCATGAAATGCTTCGAGAAATGAAGCTCTGCCAGAAAAAGATTAAAGAGAAAGTCTATTTAATATTGAAGTAAATGGCTGTCTCGCTGAGTTGACGATAGTTTTGGCAACTAATTTTTGTCACCAAATTTGGTGAGAAATCGTAAAAAGTCACCAAACATGGCTACATTTTGGTCCGTTCCCTGTATAACTGCAATTCATCACAGTTATCTGGCCCTTATATGTAACTATAACCATATATTCCTTCTTGTAATTTTGAGAAAGTTTTCAAGAGAAAGTGTTATGTCCAATATTTACTGGGATAAAGAAATTGATATTAGAAATTCAATTTCTTTATCCCAGTGATTTCCAAAGAGTGAAACTTCAAGACAAAGCAATAAGCCAGACTTCTAAAAGTACCACTGCTTTTCTTGAAGAAATGAAGACTGATACAGTTATTGCATTTACATCTTTTCAACGTGTTCCTGCAAACTCTTCTGATGTCATATGTGGTCTGTTGTGCCTTTGGTCTCTTGAAAACTCTCTAAGCTTTTTTTTTTTTGTTTTTGTTTTTGTTTTGTTTTGTTGTTGTTTCTTTTCCTATCATGATTCCTTTCTGTTAAACAGCATTTCTTTGTGAGGCAGACTTATTTTTCAGAAAAGGGGCTGTCAGATTGAAGATTTAATAAAATACTCATTATTTTATACATTTTTTAAACGGCCCTGTAAAATCATTCTAAAAATGTGCAGGCACCCTCTGTAATTCTCAGACATGGTTATTTTAAGTCGAGCATTTCAAAAGGTTGTTCAGCATCTTCTCACAATACTCATAATTCTTACTTTACTTAAGACAGCAGCTAGGAATCCTACTTAGAGATCACCAAAATATTGAATAAAGCAAACAACTGAAAAAACCGACAATTAGTATTGAAAACTGAGTGTACATACACTTTTTGGCTATGATCACAGAATTGCTGGGTGCCAACTTTTGTTTAATTCATAATTATTAGTTTTGATTCTAAATTTATTTTATATTAACATACATATGTTTTATGAAATATAGAAAAATTTTTAAGGTAGCAAAATATTGCACAAAGAAGTAATGAAACAACAAAAAATTAAAAAAAATCACATAACCATAAATATTAGTAGCACAACTTTGTCAAATAAGAAATTTGTAAAAAAAGTTGCATGATATGGCAGTACTATACCCAGATGTTAATTTCATCTGGCTGGTAAGCTATTCGATTTAAGGAGTTTAAAGGTTTATTGTAGTATTGATAATTAAACTTTTTTTTTTCTTTAAATTAATTAAATTTGTGCTCCTGGCTTATGAGAACCTCTTTTAGACTACCTATTCCAATGCACAGAAGATTTGACTTATATCATGTTTTATATTTCTAGTATTATCAAAACATTCCAATTTGTCATTTGATGGTCACCTTTAAGTTTTTCTTCTTCCTTACTACATGCCTTCATGTAGGTTCGTACAGTCCTTAAAAGTCCTTAGGTTTTTCGGAATTCATTTTTGGTCCTTTAAAAGTCCTTAATTTTGGCCAAAATACTCAGAAGGTCCTTAATTCTAATCATTTGAAATTTGTCTTGTTTTTAACGACTACTATTTTGAGTGTGAATGATCATTTTGGAGGAATATTTTTGCCGATTTACTGACAGATATCTTTGAATCTAATAAAAAGAATCTTTGAATGCGCGAATGGGTTCATAGGTTATAATTTGTTCCTATTTCTAATATAAAGCATAGGATACTGAAGTTTCTGAATAAGGAGTCAAATATAAACTTTTTTCTAATGAATAGCTCTTAAACAAATTTCTGCTTTTGGGGATGTGAATTCTTTTATTAAATGAATCGAAATTTAGTGACTTATCGACATTTTGGCGATTTTAAGATCAATTTGTATAGAAAATTTTTAATTCAAAGATCTGGGGATTTTTCGACGATTTTTTTAAACATTGTAACATTGATAAATTTAACTAAAATAATGGTATTAGTTTGAAATTATATTTAAGAAATAACATTAAAATAAAATATTTTTATTTTTTAGCTGTCATATCATAAATTGACATTACTTTCCATTTCGGCGACTTATTATACGGTATTTTGAATCTGAAAAATAAACAAGGTGATAAATACTGATTCAGAAGTCAAACAACAACAACAACAAAAAAAAAAAAAAAAAAAGACTTCTGAATCAGTATTTATTCGGCGTGTTATTGTGTCTTAAGGTGATAAATGCTATAAAGCACTTTACAAAACAATTCATAGAAAAAGCAAAATAACTATGTAATTAATTAAAAATTTCTTCCTTTTAATTTTTTCATAGTAAGAATTTTTCCCATGTAATTGTTTCAGAATTGTCAGAATATGCATCAGTTTTCTCTATAAAATTAATTTTACACTTTTTTTCCAGTGATTTTTTTTTTTTTTTTGTTTTTTTTTTGAATGATTTCTGGCCTAAGGCTGGCGCTAGGCATTTTCCCACTTGATGCAATCTCTGTGAATCCCAAATTCTGCCACCTAGTGCTTCTCTAAATTATGCTGCCTAGTGCTCTCCTAAATTCTGCTCCTGCTCCCAGTTCCTGTCCGAAATTCTAAAAGTTTTGCCATTTCTAGATTTTGTTGCTCGGTGTGTGACTAAATTCTAAAAATTCTGCCTCATTGGCTCTGAAACCAACCCTTAATCACATATCATTTCATATTTATTCTGAATGTTCATATTACTAAAGAAATAAAATTGGCAGCTCTCTCTTTACATTCTAAATGCATTTCGTTTTTTAGAATAACAGAAATCTTTAAGTAATTCCAAAAATTCTAAAATAAAGAGGAAACATTGAAGAAAGAAACTGAATACATAAAGAGGAAGAAAATTATTCTTCAAAGAAATGTATTATTATTATGTAAATTAACCAGTTGTTTATAATTTTAGTCTTTACTGTAACTTCCCCTCTCCCTTTCCTCACCATAATGCAAATCAGATAGTTTTTAAACTGAGAGTTTTGGATTGTAAGACTGAGTGTTTCTGCCCTCCACTTGGATGTTGCCTTAGTTCCTGCCAGCTGTGATAATTTGTAATTATTCATCTTTGTGTTATCACTGCTAACATTTGAATTTATTACTACGGTACTGAATTACTGAGGCTGTCACTACAATATTGAAATTACTGAACCACCTTACATTAAATTTAAATTGTGTAGTCTATGACTACTAATCCACATTTTTAGTTTGACTATTTTTGTTTAATTGCATCACTACAAGGTGGAGTTGATTTTGTCCACATAAGAACGTGCCTGTATGTTCTAAGTTCTTTTTAAATAAGAGGTTTATTTAAATCTTTATGCGACTTTGTAGTTACTGTCAGACATAGCAATAATTTGCTTCAGAGATTTTGGTTTATTTAACTTTTACCAGATCAATTAAAACCTTGTTAAGTACAGCATTGAGAGACTGGCTAGTTAGGAGTTAAAGCATGCAGAAATTAGTGGGAACATTGGTTTGTGTATTGAAACAGATTCCTAATTGTTACAAAAGATGTTTAAAGAGAAGAAAATTGATATAAATTAGCCAAGATATCTGGGAAGACTTCAAATAAAAAAGACTCATAAATATTTTATTTTATAGCTTTTAATGTTTAGTTATCATAATACCATTTAAGAATAAATGTCATAAATTACATGTATTTTAAACTGTGAAATGTTATTAGATTGTGATTTTAATAGTGCTTTTTTAACAAATCTTTTTAAAAAGTAAATAAAATTAATTAGTGGTCATGTAAATCTTTACAACTAAGGATATTTAACTACCTAATTTAATTATTTATAATTAACTGCTCACATTTAAAAGTTATATCTGTATATTAAAGCAAGTTATTGCCTTTCATTAATCCATACTGTGGACACAAGATACAGCACAAAAATGTAAAAATTATTGTAACACTTATTCTTTGCATCTAGTGAGACTTCAAATAATACAAAACAACTTATCACCTTTGGTGCATTAAGTGGCTTATTATAACCTTAAAATATATTAACTGGTTTACAATCCCAGAAACTATACATGAAGCTACAACACTAACTGCGTCAGACAGACGGAACACAACTAACTTTCAAAACTTGCCAACCATGCCTACATCAGGCTTTCAGGTTTGTTCTGATCAACAGATATCTCTCTAGGGAAGCAGCAGCACTGGCAACAGCCAATCTTCTGCTACGAATCATGCTGATAATGATTTTATTTCTCATTTTAACCTATGCCATTTGATATAAACTCTACCTGCTATTTACTAAACCTCTAGACTGAGTAAGTACGTGGCAAAATGAGACGTAAAAGAAAAATTCAACATAAAGCTGACTGTTAGTAAAACGTAAATAAAATGTCCCCAGTCTTCTTTCAAATATATCCAACTACTATATGTGTAAAATATTTAATGCTGCTTGATACATTTTATAAAGTGGGTTTTATTCTCAAATTTGTTGTACAGTCAAAAGTCGTTAATTCGGACACCAATGACCGGACCTCAAAGCTACAAACTTTCTGCGCATGCGTCATGTTAACGCATGCGCGTAAGACCTTTATGGTTGCGAATATGCTTGTGCGCGTGCACAAAATACGTTTACGAGTGCGCGTTTAATGTATAACGGACAGTATAAGCTAAGCTAAAATGATCTAATTATCTATTTCAGTTAATGTTGCAGATTGCGTTGTTCCTTAATCTTCGAATTGGATCCGGCTTATTATTTTTTACAGACTGTTAGAGCAATTTTATAAAAGTGAGCTTGAACTTTCGATTATGTCAAATAGAATTTCTGATATATATTTATTAATATGTAAAGGATCTACAAAGCGAAAGTATGTTTCAAAGTTCATTAAACAAAAAGTGGAATTGCTGCAAAAAATGGATAAAGGCATATCCTTTGTTTATCTAAACTTTAATGTTTGTTTATCTAAACTTTCTTTACCCTTTAACACGCGCGCAATCAATTGGAAGTTGATCTGTTAGCACTATCCTTATCTTCAGGGCAGATGTTTTTATTTTATTTGGCTTATAATTCCTTACTAAATGTAGTATTTCATCTTGATGTACTCCGTCTTTGATATGATTTAAATCAAATTCCTCGTCATTATAATTCGCTTCCGATAGCGAAGAAAGTGACAGAGGTTATTGAAAACAAAAAAATTTCGATTGACAAATTAGTCGGTAGACACGGCAATTATAGGACTTGAACAGCGAAACTTTGTAACTGAACAAGGAATTATGTCTGTTTATAGAATTAAAGAGAATGTATTATCGCATAAAAAACGAAGCAACTTAAACAACTTACATTGAAAGAAATGTTTAATAAAGTAAACAAATAAATATTAAGCTTTTTTTTTTTTTTTTGTAAATTTTGATACCCTTTAGATCATAATTGTTCTTTATTTCATAAATTACGGTTTCATATTTTTAAGTTTATAATTTCTGCATGCCATCTTACCAGATTTAAACTGATGATCTATAATCCAGAATCGCCGAAGTCCCGACGACTTTTGACTTAACGACTTTTGACTGTATATGTTTATTAAATTATGTGTAATAATGCATGCTACTTACGGATCTATTTTATTCTTAGAGTGTTACTACAAAAGTGAAGTTCAGACATAAGTTGATTGATTTTAATTTATTCAAATCTCATTTGTTGATAGGTCCTTAATTTTTTTCATTAGCAGTCCTTAAAAGTACTGAATATCCACGTGCAGAAATGTGTACGAACCCCGTTCATGGTGTAACTGAAGAGTGCATAAGGTTAGCATTGAGAAAGTTTAGAGTTTGAGTCCCAGCAAGAGCATAGCTTTTTTTTTTTTTTTAATGATTCTTACCTTGACAAACCTATGCCATTAAATGGTGTAACCGAGTTTGCCATTGAATGGTCCCACTGTTAAACACTAGGATAATCAAATGCTGTGTCCACAATTCTGTAAGCACTGAATTTATATGTTACTGCCGATGTAGAAAATGCTGGCATTCTATAAAATACCTAAGCATTTTTAATATAAAATACCTAGCATTTTTAGACAAAGTATAAAATATGAGAATTATTATGCACTATCCCTAGGCATTCTCTGAGAAGGACAAATGCTATTTAGGCAAAGTATGAAAAAAGCTCACAATAAAGCTTTATTTAAAAGATGTGCATTCCTCAAAAATACAAATGCTACTTAAAGAAATAATGAAAGTGTGCCATTAAAAAAGCTTTTATCCAAAATACACAAAGAAAATTGAAAGTTGTACAAAATGAAATTTTGTCTTTCTTATTAAAGAAAACAATGTGTGGAATTGTGAAATGAATGTATTATGGATGATTATCTTAAATGTATGAATATTCAAAATGAAACAAAGATATATTTTATACTTTGCCAGTTTGTGATATGAAATTTCAATCGTTTCCTATATTGCCAGCCAGTTTTCACCATTCTATAAAATGCCTGGGTATTCTATAGAATGGTGGCTTTCATATGTTGCTGGTAACATCTATAGAAAATGGAAAAGTGAAATATTTTGCTGAATAAGATAATAAGTGTGAAGAAAGTAAATCCCATGGATGTAAATGATAATGGTATTTTGTGATGTAACAAAAAGACTTAAAAATTTTTGGTGTTTGTTCTTTTTTTTTTTTTTTTTTTTTTTCAGAAGTCGATCACGAGAGCACAGACGTTCTCATTCTGCAGGAAATGATAGAGAAGAGAACAATTACGAAGAGTAAGATGGACATCCTTGAAACAGTATCTGGTTCTAAAAGCTTTGTATGTGTATTTTGATTTTTTCCCCCATAGACACTTCTTAATAAATTGTATATGTGTTTTGTGGACTGATAGTTATTTTAATTTTCATTTCACTTCAACACTTTTTCACCCAAAATATATCATCAGGAGGAAAGTTTTCTGCATAAATATTATATGTGGTTTGTTAATTCCTCACACTTTTCTGGGGAAAAAGCATTTCTTTTTAATAATAAACAAACATGAGTATGATGTATAGAGTTTGCTAAATAAATATTTTTGATAATATAGTGGCTATTTAGACTGGTAATGGGGTAATTTACTTTCAAAGTGTTTAGTAAAAAAGAAAGCAGTTTTTCCTTTAAGATTAAATGGCAAATTTTTTAGTCAACAATATATATAGGGCAATGGACTCAAAGTGATATTCCCATTAATTAATTAGTGTTATTGTGACAAGAATTTGAAGAAAAAATTTTAAGATTTTAATAATCTGGACATTATTTTCATTACTGTGAGTAACACGCTAGAAAATTCGCAAATGGAGCCAATTTGTTGTGAAACTGATTAGTTGTATCTTACAAACATTAAAAACAAATATCTTCATTTTATGTACGAGACACAGATGGCGTTGGCTATGATTGAAGCAGAAAGAGAAAAAGGGTTTCTCCCTTTCGACCTCGTGACGTGAACCGATTAAGATGTGTAATAACTTTAGGGGCCAGAAAAATTTCTCGAAAATTGTTAAATAATGTATATATTTTGTAGTGTAGATAGAATATAATTAGATAAATCAACTTCTTAGAGTTTTTATTCCGATTCAACATCACACTACCCAGGTAAGTGAGCAAGTTTTGTCTTTAGTTTTTCTGGATTGCTCGGTATCTGGACGAGTGAAGGAAGTATTTTTATTTTAATGATATTTAATAATAAGACTATGTTTTAGTAATAACATAAAATAGCGTCCCGCGACAAGACTCTAAGAAATAAACTTTAAAAAAATTATTTTAATGGTTATAGATAGTTTTTGATGTATTAAAGTATAATTAAGTTTAAATTCGAAACTATTTTGTAAAGCATTTTGTTTTATTTTGAAAGTTAACTATGGAAGTTTTAAAGGCTCTGAAACTTAAACGGGCAGGTTTACGCTCTTCTTTTGCAAAAACTGCTAATATTTTAAAAACAAAGTTACTAAAAGAAGATTTTTCTGTAGATTTAGTACGAGATAAACTTACTAAACTACAAAATGTATATTCAGATATAAAAAATGTAGATGATAAAATTCTTGATTTGTTAACTGAAGACGGGAAAACTTAAGAGGATGATGTTACTAAAATCAAAAGTCGCAAGGTGTATTCTGATGATTTCATAACACTAATTTGGCAAATTAATAAAAAATTGCAATTTTCAGATGAAATCAATTTAGAAACAACCAAATGATGGTGCTGGTATTTGTTGTAGTAAGATTAAACAGTATTGACTTCCGAAAATCGAACTTAAGAAGTTTGATGGGGAATTGATAAATTGGCTACCGTTTTGGTCGCAGTTTGAGAAAATTCACACTGACCCTGATTTATATGAAAGTGACAAATTTTCCTATTTGATTCAGCGTATGAAGCCCAGATCACGTGCTAAAGAATTCGTTGAAAGCTATCAGGTGACTTCGGAAAATTATGATAAAGCCGTTTTAGCTTTGAAGGAAAGTTTTGGGAAACCTGAATTATTAGTAGAAGTGTATGTTAGGGAACTAATTAAATTAATTGTTTCTAATGTGAAGGCAGATCACAAGGATAAATTACCTCTTGATAAACTGTATGATAAAATTGAAGCTCAGTTGAGAGCCTTAAAGTCTTTATGTCTTAAATCGAGCAAAAACACATCGTGGTTATTTCCGATGGTGGAATCGTGTCTCGCAGAGAATGTTTTAAAGGCGTGGCAAAGGAGTTCGCTCTTTAATTAGCCTGAAGGAACTGATCTTTCCCACCTCACCAACTTGATGAAATTTTTAAAGTCTGAAGGGGAGGGTTAGGAGAGATTAAAATTGGTGTGTAATGGACTCGATTGTGTTAGTCGTAAAGAAGGATATCATGATAAAGCAAACGGGGAAACAAAAGGTAAATTTAAATTCTGCCACAGGTTTTCATACAACCAGAACACATGCTTGTATTATTTGTGGTAAAATGCATGATAATAAAAATTGTTACGATGCACGTTCATTATCTCTTAAGGAAAGGATTTCTAAAATTAAGGAGAAAAAATGTTGTTTAAAGTGCTTGGAGCCAAATCATATGGCAAAGTTCTGTAAACAGTTTGTTAGGTGTTTTGCTTGTGGTAAATCACACTCAATTATTTTGTCTCCAGACATTAATAATGAAACTGAACCTCCTACAGAAAAATCAGAAATAGACAACATACCTACGGCTACAACCAGGCAAACTTGTACCACTGACGTAGCTTTAATGACTTTATGCGGAAGAGTAGCTGGTGTCAAAAAGCATAAAGATGTTAGAGTACTTTTAGATTTTGGTTCCCAGAAATCATATATTTTGAAATCATTAGCCACTGAATTGGAGTTACCAATTATTTACAAAGAAAATGTTGCTCTTACTTTATTTGGAGGTGCCAGAGCAGAAGCAAAGTTGCATAACAAATATGAGGAGAAATTATGTTCAGCCAGTCGGCATAAGTATTCAGATATAGAATTTGAATTTTTAGATCAAGACATAATATGCGGGATATACCTCGGGTACCCAAGGGTCCGATATTAAAAGAATTAAAAAGAAACAACATTTGGTTGTCGGATTTGGGAGCCGATTGTCCAAAAATAGAAATGCTTATCGGTAGTGATATTTATGGAAAAATTCTCACGGGATCAGTAAAACAATTAAAAGGAGGACTAACAGTAGTCTGCACAAGAAACTTGGTTGGACAGTTTGTGGTGTATCGGAGGAATTTGTTAATCACAAAGATAAAGATGCTTCCATTTTGTGTGCAAGTTTAGTGGGCCACGACTTTAAAATCTCCGATCTTTGGAGCTTAGAAACGATCGGAATATTAGATGCTCACCAGAATTCAACTAACGCTGCTGAGGAAGAAATTGCCCACAAACAATTTTTAAACTCTCTTTCCAGAAACGAAGATGGTCATTATTGTGTCGGATTACCTTGGTTAGTATATAATGCAGAATGCCGTCAAATCGTCATGTAGCAGAAAAAAAACTGTTCAGTGTCACCCGAAAACCCAAGTATGATAGAATACTTGAGTTTTTGGGTGACACTGAACAGTCTTTTTTCCGCTACATGACGATTTGACGTCAAATATGAAGATTATGATAGAATTTTTAATGGATGGAGGAGGGTGTAATTGAAATAGTACCAGATGCTGAACTGAATTCTAAAGGGCACTACTTACCGCATCACCCAGTATTTAAACCAGACAGTGTCTCAACTACGATAAGACTTGTTTTTGACGCATCATGTAAAGTTAATAGATCACCCTCCCTTAATGATTACTTAGTAAAAGGACCAAATTTAATAGAAGAAATCCCTTCAATTTTGTTAAGATTTAAGAGAAAAATGCTTTGGCATAACCTCTGATAACCGGCATGCATTTTGACACATTGAATTACGGAAAGAAGATAGGGGACTTATGGTGGGAGAAAGAAAATGTGCTGAAGGTTTTTCGTCATATGAGGGTAGTTTTTGGAGAAAGTCCAGCCCTTTTCTATTAGGAGCGGTTATTTCAGTTCATTTGGCACAAGTGCCAAAGGAACAAAGTTCTATTGCTCAGAAATTAAATAAATCCTTTTATATTGATAATTGTGTGACTTCTGTTAATAACGAAAAGGAGCTTGTGAATATTGTGAAATATTAGCTGAAGCAAAAATGGACTTATGGCTTCAGCTAATATTTCAGTAGAATTAAGTGGTATGTGGACCTATGGCCCAGTATAAAAAGATGTGGAACTAACCCAAAGTGCTTTGTGCACTGAGTCCACAATGGAGAATTTTGTACCAGTTTTAGGGATTATGTGGGACAGAAGATAACCTTATATTGAAATTAAGACTGTATTGGTTTCGGACAATTTGTCTAAAAGAGAGGTTTTGTCATTAACGCAGACAATGTTTGATCCTTTGGGTTTCTTGACACCTGTTTTATTGCCTGCAAAGTTACTGCTACAGGAAATTTGGGCGATAAAAGCAGACTGGGATACTCCATTACCAGATAGTATCAAAAGTAAATTTTCGAGGTGGTATAATAAATTACAAATTTTGAATAAGTTGAGAATACCACGACGTATAGGTTTTGGAGATAGAAGTTCCTGGACACTTCATGTATTTTGTGATGCTATCCAGCATGCTTATGCTACGGTAATATTTTTGAGATGCGAAACTTATATTAGTGGCTAAGTCAAGAGTCGCACCCTTAAAAGAACTTGCTATTCCCCGTCTAGAACTTATGGCCTGTCTTTTGGGTGTGCATATTTCCAAATATGTGACAGAAGCTCTTACATTAGATGACATCCCGAAATATTTTTGGACCGATTCCACCACGACCATATCTTGGATTCTAAGAAATGATGTGTGGGGAACTTTTGTGGGCAATTGTGTGAAGGAAATTCGCGCTTTCACCAAAGCAAATCAGTGGTCATATGTACCGGGCCATTCTAACCCAGCTGATTTACCTTCTCGTGGTTGTTCCCATCTTCAGTTTTCCGAATTAAATTGGTGGAGAGGGCCTCTTTGTCTCAAAGGCCCTGGAGATAGCTGGCCAAAATTAGAAATTAAGCCAAATGAAACTTTAGCTTTTTCAGAGTGCAGGAAAGGCATAAATTTAAATGTAAATCTTAGTATAACTACAAAAGCGGATAAAGTTAAGTGGTGTGAGAAGTTCTCTAAATTTAAAAAAATGTTAAGAGTTTTAGGTTGGATAAAGAGATTTATCAAAAGAAAATTGTAAATAAAGAGCCTTTTCTGTCTGCTTCCGAGATACAGGAATCTAAAATTATACTTCTTTCACTTGTTCAGGGGGAGAGTTTTCCAGAGACTCCATCAATGGTCTTTTGACCGTACGAGATCAGAGTGGCTTAAGAAGAGTAAAAACGAAAATCACTGAACGAGATGATTCTTATGCATTCTGGTACCCGATTTTATTACAATCTAAGCATTATATTGTTGATTGTTTAATTAGAGATTACCATTTAAAGCATTCTCATGCTAGCGTACAAGCATTAACTGTTATAATTAGAGAAGAATTCTGGATCATTGGTGCAAGACTCCGAATTAGATCAGTAGTGAAACAGTGCATCCGTTGTAAATGATTTTCAGCAAAACCTCCAACTACTGCACCCATTCAATTACCATTAGACACAATTCAAGCGGCATAGATTTATGTGGCCCTCTGATTCTCAAAAATAAAAACAAAGCCTGGGTAGTACTGTTTACGTGTGCTGTATTATAAAAGTTCTTATTTATTACTTGTATACTATTGCATAAGTCTTGTTCGTAAGCTGAATAAATCACAGAGAACTATATATTAGTATAATATCTTTTCTGTGCGTTTACCTATTATCTTGTCTGTCAATTTATAATATAACCAGTTATTTAAGTTTGCTAAATTAAGCGAAAAAAAACTTAGATTGGTGCAGATTTTATATAAAAATTCAAAACATATTTGTATGTAAAACCTCTTGGATTTTATATGCAAATCTAGGCTTTCTTACTTTTCTTAATGCTAACTCGTTCCCTAAGGTTATGCTTAACTTTTTAACAAATAATTCAGATGTGATAAAAATCATGATGAAAACACTGGCTCGTGGAATCCTTGATTTTTTTTTTTTTTTTTAATTTTATTTTTTTATTTTTATTTTTAAGCACATTAAATTTATTGGAGGAGGGGCCCAGGAAAATTTTTTCCATAGGGGTTTTGCTCTAGGTACTGTTATTTTATCACATTGCGAGAAACATGCATACATTTATGCAGATTTTTCATTATTTAATTTCTTTAAGTATAATACAAGCTCTGATATTCAGTGGCAATAATCTGAAAAGTGAACCGACATTTATAGTGAACCAATGCAAAATGCCAAAACGAAATTAATAGTCGTTCTGGGATAATAAATCAAAATCGAATTTATTAAGTCACAGAAGAGAACCTGAAACTATATTTGTTATAGCATCAGTTTGAAAAGGTGTTTAAGTTGACTAAAATACATAAAAATTTTCCCCAGCAAGCAATACTGCCAGCTGCGGCAAATTTATGTAAGCTTATCATTAATTATGTTCTGTTTGAAATCGCTTTCTTATTTATCTTCATAAACAGCAAAAGAAAATCCAACCTTAACATTCCCGTTACTTTCATCTGTAAAACAAATTAATTTATACCCTTGAAGAATACACGGCTGTATGGTCGGTAGAGAAAATGTCTGACTCCGATTCCCTCACCTATATGTAAACATATACACATGTATTGCAGCTTAAATTTTATTTTAATATAAAAGGAGTAATAGATGCTACAAGAAAGAAAAATAATGTCATTGTGTATATTAATTAGCACTGATTATGAAATGGAATAACTGGCATTAGATAATTTCTAAGAAACAGCTTCGGCAAGATCTCTGATAGAGGACTATAGGTCCGATTTGATAATCTTCAGAGCTGAGAAGAGTCTTCATACTAACTTGAGTAGGAGGAAGAGCTGTTACTGTTAGACCTACTTCTTATAACTTTTCAGGATAGATTTCTTTAAGTTCTAAAAGAGATGTCTTGCAAGAGCGATAATATTTCTCTATTTCTGCAAGGTTTGTGTAGAAATCTTGTTTGTATTTTTTTTATTTGTATACATTGCAGAGACATTAAGTATTTTGGAAGCAGGAAAGATGAAAATATGCAAAGCCTTCGCCGGAAATCGAACCGCAGACATCTCAATTACCCGCTGAGCGTGCAAACCACTACACCACGAAGGCTTGTTAAGTAGGTGGGAGAAATACCTTATAACCTAAAGGCTCTTGGTTATTTATTTTCATTCGCTTTGGCTTAGCCTTTTCAATATCATCCAAATATTTCTCAAAATCTAAACCATCACTGAAAGAGGATGATAGAGAGTCATTTGCAATGTGTGCAATCTGAATCCTGATTTGAATACTCAATCAGGATTACTTGATACTTGATATTATTCATAGCTGTTATGCTATGAATAATTTCATTCTTACTGACAGTTCAGAGACGGCTTTCTTTGCCTTTTTTATTTGTTCATCATCCAACAAAATTCGGTGCTTTCGATCTACATATATTGAACCCAGCAAGATATCATTAACTAGCAAACTAGTTTATCTTTTCTTCCTTGAGGAAATGATTCCTTCTGCAATAAGCCCTCTATTTCGGGAAGAACAAACATCACATTCTTCTATTCTCACAGAAACAAGCGTCCTGTTAATTTTTCAGATTGTAGCTTTTTTGTGGCTGTAAACAGTATAGAAAGAAGAGTTTCCAATTCTGCAAGATAATTCCACAATCTTTCTGTTAGTGAAACATTAGGGTTAGCTACATCTTCTAAAAAAAGTTCTTAATTCTAACAATCTCTTTTTCTTCAAATATCTACTTCCCTATCGCGTTGCTTGATCAATAACTGCTCCTTTTTCTGCTCGCCACTTATAAGAATGGCATCAATTTTGGGAGTTCTTGCTGCTTGCCATAATTGTGCAGTAGATAACCAACTCCATTAGAAATTATTTAAGGACACATTATTATCATTTAACCAAAAGGTTTCACAATAGCCACAGGCTAATTAATAAATTCAGTGATAAAAATTTCTAATAATAACTTTACTGATGCAAATAATATTAAAAGTCCAATGGCTACTTTAAACCCTCATTTAGCTATTTAGTACTTTGTAATTATATATGAACTTGGAGACTATAATTATCTACTCTTTATTGAGACTGTAATTATGTACTTATAGTCGGAGTCGGTCATTTTACTATGGAAACGATTCCGCATTTTCCTTCCTAAAGGATGATATCTCTCTCTCCCATTCAACAAATGTGGTGGTAATTTGTTTTTAATCCCTACATCACTCAGATTTTCAGTTAAGGTATTTTTTCGCCAACATCACTCAGATTTTCGGTTAAGGGAATGATTATGAAATTTTTAATTGTATTCGGTTTGAGATAGGAAAACATGCCCAGGCGTCATGTTTAATGCAGTCACACCAAGTTGGGAAGTCTTAAGAGCTCCCTTTTTTTCGTTGGAATTTGAATCCGGGTCGAACTAACTAGTGTTCAGCTGTTCCAGTAAAATCGGCAGACTCCTGTGTTTTCACCATAAATGAACTGTTAGTTTTATTTTCGTTATGCTTAAAAGGCACTTCCTGAAATAAGACATTCCCCCCCCCTTGCCCAATCGGGTTTTCATTAATATAAAATTTTGAGAAAATGACAAAATTGACTGCAATTAATGGATAATCACTGCATCAAATAAAATTTAGAATAACGAAATGAGTATTAAAGCAAAATATAATCTCCTTCAAATGCAGAATCTAGAAAAATCCTTGAATGCCCAGTGAAAATGAAATGTAACAAAGAAAATTTTCATACTAAATCTTAAGAAAAGAGCTGCATTTTAAAACACTTAAAGGAAAGATTATGCAAATTTTCCTTTTTCCCTCCGAATAATTTTCAGCATAAGTTTTTTTTATTAATTTTTATTCTACCTGAATAGCGTTAAGGCAAAAAGAAATTTGCGAAGCTTTCTGTGGTGTCTCCTTGTTTCCGCAGTTTTTAAAATTTTTTCCATTTCATTGAAATCATCAATCTTCATTAACCCCTTTCCCAAAGGGGTTACCTAGTAGAGGTTGATTAGGTCTTGGCCCCTTCCGAAATGTTAGGAAAACTAAAAATTTTTCGAAAAATGTACTATACGATCTCAGATATTTCAATGAACGAAGCTAAGCTGTATTCAAAAGGGGAGAGAGATGTTTAGACTCTACGATGAATTTTGGCAATGGACTAAAAGATAGTTTCCTAAAGTAAAAATAATACCAATGTATTCTTTTGAAATTCTACACAGAGGTGAGTTACAAGGAAATCTTTCAGAATAAATTTTCATTACGAAAAGAAATGCAAATTAGGAGAAACACACCTCGAATACCATTACAGTTTCTCAAAAAGCTTGTCCTAGCCAAACGAATCTTCCCCCCCCCCAACCGCAAAAGATTGTCATTGAGAAATATAACATCAGAATCTCGATTGAATGGATATGCTTTACCTGCACTCATCAGAATATCCAAACAAATTAAAAGAAATCATTGATAAATTTATTAATCATCAATGGTAGATTTTCTAGTTTCAAAGATTTAATTCAAAAATTACTGTAAAATGATTTTAGAAAAATCTGAAAGTTTTCAGATTTTATATTATGCCCAAAGGGACTTTTTTTTAATGTTTTGTGTGTTACCTTTATTTATTAAATATCATTTCTTCGCACTTTAACCATAAAATTCAATTCAACAGCAATATCACAAAATAATTTAAAAAGAGCATATCCTAAGAATTTCCAATACACGGTCTCACGCGCTGGAAATTTTTTTTCTTCTTCAGTGTTGCCACTGCTCGCTTTGAAATCGTGGAGTTTGTTAATCAAAAATTCGTTAAAAGTTTTACAAAATATGAAATAGATAATAAAACAAATTCCAAAATCCAAATTTGGGGTTCCAGATATTTGGGTGGAGGATTACATTATTCAAAATTTAGGTATTCAAATTATAGGTACCGTTGTTTTATCACAATGCGAGAAACATGCATACATTTGTGCAGATTCTTCATTTTTTAATTTCTTCAAATATAGTACAGGGCGATGATATTTGGTGGCAACGCAATGAAAAGTGATTCAACGCATGAAATGAATGCAATGAACGCAATGAAAAGTGATTCAACGCATTTAAAATTTCAACAACCAATGTAGCACAGAAGTTCCCAAAATATAGGGCAGCAGTAATTGCATATATTTGTTACAATCATTTATAACAATTTACATGTATATATAAGAAAGAGACAGAGTGCAGTAAAGGTAAGTAGTTATACAGCATATATTATAAATATTTATATTCATACATGATATAATTTTGTTTTAATTATTATTTATTAATTACCTATCCATCAGTCACTCTCTATATGCATATATATATAGCAATTTCATTATATATATTTGCAAGATAAAAAATATGAAAGCAAACTTCTAATTTTAATTGGCTATAACCACTTTTATTTTTTATTTAATTTGGGGACTTCCTCTCTCAGTCTTAGAAATAGTGCTATAAGTGTAAACTGCGCCATTTAAATCAATCCTGCGATCTTACATAACGCCTAATGTAGATATCTCTTGCCCAATCAAAGAGCAATAGTAAATCAAAACTTTCTGACTTCCAATCTTCTTCCTCTACATTACTACTGAGACTCTCTCTTCTCGCTTACCCTTTCATTCTGTTAAGATGCTGTTGCAATCATGTATGTTTGCTTCTATCGCAATAGTATCAAAATTGTTTTCGGAATAGGCATGATTAGAGTACCAAGTGAATTTTGACCACAAATATGAATTTAAATAAAAGAAAAAGGAATTTAATCTGGCTTGACTCGTTCCTCTTCAATATGGGTCAACACTTTAAACATCAAGTATCTACGCCATCAGTATTTCTTCGCATCTACATCTCAGTGTTCTGACATCAGGGCTTCCAAAATTGTGCTTTTATGACACTTTTTAGTCGTACAGGATTGGATTACATGCTGCTGACCTCAGTGGAACATTTATTCCTCAGTTGGATTTCTGTAAAATAGTATCTGCAAATTCATCATTCTAAGTTACTTATCATCGAGTATTCAAATATGGTGTGCTTTCATTACATATATGTAATGAAATTGCTAATTATTTTCAGATTATTTAATATTGTTTCATTTTAGAATGCCTTTTTCCAAGTCTCCTATTCATCTAGTTTATTTTTAAACAGACACTTTACTTTGTGAGTCACTTGCAGTTCCAAATGTAAATTAGGGTCACAATTAAATTAAACTTATTCGCATGGGCACAATATCAAAAACTTGGGAAACACTGGTTTTACAAAATCACAGTGAACTTTACCAAACAATTTTGGTCTACTGTGATGATGGAATATTAAAGTGGTGAATTCAATATTCACGAAAAATAGTGATATTCTCGAAATCTATGAAGATCCCTTAAAATTCATACTACGATTATGAAATTTAATAAATTTTATTACTAAAATTATTAACTTAAGAATTAATACAGAAAATAATCCAATTTTCTTTCACACTTTTCCAGGCTTAAGACTGGCAGTAAAAATACTGTTGTGTGTAAAAGGTACGGTTTGTTGATCATTTTCCTTTTATTAAGTTATTCTTAGAGAAATATTTCAGATGGTTTAGTGGAATTTTTGTAGATAAGAAAGGATATCTTCGTGGAGGACTTTCTAAGAGAAATTGTTTAGCATCTAGGTTACACATGAGGAAAACCATGAAAACACTCATGCAGGGTACCTCTTCATTAGGAATCGAACCCAGGTAAAACTACCAGTGTTTAGCGACTTTAATATGCAAGGAAATATATAAGCTGGTTACCATTTTAATAGTACTTTAATTCTAAAATTTAATATGAAATTTGGTCTTGTTTAAGAGAGGTCAGTTTTTTTATGTCTGTTCTTACTTCACTTAGTTTTAACTGTAAATTAGGATTCATTTTCAATTTTGTTCTGTATTTATTTTTCAAATGTAACATGGAAGAAAATCCTTCCTCACACAAATAGGTTGTGTAAAAAGACGACACACACTTAATAGCTTTATTTGAAATTCCTTTAAAGTTTTTTTCTTGGTATAGCCAAAATTTAACCAGAGTGTTACTTTTTAAATCTTCAGTTAGAGTTCAATCACAGGAAATTTCTATCAATTGTTCTTTTTCTTCACAAGACAAAATTTCCCTTTATTTGAGCAAAATGAATTTCTAAGCCAGTTTTCTTTTCATGATTCTCAGGAAAATAGATGTTGAAATTATTTATCAATGAAAAACAATAAGTTTTAATGTTATATGTTGATTGTTTCATTTTCAAATTTACTTTTGATTAGAAAACTTTCTGAAAGTGGTAAAAAGCTTAAAATATTATTATCCAATTCTTTCTATGCACAATTTTTACAATATTGATAAACGAAAATAGAGGCTTGCAGTCATGGCGATAAATGACTTTTTGTAGCACCCATTTTCTTGGGAATTCAAGTTCTTAGAAGGCGGGGACAGGTGACGGAGGACGAGGACGCATGACGTATCACAGACGCAAAGCAGGCTTATGTCCCGCGTCCTCCACTAACTAGTAGCAACAATTCCCTGGGGCCCCAGGAGGCCCCACCGGGAGTTTATTTTGATCTTAAATAAAAATTACAGGATCATACAAGGGCAGACGAGTATTACATTTGCTTGTTAGTCTACAGAAGTACGGTAGTTAGTTGACATCGAATATAGAAACAGAAAATACATACTCATATAACGGTACAAATACAGATATAACTGATACGAACGCAGGTACAGAGTTCGCTAGTTCATAAATGCAAATACATTAATACAGTTACACTAATACAAATACAGAAATCACTAATACATTAATACAATTACACTGAAACTAATACAAATATGTTGTATTCATAGATACATTCACGGGTGCAAAGGGAAACATAGATGCTAATACATAGTGTTAATTGCTGGGTTGCATAGATATTGAAAGTTCTTATGAAAGAATACACAGATACAGAATACACGATTTCACTGATTCATTAAAATAATAGATACATATTATACATGGTTATACAAGGTTCACGTGCGTGGGTATAGGAGATATTAAATACATAGCTATTTGCTGACATAATGATATAAATGCATACATGAGTTTATAATGATGCAGCCACAGAAAATACTCTGATACTGAGTACACAGTTTCACTAATTCTAATATATAATAGGTGCTTATTAAAATGTTATTTGAAATACATATGCGTGAAGGTATGAGATATTAAATACATAGATATATTCTGACACAAGGATACTAGTGCAAGCATGAGTTTGTAAAGATGCAGACACAGAATATGCAGATACATAGTATGCAATTTCAGTAATTCAAATATAGAATAGATACTTAATAAAATGGTTAAATACATAGATACATGCTGACAACTCTGGTAGACAGGTGACGGAGGACGGGGACGCCTAGAGGTAAACAGGAATATGCCCCACGCCCCCCCATCCAGACGCAACAACTCCCTGGGGCCCCATAAGGACGCACCGGGTGTTTATTACCGGTATTATTAGTTTATTCTAGAATTCGCTTGGTTTGCTATATTGTTTATAGATTATTACCCTGTTCTTAGATTGTTTCGTTACTTCCTTTTACGGCATTTCTTATACAAGTTACTGTTTTCCTCTCTGATTACATGTAATTCATTGCAGGGCACAATATATTGAATTTATGCGTTGCAGAGCAGTATGGTTAATATATACACTTACATATTTATACAATTTTATACAGTACTATATAACACCTGCTAAGTTACAATAGAGACACATATACTGTTAACACTTACATATTTACAATACTATACAGTACCATTTAACACTTATTGTGTTACTTTAAGTACACATATGCTGTACACGCGCATCTCACGCAGTTTGCCTATTACATGTTGCATACATGGTGTTCTTTTAATCTGCATCACACATAAATTGCTTTACCTCAATACAGAGTTTAGCACTGATTATTGTGTGCAGTGAATACTACAGAGGTAGTTAGAACATTGGTTTATTCCATAGTGCCCTATACATGCCGCAGTGTGCGATCGTTACGCGTTTGTACTTAGCTCACAGCACATAGTTCGTTGTAGTACATAGTTCGTACACAGTACATATTTGTACATGTATTCACTACACCTCTTGCATTTCCAGTGCACTTATTCGATCCTGAATGCATAAAGATCATTTGTGAAAGTCTCCTATTGTATGAGTTTGCCTACAAAGGATAAACCACATGAAATTCTTGCGCTGTGTGTGCTATTATTATTCCTACGATGGTTGGCAGACATCCTGCCCTAGGGCGCTCAGCTGCTGTATAATATTACATATTTTTCTTATCGCAGGTGGGTGTTTGATAATGAATCTCTTGTAAGGTACTATACCCGTAGTGGGATGTGGTAGGTAGTGGCTCGTCGTGAGGCTACAGTTGAACACGTAGTAGTCGAGGGAGCCAATTTCCCCTCACACACACGCTTATAAAAGAAGGTGGGAAAAGGGCCATGCCCCGTGATATAGTTTACCAAAGGGGTATGGCCTGTAAGCATTCTTTATCTACTACAGGGTAGAATTCGAAAGTCCTTCTGCCTTATCTCCATTTTCCCATTCGTGTTGCCATTGTTTATTCCCCATGTCTCTTAGTTGTCTTTTTAAAAATGACGCCGGGATTAGTGCTGAGACCACCTGCGCATTATTGTTGTTTGCTGCCTCATTGGCCAATTGATCTGCCATCTCATTGCCTGCGATCCCTGAAAATAGGTTTTTTTTTTACCCCAGGTGGATTAAAAAGCAAAAATCACGATATATTTTAGGAGCGTTAATATTTTTGATTATTTTTATCTTTTTTATTTGCGTCTTAAAACAACTATTTCTGTTTCAGATTTCCAGTTTTTAAAATAAAATGAAATTCTTATAAATTAAGCCGTATAATTTTTTATCTTAAACATTAATTTATTAATGACAAAAATATGAAAAATAGATATAATGTATGGGAACATATATTAACAGAACCTATTTAGCTACGCAGTGGTGCCAAAATGAATGAGAATAATGCTAAAAGAGATTTTATGAGTGAAAATCGCATCATTTACTAATAAACGTTTTAACTAAATTTTTTAATTGTGAAAATTATTGAAATATTGTAATAAAGGAGGAGAATTCTGTTCTGAAATATTCCATTCGTCTGTAGTGAAAATTGCAATGTAATTCGTGTTCTTTCAGATGTTGAAAGGCAATTTAAAACTATTAGTTCAACGCTGCCATTGATATGCTTAATATTTTCAGTAATTAATTTATCTAAATTTACGAAGTAGTATATTCTTTTAGTTGTATGATGTCATTTTTATTATCATTATTATATTAATATTGATGATTTCACTTACTGAATGCTGTGGAAAGTAAAAGTAGAATAAAAATTAAAATAAATTAAAAGCAAAAGTGTAAATTTTAAAGTTTCACTTCAAATAACGATTAGAAAGTACTCCACGAAGGCGTTCTTTCCCTTAGGCAAATATTCCTCGAGTGCTTTATTATTATATAGTAATTCAATTCAGTTCCGTTTAAATAACATACAAATTATTGCGCATTACTTAATTCTACGATTAAATGTTTCACGTTGTTAAAACGAATTGTAATTTATTATATTTTTCAAACGAAGGGAAATTAAAATATTTCTTTCAAAACAAATTTAATATTTTCAGAATTATCTTTTACAGATTAGTGTGAATTTTTGGCAGCTGGGTAATTTACAGGCTAAGAAACAGCACACCTGTTCTCTTTTTTAAAGCAAATCATGTAAATCCTCAAGCATTAAAATATGCTTAGTAAATAAGATATATTTTAGGAGTTATATGCCTTCAGATTTAATTCTCGTTTTGGAATTTTTAAAGAATTTTTAACCTGCACTTTATCTGCAATGGGAGAATATTTCGAAAATTTTGATATGAAAAATTGGATAAATAGTGATTTACTCACTATTTCAACTAAAATATTCATCCATTCCATTTCCTCTCCCCATGAGTGAAGAAATCATGAATTTTGATAAATTTTAATGAAAAAAAAATTAACTGGAATATTTGCTGCTTATTGTTTAAGCAACCAGAATGAAACTTTGTGTTCTTAGCTTGTCGCATAAAACTTGCCCCTATTTTCTCTGACCTTGAATTCATTCAAAGATCCCTAAGAAACGAGAAATCTCTCTTTTCTAAATGTGGTGTCATAAATTCTTTGCATTTTCTGGACCATGACACCATTTCGACATGTGGGTGGGGCAAAATCCTTTCATGCCACGACTGCCTAACTTACGTCAATCATTTTGTCTCCTTTAAAAAGGAAAGCATAAATTCTGGAGTTAGCAATTGATACTTACGAATGATTTCCCACTCCAGATTATTAATCTAAAAAAGAGAAAAAAAATCAATCCGCTTTTAACTTTTGCCATTTTGGAATTTTCCATACTTCTAAATCCAAAATTTTTCCGCCCCTATCTCTGCCTCCTGGTGCGATTGCATCGTCTTTTTTATATTGTGAAAACCATACATTCAAACATTCTAGGTAACGTTGTTTCGTCACAGTGCAAGAAACATACATACATTAATGCAGATTCTTCCTTATTTAATTTCTTTAAAAATAATACAGGGTGAAATTATTTTGTGGCAACAATTTGAAAAGTGATATGCCGTTTATAGTGAACCAACGCAATGCATGTTATATTAAATTATAAAAATCATTCACATTAATAAATTCAATTTCAAACTTAGTATTAGTCTTTATTTTTGGATTTGGGTTTAATGGAAGTGCTAGTAACAGATTCAATATATGAAAAAAATTAAACGCTTCGGAATGACATACTATCAAAATTTCGAACTGCAAATAATATACCACGTTTTATCTTAACTTGCAAAGGTCATTTGAAATTAAATACCAGAATCCTGCCTAGTTACTTCTTTATTTATACTTAGAAAATGTGTCTATTAATTATTCGATCATAATAACGAATTATATAGATATAAATTAATATACAAAATAATTACATTATAATAAATAGTTACAATTAATTTCCACTTTCACTCCCTTTTGAGTTGGGATTGCAAAGGGAGAAACCTTTCCTTCAGGTGGTCGCCTTTAATAATTTTCAGGTAAGAGACTAAGAAATACAAAGGAACTTTTCCTTATTTTCTGCTGACTCCTATGCCTGAACTGGGGTAGGTCACGAAGTTGCTATTTCATAGTCGAATGATGGAATATTAACTTTTGTAAATACTGAATTTAACTATTTCATGCGCTTCCAAGGGCTTCTTTTCTGCGTCATATACGGAATTGCGTCACTGCACCATATAGGAAGAGAGCCCTTAAAAATTTAAAGGAAGACGAATTCTATTATATATATACTTAAAGATTCTAAAGTTAAAAGTAAATTGGCGTCAAAGCAAGGTTATTCCTCAGCTGTATTAATATTAGTAATCAACATCCAAACATATCAAAATTAAAATAAGAATTCATAGCAGTAAACCTCTAACAATAGAAATGAAAAGCCAAAGGGGCAAAAAATACAAGATAAAAAATATCGAAATAATAATTCATCTCCTTTTACTGAAACTCCAATTCCGAACTTATCAGGAGAAAATTAATTAGAGCTCCTATATATATGTAATAGAATCCGTCTTTTAAGTTTAAACATGTAAATGTAGTTCAGCAGGACGTTTAAGGGCCTCCTAAGCCTTCGGGCCCTATTCGACGGCATTCCTTGCATACCCTTATTTACGCCACTGTCTGGAAGCCCAAATTTGGAATTTGTTTCATTATCGATTTCATATTTTGTAAAACTTTAACGAATTTTTGATTATCAAACTCAACGATTTAAAAGTAAGCAAAGGCACTGTACGGGAAAAAAAAAAAAAAAAAAAAAAATTATCTCCATTTCTTATGATTAGAGTCATCCATTCTTTGTTCTGATTTGTCAAGAGTGATTGATGGTAGACCCGTTTGAGATTTCTAGCAAAGTTCCAAAGTGAACATCCTCCAGATTGAGGTTGACAATTTGATTACTGTTTCCTGTGATCACTAAGTGATCTGATTTTCCCTTATCAGGCAATTAATGCCCGTTTTAATGGAAGGGTTTCAGTCTTTACATTTCCTAGTTTTATTTTAAAATTATTTTGCGATAATGCTGTTGAACTGAATATTATGGTTTAAGTGCGAAGAACATGATATTTAATAAACAAAGGTAGTACACAAAACGCCTTTGAGTGTAATGTAAAATCTGAAAGCTTTTGGATTTTTATATTTTTTATTCAAAAGTGACAAATTTTTCTTTTGAAAAAAAAAAGGGGGGGGGGAGGAATTAGAATTTTCTGGATTTGTCAGGAAATTAAAGACGCCCTAAGATGTTAAGTGTTTTCTACATTATTGTAATTTGAGGATATATTTCATCTATGACACTGAATAGATTTATATATATATATATAGAGAGAGAGAGATCGAAAAATAACTGAAGCTATTTTCTAAGAAGAGAAAAGAAAACTGCGTATTTATAAAATAGTAGATTACTTCCAACTCCAACTCCAACTTGCTTTATTTGCCGCGATTAACCTGCGAAATCGCAGGTTGTGTTCCGGCTATCGAACTTTGGTGCTTCTAGGAGCGCTACAGGTAAGGAAATGCCGAACGTAGTTCTCGTGGAGACAGGATAGCAGATGCAGGGGGTGTGACCAATGTCACGTGATGAGCGATAAGACATCTGGTTGGCGATGAGGTATCCAGGCATTGTAGCGCTGTAAATCTGAAGTTTTACAATAGTTATACATAAAATAGTACTAAATCAGTTCATAAAAGGTGTGTGTTGCAGTCATAAATGCAGAAAATAAAATACGATTCCAAAAAGTAAAATAGTATATACAGGAAAAATATAAATAATATCTTGTGGGCGTGGCTGTGTGTGTCACATGATCATCCGGTTAAGATTTCTAAACATCATTATTTACAAGTCAAATAAGTTTTTCAGAGTACTACATACTTAAAAACACAAATTATGTTGGAAAATCCTGGTTTCCACTGAGTAGAAAAGCGGCATATGGACGGAGGTGCCTGTCCTCGTGTAAAATTTCATAGTGAAATAGGTTGAAAATGTCCATATGTTGGCACTCCTTAGCGGCGTCATAAAATGCCGTGTTAGTTCTTAAATATTCACTATTGTATCCATTTTTAAATCTTCATGGAGACGTTTGTTCTTTACATACGGGTGTGCATTTGTGATAATTCTTAAAAATTGGTTTTGCACAACTTGTAATTTTTGGATTTCACCCTTCGTAGCGGTAGTCCATGCTGGCGAAGCTTACGTCATGATGGGTCGAGTTGTGGCTAGATAAATAAGTCGTTTCTTGTCCAACGAAAGTTTTGAATATTTCCCTATCATAGGATATAAACATTTCATGACTTTAATCGCTTTATCCCTGATTTGTTGGATGTGATGCTGCCATGTGAGCTTGTCGTTGATGGTGATGCCCAGATATTTGGCTTGTTTCACGATAGGCACAGCCTCGTTAAAAAGATAAACACTTTGCCTGATCGGAACATTTTTCTTCCTTTTCCTTATGAGTAGGAGCTGCGATTTTTGAGCGTTAATTCGTATCTTCCAATATCCACACCATTGTTCTATGGAGGGAAGAGTGTCTTGGAGTTTCCGAATAGCATGATTGATGTTAGCAGACTTCACTGCCAGGGCAGTGTCGTCTGCATAACAGGCTAGCATAGAATTATGATTTAAATGCAATCTCGGAAAGTCTGAAACGTAGAATAGATAGAGTATAGGGCCAGTCACAGAACCCTGTGGAACACCGCTAGTCATTATTTTAGTGCTGGATAATTCATTTTTTACCGAGACTCTGAATGTCCGATCCCTGATAAAACAATGGATTAGCAGAATGAGTTCTCTGTCCAGTTGAAGGTCAATTAATTTAGCAATTAAGCCCTCATGCCAGACGCGGTCGAATGCTTTCGCCACGTCTAGCATGAGTATAGCAACATTAAGTTTGCAGTGCAGAGCTGCACCAGCGAATTCGGTTATTCGGACAAGTTGCTTCGTTGTTGAGAGGTGAGCACGGAACCCAAATTGTTCCGGCGGAAGATGCTGAAAATATGGTTTCAGTCTATTCAGGATAATTCTCTCAAAAATTTTGCCTAAGCCCGGCAGTAGACTAATAGGACGATATCCGTCTGGTCGGGTGTGATCTTTAGACGGTTTAGGTAGTAAAATAATTTTAGCAATTTTCCAAGGTATTGGAAAGTAAGAAAGAGCAAGACAAGCGTTAAAAATACTTGTCAGGCTGCAGATGATGTTAGGCGGCAAATTTTTAATTGCTGTATTGCTGATTTCATCAATTCCTGGAGATTTCTTTTGTCTGAGGTGTTTGATAATATTAGTCGTTTCAGTAGGAGTGGCATATTTAATCGGAAGTCTGACTGAAGGGGCGTTGAGCCAATCCCTCACTCGTAGGAGGGTCTTTAATTCGAAATCAGAGTCATTTGGCCAATCATTTGGCGAGAACTGTTCTTGGAGGTGTGCTGCGAAGATTTCTGCCTTTTCCTGAATGGAGATGGCAATATTACCTCTGTCATAAAGGGGTCGATTACTTGTGAAGGAAGTTTTAAAATTTTTGATTAAAGACCAGAATGTACCTTCTCTAGAATCCAGATTTAACATTTTATCATCCCATAGTTCTTCTTTGAAGGTTTTAATGGCCTTCTGAATTTGCTTATTTTTACGATTTATTTCACGTTTAAGTGCCGGGTCCCACGTTAAATGATAACATTTCCTGAGTCTATTTCGCTCTCTCATAAGCTGTCGTATATTAAGGGGCAGTCTGAAAGCCTTATCACGATTAGTAATTTCAGTACTGGCTTCCTTAATTGCACCTTGAATGCTTTCACTTAAGGCATTAATTACGGTGTTTATGCCTTGTTTGGTATTGAGATTTTGCAGTCGAGGAGGTGAATTTTTCATGATATTGCTGAAGAGATTCCAATTCGTAATTCGCTTAGTAGAGAACTCAGAAGTTTTTGTCACTCCTAATGTTGCGATTACGGGGAGGTGGTCAGAGGACAATTCATGAAATACTTCCATTGCAACGGGGATAGTCGTTGTACAGACTGCAATGTCTAGTATATCAGAAAATTCAATTCTATTATGAAGCCGCGTGTATTCTGGTGGGGCATGTAGCGCCACCGGTTGCTGTAAAATATATTCATGGAGAATTTTACCATTTAGGTTTGTTCGACGACAGTTCCAGTCTATATGCTTAGCATTAAAGTCCCCGGCAGCAAGGGTAGGTATGTCATCCGGTAGAATGCTATTTAGAAAATTATCACATAGTCTATTCGTTGGAGGGTTATACACAGCACAAAAATTGATGTTATTAAACACAGGAAGAGTGACACACACAGTAGTTTGCTCACAATTAAAATTTCTTGAATCAGATATAAGACAAGATGCATAATTACGTTTCACATATATTGCCACACCACCACCTCTGTGTGAAAGTCTATCACAGCGGTATGAATTATAATTTGCAATTCTCAGGCGTTGGCATGGTTTTGCATGAGTCTCTGATATGATTGCAATGTCAATATCATGCTCACTTAAAAAATGGTGCAGTTCAGTAATTTTGGTGGGTAGCCCGCAGGCATTCCATATCATTATTTGTACGGGAGTACACTTTTTCATGTAATTAGCCATTAACAGGGGCTGCAGGAGTATGATCTTGAGATACGTTTGATTTTGCCATCAGAGTAAATCCAGTTTCTTTTAGAGCAGAGACAAGCATACGTAGCTCAGCTGCAACTTGTTTTGCTTCAGTTAGAAATTCAGGAGCGAGGCCGGTGTTTAAAGCTTGTGCATAAGTTTTATTATGCACTACCCGATCCGAGAACGTTTTCACAGCCGGAGTGGTTTTTGGTTTTGGAAAACGCACACATAATCTGTAGTTAGCTGTATGACCTATCTCATGACAATTGGCACATTTAGGCGGAGTTGCCTTATCCTTGTCACAGTTAAATGATTCATGAGGTTCACCGCAACGAACACAACGTGGTTCGTGATTGCAGTGCGATTGGGCGTGATGGAACCCTTGACAGCGATAACACTGCAAGGATCCCTTACGGCCACGGTATCTCTCAACACTAATCTTCATTCCCAGCACAAATTTTAACTGGTGTATCTCCTTGTTTTTCTCCTTGCGGGTGAGAGTAACGAGAAACAGCGGAAGCTTAATAACTTCTCCGTTACGCCTGATAGTGAGTTGGTTGACCCGCAAGACGTCGAGTCCATGTTCTTTTAGATCCATCATAATTTCCTCAGGGTCCATGTAAGACGGGAGATTACGTATCACAGCTTTTATATGTTTAGATTCGGGAAGCGCATAGCAGTGATACCTGATGCCTTCTTCTTCTAACACTTTTACCATTTCGCGATAAATGGTGGGCAATTTCACTTTAATCTTGATTCCGTCCTTCATGTTTTCTCCATAGAAATCGTGCAGAGAAAAATTCTTATTATTAAACAGCGTTTTTAAGTCATTCCATGTGAATCTGCTGTCTTTGATTATAATCGGCGGCAGTTTTCTCGCACTGTTGATCGGAGCGTTCTGATTGGTTGGAGGTGTCTGCACTGGGACGGGGTCTGTGTCCATATTCTGTTGCGGAGTGAGATCAGCAACAGAGTGAGTCTTTGGAATTTCAGGAGCAGTCGCAGCAGCCAGGGGTGCAACAGCTTTTTTCGCAGGTTTTCTGGTGCGTCTGGTTCTGTCTCCTTTGGGTTCTCCATCGGAGTCAGAGCTGACATCTAAAGCCTTGTATTTTGTAAAGTCCTCATCCGACCTGGCGGGACTCTCAGCACGTCGAGCGTTGATCTTTGGGAGAGGCGGGAAGCCAGGGTTGTCATCAGTTTTGGTCTTAGCACGGTCGTCCTGTGTTCTGGAGTTCACAAATTCCTGGTCAGCAAGAGCTCGGAATTTTTTGAACAAATTCAGGTCTCTTGTTTCTTCAGGGGTAAGGAAACCTTTGTCTTCTTGACGGAGTTCCAGCTGAGTAATCTCAGCTGCAATGAAGTCCAGGAAACGTTCCATGATGCCGGTTGATGAAGTAGTGAAATGCAGAAAGTCTATGCTTAAAAAGCACAGGGTAAAAGCAGGTCGTTTTACAGCATACTAAACATAGTGGTTTGCATGCTGACCTGAATGCACAATCGAGAAAGCACAGCAGTTTCTCAGTCACAATAGTCAAACTCAGAAAAACGAGAGGTTAATACTGCAGAACAGCGAAAACGCAGAGCGAGGGGACGAGCACCTTCACGCTCAGGAGCAAGCAGTCGAATACTCGACCGCAGATTACTTACAAACAAAAGAGCAAAATGATTACCGAGAGGATTATATAGTGCTGCCATCTGGAAAGAGTTATTTAAACTAAATGTGAATCTACCATTCTTCAGTCGTATGATTTTAAACTCTATATGCGCACACTTTTTATACTTAAAATATAAAAGCTGATAAGATAGTAAGAAAATACGTAAAATTTCCTTTTCAAGTAGAAAAATCGTTCATGTCAAGGTACTTACGACCCCAAATTTATACTTCACAAGACTGTAAATAAGATTTACAATTAATGTAATAATGATTAAGATAGCCAATAAACATTTTAAAATTCATAATCAGTCAGTCACGGAGAAAAAGTGGGATTATTTTGATACAAAGCAAAATGCTCGCAAGGGTAATTAGATAATAAAAGCACTAAAGCATGAAACATAGGAGGACTACAAGCAATTAAAGTACTTAAAGACTCATTGCAAGAACTTGTGACTATGTTAAAACTCATGTTGAATGAGAAAGGAGTAAAAAACATTTCTGATTAAAAAAAAAAGTTGAAATGCAAGGTGTATTTACAACCAAAAATGGATTTATGCTGTCAGCGCTAGTCACAGTACCGAGGGATCTCATGACATAAGGGATTTCGGAAATCGCTTTCAGGATTCACAGGAAAACAGATCGAGGTTCAAGCTTTATCTTAATCTTTAAAACTCTGTTTGAAAGGCGAACTTTTATTTGAACTATAGAGCAGTAATATAGAGTAGTCACTATAAAAAGGTGAAGACAACCTTTTTATAGTAACCGTACCTGCACATTGTGAAGTATAGAGTAGTCATTGAGAAGTATAGTGCACATTGTGAAGTATAGAGTAGAACTATAGAGTAGTCACTATAAAAAGGTGAAGACAACCTTTTTATAGTAACCGTACCTGCACATTGTGAACAATTTGATGACATACCGGTTGAACCAAAAGTTTTGAAATGGGGAATAAAATGCAATGGAGAACGTTTGTAATAAAGACAATTAATTTGGGATATATTTTTATCTCTAAACATGTATATAAAATATAATAATCACTTTAAAAAATATGTAACTAGTGAGATGGTTGGGCATGTTTATTATTAACTAATGAAGTAATATCGGGCTTATTGTTTGTCAGTTTAAGGCGAAGATCCGATTCAATGTCCAGCAAAGCTCTATATTTGGTTTTCATCGCAGTCCTTGCAAAAAAATCTTTTTTTCACATAAATATGTGGTCGCAAATATCACTAAAAATTTTACTGTTTGGCAAGAACAGGGTATTCTTTACGAATAGTATGGTGGACAGGTTGGAGCTTTAAAAGTTTAATTTCAATCCAGCTTTCACAGTCTATAAAAGACTCTTTTGCAATCACATCGTCTGGAATCCCCGTTGTGGATTTTGGAGTAAATTTTGTATAAGAGCGTACCAGTACCCGTACCGGTACTAGTCAACGACTTCATGGTACTAGTACGCTTAAAAGCAAGGTTGGGAAACTTGTTTAGTAATAGTGTACAAAAATTACTAATTACACGTAAATGATGAGTAAATCAATTTACGTGTGGTAGGAATATTGGTCAATGTAGACTGAGTATGAAATTAAGTAATTTTAAAGAAAGAGGAACTTAAAGCACACTAAGACATCAGTGTTGTTTACTCGGTAGCGAGACAAAGCAAACTAATCGCCTTTTGTGCCGAATACGAAGCTGATTAACTTTTATGTTAACCCGCCGAAGAGCACGAAAACTTCTTGACAGACAGTTTAGTCGAGACTCTTCTGTCCTGAAGAGGACAACAAATGTTAAAAGTTCAACATGATATGCAATGCTGTCTGTTGGTTTACTGCTAGTTGTGTTTTGGGTTGTTATATAACAAACTTAATTTTCTGATTAATTATATATAACTTTGAGATTGCTTATTCTTCAGTTTTTTGAAACTACCTTTTCTGTTTCATAAGCCTATAGTTGTGTTTCTTAAAATATCAAATTGTGAAACGAAACTGTAATTCCAGACAATAGAAGAAAAAGATGAAGAGAGACAAAGAGATGAATGGATTCTGAAGCAAGTAGGTATTTTATGAACTTTCTAGCAGAAACCTTTTTCGAAGAATATTTCTGGTGAGTGATTTGAGCAAACGCCTCCGGATTCATGTCTGTAAGGAGAAAATAAGCAACGACAACTAGAACCTACAAATGTCTGAACAACGGCAGTAAAAACGATAGTTAAAATTTTTGAAATATTATCAGGAATGAACCACATTTAAATAAAGGACTGATTGAATTTAATTTTCGTCCCTTTTCTTAAGGCCAAAGAACGATTGAACCGGCAACCTAGATCTTTACGTTCAGTAAGTGAAGATAATCATACTGATATAGCCTCATGGCCTTCAGATCCCACTATCAGTATGTTAGATTTCTTTATTACAAATAAGCCACAAATAAGACGGAGCTGAAGAGTCCGATTTATGATTATCTGATATTCACGTTCAGTAAGTGAAGATAATCATACTGATATAGCCTCACGGCCTTCAGATCCCACTATCAGTATGTTAGATTTCTTTATTACAAATAAGCCACAAATAAGACGGAGCTGAAGAGTCCGATTTATGATTATCTGATATGTTTTCTTATTCTAAGAAAATACAGTTTAGAAAATCACAGGAAAGGCACTTTAATGGAAGGAAAATAAATGAAATTTAAGGGGGAAAAATTGTCCTCTCCTTCCTGAAACGTAAAATTCTGGTTTGTTTGTTTCTACGATGTAACCGTTTCGTGAGCATAAACAATTTCATCAGGTTTTTATTAACATATGTTCTCAATGGTCTAAGAGAATTTTAACAGACATGAAATCTCGAACTTCCTCTTTTCAATCATGTCAGTCTTATAAGGAGTTAGTTGATAATCAGTTAACTCTCCTAATGAAAATGAGAAAGTTTACTGGATGCAGGCACTGGGAGGAATTGTGGTTACTATAAAAAACTATTTCAAAACTTGGCTTCCCATTCAGAAACCACATAGATACTGGAACTTCAGAAAACAATAAAAGGTGAATTTTGTAACTCCTTTCTCAAAAATCGCTTAGAGAGTTATAAATACTGTAATATTTACATATACAAATTATTTGTTCTATCAGATATATGATGGAATATTAAATAAAATGGCGGAAAATCTAGAAAATAGATTTATGAAGCGATGAAAATTTCCCAATAATTCTCTATTATTACAGATCCAATTTCCGATATAACCATTTGGAGAAGTTAACTTTTATTTTGCTTATAAAGATTGATTATGTTACCGATTTTCTTTATTACGTTCCCATACAAATCTCACAATATATATAGGAACTTTCGGCTTTTACTACTGAACTATCTAATTTTAGAAAATGTTATCTGAACAGTATTCTTAAAATACATTCATGGGGATAAAAAAAAAAAAAAAAAAAAAAAAAAAAAAAAAAAACTGATGAACTACATCGCTTTTGCCTACTAATGAACATTATAGCACAAGATCAATTCTCATCCTAACCAAAAAATTGCTACAAATGTTTGTGGACAGGCATGATTTGGAAAAAGTATTTCGGAATGTGTAAATCATTTTCAAAATTTTCCGTATTTTACTAATTTCTACTGTAGACCGAGAGAGATGAAATAATGCTGTTAAAATTAAAGACCACTTTTAATCAAACCCTTTCAAAACAATGCTTAAGAAGTTTATCGGTACTGTAACTTAAAAGTAATGATGGGAATTATGCCAAAGTCGTTGACAATTTTACTATGATTAATATCAAAGTAAAATTTACCTAAACTTTACCGTATTTGTAAGTTAGCGATTTAAGGTGTTCATATTGTTACACTTATAATAGAAATAAAATTAACTGATTTTGAAGACCAGACAATTGAATTTAGGTTAAGAATTAATTTAAAAAATTGAAAACATAGCCTCTACCTTAGGATGAAAGTTCAGGTAAAAGGATCTTTCTACTTCATTATTTCCCTTGTGTAATAATCAAATTTTTAATTTTTCTGATGGTTTATAGTAGAACAAAAATGAAAAGAGTTCTGCCCATATAACGAAAAAAACAGGAAAATGTTATATAATTCAGCAAGAGATGAATAGAGAAAAATGACCCAAGTCATTACCACAAATGCTATCCTTCCCTTTCTGACAATTAGAAGTTATAAGAAGTGGATGTCTGAACGATCGGAGATAATATTTGGATTACAAGCAAATAACTTACGGGGACTATCTGTCTCAGGGGAGGGATGTTTTAGTGAAGGATTTCTTAAGGAAACTGGCAAATAATCGCGTTGTACAGGAAAATTATGAACACTCCTACGCTATCATTCTGCTTGGCGGGGCTTTAGCTTGCCTTGGACTTTAAATTACCAAAACTAAACTCAGTGGCGTAACAGCACTAATGTGCCAAGGCCAGCAGTGCCCGAAATCTGCTTTCTTGACCGTGGGCTCCGGGATGCGTAAGCATATGCCCTGAACAAGTGGTCGGCTTGTCGCACGACCCCCAATGTTTAGTCCCCAAGCGAAATTGGTACTCATTTTATCGACCCAAGTGATGGAAATCAAGGGATGAAATTAAATTACCAATGTTCAGCGATTTTTTACCTCTCGGCTGCTGGCTGATAGCGTGTATTTTTGCATACAGCACGGAGAAGCATTACTTCCACTTTATATACTCTAGATTCATCAATTAACTAACAGAGTTCGATATGTTTTACATGGTAAAATGAATGATTTCTTATTTACGTGCAGATTACATCTTATACAGCGGAAGATTTAGAACAAGTATTTACAGAATTTTCAACAATTTAAAGTTGGACTTTTCATGGACTTTAAAACTGTATTAAACAACAAAGCGTTTTTGGAATAAATTTGATTGTCAACGCAACAGTAGAAAATTGTTCGGAAGTAATATTATTTGCATCATAATGTTTTATCACATAACAGCTACTCATCGAACATCATGAAGCAAAGAAAAATAAGACAATGATGCCATTGTGTCACGATAAGTCTTAAAGTCTGTTTGTGTCAACAAATCAATAGGTAAATTTAAATCTCTTCCATAAAGAAAAAATGCTGGGCAGTCCAGTAATGCGCTATGCCTTCCAGTTCTGTGCGCTAAAAGTGCGAAAGGTCCCAATCTTCCTGCGTGTCACTCACAAGGTAGCTGAGAGAATTTATTAGAGTAGCATTAAAGAATTCAACAACTCCGTCAGACTGCGGGTGGTAACTGGTAGTGGTGTGCTTAGTGATGCCTAATTTCTGATATACTTCTTTTATTGTATGGGAAATAAAATTCGAGCCTCTGTCAGTAACTATGTGTAAAGGCACACCATGAGCCGAAATAAAAAGTTCCAGTTTTTCTATGATAGATTCTGAAGTAAAGTCTTCCAAAGGATAAGCCTCGGGCCACCTCGTAAAATAATCAGTGATAACTAAGATGTATTTATTTCCCTGTAAAGTGATGGGTAAAAGACCAACAATGTCCATGGCAATTCTTTCTATCGGACGAGAAGCCACAGGCAGTCTCAGAAGGGAAGCCTTGTGGGAAGGCCGGTGACCCCTCCTTCCGATACAAGAATGACAGGATTTCACATAATTATGAATGTTCCTATGCATGCCTTTCCAAAAAAATGATTTTTGAATACGTTACAGTGTGCGATGGGAACCGGAATGCGCCGCCACCGGCGAATCATAGTGCCCTTGCAGAATACGTGAAACTAAAGATCGTGGAACAACTAACCTGTGCTGTTTTTGCCAACGGGTGAGTTGCTTAGCATACTCACAATACAAAATGTCATTACGCATAAAAAATTTTAAAAAACGAGGACTAGGAGTCAAATTTTTTGTATATCCGAAATAATCTGCTTACACTGCATATCTGAACCCTGCTCTTCTTTGAAAGTCTGGACTGACAGAATTTTGAACAAGATGCGTTACATTTACTGCTCTAGACATGAAATCAGCTGTTACGTTCAATTTCCCTGGTTTATGTATTAATGTATAGTCGAATTGGGACAAGCTCATAATCCACCTAGCTATCCGGGAAGTGGGATCCTTCAATTTTAGTATGTGGGACAGCGATGCTTGATCTGAATAAATTGTGAATCATTTTCCTAAGAGATACTGACGAAAAAAGGCAGTTGTTCAAACTACTGCTAAAACTTCCCTTTCAACCGTACTGTATCTGGTCTCCGGATCTTTTAACTTCCTGCTTGGGTAACAAATTGGATGCAAGAACCCAGTATCATCTTCCTGACAAAGAACAGCTCCTAAGTCTAAATTGGAAGCGTTCGTACAAAGAGAAAATGGTTTAGAAAAATTAGGTAGAGTTAAAATAGGTTCCTTTAAAAGATCATTTTTAAGAGTGTCAAAAGAACTTTGAGCTTCATTGGTCCATTTAAATACGACTTTTTCTTTTGTTAGATGAGTAAGAGGAAGAGCCTTCTGTGCGAAATTAGGTATAAATCTTCTATAAAAACCTGCAAGCCCGAGAAACCTTCTAACTTCTTTTCTATTCCGAGGAGGGACAAATGCTTGTACAATTTTTAAATTTCTGTCATCTGGTTGTAAGATACCTTTTGCAACTTTAAATCCGAGATAAGTTATTTGGCTTTTGAGAAAATGACACTTGGACGGTTTCAACTTAAGATTGTGATTTCTGAGTCTGTCAAAAACTATTTTAAGCTTTTCAAGGTGCTCGTCAAAAGTGCTCGAAGCTATCACAATGTCATCGATGTATATGCCTATTTTTAATGGTGACAGATTGGCTAAGACAACAGACATGAGTCTTTGGAAGGAACTGGGTGCATTGCGCGTACCAAAAGGTGTCCGAAGCCATTCGTAATGGCCGGACGGGGTCGAAAAACCGCTTTTAAAAGTGTCATCCGGGTGGAACCTCATTTGGAAAAAACCTGAAGTTAAGTCCAACGTAGAAAAAAAATTCACATCACTCAATTGCTCCAAAAGCTCGAGCATATTAGGAAGAGGAAATGAATCTCCAACAGTTTTTTCATTAAGTTTTCGAAAATCCGTCACTAGTCTATAAGTGTTATCAGCTTTCTTTACAAAAGAACCGGCGCACTATACGGACTATCGCTTTCTTGAATAATATTGGCATCCAATAATTCCGTTATTTACTTATCTAATTCCTCGCGAAGATGAAAAGCCACTTTGTATGGCTTTTGTCGAACCGGAATATTATCCCTAAGATTAATATTGTGTAGAATTGTATCGCACCCCGTTAGCTGAGTTACAGAAGAAGCGAAAATGTCATTGTAATGGCCCAAAAGCTTAGTCAGGTGCTGCTGCTGATCCGGTGCCCCCCCAACACTCAAAATCCTCTCCTCTCTCGATGGTCGTCGTGTTATTCACCTAAGCAGTTTCTAGTGAAGATACATTAACAAGAAGAATAGATGCTAACTTAGTTCTTTTGTTAATATGAATAATCTGTGGAGTAAAATTTGCTATCTTAAAGTTAAAAGTTTTAGAATCATTATTTAAATTAACTGATCTTGCGACAGAGAATTTACTATGAGAGTTCTTATCAGTCGGTTTTAATAAGTCTGTGTCATGAGAATCATTAAACGTAGGAGCAATTACTTTTACAATATTCTCAGAAAACGGCAAAAGTTTATGTTTACGAACAGCATAGCAATAATCAAAGGAATCTATCGGTCTCGGAAGGAGACAGTTTGAACTGTCACACCGTAAAGCGAAATTATGACCTAGTAATTGTTTAGTATTAAAATCCAGAATTAGTGCATTATCAAGTAAAATCTTTGTTCCTAAAATGGCACCATAGTGCAAAGAAAAATCCTTGTCCTTAATGAGAAATTCAACAGGAAAAATCTTACCCTGCAATTCTACGGGATGTGAAACTTTTCGTGTTATTAGAATATTCTGATTAGAAGTTCCCTTTAAATAAAATTTACAAGGAGAAAATGAAACTTTATGAATGAAAGGAAAACCCCTAACCCTGCAATAATTTTTTCCTCTATATTATTAACCGTTGCCCCCGAATCTATCAAAAATTTAATTTCTGTCTTTAAAATAGAACCCTCTACTATTGGTAATGAAGATTCTCCTGTAGTTACTACAAAGACGGATGGTACCTCCAAAAGGGCATTAGAAGATGAAATGGAAGTGTGTTTCTCCCCGCCCTTTTCTAGTTTTAAATTAAATGTCTGAGCCTGGGGGATTCAATTTCCTGCCAATTGCACCTCGATCCTGGGATGCTACCGCCAAATGTTCGGGTGCCATATGAAAATTAAGTCTATTCGCCGTTCCTGCCTCTCTTTGTCGAAATCTGTGATCTGAGCTGCTCTGCTCATTATTAGACCTCCCCTTTGCAAAACAAGTTCTGCTTATGTGTCCAACTCGGTTACAACGGAAACATCTAGGTTGTAAGGATCTCGTCCGAGGATTTTGCACCATCAAAGATTGCATTTGGCTCTGCAAGGTATTTATCATCTGTGTCAACTGAGTTAAATTCTGTTGTTACAGTCTAATAGACTCTGCAAGCTCCACATTTTCACCTGAAACGCAAAGGGTGTCCTTGGAATCTATCGTGCCCGTAGTATGGACCGCCTTAACTTCAGCTGACTGAAAATCTGTCTCAGTATGGTTTTTTATCCACATCTCTTCTTCCAAAACTGCGTGATTTATGATTATGGGGCAAGAGGAGACGTCTAAGGTGCAAGTGTAATCCTTCTAGAAAAACAGATAATAGCAATTCCTGTCTCTGCTGCCGGATCGCCCATCCTTTCTACTGGCACGGTTTTATAAGATAAAGCCTCGATACGCGCAGCGAATTGTCTGACTGACTCCCGCGGCTTTTGAGACGCCTGTATAACGAAGCGAATATGGGAATGTAGACTTTGAACTTTTGTAAACCTGTCCTTCAAGGCACCTACCAGGTAGGAAAAGGAAAAATTAAGCTGCTGCAACAGCAACTCAGCGTGAATAATAATCGTCATTCAACAGCTCTGGCCACACCAGAAGACCTTCCAGAACAGACGGAAACAGAAGAAACCCCATTTACCGAAGTCAAAAAGAGAAAGAGAAAAGCACGAACTGCGCAACTTAACAAACAGTTATCAGACAACGTCCTCCTATTAAAAGCAAAAGAAACAGATAGAACTCCAGAACAAGTCAGATCACAACTGACTACTGAACTTAGCGCCAGGGAACTAGGCATTACTGTTGAAGAAGTGCGGCCCACATGCTGTAACGAACTTTTAATTAGGTGCAGACACAGACAAAATATAGAAACACTCAGGAAAGCGATTGAGGAAAAGCCCTCACTCTCAGCAGCAGTCACGCTCAGAGAGCCCTCTTTCAGGAAGTCCACAATAATCGTCTTTGGTACCCCCACATCCGCAACAGCAGACGACATACGTGAGGCTTTTGCGAGCCTGGTGCCCTCAGCAAGTGAAGAACAAATACATCCAAGAAACCCTATTCGCACAACTATCGGCCTCACTTGGATCGTCAACCTACAGCAGAATTTGTACGATGATATTAAGGACCTTAGAAGAATTCTTATAGGATTCAGCTCTTGTGCTTTCAGAAAATACTTTCAAGTTGCAGGGTGTCTTAATTGTCAGCGGCTGGGACACTTGAGTCATTCTTGTAAAGCAGCGTTGACCTGCGTAAACTGTGGACAAGCTCATAGCCAGGACAACTGCAAAGCAGACTCCACACTGCGTCAATTGCGCAACTCACAATAAATCCAAAGGCACTAGCTTCGACACCACACACCCGTCTAGCGCAAGACAATGTCAAGCCTACAAGGCAGAACTGTTCAGAATGAAAATAACGGCGCAGTGGTAGATGAACAGCAGGCTATTGCATATCCAAGAACAGTACATGGTTTTGCAGTTCTTCAAGGCAATTTGCAACGCAGCCAAGCCGCAACTGTCCATGCATCACAGGTTATTCTAGAAAACAATGTAGATCTAGCCGCACTACAAGAGTTTCATTCCATTAACAACAGGATCACAGGATTCAGCAACTTCAAAACTTACCATTCCGTAGGCAATCAAGCAGCCATCGCCTACAATGGTCCACTCACGCACCTGCTAATGCATAAAGGAGATTACACAGTTACTGTACAATTGGAAGGGCCTTATGGTCAGATTACAATCACCAGCGTGTATTTTCCTCCTTCGCACGACATTGTCACTGCACTCCAAGAGCTGGAACAAGTCATGATGATTCCGACTAGGAATAAGATAATCGCTGGGGACTTTAACGCTGCTAGCCCTCTATGGGGTGCGCCAGAGGAAAGCAGGCGTGCTTGTACTGTCCTTGACTTCATCACTTCTCATAACCTTGCAGTTGTCAACCCCACCGACAGCCCTCCTACATACTGGACTACCAGGGCTCAAGGGTGGCCTGATATCACTTTAGCCACCACTAGAATACTTAATAATATTCACAATTGGAAGGTTAGCGAAACCCCCTCGTTCAGTGACCATCGCTACATTGAGTTCAGAATTGATTCGGAGCACCAATTTACAACAAAGAACAGATGGAAAACGAAGTATATAAACCTCAACAAATTTCAAGATACACTCTCAATCCATATTGAAAGTCTCGTCGTACAATGTAACAATTGCAGCAGTAGTAAAGACATCGACGCCATGCATGAAGATCTTACGCAAACACTGCTCTCAGTGTGCGAAAAAGTCTTGAAAAGGAAACATTACGCAGCCCCGAAATGCACTCCTTGGTGGAGCACCACGCTGACTGCTGAACGCAGCAAAGTCCGTGTCCTAAGGCGCAGAATGCAAGCATGCAAGGATCCTTTAGAAAGAGAGACACACTCGCTAATTTTTCGAAAGCACAGGGCTGCTTACAAAAGATAGATTGCAAAATCGAAGTTTTCATCCTGGAAAGAGTACTGTACCAACACTGCGAATAAGTTCGGAACTGTCTTCCGTATTGCACATGATAAGATGTTTACACCTACTAATCTTACTGCCACAATAAGCCACGGAGCAGCAACTAGCACAGAAGTAGTCGTGCACATTCTGGACAATATCTTCAGACCTCATAACGCAGACACAGATAATCCCGCACAAAGAAATATCAGAGCCAGTGTTGAGCAATATTACAATACCAAGAAAACAGATTTTGAACCGCTGCCAAACGCCAAAGAAATGAGCGACATTGTTAAAGCGTTAAACACCAATAAAGCCCCAGGTCCTGATGGGATAGATAATGGCATTCTGCAAGCCATTAACAGTACGCATCCCGAGTTACTGTATGGCTACATTACTGCGTGTTGGCGCAACAGATATTTCCCAGCCGGCATGAAACTTGGTGAGGTGGTGCTCTTCCTTAAAGCGAAAAAAGACTCTAATGTACCAACGTCTTACCAGCCTATTTGCCTTCTTCCTGCCTTGGTACTAGAGTACTAGAGTACTAGATAGAGTCGTCCTTCAAAGACTTAAACACTATATCCTGTCTGGACAAAGCATAAATGACAAACAATACGGCTTCATTCCTGGCAGAGCGGTGGATCACGCGCTGCAGCACCTACGAAAATTAATAGCAAATAACAGAAGAAATAACCAACATAGTCTCATTATCTCTGTGGACATACAGGGTGCTTTCGATTCGTTGTGGTGGCCCGATGTACTGAAGAGATTACAGGACATGGGTTGCCCTAAGATTCTCTTTGACCTTATTTATAGCTACGTAAGTGATCGCAACTTACAAGCCACTACGGACGCAGGAGTGCACTCACGTTCCATCAAGAGAGGCTGTCCTCAAGGATCCTGTCTGGGTCCACTGCTCTGGAATCTTGTAGTGACACAGCGCTGACTCTCTAACACAGATCCTCACACGGAAATACTGGCTTATGCCGATGACTTTTTGCTGGTAACCAAAGAGCACAGCCGCAACGCATATGAGACTAGGGCGCAACAAGCAATGGACAAAATGGCCAAATGGGCCAATGACCATAAGTTAATTATTGCCAACTCAAAAACCCAAGGTATGCTTATTTGCCCAGGTAAGCGCCATCGAAGAACCCCGTGCATCAACCTTCATGGGAAAAATATTAAAATAGTCAGAAACTTGAGGTACCTTGGAGTTATAATTGACGACACATTCACTTGGATGCCACATTTAAAGGAGGTCAAGGCACGACTTCACAGGATGTTTCATTCCATGCTCAGAACAGCAGCACCAACATGGGGAGTTTCTTCGAGGATGCTTAAGACGTGGTACTCTGTAGTTGTTGAACGTATTGCACTGTATGGGGCCTCCATGTGGGGCATAACGATCACTACTAAAATGGAGAATCTGCTACGCTCAGCACAAAGACCGTTCCTCCTAAGCATTACCCGAGGATATAAAACCTCGCCCACAAATGCTCTAAACGTGATTTCAGGACTACCGCCTCTGCATCTCTTAGCTCAACGCGAGAGTGCAATAGTGCGAGTGCTCCGACTCAAAGAGACTATAAGTTTATGGGACAGGACTTATGTTTATACTGACTATGAGCAAAGCATTCCTGAGCCACCTTGCCACCCGGCCGAATTCAACATCTCGATTAATTGCAGGTCACCAACGTGGTTCAACGTCAGTGCAATCTACACCGATGGTTCCAAAGGAGAATGTGGCATCGGTAGCGGATACTGTATTCTACTTGGGAACCAGATCTTAAAGACCTGGGAAAGAAAGCTTAAGCACCACAACTCAGTTTTTCAGGCTGAATTGATTGCATTAAAAGCTGCACTTGTCCACGCACTGGAAAATAACTATTCCAGTATATATTCAGACTCAGCCTCTAGCCTCCAGGCAATCCAAGGCACATGTAGTAAAAATCCACTCGTCAGGGCCATACAAAAACTCTTACTAAGAAAGAACACCTAAATGCTATAGGCCTGAACTCCAGTGGGTACCTGCCCACACTGGAATACTGGGTAATGAAATTGCAGATGCAATAGCCAAAAGAGCAGCAACTGACCCCCACACTTGACGTGCCTCTCCCGGGTTCGTTCTTAAAAGCTGAGCTCGAGAGAGAATTACTCAAACGTTGGCAACATCTGTGGGATACAGAGACCACCGGCAGAAGAGTTTACAGATTTTTTCCAAAAGTCTGCCGGCTTCTAAAATCTGGCTCGTCTCACTTCACTCAGTGTCTAACAGGACATGGCCCCTTCATGACTTACCTGCATCGCTTCAGACGACGCGAAAACGAGCATTGCTCATGCGGGATGGTAGGATTTCCAGACCACTATCTGTTCGCTTGCAGACAGATCGTCAAATACCATCTTAGGCAACCAGTAGCAAACCACATCCATGCATGGGCCGAAGCTACTTCAAAAAATCGCAGTGCATTGAAATGTATATGCGATTGCATAAACATTGCACCCAAAATCTCAGACAGGCTGGAGTAATTCTCAGCTACCATCCTCGTCACCAGCACAGCCCCTGTATGCTCTGTACCTGTAGTGAACTAATTTTATCTTAAGTTAGCTTATTCGGCTTTTCTTATTCCCCGTATATATTTATCTCCTTGAACCTTGAATTATGTATTTTGCCTTATTTTATGTATTGTTTCCACTGTTTTGCCTTTTTTTATTTTATGTATTATTTCACTTTCTAGTATTTTACTTCTTATTACTCTTAGTATTTGTAACCACCTATCCATAACTCGGTAAATATGTAACTGAAATTGTTCTTCTCACCAGCAATGCACCCTTCTTCCATCACGCACTATCGTCTTCGTCCAGCATTTGTTTGCGCTGCCCCAGCAGTCGTCTTGAGCACAATATGTATTTATAAGTGTGTTATTTTGTTCAAGTTATTTCTCTCAGCGGGGCTACCTGGCCGATATCCTAACTACTCAGTGGACCGGCTGCCTCGCTGTCGGTGGAAAGAAAGAAAGGTAGGAAAAGCTAGCTTCGCTTCTCAAACGCGGATTATTCCTAACAAATTCCGAAGCTTCGCCCCCAATCTTAACCCAAATTACCGTAACTTTATCTGACTCCGTCCATCCTACATGTGATGCTATCAGGTCAAGTCTATCTAAAAAATCAGCTAGGCTAATGCTATTTTCTCCCCCTGTGAAAATAGGAACTGACTCCAGTGGGTCCAAGCCAAAAACTGAAGTACCCTTTACGCCCGGGGCTGTCTCTTCCAACATCTCTACTGACGGGTCAGGCTGCCTACCAGAACGGCCGTTTTCGTAGACATATCGCACTCTAATAGTTTTGAATCATTCAAACAAGTTTTCAAATTGTCAAGCTAACCTAAATCAGTGGCCAGTTACGCGCAAAACTTAAAAAAAAACCTCTATTCATTGACAACTCCTGTACTTTTACAGAAAACATAAGTATCGATCATTACACCTAAAGAACATACTGAGTATTTCTAAAATCTCAAAATTTGAAATTCACAAACCTTCTCAAAAACATAACACTTTTGTACTGGTAAACAACCTAACATGCACAGCATGAAATCATCGAATCGCACTTACTAAAACACTATCTTTTTAGTTAATTTTATACAAAAACAATTTACCTAACCTTAAATCCAATTCTTAAATTAAATGAGAGAATGAACACCCTGTAATAGCCAGTAAGCAAACATAATTCAAATCAAAACCTTAATTAATCCTAGTACATAGAATTTAACACCTTCTTAAAACAATAAGTTATACAAAATAAATAAATTCAAAATCAGTTACTGATCCGAACCTTCACTGATCCTGGTCACGGCACCAATGTTCTGTTTTTTCAGGGAGGAAACTAATGCAGAAACAGACAGGTGAAACCGTAACAAAACTACCATTTACTAATTAAATGTTAACCAATTAAAAGTTAACCAAGCAGTTATTAACAGGTCAAACAATTTTGTGATCGTAAAGAGATGGAAGAATATCAATACATGCGTTGTGTTTACCATACATCCGGGACCGTGCTGTGAGAGGATCGAATAATAAAGCAACAGTATTTCATAAGCAAGAACATAACAAAATTTCAACTTAATTCTGAGTTTATTAAGTATTCTCATGTCAAAAAGAATTTCCCTTAATTTACTGATTATACCTTAATTTTTTTGACATCAAAATTTTATCATGAAACATACTTATTTACTTTTCCAGATAAAAACTATTAAGGGGTCATACTTCCCTTAAACCATCAAAATTTTTGATTTTTCGAAAAAAATTTATGTTATAGCCTGATTCTTTCTGCACAGTTTAAAAAAACCCCAAGCAAAAATTCGTAAAATTTCATGAGTTATGAAGGAAAATGTATCAGCTGAACTAATGTAAACAAGGTTTAAAGGTCCAAGCGAAAAGCGTCAGCAGTTTCTATTCGAAGTGTTATGTGGCAAGCCTAATGATTTATTTTTTAATGATCTATTTATGGAGTAGCAATGTTATTTCTCAACTCTTCGGTAGTTTGTTTACATTCTTAACAATTCTTGCGTTATATTTTTATTGCTCTTTTTTCCTTTCATTTCATTATATTTTAGTAGTGTTTCGTATCACTCGTTATTTCCGTCACTTATGATCATTCAGTTGTGATTTTAGAACAGTTTGTGGGTGAATTTAAATATAATTGTAAGTTTTTAAAGCAATTTATTATCTTACTGTGCACTGCTCCGTAAAATGGCTGATAATGCTTATAAACATGCTTCTGGAAAACGTTCAAAAAAGCGCCGATTTCATGGAAACCAGTTCACCAGAACTGGTAAATCGACAGTTTCAAATGAAATAAATAATGGATTTTCTATTTCTTCCCCAAACCAAGCTGTTATTTGTGAAACTACAGCTGCACATAGTTTCCCTGGAAATTCAGATGAACTAAATACAAGTGCTTCTTGTAAAAAGTTAAATGTAACAGACATTGATGTTTCAAGTGAAAGCAATCGATTTGATGGCAACATGATTGTCGATAAAAATATTCTGTGTTCTTTTTTGGAAGAAAACACTGTGTGTAAGGTATGCCATGGTAAATTAAAATTTACTGCGAAAGGATCTGCAGGTCTGTGTTCCAGAATGATCTTGACATGTCAAGGATGCAAAAATGTTGTGATGACAAGCAATACTAAACTTGTTGGGGAGAAAAGGAACCTTGCAGAAATTAATCGTCGTATTATTTATGCAATGCGTTGTATTGGTCAAGGTCTTGAACCATTGAAAACATTTTGTGGAATAATGGATTTAGATCCTCCTGTGATGCAAAAAAGTTATGACAGAATCTGTAAATTAATCAATAATGCAACAAAAATGACTGCAATTGAAAGCATGAAAAATGCAGCAGCAGAAGAAGTATCACTCAGTAATTCTACAGACATAAGTGTAAGTGGTGATGGCACCTGGAAAACAAGAGGCCATACATCTCAGATTGGTGTATGTACGGTTATTGGTGCTGAGAGTGGAAAAGTTTATCGACGTTGAGGTTTTATCCGTAGCCATGTAAAGAATGCGAATTGTGGAAGGGTCCTCGATCTGGTAAGCCTTTGATGAGTGGCAGAAAACCCATTCTCGCACTTGCAGGAGAAATCATTTCGGTTCATCTGCCAAAATGGAAGCTGACAGAATGGTTAAAATTTTTCAGAGGTCTCAAAGTGAGAGGGGTGTGAGATACATCAATTATATTGGTGATGGTGATTCAAAAACATTTCTTTCCATAACAGAAAGAAAACCATATGAAGGTGTGACTGTGTCAAAATTAGAGTGTGTAGGGCACATCCAGAAGAGGATGGGCACTCACTTACGTAAACCGAAAGCTGATTATAAGGGACGAAAGCTTTCAGATGGCAAAAGTCTATCTGGAAAAGGTAGACTTACAGATAGTGCAATCAGTCGACTGTCATTGTATTATGGAAATGCAATTCGCCAACATGCAGATTCATTGAAAGATATGCGAAATGCTATCTGGGCTTTGTATTTTCAATCTAGATCTACAGACAGTGACCCATTACATAATTTTTGTCCAACTGGTGAGTTCTCATGGTGCAAGTACCAAATTGCTTCGGCGAAAGGGGTTGTGAATGATTTTCGATATAAAGAAACCTTACCAGTGACAGTCATGGATGTGATCAAACCAGTTTTCAACTCACTGTCGCATCCAGACCTCCTAAAATGCTGTCTTGGAGCTCATACTCAAAATCCAAATGAGTCACTGAACTCCTTGATTTGGCAAATATGTCCAAAGACATCTGGTAGTGGCAGAATCATCTCAGAAATAGCAGTTCATGAAGCAGTTACTCTTTTCAGTGATGGTAGAAAGGGTAGATTATCTACTCTTAGATACCTGAATATATACCCTGGAATTAATTGCATTACTGCACAATTCAGGAGTGACTATAAACGTGTAACTTCTTCGAAGAAACGAGTAATAGCTCGTACGATTGATGCTCGTCGCGCCAAGCGTCATGCAAAACTGCATGAAATTAAAAAGACTCATAAAGCTGAAGGAGTAACATACCTTTCAGGAGCATTTTATTGCTAATAGTGTGTGTATACTTATTATATGATGAATCTGTATTGATATATTTTGTGCATTTTTGCTATTCGGTGTAATTCCACATCACGACATGAATTGTCGTGTTAGTGTGAATGTTGTGTAAACAGTTGAAATTTCTATCAAATACAAAATAAGTAAAGAAAACAATATCAGGTGATAAGTTTTTCATTTTATATAAAATTAAGGTGCAATAATAATGGTTATTAGGTAATATGTGGTGAAAAAAACTTTAAAGTCATTTTTCTCAAAACATGATTTTTCATTATTGCGCCCATCATAACAATTGAAAGATTCAATATATTCTAATGAAAGTTGTATCACAGATACAATATGTAATTTGCTACAACCTGAACCTAAAATTTGCAATTTCCATTTATATTTTGTTATTTTTCTGGGTTCTCAAAGTAATAAAAAGTATGCTATTTTCAGTAACATAAAACCACTGTTTTTAAAGAATAAAAAATTTATATATATTTAAAATTTTAAAGGTTCAAAATTATAATAAGACTATAATAAATATATTACAGGTGAAAATATTTTGAAAAAGCATATAATTTAAGAGTAATCTTGCGCGCAAGCTGATATTACATTTTTAGATTACATAAAGTGCCATATAGTTTTTAGCATTATTAAATAATTTTTTTTGTATTTTATAAGCTTAGTCACATTTTCAGATAGAGTAGTATTTTAAGTGTCTTCTGTAAAAAATTTATTTGTTTCCTGTTTATATATTATGAGATACAGTAGTTTGAAATGGTCCAATTTACTCGACGTTTTAGCCTTTTAAGGGAGGTATGACCCCTTAGTAAATAATACAAAAAACAATACACACTTTTCTTTGTCCTTAAGCAAGGAATTTGACATACAGGCTAATAATAATTTCATATTAAAAAAATGTACAATCTTAATTAGATGGAACTCTAAATTTTAAGTTAATTCTAGAAATAAAGATATTAGGATGAAGGCAAGTTTCCCTTTAGATCGTTGGAAATTAACGTTACAGTTAGTAGGAGTAGTAACCCACGGTCCTCGTGCGGCCAAAGGATGCCGCCATGACGTAATAGAACAATATATGACGTAAGAGAACAATGGATAACGTAACAGGGGTGTGTCTATGATGTGCCGCCGCCGCCATCTTGGACCACATGACAACCGGAAGTGACGTAGATGGATGGAATGACGTCATCAAAGTTTCGTTTTGATTCTGTGGCAACGATTTTATTTTTTCAAAGTTTTATTTTTTCTAGCAACGACGATATTTTTTACGCTTGTTTCAACAGTCGCTTAAACCATGTGACGTCAACTTTATTATTTTCCTTATTTACCAATTATTTATTTTAGTTATTTAATCTTTTTTATTCATTATTTTTTAATTATGTTTCATTATTTAATTATGAATCATTCTTTTTAATTATTTAATCCGTCATTATTTTTAATTAGTTTAACTGATTCCATTATATTTTAATATAATATATTTTATATTTTAATCCATTTTTAATGAATTTAAAAAATAACTCCACGGCTGAGATTCGAACTCCGGTCGTCTTATCAGACTTGTTATTTGATCCCTTTGAACCTTTGATCCCTTTGATCTCTTTGTCCCTTTGACTTATTTGCACCATTGATGTCATAAGGCTGAAAGTTACGCATGCGCTTTGACATGAAAATCGCGTCACACATTTGTTTTTGCACGACGGCTAGGATTTCTTTTCGCTTCTTAATCATTACTTTATTCATCGCTGTTTTAAATGTAAGATTTTCCCACAGCTTAATTTTAAAATTTTATTGGGATATTTTTAATTGTTTTCATTTTTTCATCTCATTCTTACTAATAGTTAATTTATTAATTTTTCTATGTTTCCCTTTCCCCAAAATAAATTTTATTTTTAAATTTCTCAAATTGACGTTTATTTCTACAAAAGTGAATTTACATTTTCTTTTTACTATTTTACTTTGCAAATTTTTTTTTGTTTTTTTCAAATTTATTCCTTTTCTTATTTTTACTATTTTTTATATTTAACTTTCTTTTTGGTTTTGCAAAAGTAATATTTATTTTTACGAATTGAATTTTTCCTTTTCGCTTTTTTATTTTGCAAAAGTTTTTTTCCAAAATTTATTTCTTTTCGTATTTTTACTTTATTTTAATCTTTTGTTTAAACTTTTTTTTTGGTTTTACAAAAGTAATATTTATTTTTACAAATTGAATTTTTCCTTTTCACTTTTTTATTTTGCAAAAGTTTTTTTTTTCCAAAATTGATTCCTTTCGTATTTTTACTTTAATTTTTTGTTTAAACTTTTTTTGGTTTTACAAGAGTAATATTTAATTTTACAAATTTAATTTTTCCTTTCCGCTTTTTATTTTGAAAAAAGGTGTTATTACACTTTTAACTTTATTTTTTTACAAAAGTAATATCTAGTTTCATAATTTTAATTTTTTTGAGTTTTTTGTTTACACAAATGCAGTTTTTTGTTTTTTCCCTTATGCATTTTACTTCCAAAAGTAAATTTCATTTGTTTTTCCTTTACTTTAAATTTTTTTATTACATTTTTATTTTACCCTTAACTTTTTTCCCTTGTTTTAAATACAATATGAGCTTACATTTCCATTTCTCCAAAAGTAAACTTACCTACATTTCTCTGTCTTTGAAATATTAAGCTGGAATTTACATGCATATAACTTCACTAGATAATATTTTCTGTAACTTTAAACCAGTATACACAATGCTGATTCTATATAGTTTAACTGGAATACTACATTTCTTGCTTTATTACTACTAAGTTGGAGATACTCAGAACTTTTCCTTCTAATGTATTGTACTAACTATTAATGACTGTATTAACTTTTTGGCCAACTATACAAAACTTTGTTGATTCCCTTTTTACACGTCTTACTTTTATTCAGAGGATTGACCAAACTATGTCTGACAAATGCAATTTTTACACTTTCCATTTACACATTTACCCTTATATTTAACTTATAAAACATATTCATGCTGTATTTCTGATTTCTTTTTCCCATAATAAATACAGACTTACACATGTTTCTTTATTGTAAGACCTACTGACTTTAAAGAAATCTTATAAGGAGCAATAAATTTTTATGGTATGAAGCCCACTCAAACCAATGCATGGAGCAGTTCTACCCAATTAAGTTTAGATACGTACCAATAGTACTTCATTTCTTCTTATTTTGCTCTACAGACATTTATACATATATATTCAGAACACTCCCTTTTATTCAGTAACATTCATTTATACTACTGACACAAATTTTGCTAACTCTTTGAAATATTTTACAAAAATATCTTGTATTTTCTTGCACACATCATACTTAAATCACCAAACATACACTGAACCTTGATTTTTCCTTCATATGAAAACGTCACTCGGATTCTTAATATGATTCAACCATTTACCGCAAAACTTTATAAACACTACTATATTTGAACTTATCACAGCCTCACTCTCTTAACAAGGTACAGAAGATTGAATTATATTTTAACTACAGAGAAGAATATCCACATTGTAACGTATTATTTTAAATTTGAATTATAGTCCCATTTTGTGAAGGAGAACTTATATATTTAGTAGTATAATACTTATATATATAGTAGTATAGTAACTTATAATATAGTAGTGTTTATAAAGTCTATAATACACATAGAATTAATACAGTGAGTTATTTTTTAATTTCTTTTATACAGTAATGATAATGTTTACAGTTATGTTCTTATAAGATACGTGACCATTGCGTCAGCGTGTATGACTACGTATCGGAGTGGCCACATTCAGACCAACACGATTGCCATGGTACCCACACACGGATATGGGAACTCCACGAATTACAGCCCTGATTCGATCCGGTGGTTGGACTTTGTTGCCGCTTAGGAAGGCATTGCCATTCAACATGCGTTGAACGGTTCCGGAGAGCACAGAATCGCCGGAATCTCGGTAGACGGTTTCTGTCAAGCAACTCAAACCGTGTATCAGTTTCAGGTAAGAAAATATAACCATGCTTTTTCTATATGATTCTTTTGAATGATTTTACACTTTTAATGTTTAATTTACATATTGAACACTATTAATGTATTTGTATGATTTTAGGGCTGTTTCTTCCATGGATGTAGTTCGTGCTATGACGGTGATGTCATCCACCCCTTAAAAGGAGTTTCCATGGCATCGTTAAGAGAAAAGACAGAAGACACCACACGAAAACTTCGAGCCCAGGATTTCCACGTCATAGAAATGTGGGAGCACGAGTTTCAATGACAGAAGGAAGAAAATCCAAATCTCCAAGCTTTCCTGGATCAACACCATTTGAGGGACCGGCTTAATCCCCGCGAGTCATTTTTCGGAGGACGGACCAATGCCCTCAAATTGTTCCCTGAGGGAGATGCTAAATATGTGGATTTCACATCCTTCTATCCATGGGTTCGTACTTTTTTATTACTATAAAAACTTTTCATGGATGATGTGTTTTCTGACTTTTATTTTTTTTGTGATGTGTTTTTCTGACTTTTTGTTTTATTTCACAGGTGAAAAAATATTGCATCTACCCCTTGGGACATACGGAAATCATCACGGAAAGCTTCGGGGATATAGAACACTACTTTGGCATCATTCAATACCGTGTCATTCCTCCTCGGTACCTATATCTTCCAGTTCTTCCATACCGGTGCCGAAAGAAACTGATGTTCCCCCTGTGTCGGACTTGCGCCCTTCTACAGTGTCAGTCTTCCTGTAGCCACACAGACGACGAAAGAGCTCTTGTCGGAACGTGGGTATTCGGAAGAAGTCAAGCTGGCGATAAAGAAAGGTTACCGCGTCACACATGTAAGTATTTAAAGATTATTTAAATTGTTTGTCATAACCCAAATTTATTTCAAATCTTTTGTCATAACTGAAATTTATTACATTTTCTAGATTTATGAAGTGTATCATTTCAAAGAATCGTCTACTTTCCTGTTTCGTTCCTACATAGATCTCTTTCTGAAAATCAAACAGGAAAGTAGCGGATGGCCTTCGGAGTGTGTGACGTCTGAAGACAAATTAAAGTATATTCGCCAGTATGAAGAAAGAGAGGGTGTCAAGTTAGACGAAGGAAAGATTTTCAGAAACCCTGAGCGTTGACAAGTTGGCAAGTTGGCCCTAAACAGTTTCTGGGGCAGGTAAGATGATTTCTTTTATACCAAATTTTTTGTAAACATTTTTATTTTTTTAATTCGTTATGATTTATGTTGGATTTTGTTTTTTTCAGATGGGGTATGAACGTCAACAAAGGACAGCTTACGTATGTGCATATGGTCAGAATTTAATAAGATGATGGCTGATCCTACCAAAAAAGTAAGTTTTCTTATCGATTTTATTCATCTATAAACTTCGACCAACTTCATTTATTTTGAGCTGTGAACTCATGACTCATCTATTCTTTTCAGATCAAAGATGTCTTTCTGCCCACGCCTGAGGTGGCTATAATACAATGGGAGTCTGCCAAGGAGTTTGTGCCACAGGATGCCTCGAACAACATTTTTCTAGCGACGTTTACGACAGCTTGGCCTCGCCTCAAGCTGTACAGTGAAATGGAGAAGCTGGGTCGAGACGGCTTGTATCACGACACAGACTCCATCATCTACGCTACCAATGGTCGCAATCATCCTCCCTTGGGTAATTTCTTAGGGGAATTTACAGACGAATTGGATGGAGATATCATCAAAACCTTCAGGACCTTTAAAAAGTTCCTTATTTAATATGTACCAAAAAAAAAAAAAAAAAAAAAAAGAAAATTTAATGCATATTTTTTCTGTTATGTCTTTTTCTCAACATGTTTTATTTTTTTTTCAGGAGGTCCGAAAAACTATGCGTACCAGACAGCCACTGGGAAAACTTGTTGCAAAGTCAGAGGATTTTCGTTGAACTTCCGAAATTCCCAGCTCTTAAATTTTGAAGCCATCAAAAGTCTGGTATGTAGTCTGGATAAAACGATGTCATAGCTCTGCACAACCCCTCTAAAATCAGCCGAGAACCAAAAAGAAGAAAAGTTGTGAATAAACCCGAAACAAAAATGTACAAAGTTGTGTTGGACAAGAGAGTGATTCAATCAGACTTTACCACCTTACCATTTGGCTTTTGAAACGACTTTTGTAAAAATGTATGGTATGTACAAAAAAGTTTGTATGTAAAAAGATCATATGCACAATATCATGCATTTGCGTGTAAAAACTTATTTAGAAAAAAAAAAAAAAAAATAAACAGAAGTTTGAAAATTATGGTGTTTTTCTTTTTTTGAAAAGGATTTCATAAAAGGTAAGTTTTTTTAAATATTTTTTTTAGAAAATAATGGCTATGATTATGTATATATTAGTTTAATCAGCAAAAATGATTTTATATATTAACTTTATCAAAGAAAATCATAACACAAATAATCAGAAATTAACTTTTATTATGAACATCTCATTACAATTTTAGCCATAGTTTCGAAGAGGATTTTCTTTTGGGTCTAGCATACATAGTTTTTACATTCATTAAATATTTATTTTTTACGAAGTCTTGAGGAAAATTATTCACGTTGAGTACATTTTTAAACTGTTCAAAGGCAGTAGCTCTTTCAGTTCTATTTCTCAACAGAAAGTTTATCAGTTGAACAATGTTGGACCCAGAAAACACATGACCATCCAGAATCAGTTCTTTATTGTGTATCCAGGAAATCTGATGTTATTTTAAGAAATCCATTATTTTCTGTGCCGTTCTTTTCTGTTTCACAGGAACAGTCTGCATAATTTCCTTTTCTACATCTGTCTCAGAAAATTGTTCAGGCGGTTGTTTATCAGATGCATTCACATGAGGAAACGTAACATACTTTTGCAGAACTTGTATGTACAAATTGGATTTTTCTTCATCGTCCATTTTCTTTTTTAAGATGTTTTGAATTTAGGCATCTAAATCACTCAAATGTTCATCTTCAAACTGCTGCATACGATCCAAGGGTACCAGAGCGAATTTCTTACTGTGTTCTATGGAGAAGAGAGGATAAGACACTGACTGCTGCAGGAATCAGGAAAGATAGAAAACCGTCATTTGTTTTACCAAAAGACGTCTTTTCTTAAAAAGAAGTACTTTTTTGTCCGCTAATTTACTCAAAGTTCTTCTAATAGGAAACGTACCCATCACCAAACGCGTCAAATATCGACTCGCCCTTTTTAAAAGAACTTTGAGGGAATTAGCGGACGAAAAAGTACCACTTTTTAAGAAAAGACGTCTTTTGGTTCAAAAAGGTGACGGTTTTCTATTTTCCAGATTCCTGCAGCAGTCAGTGTCTTATCCTCTCTTCTCCATGGAACACAGTAAGAAATTCGCTCTGGTACCCCTGGATCGTATGCACCAGTTTGAAGATGAACATTTGAGTGATTTAGATACCCAAATTCAAAATATCTTAAAAAAGAAAATGGACGATGAAGAAAAATCCAAATTGTACATACAAGTTCTGCAAAAGTATGTTACGTTTCCTCATGTGAATGCGTCTGAAAAACAACCGCCTGAACAATTTTCTGAGACAGATGTAGAAAAGGAAATTATGCAGACTGGTCCTGTGAAACAGAAAAGAACGGCACAGAAAATAATGGATTTCTTAAAATAACATCAGATTTCCTGGATACACAATAAACAACTGATTCTGGATGGTCATGTGTTTTTTTTAACATATTAAAAAAAATTCGTTTTCAAAAGCAGTAATCTTAAAATAAGGTATAAGAAAAATATACTTACATTGGTTGCAGATGCAGTTCGTTTAGCAGACATCTTATAAAGAAACGAAATGGCGCAGAAAATCGCAGAAAGTCAAAAGTAACGTTCACTCAGCAAAAACCAGAGTAGAAATGATTGCATTTTCCTTTCCTTTTCCCACTATTGCCGTGTGTAGCTTGCAGATAGCAAGCTGTATACCGGCTGTCATGAATTAAAAAGTACATTGCAGGTATAGCAAATGCATGAGTGTGTCCGGAGGACAGGATGCAAAATGAAAGAGGGTGTGACTACTTTGTCACGTGAGGCTATAGCGGCGTCTGGTAGGCTGGAGAGATGCTGGTCCAAGTTTCAGGTACAGTGTGCATTTTTACAAATATTCAGTGCATAAACACATCAAAGTGCATTTTTCTCACAATTAGAAAGACTATATATAAAATAAAATATTGTAACAGACCTATTTAAGTGTAATTGAACTATTTTATTCATGTCATGAACTGTAACCGAACTATTTTATTTAAACGCCATCTCGTGGCGATATGAAAAAACGTCAGTCGACCTCCAGCCGCCATGATGATAGCTTACTATGTTATGTTATTCTCAATGTTTGATGTTCCATTTGGTATATGTTTCATTTTTTATGTATATTTCTTTTGTTTGTAACCGTTCCTGTGTGCTCTGTTAATAAATCCTTTTAAAGCTAGCCGGCATTAGTGTCTATTGAGGAACGGCTACATCACATTGGCGCCCAACTAAATTTGAATCCAAAATGGCGCAACAAAATGTTTAGAATTTCTGTTTGGCTTTAACAAGCTCTTACTCCCGAATTTAACTTTTAGTTGCTGGAGATCGGCTCAGTTTCTTTTCAGGTGTGGACTACTGGTCAAATATTCTGGAAACCAATTCTGGAATTAAAATTGTCATACCGTGCTGCTAGCACATCGAATCATCAACTGGACAATTTCAACGGAAAAGATAAGTTTCGTTTACATTATCGTTTAATCTGAGTTTAAAGTTCTTTTAAACTGATTATTTATTATAAGCTGCTTCTTAAAGCAAATATAAATTCTTTACTGAAATCTTATTTATTGATACTACATAAGAGTATTAAACGAAAGCAAACGGCTTTCTGTTAACCAAACGTTATTTCTTGAATTGTAATTTGTTATTTTAAAATGTTAATGCGCATAGTAAATTAATTTGTGAATAATATTGTTTCACTGAATACATGTTTTGATGTTAAAGTTTGAATATATTTATGGACGTTGTTCATTGGAATTTATTAGAATTTCGCTTCTGATTTACAGCAGCAGATGTTTTCCCCCCGCGGAAATGTTTAGACTAGGGATGATTTATGATGTGTTTACGTCAAATCTTTTATTATTTTTATTTCCTTTGAGTGCTGTTGTTCCTTATTAAATGTTTTATTCTACATAAAATAAAATATTGTACTTGTTGATTTATCTTTCGACGAACATTTTGAGAAAATGATTATAGTATAATACTTTAAGAAAATACGATTGTTTTCCTTTAATGAATGCATGTCTTGAAAATATTTCTTGAAGCGAAAGAAAATAATTATGAATAACATCGAATGACCATTTAAATAAAGTAAAAGAGTTACTAAGTGTGTGTTGCTTAATCAGCTTAATATTTTTTTAAGATTAAGATTTCGAAGAATTCAGCTTAAATATAAAAGCTTATGGTAAGACATTTATGTATGTTGCTAAGTAGTAAACAATTTTTGAGCAATTTATTATATGTTATTTTCTTGATATAAGTTGAATTTATGAGGGCATTTTATGATATTTTTACGACTCCGAAATAATAAACTTTGTGAGTATTATTGTTTACATTTATAAATACTGTTTAATAGTGGTATATAAATGTATGAGTAACATTGTTTACATTCATACATGCTGTTTAATAGAGGTATATACATTTTACTTAAAGGAATTATTAATTCTAAAATACTGTATTGTGAATAAAATCGAAATAACAACAAATTCAACTTCATCTTTTCCCTCCCCCCTGACCTCTCATATAATTATGGCTTACCTTGCCAAAGCGCGAAAAGAGGATTTAAAAACTCTCGCTGCAGAACTGGGTTTCACTGTAAACGACACTATGCGAGTAATAGATCTTAAAGATCTTATTGTCAATTCTGACACTTATGATGAGGCTTTTACCAGGAATCTTCTGGAAACTTTAATCGAAACTAGACAACAAAAACAACGTGAAAGCAACGATCTGGAGACACGTCAAAGAAAAGAACAAGAACTTTTATTAGAATTGGAACGTTTAAAATTAAACCTGGCAGCTGCTAGCTCAAACCCTAACTATGCCGCCTTTGCTTCAAATGCAGCTATTGGAACAAATATTCAACACCTAATCCCTAAATTTACAGGAACTTCTGACATTGCAACCTACCTGAAAATTTTTGAAAGACAATGTGAGAAAGTTAATATAAAACAAATAGATTACATCACTCATCTCCTACCTCTTCTGCCTATAGACATTTCGCAAATTATTTTAAGAGAACCAAAAGACAAATTAGAAGATTATTCTTACATCAAGAAGATTCTGCTACAAAGATTCAAATTAAATGCTGAATCATTTCGAATTAAACTTACTACACACCAAAAACACCCTGGGTCTTTATGGAAAGATTTTACTTACGAATTAAACAATTATCTCGAAGAGTGGCTTCATAGTCTCGATGTTACAGACTTTGAATCACTGAAAGACTTGGTCCTGACGGATCAGCTTAAAAGAAGAGTCAGTAGTGACGTTAAGGAGCATTTTATTGATACTTGGGGAAAAATAAAGAGTTCATCTGAATTAGTACAGAAATTGGATGATTATGAAGCTGTACGTGTTAAAAATACGAACTATAAAACTCAGCTTCCTGGCAGGCGAAACTATTCTTACAAACCGACTAATCCATCCAAACACAAAGTAGAAAATCGAACAAGTGACATACAGGAAACTCATAAAACCTTTTCAAATCGTGTTCAGCAACAAACAGAGGAAAAGCGACCTCCTTTAACATGCTATGGGTGCGGAAAAACTGGTTTTATCAAGTCTAAATGTCCAGACTGTAACCCCCCAAAGACTTCAAATTCATCAAATTTTGGCACTATCCAAATCCGATCCTGTTTATCTTCCACTCGGACTGCTGTATTTCCAATTAGTATTGGTGGTGTTTCCGGTACAGCTTTCGCCGACAGTGGTGCTAGTCACTCAATTGCAAGTGAATCCCTCTATCATATTCTGCAGAAACAAGATGCAGTATTTGAAAAGACAACACTAGAGGTGTCTTTCGCTGATGGTTTGGTATCTGAAAAAGAGGTACTTCGCACCGAACAAATTATTCTTCTCGAAGGCAGAGAGTTCAAAACTCCGCTCCTTGTATTGCCTGATGCCAAAAATAACTCGACTCTGTTAGGAATTGACTTTCTTCAAAAAGCTAAACTTGTTTTAAATCTTGCTGAAAATAAGTGGAACTTTTCTGATGAACCTCGAAGAAAATATAGCTTCGTGAAACCTCATCAATCCCAAGTACTGGAAGAAACCCCAGTTGTTGTAAACAACTGCCGACTACGAGAAAATGAAGGACAGCAATTAACTACAGCCCAACGGCTTGCAACTGATGCATTGCTTAACAAATATCACACTGTCTTCAAAGTAGGGGGAGAAGCCACTAATCAAAAGCCATCTGGCTTACTTCAAACTCCAGTCTATGCTCAACGTTTTGAGACCTTGTCAATTGATCTTTTCGGTCCCCTTCCTGAAACACCGTCTGGTGAAAAATGGATTTTTATTGTGCAGGACTGTGCTACAAAGTGGACAGAACTATTTGCTTTAAAGGAAGCCACGGCCAGAGAATGTGCCACTATTCTTTTGGAGGAAGTCGCCCTTCGATTTGGGTTACCCAGGAAAATAATAAGTGATAATGGTACCCAGTTTACTAGTGCTGTTATGCAACAACTATGCTATATCTTGAACATTGATCAAAGTCTTACTCCTGTCTATCACCCACAATCTAACCCAGTTGAAATGAAGAATAGAGATCTGAAACCACGTTTAGCAATACTTGTTGGTAACGACCATCAGTCATGGAAGGATAAACTGCCATTAATAAGGTTTGCTTTGAATACAGCCAAATGTGATTCAACTGGACATTCTGCTGCTTTTCTTCAATTTGCACGAGAGTTACGAACCTTAGATGATGTAAAGCATGATATAAAAGCCGTAATTGAGAACGATAATTTTGTTCCCGAAATTACTCCATATTTGAAACGTTTTGCAAGAAATGTACAACAGGTACGAGAAAGAGTCGAATTGCATCAAGATAAACAGAAACGTTATGCTGACAGAAAACGAAGAGAAACACCGAAATTCGTTCCTGGAGATAAAGTTTGGGTCACCCTCCACCCAATCAGCAAAGGTCTACTGAAGAAAACTACTAAATTCATGCCGAAGAGAGATGGTCCTTATGTGATAGTGACTACAAGATCTCCAACCACTTATGATATTGCCGATCCTCATGAACCAGACAAAATTCTCGGCAAGTATCATGTTTCAGCCTTGAATCCATATCAAGATCGAAATAAGTTTCAAAACACAGCTCGTGTAACTCCAGTGGTTCCCTTAAAGAAAAGAGGACGCCCGAAACGTGTAATACCACCCGAATCTGCACCTGTTGCACAAGGTGCTGGTGACGCTAAATTTCCTGCTTGTCAAACTGGAGCCCATTCATCTGATTCTCCGCCCGCTGCGCAAAGTAAACAAAGGTCAGTTCCTGACTTCTTGCCAAGACGTCTACGAAGTCAGAGGGGGAGAATGTAACAGACCTATTTAAGTGTAATTGAACTATTTTATTCATGTCATGAACTGTAACCGAACTATTTTATTTAAACGCCATCTCGTGGCGATATGAAAAAACGTCAGTCGACCTCCAGCCGCCATGATGATAGCTTACTATGTTATGTTATTCTCAATGTTTGATGTTCCATTTGGTATATGTTTCATTTTTTATGTATATTTCTTTTGTTTGTAACCGTTCCTGTGTGCTCTGTTAATAAATCCTTTTAAAGCTAGCCGGCATTAGTGTTTATTGAGGAACGGCTACATCACAATATGTATTTACAAAGTAAAATTACGCAGGAGTCCAGCAGAAGCAGTCAAAGATATCTCTTAGTAGAGGTCTTTTGATTGGCTGTTGAGACGTGTATGCGAAAATCATGAAAATTTGCTATTTACAAAATATTCAATTGCAGAGACATAAACATATTTTCCAGTAAACTAGAAGTTAAATTAAATAAAATAAAAGAAATTTGAAACCAATAGGAGCAGTGAGAGATCTACAGTAAGCAGTAGAAGACTTTAGTTCGTAGTCACGTGGGAGGTCACCCCCCGTGCCTTGACCCCGATAGTGGCTGCTTAACTTTAAGCGTTTCTGGTTTCCAAGTAAACACAGGGTAAAATCTTAGGTTGGAAAGTTCTGATTTTCATTGAGGATTAATGCAGTAAATGGTCTAAGGTGCCTGTCTTCGTGCAATATTTCATATTCAAAGAGGTTAAATTGACGCATATGATTGCAGTCCTGGGCTTCTCTGAAGAAATTCCGATTTTGCTTTGCGATGAACTTATCTAAGGGGGTCGATCTTGAGGTCATCTTGTAGACACTTATTTGTCACGAAATAACGAGCATTCGTAATAATCCTGAGATAGCGGTTCTGCACAACACATAATTTATTGAGGTCAGTTTTGGTCAGGGCGGCCCACGCTGGGGAGGCATAAGTCATGATCGGTCCGCAGACGTGTAGATGAGCCGCTTTTTTCCCAGGTCGAGAGTGGAGTATTTACCAATAATTGGGAAGAGACATTTGATAATTTGTAAGGCCTTATCTCTGACGTAATTTATATGGTTATTCCACGTTAAGCGATCATTTATAATCACTCCGAGGTACTTGGCATGGGGAACAATTGGAACAATTTCGTTAAATAGATAAAGTCCTCTTTTGACAGGTGTGTTCCTTTTATTTCTGCGTATGAGGAGAAGTTGAGATTTGGCTGCGTTCATTTGGACTTTCCATTGCGCGCACCATCTTTCAATGCTAGGAATGACATCTTGTAGTTTTTTGATGGCGTGATTCATATTAACAGACTTTACTGCCAGGGCAGTATCGTTTGCATAACAGGCCAAAATAGCGTTATTTTGAGATGCTTGAGGAAAGTCAGCAGCATAAAATAGGTACATATAAGGTCCTAGAACTGACCCTTGCGGAATACCGCTATGGATATTTCTAGACGAGGAGATAGCACCGTTCACACAAACACAAAAAGTCCGGTTTGTAATGAAGGAGTGAATTGTCAAGATCATTTCTCGGTCCACGTTAGCAGTAATTAATTTGGATATGAGCCCCTCATGCCAGACGCGGTCGAACGCTTTCGCCATGTAAAACATGAGGAGAGCAACACTTTGTTATGCAAAGCAGAGCCACAAAAGTCAGTAATGCGTAACAATTGCTTCGTAGTAGAAAGGTGCTGGCGGAAACCAAATTGTTCCGGAGGCAACATGTTTAGATAGGATTGCATACGTGAGAGAATAATGCGCTCATAAATTTTTTCGAGCACACGCAGGAGACTAATAGGTCGATAGCCATCTGGTTTCGTGTGGTTCTTTCCAGGTTTAGGAATTAAAATAATTTTTGCACTTTTCCATTGCTGTGGAAAGTAGGAGTTAAATAAACACGCATTTAAAATGCTAGTGAAATTCGCTACTGCACAGGGAGGTACCATTTTAACTGCAGTATTAGAAATGCCATCATTTCCGGGAGCTTTGCGTGATTTGAGTTTTTTAATAATTTGAGACACTTCTACATCGGTAGCAAATTTGAGAATATTTCGTGCTGTGGGGGCATTTAGCCAATCTTTCACACGAGTAAGGGTGAAAAGTTCAAAGTTTCTGTCCACAGGCCAATCATTCGGCGTAAATTGTAGTTCCAAATGCGAGGCGAAAACATTTGCTTTATCTTCATTTGAAAGGGCAACAACTCCGTTGTGGAAGATGGGACGATTGGTAACAAAATTTGCTTTGAGGTTTTTTATTAAAGTCCAAAGAGATCTGTCACGGAATGCATGGGCGTTTTCGTGGTTTTCCCCATGTGTAACGTGTATACGAGCCAGTTTCCCTTAGAAAGTCCTCCACGAAGGCATCCCTCCCTTTAGGCAGATAGCCCTCGTGTGCTTTGCCATAATTAAATACACCACACCACACACCACCTAGTGGAAGCAGTATTATTTTTGTTCACTTCTAAAGTAGCAATGATCGGTAAGTGATCTGAGGATAGTTCGTGCAATACTTCAAGCGTGATAGGGATAGTTGTGGTGGACAAGACAATATCCAGAATGTCGGAATATTCTATTCTGTCCGGGCTATAAGTGTATTCGTCCGGTGTGTAAATAACAACAGGATGGCTTAAGATGTAATTTTGTAGAGTTTTACCTTTTGTATTTCCTTTACGGCAATTCCATGCGATGCTCTTAGCATTTAGGTCTCCTGCCAGGATCGTAGGAGTATCAGGAGGAAGGATTGAGTCTAGTAGGTTATAAGTTAACACATTATGCGGTGGATTATAAAAAGCACTGAAATAAATATTTTTGTACACCGAAAGGGTAATGCACACTGTAATCATCTCGCAACCAAAGTCTTTACACTCTTTAACTTGGCAAGATGGTAAATTTCTCTTCACATAGATGGCGACACCTCCGCCTCGATGGCTAGTTCTATCACAGCGATAGATTCTGTAGTTGGAGATATTCAGACTGTAACATCTTTGAGCATGTGTCTCAGTAATGAGCGCTAAGTCAATATCGTGCTCGTACAGAAATTCTTGCAGTTCTGAGATTTTATTGCGGAGACCATTTGAATTCCACACAATGAAGCGGATTAAATTTGCGTTATTAGTGTGTTGGCCCATTATCTGAGATCACATTTTCTTGAGGTAGAGCGTTTTTTTCTTGGGTTAGTTGCTTGAAGAGCAGGGGAAGTCCAGAATTTTGAATAATTGCGACAAAGCTTTTAAGTTCATGTAGAATTGTTTTAGCTTCGCTTACCGCTTCAGGGGCAAGTCCACTGGCTAAGGCTTGCGAGTAGGATTTGTTACTGATTACTCGATCTGCATAAAATGATGGCTGAAAGTGAGCTTTAGGCTTTGGAAACTTTTCACAACCACGAAAGTTCGCAGTGTGTCCAGTCATCTTACAATTCGCACACGTAGGGGGAGTATTCTTGTCTTTTTTACATAAAAACGATTGATGAGCGTCTCCACACTTAACGCACCGAGGTTCATGGTGGCAATGTGTCTGAGCATGGTGAAATCCCTGGCAGCGGAAACACTGCAGGGGTCCAGCTCTACCTCGGTATCTTTCTACTTTAATCCTTATTCCTAGGATGAATTCTTCGTCGAAGATATTTTTACTTTTTTCCTTACGATCCAGGGTGATCAAGAAGAGAGGCATATTTATCACTTTTCCATCTCGTCTTCGTTTGAGTTGATTCACTCTGATGATGCTATAACCTTTTTGAGTAAACACTCAGCAATTTCGCTTTCGTCCGTGTCATTGGGGAGATCCGTGTCTAATAACAACCTTAACATATTTGTTTTCAGGCAATTCGAAGCAGTGATATCGAATACCTTTGTCTTTGAAGACCTGTACTATTTGTTTATAAAGCGCAGGGGATTTGGATTGGATTTTAAATCCACCCTGAATTAATTGACCAAAGTAATCCTTTTCAGCCTGCAGATTATAACCGACGAGGAGTGCTTTAACTTCTGAAAGTTCGAATCTTTCATCTTTAACCATGATAGGCGGTGGTTTTCTCGAGCTCGTGCTAGGATTGGTCGATGGTAGCGTCAGCATTGGTTTCGGACTGGGAGAAGTGTCCATGACGTTATTTTTTGGTGTTTCGGTAGACGGATGTGCGACCTGTACTTCTGGGGCTGTATCCATATTATCAGAAGTTGTTTCCGTGGTCGGCTCAGCTGTCGAATCAGAGGAATCCGTCAGGGTAGGCTTTCGAGAGGGTTTTCTTGGTCTTCTAGTAATATCTCCTTTAGGACCTGAGGTCGTATCGGAGCGGTCTTCACCCAATGCTTTATATTTTTTTCGACTACTCTTCATCTGAGCGCGCAGGGCTGCTGGCTCGTCTGGCATTAGTTTTGTTGTTTCCAGTTATTGAAGAATCGTTGTCATTAACCTTAGGAGCAGGGATGTTTGATTTGGGGAGAGAAGTAGAAGAACGATCAGCATTCAATTCTCTGTCGATGAAAAGTTTCAGACGACGAAGGAATTTAAGGTCTCGTGCATCTTTAGATGAGAGAGATCCATCAGTTTCTTCGACGCATTCTAAGTTGGTAATCTCAGCGGCAGTAAAATCAATCATTCCCCACATAGCACAAAAACATCCTTTGGATATCCCGAGGATGTTGCTCGCGGGATATGCGCACATCCTCAGGACATCCCGGAATATCCCGCAAACCTCCTAAACACCTCCTCCCGAGTGCTTAATGTCATATCCCGGGATATCCTCAGGACATCCTAACTAAGTCCCATCGACAGCGTGCGGGATGTTATTAGGATATGAACTCCTACTTACTACATCCTCAGGACATCCCGGGATATCCCACTAACCTCCTAAACACATCCTATCTATGTCCCATCGACAACGTATGGGATGTTATTAGGATTTAAAGTCCTACTTACTACAAAATTCAGGATGAGATAACCTTTAACAAGTGCTAGAATTTACAAAGTTTAATTTGGTGCTGATTTCAACTGGTAAATTTCATTTTACTGAAATTTGCATAAACTAATATATATACTAATATACTAATATATATATAATAAATAATGTTAAACTGGGATATTACATCCCGTAATATCCCAGTTTCCTCCTAAACTCATCCCCCCGAGTGCTTAATGTCACATCCCAGTATATCTTTATGACATCCTATCTAGGTCCCACCGACAGCGTATGGGATGTTATTAGGATTTGAAATTTTTACTAGTTACAATATCACTTGAACCTCTTAAATACATACTCTCAACTGCTTAATACCCAGTATATATATACAAAGAAACTTCCAGTGAAAGTATGTGAAGGTGTCGTAATGATCTAAAACCTACTTATTTTACACAGATAGTCTCAAATCCTTCTCCTATGGTTACTCTGGAAAAATCAGAAATGTTGAGAATATTTATACAACTTATTTTCTTTTTAAAACTGAATTTGTGAATCTATTAAAACTGAGCAAGGAAATTAAAATGAATTATTAATACAAAATATTATAACAGTAAATTTTGCTTTTATTTTTAAGATATTAAAAATCTTTCGATCATTTTTAAACATCCAATAGCCCCCAAATTGAAGTATTTATAATTAAACTATTTTACAAAGTCAGTTTCTAATTTCAGTTAATTTGTATTAAAAATTCAATAATAAAATTAGTAATTTAATAATCTTTACATAAATGAATCATCTTTCTTTAAAACATGTAAAGAAATTTTAGTGTTTTGATGAGACTTGGGAAATTGTTAAAAGGAATAAATTGTATTTTTAAAACTAAATCAATTCCTAGCCACAGAATAAATAAATATGTTTTCGTAACATGAAAATGCTGCAGGCTGTTTTATATATTTGATATTTAGTTGTAAAAATTATGTTCTTCAATTTATGTTAACAATTCTTTACATCATTCAAAGGGTAACTCGAGGAGCTTTTCTAAAATTCTGTCTTTCTTCTCACATAATTAAAAAAAAAAAAAAAAAAACTAAAAGCCTCAGATTTTAGCAGTCACTCAATAAAGCTCAAAGTTTATGAGTGCATAGATTATCAATACAGATGGGGCAGTGGAAATAGCAAAACATTTTATAAGATACTGACACCAACCAGAAAGTTAAATATCTTCTGTATATTTGAAAAGTGAAGAACTATATCATGTAATTATATAAAAATATTAAATGTTTTCAATTAGATATATCATAAATTAAATGCATTTAAATCAATTAGATTAAAAAGTAAAAAAATACATTGTTAAGAACTGTGTGTAGTGCTTTTAAATAGCTTGGCTTGTTAATCGATAAGAGATTAGATTTTAATATGTTAAAGTTTGCCAAATGACAAGACTTGAACGAAAAGCGAAACAAGTTTACGATTGACGATATGAAGTCCCATTTCGAGACTAATAGCCCTTTTGGATTAAAAAAAAGTTCTGAAAATAATTTGCACTTGTGTTTTGATATTAGTTTATGCAAATTTCAGTAAAATGAAATTTACCAGTTGAAATCAGCACCAAATTAAACTTTGTAAATTCTAGCACTTGTTAAAGGTTATCTCATCCTGAATTTTATTACTAACCATGCATTTCAGAGCAAAATAACACAGTAGTTGCTATTTATATGACAATCAATATCAAAAATTTAAATCTGCATTTTATGCAACACTGAAAAACTCCAAAAAATCTACTGTTTACCACGCAATTAAGGTATTTTATTATTCTGCAATCAGCTCTACCAATTATTAATACTTCTAAGTATATTCAGTTTACTCTTTCTGCTTAATATATGCTGTGTAAAATTTTCCATAAATTTATTAATTCATTTTATTTTGAGGTGAGCTGTTATTCAACTCTCAATGTCAACGAAAATGTTTAGTTCATTTTTTATTCGGTCTCAAAAGAGAAATCAAAATACGTGGATTTATGTACTTGTTATAAATACATGTATTTATGAATCAAAATACATGAGAAATCAGAGTCAGAAAAGCAGTACTACCTTAATCTGTGATTATATATAACAAATGCAGTGAATTATAGTTAACAAATAGTGAAATACTGATTCAGAAGTCAAACAACAAAAATCAGCGTTAATTCACAAAATTTTCACAGGACTAGTTTCGATGGTTTTACCGAACCATCATCTTCAGCTGCAAAACCGCAAATGAACAAGATAGGAAATAATGTTTAGATAAGATAAGAAAGCCTGGACAAGAATATGCAAGTGGCGCCATCTGTTGGCGAAACCAGAACTAAAACATAATTTCTCTAAAAGCCGAAGGCAAATTTGGATTGGAATTAGGATCGTTAACTAGAACAGAAAGATTTTTATGAATGTGAAATGCCTCTAGAAAATCCAGTTCTCCAATGGAAGATGTTTTTTGAATAATTTTGGCAGCAGAAAAATTGAAAGTGTGATTTTCGGACCAACAATGTTGAGCAACAGAAGACTTCTGTGTTTTGTTTTCCAAAATAAATATTACAAGCAAACTGAGGGATTAGCCATGGGAAGCCCCCTCAGTCCCATCCTGGCTGATATCTACATGCATTATTATGAATCAAAATTGTTTGAAACTTTAAACTTCCCGGCATGGTTCCGCTACGTAGACGATACTTTTACCCTGTTTGAAGGTAATAAAGATGATTTAAATAGAGTTCTTTCAACAATGAATTCTATTGATCCTGCTATTCAGTTCACTTTTGAACTTGAGACTTGCAATTCTCTTCCGTTTCTCGACATTCTGGTCACACGTAACACATCCAACTTCAGTACTACAGTTTACCGTAAACCTTCATCGGTTTGCCTTCCACCACACTTTAAATCATGTCATCCGACTAAACAAAAGTTAGCTTCATTTTATTCCTATGTTTTCCGTGCTCTTCAAGTTTGCTCCTCCAAACTAGCCCTTGATGAAGAACTAAATTATTTAAAAGCAATAGCTATTGACAGGGGCTTTTCACCCAACATTATTAATCAAGCAGTTAAAAAATTCTCATCTCAACACACTAAAAGCCACACTCTTATTTTAGGAGATTATAAAAATTCTGTTGTCATTCCCTTCTTTCCATCAATTAGCTATAAAGTTGCACATATTTTGCAGAAATTTAACTTTCGGGTTGTTTACTCTCCCATCAATAAAATTCCAACTTCTATACTCAAGGACCCCATTCCGAATATGAATTCCTGGGGTATTTATAGGATTCCTTGCCAGTGCGGTTTAATTTACATTGGCCAAACTAAGAGAGCCTTAAAATTTCGCGTCAAAGAACATAAGGCATATGTTAGAAAAAAGGAAACACAGAAGTCTTCTGTTGCTCAACATTGTTGGTCCGAAAATCACACTTTCAATTTTTCTGCTGCCAAAATTATTCAAAAATCATCTTCCATTGGAGAACTGGATTTTCTAGAGGCATTTCACATTCATAAAAATCTTTCTGTTCTAGTTAACGATCCTAATTCCAATCCAAATTTGCCTTCGGCTTTTAGAGAAATTATGTTTTAGTTCTGGTTTCGCCAACAGATGGCGCCACTTGCATATTCTTGTCCAGGCTTTCTTATCTTATCTAAACATTATTTCCTATCTTGTTCATTTGCGGTTTTGCAGCTGAAGATGATGGTTCGGTAAAACCATCGAAACTAGTCCTGTGAAAATTTTGTGAATTAACGCTGATTTTTGTTGTTTGACTTCTGAATCAGTATTTATTCGGCGTGTTATTGTGTCTTAAAATAGTGAAATATTTATATTTCTGAAATATTTCATATATAACATTTTCAGTTTCGCATATGTGGCAGTTTGTGAATTTTTTACACATACCAACATTTTTAAATGTCTAAAAATTTTTGTATTTTCAAGGAAAGCTTATTCTTTCACCTTTAGTATATAAGTAATGGTAATTTACCAGATAAAATTACTTAATGGAGAATACAGAAAAATATCTAACCACTTACCTTTGCGACTTCTTCTGCACAGAGACTAAAAAAGTAGTTCGGCTAAATCTGTTATAATAAATATTTATAATGATGTTAAATCCTGCAATAACTATTAATATGACAAATTTTGTAAACCTATTTATTTGGATGAAAAATAAACACATTCAGAAATTTATGGCACTATATTATGATTAATAGAGGAAAAGCACTTTTCGAAATTCAAAATAGTTTTTATTAATCCAATTTATGACAATTTCTTTAAATTCCTGAAAAATAATCTTATATTCATGTAAAAAAGTAATATGTATTCTTATGTAACTCTTCTTTGGTATATAAGAACTCTTGATAAACTGGATCTCTGCCAGGATTTTTTACATGAATATAAGATTATTTTTCAGGAATTTAAAGAAATTGTCATAAATTGGATTAATAAAAACTATTTTGAATTTCGAAAAGTGCTTTTCCTCTATTAATCATAATATAGTGCCATAAATTTCTGAATGTGTTTATTTTTCATCCAAATAAATAGGTTTACAAAATTTGTCATATTAATAGTTATTGCAGGATTTAACATCATTATAAATATTTATTATAACAGATTTAGCCGAACTACTTTTTTAGTCTCTGTGCAGTCCTTTCACAGCACCTAAAATAAAAAAAACACTCACAATTACTATATGTGATTATAATTCATAATTAAATTTAAACAAATGACTATTAGAATGCAAATTAAAGGAGGCATTTAAAATTAAGACACAATAACACGCCGAATAATTTGTAAATATAACGCTGATTTTTGTTGTTTGACTTCTGAATTAGCATTTAAAATATTTTAACATTTAGTACCTATAAACAGAGTAGCAATTATTTGATTATTCGATTATAGTAAAATAAATATATGGGGGATGGCTTTTAAAATTTTTTATGTCAGAAACTAAACTCAAACCACCAGCTGAACATATGAGCAGTTTTATCAATCAGCCACTGGTAGGTAACCTGGATACCAAATCAATATATAAAGTTGCCAAGATAAAGAGAGAAACAAAATTATGATAATCACATCTTACCTAATCATAAAACCATTTTAAATTTAATGTGTAGGCAAGTCCAAAAAGAATGAGAATAAATTTATTTTACAACACAAAGTAAAGTTATCTTGCAGGAGCAAAAAAAACTTGTCTCATGAGATTGGCAAGTAAAAAATAATTAACTGCATCTGGTAACATTTATCTGACAATACATAAGTGATTTGTTAACCATGTGCAGAAAATAAAATGTGATCATGATAAGAATCATGATCAGATTTTATTTTCTTCACAGATTAGATTTTATTAATTTTAAACTTTTGAATTTAACTGCAGAAATTTACCAAAGAAGTATATTTTATGTTGTAACAGTAGTAAATGAAGATATGGCTAATCTTTACTGTGTGGTACACCTTGGTTTCTGTCTGAAAAAATTCGCAAAGTGGTATTGGTTGTTCATGAAATCTGGAAGCCCATTGTGTCAAATAAGTTTTTTGGTAACCCTAATGTTGATAATGTTGGCGAAAGGAAAAAAAAAAAAAAAAAGATTAAGTTTTTGTCAATAAAAAGGGTTATTTCCACAAATATTGCCAACGTGGGGTGATAAATTTAGTTTTGGGCTCTTTTTTGTAATAGTAACCCTTTTGTATGGACCCGGGTTTTCGGTTCTTACCATTCTTTTCAATTGCTGTGTTTGGTTGCACGTAAGTGGTATGGTCTTGTATTTTGAACTTGCTATTATTTTGGTGTGGGTACCATCGTTTGAGTATGTCTGAGGTGACTAAGAGACGGAAAATTTAATATAATTGCTTACCTGGAGGATGGAAGAGATTGTGGTGGGAAGCCTAAACGTATGCATGTGAAAAAAAGGTATGTTAAAAAATGACGTTTCATTTATTTATTCATCTCTGTGTGTCAATTTTTGTTAAAAGATTTTTTGTTTAATGTATTTATGTTAGGGAATAAGTATTTTTTGTAACTTATTCCGCTCTGTTTGTGTATTTTTGGTTGTCTCTTTGTGTTAAGACATTGGCGAATTTTTTCTGGTTAACATGATAGTTTTAACTTTCTGATTTTCTTAAAGTGAAAATAGATCGATGTGTACATGGAGAAAGTTAAGGCAGTGCACAATACCTAGTTTGTGCAGTTCTCTGTTTTTTTTTTTTAAAGTTAAAATAGGTCGATGTGTATATGGACACCGAGTTTGTGTACGTCTTTGACTTCTTATTTTGGTTTTGTGTAGCGGCCATCTTGAAATTGGTGCCGATCCTCCCAGATGACGATATTGGTATCAAAAAAGAAGCGATTCGCCAAGGGTTACCATAGAGTAAATTTTTACCAAAGATGTTCTACCATAATCACCATTTCAGTGGTTTAAACACTAATAGAGCAGTATGCAGAGATGAAGATTTGAGTTTTGTTTACACAGCATGATGGTTTAGGCACTCCAGCCATTACGGTGAACATAGTAAACTTTAACCATTAGATTACATTATTACAACATGTTATCAGTTTGAAAAGCAAGTCATATGCCAGATATTGGTTGTAAAAGAAATACACAAAGTAATATATAGATTATTGAAAAATGATCTATATCAGTGTTTATAGATATGATTAAATGTAAGAGAAAATTTACTGTCATACCCACATTTTTAAGTGAAATGTATAATTTTAACATTTTATAATATTTAAGATATGGAATCAAATGCAAAACTATGTGCATGGACATAAGTTACTAAATTTAAAAAAAATAATCAAAGAATGAATGTCATGAAAAATTTCAAAACAAGCAGAATTTAATTTAGAAGACTTTTAGACACTTATGATAAATAAATTTGAGACTTCTTCACCCAAAATTAAATTATAATTAACTAAAACCAGTTTGACTGACCTTCCACAAATCCTTCAGTTGCAATTTTTTCAAGCTTGAAAACCAAATTCTTCTCCGCATTGTAATAACAGCTTAACCAGTTGAAATCTCTACAGAAAGTTTGATAACACAATAATAGAATTAATAGAATAGAAAAATTAACACAAAAGTATAGAACATCATTTAAACTTGTAAGGATCTTAAGTTTTACTAACGTTTATTTTATTTTAAATCTTTACTATCACTTCTTATTTTCTACTTCCGGCCAGAATTAAAAGCTTTAACTTATTTATGCAAATTTGTCTTGCGAACGCCAAGTACTTAAGTTGTGGCTTTTTGCCAAGCAAGAGAGAGAGGAAGGAGTTAGTAGAAGCAGGCCGCTTGCCTTAGCAGTTTTACTTGGTTGCTGGTTGCCTTCAAGGCCAGAGGTTTAATCCTCTTGATAATTTTAAACGTATCGTAGTGTTAACAGTTCTCTGTACTACATACGGCCTTTCTGTTAATATACGGCCAATCTTCAAGTAGCCACTTGTTTATTAATCCAAAGTTAAGTCTAGTTAGAGTTTAGTTAATATTTTTATATTCTTACGTTCAGACCACAAGTGGTTGGTCTCTGTATTCCGAAGTACGGAAATCATTGTAAAGAGAGAAAAATAAAGGGTTTCGTATACCCTTCCTGTGTATCTTGTCTACTTCCCACATTTATTGAACATAGCTTTAGTAAGCTCCCTGTTCCGAGTCAGGTCTTTGCATGTTCCCAAAGAAAGTAAGGAGAAACACTGAACATGATAGTGGCGCCCGACGAAGAAGAATAACCTTGGCCGAGTTTCAAGAAGGACCTGTGCTGCCTGCAGAAGCGGCTCAGAATCCAGAAATGCCAGCTGCCGCCCTGAAGGGATTTGGTTACATCGTCCAGACCATGCGCGCAGCGATGAAACCAGAAGCAACATTTAATGGAAACTCACCGGTAACCAGTTTTTTGGAAAAACTAGATTTCCACTTCCTGATGTATCCCGTGCATGAGTTCCAAAAAGTCACCTTAGCTACCAGCGCTTTGAGGGGCCAAGCGCTTAATTGGTTCAAATGCATAGGCAGAAGTCTCTTGGGTCAAGCGGGAAGTCCCACCTATACTTACGAAAATTTCAAGACTGCCTTAGTAAAAGCCTTCCCTGTCGTAAGGGATCGTGCGAAATTAGAAGCGGAACTTTTCAGCATATACCAGAAACCAATTGAAAATCTCTCAAGCTTTATTTTAAGAAAAATTCACGTCTTCAAACTCTTGTATGGAAACCGTCCGGATCCTGAGATAATTCAAGTGATTTTGCCGAGGTTACTTCCCCAATTACAAGACTTTATTGAATTAAGGAATCCGACTACACTGGAAAAGTTATTTGAGCTAGCAATCCAGTTTGAAAGTAGAAGAACGGCGGACATTGAAAGAAGACGCCAATATCAACAACGAAACAAATTTGGTGAGCCAAGACCACAGCAAAGTCAAGCACACGGCTACGGAAGCAAAGCGAATCAGTGGGCAAGGAAACCCGAGCATCCAAAAACAGCCGGCGAACGTCGACAGTTCAAAAGCAATCCAGGAAAAAAGTCTCAAGGCCAGTGGAAAAAGAAGGAAAGCATGGAAAGAAAAAAAGATTTAAACTGAAACGGATTTCTGCTGACGGGAGGGTGCGGAAATCCGAAGGCCAAGAAAACACCTCTTCCTTCAAGTTAAATACAGTAATGGTGAAAAATTTGACTCTTCCGAAGATTGAAGTGTTGGTGAATAACATCCCAGCCACCGCACTCCTGGATACAGGCGCGCAGTGTTCCTGTGTGGCAGAAGATTTTATTAGGAAGAATTTTCGTAAATATCGTATATATAATTCGGATAATACGACAGTGTTAGCTGCGCAAGGAGAAAGATGTAAGTGCATAGTTAAATTACCGCTATACATTCGTATCAAGGACGAACAAGTAAAGGTTATGTTTTTATAGTAAAGAATCTGTAAGCACATATTATCTTAGCAATAGATTTTCTTTCAGAGGCAGAAGCAACGCTGGATTTTAATGAAGCGTCCCTTAAGCTGACGATGAAACCAGTTCGAGAAGAAAAAAACGGAACCGCAAATGTTAAACCTTGACTACCTGCCTAAGGAAGAGCAACAAAGAATCCGACAAGTGGTAAGTGAATTTGCTTCGTTATTTAGTGATATTCCAGGATTTACTCAAGTTACTAACCATAGTATCGTCACCGGAGATTCAATGCCAGTTCGCCACAAAGCATACCGGTATGATAAGAATAAAGAAAAAATTATAGAATGGCACATTAGAGATATGTTACGGAAAAAGATCATAACGTCCATCTCAAGTAGTTGTGCTAGCCCGGTGGTTTTATGTAAGAAAAACAATGACTATCCATTAACACATCCAAAAAGGTGGCGTTTCGAGATTGACTATCGTAAATTAAACTCCATAACTAAATATCCGGTATATCCGTTACCTATTATTGAAGAAATTCTAAGGAACATAACGTCTACCAAATATATGACGACTTTAGACTTAACGACTGGTTATTTTCAAATAGGTGTTAGACCGGAGGACGTGCCTAAGACTGCTTTTATAACCAAGTCTGGCACTTATGCATTTCTGCGTATGCCGTTTGGCCTTTCAGGGGCACCGGCAACATTTCAGCGATGTATGGACATTGTGCTAAGGCCTGTTCTTGGAAAGTCCACATTTATCTATTTAGACGATATCATTATTACTAGTGATAATCTGGACCAACATGTACAGGATTTAAGACAGGTGTTTTCATTATTAAATGAGGCCGGTCTTAAAGTTAATGTCGAAAAGTGCAAATTTGCAGCCCCTGAATTAAAATACTTAGGTTACGAAATATCTCAGAAAGGAATAGAGACAGACGAATCAAAAATAATCGCTGTGCAAACGTATCCACCGCCAAATATGGCGAAGAAGCTCTCTTCTTTTCTAGGACTTTGTTCATATTATAGGTCCTTTATAAAAGATTTTGCAGCTATTGCTGAACCATTGTTAAAATTAAAAAGGAAAAAGGAAAGATTCTCGTGGACAGCCCAAGACAATGCTGCTTTCGAAAAATTAAAGCAAGCATTAACGCAAGCCCCTGTGTTGAAATTTCCTGAAAAGGATGAGAATTTAGAAATTTCAGCGGATGCTTCGGATTATGCGGTAGGAGCGGTACTTTCGCAAAATCAGCAGCCCGTGGAATTTTTTAGTCGAACTTTAAATCAAACACAAAGAAATTATTCCGCGACCGAGAGAGAGGCACTTGCAGTTCTGTTAGCAGTGCAAAAGTTCCGAGTTTATTTTGGAAGGGCGCCAATAACAGTGTATTCTGATCATGCGGCGGTAACTAGATTGTACTCAGGGAAAAACTTATCCCCAAGGTTAATAAGATGGGCATTCAAGCTACAAGAATATAATCTGGTAATCAAGCATACCCCCGGAAAGGAAAATATCGTAGCAGATGCCCTATCCAGAATAAAAATAGGTGAAGAAGGTAATACTGTAAAGGTGGCAATGCTCACAGCATGTACAATAAATTCCCGAGAAACTGTAATAACCGAACTGCGTAAGGATCCTGAGTTTGGAAACATTTATGAGTATTTAAAGGATCCTGAAAATTTTAGCCACCAAGATATTGTGGCGATAAGAAATAGGGTGGCCCATTACGAACTAATAGATGGTCTATTATTTTATACAAAAACTACAAATTCCAACAATGAATTTCGACCTGTTTTCCCAGTTAGTCTTAGATTAAATATCCTGCAGGAGTTACATGACAGCCCATTAGCTTCTCATGCTGGTATTCGAAAAACTATCCAACGCGTACGCGAGGCATTCTATTTTCCTGAACTGCAAAAGTTGACAAGGGCGTATGTCCAGTCCTGCCCAACATGTCAAGCAGTTAATTATATTAATTTCCGCCCGGCCGGGTTTCTAAATAGCATTAAATCCGAATTTCCAAATGAAATAATTGGCATCGATTTATTGGGCCCTTTCCGAAAAAGTCAATTAAATAAAAGGAGGTATCTCCTTGTTATGGTTGATCATTTTAGTAAGTGGACCGAAATTGTTCCCTTAAAACGAGCCTCCGCGAAATTAGTTACTGATTCTATTTTAAATAAATATATTTTAAAATACGGGGCGCCCCTAAAAGTTATATCGGATAATGGTCCTCAATTTGTAAGTAATATATTTGAAGACATGTGCCAAAAACTGGTCATACGTCATTTAAAAATGGTCCCGTATCGGCCGGAATCAAATATAGGGGAACGGGTCAATAGAAATATAGTGAAAATTATACGTAGTTATGTTAAAAATTTTCATAAAAGCTAGGATAAGTATGTCAATGAATTTGCTTTCGCCCTTAGGACCGCAAAACATGATACAACGGGCAAACTCGTGCTGAGTTATTTTTAGGAAGAAAGATTATAACGCCGTTAGATAAATTATTTTTTGTTCAACAAAGAGCCCCAGAATTTAAAATGGGTGATATAGAAAAATTAATTAAAGAAGCAAAAAAGAACACTGAAGTAACACAAAGAAAACAGAAGCTCTATTATGATTTGAAACGACGGGGAGTAACTTATAAAGTAGGAGATGAAGTATTAAAAATTAAGCATTCACTTTCTTCAGCACCAGAAGATAAAACCGCCAAATTTTTCCCACGATTTGAAGGACCATATGTCATAGAAAAAATAACTCACGCTGTAGTGGTGTTAAAAGCCAGGAATGGTGAAACATGCTCCGCAAATATTGACCAAATAAAACTATACTATGACCGTAATAAAATGCAAATATTTAAAGATCTTTTGCAGGATCCGGCACGCCAGGCACAAGCTCCAGATGTGGAACAATGACGAGCACAAGGGCAAGCCATTAGGAGGCAGGAGCAATTGAAAAGAAAGTTTCCCCGTTGGAAAATTGAAGGTAACAAGAAAAAGAAGCCGTTCCACCGTCCAGAAAAGAGAGCGCACGACCATCCCCAGAATGAAGAAGGGAGAAGTACGACGAATGCAAAGAGAGCCAGGAGAAATAACGACAACTATAACCCGGCTCCCAAACGGAAGATCTACTCATCGGACAGGACTCTACGCAGCAAATGTCGCCGAATTGCGGAAGGACCACCACCGGCGGAGGAAAATATACAAGGAAAATTTGAACGTCCAGCAACGAGGTCCAAGCAGGAACGAGAGAGAAGTGTCCCGGTTCCACCAAGACCAGCGGCCATCAAACGGCCAAGACCACAGGCAGAGGCGAAAAAGAAGGTATTCAAGGGTGACCGAACTGGAGGGAAAAGAAAGCTCCTAGACGAAGGAACTGAAGGGCGAGCCTGCACAAGAAGGAGGATAAATCAAACATGAATCTTAGCTACCTTCCAGGACTGGGCAGAGAAAAGAATGTCCGAATATCACAAAGATAAGTAAAATTTTATGTTACTTTGAAACCTTAAGTTAATCTTTCATTCTTACTGCAAGTGGCAGATTTCAAGACGTTTTACCTCATGTGAGGTCTACCTTATCGCCAAAAAGGCGAGAAATGAGTTGTTACCTATTTTGGTATTATGTTTTTCAATTACTCGCGATTAAAACTGAAGTTGATGTATAATAGGAATGTGTAAATACTTGAATATTGTAAAAGTTATTGTATAGAATTTTATTTAAAAGATTCTGGTAAGAAAGAAGTTTTAATCTGAAAGACATTTGAAATGTAGTATTTCAATGTAGAAGAATTGGCACTTGCTTGGAAAAGAATAGAAGTTAACAATGTACTACTAATGTATGTTTTAAATTGCGTAAAATTAACGGCATGTTAATATGTCCTTATATACAATGTGAACTGTTATTTTAATTGTTATGAAATACTGTGATATGGTAAAAGTGAAAGTAATGCCAAAAATTTTAAACTTATTCGTGTGACTGTAAAAAGACCAAATTATAGTGAATATGTGTTAAAGTTTGAATGAATGTAGTTAGGCTCTCTGACGCTACATTTCAGAGTTAGCCACTTTCAGAATAGTACCTCAGGGTTTAGATATGAAGATAAGGTGTGTTACGAGGTCTTGTTATGTTGAATTTTAACACGTTAGTGTTTTGATTGTAGACGATAGTGTTGAACACTTGCACACAAACACATTCGTGTTCGGTGTTTTCTTTTACAACACATGTCAGAGAGCACGGGGAGAGATAATTAAAATAAAGTCATGAATGAAATAATTATGTTAAGAGAAATATAAATATTCATGTTACTTGCCATTGAATTGTGTAACATTTCATTAAACTAGTTTTCCTCCCAGAGATCTGGAAGGAACCAGATTTCAACTAAAAGCTCTTGTTTAGATGTAGTACAGATGAAAAGTAATTGTCCATGGAGCTGATAATGTAAAAACAAATTTTTTTTAAAATTTCTAGTTTCTAGTGAGAAATGTTTGTAAAAGATTGGCCTCGCGTTAGATTCTAGAGCTAAAAGTTTTCAACAAGGTCGTTTTAGACCTCAGTTTCAAACTAATTAACTCTGGTGGGAAGTATGTAAGGATCTTAAGTTTTACTAACGTTTATTTTATTTTAAATCTTTACTATCACTTCTTATTTTCTACTTCGGGCCAGAATTAAAAGCTTTAACTTATTTAAGCAAATTTGTCTGGCGAACGCCAAGTACTTTAGTTGTGGCTTTTTGCCAAGCAAGAGAGAGGAAGGAGTTAGTAGAAGCAGGCCGCTTGCCTTAGCAGTTTTACTCGGTTGCTGGTTGCCTTCCAGGCCAGAGGTTTAATCCTCTTAATAATTTTAAACGTATTGTAGTGTTAACAGTTCTCTGTACTACATACGGCTTCCTGTTAATATACGGCCAATCTTCCACGTAGGCCCTTGTTTATTATTCCAAAGTTAAGTTAGAGTTTAGTTAATATTTTTATATTCTTACGTTCAGACCACAAGTGGTTGGTCTCTGTATTCCGAAGTCCGGAAATCATTGTAAAGAGAGAAAAATAAAGGGTTTCGTATACCCTTCCTGTGTGTATTGTCTACTTCCCACATTTATTGAACATAGCTTTAGTAAGCTCCCTGTTCCGAGTCAGGTCTTTGCATGTTCCCAAAGAAAGTAAGGAGAAACACTGAACCTGATAAACGTAACATTATTAAAAATTTTGGTGCTTTCTGACTATCTGCAAAGCTGTGAAAATTGGCAAAATGTTTGTTTGGCTAGTTTCTGGTTTATATCTACTGCTCTGTTTACAAGTAATAATTCAAATAAGCACTTTATAAGAAACAAGAAATTTTAGGTCGCACACACACACAAAAAAATATATATTGGGTCAATATTCACATATTTTTCATGCAACGGAATACTATTCAGAAATAAAGATTAAATATAAAGCATGTAAATACATGTGTGTGGTACGCATATTCACAGTTTGCTATTATCGTGTACATACTCTTAGCATAAGTTGAAGCAGTAAGGGCAGATGATCAGAAAGTATCAGAATTTTTCATGTATAAGAAAATATTGCCCTGACAATAGTATCTCAATTGTTTAGCACTGATATTTACATAGTGCATTAGAAATATACAGTAATATATGTATAATTCCCAGCATTTCTCAGTATATTATTAAATTACTAAACTAAGCATCAATGATCGTCATGTCCGCTAACGTGACAATATCTTTCACACTTCTTTGTTACCACAAGTAACAAGTAAGCTTCGATAAATCTTTAACTGATACATGCTACATTTGTCTAAAATTTGTACAAATATAATTTGTACAAATAATAAAATTGGTGCTACTTTGGTAGACGGTTGCACGGATTTTGGGGATTTGTTGGCGATTTTTCTTTTGGCGAGTAATACAACTTATGGTAAACCCATTGATTGATAAGTTATTTATGGTAACCGATACTTTGTTGTCATTTTATTTAAAAAATAATGTGTTTTATTGTGCAAAAATTCCGTGTTTTAAATATTATTTATGGCTTCTAAATATTAAAAATCAATTTTATTTTGCATTTTTATTTGAAATAAAAATTTTATTGTTTATCATATTTTATTAAATTTTATGTTGTGGATGATGTAACCAATGACGTCACCTTACTTTAAAAGTAATTGGTTTTAATATGTATAAATTTAATCTAATGTTTTAAACATTATTTATGGCTGTTAAATATTAAAATACAATTTAATTTTGCATTTTTTTTAAAAAAATGATTTTATTATGTATGAATTTTTAAATAATTTTAATTCTAGGCGTGATGTAATAAGCTCTCTGATTGGTTATAGAATATTTGTGCATTAACGAGCTGTAATCAGCTCCCTGATTGGTTACTGAAAATTTGTGCATTTCCGCGCCGTTTTAAAATTTAATTCATATCTTCGAATTCCTTGAAAGATGTCTTCAAAGGTATTATTTAAATTATGATTCCGATTTTTTTGTGGTACTTGTCAATAAGAAATAGGTTAAATGACTAAAAAAATGTAAGTACATATTTTTCCTTTATTTTATAATTGCATACTTCAATTTTTTGTTGAAAAAATTAATACACTATTTTCAAAAATTGCTGAAATAATTATTGTCCATATGTTTTAATGTTAATTATATTCTATATAACGTATTTTAAAGTATTTGAATTTAATAATATTCTAATTCTTTTAAATGTTGGTATGATGGTTTTTAATTCGATATTCAATTTCAGTAATATTTTAATCTAATTAAACGTTGGCACAATGTTTTTATAGTGGTGTTTTTATTCTCTTTGCTATATGAAAGTAATAGTAACCTTACTTTAGTATTTTATACTCATAGTAAATGTATTTATTTACCCTTGCTGCCATCTTAAAAAGCCACATTTTCAACAAAATATTAATTCATTACTTTTAACGATATTTATTTTTTTAAAGTTTCGAATACTTTACTATGCGTAAAAACAGCGTTTTTCAAGATGGCTGACGTTTGTAAAAATCGCGCCAACAATTGCGCCAACACAAATCGCCAAAATCCGTGCAACCGTCTACCAAAGTAGCACCTAGAGTGAATTGATTATACTGCAGAATTGGCAAAGTCTAAGTTCTCGCCATCCAGGCGTGTGGTAGATAGTAACGTCATCCCGACGTATTACAGATTGTATATTCTAAAAGTTGTATTGCCAAACTGGCAAAAATTGTTTTTGTTATCGCCAACCAGGCGTGGAGATAGATAGTAAAATCGTCAAACTGACGTTGGTAAAATTCCATTGTATTGCCTAACTGGCAAAGGTGTTTATATAGTTATAGCTAACGAGGCTTGTGAATAGTGAGTTAAAACGTCAACTCGACGTAGTATTAAATTATTTTGTGCCAACCTGGCAAAGTTGTTTAAATAATTCTCTCCAATTGCTTAGTGTGAATTTCGTATTCGAGAAATTAAATCTCGCCAGAAATTATATATTTTTAATACAAGTACGAGCTTTTAGATTGAATTTCAAAAGGAAGCCTATTAAAAGTAACTTGTGTCAACATGTCATTCTTAGCTAGGAGTAAAAAACAGGATTTAAAAGTACTAGCAGAAGAGTTAGGTTTAACCGTGAAACCTGAATTTAAGATTGCTCAATTGCATAAACTGATTACGGAAAGTCCCGATTATGATGAAGAGTTTACTCGAGAACTACTGGCTGCAATTAGAGAAGAAAGGGAACGAAAAGAAGAATGCGAAAGAGAAGAAAGAGAAAGAGAAAAGGAACGCGAAAGAGAAGAAAGAGAAAAAGAACGCGAAAGAGAAGAAAGAGAAAAAGAACGCGAAAGAGAAGAAAGAGAAAGAAGAGAATAACGCGAAAGAGAAGAAAGAGAAAGAAGAGAATAACGCGAAAGAGAAGAAAGAAAAGAAGAGCTTGAAAGAGAAGAGCGAATTAGAGCCTTTGAGCTACAGAAACTTCAACTGGAAGCAATGGCTGCCACAGCACAGCCGGTAGAAACTACGCAGTTACCTGAGCAGCCTTTAAAAATCAGAATTCACGATGTCATGCCACGTTTCAACCCTAAAGAAGATGAAATAAGTTTATTTCTGGTGTTATTTGAGCGTCAAGCTAAAATAATGAATATACCTGCTGAAAATCAAGTGACTCAACTTATTTCATTGCTGCCTCCCGACATTGTTCAGCTTATTGCTAGAGAACCAGAAGAGGACGCGAAAAAGTATGAATATGTAAAAACTTTACTGTTACAACGATTTAAATTAAGTGCGGAAAAATTTCGACAACTATTTAATAAACACCAAAAATCTACTGAAAGTACTTGGTATGATTTCTACTGTGAATTAAAGAATTATTTAGAAGGATGGCTTAACGGATTAAACATTAAAACTTTTGAACAGCTAAAAGATCTCATGCTGGTTGATCAAATAAAAAAGCGTACCTCTCCTGATTTCAAAGAACATTTTATGGATCAATGGACAACCATCATTTCACCTACTGAAATAGTTAAGAAAATTGAAGATTTTGAAGATGTGAGGAAAACAATAAAACCGAAATCTTCTGTCAATCAGACTGAGAAAATTAACAAAGGATCATTTAAACCGCGTTATGATAATTTTGTGAAAAAAATAGAGCATCCGCCTCATTTTAAGCATTCTGATAAATGGGACGATTCAAAATACCAGAAAGATCACCGACAAAGAAGTCAATTTCAAAACAAGAACCAAGAAAATTTATATGACAAAAGGTATCGACCACGTTGTTTCGAGTGTGGATCATACGAACATTTTAAGCCTCAGTGTCCTCGCTTAAAACCAAATGAAAAGATAAATTGCGTATCTTCGAATGATGATTTGTTAGAGACATATACAATTAACGGTTTAGTTAATGGGCATAAAATGCCTATTCTTCGAGACACAGGAGCCACTGTTGATGTTATTTCTCGGAAATACATAGATAACGCAAAAATGACTGGAGAACATGTCTGGGTACAATATCTTTTAAATGACCCTTTAGTGTGTCTACCGTTAGCGGGAGTTGAAATTAATTGCGAACTTGATCATATAAAGACAAAGGCAGCTGTTGTTACAAATGATCCAGGCAGATATGTATTGGGTAACAAAACTGCACAATTGTTCAAAAGTAAATCATTCTTAAATTTAGAAAAAATAAATGCAGCTTTGACACGATCTCAAGTAAAAAGATCTCATGAAGATGATCGAAGCAGAGAAATTGAAATGGAGAAACTAGAAGAACTGAAGTTTATTGAAACTGACGAAGATATTTTACCTCAAGCTGATGAGGAAGACAAGGAACTTAAGAAAGTGATTAATGTTAATTCAAAGGAATTAATTGAATCTCAGCATCAAAGCAGAGATCTAGCTTCATTGCTTAACGAAGCTAAAAATGAAAATTCCAGCAAGACAAATGATTTCAAAGTAAAAGAAAATGGATTGTTGGTGAAAAGGAAAATAGATAAAAATGGAAATGAAAGGGAATTAATTGTTATTCCTGAAAAATATAGGGATCAAATAAAGTCATTATGTCATGATAGCACATCTGGACATTTAGGCGTCGTCAAAAACTAAAGATAGATTAACAAGATACTTTTACTGGCCTAATTGCTATAAAGAACTAGAAGAGTATGTTAAAACTTGCGATCCACGTCAAAGAGTGGAAAAATCTAATGATAAAGCTAAAGCACCTTTGACTTTAGTACCAATTATTGCAGAAGTATTTTCAAAAATTAACTTTGACGCATGCGGTCCTTTACCAATAACGCTGAATGGCAATAGATATTTAATTACAGCTATTTGTTTAGCTTCAAAATATCCGGATGCTGTACCTGTTCCTAATATTGGCACAACGTCAGTAATTGAAGCCATGTTACAAATATTTAGTAGAATGTGTTTCCAGAACGAAATACAAATTGATCAAGGTACCTCCTTTATGAGCAATCTAGCCATAGAATTTGTAGAAAAATTTGGAATAAAAGTAACTGGAATCTCAGTACACCATCCGCAGAGCAACCCGAACAATCAAACGAATTTTAAAAGTTTTATGTATGGAACCAGCCCCTGAGTGGGAGAAGCAAGTTCCCGCAGCTCTATTTGCTTTAAGAACAATAACGCACGAGAGTACAGGATTTACACCTGCAGAATTAGTATATGGTCGAAATCTTAGAACACCTGTAACATTATTATATGAACAATGGATGAATCCTGAAGACGAAGGAAATAATGTTGTTGAATACGTTTTTCAATTGATAAATCGGTTAAAAAGATGCAAAGAGCTGGCTACAGATAAAATTCTGGAAATGCAAACCAAAAGAAAGGTGTGGTACGATCGTAAAGCTATAAAAAGAGAATTCTCTGAAGGGGATTTAGTATTAGTTGTATCAACGAATAAACCAAACTGACTAGCAGTTGAATGGAAAGGTCCTGGGAAGGTTGAGAAGAAATTATCCGAAACTAATTATGTTGTGAGTTTCGAAGAAAAAAATGACTTTAACCAAGTCTACCATGTTAACATGCTAAAACCCTATCATAGACGAGCAGAATCGGTTAACCTTATGATTACAAAAGATCAATCGGAAATTGATGATATGGAGGAAATTTTCCCAACAATTGACTCTGAACCAACATTGTTCGATTTTGAGGACATCAAAGAAAACAGCTCCTTAAGTGACAAGCTAAATGAACAACAGATTCAAGAATTGCATGATATGCTGCTGAAGTTTTCAAAAAGCTTCTCTAATAAACCTGGAAAAACTCATTTAATAACGCATGATATTCAGTTGACAGGAAACACCCCAATCCACTGTAAACCATACAGAATGTCTCCTAGACAAATGGATATATTAAAAACAGAAATCGATAAAATGCTTCAGCATAAAATAATTGAAATAGGAGATTCAGATTACACTTCTCTTATGATTTTAGTAGAAGTAGCAGGGAGGGATCCAAGACCTTGTATCGACTATAGAAAATTGAATAAATTGACTAAAACACAATTCTTCCCCTTACCTAACATCGAACAACGAGTAGAAAGGGTAGCAGGCGCAAAATATATAACTCTTTTGGATTTAACAAAGGGATACTGGCAAATACCTTTAACACCTAATGCTCAAAGATTAGCCACTTTTGTTACAAGTTTTGGCACATTTAGACCTCTACGGATGCCTTTCGGACTTAAAAATGCACCATTTTCATTTAGTAAAATGATGGCCGAAATCCTTCACGGTTGTGAAAACTTTGCTGTTCCATATTTAGATGACGTGGCAATCTTTTCAAACACCTGGGAAGAACATCTAAATCACCTGAAAGCCGTTTTGTCCAAAATAAAGGACGCTGGTTTAACTATTAAACCAATAAAATGTAAATTTGCTCAAGATAGAGTAAAATATCTAGGACGTATTGTAGGTCGTGGTATAACAATGCAAAGTGAAGTGAAAGTAAAAGCTATTCTTGATTTTCCAGTGCCATCCACAAAAAGTCAAGTCAGAGCATTTTTAGGATTAGCGGGATATTATAATCATTACATTCCCATGTTCTCATCTATCGCAGCACCTTTAACAGAAACTTTGAAAGGAAACTTAAAGAAAGGGAAAATAAATTGGACAGAAGAGTGCACAAAAGCATTTGAAGAGCTAAAGGAGAAACTGTCTCAAAGGCCTATACTACATGCACCTGATTTCAAAAAGGAGTTTATTTTGCAAAGTGATGCGTCAAACTCTGGTATGGGTGTCATTTTAGCTCAAAAAGATGAACGAGACAATGAACATCCAGTATTATACCTTATCAGGTTCAGTATTCCTCCTTACTTGCTTCGGGAACATTACATGACCTGACTCGGAACAGGGAGCTTACTAAAGCTATGTTCAATAAATGTGGGAAGTAGACAAGATACACAGGAAGGGTATACGAAACCCTTTATTTTTCTCTCTTTACAATGATTTCCGGAGTTCGGAATACAGAGACCAACCACTTGTGGTCTGAACGAAAGAATATAAAAATATTAACTAAACTCTAACTAGACTTAACTTTGGATTAATAAACAAGTGGCTACTTGAAGATTGGCCGTATATTAACAGAAAGGCCGTATGTAGTACAGAGAACTGTTAACACTACGATACGTTTAAAATTATCAAGAGGATTAAACCTCTGGCCTTGAAGGCAACCAGCAACCGAGTAAAACTGCTAAGGCAAGCGGCCTGCTTCTACTAACTCCTTCCTCTCCTTTAGTTGTGGCTTGGCAAAAAGCCACAACTAAAGTACTTGGCGTTCGCCAGACAAATTTGCATAAAAAAGTTAAAGCTTTTAATTCTGGCCGGAAGTAGAAAATAAGAAGTGATAGTAAAGATTTAAAATAAAATAAACGTTAGTAAAACTTAAGATCCTTACATACTTCCCGCCAGAGTTAATTAGTTTGAAACTGAGGTCTAAAACGACCTTGTTGAAAACTTTTAGCTCTAGAATCTAACGCGAGACCAATCTTTTACAAACATTTCTCACTAGAAACTAGAAATTTAAAAAAAAATTCGTTTTTACATTATCAATTCCATGGACAATTACTTTTCATCTGTACTGCATCTAAACAGGAGTTTCTAGTTGAAATCTGGTTCCTTCCAGAGATCTGGAAGGAAAACTAGTTTAATGAAATGTTACACAATTAAATGGCAAGTAACATGAATATTTATATTTCTCTTAACATTCTTATTTCATTCATGACTTTATTTAATTATCTCTCCCCGTGCTCTCTGACATGTGTTGTAAAAGAAAACACCAAACACGAATGTGTTTATGTACAAGTGTTCAACACTACCGCCTGCAATCAAAACACTAACGTGTTAAAATTCAACATAACAAGACCTCATAACACACCTTATATTCATCTCTAAACCCTGAGGTACTATTCTGAAAGTGGCTAACTCTGAATTGTAGCGTCAGAGAGCCTAACTACATTCATTCAACCTTTAACACATATTCACAATAATTTTCTCTTTTTACAGTCACACGAATAATTTTAAAATTTTTGGCATTACTTTCACTTTTAACATATCACAGTATTTCTTAACGCTTAAAATAACAGTTCACATTGTATATAAGAACATATTAACATGCCGTAAATTTTACGCATTTTAAATGTGTGTGTGTGTGTGATTATGGCAAAGCCTCGAGGGTTATCTGCCTAAGAGGAGGGATGCCTTCGTGGAGAACTTTCTAAGGGAAACTGGCTCGTATACACGTTAGACATGGGGAAAACCACGAAAACACCCATGCAGCCAGCCCGTTCGCGGGATTCTAACCTCGGACCGAACTACCAGTGTTCAGCGACTTTACCGCTCGGCCGCTGGTGGGCCTTACGCATTTTAAAACATACATTAGTAGTTCATTGTTAACTTCTGTTCTTTACCAAGCAAGTGCCAATTCTTCTACATTGAAATACTACATTTCCAAAGTCTTTCAGACTAAAACTTCTTTCTTGCCAGAATCTTTTAAATAAAATTTTATACAATAACTTTTACAATATTCAAGTATTTACACATTCCTATTATATATTAATTTTAGTTTTACTCGCGAGTAATTGAAAAACATAATACCAAAATAGGTAACAACTCATTTCTCGCCTTTTTGGCGATAAAGGTAGACCTCACATGAGGTAAAACGTCTTGGATTCTGCCACTTGCAGTAAGAATGAAAGATTAACTTGAGGTTGCAAAGTAACATAAAGTTTTACTTATCTTTGTGATATTCGGACATTGTTTTTTCTGCCGCGTCCTGGAAGGTAGCGAAGATTAGCGTTTGGTTTATCTTCCTTCTTGTGCGGGGTCGCCCTTCAGTTCCTTCCTCTATGAGCTTTCTTTTCCCTCCAGTTCGGTCACCCTTGAAGACCTTCTTTTTCGTCTCTGCCTGTGGTCTTGGCCGTTTGATAGCAGCTGGTCTTGGCGGAACCTGGACACATCTCTCTCGTTCCTGCTTGGACCTCGTTGCTGGCCGTTCAAATTTTGCTTGTATATTTTCCTCCGCCGGTGGTGGTCCTTCCGCAATTCGGCGACATTTGCTGCGTAGAGTCCTGTCCGATGAGTAGATCTTCCGTTTGAGAGCCGGGTTATAGTTGCCGTTATTTCTCCTGGCTCTCTTTGCATTCGTCGTACTTCTCCCTTCTTCATTCTGGGGATGGTCGTGCGCTCTCTTTTCTGGACGGTGGAACGGCTTCTTTTTCTTGTTACCTTCAATTTTCCAACGGGGAAGCTTTCTTTTCAATTGCTCCTGCCTCCTAATGGCTTGCCCTTGTGCTCGTCATTGTTCCACATCTGGAGCTTGTGCCTGCCGTGCCGGATCCTGCAAAAGATCTTTAAATATTTCCATTTTATTACGGTCATAGAATGGTTTTATCTGGTCAATGTTTGCGGAGCATGTTTCACCATTCCTGGCTTTTAACACCACTACAGCCTGAGTTATTTTTTCTATGACATATGGTCCTTCAAGTCGTGGAAAAAATTTGGCGGTTTTATCTTCTGGTGCTGAAGAAAGTGAATGCTTAATTTTTAATACTTCATCTCCTACTTTATAAGTTACTCCCCGTCGTTTCAAATCGTAATAAAGTTTTTGTTTTCTCTGTGCTACTTCAGTGTTCTTTTTTGCTTTTTTAATTAATTTTTCTATATCACCCATTTTAAATTCTGGGGCTCTTTGTTGAACATAAAATAATTTATCTAACGGCGTTATAATCTTTCTGCCTAAAAAATAACTCAGCAGGAGTTTTGCCCGTTGTATCATGTTTTGCGGTCCTAAAGGCGAAAGCTAATTCATTGACATAGTTATCTCACTTTTTATGAAAATTTTTAACATAACTACGGATAATTTTCTTTATATTTCTATTGACCCGTTCCGCTATATTTGATTGCGCCCGATTCGGGACCATTTTTAAATGACGTATGCCCAGTTTTTGGCACATGTCTTCAAATATATTACTTACAAATTGAGGACCATTATCCGATATAACTTTTAGGGGCGCCCCGTATTTTAAAATATATTTATTTAAAATAGAATCAGTAACTAATTTCGCGGAGGCTCGTTTTAAGGGAACAATTTCGGTCCACGTACTAAAATGATCAACCATAACAAGGAGATACCGACTTTTATTTAACTGACTTTTTGGGAAAGGGCCCAATAAATCGATGCCAATTATTTCATTTGGAAATTCGGATTTAATGCTATTTAGAAACCCGGCCGGGCGGAAATTAATATAATTAACTGCTTGACATGTTGGGCAGGACTGGACATACGCCCTTGTTTACTTTTGCAGTTCAGGAAAATATACTGCTTCGCGTACGCGTTGGATAGTTTTTCGAATACCAGCATGAGAAGCTAATGGGCTGTCGTGTAACTCCTGCAAGATATTTAATCTAAGACTAGCTGGGATAACAGGTCGAAATTCGTTGTTGGAATTTGTAGTTTTTGTATAAAATAATAGACCATCTATTAGTTCGTAATGGGCCGCCCAATTTCTTATCGCCACAATATCTTGGTGGCTAAAATTTTCAGGATCCTTTAAATACTCACAAATGTTTCTAAATTCAGGATCCTTACCCAGTTCCGTTATTACAGTTTCTCGGGAATTTAATGTACATGCTGTGAGCATTGCCACCTTTACAGTATTACCTTCTTCATCTATTTTTATTCTGGATAGGGCATCTGCTACGATATTTTCCTTTCCGGGGGTGTGCTTGATTACCAGATTATACTCTTGTAACTTGAGTGCCCATCTTATTAACCTTGGCGATAAGTTTTTCCCTGAGTACAATCTAGTTACCGCCTCATGATCAGAATACACTGTTATTGGCGCCCTTCCAAAATAGACTCGGAGCTTTTGCACTGCTAACAGAACTGCAAGTGCCTCTCTCTCGGTCGCGGAATAATTTCTTTGTGTTTGATTTAAAGTTCGACTAAAAAATGCCACGGGCTGGTGATTTTGCGAAAGTTCCGCTCCTACCGGATAATCCGAAGCATCCGCTGAAATTTCTAAATTCTCATCCTTTTCAGGAAATTTCAAAACAGAGGCTTGCGTTAATGCTTGCTTTAATTTTTCGAAAGCAGTATTGGCTTCGGCCGTCCACCAGAATCTTGCCTTTTTCCTTTTTAATTTTAACAATGGTTCAGCAATAGCTGCAAAATCTTTTATAAAGGACCTATAATATGAACAAAGTCATAGAAAAGAAGAGAGCTTCTTCGCCGTATTTGGCGGCGGATACTTTTGCACAGCGATTATTTTTGATTCGTCTGTCTCGATTCCTTTCTGAGATATATTGTAACCTAAATATTTTAATTCAGGGGCTGCAAATTTGCACTTTTCGACATTAACTTTTAGACCGGCCTCATTTAATAATGAAAACACCTGTCTTAAATCCTGTACATGTTGGTCCAGATTATCACTAGTAATAATGATATCGTCTAAATAGATAAATGTGGACTTTCCAAGAACAGGCCTTAGCACAATGTCCATACATCGCTGAAATGTTGCCGGTGCCCTTGAAAGGCCAAACGGCATACGCAGGAATGCATAAGTGCCAGACTTGGTTATAAAAGCAGTCTTAGGCACGTCTTCCGGTCTAACACCTATTTGAAAATAACCAGTCGTTAAGTCTAAAGTCGTCATGTATTTGGTAGGAGTTATGTTCCTTAGAATTTCTTCAATAATAGGTAATGGATATACCGGATATTTAGTCATGGAGTTTTATTTACGATAGTCGATCGCAAAACGCTACCTTTATGGATGTGTTACTGGATAATCATTGTTTTTCTTACATAAAACCACCGGGCTAGCATAACTACTTGAGATGGGCGTTATGATATTTTTACATAACATATCTCTAATGTGCCACTCTATAATTTTTTCTTTATTCTTATCATACCGGTATGGTTTGTGGCGAACTGACAGTGAATCTGCGGTTACTATGGTTAGTAACTTGAGTAATATACTATGGTTAGTAACTTGAGTAATATACTATGGTTAGTAACTTGAGTAAATCCTGGAATATCACTAAATAACGAAACAAATTCACTTACCACTTGTCGGATTTTTTTATGCATTCCTTAGGCAGGTGGTCAAGGTTTAACATTGGTGGTTCTGTTTTCTCTTCTCGAACTGGTTTCATCGTCAGCTTAAGGGACGCTTCGTTAAAATCCAGTGTTGCTTCTGCCTCTGAAAGAAAATCTATCCCTAAGATGATATGTGCTTGCAGATTCTTTACTTAAAAAACATAATCTTTACTTGTTCGTCCTTGATACGAATGTATAGCGGTAATTTATCTATACACTTGCATCTTTCTCCCTGCGCAGCTAACACTGTCGTATTATCCGAATTATATATACGATATTTACGAAAATTCTTCCTAATAAAATCTTCTGCCACACAGGAACACTGCGCGCCTGTATCCAGGAGCGCGGAGGCTGGGATGTTATTCACCAACACTTCAATCTTTGGAAGAGTCAAATTTTTCAATATCACTGTATTTAACTTGAAGGAAGAGGGGTTTTCTTGGCCTTCGGATTTCCGCACCCTCCCGTCAGCAGAAATCCGTTTTAGTTTAAATTTTGTTTTTTCCTTTCCATGCTTTTCTTCTTTTTCCACTGGCCTTCAGACTCTTTTATTGGATTCTATTGAACTGTCGACGTTCGCCGGTTGTTGTTGGATACTCGGGTTTCCTTGCCCACTGATTCGCTTTTCTTCCGTAGCCGTGTTCTTGACTTTGCTGTGGTCTTGGAGCACCAAATTGGTTTCGTTGTTCATACTGGCGTCTTCTTTCAATGTCCGCCGTTCTTCTACTTTCAAACTGGATTGCTAGCTCAAATAACTTTTCCAGTGTAGTCGGATTCCTTAATTCAATAAAGTCTTGTACTTGGGGAAGTAACCTCGGCAAAATCACTTGAATTATCTCAGGATCCGGACGGTTTCCATACAAGAGTTTGAAGACGTGAATTGTTCTTAAAATGAAGCTTGAGAGATTTTCAATTCGTTTCTGGTATATGCTGAAAAGTTCCGTTTCTAATTTTGCACGATCCCTTACGACAGGGAAGGCTTTTACTAGGGCAGTCTTGAAATTTTCGTAAGTATAGGTGGGACTTCCCGCTTGACCCAAGAGACTTCTGCCTATACATTTGAACCAATTAAGCGCTTGGCCCCTCAAAGCGCTGGTAGGTAAGGTGACTTTCTGGAACTCATGCACGGGATACATCATGAAGTGGTCCTCCAATTTTTCCAAAAAACTGGTTACCGGTGAGTTTCCATTAAATGTTGCTTCTGGTTTCATCGCTGCGCGCATGGTCTGGACGATGTAACCAAATCCCTTCAGGGCGGCAGCTGGCATTTCTGGATTCTGAGCCGCTTCTGCAGGCAGCACAGGTCCTTCTTGAAACTCGGCCAAGGTTATTCTTCTTCGTCGGGCGCCACTATCATGTTCAGTGTTTCTCCTTACTTTCTTTGGGAACATGCAAAGACCTGACTCGGAACAGGGAGCTTACTAAAGCTATGTTCAATAAATGTGGGAAGTAGACAAGATACACAGGAAGGGTATACGAAACCCTTTATTTTTCTCTCTTTACAATGATTTCCGGACTTCGGAATACAGAGACCAACCACTTGTGGTCTGAACGTAAGAATATAAAAATATTAACTAAACTCTAACTAGACTTAACTTTGGATTAATAAACAAGTGGCTACTTGAAGATTGGCCGTATATTAACAGAAAGGCCGTATGTAGTACAGAGAACTGTTAACACTACGATACGTTTAAAATTATCAAGAGGATTAAACCTCTGGCCTTGAAGGCAACCAGGAACCGAGTAAAACTGCTAAGGCAAGCGGCCTGCTTCTACTAACTCCTTCCTCTCTCTCTTGCTTGGCAAAAAGCCACAACTTAAGTAATTGGCGTTCGCAAGACAAATTTGCATAAATAAGTTAAAGCTTTTAATTCTGGCCGGAAGTAGAAAATAAGAAGTGATAGTAAAGATTTAAAATAAAATAAACGTTAGTAAAACTTAAGATTCTTACAACCTCAGTAAGAAGTTTACAGAAACTGAAAAAAAGTACTGTACCACAGAAAAGGAATGCGCCGCCATAATATTTGCTGTAAAGAAACTTCAATGTTATTTAGACGGGCATACTAAATTCCTCATCATGACCGATCATAATCCCTTAGTTTGGCTCAAAAATAATGTGAGTTTAAATCCACGACTTATGAGATGGGCACTAGTACTACAACCCTACAATTACACGATCGTTCATCGAAGTGGTAAAAACCATAAAAATGTAGACGCATTAAGTCGTACTACCTCTTGTATTTCAATTCTGTATTGTGCTGATATTGTTGTTTTGAAAAAAAAAAGTAAACTTTAATTTATAAAAATATAAATTAAAGTTTATCTGGAGGGGGGAGAGGTTGTAATATCTTGTTATTTAATAAATAAATATAATTATTGTTGAAGTGGCAACGCCATATTTGTATTAAACCGTTACTGAGCAACGTGAGATATTGTTTTAAAAAAAGATTAATATTCTGAAGATTTTGCCAGCTAGGAGTAGTATTAAAATTTTGCCACTTAAGAATTGTATAAAATTTGTCTATCACCGAGAACTAGAAATAAAATTTATGTTCTACTATGAAGATTGTCTGTTTTGTAAATTACTGCAAAATACATTACAGCATTCATCTGGAGTCTTTTCTCTAACTGTTCTTTCACATTTGAGGCTAATCTTGCTCCGATGAACGCCTCCATCAGCTCTAATCTTGGAAGGGACAGCTTCTTCAGTGGAGCTACTTTGGTTTTGGAAATGACAAAACTACTTCCTATTTCACTGTCCGTCGTGACGTATCGCAGGTATATAACAGCTCCATATGTCTTCTGACTTGGGTCGGTAAAGCAATGCATTTGAATATCTCTCAATTCAGACTTGTTAGTCTTTCGGAAGTAATGTCGCGGAATTTTTACATCCTGAATCGCTGACAGTTCATTAATCCAATTTTTCATTCTGTTTTCAAAGTATCCCAATCTACCCCAAATTGCCAAATTTCCTGCATTTAGTATTTTTGCCCTAATAGTGAATGGACTTATAAATCCAATGGGATCGTAAAGCTTTCCAATGGTTTTAAGAACTTCTCTTTTTGTCATTAGATTTGTTTCCCCTTGGGCTTGATTAGTTAGATTTTGTGATTCTATCTTCAGAAGGTCTTCCTTGTAATTCCATTTATAACCCAATACTTTCTGTTCCAGAACTTTCTGGATTTCACCATTGTCGTATTCGTCAAAAACTTCCTGCAGATTCCCACAATTTGTTTTCCATTTTCGCATGTTGAAACCAGCAACCTTCAAAATATATCTAATATCTTCATATATGAGTTTGGCTTCGTTTTCGTCTTCATCCCCACCTATTAAATCGTCTACGTATAAACATTCGTTCAATAGTTTTGTAAGGATCTTAAGTTTTACTAACGTTTATTTTATTTTAAATCTTTACTATCACTTCTTATTTTCTACTTCCGGCCAGAATTATAAGCGTGAAGGATTTTATGCAAAGTTTGTCTGGCGAACGCCAAGTATTTAAGTGTGGCCTTTTTGCCAAGCGAAAGAGAGAGGAAGCAGTGAGTTCGAAGCAGGCCGCTTACCTTAGAAGTTACGCAGTTGCTATTTGCCTTCCAGGCCAGAGGTTTTAATCCTCTTGATAAATTAAACGTATTGTAGTGTTCACAGTCGCTGTGCTACATACGCTTCCTGTTATTATAAGGCCAATCTTCCACGTGTGTTATTCTAAAGTTAAATTAGAGTTTAGTTTTATTTTTTTATACCTTTTACGTTAGACCCCGAGTGGAGGGTCATTGTATTCCGAAGTACGGAAGTCATTGTATATAAAGAAAAATAAAGGGTTTTGTATACCCTTCGTCTCTATCCTGTCTACTTACTACAATTAGTGAACATAGCTTTAGTAAGCTCTCTGTTCCTAGTCAGGTCATTGTATGTTTCCGAAGAAGGTTAGAAGAAACATTGAACCTGATAGTGGCGCCCGACGAAGAAGAATAACCATGGCCGAGTTTCAAGAAGAACCTGTGCAGCCTGCAGAAACGGCTCAGAATCCAGAAATGCCAGCTGCCGCCCTGGAAGGATTTGGGTACATCGTCCAGACCATGCGCGCTTCGATGAAACCAGAAGCAACGTTTAATGGAAACTCGCCGGTAACCAGTTTTTTGGAAAAATTGGATGACCACTTCATGCTCTACCCCGTGCACGAGTTTCAAAAAATTACCTTAGCTACCAGCGCTTTGAGGGGCCAAGCGCTTAACTGGTTCAAATGTATCGGCAGAAGTCTCTTGGGTCAAGCAGGAAGTCCCACCTATACTTACGAAAATTTCAAGACTGCCCTACTAAAAGCCTTCCCTGTTGTAAGGGATCGTGCGAAATTAGAAACAGAACTTTTCAGTATATATCAACAAAGAATGGAAAACCTCTCGAGCTTTATTTTAAGAAAAATTCACGTTTTCAAGCTCTTGTATGGAAACCGTCCGGATCCTGAAATAATTCAAGTGATTTTGCCGAGGTTACTACCCCAAGTGAAAGACTTTATTGAATTGAGAAATCCGACTACACTGGAAAAGTTATTTGAGCTAGCAATCCAGTTTGAAAGTAGAAGAACGGCGGACGTCGAAAGAAGACGCCAGTATCAACAGCGAAACCAATTTGGTACGCCAAGACTACAGCAAACTCAAGCACATGGTTACGGAGAAAAAGCGAATCAGTGGGCAAGGAAACCCGAGCATTCAAAAACAGCCGGCGAACGTCGACAGTTCAATAGCAAGCCAGGAAAAAAGTCTCAAGGCCAGTGGAGAAAGAAGGAAAGCACGGAAAGGAAAAATAATTTAAACTAAAACGGATTTCTGCTGACGAGAGGGTGCGGAAATCCGAAGGCCACGAAAACCCCTCTTCCTACAAGTTAAATACAGTAATGGTGAAAAATTTAACTCTTCCAAAGATTGAAGTCTTGGTAAATAATATCCCGGCCACCGCACTCCTGGATACCGGCGCGCAGTGTTCTTGTGTGGCAGAAGTCTTTTTTAGAAAGTATTTTCGCAAATACCGCATATATAATGCGGATAATACGACAGTATTAGCGGCGCAAGGAAAAGAATGTAAGTGCGTAGGTAAAGTACCTTTATATATCCGTATCAAGAACGAACAAGTAAAGGTGATGTTTTTTATAGTAAAGAATTTGCAAGCATATTTAATCCTAGGAATAGACTTTCTTTCAGACGCACAAGCTACACTGGATTTTAATGAAGCGTCCCTTAGGCTGACAATGAAACCAGTGCGTGTAGAAAAGGTTGAACCGCCAACGTTAAATCTTGACCACCTGCCTAATGACGAGCAAGATAGAATCCGACAAGTGGTAAGTGAATTTGCTTCCTTATTTAGTGATATTCCAGGATTTACTCAGGTTACTAACCATAGTATTGACACCGGAGATGCATTGCCGGTTCGTCAAAAACCATACCGGTATGATAAGAATAAGGAAAAAATTATAGAATGGCATATTACCGATATGCTACGTAAAAAGATCATAACGCCCATCTCAAGTAGTTATGCTAGCCCGGTGGTTTTATGTAAGAAAAATAATGATTATCCTTTGGAGCATCCAAAAAGGTGGAGATTCGCTATTGATTACCGTAAATTAAATTCCATAACGAAATATCCGGTATATCCGTTACCGATCATAGAAGAAATTTTAAGGAACATAAAATCAACCAAATTTATGACGACTTTAGACTTAACGAATGGTTATTTTCAAATAGGGGTCAGGCCTGAGGACGTGCCTAAGACTGCTTTTATAACCAAGTCTGGCACTTATGCATTTTTGCATATGCCGTTTGGCCTTTCTGGGGCCCCAGCAACATTTCAGCGATGCATGGACATTGTGTTAAGACCTGTTCTTGGAAAGTCCACATTTATCTATTTAGACGATATCATTATTACTAGTGATAATCTCGACCAACATATACAGGATTTAAGACAGGTGTTTTCTTTATTAAATGAGGCCGGTCTAAAAGTTAATGTCGAAAAGTGCAAATTTGCAGCCCCTGAATTAAAATATTTAGGTTACAAAATATCGCAAAAAGGGATCGAGACAGATGAATCAAAAATAATCTCTGTACAAAAGTATCCGACTCCAAACACGGCAAAGAAGCTCTCTTCTTTTCTAGGACTTTGTTCATATTATAGGTCCTTTATAAAAGATTTTGCGGCTATCGCTGAGCCATTGTTAAAATTAAAAAGGAAAAAGGCAAGATTCTCGTGGACGGCCGAAGCCAATAGTGCTTTCGAAAAATTAAAACAAGCATTAACGCAAGTCCCTGTGTTGAAATTTCCTGAAAAGGATGAAAATTTAGAAATTTCAGCGGATGCTTCGGATTATGCGGTAGGAGCGGTACTTTCGCAAAATCAGCAGCCCGTGGCATTTTTTAGCCGAACTTTAAATCAAACACAAAGAAACTATTCCGCGACCGAGAGAGAGGCACTTGCAGTTCTGTTAGCAGTGCAAAAGTTCCGAGTCTATTTTGGAAAGGCGCCGATAACAGTATATTCTGATCATGCGGCGGTAACTAGATTGTACTCAGGGAAAAATTTATCCCCAAGGTTAATAAGATGGGCACTCAAGCTGCAAGAATATAATCTGGTAATCAAGCATACCCCCGGAAAGGAAAATATCGTAGCAGATGCCCTATCACGAATTAAATTAGACGAACAGGGTAATACCGTAAAAGTTGCAATGCTGACAGCGTGTACAATAAATTCCCGAGAAACTGTAATAACCGAACTGGGTAAGGATCCTGAGTTTGGAAGTATTTATGAGTATTTGAAGGATCCTGAAAATTTTAGCCACCAAGATATTGTGGCGATAAGAAATAGGGCGGCCCATTACGAACTAATAGATGGTCTATTATTTTATACAAAAACTACGAATTCCAACAACGAATTTCGACCTGTTATCCCAGCTAGTCTTAGATTAAATATCCTGCAAGAGCTCCATGACAGCCCTTTAGCTTCTCATGCTGGTATTCGAAAAACTATCCAACGCGTACGCGAGGCAGTCTACTTTCCTGAACTGCAAAAGTTAACAAGGGCGTATGTCCAGTCCTGTCCAACATGTCAAGCCGTTAATTATATTAATTTCCGCCCGGCCGGGTTTCTAAATAGTATTAAATCCGAATTTCCCAATGAAATAATTGGCATCGATTTATTGGGCCCTTTCCCAAAAAGTCAGTTAAATAAAAGTCGCTATCTCCTTGTTATGGTTGATCATTTTAGTAAATGGACCGAAATTGTTCCCTTAAAACGAGCCTCCGCGAAATTAGTTACCGATTCTATTTTAAATAAATATATTTTAAAATACGGGGCGCCCCTAAAAGTTATATCGGATAATGGTCCTCAATTTGTAAGTAATATATTTGAAGACATGTGCAAAAAACTGGGCATACGACATTTAAAAATGGTCCCGTATCGGCCGCAATCAAATATAGCGGAACGGGTCAACAGAAATATAGTGAAAATTATCCGTAGTTATGTTAAAAATTTTCATAAAAGCTGGGATAACTATGTCAATGAATTTGCTTTCGCCCTTAGGACCGCAAAACATGATACAACGGGAAAAACTCTTGCTGAGTTATTTCTAGGCAGAAAGATTATAACACCGTTAGATAAATTATTTTATGTGCAACAAAGAGCCCCAGAATTTAAAATGGGTGATATAGAAAAACTAATTAAGGAGGCAAAGAAGAATACTGAAGTAGCACAGTGAAAACAAAAATTGTATTATGACTTGAAACGACGGGGAGTAACTTATAAAGTAGGGGATGAAGTACTAAAAATTAAGCATTCACTTTCTTCAGCACCAGAAGATAAAACTGCCAAATTTTTTCCACGATTTGAAGGACCATATGTTATAGAAAAAATAACTCACGCTGTTGTAGTGTTAAAGGCCAGAAATGGTGAAATCTGTTCCGCAAATATTGATCAAATTAAGCCCTACTTCGATCGTAATAAAATGCAAATCTTTTCAGATCTTTTGCAGGATCCGCCACGGCAGACACCGCAGGTACAAGTTCCAGAGGTGGGAAAACGACAAGTACAAGGGCAAGCCAATGAGAGACAGAAGCAAGTGAAAAGAAAATTGCGCCGCAGAAAAATTGAAGGTAAAAAGAAAAAGAAGCCGTTCCACCGTCCAGAAAACAGAGTTCACGAACACCCCCAGAATGAAGAAGGGAGAAGGACGACGTATGTGAAGAGGACCAGGAGAAATGACGGCAACTATAACCCGGCTTTAAAACGGAACATCGACTCATCCGACAGAACTCTCCGCAGCACTGTCGCCGAACTGCGGAAGGGCCATCAGCGGCGGAGGGAAAAGTACAAGAAAAATTTGAACGGCCAACAACGAGGTCCAAGCAGGATCACGACAGAAGTTTCCCGGTTCCACCAAGACCAGCTGCCTTCAAACGGCCAAGACCACAAGCAGAGGACAAAAGGAAGGTGTTCAAGGGTGGCCGTACTGGTGAAAAACGGAAGCTTCCAGAGGAAAGCACTGAAGGGCGAGCCCTTACAAGAAGGAGGATCAACCAAGCTACTATCTGCTATACCTTTAAAGACTGGGCCCAGAAAAGGATGTCCGAATATTACAAAGATAAGTAAAATTTTATGTTACTTTGCAAACTTAAGTTAATCTTTCATTCTTACTGCAAGTGGCAGATTTCAAGAAGTTTTACCTCATGCGAGGTCAACTTTATCGCCAAAAGGGCGAGAAATGAGTTATGACCGATTTTCTTATTATGTTTTTCAATTACTCGCGCGTAAAACTAAAGTTGATGTATAATAGCGTTGTGTAAAGACTTAAATATTGTAAAAAGTTATTGTATAAATTTTATTTAAAACATTCTAGCAAGAAAGAAGTTTTAGTCTGAAAGACTTTTTGAAATGTAGTATTATTTCAATGTAGAAAGAATTGGCACTTGCTTTGAAAAGAATAGAAGTTAACAATATACTACTAATGTATGTTTTCAAATGTGTAAAATTAACGGCATGTTGATATGTTCTTATATACATGTGAACTGTTATTTTAAATGTTAAGAAATACCGTGATATGGTAAAAGTGAAAGTAATGTTAAAAATTTGTTATTCGTGTGACTGTAAAGATTAAAATCATGACGAATATGTGGTAAAGGTTGAATGATGTAGTTAGGCTCTCTGACGCTACACTTTAGAGTTAGCCACTTTTAGAATGGTACCTCAGGGTTTAGAGTTGAAAGTAGGGTGTGTTAAGAGGTCTTGTTATGTTGAATTTTAACACGTTAGTGTTTTGATTGTAGGAGGAAGTGTGGCACACGTAGACAGAAACACATTCGTGTTTGGTGTTCTTTTACAACACATGTCAGAGAGCACGGGGAGAGATAATTAAAATAGTCATGAATGAAATAAGAATGTTAAGAGAAGTATATTCTATATGTTATTTGCAATGTCATTCTGTAACATTTCATTAAACTAGTTTTCCTTCCAGATCTTTGGAAGGAACCAGAATTGAATAAAGCTCCTGGTTAGATGCAGTACAGATGAAAAAAAAAAGATTGTTGTAGATCCTGGGAGCTGCTATTGTAACAAATTTCTTTCTTTTAAATTTTCTAGTTTCTAGCGAAGCATTTTTTGTAAAAGGTTGGCCTCGCGTTAGTTTCTAGAGCTAAAAGTTTTCAACAAGGTCGTTTTAGACCTCAGTTTCAAACTAATTAACTCTGGCGGGAAGTATGTAAGGATCTTAAGTTTTACTAACGTTTATTTTATTTTAAATCTTTACTATCACTTCTTATTTTCTACTTCCGGCCAGAATTATAAGCGTGAAGGATTTTATGCAAAGTTTGTCTGGCGAACGCCAAGTATTTAAGTGTGGCCTTTTTGCCAGGCGAAAGAGAGAGGAAGCAGTGAGTTCGAAGCAGGCCGCTTACCTTAGAAGTTACGCAGTTGCTATTTGCCTTCCAGGCCAGAGGTTTTAATCCTCTTGATAAATTAAACGTATTGTAGTGTTCACAGTCGCTGTGCTACATACGCTTCCTGTTATTATAAGGCCAATCTTCCACGTGTGTTATTCTAAAGTTAAATTAGAGTTTAGTTTTATTTTTTTATACCTTTTACGTTAGACCCCGAGTGGAGGGTCATTGTATTCCGAAGTACGGAAGTCATTGTATATAAAGAAAAATAAAGGGTTTTGTATACCCTTCGTCTGTATCCTGTCTACTTACTACAATTAGTGAACATAGCTTTAGTAAGCTCTCTGTTCCTAGTCAGGTCATTGTATGTTTCCGAAGAAGGTTAGAAGAAACATTGAACCTGATAGTGGCGCCCGACGAAGAAGAATAACCATGGCCGAGTTTCAAGAAGAACCTGTGCTGCCTGCAGAAACGGCTCAGAATCCAGAAATGCCAGCTGCCGCCCTGGAAGGATTTGGGTACATCGTCCAGACCATGCGCGCTTCGATGAAACCAGGAGCAACGTTTAATGGAAACTCGCCGGTAACCAGTTTTTTGTAAAAATTGGTTGACCACTTCATGCTCTACCCCGTGCACGAGTTTCGAAAAATTACCTTAGCTACCAGCGCTTTGAGGGGCCAAGCGCTTAACTGGTTCAAATGTATCGGCAGAAGTCTCTTGGGTCAAGCAGGAAGTTCCACCTATACTTACGAAAATTTCAAGACTGCCCTACTAAAAGCCTTCCCTGTTGTAAGGGATCGTGCGAAATTAGAAACAGAACTTTTCAGTATATATCAACAAAGAATGGAAAACCTCTCGAGCTTTATTTTAAGAAAAATTCACGTTTTCAAGCTCTTGTATGGAAACCGTCCGGATCCTGAAATAATTCAAGTGATTTTGCCGAGGTTACTACCCCAAGTGCAAGACTTTATTGAATTGAGAAATCCGACTACACTGGAAAAGTTATTTGAGCTAGCAATCCAGTTTGAAAGTAGAAGAACGGCGGACGTCGAAAGAAGACGCCAGTATCAACAGCGAAACCAATTTGGTACGCCAAGACTACAGCAAACTCAAGCACATGGCTACGGAGAAAAAGCGAATCAGTGGGCAAGGAAACCCGAGCATTCAAAAACAGCCGGCGAACGTCGACAGTTCAATAGCAACCCAGGAAAAAAGTCTCAAGGCCAGTGGAGAAAGAAGGAAAGCACGGAAAGGAAAAATAATTTAAACTAAAACGGATTTCTGCTGACGAGAGGGTGCAGAAATCCGAAGGCCACGAAAACCCCTCTTCCTACAAGTTAAATACAGTAATGGTGAAAAATTTAACTCTTCCGAAGATTGAAGTCTTGATAAATAATATCCCGGCCACCGCACTCCTGGATACCGGCGCGCAGTGTTCCTGTGTGGCAGAAGTCATTTTTAGAAAGTATTTTCGCAAATACCGCATATATAATGCGGATAATACGACAGTATTAGCGGCGCAAGGAAAAGAATGTAAGTGCGTAGGTAAAGTACCTTTATATATCCGTATCAAGGACGAACAAGTAAAGGTGATGTTTTTTATAGTAAAGAATTTGCAAGCACATTTAATCCTAGGAATAGACTTTCTTTCAGACGCACAAGCTACACTGGATTTTAATGAAGCGTCCCTTAGGCTGACAATGAAACCAGTGCGTGTAGAAAAGGTTGAACCGCCAAGGTTAAATCTTGACCACCTGCCTAATGACGAGCAAGATAGAATCCGACAAGTGGTAAGTGAATTTGCTTCCTTATTTAGTGATATTCCAGGATTTACTCAGGTTACTAACCATAGTATTGACACCGGAGATGCATTGCCGGTTCGTCAAAAACCATACCGGTATGATAAGAATAAGGAAAAAATTATAGAATGGCATATTACCGATATGCTACGTAAAAAGATCATAACGCCCATCTCAAGTAGTTATGCTAGCCCGGTGGTTTTATGTAAGAAAAATAATGATTATCCTTTGGAGCATCCAAAAAGGTGGAGATTCGCTATTGATTACCGTAAATTTAATTCCATAACGAAATATCCGGTATATCCGTTACCGATCATAGAAGAAATTTTAAGGAACATAAAATCAACCAAATTTATGACGACTTTAGACTTAACGAATGGTTATTTTCAAATAGGGGTCAGGCCTGAGGACGTGCCTAAGACTGCTTTTATAACCAAGTCTGGCACTTATGCATTTTTGCGTATGCCGTTTGGCCTTTCTGGGGACCCAGCAACATTTCAGCGATGCATGGACATTGTGTTAAGACCTGTTCTTGGAAAGTCCACATTTATCTATTTAGACGATATCATTATTACTAGTGATAATCTCGACCAACATATACAGGATTTAAGACAGGTGTTTTCTTTATTAAATGAGGCCGGTCTAAAAGTTAATGTCGAAAAGTGCAAATTTGCAGCCCCTGAATTAAAATATTTAGGTTACAAAATATCGCAAAAAGGGATCGAGACAGATGAATCAAAAATAATCTCTGTACAAAAGTATCCGACTCCAAACACGGCAAAGAAGCTCTCTTCTTTTCTAGGACTTTGTTCATATTATAGGTCCTTTATAAAAGATTTTGCGGCTATCGCTGAGCCATTGTTAAAATTAAAAAGGAAAAAGGCAAGATTCTCGTGGACGGCCGAAGCCAATAGTGCTTTCGAAAAATTAAAACAAGCATTAACGCAAGCCCCTGTGTTGAAATTTCCTGAAAAGGATGAAAATTTAGAAATTTCAGCGGATGCTTCGGATTATGCGGTAGGAGCGGTACTTTCGCAAAATCAGCAGCCCGTGGCATTTTTTAGCCGAACTTTAAATCAAACACAAAGAAACTATTCCGCGACCGAGAGAGAGGCACTTGCAGTTCTGTTAGCAGTGCAAAAGTTCCGAGTCTATTTTGGAAAGGCGCCGATAACAGTATATTCTGATCATGCGGCGGTAACTATATTGTACTCAGGGAAAAATTTATCCCCAAGGTTAATAAGATGGGCACTCAAGCTGCAAGAATATAATCTGGTAATCAAGCATACCCCCGGAAAGGAAAATATCGTAGCAGATGCCCTATCACGAATTAAATTAGACGAACAGGGTAATACCGTAAAAGTTGCAATGCTGACAGCGTGTACAATAAATTCCCGAGAAACTGTAATAACCGAACTGGGTAAGGATCCTGAGTTTGGAAGTATTTATGAGTATTTGAAGGATCCTGAAAATTTTAGCCACCAAGATATTGTGGCGATAAGAAATAGGGCGGCCCATTACGAACTAATAGATGGTCTATTATTTTATACAAAAACTACGAATTCCAACAACGAATTTCGACCTGTTATCCCAGCTAGTCTTAGATTAAATATCCTGCAAGAGCTCCATGACAGCCCTTTAGCTTCTCATGCTGGTATTCGAAAAACTATCCAACGCGTACGCGAGGCAGTCTACTTTCCTGAACTGCAAAAGTTAACAAGGGCGTATGTCCAGTCCTGCCCAACATGTCAAGCCGTTAATTATATTAATTTCCGCCCGGCCGGGTTTCTAAATAGTATTAAATCCGAATTTCCCAATGAAATAATTGGCATCGATTTATTAGGCCCTTTCCCAAAAAGTCAGTTAAATAAAAGTCGCTATCTCCTTGTTATGGTTGATCATTTTAGTAAATGGACCGAAATTGTTCCCTTAAAACGAGCCTCCGCGAAATTAGTTACCGATTCTATTTTAAATAAATATATTTTAAAATACGGGGCGCCCCTAAAAGTTATATCGGATAATGGTCCTCAATTTGTAAGTAATATATTTGAAGACATGTGCAAAAAACTGGGCATACGTCATTTAAAAATGGTCCCGTATCGGCCGCAATCAAATATAGCGGAACGGGTCAACAGAAATATAGTGAAAATTATCCGTAGTTATGTTAAAAATTTTCATAAAAGCTGGGATAACTATGTCAATGAATTTGCTTTCGCCCTTAGGACCGCAAAACATGATACAACGGGAAAAACTCCTGCTGAGTTATTTCTAGGCAGAAAGATTATAACACCGTTAGATAAATTATTTTATGTGCAACAAAGAGCCCCAGAATTTAAAATGGGTGATATAGAAAAACTAATTAAGGAGGCAAAGAAGAATACTGAAGTAGCACAGAGAAAACAAAAATTGTATTATGACTTGAAACGACGGGGAGTAACTTATAAAGTAGGGGATGAAGTACTAAAAATTAAGCATTCACTTTCTTCAGCACCAGAAGATAAAACTGCCAAATTTTTTCCACGATTTGAAGGACCATATGTTATAGAAAAAATAACTCACGCTGTTGCAGTGTTAAAGGCCAGAAATGGTGAAATCTGTTCCGCAAATATTGATCAAATTAAGCCCTACTTCGATCGTAATAAAATGCAAATCTTTTCAGATCTTTTGCAGGATCCGCCACGGCAGACACCGCAGGTACAAGTTCCAGAGGTGGGAAAACGACAAGTACAAGGGCAAGCCAATGAGAGACAGAAGCAAGTGAAAAGAAAATTGCGCCGCAGAAAAATTGAAGGTAAAAAGAAAAAGAAGCCGTTCCACCGTCCAGAAAACAGAGTTCACGAACACCCCCAGAATGAAGAAGGGAGAAGGACGACGTATGTGAAGAGGACCAGGAGAAATGACGGCAACTATAACCCGGCTTTAAAACGGAACATCGACTCATCCGACAGAACTCTCCGCAGCAAAAGTCGCCGAACTGCGGAAGGGTCATCAGCGGCGGAGGGAAAAGTACAAGAAAAATTTGAACGGCCAACAACGAGGTCCAAGCAGGATCACGACAGAAGTTTCCCGGTTCCACCAAGACCAGCTGCCTTCAAACGGCCAAGACCACAAGCAGAGGACAAAAGGAAGGTGTTCAAGGGTGGCCGTACTGGTGAAAAACGGAAGCTTCCAGAGGAAAGCACTGAAGGGCGAGCCCTTACAAGAAGGAGGATCAACCAAGCTACTATCTGCTATACCTTTAAAGACTGGGCCCAGAAAAGGATGTCCGAATATTACAAAGATAAGTAAAATTTTATGTTACTTTGCAAACTTAAGTTAATCTTTCATTCTTACTGCAAGTGGCAGATTTCAAGAAGTTTTACCTCATGCGAGGTCAACTTTATCGCCAAAAGGGCGAGAAATGAGTTATGACCGATTTTCTTATTATGTTTTTCAATTACTCGCGCGTAAAACTAAAGTTGATGTATAATAGCGTTGTGTAAAGACTTAAATATTGTAAAAAGTTATTGTATAAATTTTATTTAAAACATTCTAGCAAGAAAGAAGTTTTAGTCTGAAAGACTTTTTGAAATGTAGTATTATTTCAATGTAGAAAGAATTGGCACTTGCTTTGAAAAGAATAGAAGTTAACAATATACTACTAATGTATGTTTTCAAATGTGTAAAATTAACGGCATGTTGATATGTTCTTATATACATGTGAACTGTTATTTTAAATGTTAAGAAATACCGTGATATGGTAAAAGTGAAAGTAATGTTAAAAATTTGTTATTCGTGTGACTGTAAAGATTAAAATCATGACGAATATGTGGTAAAGGTTGAATGATGTAGTTAGGCTCTCTGACGCTACACTTTAGAGTTAGCCACTTTTAGAATGGTACCTCAGGGTTTAGAGTTGAAAGTAGGGTGTGTTAAGAGGTCTTGTTATGTTGAATTTTAACACGTTAGTGTTTTGATTGTAGGAGGAAGTGTGGCACACGTAGACAGAAACACATTCGTGTTTGGTGTTCTTTTACAACACATGTCAGAGAGCACGGGGAGAGATAATTAAAATAGTCATGAATGAAATAAGAATGTTAAGAGAAGTATATTCTATATGTTATTTGCAATGTCATTCTGTAACATTTCATTAAACTAGTTTTCCTTCCAGATCTTTGGAAGGAACCAGAATTGAATAAAGCTCCTGGTTAGATGCAGTACAGATGAAAAAAAAAAGATTGTTGTAGATCCTGGGAGCTGCTATTGTAACAAATTTCTTTCTTTTAAATTTTCTAGTTTCTAGCGAAGCATTTTTTGTAAAAGGTTGGCCTCGCGTTAGTTTCTAGAGCTAAAAGTTTTCAACAAGGTCGTTTTAGACCTCAGTTTCAAACTAATTAACTCTGGCGGGAAGTATGTAAGGATCTTAAGTTTTACTAACGTTTATTTTATTTTAAATCTTTACTATCACTTCTTATTTTCTACTTCCGGCCAGAATTATAAGCGTGAAGGATTTTATGCAAAGTTTGTCTGGCGAACGCCAAGTATTTAAGTGTGGCCTTTTTGCCAAGCGAAAGAGAGAGGAAGCAGTGAGTTCGAAGCAGGCCGCTTACCTTAGAAGTTACGCAGTTGCTATTTGCCTTCCAGGCCAGAGGTTTTAATCCTCTTGATAAATTAAACGTATTGTAGTGTTCACAGTCGCTGTGCTACATACGCTTCCTGTTATTATAAGGCCAATCTTCCACGTGTGTTATTCTAAAGTTAAATTAGAGTTTAGTTTTATTTTTTTATACCTTTTACGTTAGACCCCGAGTGGAGGGTCATTGTATTCCGAAGTACGGAAGTCATTGTATATAAAGAAAAATAAAGGGTTTTGTATACCCTTCGTCTGTATCCTGTCTACTTACTACAATTAGTGAACATAGCTTTAGTAAGCTCTCTGTTCCTAGTCAGGTCATTGTATGTTTCCGAAGAAGGTTAGAAGAAACATTGAACCTGATAGTTTAACTGCTTTCTGATTTGTTTCTTTAAAGGTATTTATGTGATGTTTGATAGTAGCGGCAAGCAAAAATGGGCTGGATGTAGTTCCAAACAAAACGCGAGTCATCCTAAGTATTTTCGTGTTAGGTTTCCCATCCTTATCTGTAAGGTTATTTGCCCACAAAAATCTTACAGCATCCTTATCTTCAGGTGACAGAGAAATCTGGAGAAAGGCTTGTTCAATGTCGGCAGTAAATGCTATGCTATGTGTACGAAATTGTATTAATATCTCTAACAATGGTGGATTTAAATTAGGACCGGAATAGAGACAATCGTTTAAAGAGAATTCATTTTTCGAATGGCTGGATGCATCAAATACAACTCTCACGGGTTTGTCAGGTCGAATAACTGGCTGGTGAGGCATGTAATAAATTCTTCCTGTTTCTTCAGAACGGAACAATTTCCTCAGCTATACCCATTTTTAAATGCTGTTCTATAACTGAGTGATACTGCTGATGAAGCAGTGGCTCATTTCTTAACCCTTTAACCAGTTTATGAAAGCGAACTTCTGAATTTACGTAATTCATTTTTAATTCAGACGAATGTTCATTCCAAGGGAGTTTAACCTCATATCGCTTTTCTTTAAATTTGACAGTTCTGTTAAAATTCTCTAAAATGTCGTTATCTATTTTACTAATTTCCTTCCCTTGTTCAATTCTCAATGTTTCTAATTCCCAAAACCGCTTTAACTGTGTTGAGACCAATTTGTCGTCAATAATAATGTCCATGTTTAACAATTTACCGTTAGAATCGGTCCGGCCTTGAAGGCACCATCCAAATGTGTTTCGGAAGCTATAAGTTTATTTTTAAAACGTTTAAGTCTAGCAGTTATTACTTCATGATAGTAATCTGCTCCGATCAAAACAGCAATATTTTTGTCACTGAATTCACAAGAATCAGCTAATTGTAATGCTATTAACTCTTTGTTAATTTTGAAAACTGGGATATCAGGAAAAGGCAAATTAGTTGCACATATTTGGTTAGTTTCTAAAGCTTCAATTTCTATATTTAGGGATGGTTCACTTCTGTTTTCTAGTTTGACTTTAACAACATTGTAAGTTTGTTCTGTTGCCTGGTTAACCCCAAAGGCAAATACGGACAAAGTCTCCTTTCGAATAACAGGTAATTTACACTTCTCTGAAATGTCCCGAATTAAAAAACTTCTCATCGATCCATTGTCTAATAGAATACGAATGGTTCTAAATTATCCATCTCAGAAAATGGACGTATCATCACAGTACACGTTTGTAGCAATGCACTGCGGAAAGTTTCGGTTTTTAATTGACTAATCTGAACATCTTCTTTACTGGATGGAATTATCGACACCACCTCGTTTTTCTCTGATTTGGTTTCGAGTTGGAAACAAATAGACCTATTGTGTTTTTTGTTACATATTTCGCACATTTTTCTTTCCTTACACTGCTTAATTTTATGCTGAGATTTTAGACACAAAAAACATCGGGCTTGAGATTTTAAAATATTTCTTTTCTCCTCCACGGTTTTAATTTCGCAGCGCTCCGAATCGTGCAGTTCGTCACAATATATGCATTTACTGCTAGAGACTAGAGCAACATATTCATACGTTTTAGGCGAACTTTTTTCAAACTGTTTATTGCTCTTGCTGTTTACATTATCGTGAGCGGAGTGGAGAGGATCGTTTGATTTATGCCTCCAGTTATGAATCATTCCCGCTCGGTGTTTTGTTTTTGTTTCTCTACTTTCATTTAACTGCGTCGTTCTTTCGCGGCTTTCTATTTCTTTACGAATAAATTCCATTAATTCGTTAACGTTCCATGTTTGGTCACTGTTTCTACTGCGACTGTATTCTAATGTTATCTCTGATGGAATTAATTTTAACAATATTGGGCAAAGTAAACTACCGTAAGTTTCTGATACGACGTTCATTGACTTTAAACATCTAATTTGAGTTTCACACTGATCATACACTGACTATAAATAAGTATTTGGATACCTGTGATAGTAAAGAAAAACTATCTTTATTCAAAATCAATAGTTGGTAGAGCCTCCATGAGAGGTAATTACAGCGTGGACCCTCCGGAGCATACTTTCCACAAGTCTTTGTATGATAGCTAGTGGTATTTTCTTCCAATAGGCTTGGAGAAGACATAGAAGTTCCTTCACCGATTTTGCACAGGTAGTGCACCTCCTGAATTCGGCGATGCAACTCGTCCCAGAGGTTCTCGATAGGGTTCAGGTCTGGACTCTGGGCAGGCCAGTCCATTCAATGAACTCCATTGGCACCATACCAAGCCTTGGTTAACGTCGAAACATGACAACTGGCATTGTCGTCCTGAAAGTAACAAGGGTCCAACCCGTAAAACTGCCACAACATAGGAAGCACATTGTCATCCAATGCAATAGTGCAGCAGGCATCGGAGTCGAGCTTACCATGAATGGGGACCAAGGGTCCCAGCCCATACCAGGAGAAACACCCCCAGATCATAATTCCACCTCCGCCGAACTTGACTGTTGGCACAATGCATTCTGGCAGGAGACTTTCTCCAGGTAGACGCCAGACCCAGACCCTGCCATCCGAACGGTAAAGGATGAACTTTGATTCGTCACTCCAAAGAACCCGTTTCCACTGATCTACGGTCCAATTTCGATGTGCTTTGCACCACATTAACCGAGCAGCGCGGTTGGACTTTGTGATCAAAGGTTTATGGGCAGCAGCACGACCATGAAAACCAAGCAGATGTGCTTCCTTACGGATGGTATTCATTGAAACAATACTCCCAGATGCCTGTTGAAACTCCTCGCGGATGAGGGCCATCGGTTGGGTGCGGTTCTTCCGAATTTCTCTGGACATCACTCGTCGGTCTCTATCTCCCAGTTTCGTTGGTATGCCGACTCGGGGCACATTCCGACAATCACCGCTCACCTTCCACTTCTTAATCACATAGGCCACTGTCGATTTTGGGTACTTCAGATCGCTAGATATGTGCCTTAAGAATCGGCCACATTTGTGATACCCGATAATTATACCTTTTTCGAAATCAGAGAGCTCCGAACTGCGAGACATCTTGCATACGACTAAAGCCGATGCTGTTTCCTACACGATATATACCGGCGGAGTCCTTGACATACCTTAGGACCACAGATATCGTCATTTGCATAGGTGTCCAAATACTTATTGGTAGTCAGTGTATAAATTCCTAAGATTTTCTATATCCCTTACATTTATAACAGGGGAAAGATTTAACAGTTATTCATGTGAGCATTTATTACCAAATCTTTTCTCCCAAACCTGTTAATTAACAGTTCTATAGCTGAATCGTAGTTCTCATTTGTAAGCGAAAGTCCAGAAACGGCATTATAAGCTACCCCACCTAGTAATGACTTTAAGTAACTGAATTTATTTACGTTCGATAATGAGTCATTGTTATGGATAGCTGCCTCGAATTGACTCCAAAATTCCTGCCAATTGCTAGAATCACCAAAAAATTTAGCGATAGTCAATTTTGGAAGGCGAATAATTTTATTATTTTCAAGTTTGGAATCTATAGTGGTTTCATTAGGAATGTTTATACTTTCCTTATCCGAATTTTCGAGTTTGTGTAATTCCCTCAATTTTTTTCTTGCTCTAATTTGCCACAGTTGGATTTTTTCTTCATATTCTAGAGCGGATGAAACTTCAAGTTCAAATTCACCCTCTGGGACCTTCAAATCCTGTTCTATTTGAGTGTTTAAATCACTCAGAGTTTTTGCCTTTTCGTTTAAATATGTCTAAAGTTTCTTCTATTACATTTATACTAACGTCATCTTTGCTTAATTCTGTCTCAATTTTCTTTAGTACCTTGGACACTGCGGTCCTTAATGCTTTGCGATTCGATTTAAGCTTAGCGACAGGATCTTCCATAATTACACTTTAAAATAGAAAACTTATCCTACCTGTTTGCAGGCTTCGCACACTTCACACCGTGCAATCCATACCTACGAATCCATATTGTCAAATATTAGCCGGCGTCCCGGCATGTAGCACCAAAAAATGTTTATGTACGCACTAATGTACATAATTCGAATCACGAATGTCGCTGCCTACGCATCTAACTATCTAACGACGTATCTAAATGCCACATCTAAATTTCTGCAAGCGGTGGTTCAACTATAATTCTATGATCAAATACTCAATCTAGTTTTAAAAGGAATTATTAAAATACTAAAATTAATCTAATATAGAATCGAATCTAATGTTACATCTCAGGAGCAGCGTTTTAGCTGCGTCATAACAAATCTAAAGTCAAGTTCTCACTGTCGCCATTCTGAGGCAGAGAAAAGTTTCTAATCAAACCGGAACATCGGCATAGTGAAAGTTTCTAGTCAAACCGGAACAGAACTCTTATTGTTTCTAAAGCTTTTTCGAAAATTTATAATGCTTTCTAAAGAAAATATTTTTGCGTGCGAACGGGTTCGTAATAGATTGAATGCACACAGGTCCGATGAGAGGTTAATAAAACTCATTTTTATCAAATTAAAAACTTCAGAGTCCTGGAATTTTCCACAGAAATACTCCTACCGTTGTTCACAGTACCATAGAGTACAATCAGTAGTGACACTTCAAACTATTAAGAACGTTAAACACAACGCAATGTAAAGCGCACCTAAAGAAAGAAGCTAACCCGGATATATTTCAGTTAACCATGAACTAACAGCTCACAACAACAATAACTGAGAGCAGATACCCTCTCCGGCCTTATCTAGTTTTCAACCGGCCGCCGAGATATTTTTAGTAATTTCTGCTTCTCAAAATTACTGGAAAACAATATGAGAGTCGAATTACGGTTGCAGCTAATATAGTTATGAATTACATTTATTCAATTGCAGTACCTACTATTACGGTGATATAGGGACCAGAACAAAATGTCGCCGAATTGCCGCCGAGTATGGCGACGTTTGGCGGTTCCTCGCCAAATTTGGCAACAAAGTAAGCCTTCCAAATCGTTGTCAGCTTGGCGATATCTCGCCAAATTACCGAGATACCCCTTTATTCAATGTTAAATGGAATTGCCCCTGTATTCTTACCTTTCCGACATAGCTTTTCTCTTTAGATTTTTACGTTACATTATACAAAAGACCACGTAACCGTAATTTAACAAAATTTCTTTGAGGTGCTTTTACATCCTTTTCTGTGAACAAAGGCCGAGAAGGTACGTATTACATTAAAAAAAAAAAAAAAAAAAAAAAAAAACAAAGCAACATAACATAAACATAAGGAGTTTGGTTTCTCTCGATAAGAGCGTAAGAAATATCTTGTATGAAATTTCTTGATCGTGAGTGTCAGCTATTGTTTGTTTAAAGAATTTGATGCAATGTGTTACGTTACTCTAAAAGATTACTTATGTCGCATTGAAGTTCAGCATGCTGTTTGTTGTCCGTGTCTGCAATATATCCTAAGCTAGGTAATAACATTCTCAAGTAAACACCTTGTGAGTTGCTTAGTTACCCGTAGCGGAGCATTATGCTGAGCAACCCAACAGCCAGGAGTGTTTTATGCATAGTTTGCAGAGTTTAAGTTTGGTGAGAATCTTTGCAATTTCAGATGAATAATATCCTTGCATCTCAGGCATTTCTGATCAAAGCTAAGGCTTGAAAGATACTGTCATTCATTAAGTAGAACCTTATAAGGTATTTCTCTCGCTTTCCTAGCGTGCCTTCGTGGTGTAGTGGTTCTGCACGCTGGACCGGTATTCCAGAGGTCCGTGGTTCGATTTCCGGCGAAGGCGTTTGCTCATTTTTCATCTTGCCTGCTTCCACAAAATACCTAATGTCTTTTCAACCTTGGCTAAAATATTTCCTCTAAAAGCCTCTTTAGCTATCGCATTATAGAAATGCTAGCATTATTATTAGCAGAAATTGCGAAAACTCAGGCATATTCTAGCCGCAATTCAGAGATGCGTGCTGAAGATCTACACAGCAAGGACACATGGGAGAAATGCACTGAATTCTTTAGAATAGTGAGACTACTGTAGAGACCATACAGCAGCATACTTATATATAAATCTCCCTCTAAAGAACTATCATCAGCTTTATTCTTCTTTTGTCCTTCCTTCCTTGTTCTATTCGGTTAGTGATTGGGAGCTATACCTGTGCAATCTTTAATGAAGTTTCTATCTCCTAACACTTTTACCTGCATCTGTAAAGACCATGCAGTGGCTCATGAAATCCTATGATGATAACACACCAAAAATTAAGTACTCTTCTTTCATAATTATTCCCTTAGAAAGACTGAGACTGGTATCGTCAAACAAACAATTAACTGCCACAGTGCTGTGAGACTAGAAGAATGTATATAATACTTTACGTTTTGCAACCTAGATGGTATAGTGGTTAGGGGAGCGTATTGTGACACCGAAGGTCCCTGGTTCGAATCCGGGAGACCGCATGGATGTTTGTAAATATATAATGTCTGTGCGGCAGGGAGCGCTTAAAATATGAGGCGAGTAGAAAGCCCTCTCGATAGGTTATTAGTAGGGAAAGACGAGTGGTAGACCCTCGACTCGTCCCCCCTGGGTACTCTCCTTCAAAATTGGAGTCGGAAATGAGCGATGTTGTACTGTCATCTGTATGGGGCTCAAGGCTTTGCCAACGGCAAGCACAGTTTGGCTCTCTTTGCTACGATGAATTTCGTGGACTTGTTCTGCCGTCACTGTAAGGCAAGTGAGATAAGTCACAACACATCGCAACAGTTCACGTTTTATTGGTTTAAGATGACATTAAAGAAATTCTTTCATTGGTAACATTGCACAAATTTTTTTTATTACTATTATTACTTAAAGTATGGTAATCGGCATTGCTATTTCTTTCGAGTTTTAATATAATAGCAAAATTTTGCTTTCAGATAAATTTTTAATTTTTAGATATAAGTATACATTATATGCTTGCAAAAGCACCAACATCCAAAATAACTTTTACCACCAGATAATAATCTTAATACATTTAGCTGCTTCCATCATTCACAATATTATACAATTTCTGACGCTCAGATTTTCTGAAATTCATTATTATTACATTCTCAAGTGTAGTGGCGTTTGATTTCTTTTTTCACTTATAATTCATATGAAATGAATACTAAGAATCCATAATTACGAGTAAAGATCTAATATAAAAATATATACAACTGAAAAGAAGTTGACATGGGATAAAAATTTATGCAATTTAGTAACGCAAATTAACGAACATTTTGTTAAATTTATGTTAGTTAAAATTAGCAAATTGTTCTTATAATTTACATAAATAAAGTAAGTAATACATATAATTTGTATGAATGCTTCTGTGTATAACAGAAAATAAAATTCGCTCGTTTCATTACAAGAACTTATCAAACAGAAGTTGTATGGAAACCTTTTTTATATCTTCCGTATTGCCCTTTAATTAATTTTATATTTTTTATATCTTTGATTGATTTTAGACTTTTGATGAACTATTTTAAATTAATTTTTTTTTCCATTTTTCCATTAAATTCAGCTCTGAAGGAAGTAAATATGTTCTTAAATTATTATTATATGAAATTCTATGGTACAGGCAACTAATGTTCTTTCAGATAAGTTGGTTTGATTTGGTTTATTAGATTACGGCAAAGCACTCGAGGGCTATCTGTCTTAAGGGAGCCATCAGATTTTGAGTATAGCCTTCGTGGAGGACATTTTAAGGGAAACTGGCTCGTATACTAGTTACACATGGGGAAAACCACGAAAACACCCATGCAGACAGCCTGTTCGCGAGATTCGAACCTCGGACCGAACTACCAGCGTTCAGCGACGTTACCGCTTGGCCGCTGGTGGGCTCGTTCTTTCAGTTAAATCAAAATTCTAATTTAGGGTGGCATCGATTTCAACAGAACAGCTTTAAGCACTTCGAGAGTGATAGACAAAATATTTCTACTCTTTAAAAAGCAAAATATATTGGCATGGAGAAGGAAAGAAAGAAATTTGAAATCTTTCAGATTTTATATTACGTCCAAACGGGCGTTTTTTAAAATTTACAGATATATATACGTTGCAAGAGCATTTGGGCTAAAGCCATATTAGGCTAAAAATAATTAAAAACAGCATATCTTTAGAATTTCTGATAGACAGTCACTTGCGCTGGAGATAAAAATGTTTTATTACTTATAGTGTTGCCACTGCTTGCTCTGATATTGTTGAGATTTTTAATCAAAAATTTGTTTAAGTTTTACAAAATATGAAATAGATAATGAAACAAATTCCAAATTCGGGTTTCGGGTGCTCATGTTCGGTTGGAGGAATCAAATTTGATGGCTCTTGTTTTTCACAATGCGAAAAACATACATACATTCATGTAGATTCCTCATTATATTTAGGTTTTTAAATATAACACACGGCGGTAATATTTGGTGGCAACAATTTGAAAAGTGATTCGGATAATTAAAGTGATTCGACGCAAAATGCCGCTGGGGAACGCTCATTTGGACTAAGAAAAGAACCAGATTTTTAACTGTTTTATGAGGACAAGTATTAGAGGCAGCTTAACAGTTTTACTTAAGAAATAAGTGTGGAAATTTAATGTTATTTTTCACCACATAATTAGTAAATTTCAACACGAGCTCCATCAGTTATCTCGCAAAGCAGTATTCCGTTTCCATTCACGTAAGTTGAGTTGTACCTGGAGTTATCTGTAGCTGCGGCAATAAAGATCATCTTGCAACAGGCTTGTCCTAAAAGATTTTTCTAAACGTTGAGGTGAACAGTTATGAGAGATTTCAGTTCTGAGTAATATATTACGCAATGGGATATAGTTGCCTTCTTCAGATAAACTGACATAAAATGAATACTATCATTACTATTGAGCTATTGAGCAAAGTTTCTGCAGATGTAAAAGAAAATATGTTGTCTCCCAGTCAAAATGTGGGCAATTTTAATTAGTTTCATATAAAATCTAAGAAGACTGATTTATGATAAAGCTCAGTCTGGAGATCCAAAATTTGGGTTATGTCTTTTTCTATGAGCGTGTATTTCTTTTTGCTGTCTTTCTAAATGTCATCAAAGCTTCTTAATTTATCATTCGAAATCGATTCAAGTTCAGAATATAAGTTCCCGACGTTTCCAAATGTACTTGCAAACAGGTCAGAATTCTCAGGCTAAACTAAAAGTCGGCCAAGAGATTCATTAATTGTAAGTTATTAACAAATATAGTTTACGAAACAACTGAACATATGAAATTAACAATTTCATTTGAGCAACTAAAAGAAAAGTACGGTTTCAAATACAAATAAAAAATGCATATTTTTCAAAATTGATTATAGTTTAGTACTTTAACAAAACATCTTCATGTAAAATACAAATTCTAATCCTAAAGTGTGTTTATTTATTATATTCCTACAATATTTTTTTGCATTTATTACAGAATGGAGATTTGCAGCTTTTATTACATATGCTACACTTCTTGGAGCTTATATTTGTTTCATATTTTACAAACCTAGCATCTTTTCTGTGAGTTTATATTTTCATACGCACTATTTGCATATACAATGGTGTGCAAAAATTAAGGACGAGACGGTTTTTTTCAATACAACTTTGTACAAAAGCTTTCCAAATCAACACACTTAATACCGTAAGATACTCAATACGTAAGGACATGAGTAATGTAAGCAACACTTACTAAAAGAGAAATCAGAGGGATAAAAAGAAGCTTTATTGAAAAAGTAGCATGGAGCGCAATGCGACTGAAGGCCGAAACATCCCTGTGATGGGTGTCCAGCAAGAAACATCCGGTCTTTAATAGGGGATACGATCTCCCCTGATGCCAGGCAGGTTTCACAGCGTCTGCCCATGCTGAGAATGAGGGTGTCAATGAGTTGTTGAGGCATTGCTGCCCATTCGTCTTGCAGCGCCAATCGAAGCTCCGGAATCGTTACTGGTGGTAAGGTACGAGCTGCCAAGTGTCTGCCTAGAAAATCCCATACATGCTCGATGGGATTGAGATCCGGAAATCGTGCCGGCCAATCCATACGTTCAATATCCTCACTCTCTAAGAGCTGTTTCGGCTACTGTGCGATGACATGGTGCATTGTCGTCCATGAAAAGGAACTGCGGACCCATAGCGCCTCTAAAAAGAAGAAGAATCTCGTTACAATAACGGCTCCCGTTGACTGAACCTGCGTCGAAGATGTGAAGGTCTGTACGACTACCAAGCATGATGCCTCCCCAAACGAGAACACCGCCACCTGCATACCTGTCCCTTTCAATGATGTTCGAGGGATGATTGCGGCTTCCCCGCTCTCTCCAGATGAGTATGCGATGAGAATCGCTACTCAGACTGAATCTGCTCTCATCTGTAAAGAGTACTCGTCCCCATTCATTGTCTCTCCAATTCCGGTGTTCCCGGCACCACAGAGAACGCCTTCTCCAATGGGCAGGCGTTAGAGGTACACACCGTACAGGGCATCGTGCAAACAGACCACCACCGTGCTGTCTTCTGGCCACGGTAAAACGCGATATCGGTCGTCCAGTCGCCTGTGTCGTGTGTCTAGCGATTTCTCCCGCTGTCTGCCGCCTGTTTCTTCTGGCCTGTAAGGCAATATACCGGTCATCTGCGGGTGTGGTTCCTCGTGGACGACCACTACTTAACCCCCGGATAGCTGTTCCTGTAGTTTGAAATTGTCTCCAAAGTCGTGAAACGATGCTGTGAGCAATTCCGAACTCTGCAGCCACACTTGTCACACTGCGGGCTTCCTTTAACTTCCCAATGATTCGACCTCGGGTAAAAGCATCCAGATGTCGTCTAACAGATTGATTATTCGCCATTTCTCGCTGAGGCACCAACTCGGTGTGATTTTAACTGCTATACGGCGTGCAATCTCTTTGCCAGAAATACTGATCTTACACCGACAACATGCTTTATACTACTCAGACACTCCCCCATTACATCTACCTGCATATCTGCGCATGTGCTACCATACATCACCTTACTTAATCTCCTGATTGGTCTTTCTGTCCGCTCTGCCTCTTCGTTCAGATGATATGCTAATTTTTCGAATTCGTCCTTAATTTTTGCACACCAGTGTAGATAACGAAGATAGACGATATAATTCCGCAAACATCATAATAATTTAGTACCTTTAAATTTTGAAATGTTAAAATTTTCCCGGTGAAACTCGAGGTTTTGTCCTTTCACTGTACGCAGATGCTGCTTCTTATTTTTAACGAAGGCTGTATGCAGTTTGTAAATTTGTATCATGCTGTTAAAGAAAAAGTTAAATAATTTTCTCACTTAGCTGATACTTTTTCATCAACAAATTAAAATTTCATGTGAAACTCATTAATTTATTGATTTTAAATGCATCCATAACTTTTGAAATTATTTTTTCTTGATGTCTCAAATTTTTTTCAATACAGTTAGTGTTAAATGGCATTCGAATGTTGATACTCGCGAATAAAAACAGCGCATATGGAAGTGTATATAAAATGCTTTTATTAAATACTGAATAAAAAGTTCAAAATCATGGAAGTTGATTCTGTTACACACAGAAATTTCAAATGCCACCTTTTCTTTGTCCTATTGCACAATACTTGTCCAGAATGTGAAGTTATTATTATTTTACTATAGGCAATATTAATAAATTTTAAAGAACATGCTGTTCTGTTAGTTATTATGCTATTAATAAGACCAGCAATATGTGTTACATCTGAAAACTTAATTCATTATAATTGAATTCTAAAAGGCTTTTTAAAGTAGTTAGTACTTAATATATGAAGTTAACGTGCCTTAATTTGCAATGAATCGGCTATTGATTTATATCTAAACGGGCACTGTCAAAAGCAGTGATACAGATAAATTGTATAATTACTCGCCCGCAGTTATTCATTAAATTTATCTTAATAATTTAAGCTTAGAAAACAGATGCCCCTCAGTTGCTGTTAAGAATGAAAGAAGCATAGATGAAATATAGAGTGGGCATAAATGCTCCTTTTTATTAACCGTTCCTTGATTCATCTTTATATGTATGTTTACATTTTTATACAAATCATCTTTACTGAAGAAATCTTTAAAAACTTCCATTTGCCAATCTTGTAACAACATACAGAAGTAAAACCTTCCACTCGAAATGGGAAATATTACCTATAATGCTACCGAAAGGATTTAATTCCGTGTGATTTAGAGAAAGGAAAACTTAGAGAAAAATTTAGAGAAAGGTCCCTCTACATTTGTTTGGACACCATACCTGGATAGACGTAAGGAATAAAATTTATGATGCTACTGAATACCTTTCAAATGGCTTCAGACTTGTGCTCTCATTCTAAACAGTCAACTTTAAATTACTATTTGCTATCGCGTTCTAAACACGAAGCAATCCTATACAAAAAATTCCCAAGCATCCAATTCTCGATCGCATCCTTTTCATTCCCGCTGTGAGTTCAGCTGACTGACGTCACGCTCTATGACGTCATCGATCACAGGGTCCCAACCATTAGGAAGCGACATGGGGAAGGCGGGGTTTAATAGCAGATTCGATTACAAGACGAAGGTTTACGAGGATCGGGAGGTATGTTCGAAAGGAATAACAATAAGTTCGGAATCTCGGGGGATCTGAAAGCAACTCTGGCAGGTAATTTACACCTAGAAAAACGATGTAGAGTTTCTTGCTAAGAGAGTTAATGTATTCACCACTATGGATGCTACGTTTATTTATATCTAACCGAAAGTGCATTAGAATTATGGCGATTATTAGTAAAATTCGAAAGCAATGTGTGTCGGGAAAATTTAAGAAAGATTTTTCCTAATTATTTGTTAAAAAAGTCTGCAATTTTTGAGAAAGGAAGATTGCTATACTAATTTCACAGGAAAACTTTTATTAATATTTTAATATAAAAATATCAAATTCCAGAGTACAAAACTATGCTTAAATTTTTACATTTGCCAATGATGAGCACCTGAAAATAATACGACATGCAGACTAAAAGCATTAATATAAGCTTATAATACAGAGGCTGTTCGCACAGCTTTTGGACGATTTTGCTTTGCTATAAAAATCCTCTGCTTGGATTTTTTTACCAAGTATATTTTTAAAAGTAAAAATTATCGTCTGCTACTTGACAGTTTTGTTTTCATGCAAAATGGCAGTTTTAAAGAAGCAGTGGATGGAACCCTATGTTTGTGCTCTTTCCTCAGAAACTAATTCTCATCTAGTAATTAAAAAAACTGTGAAAGCCATGGTTTTCCGATACCTAAAGCTATGATAAATATTATTTTCAGCAAGAAAGGAAAAAGAAAACGTGAAAGTTTGGATTCAAGTGGAAAAATTGTTCCAAACAGTACATGTCCAAGGAAGAAGACGGAATGTTTCGAATGTTGCAAAGGTAAGATATTTAATGTTATAAGAAAATCCGCCAAGTTAAAGGACAGATGGAAAATCATTAAAATGCTCAGTGTCAACTGTAAAGAAAGTGATTATGCTAATTTGAATTTTAAAAAGGGGAAAAATCATAATGTGCGTCGTCTTTCTCCACGATATATCGCCTAACGCAGAACGCGCTGCAGAATTCTTTATGAGAGACATTTATCCTTACAAAAATGGAAAAAATGTTCTTACAATTGATGAATCTTGGTTGTATTTAAAAGACTGATATAAAAGAGAGGTATTTAATATCATAAAAGAGGAGAAAAAAATCTTAAAACATGGTTCAAAGAATCTAAAAAAAGTTTTTCAAGGGGATTTATGATTGCAGCTGGTTTTCCGTACAGCGGTCAATTAGAAATAAAAATAGGCGAAAAATGTTAAGATCAACTCTACATATTATTAGGAATATATTTTATAGCCCTTTTCCGAATAAGAAATAATTTTTATTTATCCACAGTGCCATCAAGCAGTAGAACTGCATCAAGACAAAGCAAGCATCCACACATCAAAACCTACTGTTAATTTTCTGAAAACAAATAGAACAAGAAACGTGTATCGAGGCCATAGCCTTCACTCAAATCTCTTCTAAATTTGTCCTGAGTTATCATTCATAGATTTTTGAGCTTTTGTACTCTTAAAAAGAGTATTGTCTCAACAACAACCTACAACCCTCCTGGGACCTTGGAAAGCTGTTGAAGAAAGATGGGAAAAAATTTCCTCTTCCGATAGTTCAAAAAGCTGTGTTGTCTTGGAAATCACTGCGTAAAAAGATAGTAAAGAATACGAATTATCAAATAGAACATTTGAAACTAAAAAAATTTAGGTAAAAATGTCTGCAAGTGTAATGAAATTCATCTAAAAAGTGTGCAAACAGCCTCTGTAATCCTTAAAACAGATAACTTCGACCTAATTGTCTGCAATTTGCAAAGTGAATTTAAACTGTAAAATTTGCAGAATTGCTTAAATATGGTACCTTTCAAAACTTCTTTGAAATATGAAACAAGGAATGATAAAAAAGGCTGACAGATTAAAATAACTGATAATAAAAATAACATAATCACAAAATAAACTACTAAATGTTAAAGTACTGTGATAGACATATTTAACGTATAATGTTATTAATTGTTTATAAAATTATAGTCAAAAACATTTATTAAAGCAAAAGAATTCTTTCAAAAAGCGTTCAGCACGAACTTACTTAGCAATTCAGATATTCAAAAGTTGTGGGGACTTTTTTTTTGAAGTGTTGTTATGTTTCCGATTTAAGTGAAAATACTTCACAAAATCCTGAACAAAATCCTGAGCATAATACTGAAGTATTCTTAGAAGTATTTTCTTAAATAAATAATTAGAGATATAAGTTTTAAATAAGTTTCAGTATTTCAGATTTGAAATTAACATAACATGTCCACACAGATACACACACGAAAAACGTTTTACTAGTTTACATCCCATTACATGGTAGTTTAATGGTAGTGAAATGAATTAAGAATATCGCAAAAACTGTTAATGTAAAGACTTCAACTATTTCTGATGGAAAGAAAGTATGGAAACTGCTTGAAACGATTAAAATGGAACTAAAACGAGGACCTCGTTTCAAGCTAATACCATGTCTCTGACGTTTACCTTCCGAACAACTGCTCAGAAATTAAAGCTTACTTCTTTATAACTTTCAGGTATGTTAGAAGAAAAGTTTGAAATAAAATTTAATAGTGAACCAGTTAGTTGAGTCATGAAGGCATTAGAAATGCGTCAACAAGAAATTCATGCCTGACATTTGAAAAACGCTACGGGATACAAGGATTTAGCATAGTGTAATAATCCGATACTTTCATTTGAATCAAAATTAAACAAACTTAAATCGGATGGACGAGTCTTTCTGTGACCAGTGCCCAACAGTGAATTGAATTCGAGGAATAGTTGCTTACTGTTTAACACGGAAAGGTAAGCATAAGGGTTTGGAGAGGTCTCGCTTTTTCTGCTGCCGGAAATTTAGCGTTATAGAGAACTCGACTTAGTAGTATTGGTGTTGTGACTAATCTCACTTGTCTCTAATCAGAACAAGGTCCATGAAATTCATCGTGGCAAGGAGACTAGATTGCGCCTGTCGTTGGCGAGAGTTTTGAGCACTGTACAGGTGACAATATTGCTATGCTCAATTCCGCCCACAATTTTGAAGGAGAGCACCTCGGGGGAGGACGAGTCCGAGGATCTCCCGCCCTTCTTTTCTACTACCAACATCTCTAGAGGACTTCCGGCTCGCCTCCTATTTTAAATGCCTCCATGCCGCACAGACATTATAAATTTACAGACATCCATCCCTTCTCCGGGATTCGAACCTGAGCTCTTCTGTACGGCAGTCAGAGACACTAAACACTATTTCGGTTGGGCGGCACAGAACAGTATAAATTTATAAAGTTTCTGGTTGAAAACTGAAAACATTATACAAAACTTCGAATGTGAAATGCATTTCAAGTTCTGTCAGGTTAATGATTTTAAGCATACCGCTCGAAATGTTTGCTTAATTATTGCTAATCTGCATTGAAATTAACAAAACTCCTCCGTGTTCTCCAGACTTAAATCCTATTCAACATGTAGCAGTTTATTATACAACAAGAAAATATAATTTTCATGACAAAAAAGAAAAAAGAAATGTACGTTCCTTAAATATACGTAATAAGTAATAGAAAAAGAAATATACGTTCACCGCTCCGGCGCCCCTTTGAATATTTTGCATACCCTTTGAATACCTACCGCCTTTGAATACTTTGCAAAGTGCATGAAACTGCATTTTTGGATAAAAGGTATCCAATTAAAGATTAAATTTCTGTTCTTTCCTTCTTTCTTTAAATATTAACTTTGTGTTCTAAAGGTCCTAAAAGTTATACTACATTATTTGCGAATTTTTTTTGTAACTGATTTTCTTATAAGAAATGTTCTGAACATACTTTTTTTAAACTAGCAGCATTGAAATAGATAAACGACAGTATATGGGAAACAAATTAAAGCCAATATATATTACTTTGCAGATGTTTTTTCGCAAATTTATTCCAAAAACACATATGTTCGAAAACAAGTGGGACCCTTTATATCCATTTTCCTAGCAAAAGAACTACAGACTCTTAGATTTGAATTAGATAGAGATAAAAGCCAAGGCTTTCAGAGAGGCTCTGGCCCGCTGCCACACATTTACAGAAAACGTAGATGTCACAAAGAGAAATTATGAACTACTACAGAGCAATTAACAGACAATATTGCTAAAGTAATTTTAATGCAACTGAAATACTATTTTATTAGTCTGGACAGTATGACTACATTCAATTTAAAAGAAAAAACTTGAATTTCAGTTTATTTTTTTTTTCAAAGTTTTTAAATACTCGATGAAAACAAAGTGATTCAATTAATTTATGCATTTACAATTTTTTTTCCATGATAAACAACAATTAAGAAAAGCAAAGTTTTTCTCGTTATTATATGAGAAGCTTTCTCATTCAGTGGTTATTCAGTTACCGAATTACTGTGGAAACGTCATAGAAGTTTTAAAAAACAACTTTGTGCAGTCGTTTGCGTAAAAGTAAAAATAAATACAACTTCCACGTTTACCTGCTCATTAAAGTTTGAAGAACACAACCAGAAGAAAAAGCTAAAAGTTTTATAACAAATAAAAAATATGAAAAGTTTTAGATTTTTAATTGGGGCAAAAAGGGTTTGATAAGGTTTTTTACGCTCGCTGGGCTCGCAGTCTACCAGTCTTCTGTTATACTCACTCCTACTAACCTACTAACATAAAACTGCAGAGTTATTTAAGTGTTTTCTTTAAAAGCATCCTTTTTATAATTAACGTTTTCTTGAGAAAACCAGCGTGTTTTAATCTAATATTTGTAGTATTTTTTGACACATTTTAGTTCAAATGAAAAGATAAACTTGCGTAAAGAACTTAGTAAAGTTTAAATACCTAAGCTGATGATAATACAGTTACGAATTTTCTACCTAGATGATTTTAGTGCAATTAATAAGTGAAATTATTGTATTTCTCTGCGTAATGGAAAGCGAAAGCTCTTAAGAGTGAAGCTAAGCCGCAAAAGTAAGATTACAGGGGAGAGCCCATTTAACATTGAGTAAATGGGTATCTTTTTAATTTGACGAGATATCGCCAAAGTGACAACGGTTTTGGCGACTTATTTTGTCGCCAGATATCACAAGAAATCACAAAATGTCACCCAAACTTTACGATCATTTGGCGACATTTGGATCCGGTTCCTGTATCACAGTAATAAGTATTGTAATTGAATAATTGCAATTGATCATTATATTAACTGTAACCGTAATTCGATCTTCATATTACTTTCTAGTGATTTTGAGAAGCAGAAAATACTAAAAATATCTCGGAGGCCGGTTGCAAACCATATAAGTCCGGAGAGAGCATCTGCTCTCAGTTGTTGCTGTTATTATTTTTGCGAGTTGTTAGTTCCGCTTATTGAAATCGAAAATACTTCCAGGTTAGCTTTCTCTTTAGATTCATTTTGCATTGCGATGTATTTAACTTTCCTGGTAGTTTGAAGTGTAACTACTGATTGTACTGTGTGATACTGTGAACAACTGCACGAGTATTTCTGGGAAAAAGATAAATGCATATCATGTGTTCGCTATGTTTGAAACTATGCATACCTGACTGAAGGATTTTTCTTTTTCTTATATTCAGTTTAATGGAAGAGGAAAGAAAAACAATTAATTGAGCATAATTTCAGCTAGTGATAAAATAGTTCTGCTAGAACGATAGAGAAGCTCGAAAAAAAAAAAAAAGCTTTTGTGTTGTAACATTAATTTTTACGCTATGCATCCTTTTTATATCCTTGTACGAAGTAAAACGGAAGTATTGTAGTAACCAAAAATTTCAGGTATCATATTTCAACGAAAATATACATTTTGACCGCTATTGAATGCAATTTAACGATGTTTTTGCGTGACATCTGTACGTAAGGACAGAATAAAGGACTCTTTCCTTTCCCAAAAAATTATAAAACTGATTTAAGATGAATTCTGAAGAGAACGTTTCGTGGCGTCTGTGCGTACGTACGTATCTCGCATAACTCAAAAATGAGTAGCTTCAGAACGTTGAAATTTCGTATATAGGATTGCTATAACATGCAGATGTGCACCTCATATTTTGCTTGCAATCGGCCACACCAAAAGTATATATATAACTAATTAATGTAAAAAGAACAAACGAAAAAAGACCTATGTGGTCAAAAACTTTGCGCATTGTGCTGCAAAATTTAGAAAAAAGTTAAAAGAAAATTCCTAGTTCGTACGCTAAAAAATTGCTTAACCCGTGGGGTGTATCATACCCCAACCCTACATAAAAGTGGAATATTCCTAACTTGTGAAACTGAAATTCTGTGCTGCTTTCAGAAGCTGAGTTTCTAGTTGTGATTGACGTTCAGAACCGCTTTTTCTTTGCCTGTGTATTTCAGAAAAATATTTATCGGTATTTTGTTGGAACTGGGGTATGACACACCCCATGCGCCTGTCCGCGTAAGTGTTTTTCTGACTGAATATTTAGTTCAGAAATTTATTTCTAGAGTGTAACAGTAAATATTTCTACTCGGAAGTGATTTTAAAGTACTTGACATTAAATTCTTAAACATTAATAACCGCATTATGGTAAAAAGAATGGTGGTGTGGTGTATTTAATTATGGCAAAGCACACTAGGGCTATCTGCCTAAGGGGAGGGATGCCTTCGTGGAGGACTTTCTAAGGGAAACTGGCTCGTATACACGTTACACATGTGGAAAAACACGAAAACACCCATGCAGACAGCCCGTTCTCGGGATTCGAACCTCGGACCGAACTACCAGTGTTCAGCGACTTTACCGCTCGGCCGCTGGTGGGCTGGTAAAAAGAATGAATCTCTATGAATTGAAGATGCAACGCCCGTGAGATTTATTAGAAATATTTGAAAGCGAAGATTGCATTTCGGAAACTAAAGATGAAAATAGGAATATTTTCTACACTGTTTTTGGTTTCGAAAAAGATAAAACATTAATTCCTGATGTTCCTAAAAAAGGAAAAACTGTTCTTATGCTTTCAACATTATATAACGATCATACTATAGATGATACTATTGGAGAAAATAAAACGCCAGGAATTGTATGCTTTTATAATATGACTAAAGGAGCAGTGGATATGGGGGGGGGGTGAAATGTCAGACAGTTATGTTATTCAGTTGCCAGAATAACAAGGAGGTGGCCAATGGTAATTTTCTTTCCTGCACTGAATGCTGCTGTAATAAATACTTGAATTATATTACATTCAACTTCTAATCTACCAACCAGGAACAAAAGTTTGTTTTTGAAGGACTTAGCATTACAATTAATGAAAAAAAATATTGAACAAAGATCAGAGATTAATACTTTACCAAGAAACTGACGTACTGCATGCAAAACAAAAGCAGAAGTTTGGACGAAGAATTAAAACGAATACATGAAATTCGAAACAACTAAGTATGAAAGATGTGATAAATTCTTTGCTCTCGCGCCAAGGACAGTAGAACATGAATGCAATGTTTAAAATGTGAAAACATTCTGTGCCAAGAACACATGAATGTATTTCGTTCAAAGTGTGAAGAAATAAAATAAGCATTGTGTATTAGAGATGCTATGAAAGTTAGAGGCATGATGTTTATTTTTTTATTATTTTCATTTATCTTAATCTTAACTCTAAGATTATTTTGGAAATTAATTTTTGGAAACCCAATTATTATTCACGTATTTATAATACACGAGAACAAGAAAAACAGCTTTAAAACTAAATAAAACTGTTTTTATCGTATTTTAAATATTGGGGTATGTGATATCCCACGCGCCCACTCTAGTAACTTTTCTTGGTGCGACTTCCGCCGGGTTAAATATTGTGGTTCCGTGAAATTATTAACATAAGCAAGATGAGGTGCAATGAAATGTGTTACAAAGATAAAATAAACAATACAAACACTTGCATATTTACAAATAAAAATCAATACTAATAGTAAGCAATATGCTAATAAAAGTAAGGCATATTTAAAACATCAGAATAAAGTACGAAAAAATGATTTAGCAAAAATATAAAAACTAAGAAGCTTTAATTGAAAAAAACTTTGCCAAAATCTTATAAAGATTTTGACAAAGTTTTTTTCAAGCCATAATGAGATTCGAAAGAGCCATAATGAGACTCGAATTAGGCTAATCTACCATTTACCGCTTCTTAGTTTTTATATTTTTGCTTAAATCATTTGTTCGTACTTTATTCTGATGTTTTAAATATGCCTTACTTTTATTAGCATATTGCTTACTATTAGTATTGATTTTTATTTGTAAATATTCAAGTGTTTGTATTGTTTATTTTATCTTTGTAACACATTTCATTGCGCCTTATCTTGCTTATGTTAATATTTTCACAAACCACAGTATTTAAGCAACTTTTTAGCGTACGAACTAGGAATTTTCTTTTATATATATATATATATATATATATATATATAATTTATTTCCTAAACAATATTGATAAATTGATTATATTATCTCCTAAGTTTAATTAAAGTAGAATTATTTTAAAAGACTGGTGAGTTATATTTTGAAAGATGTTTTCAAGTAACTTGAAAGTAAAATGTTAATAATGTTTTAACGGGGACTGGAATTAAATCATCATGAAGAACAAAATTTCAATTGTAAAAGGAAAAATTAAATTAAAAACATGTAATCATTGTCATTGATCGGAAATTAGTTGACTTTTCAAAGGGAACAAACCAGCTCCCGTTCAATGAACAATAATTAATAAAAATACGTAAATACGAAGGTGTTTCGTCTTTACTCGAGTTATTAGGTAAAGCCAAACCGGCAATTCTGGTCAGGCCAAATATTTCCGCGAATAGAAGGGATTACGAACCAATGCTGATACTCAAAGAACTTATTCTTATGAAGCATTTTAGCCAATTCAATTTGGAGTAAAAAGCAATTTCTGTAGAGAAATCCGAAAAAAATCCGAAAAAACTCGAGTAACCGTCCCCGACACCCTCATGTTTATGCATTTGAGTTCTATATTATTTGTAAAAATTAAACATTGGAAATTGTCATTATGAAATAGAATTCAAAGTAAAGTTGAAATAAACATAGAAGATTACAAAATAAGATAAATAATGCAAACTTTGTAAAAATAAATCAAAAATAATATAAAAATAATATAAAAAATATAATAAGAACAGTGAATGTACATGAAGATATAAAGGCCAGAAAAGGTATTAAGTAACTTACAGTCTTTCTAGTGGGGAGTTGGCCAAGTGTTCTCTTCGTGTCTGACTCATAAGTGTAGGGTGTCCGAAAATTCTTAGCGGCAGTGGGGGCTTTGAATAATATCAGTCGGTAAGACTTGGGTGAAGTAATTTATGGTAGTGGGTGGGACTCGGAATTCTTGAGGGATGTATTATGTGGAGTTCTTATTTGAGTGAAACTGTCTGTTAAGATTTTTTTGAAAATACTAGTGAATGGAAATTAATTAATTTCTGGCTAATTGTCGTATCGCAATGATTAAGAATTTAAGAAAGGAAAAAAGGAATTTTCACTTTCCAAGAGCTATTAGACAGACTAAAGCATGAAATAGGCCCATTTTTTTAGTAACAGCATAGTAACAGTATAAGTCTGAAGAATATTAGCTTTTTATAATATATACAACTGAGTAATTACACTATATACAAATCCTTCAACTGATAGTCATCCAACTTATACCTCCTTCTCAGGTTTAGGAACAAATTATCATATCCCTATCAGTTAATAGATTTAATGATTTAGAGTGAGTATTTAACGCCTGCTCTTTTAAGGCAATGGTTAATAAATTGAATGGGTATTAGATTATTTTTGAGAATTTTAATAAGGAGCAAAATTTCGCGTTGTAAATCTATTGTATCTGTGCATATAATTTTAATTCGTTGTATTTGATTACTTATTGTATTGTTAATTACTTTTTTGGATATGTTGGAGTTCCAATTTATTAATTTGTTAGTATTGAAATTGAAGTTTCTTGTTTTGTTAAAAAGTAAAATTTTTTTGTAGTTAATGATTTGAAGATCTAGAAAGTCTATGCTCTTTTGTGAATTATTAGTTTTATTAAGTGTAAGACAATTTGAATAAACCTCGGAGTGTTCAATTTTACCAAAATTATTAATTGTAATAAGGTCATCAATGTACTAGGTGTGTTTGTAGTAATTTAACTCTTGTGGTTGTAGATTTTTTTGGAAGTTAAATTCTTTGATAAATAAAAAGATATTACAGATCGAGGAGCTGGAATGTAAGCCCATTGGCAATCCTCTGACTTCAGGTTGCCAGTAATTATGTGCTGGTGATGAGAATCTACGTAATTGCTGTAAACTGGTGTCTTACAATGTCATTCTGTTGTTTCATCTATTTCATGGTGGTTAGTGAGAAGTTGCTTAAGGTCCTTTGATATTTAAATGCAACCATTGGTATTGTGACAACTGCGGGGAAGTAATCTTTACAATCTCTGATGATTCTTGAGAAATGAATATTGTCAAACTGCGGATGCAGAAAATTGACTTTAAAATAAATTTTGCGTTGAGTGAGACTATTAGAAAGTCTGAAAAGACTAAAATCGAGAATCATGTCTTTAATGATTCGTATGTCGTCGTAGCTTTCTTGAATGAATTTTTTTAGTTTGATAAAGAATTTATTAGTACAGGAGTGTGACCAGTTGAGAAGTTTCTTGGGAAAGTTGTCTGAGTCAAAAAAACATTTCAATTGTTTTTTCAATGCAAGTGTATCCGAAAATAGATTTTTTAGAAGTATATCTATGACTATGTATATAAGTGTTAAGTCCATATGGATAAAGTGAACGTAGTTTTAGTATGTTTAAAGTGCTCTAATTCTGCTGTATGGAGTTGTGATGGTGCACTTATTTTAATGCTATTTTTTTGTGCGTTGAATTTTTTAATTTAAGCTCTATGGTTATTGATTCGAAAGTTAAGATTGTTTTTAGTCTGTCCTATATATTTCATATGTCAGGTGCCGCATGTAATCATGTAAATACAGTTAAATGTTTTTCATAGAAATTGTTTTTTGGGTTTGCCTGTAGCAGGCATGGCGTTAAATTTTCAAGTTTGTCATCTAGTGGAATGACATTTAATGATTTCAATTTGAGATAAACTAGCAAGATTTAAAAGTAAGGAGGCTGCTAACCTTCAGTACAGTAAAGTTTTTGTATAAGAACTTTAAAACTTAAAAATTAAAATAGTAAAAATATTTAAAAAGGTTGGAGATAATATATAAAGTGGGTACATTAGGAAAGAGATAAATAGCGCTAATAGCTGCTATTTAGCATATCAAATGTTGTATATCCACTCTGTAACTCGGCTCAGTAATCTCAGTTTCTTTATTCTTATATGTTTGTAAATTGTGAATTTGTTGCTTTAAAAATGACTGAATGTTGTTCTTATCTTCCGGTTAAAGTTTTTATGCCTCTAGTAAATCTGGATGCAATATTTTTAGAATTATCAACAATTTAAAAGTTGTTTAAGTGCCTATAAGCCTAATTATTTTTTGCCATCACGGCCATGTTCGTTTACATTTGAAAAAGAAGAATAGTAGATTTGTTGCCAATTTAGAGAAAGTAAGCTTCGCAATAACAAAAATAACGCCTTCTTTTATTATTGGGAGTTAATCCATTCTGAAATTTATTCGAGGAAATAAGTGTTTAAGATTTATTTCATAATTTTCAATACAGATATTTTGAGTTTTTATGTATTTTTTACCTTGTCGCGAAGTGAAAACTGAATTAATTGAATGTGAAATACTGAATCGTCTGTGAACACATGTTTTTTTTTTAATCTGTGAACACATGTTTCTGCGAAAAACTATTTCTTTTTTGTTTTGTTTGCTTAATTTCTTTTATACATCGTTTTAGATTTATTATAGTACTTGAATAGAACGTGTGACAACGATTCGATAATTCTTAAGATGATATAAATTTTGTGCATTCTGAGTTAAAAAATGAATGAAATTTAACGCTGTTAAGTGAACCTAGGACCAGAGTGTCGCTATGGTAAACAAATATAGTGAATTTTAAGGGGTTCATTTATTCTATTAAATATTAGGGTTTATGCGCTATCGACGAAGTAGATTTAATCCAATACAATAAATTTAAATGAAATGCAAGAAAAAATGCGTATAATTTATTATTCCGTACAAGGAAGTCATGTGGTGTACACATCAGATTATTTTTCTTTTCAACATCCTCAGATACATTGTTCCCAGCTTCGTTTTCCTACAGCTTTGTTTTCAACTTTCAATATTCTGGAAATAAACACTTAAAACCTTCATGATTGCATTTATTACCTAGGCAAACCTTCCTTACTGCATTTATTACCGGAGGCAGATTTAAAACGAATTGTTTATCCTCATATAAAAACCAGATTTGATGACTTAGACCAGTGTATGTCTCAACAAGTTTCTTCACCTTAATTATATTTTCAGTGGAACGTTCCAGGACAAAGCAGGGTCTGACATCTCTTCTGAAGCCCACTTCAGATTGAAAGGCTTTTCGGCGAGTCTTTGTAATTAATTGCGCTCAGATTGTCAGGATTCTGTACAATGGTTCCCATAGTTTTTGCTTTGACACCAATTTAAAGGTGAAATATAAAACATCAACCATATTGTCCATGAGAGTGTATGATGTGGGATGTAATTTATTGTTTGTAGCAGAATTAATTAGTTACTCTTTAAAATGTCAACAATGCCAGTAAGTCAGGAAAAGCTTGCTAACTTGAACAAGTTTCACGTGTTAGACAAATGATTTTAGAGGAACACGAATTGATTACAAGATTGGTAGAGTTTGAAGGCAGTTTGTAACAACTAGTGATTTGAGTCACATATGACTAACGATATATTCGAATACATCTGCATGCAATCAAACTGCATTGTTTACACCCTTTATAAATGGAGTCAATAATTTTATTTGAACTGCCAGTTGCTTATAAGAATCCAGTGCGGATAAAGGACAAATGAAGAATTTGAGGATCTTTAACAAGAGAAAATACATTGAAATGAATTTAACGATACTTTTCTTGAATATTTAACACATAAAACTAGACAGAGAGAGAGAGAGAGGTGTTTGCTTATAATTTTTAAATCTGAGTCTGAAATGAAATAATTTTCTAGCCATGATACATGTAACAGTATATGCAGCGACACTTATAACAATATATATATATAAATATGAAATTAATATTGAGTAGGAATTTTTCATAAGCTATAAGAATTGAATAAAGATTTGTATTTCTATGAATGCGATTGATTGAACAAGAATGCGATTCTTATATCAGAATTTAAATAATCCACGCAAAGTAAATCAAATTATAATAGCTAATCATCTTCAAAGAAAAGAAATTATATTTAAAATATGTAAAGTTATATTCTGTCAATCTAAACAGTTATTTTATGTTTTGGATCTTTACTATGACTTCTTCCTTCCGTTTTCTCGCCAGAATGCAAATTAACTCGTGTGTTATTAAGCTTAGGTTTTTAGATTTTAAGACAGAGAGTGTTCTATCTCTCTGGGCCACATTACTCGATTGCTCTCTCAGATAAGATTTGCAGTCTTCGGAATTGCATTAAAACCGCCGGTATTTGAATACCTATGCCGGTTAGAGGTGTGAGCCAACTTCGCGTTAAAGTGTATTCGTTGACTACTAACTTATTTTAAACATGAACTTAACTGTTATTTTAAGTTAAGTGTTTGGCTGAATTGAAAGCATGAAAAGTGCATTTTATGTTCAAGTTCTAAATTGATAAAAAGTTTTGTTTTAAAACCTTTCAAAATTCTGTTGATAACTTTTAGACTTAAAGATAATTCGCTGTCAGTCTATCTAGAATTTGGTTCCAGTTCAGGATAGGTAAGAGGAAAGCCAAACTTTATAAATATAATCTCAAGAATTCTAGATATGATAATTTTACCATTTTTGTCACTCTTCTTATTATTTATTCAATTTTATTCATTACTTTTATGTATTACTTTTACATTTACCCCTCTTCATAACTTTTATCCTCTGGTGATACTACTTAAGTATTAATATTTATAATCTAAAATTGCTTTTGTTGATAAAACATCCACCAACGAAAAATTTTCTACGTTCATATCATGAACGAAGAAATTTTCGGGTGAACTATAATAATTAAAATACATTGAAATGGTTCATCGGCTAATTCTGGATACAGAAAAGCAAGGATTTTTGTGGAAGAGAGATTTCAGTGTTTCTCCTCCTGACGAAGTAGCATTTAAGTTGATTGAATGCCTCTTCTATTATATTCGTTTTTCTTTAAATTTCTTTAATTTTTGAATTGGAGTATAGTTTGCTTGAAAAGTTTTGGTCTTGACATTTTTAAAATTATTTATTGCATTTATAGGATTTTTTGAAATTTATAATTATGAATTTCAATTTTTGGTCTTTATGAAAAATTAGTTATTAGTTTCTTATTTTATGTCTTTACTGATAATTTTTCAGCAGCTTAAAATACTAGGCATGTTTATATTTTTGTTTTTAAAAAAATGTTTTGTAATTATATATTTATACCTATCTGTGTGTGTTAGTAGCATTCTTTAATTACTAAACTTTAAATTTTATAAAATCTCTAAGAACCGAATTGGTTAAGGCTTCCACCCTTCCTCGTTTTGATGTTATCTTATTTACACATCCTCCTATTCTCAAATAACCTAAAAAGATCTATAACCTTTAAACATACATACATATATATATATGTATATATATATATATATACATATATTTTTGCTTGAGAAATTATCCTGATTAAAAAGATGATCCAGTTTAGCCTTAGCTGCTTGCATGTGTTTCCTGAGGCAATTTAAAAGAGTTCGTTTTAGTAGAATTACTTAAACGTGCATATCAAAATTGCTGTTATTTATCTTTTAAACTAGTCGCCTTTCACGACCAAACACTTAAAATAGGTATTATGAAAAATAAAAATAGATAATCAATTTAATAGACTCTTAATTTATAAAAATATTCATAGACATCTCATGAATTAAGTACATTTTTATTCAAAACAATTATATTAAAAAGTACCAAAATATTCTCAAGAACTGCGTTTGTAGCTTTTAAATCTCTCAGTTTGTTAATGAATAACAGAAAATTCAATTTGAAAGTTAAACATCTTACTATTTACAGCATGGAAACACTCTAGCACGTAGAAGATGAAAGTATCTTATTTCAAACAGTGCGAACACGTTGCTTTTAAAGAGTCGAATTTGTTGATTAAAATTAAAAGATAAATATAGTACATTTTCTCGAATGGAGTGCTGGAGATAAAAATGTTTTATTTCGGTCAGTATCGCTTTCAAACTGATGAGTTTGTTAGTTAAATTTCATTAAATTCATTTCAAAAGTTGGTGGCTCTATGCCGATTTTTGCCAGTGCAAGGAACATACGTGCATACATATAAGATTCTTCATTTTATACTAGACAAGATTGGGAGAAAAATGTAGGTGTCGTGTAGACGCATTCAGCTGAACAATATTTATTAATGTTTTTATGCGAAAAAGAACATTATTTTTCCTAATACGTCTTTCACAATTACAGGTTTCAGATTACCAATTAAATCTTTAGCATAGCACATCAAATAGTGTTTCAACCTTATGAGCAAAAATTCATTTAATATAATTCAAAAGTCAAGGAGTTTAGAAATGTATTAAATGCAGGTAGCTCCATCATAATTCATACATTTCACAGGTTTTTGAAAATAAAATATGAAAAATTCAGACTGTAACCATGGTCTGTTGCTTCTGTCTCACCAGAATAAATTGCATAATTTTTAAAACAGTAATTCAATTATGAAAGGAATCCTTTTATGAATTTCCATATAAAAGGATTATCCTTTCAAGCAGAGATGTATTTTGTGCTTTGGAATAAAACTTAAAAATATCTGGCTAATCAACCAAACGCACTTTATCATTTTCCCTTGTTAATTATAGAAGTTTTGAAAGAATTTCTTCTAGTTTAAACAGCATTTAAATGAATCATTTGTATATTTCAGAAACTCTGAAACATTACTCTTTAAACATTAACTTATTTTCATTTTAGCGTAATCAGCGTTTTGTTAAATCTCCATTAAAAGTTATATTTTCGTCAAACAGTCCCGACTTTAAGTGGATTTATTCAAGGAAACTCTCAGGATGTTCGTCAATTAGTCAGGTTGTTCACGGTAATTCTTAGGTTAGACATCCTGATCCGGGTAATTTACATTGTAGCACCTTCACTGCGTGAAGCCCAACTTTGTACTTGGTATGTAAGAATGTCAGAGGTTATTTCATCCCAAGAGTGGCTGTGGAGTTAAATATAAAAGAGTTACTTATTATGCCTTTAAGGCAAAAGGTACATTTCTCTTATTCAAATTCATTTAAGAGTTCTTTGTTTTGTTACATAAGTGCCCATTTTACTTAATAGTCAAAAGAATAGGATAATGCGCAGTAATTCATTACGACGTTCTTTTCCCAAGTGTTTGTTAGGAAGCTGAATTGTTAAATATTATTTAGTCTGGTGCGCTGATTAAATTCTTCTTCTTTTTTTACTCAAATATGAATGAAGAATTTACATTTATTAGAGAACAGTTATATCTTAATTATATTCTTCTAAAAGTTTCAGATTTGTGTCAGATGGGAAATAAAGCTTACTTATTATAAAGAATCACTTCAGATAAGTTCTATCGTGTAATTACACAGTGGTACCCTGCATTGCTTTCAACAGAAAATTTAACTAGAAAGTTTTATATTTTTAAGCTGAAAATAAAGCATTATTTTCTACAGTTCAGCTATTAACGTAAATAGTATTTCAATCAATGTCTCCGCTACTATTATATAATTTCACGCGAAAATTTTAGAAAGTAATAAAATTTATAAAGTATTATATTGGTTTGCATAACTAAATGACACTTTACGATGTGATTCGGAAAACCATAGCCGTTTTAACAAAAACGCAGAACAAATATTTAAAAAGGTTACGGTTATTTGTAACTTGCCTTTCAATTTTATATGCAAATAAATTACAGTACAACTCCAATTATCCGAACTCAAACTATCCGAATCGCTGATTATCTGAATCACTTTCACAATTTCAGATTTTTTCAGAATCAACTGAAGAAAAGAAGGAAAAGGTGAAAAAGGGAAAAGAAGCTCAAGAAAAGGAAAGGGAAGAGACAGGAGAAGATGAGGACGACGTGTCACTTGAGGAATTAAGAAAAATTCTTTTAACAATTTTTGGATTTTCAGAAGTTAGTGCTGAGGATACAGCAGGATGGATGGTGTCTGATTCTTCAGACCCTGGGTTTCAAATTATAAATGAAGATGAACTTGTTGAAAGTGCACGAGAAGATGATTTTAATGTCGAAGTTGAAGCAGATACGGAACCATAAACTAGTGAAGCGTTTTCCAGCCTTCAAGCTGCGTTGAAGTGGAAGGAGCGTCAGCCTGTGTGTGTCCACATGCAATTTCTCATTGCCAAGCTAATGCGTGACTTGGCTGCCCCAAAACGGATGGAAACAGACAAACATCTGTCAAAATCTTTGACCAAGATTTTCAGCAAGCAATGACTTTAGCACTTGTAAGTAATGTACGGTACGCTATGTAATACGTAGGTAAAAGTGTTGCCTTTTCATTTTAATTAATTAAAAACCTCTTCTTCTTTAAAAAGAGTTTTTTTATTTCCTTTTCAACGTGAGTAATTAATTAAAGTGTACGTAGACCCTTTCTTCGGAAAAATCCAATTATCCGAATAGAGTACGGTCCTAAATGATTCAGATAATTGGAGTTCCACTGTATGTTTACTTAATTTAAAGGTGTTTCGATTATTTTATAACATAGAGTTATATATAATTATATTCCTGTAGTTATTTCAATGTCTTTTCATCAGTAATACTGCTAGACCAGTAATTTTATTATCATTCTGCCAGGTCAACTGCCTGTGCCTCTGTTACAAAAAACCACGAGTGGTCAAAAGGAAGAAAGACTGAGCCCCTTTCCCACAGTTCTTAAATAGTATTTAAGATAGGGATGTGGCTGATCGATGTTGGTGCAGAGGTGATGAAGATGACAGAATAGAAGACTAATGACATTGTTTTGACGTTCCCATGTCGCGTAGCTATCCGACGCTATACCATGATTGATAACTGCCATATGTCCATCCTAGCTGCAATCTTAGCACATTAAAAGAAGTGCTAAAAGAGCTGCCATTTTAACCATGCATACTTAGTCCTTTAAGCAAATAAGTCCTAAGAACTGTGCACAAAGCATTATACTGCGTATGAAGCAACAAAACGTTTGGTTTAGTATCACAATTGAGAGAATTATGCAGAAAGGGCAATGCAGAGGATGTAACGATGGATCACTTTGCATATCTAGTTGAACTTCTTCCTCATATCAGCGTACAAATGTGAGATAATTATTTAAATATTTCCTCCTTTCTCTCTCAGCATTATAAGTTTGGCCCAGAAATTTAAAACTTTTCCAAAATGTGATGAATAAGTGGCATTTTCTTGATTATATTTCCAAAATGACCCTCTTGCTTTGTACCTTGACTCCTTTGTTTGCGATGTACATCCAACTGTACATGTGTAACGAATGAGAAAGTTATCCTTCGATATGAAATTTACCTTGGAGATTACAAGGTTTTTGTTCTTTGGTAAAGAGGAAAGTAAAAGTATATACACATGAAAATGAAAAATGGAAAACATAAGGAACATGTCTTATAGAGACATTATTTTTTGAAAGCAGAAGAGATGAAAAATGAGCATTGCCCTCGCCGGGACTGGAACTATGGACCTTTTGAATACCTGCCCAGCGTGCTGACCACTACACCTCGAAGGCATGCTAAGAAGGCGGGAGAAATACCTTATATACTCCCCCTTTTAAAAGGCGATTGGGGCTTAGCAGACACAATCGCCAAATTCTGGTGGTGGAAATCCCTCTCCCACCACCTTTTTTGATTTGAGCGCCCCTGTAGAGTCATTAGGTTATTTCGAAGCAGGAGAGATGAAAAATGAGCAATGCCCTGGCAGGGACTCGAACCACGGGCCTTTCGAATACGCGCCGAGCGTGCTGACCACTACACCACGAAGACATGCTAAGAAGGCTGGAGAAATACCTTATAGTCTTGACGAAGCTTTTATAAATGATAAATCTATTAATTAATTCTATGAAGATCCAGGACTTGACGGAATATTTAGAGTTCATTATTCTAAAAATGAAAATGAACTGGATATGATACTGTGGAATGCTGAAAGAAACTGACTGCTGTGTCCGAAGTGCAAAGGAATAAAAGACACAGAAAAAAATGTCACAGAGCTCAGACAATAAAGTCCATCATATATCCTTCCCATCGTGCTATAAAAGCATTCAAGAAAACTGCAGGTATTGCGAGAACTATGGCCAATTCAATTAACTGCTAGTAATGTCTTTATAATACCAAATAATACCAAAGTTTATAACAAGCACTACTACTTAAGTTCCCCCCCTCACTTAAACAGCATCACGCATGATAAATAATAATCTCAGAAACTGATTCAGTTACACTTCGTGCAAAAATGAAATTTCAAGCTCCCCATCCAACTTTGCTGATACATATACGAAGCATAATTTGAAAATGTTTTAATTAATATAAGATTGTTTTAATTAATAATTTACCTATATCATAACTTGTAAAACTTTAACGAATTTTTGATTAACAAATTGAACGATTTGGAAGCGAGCAATCGCAACACTAAGCGAAAAAAAAAAAATTATCTCCATGAGACTGTTTATCGGAAATTCTTAAGATATGCTGTTTTTAAACGTTTTGTGATTTTACTTTTGAATCGAATTTTCTGTGGTGTAACCGTCAAGAACGTGATATTCGATAAATAAAGCACACACACGAAACTTAAATAATAAGAAGACAAAAAAGTTATTTAAATCAATCTTAGTATGAAAACTAAATATTGATATGGGAACAAAAAAAATATTAGGGGAAAAAATGTATGCCAAAACTTATCACTGCATCCTGAATTCTAAACGGATACCACTATGCTGCTTTTAAAATGTTTATAATTTAGCCGTTGAATTGTATATAGCGTAAATGCGAAGAAAATAATGCTTAATAATAAAGCTAAAAAAACAAACAAAAAAAAAAAAAAAAAAAAAAAAAAAAAAGAGATGGTTAGTAGGACTGAGTGTAACAGCAGAATGGTAGACGTCAAGCTCAACGAGAGCGTAAAGAAACTTAACAAATTGTTTTGGGCGACCGTTAAAATCGGAAACCTTTCAGATTTTTTTTAGCCGAAAGGGCGTTAGAACGGGCTATTAATTTCGTTTTGATATTTTGCGTCAAAAACTTTAAATGTCCGTTTCACTTTTCAAATTATTGCCACCAAATATTATCGCCCTGCGTTAAAGAGATTAAATAAGGAAAAATCTGCTTAAATGTATGCATGTTTCTCGCATTGTGATAAAACAACGGTATCTAGAGCCATCATATTTTGAATAACATAATCCTTCATCGAATGTGGGCAACTGGAAGCCACCAAACTACAAACTGGTATTTGTTTTATTATCGATTTCATATTTTGTAACACTTTAACGAATTTTTGATTAACAAACTCAATGATTTCAAAGCGAGCAATGGCAACACTGTACGAAAAAAACACTTTTATCTCCAGCGTGTGAGATTGTGTATCAGAAATTCTAAAGATAAAATTATTTCGCGATATTGCTGTTGCATTGAGTTTTATAATTTAAGTGCGAGGATCATGATATTTAATAAATAAAGGTAACACACAAAACGTTAAATAAAAGCCCCTTTGGGTGTAATGTAAAATCTGAAAGCTTTCAGATGTTTTACTTATTTATTTATTTATTTATTTATATATTTATTTATTTTGTGTGTGCTGTGTACATTGCATTCAGATATCGTGTTTTAACTTTTAGTTTAAAAAATCCTCCCAGTTTAAATGAATTATAATAAAAAGGGCCTGATAGTTCTAGTTAAATTCGTGTACTTAAAGTGAACTTGTTTTTTTTCTATCTACCTGGGCATTAAGTGCAAAAGTAACGGGAAACCCACTTAAAGGCGAATTGTTGGAATATTCTGTTTGTTTGCTCAGCATCTTATTGAATGCTGCACATATATGTTAATGAACACGTTAGTGGGCTTGGCACACACATACTATTAATTATTAAACGCAGATATTGTCAGAAAATGAGGATATTGTGTAAAATGAGGAAAAATAATAAACTGATGAAAAAAGTATTTATTTATTTTAACAAAATGTTAAGAATGATCGAAATGTTTTAAAATTCATTTTCTGAAATAACAACTGGTCAGCTAACCCTCATGTGCATTTCCTTAATTAATTAATCCATTCTTAATCTAAAATGACAACTGACGCGTTAAAAATTAAAATAATTCAGCACAATGGGGTAACATGCATTTCAAGTGGCCGCATGATTCAAAGGATAAATTTATAATCCGATTAAGGAATTTGCATAACAAGATTTAGAAAGAAGGATCCGACTTCTCTGCATTTAAGAACTTGTAAATGAAGCTGTAATAAAGAATCTGAAAATTAGTTTAGAGTTTTAATGATAAACGGTTTATTGTTGTGAACATTATGAAAATGTATTTATTTTACTTTAAAATAAGTTTTAATGAACTTAAAATTATATGCATTTGAAGAAGCAGAAAAAGAACTTGCTTATAATTGTGACAACACATAACGTTCAGCGAACAACTGAAACTCTGCCAAAAGCAATAGCATCTTTTGACATGCATCGTAATAATAAACGCTCAAATAGATCTCTATCTGGCTGCATGGTATTTTAATGTTATGCAAATGTTAATAAATTTCTCATATTATGTAAAACAAAGAAATAACTCGTTTAATATGCTTTTGCTTATGCGAAATTTACGAGTTAGATAATCTAGAATCTTATAAAAACACAAAAATAGATCTTTTTGTTTTAATAAGACCGGAAATGAGTGAGATATTTTAGCTATTTTTCTGAAGTTTTATAATTTTTATCATTTTGAACTGAAAAATTGAAATTTTCTTGTTCAAAGAGATTATGACTTGTTCTCAAAGCAGGATAATCTTATAAATAAAATATCTGATGTGAACACCACGTGATTTTCTTGTACGGCCTATTCAGTTATACACATTTTTTGCTGCACTTAATTTAAATTTATTTCCCCGAATTTCATTAGAGATATACTTCTTATCCAATCAAATCAGTTCTCACTTCGCGACAAGACCAAAAAACATAAAAACTCAAAACATCTTCATTAAATACTGTTATGTACAGAAATACTTAAAAAAACACCAAATACAGTTAACAATTAACAAAATTTTTACAATAAAAATTACAGTTTCTACGCAAAAACGAGCAATTCGCCAACGAGCATGAAGTCAAAATTTTCAATGCATGAAACGTTTGGTCCCACTGGACAAAAAAATACTGAAGATGGTGCCCAACGGACTGAATTCGCATTCTTTTAGAAGTTTGAAATGTAAACAAATGACAGCCTCGTTAGACCTGGAGCCACTTAAATTTTTAAATTGTTGATAATTCTTCAACTGTTGCACGCAGATTAAGTAAAGGCATAGAAGCCTTAACCGGAATATAAGAAGTCAATCCCTTTTAAAGCAAAAAATGAAAAAAAAATACCAATATATAAGAATAAAAAAGCACAGCTAACCAATGCGGGAAAGAGGGTGAGTATATACCTATATATGTATATACGCTTGGTGCTGCCGATTGCAACAAAAAGGGAAATGTACAACTATATGTTATACAGTCCAATACACAAAATTTGAACGTGCTACTGCTAATCGTTTTTGAGTTATTGTTAAGTGACATACAGCTAGATTTTTTCTGTGATGTATGTATGTGACATCAGGGAAAAAATCCCTTCTGAATCCATTTTAAATTCAGTTTTGATATAAATAGTTCTTTATTGTGTCCTACATCACAATTTCTCAGATGTCACGCAAAAATATCGTCTAAATGAATTCGACAGAGATCAAAATGGATATTTTCGTTTGAAATATGATACCCGAACTTTTTCACGATTAAAATACCTCCATTACTTTGTAGAAGGAATATTGAAAGCAAAGTGAACAATAGAAGTACTTTTATTTTAGTTATATACTTGATGCATTTTGAAAGAAACCGACATATGCCATTCTTTTGAAGAAGAAAATTCTTTTAATGCGTCATGAAGAACTAGGCTACACTAGGCTACATTCTACGGAAGATTTTGGATATCTTACAAAAATCCGTATCAGTTCTCCTGCATGTATTTTGTCTGCAGTTAACTTAAACCATATGAATATTTGCTTGAACCGTATAGATATTTCATAAAGTAAAATACTAGATTTCTTTCGATTAATTTTACAAACTATTAAAGACTATCATTCTGAGTTAACTAAAGCTTTATCTTCTTTTCAACCAGGAAGGAAAAAAAAAAAAAAAAAAAAAAAAAAAAAAAAAAAAAAATAGAATTTTTCCCAGCGTCTTGTAAATTCCTTGAGACCCATCGTTAGGAAGAAAAATATAAACTCCACGCACAAAACGCTTTGTCTTAAAACTCGTTGCAAGTGACAAGTAGAGCTTTTTTTCAACCATTTTTTTACCGTTTTAAGGGATGATAAATGGCTGTGGATGTTACAAAACCTTCGATAAGAATATTATTTTTTTTCATGGCACTGAATTGTGCTTTGGCGTTGATGAGTTCAAAGCCGAGAAAAGCTGAACGTTTATCATTCTCTTGTGTCTTACAATATGTATTCTTGTAACTCCAGATACCAGTTCAGTAACTACGCTGAGTGGGTAATGCGTAAGTATCATGTCATTTCCAGATGGAATAACAAACAAATATCTCTTCTGCTTTTGTCAAAAAATTTGCAACTGTAACTGAATAAAAAAAAAATTCTGCAAAGATTTAGAATGAAACTTCGCAATGCTTTTTTACTGTAATCACTACAATAGCTTCAGTAAAATGGTATACAGAGACATGGGATAGTAACATACCAATTCAAAGTTGTTACATATTAGTTGCACAATAAAACTGAAGTAAGTAACTTCCAATATATAACACTAAGTTATCTATTTCCATCTGAAGCATTATCAACTATTAACTTCTGTAATGTTTTTACCAGACTCTTTCTTTAGAAAACTGCAATCTATTTATACATAATCATTTATTACAATACTGAATTGTTGAGCTGAATGGGCAGAAATTGATAGTAGTAGCTAATAATTGTTATTAATTGTTTAAACTAATTACATGGTTGCTCATTTGTGTGACTAATAAATAACCATATGTCTAAAGAGGGAATTAATAAACCAGCATCATTTTAAATTATTATTTGGTTTACTTCTCTGTATGCGTTGGATGGATTTAATCATACTTACAAATCATTGAAAGGATTATTAATGCCTTAGATTTCTGTTAAGGAACTTGATTTGGATATTCAATGAAGGAAAATATATTGAGATCATAAAGGGTTTCTAATAAAAAGTTAACCTACAAGGAATGAATTTCTTTGAACTTGAAAAACAATACTCACAATGCACAGAACTCTTTAGATAGGGTACAAATAGCACTCAATTGTGGTAAGTCTATATTCACTGCTTGTTAACTATAAAGGATGTTTGTAACATTGTAGGGACCTAATCATGTAATACAAATTTAAATGTCCTTCAGGCCCTATTAAACTGGCAAGCAAGTTATCGCTCTGTTTGTGCAACTACGACAAAGTTAAGATCTTCACAGGAATTGTCGACATTAACATTCATTAAATTTAATCGAAAGCACAGCTTGTATACAAAATCATTCTCTAATACTTGCGGATATTAAACAGGTACAGGTAGAAGTGAGTGGACTACCAGAAATTACCATCGGTCACACAGGTTTAGTTCCGCTGCACTGATTGTACGGTTCCGCCGCAATTTTGAGGAAGCACAACCCCAGGAGACAGTTCGAGGGTCTCCACCTCCTTTCCCCTGCCACAAACCTCTCAAAAGACTTTTAGATCACAGTGTATTTTAAATGTTTCCTTACTGCATGGACACTATACACTTACAAACATTCATTTCCTCTCCGATATTCGAAACTAGGCCCATTGGTACGGCAGTCGGCGTCACTAACCACTATAACGGCTGGAATCTGTTTGTATTTAACAGAAAATTCAAAACACATTCTAATTCGTAGACTGAGACTGCACAGTTTTGCCTGAAACTTCGCGATTTAACATCGGCTAGAAAATGACTAATGTTGGATTATTAACTGGGAATTAAACTTGTGAGAATCGTTGCCAAAGGCTCTTTATGTATAACATTTAAAACCCTCTATTTAAATAGTTTTAATCTCATTTTCATCCTGTTGTCGGCTAACGAAAAAAAGAGATTATAAATCCAAATCATAAAAATAAGTCAATTAACAATAAATGTATTACAGTCGCCGACACCTGAACTTAATCATGAAGACTGGAATATAGTAGGCCGTATGTTAATAACAGCAAAGTCAAGAAAAATATATTAAATCGAAAAAAAAGTACATAAAAAGGAAAATTGTAAAACCTTTTTACAGTCGTCATGATAAGCCCATGACGTGAAGACTATTTAATTTTCTAAGTTTTATTTCTTTTCTTCCTTTCACCAGCGAAGCTAAACAAACCTTAGCGTCAGTTTTGAATCTGGCAAACTTTAGTGTCAGTTTTGAATCTAACGTTTCTGTGTTTTGTTTCGAAATTTGTAGTTTGATTACAGTGCTTTTGTTTAATTTTTAGTAGATTTTGTATTTCTACATTTTAATTTCAATTTTTTTCAATTTTAATCTTACATTGTGCGAAAATATATATACTTAATTATTTACTTTATTCAAATTTGGGATTTTGTTTTTTCATTTTTGGAGATCTATATATTTCACTACCATATTGCTTCTTCGTCGTCTGAGTAAGTTTTAAATTCATCTTCTCAATTTATTACTTTTTTGTATTTTAATAATTGTATTTTATTTCAGTTTTAAATTCAGTAAAAAATGTCTAATTTATTTCTTTTGCTTGATTTGACATTGGAATTTTTATTCTGCTTCGGGGAGGACTTCAGAATTTTCAGGTGAACTGTTAGAATTAAATACTTTAGTTTGCTTCATCAACTAAATTTGGATGCAGAAACGTAGTGGTTTTCAAGTGGAAGGCGGATTGTAATTGAGGCTATTGTATCATCCTTTTGATAAGTTTTATCAGCTTTGATTGAATTTCTCTTCTTTTAATTTTTTTTCTGGTTTTGTTATATTTTGAGGTTTTTTATAATTTTTAGGGTTGTGCTTCACATTTCTTCAAGTCTTATTTTGCATATTTACAAGATGTTTTGAAATTATTGGTATTGAATATCACTTATTTTGTGTCTTTGTGTAACTTACTTTTTGCGTAACCTAATTTCTTACTTTTTATCTGCACTGATCAACTTTCAGCAGCATATTTGGAATAATTATATTTTTAAATTAAATAAAAATGTGTTACTATATAGTGTGTATGTGTGTGTTTTTTGTAATACTAAGTTTGGTGATAGCGTAGAAGGTAATGATGGATGGTGAGAGAACTGGCGCATAAAGAGGGAGCCGTGTGATATAATTCTTTACTTTTGACATAATACTATTTTTAAGAGGAAACGTAAATTTACTAAACAACTGTAAGAGGCTCGTTCGTTATTGGATAACTGCAGCATACATTTGACATGTTTAGTATTTACAAATGCATCGAAAGTGCTATATGTTAATACTGCAATACATCAAACTACATGTTAGCACTGCAATATCGCGAGCTACCTGTTAGCACTGCATAGCATTACAAAAGATTGCGCTACTTGTGTTAGAATAAGAATGGCAAAACTACATAAAATAGTTATTAGAAGTGGAACTTTTTAATGCTTATTTATTATTCAAAGTTTGGAATTAATTTCTTTTGATAAAAAGCTCAGTTTTACTTTTCTCGTTGTGTAAGGCTTCACTTGCCTTCACTTTAGAATTATATAACAACGATAGATTTTGAAATAACATTTCAAAAAACCATCATAAATAAACCGGCCGGGCCTGTTTAAGAGCTTTTTACATTTAGATAGATAGCAAGCAAGAGTCAAACTAAGTTGAAGAGCAGAAAGCAAATGTGAAGTGTTAAGGATGAAATCTTAATTCAGAGTGAATTAGATTCGATTTCGATATAATTTCTTTGGCTGGTTAATAGCTCTCTAAAACTATTATTAGCTGGTTGGTTTTCAGCTCACAAAACTTTACCGGCGTTTTGTAAAAGTCAGATGACGGGACTTAATTTGGAAATGACGCAGTCCAAAGAGGTTTATCATATGCAACTACTATTTTTAGAACGGAAAGGAGAAATAATTAAATTATAGTGAAGAGTTAAGAAGCTACTGAAATTTTAGTAAGAATTTCGATTTTAGCTTTGCATTTTAAATGAGTTAAAATCGAGTAGACTATATTTTCAAGTAAGTGTTAAGGAAATAATGTGAAAATTAATTAAAGTAATTCGAGGGACGATTACAAAGTAGTGGCAACACGCTGATAATTCCTAAAAGACTTCATTACAAGCTGTTACACCCCCCTCACTATAATCGCCTGCTATATCGATCATTGGCACCAGCGGGCCGACTCAAGAGAATTCTTGAGAAGCTACTGGCTGGGATTTGTAGTCACGACTACGGGGTATATAATCAGTTTTTACAGTGATTAGAATCATGTTTTGAACGATGGTAGGTTCAGACTCGGCAGTGACCATATGGTACTGGCTTGTCTGCCCCTTGGGTATGAGGCACCCAACATGATATTGACTATCTTTGGAGGTTTGGCTGCTTTCGATCCTCTGCCTGGAGGACTGACAGAGTGCAGAGAGCCCTTTTGAACATTTTTGTTGCTTCCGGAGTGATGTCTGGGTCCAAAGCTGTCTTTGAACAATTGTGTTTGAGAGTTCAATTACTCCTAGGCTTTGCATAAAGCCCGGAGGGGACTGAGGGGCTGCGTCCGCTTGGAGGGTTTCCGGAGTTCGCACGTAATTCTTTCAGGCAAGTTTTTAGCTATACTGGGACTGGAGTCTGTCTCTGGAGTCCCGTATCTATCACTCTCTGCAAAATTACTGGAAAGCATCGTTCACCATCACCATGACCATTTCGTTGCTGCTTTAGAGGCACTGTCCTAAATCAGCGATAATCTCCTGTCTGCTGAAATGTATTTACTGTAATGTTCGAATGAATTTTTTGCAGCGGTTCTTTCATTTTCGCAATGAGATCGCAGTCATATATACATGCATCGGATACGTATGGCGGAAATTGAAATATCTTCCATCACCACCATCGTTGGAGGTTAGTGACAACGATCGCATTTTGACGTTGCGCATTTATTATAGAAGATCATGGGATTCATTATCTGAGACATTATCTGAGTCCAGTACCATCAGAAAGCGAAAACAGTTATAGGAGGTATATCATGTCTCCCTCCAAGAAGATGTGAGGTGTCATAATGCGAGAGCTTCTCTCACGGATCTCCTGCCACAATGGCAATGGCTGGTAGTGGACACCCACCGCACTAGCCAGATGTGAGCTATAATCTCTTTCTCAGAATGAAAGAACCATTGCAAGATATCCTTTAGAACACTACAGAAGATGTTACCCGTGCTTTAGTGCAGTAGCTTTGGAACATCAGGTCTAAATACACAGGCTAACGGTGTATCATGCCTTCCAGCAATTTAGCAGAAGGTGGTAAACATAACATGCGATTATATTCAGGGATTGTAAGTTTGTAAGTTTTCATACTTATGGTAACGGCCTTTTTAGAAATATCGGCATGCTGCCACTAGTTTTGATTCAAACCTCGTAAAATAGATATTCAAATTGGATCTATAAATACAGTGGCATTTTTTAATCTATGTAGATCTTTATGGCATAACAATAATAACAACACGCTGTTTTGCCTAGCTATTTATTTAATTCTTATGTGTCTTCCTACTTGCATGAAACGCATAAGTATATTATCATACGCTTTAAAGCGTGCACGTAATTTAAAACAAAATAATTATGCTTCATGTAAAGAAATTAAAATTAAAACTGCAATTTCATAAAAAGGGTGTTTTATAGAGTTTCAATAAAGTAAGTATAAAATTTATATTTAATTTTGCTTTATTGTTCGTACTGGTGTGATTGAAAGAGATGTTTTTATAATGTAAATTTATCATATAAAGTGCTTTGTTCATCAAAATATTTTATTCTAGACAAAAAAGAATGTGAAAATTTTAGCAAATTAAGATCCCTGAAGAAAGTTTTGTTCAAGCAGGATAACGTATAATAATTCTAATATTTTTAAGACAGCAGGAAAGCAACTGTAAAGCAATACACGACGAAAACTGATAAAACATTCTGAGTATAGTCATGAGAGTAAAATAACACTTAAAAATCATCATATGTTTTCAAAATGTGTAAAATTAAAATTTAGATGAAATTTTCGTCATGCAGAAAGCCAATATATGAAATACCAATGGTAAATCGATAGAATGTATTGAAATTCGCCAGTAGATGGCACCACAGTGCTTAAATTCCTTTAAAGCGCACTGCAGCATAGAACTGCAGACTTTATTCTAGCCTTCACATTTAATTTTCATCATGGAATAAATTATCTTCACCCTCCCCTGTTTATTTGACACTGTCGTCCATGTGGCGCAGCTAAAACTCCATTATGGTTGCTGGAAGAAATAAAGTTCTCGAAATATAATAAAGTAGATTTCAGAAATCCACAATTTAATTATAATCCATCGCCTTAGAAACGCAATAATACACCTTTGCGTAATCGGGAGGAGAAAATTTTAAATTCTAAGATTTAATATGCTGAAAGTAGTTGTGTTAAATCATAATTTTTACTCTTAATTTGAAACTTTTCATTTAGAAAAAACATGACAAGAAATTTTATAACTGATTTTATGAATGCGAGAAAAGGTTGTTTTAAGGTTAAGTTATTTATTAAGTATTATATTAATTTTAAAGATTATTTTATTTATTATTTATTATTTTCTGTCTGCACAGAAAAAAAGGGATATTTATAGGGATGTATAACATTTTTCGCACGAAACCTGTTATATATTTAACAAACACAACTATTGTTCTGCTCATGAACTGATATATCAAATTACATAATACTTGAACAATCCGTTCGTCATTTAGCATTTTAAAATAAACAAATAAAAACGATTTAAATTCGTAAAAAATTTTTTTTTCCAAAGCGCATATAATTTTCACTCAATAGCATGTTACTACACATTATCAGTGCAGGATTTACGTATAAGCTATACAAGCTATAGCTTAGGGCCTCCATTTTCTTGGGGGCCACAAAAAATTAAAATATAGTATAGATATAGTATTAAAATATAGTATAACAGACTTATAAAGGGCCCCATATCTCAAATAGCTTAGGGCCTTATCAAATCTAAATCCGGCTCTGCACATCATACGTATAAGTTTATAATCTCAAAGAAAAATAAAACCATCACCTATCTAAAATGACTTTTGAATGCGTATCCTCAGGAATATAAACTTCACATTCTGATCAAAGTGGATCTTTCTACTTCCAGATGAAAATTTCGTAGCATGTACTGAAACAAAACTTTTAAACATTGAAAAAAGAGTCTGGTGTGGAGACAAGAGGATATAAATATACTCGCAGTGAACTTCGGAAATGTATAGCTGATATGCGCATGTTTTGCGCCTTTAAGTTGCAAACTTAATTTCCTAAACCGACAGAAAGTACTCTTTCTGTCGGTTTAGGAAATTATTCTTAGTTCAATATTTTTTGATTTAGAAAATTTGAAACCCACTAGCCTACCAGGAAAAACTCCACTTTTTAATAATCGGTAAGTGATTTTGTAATAATTAACTAAATGTACTTTGGTGCATGAAAATTAACTTTGATAAGCGTCAATAAATTGATGAGTCAAAAGTTAAGCGGAAGCCATGAAAAATCGCATATATTTGTGTTATGTCTGCAGTATTTAGTAAAACAGAAAAATTGGATTACATTTCATGAAGTATTATTTCCAGTGCATTTTGGTACCATGCTAAAAGAAGAGAAGGTAAAAATGTAGAATATGTTTGCACTCTACTTAAGCGAAAATATCCTATAGATTTTCAAACATTTGTCGTTTGGTATCATGATATGACATTACATGGTGTATCCCTTAAGCCTAAACCATATTTTACTGCAAACCGAAGGTAAATATTGATATTTTATACTCTCCTCGTAAAAATACTTTTTTCTCTTAAGATATAATAAAATAAGGGAAATCACTCTCGGAAGAGATACGTGCTACCTGCTCTATTCTGTTACTCCCAAATAAAAGGCTTCATGAGAAAATATCAATTATTTATATCTTAAAAATGGTACCATACTTATCTGACGCTAATGTTTGTTATTACTGAACCTTGGGGTACTTTACAACACATTAGAGAAATACGAATGAAATTTTGAAATACCTTCAAAATACTAAAATAACTCAGATTAAGAAAATCCCGTTTAAATAATTTAATACGCTTTTTATGATTGGCTGAAGCATTTGCTATTTATTATATTCAAAATATATTTTTCCTAAATATCTTTATTTTTTAAGAAACGTGTATAACAATGAGAATGAAAAGATGAAAATATATAAAAGGCTCCAAATTATGTCTTAATAAATTACTATCTTTAGTAGTTACATTTTTTTGTATGTATACTTAAAGTGGCAAAAATTTGTACATAAGTATGGCTGATTACTTCACAGATCATAACTACATAACTATTAGTGATTATCAGAAACTATTAGTGATTAGTGGTTGTTAAGAATACCAATTCTTTCTTGGATGAGTCTGCGAGATGTAGTCAGCAAAAAACGTTTCATGGTATATTTATTTACAAAATTAAAGTGATATTTATTTACTATTAAATTAAACGGTATCTTTTTAGAACTAAAATACCTAAATGATTTATTGAATTTTTTTTTTAATGTGTAAGAAGGAGCTTCTCGTATTTTGAGTTTTGTACAAAAGTCTATGCTCACCTAGCGGTGAAATTGGCCATGATTGCCGTAGAAATTAGTTTATATTCATAATTCCTTAATTTTCAAAGCATGACTTGTTACTTCATCTAAATCCATGCTTTATTAAACTTGTTGTTCATTTTAACTGCTTTTTCAGCCCCCCCCAAACGAGCTAGTGGTTAGTGAGGCTGATTACTGTGCCGAAGGGCCCAGTTTCGAATCCCAGAGAAGGCACGGATGTTCGTGTGGTTCGGTGGTAGGTGAAGAGCGGAGGTCACCCTCGTACCCGCCCTCCGATGTGCTGTTCCTCAAAATTGGGGTGGAACTGGGCAAAATCGTGCTGTCATCTATATGATGGCCAAGGCTCTTGCCAATAACAGGCGTAATTTTGAGCTCCTTGGCATTATAAATTTCGTGGACTTCTTCTGATAAGGTGAGACAATTGAGATTAGTCACAACAATAACAACACTGTATTTTGAACTTTGGGCCTTAAAAGGAAGTTGGTAGTCTTTCTCGGTGTACTGACAGTGTCTGAGGATCACCGGTTAGTTATTACAATAATTACCGAATAAATGCACGATACAGAATGGGAGACTTGTTTTCAAGCCTAACTGACCTCTTATATAAATGATAAATATTAATTACGCAATTCTTTTGCGGATTTCTCGAAAGAACATTCCTTCAGTATTTACATAATTTCTACACAAAATTTCTGTATAAATTCGTGCATTGATGTCATTTTTTTAGTAATGTATTCTGTTTTCTTTCTTAGGTGTTTGCTTTTGTTCACCTAGGTTAAAAAATAATTTTTTATAAGCAGCATTTTAATATTATTAATTACGTTTTAACATTTTAGATTATTATAAATAGCATTTTAATATTATTAATTACTAGTTTAAATATTTTTTTCGACTGAAGGTTTTTTATTAATTTATGTCTCATTATTGTGTCTTTTATTTAATAATTTATGTCCATATTTCTAGATAATTTATGTCCATATTTCTAGAAGTATCTAGATACTTTGTGATTATAAAATATCTAGATGCTTAGTAATGTAATTTTTGAAATGTGCATTTTTGTTACAATTAATAAATAATATTGAGCAAAGCAATTTGTTCCTAAGATCCTTTTAGAGTCTTATCAAATATTGGATATCGAATGTATTGTGAATAAATATTAGCTTAATTTTACTAACATAATTTCTCAGTTCAGGCACACCTTAGGCATAAAAGAAATATTTTTTAAAACTGTTTCCTGCGATAATTTTCTCTTTAATGAATACAAGCTCAAATATAAAGCATCTTTATATCTATCTAATGGAATCATTTATTGAAAAATTCTATCAAGCATGATTTAAAAACAAATTATCTGTGATGAACGTTTTGCAGCTGGTAGACACAGGCTTAAAAATCGAGCTTTTCCGGTCTCTCCCCCGAAACACCCCTATGTAATACTTCGGCTTATACTTTAAACTGATGAGATAGCTATATTTTTAGAGGGGTGATGCAGAAAGAAAAGACACACTCTTTTCCTGCTAATGAATAGAATTATGAACAACAAAATAATTAACTACTACGCTCATTTACGACATTGGTGTTCTCCTCTTAATTTTTAAATATGCCGCTTTCGGGAAAATAATGAGGGTTTAATCTGTTACTCTATACAGGCACAAAATTAATGCAATAAAATGAAGCATTCTTTTCTCATTAATTTAAAATAGACTTTATTTGTGCTTCAACTGTTTAAGAAAGACGCTTAAGACTTGGACAAACAATTAATCTTTGCAGATTAAATATTCACAAACATTTCAACGTAGTTTCCAAAAACGTTGCCAAGAAAAAAAAAAATGCCAAGAAATATAAGTATGAAATGAAGGATTTTTTAAAGGCCATTAAAGTTCAGTAAAATTAATTATTTCTGCCATTAGTGAAAGTAGAGAAAATTCAGCACAATAATAAAATAGCTTCGTTGTAGAATACGCGCTTGTAAAAATGCTTTAATTATTTCTCGTTTTTGCATTCATAATTCTTCTTTTGTTTCAAAGGCTGAATATTTACCTTTTCTCAAGCAAAACAATTGAAATAATATTTCTTTCCAACGAAAAGAGAGAATACTTTTCATAAGCAGTTTATTGGCATCGCAGATTTTGCTCACAAAGCTAAGCTAGTTTAGATATACTATATAGATTTATTCTAAAATGCATTCTGATTTTATTTATTATTAGTTATTGCGTAATTTTAATATTCAATCGTACTTTTTTCTTTTGTATTTTGTTCTCTCTGTTTTTAAAGGATTATTACAAAATTTAGTTCTTGGGGAAAAAGTTTAGTAGCAAAAAAGGTCAAAAGCATGTTAAGCATTGAATTTAAAAACCATTGAAGTACCCATCTTCATTAGAAGTACAGTTTTCTTTAGCTTAATTAAGATGTATGCTACCCATTGTTCAAGGATAGATGATACAAGGAACTAAAATTATATCAGTCGTAAATATGTCATTTTAGTATTTGGAATGAATCCGTTTCTTAAATTCTTTTTATAATAGGCATGAACAAAAATAAATATCCAATAAAATATTTACAGAACACTACAGCGGGTACTGAAATATCTCAACAGCAACAACTATCTAAACATGCTGTAGACATATTATTCTACAGATAAATGGCCTTTAGTCGAGTCGTTGGTTTACAATACACTTTCCAACGATTGTTTTACAATACGATTTCCAACGATACACTTTCCAACAGCTTCAAACGTTGTTATTGCAGAAAGAAGCATTATACGACTTTTGCGGATAAAGTGACGTCTAAAGCCTTGTGGATATTGTTTTGAATTTTTTCTTTGTGATTATCTGAAAACACTGATTCGCACAAAGTATCACTGCCGCAGTGACCTTACAATGTTTCACAAAGATGATCGGCCACTATAATTTAAATTTTTTTTTGTATAAAAAGAGAAAATCTTCGAAATAAAATAATAAAGAATATTTCCCTTTTGAATACATATTTTCTTAGCTCTCTTTTTGTACTAAATAAATTTTAAAAAATCTGAAAGTTTTCAGCTTTTATATTACGCCCAAAGGGGCTTTTTTTAATGTTTTGTGTGTTACTTTTATTTATTAAATAACACGTTCTTCGCACGTAAACTATAAAACTCATTTCAACAGCAATATCGCAAAATAATTTTAAAATGAGCGTATCTTTAGAATTTCCGATACAGAGTCTCGCTCGCTGAAGATAAAAATGTTTTTTTTTTTTTTTTTTTTTTTTTTTTTTTTTTTTTTTCGGTACAAAGTAGCCATTGCTTGCTTTGAAATCGTCGAGTTTGTTAATCAAAAGTCCGTCAGAGTTTCACAGATTATAAAACAGATAATAAAACAAATTCCAAATTCCAAATTTGGGCTTACAAATGTCCATATTCGGGTGAAAACGTATATTATTCAAAATCGGATGGCTCTAGGTATCGTTGTTTTTCACAAAGCGAGAAACATACATACATTTATGCAGATTCTTCATTATTTAATTTCTTTAAATATAATTCAGCGCTCTAATATTTGGTGGCAACAATTTGAAAAGTGAACTGACATTTATAGTGAACCAACGCAAAATGCCAAAACGAAATTAATAGTCCTTCTTTGCAAATTGGCCCTTCGGTCTAATACAAAATATTTACCTGTCAACTCCAGGATATGCAGCAGTAGGAACATAACTCTGAGCTTTAATAAGAGCCAGAAAACCTAGAAAATATACAATAATAAAAAGTTAAAAAGAAAATCTGAAAGGTTTCAGATTTTATATTACGCCCAAAAGGGCGTTTTTTTAACGTTTTGTGTGTTACCTTTAGTTATTCAATATCATGTTCTTCGTACATAAACCACATAAAATTCGATTTAACAGCAATATCACAAAATATTAAAAACAACAAACTGCATATCTTTAGAATTCCTTAGATACAGTCTCGGCGCTGGAGATGAAAATGTTTTTTTTTGGTACAGTGTTGCCATTGCTAGCTTTAAAATCTTTGAGTTTTTAATAAAAAATTCGTTAAAGGTTTTGCTAAATATGAAATAGGCAATATAAAAAATTCCAAATTCGGGCTTCCAGGTATACATATTCGGTTGGAGGACTACGTTATTCAAAATTGGATGGCTCTAGGTACAGATGTTTTTTCATCATGCGAGAAACATTCATGCATTCAGTCAGATTTTCCATTATTTAGTTTCTTTAAATATAATGCATGGCGATAATATTTGGTGGCAATAGTTTGGAAAGTGAATAAACTCAGAAAAGGAATCAGCACAAAATGCCAAAAAATTAATAACCCATCTGGACTAACTCCCTTCTGGGCTAAAAATTAAATATATTTAAAAAATAACGTTTCAAGCTGAAATGAAAATAAATATACCACAAAATTAATCTGACATTTTCATAATTTCTAATTAAAATCGTCTACAATAAATAAAAAACGAAGTTTTAAGGAGTTAGTTTGGATAGAGATGCTAGGCAAATATCTAAGAACCGTTTGCTTTTATAATTCAAATTTTTGTTTTAAATGTTTAGAATGTTTTGTTTAGAAAATATTCGTTATTTTAATATTTTCTTGCAATGCTTCGCTCAAGGAAGGAAACATTGTTAGAAACCAGAGAATTAGTTATTGATTTGCATCAAATGACAGGAAAACCTATTTAAATTAAAAATTGCCTATTTATTTAATTTAAGTAATTCTACAGCTTTTGATATTATTAAGCGTTCTAAGATACAGAATCGTATTCAAAACAAAAGAAGACCTAGAAGACCATCTAAGTTATCTGATGGAATGAAACGTTTTATTCTTTAAAAAGATTCCAAAAATGAAGGCTCCTAAATTTGTTGCGGAAGTTCTTAAATTATATGGAATATGTGTAAATCCAGAAACTGCAAGAGTAATGTAATCTGCAGTGTATCACGTGAGAGTAGAAAGAACACTTTATGCCAGTAAAAAAACCGAAAACTTTGACTTACTTTCGCAAAATCGATGAAACAAAAGAAACCTCGACTACTCTAAAAAAGTGTTGTTTACTGATGAAAGCAAATTTAACATTTTCGGCTCAGATGGACGAGTGCTAGTGTGACGAAAACTCAAAGAAGAATTTCGGAAGCAAAACGTAGTACCAAATGTTACACACGGCGAAGAAAGAGTTATGGTATGGAGATCTAATGGTATATTCCGGTGTTGGTAATGTAGAGTTTATAGATGATATTATGGATCAGCCTAAGTACCTTGACATCTTGAAGCGAAATTTGGTATCGTCAGTACGAAAACTTAGTTATAGAATATAGTTTAAAGTTTTACCAGGACATTTCCAAAGCATACTGCGCAAAATGTTAGACTCTGGCTGTTATGTAAGTCTCCAGAAGTAATTAAGTCACCATCCCAATGGCCAAATCTTAATCCAACGACCAACGACCATACTGGCAGGAACTAGAATTGAAAATTTGGAAAATTTGAAAACAGATCATATTTTAGTGGGAGCAACTGAAAGCAGGGATTTAATAGAAATGGCATAAAATAAGTCCAAAAATAACAACACCAACAAAACATTTGCAGAGACAATGCCCATAAGATTAAATGAAGTGATGAAGAGTAGAGGTAATCCCACAAGATATTAAGAAGCAAAAAAAAAAAAAATGTAAGTTTTTGTCGTTTTCGGCTGTTACTAAAAGTGTCCGATTATTTTTGTGAGAATATTTTGCTCATTAAACAAACGGTATTGATTTTTGAATTTTATTTTTATCTTTTCGAAAATGTATTTACTATAAAAATTGAATTTATATGTAATCAAATTACAAGTCTTTCTTTTTATTTTAATTTATTTTAGTTTTTAGTTTCATTAAAGAATACAAAAATTCAGCGTGCAATCAGTTTTGTGAGCCACTGTATTTGAATATCGAGGAGAGCTAAGTCTTCTTTCGATGCGAGTGATGTGGTTAATGGAGGCAAGTACTAATCTACATCAATAATTAATTTGTATTTAATCTAATCATTGCTCTTAATTAACAGCACTATTCAGGCTACATATTTCGGAAAGTGTTGAACAGTTATTGTTACCACCTAATCAAATAACGAACGACTAACACGCATGATTTTCCTAATATGCATGTTTATATCTTTCTCTCTCTTGTTAGAGAATTTGTGTAAAATACATAAGTGTTTTCATCATAGTTCAAAAAATATATCTTATTATCTAAAACTCAAATAAGATTATTTTCAGATTAAATGCATATATTCTTTCCATCTTAAAAATCTAAGCCTTCAAAGAGTTATCATTAATAGAAATAATATTTTAATTTTATTATGTTAGTAACAAAAGATGTAGGGAAACTAAGGGGTTTCGAGATGGTGCTATCAGTAGAAAGAAATCATTTGCTCTCAAAGTGTCTATGCAATTAGTCGGCAGGATTGTCAACAAATTAAAACTGCATACTTTTTCGGTAAAACTTTACTCAGAATAGACTGCAAGAATTAAAGCTTCTCTAAACTGCTACTGAGTCCACAGCTAGCACCAAACTTATCATCAGCAATTCAACTGCCGCTTTCGATCATATTTAAATATGTTGTTTGTTCCTGGTCGTATACTTGCAACTGAATGCATTCGAAGGAAATAATCAATATCCATCGTCATTTGACCATCACCATTACCCAGGTATGTCCGGATTACAAGACAGGGAAATTTCGTCCAAAATTTAATGTAGAACACTCAGGGAACGTATTCGGCTTTTTGTCTGACCAGAGTTTGACTTTCTTTAATAGTTCGATTTTTGATTAGAATACCTACGTTAAAACAATGCTCATAGGTATTCTGATCAAAAATCGTGGTTTTCAGTGGTTAAAAGTGGTTTTCAGTTTTTTTAGTTTTTTCAGTTCTTTTTCTCTAACTCTATATCCTAAGTTGTGCTTTCGAGACATATAATCAAATTTTGTCAAAATTTATCAAATTAAATTTAGTCAATCGGATCAGTAGATTGAGAGATATAAAACGGTCCCATTTTTTTGTGCAGAATGTACATACCATACAAATTTTGTCTTAACAAACAATAATAGGTTTATAAGCATCCATGTCTTCTTTGGGATTCGAACCCACGCGCTTCGATACCGCAGTAGGCTCCCCTAACCTATACCGTCTGATTGACACACTACGGGTTGACGAAAGTATTAGCACTCTGGTTTAGAAAGTTCATAATAAAAGTTACAGCGTAGATTTGAGAAATACCATGCTAGAAGATATTTTTATATTAATATAGATAGATGATATTTTTATGTTATTATCTTCGAATTAATATTAGTATAAAATGTAATGTATTAAAATTATACCTTGGACAGATTCTTTGTAGCAGTGCGACAACGTAGTTAACAAAACAGGATTTACGGCAACATAGTTTATAAAGCAGGATTTTGTGGAAGAAATATTGTTGTAAAGAAATCACTATCAGCAAAACTCAGATCTCAATTCCTGACAACAGAGGAAAGATATACTATCCGATGAAAACATAAAATCCTAAATTTACATTTGATCGCTTTTAAGAGCAAATCATAAATTTACACCATAAATTCACAAATCATAAATTTACATTTGATTTTCAAAAACCTATCAATTTGAAGATGAAACGGTACTTATTTAAAAAATTCCAGAAATAGATTCTGTATTGTAACGTATTACATTGAATATTAAAAGATCATGTCAGTTATGTGCAAGTTCTTTGTTTAGATATGATAAATAAAGACTTTAATTAACTGATTACTGTTTACTTTTAAAATATTATATATTATTTTAATAATGGTTAAAGAGACATTTATTTGAAATAGATAACAAACGCTTTGTTTTGTAATAACGAAGGGAAAGTACACAATGCACTAAAAAGGGCGGCAATAGTTCTATATCTCCTGTTCTATTGTGTCGATTAACGAAATTTAACTTGTTTTTTTCATATCTCGAAAGAACGACTTAGGCTACGTATTAGATTTATATATAGCATTATTCAAACACAGGTACTTTGACACAAAACGGGACTTGTTTTGATATGACATATCAATTTTTTTCCATGTTTGAATTCCACGACTCAATTATATGTCAAAGTGCTTAGTTTTGTAAAAATCGTACTAGCAGTTTAAAAAAAATTATCTGTCAAAATTTTAACTTCTCAGTGCTAGCTGAATTTGCTACATATTTACTGATATCTTTTTTTTTTATTAAACTTAATTGATTCCTTCTTTCACATTTCCAAATTTAGGTTCAATCCAAATAAATTTCGCAGATGTTTTATAATTTATTTTTTTTGTTTGCAGTTATTAAGTTTGCAGTTTTCAGTAACTTTTAAAAATTTTTCGAAAAAACTTACGAATTATAACCTACAAAAATTTTGCCATCGCCATAACGTAGATGTATTTTTAGGCATACCTACAAAAAATTAGGATTTTGTGTTCAAAATTTCGTAAGATATACGTAAATTTACGTTTCGGCGCGTTTTGAAATTTGACGTATATATTATAAGCGATAATAACGAAAATGTGGTTCACGCACTTTGTTAAAATATTTGAAAGCATGATCGATGACTTTTTTTTCCGCTCGTGGACAAGGAAATAAAGGAAAGGAAATAGGTTGCTATAAAATTAAGAAGTTCGCCAAGTGAATTATTCTTGGCTCAAACTGCAAAAATGCGCCAAGGTAAATTTTTGAATTTCTCCGTGAATTTCGCACCACATTTTACAAAATTTAATATTTAGGCATAATTTGAGTCGTAGAGTCGAAATATGAAAAAAAAAATCGATATGTCATTTCAGAAAAAGTTCAATTTTGTGTCAGAATACCTATGTTAGAACAATTCTGTAATAAATCAAATATATAATTTTAAGTCGCGCTTTCAAAATTTGAAATCGAATTTCATCAAATTATTTCGTCGAATTCCGTCAAATTTTATAAGATTAAATTTCGTCAATCTGCCTAGTAGATTTTTTGTGCAGAGTGTATATTCCATACAGTTCTAATTTCTTAACAAAAAGTTTTAATTATTTGAATATTATTTTCAGTTCCTGAAATACCGAGATAAACAATTTTATTTCAGTAATACTGTATGCATATTCTCTAAATATGGAAAAGTAAAAATTAAAAAGAATGTTAAAATAGTAATCAGTCACCAAATATTTAATTTTTCTGTTGTGTTAATTTCGCTTATTAAAAAATCTTATAGTAAATATAAGTTTAAAATGTGCTTGTTCGTTGCAAAATTTTATTTATAAAATTATTTCTTACGTTCAGAGATTCATAACCGAATTCTAACTACAATATTGAAAAAGTGGTATTCAGTTTTTTTTTTGAAAATATGCATTAATTTAGCATTTATTATAATTCGTTTTAGGAAACAATATTATCAGATATATTTATGTATTTTAATTGTCAGTATAAATTGCATAATGAAGCTACCTGTATTTTATAAACTACTTATGAAGTAACTTCCTTTTATAATATAATATGAAAGATTATACAATAAAATTATGTAAATACGTAGCAAAATTAAATAATAATAACATATGAAATACTTGTTATGAAATATTTAATCTGAAGCATAACGTATGAAATATTTATTTAATTAATTATAATAATTTAATTAGAAAACAAAAGCATAACATATGAAGTATTTATAAATAATTATTTCGTGTGTTATGTTTATGTTTTCTTACTTACTGAGAATATGAAAATAGAATATAAATTATAAATGGATTTTGCCTTTAATATGAAAGTTTAAAGAGTCAGAAAGAACAGACTCGAATCTTTTACTAAATCACGAACTAATTTTATGAATTATTTCTGCAACGAATGTTGTTTGATAAATAACGTTGACTGCGTATTCACCCTCAGTTAAATTTTTCAACTCCTAGTTTTATTTATTTTTTATCTATCTATCTATATATATCTATATATATTTATCCGTATTTATCTGCCTACAATTAATTGTATTTGAATTCATGTAATTATATATGATTTATCTGTACCTACTATCTACAAGCTTAGCCTAACTATTTATCTATATTATATGTTTAACTACTGGTTACACATTTTTATAAGAATATTAAAAATTTACCAGAAATTTTATTTCTATATATTTTTGCATAATTGTATTACATAATTTTCAAGCTATTTACTTATATATTGCTATGTCGTATATAACTCTATTTATTTATATTTTTGCCCGTATGCCTATTTACTTATTTTATATCGGGATATTTTACGAAGTGTTATTTAAGTAGTAGTGAGCTATCAGTGCAGCATTGAATGAAAAAGAGCAACCAATAAATTTCTAGCTCTAGAGGCGTAATCATTTTATTCTATCTCAGTAACTCCAGCGGTAGAAGAAATAGGGGAAAAAACGGATTAATTACATATCCTTGTTCGAACCTCCTATCTAAGTAACTCGATCATTTTTGCAGGGTCGAGTGAAATGGAAAGAAAAAGGGAAAAAATGGATTGGGAGATTTTGCAGGAGAACCCGGCTTAAGCGGGTGACTCAAAACCCTGCCGTGGAAAATCCTGCAATTTATTTAGACTTAGATTATCTACCGATATCGAAACTTTTAATCAATACTTTGAGTAAAGAGTATTAGAACATTTTTTGGACACCTGTTATAGAAGAAATGAGAAATGCGTACAGTTTTTTTTTTTTCAGAAATTTAAGTTTCGGAAATTTGATGATTATTTCACGAAGAAAGAGCCTGCTGTTGCAAACTCGTGTGTTTTTATACTAACGTATTTCGAAACTTTCAACGAAATTAAGCTAATTATATCTTTACATAAATGTTACAGAACATGTTTTTATAAACTACTGATGAAGTAACTTCCTTTTATAATAAAATATACCGGAAAGATTATACAATAAAATTATGTAAATACGTAGCAAAACTAAATAATAATAACATATGAAATACTTATTATGAAATATTTAAACTGAATCATAACGTATGAAATTGAAGCTGAAACAACTTTACAATTAACCTTTTTAATTTAATCTAACAACTGTATAAAAATTATAATATTATAAGTTATATCTTACCAAAATAAGCAAGATTAATTTTGAAATTTCAGTTAACATTTGTCATAAATTATCAGACTGAAATATATTTCGGTTCACTTTTCTTTTTGATTTTAAGTAAGGAGTTATATCCATGCTAAAAGCGTTTCGATATTTTATTTATTACTGATCGAAATACAGTAATCATTGGCTAAATTCTAAGATATTCGGCACTTTGCGGAACTGTAATGCAAACCTTGCCAATCATTCTGGTTATATAACTTACCTGTTATTTTTTCAGGATTTTTTTATCTTTCCTGTTATTCCTTTATCTTAAAGGAATCTCTTTATCTTTCCTCTTATTTCTTTGTTTTACAAATCACATAAATTGATATAAACATTTAGTGAAACTGGATTAATATCATTAATAAGCCTTTGTAAAATATATGCACAAACGTCTATTTCAATAGCTGAGGTAGACACCAGGATTAAGTAAATGGTTATTGATCCAGCGCAACAAACATAATTTACGATGTAGATAGATGTTACGGCCGTTACGGTGTTATAAATATTATTGTTACTGAATTTAAATAAATTTTAGTCCTGTTGACACATTTTTTATCTCTCAGATTTAGTTGATTAGATAAAATTAATTAAATAATAATTATTTATCTGTTAAAGTTAATGACTTTCAATTCCTTGCATCCTTTTTTTCATACAAATGTCAGAAAAATGGCTTCTAAGGTTAATTCAGTTAAGTCTATCTTCTTGAAAAAGTGTTCAACTCTGAATCAGTCTCATATTATTCCTTTATTAGATGCTATTAGTTTCAAAACTCCTTTCTGTTCGTATCACATTCGTGTCCGAACCACTCACGATGTAATTAAAAAAAAATAATAATACAGAGTGTCTGTCCGTATGTTGCTCGAATTATGGAACAACACACAATGGAACTCGAATTATGGAACATCACACAATTATGGAACAACACGAATTATGGAACACCGTGTACGGAATGAAAGCACCTAGAGCCACCGAATTTTTAACATACGTACTCCTCCAGACGAAGATTTGCACATAGAAGCTCGAATTTTGGATTTGTTTTTAATTTATTTCACATTTGTACAAATTTAACAAACTTTTGATTAACAAACTCAGAAATTTGCAACCTACGCTGATTTTTGTTCCTTCAATATATCTAACATATTTCTATTTATTTGAGCAATATAATTCTCGTACTCGTTATTATTTTAATTCTAATTTTAAAAGCTATGTGTTTATTCTAATATTTGTTGTGATTGATAATTTCCTTTTGTTGTGTTTGATAAGTTTCTTTTACAGACTTATGAACATAAAAAATTGTTCAACTAAATTAAAAGTACTTAAGAGTTTCATTTTAGTATATTTATACTAACAGTACATCTCACAAGAGCATTTGTCGTTCGTAAAAGGAAGGAAACCTGAATGCGTAACATTCCGTTAATTTGTCTTAATTTTTTCATTCAGTATAAATTTTCGAGGTACTACGCACTATTCGTTTTGCTTATATGAATTATTTAATCCTCGAATTTATTAGGTCATAGTTTTTCTTAACAGCAGCTTAAAAAAAGAAAAGAAGCAAAAGTACGAAAGAACGTAAGCTGCAATCAAGAGTAATCTTCTTTGAAGAGACAGAATAGTGATCTTGAAAATGGTGTTTATTTGTAAAGTTTGACAATGCCGTATTGTATTTTATAAAATTATTATATATAATACTTGAATATGAGATATTCATGATGATATAGTCAAAACTAAGCAGTTATGCATATTTTTGGATGAATTGGCACAATTCACCGTGTGGCCCATATGGTTTACATGGCTATGGCTGGCGGTGGTCTGTTCTGTCCTTGACTAGACACTGGAAGTAAAGTCATTTCTGAGACAATTTAATTTTGATTATTTGATAAGATCAAATGTAAATGATTTTTCAAATAGTTGGTTAAAGTTTCTTATTAAAAAAATCTGGTATGGACACCACATGACTTCCATGTACGGCCTGTTTGAATTATACACAATTTTTGCTTCACTTCATTTAAATTTATTTCCTGGAACTTCATGAGAGATATATTTCTCATCCAATCAATTCAATTCTCACTACGCGACAAGAAAAACGTACATAAAAACTCAAAAAACTGAATACACGTTCATTAAAAATTGCAAAATAGAGAAAAATCTCAAACACCAAATACAATTAAATCAGTTAAAAACAATTTTACAATTAAAATTAGACTTTTTATGCAAAAACAAACAATTTTTAGAACACATAAATTTCTGCGATTATAAAGAGACTGCTGAAATAAGTTTTCATATGAACAAAATCTTAAAAACAACCTTGTATTTTGTTTTTACGATTTTGATTGTCACATTAGCGTGTTTCTCTTCTAGTCAAGTTTTCATATGGTTTTCTTTACAGATGGCAGCAAGACAAGCAACAAGGTTGGCCTTGCATTTGTTCTTTTTGAAGACCATTCCGAGGTTTGTTTTTTTAGACACCGTATACGGAATGAAAGCACAGTTTTTCAAGCAGAAGTTCTGTGCATTTATTTTGCCGTCAATTGGACCCAGGATAATGGGACAACATCCTCAAAGTACCTTATTTATTCTGATTCTCTTTCTTCTCTTCAACTTTTGAACAGCATTACCAGCTGCGATAAATTAGTTATCGAAACCCTAGTAACTGTTAGTTCACTTAGAATTAGAGGTATTGATATCTACTTTGCTAATGTGCGTGCTCATCATGGTTTATACGGAAATGAAAGAGCTGATTTCTTAGCTAAAGATGCCTTAAATTTACTGATTGATCTCAACATTAGCATTCCAAAGAGTTATTGGAAGTCCTTTCATTATAAAAAGCTTTTAGCTATGTGAAATGAGGAATACATTTCATCTTGTAATGCTAAGTCACCAAAAAGTTCCTTCCTCCTATTTAGAATAGACTGAATTCCGAGTCTTTCCTCTCGTTAAATTTTAAAGTGTCTGAGTTTTTATCTGGTCACGGTAAATTTACAAGTTACCTGTTTCGTTTTAATCTACGATCAAACAATTTATGTGAATGTTCAAAAAGAGTTACTCAGGATGTGGAACATTTGATTTTCTCATGCCCTACATTTGATGGCCTTATATTATGCTTACAGAACGATTTGAAAATATTCGGAATGACTTGGCCAGTGAACTTATCTGTTTTCGTGAAGTCCAGACTGCTGTTCTCTGCTTTTGTTCGCTTTATTTATGCATGTAACTTTTAATATTTTAGTTAACTTACTTCTGTAAGAACCGTGTTGTACATATGTGGCGCACGAAAAGTCTGTATGTTCAAAAAAAAAAAAAAAAAAAAAAAAAACACTCAGAAATTTAAAAGTAAGAAATGGCAAATGTTTTCCGCTTTGGCCTATCTCTTATACAGAATTATCGCTGGCTGCAAACTGACGCATAGGTCCGACATGCCCCTTTTTTAATGCGCTGCCCTGTGACTGGGGGATCACGTTTTATGTTAATTTTGGTTCCCTGTTTGTATTCCGCGATGCACTCTCTACCTAATATGTAATTGCCTCATTTTAGCATTTGCATATTTGGCCTCTACCTCATGTAAGCCTCTTTTTACATTGGCACCTTTTCTTTTAGCGTCTATTGTTTATTTATTTATTTATTTTTGAGCACGAGTGTATTTTTAAAGAAACAACATAACATATACAGGGTGAACTTTTTTAAAGTGACAGCGTTTGGAGCGCCCTGTAGCGCGATCTAATAGCCGAAATGGCACCAAACTTGGTATTTAGACTAATTAAGACATGGGATATCAAGACATATAATCATACAGTTAAATTATTAATGTTTATTTACTACATTAACTTCCCCGGTTAGGAATTAGACCACATTCAACGTGAGCACCGTTCTCAGAAATAACACCGTGCATTCTGTGCACAACGTTCTCCACAGCCGTATGTAACATATCACGAGGAATATTCCGCACTGTCTTTGTTATGCTGTCCTTTAGAATAGACAAATTTGATACTCCACCAACATAAACTTGAGATTTCAAATAACCCTAAAATTGCATGGCGTGAGGTCAGGGAAACGAGGCGGCCATGCAATTGGAAAACTGCGACTTATGACTCTATCATCAGTGAAGTTTTGGCACAACAGCTGCTTTACCTTATTACTAATGTGTGGCGGAGCACCATCCTGCACAAAGATTGTCTGTTGGAGACGGTTTCTTTGCTTAAGTTGTGGAATAACAAACGTTTGCAGCATTTCGTGGTACCTTTCTACATTTATGGTCCCCGTTTGGGGTCCTGTCGGAGTGATGGTCTCAAAAAAGAATGGCCCAATTATGAATTCGGCCGTGAAACCACACCAAACAGTGACTTTTGGGGAATTTAATGGAATTTCGTGCATGGTGTGGGGCTGCTCAGAAGCCCAAATTCGGCTATTTTGTGTGTTTACGGACCCATTGAGATAAAAATGGCACTCATCTCCCCACAAAATGTGCCATGGGAAAGCATCATCAATTTCTATCTTGGAAGAAACGATAGAGCGAATGTCACTCGCTTATCGTAATCACTTGGTTTCAGTTCGTGCAAGCGGCTGATTTTGTAGGGGTAAAATCCAATAACGCGCCGCAAAACTCTCCATACCGTAGAATAATTCATGTTCAGTTGTCGAGCTACATCGCGGGCGCTGCTAGTACCAGCAATGGTTCCCTGCGATCCTTCGACAATTGCAGTTGCCACATCAGTTATTACATCTTCTGATACTGGTTGACGTCCTCTCCCAGCGCGAATGGTCAGTGACCCCGTTTCCTCGTACTTCTTAATCATTTTAAGACCATTCAGCGATAAAGTAATTCGTAATTTTTTCTAGTTCGAAATTCCCGATGAGCTGCGGATGCATTACATTGATTCATGTAATACAGCTTCACCAGTAACGCACGTTCCGGTAACATGAGAGGCATGTCCGCTGGAGCTCGTTCACTTCAGCTGAGATTATTTGTCGGAGCTGTCTACTACTTGCTTTTATAGCCCCTATCACTCACGCTGTCACACTAATAGCACTGGTTTGGTAAAACCATCGAAACTAGTCCTGTGAAAATTTGAGAATATAACGCTGATTTTCGTTGTTTGACTTCTAAATTAACTTGTGATTGTTAAGCCATTGATTTTCAAATCCGGAACACTATATGACTAGAAAATATACTACGATCGATGCGATGTTTTCATACCAAAGCATGAGAACGAATCTGCACATGAGCATACATATAATAATCATTGTCTATTGCATGGAAGAATAGGTAAATACAAAATAAGTTGCGTGTGTAATTAACATAAGACATAAAGCCACGAAGTTTACTAACAAATTGGATTTTACTTACAAATGATAACCGGAAGTGATAGTTTAATTAAATTTTGTTGCTATATTTTAAGTTGAATATTTTAGCATAGAAAAGAAAAGGGATTATTTGCTGGCCAGATCTGATTTATTAGAAGCTGTAAGAAGATAGAAAGCATATAGTAGGCAGCTCCTCATAAAACAAAAATATCATCCTTCCTGTATTTCCTGGATACAGGAAACATCAAATTTATGTTTTATGAGGAATTTAATTTTCTATAATATGTTTCTATATTTTGAATTATCGCTTCCGGGATTAATCGTCTGGAAATGCTACCTTGACAATGAAAATAGTATATTACAAGTAGAAGCATTAACTATTATTACATTGTAGGTTATTATTATTATTATTATTATTAGGTTATTTTGAAGCAGGAGATATGAAAAAGGAGCAGTGCCCTTCCTGGGGTTCGAACCTCGACTCTTGAATATAATCCGAGTGTGTTACCGTTACATCACGAAGGCATGCAGAAAATAGGGAGAAAACACCTTATATAACGTAAATTGAATATACTGTAAAAACAATAGTGCTCTTCATTCAAATAGCTAAACTGATAATATGTTAGTATTTCGTGCAGTTTCGAATTATTCGCAGACATTAACTTACATGTTTCAGCAATTATTATAAACTGCGAATGGATTTCTACCAATATTTGTTTGATATATGTTATGTATATTTTGTAAATAAAATGTCAATATTTGCTTGATCGCATAACATTGAAATGGGGGATCAGTTATCAAGTTGTCGAAATTACATTGAAGAATATGCTCCCATTCCTTGGCCTAGATCACACCATAAAATATAACTTTTGAAAATCACACTGAAAAATAATGGCAAAAGAATGGAATTTTGATGAGCAGGACAAGAGCATCTTTAGTTACCTACCAGCAGTTGATCTAAATCTTAAAATGCCGACCCCACAGTTATTAAGATTCATAACAGAACGTGGTTCCTTCGCAGCGTTTTACTATAAACATGCATTTACTACTGCTGACAGCTGTGTCTGTGGGGTCATTGGATATGCAGATCATAATATAATGGAAGGTGCACTATTAATAAAAATGGGACAGTTCTATATCTCCCGTTCTACTGGGTCGATTGACGAAATTCAACTTGCGTTTTACATGTCTCGAAAGCGCGACGTAGGATATGTATTACATTTATATATAGCATTGTTCTAATATAGGTGTTTTAACACAAAATTGGAATTTTCTGAAATGGCATGCCAATGTTTTTCCATATTTCGATTCTACGACTCAAATTATGCGAAACTGCCAAGATTTGTAAAAATGGCACGAGTAGTTTTAAAAAAATTGGTTCTCACAATTTTAGCTCCTCAATGTTAATTGAATTTCATATACAGTACACTCCCGATTATCCGTGGAATTGGGTGGCGCTGCCGCCGCGGATAACAAAAATCGCGGATAATCCGAAAAAAGCTAAAAACGGGTATAGCAAAAGAGGAAACAGTCATTCCATCTTTGCAAAATGGTTTTATGTACAATAAAACGTAAAATAAACAGCAGGAAATGTTTAACTAACGCTTAATATTTTAGTATATAACTCAAAACTAACCTAAAATGCATTTTGTTAATGAAAACAGAAAAATGCTTTGTACCCAGTCATTTGTGTTTGCTTCTTGCTTTGGAAGCATTTTCTCTTGATCCGAGATTGTATTTTTCGTAGCATAAGTTTCTCGGCCAACTCCGCGTCGTCTTGTTCTTCCGAATAGCTCAGCAGTCCATCGCCTTGTTGCAAAGGCGCTTCGTGAGTCTTACGCATCTTCACAGTGAGCTCTTATTCGCCTTCACTTCGCTGTCCTTCATTTTCGGTCTCTCCCCTTGTTTTCTTCACAATTTCGTCATCTTTCAAGCGTTCGAAGCCAGGTTCGTTGACATCACACTCCAACCACTCGTTAATGTTTTCAGCATCGACGTTCTCATCACACGGAACTGTTTTCACCATATCGGCAAGAGTTGCCGTGGGCGTGTCTACATCTTCATTCTCTTCTTCACAACTCAAAGGGGTTAGATTGTTGTTGGCTTCAACTTTAGGCACGAGATTTCTCCATGATTTTATGACGGTTGACGGTTTCACTGAGTCCCATGCAGATGCAATATCGTAGCAGCTGTCCAAGATTGTGTAGTGTTTCCAAAACTCTTTCAGATGATAACCTTCTTTAATTTTGGTCATTAGCACCTTGGTTTGGTATGTTGTCTTCATTGTTGCAATGACTCCTTGGTCCACGGATTGGATTAGCGCAGTAAATTTTGGGGGGAGAAACTTTGCAAAAATTTGTCCATCAGAAGACTTTAGCGCGCTTGTTGCTGGGTGAGAAGGTGCGTTGTCGATCAATAGCACAGCTTTTTCAGGCAGGTTTTTCGATTTAAGATGTTTACGCACTTGAAGAACAAAGATTTTTTCGAACTATTCTTGAAAAATGTTTCGGTTCATCCATCCCTTTTTTTTTTTTTTTTTTGTTAAAGTAATCAACGGGCAAATTTTCTATCCTTGTGCCTTTGAAAGATCTCGTTTTTTTCTTTTTTACTTTTTTTTACTTGATCTATTTTTTTACTTTGGTTAAAGATCTCGTTTTTTTTTTACTTGGCAACAAGTCTAAGTTTATGTCCACCGGTAGCGTTACTGCAAGACATGATAGCGATCCTTTCCTGCTTTTATGACCCGCCGCTTTACTTTCACTTTCAAATGCTAAAGTACGAATGGGAAGACATTTCCACAAAAGTCTCGATTCGTCGGCTTGTAAATTTTTTCAAAAGATAGGTCTTCTTTTAAAAGAAATTCATGGCGGAAATCGTCGGCTGCTTGTTGGTCACCACTAAGTTCCTCCCCATGAAGTCCAATTTCTCGAATTCCATGTCGCTGCTTAAAACGGGTCAACCAGCCAGAAGATGCATCAAAATTTCCTTTCAGGCCTAACAACTCAAAAAAGATTTTTGCCTTCGCCGCAATGATAGGACCATTTACAGGAGTACCCTCTTTTCGAACTTGAGCTAACCACTCTATCAATATATCTAGCTCTTCAAAGGTAGAACCCTTCATAGTTTTTCGCGTTTTCATTGCTGAAGCACTGTCCGACATTGATACAAAGTTCACCAGTTTGTCTTTTTGCTTTAGAATGTCACGCACTGTTGTTTCCGCGATTAAGTAATCCAATTCCATCTGCTGCCTTGTAGCGCCGTTTGCTACTTTGGAAATTAATTCTAGTTTTTGCGCAATCGTCAACACAACCTTCTTTCGTTTTCATGACATTTTAAATCGATAACGAAAAACACAAAACCAAAAAGCACAAGCACTGAACACAATAAAAGATAAGAAATTAACTCCGACCGGTTCGCAAACACTATCAGGCTTAAACTAACAATGGCGAGTGGGAGGAAGTGGACGTGTCAGTAAGATTAAGACGAGAGAGGGCGGTGGAGCGGGCACTGCAAGGGTGAGTAAAAAATCACTTACTCATCAGAGGGAAAGGTTCCGAGAAGGCCTGGGATATTTTTGCTGTATATAAGCACGATGTTAGTAAATTTCACGTTTCGCTCAGTTTTGTGAACATTTTTATTTTCTTTGCTTTACGCTTGTAAAAAATAAAAATAAAAAAAAACTTTGTGCGGATCATCCGCTCCACTGATAATCCGCCCGCGGTTAATCGGGAGTCTACTGTATATTTATTAGTATCTCTTTTTTTATTAAACTTATTTGACCCTTCCTTTCATATTTCGAAATTTAGGTTCATTCCGAATAAAATTCTCCCATTTTTATGATTTATTTTTAAAATTCATATTTTAAAATTATTTTTATAAATAATTCGAAAAAAAAATTGAATTATAATCTATAAAACTTTTGCAATCATCTTAAAATAGATGTATTTCTAAGCATACCTGCGAAAAATTAGTTTTATTCAAAGTTTCCTAAAATATACGTGAATTTACATTTGGCGTATTTATTATAAGCGATAATAACTAAAATGTGGTTCACGCATTTTGTTAAAAACATTTGAAAGTATGATCGATGACTTTCCCCCTCGCGGACAATGAGAAAAAGGAAAGTAAAATAGGTTGCTATAAATTAAGGAGTTCGATTCTTGGCGCAAACTAAAAAAAATTCGTCAAGATAAATTTTTAAATTTCTCACAAAAAATTACAAAATTTAATATTTAGGCATAATTTGAGTCGTAGAATCTAAATATGGAAAACAATTGGTAGTTTATTTCAGGAAAAGTCCGATTTTGTGTCAAAAGACCTATGTTAGAACAATGCTATATAAAAATCAAATATACATATATAGTGTTACGAATTTGGTATTTAAAAAGCTAATATTAGTTCAATTATAAATTAATTGGTTTTATTTCTCGCGCAGTGCAGCGCGTGACGAATATTAAAAGAAAGCTAAGCCGGAAAAATTAAAAATACAAGAGCGCGTGCGTTAAATAAATAAATATCTCTTTTTGATTTCGAGAAAGTACTGGAAAATTCTAGCGCGTGATTTTAAAATCTTATAAAAGGAGGAAAACATCTCAGTTTGTAGTAGTTGCTTAGTTTGTTGTTGTTTAGAAAACTGCCGTTGTTGATTATAGCGAATTCGCGGATTAGCGTTCTTTAGCTGTTTTGAATTACGTTCTATTGTACATTTAAGTAGTTAAAAGATAACTACTGTGAGATATTGTGATACTGCATGATAATTTGAGAAATTTTAAGCATTTCTGTTGTGATAATAATAAATTTTTGTTCATTTTTCATCGGACTTGTGCATTCATTTCATAACGAACCCGTACGCACACAACAATTTTTGGTGGCAGCGGTGGGATTTGAATGCCAATAACAAGAGCGATGGAAGAGCAATTAAGGCATTTAATATCAGCCTTTGCCTCATTTAAAGAAGAAATGAAATTGGGCCAGGAATCCCTCAAGGAAGAAATGAAAGCGGCACAGGAACAAATGAAGTTGGGCCAGGAATCTGTTAAGGAAGAGATGAAATCTCTTAAAAATGAGATGAAAGCAGGTCAGGACGAAATGAAAAGAGAAATTACCTGCGTAATAGAAAATAAATTTGAGGCTATGGAAGGCAGAATAGACGATGTTGAAACTAAAGTTGGACAAATAGAAGAAAGAGTTTCTTCGGTAAAAGAACAAGTAGAAGAAAGAATTTCTTCTGTAAAAGAACATATAGAAGAGAGAGTTTCTGCCGTCGAACAACAAATTGATGATAGGGTTTCTGCTGCCGTCGCCAAAGAAGTTGACAGCCTAAAGAAGTGCATAGCGACGGTAGGAAACAATTCTGAAGGTTTCAAATTTTTATCGATGCCTGCTCGTTCCGTTCTGAAACTATCTACATATGATGGGAAGACCTCCTGGCAGGTGTATAGGACACAATTTTCTATCGTTGCGGATGCGAATGGATGGGATTCCCAAGCTAAGGCCTGTCATCTCGCCGCTTCTCTAAGAGCCGACGCAGCGGATATCCTTCAGACTCTTCCCGAAAACAAAAGGTTAGATTTCGAAGCTCTGTCCGGCGCCTTGGAGTTGCGCTTTGGGGAGAAGTGTTTAAAGGACTACAGCAGGCTTCAATTAAAATCCCGTCAACAGAAGCCCACCGAATCACTCCAGGAACTCGCCACGGATGTTGAAAGGCTGTCCCACCTCGCATTTACGGAGTGCCCGAGAGAAACGAGGGAAATTCTGTCGCTGCAATATTTCATCGATGGCATCCGGGACCCTGAAATACAGAAAGCACTGCGAATGGCAGATGTAAAGGATGTAAAAAGCGCTCTGTTGTACGCCATGAAGTTCGAGGCAGCCCAGCAAGCAACTAGTAGAGATCGCTACCCAGTTAGAGCTGTGCGAGTCCATGAGCCAGTGGATCAACTGATGGCTCGTTTAGATGATTTAGCCAGACAAGTCGAAGATTTGATACGGAGTAGGAGCGAGAAGAAAGTGGCTCTAAGGTGTTGGAGATGTGGTAGTGAAGGTCACCTAAGACGGAATTGCAGAACATTCCAGGGTACGGAATATAAAGCAGATGATTTTACCAGACAAGTCAGTGGCTTGAGACGGAACAGAAGTGAAAAGAAACTAATTCTAAAGTGCTGGAACTGCGGAGTTGAAGGCCACATACGAAGAAACTGCAGAACACCCCGAGGTACGGAAAATAAGACCATTTCCCAGCAACAACGCAGTAAACAAATTAGTGACCATATCGAGGAACGGAGGTTGCCAGATAGTGAAAAACCTTGTTTTAAAGCTCTTAAAATTTATACAGTGAGTGGCAACAATAACGGACTGTCCATCAATGGGAATATCGATGGAGTTCCTTGCAGTATGATCATTGACACAGGAGCTAATGTTACCATCATTAGGAAAGATTTAGCTGAACAGTTTAAAGATAAACTTATTTGGACGCCATCCTGTGTTACCCTTCAGACTGCGTCTGGTGACAAGATCGACATAACTGGGAAGTTAAACGTAAACATCACGTTTGGAAGTGCCGCCTACCATCACACGGCATATGTGGCGGATATTACAGATCCATGCATACTCGGATTGGACTTTTTAAGGAAATACAATTTTTCCTTAGATTTCAAAAACAATAAGCTGCTTGCAGCATCTGATGGCATGACTATCCATCCTCAAAAGGGATCCTCGCCTGGAAATGTCGACGCCTTGTCCGAAAGATCGAGCTCGGGAAGCTGCCGAAATCATACCAGGGTCGAAAAGAAACTCAAGACTACCAGCTATTCTCCATCCCAGAAGCTCTTCTGTCGAGACCTTCGTCTGCCTTGTGACCGCCTGTTTAGTCGCCCTACGGATGCGCCTTCATCGCCTGAGGAACACATCCAAGACGCCCAGGCCCGGTTTGAGGGGATGCACCGTTCTGCACGAAAGCGAGTCAACTTGGCGACGGAGAAAATGAAGACCAGATGCGACACAAGAGCTACTAGACAGAGATCCAACAAAGGAGACAAGGTGTGGTTGTGGAACCCGATTCAACGAAAAGGACTGAGTCCTAAATTACAGTCACCTTCGGATGGTCCATATACAGTGCTGAACACGAATGACGTCGTGGTTCGGATCCGTGAGTCTTCGAATTCTTACGACAGGTTAGCTTATTACTATGGCCATAGTACATAATGTAAATAATTGTAAATAGTATAAGACCATGGTCCATTTTGTTTTTAAATGTGTCTTTGATTTGATTTGTATTTAGTATTTGATTTGCATTTAGTATTTGATTTGAATTTGATAGCATTTGATTTGTTTTATGTATTGCATTTATTGTTCATGTTGTTTATTATTGTAATGTAATGCTTATTAATGCATTTATGCCACAGTTGTAAATTTAGCTTCCTGTCCAGGGATTGTACTGCCCGGGACGTGCAGTCCTTGGGAAGGGGGCAGTGTTACGAATTTGGTATTTAAAAAGCTAATATTAGTTCAATTATAAATTAATTGGTTTTATTTCTCGCGCAGTGCAGCGCGTGACGAATATTAAAAGAAAGCTAAGCCGGAAAAATTAAAAATACAAGAGCGCGTGCGTTAAATAAATAAATATCTCTTTTTGATTTCGAGAAAGTACTGGAAAATTCTAGCGCGTGATTTTAAAATCTTATAAAAGGAGGAAAACATCTCAGTTTGTAGTAGTTGCTTAGTTTGTTGTTGTTTAGAAAACTGCCGTTGTTGATTATAGCGAATTCGCGGATTAGCGTTCTTTAGCTGTTTTGAATTACGTTCTATTGTACATTTAAGTAGTTAAAAGATAACTACTGTGAGATATTGTGATACTGCATGATAATTTGAGAAATTTTAAGCATTTCTGTTGTGATAATAATAAATTTTTGTTCATTTTTCATCGGACTTGTGCATTCATTTCATAACGAACCCGTACGCACACAACAATATTATATCCTACGGAAAACGCAATTTGTATTTCGTCAATCTGCCAGTAGAACGGGAGGTACAGAACTGCTCCCCTTTTTGGTTCAGTGTATCTTAACGAAACAAGACCATATTAAATAAATTTCCTGTTACTGATATATCATTTTTTTCAAATAGATTCCTTATTAAGTAAAGACACCTTGTACTTAAAATTTGTAAAAGTCTGATTTTAGTTTCGCCATTAGGAAAAGGTATTTGCAATCTCGCTTAAAAAAATGCTAATATAATAGTAGAATATTTTGTAGTTTCATTACTTTAGTTATAAGCTCATATGAAGTAAATTTATTTTATGATTATAAGGTATAAAAACTTAATTAAGATATTACGCTTTATTGTACGATAGATTTTATGAGTGTTCGGAATTGTACACTTTATGAACTTTATTTTAAAGCGACTGTATTTTATTTAATTCTTTTATTTTAAGGCGATTGCTTTTTATTTAATTCTTTTTTATTCCTCTTTCATGTAAATATCTTTGAAAATTTATGAATGATTCTTTGAATTAGACATTGTAGTATGGAAATGTAAATAATTTGGTTATCGTCATTTAAAATCAAATCTAGTTAATGATGGATGTGGGACAATGCCTGTTAATCATTGGTAGAGAGTACGTGTTTCCATTTATCGTCAACTGAAGTGAAATGAGCAAGATTAATCGTCTTCCTATGCTTTATATGGTAGTTTAGCAACTTTTGGTACTTAATGATTAAATACAACGCTATTTGGTCATTTCAGTAAAGTATTTATTACCTAAGATCTGTATTATTTCAGGATGATCTCTTCTATAGGTTCTTTTCAAATAGTTTCGAATGATTTTGTTCTGGTCCTTCCCAATCGATAGCCCACATTATAAATAATATAGAAATACATTCGATTTGCATATACAGATAACTGCAATAGTCTTCCATAAATATGTGGCAAATGATTTTATCACTGACTTTTACAGTGTAGATGAAGTTTCACCTATGATGAGTTTACCATTTAATCATAGCAAACGTAACATTTTATTTGCAACTGTGAAAGCATTTAATAATCTTAAAAAAGTAAATTATGTATTCCAATATTGCTTTTATACATCTCTAAACGATTTGATGCACTCGCCGGTAAGTATTTTCTTCATTGTGGTTTTTTTACCAAAGAGTTGCCTTAAATTATCTTTGATATTTATTGAAACAAGATGAAATGCATGTGCAAACTAGTTTTTTTGTGTGAAAGAAACACTCATTTTTATACGAATTAGTTATGCCCATCATTTATCAATTTGGCCTACGGGATTTGGCCGAGTGGTAAAGTGTCTTTTAGCACTGGTAGTTCTGTCTAGGATTCGGAATCCCGATGAACGGACTGGCTGCATGAGGGTTTTCGTGGTTTTCCCCATGTATAACGTGTATAGAGCCAATTTTCTTTAGGCAGTCTTCGCCGAAGGCAGATAGCCGTAGGGGAAGGAATGCATTGCCATAAAGAAATAAACCTAACCAAACCATTTATCACTTTGATAAAATTTTGAAATGTATAAAGTACGTTTACTACACGACCGCGCATGAAATTCAAATGGAAGATTGTCAACGTCCGAGTGGATAAGATCACTGAATATTGATAGTTTTATCCCTGATTCAAATCCTCGTAATAAAACTGAAGGTGATAGAATCCTAGTGATAGAACTAGTGCCTGAAGGTTTCATGTTTTCCTCGTGTTCATTATGAATATGAGCCAGCTTGAATTAGGAATCGTCCTTCTTGAAAGCATTTCTTATTTTAGATAAATATTTTTTGTGTGCTTTGTTGTAATCAATTAATTAACCAAGTAATATGTGAATGCAACGATACAGGAAACAAAAGAAACTCTAAATCTAAGAACTAAAGTATATGATTTCTCATCAAAAAGTGGACAAGATATTAGTCGATGGTGCAATGCGTGTAATTCTGAAATGTTTGGTTTGATCAAGAAAATGCACAATTAATTTGAAAATGCTAATTATTTCTAAGTTTGTAGAGACATTAGACATTTTTTTTTGGAAGCAGGAGTCATGAAAAATGAGCAACGCCTTCGTCGGGAATGGAACCACGGACCTCTGGAGTATGCGCCCAGCGTGCAGCCCACCACACCACGAAGGCATGTTAGGGAAGCAGAGAAATACCTTATATGCTCCTTCTTTTAAAAGGCGACTGGGGTTTTTAGGGGACCCAATCTCCAAATCCTGGGTGTGGAGAATCATCCTCCACCACCCTTTTTGTTCGGGCGCCACTGTAGAGATATTAAGTATTTTTTTGGAAGCAGGAGTCAAGAAAAATGAGTAACGTCTTCTCCGGGAATCGTACTACGGACCTCTGGAATACGCGCCCAGCGTGCAGCCCACCACACCATGAAGGCATGCTAGGAAGGTGGGAGAAATACCTTATAAGTTAACTGTCAACAACTACAAAATCAAAACACGTACGCTTCTATGACATTTTATCTATCCACTCGATGTGTTAAGGAATTCAAAATTATTTGAAAAAAGCATTGTGGGAGATGTTGTTCTGAATGTTTTTGAAAAGTGGTATACAGTTCATGGAATGTAAATGTAAAGTACTTGCGTAATTTGTATGATTGATGCCCATGCAAAGAAACAGCAGAGGCTCATTATTATAGGGATTCCTTTTCTCCCATGTAAATAATATGTGGGATAATTCGATCATATATTTATAACAAAGGATGCCTAAAATATGAGCGCTGGTTGCCTTACACTTCATTTTGTAAATATGCATTATTTATTATTTTATCGTTTGATATTACTCCCAAACCGCATTCATGATTTCAGCGAAAATTTATCCTTATGTCATTTTATGCATAGGAAAAAGAATAGAATATACAAAAAAGTGCTGTTTCTAAAAAGATATTCTATCCCTATTTTTTCCAGAGCAACACATTAGTAGCAAAACTTGAAGTTAACTCATATATTTCTTTTATCATCCAACTCCCTATGTCACTTTCTGTAGTGAAAATAGATGATGAAAATAGATACATTTTTATTCAAACTTTCAGTTTCCCACTACTTTAAGGTAAATCTATGTTGTTGTCGTGCTCATACTCAGTGGCTTCTATTCTTATTTTTCTAAAGTAATTTGACTAGGATTGCGCGCCATTTAACTTATTTTATGTGTTAACACTTTTCTGCCACCATGAAAATCACAGAATCGTGTGAAATGTATGAGGGGGCCATTTTTTAAAGTTTATGGTTATGGTAAGATACAGCAAGAATGATGATAGCCTACTTATATTTAAGTAAAATGAGGGACATATTTACGAAGCAAGGGGTCTTGATTTCGTAAAATGCGAGAGCGAAAGTGCTTCGAGATCAGATATACCAAGAACATTTCGTCTCCGTCGAGAAAATTCTAAACCGTTATGATCATGGATCTCGACGTGCATATATTCGTGAAGAAAGTGCGTGCTATGGAATCGAGTTCTCCCTTACCTATATCGGATGTAATAAAAAAAGATACGTTCACGTGTCATACAAGTCACCTGTAATTTATGTTTGAGGCTGTTAACGCATTTCTGGTTGTAAAATTTCTGTGTATGCATTATGTGTTTTAAATGATAACGAAGCTGTTTTTTTTTTTTTTTTTTTTTTTTTTCATTTTTGGTGGTAGAAATTTGACATATACTTCTAAGCATAAAATGTATGTTGTAAAAGTATAAAAATAAAACTAGTTGATAGTGTTTTTTTTTAAAAAACATAACCTATTTAAACGTATAGCAGGATTCCTATGCTCTTCTGTGTGCTGATTATAAAAGTGAAAATAGATTTCTTTTTTCTATCACTCGCATTATTTCTTCGGAGGGGAGTGTAGTAATAAATTGCTTTCCTTTACATATTTTTGACTTCCCTCGTGAGATTAGTCAAATATGTTGAGTGATAAAAGGGTTTAGAAACAGATTTGAAATTAGCAGAGAAAAGTCCACAAGAATCGCACTTTCACTTTAATTTAACAAAGGAAAACTTAATTTTTGTTGCCAGTGTATATAAAAGTACAACGTAAATAATATTGCTTCTTTTATTATCTCAAAGGGAGTTAGACCAAAAGGGCTTTCAGTCTAAAAATGGCATTTTGCATCATTTCACTTTTCAAATTGTTGCCACCAAATATTATCGCCATGTATTTATTTAAAGAAACTAAATAATGAAAAATCTGCTTGAATGCATGAATGTTTCTCGCATTGTGAAAAAACAACGGTACCTAGAGCCATCCAATTTTCAATAACGTCGTACTCCAACCGAACTTGGAAACCCAAGTTTTGGATTTGTTTATATTCTATTTCAAATTCTGTTAAAAATTAACGAATGTTTGAGTAACAAATTCAACGATTTCAAAGAGACCAATGGCAGCATTGTACAGAAAAAACATTTTTATCTTCAGCGCACGAGACTGTGTATCGGAAATTCTATAGATATGCTATTTTTAAATATTTTGTGATATTGCTGTTAAATAGAATTTTATGTGGCTTAAGTGCAAAGACCATATTTAATAAATAAAGGTAACGCGCAAAACGTTAAGAAACACCCTTTTGGGCTTAATATAAAATCTGAAAGCTTTCAGATTTTCGTTTTGCAAGTTTTGTTTTTTCTTACAATTTCTTTTATATTTCTAGCTTCTTTTATCTGACATTAAAGATTTGAATTCAAAATCTTTTATTATATTAGACATGTAATATATGCTAGGGTAGATATTTTTTCCATTCATGTCATTTTTTGTAATAATCGTGATTACTTGATTAAGGAAGAATAATATGAAATGTAAGACAATGAGCATTGCATTTTATTACCCAATATTATCAGAGTAATCTTAGATTAGTTAGAAATAAAGAATATGAAAAGTTATCAAATGCTAGATGTAACAATAAAGTTATTTTTGTATTTCATTATAACGGCAATTTTAGTTTATCTTTCATATATCTTATCATACGCATAAGAATAATTCCGCTTTCATAACCTAGATAAAATTTTATTGAATTAATTGCGTAATTTGAAGATTTTGTAAACTAAAGAAAAAATTATTTGCATAAAAATTATTCCCAAAATAATTTATTACATTTTCTTAAGCAATATTAATGACTACGAATTAAATATTTGTGCGGGAAAGTCAGTCTGCATAATTATTAAATTTTGGACCCCTGTTAAGTAATTTTCTGACATATAAGAAAAGATATGGTAATTTTCCATTCATTTATATGTATTTTCAAAGAGGTTTGGTTAAACAGAATTCTGCTTTTAATAATTTTTCAATTTCATGATTTTCTTTTGAAGCTGATAAGCATATTAATGATAAGGCTAACCGAATGTATTCCAGTGTATTAGAAACATATTTCCCCTTGATTTTAATGATTATGATATTAAATTTAGAGTACTAAGAAATTATTCAGTAACCATAAAAGTCCGTCTGACAAATTTTTATCCCATCAGATTTCTTAACTAGAAAGTACACTCAAAGTAAAATCAAAATAAAATATTTATTATGCCTGATAATGTCACAAAGCAAAATTAACATTAAACTAAATTTTCGCTATCCCTCGAGTAGATTAACAAATTTCTTAACCAAATTAAAAGTAAATTGCATGTATTCATAGCATAAGAAAAGCCTTCCTTAAATCTAGCTGCTCTTGTATACACAGAGCAACAATAATTGCTGGTAGATTAGTGCTGAAGTAGAGTAAACAATTTAAACTTTGGAGCCGAACTGACGGTCGCTGTTCATTAATCTTTAAAACGAGATTTTTTTATATTTTTAACTAATTTGCATTTTGATGAATGTGTTAAATAGTTGTAGCGTGCTTACTTGCGGTAAGTAGGAGAAGGAAACAGAAAATTATAAGGTAACTGGTTAGTTAAAACGAACCCTTTAATCACTCTTCTAAAAATGAAACACAGAGTTTAAAAATTTGCCTTGATTGGAGATAACGCTTAGTATACGAATTCAACGCTATTTCTAAACTAAACTGTAAAGTCATTAGGTTATTTTCGATGTTAGGTTATTTACAAAATCAAACCGGCTCATTCAATTAAAACCTGGAGAACAAAACATCGTTTTACTCTTTCCACTGAATCACAAAAATGAAAGCTCACGCGACTTGCTGACTTCTTATATCCTCCCCCTCGTCGAAGACATCAACTTGTAGAGACGGCAACGCAACCGGCTTAGGTGTCACGGGGTCTTCAAATTTACCTTAAAAGTTCGACTGGGCTGACATTCACATTAAGACCGTATAGTGTAAAAATAGAGGAGTGATAAACTCCTATTTTTTCGTTGGGTTGCTGTGCTCCCTATCGTAATAAGTGCATGGAGAGCTTAGGGTCCGTCACGTCAGAGCAAACACTTGGCTGTTTTGGAGTGCGAGGCTTTGCTTATAGGATGAAGTGTAACCTGAAAAATGCATGTGTGCGATGCTATCGTCATGCAATGATTTGTAGGCACTTTATTTTTTATCGCGATATTTACAACGACGGCGTTTTTAAACTGCAAAGTTTTTGAACCGCTTTATTTTCGACCACGATGTTTTTAGAACTGCAATGTTTTCTCTTTGCTTTCTTTTCTCCTACGATGTTTTGTACCACGACGTTTTCTCTTTGCGTTGTTTTCGCCGCTATGTTTTCGTCGGTGATGTTTTTGCCCCGTTGTTTTCGGCGGACACCAGCCAAACATAATCTCGTAAGGCGTTCTATCTATACCTGATTAAAGTGCCTGGTTTTCATGAACTGAATAAATTTAAGGTCATGACTTCACGAAGTAGACTGGCTGTCTTGCATCCAAGTTGTTAACATGTTTTCGATGTTTTGATTGGCTCTCTCTACATTACCTTGACTATGTCTAGATTTACCATGTCCTGCCAAATTACTTTCAAGTCGTCTATATGTATATTCCAGAACTCCCTTCCATTGTCGGATTGCAGTGCGCATGGGGCACTAAATAATAAAAATATATCGAGCAAAGGCATTGCGACCTCTCCTGCTCTTTTTGTTTGGAGAGGTCTTAAAATCAGAAATTTCGTCAGATGATCCTGGTAAATTAAAATAAATTTATAGTTTCCAACAGGTTGAGACTAAAAATCTATGAGATCTACTTGACATCTTGAATTCAGATGTGGAAACACCATGGGCTTAACCGTAATGCCTTTTTCCCCCGTATTTGGTTTTAACTGACAAGGTTCACAATTACTCAAAAACAGCTTTATGTCATTCTGAGTAATGCTTTTATCATGCGGTCTCTACCACCATGTCCAACAGAAACATGTGTTTCATATGAAATATCAAAGAGCATGTCACTTAAGCAATAAAATATCATATCAGGTTTTGCATCTGTTACTATGGTACACTTTTCTACTCCTTGAATTTCAAGGATATCATAATGCTTGGAGTAACGAATAGTCACGCAGTACTTTTTTCTGTACAGTTTTAGCACTTTTTACTTCTGCTATCAAAGTTAATACTTTTTCACGAGGAAGTGCAGCGCTGTTTTCCTTTGTCCCACGCTTATTTAACAATGATTCAAAATCTCAATGCTAATATAAATACACCGTCTAAATTCTGAGTCTAAAAGCAATGAAAGCGTACACACACACACGTCAGTGCAAAGCAGCTATAACCGGTTCAAGACTGACTAAAAACAGTTAGAACCGGTTCAAAGAACTTTCGAGTGCTATATTTCGTACTTTAACGATCAAGTAACAGTTATTCTATATTAGACATAGTTAAATTGTAGAATTCAATAACTTTATATACTTTAACTGACTTGTCTAGTTACTTCACGAAATACCTAGTTAATGAAATATCAGATTTCACACTTTAAAGGTAATTTTTATATATATGTGATAGAAACAAACTTAGAAGTAATAAACAGCATGAATTGTGATGGCGTAGAATGCTGAAATGCCGATCCAGAATGAATAAGAAACTGGCAGCTGTGTCAGATAAAATCTTTTATTTTATTTCAGCTAACATGTTGCAGCCCGCTCCAAACAGCTTAGCACATTATTTGTGCCTATTTCAAGAGGTTTACATTTTTCATAACTTTGCAGTAAGAAGGAAGCAGCAGACAACAGACCAGCTAGGCTCAAGGGTAGTGAGCAAGTGCGTTATGTTCAGAATGAAATCTTAATTCAGACTGAGTTAGTTTTGGTTCTCAATGCATTTTGATTGGATAATTAATACTGCTCTAAAATTATTATTGGCTGTTTCAATTTTAGTTCCATTTACATCATCAGAGTTATGCAAAAGTCATATGACATGTATTAGTATCGAAATGACGCAATGCAAATAGATTACTATTTTTAGAATACTGAGAGGAAACTAATTTGCTTAACTCACATGAACTGAAACGTGTAAACGTGTACTATTGAAGACTTTCATTTAAATTAAAAAATATGATGTTTTAAAAATGAAAGATTCACGAATTGAAATTAATAAATTAATTGGAGATTTAATTAAAGTTAATTAAAGATACTGAAAATTAAATTAGGGAAATATGGAATAACATTAGATTAATTAAACAAAAGATGTCTGATCCCTAGGTCTTTCTCAAGAGAATCCTTTCAGATAATTTTCTTTTTCACATAATTTCAGATAATTTCCATTTTTTTAATTTAATAATGAAAGCTTTTGATCAGACTGTAGTCTCGACCGGATGTAAAGTAGGATTAGTCAAATAACCTAATAACTCTACAGCCCTTATAATCATATAATCATAACAAAATGTTAATTATATTTTAACCTGTTAGTAGCTAAGCTGGATTCGAATTTGGAATAATTTTCAAATTCTCATATTCAAAAATCTATTTTAATAATTTTACATTTTATTCAGGTATTTTTCTTTTATTAGGAATTTTATGCTTTAAAAACTATTTCCGCTCGTTATTCAGAAATAGAGGAAACGTATTTTGCATGTTATTTCATAAAAGAACATAAAAAAATTATTTTTATAGTTATCATGGAATATTTTTAAAGACTCTTTAAGTTCTTGATCAACAATGCAAAGAAGTATTTTCCAGAATGTAGATATCCTAACTAAAAATATCTTTATTTAATTACTATTACCATCTTAAATGAAACTAGACGCATATATAAAGAAAAATACTCACGAAATCATTAAACGTCATTTTTAACTAACTTAAGTGCTATTTTACCAGCACTTAACCAATGCTTGAGAAGTTACTAAAAGACAGCCATTCTTTGTGTAAGGTAAATAGCCATTTAAGAACTGCATTAAAACATTTTTTTTAAAGTTCTCTTTTCTTTTCTAAAGAGATTATTTTCTTTTCTCGTGATTTTATTTCATTTCTTCATTATTTTTCATTATTTCATTTAAAATATTTCTGTAGTCATTTAAAATATTTTTTGATAATAATTTTCTTAGACATAGCATACATTTCTAATAGTTTCATAAAAATATCTTTAATTCATTATTTTTTATGAGTCAGAAGTAGACATAATCCAATCGGCATTTTATATATTTGAAATTAAATCTATTGCTGGAGGGTTGATTATTCCTTGAAAATGGGCAGTAAATACTTTCCAATTATATGTAGTAATATATTTAATTTCCTCTATTTTCAGCTGTTGAAAATTTGTAAAATATTAGAAATTCAAGTATATTTAAAAAATAAAATAATTCAAGTAATAATAAATTATATAAAAGAGAAAGCCAGAAAACGAGTTTTTCCTAAAAATAGAAGTTAAATTTAGATTTTGCTATCTTCTGTAAAATACTGAAATCTGTATAACTATTATAAAGACAAATTTATTTCTCACCGACCCCCTATGATTCTAATCGACCTCCCTCCCGACAGCAGATATTGATTACTTGGATGATATTAATTTATAAATTTGTATTGACTATGCCCTTGGCAATACATCGTCTCGGAGAATAACGTGACAAAAAAACTGGTTTATAAAATTCCTCACCATACTTAAAGAGAAATTACTTTTGAAGATTTTACAAATAATTGTTAAAAGAATAAAAATTACACGCATTTTAATTGACTGTAAAGCAAAAGCTCTAAAAATATTATAATTTGAAATGTTTAATTCATAGTGAAAAATTAATTTCTAGAAATGGATGATACTAATCGTCTTCTTTCTCCATGTACGTAAAAGAAAGAGGGAAAAAATCTTAAGTTTACATATTTTCAGTTTGCTATCTTGTCGCATTATGAAATATTAAAAAACAAACATCTTTATTTATTACAGTAAGTGCTACTTAAAACAAGATTAAATATTTCAGATGATCTATAAATACAAGTATTACAAAAGCGATCTTGAGTGATATTTTACGAACATCGTAGACTTATTTTTAAAAAAGAGCAAGCACATTTTTAAAAAGACGTATCCTTCCGTGATACGCTTTAGGTGTACTTTTATTAGTATATTCTTTATTTGTTACCCCGAAGTGCTATTGGTATTGGTATTTAAAGTGCTGTTGTAAGTAATAGAAATGAAACATATGCACATATTTCAGAACATTCTCGTAGAGCGCTGTACGAGCGTTTATTACAGAACTTTCTTTACGCATTATACGAGACTGCCAGTAACACAAGCATTTGACGTGTTTTTGTATGTTATAGATCTAAGATATGACGTGATTTACAACGTTCTGGTAGAAAGTTGTATGGATGTTCCTTATAAACGTTTTTTACGCGTTACACCAGAGTGCCATTAACACAGGCATTAGACGTACTATTGGACCCACCAGCGGCCGAGCGGTAAAGTCGCTGAACACTGGTAGTTCGGTCCGAGGTTCGAATCCCGCAAACGGGCTGGCTGCGTGGGCGTTTTCGTTGTGTTCCCCATGTGTAACGTGTATAAGAGCCAGTTTCCCTTAGAAAGTCCTCCACGAAGGCATCCATCCCCTGAGGCAGATAGTCCTAGTGTGCTTTGCCATAATTAAATACACCTTAAATACTCCTTAGATGTACTATACTAATATTTTATAACTAAAAGATGTAGACGTTATTCAAAACATTCTGATAGAACGTTGTATGGACGTTTTTATATAATGTTATTAACAAGCTGTATGGACAATACCATTGAAACCGGTATTGGAAGTGATGTTGACCGGTTTAGAAATATAATATGTAGCCGTGATTTAAGACGTTCTGGTAGAACACTGCATGAACATTTTTATAGAACTATCTGCGTTATTATCAACATGTCATGTTTGCGAACATATATTCTTTGATTAAACTCCCTTTAAGGAAAATAAATGTTCATTTAGTACACTCATTTAGCCACCCTTGAAAATTTAGCTAAGAAATTTCCTATCTCTTCATATTACTGTTCAGATTAGTCTAGCAGTTATTTAGTGTTAAATGATTCAACAACAGGAGTTTAATAAACAGTTCGAAAAATAAAATCTGAAGGCTTCAAGAAACAGCTAATTCCCTATTTTGATCCTTATTAAAACATTAGAGTTGTAATGTTCTTCACTTCTTGGTCTACGTGAAATGTAGAGAGAAACCTAATGAACGGTGGAGAGACTTATCGCTAAGTCTAAAGAAGGGTTAAAATATCTTTTTTTTTCACGCAAAGGAATAATAATAGGTGGCACCCTTCTCGGGCTTTCAGGAAAGCCTCCATTCGGATTTTAAGTCAAGATAAGAAAATAAGAAACTAATCTAGTACTGAACTAAACTGATTTAGCCGAAGCTAGACACTAATACCTAACGTAATTGGCCCTTAATGTAACCTAGCCGACGATTATCAACAGACACGTACAATACGGCCAAACGTATAGGTTTATTAACAAAGTAGCCTAATGGGCAAACACGCGCCCCTAAGGACTGCTAAGTTCTCTCTCGAAGGAAGTTAAACCTTCCTTAAATACTCTTTCCAGCTCTATTGCATACAACGCGATACTCAAAACTCATTCTGGTGCGGAATAATAGATAGGAAACGAGATTAGGCAGTAAAGGATGTTTAAACTTAAAATAACTGTTAGAAACTTAAAGTAACCTCTACAAGGCGAACGGTTGATACTTACCAGAGAAATTAAGCACTGACCTAAGACAACAACCTTGACCTTGACAACATGTTTGTGAACAAATAACAGTACACCTTACGAATTAAAATATACTTTAAACAAAACAGTGAAAAACAAATTTTACAATTAATAGCATTATTAGAGAAATGTAAGGGATTTATATGCGAGGGATACAGAATTTCAAATTTTATTAGCCCATATTTGCTTTCAATATGTTGATTTGGTTTGTGATAGTAAAAGTAATAGAGCTGTGTAGCCATACAAACTGTTCGCTAAAAATGAAAAATAAAGAAACTTTATTTGACGCCCGAATGCATGAGTTTCATCTCGAAATGTTGTGAATAGGTAAAGTTTAATATTTGAGATTCATTTGCAGTGATAGCTCAGTTTCTAAATTTTTATAGAAGTTTTGCTTTTCAGTTTCATTGGAAAGAGATGAGTGTCTATTTAAGTGCTGATATTTTAAATTTCTAACGTGCAGTTTGCAGCTTAATGGTCTTCAGTTTGAAAATTGCTGTTAAAGCATGTGCGATTGCTGTCAACATTGCCAATTTAGGAATCTCTGAATTTTTCTTAATGGTTGAACACATATCTAGATCTCCAAATTGTACGATATTATGGATAACTAATTATAAATGAATGGGATTGTTTTAAAAACAACACAAAACGCTTCTGTACGGACTGTACTTATTGATGTTTCTTTTACCTTGACGTAGTATCTTTAAGACGTTCTGGCAAATTTTGAGGTCCATAAGGAAACAAATTTGGAAAACGCCTAAGTAGTGCTTTCCAAATTTGTTGTCTTATGCCTGGAGTATACAGGAGATTAACATAATTAAAAACTAACTGCAGTTTAATTTCGGGCTGAATAATATTAAATTCCAATGATTTGATTTGTATTTGGCTTTTATATTTCCGAAATCAATTGTCGGAATTTGATGTATTTAGAACAGTAAAACACTAATTGGTGGAAATGATAAATGAAACAAATGTTATAGTTTTTAGAGACTATTAGAGGAAAAAAATTGATATGAACCTAGTAATTATCATTTCAATGGACCCAAAATTTGCACTCTTGGTCAGAGCTCCAGCTGTTGGAGGCGAACTTGTGGGCAGGGTTAAGTTTTTCAAGAATCTTAATGCCCTGCTAGGAAAATGTATTTCCTTTCTCTCAGATCTTTGATTTGCGAACAGTTTGATGCACATAACTTTGCACAGTGGAAATGTTCAACTATTTTGTATGAGATCATTAAGTTTTCGTAACATCGCGTTGAACGGAAAATTTCCAGAATTCCTCTTAACGCAATTAGGTTGTCATTTATATTGAAGGCTTGATTCTTTGTGGGTTATTCTTTTAGAAAGGAAATGAACTCTCTCTTATCAGATCCTGAAAGTGTCCCATTTTGGGGACTGAATTTTAGAAATTCGTTAGTTGAGGTTCACGGCAAGGGACACATATAATCGGTAGACGAGCAGGATCTTCCTCGTTCGTACTAGTGGAAAAGGGCTTTTAATCAATTTCTATCAAATCTGATTCTGTTGTACTACTTACTAAGCAATATTTTGACTCTCAGAATAAAATGTTACACGTCAGACTATCCCCTTCAAACTGCCTCTGAGAGAACCCGTTGGCAGGAAAAAGGTGACATACAAAGATATTTAGTACTTCAACTGTACTATAATATCATACAAAGCATTTACCTTAAAATAAAGGCCTTAAAGAAATTTTCCCCTTATGTTTTGTCCTTGCGTTCTTGAAATATTTTCCAGATCATCCTGAAGCACTGAGGAAAATGGCTATAATGATCAGAGTAATATAGGGCAGGTAACGCTATATTTCTCTGATGACTAAAATATCGATATTTTGCCTAAGAACCATTATCGGTACCTTAAAATATGTTTAAAATGTTTTAAAACTAAACTGTTTCAAATGATACCATTGAAGTTACAAACATGATGGTGATAATTATTAACATATCTAAATTTTTTTCTTTAAAATATCAACTGTTTACGAAAAGAAATATGAATGATATGGTGAACTCGCTAATCATACTGTAGAAAGGATCATATGAAGTATATTATTTGTTATATTTTATGCAGCCAATATTGCTGCTAAGGTTCCATGAAAATCTCCTTTGTTGTAGTTTTTTACAAGTAATTGCAAAGGAGTCATTGCTTAGCTGAAAGTTACCTACTGCTCCCTGATCTGATCCACGACTCACATCAATATGTGTGAAAGTCAACTCTGTAGCAGATCCATGTAAAAATGCTTAGGGAAAAAAATACGAAAGTTTTCAGATTTTATATTACGCCGAAAGGGGCGTTTTCTAACGTTTTGTGTGTTACCTTTATTTATCAATTATCATGTTCTCCGCCCTTAAACCATAAAATTCAATTCAACAGCAATATCGCAAAATAATTTAGAAAGAGCTTATCTTTAGAATTTCCGATACACAGTCTTGCTCTATGAAGATAAAAATGTTTTTCTTTTCTTTACAGATTTGCCTTGCTCGCTTTGAAATTGTTCAGTTTGTTAGTCAAAAATTAGTTAAAGCTCGACAAAATATGAAATAGAAAATAAAATGAATTCTAAATTCCAAATTTGGCTTCGAGATGCCCTTATTCGAGTGGAGGACTACGTTATCCAAAATTTGATGTCTCTAGTTAACGTTGTTTTTTGACAGTGCGAGAAGATACATACATTCGATATTTAATTTCTTTAAATATAATCCAAGGCTCTAATATTTGGTGGCAACAATTTGAAAAGTGAAACGCTGTTTATAGTGACGAAAAACGGCGAAACGAAATTAATAGCTCTTCTGAGCAACTTGTCCCTTTGGTCTAAAAAAAAGGATAATTCTATATCTTCTGTTCTACTGTGCTAGTTGACGAAATTTAAAGGGCTACTTAGAGCATTTGTTAGATTTATGTATAGCATTATTATAACATGCGTATTTAAATACAAACGTTTATATTTAAATACAAATAAATTATACCAATATTTCCCATATTTGGATTCTACGATTAAAATTATCGCAAAATGCCAAGCTTCGTAAAAGCAGTACGAATAGTTTTTAAAAAATCAGCTATCAAAATATTAGCCCTGCAATGCTGAAAAAAATCGCAGATATTTTGTAATTTATTTTTAAAATTTATGTTTTTTTATTAATTTTTATCAATTTTTCGAAAAAAAGTTTGAATTATGACCTATAAAATGTTTACTACGACCTTAAAGTAGATGCATTTCGAGGCCTACCTGGAAAAAATTAGAGTTTTGTATTCAAAATTTTCAAGATATACGTCAATTTATATGTTGGCCCATTTTTTGGGCGTATTATGAAATTTGGCGTATTTGTTATAAGCGATAATAAAGGAAAATGTGATTTACGAACTTCGTTAAAACTATTCGAAAGAATGAACAATTCACCTTTTTTCCACTCGTGCACAATGAAAGGAAAAAGAAAGTAGGGTACCCTATATTAAGATATCTCGCCAAGGGAATTAATCTTGGCACAAACTGAAAAAAAGTGATAATTTTTAGATTTCTGCGTAAGTTTCTCACGAAATTTTATAAAATTTAACATTTAAGTATAAATTGAGTCATACAATCGAAATATGAAAGAAAAATCGTCATTACAGAAAAAATCTGAATTTGTGTCAGAATACCCATACTAGAACAGTACAACATATAAATATAATATATATCCTAAGTCGCACTTTTGAGACATTTAAAACGCAGGTTAAGTTTTTGTCAATCGGCTCAGTAGAACGGAAGATATAGAACTATCCCATCCTTTTGTGCACCTTAAAAATGGCAGTTTTGAGATAATTTGAGAAATTCAGAATTTCAAAAAACTGTAACGAGGAACAAAAGTCGGTTTTAAGAACTGACTTGCGTGAAGCGATTCACAAGTTTTATAGATTTTCAGTTCATTCGCTAAGTTGGAATTCATATCGAGTTGATTTTTTCGTTTCTTTTACGTAGCGTCAAAGCAACAATGTGTTAGTTGAACATTACAGGGCGAATGGATTTGTTTTAGTTTCCGGATGATTGAAAAATGTGAATGAATAAAACTCAATTCACAATGATTGAAAACTGTGAAGGAATAAAACTAGAGTTTTTTATTTAAAATATTACAAGCTTGTGTAAGCACAGCAAGGATCCCCGAATTCTGTGGAACGCAGCTTAATGTTTTTGATATATACAGAGAAATTAAGTTTCAAAAGAGAATAAAAAATATTTATCAATCTTAATAAACGTACATATCCAGCTTTTAGCGAATGATGTTCTCGAGTTCACTTGGCAAATTATTTACTTGGAGCTTTTATTGGTACTTTGGATACCAGCCTTTAAATTTTTACCCAGCATATTTGTTTAGAAAATTTTATTTATAACATTTAAATAAAATAAAAAAAAATTGAAAGCTTTCAGATTTTATATTACATTTAAAGAGGCGCTGATTTAACGTTTGTGTTAGCTTTGCTTATTCAATATCACGTTCTTCGCACTTAAAATCAGATAAAATTCAGTTCATTAGCGATATCACAAAATATTAAAAAACAGCATATCTTTAGAATTTCCGATAGACATTCTTACGTGGTGGAGATTAAATTTTTTTTACATACTCTGTTGCCATTGTTCGCTTTGAAATCGTTGAGTTTCTTAATCAAAAACTCATAAAGACTTTACAAAATATGAATTGGATTATAAACGAATTCCAAATTCTAAATTACTCGCTTTGAAATCGTTGAGTTTCTTAATCAAAATTCGTTAAATTTTTGCAAAATATGAAATAGGTAATAAAAATATTCAAAATTTAAAATTTGGGCTTCCGAGTGCCCGTGTTAGGGTGCAGGATTATGTTATTCAAAATTGGATGGCTGTAGGTACCGTCGTTTTCTCACAATACAAGAAACATACATACATTCATGTAGATTCTTCATTATTCAATTTCTTTAAATATAATACAGAGAGATAATATTTTTGACAACAATGTGAAAAGTGGTTAGGACATTTAATGTGATTCGACGCAAAATGCTGTTTCGAGATAATAGCCCTTCTGGGCTAGCGCTCCTTTGGACTAAACTGATGGAAGTTTTGAATTTAAACTCTCAATACAGATTCAGGAGAAAGAGAGAGAGAATAGAAAATATTCTAAACTCAGAAAAGCTTTACTGTTCCCTTCGTTTCATTATGCATTAGTAAGATGAAATACGTTTGAATGCTAAAGATATTTTGTTCCTTCTTAACGGTGAAAATGACGAATACGAGTTCTATAGGGTGCATGCACAAAACAAGATTTTCCGTAGCCGTTTCATAATGCTATCGCTTCTTTTTGCTTTCTGTAGACTGTTCCCTATTTCTTTCGCCTCAAAAGAAAAATACTTGCAACAGTTGATTTTTTTTTTTTTTTTTGGAAAAATAGTGTCGGCTCTATAGATTCGAAATTTTTTCTTTCTCTTTCAGAATCAGGAAAGGAACTATGCAAAAAATGAATTGTGAAAAAAGTATGCAGTGCTACTTTGAAAAGTTTTCTAAAGTATGCATTTGGCATATTTTTGGAAGGTACACAGATTTTAAGAAAACTCTTTTCTACCTAACAAAAGAGTTCCCTTTTTTACTTAGAAAATATTTTGGCCCCTATTTTATTTTCTTCGTTAAACATAAAATTTAAAACTGATCTTCTGATGATCATAAGAGCTTTATTAACACTATTAAAATGCTTTTTTTTCGTTCATTGCGATACCGCGATTTTCTTTAAATTTTATTGTAATTCTTCTGATAGTAACAGATTTCAGTTCTTTAAAAGAAAAATGTTTTCCAAATTATTTAATGCAAAATTTTTCACCTCAGCACTTTGACTGCTGCTGTTATTGTCGGGCTTTATCTTAGTTAATAAATACATATGTAATAAAATTTTCTTATTCTGTTGTCACTTTAAAATAACATAGCTTTAAAAAACGTAGTTTGAAAGATTAAAAAAATGATAATAGGCCTTTTCTTTTTAGTTTAAAAAACCGCTGGTGTTTAATGCGTAAGATTACTAACGAGATTGTGAGGATGTTATAGAACAAATAAAGCAAATAAAAGATTTTACGCACACATATATTTTATTTTGCTTTATTTTTAATTGATTACACTTATTCATTCAAAATGACCCTATATAAAGTTGGTCTATGACACGAGAAATAAGCTGTATCATTTAAGATTATCTCCAGTTATTTTCCTAGTAAATGTTAAATCTATAAACGAATTGCCAAGTGTACTTGGATAACACTTGGCACCATACTGAGATTAAAATGATGTTTCATAAAACCAAATGCCTTTTCATTTTCTTTGATGTCTACACTGAAATTTCCCTTCATAATAAAATGAACAGCTATCAAAATCGTAAAAAAAACCTTGTATTTATCGTAGGTATAATGAAACACTCAATCGATTTCGAGGGCAGCTAAAGGTCCCTCCTCATCAGGAGAAAGAAATACATAGAAAGAAGAAAATAAAGGAGTCACAGAAACACGTGGTCCTTATCAGCACTGCACATGGTTATAACTAGATTTTTAATCAGAGTTGCACTGCCCGCCTACTTTTACTGAGCCAGGCTATCTGATCGAGCATGAAAAATTAGCGAAGTTAAAATAGGGAGCGAGGGGCAAATGCACCTTACGCTCAAAATCTGAATTTTTATACCCTCTGGTAGTACAGCCATGTCTGTAGATACTCCTTTCCTGAACCCATATTGATTGTTACTTAAAATTTTTTCTAAGTAAAAATTTAGTCTCTTTAGTAGCTGTTTCTCTAGGAGTTTGCTGATAGAGGGCAGGAGGCTTACTGGGCGATAGGATGATAGATTGTCTGGATCTTTCCCTTTTTTGTTAAAAAAGTGCGATCTCTGCTATTTTCATGTGTCTGGGGAATGCATTCAGTCTCCAACAAGCATTACAGAGTACCAGTAGGAGCCTTGGGTGTTTCTTGTGGATGGCCTTTAGAATTGCATTATCTAGTCCATCTGGCCCCGTAGCTTTCTTCACTGGTAGGCTTCCTATTATTGGGTCCATTTCTTCCAGGGTAAACATTGCATTATGTTGCAAAAGGTCTGGAATTTCAGACATTAGAAGGTTGAGAAACTTATGATGTCCTCCGTGGGACGTTTTAAAGCGTTGTTTGATCTGATAATTGCCTGTGATTCCAAGAGTGAATTCTAAGAATACGTGGTCGCTAACTGATGGAATATCAAGTAGTTTCCAGTCTGAGATGTGATGTGAAAGTGTAGGAGATGCCAAAGTTAAATCAGGCCATCCCTCTGCTCTGTCTGTCTGGAAGGTAGGCTGCGAATTTGTAGAGTTAATTACGCAGAGCCTGTGTTCTGTATGAATTCCTGAACCTTTGCACCCGGAGCCGTGTAGACTACCAACGACGTCGGACGTGTGTCAGTTCCACTCCTGGTTTTTGTGCTTTTTCGAGTGTTCAAAGGGCCGCCGGAAGTGCGCCGTTAGTGTTAAAGTGTGCGTGAATGTGCAGTGCATCGATTGATATATCGTTTATGTGTGTACGCTAAGTATTTCTCTGTGAAATTGTGTTTTTGTGTTATTCACAAAGGATTTCAGGCTGCTGCAATTTTAGCGGACTTTTGTGCACATCCTCTGCCGCCTCCCTACGGAAGGTTCCCGCCGGCCAAACACATGGCACCGAGGTAGGCCTAACTTTTTCGATGGAATTTTTCTAAGTCCAGAAATTGGTCAGTTGGTTTTAAAAAATTAATTTATCAGCACCTAATTATGTTATTTTGACATGGTTTTCATCAAAATGATCAAAATTAAAAGTTCTTTCTTGTATAATATTTATATTACTGTATCATTGATATTTAACGAGTTAGGTCATAAATTTTATATTTATGTCTATTTCTGATTTACCTTGCACCCTGTATACTAGGCTTAACTCTACTTTTAATTTATGTTAGCTCCAAAGGGTTTGTCCTTTTGGCACTTCATTTTTGTCAATATTTGAACATTGTCGAGACGCAGAACTTTTTGTCGAAATCTTATTTTCTATCATTTATATTGATAATAATAGTGTTTTCAGCATTTTTATTGACTTTTTGACTGTTTTATATTATTCCTTATGAACTGTATTTTTTATGTCATTTAATTGTTTTTTATTAGACTTTATTGTTTAATATTGTTATAACGGTGCTTAACATCATAGTTTTCTTTTACTTTTGCTTGAGTTCTTATATACTTTGTGTTATAAGTGATATATATAGATTTTTATTTATATGCGATATATATAGATTTTGATTTATATGTATAACAATGTCACGATCATCTGTTGCACATGTAGACACAGTACCTATTGAGGACTTTGACCCATTTGAACTGATTACTACCGAACAATTGTATAGTGATAAAGTTAATCTTTTATAAACTTGTATACACTCTATTGCTACTACATTCGGAGGTGGTAAGCATATTCTACTATCAGAATTACGAGATAAATTGACCCGGTCTTTAGACGCTCTCAAAGAGCTTGCCTTACAGGGTCCGGATTACATACCTCCGCCGACTACAGCTGACGTGGAAGTAAATACTTCTACTTTGGTGTGTTGTGAACTTCTGCATCAACAACCTCTGCCAATTGCAACTACACACGATTCCACTGTTCTCACGCCTGTTAAATCTTTGGCTTCTGCCTCGACTGTAGCACCTGCATCATCTGCTGTCTCTTCAGCCCAACCACCTTTTACTTTTGAAGAAGCGGTTCGACAGCCAGTACAACCTAGCATTATAATAAAATCCAAATCAAAGAAAACAGCTGCTCAACTGCGTCAGGACCTACAGGTTCACGCACCGCTTAATAAGTTTCAAGTTGCTGTACAACGTATTTCTTCTCTTCCTCAAGGTGGTTTAGAAGCCTTTTGTCGATCTCCATCTGACATTTCTCGCCTTGAACATAAACTTCAAGATACAAATCTGGACATTGCTGTAACACGTCGCCAGCGTCGTAACCCCAGGTGTATGATTCGAAACGTTCCTGAAGATCTTTCATCTGACGATTTGATAGCTGAATTAAGTGCAGCTGCTAATATACAAAAGAGTGGAATCCGACCTTTGTTTAAACTTAAAGAACGTGCCCCTAAAAGAGTTCGCTGGATTGTCGAATGTGACTCCACCACTTTCCAGGCAGTCATCGCAGTTCGAAAGCTCTTCTTTGGTTGGAATGTACTTCCCATCTCGGAATTTCTGGGCATCCTCAGATGTTACAAGTGCCAGCAATATGGGCACACGCAGGAGCGCTGTACATCACCAACGGTGTTCTGTGCCTATTGCGATGGCCCCCACAGTCTCAAAAACTGTCACGCCGAACTACCGGAGTGTATCAACTGTCGAGAAAGCAAGCACCATCATGGCACCTTGCATGACTACCGACACCCTACCTATGCTTCAGAATGTCCATCATATCAACGCACAGCAGAATACATTCGAAGTATCACCCAATACTAGAAGTACTTCTACCAGCTCTTCTTCTACAATTTCTAATACACTGCCTTCACACAGTAATGCTAATTCCTCTACTCCTTCTGGTGTCAAAAGTTCTGCCATGAATCTAGATTTTACTCCAGCGCTTGAACGTATTAATTTTATCCAGATCAATTTACAAAAATCTCGTGCTGCTACTGCACATGCTGTTGATTACGCAGTTAATGCTAAAGCCGATATATTAATTGTTCAAGAACCCTACACGAATGATAGTAAGATTGTGGACTTTCCACTACGCTGGTCGATATATCAACATGTAAATAAGGCAGAGCCTCCTAGAACAGCAATTGTAATTCTTAATTCCTTATGGTCTCCACTTGTTCTCAATACTGATCGTGACCATGTGGCTATATTACTGGAATTAATTGATATTAAAATTATCCTTTATTCCATTTATTCTCCACCAACAGCGTCATTGGAATCAGCACTTCTATTTCTAGAATATATCCGGCAACATTACTCAGTGCCACATAATATTATAGCGGGCGATTTTAATGCCCATAGTACAATATGGGGTTATCCTCAAACAGATGTTAGATGTCGTCTTCTAGAGGATTTTCTTAACTCAAATAACCTAGTGCTTCCTAACACTATTGATGCTCCTCCGACCTTTGAACAAGCTTCTACATATGGATGGCCTGATCTCACTATATCCACGCTTCCAACAGCTGTCTATGTACAAAATTGGACGGTTGATGATATCAGTGGTCTATCAGATCATAAGTATATTCTCTTCCAATTAGAGCATACAGCCAGTACATCTATTGTCCGTCGCTATCGGCTGCCTGGGCATAAAATTGCTGTCTTTCGTTGTCGTGTTACTGCATGTCTTCGCAATTTAGTTCCACATTTGCATCATTGCACAACGTCAACGGAGTTGAATGAATTCACAGTCCATCTAATGACATCGATACAGGCAATTTGTAATGATCTTTTGCCGGAACGACATACAAAAAATTGCAATCAATTACCTGGTGGAACTCTTCCTTAGGACAACAACAGCAGAAATGCAGATCTTTGAGACGGAAGCTCAAGCAATTGCGACGTCTCGGCACCTCAGACCGATTATCAGAAGTTTACCGGCACGAACGCGCGCGATATAAAAAAATGATTCTATAGGCTAAGCTTCAATCTTGGCGTGATTTTTGCACCAATAATACTGAAACTTATGGTTTACATCATAAGTTAGCATCGGATAAATTATTCAAACCTGCGGTTTTGCATTTTCCTCCACCATCACAAGCCTCACCTACGATCTGCTCTACGGAGGAAATGATTTCTAACCTTCTGGATGACATTTTCCCAATGGATGATGCTTCAGCAGATACACATCTTAAAGCTGATATTCGCCGGAATACATCTCCTCCTAATAATACACCAGATCCTGACTTCACGTTTTCGGAAATCTCTTATGTAGTTAATCATCTTCCAAAGAAGAAAGCACCTGGATTGGATGGTATGGATTATGGCATTATTAAAGTTATTATCCTATCTAATTTATCCTTCTTCCGTGACTTCTTTAACAAGCTTTTCCGCACTGGTACTTTTCCACCTGAATTTAAGGTTGGTCAAGTTATTCTCTTTTTGAAGAAGAACAGGGATGCCCGTCTCTCAACATCATACCATCCTATTTGCCTTTTGTCTGCTATGGGCAAGGTGTTTGAACGGCTAATAGTACAACGCCTTAACATCATCTTCATAACACCAATTTTCTTTCCGATCGACAGTACGGTTTTCGTGCTGGTAAGACCACATTGCATGCTCTGAAGGATGTTACCGATGCCATATATACGAATAAACTGGCTGGCTACCACACTGCTTTTATCAGTGTCTACTTGAAGTGCGCCTTCGATACCTTGTGGTGGCCGGCCATTATTCAAGCCTTGCAACAAGCTAAGTGCCCTGTTAATCTCTTCCAGACCTTCAGCAATTATTTGTCGGAACGCTCTCTTATTTTTGTCCATAATAATGGTCAAGTCCATCGTTTGCAGAATCGAGGTTGTCCACAGGGCTCCTGTGCGGGCCCTGACTTATGGACCCTCACTTTCAATCAAATTCTAGCTGCACAATGGCCTGCACATACATCTACTTATGCCTATGCCGACGATGTCGCTTTTGTTGTCCGTGGCAAAACAAGAGAAGAGCTTCAACGCCATGCTCAAGAAACGTGCAACCTTTTTTCTACACTATGTCTATATATAAATCTACAGATTTCTGAAGATAAATTTTTTATACTCCTGATCCCGAAAAAGGGTGGATCTCTGGCACGTCGACCCCGCATCGAAATTAATAATAAAAGAATAAAGATTGTTCGTCAGTTAAAAACCTTGGCATCGTCTTTGACGATAAATTGAACTGGGCTCAACATCTTTTGCACATTAAAAAGAAAACTTATAACATAGCATATAGGCTCCGACAGATGAGTGGTTTTGAGTGGGGGCTTAACCCCCATATACAGAAACTTCTTTACCAAACGGTTATTGCCCCCATTGTGACCTATGGGGCAGCTGTTTGGAGTCAACCAATGCAGGGCCGTAATGTAAGGTCTCTTCAATCAATCCAACGTTCTTTTCTTCTCAATATATCTAAAGCCTTTCGAACGACTTCAACTAGTGCCCTACAAGTAATAATTGGTCTTCTGCCTCCATCTCCGAACGGAACAGGAGGGAGCACGACAACTACTTAAATTGCTAAATCAACAGGTCACCTTCTATGGTGAACATTATTCTCCTGAAGATTATGAACGACCCTACAATCGACTACGTCTCCATCCAGCTGCTTATGGACTTGGTGTTCATGTAACATTACGTGAATCTACTCAACTGCCTGATGGTGATTATTACATTTACACTGATGGGTCAAAAATAGAAGATAATACTGGTTGTGCTTTTGCAGTTTTTCACCACGGCACTTTATTGCATCAATGGAAAGCACATCTCCATGGACATAACAGCGTGTTCCAGGAAGATGCCTTTGCCATCGTCAATGCCACTAAATATATTCTGGAACATCAAATATTGAACTGCTGCATTGTAACGGACAGTCAGTCGGTCTTGGCTGCTGGAATGAATCCTGTGCATCCATCAATAATAATTTCGCAACTTCAAGAACTACTTCGATTAGGTGCTCACCTTAATATTCAAATGTTTTGGAGACGTGCTCATATGGGCACAATTGGAAATGAACTTGCTGATGAATTAGCTAAGCAAGCGGCCATGAACGATGATGCTATTAATTCTCCTTTAGCTTGGCCCATATCACATTTTCTTCGGAAACTGCACCTACAGTCAGTTATGCAATGGCAGGTCCTCTGAGATGCAGAGGATACTGGCCGCAGAGCGCATTATCACCTGGGCTATGCTGATGAGACTCGTCTTCTTGCCAATTCACAATTGGTAAGATATGTCACAGGTCACGGGCCTTTTCCCGTATATTTTGCCCGCTTTAACATCACATCAACTGATCAATGTGTTTGTGGCCAGGCGGGTACGCCTGAGCATTATGTATCCTCTTGTGAACTTACACGAGAACTGCATATCCCTTTTCCTGCTCAACATCAGCAGGCTTTTAGTAAGTTTTTAATCAAACAACGACATCTTGTTCAGAAACTGACTGCCATCATGTCAAAACTTATGCATCTTGGTACCAACTTATGTCAACCTGTCTAATTACTTGCTGTTCCTACACCTTCTATATTATATGTCAAATTGTTTCATTTACTGCATTTATCAATTAATTTTGCTGTATTGTTAACATATCCTTTGCATTTTGAATTAGTATGTTGTCATTTATTGTCTAGTGTTGTTTCAATACTGTTAGTAATATGAATTATGCTGCACTATGTAACACAATTTATCTGTGATTTCTATTACTTGCACATATTATTTACTGCATACTGAATTTGCAGTTTCTTCTGTATTGCATTTGTACTCATATTTATATCATTTGTATTAGTTAAGTACTGGTTCATCATAAATGCATCTGTTCTGTACTGAATTTGTGTTGCATTCATATTTAACAGCATATTATAATTTTTGTGTTGCATTCATATTTGTGTTGCGTTATCTTCAATAATTTGTGTTGCATTTATATTTAATAGCATATTATAATAGCATATTTAATAGCATTCATATTTAATAGCATTCATATTTAATAGCATATAGAATTATATTGCACTCATATTCAAATATTGCAATTGTACTCATATTTTTATCATCTGTATTAGTTAAGTAATGGTTCATAATATATGCATCTGTTCTGTACTGAATTTGTGTTGCATTCATATTTAATAGTATTTGTATTTCTTATGTGCTGATTTATATAGATTGCATTGTTACATACTGAATTAGTAATGCATTTGTCGTGTCCTGCCCTTATCCTCATATAATATTCTTAATTTTTATAATGTGATGATTCATCCTGATTGCATATATTATGCACTGACTTTGTATTGTCTATTATATACTGAATCTGTATATATTTCTTTTCACAGTATTTGTTATGTGCTCAATTCTATTGATCACATTGTTATATACTGTATTTGTACTGCATTTGTAATGTACTACCCTTATCTTTCTATTTATATTATTCATACTAGATATGTGCTGATTCATCTTGGTTGCATTTATTACATACTGAATTGTATTACCTCTCATATACTAAATTTGTATCGCATCTGCGCTGAATTTACATTACCTGTTATATATTGCATTTATATGAGTTCATCTTGATTAGATTAATTATGCACTGAATTTGTATCACTTATTATATTTGTATTACTTGTTCTATACTGAATTTATAATGTATTTGTATTTATTTTATTCGTATTTGTTCTGTGCTGTTTTATCTTGATTGCATTTCTACAGCATTGAATTTGATTTACCTGTTATCTATTGAATATTGTCATTTGTAGTGTACTCTTTATATTTATATTATTCGTATTGGTTAAGTGCTGATCCATTCTGATTCTATTTATTACGCATTGACTTTGTATTACCTGATTTATACTGACTCTTTATATTATTATTTATTTATTTTTTTGTATTGTATCGGTTATGTGCTGATTAATATTAACTGCATTGTCATATACTGAATTGTTCTATACTGAATTGGTAACGCATTTATAGTGTACTGCCCTTATACTTACTCATATTTCTATTACTCACATGCACTCATATCTTTGATTTGTATTTGTTATGTACCCATGCCATTACTTTATCCTCCCTAATGTACTCTGGCCTATTTAATATATTTAATTTTGATTCAGATTTAGTATTATTGTGATGTCATTAACTAGTAATAGGCCTATTCTGTCTTATCGTGATGCCCTTAACTTATAACACGCCTTCTGTGCTCTGTACTCATTTTCCTGTAAATTGCTTTATCTTGTAATCTTTACCTCGTATTGTTAAATTTGTACAATCCTTGATATATTATTAATGTACTTTACTCAATTGTATCTCTCTATGCCTTTGTTTAGCCATGTAAATATTTCTTTAATAAATCTGACGCCTGTTCGACGGGGTGTGGGTCCCCTATGGGCCTTTGGTTCGTTGAACTGCCCTGGGTGGATCCGGCGTTGGGTTGGTCTCTCTGTGCACGGCTCTCGTGTGGCCTCTTTGGCTGCTCTAGATCTTGGGATGCGCGGTGCTGAACTGATTCACCCTATGGTAAAGGTACAGTGCTCGCGTCTTCCGTCAATGGAATGGAATGGAATGACAATGCACCTCTATTGTTCTCTCCGCGAACTCCCCACAGAGGGCTTGACGCGTCGAAGTCACCTACCAGCAGGATATGGCTGGTCCTCTGTAAATGTGAGCGCAGCTCTTGTAGGTTTGTAGTATTGTCGTCCGAAGGCGAGCAATAGATATTGGTAATGTTAATGTTCATATTAAATATTGTAATCCGATCGTGACAGCATTAAGCGTCTTAGAAATGAAAAAGGGATTTAGTGAGCCGTTATAGATAATTAGTGCTTTGCAGGAATCTGAGAGATACGTTTTGCAAGATTGGGGCACTCCTGGAACTTTTCCATTAAGAACGTACGGTTCCTGTAGAAGTACTATGTCATATTTGTTAACAATCATTGTTTTTATCAGGTGCAGGGGGGCTGCTTTTGCTCGTTGCAGGTTTGCCTGTATGCATGTTACTCCTCTTTTCTCTTTGATCAGTACGAAGTTTTCTAGTTGGTCATTGGGCGAGATCTGCTTAACTTCTGCAGTTCGTGTCGATAGACTGGACATCGTGAGGAGTGTGCCGGATGACTAGTGTCGAACTTGGTATCTGTCGTAGAGTTAGAGCGTTTGCAATTTACGCAGTTTGGAGCTTGTTCCGTGCACTCCGGTGTCAGATGACCTCTTCCACACTTGGAGCATGCAAGTGGAAATTTGCAGTTACGACCCAAGTGCCCAAACGCTTGGCAATTAAAGCAGCGAGTTACTCTGTGGAATTTGAGGAAAAAGCAGGATGCAAAGCCAATGTAAATTCTTTGTGATGGTAATGGTCACGAAGTTACCATTACCTCGTTAGGTAATGGTGTAGTATCCTTAGTGACTTCCACCAACCAGTTGCACGTCCCGTCGCTTCTGGGTCTGGGCTCTTTAGGGAAAATTGTCTGCTTCTTGCAATGCGGCAATAGCTCCTGGAAAGCCGAATGGAGCTCTTCGGACGTTGTGCCTTCTGGCACTCCGAAAACTATAAAGGTGTCTCTTGGCGCTCTTGGAATACGCAACTTCAGTTGTTCTTTTAAGGAGGATTTCTCCAAAATGGCCTGCTTAAGTTTCTCTAATTCAGTATCTTCTTTGCAGCGTACTAGGAGTTGTTTTGCTCTCGTGGGACGTACCTGTGTGATGCGAATTCCTAGCTTGTGCGGTTTAACTGAGTTGATTAGTTGTTCCTTTACACTTTCGGTAGATCTACTGGGATCCTTGCTCTTTAGGAGAATAACGCTGTCCGATCTTGTTGTTATTGCCTTCTCTGATGTCTATTTGCGCTTCTTTCTTACTACTTCCGCAAAAGTCTCCCTGTTGGGATCGTTATCTTTAGTCAGAGGATCTTCCGGAATCCTAAAAGGTTGAAAAGGCAAAGATGCAAAAACTTTGTATGTGAGAGATTTTTCTGTCAGTTGTTTCTCTAGTTGTTTGATTTCACCTTGTTTTTTGCCAACAGAGCCTCTTGTTCTGTGGCTATTACTATTATTTCTTTAATGTAAGACGATAGCTGGTCGTTGTCTGCTTTGTTCAACCTTGTTCGACCTTTGCAATCAATTAAATGTCCTTTGATCTGCCACGAAATTTGTGTCTTTCCAATCGGGATGCCCTTGCCGGACTAATACATCTAGAGCTGACTGTTTTTATCGAATTACACGGAGAAGCATCCCTGGACCCCATTTGTCTTAAGAAGGAGCTAAATGACCCTCTCTTGGAGGTGTCGGCTACTTAGCCAAAAGTACTCAGGACTTGGAGGTATCGCTCTTGACAGAGGTTGTATAATTGTTTGCACTTGTTCTTATAAAATTGCCTCCTGCGATTGATCAGAAAAATCACTTTAAGCAAACAGTTGCTTTGTAATAACGCAGGTAAGGTTGTAGCGGATTAAGAAAACACAATTACCTGAATATCACTGAATGCAAGTAAGACTATCGTGCATTGAGATATTTACAACTGTGTCAAGTTGAGGGCACTGAGTCCGTGCTTAATTTTCAATATTTGCACAAAATTCAGATGATAACCAGTTAATTAGTTAATTAAATAATAAATTGGTAAATCAAAACACAAATAGGTTAAGGAAAAAAAATCTAGAGGAAACTTTCGCAACAAAGACATAAATAATACAAGGTTAATATTGCGTGTACTCTAGCAAGCCACATTAGATGCTAGTACATAATATTAATTAGCCTCTCAGCTAAATGGCAGTAATTAAAAAATTAAAACTATACGATGGTAATTAAATTATCATCAAACAGTTAAGTTAGTAACAATTTTGCAATTAGTGAGAACTGCACTTAAACATACAAGTAGGTAACCACAAGAAACCTGTAAATTTGGCTTTTAACATAAGCACTAGTAATGCAAGAAGTCCGTTTTACAGGCGAAGTAAAGAAAATATATTGCACAGTTATGGTAAATGGAACCAGAAAAGTTTAATTAATTAATAAAAAGTTTAATTAAGGTGATATCCAAATTTTGTCCGACACATTCAAGAGTGATGGTTTACTCTATTAAATGCAGAAACAATTTTTAATCTAGGGCAATATTACAATAGTGAACATTTGGCAATGGCCCATATGGTTAACATTAACGGAACCAACATGTCATAAGTTAAAGAAACTTATTTTATACACTACAAATGGATTAAATGGGAGTTGAGGTAGTTAAAGCATTCATTTACATCAGCCGAAATAGGAATTAGCATAGACAGATGTACAACTTATTGGCAAACAATACAGTTATTATAACAACAGTAGCTTTAGTTAAGTTTCAGTAAACAAGCTGTGAAAAATTCCAAGTCCAAATTGTCAACTGGTTTGCAGAGTTCGTCACTAGGTTCGCTGCTGTTGGCGCATGCGTAAATTGAGGATGACAAATACTGTTCTCAAAGAACCAACTCTGTGGAGCTACAGGGTAAATTACTCTAATTTGACTAAACCGCAAGGACTGACCCTACGCCACTAACTTAAAAATTTGGCCAGGACTAAAAAACCAAGACCAACATGGCGTACAATCATACACTGGACTTAGAAGAATTATTATCGAAATGTTAAGTGAGATTACCAAAATACAAGATAGTAATACAAATCAAAAGTTGTACACAGAAATAGATAGTAGATTAGAATCCTACCTTATACATCACAAGATGACGGCTGTAGGACGATTTGGATCTGAGAAATAGATTTTTAAAACTTTTTAGCACTTTTGGGCACTTAACAATTTTCCTGTGAAACTCAGGCCTACTTCGGTAGCCACGTGACAGCTCTTCGGGACCCTTTCGTCAAGATGTCGGCTTGCTAGTTGAGCGCGTACGCCCCAACAATGCGAAGCGAGTTGCGGTGGACCAACTCCCGTTGTTTATCGCACTTAATCACTAATAATTACACCAATTGTAGTCACACAGAAAAAAAATCGGCATCCATTGGGGTAGAATCATCAAGAAATAAGCTTTGTGTATCCAATATTTCCTCAGATAGATGAACTTTTTTGAAGAAGAGCTCGGCAAAACGACGTCAGACTAGCTCGGGGTGGACTCGACTTGGTTAAATATAATAAAATCCAACAAACATCTTCCGAATAAAATGACTGTCTACGCGCGACAGTTTACCAGATGACCTTGCCACTCACAAGCAGTCGCGCATGCGCCCGGAGCTTCACCAAAGTTTCATTATTTTTGAGGAGTTACTGTGAGTATACCCTTTTGTCCAATTATTTTGTATGTGTTTGCTTATGTGCTTTTGCATCTATCTAATGATGTATTTAGATTGATTGTAACATTTGTAGTTCCGAAGATATAAGCATTCGAGCAAACCTCAAATAGCGTCTTAATTTTTGCTTTCCCATCAGACCGTTATGGAGGAATGTAATCCTACGTTAAAAAAAAGGAGGGGGCTCTGGTAGGTAGATTTGAATAGGAGACTTTCCAGTTAAGCTTCGAACATTGCCAGGACGGTTTTAAGTAAAGACGTGAACATACGAAAATATACCTGTTCCTTTAATTTTCCGTTAAGATTTTGACTTATTTGCAAAATGTACACTCTAGACATTTTCAAACATAGACAAACTCCGTGGTTCTTAGACTCCTTAAAAATACCGTAAAATGAGAATTCATATCATATTGATAAAATTAGCATAAAAAGTAGTTACGATAGAAAATAAAAAAAGATTATATGTACAGATATAATTTTGTAACTAATATACTTATTCAAACAACTATTGATAAAAAGTATTAGCTATTAAATATTACCTAATATCTTCTTAGTAATTACTAAATGTGGGTAAGTTTATTTCCCTATTCAGGAAAGTAATTCTTCCCTTCTGAGCTTTCTTCTACAATTATATATATATATATATATATATATATATATATATATATATATATTGAAAACACTTTTTGCCATTTTTCTTTAATACGTTTCTTTTAAATGCTTATTTTTACCTCTGAGATCTTCGTAATGTCAGTGTATTCACTTAAACTCTTATGAAGTTCTTTCTAAAACTTCCTTCTTCTTTAAGTGAAGAAATCTTCATTTATTCACTTCACAAGTCCAATTGGGATAAAAGGAATTCATTTACTGCCGATTAATAATTTTTTAAATTTTGGACTGAGGAAGATTTTCTTTTAATTAAACTTCGATTTACTATACGATCATATCGATGTTCTGTCGTAGATATTCCATTAGTGAAATTTCCTTGATCGAATCGCGGTAGAGGGAAGTAGAAAGTTCTTCTCAAATTCTCAAACCCCATTGGACTGAAACCGTGCTATAGGAATGCCAGGTTATACGAAGGGCTTTTGATATTCAAAAAGATAACCCAACTTTAAGACCTTCCATAGTTATGCAAAGTTTGAGAGAAAAAGTCCATTCGAAGTCGTGAAGTGCTAATTAGCAAACTTACGAAACAGCATATAACTCTACTTTTTAAATCAAAGGAAACCGCCCCCAAACGGATATTCTGAGACTTTGTGCGCTTAATACGCTCAAAAAAGTACTTCTATTTAAAACGCATGTTTAATATCAGATATCTTAATACTAGGATAATGTTCATCAAGAATAGTAAGGCGAAAATTATTATATCAAAATGAGTCAAAAATGAATGCAATGAAAGGAAACGGGGAAAAAATATCTGTATTACTTATATATTCATAAAATGGCGCATACGAAATCAAGTATCTAATGTACCTTTACAATTCAAACAAACCGAATACTGGTGGAAAAATCATTTCTTCGCCTATCTAATTAGAGATGAAAATTAGTCAGCTTTCTAAAATTTCTATTTGAATATATTTGCTTTCTTTTCAGGAAAATTAATTTTCATATTTCCCCTACTAGGAATTAATTCAATGTGCATAATGAATTCATGGACTATATGGGAAATTTAGGCTGCAATTATTCAGCATTAAGAATGAAGCGATATTTATTAAATATACAAATACCGTATTTACTCGCATATTCCCCACCGAAAATTTCCTTCCTAGTTTTTCCAACTTATCGTCTAGAAACTAGCATATCATTTACGGTAACTATGCAAAATATATGCACAAATGGGAAAGTATTTTGAGTCAGTACAAAGAATATTTTTGAAATTATCAAATTCTTTAAAATGCATATTATAATAACATTAATGTGAGCCTTTATGTGTGACATCCAATGGGCTATGCTTATTATTTAATCCATATCTTCAGAAATTGTACACACCGCTATTTTTTCCCTCTCGGTTTTGAAATGATAAAATTAGCAGAAAATATCTCATATAGACCTCACATGACTTCTTTTGTACGCCTATTTAATTATATACATTTTCTGTTGCACTTAGTTTAAACCTATTTCATTAGAGCTGCATTTATCTTTCAATCAATTCAGTTCTCATTTTGCGGCAAGGCAAAGATATATAAAATCTCAAAAACCTTCATTAAAAATTGTAAAATGCAGAAAAATTTAAAACACTAAATACATTTAAAAACAGTTTAAAAAAACAATTTTTGCAATTAGATTTTCTCCGCAAAAGCAAGGAGTCCAGCCCACGGGCAGGAAGACTAAATATTTCGTGCACAAAACTGAAAGTTGACTTTTAGTTTCACTGGGCAAGGACACTCTGAATTTGATACAACCACTGGCTTAATTAAATATTCTACTCAGAGTTTCGAATCTGAACAAACGGTGACCTCATTGGGCACACCGCCACTTAAAATGTTTTTTAATCCTAAAACTATTGCATACAGACTAGAATAACAAGTTCAACCACAATATAAAAACAAATTAATTCAATCACTTTTAAAGTGAAATAGGCGCAATTTACCTACAAGTAAGAATACAAATACTCAGCTCACCGAGCCGGGCAACAGGATGGTTATGAACATATATTTTGCCGCGCTTAGTGCAGCAGATTGCAACGAAAAAGGGAGGTGCATAACTAGATGTTATAGCAGTTCCATATACAGAAGTTCAAAATTCTACGGCAACTCGGTTTTGAGGCATGTTACATGCACACATATGTACAGACGTCACGAAAAACTCTCTTCTGAATTCATTTTAAATCCATTTTAGAAAAATAAGTCCTTTATGCTCTTCTTACGTACGTGATTGGTAAGTTAATCTGCTATATGTCGATTAAAAACTCTGTTAATCTTTGTGACGCATTAATGTTATGAATTATCATCTATTTTAAAGACGTTTCTTGTATATACTTTATTACTATTTCAAAGAATGAAGAAATTAGTTATAAATTTTCTGTTGCAATAAAGTAAATAAATTTTTGAATCTGACGTCTGAATTGCATTTCTCAAAATTGATTACATCTCTTTTAGAGTTTGAGCTATTTCAAACCTCTTTCCTTTATGAAAACAAATAAATAAATAAAATACTTGAACAATATTAGTATACAAAAAATGTATTAGCTCAGAAGTGTTATTAGTCTCGAAACGGCATTTTGCGCTGAATCATTCTAAAAATCTGAATCCCTTTTTAATATGCTGCCACCAAATATTATTACTCTGTATTATATTCGTAGAAATTAAATAATGAAGTATCTGCACGAATATATGTATGTTTTTGCATTGTAAAAAAAACCACGGTACCTGGAGCCATCAAATTTTGAATTACGTAATCTTCCACCCGAACATGGGCACCTGGAAGCCCGAATTTTGAATTTCGAATTTGTTTTATTATCTATTTTATATTTTGTAAAACTTTAACGAAGTTTCGGTTAAAAGGATTACAAGGCGAGTAATGGTAACACTGTACATAAAAAAACATTTTTATCTTTGGCTCGCGAGACTGTCTATCAGAAGTTTTATAGATATACTGTTTTTAAATATTTTGTGACATTGCTGTTGAATTGAATTTTTGTGCTTTAAATGCGAAGAACATGATATTTAATAAATAAAGGTAACACAAAAAAGGCCTCTTTGAGGCTAATATAAAATCTGAAAACTTTCAGATTTTTTTCTTTTTTATCGAAATAGCTTTAATTTTTCTCAATCAAAATACACCATCAGTTTAAATTTCCTCCTTGATTTATCAAGACTACTATTTCTTCTACTTGCTTTTGCAAACATGTTGGAGTCCGGAGTAAGAACAGGGAGTTTACTAAAAACTATGTTCCTAAAAGTGTAGAAGATACGACACAAGTGGGAAGGGTTTAATTACCCTTTATTCTTCACAGTTTAGAGCTGTTCCCGCACTTCGGGATACAAAGACTAGTACTTGTGGTCTGAAACGTAAAAAATAAGAACTACAAACTAACTAAATTTAAATATGAGATAAACTCAAATGCTTTACGAAGATTATTAACGCTAAGATTGACTTTATAATCTTTACGTATGTAGTACACAAAATGCGGGAAAACTACAACACGTCTTAAGTATCAAGAAGACTAAATATCTGGCCATAAAGGTGGACAGCGACTGACTTAAAAGTGAGCGTAAGATAAGGTGGAAGTCTCTCTCTCTCTCTCTCCTCCTTGGCTAAAAGCCGCAACTTAAATATTGAACAGTTTGCAAGCTCAATTTGCATATTAAAACTAACAGCGTTTATTCTGGCCGGGAGGGGAAAACAAGAGGGGACAGTAAAGTTTTAAAATAAAATAAACGTTAGTAAAACTTAAATCCTTACAGATTAATAAGCTTCAAAATGGGTTTTGAAATAATTGTTGAAAAAAAAAAAAAAACTCTTTTATTCACCAAAATTCGTATTGTGTCTTGAGAACATCGGTTTCAATAAAAACTATCAACTGGTATGATATCTTGCACCTGAAATACGTTGATTTCATACATTATTTATCTTTTGGGTTCGAGATCGTTCTTAAGATATTGTTGTGCTGTTGTACACCATGAGATCAAAATTAACGGTTTTCTTTTTCCATGTGTAAAGGCCAAGTTGTTCGATCAATTCCGAGCAAGCAAATTGATGCCCGGAAAAGAAAGTTCCAAATGGATTTGACTACTCGGCGCCGTTTTACTTGTTAAAGAGCAGGAACGATTAGGAGATACGAATGATTTGCGAGTTCCTGTGTCCAGACGTTCTACGTCTGCAAAAATTTTTTATCTCTGTAAAAACTATGATTACTGTTGTTACGCTAAATAAAACCGATAAAGATAACCTATCTGATGTTTCTTCCATCTGGGAGGTACCGGCATTACTTATTCTACTAACTTAAGGAAGTAGGTAGTAGAAAGGTATGAAGATGTTGAGCAATGTTCTTGGCTTTGCTTCAGTTTCCGAATAAAATGGATGTGAATTAATATTGTGATACCTTTGATTTATTTTTATAATATCATCATCTGTACTTTTTTCTCGTGTAATTTTCCTTATCATGGGAATCATGGAAAAATATCTCCGTATAATGGTTGATACTATAAATATGGCAGTCATATTTTAGTGACAGTAATGCGGCTTATACTTCTGTATACACCTTTAATTAGTTGCCGAAATAAGGAATATTAATTTCTTGAGATTGTAAGAAGACAAGGGTATAAAAAATTTTATGAAAGATTACAGCACCACACGATTTTCCTTAAATTCTCTAAGGCTGCCAAAACACATTGATTTGTGTGAAGCAAGCAAGCAGTATAAAACACCCTATGCTTTATAGTCGTTTAGAATGGCTTTTATGACATTATTTGCGCAACAAAAGCACGAAATACGCTAGATATAAGGAAAACTATAAAAGTAGGTAAGATATTTTATTTTTCTCTTCAGAACGGTTCCCATGGGTGTGTGTCATTTGTGAGAAGGGAAGTAAAGAATCCAAATACTTCGAAACAGTTAGATAGAAAGTGAAGAAGAAGTAAAAGTGGAGCGGAAGTTCTTCCGCTTGCGGTATGATTTACAAGGGTACTTGCCCTAACATTTACGATCCGGATGCGCCACGAACGCCACCTGAGGGCAGGGAGAGTGTCCATATTAGCCGAAAATATTTCTTCCCTGTCCGGTAATAAGATATTTTAGAAGGGAATATGATAACTAAACACTGAAATACATTGAAATTAATAATCTGAAGGCGAATAGTAGTAGCAAATATGCTCACAATTTTAAGCTGATTTCCCAAATGTCTCATGGCATAACCTTGTTGTAATAAGTATACTAGAAGTATCTCACTATTAAAAATATTATGATTATTACCGTTCTTAGCTCCTTCATTGCTTTGTTTCAGGATTTTAATTTGAATAGAAATAAATTTTACCACTTCTTTTCCGAGTTTTGCTTCCCATAATCCCAGAGTCAAAAATAAGAAAAAGGTAGAGAATAATATTTAAAAAGAAGTTAAAAGAGTAAGAAAATTAGTTAATTGAAAAGCATTTATCTTTAAGAACCACCAGGAGCTGACTTGAAATGCGCTTGGCACTTTGTTTTCTAAAAGGAAATAGCAACAAGAGTTTGACAGTCAAGTACACTGTGGCCATAAAATTGCCTGTCCAATTTGCGGCTGTCTCGGTAGCAAGGAAATCGTGGAATCCCTTTTAGGTTTTGCAGGAGAAGTGAGTGTGACATTGGCTCATGGTACAGAAAATGCGCATAAACTGTGCTATCAAGGCATACAATTAACATAACCGTATTTCGAAAATTTCTTACATGCAAAGCAGGATTCCATCATAACAAGAAAATTTCCTGATAAAAAGCAGCATAAAATTTTGGAACCATATGCTCCCAAATTACGCATATATCAATATATGCAATAGTCAGTCGTTGAGGCAGTAGCACTAGGGAATAAAAGCATATATCAAACGAAACAGGGAGCTCATTCCCAAATTTCCTACCTTATTTCACGAAGACTTATAACAAGACCTTTACAGAATTAACATTGTGAACTCAAGAAGTTGATTCTACACTAAAAATCTTATGGAAACATGTAATAATGATCCTCGGAGTCTAGGCTGATAAGTGGCGTGTTGATGCCTTGTCAATCTTTGGCCATATACATAGTTGCTTTGTTAACAGCGATAAGAATAAAAAACATCTGAACCTTGTCTATGATCCAAAAGTAGTTGTTTACAATCACTTTTTTCTTTTACTTATTGCTGGACGTTCTGCAATCGTCGGTGTCATAGTTTCATAGTTTAATAATAAAGAAATAAATAATAATTTGCAGAAGAATCGTTTCTATATTAGTCCTTCTCATAATATGAATTACTAATTACTTAAGATTGGAAGAGAAATTATGAAGAGTAATTTTTTTTTGTTTTGCTTTTGTTCAGCAATAATATTAGATTTCAGGAGCATACGTCCAAATAACTACCTAAACGCACTAACAGTTTAGAGAAATGAATTCCTAATTTATGATTTTAGAGTTTGTATTGTTTTAATTCTTAAGTCGGCATTATAAAGATATTAAAAGATAATCTTTAGTAAGAAAAACTTACGAAATTTTTGCCGTGGATAGAATAATGAGCTAAATTTCTTAAAAAACATTTTCAGGTAGATGTCTTTCTTTTAATAAGTATTTTTAATTGGGTGATACACTAGGGTAGATAAGTGTTGATCAGCCCGTTAGTCCACATCCTAAATAAATAATAAAATGATTCAAAAAATAAAATATTAAAATTAAAATGTAATGTACGTGCATAGACATTTCGTTAAAGCAATTATATTAAGCAGTTTTAGGTATAAAATTATACGCAAATATTTGATCTTAATATTAAAACTACGTAGGTAAAATAAATTGTTATATTACTTTTAAAAATTTTCTTAAATTGCTTTAAAGTGCCCAAACTACCATAAGCTTAAAGAAAGTCAGATGACTTATCCTCCTATTAATTTTATAATTACAGGAATCATCTCCAAGTGAAGTTTAAAATAAACCTTACTTAATAACAAGAGACAGCCTGACGATTATACAAAACATAAAAATGCACAGAAATAAACTTCATTATTTGCGGTAATTCAGTTACAAATGTTCAAATGTAATATGAATGGCAGATACAATTTGATGCTTCCTGATAAGTCTTGGTGTGGTCCTAAGTATTCGTGAAACGTATATGGTTTGATGAAGCTTAAGCCTATAAATTAAGCTCAAATAGTAGGGAAACGTAGCAGAGTTAAGGTCAGCAAACGGTGCCAGAAGCTCCCTTTCTAAATTTGCGCTGATTTATATTTTAGCTGGTTTTCATTCTGAGATTAATCAAAAGCAGAAGTATAGGTAAACTAATAAAATAATTGGATTAATTAACATGAAACCTTATAAAACATAGCATGCTAAAAATATCATTATTAGGATCTTTCTTGAAGAAAGCTGACTTATATGTTCTAACTTCAAGTTTTAAGATTATATTGTTGATCATAATTCTCTTGTCACAGTATGATCATCACAGGCAATGCATTTCTTCGGTGATGTGAGACTTGGCAGCTTCGCACACATGGTACTTGCACATACATTACCTCTGAAGAAAGAGCAGGTGTAAACAATCATGGACAACAAGTGAGACTTCCGCATGTCCTCTCAGAAACAATCAGTTAGCGTATGATTCTTGACATCATTTCTTTAAGTAGTGCTCATTCCTGGCTTTGTTCTGGATGTTTCTTGTGTATTGCTAGTTTTTCCCAAATTTCGTTTTAGTGCAAGATGAGTTCCATCCTAATTGAAACTTCTTAAAGCAAACCATGTACAACCTATGACCACTGTTGGCTTCAGCAGTTTTGTAGTAATTTAAATTCTAAAGTGATAACTTGGCGATGAACTAAAAGCAAATTTGTATGATGCGAAAGGTGGACGACAAAGCAAAATAAAGTAGTTTTGAAAGTTACTGAGCATATCCAAGTCTGATGCAGCCGAAGCAGAAGTTAAAATCCAGCTGTCGAATACACGTAAACGAGAAAGAGAAGAAGATGGCTCGATACCCAAAATTTCTAATGATGAAATAAATGGACTGTTTGATAAAGACTATGACTTTGTAGTCAGTATACCATTACTTCAAAGTTTCAAGTCATCTCTTTATAGAATAAGGAAAAAAACTCAAAGTTCCATCCTGAAACAGGACAACGCTAATGATTTTATTGTTTCTAACTATTTTAATAGCTATCCTTTGTGCTCTAACAGAGACATGGACAGAGTTCTCATATTTAGCATTGAGAAGGAAAAACAGGTTTAGAAACATAACCCAAATTTTTTCATGAATGGAACAATCAAAAGCAGTTGCAAACAGTTTTCTCTGTCGCATCCTTGTACGTAGATTTGAGTAACTCAGTGGACGAACATAACATGGTGACTGTAGCATATGCTCTGATGCCTTAAAAAGAGAGAACTTTATCACAAAATTTTCAAGTATTAAAAAACGACGCTGGGTAGAATCCAAAATACCTTATAGTGCATTTTAAGCAAATAGCATTTAATGCCGTAAGATACTTACTTGCCAGTGCAACTAGCAAAGGATGAGCTATCACATTTGCAATTACCATTTTACACAAGTAATTTGGCAATGCGTCCAAGGTACCGACATGGTAAATCTAATTGGTAGAAAGAAGAAATTCGACTAATAGTGAGAATGTGCTCAGCATTAGCGCATCTTTTTCAACAACTCGTCGATGAAGGCTGGTCAATAATAGACTAAAATTGTACAGAAGAACCTAAGTTAAGAGGATCCTTTGACTATTTTGTCAGTCAATGGCCGGATAACCAAAATGTTTCTGTGGAAATGTGTAACTGTTATAAAACGAAGCACAGAACAAAGATACAGGTTGCATAAGTTCGTTCAGAGATCTCATCCATCACTCAAGCAGCTCATCAAAACGCTCTAAGAAGATTCAAAATACAATGATTATGAAACTGATTGCGCAGATTTGAATTTTTCTGAAAATAAACGAGAAAGAATAGTCAGTTTGACAAGAAAATCGAAAATGTCATAATTAACTTTGTGGCAACGAATGATGTCAAATAGTACTAAATAGCTCTAAAAATCATCTCAGAACTGGAATAAAGCTAAGAATATATAAAAATGTCTATGCTTCTTTACCCTGACAGAAAGTGAAGAAAGGCAAGGACCTAAAAAGTTCCTATTGACTTTACAACACACTTTAATTTAATTATGCAGGTACAACCAAATCAATGCAATTAAATTATCAATTTAATAACCAAGAATATGCACGAAATACGAAATTAAACATTTAGCTTCTTGCAAATGTGGAAAAATTATTTCTTTTGATGGGTCTTTCTGTGATATTTATATGACACAGATCATATTAATTAATTTTGGAATGAATTAAAAATCATCTAATCCCGATCAATGTAATCATTATTTAAAAATGTGTAATTTTAAATGAAAAATGTTATTCTTTTATTCTGTATTTTTGAGTAATTTCATAGGCATAGAGTCTAATTTCTAAAAAAAAGCATAAAATTTTAAAATTCGAATTTTGAAATTTCATTCTTGTTTTTAATTTTACATTTTAAATCGTGAAATTAAAAAAAATCATAATATTTTATATATTAAAACTACTGTAGGGATTTTGGAGGCTTTCTTGAAAGAGGAGGCTGGGAGCGCCTGCCTTGTATGCTCCTGGGGAAATCAGGCTGTGCTCATAATTTCATAAAAACATTAAACATTTTTGTTTCAACGGATCAGGTATATTTAAATCCAGGAAATGAGGTGGTTGAATGAACTTTCATGGAATAATTTGAATGCTCTTTTGTTTTTCTTAGGAAGCCTCCACGAAAATATCCTTCATCTTGGCTTGGTAACCCTAGCATATATTAATTTAGAAGTCAAACAACAAAAATCAGCGTTATATTCTGAAAATTTCACAGGACTAGTTTCATCAGCCTCAGCTGCAAAAGCGCAAATGAAGGAGATAAAATATAATGATTAGATAAGATAAGAAAACCTGGACAGGAGATAAGCCACTGGCGCCATCTGTTGATTAAACTAGAACTAAAATATAATTTCTTTAAAGGCTGGAGGCGAAGATGGATTGGAATTAGGGTCGTTAACTAGAACAGAAAGTTTTTTTTTTTGAATGTGAAATGCCTCTAGAAATCCATTTCACCAATGGAAGATATTTTCTGAATAATTTTGGCATCAGAAAAATTGAAAGTGTGATTTTCGGATCAACAATGGTGGGAAACAGAAGACTTCTGTGTTTCCTTTTTTCTAACATGGGCCTCATGTTCCTTAACGCGAAATTCTAAGGCTCTCTTAGTTTGGCCAATGTAAATTAAGCCACACTGGCAAGGAATCCTGTAAATACCCTAGGAATTCACATCCGGAACGGGGTCCTTGAGTATGGAACTCGGAATTTTATTGATGGGAGAATAAAAGACACAAAAGTTAAATTTCTGCAAATTACGTGCAACTTTATAGCTAATTGATGGAAAGAAGGGAATGACAACAGAATTTTTATAATCTCCTAAAGCAAGAGAGTGCCTTTTGGTGTGTTGGGATGAGAATTTGTTAACTGCTTATTTAATAATGTTGGGTGAAAAGCCCTTGTCAATATCTGTTGCTTTTAAATAATTTAGTTCTTCATCAAGGGATAGTTTGGAGGAGCAAACTTGAAGAACACGGAAAACATAGGAACAAAATGAAGCTAACTTTTGTTTAGTTGGATGACATGATTTGAAGTGTGGTGGAAGGCAAACTGATGAAGGTTTACCGTAAATCGTAGTACTGAAGTTGGATGTGTTACGCGTGACCAGAATGTCGGGAAACGGAAGAGAATTGCAAGTCTCAAGTTTTTGTTGTTTGACTTCTAAATTAATATTTGTTCGGCGTGTTGTTGTTCTTAACCGTGTTATTGTTAATATTTTGCCGCAATACAACGATGCAATGGTTTTTTAACATGAAAACTTATTTTTTGATATTACCTCAGAAATGGAAACAGACAAAGTTCCCCTTTCAGTAATATTTATTCAGCAAAGACTTAGACAGTAGAAAGGTGGAAAGAAAAAATTTTAACTTGGAAGAGAACAATTAACAATGTAATTGTAAGTTACATAATATGAAAGGGATTTCATAAGATGCGTATTTTAATGAATGCGTATTTTTTATCGCACACATGAAAATATATTAATTGCTGTTTCAGTAGCTAAAGAAAATTCACTTTTGTAACACTCCCTGAGACCATTTTAAAATGATAAAAATAATATCAATTTTGTTCAAAGAATTCTTTTCATCACTTAGAATTCAACATAAAATATTGAGTCCATGGATGTGAAGGAATAATTTGCATAAAAAAAGTCACTGTTAAAAGAAAATTAATGTATTTGTTATTTCTTTTGTTATAGATCTTGTAGAAACTAATCAGTAATAATACGTGAAAAGAATAGTTTTGTAGATTTAAATTAATTATTAACGTGAATCTTTCAGTGAAAACTTTCTATGCCGAATGTTAAACAAAAGTCTATTTAGATTCACCGACCTGAAGAATAAGTTAGTAGTAAAGAACAGTTTAGACTGAAAAAAAAATTATTCCTTGCTGTGAATTCTGTCAACTGGTATTTTTTCTTTTTAAATAACACCCTAAAAATTTCAGAATCTTAGTCTTAGTGTAGTCTCAGTGTCTTTCAAACTCTTAGATAACCTGCAGACACAGTTATGGGTCATTGAGACTTAGTGAGGGGGAAAATGGTTTCCGTGCTTGAATAAGATTTTTCCATCTTAGAGGAAATGATTGGTGAATATTTGGTGATGTTTGAGAACCATATCCGTGGAAAGCATCTTTGCATAAGGAATTCAGAATTTTTGTCTGAGACCTTTTCAGTTATCTTGCTACGATGGGCGTTTGTTCATAGAATTTCAGAGAGCAAATACATGTATTTATGTAGAATTAAAGAAATTCTTTTACTTAAAACGAATTTAGATTCAGTATTAAAAGTATTTCATTATTAATTAAAAGCATTTTGATATATAGTGTGCTACTCTGTCAAAACTGAAAATTCTTCAGTATGTTTCATTGTGTATAGGCACATATAGCCCAAACGTTAATAAAAAATGCCTGTACAGAAATCCTAATTAAACGTAAAATGTTATTACTTAATAGCTGTTTCATTCATGGAAAATTTAAGACAATATTTCTTTTCGTATCTGCCATCCTTTCATTTTGAGTAGCTGCCTGAAAATAGTGGTCTCGCGGAAAAAAGAATGGGGAGGGACTTAAAAAAGAAAGGAATCGGGGTCAGATGAGAGAAAGTCATTCTACCAGAATTATATCTTAAAAATGTGCATGTTGTAGCAAGATAAGGATCTGTTTCTGAACAAAGAAACCCAATCATCTTTGCTCAAATAACTATTGCTTGAAGATCGTTGTTGGGCCAAGTAGTTGAAAAATGGCTTACTGCATTACAACATGGATTTCCATATCCAGATGCTATATATATATATATATAAAAGGCGGGAGAGATTTCAGATTTTATATTACGTCTAAAAAGACATTTTTTAACATTTGCGTGTTACCTTTATTTATTAAATATCATCATCTTTGCACTTAAACCACATAAATTTCAATACAACAAAATGTTAAAAACAACAAAACAACAAATCTTTAGAATTTCCGATACACAGCCTAGCGCGCTGGAGATAAAAATGCTTTTTCCCATACAGTGTTGCCATTGCTCGCTTTGAAATCGGAGTTAGTTAATCAAAAATTCGTTTAAGTGTTAAAAAATTTGAAATAGATAATAATACAAATTCGAAATTCAAAATTCGGGCTTCCAAGTCCCCATATTCGGTTGGATGACTATGTTATTCAAAATTGGATGGCTCTAGTTACAGTTGTATTCTCACAATGCGTGAAACATTCATGCATTCATGCAGATTATTCATTATTTAAATATAACTCATGGCAATAATATTTGGTCGCAACAGTTTGAAAAGTAAATCAACGCAGAAAGTGAAACGCCGCACAATGCCATTTTGAGACTAATAGCCCTTTGGATTTAACGTCCCTTTTGAATAATAATCTAAATCTCCTATATAAGATATTCACTTTGAAAACCAAATTCAGAAACCGAAAGCTTCGTGCACGTGACTTGACCTTCCCGCGAATGCTTTAAAAAAGATGCATTGCTACAATGCATATTTAGTTCCCGTTATTTTGAAAATAAAATTTATACACAACTGTAAAAGACTCTTAACTGTTTCCACAGTATTTCAAACACAAAATTCTTTCAAATAATTTCTTTTAAAAGCTATGATTTCTTTTGTTAAATGTATATTGGCGAGGATAAAAATTCACCAGAAGACACCCCGATTGCACATTTTTTCGTCCCTTCTAAAAAATTCCAGATTATAAATCATCGTTTCTTTTATCAGAGTTTAAACGAGATGCAAGTAATTATATTTTTGGTTCTGTATTCATTGTTATAATTATTTCTTGCCATTGTATATATGAGTGGGATTTTAAATTTGTTATCTAAGTATAACACACTCTACAACAAAACAAAACAAAAAAATTGACGCACCGCACCAAGAAGGAGTTGTCCGATGGAGATACAAATTGGTGGATAGGAAGATTATGCACAGAATAAAAAATTATTAAAATTTGAGAACAATTGAATGATTCATTTCAGAGTTACATAGTTACAAAATAACGAGCTCAATAAGGTGATGAACCACCTCTAGTCTGGATGCAAGCTGCCACGCGACGTGGCATAGACTGATAAACCTCCCGGATGGTCTCCTGCGGTAATTTTTGCCAAATTTGCTCCAGTTGTTGGGCTAGGTTATCAAAATTCCCTGGTAGATGCAGTCCCCTTCCAATTATATCCCAGGCATTCTCGATGGGAGAGAGATTTGGCAATCTGGTTGTCCAAGGAAGTGCTTGAAAAGTTGAAAGACAGTTCATAGCAATACGTGCCGTATGTGGTCTGGCATTATCTTGCTGAAAAATAAGGCCAGGGTACTTGTGGTGTTGCAAGTGTGACAATCTCTCTTAACTAGATACTACAAGTAAGTATTCAATCAATTTACACGTGCCCAATATTTGCTGGCTTGAAATCTATATTGTTAGTACATTGCGTTCAACAAGTAATAAAATACTTTACTTATCCATACACATGTCAAAAGGACTTCAGAGAACAACTTGTTAGCTCAATTTTACTTTATTGAATTAATTATTGATAAGCAATCTGGGTTAGATATTCAACTTGCTAATATAGCACACAAATACAAGAACACTGGAAACAGAAGAACATGAATACGGAGAAACAGAAGAACGATAATACGGCGCCGTTTGTTGAAGATAGAACACGAATTTCAAATCTATTCACATCGTGCACTTTGCTTACTGGAAATACTTTTACGTTAAATGACACATATTGCAGATAGAGCTTTATACACGTGCAACTATTTCTTTTACACTCATTCTTGTGTTCATCACAAGGTGACTAACACGAGGCGATGAACTGATGACACGAATGGTAACAGATTCTTGATGCAAAAAACACATTAACACGTTACTTCTATGCAGGTAAATGTTATCATGATTTTCCAATATGGAGTAACTTTCCACCCAATAATTTTCAGCTAATTTGTGCAATTTTTAAGTAGCTACTTCTTTTCCATCCAAAAGAACGGCGACACTCCATGAGTGAGATATGCAAGCACACAGCCCCGCGTACTTGAGCGAACTCGAAGTCAGCCAAGAGAGAGAGAAGGAAAAACCCTTAGACTTAGATCGATATTACCGAGCTATTGCAGGCGCAACTTTGCCGGTTCCATACATGATTTAATGAAATGAATTCTGGAAATGGAAAACCTCTCGGAAGAGAAAAAGGAAAAGTGAGAGGGGTACCAAAAGGAAAAAGGTCAAAGGCATCCGGCAGGTGAACGGAACTTGACAAGATGAAGAAAATCCGAATGGATCCTTGACAATACAGAGGAACGAGGAATGCAAATCATGGTTCAAAATAATACAACAGCAAAAGTTCAATACTACTACTTAACTACACAAATTCAACCCATACAACAGAAAATCAACACACAACGGTCATTACAACACCACACTAGCAAATCCAAACAACTTAGAGTACAGCACTGTCTTCATCAGATAAAATGAAAGAAATTACAGCCACCAATTGAGGAACAAGAGAAGAAGAAGAGGCCTCATCCCATGAAGGTGAGAGCTGCAAGTGGTCTTATGTTGCGGTCTGCATTGACTATTTCATAGTTGAAGACTTGAGAATAGTTCACATAGTCGTATTGGACAGCTTTAGAGATGAATTTCTCATTTGTTCTTTTAATAAATTCTGTGATGTTTTCAAGCTTAAGATCTCTATGAAGAAGTTAATTTCGGATGAGAAAGTCAGCATCAGTGATAATACGAAGAAATTTAATCTGCACTACTTGAAGTTGATGTAATTGATTAGGAGAGGCAGTATTCCAAGCAGGAGATACATAACAAAGAATAGGTCGGATACAAGTAGTATAAATATGGTTCTTGGTTCTTAGGCTTAGGTTAAAAAATTTTCCAATTACTGGAAGAAATTTAAATTTACACATAATTCCAATGGCTTGATTTTTAACATTCTTAATACGGTTGGTCCAAGTGAGATTATGGTTAAGAATCACTCATAAGTATTTGGCTTTTGTAACTAAAGAACAGGCTCTTGAAAAAGGAAAAGTTCTAAACTTAGTGCGTTTTTTGTTTTTGCGAAGGATTAAAAGCTGAGACTTACTGGAGTTAATTGTAACTCTCCAATTGGCATTCCAGTCCTCTACAGTGTAAAGAAAATCTTGCGTTTTATCAACTGTATGATTAGCGTTGATAGACTTGATGGCTATCGCCGTATCATCGGCGTAGCATGCAAGAAGAGAGTAGTTGTCAAGTCCAGGATGAGGAAAGTCCGAGATGTAAAACAAGTAAAGAACTGGTCCGAGGATGCTTCCCTGTGGGACATTAGATCTTATAGGTCTCAGAGTAGAGGTTTCATTGCTTAGTGAGACGAAGAACATGCGATGTTGCAAAAAGGAGTAAATCAGAAGAATTAATTCTCTAGGCAATCCAAGGTTGATGAGCTTGAAAACAAGCCCCTCATTCCAGACGCGATCAAAGGCTTTTACCACTTTCAGCATAAGGAGCGCTACACTTTGCTTGTTATGAAATGCAGAACCGATGAATTCCACAATCCTGACCAGTTGACGAGTGGTGCTAAGATTTTTACGAAAACCATATTGATCATTAGGCAGAAGATGCATATAAGGTTCTAATTTTTTGAGGATGAGACGTTCATAAATTTTTCCAAGGTTCTATAATAAGCTGATTGGTCTATATCCATCTAGTTTAGAAACATCTTTGCCTGGTTTAGGCAGAAGAAAAATTTTGGCTTGCTTCCAAGAATTAGGAAAATAATTAAGATTAAGGCAAGCATTAAAGATACAAGTAAGTTTACTAATCACTTTTCTTGGGAGATTTCGAAGCATTTGATTGGTGATTTGATCTTTTCCAGTAGCCTTTTTAACATTTAGATAACGAATGATGTTAGTAACCTCTAATGGAGTTGCAAACTTGGGAAGATTGTGAGCAGTGGAAGAATACAGCTATGAATGTGCATAACTTTCAAGAGTATCTTTAAAAATAGGATTCATCGGGTCCATGTTTGGAGTAAATTGTTCTTCAAGGTAATCATCAAAAATGTTAACTTTATCATGAATCGAATATGCAATAGTAGAACCAGAATGGAGAGGTCTATTGTAAATGGTCTTCTGCTTGAGATTTTGAAGATATTTCCAAAGTGAGCCATCATTGATATTCAGGTTAATTATTAAAATGTTATTATTAAAATGTTAATTTCTCGTTTTAAAGCCGGATCCCAATTACGATGCCAGAGTTTAAGTTTTCTATTGCGTTCTTTAATAACTTCTCTTATGTTTCTAGGGAGTTTAACATTATTAGTCAGTTGCATAGTGACAGTTGAATCACGAAAAGCTTTCAAAATGTTGTCAGTGAAGACCTTAATGGCATGGTCAATATCCTTTTTGGTAGAAAGAGCATTGAAATTAGAGTGCTGTTTAATGAGGATGTTGTGGAAACTGATCCAGTCAGTACAGCTTTTAATAATTGAAGTGTCTTCTTTCATAACACCAATAGTAGCGATAACTGGTACATGATCGGAGGTACGCTCAGATTTGACTTCAAGAGCGATGGGAATAGACAATTAGAGACAATAATATCTAAGATATCTGAGAGGCTTGGATTAGCTGGTCTATAAGTAGATTCAATCGGGATATGCAGCGCAATTGGGCGGTTACATATGAAGTTATGTAGAATACGTCCATTGGCATTTGTTCGGCGGCATTCCCAGTCAGTATGTTTGGCGTTAATATCTCCAGCATTGATTACTTGTTGATCTTCTGGGAGTAAGTTGTTGAGTATATTATTAGAGAGTCTATGTTTAGGTGGATTGTAAATAGCAGCAAAATGTGTGACTTCTTTGTTTGGAAGCACACAGCAGCTGTCACACTTTCATATCCGTCAGTACAAACTGAGGAGAAGGGGCAAGATAGAATAAAGTTTTTTATAAGGATTGCAGCTCCACCACGTCGTTGCGTGGTTCTATCACCTCTGTATATACGGTAATTTGGCACATAAAGCCTATCGGCAGGAAGAAGATACTATGTTTCCGAAATCATGCCGATGTCGATGTTATATTCGGCTAAAATGGGCGTGTATTCATTAGTTTTGTTCAATATGCCAGCGGCATTCCAATAGCACAATTTGAATGGATGTTTGAGATTATTCAATTTGCTCATTTGATTTGCAGATATCTGATTCTGTGAGAGTTTCTTGATTTCTGATATTTTGCGCTAAAAGTTGTATTCCTGCATTTTTCAGAAAATTAACTAAGGTATTAAAATCTTCGAAGATCCTTTTAGCTTCACTGATGAAATTAGGTGTGGATCCATCTGTGGTTTTGATGGCATCCGCAAAGGACTTGTTGATGATAAACCTGTCAGCATAAGTTTTAACAAGTTCTTTTTGGTTTGTTTGATCAAGGGAAATGCCACCCTAGACAGTAAATCCTGTTTGAGGGGCCTGTATAGCGTCCAATAGTGAAACAGGATCAACACCCTGCTCTGGCGTATCCAAACACATCTTAGATGATCGTCACGACAGAGTTGGAAGTGGAATTCATCGCTAAAGACTATATGTCCTCAGTCAGCATCATTCCAATCTGATCCAGCCAAGCACAACTGTTATATTTCTCCACAGTGTGCAGGCGTGAGTGGCAGTTGCCGTAACGGTCGGTACGAGCGTAGATTTCACTCTATCAGCCGTCTGTGAATGGTCTTGGTGGATACTCGTGTGCGACCCGCACACGAGTCGTTGACAGCGATGAATCAGACGCTGTGACAGCTGATCTGCCAATCACTCTCTCCTCCCGATCTGTTGTAGCCCTAGGTAGACCGCTACCATCATGACGCTGAGATCCACCATTGCCCACCCATTCTTGACAGCATCTTCTAATCGCCGCACCGTTTTGACTGCGATTCTCCGATTTGTCTAATCTGATTCTTTCAATCTAATGATACGATCTCTTTCAAACTCGGATAATTGATCGTAATGATATCAAATCCTGCGGCAAGGCATTTTTTTAGTCGTTGAAAGGTACCCTAAAATCGCAATGCAACAGAAATTTCTAACAACATTTCAAGAACAGCTCCTTATATACATCTTCTGGATGCGCAGTTTCGATGCGCTGCAGATCGTACTATTCATTCATTGGACACCAAGTTTTAATCATTTGCATATTAGGTCAAAACTTACGAAATTTCAAAGCAATCGGATGATTTCTTTTCCGTTCGTTGATTGTTTTTGTTATAGAGTGTAGATTAAAAAGTTTTTAGAAATACTAAACTTTAATTAATATTTATTTGAAATTTATTCACATGTTTAGGACTAGTAACTAATTAATATATTTTCTTGTGTGAGTTAGGTTCGTTCTGTGGGGAAGGGGTTTTAATTTTCAGAAATACTTAAAGTACTAATTATATCATTAATTCAGTGCCTCGGATAATTTAAATTTTACAGAAAAAAATAAATCTTCCAGATAAAAGTGTATTGTCATAAGAGGACTTTACTTCCTCTTGACAAAGTAAGTCTGAAGATAATAATGCATCCTTTTGCTTTTTTATCAGTTCCACTTTATTTTATTTTACTTATTTTTTATTCGAAATGTTAAACATTATTTTGACTCCATTTTTAATTTTATTTTGAAGCATTTCTGTTGACTTCATTTATTATTTGCAATACGATTAATTTTCTCTATAATGTTCAATTGATTACTGTCTTACTTGCTTTTCTTTTGCCTGTTTATTTTGATTTTAATTTAATCTATATTTAAATATTACATATCTATCCATCTCTCTATCTATATGTATGTGTGTGTGTAATGAAAAGATTTAGTAGTGTTGATAGCGTACAGCTTAGAATGTTGAATCCGTAATGAACAGTAAATTTAGACACCAAGTAAAATTAAATATTCATTTTTATTTCAATTGACATTTATAGCCACAATTTACTTGGCACTATTTACCTGCCCAATATCTTGTCATGCAATAACACTTTTTTGCCATTACTAAACAGCCTATATCGAAACATAGGCACCGGTATTAGGATTGGTTTGGTTTTCTTTAATTATGGCGAAGCACTCGAGGGCTCTCTGCCTAAGCAGAGGAATACCTTCGTGGAGGACTTTCTAATGGAAAATGGCTCACATACACTTTAGACTTGGGGAAAACCACGAAAACATCCATTCAGTCATCCCATTCGCCGGGATATGATTCCAGGTGGAATTACCAGCTTTCAGCGACTTTACCCCTCGCATTCTGATGGGCCCCAGACATTAGCAAGAATTGAAAGAAAATATTATAGAAGTGTTAAAAATGCCACAAAATCTACGGTTTGCGAAATTGCCCATAGATGTTTAAGAATAAATATAAGCAAAAATTACTAACCCATATCAGCCGAAGTAATATGCACATATACAGGACATATAATTACAGAAAACTTGAAGAATAGGAAGATTTTTCGAATCATCCTATCCGTTAATATTTTACTGCTTTCAATTAATTGAAAATGTACTCGTTGTAGTTGTTTTTTGGATACTTAAATTTTACTTTTAACTAAATAAAATTGTTTTAAAAGTCTTTCTATTTTTTAAATTGCAGTTTTACAGTTTCTATTAAGTTAATGAGACCGCTTTCATTTCGATCAATGGAAAATGCTCGTGAAATTGTGAGATTTTGTAATTGTAAGATGTGATTTTTATATAAAATTATTATCATAGTATGCAGGAAACAGTAAAACAGAATGGGTTAATTACATTTTCAAGCATTCATTTCTTTTAGAACTGGCAAAAGCAGTTATACTGAAATCCACTTCGAAATTAGTTTTTATACTGTTAGATAAATGAGTATCAATTTGTATCAATCTGAGTATCAATGATGATAAGATAGATGTCAGATAAATGAGTATCAGTTTTGCATCAGCAGTTATACTGAAATCCACCTCGAAATTAGTTTTTGTGCTGTCAGCTAAATAAGTATCGATTTGTCTAACGAATTTGTATTACAGAGAATTCATAGAATCCAATCTATCGAAATTAGTTGCCTCTTATATAGGAACTGCATTAATAATTGAAATCACGATACTGTTCCTAGTGTTAACTAGCCGAAATACTCTTCAGTCATTGGTTCAATTTTACTGAAGTCATTTAGTTCCTTTTTCTCAGAATGTTAAAATTTCACTCTGCTCTATTAAAGCATCACCCACTCTTACATCAAATAGTGTAAATTTGCCTTTAAAAATATTTTAGTATGACAATATTTCGGCTTAATAGGTTTTAGCGGAATGTGATTCTAACGGATTATGATCACAAATTGCGTAACATGTAATCCACAGCTAATGTACGACTCGTGCTGTTGATGTCACTAGTAAATATTTACAATGTAAGTATTAAGTAGTTTCGGATATTTACTTAATATGTATTTTATGCTTAGTGCAGTCGTTAATGTTTGCGTGAAAGGTAAAAAATGAGCAGGCTTGCAAATCGTACAAAATTTAAAGGAAAGAAAACGGGAATATTATAGAACATCCGTATTATACTTGAAAGAAAGATTTTTTTTAGAAGAAATGATAGATAATTTAGGAATGTTTTACTTATGTGACATTATTACAATGTTTCGAAAAAGCAGATAACAAAATTGCTTTTCAAAAATCAGTGTTCCACTTAAAACCAATAAATTTATTGTTTTCTTTTAAAGCTTAATGATGAAAGAAAAGTTTTTGCAAAATTAAGCATTAGCATATGTTTGCGTTCCAAGTTGCAAGTCACGCAAACAATCGCTTTCTGTCATTTAAGTATTTTTCCCGTAAAGCATCGTGCAAAGAATAAAAATGTAATATTTGTTGCACTGAAGAAATGTTGCTAAATGAAAAGAATTTAAGTCAAAGAATTTATGCATAAAACTGGAACTGAAATATAATGTTTTTAAAAGTTTCTCTTACTCCTTTATTTTTTTATGAATAATCTAGAAAATAAATATATTTGTTCCCTATTATAAATTCATAAAGCAATTTCTTAAAAGATAAATGAGAAAACTATCGCTAAACTACATACAAAGTTAGTTAGCAGTATGACTGCCTATTTGAAATAAATGTTAAATATTTTTATTTCTTGCACAGGGAAATGACAGAGACACATCGCATTTAAGATTTCATTTTTAAATTTCAAATAAGATTCGTAAAACTGAGCTTACGCAAGTAGACGAGATAGAGTTAAATTGGAATTCAGCATGCTGAGTTACAGATGCAACTCGGGTAACTGCAAACGAAAATGCTCGTGAAATTGTGAGATTTTGTAATTGTAAGATGTGATTTTTATATAAAATTATTATCATAGTATGCAGGAAAACAGTAAAAAAGGTTACTTATGTGGGGAAGCATCCAAAACAAGGAAAACTGTTAAAAAACGTAAAATAACATAGAAACAGTAATAACGGCTGATAATTTGAGACAATAAATCGAGTTTAGTTGATAACGTTCTTTAGTTTGAAGACTTGGCTATCTGACGTGTGTCTAGGAGTTTTCGCTATCACCATTTCACCATGGCCGTTTCGCCGTCGGTAAGTTTAGCCATCAGGACGTTTCGCCATCAAGACATATTTTCTTTACATGACTGTATTTTATCTTGTCGTACTACACTTGTATTAAATTTATTATCTAATAATTCTTTTTACCTTTTGTGTACTTTAAAAGCCGTTATTTTCGCGAAAATGAATATATCGGTGATTTCGCGAGTTGAAAATTTCGCGAATTTTATATGAACAGAACCGAAAGTTGAAAAATTTCAAAAGTACCTAAGTAAAGTTGAGAAAGTTGAAAAATTCCAAGTGAACACTAGGAACACTAGGAACAGTATCGTGAAGTACATCCTTTTGCATAAAATATTTTAAGAAACTTCCTTTTGTCCGAAAAGTTCTTCCCCCCCCCCCGTTCTCATCTAAATGGCGAGTTCAAGCGTTTGCTCAAGAATGATTTTATTGAGTGATATTCTAATGAGCTTCAATTTCTAGAGAAAAAAGAAGTGGACTTGCGAATATCACGATTAAAACCGATTCACGCTTCTTGGCTTGTGCGCGTATTTAACGGTATTGAAGCCAAACATGAGATAATTTTGAATGGCTTCAAAGAAGCTGGTATAAATAGCATTCTAAGTGAACGAGCTGCCTTCTATTAATTTTATTTTTTATATTCGAGAAATATAGTAGTATATTATTCAAAAAATAGTTATAAAAATAAAGTTGTCAAGGAAAAGCCTGTAACTGTGCAATAAATCATTAAATTTTGAGTAAGTGAAAAATTTCTGATTTTTTATTATTATTTGAGGCAGGAAAAAAAATTATTTCGCGAGGCTTAAATTTTAACGATTACGACGGGCTCGCAAAAATCGCGAAAATTAAAGCCTTGCGAAAATAACGGCCTTTACAGTATTTAATAAAGTTGGTTGCTTTTAATATATATACAGTTATTTACAAGTATGAGATATAAAGAAATTACACATATTTGGAAAATTATGCCAGTATCAAAGAGAACTAGGGCTAATTTCTGATACAACAGAAGTTATATTATCGATTTTAAAATTATGCAGATACAATATTTACATGCCTTGTCAAAATTTATTGAAATTTTAATCGTCTAGTTCAGTTGAAATCACTCATACAAGTAGAAATTTCACATTTTTATGAAATCTGAATGTAAAACGGAATTACTTTGGAATCTTGTCAGCACCTTACTCTCTTAAAATTAGTACGTCATGTGTAACTGTGTATTAGTGTGAAACTGTACACAAAAATATTTTGTATATTATTTTATATAAAATATTTATTAAACTGAATAGAGTTATTAATTTAAATCAATATAATACGTCAAGATATAATACAGTCGTGTAAAGAAAAATATGTCTTGATGGCGAAACAGCCACGGCGAATAGTTCCATTCCTTCTGACTTCTCACAACCAGAACAGTGTTATCACAAACCATTTGCGCAATTACGCATGCTGCATAAATATGTATATATTGTAAATAAAAAAATAAACAGAGTACAAAGAAACAAATCTGAAAGCTTTCAGATTTTATAATACGTCCAAAGTGCCGTTTTTAGCCCAAAGGTGTGTTTGACCCAAAGAGCTATTAGTCTCACAACAGCATTTTGCGTCGTTTCATGTTCTGCGTTGGTTTTCAAACTGTACCTCGAAATATTATCTCCGAGTATTATATTTAAAGATACTAAATGATGAAGAATCTGCATAAATGTGTCTCGCATTGTGAAAAAAAAAGGTACCTATAGCCATTAATTTTGAATAACGTAGTCCTTCAACCGGACATGGACACTTGGAAGCTCAAATTAAAAATTTTGAATTTGTTTTGTTATATATTTAAAATTTTTTAAAAGTTTTAACGAATTTTTGATTAACAAATTTAGCGATTTCAAAGCAAGCAATGGCAAAATTATATGAAAGAAAGAAAAAAAAAAAAAAAAAATCTCACCAACAGGTGAGACGATGTATCCGAAATTCTAAAGATATGCTGTTTTGCGGGTTTTTTTTACACAATACTTTACAAAAATAAATACACAATACTTAAAAAAAAGTCCTTTTGAACCTAATATAAGATCTGAAAACTTTGAGATTTTTTTAATCGTTTTTCTTTTCTTTTTCTTTTACCTTTTTTTTTATTAAATATCCTGTTCTTCGCACTTAAATCATGTAAAATTCAATTCAACAGCAATACCACAAAATGTATGAAAACAGCATACCTGTAGAATTTCCGATAGACAGTCTCGCGCCCTGGAGAAATTTTTTTTTTTTTTTTTTTTTTTTTTTTTTTTTTTTTCCCGCACAGTGTTGCCATTGCTCGATTTGAAATCGTTGACGTTGTTATTCAAAAATTTGTTAAAGATTTACAAATTATGAAACAGACAATAAAAGAAGTTCGAAATTCAAAATTCGGTTTCCGAGTGCCCATGTTCGAGTTGAGGATCACGTTACGCAAAATTTGATGGCTCTAGGTACCGTCGAAACATACATACATTCATGCAGATTCTTCATTATTTAATTTCTTTACATAATACAGGGCGATAATATTTCGAGGCGACAATTTAAAAAGTGACACGCCGTTAAAGTGACACACCGAGGCAAAATGCCATTTCGAGATTTTAACAACGCTACTTTGGGTTAAAAAAAAAGGAAATCGGGTTCGAATCAAATTTTAGCATCGTATCAGAGCATTTTTTAAGCTTTTTTATTCACTCGCTAAGCATTGCAGGTCACCAATCTGCTTTTAGACTTACACCTGCTTACGCATTTTTTTTTTTTTTTTTTTTTTTTGTCATTTTAGCTTTATTGTTAAGGATCGGTTTCTTAGCGCTTACGTAGCATAAACTCGAACCACAAAATACTTGCAAAATGAGTAAAAGTAAAAAATGTAAAAGCCAGTAAAGAAGGAAACCACAAAATACTTGCAAAACAGCAAATCGTTAGAATTTCCAATAGAGAGAGTTACAAATAAAATTGTTCTTTCATTATCTTTTCTTTTTAGTTAATTTCTTAATGTTTTATAAGTGTTTTTTAGAACTGTGTTCTGAAAGGTGCTGAACTGAAGTTAATAAGTAAACTCACAGTGAATGAATAATATATCATTTTTTTGAGAACTATCGTTTTCGATTTTGACAGCATGGTGACAAAATTTAAGTTTGAATTCCAAAGAAAACATAGTTACCATCTTTCGCCACTTTTTTTCTTACTTTTCTTCAAAGAAATCCTGTAATAATGAAAATAGTACATTCTTATAATTAAAATGAATTTTATTCTATGACAAAAATGAAAATTTTCACTCATTGTTATTTAAGGATATATTAATAAGAATTATAAATAAAGCGGATTAATATCCTTCAGCGCAACGTAGCACTTCTGGTGACATTTGATAGACTGAAAGAAAAAAAAAAAAAAAAGAGATGCAGGTATCCCATGCATTAAAATGAAAGTATTTTTACAGTCAAGTTAAACATCTTAATAACAGTCTGTTACTAATTCAGAAGTCAAACAACAAAAATCAGCGTTAATTTACAAAATTTTCACAGGACTAGTTTCGATGGTTTTACCGAACCATCATCTTCAGCTGCAAAACCGCAAATGAACAAGATAGGAAATAATGTTTAGATAAGATAAGAAAGCCTGGACAAGAATTATTCTTGTCCAGGCTTTCTTGTCTTAACGCTGATTTTTGTTGTTTGACTTCTGAATAGCGTGTATAATTATTCGGCGTGTTATTGTGTCTTAATAACAGTCTGTTATTTTAGCAAATTTGCATTACAGATTTTTAAAGAGATCTGTCTAACTCCTTCCTCTGAGTTAATGTAGTATAATTTACTTCTCGTTGTTTCTTGAAAATATCACATTATGTTTGAAAGAACTAGGCTACAAATGGAAAGTAAAATAAAAGTACTTATTTCAGTTGTTATTATTTAATTCAGCCAGTGAAGAAATTCTTGGATGGATTTAGGAGAAGAAAATTTGAAGGAACAAAATTAAAAGCCAGTAAAGGTTAGCAACGTATATAGAGTACAATGTATAAGTATAGAAACACATACCATTAATTTCAGAAAATGATTAAAATGTATTCAACAGCTTGGGATTAAGATAATATTATAAAAATAATATTATAGCTTACGGATTTCAGAAATAAAAGTTTTTTGCTAATATATTTAAAAGAAGCATCAGCGCTAAAGTATATTGTTCGTGGATTGGAGTAATTGATGTAAACACTTGATGAAGAATCAAAACACAGTTTATCCGCCAGTATTATACGGGAAAGAAACGTGTCTACAGTTGTACCAAAAATACGAAAAACACGGCTGAAACAATCAGCAACACAGCCTTCAGACTATAACTGTAAAGACAGCTTCACGGCAAATAACTAAAGTATAGTTTTCGACTCGGTCGATCGCTCTCCAGCTAATCGCTGGACTCAAGACACCACTGAATTCAAGATACAACTAGTTCGCGTACAAGCGGAGTATATATAGCTTTAACCTAATTTGAGCATATTCTCGAGAAAACCGCTAAGAATGCGATCAAAATGTTCTGGCTCCATCTATGGCTTACCCCTAATTTTGTTGCCGAATGGGCGATTTCGTGCCAATTCTGGCAACCCTGCTCTTCTTTGCCACTTTCTGGCAACTCTAAACTCGCTTTGCTGAGAAGCTATCTCACCGTAGCTGGGAATTTCGCAGCAATATGAAGTGAAGCTAAACATTTTTATATTGTAATCATAACACTATAAACATTCGAATTTGCTACTCTTGTTGCACTTCCAGGCAGTATTGTATTCCAGTCTGCTGGCATGTATTGCAACTTTTCCCTATTGATGGTCAGCCAGATATTAATACGCTTCTAAAGCTCTTTTACTACTGCTATTAGTGTAAGCACCCAAACAGTATCTCCAAGAAATTCTCAAGGGTAAGGTTTACTCTAGGCTTAACGGCGCGAGGCCTAGGTGGCCATCTGACAGTTGCTTAATTACTAAGTTATTTTCTTTATTTCTATGTACGCCACGACGTAGGAGCTCATCATTCAGGTAATGACGTACCTCATTGCACTGATCTCCCTATCTAGTTGGAATGTGGGTTTTCACCTAACTGGAATATGAAATATCAGGAAATAACCACAACTGTGATATACCAAGAAAATAATAAGCGTTACATTTCGTTCAGATTATAACTCAAAATGCACAAAATTCATATCACTTGAAGAATTAGCTAATCGTTGCCACATGTTCTATTCAAATACTATAATAAATCTAAAACGATGCATAAAAGAAATTAAGCAAACAAAACAAAAAAGAAGCTGTTTTTTACAGACTATTCAGTATTTCTCATTCAATTAATTCACTTCTCACTCTCCGACAAAGCAAAAATACATAAAAAGTCAAAATATCTATATTGAAAATTACGAAGTAAATCTTAAGCACTTATTTCCTCGAACAAATTCCAGAATGGATTAAGCATGATTGAATTCGCAATAGTAAAAGAAGGCATTATATTTGCTTTGCGAAGCTCAGTTTCTCTAGATTGGCAACAAATCCGCTATTTTGCGAAGTTTCAAACGTAAACAAACATATCCGCCATCGCAAAATTCATTAGGCTTAGCTGCCCTTAAAAATTTTTAAATTGTTGAGAACTCTCCAAATATTGCATGGAGATTTACTAAAGGCATAAACCCTTAACCGGAAGATAAGAACAACATAATTCAATAATTTTTAAAGGAAAAAATGCACAATTTACAAACATACGTATAAGAGTAAAGAAACTGAGATCACTGAGCCGGGTAGCAGAGTGGATTATATATAAAACTATTTACACTCATGTCCATAAATTAAGGATAATGCAAAATCAGGCATAGGAGGAGTTAGAAGCAAAACAAAATTTGTAAAGCTTATTTATTAAACAAAAGGTAAAGAGCAAAAAAAGATGCCATATGTTTGATATTATTAAAAAAATTAGCGATTTCTTCTCCCTGAAGCAAATTAAAAAAAAAAAACTATTTACAAAAAAACAATATTCCAATATTACATAGTTTGTATGATTGTTAATACATTGTATGTCTTCCAGCCGATGCAATACAGTCCGTACAACGCCTAGACATGCTGAGTATCAAATTATCGATCTGATCTTGGGGGATATTACACAACTCAAAAAGCAATGCTCTCCGAAGTTCCGATTGACGTGTAGGAGGAGGTTGACGGGCTGCAACTCGTCGGCCAAGCATGTCCCAAACGTGCTCTACTGGATTCAAGTCCGGTGAGAATGTTGGCCAGTCCATACGGGTGATATCCTCCGATTGAAGGCATTCGCTTACGATGTTTGCACGTTGAGGATGGGAGTTGTCATCCATAAACACAAATTGTGCGCCCATGGCGCCCCGAAACAAACGTACATGTTGTTCCAGAATGACGTCCCGATAGATTTGGCTTGTCGTGGTTCCAATTTGAACATGCAGGTCAGTTCTGGAACCTAGAATAATTCCACACCAAACGAGCACTCCTGCACCACCGTAACGGCGTCGTTCAATGATGTTTTCTTGGTGGTAACGGGTACCTGGAGCTCTCCATATGAAAGTCCGGGGAGAATCAGACTGCAAGCTAAACCTGAACGCGTCGGAAAACATCACACAAGCTCACTGTTGCGGTGTCCACAATGCATGCTCTCTACTCCAGGCAAACCGCAGGCGACAGTGAGTTGCAGTAAGTGGAACGCATCTGACAGGTCTACGAGCATATAGACGAATTTGCCCTAAGCGTCTATACACCGTCTGCCTTGAAATTGTCGTACCAGTGGCTGACGCGAACTGACGAGACAGGTCTGAGGCTGTGCTTTGCCTGTTTCTTTTGGCAGTAACTGCCAAATACCGGTCCTCATTCGGCGTTGTAACTCTGGGGCGACCTGTGCTGTAACGTCTACTCACATTACCATCATCTTAATGATGACACTCACATCAAGCCTGGTGATGACACTCTGGGCAATTCCAAGTTCTTTTGATACTTCCAGTTGGGTAGGCCCACATTCCAGACGACCGATAATTCTACCACGTAAAAAATCATCCAAATGCGCCCTATGTGTCATAACGATTCGGTTATTGCACTGAAATGCTTCTAAAGCGCCTGCGAACAATTTTACTTAGACTTAGACTTAGACTCTATAATTGACCGAGCTATTGCGAAGAGCAATGTTGCCGGTTCCAAAATTAAAGCCCAAGGGCACTTGACATAAATAAATCAGGACGTGGAGAAAATCTCAGATGAGAAAACGGAGATAAGGGGAAGAAGAGAAGTACCAAACGGAGCAAGACAATCCATTCGGACTAGTTCGCAAAAGGTGACGAGCGATCATAGCTTTCAAGGAGGACCCAAGACAATGGAAATCAATGACAACAATACGAGAAGATACACTACAGCAATAGTTCCAATGACAAACTCAAATATAATTAAACAACATCAATCAGTAGTGCTAAATACCACACAATACAAAACAACTATACAACACAATTTAAATACAATTATTCAACGAAGCAACAGAAGAACTTCAATCAAAATCAGATGCATTGGAAGTGTAAATAGCTAACAATTGAGGATCTAAGTGAAAAAGTTGTCGTCTCCTCCCATGAAGGTGTGGGCTGCAAGTGGTCTGACGCTTCTATCTTCGAAGAGAATTTCATAATTAAAAACTTGGGAGTAATTAACAAAGTCACATTGCACAGCTTTGTTGAAGAATTTTTCATTAGATCTTCTGATGTAATCTGGAATCGTCTCAAGTTTTAAGTCTCTGTGTAAAAGTTTATTGCGGATAAGATAGTGAGAATCAGTAATAATGCGCAGAAATTTGTTTTGCACTACTTGTAATTGATGCAGTTGAGTTTGAGTGACCGTGTTCCAAGCAGGAGCAGCATAACAAAGTATCGGTCGAATGCAAGTGGTATATATATGTTTTTTGGTACGCAAGCTAAGATTTGAATATTTTCCAATGACCGGGAGAAATCTGCATATTATGCCCATGGCTTTGCTCTTGACACTATTAATGTGATTAGACCATGTGAGCCTTTGGTTCAAAATAATTCCTAAGTATTTGGCCTTTGTGACCAGAGGAACAGCTTCCTGAAAAAGGTAGAGGTCTTTAAAAGCAATGTTTTTCTTAGTTTTGCTAAGAATTAAAAGTTGTGACTTGCTAGCATTGATTTTTACTCGCCAATTTGTGCACCAGTCTTCTACGGCATAGAGGTAATTTTGCATTTTGTCTATTGCATGATTAGCTTGAATGGATTTAATTGCAATCGCCGTATCGTCGGCATAACATGCTAACAAAGAGTAATTGTCCAAACCAGGGTGAGGAAAATCTGATATGTAGAAAAGATATAGTACTGGACCGAGAATACTTCCTTGTGGGACGCTGGATCTTATAGGTCTTGAATTGGATTTTTCATTTCCTTGAGCGACGAAGAAAGTGCGGTTTTGCAAAAAGGAGAAGATCAGAAGAATGAGCTCTCTAGGAAGTCCCAAGTTGATAAGCTTGAAGACGAGCCCCTCATGCCAGACGCGGTCAAAGGCTTTTGCCACGTCCAGCATAAGGAGCGCAACACTTTGCTTGTTATGGAATGCAGATCCCACAAATTCTACAATTCTTACTAGTTGTCGAGTAGTACTGAGGTTTTTTCTGAATCCGTACTGATCATTAGGTAGCAGGTGAAGAAAAGGTTCCAATCTAGTGAGAATAAGTCTTTCATAAATTTTACCAAGGCTGGATAACAAACTGATAGGACGATAGCCATCAGGTTTGGTCACATCTTTACCCGGTTTGGGAAGAAGAAAGATCTTGGCTTGCTTCCAAGGATCAGGGAAATAGTTGAGAGCAAGACAAGCGTTGAGAATACTAGCGAATTTACTGATAAGTTTTATAGGTAAGTTACGAAGCATTTTATTTGTAATTTGATCACTTCCAGGAGCTTTTTTGATGTTGAGATATTTAATAATATTAGTAATTTCCATAGGAGAAGTAAGCCTTGGGATGTTATGAGCCGAAGAAGAATGAAGCCAGGAATACACATAGTTTTCGAGATCATCTTTAAAGGTCTGATTCATAGGCTCCATATTAGGAGTAAACTGCTTTTCCAGGTATTCAGCGAAAATATCGACTTTATCTTTAAGTGAGTAGGCAATTTTAGTATCCGTATGAATAGGTCTATTATTAATACTACTTCTTTTAAGATTTTGAAGATACTTCCACAGAGAACCGTCATTAATATTAAGTTTAGATATAAAATCTTCTCTTGTTCCCTTTTTAAAATCAGTGATAAGTTTCTTGATTCTTCTATTAAAAATATTGATTTCTCTTTTAAGGGCAGGGTCCCAGTTACGGTGCCAAAGCTTCAGCAATCGGTTTCTTTCTTTGATAATGTCTCTGATACTGCGAGGAAGTCGAATATTATTGTTAGTTAATTGAATGGTAACTGTAGCATCTCTGAAAGCTTTCAGTATACTGTCAGTGAAGATATGAATAGCAAGATCGATATACTGTTTGGTAGAAAGTGAAGTGAAAATAGGAGGATGTTTGATTAAGATATTGTGAAAAGTAATCCAGTCAGTATTATTTCTGGTAATAGGAGGGTCTTCTTTAGAAACACCAAGAGAAGCAATGACAGGTACATGATCAGATGTAAGTTCTGCCTTGACTTCCAAGGAAATAGGGATAGAAGTATTTGTAAGGATAATATCCAAGATGTCCGAGAGATTTGGAGAGGCAGGACGATAAGTGGCTTCAGAAGGTACATGTAATGCGACAGGATGATTGCAGATAAAATTATGCATAATACGTCCATTGGTGTTAGAACGACGACATCCCCATTCGAGGTGCTTAGCATTCATGTCTGCCTGTATTCCTTATATATCACTTTCTTACACTCTCGTCATTGTGACGTACTATCGGTGTCTTTTGGTGACTTCCTGAAATTTGAATACGATTCTTGAAGATGTGTGTAGGGAATTTACAGGTGATATATTTATTTTAGAGTTCGATTTCCGCGTGACTCCGAATTATCCTTAATTTATGGACATGAGAGTATATACGCGGCCGATTGCAACCAAAATACGATGTGCACATCTACATGTTATAGCAGTCCTATATACAAAACTTAAACGTTCTAAGGATACTCGTTTTTGAGTTATGCGAGATACGTACGTACGTACGTACAGACGCCGCGAAATATTCTCTTGAAAATTCATTTTAAAGTACTTTTATAATTTTTTGGAGAAAAAGAGTCTTTTATTCTGTCCTTAGGTACAGATGTCACGCAAAAACATCGTTAAATTGCATTCGATAGCAGTCAAAATAGATACTTTCGTTGAAATATGCTGTTTGAAACTTTTCGCGATTACAATACTTCTTTTTACCTCGTACAAGGAAGGAAAAGGTCCGTACACATCCTGTCTGTGGAAGAGAGGAGATTATGTTGTCTTTTTATGAAATTTTCAGTTCCCATGTCGGAACATAGTGATAGTTTGCAGTTCCGCATAAATGAAACCATCGTACCGTCCTTGAATGTTTGATGGGTAGAAAACCGTTGTCTTGCAAATACTTTTACTTTTTGCATACGATTATAAAAACAGCAAAATCTTAAAATATTTTACAGCAGCATATATTTAGAATTTCTGATATACAATTAAGTACGTTGGAGATAAAAATTTTTCAATCCGCATAGTTTTGCCACTGTTCGCATTCAAATCGTTGAATTTGTTAGACAAAAATTCAAAATATGAAATAAATAATAATAATAGAAAACCTGAAATAAATAGTAATAATAATAAAAAAATTGAATTAATAGTAATAATAATTATAATAAGTATGAAATAAATAATAAGAATAATAAAATATGTAATAATAAATAAGAATACTAATTTTTCATACAACGTAAAACTTTAAATTTAACCTTAAACAAATTTAATCTTAAACCTAACTTTCAATTTAATTTTAAACATACAGACGAAAGTTTGTGAACAAACAACGTAGAATATTTAACCAAAACAAACAGCATACGTACTCCAAATTGTTACAAAACTCAAAATAAAGTAACTTTTGAAATTTTAAGACAATGTTGAATTGCTAAATATAGTTTACACAATTGTAATAATTATAGTTTGTAGAGTTGCGCGCCTCCAACTTGCACGCAACCAAGAGGTGACTGTTGAAACTGGATAAATGACAGAGTCTTGCTAAGGGTTTAAGTCCCTTTTTATTCAACGTAATAAATTACAAGTGCGTGCTCTTGACGCTCACAAACTACGCCAACTCGGCGGTAAAATAAAAATAAGAACCTGAAAAGAAACTAATAACAAGACTCTAACTACGAGGCTCTCTAAAAGTAACTAACCTCACCGCGTTTTACAATACCGCTGCTAATTCAGCAAACTTGAAGATCACGTTGAACGATTAACAATTCTTCAAGGCAAGCACACAGGCCGAAACGCGGGGTTCTTCAATTTCTGGCTAACTACCTCCGCGCTCGTGAAGTAAGAACAGCACACCTCGAACTCGTTTCCTTTCTATTTAATTCAGAATACTTCCGCTGATAATTTGAATCCTTGCGCGTTCAACTAAAATTTACATACTCTGGCATTGGCAGTTCCAGGGGAAAGTAAGGCTTGACAGGAAAGATAGTTTAAACTTAAAATAAATGTTAGTTAAAATAAATATAAACCCTACAAGTTCTATGGAAAACCGTTCATTTATGAACGCGTTTACTTAATAACGGAAAACGAAAACTTGGCAACGCTTCTCTTGTATTAGTAGTGTTCATTCGCATTTAAACGCTTAATTCCTTTTTAATAAAATTTCAAAAATATATACATATAGTTTTATACGCTAAATATTAGTTTAATACTCTAAATGTACGAGAAACAAATATATTTTAAATAACAAAATGGCATGATTTATCTGCTATGATTCAGTCGATATTTGTAATGCTTTACATACGATCTTAAGCTTTAAGGCTTAAAGGAATAATTTTAATTAATAAAAGGAGGTCGCACTGTACCGGAAACAAGCTGACCCAATCTGATGAGCTTAATTAGCTGTATCTTTAATCAATGCCTCGTTCGCTATTTTCGTGAAAAGCAGAAATTTAACAATGCCAAAGTGGCAATTTCTGTGAAGATTACGTTTAGCGAAGCTTGTTAAAAATCTTGTGACTTAATGAAACCTTTAATGAAGATTCTTAAAAATCTTGAGATTGGATGAAACAATTTAATTAGTCAAAGCATAATAATTTTATTAATAAAATTGTATATTGTAATCATAAGTACTTGATAGTGTAATATAAACTTTAAGCGAAAAAGAGAGAAGTTTAAAAGAAAATGATAAATTCAACCATTGGATTTAATTGAAATTTAAAAAGAAAATATCTAAATGCTTCTAAACAGTTCCTATAGGTTTCGCTTCTTCAAAAAACGAAGATATCATATATTTATATACTCATAAAAATGTAAGGTATTTCCATCAAAATATTTAATACCTGTTACTGACAGTGTATATTAGTATGTACATTGATGAAATCTAAACTCTAAAAGCTCAACACCTAACTTGATTACATTTACGCTACTATTCACTGTCAGATACCTGCTGTGGACGTGGACATGTTTGTTGCATGTATAACTTTCTCTAGGTGAGAACCCCTTCTCTGTTTAATCTATGCGCTCCTATACCTCCATGTTCCATAGTGATCTAAAATCTACTTCCATGAATTATATTAAACGTCAAATAGTACTTTGAATATTAAAGAAAGTTTTATGAAATTAAGTAAAATTCATTAAATATTTAAAGCAACTTACTTGATGTATCTTATAATCCTAAGCATAGAAATTGTTTCAGGCAGATGGAACTATACGCCTGAAACAACGTTTTAATCATTTAACAAAAATAAATTAAGAACCAACTTTAATTTTTTATATTGCAAAGCACTTGATTATACATCATTAGCCCCCCACGCATCAAAGATGTATGAGATTAGAGCATGACAAAAAATGCAAAAATGCATAACAGTAATTAACCTCATAACAATAACTACATCGAAACCGGATAATGGGAAAAATTTGGTCGCTGATTGTCAATTGCATCAACTCTCTAGTCCACCAATATCGAAAATGTTCCTCGTTGTCCATCTCAAAATTCTGGTAGCTCAAAGTGCACAAGGGATTGGTTGCACAAAGTTCACAAGGAACTAAAACCTCTAAAATTAAAATACCCTTAAAGAGTAAATCACATTATTCATAAAGGTAAAGTATTAAAATTCATAAAAACATGTTATATCTTATAGTCCAAAGCAGCGGTCGCCAACCAGTGGTCCATGAACCACTGATGGTCCGTAAAAACATTTTGATGTTTCACAGAAAAATTCGGACTATTTATATTTTTATGAAGATTTAGTTTGTAGAGACATTTGGTATTTTTTGGAAGCAGCAGAAATGAAAAATTAGCAACGCCTTCGCTGGAATCGAACCACGGACCTCTGGAATACGCGCCCAGTGTGCAGAACCACTAAACCATGAAGGCACGCTAGGAATGCGCAAAAAATACTTTATATGTTTAAAAAATGACGAGTAACAAAACCTATATTGGAATATGGATTATGTAATTCGTTGCTATCTCTTTGTAGTCAGTTTAAAATCTTAGAGTTACTGATTTAAATGGATGAACTCTTTGTTGTAAAGATTACACATATATTAAGAACAACATTTACTGATAATTGCAATGCATGTTAACGCATACTACATTAGTTTTATTTGTAAGTAGATGTAAGAATTTTTCTAATATTCTGCAATACTTATAGGTAATTAATTGTAATCATTTAATTTTGTTAGAGATAATTTATACTCTGAACAGCTATCTCTAGAAATGTGTTATGATCTCTATCAGATGGCACTCTAATAGCCCTAAGCTGAAAGTTCAGTTATGCAAGAGCTTGAATTAGCGATGGTTTCAGAAATAAAAGGTAGGTGATTTGTAATAGATGACTTCCTATTACAAACTATGTATGTGAAACAATTATTATTTCCCAACACTGGCCGAACAGCAAAAGCTGAGCGGTAAACAAAGCTGGCTGAATGGGTGTTTTCGTGATTTTTCCTATGTTCCAGTTTAAATACGAACCAGTTTCCCTTAAAAAGTTTTCCCTGGGGTATCTCTCCTTTTCCTGTAGTGCCTAATGATGGAGCACGTAATAATAATAAAAAATATGTATTACAATTTAGCTACAGCTCATTAAATCATTATAGTTAAAATGTGCAGTTATTTCATGTGTGTAATAAACTTGAATATTGTCAGCAATCGGAAGTTTTCTAATGAGAGCAAGAAATTATTTCAAGATATACTGGAGGTTGATATACAAGATGAAAGAGTTGTCTTTTGGACAGAAAATCTGTGCAGTTTCAAAAGCGTTTACACATATATAAGAGTTTATTGAATAATTTGAAATGCAGATTTAAATTTGGATACAAATGGTATGGGCTGCAGATGCAGAAATCCTGGTTAATTGAACTATTCGATCGTAATTTTAGAAACATTTCATAGTCTCACAGTCTTTTCAGTGGATAGCAGGCTCTGTGCAGTAATAACTCTAATAAATGAAAAATGAAATCGTTTGCAGATAAATAATCGTGGAGATTTGAGCCTGTTATTAGGAAATTTCGAATGAAATATTGAAACTTATTGCTCTTATGCTTTTTATTAAACTTGTTTTGTTATAAGTTTATATCATATTCTGATTTGTGTTTTTTCTGTTAAATATGATTGTGGATATGGATTTAAGTTCAGTAATACACAAATTGTAAAACATTAGCTTATTTCGAAGCAGGAGAGATGAAAAATGAGCAATGCCTTCGCCGGGACTCGAACAACTTTCCTGTTACAATTTTTACAGAAAATTGTTTGTTCTTATTATTGATTGCTAAATGTTCACGACCCAAATGTACCCTTAACATGCATTTAAAAAAATCGTGTTTCTTTTCTATGTTCAGTACTGTACATTCATATATTTAAAATGTTTTATTTTTGTGACAAAATATGCATTTATATTTTAGTCACTGACAAAATTGAAGCAGCTGGTTTATGACTTAGGTAAGCTTTTGATCGTTGTTCATGTTTAGAAAAGCATTGCTTCCGAGTATAAATGATTTCTCCTTCATCTCATTTGGCAGAGCACGGTTTCAGCGCAGTAGCTAATTTAATGTTTGAGAAAAAGAATAGGCTGCACACTATTGAAAATGAAAGTTTGTCACTGATGCTAATGAAACTGAAACTCTACATTAACAAATTGTTAAAACTTTACCAGCCTCAATCATCTCATTAATAGTTTAATTCCTTATTGATTTTGCTTTAGTTTTAAATTTTAATAAACAATTTTTATTATATTTGATGGTTGTTTTAGTTCATTTCTACTTTGTGATTCTTAATAGATAAATACACAGATAAATTAAGTCTCGATTATACACAATAGTATTTTAATATTTGGTTAAAATTAACTATTATGAAAGAGGCGTTATTGATAATTTGTTTCTTATAAAGGAGATGATAGTGCAGAAAAGGTTGGGATCTTAACTATAAAAATTCTAACCTTATTGAAATTTTAATTGGGCTGATATAGCGGGGTTTAAGGGAGATAAAAATAAATAAATAAAGGGAGATTTACCGATTTTTAGCATCTCAATTTGCGGCCATAGAGACGAAATTAGGCTGGACTGTAATGGGTAAAATTAGAGTTTCAGTCATTTCCGAGCTACGTTCCCACTACACAACATTGTTAGTAACATCATGTTGAATAAGTAAGTTTTAATATTCGATTTATAGTACTTTGGTTCGACAGAGATTTTGCAGCCTTCTGAAAAGAAAAGTCAAATAATGTTGCAGCAACAGAACATTTCTTAAACACTGTTGGAGTGAATGATGAAGATCACTTTCAAGTAAACTTACCATGGCTCGAAACCATAGTACATCTGCAAGATAAAACCCTAAGTACATCTGCAAGATAATTCTGATTTAGTTACTAAAAGATTAAGTAACGTAGTCAAACGACTGCATCTTATGATCCTTTTCTATGTGCTTTAATTTAAATTATTTAAACTTTTCTGAAGTTATAATGCAAATTCTTCGAAGTATTAGACAGTAATCTATAACAGTGGTTCTTAACCGCTTTTGCTCCATGCAACATTTTCACCATTGCTAGACGACCATTCTACACCCTCCATTCCAAACCTCGAAAAATACACGTATATTTATTTAAATTTAGGTCAATGTTTAAGTTTGTTTTATAAATTAAACAAGAAAAAGTATAGAAAATGTTAATAAATACGAAAACTTGAATAAAAGTAGTTTTTTTTATATTCATAAAATAAAACTAAATACTTAACAGGTAAATAAAAGAATCCGAATCCCTTCCCTGAAACTATGAAATGGTCCCTTAGAGTGGGATTCCTCCCTGGTTGAGAATATCTGATATAAAAGTTTTTCAGTTTGCAATTTTGTTTTCTTTTCCTTCTTACTATTTTTAATTCATAGTACTTAAATAATGTCTTTTAAGAATATATTTTTGTTCCTACTTGTGCATTAGTATCGCAATATAAAGTACATCGACAAATTCTGTAGTCCGGAAATATAAGTGTACTTCCCTTAGGAATAGATGAATGCAATAGTTCTGAAGCGGAAATAAACATTGCTGAGAATTTATGGATCAATGATATAAGGCAAGAATATTTATTGGCAGTTAGTCAAAGGAGGGTGTGGTAAGAATTTCTAATCTGCGTATTTTTTATGTGAGAAATGTCTTAATTAAGATATAAATGATTGATGTAAAATTTTTGTATGAGAATTAACATAAAAACTTGTCTATTTTGTGAACATCATGAATGAACACTATATATAATAAAGAAATTATTTAAGTATTTGTATTGTTTGTAATGCATACAGCATTACTTTCAGTAAGTCTCTGCATTTCTTTTATCAGCAAATAGTTTTTCATTTTAAATCATTGTGCCAGGAGGGATATCATAAAGTAAATATTAAAAGCGCTTTTATATATCAAGCACATATTCTGTGATACGGAAGTTCAAATATGCTGAAAACCCCCATAATCTTTCTTTCAGTTTCGTACATTAATTATAGATACATTATACATTATTATTCGTACATTAATTACATATTATTAATTCGTACAGTAGTAAATACAGATTAATCGTGATAAAGATTAATCTCCTAATTTGAACTTTTAAAGTTTAAGAAACATTCAGATTCACTTTAAAGTTAATTTAATGTATTGTTGCGTGTATACGGGTTCATAACGGATTGAACCGATGACAGCTTAATAAAAATTATTTTCACAAGCAGAAAAAAAAAAAAAAAAAAAAAAAAAGCTTTATAGTTTTGAAACTTTTTACAAAACTACCACCATACAGTATCACAAGAGCACAGTAAAGTCAACTCTGAACTAAAAAAAAAAAAAAAAAAAAAAAAAAAAGACTTAGAAATGATGCCTTTCTTTGATCTTATATAGTTTTCCTCCGGCCGCTGGGTAATTCCAATAACTTCCATTTCTCGAAATTACTGGAATTAATGGTAAAGTTTCATACAAAGGCCGGATATAGTTACAGTTATTCAGTTACAGTACCAATTATTGTTATATAGTTTAGTGACGGAGGACGTGGGCACCACCCCTTTACCATTATGGTTAATTGGCTTAGCGCCACGTCCACCCTTATCTAAAGCTGACTCATGTTAGAGCCACACGAGATCCACTCATAGGGTACATTGATTAGTGTTACAAAACATAGATATTAAAAATGGTTACATCTGTGTGAACACAGTACTTATGAACAAAACTTTAGCAAGTGACACATAAGATTACAATTCAATACCCTTGTTGATTTTTCCGATAATAACCCTATGTGCTATATCTGACTTCGAATCTAAAATTTTCTGAAGAACACAAAAACCTTGTCTAAAACTTAAAGGTTTATTTAACTGGAACTTCAACACTGATGAAAACTTAACATCACAAACAAAAACTTAACATCTTGGTGGAAAAACTTCAAAGTGCTTTAAAGTAACAGCTATGCCGGCACGGTGAAGAACACTTTCCCTTAAAAGACAGAATCCATCTAGTCCTTTCGGCGTATATCTCCATTCGCAGAATTCAGACATCCGCTCCTACGTGTTTTGGACTTAAACGGCCAGGCTGGAACTGGAATAGGACTGGATCAGGACCGGAACAGGACTGGAACAAGACGGGAACCGGAACAGGACTGGATCCGCAACAAGACGGGAACCGGAACAGGGCGAGAACCGGAATCTCTCATCCCCTGGCTTCTCCCCGGGCAGGTCTATTCTGGCTCAAACTAAAAGGAACTGCGGTGCCACTAAGGAAAGCACCTCCTTTTATTGCCGGCGGTTGCCGTTACTACAGGCGACTTATGCAAATATTTAACAACCCTAGCAAGTAATTTTAGCAAGTTACATATAAAGTTTACAATTCAATACATAAAGAAGATATATCATACATAATGATTATATTATACTGTTGTGATTGATAAGTGACGACATTGTCAACATGAATTTACTAATGCAAAATTCAACATTTAAACTCAGTATACAAAAACCCAAGAACATACAAATGCTTATATTTCATACATTGCCAGCTTAAAAAATTTATAGTGGAGAAGTATAAAAATACTTAGATCTCACATAAGTCTCTAATATTCTGAATGTCATTGTTAACTTTTATATTACAGCTTACTACTAAAGACACAGTTATTATATTAAAATTGTATATTAATACAGTTAAATGAATAATTGCACTTAGACTATAAATACACTATAAAAACATTAATTCTTTACAATTTCTAAAATGCAATGATTCAAAACAATGATTATATGCGAATATTAGAACAATGATTCACTATAAATATACAATGATTCAATACTATTACTTAAATTAATGATAATACTATTCATATTATTAATCATATATGCCATGTTGACATCAAAATAATATTTTTTTTCATACAGGTGCTTATTACTGAAATGATGTTACATAGTACTAGCAACCAATTCAAAAATAAGATATGTACAGTAGAATTTTACTTGCACATTGGAAATACTATACAAATAAATAATTCAATACAATGATTCCGTACGATTACTCATGAATAATTCAATATTATGATTCTATACGATTATTCAAATGCAATGATTCAATACAACAATTCTATGCGCTTATTAGAACAAAATTCTATATAATTATTCAAAATTTCAATATTATTGCTCAAATTAATAAAAATACCATTTATATTATAAACCTCACTACCCAAGTGACACAAACATTTAAATTACACCATTAATTAATCATTACAGCAATGATATTACATGTTACTTGAAAGCAGTTAATTATAAATTATGTACTGTACAGTTTTACCTTGCACACTGAATATTATAAATAATGTAATGATGCAATACAGTGATATTATACTGCTTCTTTAGAACATGTACCAAAGCAGGACAGAGTAAAATGTTTGTCAAATGGTCGCCCAGTTCGGCGAATTTTGGTATTTCTCGCCAAATTTGGTGACAAAAATTAGTGGCGAAAACCATCGGCAGCTTGAGGAAATCTCGCCAATTTAGCGAGATAGCCTTTTACCTCAATGTTAAATAGACTAACACCTGTAAGCTTATTTTTTCTGTCGAGCTTCATTTTTTCAGACTTTTCATGTTACGGTATACAAAAGATACTACAGTTTCACGTATATATAAAATTCGTAACAATATTTAAAATATTGCCTTAATTTTTTCACATGTTAACGCTCAAAGTCAACATTCATTTAACTGAATGAATTGTAACGGGAGGTTATGCTCTAAGCATGAGTATTTGGCGCACAATGTTACGAATTTTGCTTCCTAAAAAAGACGCATATCTAACAAGCCTCCCTAAGCTTTAACAAAATAAAAAGAGCAGTTTGGGTTAAACATAGAAATGAGTTTTACAAGGGATGCATAAGAAGTTTGGCTACAATAAGAAGGCTGAACTGTAACGATTGTCACGTTTGCGAAAATTCTTCCCTCAATTTAAATAGGCATTTTAAGTAAAGAGATTTTCAGAAGAAGAGCTATTTCCCTATTTTGGGCACGTTTCACTCATTTTACAATAGCTATGGGAAATGCTGTTATGTTATTAAATTATCCATGGGAAATATTAAGAAAATGTGAATTAACGAGATAAGAACTCATGAATTTATTGGAGAGTAATTTATTATATATGATTTATGTTCAAAACAATGAAAACATTGATTTAGATTTGCTTTATTTAATATTGTTGAAACTAGGAAAATTGTAAATAGTGCTACGTGCATACGGGTTCGTATGAACTAAATGCACACAGAACAGATAATAGTATGATAAAATTTATTTTCCCGAAATAAGCAGTTTACATTTCTGAAACTTTCCTCAAAAGTACTTCTACAGCTTTTTTTCAGTATGACAGAGCATAATCACTAGTTAGCATTTCAAACCACTAAGAACGTTAAACACAATGCACTGCAAATCACATTAAAATATCTCTCAATACACAGAAGTCAAATGATAGTTGATGCTCTCTACGGTCTTATGTAGTTTGCCCTCGGGAGGCAAGAAATTTCCAGTACCTTTCATTTCTCGAAATTACTAGAAGGCATATACGGTTGGTTATGTTTACATGTAACGGCTGCACAGTTACGGTTACATAGAAACTTACGGCTAAACGATGAGTGCCCACCGCACTTCATCATATCCACACAGTTACACAGGCATTTTAGGCCAATTACAGTTATAGAAGAACCTGACCAAACTGTCTCGAAATGGTCGGTAAATAATGCATCTTTTGGCGATTTCTTGTCAAATGTAGAGACAAAATTAGTCGCCAAAACCATCGCCAAGTTGGTAACATCTCAACAATTTAGTTAGACAGCTATTTACATCAATACTAAATAAACTTGTCCCTGTAACCTTATTTTTCATCAAGGCTGTGCTTTCTTGCGGCCATTCATTTCACATTATACAAAATTCATAACAATGTGTTCAAAGCCAAGCAATATTATTTAAGAGATTCAACATAATTTCTCTTTAAGATGTCTTGAAAATGATTTTAAACAAAATAATTATCATTCTGTACATTTTAACTTTTAGATATTTAAAAAATCATTTAAAATGTTCCTTATATAAAAGAAACATGATAGTAATTAACGACACTGACTGCCGTACCAAACGGCAGTCAGTGTCAAAACCTGGAGAAGGCATGGATACTTGTAAATGTATATTGTTAGTGCGGCATGGGGGGCACTCTAAATATGAGGCGAACCGAAAGTCCCCTCGAGAACTTGATGGTAAGGGATTTAGGGCTGGAGGACACTCAGGCCCGTCCTCCGGGGTGCTGTCCATAAAAATTGGGAGCAGACCTGAGCAAAGTCGAATTGCCACCTATTTAGTTCTCAAGGCTCTTGCCGACGACAGCAGCAATCTTGACTCCTTGCCAGGATGAATTTTATAAGTTTGCTCTGATATCAGAGACCTGATCTTATGTTCCTGTCGACTGAGTGGGATAAGTCACAACAACAACAAGAAACACGAGGATCTGAGGATTTTGCGAAATTTTTGTTCAGTTTTCAAATTGCAATTTTTACAATTCTAAGCTAAGATCATTTAAATCATCACTTTAATGTATAACTATATAAAAAAAATTTAGATTTTTCATCTAATTTACATTATTTACCTCTTTAGAATTCCTCACCGACAAATGACATCACAAATGAACATAACTTTGCATTGTTTCATTAATTCCAATCTACTCGTTTAAACAAATTAATCATATTCAGTTTTTAAGGAAATAAATATTTAAATTTATTATAAATATTTATTATTTATAAACGTGAAATATTTATTAGAGGCCAGCCTTTGGTATGATGAATTACGTATGCGAGACTGAAGCTCTCTTAAAGTGACGAGTTTCATACGCAAATAATATAAAAATAAATAAATAAATAAATAAAAGTTAAAAAAGTAAAAGTAAATAAATAATAAAATCACCATTAAAAATAAATGATACAAGCATTTTACTTACTAAAAAAATCTGACGTGTGAACCATATGACTTCCTTGTAAGGAATATTAAATTATATCCATTTTTTCTTGTACTTCATTTAAACTTATTGGATTGAACTAAATCTACTTCGCTGATAGCGCATAAACCACAATAGAATAAATGCACTATATTTGTTTGCCATAGCGACACTCTGGCCCTAGGTTCACTTAGCGTTACATTTTTTTCGTTACACTTTGTTCATTTTTTTAACTCAGAATGGACAAAATTTATATCAACTTAATTATCTAATCGTTGGCACATGTTCTATTCAAATACTATAATAAACAAAACGATATAATAATAATAAATCTAAAACGTATAAAAGAAATTAAGCATGGAACAACAATAACAAAAAAAAAAAAAAAAAAAAACATGTGTTCACAGACGATTCAGTATTTCACATTCAATTAATTCAGTTCTCACTTCGCAACAAGGCAAAAATACATTGAAACTCAAGATGTCTGTATTGAAAATTATGAAGTAAATCTTAAACACTTATTTCCTCGAATAAATTCCAGAATGGATTAAGCATGATTTAATTCAAAATCATAAAAGAAGGCGTTATCTTTGTTATTGCGAAGCTTACTTTCTCTAGATTGGCAGCAAATCTACTATTCTGCAGTTTCAAATGTAAACAAGCAATGGCAGCCATGGAAAAAATTATTAGGCTTAGCGGCACTTAAACAACTTTTAAATTCTAATTCAGAAGACAAACAACAAAAATCAGCGTTATATTTTCAAAATTTTCGCAGGACTAGTTTCGTGCAGCTGAGGATGGTGGTTCGGTAAAAACCATCGAAACTAGTCCTGCGAGAATTTTGAAAATATAACGCTGATTTTTGTTGTTTGACTTCTGAATTAGTATTTATTCGGCGTGCTATTGTGTCTTAACTTTTAAATTGTTCATAATTCTAAAAATATTGCATACAGATTTACTAAAGGCATAAAAACCTTAACCGGAAAATAAGAACAACATAATTTAATAATTTTTAAAGCAAAAAATGCACAATTTACAAACATATAAGAATAATAAAACTGATCCGAGTAACAGAGTGGATATATATGTACATATTTGGTGCAGTCGATTGCAACCAAAATACGAGGTGCGCATCTACATGTTATAGCAGTCCTATACACAAAATTTCAACGTTCTGAGGCTACTCGTTTTTGAGTTATGCGAGATACATACGTACGTACGCACAGACGCCACGAAAAATTCTCTTTAGAATTAATTTAAAATTAGTTTTACAATTTTTTTGGAGGAAAAGAGTCCTTTATCCTGTCATTACGTACAGATGTCATGAAAAAACATCGTTAAATTGTATTCGATAGCGGTGAAAATGGATATTTGCGTTGAAATATCATGCCTGAAACTTTTCGCGATTACAATACTACAATACTTCCTTTTTACTTCGTACAAGGAAGTAAAAAGTGCACGTCAGACTTCTTTTAAAACCACTTTTCTAGTGTATTTCGGAATTTTGTTCTATGCTGTTTGTAGATTTCAATCTTCGCTCTACGTCACAAGAGTACACATAGGGCTATAACATATGCATGGATTTCATGATAAGTTTTAGAAATAAAATTAGTTAAATAAGCAAAACTAGGGAAATAAATAAAAACAAATACAGCATATGTTCAAGTTTCAGCTGCTGAATATATGTAAAATTAGCTACCACAGTCTTTCCACAGTGCAATTCTACAGGTGGATAATTTGAATATAAAATGTTTATAACAATAATATTTTGATGAGAAAATAATATTTTAGAAACTGGCAGGGGGATTATTGACATGCATAACTTCCTTATTTAAAAATCATTCCATACCCAGAAATTTAACGTAAAATAACTTTCATAAAATGAGGTTCGATTATTTTATTTATTTATTTTTTAACAAATTGGTGTGTGTGAAACTCTTATGTCACTGACACATTTATGTTCACTTGCCATATGCTTTTCTATACTTTCTGCTGACAGAACTGTGTTACCAAGAGCGATTCCACCTGAATCATTTAGTTTCTTAGTCATGTTTATTACAGAAACTAAATTACTTATTTTTCATAAAAATTAGTTATTTATATATAAATTAATCGTAATGGTGTTGTGTATAATACTATATTGGGTCAATCCATAAATTCGTGTGCATTTTTTAGGTAAATTTTTGAATAATATAAAAAAACACAATTTGACATTTTAATCAATTATATATTTTCCTCCATTATCTACAACGTCTCACCATCTTACAAACAGCTTTTTTATGGCATTGCTTTAGAAAGGCTCTAGTCTTGATGCAAAAAAACTTTAAAGTTCATTGTATACATCCTGTTTAGAATTTCATTTTTTTCCCAGTAAAAAATTTTGTAAGGCACGAAATAAGTGAAAATCATTTGGGGTAATATCTGGGAAGTTAGCAGGAAGAGGCAAAAGCTCCCAATTAAATTCACTCATTTTTTGGGGCGTTGCTCGAGCCGTATGCGGTCTAGCGTTATCATGATGAAACAACACTTTCTTGATATTCACCAATCGTGGGCATTTTTTGATCAATTCTGAGTTTAGACGGCAAAGTTTTTCACTATAAACTTCTGAATTAATCGTTTGATTTGGGGCTAACAGTTCAAAACGTCCTGAACGGGGTTCATCATCAATGCTGCTTTTTCCAACTTAAAATTTTTTAAGCCCTTTCGGGGCAGTCCTTACACTAACAGTGTGTTCACCATGTACACTATTAATTTTATTCCTGAAAACCTGGCAGATTCACCACACGAAAATAAAAAAATGTAGCACAGCACTCGTTTGTACTGATTATTTATATTCATCTTCTATGGGTACTAAAATGCGTTCGATATTTGCAAAAGTTGGTGATGAACTGAATAATATGTTAGTCAAAGGATGACAAGTTTCAACATGTTCAAAATTGTATTATTTTAGTAAATGCGTCATAGTGAATTCCACGCATACTCTTAATGCGCACGAACTTATGGACTGACCCAATATATTGAACTGAAAAAGGATGCTAATGACATAAGGCATTTGTTTGAATAATACGCAGTTGTGGAAGCATAATAATGATCTATTTTCCAAGAAAGAGTAGCTAATTTGAGAAACTTGAGAACTGAAGTGCGTGACAATATAACAAATTAACAATGAGACTTATGCTGCATGTAATGCACTAAAATAATTTCTTAAACGAAGAAGCATTTTTTAGCTTTTCTTATATGAGTACCAGTTGTTGTTGAAAATTTTATTTTTCAATTATAAAAAAAGATTATTTTTCAATTATAAAAAAAGATTATTAACAATTAATTGTTAAAAATATTTTCTTATCTCATCCGTCATTTATATTTTCTTCCGTCTTTCCGAAAGTCATTTGTGACAATGAAATCAAATTAAGAATTACGAATTATTTTTGTTATAAAGATAATATATTAGCTGAAATAAAAGTTTAACTTTATGATAAGTATCTTACCTTACTTCGTGGTTTAATTAATTCCTTGTGAATTAGTTATGTAGTTTAATCTGAAACTGCAGAACTTGATACTTGTCTGCAAGTTGTATTTGTACGAAGAACTATCTAAATGCAAGTATAACTCATAGATAAATTATTTAAGTATTGAAATTATTCAGTATTAAATAATATCACATACATCTCCTTCTTCGGCGCATATCTCATAAGCTGAGCATGAAGGATTACTTTCATAAAGCAGTATGACAATCTTAATTAATCTAAATGTGCTTTCAGTATAAGGTAAATCCTATAACTCGAATCATTCTCAGATAATGAATTCACAGGAGATGTCACATATTTGCATATATTGTATAAATTACTAATGTATATAGACTTGGAGACATTAGGATTTTTTTAGAAGCCAGAGAGATGAAAAATTAGCAACCGCCTTCGCCGGGAATCGAACCACGGACCTCTGGAATACCGGCCCAGCTTGCAAAACCATTACACCAGGAAAGCACGCTAGGAAAGTGGGAGAAATACCTTATAAGGTATCCAAAAATGATTTAAAAAAAAGCATCCCAAAGAAAGTGTTAATAGTCGAAGTAGTTCAGAATACTTTTGAATTTAAAAATAAGTCAAAAAATGAAGAAGTATTTTTTCGATCCCTAGTATTATTAAAAATAATAACTTGACTTTTTTCAAAGTACACAATGTTTCTTGTGTAGAGTCACTAGGAGTTGTTTGAAGTAGGAGGCATGAAAATTATGCAATGCACTCGTCGGGATTCGAACCTGGACCTCTCGAGTACGCGCCGAGTAGGAAATGTGGAAAGAAGGGAGAAAATACCTTATGTTCTTCCCCTTTCAAAGGGCGACTGGGGATTAGGGGACTCTATCGCCAAATCCTGGTGACGAAGAATCATCATCCACTACCTTTTTGTTCGGGGGCCACTGTAGAGATATTACGCTTATTGATACTGGATACGCTAAAAATTAGCAATGCCGTAGGCTGGACTCGAACCTGAACCTCTCGAATATGCGCCGAGTGTGCACTGTTACACTACGAAGCCATGCAGAAAGGAGGGAGAAAATACCTTATACATATTTTATTAATAAAATTCAGTAGTTCTTGTAAATAACAGTATCGTTTCAGACACATTGTGTAATTCAACAAATTTCTTGTTCTCTCTATTATTCTAAGCTAGTCTTTTCTTGAGTATTGGAACATTTTTAAAAATGACAAATATGAATAAGAAATTTTTACTAAAATATTAACAGCTGTTAGAAACAAAACTTTGCAGTGTGCAAAGCAATTCCATTTAATTTCAACATTAGCAATTCACTGTTCGAATAATCTCTTGTTATAAAATGAGATACAATAAATACTAATCACTCAGGAACATGTAATCTCTTTGAAAGAATTTCAATTTCTAATGCCAGTATACTATGAGTAATTTCAATAATCTGGACGTACTTGAAAGTTTACAAGGGGCCATTCATTAGTGCCATCATCATATAAAACACTTAAACACAAGGCGATTTACATTTACCAGAATTCTGAAATAGGTTACATGAAAATTGATTCCATGTCAACTGATAAAAGTTTAATCAACATGAAATGTTAATGCAGATATTTATAATAATTTAAAAGTAATTTTATTTTAAGCTCTGAAAATTAATTTGAAATGCTGCTTTGAAATTTCCATTCAATTCTCGTTCCAGTATAATCTATATCCATTAACTGCAGCTGGCTGCTTCTTTTTCATTGGTGCAGATTCATTTAAATCCATCTAAAAGAACACCAGACATAAAAAAATAAACGGAAAGAGTTTAAAACAATTATTTATTCATGAGGAAAGTCAGATGTTTCATTTAAAACAAAAATATAAAATTTGGGTGTGTGCTGCGTCTAATTATTTACCGTAATTAATGCCTTTTGGCTGTAACTAATAAATCTTTTACTGGCTTTGAGCAGAAATTTTATTTTATTCTTACTTTCAAATGTTTATGAGAGTAGAATAAAAAAAAAATGCATCGAAACTAGTTGTTTGTGATAAATGAATGGTATCTATATTTGATGCGACGAGAGGAAATTACTGCGTGAAAAAAGGTTTGACTTTAAAAAGGTGAAAAAGTTTTTAAAATTTATTTAAAACCTTTCCTATACCATAATTTTTCTATTTTTAGTTTGCAGGACTCAAATGCAATTTGAGTGGCTCTTTCAAAACTGGTTTTGAGGGATTTCACGTAATATTATTCTAGTGAGGAATGTAAGTTTTGGCAGTTTTCTTTAAACGAGATTTAGAGGTAATTATATCCAAATATATCATACATTAATTTTTCAGATCACAAGTGATATAACTCTATATCTTAGACGGGAGTGATTTAAAGGCACTGCCATTTTAAATATTGTTATGTATTTTGCACATATGTAAATAACTTTAGTGAAATTATATGTGAGATTGTAGTACTTTTTGTAGAATGTAACACAAATGCTGATAACAGACGATACTCTAACAGAAAATTAAGATTACAAGGGCAAGTTTATTTAACATTAAGGTAAATGGTTATGTCTCTAAGTTGGCGAGATATCGCCAAGTTGGCGATGGTTTGGGTGACTAAATTTTGTCGTTAAATTTAGCAAGAAATCGTCAAAAGTAGCCAAATGTGGCGACTATTTGGCGACATTTGGGTCTGGTCCGTGTATGACAAATTGATACAGTAATTGAATAACTATAATTGGTCTCTATATGTAACTGTAACCGTATCCGGCCGTCATATGCATTTCAGAAATTTCGAGTAGTGGAAGGTAGTACAGATTTCTGGGCAGTCGAAGAAAAACTACATAAGAACGGATAAAACATCAGCTTTCATTTCAGGATCTACTACAGAGTAATGTAATGCAATATACGAGTGCGCTGCAACCCTCCTGGCCGATAATAATCAACCTCATAGTTAACGCAGCACGTCTAACATACACAAACAAACGTACGGTTAAAAAATTAAAACAGAAATACAGTCAAAAACATCAAAACAAAATTCCCAGTATTGTTCTATTGCCATTCATAAAGTTCATCAAATCATTTGCAAATCTGAACTCTTTATTGCGGCAGTAGATGTTATGCATGTATGAACATGGCTGCTTTATGTTACCATGTTTTTTCCTAACATGACTATAGAGTACTGAGTTTTCTCCGTGTCAGCTGCGCTCTTTAAGTAAGCTTTGCATTGTGTTGTGTTTAACGTTCTGAGTAGTTTGAAGTGTAACTACTGATTGTACACTGAGATACTGTGAAGAGATGGATGTACGAGTATTTTTGTGGAAAGTTTCAGAATTGTAAACTGTTCGTTCCTTTTGGTAAAATAAATTTTATCAAGCTATCATCGGTTCTGTGTGCATTTAATCTAGTACATAGTCGTTGACCTTAAGATAAATTTTGCGGAGAAATTTTCAAAATTGCAATTAATAGCGAAATGATAATAATAGAAAGGGAGAAAACTAGAGTTGCATTACTAGTTGTAAAATGCTTGATAAACAACCTCTGTAAAGACTAGCAATGGAAGAATAGGAACTTTGTTTAAAAATGTATGAGTTAGAAAACAAAATTCCGAGCGAAACCGCTAAGCAAAAAGCAACAATGAATTGCAAATTTTTATTTATGAAAGTGGAGCAAATAAAATATACACAACTTAAAACTACGTATCGTCGTAAAAAAAAAAAAAAAAAAAAAAAAAAAAAAAAAAAAAACTAGAAATAATTTACATCCATTATCGTGTCTCATAGGGACCGTTGAAGAATTTATAAAATTTACTGCTCCGTTTTTTTACGCTGGCATGCTGACTAAAACAGTAATTGACTTAAAAGTTTCTATGAAATATTTTTACAGTATTGTGAGCAAATGTTAGATGATAATAGATAGGTTCTCTTGAGTTTATTGTTGTACTTTTAATTTAGATTAATTGAGATGCTGGAGCAACAGAAACATGAAGAAAACTGAGTAACACAGAAATTAAATACTAATGCAAGTAGAGTATAAAAATATTTTTAAATGCTGCTGCACAATATCCTAAATTATGTTGCTGGAGATTATAGTATTTTTCTTTGAAAAGAAAGCCATCATTTTCAACAAAATTATTAATGTTATTTTTCATTTCATGACATGGTCTCGATTCTATATTTCTACTTTGAATGGAGGAAATATTACGCTCGAAGGATAGAAAAAAATGAAAGAACTTCACTGTCGAAGGAAAATACACTTTCTGATGAATGCTCAAATATTTTGGTAAATATAACTGATACGATTCAGAAAATATCCACGATAGGAATTTCATATACTTCATTTTCCTATTTCTGAAATATTCAGTGAATAGAAACTTAAAAGACGAATCTGAAGCAACAAAACTTCTACAGAAAAAAAAAAAGTCTGGCTTGTTGCAAAATAAATATGAAGTGCTTCATTCAGAAAACTTGTGGATATACGACATTGATTTTTCTTGAATCTAAAATGAATTAAAAGGTTGAACTTAGAACATGACATTGCATACTTCATAAATATAATCCTAAAAGTCTCGAATGAATTTAAAAAGGTGAATTTAGAATGTAACAGTAAACAAACTTGACAAATGTAATTCTAAAACTGAAGATGATTCCACGTTATAAGTCACATATATTGAATTAGGTTCGCAATGCTATTTTCTCAAATCTGTACTAAATGAAATATGAAAAGAATACATGAAATTGCAATTTTTCCATTCAATAATTTACTCGTTTCTTTTCACAAGTGAAAGAAAGACAAATGAAAATTCGAAAGTGTCTAGCGAGTTATAAATCGTTTCTTATCGATTATTCCGAAAGAGACGTAAACTTCATCGTCATCAAACTTCTCGGGAAAATGTTAAATAACATTTTTGCAGCGTCAGGCTGTTTGATGCTTTGCGAAAGGGCGGAACTGTAGAAAATAAATATATCCAGTTTCGAGGAAAACACGTTTCCCCAATAAATCGATCGGCTGATCTTTGGTCCTTTTTTAAGAGAAGAAACAGTGTTCCCTGTTACCTAACAAAGTTAAAGTTTGTTCCCTTGGAACATAAATATAATACACCACTTCAGCTCATGCTTAAAGTTTGTGGTTGCCGTTTAATACACAGTGAGTGAATTTTTCCGTTTGGCCGAGAGAATTAAGTTGAAACTAAAAAGCTTCATCATTCAAAATTGAAAATCGAAATGTTTCGAGTTAGATCGAATATTATGCGTTGTTAAGAAAAAAGGCAAAATCGTCTGCTGTGGCTGAGATCTAGAGCAATGAAAATAAAAATAGTTTCCTGTTACATTTAAGTCATACAATATCTATGAAATCCGAAGAAAATCTATTTGACACAAGAGTCATATTATTAATTACAATTTTTGGAATATATAAGTTGTAAGTATATTTCCTTACTGAAATATTTACGAGGATGTTTTGTTGAAATGTTCAAATATAACGGAGAATTTTCTGCATCATATCAATAAATGAATCTAATGTGCCAAAATATGTAAGCACTCTCTTAAAATTGATTGGACAACAACGTGTCTGTTCTCCATTAGGAATATTAATTAGGATTTCAAGTTCTAAATCCTAAACATACTCATCCCTTCATGTAATAACAGCAGCTCCAAATGCATAACAGCAGCATAGCTGCATTAATAGGTGCGAGTATAGCTTACCTGCTAACTGAGTATTTATGAAATCTTCTACCTTACTACCTCTGCTGGAGACTGCCAAGATGGGGTAGCGCTTAGCGACGCTGACTGAACTACTGAAGAGCCCGGGTTCGAATTCCGAAGAAGGCATGGATATTTGTAAGCATATAGTATCCGTGCGGCTTGGGGGAACTCACAATACACAGCAACCGGAATACTGTCGACAGGTTGTTAACAGAGGAAGAGGGGGTAGATCCTCTCTTTCGGAGTGTTGTTTATTGGAATTCCTAAGGATGGAAGCTTAGCAGTTAGCAAAGCTCTGCGGTGCCTAATGTGCGTACATGGATGCCTAGATGTAAACTTGTTTCAACTTCTACGTGTACCTTCCTTGGTGGGGACCGATCAGACGGTATAGTGGTTATTGATGCTGACTGCTCTACCGATGACGTTGGGTTCGAACCCCGGAGAATGCATGAATGTTTGCAAGCAAGAGGGGACGCAAAATACACAGCGTGTAAAGAATTCTCTCGAGAGGTTAATAGTAAAGGTCGAAGGAGGGAAACTTTTCGATGGCTCTTCAGGTTGTTTTTCCTTCTTCGGCGTTACTTTGCCAGGATACATTTTTACAAGTTCCCCAATAATTCCCTCTCTTGAATTCCGATCATGCATTCGTTCCTCATACTGATTCGTCTTCAACTAACCTACTAATCCCAGAAATCTGCACTCGCGGTAAGTAAAAATTACATTATTTACTGATTTTAAAATTCAAATTTAAACGTAATAATTCACAAAATATATTAAACGTTAACAAAGAACATTCATTTTTGAACTTATCACCTAGTAGAATAAAAGAACAAAGGACAGCAATTCAAAAGGAAAAGGTAGACGATAATGGTGCCTGCTTAGAGCCATTGGCGATGGAAAATATGAAAACTCCCAAAAGGTGAATTTATAGTAAATAATTTTCGATTTTTATATTTGAAAAGTAAAGAAAGGACAAGGAAAAAGAAACAAATGTTAGAAAAGAATAAAATTTTCTCATCATGGGCTTATCATGACGACTTAGAATAGAGTAAGCCCTCTGTTAGTAAAACTATAGTCAAGAAAAATTTAGTTTGATACATATATACAAATTTCACTATAAAACCCTCTAAAACATCCTTCTTTATCCTTATATTACAGAATTCAGATAAAAAATTCTTTACTTTATATAATATATATATATATGTATATATATATATAGATAGATATATGTATATCCTTCTTCCATACAATATGTACACTGCTCAAAAAAAAAAAAAAAAAAAAAAAAAAAAAAAAAAAAAAAAAATCTGAAATGTTTCAGATTTTAAATTACGTCCAAAGGGGCTTTTTTTAACATTTTGTGTGTTACCTTTCTTTATTAAATATCATGTTCCTCGCGCTTAAACCATAAGATCCAGTGCAACAGCAATATCGCAAAATAGTTTTAAAACGAGCATATCTTTAGAATTTCCGATACAGAGACTCACGCGCTGGAGATAAAAATGTTTTTTCTGCACAACGTTGCCATTGCTCGCTTTGAAATCCTTGAGTTTGTTAATCAAAAATTCGTCAAAATTTTAAAAAATAGGAAATCGATCATAAAACAAATTTCAAATTTCAAATTTGGTCTTCCACATGCTCATATTCGTTGGAGGATTACGTTATTCAAAATTCGATGACTCTATGTACCGTTGTTTTATCAGAATACGAGAAATATACATACATTTATGCAGATTTTTCATTATTTAATTTCTTCAAATATAATGCAGGACTCTAACATTTTGTGGCAACAGTTTGAAAAGTGAACCGACATTTATGAGTCCGACGCAAAATGCCAAAACGAAACTAATAGTCCTTCGGGATTCAAATCCCTTTGGACTAAAAATGGGACAATGCTATATCTCCCGTTTTACTGGGCCGATTGACAAAATTCAAACTGCGGTTTTCATGTCTCGAAAGCGCGACTTAGGATATATATTAGATTTATATATAACAGTATTCTAACATAGGTATTTTGACACAAAATCGGACTTTTTCTGAAATAACATACCAATTTTTTTTCCATATTTCTATTCTACGACTCAAATTATGCCAGAATACCAAGTTTTGTAAAAATCGTACGAGTAGTTTTTAAAATATTAGCTCTCAAAATTTTAGCTCCTCAATGTTCATTGAATTTGGCAAATATTTATTAATATCTCTTTTTTTATTAAACTTTTTTGATTTTTCCTTTCACATTTCGAAACCTAGGTTCATTCCAAATAAAATTTACCCATTTGTTGTGTTTTATTTTTTAAATTTCTATTTTTAAATAATTTTTATAAATTTTTCGAAAAACATTTTGAATTATAACCTATAAAATTTTTACCAGCATCTTAAAGTAGGTGTATTTTTAAGCATATCTGCAAAAAATTAGACTTTTTTATTCAAAATTTTCTAAGATATACACGAATTTACATATTTTCGCGTTTTGAAATTTGGCATCTTTTTTTGAGCGATAATAACGCCAAATGTGGTTTATGGATTTTTGTTACAGTGAATTGCCACAGCTGTTTTTAACCTTAAATTTCAAGTAAAATTTTACGGAGAATTAATAATATGATATTGTTTCTCTCAAAGATGCGTAATAAATATTTATTAATACTATATGAAAAGCTATTTTTTTAAATTATAGAAGATATTATTCAAATTTTTAACTATTTTTTAAATTTCTCTCTTTCTCCCTTTTTTAAAAAAAATAAGTTAAATTTTTGTAAGAGTAAATTTCTACCTTCGGTGTTTTATCGTCTGCTACTTTACTTTAACTTCGCTTAATTCGAATTGTCTAAAACTGAGAATTTTCGTTTGATGTTTATTTGAATTTTATGAAAATATTTTATGACATTAACTGCATAATTTATTTCTAAACAAACTGTTGCTTATGAAGTGGTTAAAAGAGCGGCTGATACTATCATCCATATTTTTAAATCACAGTGTATTTTTATAGAAATATAAGATTTAGAATAATCATTTTTATAAAAGTCAAATTATGATATAAACATACAACCCTCTAGAGACTGAATTAATGGAAGTTCAATGGTTATGTAGAAATGATCTGCAGCTACTTAATGGCTGGATAAGTCAGCAGGTTCTGTGGACAATCCTTAAAATTCTCATTTAGAATGTAATTGTCAAGAACTGAATCCTGATCATCAGTAGTATAATAAGTAATTATTACGGTTATTAATAAATACTTCTTATAAAGTAACTGCAAATATTTCAAAAAAACTTTCTCTCTGAATGCAAATATTTTAAATTTTATATTAATCAAGATTGCACACGATATTATTTATTTACACTTCAATTTTTACCGTCAACTTTAGTAGAAGTTACAAATCAATTATATTTAATTAAGGATTGAATTGGATTGGATGGATTATTTAATTATGGCAAAGCACACGAGGGCTATCTGCCTAAAGGGAGGGATGCTTTCGTGGAGGACTTTCTAAGGGAAACTAGCTGGTATACACGTTACACATGGAGAATTCCACGAAAACGCCCATGCAGCCAGCCCGTTAGCGGGATTCGAACCTCAGACCGAACTACCAGTGTTCAGCGTCTTTACCACTCGGCTGCTGGTGGGCAATTTAATTCAGGAATGACCATCTAAGTTTAGAAACAGCGTACCGTAACAGCAGTTCAATTATTGGCGCCGTATCTTTCATGTTGCACCCGATTGGCAAGCTACATGATTTTTATTGAGTAGTCGAGTTTTGCTAGTAACTTCCCTTGGAAATCGCGCTTAAACTAAGTCAGTTGGTTATTTGAACATAGAAACAACATGGGAGCTATTTGATTAAGATGCTTTCATAGAGAACCTTTGTAAGGAGAACATAGAAAACTATGAAAACCAACCATGCAGCCTGGGTTAGACGTCGCAACAAACAATTAGTGTTTAACAATCTTCAAATGCTAGGCAACTGATGAGGCTCCAAGTAAATCTCTAATTTAATATTTTATTTGTAAATATTTAAAAAATATTGTTGTATTCTTAGACGCAAAAAGCAGAATTTAAATTTTATTAATTCGTTAGTTAACTACCAAGCCGTAGTGCAAATGAATATTCAATTTCTTTTGCAATAATTGTATTCACTTAATATTCTTGGAATATGAGCTAAAGAAGGAATGTTCTCGCAAGATTAAAGAAGTGTTTAAATCCAGTGATATTAGGTTTGTCTTACAAGCTCAGGACCAAAACGGTTCTGCAATTGCCGAGTAGTTGACTTGTAAATGGCTCTGAATTAAGCAGATGACTTTTAATCTTACGTTATTCAGTCAGAAAACGTATTCCAAATGTTTTGCATTGCATGACAATGCATCTTTTCATTATTCAATAACCAGTCGGAGAACCGCTTGTGTTCCGAAAATAAGTATGTGTACTCAATCGTCCTGCATGTTCTTCAAATTTGTGTTCTTGTGATTTTTTTTTCTTTCCCAAAAACTAAAGTTGCCTCTCAAAGGAAAGTTTTTTGACATTGAAGAGACAAAAGGAGTATGACATCTAATTTTAGAGGCATGTCAAAAACAGATCTCTACAAGCCTTCTCTTCCATTACATGTTGTGCAGTCAGACAAAAAGTTGCATCAGCGTAAATTCTATGATCTATTTTTATTACGCTCTGATTACTTTATTAACATACAGTGAATATATACTAAATCTTTTACTTCAGCTTAAGTAATTCGGAATTTTTGACGGAACTAGGACTTAGAAGATAAGTCAAATTAAATATTTCGATAACCCAATAAATTCAAGGTTGAAGTTTCAATATTTTATTTTCGGAGGGAGGGGAAATTTTTTCAGTTTTGGTCCATTATCCTAAGTATATATTTGCTTCGATTCTTTATTTTTTCATAAAAGCGAAAAATTTACGCATGGTATACATATAACGCATAGCTTCAAATTAAAATTTAATAGTATACAGAGTGGTTATAATTAAAGTTCCACATTAAAACGGTCATAAAAGGAAAACTACTGGATCAAATGTTATCAAACTTGGTAATCTTGTAAAGGAGGTCATCGGAATTTATTTTCCGCGAAAAAAGTTCGAAACCTCACCACCAGGGGGAAATGGCGCTGTATTCAATATTGTTAAACGAAATATGGGTCGGAATCTAACTTAACCTTTTGTTACACGGGTTTAATATGTTGTATACGCTTAAGAAACTTTGAAGTAGGCAAATTACCATTTAAAAGCGTTAAATTCGATAAAAGTCGAGTGCGCCATCCGTGTAAGTGAGAAATTCGTCCGTGAAAACCACGAATTAGGGATTAGAAAATGTGAGATCGCAAATCACTCGCACAAGTGCGTACAATCTGGAAATCGTTTTCTTACAGATCGCTAATTTGTAATTTTTGAAACCTGAATTCGGCACTAAAACATGAAGATACTGATTCAATACGCTTTTAATCGATTTGGGCCAAAGAAATCCTTCATGTTATCTATCTAGTTCCATTGCATTCTCCTACTGAATTCGATTGCATAGCAGTCATTCCACACCGTTTAGTGTTGAATGACAGCTAGTTTTATAACTGAATCATTTTTCTCTGAAGAGTAGTCGACAGCTGGACCATTGTAATTTCAGCTCTCTTAGAGTCAATGTTAAAATGTTTCGTGATACATGAACTGCAGTAACGTGGCATTTTAGATACTACGATTTTTACGCAGAGCTGGGCCTAACCTCACGTGTGTCGCACAGTTACTTCGGCAAAATTTCACGAATGAACGTCTTATAGGCCAACACTTCCCCTCTTCCCACCAGACCTCAACCTCTGTGACTTTTGGCTATGGGGTTATCTCAAAAGCACTGTTTATGGTGATAATCTAAACAATTTGGCAGAAATGAAAAATGTGATACACTGACATGTCCGTAACATTCCTCCTGATATGCTAATAGCTGCTGTTGAGAATGCAGTAACAGGATTTAACTTGCTCTCGGAAAATGCTGGACGCTACATTGATCATGCTTTGTAACACGTTTCGGAAACTATTAAACACATTTTAAACAGATGTTTTCATGTCTTATTTCATTTAACAATATTGTATACAGCGCCATTTTCGCCCTGGTGGTGAGTTTTTGAACTCTTTTTTTTTCCTCGGAAAATAAATTCCCATAACCTCCTTTACACGATTCCCAAGTTTGATAACATTTGGTCCGGTAGTTTTCCTTTTATGACCATTTCAAATTGGAATTTTAATTATAACCACCATGTAAATTTAAAAGTTTGACAGTTTGGTTCATGTCCAAGCTTTAAAAATATATATATAAATATAATCTTTTATATTAATCCTCTTAATTTTTTTCTCGCGTTATAGATTGTATAAAAAAACATGATCTTTAATATGATTTAGATTGTTTCAGCCTATATAAGAATCGGGTCACTCGGTGGTACAGAATAAACCCTGCTGGACTGTTTTATTTCTTTGTCATTTAGCAAAAATCTTTTAATTAAAATATTTATCCTTTGGACTTCGCTTTAAACTTTACTTATAGTTAAAATGACTAGAAAATGAAAAGCTGTCTTCAGCTGAAACGCAATTCATGTAATTCATATTTTAAAAAATTGAGAAGAATGCAAAATTTATGGGAGTCTAGCAATCGAAAAATCTAAATTTTCTTGTGTGACCACTGAAAATAACTGTAGAAGGAAAGAAGAAAAATAGAGAGAAAAGTAAGCAAAACTTTGCGGGGAAATTTGGCTGTCAGACATACCAAGATCTTTCAAAACGTTGGACGCTTTTGAATATACTTTCAGTATACTTCAAAGAATTTAGGTGCTCAAAGAGAAAACACTTGGATGTGTACACCAGCAAATACCATCAATTGAGTTTGTGTTAACAGAAAAGATAAAAACGATATCATTGCAGATTAAAGTGAAGAGCGACTGGTTTTAGACTATATTGTTGTATAAATTTAAATTACGTTATAGAACATCATATCGTATCATAAATGGAGAATCCCATGATTTTTTCATTCGAATAACCTAAAGAGGTTTTTTTTCCTCCTGGTGAAACAGCGACCGAGCGGTAAAGTCGCTGAATGCTGGTAGTTCGGTCCGAGGTTCGAACCGAGCGAACGGGGTGGCTGCATGGGCGTTTTCGTGGTTTTCCCCATGTGTAACGTGTATGCGAGCCAGTTTCCCTTAGAAAGTCCTCCACGAAGGCATCCCTCCCCTTAGGCAGATAGCCCTAATGTGCTTTGCCATAATTAAATAAACCAAAACCTCTTGATGGAACCAGTCTTTCCTTTCATCTCATACCTTCAAAATGTTTAGCCTCTAAAGACTGATAAAGGCTCTGACCAAATATTGATGAAATGGATTGAATTAGATTATTAAGCTACGTCAAAGCAAGGCTATCTGCAAAACAAGAAGGATGCCTTTTTGAAGAACTTTCTAAGGGAAACCAGTTGGCATAAACGATACACATGAAAAAATCCACGAAAACGCCCATGCAATCAGCCCGTTTACCTGGATTCGAACCCCGAAGTGAACTACCAGTGTTCAGAGACTTTACCGCTTGGCCGTTTATGGGCCTTTATGAAATGAAAGACGATAACTTTATTTAAAATGATTGTCAGAAATATCAAGATATTTCGAAAAGTTGGATGCTTTTTAATATACTTGCGGAATGCCTAAAGAAAAAAAGCAAGAATAAAGTAGAATGCCTGAAGAAAAAGAGAAGAAAAAATAAATGTTTGGGTAAAATTTAGTATTTGTATTTTTTTAAATTTAAAACTTTTAAATCTCATGATATTTGATTCTTACGATTTCAAAAATAAAATATTTGACTAAAATATGAATAACATTTAAGAAACCAAATGTAGGATAAAATTGTGTAAAGCAATGGGCACAATGATAAAACTGTTTAAAGCAGTGTATGCAAGTCATCCTAAGTTAAAATGTCGGTTATACATCTCTCCTATTTATATATATCTTTTTTGAACGGAACATTGAAAGGCGTGTTAACTGTGCTTTACTGTATTTTCTATTTTAATAAATGCAGTTTTCAAATGCATCGTAGTCTGGGTTACAAAGTATTCCTCCGAAAGAAATGCAATTCAAAAAAATAAAATCAAATTCTGGTAAATTTATATTAATAAATATATTTAAAATGTTCGAAGGAATAAATAGAAAATTTTAAAACAATTATCTGAACAGACAATGCAACACAAACAATTAAAATAAAAGTATAAGAATTTAAAAAATACCTAAAATAATAACTATGACAAAAAATATATATAGAGAAAACTATTTGAAAAAAAAAATAAACGCTGAACCTTTATTTACGCAGTTCGAATAGGTAAATAGAAATTTTTTAAAGAGTTATTCGAAAAAAACCATGCAACTTAAACAATTAAAATGAAATTCGAAAAAGAAAAAATTACTTAAAATAATAAGTTATAATTAAAAATATAATATAAAGAATATTATTTGGAAAAAAGGAACGATGGTGACTTTTTTTCCTCTCACGGGAAAGGAAACTAGGCTGCCATATATTAAGAAGTTCGCCAAGTGAAGTATTATTGGCGCAAACTGACAAAAAAGTGCCAACATAAATTTGTGAATTTCTCCGTAAATTTCGCTCCAAATTTTACAAAATTTCATATTTAGGCGTAATTTGAGACGTAGAATCGAAATATGTAAAAAAGAATTGGTATGTTATTTCAGAAAAAGTCCTACTTTGAGTCAAAATACCTATGTTAGAATAGTGCTATAAATAAATCTAATATATATCCTAAGTCGCGCTTTCGAGACATGAAGAACGCAATTTGAATTTTGTCAATCGGCCCAGTAGATCGAGAGATATAGGACTGTCCCATTTTTTTTTCGAGCAGTGTACATATATATATATATATATATTGCATATTTTCGCAATGATGTAGAAGTATAGATTACGTAGATGTTGATCAATAATGAACAGAAAACTTGTTAGCCAAAACAGATTAAATATTCATTTTTATTTCAATTGATATTTGTAGAGACAATTAACTTGGCATTTTAATCAAGCATATTTTGAGCATATACCTTTGATAGCTTTGTGATAAGAAGAGAAGCAGTAAGCAGCAGTCTATCTTGGCTGTGGAGAAGAATATATATATATATATATATATATATATATATATGTAATATGAATGAGATAACAAGCACGGCAGTAAAACAATTCTTTTATTTCTTGAAAAAACATTGGTTTTTTTTGAAGATGAATATTCTTTATACATCACTTATAAATGAGGGCGATAAGCGAGCCGGTTGAATGAATATTACCTTTTTTAAGTTAGGCGGTAAGTAGAGAAGCAATGACTGCAATCTAAGTGGAAAGAGGATGGGACAGCCAATACAACATATCCAAAATGAGCAACCGAAGCATTTTAAAAGTTTTCAATAGAACTACATTTCGGAATTAAATCTGGATGATCATAAATTCATGAAAAAATTCAGAGGGCATTTCTAAAAAATAGTAATTTAAAGCAATAATGAAAGATTAATATTTTTTTATAATTTCAATAAAGTATGCAATAATTAAGTACAAAGATTTTAAAAATATCTTTTTATGAAATCATCAAGATGTAATTTGCTCCAACGGGACCTAAAATACTGTAAAAAATAAAAAGTATAAATAAGATTCCTCGAAGCAAGCCAGGAAAATTTGGGCAAATTAAAAGCATTTGAGTAAATGTTAACACAAAACAAAATGCAAATCTGTTTAAAAATAGTTGCATATCAAAAATAACTATTGCACATAAAATGTTAATAATTTTATAATCAAAATTAAAAGAAACATACTTAATGTATTTTTGCAGTAATTTACTCGAAAATAAAGTTCGCAAGCAACTGCTAAGATAATTTTATATGTAAAAATTAGCGATATTTTAGGCTAACTACTTATTTTGTGAAATTTACACGCAACCATATTAAAAAGAATCGATGATCGCAAATGCGAATTTCATTCTTGTATTAGATTTATCCAGCTTTTATCACACTTTAGCTAATACCTATGAAAAAGAATTTCACGATTGATTTCATAAATATTACTAAAAGTTGCAAGGATATAGAGATTTGTATAATGAAAGATGTTCGACAAAAAATTCTAGGACGACATGATGATTTCTCACTCTTCTTATTCCTTTGTCGATTGATGACACGAGAATCTTCCATGATATAAAGCATATTTTAAATACTCTGGTCAATCAGAAAAGGCATTGAGCACAGAATTTTCTTATGAATCTAAACGTCCTGCATATATGTTTTTACCCAAAGGGCTGCTAATCTCAAAACGGTATTTTGTGCCGTTTTAATATAAACGAACCATTTTTTAAATTGTTGCCACAAATATTATCACCCTATATTATATTTAAAGAAATTAAATAATGAAGAATCTGAATGAATGTATGTATGCTTTTTGTATTGTGAAAAAACGATGGTACCTATAGCCGTCAAGTTTTGAATAACGAAAACCTCCACCTTCAAAATGGGTACCTGGACACCCGAATTTTGATTTTCGAATTTGCTTTATAACCTACTTCATATTTTGTAAAATTTTAACGAATTTTTGATTAAGAAGCTCAACGGTTTCAAAGCCAGCAATGGCAACACTATACCGAAAATACATTTTTATCTCTAGGGCACGAGACTGTCTTTTGAAAATTCTAAAGATATGCTGGTTTTAAATATTTCGTGCTATTGCTATTGAGTTGAATTTTATATGGTTTAAGGGCGAAGAACATAATATTTTATAAATAAATATAACACACAAAACGTTAAAAAACACTTCTTTCGGTGTAATATAAAATTTGAAAACTTTCTAATTTTTCTTTTTTATTATTACCTTTTAATTTTCATTTTAAATTTCAAACTATTCAACTACGAAAAATAAATCTTGTATGCGTGAGCGAGTCATTTTTTTTAATGTCTTGAGTGGATGCATGCATTCCCGCTCCAGTACTTTCAGGAGAAATTTATTATTTCATTGTTCCCTAGAAACTGGCTTATTATTTTTGATATTAATAAGCGTTTTCTCGGGGATTTTATTTTCAAAGTTCGCTGTATTTGTTTTACTGCTTTAAAAATCATGCGGATTTTTACTCTTCTTTTAAAGGATCAATACGTTACGAAAAAGGTATTTGATTTTTACTTTAATTACTAGGTAAATATGTGAAATTATTCCGTATGTTACTCTGTATTAAGTTTGAGTACAAAACCGGTCTTTTATTCATGTCACGTGCATTCGTTCCGAATATAAGATACGTGTAAGAAAGTTAAATAGTGGGAGAATATATGGTGCAAATCATACTACTTCGCATGGAGATCATGTTTGTGATTGTTCGCGCCTGTCCAGTTCTTTGAATTTCTAAATAAATAAATAAAAATCTGAAAGGTTTTAAATTTTTATTTATTTATTTAGAAATTTAAAGACCTGGACAGGCGCGAACGATAAGAGTTGTCGAAATCGAACGATACGATAAGCGTTGTCGCCCAAAAGAGTTAAGGTTTTTTACTCTGGTCGCTGAGCTCGCAGTCTACCAGTCTGCTGATGCATTCACCTCTACTAACCCAGTTTTTGTCATTTTAGCTTTTTATTTAACATAAGTTTCTTCGCACTTATGCCATACACAATTCAACAGCAAAATTACAAAAATTTAAAAAGCAGAATAGAAGTATACGTTTAGAATTCCCGATGCAGCATCAAGTGTTGGCATATATCTTTCTGTTTTTTTTTTCAGTCTTTTATCAGTTTATCATATCAATGTTCAGTTTTTTTTAATAAGATGGCTTTAGAAAGCAATTTTTTTACTTTTTATGATTAACTGTCTGTGTGTTTACTTTATTTATTAAATACCACGTTCTTTATTTATTAAATCATTATTTATTAAATATCACGCCACATAAAATTCAGTTCAACGGCAGAATCGCAAAATATTTAACAGCAGCATATCTTTAGAGTTTCCGATACGGTTTCATGCGCTGGAGATAAAAATGTTTTTACGTACAATATTCTTACTGCTAGCTCTGAAATCATTGAGTTTGTTAATCAAAAATTCGTTAAATATTCACAAAGTATGAAACAGATAATAAAACAAATTCGAAGTTCAAAATTCGGGCTTCCAGTTGCCCATGTTGGGGTGGAGGACTACGTTATTCAAAATTGGCTGGCTCTAGGTGCCATTGATTTTTAACAGTGCGATATGTATACATACGTTTACCCATATTCTCCATTATTTATATCTTTAAATATAGAACAAAACGATAATATTTGGTGGCAACGATTTGAAAAGTGATTGCAAATTTCAGTGCGCCAAGTGATCGACGAATTTTGAATAGTTTATTTTCTCTTTAATTATAAACTACGAAATAATTAAATTTTTTTAGTTTAAATATACGTTTTGTCTAAATCTCACTTTCGCCAGTAGGATGAGTCACCGACATTTTTGAATTAATTTAGTAAGCAGACGTTTAAGAAAAGCTGAGTTACGCACGATAGTTTACGTTACTGTTACCTGAGTAAAAGTTCGTAATTAACTGAATGCACACAGAATCAAAGATAGCTTAAACGAAATTAAATTTAGATTAAATTAAATTTAGGTTAAATGAAATTAAACAGATGAAACTAAAATTTTCGAAAACGCTTTAGATTTCTCGTACTCAAAGTACTCGTACTTCCAGAAAAGTACTCGTTAAGCTTTTCTTAGTATGACAAACCACAATTAGTAGGTAGCACTTCAAACTACTGAGAACGTCGAACACCAGGCAGTATAAAAAATCTTCTGTATAATAAGCTCTCGAAGTGATGTCTCAGTACCCTTAATGCTGTGAGCTAAATGCGGAACTCTGAACTAAACTCAGAAGTGATGCAGAGGTCTTATATAAGTTTTTTTCCCGTCAGCCAAGACATTTTCAGTACCTTCATTACTCGAAAGTGCTGGAAGACATATGCAATTAGAGTTACATAGAAGATCGGGCCAGTTACAGTTATACAAGTATCGAAACAAAATTTGGTACTGTTCTGTTATTAAGACCGCATCCAGAAATGCATGCATGTGTGAATGCATATATGGAGGTATGTGTTTATGTTTGCATGTGTATATGTATGCACGAATGTATGTGTGTGTACACATATACACACTACATTTCTGAATCCGGTCCGAAAAACAAGAACAGTACACAAAATGTTGCCAATTTTGGCGACTTGTAGCCAAATTAGTCTCTAAAATCTACTGTACAAAAGCATCGCCAGCTTGGAGATATCTCGCCAAGCGAGACAGCCATTTACCTCAGTGTTAAATGAAGTTGCCACTATCAGCTTATTTCACTTAAGGCCTTTCATGTTACATTATACAAGAGATATTACAATTTACATATAATTTCACTAAAAGTATTTATACATATGCAAAATTCACAACAATTTTTATATATCAGATTTTTCAGAATGTTGAACAAGACGAACTTCATGATGTATAGTAGCTTCCTTAAGTCTCGGAAACGATTATATATTTTCAAACCTAAAATAAAATAACATTTCTTTAAAAATATATTTTCAGCAGCATCGAATGGAATTTATATTGATTATTTTAACAGTCTTACGTCATCTTTCTCAGCAACAGGCCTCTTCAAGTATTTGTATGAAGTATATACGACGCAGTAGGTAAACATACTTCCAATTTCAAGGCGCCCAAGTGGAAGCGGCAAATACCAGAGTTTAATGAAACATAGGAAAAGCATTACAAAACCATTAAGAACACTTCTTCCCTCTTTGTTTTCTTTCACTTTAAATATTTGTGTGAAGATTGAAAATAATTTGCATTTTTTCTTTTTGTGGAACACTGAATGCATTTAAGATCGCTATATTTGCTCAAGAAGACTTATTTTTTTCCCACTTTGTCAGACTTTTTAGTTTTAGAAATTGCTTCATTCTTTGTTTAATAACTAAATTCCTTCAAATGAAAGCTCGAATAATTTTATTTCTGGGATACAGTGGTATAGTTTTTCAATAAATGAATAATATTTCCATTCCTAGTAAGAATAATTAAGACTTTAGTAAACTTGTTTTGAAACTTTTAATTTATATTGCCTCTGTGTTCGAATTGATAGTTGTAATATGTATATGGTATTGGGACTTTAATGTAGTAATTTATGAACGTGTTTGTGTTAAACTACCAAATTATTAGTAAAAAGGGACAATTTGCCCAGAAGGACTCGTTTCGGCATTTTGCGTCGATTTACGATAAGCGTTGTTTCACTTTTCAAATTGTTGCCACCAAATATTATCGCACTGTATTACATTTAAAGAATTAAGTAATGAAGAATGTGTTAGAACCCAGGCTCATTTGTTATTTTTCTTTTCATAGTTTGTCACTGCAAGAGTGGCAACCAATTGATCTTTGTTGTAGTTTCTTGTAGATCTATGGATTTTGAAATTAAATATGACGCTGTAGAATTTTATATGTAATGTTATTTTATTTTAAGTTCATTAGGAGAAAGGAGAACGGGTAGTTCTTGCAAATCTCGAACAATTTTTGGTGACGACGGAAGTGATCGGTAAAACAAGTCAAGGTAATTTTATTGGTTTTATCGAATTTAATTCTATTTGACTGTATTGAATTTATTTTTACTGAAATGGAATCGTTAATTGAGAAACGAAAACCTGTCAGAGCGTCTTTTACGAGAACAATTAATGCAATTTTGCAGGAATTAGAAAAGGAAATTCCTGACGAAGAATTTATAAAAACGAAACTTGTTACTTTAGAGCGTTTATCTGTTGAACTTAATGCATTTGATACTCAAATATTAAATTCAGAATTTTCTTCAAATGATCAGTGTGAAAATGAATGGGCGAAAATTGAAGAATACAAAGAAAAATTAGATTTAATACGAGTAAAAACGGAATTATTCTTAATCGCCAAATAATACACTCTGCTAGTACTATTCCGCCGAATTCGAACAAACGGAAACTGAAATTACCTCAAATAGAGTTAAAACAATTCGGTGGCGAAATTAAAGATTGGTTTCCGTTTTGGGGACAATTTCGGCGAATACATGAAGATAAAGAAATTCAAAACGAGGATAAGATGCATTATCTCGTTCAAGCGACCGTACCCGGTACGAGACCACGGGATATTGTAAACAGCTTCCCCGCAATTGCCGAAAATTATGAAAAAGTTATAGAAAGCTTAAAAAATAGGTTCGACAGGGAAGAATTGTTGGTAGAATTCTATATTCGGGAATTATTAGGTTTGCTTATTAAAAATGTCACTGATCAAAAGGGAAAATGCAGTATATCAGAATTGTATGACAAGTTAGAGTCGTATTTACGTTCGTTGGAGTCAATAGGAATGACAAGCGATAAATACGCTGCAATGCTGTTTCCGCTCGTGGAATCTTGCATTCCCGAGGAAATTTTACGAGTTTGGATTAGAAATTATGCATCAATAATTACAGTAGAAAATTCTCACTCTGAGAAATTGAAACAATTATTATTGTTTTTAAAGTATGAAGTGGAAGGAGAGCAGAAAATTTCTTTGGCAAAGGCTGGATTTAAATTGATTCGGGTGCCAAGAAAGAAAGTAGAAAAGATAAAAAGTACCACAGTGAACATTTCGTGCCTACAGCTAATGATTTATTCTCAGGCCAAAATAAAGCAACCAATTATAGTGAGAAGAATTCTTGCATATTTTGTGAAAAATTTCATGAAAGTCGAGATTGCTTTGTTGCTCAGAAGATGCCTCTGAGTCTAAAGAATGATGAAATTAAGAAAAAGAAGGGTTGCTTCTTCTGCCTCAAAATTGGACACAGGGCCAAGCAATGCAAGACAAATGTACGATGTTTGATATGCTCGAAAAGACATTGGGGTGTCATGTGTCCGGATTTGCCCACCAATCAAAAGAGCAATGATGTTGAAAAGAATAAAGAAGAGGAAATACAAAACGTATCACTTGCGAGCACTAATTTCCTAGATGAAGTGTTTCTTCAAACACTATTAATTAATATAGGCGCAAACAAAAAGCAGAAGACAGTAAGGGCACTTATCGATACAGGATCGCAACGTTCATACATATTAAAGGAGACTGCTGTAGACATAAGGTGCCACGCAATTGGATCTGAATCTTTAATCCATGCACTTTTTGGAGGAGTAACAACAAAGAGAGAAATTCACAAACGCTATGAAGTGAACGTTAGAAGCCTAAGAGGTGATTTTTTAGACGACTAATCTTGTTGGAACAGTTGAAGATTTGTGGACCAGTAGTCAGTTTACAGCCTGGACCATGGAGCTGACGTCGCAGGTGTTCTGTTAACCGGAAGAATTCAGAAATTAGAAAATGGGCTGACTGCTGTGGAATCACTACTTGGATGGACAATCATGGGAAAGGTAAAGATAACGTTTCAGAAAGAAACTTCTTGTCCATGTCTTCAACCATAACGTCGATGTCGACTCACAGCAGTGACATAGAAAACTTGTGGAAGCTAGAAGCACTGGGAATTACAGATGCCTGCCAAAGAAAGTAAAACTGATTCAGAGTTAGAAGAAGCAGTGTGGGATCCCTTTCACAAGACTCTGAAGAGGGTGGATGATCGCTATGAAGTCAGTTTACCTTGGATCAACGATAAAGAAGTTTTACCAAGTAACAGAGAAGTTGCTGAAAAGCGATTGATTTCCACGACAAAGAAGCTCATGTTGAAAGATAAATTCGAAACATACAATGCAGTGTTCGAAGAATGGCTCGAATCTGAAGTAATAGAAGAAGTAACAGAAGAAGAGGAACGAGTTAACAATCATTATCTTCCCCCACAGACCGATCTTCAAAGATAACTGTACAACAGCAGTAAGGCCTGTGTTTGACGCTTCGTGCAAGCAAAAAGATTTCCTGTCACTTAATGACTGTTTAGCAAAAGGTCAAAATTTAATTGAATTAATACCTAAATTGCTTCTTGAATTTAGGCAAGGAAAAATAAGGATTATCTCAGATATTAAAAGAGTTTTTCTTCAAATATCTGTTCAAAGATCTGATCGTGATTTCCTAAGATTCCTATGGTGGAAAAACATGGAACAAAGGGAAATAAGAAAATTTCGCCATTGCATAGTAGTCTTCGGACTAAAATGCAGTCCGTTTCTTTTAGGAGCAGTGATCAACTCTCATTTAGACCAATGTGAACCTTCTTTGAAGGAAGTGGCTACAAAATTGAAAAATTCCTTCTATGTTGACAACTGTGTCACTTCAGTGAATTCGAATGAAGAAGCAGAATACTTTATTGCAAAATCAACTCAGTTAATGGCAAATGATAACTTTGACTTAAGAGGGTGGGAGCAAACAGAACTGAACAGTGGAAAATCTACAATGAGTGAACCATTGAAAGTACTTGGTCTTCTGTGGGATAAATTATGAAGATTCTTTGTTTTGTGACATCCCTAATATCAACTTGACTGATCTCTTAGTGACAAGACGAAACTTACTATCAATTGTACAGAGAGTTTTTGACCCAATAGGTTTCACATGCCCTTTTACTCTCCTTCCAAAGTTATACTTGCAAAAGAGCTGGGAAACTAAATCGAGCTGGGATGCAGAGCTACCTGAAGATATTAAAAGAAAATTGTTGAAGTGGGTCAACGAATTGCCCTTGTTATCCTCTGTGAAGATTCCCAGACTACTTTCATTGACAGAAGGACAATCCTTTAGTTTGCATACGTTTGCCGATGCTTCACAGGGATTTTATGCAAGTGCAGTATATTTGAGAAGTCAAAATAAAGAAGTCAAAGTGACCCTAGTGCAAGCCAAAGCACGAGTGGCTCCCTTGAAAAAAAATAAGTATACCACGACTTGAATTGCTTGCTTGTCTTATTGGGGTGCGATTAGCATCATTTGTCAAGAAGAACCTTAAGGCGAAATTTCAAAGGAATATTACTGGACCGATTCGTCAACAGCACTGTTCTGGATAAAGAACGTAGAAGTTTGGAGCACTTTTGTGAACAATAGATTTTCAGAAATTAGAATCCTATCGGATCGTGAAAATTGGCATCATGTACCAGGTGCGGAAAACCCAGCCGATATGCCATCAAGAGGATGTTCTGTGAAGAAACTCATTGAATCAAGATGGTGGGAGGGCCCACCTTGGTTGGCACTGCCGAAAGAAGAATGGCCTCGTTCTATCCCAATCGATAATAAAGAAGAGGTTAATATTGAAAAACGTAAAGCAGTTATAGTTTCGCTAAGCAATGTTAGCGATATGTCTTCACAATTCTTTGGCTATTTTTCAAAGTATAAGAAAATACTTAGAATGATTGGGTGGATACACAGATTCATAGGAAATACCCGAAAGAGGAAAGAAGAAAGAGAATCAGGAGAGTTAAAAGTTTATGAATTGATAAGGGCTGAGAAATCTATCGTGAAGATTATTCAACATGATTCTTTTTCATCTGATGATATAAAGAAGCTGAAGTCAATAAGTGTGTTCAAAGATGACGAAGGCATTTTAAGTGTCAGCTCTAGGTTGACTGAAAGGAAAGACCATGAAAATTTTATTTATCCGATGTTACTTCCGAAGAATCATAAGATTGTGGAGAAATTGATAATTGATAAACAACTCTCTATGTCTCATGCAGAAATTCACGTACTGATGTCAAAACTTAGAGAGACGTTTTGGATCCTGAAAAGTAGAGCTACGATTCGAAAAGCTTTATATGCAAGTGTCAGGTGCAGGAGACATGGAGGTAAACGACTACATACTGTGCCTACTACTCTACCAGAAAACAGAGTTAGAGAGGCTCGTGTTTTCGAGATTGTCGGCGTTGATTTAGCTGGCCCATTAATTTTGAAGGATAAAAGAAAAGCTTGGATTTTACTTTTCACATGTGCTGTTTTCAGGGCGGTCCATTTGGAACTGATTTTGTCCCTTTCAACTCAAGGATTTTTACTTGGCCTTAGAAGATTTATTGCTCGTAGAGGGAGGCCATCGATAATTTATAGCGACAAGGGAAGCAATTTTGTCGGATCCAATAATCTCTTGAAATCGATTAATTGGAATACCATTGAGATAAAAGCCGCCACAAACAAGATCGATTGGAAGTTCAATCCACCCGCAGCACCATGGTGGGGTGGCTTTTGGGAACGACTTGTTCAAATGATTAAGAAGCTTTTGCGTTGAGTCCTAGGCCAGTCATGTCTGAATTATGAAGAATTGATGAGTGTGCTGTGCGACTGCGAAGCAACTGTGAATGCCAGACCACTCACTTATGTGTCAGAGGACTCTGATGATCTCATCCCTTTGACACCCTCCTTGTTTTTAGGCGAAATTCCAGTCTTTGGAGTTCCTGACTTGGATCATCTTGATAAAGTTGATTTCAACAAAAGACTGAGACATTTACAGAATTTACGAGAGCTCTTGAGGAAGAGATTTAGAAACGAATATCTCGGCCTGCTAGTGCAACGTCCATCTACAGTGCCGATTTTTCAACAGATAAAAATCGGGGATATAGTTCTTATTGAATGTAATGACAAACGCAAGGTGTTGTGGCCTCTAGCAAAGGTAATTGAACTATATCCCGGAAAGGACGGCAACATTCGAGTAGTTCGTGTCAAAACCATGTCTGGAGAATTAGTTCGACCAATCCAGAGAATATTCCCTCTCGAAATACCTTCATCTTTGGAGTCAGATGAGGCAAATGAAACTGAGAAGCAGGGTTAATACAGTTTAGTCTCAAAATTACCAAAGAATAATTCAGCTGCAGATTTATCAAAGGACATTAAGACTGTCGTGACTAGAAGTGGACGACAAATTAAAATTCCATCTAGATTTCTAACTTGAACACTACTTGAGTTATTTTAGAGTAGAAATTTAAGAACTTAATTTTTTCTTTTGTTTACTATTTAGCCTTAATATTTGTATGGACAGTATTTTTTATATTTTGTTTTGATTGATTAAGTATATGTCATCAATCAAAAGGTGGGAGTATTGTTAGAACCCAGCCTCATTTGTTATTTTTCTTTTCATAGTTTGTCACTGCAAGAGTGGCAACCAACTGATCTTTGTTGTAGTTTCTTGTAGATCTATGGATTTTGAAAATAAATATGACGCTGTAGAATTTTATATGTAAAGTTATTTTATTTTAAGTTCATTAGGAGAAAGGAGAACGGGTAGTTCTTGCAAATCTCGAACAGAATGTGCATGAATGTATGCATGTTTTTCGCCGCAACGGTACCTAGAGACATCAAAATTTGAGTAACGTAATTTTGCATAGAATATGGGCATGCAGAAGCCCTAATTTGAATCTGAAATTTGTTTTATTATCAATTTCATATTTTGTAACATTTCAACGAATTCTTGATTAACAAATTAAGCGATTTCAAAGCGAGCAACGGCAACACTGTGCGAAAAAAAGAAACATTTTTATCTCCAGCGCGCGAGAATCGGAAATAGCTGTGTATTGGAAATTTGAAGGTTATGCTCATTTAAAAATTATTTTATGATATTGCTGTTGAACTGAATTTCGTGCTCTGAATACGTAGAACATGTTATTTAATAAATAGAGGTAATACACAAAACGTTAAAATAAGCCCCTTTAGACGTAATTTAAAATCAGAAACCTTTCAGATTGTATTTATTTATTTTTTAAAAATTTTCTCTAAAATATGAGAAATTGATTATGTTATATCAGTTTAACAGTTCAAAATAATAACAACACATATTATTTACTTCATTTATTTATTTACGTATTCACTTATTTAAAATTTATTTTATTTAAATAGATTCCTTTTATCTTGACATCAGACAAAAAATTGTTTTTAAACAAAAGGCTTTTATTACTTATGCCAGTAGCTCGAATAGTACAAAATGTTTGAACTCAGGGGTATGCAAAGGAGATATCAATACATTTTTAATCGTAGACAGTTTAGAGGAAATGTTGACAAACCATGCTTTGCAAATTTGTTATTTTAACAAACTTGTGTTTCTAAAATTTGTGTCTATGCGATTTTACTAATTTTCTGCTACTCCATAACTTCCTTGTGCTACCTTAAACATTTTTAACGGATCATAAAGTGTATATATGTTAATATAATATGGCATCTGTTAAAAATAATTTATAATAGAAAGTAATAGGCTAGTTTGCTTAGGTTTAAATAAAAGCTGAAACTTGTGTAATCGTAGCACATGAGAGCTTCTGTATTTAGTTTTCAAAACCAATCGTCGGAGTTTCTAAGTGTCTGATTGATTGCATTGCTTAAAATGTTAATGATCTATGAGTAAAATTTCAAAACTTAAGTCAGTGTATAGCTGATGTGTTAATTAAAATAGTAATTCAGTAGCGTGATAAAATTTGGTTACAGGCTAAAACATCGCAAGTACGACACATCGTGGAAGAGTGATTGAGTGACGGAACAACGCGGACACCATCTCTCTATCATATATTTAAATGGTATAGCCCCACGTCCAAATCTATTTTTATTAAAACTCTACAGATTTGATATAAGATTTATCCTAAATTTAATAACATTAAATGATGTTTTATAAGTGAGGGTTTTAGATATTATTATATTTTTAAAGTGCTTTTTTATTTATTTCTAAAATTATATTGTTTCAGTAATTATTTAATGCTTATTATTGCATTTTTATATTATCTAGCACTTAAGTAATTGGCAACAGCAGGTTGAAAAAGTAATTTACAATTGCTACTTTTATTCAGTTAGTTTGAGATACTATTGTTGTGAATATTTGCAAACATTTTAATGCTTCTTTTGTTGTATTTATGATTTTCTGTAATGTTGCAATATTTCTTATTATTTTACTTATTTATTATTTATTTTATGCTAGTTTTACAGTTTATTTTGTGTTTAATTTAATTTTTGGCCACATATTTTACATTCAAGTGCTTTTTTGTTGCGTAGAGTCGTAGATCTTTTAATTTTGAGTAAAACGGCTTTAAAATTGTAAAAATAGCTCAATTAGAAGGCAAAATTCAGGTAATTTCGATTCTAAGGGCCCTCGGCGACAGATATTTGGAGATTTTTTGCCAACTTGTTGACTTTCTGGGAGATTTGCGAAACCATATTCTCGAAGCCGTACGACTGATTCTTCCAAAAGTTTCCAGAGCCCATGCTGGAGGACATAAATATAGGTGGGATTTCTTGAATCTTCAGCTGTAAATCAGTTTTGAATCAGCAATGAAATTTAGCTTAACTGCTAAATTTCACTGCTGAGAGCGATTTGAGGAATTTTACTATTTATTTCGTATGCTAATAAGGAATTCGTATATATGGGTTTTACTGAGTTATTTTCAACTGCTTATTGTGTTCTATATGCTGTTTGTTATTATTTTTCTACGAAATTATTCATTTTCTCCTGCTCACTTGAACTTATTATTTTTAGTCACATCAACAATCCAGTAGTTAGCAACAACATATGGTGGAATTTTTGGTTTCTTTAAATGCCGATAACCAGAAAGATGGAAGAACAGCTAGAAGCTTCTAAGATTAGAACAGAAATTTGTAGAACCAGTTTCATTTATACACAACTTGTCAATTCAGCCTGATTTGAATGTTTCGGCTTAGGCTGCTTTGAATAACATTTCGGTTCAGTTATCTCCTCCTGCAATTGAAGTCTTATCATATGACGGATGTGCCTGAGAAATCATTATAAAACACAATTTAAAATGATTTTTCAGGCAAATCCGTCACCAGAGCGTTAAATCTGGCAGCCTCGTGCGTTTCCAGCCGAAAATCTTCCGGAAGCTGATGCCGTAATTCATTCTTTAAAACTGCGATTTGGAGAATCATTTATCAAGGATTACGATCGGCTGCAGCTTAAGACTCGACAGCAGAAAGCAAGAGAGACCCTTCAAGAACTATCAGTTGACATCGAAACTTTAATGCAGTTAGCATTTCCTAATTGCGGTCGAGAAATTAAAAACACATTGAGTTTCCGTTATTTTGTAAATAATATCAGGGATCCTATATCTAGCAAGTTTTCGAATAATGGATAATTAAAATCTGAAGAGTGCTCTAGTGCATATCATGAAAGTGCAGTCTGAGCAAATCTTCAGTAGAAAGGATCATCGGCCTGTAGGGGTGTCTGTCCTATAGATGACATAATGTTGAACATGAGTGCGGAAGTGACAAAAAGAGTCGAGGCGATGGAAACATCCAGGACGAAATGGAATAATGATAAAAATAAAGTAAAATAATGGAACTATAAGGGGGGTGCCATCTACAAAAATAACATTATGCTCCTCCAGTTCAAAAGATGAAACATAAGTCGAAAGATCAGCGGGAAATCTGCGTTCTTCAAGTATCTTCTGTTCATGGCGGCGATTAAAGACAATCTGCATAATAGTAAACGCAGGAACGAACATGATTATTCTGCGAGCTGATACGATTAGGCGATTGAACGGTCACCCACTGTATACGGCTTTATAAATCTACAAACTGTGAATGGAGAAAAAGAATGTCATTCTATGGCGAAATGCCTGCACATCAAGTTTTGTATCCGAAATATGTGAGCACATAGTCTATGTGGCTGATATAATCGATCCATGCAACTTCGGACTTAACTTTGTAAAGGACTATAGACTTTGTTTAAATGTCAAAAATAATGAATTGCGCACCTCTAATGACCAAGTACCGGTGTTTAGAGTAGATGAAAATGAAATTAACTGCAACATAATAATTCCTCATGAGTATATTACTATCCCTCTAGGAACCGAATACATCATCGGGGCTGCAATAAAATATCACGAGAAGTTGATCGTGGAGATTACTGATTTCTCAAAGATACTACACGTTCGTATGATTTTTAACTGCGGATGCCTCGTGCACTTAGCAAAAGAAAATGTTACCAAAAGGATTACCAACATAAGTGACAGATCTCATTCTTTAATGGAAACAGAGGATATTACTTCCTGGGACAAGTGTCGGGTGAAGTTCCGCCGATCAGTCCAATTAAATTAAAGCATTTAACTGAAAATACAGAACTGAATGCTAAATAGATTCGAGCTGCAAGTCATTTAATAGGGTAAGTTAAACATATCTTCTCAACCTCGCCAAAATGTTACTGGTCGTAGAAATGTGACCCAACATCGGATTGACGCTCGAAACCATTCACTTATCAAGCAACATAGTCGGCTTCTTTTATATGGAGGTTGAGAAACTCCTAAGAATATGCATAACCAATGGCATTATTGAGCCATCGTCTAGTCCATGAGCATCCTACTCATCGTCTTATCTCGGAAGGAAGAAGGGTTCATGCGATTGTGTGTCAACTAAAGACATCTAAATAAAATTACTAAAAAAGACTGATTCTTTGTACAACATCTTAGACGCGTTACTAGGAAACAAATGGTTTTCCACTTTGGATTTGACGAGCGCTGCTGATAAATGGAAATAGAGCCTCAATATCTGGAGAACACTACATTTGTTTCCAGTTTCTCTGACAGTTTGTAGTAATGCCCTTTTGACTGTGCAACTTTCCAACGACCTTCAAACTTCTAATAAAGTTATGAAAGGAATGTCATATGAAGCATAACTTGTAATCTCGTTGACATTGCGCACGTTTGAAGAGCATTTGAAAAATACCTGAAAAGTACTACAGAAGTAGTTTAAAGTTCAATCCTTCGAAATATAAATTATTTAGTCGAGAACGTAGCTATCTTGGTCATATTATCTCTGCCGAAGGTGAGCGCACAGACCCTGATGAAATCAAAACTGTCGTCCTCAAGATGTTCAATAGGTAAGAAGCCAGCCTCCGCACTTACTGAAGAAGATTTGACACAGATTTCAGTCAAACTGCTAGGCCTTTACACTGCTTAACAGAAACATAGCAAAAATATTCATAGACTGATGAATGTGAAAAAATCCTAAAGAATGGTTTGGCTTCTACTCCTGTATTGGCTTATCCCCAACTAGAATATGACGTCATCCTCGATACAGACGTCATAAATGAATGAAATAGAGCTGTTCTTTCAAAAGAAAATGATCGCCAGTCGTGTGTTATTACCTACTTCAGTAAAAGTCTTCCTAAGCTGGGAAGAAATTATTGTGTTACATGAAAAGAGCTGTTAGCCACGGTTGAAGACCACTAGAACATTTCCACCACTGTCTCTACAACCGAAAGTTCCTGTTTCACACGCAGATGCGTCATTAAGTTAGTTTTTTAGTTTATAGAGTAATTTCTGTGTGCTTTTGTACTGTAACTGAACGCCCGCTTGTCGAGTACCTGGGAGGTATGGAGTTCGAATCCCGGCGAGGGATTGCATATTTTTCTCGTCAACAGCATAAAAAACCTTACTTATTCTACAGTGGTACCAGAACTTAAAAAAGGTGGTGGATTTGGCGATTGGGTCCTCTCATTCCCAATCGCTTTCTAAACGGGAGAGCATATAAGGTATTTTCTTACTCCTTTGTGCATGCCTTCGTGCTGTAACTGGAAGCACGCTAGACGCGTATTCGAGAGACCTTCAATTCGAATCACAGCAAGGACATTGCACATTTTTATGTTTCTGCATCTATATAATCCTATGGCTCTGCAAGTTAAAAAAAGTCCGGAGGGTCGATTAACTAAACGGATACTGTATTTACAGCAGTATGACATGGAAACTCAACATCGCAAAAGAACTTTGTATGGAAATGCCGATGTGCTTTCAAGAAGACCTTGTGCAGAAAAGTGCAAACACTTTCGAAAGCCGTGTTAAAATATGGCTTTGAAGTTCTAAGTAGCCTGACAAATTAAAAGAGACTCTTTCACATCACAGACGAATAACTGAGAACGAATAACTGAGAAAAGCTCAAATGATAGGTCCTGAATTGAGTCCATTAACGGAATTAATGAAAAAAGCGAACGGAAACCCATCTGTCAAGAAATGGCATCATTTATTTCGGTGATGGAAAGATTTTGGGCTTTATGGGATTCCTTTCACCTGTGAGGTGAAATAAATCTTCGTCGGCAGATGGGATGCTAACAATAGAAAGAGTTTCAAATGAGAGCTCATCTTATCGAGTTTTGAAGTGTTTAGTATTTTGCCGGAGCTTCAAAGAAGGCACACAGGAAATCATTTTAGTATAAGGAAAATACTCCAAAAAGATCGTGAACGTTTCTTTTGACACAATGTCAAAGCAGTTATAAAAAAGTGGGGTAAGTCATGTCATGCATGAAAAGGCCCCCTTCAAATGCGTACACGAAGATGATTAGTACCCTACAATGTATACATTTGTGTTCTGCTGTAAATCGAGACATGGGTAAATTGAAAACAAAAGGGGCTGTTATGAGGACTGAGTTTACCAAGCTGTATAAAGAAACTGAAGGTGTTTTAATAGATGAGAAATGTGAGACGATTAATGTCAAAGAGAAGAATATTATTCTTTACCCGAAGTATCAGAAAATTTATGAAGATATGCTCCAGTTGATGATAAGTGAAGCTGGTGCATCTCAGATCCTGAGGGAGACGGCTACTTATGATGAATACGAAGTAATTAATATTCATCCATTTAAAATTTTATGTTGAAAATATTGGGCAGTATAAAAGTCAAATTGTTACTGAATCCCCTAAATGTAAATTACCCAATACTGAATTAAAAAGCTTCAATGATGAATTACTAGAATGTCTTGATTTCAGTAGTCAGTTCTTCAAAATACATGAAGATTATAGTTTGGAGAGAATAAGTTTCAATATTTGATTAAGGTACCAACGCTAAAGAAATTGTACAGAGTTTTTTGCCAACTGATCTAAATTATTAAAAAATGATTATATCGTTAAAAGATCGATTCTAGCAAGAGGAGTTGCTAATGGAGGTTTATTATACGTGTGATGTTGAAATTAGTTATTACAAATGTTACAATTTCCTTGCAAATTCATGATGTTTATGATTAAGTTGGAATCGGCTATGGCAGCACTCGAATCTTTAGGCATTACTTCTGAAAGATGTCAATCTCTGTTGTATCCTCTTGTAGAAAGTAGCTTATCACAAGATATTTTACGAACATATAGAAGGAACATTGATACTGATCCTGCCTCCACCGGCCGTTTAGAGAAATAAATGAATTTTTTTAAAAATGAATCTGATGTCATGCAACGAATTTTTACGGCAACGGATGGGAATGGATTAGGAAGAAAAGATTTAGAAATTCGAAATAAAATGTTGGGAAATGAAGAGTTGAAAACTGCATTAGAATTGTTAGTGCAAAATTAGACAAAATTTCTTTCTGTTTTCTGTTCTAAAATGCGCTATAGCGAGGATTGTTTTTGTGCTCAGAAAACGCCATTCGACGAAAGACAAAAGATTTCAAAAACGAAGCTTACTTATTTTCGTTGTTTAAAAATTTGGCAATTCTAAAAGATACAAACCAAAATTTAAATGCATAGTATTTAGTAAGCATCATGTTCCATTAATATGTCCATTATTGTCTGAAAAGAGGGATGAAATTGTTTTAAATGCATAAAGGAACAAAGTTCATCTTCTCTATGTCTTCACGCACTTTTACAAGCTTTCAAATTAAATGCTTGGGGGGCCAGCTAAATGCATGCTTGCTAGAGTCCTCATAGATACAGGATAAGAACTAATGCATATTCTGAAATAAATTGTTTAAGCTTAATTTATATCCTCTGGGACGAGAAACAATAGTACTATTTGATGGGCACAGAACAAATGAAAGAAACAACTCACGTTATAAAGTTGAATTAGGAAGTCTAAACGGAAGAGATGATCAAAATTTTGAAAATTTTAAATCAGCCAATCTGTAGTGATGTTAGTTTCACAAAACAAGGTACACAGATAAAAGATATTAATGAGCTAAATATGAAGATCACTGATACCCTTTCCCAACCAGGATAAATTCCAACCAGGATAAGTCCGTAACTTACGGTATACGGAGACTGAATAAGTGATAGTCAGAGGTCATGTGAATTCGCGTAATTGTGACGTTATAGAAAACCATGTGATCTCCGAATGTCACGTGCAATGTTTTGCTGCTTTTCAATTTGTCTCTTAATACTTCAGTTCAAAACATTCTGTTTACACTGCGTAGAGATAAATACGAAATTACTATGAATGTAGTAATTATTAAACGAAAAACGTTCCTACAAAATCTTTCTTGCCGAGCTTTCAATTTTAACAAATGCAACTAGTTGTAACATGAGACTTCTAACGAAATAAATTTTTATTTCTGTACCGCACAGACCATGAGATTCCCAATTTCTTATTATTCGGTTAAATTCTGTCTTCATTCTTAACAAAGTCTCATTAAGTTTTATCATTAGGCTGATATTTCTTTTTTGTCTATAGCAGGTATCTCCAAATTGCGGGGCTACTTCTGTTAAATATTGGTCATATTGAGACGAAGAGTATTTTTTTAAAGTGTGGCTTTAATGTGAAATAGAGATCGCGCTAACTCGCAATTTTGTAAGAAACAGATTGATTAGAAAATTTCTTGCATCTCATGGCTGCATTTCTGCCAACAGATTTCAGAAGAAACTTTTGAATCAGAGCTTTTTAAACTCGCCCTTGCTAAGCAGTCATGTGTTAATACAATTGTATATATTATTAGTAAAGCTATCATTGAGTTTCAGAAACAGCTGTTTACAAAGTATAAAAGGTTTATTCCAGTTTCTCTTGTGAACAAAGCAAATTATGAGACATGGTAACCATACACCATCTATACAAATGATCTAAATCTGGAAATTTAAAAAGCAAAAGCAAATGATGTTTCTCGAGTGAATAATTCAAGATGAAACGTTTGAAAAGAAAAATTTAGATTAATACATACTTCTTATGAAGAAACGAAGGAAAATAGTCGCTTGTGATTAAAAGTTTTCTTCCTTATATACTTTTAATTAGGAAGAAAAATTTGCCGGTTATATGAATAAATAATTAAATCAATATATGTAAGTATTTTTAAAAGACTAAAAGCTGGAAATTATTATTATCTTTCGTGTAAGTAATTCCATTTGTTAAGAGCAAACGCAAACATATTTTAATGAATAGCAAACATTCTTTTTTCGATCACAACAATCAGTTTAGTGTTTTGTACGTTCCGTCGTGAAAAACTTAAGAACTTAATTAAGGAAGATGCAGACTAGGAAATTAATTTACGTATTGTCCTTCAGAAATACAATAGAGTTTTTTCTCATATGTTAGGGAGTAAATTGCTTCTTTTTCAGCACATATTATTTAAAACAAAATTAAATACTTCTTTGAGTGTTAATTATTCAGAAGTACATACATGTAATACCTAAAAAAGATTGTGCTGTTTTGAAAAGAACGCATGAAATGATGTAATCATATAAAATTATTTTGAAATGGTTAAGTATTTTGCAGTTTAATGTAATTTTCAACATCCTAAAATCATTTCTAAAATTTGAAATGCACGAATGAATTAAAAATTTTAGCGAATTTCTTTGTGACACATAAATTTGAAAAGATGATTGCCAAATATCGAAGACAGATTTATTGCAGCGGCTAAAGAATATTTCCTGTAAAAATTTGAATATTCACTTTACATAGATAAGACCAATCATATCTTTTTCTCTCTTTCCTTCTTCTTTTTTGTGACCTTTCCTTTAAAAAAAAAAGACTCATTAAGGTTTTTTATATAATTACATATATCTGAAGTACATAATTTCTTTGCTTTCAGGGGAGATCATTTCAAATCACAACATTTTCTGATTATGAACAAGCATACCGGGAATTTAAGGTAAGGCATTAAAAAGCTATTTACGAATTATAATAACTTAAAATATTTTCATAACTATTATCAGTTGGCTTATCAATTAAATAAAAGTTTATTTATATTAAGTAACTCTCTCTATCTATATATATACACATACGGTGATTCACTACGAGACCGACCAACTTGTAGGGTATGTGTAGGGAGTACAGAGAAGGCTTGGAATCACATAGGAATACAGAGTCGCAAATGCCATAGTTGAGAGCTATAATGAAAAGAAGCAGAGAAAAGGACCAGAAAGAGTAACACATTAATGGGAGAGAAAATATTTTATTGGAAGGCTGGTACTATAACGGGTGTTCGAAATAACGACCAGAAGTCGTTTGGCAGAGCTGCCCGAACTGCAACAAGTCCTGCCCCAAATTCGTGACGCAGCACATGTTCCTCCGTCGTTGCGCCGCTTTCATGTGGTACCAGCATGACGGAGGTCTTCCACATTACACGATGGACGTCCGCCGACACCTCGACGTAACCTTTGGACAGCGGTGGATAGGTCGTACTGGCTCGGTTCATTGGCCTGTCAAATCACCAGATCTATCATGCATGGACTTCTTCTGGGGTCGTATGAAGAGTTTGGTGTGCGAAACGCCCGTTGCTTCAGTTGAAGACCTCGTCGCTCGAATATCTGTAGCTGCCGAGAAGATACGTGACATACCAGGAATCTTCCAGAACTTAACGAATTCTATGCAGCGCGGCTGTCAGCTCTGCAGACGAATTCTGGTCGTAATTTGGAACACCTGTTATAGCACAACCTTTCAGTAAAATGTTTTCTTTCCCATTAACGTGTTGCTGCTTCTGTTCTTTTTCTCTGCTTCTTTGCACCATAGCTCGCAACTACGGCATTTGCGACCCCTCATTTCTATGTGATTTCGAGTAGTCTTTGTACCCCCTACACACTTTGAAGTTTGTCGGTCAGGTAGCGAATCACCCTGTATATATATATTCAGGTAAAAAAACATTACAAATCATATAAAAATTTAAATTATTAAATCAAGAATGTTTTATTTCGTTATTTTTGTCAGCCAGGGATATTAGTCTCGAAACGGCATTTTACGTATAAACACTTAAATGCGATGTAAAAAAAAAGTTTTCAGATTGTTTCCACCAAACGTTATCACCCTGTTTTATGGGAGAGAAAATTATACCCTGTTTTATATTAAACGGAATTAAATAAACAAGAATATGCACAAATTTATGTATGTTTCTCGCACTTTGAGAAAACAACGGTACTTAGAGCCATCAAATTTTGAACAAAAAGTAGTCCTCTAGCCGAACATGGGCACCTGAGAACCCGAATTTGGAATTTTGTTTTGTTAGATTTTTTCATGAACAAACACAGCTATTTCAAAACGATCAGCGGCAACACCGTATGGAATGAAACATTTTTATCCCTGGCTCGTGAGACTGCCTAACGGAAATTCAAAAGATATACAGTTTTTAAATAATTTGGGATTTTGCTGTTGAATCGATTTTTACGTGCTGTAAAGCGCCAAGAGCGTGATATTTAATAAACAAAGAAAACACACAAAACTTTAATAATAAAAAGACAAAAAAAAGTTATATAAAGCCATTTTATTAAGAAAACTGAACATTGATTTGATGAATTGAGGAGACTTAAGAAAATAAATTAAAAAAATCTGATGTGTACACCACATAATCACGCAAAAACATCGTTAAATTGCACAGATATCATGCAAAAACATCGTTAAATTGCATTCGGTAGAGGTCAAAATGGATATTTTCGTTGAAATATGCTGCCTGAATTTTTTCGCGATTACAATACTTCCTTTTTACTTCGTACAAGGAAGTAAAAAATGGGAAAATGCATGCCAACACTTAACTCTACATCGGAAATTCTAAACGTATACAACTATGCTGTTTTTAAAATTTTTGGTAATTGTGTTGTTGAATTGTCTATGATGCATGTGCAAAGAAAATGATCCTTAATAATAAGGCTAAAATGACCAACTCCAAAAAAAAGGGAGGGGTTAGTAGGAGTGAGTGTAACAGCAGACTGGTAGACTGTGAGCTGAGCGAGAGCTTAAATAGCCTTAACAAATCCTTTGCGGCGACCGTTAAAATCTCAAACCTTTCAGACTTTTTGAGCAGATAACATTAGTATTTTTTAGTTTATTTCATTTGTTGCTTTAACCCCCGAGCGTTACGGCTTTTTCAGAAAACGGCATGAAAAATAATCGTGTGTACTCATCTGGTTTGTCGCAAAAATGGCAAGTATTTTGACTCAAAGTACTTCAAAAGCGGGCCCGCTTACCATGTGGATATAATTAAGCTAATTCACTCTTCCGTTGAATTTACCAAGTGAAATTAGTTTTTCTCTCTATGGTATCTTCGTCACAGGATTGGTTGCTAAAATGTTATTTTATCTCCTATTTGGCTACGTTATAGTTTGCATACTAACACATATGCTGTATATTGCTCGTACCTTAATCAAGATATGTGCCGAATAAGAAAGTTAGTAAATATGCATCAGTAATAGAAACTACGTAAAATGCTTTAAATTTCCAGTTTCTTTAAGGAATTGCTTCGATGATGGTGAAAAATTTAGCTTGCATTCTTTACAGTTATTTTCTTAGAAAATACTTTTAATATACAAAGGAAATTTGTGAGAATTTTTGCCCTCATGTTCTAATTTTTCGAATACAAATCATTCGCAAATTATTTTAATATTATGTTTATATTTAGTTTTCAAATATTTTAAGTTTATTCCAGATTAAAGTATTAGATTTAAATGATTCTTTAGATTGCATCATAAATTTATTAGAAGTTAGTTATTTATGACATTGTTTTCACATGTGAGAAATAAGTAAAGTACTGTAATCGCGAAAAATTTCGATTTTCATATTTCAAAGGAAATTTCCATTTTGATAAATTCCATCATGACGCGTACACGTACGTATGTCGCATAACTTCACCATAAAATGCTGAAATTTTATATTTGGAACTTATGACTAGTTTTAGCACGACGTGTGTCCTTACGTATGAATTCATGTATATCGCATAACTTAAAAACGGTAAACCGTCAAATGTTGAAAGTTTCTGTATGCGATTGCTATAACATCTAGTTGCGCACCTCCCTTTTTATTGCAATCGGCAGTTCCGAATGGGCATTTTGAAATGGAAGAGCCTATTTTCTTTTCAAACGAAATAGGTTTAAATGAAGTTTAGCAAAAAATGTGTTTAATTTATTTGGTGTAGAAGGAAGTCATGTGATGTCCGCATCAGATTTTTTAAGATGTTTCAAAATAAATAAATATATGGTTTGAATATCAAACGATCTCAAATATATGAGCTTTATTTGTTTGTAAATATTTTACAGGAAATATTAGAAGTAATCTAAATAGCATATCTTAAAGTAAAACACATTAAATACACTTTTTTAAAGCAAAATTTAAAGAATAACTGATTAAATTTTCTTTAAATACCTTTTGTAAAATATTATATATGAAACCAGATATTGTTTTCAGAAAGACAATTCGTAGAGTGATTAGGTTTTTTTGATGCTAAGGACGTGCAAAATGAGCAAAGCCGTCGCCGGGATTCGAACCCGGACCTCTCGAATACGCGCTGAGAGTACACCACAAAGGATGCAGTGAGAAGTTAGAAAATACCCTATATACTCCGCCTTTTAAAGGCCGACTGGAGATTAGGAGACCCAACTGCCAAATCCTGGTGGTGAAGAATCATCATCCATCCCCCTTTTTTTTAGTTGGGACGACACTGTAGAACATTAGGTAGTTTGTGGAGGAGACACATAAAAATTGAGCAATGCCCTAGCCGGGACTCGAACCTTGGAGCTCTCGAATATACGCCGAATGCACTACATTACACCACGAAGGCATGCAGAAAGGAGGGAGAAAATACCTTATAACTTTAAGGAGGAAAGTATTGTTTTAAGATGAATATCGCACAATAATTTCCGTCTTAAATTGTCTTTCTGAAAAATACTTTTTGTAATATTCATTCTATAGTTCATCTAAAGCAATATTTCTATACATAAACTTGATATTCTTAAAGTTATGTTATCTAAATGTATTTATAAGCAGTCAGTTAAAACACAATATAACAACTGCAGATCTACGTAAAGATCCATTTCTATCGTCTATTTCCATATATTCTATTATCCGTTTCTGTTTATTCTGTGATCAGCCAAAATAGAGTTATAATTATCCTCTTGAATATTTGAACGGGTAAAATATGTCAATATGGCATATGCGAAAAAGTAAAATTATCTCATTACTGTAAGGGATGTTGAATGTAAAACTTCCTTTAAAAAGGCGGCAAAACATATGACAGTTTTAGTCTTAGTTTAGTTTATTTGATCATGGCAAAGTAAGAAAGTGTTATCTTACTAATGAAAGTATGTCTTCGTGGAGAACTTCCCAAGGGAAATTGGCTGGTATTGAACCCCAGAAGGAAAATCATCGAAGCGTACATGCACTCAACCTATTTGCCAGAACTTGAGTCCGGGTCGAACTACCAGTGTTCAACGATATTACCGCTCGACCTTTGGCTAGCCCATATCTATTTAGGAAAATGGGACTTTGCGTGCTATGTTAAATTTTTAAATCTATGTGACATGCAAATTATTTAGCCGATGCAATGCAATAGCAAATTATTTAATGACTCGATTCTTGTAGTTTTCTACGAAACTGGGTTTTCTGATGGCCGACTGCATAAGACCACAAAATTTGGTCCTTCGATACGGATTCGAATGATGGCGTACAGCCCAGCTACATAGGAACTTTTTAGGATTTCTCTGTGTGTAATACAATTATGAGCCAAGTTTCCTTTCAGAATCTCCCACGAAAGCATTCCACTTCTTAGTCAGATGATTCAAGAATGTTTCATCGTTTTCAATTAAAACAAACAAGCGTTTTAGGAAGTACGACGTAAAGTATACATTAATCATTTATTTTTTCAAAAATATTCTTATTAAAAATCTATTTAACAATGATTATTTTGTTTATATATCCTAGTAAATTATGAATATTTTTTAGTTTTTTGTTATCTCTGTTTCTGTGTATTATAAAAATTCAAGCATTCAGAATTTAGCACAAAAATAAAATCTTTCCGTAGTAACAAATATAACGTTTGCAGTCGAAATTATGTAAGAAAAATACAATATTTTTTTTACAGCAACAGTATGTTTTGGCTTATTTGACTAATGTAAAGCATTCTAGGGCTATCTGCCTAAAAGTAGGGATGCCTTCGTTGGAGGACTTTTTAAGAATTCAGGATTAGTATTCCATTATTTAAATGCCAAGACGCCTCCTGAAATCTTTTTTATAAATATTAAAATTTTAAAGCTTTAAATCATAGTAAATACAGTTTCTGAAACTTATTATATTCATACAACTGCTTTGCAGTTGAAGAACACCTTCTATTTTGAAATTTCTTGCTGTAGGACTAATGTAAAAGTTAAATTTCGTAAATTAATATATGTAGATAAAAGGATTTACATAGCATCTAGATATAATACGAAATTTTTTTGGATTGAAAAGGTGACGATCGGTTTAGAATCAACAAGTTAAAAAGTAATCGAACATAATATCCATTTGCAAATACATTCCATATAATTTTCGAAGTTAAGATGTCCAAAAAATCATGTAATTCTGTCGTGCTGGTATATTTATTTGCCTTGCGTTCCCTGGTGGTGCAAGTAGTAGCAGGTCCAATTAGTAAACTGAAAGATCTATGATTCGAATTTCAGTCTTTAAGAGAGGAGAATATATGGAATTAATAGCACGTCCAGCTGAATAAGCTTGAAGATTCATGATTGTGTTCAAGGCCTCATCAATATGCCGAACAGTTAAGACCTCTGAATCTGAATACTGGTAGTTCGGCCTGGTTTGAGTTCGATCTCAGGCGAACGGGCTAACTGCATGGTTGGTTTTCGTGGTTTTTCTCATGTGTAATATGCTAGCTTTCTTCAGAATATCCTCCACGAAGGCATCCCTCCTCTTAGGTAGATAGTCTTCATAGCTTTCCTGTATTTAAAACCGAACCGGCCATGACTGTGAGCCTGCCGAGTGCGTTGTTAAGTTTACCTGTTTCATGGCTTTAAGCACCTAATGGATTCTATATATTATTATTATCAATAAATTCCTCTCAGGAAGTTATCCAAAAATGTATTAACAGCATAGATTTTTTGAAGATATTTTTCTTTCTGAGAAAAGTATTCAGTAAAAAGACGGATTTCGAATTTGAAATTTTTATCATATTCGGTTAGTAAATTAATTGATATAATGTTATTAATGTTACTACTTAGTTATCTATGCTTTCATTGGAAACCCTTTAAGGAGATATTATAAAGAAAAAATTATTTTTGTTCTTTTTTTAAGTTCCTCTATGCATTATAATATTAACAAATAAAGCAATATTTGCGTTATTGGTGCCTTACAAGTACTTATACAATGAAATAAGCACTGTAACACAGTAACAACGATTAAATGCCTTCTTACATAACAACCCAATTAAAACTACTAACTAAAAATAGCAAATGAATTTCCCAAAATGTAGACTTTTCTAGTATGTTGTAAAGTAAGCTTTAAAATATTTTGGAAGAGCTAGTCAGAAATTATGTGAAAGGAAGTGACTCCAATTTTCATTTTTACAAACTTTCGTATAATGTATCAATTTATTTAAAACCATTTTAACCAGTAATTGCAACATAATATTGTTTCAAAATAAAAATAATGAATGGAAGCATTCACAATGCTCGAACACAGCATATTTAAAACAGTACAAGACTTTGTTAGGAACCTTTGTTAGGAGGAAGCAACTGATTGAAAGCATGTGTTCAAATTATCACATCTGCCATTTATGTTGTGAGAAAAGGTACGTCTTTTGTATGCGTATGTTTAAAACCTTGTTTTTCCATTCCGTAAGTAAAGCAGTTCCCCAGGGGTGTAATTACACTTAGGGACAAATCTGAACTGCTGCAGTTCTTCAAAACCGCGAACTGAACGTACCTACGATGACTTTACTGAATGATCCGTTATTGTGAACCATTTTAAGCTTTCCTTTAGAAATACAGAAGGTTACATGTACAGGTTTTTTTACACATCTACTGCTATTCTTTTTTAATCACTGTCATTTAACATAAATGTAAAATCAATCAATATTTAGTCATTTCTTCGCGTAGCATGTCAAAAAAATTTCTCTTAAGTCAAATGTTCATGGTTGAAGTTGCTATGTTTATTTCTTTAATTTAAGCTATGGAAGTTAAAAACACGGCGATCATCTGCATATGTGAAAACAAAGTTATGGTAAAATACTTGATCTCTAATACATGAAATTAAATTTAAAAAGTCGTGTTTTGTCAAAAATAATGATGTCTTGCAAAATCTTTTCCATAATATGTGACGATTTTCTCTAGAAGGACAAGCTTTTTTTACTGCTTAGACCTATGAATCTTGGGCATAAGGCTCAGATTTTATGATCAGTTCTCGCTGACTAAATAATGTAGTACTTTGATAAAGAAATTAAAATAAGATTAGCTTTTATTATTTCGGTAATTCTAAATATTTTTTAAATTGGACTAATCCAAGTTTTATTCAAAATCATCTAATGAGTCGAAAAGGTTCTTCAGATTGCTGACGAAGTTATCGAAAAGAAACTGTATTTGATATGTTAATCAAGTTAAAATATCATTGCAACTGTCTAGACAACATTCAGTCTAAGACTGATACTATTTTAGAGGAAATTTATATGCATTTTAAATAATAAATAATGCAGATCATTCTTCTTTATTATCTTTATTATGTGTCATTTGCCAACGACAACTTCACCATTAGCCAACAATATATATCCAAAAACAATAAAATAAACTAAACAAACATTAAAAAAAAAACTTTCGTGCTTTTTTTCTTATTAGTATTTACTTTCTATTATTTAATTACTGCTATTTTTTTAATTCAAATTTGTAACTCCTAGAAAATTTGGTTACATTTCGGAAACTCAGATGTTACTCGTATAGTATTTTAATAATTTATGTAACAAAATATGGGAATTTTAACTCAGCTCTTCGTTGCTGCTTGTAGTTTCATTGCGTTGAACAAAGTAATATATATTACGTAAAGCATGAGCACACAAGAAAATCAAACTTATTAAATTTTTTTCTAAAAAAATCACATTCATATCAATGTACATTAAAAGCATTGGACGATTTAAAATGCATTAGAACAAAACTTCAGCAAACCAGTATAAGCGACGAGTATTGTTCCAAAAAGAATAAGTCGCTATTATTATGTTTACTATTAAATTAGTTTGCGTTTTATAAACCCATATCAAGAATACGCTTATTATAACTTATTAAAATAGACTATTGATTTTTTAATTTTTATCTGACTTATTGCTTAAGTAATGTTATTCTTTATATGCAGTTGCACGTAATTCAGGTTAACTGAATGCAGTATGATTCATTTCGCGCGAATTAATTGAAAGTTTTTAACTTGCCGGTTTTATGCATCTACATAATCACAAGTAAATTTATTTAAATAATGCAAATATTTTGAAATGCTATTTTTTAATCGATTTCACAAGCATTTTGCATATTTCTGAGCATTTAGTTGGAAATCTAAAGGATATTTTATGAAAATGTTATCTGTTTAAACATAGTATTGGGAAATTTTTACATGCTGCTTATTTATTTAGTGAAGAATGTTCGCGTCAGTTTGCCGTATGTCTAAATAGTTTCTTGGCGATAAAACATAGAGGTCTAAAACGAAGAAGAGCAACCCTCTTAAACTCCTACTGAGAGTTGTCATTTAGAGATCTCCAGGGTTCCAGAAACAAGGGGGGCGGGAGACATCTGCACGGCCGCTTTAAGGCGGTCATAACGCTTTCGAGGTTTCACCACTGACCACCTAGAAGCGTCGGTAACGCTTTCGAGGTAGGCCGTCTTGACCGCCTAAACCCGGTCATAACGCTCAGAGGGTTAAATTACTCAGGGTATTGAGCAATATAGACTGATTCGATTTGTAAGAGAAATTTAAAAAATTCAAATCTTTGAGAATTAACTACGTTAGAAATCATGGAAATAAATAAAGAACCTTATTTATTGCGTAACAGCAATATTTGTTAAGGCGATTAAACAGTATAAACATGACAGCATGCACGAAATAGAACGTAGCGGTCCAGAAATAGTAGATGGACCCTATTAAGAACCTTCTTATACCCAAATGATTCTAAATGCACAGATATTCGGTTTCAGTAATGGTCAAATTTCTGTTTCATTTGAACATAAAGGATACAACATGAGCAATAAGTCTGGGTTACATTCAAACAACTCGTTGGCGAATACTTACAGGATTAAAAGAGAATGTCCTCTAAATGGGTGTGTGCTGGTTTCTGCTTTTACGGTCAGGGCTTCAGAAGTTATCCATTAATGGGCAGTATCTGCTATGACGAATTTGCCCTAACAGATAATTGATTATATAACGGAAGACTCTTTTGATCAGAAAGCGAAAGTTAATATATTAGTAAAGAACGCATAATTTTCAGCGTGTTCGAAAACAAAATACTTTCAATTAAATGAACTTGTGTATAATTCGTATGATGGCACAAGTAAAGCATTTTCCAATAGTGCCAATAAAAAGTCGAAAACCGCATCCGATAAAAATGTTTCTTCTTTGGGACTTTTCTCGTTTCCGCAACCGAGAATATCGTCATATGCCAGATAAGGTTACTCCGAAATGAATATAGCAGTGATGGATGACCATAAAAGACATAAGAAAACATCAAGATCAATGTCGTATGCAGCTTCCTCCGCAGAGAAAACATGTGTAGCTGCGTTTGCTGAAGATTGAGTTGTTGAAACGTATTATTGTTATAGTTGCGTTTGTTGCCACGATGGATTTTCCTAAATGCGATGTAAAGCTATTCCTTATTTATGCTCGTGATGGTTGGGGTATAGCCATGTCTTTTCTTTGGTATTTATGTATTAACTTCATGGAATAGCATAGTATTTCTTAGAAATATTCTATAAAAAGTCAGTAGATCTTCATTACATGTACGGAGAATGAAATGTTTGATTTTGTTTTTAAAAATAAGGAAATTAGAAGATAGCAATTCTCATAAATTGAGACGATGAAATAGTGTGTCTATTTGAAAATTTTATACTTTTACCTTAAGCAGCTCGGTATATTCTGATCTATAGACAGGTATTTACCTGAAACATTCTAGGCATATTTTGTGGGAATATTCTTCTAGGTTCTTAAAAATGTCTTTCGGAATTCTTCTAAAACATAGCAAGCCTTGAAAAGGAGTAAGTTTTAATGATTGCTTATACACAAGTAAAAATAATATCTTTAGATATTAATCAGGTAATGGATTTGCTTTCTGTTTATAGCCGAAATATTTGAAACATTCCTGTAACATGCAAAACAATCCCTTATCTAAAAATATTTATCTAAAAATATTTTAATCCTTTATCTAAAAATATTTATCTAAAAATATTTTAATCCTTTATCTAAAAATATTTTTGGCCTATAAGTATTCCTCCAAATACTTTAGTATATAAAAGGAGGATTATTGAATTTTCCTGGAATATTCTCATATTCCCCTCAGACGACTTCCGACACATTCTTGTATTGTGTGAAGTATTATCACATTTAAACTTCGAAAGGGCTACTTGAAATATGCAAGGGTTGCCACAAACAAATCTGAAAGAGAACGTCACAAGCAACTTTGCCACGTTATTTCGCTCACAATTACATTCCTTGATAACAAGAGGATTCATCCTAATTCCTGATCGGGAGGAATGATCGACAAAATAAACAAAGTCTGAAAAAAATGCCGTAAAATTGTTACCAGACGAATAGTTGGGAAGAGCTAGACGGAGTCAATTCACAAAACGTACACGAATAACACAGTTCAATATTCTTACAGAAGAAACGTAGACAGAAACGTGGAAAATATAATTTCGAACATGATTAAAATTTAACAGGGACAAGGAGAATACAACATTTCAAACAAAATATATGGAACGAATAATGTATCTTAATTCCTGCTCCATCTAACAAGTTTTCTCTTGAGAAAGGCAAATTGAGACAAACTAACGACCAGAAACCGTTATTTCGGAAAAGTGAATACTTTCTTCAAAAACTTTAGGCTAGCAAATTTAAGCTGGTTTGCCTTTTGGGGACTGATTTCTTGCTGAAACGCTTTTACAAAGTTTTGCAAGAAATTTCTTTTTAAAATTATATTTTGTGTTACTCTTTTCAAATGAATCCACGCATATATTGCCATTACTGCGAAATTTAATGCATTATGAAGAAGATGAATTCGCCATTGTCGGGAAGCAGTTTTTACCGAATTACTGAATACTTTTTGTCATCTGGTCCAACTTATCCAGTGCGCATTTTATAGAATGATTCTGATTTTGAAAATAGCCTAGCTTTAACTTTTACACCTGAAAGTAATATGCTCAAAATTAAAACATTTTTGTTTACAATTTCTTGACATAACGATGAATAAAATTCAGTAATGGTATAATTACATGACACGTAACATGAAATGAAACTAATAAATAAAGTGTATGTTTAAGATTATTATATTTTAAATGCAAAATTAAGGTATAAAAGCTATTAAAGCACTAAGTTAACGATACAGAATAAACAGGAAAATTCTGTAAGATTTTTACTGCAAAAAGTTTAACTATTGTTTTTATACTTATAAAAGGTAAATGTAATGTTTAAGAGATACATTTGACGAATAATTTGGTTATTTTGAAGCAGGAGACGTTAAAAATGATACCTGCTCTCTCTCTGAGAATCGACCCTGCAAATAATATTTTGCACTGTTTTGAGGGTGCAACCTCGTTAACAACACGTTTCTTGTTGTTTTTATTAATACTACTGAATTAAGTGCAAACGAGCATCATGACTGGGAAGACACTAATCTTTCTTAGTAATAAATATCCTGCATGTCAGAAGATAATTTAGGAAAAAGGTTTGGAGTTTTCTTTTGGCAACAACTAAGAAATGCATCTTTTGGAACAGGTGCAGTCGAGATTTCACTTCATTTAGAAGTCCGAAAAGTTGAATATATTGCTCTTAAGATATCCTTTCTATACCTCATAGCAGTTAGAGGGCCTTTATCATATACATTGCAGAGATATGGGGCCGTCCAACATAATTGCCTGCCCAAACATTACACTTCCACCACTTTAATGATGCTTTTTCCTGATGAGGGAGGGATGGTATCATGTTTCAGGGTCTCTCCAGATAGAGGTACGCCGAGAATCAGTGTCCAGGCTGAATCTTGAGTTATCTGCCGAACGTACGGTGCTCTATTGAAGTCTGGTCCGAGGCGCATGTTGACTGGACCATGCTAAAAGCGCTTTCTTGTGTGCTACATTGAACGTGACACAAACAGCAGGTCTTCTGGCATATAGCTGCATCTCAAGTCTTCTAGAAATTGTAGACCGTGTAACACGGGTACTAGTGGCAGCATACAGCACAAACGAGAGCTGCGAAGCTGTAGCAGTCCTCTGCCACGCTGAAAGTGTCAAATAATGATCTTCATTTGTCGCTGTGGATCTTGGTCGACATCGTCCAGGCCTTCTTGATATGGAGCCATTGTCTTGATACTGGTTCCACATATTACAGATGAATCTCAACTTACGTTGAACTCTAAAGCCATCTGCGCTTGTGATTGGCCTCCTCTAATCTACTAAAAATTCTCCGTCATCCATACATTCTTAGCTACTTATTTTACCTGGTACCTTATAATATTTACTCAGTTCTCTCGAATCATGGCAAATGTCATTCAGGAGTACAAACACACATTTCTCGGCAAATTTCTCGGCAAATTTGAGCAATTTGCCGAGATCGGCAATTTGCCGAGAAACCCTCGTGCGTTTATATCTCTTTCACAATTACAGCTCCGCAGACACGAACACGTGTGCTTACATATTAACTCTGAATTTATATGCATAATTCCTCGGTGGTATAATTAGCATATTTGACTCAACATGTTCCGTTAAAGTAGAAAATTTTTGCAAATTTTCTTGATCTTGCATACGAGTGTATTTTCCTAAATTTTGATAGAAGATACGTATTAATTAATTTCTTACTTATAAATTTCTATAAGTTAAAAGAATGCATGCTGTTTCAGATATGGAAATTTTAAAATGTTTTCTTCCTCCTCTTTGTTACATTTTTCTCATTACTTGGAAATACATTATGAATCTTATGAATGTTTGAAAATATGTAAGAAATCAAAGGAAAAATTTTTGAGGACATCAGAGAATAGTTCATCATAAATTTAATAGAGTCTTCAAATTCTCGCAGATCTATACGGATACTGCGTATTATTCTTATAGGGAAAAAGTTAAAGAAACAGAAGAGTAAAGTTATTCGCGAATAAATTTCTCACATTCCGTAAACCCGATTAAATTATCGGGTATATTTTTTTCCTAATTTAGGTATATGGTGTAGAATAGCAAAAATAAAAACTATTTCTAGTACCAAATAATGGCCTTTGCGAAAGGTTCGTAATCCGAAGTACATACTTTTGGGAGTACAAAAGATGCTGCTTCTACCGAGATTTACACGCACAGAATCCCGCGAGACGGCTGTTAGAAGAAAGAAAAGAAGTATGCCACTGAGTTTTTTGTGTCTTATTTCAGTATTTGATTTGTTTTATCTTTGGTTGTTTGTTCCCAAAAGTAACGAGAACAAACAACGTGGTACATTTCCCATGGGCCGAGAATTTACAAGACGGTGTTCATTTATTTTTATTTTCCTTCTTCTTTTATCTGGTGACTTTATATGAGTCTCAGAGGAGAAAAGGGACAAGCTAAATTTCTATTGTTTAGACATTTAATTTTATTACTCTGAACGGATAATATTAAAATTTAATAATTCAATGATTCTATTTTATTTTAGATTTAATTTCGATAGAAATGGTTTAGGTTATTGCGTGTTTGGAATTATATTCTCCTACTTCTATGTAATCGTATGTCTTAAATATTTTAATATTTTGAGACGAATTCCTGCATTCTAAATCAGTGGTACATTTTAAAATGCTTCTTATGATTTTTAAATATGTTTTCATTAAAGCGGCTTTGTTTCAGTTTTGATTTTTATTTTAAATATTACTTTCTTTGTTAATAAGTATGTCACTTTCAAATGATTAATTCGTATTAATTATTTACTGATTACATATATATATATATATATATATATAATCACTCGGTTATATTTAAAAAATGATTTTTCTCATGATAACGAAACGACCTCACGAATTTTAAGGTTGACATCGTGGAATTTAGCTTTTACATGAGTGCTTACATCTTTGATGGCCATATATTTCGGAAGCAAATTTACATATTTTTTCCAAACTGGAAAAATATGTGGTGTCATGAAACCAACGCAATTAAACTGGAGAATTTCACTCAGTTATATAAAATACAATTTTTGAAATGCACCTCGTTAAAATTCTTAGAACTGCATTTCATAAAATTCTTAGAATTGAACTTCATGAAATTCTTAGAATTGCATTTCGTAAAATTCCCATTGCTTTTCTATCCCAATGAATTGTATTCCTTCAAAGTGAGTTTATGTTCGTACTATAATATGTCATGTTTTCACCATAATAATCATTGATATTACTTTTATTGAGATTTATGAAAAATACTAAAAGAGTAGTAATAAAATATGTTATTAATTTACAAGCTTTGACGATTTAAAACCGATCCAAAAAATAGCAAAATATCTACGGTAAGTTACGCTGTGTCGGGCAGTCGTAAACCTAAATATTCATGCAACTAATATTCAATACTAAATTGAATGTTCAAACAAAATCAGAGAGCAGAGTAAAGTAACTTTATGGATGAAACTTTAGTAAAACGAGAAGTAAATATTTGAAATACAATGATAATAACAGATAATATCAAAAAGGGTTAACACCTTAAAATATAACGATCTAAATATTATATATATATATACAAACATTTGTGATTCACAGGTAGATTTGCCAGACATCCAGCTTTAAGCAGCACCATCCAGTTCAGCAGGAGAAAAATCAATGTTCTGCTTTCTATGTAAGCCAGATACGTTTTGTTCTTGATTCATGGCCAAAAATAATTCAGTTTTATAAAAATATCCCTGCTGTAAAAATTTATGCAATATTTCTGTGCTAATAAAAGCTTGAGATGAATGAGTTGGAAGAAATGAATTGTCTTCGGTGTCATATCTAGAGTATTACTAATTTGTTTTATCAGATTGGCACATTGCGTGACCTAAGGCTGTGAGTGTTGTTAAAGAAAAATGATTTAGTTAGAATTTCTATTCATCATTTTATGTCATTTAGTTCTTAGAATTGAAAATACCTATAAATACAGTTATTCTAAGATATGGTAACAACGGATTCATTAGTAGTCACTAAAGCTCTGAAGTAAATCTTTTTGCGTTCTATGCATTCTCTTGCTGTAACAGCTAGGGTTTAACAAATGTAAAGCAGTTTAAATAGTCATTCAAACAAAGCAAAGCATGTTTAAATTTTACTAACGCTTAATGTTTTTCGCTTCAGGGTTTACTCGTTCCAAAATGTATGTAGATTTATGGGGCAAATAATTTTAATATAAAGTTCAGAGATTTATGAATAAGAGTGTTTGAACTGACATGCTGTCCGTTGTCTTGCTGACTCTAAGAAAGGTATTAGAGACCAATACCGTAGATTAAGGTTAGATCCCTTTTGGGAAATGTGGGTATTTGAAATTCTCTTGCGGTCTAGAAAACTTGTAGTATGCAGTCAAGTTAGATCAAAATTGTAGCTTTGTGATGAAACCAGGCTCACATTGGCTGATAAATTTTATGATAGCTGAGTGGTCAGCGAGCTGGATTGCAAAGGGAAAGGTGGCGAGTTCGAACCTCACCCGTAGGCAGTATAATTAAATTAGCTTTCCCCCCAGGGGTCGACGTAGAGTACTCTGCAAAGTACTGGCTAGGATCTGTACCTATGCAGTCTCGGACACGGGGTATAAAATATATAAATATAATATTGGCGGTTCCCGATGGTCCATGGGGTGGTCTATACTCTCTCTTCATGAGCCGGGAGGTGTAAAGCGTCATCCACCAAGGTATTGTTAGTCAAATAGCAAACTGGACCATTGAGAGTCTGGTAACTGCTGTCCTTGGTATTCCATGCAAAGCCTAAGGAGAGGGACATCCCTGTAGTGCTGGCAGGTAGCCTTTATGAACGGCCAGTCATCGCTCCAAGTTGTCATCTGCCCACCCCACCGTGGTCTCGGTCTGGCCGGGATGGTGGTTCTGACTGGCCCATGTTTAGCGGTGGGTTCACTAAACTTGAGTGTTTGGCAGAGGGAGCATATAAAATTGTTGGTGTCTCGGGGATGTGGGACCCCGGGCCCAGCAGGTGTGTCAAAGTCATCTTAGGGTGACACCACCTGATGCTCAGTCCCTAAAATGTTCTTAGTTGAACGGGTTGGGTACAGAGATTAATTAGTTATGCTTGTACATTTTAATTAATTCGCTCACAAGGAGCGAGGTAAAATAAAATTAAGGTGTTTTAGTTCTGTGTGTGTTTGTTTGATGATTAGGTATTGCTTTGGTACTAATTCACGTCACAGAACATAAGTAAACCTTCATTGAGTTTGTAATAAATTTTAAGTAGCTCGATCCTATAAGCAGATCTTACAAACATACAGAGATAATGAAACACGGATTAAAAGGTAATTTAAAGGTATTTTTGCTTAGAAACATTTCTGTGAAATTCAATAAATTACCTCTGCAGAACTGTGCAAAACACTTCCTTTTTTAAGACAGCATAGCAATTATAAATGCTTATTTCAAGTAACTAAACCTTGGCAAGAACAAGTACTTACGTATTAACGCAATTAATTCGTTAAGGGAAAGCAACTCGAGGCCTATCTATTTACAGAGAGGGATGCCTTCTACACGGACTTTCTAAGGAAAATGACCAGTATCCATGTTGTACATAAGTAGAAAACACGAAAACCAGCCATGCAGCCAGTCCGTTTGATAGGATTCGATCCCAAGTCGAACTACCAGTGTTCAGTAACTTTACCGCTCGTCACTATTTAGGTAAAATTTAGTTATGGGTTGCAAGCTGGTGGTTTTGCAATTTTTTAAAGGTTCGGCAAACATTATTAATGTATGAAAAGTCAACATACTTTAACAAACTAAAATGTAAATTTTAATTTTTGAATAAGAATTAAGTGCTACATTAAGAAGAGTAAAAACGTACTTTCTTCTCCAAATTTTTCTGCAATTTGTTTGAGCTGTTCTTCTTTCCAAATAAACAGTAATTTATTTCCGCTTAAGAAATATCAGAGAATTGCAGATACTCGACATCACGTAAATACCGTCAACAGCGACTATCTAACAAACTCATCTCCTTGTTCTTCATTTTAGAACTTTTGCAGCAAAATTCTGTACTCCTGCAGAAATGTTACTGAAGTTTCTTTCATTGCTGGTAAATTCCGCAGGTCCATATTCCGTTTAAAGCAAAAAATGTCACAATTGGTTTATAAAAACCGTTGGAACTTAGAACGCATATGAAAATGGCGACGTTGTTTGACTGATGGATGGTTGTCAGAGTTAGCACATTCTGAAAATTTGGAAACTTCTACTGAGGTGTTTTCGATAATAAGGAAGTACCCCTAGGCAAATATACATTCTGAAATTGCAAATAAGATCAGGTGCGTAAAATCCAAGAGCAGAACATTTTGTTTCTATATTCTTGCGCCATATTTCGTTAAAATCTATGTGGAATATACTAAATATAATAATGTTTATTTTTTAGTAACTATTAATGTATAAAGTAGAAGACAGCAGAAAAAATTTCTACATTCCTTCTAGGTACTTTAATATTGAGCATGGAATAATGCACGCTCCTTTAAAATTTTAGGAGGACAATCAGACTCAAAAAGAGAAGTTATTGCCATCCAACAATCAACAACAGCCCCCCGAAAAAAAGGGTAAAAAATTCTAGGCTATAACAATTATTTTTTCCCCCAAAAAACATTTTAGAAGACATAGAGAGAACATATCTTTCGTAGTTATTCGAGAACAGCCACATAGTATTTTAAATTACGTCATCCTGGATAAGAAAGCCTCTGATTTCAACAAGTCTTTCATTATTTTTCAAAATTGCATAGTTCAGATTAGTGAAAAAGGATATAGAAAACTTCTCTAAACGTTCTTTTACGATTAAAGTTCTTTTACGATTAAAAGCTTGTAATAGTTTTGAACAAAAATATTCGTTTTTGTTCAAAACTAAAGTATTAACAAAATTCTGTTATGAGTTGATGCTGAACAGAAGACTACGAAATTTAAACCAAACTGGAAAAAGATGGGTGAGTTTATGAGGATTTATTTAAGTTGCTTGACAGTTAATTTTATTTTGAAGCAATCTTTCCTATTGATCTCGCTTTCAACTCGTGCTTTCTTTCTAAAATGTAAATGAGTAAGCCCGCATGTATTCAAATGGGCTAGAAAGAAGATGGTATTTAAGGCAAGGTTTTGGAAGGTGTTTTAGAGCATGTTCTACTTGTCTGAAGGCCATTTTGTTCTCTTTGATTTACTTAAAAGATTACATTAAGAGATAAGATCTCTTTGGCATTGAGAGCTTCTAGCCACTAAGTTTGTTTACTCCGACTTTTACGAGTCAGAGCCTGCCTGCGCGTTGAGTAACCTGTAAAAATCCATTAGGCTAAATTAATTCTAGTCTATTTTAAGTTACTTGTTACCTTTTGAGCTAAGCCAAAAGTGTTGTCTTTTGTAAGCACGATTCGCTGAATAACAATGTTTAGTGAATGCTAAATGAATGTTTCTTTATATTTTTGTAACATATCCTATATTTTTTTAATGGTAACTAATATCAGAATGAAAGTAAGATCTTAAATTGTACACATTTTCATCTTCATTATTGTTAAATAGTCACATTTTCCTTTTCTTCCTACAAAGGCTTATTATACATAGAATTATCCTTTCCTAAGTGCAAACTTATTTGAAACCCAAAGGTGACTTTTTCAGTTGCTAACTAGATGGACAAGCACGAGAGCAAAGATAGAAAATGGAATAATTCTTTAAAAACTGCATCACTCCTCAGTCTTTGCCTTCCCTCTAACGCCATATACATATATTTTGGCACGTTCTTACTATTTTTGTATTCCATTATAAATGTCAACTTTTAGAATATTCATTTATTCCGCAATTATAATTTTGTAAACTCTATAATTTCTCAAACATATGTTTTTAGGCGACCGTTTAAAGAACACAGTGTTGTTCCCACATACCATGTGTTTTATAATAATAGGCAAAAACAAAGTTACATACCTGTGACGATTTTTCTACTTATTTTTGACTAATAGTTAATTTGTCGCTCTCCTTTTCACCCACGCTTTTCATACCAGAATGTAAACGAGATAACGAGCGTTTATTCAGATTGGAGAAGAAGGAGGTGCTATTTAAGCCAAGGTTTCACAAGTTGGTTTTAGAGCGTGTTCTGCCTACTGGAGGCCACGTTGTTACCATGACTAAATAGCTGTTTGTTTCTGTGGCGTTGAGGTTTTCTAGCCATTAGGCTTGTCTCGCCGGTTTTCTACAAACCAGAGACTTCCTGCACCTTACTTTATTATGTGAGAAATTAGGGTAATCTAATTGCATTTAATTTTAGTTCAGCATTACTTGTTTATGTTAAGCCAGAAGTGTTGGCTTATGTAAGCACAAGTGGAGACGTCTGTAAAGATCTTTGTGTTTGAATGAAAGGATCTTATACTTCTTTCTTCTGACTTTTGTTTGTATCATAAGACTTGAAGGTAATTCTTCTACAATCTTTTTAGAGTTCAATATTGTATGCTTCCTAAGCACACTAGACGCTATGTATTTATTTGCATTTAACTACTTTGCAATAGTGCTGCACTTATGTAATAAAACAATTCTTTGCTTGTCGCTTGTCAATCATGGAATATATGAAGGCTAGCATCAATCGCATGAAATTTAACAAAAAATTCGGTTCAAAGTGCATTCCGTAAGAGAATAGTATTATAACGAAAACAATTTGAGATTTATAAGGAACAATTGCCACTAGTTGCCATTTGGAAATTGATTAAGTTTAGTCAAAACATTCAGCCATAAAATCTGCTGATACATTGTGTATGCCATTACTATACTTTACAAACAACGCCTAATTTTCTATTCAGTTCATTGAATTATTCTCCTTCCAGATGTTAAACAGATGGTTCTATCCTACAGATATCAGAAAAAAAAAAACTGCATCGCAGAAGTAAAATAAACAACAATTTAAGAACAGAGAAGGGGGGGGCAGAAATATCAGAATCGACTTAAACCACTTGTAGCCTCACTTTACCGTATAATCCTACAAAGAGAAACAAGGAGCCAATGTCGAAGATTTGTACTAGTGCTAAGAATTCTTTCTACTTTTCCACTCGTCCTTAGAAGTGCGCAGTGTCTGGAATCGAGTTCCGTGTTACGCAAGGAAATTGAATTTTCTGCCGCAGATAGGAATCTAATAAATAAAGTAGAAAAAATTACTTTTTCCTTTGAAATTTTGTGTAGCTTTCTAAAAAGGAATGCAGCTCTTAAAGTTTCTGGGGCAAGAATAAACATATTGGAAATGTGCATTATGTTATTAAAAAATAAAATTCTTTGAACTAAATGTTATGGGACTTCATTTGGGATTATAACAGAAACGTTTTAAAATGTCGCTTAATCTCGTACTTGATATAAAATTTTACCATTAACAATGCAAAAATCCGGAAGAATTTTATTATTAGATTTCTTCAGTTTTAGTAAAGGTGTCTTAAAAGGGCTACATACCTAAGGTCTAGTGTTTGCAATAAAGGAGCCCTATTAATTCATCTTAGCTTCTATTCTGGCAGACCAACAGGCATAAAAGATCTACATGAGAAGCATGCAATTTTAGCCACATGTGTAAGGTAAACGAAGCCAATTTGTTTCTCCTTTGCAGTCCTTCACAAATAAATCCATTTCTTAGGCAAACAAACTAACAGACTTGAACAGAATAATTTAGCTTAACCTACGTCAGATTTTTCGTTATATTGCACACAATACCTGTGTTTTTTATTCATTAGTTTAGATTAAACGTTTTAAAAAACTCATAATTTTTAAACTGATTATATTTTTCAAATTAAAATACGATCATAAATTTGAAAAACAAAATACTATGGTTACTTCAAATGGCTGAACATTTTCAGCATAATATATTCTTCGGGATTGGCTGATACTCATGACTAAGATGCATCGCAGAAAGAGATCCACTTTTTCACTCGAGATAACACTGAAGTTTCGTTCCAGTTTTGATGTAGCCTATGAGTATCGAAGGGCCTCACACCGCTCTTCTTTTACCACTAAGTCTTTCGAGAGAATTTTGCGCTCTCCACTCGTTTAAATACCTCCATGCCACACAAAGCTAAAACCCTACCAACATCCAAGGCCTTCTCTGAGACTCTAACCTGACCCCAGTGATGTAACATTTAACAACTCTAACCAGTATATCGATTAGAACGTGTAAGCAAATAAAATAAAAAAGTGAAATTTTATACAGAACGATTTCTTTTCCGAAGTATGATAAAACAGTATCTAATTGAGTTAACAGAAATAAATAAATAAGTAAATAAATAAGGGCTTATTCATGAATTAATATGAAATCATACACTTGATTGTGATTTTATACAGAACGATTTCTTTTCCGGAGTATGATAAGACAGTATTGCGTTCACAAAGATAAACAAATGAATAAACAAGCGCTTGTTCATGAATTAATATGAAAAGATGCACTTGATTGTAAGTTTACAGCTCATTAAACGAATGTAACGAAATCAACTATTGAAATGAACTTTAGATTTTAAAATTAAAATTCTTAGTTATCGATAAAATATTTAAAAATCGGATAAAATAAATCGGTATTTCGGAGAATATTTACAAAACCGTAACTTAAAATTTGAATTTGCTTATAAGAAAGCAAAAGTTAAATTGTGAAGTCCTAAGACCTCAAGCACCTTGTTCATATTGTGTATTGTGCTATTCGTTCTCCTGAGATATAAAACTAAGTATTCAGTTTAGTATTTTTATTTTTTACTTAAGATTTTAATTTATGATAATATTATATGCTGAGTCACTTATATCCCATTATAAAACATGCAATTAAACCAGTTTTCAAAATGGGATGGTCTGAGCAGTATTGAAAATTACCTAGACCTATATCTTCTACTCGAAGAGAGATTCTCGTATATTCTTATTTTTTAAGCTATTTTGTGATATAATTTTAATCATTCTAACAATTATAATTTGAATTATTCTAAAAATGCTATAATTTAAATTATTCCAAAACATTAGTGCTGTTGTTTTCTCTTTTTTGGTATTTGTTTTTTTGTGTGGAGGAGGAATTTTTTTCTTTCACACGTAAAATTTACTGCCTCTGTCGAACTCTCGAGTTCTGCTTTCCTAAAGAAATCAATATCTTTATAACACAACGTAAGCTTCTTTAAACGGGACGAATGTTTATTGGAGTTATGTACGACAAAACTGTATAAAATATACATGCAATATATCTTTTTAGTCATGGGAAATGAACGTTTCAAGAACTGTTTTAGCTTTTATTTATCAATGGAATTTAATTTAAATTACGAATATAGCCTAATTTAAAATAAGAGTATATTATCAATATGTGTTATTTAATAATAATCTTTTTCTTTTGAGTACTTTTTAAAGCCAGTTTGTGTTTTTTGGCTAAATATTACTATCTTTTAGTGTTATTCCTTTTTTTAAATCCATGATCGATATTTTGAACTAAAAATACTCTTTTTTTTTACTGTTAATTGATCATAGTTTTGCATTTGTAAGTTGATGAATGGCTGCGAATATGGAAAATACTAATAAGCTCTCGATTCTAACGAATCGAATAATGATTTCAATTAAAATGACCAACCAACGTACCTGTGTCCTGCAAAACTTTCAGCCCTTGTTTCCAATGCTCAGTGATCTGTCTCGAATAATTTTTTTGATGCTGATGTTAACTCTCATGGAGCGGACGCAGAGAACTAAATTTTTGAAAGCTTCTTGAAAGCTAAATGCTGATATTAACTCGTCGAGCGTACAGAGAGAACTAAACGTTTTTGACTTATTGATGTCTATCAGATTGTTTTGGATTACTCTCATTTCTGAAAACATTATTTGTAAGCGAAACATTAATCAGCCAAGTGCGTCAGTAATACTTTAAAATCGAAATGTCAATATATTTTCATCTTTATGTACATATTATAGAGTCTAGAAGCATAAATTATAGAAGCATAAATTTTTTGAAGCATAAATTGCAGACCCTTCCTTACTAGAAGCATAAATACGTCATTAAAATTTACATTCCGGTAGGAAACTGAAATCAGGAGAGAAAGGAAAGTCGAACTAAAAATAATTCGTTAGAACAAAATAAGGTCTTTAAAATATGCATATTTTTAAATATAATCTTTTTTACTTCCTTGTACGAAGTAAAAAGGAAGTATTGTAATCGCGAAAAGCTTCGGGGAGCATATTTCAACGAAAATATCCATTTTGACCGCTATCGAATGCAATTTAACGATATTTTTGCGTGACATCTGTACGTAACGACAGAGTGAAAGACTCTTTTTCCTCCAAAAAATTATAAAACTGCTTTAAAATGAATTCTGAAAAGAATTTTAATGGTGTTTGTACGAACGTACGTACGTGAACGTACGTACGCATAACTCATAATCGAGCAGCCTCAGAACGTTGAAATTTTGTATGTAGGACTACTATAACATGTGGATGTGCATTTCGCACTTTGGTTGCAATCGGCCGCACCAAACATATATCAATATATTTATATATATATATACACTCTGTTACCCGGCTCAGTGATCTCAGTTTCTTTACTCTTTTCTGTTTGTAAATTGTGCAATTTTTTGCTTTTAAAATGATTGAATTATGTTGTTCTTATCTTCCGGTTAAGGTTTTTATGCCTTTAGTAATTCTGCAAGCAATATTTGTACAATTATCAACAATTTAAAAGCCGTTTAAGCGCCGTTAAGCCTATTTTTTAAATAACATGGCGGACATATATAATTACATTTGAAACAGCAGAATAGTAGATTTGTTGCCAATCTAGAGAGATCAAGCTTTGCAACAACAAAGATAACGCCTTCATTTATTGTTGCGAATTAAATCATGCTTAACCCTTTCTGGAATTTTTTCGAGGAAATAAGTGCTTAAGATTTACTTCGTAATTTTTAATACGGATATTTTAAGTTTTTATGTATTTTTGCCTTGTCGCGAAGTGAGAACTGAATTAATTGAATGAAAAATACTGAGTCGTCTGTGAAAAACTGTTTCTTTGCTGTTTTGTTTGCTTAATTTCTTTTATACATCGTTCTAGATTTATTATAGTATTTAAATAGAGCATGTGGCAACGATTAGATAATTCTTTAAATGATATAAATTTTGTGCATTCTGAGTTGTAATATGAACGAAATAGAACGCTCTTAAGTGAACCTAGCGCCAGAGTGTCGCTATGGTAAACAAATATAGTCAATTTTAAGGAGTGCATATATTCTATTTCATCTTACGCACTATCGACAAAGTAGATTTAATTCAATCCAATAAGTTTAAATGAAATGAAGGAAAAAATGCGTATAATTTAATATTCCGTACAAGGAAGTCATGTGGTGTACACATTGGATTTTTTGTTTTAAGTTTGTAATATTTTTTGTCATCTCAAATAATTCGATGTTACAATATCTCTTCAGAATTTAAGAATGGCCGAAAAAAATAAAACCAAATATATAAAATAAAATGTATTATTGAAGCTCTTTTTTCGAGTGCTCCTTTTCACCAAATATAAAAGTATGTAATTATTTTCTGGAATACCACCAACTGGAGCTATGTTATCCATGCCACACACATTTTTTCGTTCCTGTTTTTTTAGTCGCCGTTTTCTTTCTCTTTGTCTTTTTGAATTATAATATTAATCAAGATGCTGATGTCTCTGCTAACGCTAGGTTAAATAAGTAAAGTGGTAAAAAAATTTTATAGATTTTACATTACTTCCAAAAGGGCGTTTATTTAACGTTTTGTATAACTTTTATTTAATAAATATCACATTCTTACAATTTTTACAAAATATTATCTTATTTAAACCATACAATTCAATGCAACAGCAATGTCACAAAATATTTAAAATGACCATATCTATAGAATTTCCGTTGCACAATCTCGAGCGCTGGAGATAAATATGTATTTTTTTCCGTACAGTGTTGCCATTGCTCGCTTTGAAATCGTGGAGATTATTAATAAAAAATTCTTTAAAGTTTTACAAAATATGAAATAGATAATAAAACAAATTCCAAATTTGGGCTTCCATGTGCCCATATTTGGGGGGGGGGGACTAAGTCATTTAAAATTTGATATCTTTAGTTACCATTGTTTTTTCATAATGCGAGAAACATTCATGTACTCAGGCAGATTTTTCATTGTTTTATTTCTTTAAATATAATCCAGGGATTTAATATTTGATTGCAACAATTTGAAAAGTGAAACGCCGTTTGATAGTGGACTACGCAAAATGCCCAAACGAAGTTAACAGCTCTTCAGGGCAAATCGCCCCTTTGGGCTAATAAATAATAAATTATGTAAATAACCCATAACTTGGCAATAATTCATTTCGTAATATCTTAAAACTAACATAAAACAGTTCACAGAATGCAAATCATAAAATTAGATCAAAATATGCCTATAACTTGCTATGAATTGTATTAGTGGAATCTTAATATTCACAGTTTTAAATATATAAAAATAATATATTACTTGATGATATATTACTATAAAAATGACATTTTCCAAAACAAAAGTTTTAAAACTTGGGATTTCATTTTAGATTGTCATACAAATCTTTGCCATCTACAACCTCAAAATAAAGAATAATTAGATTAAACATTTTGATATTTTCCTACGTTTTCAGATACTGAATTAGTATTTTTGTCCGTTAAAATTTTGGTTACAAGTTGTGAATAAACATGCAGTGAAAGAAAAAAGAAATAATTTTGGAATCGAATTTTACAATGATTTACCTTTTCTATTGTTTACAGGTGACGATACCCGGTGCAAAATATGTGGATACTTTCATCAATTTACGATATCGAAAATATATGTGGCATGGAGAATATAAAAAAATCTGATGTGGACACCACATGACTTCCCTGTATGGCCTACTAAATTATACACATTTTTTCTCCTCTTCATCTAAATTTATCTCGAATTACTTTAATGAACTGAATTCATTGAATGAGATATATTTCTCATTCAATGAATTCAGTTCCCACTTTGAGGCAAAACAAAAATACGTAAAAACTCATAACATCTTCATTAAAAATTGCAAAACACAGAAAAACATAAAACACCGGATACAGTTAAAGCACTTAAACAATTTTAACAATTACAATTAGAGTTACTACGCAAAAGCAAGCAATTCGGGCAGCGGGCAAGAAGGCAAATTTTCGGTGCACAATCCGGAAAGTTTACTTTTTATCCCACTCGGCAAAAAAGACACTGAAGATATGGAAACTGACTGAATTCGCTATTCTAGTGAGTTTCAAATGTAAAGAAATGGACGTTCGTTGGGTTAACTCGGAATTGTTGACAATTCTACAAATATTGCATGCATATTAACTAAAGGCAAAAACCCTTAACCGGAACATAAAAACTACATAATTCAATCATCTTACAGCAAAAAATATACAATTTACCAATGTATAGAATAAAAAATTAAGCTCACCGAGCTAGGTAACATAATGAGAATATATATATATATATATGTTTATGTATGATTGTTGCAATGAACGACATGTTGTAGAAGCCCCATATACAAAATTTCAATTTTCTACAGGACTCGTTCTTGAGTTATGCGAGATACATACATAAGTACGTAAGTACGTACATACAGACGTCAAGAAAAAATCTCTGCTGATTCCATTTTAAATCTATTTTACAATCCTCTTTGGCAAAAATAGTCCTCTATTGTGCCTGTACGTGTATTTCTCACGCAAAAACATCGTTCAAATGGTTTCGAGAGCACTTGAAATGTATATTTTCGTTGAAATATGATACTAGAAATTTTTCGCGATTGCCATACTTCCTTTACTTACAAGGAAGTAAATAGTATTACAATTAGAGTAAGTACTCCGTAAATGTCAGCACTGATCAGCTCACTGCATTCACGGTGTATATATTTGTCTTTCCTAAGATATGACCTAATTCTATTCATCTCTGGGGCACGTAACTGAAAGATGCATTAAGTGCTTATCCAAGGACATTCAAGAAAAGGATCCAAGGATATCCAAGAAATGGGATTTTGGTTGTTTCCCATTTCTTGATGTGAACACATATCCTGAAAATTATTGCCAGATTTCTAAAATAAGGAAGGAAGATCCTTTCCTAAGCAAATATATTCCCTCGATTATATAAATTTATTTGCAGTAGCCTTGCATTATATAGAAGGTTTTGTGAACAATAACAGAGATATTGTAAAGAGAAATTTGTATTTCTTCATTGTCATGTATCTGGCAGCGGTGAGCCAGCCAATCAGCTGCCTGGCAGAGCCCAGCAAGTAAGAGAGAGGACAGTGGCATGTTAGCCTCAGAGGAGGCAGGTTGTAGGTTAATTATGTTGTAGGAGCGAGGTAGTGCTCCAAGTTTGCCATTATTCTTTAAATGTTAAATTTTTTTTCATTATTCTTTGAAAGTTAATTTTTAATAAATGTTGGTGTTGTTTTCCTCATGGTGCCTTATTAATCTGTAAGGTCATTACAGCACGCTCTCTTACGAGAACCAGAGCTAACGAAGCCGACTGGATTTTGGAGAAAAGGTGAGAAATTTTTGTTGTAACTTTAAGGAAAATTTCTTCTAAATATGTTTAAGGGAGTAGTTAAAAGTGATTTGATTTCGGTGTTGAAGGAACTAGGTGAAGAAGCCGATTCTAGTTTAAAAGTTGTAGAATTAAAAGATAAGCTTTTAAGTTCTAAAGAATATTTGAAAGATAAAGATTTTGTTACTGAATTTCTTAATACTACGGTTGAAGAAAGGAAAAAGTCAGAAGAAATTGTGAAATTGCGTTTGATGCAAATCGAAAGTAGCAACGAATCTAGTAATAACGTAGAAAATACACTTTCATTAGATAAGCTTTTGAAAGCTGTACAGGCATTATCGATTTCTGTACCTAAAAAGGGTGAAGCATGGAACTTATTTTTTGATTCCATAGAAAGGGCTTTTAAGCATAAGAACGTACCAAATGAGTTTAAGTCTGAAATTTTACTTAAACTGATAGGTGATAAATCTTCTAATATTCCAGTATATATTAAAGATGATGATTTGAAAGATTATGAAAAAATTAAATCTTTAATTCTTAAGGAATATGAACCATCGCCAATTATATGTTTAGAAAATTTTCGCCAAGCTCAAAGGTTGACGGGGGAAACTCATTTGCAGTTCGCCTCTCGTTTAAGATCATGTTGGATCCATTATTGTAAAAGTAGAAATGTCAATGATTTTGAGTCTTTAATTAACTTAATAATTTCTGATAAACTTTTTCAAACATTGGATAGTGATTTAGCGTGCCATGTTGCAGTTCGACAAGGTGAAAGTTGGCTACGTCCAGAAGAACTAGCGAAGGAATGCGACACTTATTTCATCGCGAAAGGTAAATCTTTTGATGACATAAGAGGTGAAAAACGCGCTAATTTTCGTGATTCATACAACAAAAACTCTTCATACAACAAAAACTCTAAATATATTCCACCAGCGCTAAGAAAAGATTTAGTGGTAAATGAACAGAAACATTCGTTTAAACAGCGAGAATGTTATGTGTGTAGTAGCAGTTTACATTTGGCTAAGGATTGCCCGAACAGGCGAAATAAATTTGAGAGGTCCAATAAACAGAACGATCAAACCGAAAGTTAACATTTCAACTAAACCGAAGGACAATGCGGTTGTTACAAATGTTAATTCTAAACATTTACAAAAACCCGAGTGTTCCGACGGAAAACTTAATTTTTATTCCTTGGAAAAGATTACTATTTACATTGCAGGGAAGCAAGTAGAAGCTATAAAAGATTCAGGTACGGAAATACCAATTTTGAACACTACATTAATTCCTGATTTAAAAATAGAAAGTAAGGGTAAAATCATTTTAAGTTCCGCATTTGGCGACGTCATAGAGGCAACGTTAGCAACTATTCCCATTTATTACAAAAAACCAAACAGTTGTCTATATTCGCGCGTAGAAGCTCTTTTCGCGTTGACAGATAAGCTAAATGTTCAATGTTTAATTACACCAGATGTATGGGATCGCATATTTGAAGACGAGAATGAATCAACCGTCTTCCCCGAGACGAAACCGGAAACTCATAAACAAAAACAACTTGAGGTTGGCGCCGTTGAACTGTCAAATGTAAATCTTTTTTATAGCTCAGTTGCGAATCAGAATGATGAAAGACTAAACAGTTATTCGGAATCGAATAAATTTAAGGTCGATCAGAGAAACTGCCAAACGTTAATAAATTCTTTTAAGGACACAGAAGTAGGGAAGAATAATTTCTTTTTACAGGGCGAATTATTATTTCATAAAGAAAAAATTTGTGGGGAAAACATACAACAGTTAGTTTTGCCCGAGAATTATCGAAATAAAGTCCTTCAATTAGCTCATGATTCCATATTCGGAAATCATTTAGGTATGAGGAAAACTAAAGAAAGAATTAAGCTTTCATTTTATTGGCCGAACATATCCAAAGATGTAGAAAATTATTGTAGAACATGCGAAAGATGTCAATTAAAAAGTCCGGAAAAACTATCGGATAAAATTCCAATTACTCCTATTGTTCGCGCGCCATATCCCTTTCATACGGTAAATATAGATATTATTGGTGAAATTTCACCTCCTTCAGGAAGGAAACATAAATATTGTTTGTGTTTGATAGATAATCATTCAAAATGGCCAGAAGTCATACCTTTAAAAAGTCTTTCTGCTAAAGCTACTTGTGAGGCTCCTTTAGATATTTTTATGAGCACCGGTATTCCAGAAATAATTTGTAGTGATCAAGGAACTAATTTTACCTCACAATTAACTCAGGAATTCGAAAAAAGGTTAGGAACACATCCTCGTTTTTCGACACCTGGTTACCCAGCATCAAACGGCTCAGTGGAAAAATGGAATCGGGTATTTAAACAAATGTTACATCATGTAATTCGCACAGATCCTGTTAATTGGGACAAGCACATACCTTATTTACCTTTTGCGTATCGTGAAGTTCCAAATTGCACTACCGGTGTATCTCCATTTATGCTTATGTATGGTCGTGAAGCTAGAGGTCCCTTAGCTGTGTTAAAATCATCATGGTCCGGTGAAATACCATTACCTCTTAATCTGAGTAATTCAGCAGTTGATTATCTACAAGAATTAAAGATAAATTTAGAGAAAGCATCTGAGCTCGCTTCTTTATCTGCCGCGGAAAAACAAGAAGCTTATGCATATTATTTTAACCGTCGCAAAAGTTTGAAAGAATTTAAAAATGGTGATCTAGTATATTTACTTATACCAGACTCTAGCAACAAGCTATATGATAGGTGGACAGGTCCAGGTGAAATTGTTGAAAGAGTAAATCCTCGTTCTTACAAAGTTAAATTACCTGATGGGAGTGTGAGGCATGTTCATGTGAACAAAATAAGAAAATTTTATGTTCGAGCACAAACTGTGGGAGTGATATTTGAAGATGATTCTGAGTTTGGGGAAATTCATACCACTCCAAATAAAGGAGATTGCGCAGTAACTAGAAGGAACATCGAGGTGGATATTAATCATTTAGAGGATAGCAAACAAAAGGAATTACACGAGCTCTTATTCAAGCACATCGCGTTATTTTCTGGGGAGATCCAAATAGCCAGTGTTGGTGAACATAGAATTCGGTTGTTACCTGGAGCTGAAAGAAAAAAGCCATACATCTATAAGATCCCAGAATCTTTGAAACCTGAAGTAGATAAACAGATCGAGGAATTGGAGAGCTTGGGTCTTATTGAGCCAAGTGAAGCTGAAATAGCATACCCAGTCGTATGTGTTGCCAAGAAAGACGGAAGTATGCGTTTATGTATTGATTTCAGGTTGTTGAATCAAGTAACCAAGCCTGTTGATTTTCCAATGGAGAATGTGACTGATCTAATCAATAAAATTGGACACGCGAATGTTATCACCTGTTTAGATGTCTTGAAAGGTTACTGGGAAATACCTTTAGAAGAAGAAAGTCGTGATTTAACATCATTCAAGACACATCGTTCCCAGTATCGTTGGAAAGTGATGCCTTTTGGATTAAAAAATGCAGCTTCTACTTTTCAGCGAGTGATGAATGATGCCTTAAGAAAACATAGTGATTTTTGCAAAGCATATATTGATGATATTGCTATCTTTTCACCAGATTGGAATTCGCATCTCCAACATTTAGATGCTGTGCTAACTACATTAAGCGATCTCAGGTTTACGGTGAACGTGAAGAAATGTGTTTTTGCACGTTCGGAGATAAAGTATTTAGGACATATAATAGGAGCTGGAAGACATCAACCTGATCCTGAAAAATTACAAGCCATTGAAATTATAAAAAGTCCTAAAACAAAGACTGCTCTAAAGAGTGCATTAGGCTTATTCAACTATTATCGTGATTACATAAAGAATTATGCAGAAATAGCTCTCCCATTGACGGAGCTTACGAAAAAGAAAATTCATGAGAGAATTCCATGGACTGATGTTGAGGAATCAGCATTTAAAGAACTGAAACGTCGACTGTGTGAAGCACCAAAACTGTACACTCCAGAACCAGAAAAACCTTACACCATACAGTGTGATGCTAGTTCATATGGTGTTGGTGCTTGCTTGTCACAACGAGACAGCAAAGGCAGTTTGCATCCTATCAGCTTTGCCAGTCAAAAACTTTCGAAAACTCAGCAGAACTGGTCAACTATTGAACGCGAGGCTTATGCCGTTGTGTGGTCATTAAAAAACTTCCGAATGTTGGGTGTTTGGATCGAATATCGAGCTGATCACAGACCATAATCCATTATTATATTTGTATAAGTCGGCACCGCATTCAGCCAAATTACAGAGGTGGGCAATGGCACTTCAGCGCTATAATATTCATATTTCTCATTGCCCTGGTGCACAATTAAAAAATGCAGATGGTCTTTCAAGACTAGTGGGTGAATGAAATAGGTGTGAACTAAGTATGAACTAATATGTTTTAAAACTTTGCATTAGTTACTTTCTTTTGTTCCGGAATTGTACGAGAGCTACTTTCCATCTGTTTTGAAAATCAAATTACTGGTTTCCATTTAATATTGCATTATAATAGTGTGTTTTGAAATAGTATTGCATATATGTTTTATTACAGAACTCCGGTATTGTATCAAGCCATCTGTTCATCTGTTGTGAGATGAATGTTTATTGCATTTATTTCAAAGTATGTTATTACATCATGTATACATGTTCATATATTTTGAATTAATTTGGTATGTGGAGTATACAATTTAAGTTTGTATTTGCTGGTTCAGTTTTCAGATTCTGCTTCGCTTTGGCGTAGCACAATCTTACCGGGGGGGTGTCATGTATCTGGCAGCGGTGAGCCAGCCAATCAGCTGCCTGGCAGAGCCCAGCAAGTAAGAGAGAGGACAGTGGCATGTTAGCCTCAGAGGAGGCAGGTTGTAGGTTAATTATGTTGTAGGAGCGAGGTAGTGCTCCGAGTTTGCCTTTATTCTTTAAATGTTAAATTTTTTTTCATTATTCTTTGAAAGTTAATTTTTAATAAATGTTGGTGTCGTTTTCCTCATGGTGCCTTATTAATCTGTAAGGTCATTACATTCATACTCACCAAAAAGGAAGCAGGTTTAGTTTTACTTTGAACTACTTAGATTAAGGCTTTATTCTTTAGAAAGCATTTTATAGATTTTTCCCCACAAACATTTTGCAGATTCAGTACCAGCATCATTACGACTTTGTCCATAACTTGCAGAAGTTTCAAGCTATGCTTTCACTGTATCAGCATTATGTTTATTTCTAATGTTTGCCCAAGATTTCGTTATTAACTAAATTCTCTTACAATCAGCATTGCAATTAGATATACCGAATACGTCTACGCTGACGCAAATTATTTTAACTTCCCAGAATTCCCTACCTCGTTAACAAAATAATATTCTTTATAGAATTCCCCCATGTTAAGATATTCAACGTTTTAATTCTCAACAGAAAATAGTATATAAAGTGGCGGAAGTTGAATTGTTAACAAAATCGTTAAAAATTTTTAAAACATAATAAAGTCTGTCATATCTTATAGTGTGTTGGTTTGCGCAGTAGCACTGAAGGCGTATTGAGTAAGTTTCCTCAGGCGCAGTTTTCATTAAAGAATCATAAGTCAAAAAATTAACTATGAAATTTTTATTTAATAAAATAGGATAATTTTGCTTTATTTAATAAAATAGGATAACTTGAGCATAACAAAAAAGTAATAATCTTCACAGACATTAAAACACTGATGTATGGAAAAGAATCACTTACATAGAATCATCATCAGTCCTAAATATCATCAGCCTTACGTATTTAGGCAATAAGGAAAGAAAACAGGAACATACTTTGACACCGTACCTGAAAAGAGAAAGTACTACTGAATTAGACCTTTGGCCCAAGTACAAGTCGCTAAGGTGAAAGTCAAATATACCGCATTGCACACGAACTTTACTTTCTCTCGCCAATATATATCTTGGCGCACGTTCGTTTCGTATGCCTTTCGAGTTTCATTATACAAAATACCTAAATTTATGCTAACATTGCCCCTGTTTTGCTAATGAAACTCATACCAATTGCAATTCATTCCTGCAAAACTGAAATTTAGCTTTAGGAATTGGTTTAGTCATAATATCAGCAACCATTTGCTCTGTTGAAAGATAAGCAAGTTTTACTATTCCTTTGTTATTCAAGTCGCGTATATGATGAACTTTTGTGTCAATATGTTTTGTGCGCGAACTGAATTTTTCAGATTCTGCAAGTCTTATAGTAGACTGATTATCTTCAAATACCTTTATCGGTAGAGTTTGGGGTAGATGGAAATCTTCTGTTAATTTTAATAGCCATAATAGTTCTTGCGCAGCTTGCGATAGTGCAACATATTCAGCTTCTGCTGAGGATAAAGAAACACAAGTTTGTTTTCTTGAAAACCACGAAATACAGTTTTTCCCTAATAAAATAACATAATAAATCTGATGTAGATTTTCTATCTTCAATATCTTGTCCCCAATCAGCATCTGAATAAACTGTAATATTAGGTTCTTCACTCGACGAAATTTGCAAGGATAGATTCTTTGTCGTGTTTAAGTATCTAATGATTCTTTTAACAGCATTCCAGTCCTTTTGACGTGGATTATTACATCTTCTGATGAGTATGTGAGTTGAAGCTGTGATATCTGGTCTTGTGATAGACGATATACACAAAAGACTTCCAATAGCTTGGCGAAATTTATCATTTGAAGTTAGGAGATTTTCTTCCTTGTTTAGGTTATAATAGCTTGTTTCCATTGGTGTGCTAGCGGGTTTCGCTTCTTCAAGTTGAAATTGCTAGACAAATTGATTTATTTTATTTTTCTGTGATAAGACATAACTTCCATCTTCCTTGCGATTTATTTCCATGCCTAAGAAATATTTAGCTTCATCAAGATGCATTATTTAGTAACGTTTCTTTAAATCATTAATTGTTTGAAGAATTAGTCCTTCTTCTGTATAACTTACTAGGATGTCATCAACATACATTATTAAATTAATTCTTTTATCACGAACCACTTTTGTAAAAAGACACGGATCTGCTTTACTTTGACTGAACCCAAGATTCTTCAATGTATTTTCAATTTCTGCATTCCAGCACCTAGCTGCTTGTTTGAGACCATAAATCGACTTCTGTAATTGACAAACTTTATGTCTTTCTTACAGAACCACGAATCCTTCTGGTTGTTCCATATATATTTCTTCATTTAAGTTGCCATATAAAAAGCTGTTTCAACATTTAGTTGATGTACCTTGACATTATTATACGCTGCCCATGCTAAGAAAACTCTTATCGCAGTGTGTTTCACTACTGGTGAAAACGTTTCATAATCACTGCCGTATTTTTGAGTACATCCTTTGGCTACTAAGCGTGCTTTGTATTTTATATTTTTACCAGTTTCATCATATTTTGTCTTAAACACCCATTTTCTGCCTACTGCATGTTTTCCTGGTGGTAATTCTGTAAGTGTATAGGTTTCATTTTCTTTTAGAGAATGTATTTCTTCTTGCATAGCCTTGATCCAAGCTTCTTGTTCACGTTTTGGTAAGTTTAGAATTTCTTCAAAGCTTTCTGAATCTTTATTTTTAGATAAGATTGATTCTTTGTCTTCTGCTTTATAAGAGAATCTTTCCGGTGGAACCCCTTTGGTTGATCTGCTAGAAACCCTTCTTTCTACATTTTCTTCACATTTAATTAACTCTTCAGAACTTTCTGAATCTTCTGTAAAATCATCGCCAAGAGATGTTTCTTCATTATTTTCTTCATCTTCTTGCGAGTTATTGAAGTGAATTAATTCTAAATCTTCAGCATTATTTTCTGCATGTTTGTCAGATAAAGACGCGTTTTCTGAAAATTTAACAGTTCTACTTACTATTATTTTTCTTCCACCTACATAAATCCTGTATCCCTTACTTCGTAAATCGTATCCTACGAATATTCCTTCTTCAGCTTTGTTGTCGAATTTACGCCGTTTTTGTTTGTTCACATAATAAAATGCTTAACAGCCAAATACTCATAAGTGACTTAAGTTTGGTTTTTTACCATTCCGTAATTCATATGGTGTTCTATCTGTGGCTTTAGTTGGTAACCTATTTTGAAGATATGAGGCAGTAGCTGCTGCTTCGGCCCAGAATCCTTTCGGTAATTTAGAGTTTATTAGCATAGCTTTTGTCATTTCTATTAAAGAGCGATTTTTTCCTTTCTGCGACGCCGTTCTGTGCCGGACAATAAGGAACCGAAGTTTGATGAAAAATACCAAGTTTCTTTAAATAATTTTCAGTAGTTTCATTACCGTATTCTGTACCGTTGTCGGATCTAACCTTTATTTTCTTTCTAAATTTATTTGTTGTCGATGCAACATACTGTTTAAGTTTGTCGAATACTTCATCTTTCGAAGTAATAAAATAAATTTGAGTATAACGCGAATAGTCATCAATGAAAGTTACGAAATATCTTTTCCCTCCTAAGCTGTTGACTTCAAATGGCCTACACACATCTGTGTGCACTAAATCCAGTGGATTTTTAGATCTAAAAGCCGTTTTAGGATAAGATTTTTCAGTTAGTTTCGCTTTTACACAAGTAGAACATTCCACATTCCACACTATGAGTGCATATGCCAAGTTTAATGCCGTCTGCCAAATCATATGGCATCTATATTTCTGTGGCCTAATCTTTGATGCCATTTTAGTATACAGTTCGTATTAGAAAATGAAACATCATTAGCTAAGTATGCTTTCTCGTCAATTGAGTTTACGGTCAATTTATATAAACCTTGCTGAGCGTTGCCGTCGGCTACGAGTATATTGTTACGCTTTATGTAACACTTATTACTATCAAATGTAACAATGCAACCTTTAATCGTAACAGATTGAACAGAAAGTAAATTACTATCTAAACCTGGTACATACAATACATTTTCTAATTTTTATCTGTGTAACTTGACCCTTTAAGTTTTGAACTTTAAAATACCCCTTACCAATACCATAAGAATTTAATTTAGCACCATTGGTTACAGTTACTATTTGTTTATTAGAGTCATTTAACTGAGAGAAAAAATTCTTATCACTCCTCATATGAGTTGAGGCTCCTGAGTCAATAACCCATTCTTGCGTTTGCGTGTTTTCATGTTTATTTTCTACATTTAGAACTTGATTAAACTGAATCTTCGAATTTTCAGTTTCAATACTTTTAAGATACTTATTTTCTTTAAGTTTTGTTATGTTTTCTATACTTTGCGTATTTGCTATTTGGCATGCATTACTTTTATAATTTTGTGAATAATTTCTTACTTTACTGTTATTTACATCTGTTTTCGGGGAAGTTCTAGCGTTGTGTTTTAAATGAAAACAGTCATTTATCGTATGGTTATTTCTCTTACAATAAGTACAATATCGTGTAACATACTTTGATTTATTTTCGCTTTTACTTTTTAAAGCAATTGAATCGTATTTTTGAACTTTCTTAGTTTCCACACGTCTACAATACTCATCTATTAGTTTGTTTTTAACATATACTAGCGACAATTCAGCTTCCGATTTACTTTCTATTGCAGTTATTAAGGAGTTGTATGAATTTGGTAAAGAACATAGTAATATTGCTATTAAGTTATTTTCTTTATTTTCTTCACCTATACTACGCAACGTTTTAGCCAATTCTAGTACTCCTTTTCCTGCATTTTAGAACTTTCATTATATCTAATGGAATATAGTTTTCTAAGAAGAAATAACTTGGTTGTTAAATTTACACGTTCATGGACACATTTTAACTTCTGCCAAACTTCTTTTACAGATTTACTATGCAAAACATGGATAATTTGCGAATCCGAAATGTTTAGGCATATTAAAGCTTTAGCTTTACGATCATTCTTTAACCAAATATCAGTAACAGTTTCCGGTTTTTCTTCGAATACAACATCATCTGAACCTTCTTTAATTAGAAGATGTTCTATTTTAAATATCCACACTGAATAATTTTCATCTGTTAACTTTTCCATACAAATTGATTCTTTTAGAATAGACATTATTATTTGTTATAATTATTCTTATAAACTTTGTAACTAGTATTTTCAACAAAGAGTTTTTTTTAACACTTTATGCCCCTGGAATCTTACAATATTACAAAATTTCAATTTTAGAAGCATTTCCACAAGGCAATTACCCTAATCAGTCTCATAATCTATTGTTGGTTTGTGCAGTAGCACTGAAGGCGTATTGAGCAAGTTTCCGCAGGCGCAGTTTTCATTAAAGAATCATAAGTCAAAAAATTAACTACGAAATCTTTATTTAATAAAATAGGATAATTTTGCTTAACTTAAGCATAGCAAAAAAGTAATAATCTTCACAGACATTAAAACACTGAAGTATTGAAAAGAATAACTTGCATAGAATCATCATCAGTCCTAAATATCATCAGGCTTACCTATTTAGGCAATAAGAAAAGAAAACAGGAACATATTTTGACACCGTACCTGAAAAGAGAAAGTACTACTGAATTAGACCTTTGGCCCAAGTACAAGTAGCTAAGGTGAAAGTCGAATATACTGCATTGCACATGAACTTTACTTTCTCTCGCCAATATATATTTTGGCGCACGTTCGTTTCGTATGCCTTTCGAGTTTCATTATGAAAATACCTAAATTTAGGCTAACATAGTGAGATTTTTATGTTTTTATTACGGGTTTTAGAAAAAACAAGTAATCTATTCGGTACTTACGTATTATCGCAACCAGTTTGACGCTATTTGTAAGTTTGAGTAAAAAAGTATGAATAGAAAGAAAATGTACATTTATTAATTACAGATAATTTTTAATACAGTTTTTTATATTATTTTCTTTTAAAATATAAAATAGCAACTAAACCCTCCCGGTTTCGAATTTGAATAAGTTGCAGAATTATTTTTTCTGCGGAAATCTTTTGGCTATTGCTTTTAGCACTGATTAAAAACCGTATTCGCCATAACCATGTACACGTCTACTTACTTTTACTTAAAGAAACATCCCAGAATTGCACAAAAATGGCATTGCGCACACTCTTCACTTTATCCATGTACACTGCTATTTTCTCATAAATTACAAAAATTTGCACGAAAATGCAGGAAAATTTTGTGAATTTCCACATGCTCTTTTTACAAAACTACGTATAACACGTAGGGTTGCCGTAAGTAGGGTCACCAAATTTCGCAATTTATGCGAATTTTGGCCTGGTTGCGTTAATACGTAAGTACCATCTATTCTTTGCCTGGATACATTATGAATAACAAGATTCATTAAATTACGAAGAAAGAATTATTTTTTAAATTCACATTTGAATTTAAGAAAAACATTATAATGACTACCATACTTACCTTTGGTATTTTCTATTGTGATTGCTAATATACTGTTAAGAGTTAGATTAAATGTTAATTATTTTGTTCCTTCAAAACCGGATGGTCCAATTGAAAGCCGGTTGCCTCTCAGAATACTTGTAAATCCTAATCCTGAAAGTTCAGAAAGCTTAGTTTTCATATTTGATAACTCCTAAAGTGTTTTTAAACTTACCAAATTAAACTACATAATTGATAATCATTGCATTTAATCGTCAGCCTTTGCATTTAATATTCAAATTTAGAACGACTAATGATAACATTATACAAATTAATATAACATCGGAAAATTAATTTCTGCTCAGGATAACTGATTTCAATAAAGAATACGTTGACTCTCGACACCTTAAAATTAATTACGAATGTTTGTGACTTTATGCATACTTTAATAAAAAAAATGCAGCATATTTTCATAATTATGTTGAGCCCAATCTAATATCTTTACAGTGCCTTGCTACGAAACCGCTGCGTCCAAGAATTCATGCTCAAATTTTATTAACGAATAGGAGCATGAACTGTTTCTGAGCAAAACAACTTGTATAAATAAAATTATTTTTTTTAAAAATTTTATTCAGAATGAGTTTATTATTATAATATTTTTGAGTTATTTATAATATTTTTGAGTTATAATATTTATTTTTATTTATAATATTTTTATAATATATTTAATTTTTATATTATTTATAATACTTTTGAGTATTAAATGCTAATTCATGTTTCTTAACATGAGTTTTGACCGACGCGAATATTTCATTAATTAATGTGGCTTACAAAAGCAGTCTTCACAAAACCTTTATATGTAATGAAAAATGAACGAATTCTTTCACATTTCACCTGCCCATATATTCTTCATATTCTATTTCTTTCCTTATCTATATCAATATCTATATCTATCTATCTATTCTCTCTCTCTATATATATATACGTGTGTATGTGTGTATTTCACCTTAATCACAATAGTATATGGAAGTATGAAAAATGAATCCTTGGAAACAGAGTAACCATTTCTGGCCAACGTTTGCAGATATCCATATTTTAAAAACTATATTTAAAGTAATGAAATATTATTTAATAACGCATTGTGTTTCAATGAATACTTGAATAACTAATTTTCGGAATAATTAATTTCAGAAAAAGTATTATATTAATTGCTAACAGATAGTTAGAAATTATTCTGATTACCTTAAAGTTCTTCATTTGAAACTATAAACTAAGGAAAGAAAAGTAAAAACTGAATTAGAATTATTAAATGTTATTTTAAATGTTATCCTAGGTTTATGATGAATTATACAAGTTAACTCTTAGATAGAAATGAACGAATTATTTGCTTAATAATTTTATTTTCTTATCTTCGTTGGATAGATGAATCGCAATATAAAAACAAATACTCCAGTTACACTGAATCAAAAAATGCCCACAGTTCATATATACACACATATATAAGCATATTTAACATATATAACATTTAATACATATATATATATATTAAATGATCTAAAATACAATATGTATATATATAACGTGTACACTTTTTTTGAATTCAGTACAACTGGAGTATTTACATACATATATGACCTCACAGGTCCTTTCTGCTTAGTTCATAAGCTTTTCTTATATTATATATATATATGTATATACAGTATACTCCCGATTATCCGCGGAATTGGGTGGCGCGGCCGCCGCGGATAACAAAAATCGCGGATAATCCGAAAAAAGCTAAAAACGGGCATAGCAAAAGAGAAAACAGTCATTCTAACTAGCGTTTTATGTACAATAAAACGTAAAATAAACAGTAGGAAATGTTTAACTAACGCTTAATATTTTAGTATATCACTCAAAACTAACCTAAAATGCATTTTGTTAATGAAAACAGAAAAGTGCTTTGTATACTTACGAGAGGCGTCAAGGATACACAGAAAAAGTAATACATATGCACTGTTTTAATACTGTAATGTATTATGTAATTACAAAAGTATAATTGTAAAACTACATCTTTTTGAAGAAATCAGTCATTTGTGTTTGCTTCTTGCTTTGGAAGCATTTTCTCTTGATCCGAGATTGCATTTTTCGTAGCATAAGTTTCTCAGCCAACTCCGCGTCCTCTTATTCTTCCAAATACTCAGCAGTCCGTCGACTTGTTGCAAAGCCGCTTCGTGAGTCTTCTGCATCTGCACAGTGGGCTCTTCTTCGCCTTGACTTCGCTGTCCTCCATTCTCAGTCTCTACCCTTGCATTTTCACAAATTCGTCATCTGTTAAGCGTTCGAAGCCAGGTTCGTTGACGTCACACTCCAACCACCATGGACCTTATAAGAGATAGACTAACCCAGTGGGCGGGGCGCGCGTCACCGACATGTCGGTAAGAAAGAGTAGGGACGATCTGGTTTACTTTAACACTGAAACCTATGGTGTTTGTATCACATAACTCTTTTTAATTATTAAATGTGATACGTTGTATAGTGATGAGATTATGAAAGCCACAGTTTTTTCCAAATAGGATTTAATATATCTCATTAAAGCACTTTTTACTGCATTTCGCGCATTTTTTCACGCGTAATTCTTGTACAAACATCTATACTTTGGTAAAACGGTAAAAACTCTAAGCACAAAATTTATGAACTTAATGTTGCGTAAAAATAAGTTTAACTTAAATAAGATTGATAGTACGTGATGCTCTGAAATAAGTAAGGTAAAATGAAACAAGATCTGATAATTTTTTTTTAATTTAATGAACATTTTCAGGCAGTGATTTTACAAACTATAATAACATTACAAAACGATCATATTTATTTGATTATATGATCATTGAATTATTAACATTAAAGTGGATTAGTTATTTTAATAATTCATAAAATTCGGAGCATAAAATTTTCTGAGTGTAATGAAGGGGGGAAAAAGATGAAATAAAATCTAGAAGCACTCAGATTTTATATTACGCCCAAAAGGAACCTTTTTTTTTTTGGAACAAGTTTTGTGTATTACCTATATTTATTGAATATCATGTTCTTCGCCCGTAAACCACATACGTTTGAAAACAGCATATCTTTAGAATTTCCGCACTGGAGATAAAACTGTTGTACAGTGCTCGCTCTGAGCTCATTGAGTTTGTTAATCAAAAATTCGTTAAATTTTTACAAAATATGAAATAGATTAAAACAAATTCGAAATTCGGCCGTCCAGATGCCCATGTTCGGGTGGAGGATTACATTATTCAAAATTTGATGGCTCTAGATACTGTCGTTTTTGTCACATACATGTATTCATATAGATTCTTCATTATTTAATTTCTTTACATATAATATAGGGCGATAATATTTGGTAACAACAATTTGCAAGGAGACACTGACATTTATAGTAAAACAGGGCAAAATGCCGTTTCGAAACTAACAGCCTTTCTAGGCTACCGCCCCTATGGGCTAATAAATTAAATTAACAGTAAATAAAAAAATCTTATTCAGAACTAAAAATAAATTAAAAAAAATAATCACTATAAAATACAAGCAAAATTAATTATTACGGTTAAATACAATTTTAATATTAGAATTAAAAGTATAAAAATTTTTAAGGAGTCAAAAGTGTTTATCACTATGATGTATTATGAAATATGATTGAAATAAAATTCTTTTACAGAAATTGTGCTATAATAGTCATCTATAATTTTAAAAAAGCAGCACAATTTAGAATTTAAAAAAGATGTTCCTACATCTTGACACTCGAGAATAAAATACGATCTGTGTGTGTGAATTTTAAACAAAACTTTCAAAAATTCGTTTTTAAATATTTTAGTATTTTTTACTTATTTACACCAATAAAAAGCATAAAAATTGCAAGAGAAAATTACTTGTATGAAATTTTCTATTAGTTCAGATTTAAAATATTATTTTCTTAAAGAAGTAGTTACAAATTTCCTTACAGCATTGGAAAAGCTAAAAAACTATCCAGCCCTGAAAGCATGCAATAGTTTTATAATTATTTGGAACGTTAATTATGCTTGATAAATATGCTAAATTTTTAAACATCAATCTTAATTTCAAAAATAAAAATATGTAGAAATTATAATTTGTGAAATGAGGCGCTACAACCAGCTTTTTCTTGACAATTATATACGCTGCAATAGGCAACCAATGTTAAATTTCTGCTAGTCGTCTCCGGATGTGATCAAGGTGACAGCCGGCAACGCGTCAGACGAGGGAGGAAACCCGTTTGGGTTAGTCTATTTCTTATAAGGTCTATGCCAACCACTCGTTACTGCTTTCAGCATCGACGTTCTCACCACCCGGAACTGTTTTCACCATATCGGCAAGAGTTGCCGTGGGCGTGTCTACATCTTCATTCTCTTCACAACTCAAAAGGGTTAGGTTGTTGTTGGCTTCAACATTAGACAGAATTTTTCTTCATGATTTTATGAGGGTTGAAGGTTTCACTGAGTCCCATGCAGATTAAATATCGTAGATGCTGTTCAAGATTGTGTAGTGTTTTCAAAACTCTTTCAGATCATAGCCTTCTTCAATTTTTGTCATTAGCAGCTTGGTTCGGTATGTTCTCTTCATTGTTGCAATGACTCCTTGGTCCATGGGTTGAATTCGCGCAGTAACGTTTGGGGGGAGAGAAACTTTGCAAGAATTTGTCCATCAGAAGACTTTAGCACGCTTGTTGCTGGGTGAGAAAGTGCGTTTTCGATCAATAGCACAGCTTTTTCAGGCAGGTTTTTCGATTTAAGATGTTTACGCACTTAAAGAACAAAGATTTTTTTCGAACCATTCTTGAAAAATGTTTCGGTTCATCCATCCTTTTTTTTGTTTAAAGTAATTAACGGGCACATATTCTATCCTTGTGCCTTTGAAAAATCTCGGGTTTTTTTTTTTTTTTTTTTACTTTCCAATGACAACAAGTCTAAGTTTATGTCGACCGGTCATTGTAAATTTGTTCAAAAGATAGCTCTTCTTTTAAAACAAATGCTTCAAATTCATGGTGAAAATCGTCGGCTGCTTGTTGGTCACCACTAAATTTCTCCCCATGAAGTCCAATTTCTCGAATTCCATGTAGCTGCTTAAAACGAGTAAACCAGCCGAAAGACTCATCAAAATTTCTTTCAGGCCTAACAACTCAGAAAATGTTTTTGCCTTCGCCGAAATGATAGGACCATTTACAGGAGTACCCTCTTTTCGAACTTGAGCTAACCACTCTGTCAATGCCGTGTCTAGCTCATCAAAGGTCCCTTCATAGTTTTTTGCGTTTTCATTGCGGAAGCACCGTCCGACATTGATGGAAAGTTCCCCAGTTTGTCTTTTTGCTTTAGAATGTCACGCACTGTTGTTTCTGTGATTCCGTAATCCAATTCCATCTGCTGCCTTGTAGCGCCGTTTGCTACTTTGGAAATTAATTCTAGTTTTTGCGCAATCGTCAACACAACCTTCTTTCGTTTTCCTGACATTTTAAATCGGTAACGAAAAACACAAAACCAAAAAGCACAAGCACTGAGAACAATAAAAGATAAGAAATTAATTCGGACCGGTTCGCAAACACTATCAGGCTTAAACTCACAATGTCGAGTGTCAGGAAGTGGACGTGTCAGTAAGATTAAGACGAGAGAGAGCGGTGGAGCGGGCACTGCAAGGGTGAGTAAGAAATACTTACTCATCAGAGGGGCCGAGGGGAAGGTTCCGAGAAGGCCTGGGATATTTTTGCTTTACGCTTGTAAAAAAAAAAGAGGAAAAAAAAAAACTTTGTGCGGCAGGCGCGGATAATCGGAGTCTACTGTAATATTTAAAATTAAACAAAGTGCATACACACATATATTGGGCTGGCAAGAAAGTAATTTCTGTTTGTATGAACAGATAGCGTTATGTTCGTTTTCTTATTCATCTGACAGTCTAATATTTTTGTTCTTTCAAGATTTGCCAGCTGACACTTTTAGGTTGCTATACAGAGAAATTCCTTGTGTTTTTGTGTTTTTGTACAGAATGGTCAGATTTGGCATGAGGTGCAAAAGTAAACATTTTTGAACATATTTTACATTTTCATTTACAAAAAATCAAGAATGAGGATGTAGCACACAAAGAGATATTTGATGTGCATTGTGTTCATTGCTTAGCAGAACGCATATATCAGAATTAGTTTGAGAAATCTCTTTTTGGAGGTTTTTCCCTTAAAGATGACCAACATTCTGGCCGATCTTTGGAAGCTCATGATGACAAAAGTAAAGCCATAATAGAATTAAATCCTTATGTAACTGTGCGAGAAATTGCAAAAACGTTAAATGTATCATACACGCTAATTTAAAATCATATAAGATGTCTTGGACTCGTTGAAAAGCTTGATAATTGGGTTCCGCATGAATTGAAAGATATTCAATCGCTGGTGGTAAAAAATAAATCATCTACAATAACATTACACTGAAGTGACAAAAGTCATGGGATACCTCCTAATATTTTGTCGGTCCTCCTTTTGCCCGGCGAAGTGCAGCAACTCGACGTGGAATGGACTCAACAAGTCGTTGGAAGTCCCCTGCAGGAATATTGAGCCATGCTGCCTCTGTAGACGTCCATAATTGTGAAAGTGTTGACGGTGCAGGGTTTTGGGCACGAACTGACCACTCGATGAAGTCCCATAAATGTTCGATGGGATTCATGTCGGGTGATCTAGGTGGCCAGATCATTCGCTGGAATTGTCCAGAATGTTCTTCTAACCAATCGCGAACAATTGTGGCCCGGTGACATGGCGCATTGTCATCCATAAAAATCCCATAGTTGTTTGAGTACGTGAAGTCCATGAATGGCTGTAAGTGACCTCCAAGTAACTGAAAGTATCCATTTCCAGTCAATGATCGGTTCAGTTGCACCAGAGGACCGACTCCATGCCATATAAAAACAGCCCAGACCATTATGGAACCACCACTAGCTTGAACAGTGCCTTGTTGACAACTTGGGTCCATGGCTTCGTGGGATCTGCGCCACACTCGAACCCTACCATCAGCTGTTACCAACTGAAATCATGACTCATCTGACCAAGCCACGGTTTTGCATTCGTTTAGAGACCAACCGATATGCTCACGAGCCCACGGTATATATTTCGGTTTTTGATTTTTACTCTCCATGTTGTCTACATCAGGTCGCTTCAGGCGATGTCGTGCTGTCAGTAAAGGCACTCGAGTCGGTCTTCTGCTGGCATAGCCGAAGGAAGACAAATTTCGCCGCACTGTCCTATCGGACACGTCCCTCGTACGTCCTACATTGATTTCTGCGGTTATTTGACGCAGTGTTGTTTGTCTGTAAACATTGACAACTCTACGCAGACGTCGCTGGTCTCGGTAGTTAAGTGCAGATGGTCGGCCACTGAGCTGTCCATGGTGGGATGTTATGCCTGAAATTAGATATTCTCGGCACACTCTTGACACTGTGGATCTCGGAATGTTGAATTCCCTAACGATATCCGAAATGGAATGACCCATGCGTGTAGCTCCAACTACCATTCCACGTTCAAAGTCTGTTAATTCTCGTCGTGCGGCCATAATCACGTCAAAGCCTCTTCACATGAATAACTTGAACACAAATGAAAGCCCTACCAAAGCACTTCGTATTTATACATTTTCTACGCGATACTACTGCCATCTGTATATTTGCATATTGCTATCCCATGACTTTTGTCACTTCAGTGTAATCTAAAGGGATGGTAATATAAGCATGATTAATTAGCACAAATCCTATCGAAATCTAAACGGAATTAAAAAATATCATGCGTTCAATGTGGTGAGATTTCGAAGGTATTGTGCATTTTGAGCTGCTTCCAAGCAATCAAAGGTTCAGCTGAAATGTTTACTGCCACGACTTTCATTTTCCACCACGACAGTGTGAGGCCTCACACATAGTTAGCACCATGTCGGAAATTACTCGAGCTTAGTTGCCAGATGACGTCTCATCTCCCATATACCCCCGACCTTTCACCATCGGATTATCATTTATTTTCTAAGTTTACAAAACGTCTTAAATGGTAAAAATTACATTAATAACCATGACCTCCAATCACATTTGGTGGAGTTTTTTTGCTGATAAACAGCAGAAGTTTTATGAATGCGGAATCATGAATTTACCAGAAAGATTCGAATATAGTGAACTTTGACCTTTCGACACAAGACCTTTGACTAATTAAAGTTTATTTTTCTATGCAGAGAGAAAGGAGCTTTATTTCAGGCAAGAAAACTGAAATTACTCGTACTTTCTTTGCCAATTCTATATGCACGAGTGTGCTATTATTTATATATTATGAAATAAGTTTTACATATATGTTGACGTCATTAACACAAGAATTTTTAAGATGATAGAAAGTAAAAGCAGAATCAAAAATGTAATTTTAAATAGCATAGTTATAACATTTAAATTATAATACCGTTAGTATCCTCGCTAATGTAAAAGTGAACTTTTTCAGGGTTAAATGATTCTACACTAAAAGCATTTTTCGATTCCGAAATTCGAAAGATCTTCGGAAAGTGCAATGGCATTTAAATAGCTTTAAGTATCCATTTAAAAATTATATACACATTTATTTCTCGTTGTCGATTCAGCAGAAGCTTAAACTTATCGCTGCTAAATGTGTTTACCGTGCAAATATTCTTATGACGGATAAATTTTTTAAAATTATTTGGCTTTTTAAAAAGCATGAACAATCAGTTAAAGATATGAACCATTAACAGATTTCACAACGAAAGTTTTTAAATTTAAGATGTTCTTTTGGAACATCATCATAAATTTTCTCTTTATTTTACTTCAATTTTATATATTTAGCTATTTTATAAAATTAAAATTTCGTTACATTTTGTGTCTTTTTACGTTTATATTTTCGCTTATGTTCTAAGTTAAACAATTAAAAGCTTTGTGAATTTTTTATTAATTACATTTCAATTTACGAGAAATACTATTCTCTTTTTATTAATAAGAATGTTATGGTTTTTGAAATTTAGAATTCGTAATGCGAATATTGCAGTTTAAAAATTCAATTTATTTTGAAGGAAATTATATATAAGTTACGTTTTTAATGAAAATTTTAATAATAACTTTGTAAGGTTTATCTTAATCTATCTAACAGTTAATTTTTAGCTAAAAGTTACTTTCCTATCTTTGCTTAATTTCAGTTCACAACTTCCGGCCAGAACGTATTTTCAGAATCGCGATTGAATGCAAATGAAGAGAATAAGTATGTATTTGCGAAGTTCTACTGACTTCGTTAGAGATCCAGAGATACTATGCAGCGCGCGTTGGCCCTTTGGCTATACTATTCTTAAAGCTATTTTTACGATCGGCCGTACTTTAGCCCTTGATAGCTTCACCGTCAGTTAAGGGGCCAACTCTGTTAGAATCTTGCCAGCTTCAGCTATATCGTTTTAGTTAAGATTAGTTAAGTTTTATTTCTTAGTTTCCTGAGTTTAAGCCCGAGTGAAGGCTTTATTGTAAACTCCAACAAGGAGTCTTCTGTGAACTTTATTTGGAATAACAAAGGGTATTTAACCCTTCTCGAGTTTCTGTTCTCTGTCTACTGAACTAAAGCGATTGTTCGCTTACCTGTTCTTAAGGTTCCTCAACTTTAGCTGTAGATCAAGGATAGGAATCTTACAACTTAAAATACATGAAAATATAAATTTTACAAGAAATTTTGAATCATATTTGCATATTAAAATTATACTCATGGCAATGCCATTAAGATTCTAAACTTTTTAGTTTTTTATTATTTATTTCTTTATCTTATATGTGTAGAATTATCTGATAACTGATGTAGACAACATGGAGAGTAAAAATCAAAAACCGAAATATATACTTAAACTTTTGATGAGCTTAGAACATCATTTTACTTTATTTTTTTTACTTTGTTTTCGTTTACATATAAATGACTATTTCAGTGAAAAGAAAACATGATTTTTAACAAACCTTTCAATATTAGACATCCATAAACGTAAGTATATGAAATAGATTTTATTCTGGTTAAGAATAATTAGTAATTCAATAATATCAAATTTATATATATGTTAATTATCGTATTTATAGAACATACTTAAAAACTCTAGAATTAATTTGATTAATAACGTTTTTATATCTAGAGAACATAACCCAATTAAAAGAAAATAATGTGAACACCACATAACTTCCTTGTACTTACCTATTAAATTTAATACATTTTTGTTGCTGCGTTTCATTCAAATTTACTTCCTCGAATATTGCTAGGGATATATTTCTCATTCAATCAATTCATTTCTCACTTCCAGGTAAGACAAAAAAGTATAAAAATTCAAAACATCTACATTAAAAATTGTAAAATGCAGAAAAATCTAATACATCAAATAGAGTTAAAGATAGTTAAAAATAATTCTTACAATTAAATCACGCAAAAACAAGCAAATCAGCTAACGGGTAAGGAAACAAAATTTCCCGTAAAAAAGTATAAATATACTTATTTCCCGTAAAAAAGTATAAAAATTCAAAACATCTACATTAAAAATTGTAAAATCAGAAAAATCTAATCAAATAGAGTTAAAGATAGTTAAAAATAATTTTTACAATTAAATCACGCAAAAACAAGCAAATCAGCTAACGGGTAAGGAAACAAAATTTCCCGTGCATAAAACTGAAAGTTAACTTTCCTACTAGGGAAAGAGAAACTCAAGTTGTAGCATCAACTAGCTCAATTCACTATTATATTAAGAGTTTAAAATGTAAACCAATAACGGCTTTATTAGGTTCAGGGCCACTTAAATTGTCAAATTGTTGATAGTTCTAAGACTATTGCATGCAGATTAAATAAAATCATAAAAACCTTAATAGAAGCAAAAGAATAACGTGATTCAATCATTCTCGAAGCCAAAAATCAACAATTTACCGACATATAAGAATAATAAACAGAGTTCACCGAGCCGGGTAACAGAGTGAATATATATATATATATATATATGTAATATTTCACTTTTAGCGGGAAATAAAAACGATTCACGTTCTAGTCATGGCCGAAACTACTGCTGCGTAGACGATAGGAAATTGCGAGGTAGTGGAATGATCCGATGGAATTTTAGAACAAGCATGACCAAGTTTCATAGTTAAACATCATTTATTTTTGATTGCCTAATTTATTAACACGTATCTTTAGAACTGATGAACTGATAGAAGACTAGGGCTGCTAAAGGAGCCGCTTAAATTTAGATTGCAATTACAGTTTAAATAATGGCGAATAGCTAGCAGAGGTTGAGCAACACGCTGGCAGCAGGCAAGCGAAAGAGGAGAAATAGTGAGACTACGTAGTTAGTAGCGGTTTATACTAGATAGGTGCATAAGTACAGCTAACCTGTGACTGGTTAATTTTGGGTTTCACTTCCATTTTTCAAGCACTGTTAGGTAACATGGAAATATCTTGAATTTGGGTGAACAGATGAATATAAAATCTAGAAGAGTTAACTTTTAGGTCGCCAATTATTCTTAAAGCAACCATCGTAATTTTTTGTTATATCTTACACACACGCACATATATATATATATATATATATATATATATATATATATATGTATATGTATATATATATATATATATATATATATATATGTATATATATATGTATATGTATATATATATATATATATGTATATATATATATATATATATATATATATATATATATATGTGTGTGAATTTTGAAAGGTTAAGATTAAAATACCTAGAAAAAGCCGCATTAATATTTGGACTCTACCTATTCCTATTTCCGAATTACATCGCAAAAGAAAAATTTTAATAAACAAAATTTTAAAAAACAACATTTGAACCGAAAATGCTAAAAACATAAAAATGGAAACATAGGAGTTTCAAAAACATGTTACACACTTTTGTTCAAAGCTTCAAACAGAACTTGTCAAGAGAAAAGTGATTTGAAGCTTCAAATCAAGTTTGTTAACTAGATTAACTAAAACAAGTTTCGTTCCAACAAATTCACCGAGACTTTGAACAGCAAAGCGAACTTAAATTTTTTAAAGGTACCTATATAAATGTACTGTCTCATTGAATTTGTGTCTTTTCCCGACTTGTTTCAGTTGTCCAAATCACAATAGTACTGAAAATTGAAATTAGTAATACTAACTACATACGTTAAAAGTATATTAATACCTAAAGAGAAAACAATTATGCAGTTATTTAGTCGCTGATAATGGCTACGTTTTCAAAGTATCTTCATTTAAACACAAAACATTTTGTCACACTTTTAAGTCTAAATGAACTTACAGTTGCATTCTAGCTAGCTAGAAAGTTTATGATTACATAATTTCTTTGATTTTGAATTAGAGTAAAATAAATTTTACATAGGTAAACAAAATTTTGGTGTACATTTTAAACAGAAAATATCCCATACGGACAGTGACGCCTATTTCATAAATGCTCTGCTTTACTCGAAAAACCACAATTATGTTTTTGCAAAGAAACTTAATGTATACAAAACACATTAAGAAAAATTATGCATAAATTTAAGCTGTTATAATAATCTTCCTAACGATTATGAAATATCCTCATTTAGTGGATATCTAAGTTGTATCATGCTGCGTAAAAGGAATAATTAATAATGAAGTCATAAATTTTGACTTAAATGTTTGTTTTTTCTCGAGGGAAAAAATAAAGAAGTTTTTCCAAAGCTCCTAATGGCCTTTTACGACGCATAAACGAAGTGCGTATGCAAATTTTTTGTGCTTATCATAATGATCAAGCTAAATTTTATGCACCGTTATTATTCTGACATTATATATCTATATTATTCATATATCTACCTAAAAAAGGAGAAAAACTTCGCAATGACTTATTAATACTTTTTGTGCAGTTGCATGTCTAGGGGACGCAAAACATTTAATATGTTTTAGATTTATAAAGGTAAGAACATTTTAGCTCGATTTAAACTGCAATACAGATTAGCAGTATAGATATATTCTACATTATTTGCTAACTCTAGAATCTCAAATTATATAAAAAATATTGTACCACATTGTTTTTAAATGCTTTCAGAAATACCCAAAAATAAAATTTGAATTTGTAAGTGTTAATAATATTGTTCAAATATTAAAAGCCTATATCCAGGCAGATCATAAGTTCTTAACATATTCACAAACTGCTTTTGCCTTTTTATTAAGTACTTAAAAATAACAATTTATGTGGACATAACTACGAAAAAATGCCCAGAAATAAAGGTCTAACAGCATATTTATTAATATAAATCACATATATCATTTTGATCACAAGGGCACATTAGTCCAATATTGTTCTCACATATTCTCAAATATTCTAAGACAAAACAGAATATTTACCAAGTTATTTAATGAAGATATAAGGTATTTTCTCCCTCCTTCCTGCATGCCTTTGTGGTGTAATGGTAGCACACTCGGCGCGTATTCGAGAGGTCGAGTTTCGAGTCCTGAGGAGGGCATTGCTTATTTTTCACATCTCCTGCTCAAAATAACCTAATGACTCTACAAAGATTTACGTTGCAAGTAGTCCATTTTGTCTCATAATTTCTATTCTGGTGTAAATACATATTATTCGATATTTTATATTTCATTAAAACTTTTAGTTTTATTTATGCGTTTAAAAATTTAATAATTATTATAATAATTGAGAATTGGGGGGGGGGAACTCATATGGTACTATAAACCACAATTAAACCACAATACTTTTTTACTAGTTTAAATAACTGCTGTTTTCATGATAGGCTATACCTAAACTATTACGGCGGCATAGTTTGGATATTCTTAACACAGTTGAATCAGACATTCTTGTCAAAATTCTAACATTGGTTTTAATTTAGATTGGGCTTTATAACGTTAATAATAAAAATGGGCCTACTTAAACTTCCAAGTCGCAAGAAAACCGTTTGAATGTATTCTACAATATTTCACAACTTCTTTCGTTTTCTGCTTTTATTATATTTTACCTTTACCTTTAAAGGTAAAAGACAATAGAAGTTAATGAAATCTTTACCTTTTGAAAAATTCTGTTTCCTTTAAAAACCGAATGTTAACCTTTAATTTATAGCAATTCTTCAAAATTCCTTTCTTGCATTCAACATTGTTTTTTATTTGCAAAAATTATTATATTTTTATACTTTTAATTTTTTTACTTTTATAAAAAAATATTTTTACTTTGCATTTCATTTTTTAAAATATTTTAATTATTTTGGTATTTGGTTCCAACTCATTCAATTCGTTGAACTAAACGCTTCTATTTACTCCATTCGTTGAACTGAAGCCAGTTAGTACTTCACTTGAACACAAATTGCGATCTTTCTGGATTCCTAATCCAGGTAGTTCGATGTTTCTTTTTTTTTAAGATTTTCATTTTTATTACAACATTTTTTAATGTTACAACAGAAGTCTTTTCTAAACATTATTGAGCTTAATTAGTTTAAAATTGTAGTTTTTTAATTCATTAAGTTACACATTTTGGCTTTGTTTCTATACAGGCGAATATATATTTTCATTTCAAAATTTTGTTGCTGTTGTGCTATAGATTTTAAGAATTTACTCTTGTATTTTTATTTTATAGTCTATAAAATTTTTTCTCAAATTTTCATTTAATTCATTTATTTTTTCGTATATTGGATTATTCCTGTTTTACATGTTTTTGGATTCGGTCCCCTAAAATTGTAAATTTTTATATGTCGAGCAATATTGCTTATTTTTAAATTACACCTTTTTTCTAAACTGGCCTGTGTGTTTTCAAAATTTGCATATAATTTTGGTTTTTCTAATACTGGATTAAACATGTTCGCATGATTTTGTTTTCTAGTACGGAATTATTATTTTTGAAAGTTTTGTTTCTGGATACGATTGACTGAAAGTAATTTTATAAATTCGTATATTTTTTCTCAATCCTTTTGAACTGGCCTATATTTTTGATGCCATAATTTTGCAATTTGTGGCATTATCTACTTCATTAGTAGGGGTAGTTCTGTTAAAGACACGGATTGCTTTTATAGTTTTTTTTTGACTATTTTCAAAATTTTAAACTTTAATTTACGTCTTTGTCGGTTCAGAAGCATATTGTTTTATTTATTTTATTTATTTACTTTTTGCATTGCACCAACCGTTGACGAGATGCAGGGAACGCTGTAAACTTCATACTTCAGGTTTGGTTTCGGTGAATATTAACCCCCTCCTTTTTCTTGTAATATGTCACTGTGCTTCTGGCCTTTTGGATTTCATATATATATGTACATATGTATTACTTATTATACTAACAACTTATATATGTATAATTAGTACAATAAGAATTTGGGTTTGAAAAAGTTTAAAAGAGGGTCCTATGTTAAGAAATACTCTGTAGGGCAGTAAAATTGTCTCATGTTAATTGGTAGTAATACATACATTAATCTCTAATACAATGTTTTTTATATTTTAATCTATAGTATAAATCTGTAATATAAGTCTTTATCTCTTTTAATCTATACCATAAAATCTACATGCGTCTGTCTGTTTTTGGCATTATCTCCTCCGGAAAGGCGGGGATGAGTTTCGAGAGGGGTATCTCCGGGTTCCAAAAATTCGGGGGAAGCCATTTTGACCATTCTCATCTTCGTATGACTTCAATCAGCTGAGATATTAATTAAAAATTCTGAAAATGCACTCATTTTTCCGAGTGGCAACAGTCTCTCACGCTGGAATAAAAATTTGCTTCATTTCGAAAAGTGTTGTCACTGCTCGTTTTCAAGTCAGACAGTTTGTTAATAAAAACTTCGTAAGTTTTACAAAATATGAAATAAAAATAGCATTGCCACACTTTTAATACATAACTTCGGATTACGAAAATTCGTGGGAAGCCATCTCGACTATCTTCTTTTTGTACAAGTTTAATCAGCCGAGATATTAATTAAAAACTTAGAAAATACTATTTTTCATACACAATTTTCCGAGTGGAAATAATCGATAGGAAAACGCTGTGTTGACCCACAAGATAACGGACCTAAAAAACTTAGAAGACGTGCTGAATATGACAAGATGCAAATTATTTTCAAATTATTTTCAAGTCTTTACATATTTTCTATCACTTATCATTATTATGAATGCTATATAAGCCCTCCAAAATTTATAGAACTGAATTCCTTTGTTTAAGTTCTGAGCCTTGATTGAAAAAAGAAAGTGCCTTCAACGCTACTCTCACAAAATGACGTAATACGGATTGATTTCGAGGTTTCGGTTTATCTAATTACAGAAAATCTCATTAGGGCTATCTGACTAAGGAAAAGGATGCTTTCGTGAAGGACTTTCGAAGGGAAACTGACTCTTTAAACACGTTACACATGGAGAAAGCCACAAAAATCACTTATGCAGCCAGCCGATTTGCCTAGAATCAAACCATGTTTAGTAACTTTGTAGAGACATTAGGTATTCTGGAAGCAGGAAAGATGAAAAATGAGCAACGCCTTCGCCGGGAATCGAACCACGGACCTCTGGAATACTCGCCCAGCGTGCAGACCACCACACCACGAAGGCATGCTAGGAAAGAGGGAGAAATACCTTATACACTCCCCCTTTTAAAGGGGGACTGGGGTTTTTAGTGGACTCAATTGCCAAATCCTGGGCGTGGAGAATCATCACCCACCATCCTTTTAGTTCGGGCGCCACTGTAGAGACATTAGGTATTTTTTTGGAAGCAGCAGAGATGAAAAATGAGAAACGCCTTCACCGGGAATCGAACCACAGACATCTGGAATACGCTCCTAGCGCGAAGACCACCACACCAAGAAAGCATGCTGGCGGGAGAAATACCTTACAAACTTTACCGTTCGGCTGCTGTTTGGCGGGATTATTTTTCTGATGACCCATTTTAGATTTATATATTAGTAGTTTTAAGACAAAAACAGACGTAACCAAATTTAAATGAGAAATTAAAAGGACTATTGCCGAATTAAAATTAGTAGTTTTCTTTCATATTTTGTAGCTTACACACACAACACACATATTTTTATGCAAGCAATATAGATACACACACATATATATATATATATATATATTATACACACAAATTTAATTAATTATCTATTTCCGATTATTTCCTAGGAAAGGAAATGTAAAATTGTTGGAAATTGAAGTTAGGGAATGTTCATACTTAGCAGGAATCTGTAAAACTATTAAAAACTTGTAATAAACTTAAAACTTGTAACGGTATGCATTAAAATCGTACATTTTAAAAAAGAAAAAGAATAGTACATAAAGGTAAAGTAGAATAGTACGTATATGAAAAGGCAAATAAATTTTTGCAGATTTCTTGGAAGAGAATTGACTTATCGAGAGGAACTCTCTCCCCTTCAAAAAATCCGCAATAATTTTGGTAGCACTGTATTTCGTCTCCTTTGTATGCTTGAATGATTTCTTTTAATTACGAAAAATTAATATATAAAATTTGCATTTAAGTGAATAATTATTAATTTCTACATATGGAAGTAATTCCCCGAAGCGATAAAAAAACATATTTACAAAAATATTGTTATAAAATTGTTATAGACACATATAACATACATACATATATATACGTAAATGGAATAGCATGGGCAAGATATATGTATGTACATAGCTACGGGAACTGTGTGGCTGTGTGCGAATTCTCGTATATTTGCCCTGGCTTGCTTGTTTCAATGTGGTAAAATACATTTTAGCTGATCTCTTTTATTAGTGGAAAATATTTAACTTTGTTGGATGCATTTGTATATAAGAATATCAAATATTTTCGCAATCCAGATAAACCAAATGCCTTTGTTTAAATTCTTGAGCATTTCCTACTTCCCTTTGCAAGCCAGATAATTTTAAAAAGATCCTTCCTAATAATCCTAGTATTTTGTCCACTATTAAGCAGTACGGGATTACATAGTATTACTGAATTGGAAATCTACAGTAAATGCGTATTTAAGAACATTTATTTGACATACATCACTATTTATCAAAGCGTGATATATGCTTTATTAAATTTTCTAAAACGTATGCATTGAATCTCTGAATCTATTTTTATCTTTGAATTCTTTTTCATAAGGTGGAAAGAGAAAGAAAATGTGGAAAATGAAACTCTCTTTCTCTGTGGCCAGACGCAGAGATTTGACTCATGTGTACTGGAAACATGATATAGCATATAAAAAAAATAAAGACCTTCTTCTAAAATAACTATGTGTATTGGAAAAACGACGTTATATCTTTGCATTTCAAATTCTGGACGAATTTATTTTGTTGGGGAATCTGTATAAAACTTGTTTTACGTTTTTCTTTCTATACAAGCTTGTTTTTAGACTTGAATTATGGCACTGCGCATTAAAAATTATCAGTTTAGAGAAGTAAATTGAGAAATGGTGCTATTTGAATATGCTGGATGCTTGTGATTAGCATAACAGTTAAATACTTTTTTCCATTAAACCAGCCTTTGCACTTGTTTTCTAAATTGTTCCCCTCAGGAAAGAAAGTCACACAAATTCCCATCGAGACTAGATAAAAGTAAATCTAAATATTTAAAACCAATTTTCTCATGATTGAAGAAGAGATTTATTTTAGTCCTAGTCACCGTATGATGATAAAAATATAATTTAAATCAATCGCGGCTAATTTGTGCATTTCAATTTAAATTGTGTCTTGGGACCCCGGTCCGCATAATATGTCATACATGACGAATGTTAATGAATACATTCTCTGTAATAATGAAAACCAGATAGTTTATGCTTCTTGTGTTAGCATCTTTGTTTTATAGACAGTTCTGAGGATAAAACAACACCAAGAGCATTCCAAAACTTTCAAAATATCATTTAAAGTACACTTTTCAGAAAATAAGTTCTTAAATTTTAAGGCTGAAAATATAACGGAAGTTGAGAAGAATACTGTCGCCTTTCATGTGTGAACCAACTTAAAATCAGCTTTCATTAATCTATTATTAAAGGTCCTAAAATGTTTAAATGGCTATAACTATTAAACTCTACTCAAATTTTATAATCCTTATCAATGCAAAAAATCTTTTTAACCTGGCTACGGACCATATCTCAAACGCCGCATACACTTGATAATATCTATCCACCATGTATTTTAAAGAGACTAACTTTGTTTTTCAGATTAATTCGGCTAAACAATGTTTGACTAATCAATAATTAAAAATATGATCAGATTATGTTTGCTTATCATTAAAGAAAACTTCTTTGCAGAGAATTCATAAATCAACTGTCGACAAAGGAAATACTTGCATTTAGCTAGATGTTCTTATATGAAAGCAGGCTTTTAAATTATACGAGCATACTCGCGTATCCTAATTTTAATATATTTTTCTAGAGTGCATTGTAATCGAATCTTTAACAGCAACATTAATGGTAATTGTTTAACATTTAGATTTTCTTTCTTAAAGCAGCAAAAGCTGGTTAGTAGCTCAAGGACATTGTTATCATGCATTTAGTGAGATTCACATTTGCTGCATAGAAAGAAGCAAATGTTTTCACCCATTCTTTTCGGAACACATGGAAAACAGTGCTTCAAATTCTAATTTTAAAGACTGTACCAGCAACTGAGGCTAACGTTTTTGATTGTGGAAGACGGAACATCTCACTGAGAAGGCATTTGACAGATAGTGAGAAATGATCTGCAGTTGCAAGAATGGAAGCAGAAAATTGGCAGATACTGACACAAGTCTGTAAAAACCTAAACGTAACTAAAAGTGTCATTTTAGAAGTCTAAAAATGGTTTAAAGACATTGACGATGTATGCAGACAGCCCAAAAGGCATAACTGACCAAAGTTTATATACATAAAGCTCTGATAAGATTCGTTGTATATCAAAGCTTCTTTATATAATACAGAATACGCTTTTTAGGAGAATGTGACGCGCGGTCATTGTTTCCAATGCGTTTTATTTTGTTTTAATCCTAATCCAAAAAAACTGGAGAGTTAGTCACCATTTGTATTACAATAATATAAGTACGGATATATATTTAATTTAAAAAAAAATCATAAAACGTTGATTTTTTCCCTTAGGTTGTGCAGTTCTAAAGAAATATTGGTTGCATTATATGTACCATACAGAAATCTTAATAGACTGGTTTATGTAATCGTACATATCCATGGAAAACATCTGAGCCATAAAACGGCCGTTTAAAACAGAATTTGTTCTGAAAAGGCTGAGTTTCGTCAAGCGTAATTTTGGTACATTATTTAGGGTAGGAAGTGTTAAAATAAAATAAAATCATTTTAACATAATTACCTCATTCTTAAGGTAAAATAACAAGCCGAAAAATTACTAAGATAGAAGTCAAACAACAAAAATCAGGGTTATTTTTGAAAATTTTCAAAGGACTAATTTCGATGGTTTAACCGAACCAACATCCTCGTCTGACACAGTGATAATGAGCGATAGTGATATATAGATATAGTGATAAGATAAGAACGGCTGGATAGGAGTTAAGCTAATGGCGCCATCTTTTGGTGAAACAAGAAAACAAACATAATTTTCTTAAAGAATGAAGTTAAAGGTGGATTGTAATTAGGGTCGTTAACTGCAACAGAAAGAATTTTTGAGCGTGAAACGCTTCCAGAAAATCTAGTTCACCAACGGAAGACGTTTTATGGATAATTTCGGATACAGAAAAATGGAATTAAGGTCGTTAACTAGAACAGAAAGATGTTTTTGAATGTGAAATTCCTCTAGAAAATCCAGTTCGCCAATGGAAGATGTTTTTTGAATAATTTTGGCTGTAGAAAAACTGAAAGTGTGATATTCGGACCAACAATGCTTGGTCACAGAGAACTTCTGTGTTTCCTTTTTCCTAATGTATGCCTCATGTTCCAGAGAATAAATGCCCATTTAACTCTGACATTGTGGGTAGGAATGGCTAAGAAAATTCACATAGTTTTCAGAAGCTCAAAACAGAATTCGATATTTTTTGATGATTTAGATAACCGATCCAGTTTTTTATGAAAGGAGACTTGGGTTACTTAGAAGGAAATTTCTTTAGATTGCAAAACTGATTAAACTATAATCATTTCTAATTTTTGAATTTTTTACTCATGTTTGCTATGAATAATATAGTTTCTGTACTTTAGAATACCGCAAGTTTTATCGTTTGAAACGCAGAAACATTTTGAACAGTTCAATCTGCATAGCCAGATATTCCAAGCATTTCGCAGTTAGAGACATTAATCATCCGACAGCAATTTATTAAATTTTGCTAAACGTTCATATTCCCTCTGTGGTAGCAGATTTTTATTTGTAGTACTTAAAATGCGGAATATTTTAAAAATTGAAATCGATAGTCTACCTTCAAGACATTTCCGTGGATTTTGAAAATTCCTGCCTTTCATAAAGTTGTTGCTTGAAATTAACGATAGGTCTGTAATACGAGAATGTATGGTAACCCTAATTTTATACCATTACAAATGTAATAATTCTAGCAAATTAAAAAAAAATTATTTTGATAAATGCAGGATATCCCAAAAATATATACACAATTTAACGACAGATAATTAAACTAATTTTCGCATATATCAGAGTTACCTAATTTAAAATAATGAATAGATTTAGACAAAGCTTTGTATAAGGAAAGCTTATCTTAGCGTGTTACTGAAAGTGTGGAAAAGCAGTTAAAATGCAGGGAGATTTTAGGAGAGAGTTTTAACCACTTGCGCTAAAAAGACGTGCCATGCACGTGGAGATGCTTTTGTCTCAAACCGCGCGCAAAAATGAAAATAACGTAGTGCACACGTCGCCTAACAACGAGATTGTTTATTTCTCGAGTTACAGCTCTGGATTGCACTCGCAGACGCGGGCCCACCAGCAGCCGAGCTGTAAAGACGCTGAACACTGTAACGTGTACACAAGCCAGTTTCCATTAGAAAGTCCTCCACGAAGGCATCCCACCCCTTAGGCAGATGGCCCTCGAGGCTTTGCCATAATCACACACACACGCATGCACTCGCAGACGCGTAGCGGCGTAATTGAGACACTTTACCGCTTGTTATAGTGCAGCGCACGGCACCGCAACCGTGAAGTTTAGTCGTAGCGCAAGTGGTTAAACAAATTCACCCCTCCGGCTTAACTACATTCAAATTAAAAGAAAATTTGAAGCATGAAAACCTATCAGGATTTTACTAGAACTTTTCTGGAAGACCTTGAACCTCAATGAGTCCTATAAAACAAGAAAATTTCAAGCAAACGAAATGAGGAAATTTAAGAATATCTCTGAGTTGTTGTTTTGCGGCAAGAATTTCAAAACTACGCGTCCACCGCATTCGGAAGAACTTTACTGGAAATGTTAAATTCCAAAAAAAAAATCGTATACTATCAATGGAAATATTCCGTATCCAATAATGCAGGTTCACAAAAGATACTTGGCATATTGTGTAGAGGATGAAAATTTTATAAGATAGACTATTTGGAGGGATGAGAATACATTCAAAAAAGGCATGTGGGAAATGCTATTTATATTCGTATGTTTTTGTCAAATTTTGAAGCTAAAGCCCATTGCTGATAAGCACTGACTTTATGATCATTCAAAGCATATATGAATTTTCGTAATAATTTGGATGTTCGCTTTATGAACATCTGGTTAATATAAACTTATGTATAGAAATTTAGAAAATTTAGGTCTGATTTCTGGAAACATAAAGTTTTGAATCTATTTGAAAAACATCTACAGAGTTTACTCCTTTAGAAAACATCGGCCATACAGTAGAACACAATGAAATATCGCTTTTTTCTTTCCATTCCTTTTTCCTTCTCATTTCTAAAAGATGTCACCTATTCTAACTCCGATTCTGCCCCCTGAGAATAGCGTTCGAATTCCAAAAAACTATGAACAGTAAATTGCTTCCTATTCTTTATAGATTCTTTCTCCCTGTCCCAGAATGCAGCTCTTTAGAAGAGGGAAGTGACATTTTGTAACCTGGGACTTGGTAAATGATGGTATTGCTTCGAGAAAAGAACTTTCAAAGTTTGGACACATGGAACTTTTCATAGCAGAGGAAAAAAGAAATATGGGAATCAATTTAAAACTTCCTACTTTGGCTATTTTAGTCACTAGGTTTTGAATGGCACTTTCATAACTATTTTCAGCTTATGTTTGACCAACAGTTTGAGTCCAAGTCTCAGAACACTACGTCATATAAATCGTTATATGCTTTCGGTTTGACAAATCGCCCATACTCTGAAGGAGAGTAAAATATCTTAAGCTACAATGCATTGCCTGCTTTCCGAAAATAAATATGAGTGCTTCAATAAAATGAAAATGTCAGACATATTTCAGTTGGTAGAAAATAGTTTTAAACAATAGTCTGAATTATAAGATTTTTCGCCTGAGATTTGTACCTGAAGCAAGGTGCATTTGTGACGGATGTAGAATATTCAGAAATGTGCAATACATACACGCTAGTATGTTACATAAATCTCATTACACGTAATGGCTGCCGATATCCAATTTGGTTTATACTTACAGAAGGAGAGAAATTTCATTTTCGAATTTTCGAGTATGCAGATCTAATTTAATTGAATAAAAAAAATATAAAGATGAAAGGTTTCTTTGACAAGTCATTATTTAAAATAAAACCATGTATGCATTTGGATATATATCACTATTTAAAATAAACCCTGAATATAGTATTATACGTATGTATAGTACTCGGAGATAATTAAATCACTTCTGTTCCAAACGTATTTGAGTTTATTAAGCGATGTGTTTACTAGATGAGGATTTGTATAGCGAATTGTTCTAACATTAAGCTTATCTCAGAAGATTATTGCTAACAATCAATCCAATCATCATAACTTAATATAATAATTAATCATTAATGCTAAAATTAAACCGTTTATTCAGTTTTGAAATTTACTTTATAAATGTTAAACATTGACTAAATTTCAGTTTTTACAAGCAATTGTTCTATTTCTGATTGTTTCGCAATTGTTCATGAACAATTTTTCATTTTATTTTCAAGTTTGTAAAATTTCCCGGAAATTCTTTGATTATCACCCTTTCAGGTCAACGTTTTTTTTTTTAGTCCAAAGGGGTAAATTGCACAGAAGGACTATTATTTCGTTATTTCGTTTTGCGATTTTGCGTCGAATCACTCTGAATGTCCGTTTCACTTTTCAAACTGTTGCCACAAAATATTATCGCCTTGTATTATATTTGAAGAAATTAAATAATAAATAATGAAGAATCTGCATAAATGTATGTTTCTCGCATTGTGATAAAACAGCGGTACCTAGAACCATCCAGTTTTGAATGACGTAATCCTACTGCGAATATGGGCATATGGAAGACCAAATTTGAAATTTGTTTTATTATCGATTTCATATTTTGTAAACCTTTAACGAATTTTTGATTAACACATTCAAGGATTTCAAAGGGAGTAATGGCAACATTGTACAGAAAAAACATCTTTATTTCCAGCGTGTGAGATTGTGTATCAGAAATTATAAAAATATTCTCAGTTTTAAATTATTTTGCGATATTGCTCTTGAGCTGAATTTCATGGTTTAAGTGCGAAGATGATATTTAATAAACAAAGATAACACACAAAATGTTAAAAAACGCTCATTTCGGACGTAATTTATAATCTGAAGCCTTTCAGATTTTTTTCTTTTTTTTAAATTTGCAGTGTTTTTCAGGATTTAATGCTGGTACACTCTTTACAAAAAAAAAAAAAAAAAAAAAAAAAGGAACAATCGTATTTTTCGTTCTACTGGTCTGCGCCGATTGACGAAATTTAACTTGAGTTTTAGTATCTCAAATCCGACTTAGGATATATATTTATATATATTTAAATATTATTTATATATACCATTTAAATATTATTTATACATAGCATTGATCCGACATAGGCATTTTGATACAAAATCGGACTTTTTCTGAAATGACAACCCATGTTTTTCAATATTTCGATGCTACGACAGAAATTATGCCTAAATGTTAAATTTTCTAAAATTTGGTGAAAATTTTATCGAGAAATTCAAAAATGTATCTTGGCGCACTTTTTTCAGTTTATTTCAAGGTAGCATTTAGCGAAATTCTTAATTTATGGTAACCAATTAACCTTTTCCCTTAATTGCGCACGAGAGGAGAAAAAGGTGCATCGTTCTTTTAAGGTGCATCCTTTTGAAACACAAAAATGTTTTCAAAAAATTTATAAAATTATTGAAAAACACATATTTTTATATGCTAGCCGCTCATGATATCGGACCGCTCATAATGTGTTAAGATTTAAAAGTTTGCTAACAAACAATGGTGTTTAAAGCTCGGATACAATTTGATAACCCCTTGGATTTTTTCATTTAAGTATCTTTCTCAAATTAAACAGCAATAAAAATATAAACTTTAACGTCGTATATTTTATTTTTATTGTCTTTTCTATCAATTGTTGTACATTGAACTTCATATTCATATTTTGTTTATTAGTACGTGATATAATTTAAATAACCAAAATTTTTAGTGATTTTTGCAAATTAAAATCGTAATTTAACTACTTATTTCCTCATTTCTAAACAAGCCTAACGGACAAGATAAAACTAGAATGTGTTTTAAACTGAAGAATTTCTCTTCAGAATTTCAAGTTTATATGACTGTGGCTGAACATTTATGAATGAAAGAAAACATAAAATTTCGTCGTTTATAAGATGTGTACTTTTTGCAGCTGAATATTGTTTGTCTTAAAATTAATCGATTAATCATAACGCTTCGTTGATATTAACACGCCAAACACAAATAACCTGAATTTTAATACATTTAGATATTAGAGGTAATAGCTGTAATTTTACATTAGATATTTAAGTTGTAATATAGTGACACACACACACACACACATATATATATATATATATATATATATATGAATAATATAAAAAGAAATTAAATGCTTTCTTAACGAGATTTTAGTTTCCCGATTATGAGAAGTGTGGATAATCTAAGTTAGAATTTCGATATCAGAAAATAAAATTTATTAAAGCCGTTGTGTTTATGTTTAGAATATATCTACTTCACCATCGCAAACAGTTTACAGGAACATATAAAATTAATCGAAACAAAGCATTTCATAAATAATGGTTTGAAAATGGTTGACATTACAAAGAAAACCTAAAAAGTATCCAGTTTGTTGTGAAATGATGTTTTAAGTGATCTGTTGAAATAATGTAATGGCGATATTACGGACATTTAAATTGTTACTATTGCACTGAAACTAGAACAATGCGTGTATTGCAAAAACATAGTTCATTTCACAATTTTTTGTCTGTTGCAACCTATAAAAAAATCAAAGTCATTTCCTAACTTTTTTAGTAAGCCTAAAATATTTCTTTCAGAAAAAATTTAGGACTAAATATATTTCTTTTCAGAAAACTTTCAAAACCTTCTGCTTTTGACTTTTGAGCATGACTTTTGTCCTCAGCACATAATCAAATTAGCGTTCTTTGACAGTAATCCTCGCAGTTTTCTGTCGGGAGTAATTTGGAAGGATTGAAGCTTTTTTTGGTTTGAGTATATTTACTTTAGAAACATAAGATGGCGTGCAGCCATAATGTAGACATGGGATTTCGTGTTTAATTGTCATTCAGACGATCAATTCTAACGGCAATAAATGTTTTGTTGTCATGGCAGACATTGATCAATTGAAATATCTTTAATTTTGATACTTAATTTGTTACTAGCAGTGCACTTTTGTACTATATAGATGCTACAGGCAGATATTACCAGTTGAAAATATTTAACGCTTTGATTCAATTTTTCGGTAAATGGAAGTAAGAACTTTTCTTAATTTATTCATCTGTTTTAATTGCAATAGCTCTAAAACATAATAATAATAACAAAGAAAGTGTGAAAGTTTTCAGATTTTAACGGTCACCCAAAATGGTTTGTGTAGTGGTGCGCACTACTAAGAGGCGTTGTAATGTGACAATCTAACCAAATATTTATCTAGATATCCTTAATTAAATATATATGTGCCCAATATTTAATGGCTTGAATTCTTAGTGGTACTACATTGCAAATTAAACCCCAGTGACAAGAATAATTAAATATTTAACTTAACCATTAACCCACATGCATGAGACTTGCGAAGACAAATTTCTTTTTCTAATCTCACATTTATTTTATCAAAGACATTCTCTGGATTAAGTATGGAACATTTATCACACACATATAAAATATCAAAATATCATAACTTAGAACACAAAACGTGATAAATTAAAACTGAATAGTAGGCTAATGCCGAAACGTGACTATTCGGAAATAAATTACAATCCTGTCTCATCGAACATATATGCAGTCACAATTTTCTCATATTAATCTCGTGCTGTGCCCCTATTATTGTTGTACATGTGCAAAATCTTTTTTTTCACTTTCGCATTCATTAACACACTTAAAATAATCACGTGGTCACACATCGCTGGTAATGCACATTCTGGAGTCGAACACCTACAGATAATCTGCTTGAGATGTTTTAGAACGGTATCGTGGCAGATGAATTTTAACACTGAGCATTTTCATCTAAATAAATCGCAACCTTTAGTTCTGCTTCTTTTTATGCAAAAATACGACGGCACTCCATGTGAAAATATGAGGAACGATGAAACTCCATTAGCACGACATACAGGAACACAAAACCGCACAACGTGGGGCGTCGCTAATTGCCAAGCGTCTGCAGGAAGGTCGCGGGCGCAGAAGGAAAGAAACCAGTCTAACCGGTGCTTATATACAAACGTGCAGTTCCACGATTACGATTAAAATTTGTGCTGCTGGCAAACTGCGTGGTGTGAGAAGTTACTATTCTCACAGTTTGATAAGGTTTTTACGCTTTCCCTGAGCTTAGAGTCTACCAGCCCGCTATTGCACTTACTCCTGCTAAGCGGCTTAAGTGTTTGTCGCCGATAGTTTATTGGTTGCTTTCTTAACTGTAAATTGTTTTATTCCCCGTGCAGTGTAGCGCGTGACGAATATTATAAGAAAACTAAGCCGGAAAAATTAAAAACACAAGAGCACGTGATTTAACATTTAATAAATAAATTTAACATCTGTTTGTCGCCGATAGTTTATTGGTTGCTTGCGCAACTGTAAATTGTTTTATTCCCCGTGCAGTGCAGTGCCTGACGAATATTATGAGAAAGCTAAGCCGGATTCTTTGACATGTGAATTAACATTTTATTACTTAAATCGCCTTTATTTATTGAGCTAGCGGTGGCTCTTAAGAAATGTACCGCCAGTGGTTTCCTTTATTGCACTCTACTTTAAGCAATTAAGCAAGTAGAAGGGGTAAACCTCGTGGGGCAGTAAGCAAAGGGGCGTCCTCGCCGCCTGCCCTGGGTAATTCAGTTTGAATTAGCAGACATCTTTGCACAAATCATTTTAATTACAATATATAATATCTAGAACAGCGATCATTTCGTATGACCACCGAGCTTTCTAGTTATTTATAAGCACTATTTTCTTTTTCTCATGCCAGATTGAATTCGGCAGCAAAATTACAAAAATTTTTAAAGCAGCACAGCAGTATCGCTTAGAATCCCAGATGCAGAGTTAAGTGTTGGCATATATTTTTTTTTTTTTTTTTTCAGTCTTTTCTCAGTTGATCACATCAATATTCAGTTTCCTTACTAAGATGGCTTTGAAAAATGTTTTTCTGTCTTTTTGTCATGAAAATTTTTTGTGCTTACTTGTTTATTTAAGACCAAGTTCTTGGCACTTAGGCCACATAAAATTCGATTCAATAGCAAAATCACAAAATATTTAAAAACAGCATATCTTTAGAATTTCCGATGGACAGCCTCGAGCGCTGGAGATAAAGGTGTTTCATTCCGTACAGTGTTGCCACTGCTCTCTTTCGGATCGTTGAGATCGTTAAAAAAATTTACTACAGTTTTCCAAATTTTGATTTAAAAAATTCGAAACAGAAAATTCGGGCTTTCAGGTGCACATGTTCGGATGGAGGACTACATTATTCAAAATCTGACGTCTCTAGTTACAGTGGTTTTTTTCACAGTGCGAGAAATATGCATACATTCATGTAGATTCTTCATCATTTTATTTCTTTAATTATGATGCAGGGTGATAATATTTGATGGCGTCAATTTGAAAAGTTATACGCCGTGTGTATTGATTCAACGCAAAATGCTGTTTTGAGACTAATATCCCGTTTGGGAGTAATGTTGCTTGTGGGCTAAAAACTCAGGTATGATTTAGAAATGTGTGCAGTGCTTACACAACAAAGGTACATTCCAATCCCTTCAAACTTCATCTTTAAACTAGAAGAAATTAGAATTTATAATTGTGTATTACCGCTGTTTCCTCAAGAAAAATGTAAATAAATGTAAATTAAAGAATATTTCAACGGCCACTAGACAGGCAAAAAAAAAAAAAAAAAAAAACGAAAATGTTCGAAACCTTCTAAAGCAAATTTGTGCCTTTGAAATATGCAAACCTCAAAATGCAATTACTTTAATAACACATGAAAATTTCGTTGTAAATAAACATATATGTATACAAGAGCTCTATTTGGTGTGGTAGAGCTCAAAGTCTGTACTTCAGAAAATATAATATATAATAAGAAAAGAAACGTACATTGCATATTTATGGTAACTGCAATTTCGAATGACTTTAATTTAAAAAATTGTTTCTGAAATATTTCCATGTGTAAACATGCTGTCAAAACCTGAAAGTTTAATTTCAAGCTTATCTCACCAATCAAAAAACACACAGAATGCAAATGACGTGAGAATTCATGAGGGAATAAATCTGAACTTCTTCAAATGAAATTATTTCTACAAATTGCTTACGAATCCTCATATTCTTCGCTATCACTGTAGAGTCATTAGGTCTTTTTGAAGCAAGAGACATGTGTGTGTGATTAAGGTAAAGCCTCGAGGGCTATCTGCCTAAGAGGAGGCATGCCTTCGTGGAGGACGTTCTAAGGGGAACTGTCTCGTATACACGTTACACATGGGGAAAACCACGAAAACGCCCATGCAGCTAGCCTGTTCGCGGGATTCGAACCTCGGACCGAACTACCAGTGTTCAGCGATTTTACCGCTCGGTCGCTGGTGGGCGAGCAAGAGACATGAAAAATGAGCAATGTCCTCGCCGGGACTCGATCCTAAACCTTTCGAATACGCGTCGGGTGTGCTACCGTTACACCACGAAGGCATGCTGGAAGGAGGAAAAAAATACCTTATACGACGACAGATCTTATTTCTTTTTCTGTTATTTAAATTAAAACTCATTAAAGTATTTTCTTTAATCATGTTCAACAAATAATATTTTATATAAATTTTATTGAATAAATGTAAGAATTACATTAAGCTGAAAGTAAAACTTGATGAACATTTTTACTCATGCTAAACAAAAGCTTTATATGCATTAGTTAAAAGAGGTTTTGATCAAATATGTGAATCTGTGTTTGCAATATTATTTGTATATAATATATAAATAACTGATTAAGACAAATTTAATGATGTTTGTAAATATAATGTGCTACATTTATTTCGGAATGTAACATACATAGGAGATAGATAACAATACAATAATTAATACGTAGAACATTTAACATATGAAATGCTGGGCAAATTTAATATTAATGCCTATATTCCCTGTGTTTTATAAAGTTTGGGAATAATGTCATTCATTTACTTTATCATAACATAATGGAACATTTGATCTCCTTACTTGTGTACTTACGGGAAATAAATAAATATTATTGTGTTTTTGAGAATACTGTCGGCGTTTCAGAATTTGAAAAATTAATTACATCATAGAAACGTTCTGAAAATCTCTCTTACAAGAACAGGTGTGAAGTCAAGGGTGTATCCTGTGTAACCGAGCATACACCCTCAAGTTGCAGAATTATGTAGAAAAGTGTATTAATTTTGAAAACTTCTGATTCATTAAACCTGCAATTTTGTTTTGATAAAAAGGAGTTATAAGTTTTGGCATGTATCAGAGAAACTATTTCAGTTTTGTGCAGCATCGACTGATTATAAAGGATAATAATAACATCTTCATAAGCTATAGAACAGCTAAAATATAAATCATCCTCTTCCGTGCAATAAAGAAACTTTGAATATCGTTGAAACTTCGTAAAACTTTACATCAAACTTATGCATGGTTTTGTACAAAATTTGGCATTATGACTTTAGGCATTATGACCAAAGAAATCTTTCGAAATCTTCTGTACTGTATTAGCGAATAAAACATCGCGGACAAAAACGTTGTGGAGAAAACACAGTGAGAGAAAACATAGCAAGAAGAAAACATCGCAGTACAAAACATCGTTGTCGAAAATATCGTGGTAAAAAAAATAGTGCGCCTACAAATCATTGCATGACGATAACATCGCAGACATGCGTTTTTCAGGCTTTAAAAATTGTAAATGCATATTTGTATTATGATTTGTGAGTGTAAAAAGGGATGAGAAATATTTTTATTTCTATAACTGTGAAATAACTAATAATTTTTTTCTGAAAATTTTAGAAAGAAGCTTAAGCATTGAGAAACAGGCAATGAATAGAAAGCTAATGCTACGTATAATTGCAGTTAAAAGAATTTTAAAATTTAATGATTAATTAAGTAATTTTAATAGACGAAATATTTTAAAAGACGGAAAAAATTGTGGAAGCTTCTACAGGCTCAAAATCTTTTACGAATGCAAACAATAACGGGCGTAAGCAATGTTCGTCTGCATTCTAAAGATTCATTTGTATCTAGTTTTCCTTACACATGAGCGTAGGAAGCCTTCTCTGATAGCAATGAATATAAGAATCAGAGGGTAGCAATGATATTGTTGATTAAGTTTTCGTAATGCAGTCCTTACAAATACTGGAAATAAAATCTGTTTTTAAATTCTTTCTTATAATGAAAGATATTTTACTGAAATTTACATGAATATCAAACTATTTTTCAGTTCTTTAAAATTTATCCTATTGCAACAATTGCAACGAATCTCTGACTCAAAAGAAAAATATTAAGACATCTTGTGTTACATGAAATGTGTTTTCTAAATAAATGTAGCAATTTCTTGAGAATAAGATATCAATGGGAAATAAACTCATTCATTAGCTAATCACGAGTTTGCATGGACACTCTGCACAAAAAAAGGAGAGTTCTATATGTCGCGTTCTACTGAGCCGATTGAAGAAATTTTATTTCAATTTTTCATGCTTTCAGAGCGCGACTTAAGATATATATCAGATTTATATATAGCATTGTTTTGACACAGGTATTTTGACCCAAGATCGGACTTTTTTTGAAATGACATATGGTGTTTTATCCATATTTCGATTCTACGACACAAATAGGGCCCAAACTATTAGACTTTGGTAAATTTAGTGAGAAACTTACCGACGAATTTAAAAATTTATCTTGGCCAAATTTTTCATTTTGCGCCAAGACTAATTCACTTGGCAAAATTCATAATTTATGGTAACCTATGTTTCTTTCCCTTTCATTGTGCACATGGGTATAAAAGGTGCAACATTCATTCTTATGCGATCCAAAAAAACCCGCCACTATATGAATTTGGAATTTGAACTAGGAAATTTTGAATAAAAATTTCTAACTCTTTACAGGTACGCATAGATATACGTCTACTTTAAATATATAACAAATTGAATTAACATTTAGGGGATAAACGTTTGGAAGCTATTTTTTTTTTAAAGTAAGCGGGCGAATTTTATAAAACTTTTCAAACTGGCATTTGAGCCATAGAGTCGAAATATAGAAAAAGAAATCTGTATGTCATTTTAGAAAAGTCCGACTTTAAATCAAAATACCTATGTTAGAGAAGGGCTATATATATATTAATATATATACTAAGTCGCACTTTCAAGATATGAAAATCGCAAGTTAAATTTCCTCAATCAGCTCAATAGAACGAGAAATATTGGTACTGTCCCTTTATTTATTTATTTATTTATTGTGCAGGGTCTTCTCTTCTGTATGAACAAAACACAAATACAATTTCTAATTGTGCTATAAACTATTGCAGAATGTCTTTTCAAATAAATTTCTTTCTTTCATTATGGATTAAGCGAAGTAATTTTCCCTTATTTATCAATATTGCTTTTATTTGTGCGTCAATATTTATTGCACGTGAGTAAATAATTTCATTCTGTGAACAGCGATTTGATAACTGAGGTCATTCAATAATAGATATGAACAACGTTTCTTTCTGCAAAGAATATATCGAAGTAAAATATCTAATGGTGAGATAAGGAGATTTTATTAGCTAATATATCTCCGCATATGAGACTTTTTCTCCTAGGAACCCAAGAGGTATGACACTAAGATATACGTTTGGCAATATAGTTGACAAAGTGCAAAAGCTGTAGCGCTGGATACTTAAAATCGATATGAACACAAGATGAAAGCAAGAAAAACATTTTCTAAATATATTGCCCAAATAGCGCAAAACTCCCACATTACTGTCATTCAACATACTGTGGATCTCAGTAGGTAAGGTGATATTTCATAATTCAGTATCAAGTATTGTTTCTTTTGGATAGCTAACAAAACAGAGAAAAACATAATAAAATTATAGGGATATCAATTTCGATCTAACCATTTTTTTTTTTTTTTTTTTTTTTTTTTTTGTTCCAATGGCAGGCTATAGCCGTTAAGAGGCATTAGCTACTACAAAGGCCTGAAGTGCTGGTGTCTTTTTATCATAATGGCACCTAATAGGTGCTCCACCGTTGCCTGCTTTGAAGGGCCGAACAAATTACATCCATGCCTTCTGAGGGATCTGAGCCCCGGGCCTTTGGTACGCAATTAGACACTAACCACTTTCTCGTCTGGGCGGCGAACCAACATAAATATTTAAAAATAAACTTACACATTATTATTGTTAATATTAAGAAATATATTAGTTTTAAACAAAGGTAAAGTTCAACCAATTATAATTTCAGGTACTTGAAAGAGTTTGAAGTTTCAAAAACGATTTTTAAAAATTAAAAAATAATAATTACTATAAACTTAAAATTAGCAAAACAACAACCTTGTGTTGTGATTTAGTTTAGAACTCAATGCATTTCGAGGGCAAGCTGGTAGAGGTCCCTCTTCATCAGGAACAAAGAAGTCTGCAGGTCCTCTACTCTTGCTCCTAATGAAGAGGGACCTGTTCTGTTTAAATATGAATACATCTATATAAATTAGTTAGTCAGTAGTTAAAATGCAAACCATTGGAAAATATTAAACAACTGACGTTATGTAACGTGATATTAAAGTCTCTGTTCAATAAAGTAAAATCTAGTCAGCAATTTTAAATTTTACTTAGAGTAATTTACAAATTTAATTAAATTATTATTTTAAATATTAATTTTTATTTAAATTTTTGAAACTATTTAAGAATAGCGTACTTCTTTTGTTTTAAGATTAACCAGTAGCTAAACACACATCTCAATTTCAGCACTGCACCAAAAGCAGGGAAAAGTGCTTTACTAAGGAAATAATAAAGTCAAGATAAAATATAACATCTTGATTGAACCAGACATGTTAAAAAAGAAATTAGGTACGTGAGAAACGGTGTGAAATTTGGGAAAAATGTGGTTACGAAGCTCAGATAAATTCCATCTTTAGAAGTGTTTATAGAGAAAATCGCATCTTAGAAAAGAACTGAAATTATTAGATTGTGCGAAGGTTCACGTGAGATATCTGCTCAAGGGTAGAAGCATCTCTGTGGAGGATTTTCGATAGGAAACTAGCTCATCTTGTACATATAATAAAAGAATACAAAATAAAACGCAGTTCAGAAAATAATACAATTGCCATCTGAAATCAGCAACAAGTAGTATTAGTAATGCAAAATAAATTAAAAAGTAATGCGTTTAAAATTCATCCCATATTTATCAATTCAGAACAGGCATATGTATAAACCACAGAACACACACACATACATACATACATATATATGTGTGTGTGTGTGCCTAATAGACTGAAGAATACAAATATAGCTGTAATGGATTGGAGAACTTTACTGAGTAAATATAAATGATGAAATTTGCAGATATATGCTGTGTAGATAAGATATAATTTATTGTTGGACAATTAATTCTTGAGATATATACATGTTCTTATCCATGCAACATCATGGGTACAATATGCACATAATTTTTATAATGTTCTTTAAAATTTACATCTTAAAGCATACGATGAATTACAGGAGAGCTATAAATGAGAACATCTTAGCATATCGTAAGCAAAGCTGAAGAGGGCGTCGCTACATCATCTTTGGAAAGAAGAAGTACCCAAATTAAAACGAAGAATAAATTGGTTATTGCAAAATTAAAATTAGTAGTTTGCTTTCATGTATGCAAACTTTTATTAAAATTATAGTTACTTAATTCTGCTTATGGTTAAGTATCAGCCCGTAATCTTCATTTGCTTCATGTGCTTTCGTGGCATAATTGACTTGTAAATTCCCGATAACAACTGGAACATTCAGGGTTCGAATATCGGCAGAGCATTGCAAATTTTTCATGTTTCCAGCATGACTCAACAATATCTGCGAGCAAACATTCAAAAAATATTTAATTTTTCATTTGTATGCAAGTGAATATATACGTAAGAACAAACGAATTAATGTGATTGATAAAATGCAATTCTTACTCCAATAAATTTCCATAGAAATTGTAGTTTGAGATCAGGTTTAAAATGTAACAATTGCAAAAGAAAATTAAGAGTGTTGGCTCAAAGCTTAACAAATTTACCGTGACTAATAAAGTTCATATTCTTGGTTTCAGAACTGTTGATCTTGATCATGTTTAGGAGATTTTGGGTATAATAATATTATTTAAAAGCTAGAGTACTGTAGAAATAGTTTAACCAGAGTGTTGCAACCAATTTCTTTCCTCTTGCTTTATGAGGAATGGAAATCCTCTACGGTATGCGTATTTAACCCAAAGGTTAAGCATAGTTTCATACGTTGCCCTTCAACTATTTACCTGAGGGTGCCCATATAACATAGGTAAACATGTATTAATGACGATACCTACAAATATTCAGACAGATCTACTCAATTCGATGCATATTCGCTGTCTTAAGGGGTAAGCAAATTTACACATATTCTTCATCCAATAATATGTGCAGTAGGATGCATAATCCTAATGTTTTCCATAAATCGAGTGTTATTTAACATATGTTTGAAAACATAAATATGACTTCAGGTAAATATATAAGTAATATTTTGTTAATGGTGCATTATTTACATCAATACACTACTATAATTTAAAAAGGGGTATTCGGATGGTTATTAAAATTGTTAAAATACCCGTTACGGATAACAATGATAATTAACGTTTCATAAATTAATGTAACAAAATAAGGCAATCTTAATCAGTCTGCACAGTTCTGCGGAAGCCTGAGTAAAAATTGTAAAGAAAAAAATGATGCAAGCTGTAATACTATAAAGAGGCAGAAAGAATCTGTTCTGGAGTAAGTACCTTTATGAAAATGAATTTCATTTGACTGCATTTGTTAGATAATGGCAAAACAAACCATTGATAACTGCGTAAAGGAAAAGATGCTTTCGGGAAAGAAGTTATTGTTGCTGTTACCAATCGCACATGTCTGAAAATGGTCAGCACAAGCCAACGACATTCATCGTGGCAAGGAGTCAAAGGCGCCTGTTCTTTGGCAAGAGCCTTGAACACTATGCATTTAGAGTTTAGCTCTATTTCTCCCCCAATTATGAAAGTAAGCAACCCTTGGGGAAAAGGGATCTGAGGGGTCCGCCACATATTTAGAGTGTCCCATGCCGCACAAACACTGTACATTTACAAACATACACTCCTTCCCCTGGGTTTCGAATCCGGGGCCTTCTGTATGATAGTCAGACTCACCAACAACTATCCCGGTTGGGCGGCTCGTGAAAGATGTTCTAGGGAAAACTGGCTGGTATTCATGTTGTATCCGAAGGAGGCTCGGAAAAATTTATGTAGTCAGCTGCTTGCCGAGATTCAAACACGGGCCAGGCTACCAGTATTTAGTGCAGTAATTGCTCGACTATCAGTGGGTTAATTCTGTTTTCTATTTACATCCGAAGAACTTGCTCGGAGTTTTGTTTTATTTAAAAATGGTAAAGCATACAAAGTGCCTATGGGTAGGGAAACCTTTGTGGAGAGGTTTCTAAGAGAAAGTGGCTCGTATCAACTTTCCACACGGATAAATCTACAAAAACGCCCACACGGCGAACCCAAATTCGGAATTCGAGCCCCAAACGGACTACTAGTGTTTAAAGACTTTAACGCAAATCTGTCATGAGTGTCTGGAGCTTGCATTGAGAATAAATAGTTTCAATATAAAATAAAAGGAAAAAAAAAAGAAACATATTTTGAGGAAAATAGTAATTTTAGATGAGAGAAACTCGAAAAACTTGATCTTAAAAATGAATAATGGTTATTTTAGAAGAAAAGACTTTGATAGAATTAAAAAAAGCACAGGAAAACAATAATACGTAAACTATAACTCTCTTTTTAATTTACGCGTACATCTGACAAAATGACAACATCAACATGAAAATTAGATTGATAGGTTTATATTATAACAACAGGTATGACTCGCACGTTTAAAGTAATGTCAATTTTTTTAACTAAAATATCACTTTGATGTCTAAAAATATTGCAGCATTATAAAATGATCTCCTATTTAAGGAATAAGAAATAAATATCAGCACGCAGATAAAAAATATGACTTTTGAAGCATTTGATTGTGTTATACAGGGTGTTTCATAGATCATGGGACAACCTTGGAGAGGTGATGGAGCGTACTAAAACATGCATTTTTTGTATAGTAACGTAGGGTCTAAAGTGACGGGTTAAGGCAGGAACGGAAAAAAAAAAAAAAAAAAAAAAAAAAAAAAAAAAAAAAAAACGACATGAGAGGAAATTGTGTTTATGTACAAAATCAACGCAAAGTGCTTCTTTGCAGCAATACGGTATTCACAATAAATGTTCAAAAAAAGGAACACTAACACTAATAGGACCTACAGCTGTGATTGGCTGGCAATGCAGCGGTAGAGGGCGGTAGAGGGCGGTAGTGAGGAGGACAAACCACGATCCGATGCATCAGTGGATCATTCGCAACTCTGATGTCGAGTGTGATGGGTGAGTTTACGCACAGGGAAAAAGCTGACTTGCATCTCATGTATGGTGCTGCTAATGGGAACGGCAGAGCAGCACTACGGTTGTACCAGGAATGATTTCCGAACAGGCGTATGCCGAAGCACACAATGTTCGAGAGGTTGCATCGGTCTCTGTGTGAAAATGGGTCATTTAAAGCCACCTCTGACACTAGGAGTGGAAGAAGAAGTGCACGACAACCTCGCATTGAAGAATCCATCTTGAGCATTGTGCATAAATCACCTCAGAGAAGTACAAGAGCTATTGCACGCAGTCTGCAGCTGAATCATTCCACAGTTTGAAGAGTATTGCATGAAAATAGTTTGTACCCGTACAAGTTGCAGAGAGTCCAAGCCTTGCAAGAGACAGATTACCCTCTTCGAGTTCATTTCTGTCATTGGTTCTTGCAGCAGTATGCGGCGCAGGCGGATTTCCCATCGGATGTGCTATTCATGGACGAGGCAACTTTCTCACAGGACGGCATCTTCAATAGCCACAACATGCACGTGTGGGCAACTCATAATCCACACGGCACACGTCAACATGCATTCCAAACTCGTTTCTCCGTGAATGTGTGTGCGGGTATTGTTAACGACTATCTCATAGGCCCATACCTCTTACCTGCATGTACAAATGGCTTATGTTATCATATTTTTCTGCAAGAGGTGCTACCGGAATTGCTGCAGGATGTTCCGGGTGTCGTTCGTGATCGCATGTGGTTCCAGCATGATGGTGCACCAGCCCATAACCACGTGCGGGTCCGCAATTACTTGAAGAAGACATTTCCGGGCCGATGGAGTGGCCGTGCTGGACCCGTTCGATGGCCACACCGTTCGCCTTTATCCAGCTTGGACTTTTTTTATGGGGCCATCTGAAGAACATCATTTACGAGTCTCCCTTTGACTCACTAGACGACTTCGTTGCACGACTATCCATTGCGGATGCAAGCGTGCGCGAAATGCCTGCCGTTTTTCAAATGTTCATCAATCCCTTCTGCGACGTTACCAAGCATGTATCACTGCTGGTGGTCGCAATTTTGAACATTTATTGTGAATACTGTATTGCTACAAAGGAGCACTTTGCGTACATAAACACATTTTCCTCCCGTGTCTTGTTTTAGCGTTCCTGCCTTAACCCGTCACTTTAGACACTACATTTCTATAAAAAATGCATGCTTTAGTACGCTCCACCACCCCTCTAAATTTGTTCCGTGATCTATGAAACATCCTGTATAGAATAGAAGATATTTCATGAATTTGAAATAATAGAATTTCAAAACTCTCAAATGAATCACTAAAGGGACTGAAAGAAAATATCACACTTAATTCCTTATTTCAAGTTTAAATCTCGAAAGCATGCAATTTCAATTGATTTATAAGAAAATTTATATAGATGCGCGCATAGTAAGAAATATGCAGTAATAATATTGCTTCTTTACTTACCAAGAAAGTAAGAAATTATTTTTACATTACGAATAAAATAATTTTCTTTAAAATAATTTTTTATTATATTCATATGGTAACACATGAGACAAAAGCTAAATGAAAAGCTTCTTAAATTTTAAAATAATTTTAATTTAAAAGACTTTTAAATATTCATTTGCAATTCAGAATGTGAGAAAATCAAAAGAGAAATCTATGAAATCGATATGAATTCTTATATGGACATATCGCATGTTATGCACAGGTCCACCAGCGACCGAGCGGTAAAGGCACTGAATACAGGTAGTTCGGTCCGGGGTTAGAATCCTCATGCTCGGGCTGTCTGCATAGGCGTTTTCGTGGTTTTTTCCATGTGTAATGTGTATACAAGCCATAATGCCTTAGAACGTCTTCCACTAGGGCATCCCTACTCTTAGGCAGATAGCCCTCGAGTGCTTTGTTATAATCAAATAAACCTTATCTATTATGCCGAGATGAAAGTAAATTTGCTAATACATAAAATATAAGTACTGAATTTGTGAAAATTAAATAATACTTTATGTTTTACCAATGACAGACATAATTTTTAATTTATGTTAATGCCATCTAAATGATTTTATAGAGGCAGGTAATTATGGACTAAAATTTATCTAAGTAGAGAGTTTTTCCAAAGTAGCGAGAAAACACTTTTTCTGAACCGAATGTGCTTTGTAATCGTAGGAATAAGAAATAAAAATGAAATAAAGCATAGAATATTTGCATTGTTCTTAAACTGAATAAGTAGATTATTTGAAAGTCACTTAGTTAGTTCCGGTATACAGTTCTAATTTTAAAAATAAAATTAATATCTCAGACGGTTTCGAAGAAAAAACATCTGGAAAATTTGGATTGTTAGGTTCATAAATAATAAATTAAAGGCCTGTACATTACAGAATGTCAATTCTTAACTCACCTCGTGAATTAATATCCTGATGATGTAACCTAACATAAGGAAATCCTGAAGTGGTAAACCTCACTTATACACGCTCTGATGTCAAATATAGGCATTCGTATTATAGAGGAGGATTGCATGAGAACCTAACCTATGTCACGAATATTTCTTTAAGTGAAATATGAAGAATCTGTCTTTGGAAAGTTTTTAATAACTTTACGAATTCAAGAAAATGATACTTACAGATTTTGTACCATGCGCTTGAGAGAAATGTGATGAAATAGAGAACTCAGAAGACATTAAAGAGATACAGTAAAAATAAAGTTCATTTTCAAAGCTTTTACTAAATGGAAAAGTACATTGTTAGAACTTAAAAACCTTATTAACGTTGTTGTCTATTGGTCTGAAATTTAGCTAAGGTAAGAGGCAACATTTTTAACATTAAATTTTAAACAAATATTTTATTTTCATATTTCATTTTCGTATTAGTCTTCACATTTCGTGCGAAACTAATGTTTGTCTTTCCAAGAATCACATAAAAGATGTTACATATGTGGTATGTAAGAGACATTGAATGAAAACATTCAAGAACTGATTAGAAAGATGCGAAAAATAAATTTGAAGATTCCTAAGAAAGCAAGAAAACTTAATGCCTTGGCGTATTTCTAACGAAGAAGGAGAAGAAAGTGTAAGAATACAAACAAAGAAGCAATTTCATGTGCTTTTTTTATCACTGAATGAATTTCATTCGTTTAGAAAGAATTCCATCATGAACCACATTTATTGCCTGAGAAATGCAGTGAATTTCATGTAATGAATAATTTTTTTGAGTAAGTTTGATAGCGCACGTTCTTTCTTACTTTCTTTTTTTTAAACTCGTTTTAGCTTATATTAAAATTTGTTTTATATTCCTAATGTTTTATCTGCTCTAGCAGTATATGTAAATGAATGGAGGTTTAAGAAGAAATAATCTTCTAAGTTTAAGGATGAGGACTGGCCAGATCAGCCCGTTGTTTTGAAATTTATCTATTTTGTTCCAGAATGAGGGATATTCCAACCAGTTGTTGAGCTTTCTCTTTGCTTTGAATATTATATAGTACTTCGTGAAATTTGCAGAAACAGCTTTAGGATAGAAGTTAAATTTATAAACTTCATATTGTCATTTACTTTCATATTGTCTAATATTTCCTTGATGAAACGAAATAAAATTGTGTTAGTTTTGTTCTTCATTTCAAACTAATGCTATATATAAATTTACAGTTGTTTCACTTAGTTGTTTTGGCATTGGTTAGTCAAAGTCAGGATGGAAATTTGTCCGACTGGCTGCAAAGTTAGACAAGTATTTAGAAATAATTCATAATGAGTTTAGCTTCATCAACTTTTAGATTTTTACTTTAGAAACAATTTCTATACTGAAATGTCATCGAATTAGATGTAGGCAGTTTTATGCAATTATTGTGTCAGTGCTGTTTTATTTCTGAGCATGTTGATGATACCGTAAATATACGTATCCGACATTGCAGCTATAAGAAATTGTTAAAGTTAACACTGTAAAGTTTATGTTAATTAATCCACTATGTCATTATTTTACCTGTATTGTCATTTCTACTTTCGTTAACTCCCACCAGAATGAACGTTACCTGTTTTTATATGAGAAGAGAGTTTCCGAAAATTAAGAAATGGTCTTAGGTAGTCACACTAATCTTCGTTTAGTTCCTTGCCCAGTTCTGATAATTTAGACTGGTGTTAGCTTCTGCTAGCCTAGATTCTTTGCACAGTTAGGAAAGTTTGATCCGAAGTTTGACAAGTGTTTGCGTGCTATGTACTTGTTAAATTAAAAGGTTTAATAAAAAAGTTACTTAAACCTTTTTCTGAGTCGAAGATGAAGCGGTAAGTTCCTGAAAGTCTCACAAAAAGTCAAGTTTAGTTAAGAAACTGGTGATAACTTGACGAGTACAGCTCACGATTTAGAAGTCTTCGACCAAAGACAACACATTCTCGAATCATGCCTCATTTAATTTTAGAATTATTTGAAAATTAGGATTTTGGGATTTCACAATAGATTAATAGATAGATATACTGTTAGTGGAAAAAGAAAGTGTAAGCGGGTAAATTGAAACGGACATTCGATTTTGAATTATGATGATATTTTAAGATTTATACGTAAGTAGTTAGCGACGATAAATCTCAGTTCAGATAGATGCCCATCCTGAATGAGGCGTTCATTTGGAGAACCAATTTATAGACTGTTTTTACGTACTCATTTCAACGCAAGTGCTTTAGAATCCAACACTCATGAGAATGTCACTTTCCACTTCACATCAGCACGCTCAACGTTTTTCATGAACTGCTGAATACTGTTACCGGACGGGAATGGAACTATTCGCCGTGGCCGTTTCGCCGTCAAGACATATTTTTCTTTACACGACTGTATTGTATCTTGCCGTACTATTTTGATTTAAACTAATAAATCTATTCAGTTTAATGATTTAATTTAATTTGATAAACATTTTATGTAAAATAATGTATAAAATGTTTTTGTGTACAGTTTTATACAAATACAAAGTTACACATGACATATTGATTTTAAAAGAGTAGGGTGCTGACAAGATTTCAAGTACTCCCGTTTCCCATTCAGATTTCATAAAAAGGTGAATTTCCTGTTTGTAGGAATGATTTCTCTGAACTCGCCGATTAAAATTTCAAGAAAGTTTGACGAATCATATAAAAATTGTATCCGCATAATTTTAAAATCGATAATATAACTACTGTTATATCAGAAGTTTAGCCCCAGTCCTCTTTCATACTGACATAATTTTCCAACTATGTGTAATTTCTTTATATCTCATACTTGTAAATAACTATATATATATTAAAAGCAACCAACCTTTATTAAATGTACCAAAAGTAAACAGAACTATTAAACTAAATAAATTTAATACGAGTATAATACGGCAAGATAAAATACAGTCATGTAAAGAAAAATATGTCTTGACGGCGAAACACACTGGAGAAACGGTGTAGCACCAGGGTGTCTGGGTGAAGGACCCTACCCCTTGTAGAACAGATATGTTATTTCGAATACTGTGAGTAACTAGTATATATTTAGAATATATATATGTAAATATATAAATATATATAATTAAATCATATTTTTTAACATTTTTTTAAATTATAAGAATAGAAATAAGATAAAAGATAAATTAAAAGATAAATTTCTAAAAAGACTAAAGTGTGCGTCAAGTTTTAGTAGACCTGAAGTGCTATCTGGAAAGGCCGAGGAAGGAGGAATGAGATGGCTATATATATTAAAAGCAACCAACCTTTATTAAATATACAAAAAGTATATTTAATAAAGGTTGGTTAGCATATAGCCTGATGCAGAAAACACATTCGCATAAATAATAGGCAAAGTAGTGTGAGTTTCTTGGTGCACTAGTAATAATTAAACCTTGAATCTATAACACAATATTAAGAGATACATATTAGATTAAATATGTTATACAATATGGGTACTAAGTATGACCATAGGCCGTTTACTATTATTTGGGGCATTAAAGTCGTAATTGTAAATCATTATAACTGGGTTGTTGATATTAACAAGATTGGTATAAAAGTTCCGGGCGAGCCGGCAGTAAAAACACTTAAGTTGTTCTATACCCAATTTTTCATGTAACTTTTGATTTCGAACGTACCAGGGCGATTTGGTAATCTGTCTTAGGACATAATTTTGTGCCTGTTGCAATTTTGTTCTATAAGATTTGCACGAATATGCCCAGACCAGGCAGGCATAGCATAGTATGGGACGCAATACGGTTTTATAAATAAGCAACTTGTTGTCTATTGAAAGTACACTGTTTCGAGAAATTAAGGGGTAAAGTGTAACTTTACTAACTCGAAACTTATTAAGGATAGATGTTATGTGTGGGCACCACGATAGAGATTTACTGAGGATCACCCCAAGATAAAGGACTTGCTTGGCCCATGGGATGACTTCTCCAAAGAGTTGCAGGTTTTGGGTGAATTTAATCTTTTTGGTGAACAGAATTGCTTGAGTCTTATCCACATTAACTTTGATTCTCCATTTTGTCAGCCAAGTCTCGAGTATGTTTATGTAGTCCTGTAGTCTGTTGCTGGGATAACAAAAGCACTTTGTGAGAGGATCGCAACGGCGAAACGTCCCGACGGCGAAACGTCCCGACGGCGAAATGGCCACGGTGGAATGGCGACGACGAAAAGTCCTAGACCCTTACTGGACCATTTACAACTGGGCATCGTTCTGATGGGAGACTAAGAATATAGCTCCAGGATCATAAAACCATGTTTCCAACGTTGTTTGGTTGAAACTGTACAAGTTCGACACTCCGATAATCTCTTGGGTATATTTGAGAGGTTGCTGTGTGTTTGAGAAGTTGCCTCAGCGTTTGTCTGAGAATTGTGATACTCGTTTCAAGCTTCCTGGATCCTTTTAAGTCCAATGGAATCTCTATTAACAGAGCCTCTATCAGTCGAGGTGTCTTGTAACCAATAAAGCAAAAACATTTAAGAAACAAACGAGAAAATGTGGTAGTAATGCAGAAGGTTACACAGAAAATCAGTTACATTCACTAATTTTATCATTGGCCTTTATGACGAATAAGGGGTCATTTAACGGCCTTCTTATTTTGCACTAAAATATGATTTACATGTATTAGAAAGCAAAGCTAATTTAGAATTATAGAGGAAATATTTTAAAAGATAAAAGGGTGATGTTTCGGAATATATGAATGCAGAAACCACTAAAAAATTCTTGTAAGTTTTGAATGACGAATAAAATCCTTCGCGGCATAGAACCACAGAAGAAAAAATTAACAGTGCTTCTGAGAATGACCATCAGAGAAAAAATGGAAAATTAGCCATGCTGTAGTCTTGGGTTCAGGTTATTTTGATTATGTCAGAGTATGGAAGAGAACTCTGTTTAAAGGGGGAGATAATGTCTTTTTATGGAAAATTAAGTTATATATACAACCCTGAATGACGACCTGAAAACTGATGCTGTCAAAAATCGTAAATTTTGGTCAATTTGTTGTTCTCGAATCAATTTTTTTAAATACCATTATCCGGAATAGGATATAGAGACCGAGGAAACGTATAAAAAGTTAAATTTCGTTAACGTTTACAAAAGCGAGTGTTTTTAATTTGTGCCCTTTAAAAATTTTATAACCAGAAGTTATAATCAAAATATAAAAAAGCACAAAAACAATTAAGGAAAACACAGATTTATGACAGAAATTGCACGTAATATGTCCTTGCTTTGCTTAAACTTGACGGATTTTGAGAAAAGCTTAATTATAAGTTAAACGGAGTACCCACAAGTTTTCCTCCTTATGTGTAAAACGTTAGAAGTGTTAATTCTCCTTCCAAGCTGGAAATGTAATAAATGAAATATGCCCTTGCCAGAATCCGACAAACGGAGCTTCCGATGTTAACCGGACGTTTTACCAACAAAACCACGAAAGAAAGCACGGGAAAAGTCCATAATTCCTTGTATTTTTCCTCTATTAGAAATCGCCCAGGAAGAAAGGAACGAGAACTATTCGGTCAAATTCAAGTGGTGACGAACGATCAAATTATCATAATTAGCATTATCTTCTAACCTTACCCACAGTGACAGGGTCCGAAATGCGAATCTGTGGATGCTGGCCGGATACATTACCAGTCACACTACGAGACTTCGCATGGTGTAGGTCAGGGTTTCTTAAACGTTTTTCAGTCGCGACCCCGTTTTATCACTGAGATTTTTTCGCGACCCCATAATATTTACAAAAATTTTGTCGGACTCCATAATTATTGCGCAAATCCGACACACGCGTGAATAAAACGGTCAAGTTTTTCACTGTCAAGTATTTACTGTACGTATACTATTGTAGTTTTAGGCTCATTAACTTTAATTTCTAATTTTAAGACATAGAACAATGTGCAAATTTTAAATAAGTAACAGATGAAATGACAGCGTTACGTGCAAAGCAAGGAAAATGAAAAAATGAAAGTTAATATTATAAAAAGAATGCGTCGAAACGTTTTCGTTTTTTTCTTTGTCTGTACTATCTTTATTCATTTTCAAATACATTGTGTAAAAATATTTGGTTATTGTAAAATTATTATAATAAGTTAACGAAATATCAAAACTGCTAAAATTTCTGGCTACCCTCTGCTATAGGTCCCGCAATCCCCTTGAGGGTCGCGATCCACATTTTAAGAAACCCTGGTGTTGGGGATAATTTCTTATTGTTACGATGTAATGTGAATGAACTCGATACACGTCCTCGTTTTAAACACAAAACTTATATTAAGTAATTGCACAATACAAGTATAAACAAGAAAATGACATGTAAATACGAGAACAGAACAAAAATAATGAAAAATAGACAGCATTCCACCTTCCTTGCGAATGTGTTCGTCTGAGTCTGACTGTTCAACTGAATTAAATGTTCTTTGGCATAGTTCCAAAAGCGAAAGAGTCAGGTTGAATTGTTCTGTTCTGTAAAGAGAGGTAAGTAATATTTATGTTGGTCACAGAGTCATTGCTGTATTATGATGCGTGTTGACGCGTCATATTATTGTGAAGCTTTGAATCATTTTGTCGTGTGAACTAATATGGACGCTCGTATAACAACTCAGACATTAGCTAAGACGTTACGAACGTAAACGTGTTCCAAATGTTCAAATATTCGTATGGTTTTCAAGGTATCTAGATGGAAACGGGTGAGATGATCTTGGTCATTATTTAGAGTCAAAACTAATGAGGAGAGGTTTCGGTGATGGAAGCAGGTAAATCATCTTGGTCTTTCTCTTCTAAGAACCATATGCATAAACTACAGTTATTGCTGTGGCTCGCTTCTCATGATTGCAATTTGTACCAGCACAATCATTTATTGAGGCTTTCATACTGTGTAGCATTATCTCGTCTTCTAAACATTGCGCATGGAATGAAAATAAATTGATCTTAACACATTACATATTTCTGTTTACAAGCTCTATTTCCTAAATATATCTTCAATGTTGATGGCAGTATTGTTGATTTCAGTGACGAGCAGCTACATACAGCTATAGTTTTTAAATATATATATGTAATCAAGAACAAAAAGAAACATAATAATAGGCTAAAAATTGAAAACAAAATTTTTTAAACCCGTCCTGCGCTATAGCTGCAGGATTGAAGTAAAATAAACTGAAAGCATCTTAAGTAAATATTAAATTAGAATTCAAGCAAGGCAATTCCTCAACAATATTAGTAACTGTAACCGTAATAAGGTGTTTAACACAATATTTTAACAAAATTAAAATATGAATTAATGGTAGAACAAATTCGAAAAATAAAAATGCTAAAGGGAAAATATAACAAAAATATACAAATTATAAAAATTAATCTCTCTTTGCTGAAACTCCAATTCAGAAATCATAAGGGGAAAATGAATTAAAGCTTCAGAAAAGTCGATATTTACCTTCGATGCTTTAAGTTTATGTAATCAAGAAGATTTAGGTGTAATAATATAGGAGTGTTGATTGCGTAGATATTGAGATGCTGATCCGTAATGAATAGGAAACGTGACAGGAGAGGCAGATTTAATAGTCCTTTTCATTTCACCTTTGCGGCCTCAAATAATTAGCACATTAATCGTGCCTGTTCCAGATATTGACATCAGGACTCTAGATAGGCCGAAGATGGGAAGCAAGTGTCTTGAGTTCAGGATGAAATTTTAATTCAGAGTCGGTTAGTTTCGGTTTCAATGCATTTGCTTGGATGATTAATATTGCTGTAAAACTATTATTGGTTGTTTTAGTTCCATTTACGTACCTAGTATTAAGTAAAAGTTATATGATATGGATTAGATTCGAAATTACTGAGTAAAAATGTGTTAATATAAGAAGGGAAATATCCAAATTAGAATAAGTAATTAAGGAGCTTATTGCTAAATTAAAATATTTTGATTTACGTGTCTTTTATTTTATATATATTTATATTTGAAAAACGTTCTTCAAATTTTAAAATTCAAAACGTATTAATAATGTGTGTGTGATTATGGCAAAGCCTCGAGGGCTATCTGCCTAAGGGAATGAATGCCTTCGTGGAGGACTTTCTAAGGGAAACTGGCTCGTATACACGTTGCACATGGAAAAAACCACGAAAACGACTATGACTATGCAGCCAGCCTGTTCGTGGGATTCGAACCTCAAACCGAACTACCAGTGGTCAGCGACTTTCCCGCTCGGCCGCTGGTGGGCGCCGAAAAGTATTAATAATAAATTCTGTTAAAGAATGTTAAAAGATAATATTCTCAACAATAATTACCCTACATTTGAAACAACTTATAATGAAATCAAATATGTTTAAATATTTATATTATAAATTATAAATTGTCTCTCATATGTTGCGAACATAAATATTAATTCGAAATCATATATGTTCTATTTCTAATTATGTTATATGTGCTTTTCAGCAGAATAATGAATATTAAAATAATTTTGATATGTTTCAAGAATGTAATTTAGTTTATAGCGGGTTAAAAGTTCAAACATAATTTTCTTCACGTTGCATTTAAGAGGAATAATGTCTTGAACATATTTAAAGGTAATTGATAGAAAACACAATGAATTAAATAATGTGCTATATTTGTGAAAATTATACTCTACTTATCATATTTGTCTAATTCAAATAGTATTAAACTCGCATATTTCAAAGATTCATTACCAAACTGAGTTGTAAATTTAACTACTTTTTAATTTTGAGTTAACCACTTTTAATTTTACTGAAGCTCCAGCATTTGGCTTACAGTCAAGAAATGATTCTTTCTTTCTTTTCGCAAAAACGTAACTTTTTTTCTTCAAAGGAATCTCCAATGTTTACCAAAAAAACATTTCAGATATGTTTAGCTGGAAAGAATTTTTTCTGAAAACTAGTAGAGTTTTTCTTTAAAAAAATTTCCTTCAACACTTCTTTTCCTTTCTTACTTTAGAGATGAAAAGTTCAATTTTCTCATTATTTGCGTCACTTTATATTCTTATTACATGCGTTAAATTACCACCACATGAATCACCTATGCGGTTGCCAACTAATTTCTTTTATCTCACACCTGCTATAAATCGTTCAGCAGATCTTCGTTTTTTTCCCTAATTCTGAGTGTTTGAGTTCATCTCTCTGAAGAGACATCAGGTTGTTTTGAAGCTGGAGTACATGAAAAATGAGCAATGCTCTCTCTGGAGCTCGAACCCAGACCTCTCGAATATGCTTCGAGTGTGCTACCTTTACACCAGGAAGGCATATTGCAAGGACGGACTAAATACCTTACATACTTCCCTTTTTAAATCGCGACTACTGATTAGGGGACCAAATCGCCAAATCTTGGTGGTGAATTATTGTCCACCGCGTTTTAGTTCGGGCGCCATTGTAAAGTCATTAGGTTATTTTCAAAGTAGGCGACATGATAAATGTGCGATGCACTCCCGGGACTCAAACCTGGGCCTCTGATATACGCGCCAGTGTGCTGCTCTTACACTACAAAAACATGAAGAAAGGATGGAGAAAATACCTTATATGTCAATTATAGTAGTATAATGCATTTAACATGCGAAATCGACAGATTCTAAAATAACAAAGTACATTTAATAGTATTTATATTTTATGTAATTTATAAAGCATCTAACTAAATTCTGTATTTAAGTGACTGTTATATTGATTGCATCGAAATGAAAACAATAGATTATAAAATTAAGATTATATTTACGCTTTTTATGGATAAAGTGATTTTAAATAAAGCTACATTTATTAAATAAAGCATGTTTCCTACTTAGTCGGAAATTTTTGATATCCTGTACTATTCATTTAGAGTTTGTGTATTTTGACAGATTTAAATCTTGTTATTTAAGACATTTTTAAATTCCGTTCATTGTCAAAAGACCCGAAATTGGATAAAGTAAATTTTATAATGAATTATAAATTTTTTTAGTGCTGCTTATAGAAATTAATTAATAATGTTAAACATCACCAGAGTTAACCACTGTCCTGACCTTCTAAAGGAAAGTCTTTCAATGTTTTTTTTTAATCACCCCTGCAAAGACAGTTTATTAGGCCTAATGATAATTATACATGGTAAAACAAGATCTAATTTTGACACAGATAGATACAGATAGTACATAATTTTGAGAAATCACAGGTTTGAAAACGGTTACAGAACATGAATTTTACATTGCACCTACTATGCCAGGTATGTAAATCAAGACACCAATATATATATTAAAATACTAATAATAATGGTATTAAAAAGAAAAATGAAAAAATAAAAATAACAATAATAATAATAATAATAAGAAGAAGCATACTAATAAAATAATAATAATAATAATTTAAATGTAGGCAACGAGTGCAATAAGATTTAAGTAATGTATCTTCAGTATATTATGCTCAAAATTCGATTCAATACCTATACACAATCAGTAAAATAAAATAAACTCATAAATACAATACATAAGTTATGCAGAAAATGTGTCTGAAACATGTATCCATTACGCATTTATTCCTGCACAGTAACTGATTACTTTTTCTACTTTTCTTTCTACCGCCTTTATTTTTGAAATGCTGTCGGCCCATTGTGGCCAGTACTAATCAGAAGGGGTGCATAGATGTTGATTAAGTGTGCCATTGCAATTGAAGAGATAGTGGTTTCAGTCCCTTATATCCCTGCAATGACACACATCAGTGTTGCGCATACAGAAGAGCTTCAGGTACACCGGAAAAGGTACGTATCCTGTGAAATATTGCGTTAGGTACCGTTTAGTAATTTTAATTCAGAGCTCTCTTTGGGAAAGAATTTAAATGTTCTTCTTCCTGTGGTATGATTCTCCCAACGCAACTGCCACTGTTCAAATAACTTGTCCCTTGTTCTGTTTTTGAGAAAACAGATTTGAATTTAATTGGTTGCTCCCTGAAGATTGGTGTTGTTAACTTCATCCTTACCTCTAATCCCAACATGGGCTGGGACCCAGTTGAGATGTAGACGATGATTTACTACTGAAAATCGCAGAAGCAGTTATCTAATATTAATTACCTGCTCACTACTTCTATTCCAGTTTTTGATTGCTGCTAGGCTGGAGGCTGAATCTGTATGAATTGTTGCGGTATCAAGAAGATTGTTAGACACGTATAAGAGGGCATCTTTAATTGCCACTAATTCTGCCTGGTTTGATTTTGCGTTTGTTGTTAATTTGATGTATTAAAAGTTTTAAAATTGTTTGAACAATTTTATAAGCTATGCATTATTACATAAAATTGTTATTACAAAACGCCTATCATATGTTTTTGTAAAAGTTAATAATAATAGTTTTCCTAAAATTTTAATGAAAATTTAGTTTAGATTTTTCTTAGTATTTTTCCTATTTTATTTGATATCAATTCTAATGAATTTTTGACTTTAAAAATATAATTAAAATTTCATACATTTAGGGGTTATATATTTGCTAAACATAACATACTGTTCTCGCCGATACCTCAAGGAACAAGGTTAATTATTTCTCTAGGATACAGAAGTTAGGCGCCAGTAGTTTAGATTGATCACAGGATTTAAAAGATAAATATCACCACACCTACACTGAAGAAAGCACTTTCGGTCGCGTGAAACGTATTTAGAAATTTTAGAAACAACAGCATTTTGTATGGAATGGGCTTTAGCCATTTATATCAAAGTTTTAGTATTCAGACTATGGAATCTGAAATCCCAAACTAGTTCTTCTTTGCATCGAGCCTTGTGTGTAAAGTAATGTATCTTGCTTGTTATTCAATTCAAGAAGTTACCCAAGACCTTTGCAAAAAGAATACATATAAATAATAGTATTTTTAAATTTCCTGTTTTAGTCATGGATAAATTTGAAACGTGGTCGAATGAGCATCCAGCCATTGTAAAGGGCACTGTTTTGCTGCAGTTTCAAAACACTAAATCCTTTGTCTCTGGCGGTATTCGACATTTTGTCCGGTAAGACAGGTAAAACCGCCCATCAAAAAATTCATATGCCCATGCACTTATTCCTTCTATAACAATATATTTATCTGTCTTTAAAAAAAAGAATTGTTTTCCCTGTCCTTAAGAAACGTATTATTGAAACTGTACACTATGTTGCAATAAGGCAATGTCGTAAACTAAATATATTTTGCTTATTATGGTATTAAAATGTAAAATAATGATTTAAAATATCAAAACCTTCGTTTATTGGATTTAAATCGTTTAGTTTGCACTTCAATAGCATATGTTAGAGTCTAATTATTTTGCTAATTATCCTTTTGCATTTGATACATCAAAATATATAGGTATCCCCGTTTGAAAAAATCACAACTGATGTGATAAGATGAACAAAGGGATCACGTTGTCGGGGTGAAATGTACCCCGCTCGACTTGCTATGCTCTTAAGAAAACATTGATAGAAGGGGGAAGGTAAAGGTCTTGAATTTCACATGCTGGCAACATGTTACTTTAAAAACCCTCATTTTATTAATCCATAAAAATCTTTAGAGATTAAACTTGAGAGATAAATTAGGACTTTGTCGAACAGTAACTGTTTGAGATTATGTTATGCAGGCCAGTGTATGGAAAATAAATTAAAAGCCTTACGTTTCAAGAAATTGCAGCGTTTGCCAATGATTGCTTCTAGACTTTTCCCATCTTTTATCTGAAAATATTTAGCGAGGTAGGATTTAGATATTAAGTGAAAACAATACACTTTATTAAAATTGCAATAAAAGTTTTAAAATTTCAGTCATTTTAAGAGAGGTGTTAATTTTGGGATATTACATGGTTCTTTTCTTCAGGGCTTCTAAACTTTTTTATTTTTAAAATAACCAATACATCATTTATTCTTAGAGAATTATAAACATACTATACAAACTGTTTCTTTAAAACACGTTGTAAAAGGAATTGTTAAGATAGCTCTAATAACTTCCGTGGAAATAGTTTTGAAATAATAATCCAGATTTTAATTTAAGTCTATATTTTCAAATTCTTAAGCTGAGATATATTAGGACTATCTTTGATTTACGATTGTTAAACCATTTGTTACTATTACATCATTTGTTTCAACTTGTATAATGAATAATATATCATCAGCGTCTAGATTCTAGAGGATATATAGTAGTAACAAAAAGTGTATAATTCTCAAAATTATGAAGATTTTAAACACTTGTGTATTAAGATATGCGCTGCAACATGAAAAATTAACTTTAACAATGGTGAAAATGTGTAATGACTCGTTAAGCGATATAAAGATAGATTTTATAGTAATGAAACGCATATGAATCGTATGGAAATTGGTTTTATTGTGTCATAAAAGAAAACGTAGAAAATAAATTATAAAAGTAAAATAAAATATAAAATTAACTTTAAAATATGTTATATTTATTTATGAACGGATATAACTAATAGTCTTAAGTATATGGGAAGCTAGTGCGCTAGAGGTACGATTCTACATGGTAAGGTGCTGGCTGTTAATGCGCAAACGACGTTTTGTTAAGTTGCTATTATGTTCAATAAGTTGTATTTAACAAAACGCAACCAGCGTTTTTTAAATTGCGCATTATGGCACATTGAACTAAAAACACATTATAAATCTACGAGAAGCTCTACAAAGACTGTTCGCACAATTTTAGGCGATTTTCATTATATTTACAAAGATAATTTTATCTAAAATTATTTTTTTTTAAAAGTTGCATTTGATAGCACTTATTATTCACTATCTTTCTGCATCGCAATTTCAAAGAAATAAATCCCTTTTTTAGTATCGGATGAGGTATGTTATTCGGTGTCCTTTGGCGGGAGAATCATCGCGGACGAAAAGGTCGCGGAGAAAACAACGCAAGGTGGAAACGTCGTGGTACAAAATATCAGGTCGAAAATAAAGCCGTTCAAAAATTTCGCAGTTTTAAAAAATCGTCGTCGAAAATATCGTGGTAAAATATAGTGTACTTTATATTATACTTTACTTTATATTTTATAATATTATAGCATGACGATAACATAGCACACATGCGTTTTCAGGTTTTAAAAATTGTAAAAGCGTATTCGTACAATGATTTGGGAGCGCAAGAAGGAAAGAGGGATTCTTTTACTTCTATATTTCATATTTTTGAACGAACTAGAACATTTTTGCTGAAAAAAAAAATAAATAAAATAAAATTTAAAAAAAAAACCCGAAAGGTTTTATATTTTAAATTATGTCTAAAGGGACTTTTTTTAACGTTTTGTGTGTTACCTTTATTTAATAAATATCATGTTCTTTGCACTTAAACCATAAAATTCAGTTCAATAGCAATGTCGCAAAATAATTTTAAAATGAGAATATCTTTAGAAATTCCGATACACAGTTCCTCTCGCTGGAGATAATTTTTTTTTTTTTTTCATATAATGTTGCCATTCCTCGCTTTTAAATCGTTGAGTTTGTTAATCAAAATTTCGTTAATCAAAATATAAACCGATAATAAAACAAATTCCAGATTTCAAATTTGCTCTTCCACATGCCCATATTTGGAGGAGGATTACGTCATTCAAAATTCGATGGCTCTATGTACCGTTGTTTTATCACAATGCGAGAAATATACATACATTTATGCAGATTTTTCATTATTTAATTTCTTCAAATGCAGGACTCTAACATTTTATGGCAACAGTTTGAAAAGTGAAACGAACATTTATTGAACATAATAGAATTTGAAATTTACGTCGTTATTATAAACGGCATAGTACAAAGGTGTTTAATAAATTAACTTTATTTTATAAAGTTTTACTGATAATTTTTTAATAAAAAATGCAATCTAGAAATACTACAAGATGGAAGATAAATAACAGCATGAGGTTGCCTTTACAAAAATTCCTTAGTTAATGGTTACATTATTGTTTTTCGCATTTGTTAGTCTGATATTGTTTTAGTGAAAAGTATATACTCTTTTGTTTCCGTTCATTTTTACAGTTAACATTTTTATGTATAGTGTGTGCAATAAATTTTTTGGATGTCGATTTGTTAGTTATGATGAAAGCCAGTATAGGATTTTAAAAATGCATTGTCTGCGATGTTATCGTCATGCGATGATTTCTAGGTACTTTATTTTTTAAAAAAGATATTTTTGACCGCGATGTTTTTAAACTGCGAAGTTTTTGAACCCCTTTATTTTCTTCCGCGATGTTTAGTACCACGACCGTTTTCCCGTTGCTTTGTTTTCTCCGCGATGTTTTAATCCGTAGTATTTTCGGTCCTAACCATTTTATTGCATTCGTCTTGAATAGCTTCCCAAAGTCTAAGGACACCAAAGTCAGCGTTTGGACAGTTCGCTCTTTAAAAGTCCAAAAGTGCTAAAATACGCTGGTGATACATCAGGAGATTTAATAGGGATATAAGTGAAAGGTATGGCCTTGATAAATGTTTCTTGTTCCCTTTTTGCCAGGAAATTAACGGTGGATTTTGGCTGCTTGTTTTATCTTGATGCAGTTCTACTGACTGATGGCATTGTGGGTAAAGAGAAGGTATTTCATATTTGAAAATCGGGTATAAAATATATTCTTGATAATATGTGGAGCTGACGTTAAGAGTTTTCTGCACTCTCTTTAATTTTTAGTTGCCGTTATATCAAAAACCAGCAACAGTCATAAATCCCTCTAAAAAACATTCTTTAAATTCCCTGGATCATGTTTTAGGAATTTTTTCTTCTCTTTGGTGGTTAATAAATGAATCTCTCTTTATTACTACCATTTATAAATACCTAAGATTTATCAATTGTGACAACATTTTTCCATTTTGTTCCAAATAATTGTTTCGCATAGAGAATTATGTCGCGCGTTCTGATGCTGTCTTCTGGTGGTAAAGAAGGTTCAGACAAATATGTTTGAGATGTCTTGCATTAGGCTATAACACGCTAAATCATGCATATACAACGCATACCATAATTGTGACAGAGATTTCCTGTTGTTACGTATGTTGCTTCATAAATTATGACAATAATTTCTAAATTTTATTTATTGGTGAGAATATCGATCCTATTAAAATCTGTGCTCGTCTGTTTGTTTGCGGTTTTATCTTCCCCGGGAAACGTTAATGTTTCCGAGCGGCAACAGTCTCGCAGGCTGGAGGTAAAATTCTGCTTTTTTTCGAAAAATGTTGCTGTTGAATGTATGTATGCATGCACGTAATGTATGTATATACACACATACGCATTCATACGTACACATATACATGCACACATAAAATGCATACATCCAAATTTATGTATGTGCGCATACGTAATGTACACATACATTATGTATGCGTACAATACATACATTTCTGAATCCGTACCTGATATCAGAAGAGTACCAAACTTATAAATATTGGTTTGGTCGTAGCCAGCTCATCTGGCGAGCTTGCTCGTTAGTATTTATTTAAAAATTAAATACTGTTAAAAATTATCGCAAAATATTTAACTAGAGTATAGACACATTTTAAAGAACAACTTCATCAAAGTGACTTCATTTACGAAACTTTCATTTGCTAATATTATTAGGTATTTTCTCTGTCCTTACTGCATGCCTTCGTGGTGTAACGATAGAACACTCAGCCCCTATTCGAGAGATCCAGGTTCGAGCGCCGGTGAGAGCATTGCTCATTTTTCACGTCTCCAGTTTCCAAATGTCCTAATGACTCTACGATATTACAGTTGAAATTAATTTACCTGAATGACGAGATTTTATCAAAATCAAGAGAAGGAGAGAAAAAATAAAGTAAAAATTATGTTATATTACGAGCTTCACAAACATTTATATTAAATTTCGAAACCAGAGGAAGTAAGGGAGTCAAATAGATTAAAGCAAATAGAAAGTAATTTATATTACGATCTTAATAAATCTTTATATTAAATTTCGAGCAAAATGCTTAGTAAAGAATCTAAAATTTCAGTTCCTTTCATTCATGAACATACTTTGTAAAATAAAGTCTATCAAACATTAATTGCAAATAACAAATTTTATAACACACTATTTCATAAAACCAGCAAAGCAGGAAGATGTCTTGCGGTTTAAACATTGAAAAGAAAATACCATCTGTGCTTTTCACACCTGAGGATGAAATCTTTTCAATCTCTGCACTTGATTGCTCGATGAAGCAGTGACGGTAGTAGTGACAATCGTCGGTGAGCAATTTTTGTGCTTTAGACGTTTTCCAATATTATAGGTATTTTGCCGTATCTTTGTCAGCGATTTCTTCCCTACCCACCTCAAATCCGTTTCTGATTTCTGGAAGGCATTTCTCCGAAGAAGATAGATTAGATTTTTTTCTCATTTCTACTCTTCTTATAAAGATTAAAGTACTTGGTCAGTTATAGGAATAAATGAGTGTAACAAAAATATTTTCAAAGCGTCTAAAAGTTGTCTATTTAATTTCCATTACATTTAATTGATATGTGTCTTATATTAGACATTTTAAAAACATATTTTACCTTTATTTTTATAGGTTTGACAGGGAAACATCAATAGCAAATAAAGAGGATGTCTATACAGTTCATCTGTTTTAAGCTCTACAGAGATACACCTGAAAAGCTTTAAAATGAACCTTATAAAAATATACATTAAAATGCTTTAAAATTTTAACAGCGTCATAATAAAGCTATGGAAAAGAAATTAAGGAGAAAAATAAGTTTAGTATTTCATAATTTTTGCAACAGAAGGTTTTGTATTCTTGCACATCACAGTACGATCAGAGGGATTATATCTGCTTATTAAAACAAAACCTATTTAGAAGCCTTCAGAATAACTTATTTTACTATCATGTCTTCACCATTATGTTGATATCATAAGAGTATATTTCACTGGTAAAATTCTTTTATCAAAATGCGATTCAGTAACAAACTTTAAAAGGGGATTCACAAAAATTTAGTTATTACCAATGCAAAATACAGAAGATGACGGCAGAATCTGAGGAAACAATTTTCGTTCAGCCTTTTTTAGAAAAGTGTAAATGCATGTTTTCGCCCAGATAGTAGAAGAAGCAGAGCCAGAAGTAAGCATGAGAGGCTAACACATAAACAAAAAGTAAACATGACCAGCGCTTCGGAGCTTTACGCAAGCGTTAAATTATTGTGTTATGTTATTTAGAAGTGAAGGAACCACCTAATATTTACCCTAAGTAAGTAGGTATTAATCCCAGACGCTAACTAGAAAACTAACAACATTCCGGTCTCATTCCTCGAGTCGTGAAGGAAATTGCGACTTCAGCCAACACTACAAGTTCAATCACCGCAACAACACTACAAGTTCCCTACACTACAAGTTATGCCACCGCCGGAGGCACCAACGGCACTCTTACCTTTCAGCATTAAATTAGCTCAATGGATTACATTACACGATATACATTGCAATATACCTAGTTGTACAGGTGCATGTTTCAAGATGTTATCTGTTGTAGTCCGTACAGGCATCATGTTTCACGACCTTATATATTGCAGTAGAAACAGGCGTGATGTTCCAACATTACAAATTATTTTTGCAAACATGATCCGTTTACATCAGTGTTTACTATCAGAATTAAGTTACAACTATAAAATCGTTTGCGTCAAACTTTACTAAATTCTTCGAAGAATTCTATGTCATTTTCCTCATAAACTTTCGTTTGTTAAACTGATTCTATCCACTACTGCCCGTCACACCTTCTCACTATAGTTCCTACCTGCTGTGGGGTAAAACATGAAGGTTCCTGGAATATTCTGTGGACAGACGAGAAGCATTTTCATTTGAAAGTCGTAGTTAATGTGTGTAACTTTCTCACCTGAGTTGCAGGTAATCCCAGAACTCTTCCTAGAGTTACAACACTTCCCGTAGTAACAAAACTTAATATCCTTCGATCTTGTTTCAAAATAACGACTGAATCTCCACAGAGGAGTCTTTAGCTTAATGTCTAGTTCCCTGAAACTTAATTCTTTTTATACAGAGACACATTCTTTGGGTTCAAAAAATAACTTAAACTGAACCTCTTTCAAGGCTTAAACATGCTGTGATAAGCATAATTGGTGTGTGGAACAGCTGTACATTTGGTGAAATAAAGTATGGAGCAAGTATTTTTTTCATCTTTCATTTTCAGAATGTTTATCTCGGAAAAGTGGACTTCCACATCATGCTCCGTGACTGAGCAGGGGTTTGCACCGTTGACATGGTAAATTTCATTATCTGGCACTGTAGTCATGCCCTTGGATCAACAGTCTTCATGTAGGATAATGCAAGTCTACATATAGCCAATTCGGCATTTAGTTAATAACAACAATTATTATAGCTAAGCAATTATTAATGTTTTCTTGTAAGATATTTTTTTCAGACGAAAAATTCATTGATAGCCGCTCCGTAAAGTTTGAATTGTTCGAAATCCAGACCATGTATTTCTTGGCAATATTCTCGTCTATTCATTGTTGACTTATATCCACGTGTTCTTGGCTCTGGCAATATCTGAAAGTTTGTCATGACAAGGCAGAAGTAGTTTTTGTGAGATCTCCAAGGAAGCATATCCCGTTAGCATACTTCACAAGTGCACATCTGTGTAGCCACCGAGGGAGTGGCTTCTAGGATGGACCAATGAGCATCCAGTAACATTTCTGTCATGTCACATGACCTTTCAAGTGCTTTGAGATTTAAGCAAGATGTTTGAAAATATTCTGCCACGCAATTTTCTGTAAAAAATAATTAAAGGATCGTCGATTGCTTCTGAATTTTTTTTTTCATTGTGAAGTTAGATTAAGTATAGGCAGTTATGAAGATTTCACTACCTGGTTGAAATAAATACAAACACATAAATATCGATGTGAAATATTACTTATTAAGTGATAAATAAGATGAAGAAAGAAATATGTGATAAACATCTGAGTCCAAATGCAATCTTTACGTAAAACTATGCGTATGAAAAAAATATTTTCACCAGTTATATATGTAAATAGAAGTCAGCACTTTTTATTGGAGTCTATATGAAAAAGATGTTCTATAATAATAACCAATGCAGAATTTTAGTCAAATTGAAATTTAATAATTTGCATTCGTATACATTTAGTGTGTTAAATTTCACATTTAATAACTGCTCACTCTTAAGTGAAATATCTACACAAGAAATACTCATCAAGCAGAGTGAATTTATCTTATTCACAACGAGTATATTCAATTTATTCGCATATAACTTTTAATTTTAACAATAGATCATATGTGTTCTGAATCTTACACTTTAAAAATCAAAAGAATGCACTGAAATAAGAAAAGACTAGATTCATTGTAACACTTTCAGTCATTCTCATCTCAATTAAAAAAATATACACTTGAATTCTCTTAATCCACATAATATACTGTGAACATCAATCCAAATATTAATGCGTGATATAAATCTCGAAAGTGAAATGTCAGCGATTAATTAAACTCAGAAAACGAAAGCACTACAAGATTTCTACTATTACGCCTTATATTTATAACTCCGAAACAAATGCAAATTAAAACGTAAACAACATACGCTCAGATGCAGGAAGATTTAGCGTCACAAGAGCAATAGCAGCTCATTGGTCCATTTTCGAAACCCCTCCCTCAGTGGCTGCGCTGATGTGCACTTGTGAAATATGCATCTCATTATGTATAGCTTGGTTCATTTGATTATTGCAAAGGACTCCAGAGCTATCTGCCAAAGACGAAGGATGACTTCGTGGAGGGCTTTTTAATGGAAACTGTACATTCTTTTGACTTACGAAAAACCACAAAAACGCTCATCCATCCAGCCCGTTCACCAGGATTCGAGCCCCCGAACTAAGCTACTAGTGTTCACCGACTTTATCACTCGGTCGCCGGTGGGCCCATGGCTTCTATGACCATCTGTTCAAGGCATACTGTACACTCGACGAATATGCTATTCTGAGATTTCATATGCTATTTGACAAAGATAGGCATAATACTGAATATGTTTGCAATTGTTACTCAAGTTAAACCTGTAATGTCAAGTTAATTTATATATTGAGTGAATTAGCAATGCACTTCTACTTTCTTTTAGTCGCTTCTTTGAAATGCTTCTAAAATTTCATAGTTTACCGATAATTTACGGTTGTGGGCGATGAAACTTAGAAAGAGTAAATTTCAGTAAGAAACTCTCATATTTAATACTACGTCTGCGTCTCATTAAAATCAAATAAAAACTTGATAATGAGCAATTTAATTTCCTGAACAAAAATTATACATGCGAGATATGTGACAATAAAAATTAGAGAACGAAACTATTCTGCGCGGAAATGAAACTCATATTATAAGCCTATAAATGCATTTGAAGCTCAAATTTCATTTATTCGGTCTTTCCCGTTGATCTGAGTATTGACTTATGATTTTCGTTTTCAAATATTAATTAAAACAAGGTTTGATTTCCCTTTTTAATATTTTGATCTGTTTTGTTACGTTCAGTGGATTTAAAAGCATATTCTGCTAATTTTATTATAGATGCATAGTATGATTATATATACATGTTTGCTTCTTCTGGGAATCAAAATATTTGCAAGCTGGGGGGATAGTTTTGTAATTGGTTTCTACAAAGACCTAATTTACAATCCACTCTTGCTTTTTGGCAGTACTATGACCCTTAAATTCGCGAATAAGTAGCACATTTGTAATGGTATTATGCTTTGACCCCAAACTCACATTCAAAAGAAGCATAGTTTTGAAAACTTAGCTCCCCCCCCCCCGAAAAAAAAACACGGAAACACAATATGTATTTATTATGAAATTTAATAAAACACAGCAACATGCTTAATGAATTAGAAAATTAGAATCCATACTTTAAAACTTAAATTAGATATTTTCACATGGCGCGTTAGTTTTGAATTCTTTACAAATATAGTCACTAGTGAATTTTTATAAATATTTTTTTTTTTTTGCACAGGAAGAACACAGGTTTTCAAATAAGTATCTTTTTCTCTCCTTTTTCTCTCTCTCACTGAAAACATACCATATACTTAATCCTACACTGATGAAAATATTAAGTACTTTCTGGCTATCGAAGCCCTTTTCTCGGTTTTTTGCCTTATTTAATTACTATATTAAAGCTTTTACACATGCAAACAATCTATGGAATTTCTAAACATGTGATGCTGCTATTCCTTTTCCGTAAATTTAGTTACGGTATTTTTCTTCTCCATTGCTGCCTTTCAGATTTCAAGAACAGAAAATGTTTTCCTGTTATAATATATCTGTTATAACAGATACAATTATGTTATAACAGAAGTTACAGTTTCTGTTATAACAGAAATGTAACATCGAGAATTTAATTCTTGCCGTCTCTTTGCAGTTAAATTCTAAGGTAATATAATTTTACTGTAATCACTTTATCTATAATTATTTATCCAATCTTCTTTCATAAAATAATATTTGTTTTAAATTATACAGTTCAAGAAAAACTGTGCAGGGATTTACAGGAAAAATTAAAGTATGTTCTTATTTTCTGTGTATCACTAGATCATCAAAATGTGGATGTGTCTACACGTTTTATATGCATCAAATTTCATCAAGAATGTTAAATTGCAGTTTTTTGTTTCCGCAAGCTGGATATATTTCATAAATTTTGACGTTTAATTTTTTTTATTTTGGCTCTGAATTCACTGCTTCATTCTTCATTTCAGAAAAGCATTTATGATTTTAATTTAACAATTTCGTAATAGAGCAAATTCTTATTACTTCGAATTGTAATTATGGAAGAAGGAATTTCAAAAATTATAATTGTAGTTTATACCATGTGAGAAAATTTCAACCTGCATTATATGCCATGAGTAGGTGTTAGGCTCAAAAATCCAAACATCTACCTGTAACTACATGAGCCCAAGCATTTCTAATTCTCCAGTGTTTTGCAAGAGAATGCTAAAGGTTGTACGACAAATAGTAGCGATATAAAGCATCATAGTGTACATTTTGCGTTTCCTGAAAACAAGACTATTATTTCCCGAGTTCATAAAATGCAGTGATAGTGAACGTTAACACTGCGAGATCATGTTTTACCTACAAACCTTCATTATCCAGAAAGGGATATGTTCCTGCAGATGTTCAGGAATTCTTTTCAATCAGCAAAGCATAGGTAGTTATACCGACTATCATGCAGTCTTATAAGATGAATTTTCAATCTGAAAATACTAGATATTTGCATGCAAATAAGACGCTCCGCAACTGTCCATGCTTGGTGAATAATAGACAAAAAGTATAAACATTTTCAATTTCTGAAGTTCATCAAAATGATATAGTACTTGTCATCATAAACAAAATTTTAAGAAATCATGCAACTAATACCGAAGCGTATCCCATACACACTCATTCATAATTTTCAAGTGCTTCAAAAAAATTGCGGATGCTAGCTCGCAGTTTTGCCTGGCTCGTGTAGTTCGAAGAGTTCATAATCTTTGCAGGAAATCTATTTTTGTACAGTTATGGAATATTTTTTCCTGAATAACAGTGCCATCACACAGAGTTATCTCATCTGAGATGCTAAAAACCCTCATCCGTTTCTTTAGGGCTCCTTTAAATAAAAAGTTATGATTTGGTTTCATTTTAGCACCTCATCATAAGCAAATAAATGTTTAAAGAAATCAGTGTCCCAGAAGAAAAGGCACATTCCAAGAAAGCAAGAAGATGGACAGTGAAGCAGTAAAATGTGTTATTCAGCAACGTCAACAACATGGTTATCTTTACACTACCTCATTTATTTATCATTTTCATGAAGACAGCAATTCATCCTAAGCCAGTTTGTAGGATTTATTTAATTTTCAAATAGTTATATTTATTTTGAAACAAACCTATCCTTTACTTTCTCGTTTTTCCACCTACCTTTCCTACCAGAATGAGTTTTTAGGATTGCATTTTAAGTAAATGAAGTCTCTGTCACTTTATAAGATATTTCTTCTTAGCATGTCTTCCTAGTGTAGTGGTCAGCAGTCTGGGAGCGTATTCCAGAAGTCCGTGGTTCGATTCCTGGCGAAGGCCTTGCTCATTTTTCACTTCTTCCTGTTTCAAAAATAACCTAATGTCTCTACAGTGGTGCCCGAATTAAAAGATCGTGAATGATGACTCTTCACCACCAGGATTTGGCGAATGGGTCCCCTAAACCCCAGTCGCCCTTTAAAAGGGGGAGAATATAAGGTATTTCTCCCGCCTTCTGAGCATGCCTTCGTAGTGTAGTGGTCAGCACGTTCGGTGCGTATTCGACAGGCCCTTGCTTCGAGTCCCGACGAGGGAATTGCTCATTTTTCATGTCTTCTGCTTTCAAAAATACCTAATGTCTCTACAATTTCATTAGAAGAGCCTAGTAGAGCGTTAGAAGAGAGTGTTCTGCCTTCCGCTCACGTAGTTACCAATAGTCTAATCTTGCTTCTAATCGGCCTGCTAGTACCGGTGATCTTAAATAAAGGCTACTCGGTTAGTTAATTCTGTGCAACTTCGGCTGGTTTTATCTTAGTCAGTATTAAATTAGTTTCTAATTTTCTGTCTTGAGGTTAAGTCCGAGTGGAGGTTTCTTGTCAGCCCGAGAAAGGGCCATCTGCGCATTTATTTTGAGTTGATATAGAGGGTAAATTTAATCCTTCTTTGGACTTGTCATTTGCTTACAGAATTCTGAGATAAGTCTTTACACAGAATTTCCACATTCTAGCTCTCAAGTACATTCGCTAGGATGTTAGAAATTAACTGAAATTTTTTTGAAATGCTGTTCAGCCTAGCACCTATTATTTTCAGTAATGTAGATATCTAAACGTTTTGATGTGTCAAGAAGAATTAGAACATTTAGTTGTGTTTAAGTCGTAACAGTGCTGAGTGAAGAAAATTCTTCGGAGATCTATAGCGTTATGTTAGACAAAGTAATTTATATTCATAATATGCAGTTTCTAGACCGTACTTAAGGAACCAAAATGTGTATAAGAGAGGATGTAGCTATGAAATATTAGCTTTTAGTTATTATGCTTTGCTTTAGTCATCTCTACATATAAAAGAAAGAATCTGTCTGTGTGTGTGTCTTTCGTTCGCGCTGCGCGTAAGCTAATAGATCCACGTCTACGAAATTTGGTACATAGGTGCATCTAGACAAGAGCAAGTGCACCTCGAAGCGATTTTATCGAAATTCGAATTCGAATTTTTTTTTTTTTTTATTTTATGTTTTGTGACGAAATCGCGTCATTTTGAGACATAATGGGCTATAGGAAAGCGAGATTTTACTCTACACACTCCATTTTTACATCGTCATGAAACGTAAGCACTTAGCTATTTTACGAACTTAAAATTAATTTCGTGTTTCAATAAATCGATTAAATACGAATTTTTTTAACAAAGGGAGCTTAATTGCTTTTCAACGGGATTTTTTCTAAAAATGTTTATTTAAAAAAATGTACAGTTTATTTTTCTTTGATTTTTGGACACTTTAAACTTTCATCCTTACGACTGCTTTTACAAAAAGAATTTTGGAAAATGATAATATTTTGTATTTTTAAAACATTTTTTAACTGAAGCTTTCGAGTACACTTCTCACATCTCACGTCTTTAAAAATGTGATTTTGGCAACAATTTTCCTGTCTTATTGTTGCTGATAGATTTTTGATGAAGTCGCGTCATTTTGAATAGTTTCATTGTTTTAGAAATATGGGTTTGGCAACAATTTACTGATTTCACTGTTTGTAAGATACTGAAAAGTTTTGCATGATTTTTTTTCTTCAACGGAAAGTTGGTTAATTTTTTTATTAGGATAATTAATATTTGTATTAAGGGATATATTATTTCATTGTAATTTTTTTCTCTTGAAAATATAAGATAAAATATCATTAATTATACTTTGTATACTTTGCTTTGCAGAATTTTTTATTTTTTGTATTCTTTTATGTTATTTATTGCTCATTTCACTGTTTTTAAGGTATTGAAAAGTTTTGAGTGATTTTTTTAGGAAACAAAGTTCTTAACCTTTTTTATACCATTTGAGTTCTTAAGTTTTTGGAAAGGGAAGTTGGTTAATTTATTTATTAGGATAATTAATATTTGTATTAAGGTCTATTGCTTATTTCATTGTAATTTTGTTATACGTAATAACTTTTTTTCATGAAGTTGTTCTGCAGAGTAAAATTCTACGCAGTTTGTAAATTTAACGTTTGGTGTTCCCTTCAGCCGTTTTTTCGGTACATTTAAAAGCCAGACGAAGGCTGGCAGCGAAGCTGCTAGTTATTATTATAAAAATGCAGACACGAGTAAACCATTTTTCCACATTTAAGCAAAATATCTTAGATATAATGTTTTTATACCAAATTTGGCTGATTGCACCACATTCTAATTTTTGCTATTCGTTTGTAATGGGTCAAATTTAATTAAAAATCTTTTACATACCATTTAACTGTAAAATAAAAATAAAAAATTCCGACTCCAGTAGGAGGTTTGGGGAAACAAGGAGTAATGATACGAGAATATGCTTAAAAGTTGAAATTTAGAATTGATAGTGAGTATTTATACGTCTGTCTTCAGGTGAACATAAATGAATAAACTGAAGGTTTACAAGAACTTACTCTGAAAACGATTTTGAAAAACAAGTGCTAGAAACGCAAAAACATGCTAAGTTGCTTAGAATTACATTTGGAAGCTGAAATAATAAAAGTGAATTCTATAAAACTGAATCGCACGGTGTACATACTTCATTATTTCGCTTATTTAGTTTGTTTAATGATGCGCATCACAAATAATTTTCATTCTACGAAACAAAAATGCATAAAAAAATTAAGGACTTATAAATCTTAATCTCGATATCTAGATAACTAACTAAAATAAATTTTAAGTATAATTAATTTCCTCAAGCGATGGCTACCTTCGATATTCTCTTTTAAAACGTTGTCATCAATTAGGAGAAAGTAATCGATGCTCCGTAAAGTACTTATCGAGGGAAAATCAGGATTCTGTTAAATGTGATGCACTGTGCGTCTTTAATTCATCAGCTTCCATTAAATCACGCCTGCCATGTTAGCTTGTTGCCCGTCGGTAATGATTTCAGAGTTGTGTCTCACTCGATCTGCACATTTATCTCATTTATCTTTATATTAATGAACGTCTTTGCCATGGACCCAAACATAAATAAGGATGAACTACTTAACATTCTTGAAATATATGGAAATTTTTTACATTTTAATATCTATGGATTTATTGATGTCGAATATCGTAGATTATACATAGATGTAGGTTTTGAAGAGAATTGCAATTTTAGAACATGCATTTAAGTTCATTGCAAGCAATTAACTATACATATTGTACACGAATGCATGTTTATATGAATAATATTAAGTCCTAAGGTTTTTTTTATGCATTTTCTTGCGCATTAGTTTTATAATCATTTATTACATAGCATTTACATGTAAAAGTTACAGAATTATGCAGCGAAGAAAGTTCATGTTGTAAAGAAATGAAGTTTAATAAAAAAAAGTGTTAAGAGACACAGACGCAGATTCAATAAATGTTCCATCTGAATATGACGAAATTGTGATTACATATATACATATAAATCCTCCATATAAATTAACTACAGAAAAATATTATTTCATAAAAAATTTTAATCTATTTTAAATAAATATAAATGAAACATTTTTCAAATACGCGCAGATTCTTCCAAAAATGATTGTACATTTTTCTTTAATAAATTTATGTAATTTTTAAATTTATGAAATTGTGATTACATAAATACACGTAAAACATCCACATAATTTAAGTACAGCAAAATATTATTATTTCCCAAAAAATTAAAAACCGTGTCCTAGGATTAAACCCTATTTTAAACTGAAAGAAAATATGTTACAAATACAGGATAGATTCGTTTCAATAAATGAGTGTTTTCTATAATAAAATATACTGTCAAAAGGGTCTTTAGAATATTTCGGGGCGTTTTATTGTGGTATCCGTTAAATAGAGGTTGCCTTTTCTCCGTAATAAAATATTCAAAGTTTTTTTATTTTATAATTTTTATTAAATTGCCATTTTTGTCATTAATATGCTAATTATGTTTAATTTTAATGCATAAAATAATTGTATTGAAAATTACGCTCTTCTTCCAGAGATAGTTTTCTTTAGTTAGAAACTGTCAGAAATTTCTTTTTACATTAAAAACATTAAAAAACCGTCCTTTTAATGTTTAAATAATAAAAATGTAAACGTGAAACTCCATATTTAAATGTATTTTCCTGATTATACACATTAATGATTTGCTTGTTGAAAGAGAAGTACTCTAGGGATGCTTCATATGTGAAAAAGAAATATTTCTTTTTCTTTAGTAAATGTGTTTGTTAAAAAAAAACAGAAATCCTTATTCCAAAAGCAGGAATCCTTACTTACAAAAAGCCGAAGAACATTTTTGATTACTTGCAGAGTGTTACATGGTTTTAAAATAATCAAAGAATAGGTTATGTTCGTTAGAATTCTTGTTTCGTTAAGCAAACTATTGACACCTTGACACCTGTAGCGTTATTTTACCGGCTAGCTGATTGCAAATAACTGACAAAACTTAAATTTGAAAATGAACTTTAGATATTTAACAAAATACATTTAATCAAAATACAAAATCTACGAAAAGGAATTGCATGACAAAATTAATAAAAGTAACATAAAGAAATTTACTCGGTAATAAGGAGAGAAGTTACGTCTGTGCAAAAATCCGCCGAAACCCGAACTAACGGTTAGCTTTTTTTTAATCGTCTGCTTGAATGGCGCTGCAGAAAATGGAGGCTGTTTTCTAGCGTTTGGTTACGCGGTAGCTTTACTGTTCCATTTTCATAAGTTGCAAACACAAACCATGCGCACGTTCTTTAAGTTTACAATAGCTTGTTTATTGCTTTAAAAATTATATATTTCTAAGAAACATCTCAGTTACACATCTAGCTAATTCCAACTAAATAGTGTCTGAGTAAATAAGCAGAATGAAGTGTAACTAAAATATTTGTTATATCAATCTGCGTCTAACAATTTAAGATGAAATATAATTATGGTATTTACAATAAACATTCAACAGCGTCATGTTTCTCCCCTTTTCTCCTAATCACTCTATGAAGAATTGCTGTTATTGTTGCTAATCCTCAAGTCCAGCTTCTGCTAGACGAGATCCATGAGTTTATTCACCTTAAAAAAGTCATAGACTAGCATAGGAAACTTAACCAAGTCGTCATAGGACAAACCCAGACACCTAAGAATATGTGCCGGAGAAATCTGCTCATTGTTACATTTCGGACAAATCGGGTGTTTTTTTTACCTCCCTGGAAGGTAAAGGCTTCATAAATGGCCACTAGAAAGCGGGAGAGTACTGTCTGGTTGCCTCTGTCACAATTCATAGCGAGAGATTCACCAGGGGATTCAACCCGGTACCAAAAGTGTGCCGGAGGGACAAGCCAAATCATTTTAGCAGTATGTTTTCTGGCAGAATGATGCTTCAAGGTAAGTCAGACAATTAGAAGTAGCCAGAGCCTCCTCGACACCCTTCTTTGACTGGGTGTCTGTCTCTTCATTTCCCCGAATGTCCACATATGAGGGACTCCACTTAATGTGCACACCACAAGTGGACGAGACTTGCTTCAATTTAGTAAGAATTGAAGTTCCAATTTTTTTACCAATGTTACACCAGTTTGACAAATGTAGGATGGCACTTCGACTATCAGTCATAATTCAGATGGCTTTTCGGGTCTAAAAATGACATTATATAGCTCAGTCCTCATCGATAACAAAGAGTTCACTTTTAAAAACTGAGCTAAAGTCAGGAATTACTTTTATTTATTTTGACAATTTAATTGGGATTTTTGATAAGTACTCCATTGTCTATGAAGAATTAATTATTATTATCCGTTATGAATTTGCATATTTATGGCAAGTCAGCTGAATTTTCCTCATTAAATCCGATTAGCTGTTCTCCAGTTTTGGTTGCATGGATCATTTGTCATGGATGTTTTCAATTCGTTTTTTCTTTTATCTAATATTTTTATACTCTATATGTAAACTTAAATTAGACAAATATTTGCAAATATCTCTACACTCACATCAAAAGCAGAACGTGTAGAGAATAATGCTTTATGTTCTCTTAATTTACGTTTCAGACCATAAGTTTAAAAACTTTTAAGGTTTTCATTTTCATTTTAATGCGAAAGTAATGAAGTACATCAGTTTTGTTAGTTTACTCAGCTATTTAACCAGTTAATTGTGATTGACGAATATACTCGTTACGGAGAAGCGACACGATTTTGTGCATTGACGAGTATAATCGTCCTGCGTATATTATGTTAATGAAATGGAAAGATAAGAGGGACGTTTATTTAGTAAGTACTGTACATAATGACAACGTAATAGAAACAGAGAAAAATATAATAAGAAAGAAACCGGAACTAGTGATTGATTATAATAAAAAACGTGTGGAGTGGATATGAGCGATGGAATTATCATAGCGTACTCCAGCAGTAAAACGACTCACAAAGTACTACAAAAAGATATTTCTCCATTTCTTATACATTATGTGTCTGAATGCATTCATATTATATAAAAAAAATAAGGGAACATTATCGCGTATCAACCTTTTGCTAAAATTTATTGAAGACACTTTTGCGACGCATCAAATTGAAAGAAATAAATCGACACAAACTCATCCATTTAGACCTAATATAAGCCAATTAGGCGGGAATCATATTCCGGATTATATACCCGGAACATAAAAAAAAAAAAAAAAAAAAAAAAAAAAAAAAAAAAAAAAAAACAACCATACGCGAAGGTGTTCGCATTGCTACAAACGTAAGATCAGGAAGGAATCGCGTTACTGGTGTTCGATTTACGAAGTCCCATTGTGTATAGTACCCTGTTTCGCTGAATATCATTCCACAGCAGGAATTTAAATTTTTACTTTTATATGTATAAAATTTAATTTAATTTATTGCGTTTTTAATTCGATATGTATGTAATATATGCTATGTTAACCAAATAAGTAAATATTACTAATAAGAGTTTCAATTTTATAAAATAAACCCATCCTTTTCATCCAATATTTTACCAGCGCAACTTACTCTGTGATTGACGAATATACTCGTCATGGCTCAATTCTGGAACACATAACGGTGCGCACTCTTAAACGAGAGCGCCACAGTTAACTGGTTAACTAGTTACAGTAATTTCGCCTTGCCCTAGGAGTAAAGATGTAATCTATATGCTGTTTCAAATTATTTGTAGTTTTGGCTTTGTTTTAATGTGTATAATACAATTCTTACATCATGCAAATTTAAAAAAAAGTAAAGCCTAGTATAAAAAAGTATTATTTTATGATGTATCTAAATGACTTATTTATTGAACAGAAATATATTATTTGAAAGCTTCATAGAATACTTTTCCAATTAGTGAGGAAAGCTGAAAGTTTCTTAACATTATGAGATCTATCTTTTCACTGAAAAGGGAATTTTGTCATCAGCATTACAGAAAGCGATTTATTGCTGTTGTTGTCTTATAAGGTATTTCTCACGCCGTCTTGGCATTCCTTCGTGGTGTGGTGGTCTGCACGCTCAGCGCGTAATTGAGAGGTCCGGGGTTCGCTTTGCGGCGAAGGCGTTGCACATTTTTCATCTTGCCTGCTTCCAAAAATACCCTATGTCTCTACAGTCTTTTCAGTGAATTTAATGGAAGAACGGTTGTCAGAGCCTCAAGGAGATAAGTCTGCTATAGTTCCACCCCACTTTTGAGGGAGAGCACCACGGGGTGTTGTCCGAGGTTCTCCGACCCCTCTTCACTACTTCCAATCCACACGAAAGGACAAGCGATTTCTTATTATACTGATTTGCAAGAAATCTAATTGCATTCTCAGTAACTACAAAACAAAAATTTTTAGGATCTCAAAAATAAATACACTGCTCAAAACAATTAAAGGATATTGTAAGTTTTATATAAAATAAAGATATAAGCGAAATTTTTTTTTTGCCGAAAATAGAAGAAGAGAATCACAAATGCAAATTTTTCTGATTTTCAAACTGAGTATGCTAATTTTGAGTTCGATGTCAAAAACGTCGCTTCAGCGGCAGCGATTGAAATTTGACTTTCAACTGAACAAAAGACAATGAAGACAAGGATGATCGGCATTCAGTGACTGCTTTAGTCATTTAACCGATTTAGAAGCTTGGAGAGTTGTTGGTAGTTTAGAAGGGGGCCAAACTCTAGCCGAAGTAGCGCAAGCCATTGGAGTGTCAAAAAGTGTGATTTCCAGGATCTGGAACCGTTTTTTGGAAACTGGAAGTGCAGGCCGAAGACCAGGGCAAGGTCGTAAACGGGCAACAACCCCCAATGAAGATCGTTATTTAGTGTTAATGACTCGGAGACACCGAAATATGAATGCTACTCTTCTCCAACAACACCTTCGCTCGGCTACTGGCAGCACGGTTTCAACTCAGACTGTCCGAAACCGACTCCGTGGTGTAGGTCTGTATGCTCGCCGACCGATGGTATGTGTTAGACTAATATCAAGGCATCTTCGCGACCGCAGGGCGTGGGAAACAGAGCATGTGAACTGGAGGAGAAATGAATGGAGCAATGTTCTTTTTTCTGACGAGTCCCGTTTTTCTGTTCATCGTGATAATAGGCGTATTTTTATCTGGATGGACCGTGGCAGTAGGAATAATCCTGCGTTCGTGCACGAAAGTGTCAGATTTGGCGGTGGGGGAATGTTGGTGTATGGTGGCATCTCCATTGATGGGCAAATTTGCACAAATTGTGCTTTTTTCCTTTTGTCCACAAATGCGCAATAAAATGCATTTTTTTCTGCCAAACATGTGTAATTTATTCTCATATAACCTACTACGTCTGTCGACCATGTATCAATCAGCTAAAAGGTTTCCCAGCCACAAGATCCACCTAAAACCGCAATAACCTTTAATTGTTTTGAGCAGTGTATATCAGCTCCTATTCACTTATTGATTTTTCTTTTTGCATGTTATGGTCTCAAATTTAAAAGCAAAAGAAATGGAACACAAGGAAATATTCATTAAAAACATTATATCTGAATATTATTATTTATTCCTAATCTTTTGCAGTGAAAGATTTCTAAAAAAAAAATCTTATGCTTTGGTTAAAAAAATTGCTGTTTTTAGCACAACACTTAAAAAATAAGTGAAGTAAGTAATACATTTTTAAACCTCAGAAATATATGTATAACATCACTGAAATTCAATAAAGATATACGGATTTTAATTCAACTGTGGATTCTCTGTTGCATTATAAATTGTTATATAACTTGGCATAATATACCAAATTTGTGTGTTCCAGAATTCGGGGAAAGGAATGCACAGTTATATACTGTCACAGTGTTGATACGCTGCAGATCCTAGTGTAAATTAAAGTATTAGAGACAAAGAACTGCTTTTGATCTAAAGGAAGACCCAGATAGGCAGTAAAACAAAATTCTCTTCTTTTAAAAATAATTTACAACTTTCGAAGCTATAACCAGGCTTTAAATTCTCTCCACGTTTTTCCTTTAAACCTATTCTTTTACCATAGGATTAAAAAACTCAGACGCTTAAGGAAAAAAAAAACAACTTGTTCTCCTCTAGCATTTTAATGAACTCGGACTAACCTATTGCACTAGTGTCTGAACACCCTACACTCCTCCTGTTCCAAATAATAGACAATTCCGTCTTCTGTGAGGTCCAAGATAACTCGAAAGGATGACATTTGGAATGGCTGCGAGAGCGTATTTCCGAGAAGCTGTTGCAGGCTAAAGGTATTGACGAAGTACTTCAGAAGACAACGTGACGAGCATCAGCAAAAACTGCAGGATGATCTCATACTGTAGGGATGGTATACAAATGATTGAGTAAATTTTTCGCTCCGCTGACCTTTAGGTTTGCTTTCTTAGGCTCGAAGAATGATAAGTATTTACTTAAGTCGAATAAATGGACCTTATAAGTGGGGCTTAGTTTTAAGCAATCTCTAGAGCTCTTCGAATAAAGATTCATAAGAATGTATACATAGTAGTCTAAATGTTACAGAAAAGGAAATGGATTTTCTTGTCGATGATAAGAGTCTACAAATTTATTTGTTCACATAAATGGCGTTTGCAATAAATATAAGAATTAAAATTATACTAAGGTTGCTATTATATTTCTGGCCTAATAATAAAAAAATAAATGTTTATGATTGAAGTTGGTTTTATTAATTTTCAAAATATTCTCCATGACTTTTGTATGCGTTTGAACCAATTTTCGAAGCACTTCATCCACTCCGATTGAGGTAACTCCAAAACATACGTTTTGAATGCATCAGTGGCTTTTTCGGATGTCGCAAATCGCTGACCACGTTATTTTTTTTTTATGTGCGGGAATAAAAAAATATTGGGTGCCAAATCAGGGTGGTACGGTGGATGGCCGATCAATTTGAGGTTTTAGCCCGTCAAAAACTGCTTTGTTTGAGCCAATGTGGGAGGGTTGGCATAGTCATGATGAAAAATGATTCACATTTTCTGATTTTTTGGAATTTCTCCGATAATTTCTGACAAACAAAGGGGCGTGTACCATTCGTAATTGTCCGTCCTGCGTTGGTCTAACACCACAGTTGCCACGTGTCCGGTAATTGCCGAAGAAAAAGGGCAACCATTTGCTTCGATGTGCTTTTTCCGTGAACAACTTTTGTTGGATTTGGCTCATCTAGGAAGACCCCAAACAGTCGACTGTTCTTTTGTTTTGGGCTCACATGCATAGATTCGTGATTCGTCACCTGTGTAGATGTTATACACAGCCTTTGATGCACCTTGAACGTATTTTAACCCCTTTTCATGCACCAGTCTACATGAGCCTTCTTTTGAGTATTTGTCAGATTATGATGGATCCAACGCGAACCAATCATCGATATTTTCTGCTATAACAATTGATTTTGGACTAAATTCACGGAATTCGTCGTAGAGGGAACGTCGACCACGATTGAATTCATTATACCGGTTTTTTACATTGCTGTAGGATGGTGCTTTATTGCTGTATAAAGAATAAGTTCATAGATCGGTAATCCACGTCGAAAATTATAAAAAGTTATCTCACGAATATGTTCACGAGTCAATTTCATTTTTTGCTCGCGAAGAATTTTTCAATTTACTTTAAACAACAAAAATCACGCTAATATGTCAAAACGTTCTGAAGAAGTTATGCTTAAAAATATCAAACTTTTTATTGGAATCGTCTGCAGTCGCCTAGCCACATTTGCTGTTGCCAAGACCAGAAATGTAAACAGTAACCTTCGTACCTAGCTATTCAATATACATATTTAACATTTGCAGTACAATTTTTCAGAAACGTGGCTCTGTTGATCATTTTTTCGACTGTTTCTTGACAAAAGACCGAAGTATTATCAACTAACTTTTTTTTGTTAATATTGTTTTATTTTTGTATTAATTTACTTTTATTTCAATTTTGCTTTCCAAGATTTTGTCTCAGATGTTTTTAATTTGGGACTTCCTGTTAGATAAGTTGCTAAAATTGTTTGATTCCATACATTTTATATTTTTATTATATTCATACATATATCTTTCTCTCCGTAATAAATATGTATGCGCTTTTAATAAATATATCAGTGGAAGGAAAAGGTTTTTATCTATTTAAGTTTTTACTACTTATTTCTGTTCGTTGGAAAAAAAGTTTTGTTTAAAAAGACAACGAACCAAGGTATAATTAACACTTTTAGTAATATTCAATTAATAATTATATATTTCTGAGTTAAAATGTTCGAAAGTAATAAGAACAGTGTTGCTGTGCTCTGTTCTAATTCATAACTGTTTTAGTAATATCAGATGTAATTTTATTTATTTATGTACTATTATTCTTTCAATTTTATAGTCGTTATTTACGTACATAAAATCTACGTCAATAAAATACGCAAAATATAATTTATTATGAAGAGAGGATATTAAAATCTTATTGTCAAACCACTGAATTTTAACATTTTCATGCAGATTGAATTTACGTAATGCATATCGGTGCATGGCTACAAATAAAAAAGCTGATGTATACACCACACTGCTTTCTTGTCCGAAATTTTAAATTATGTATTTTTCCCTGCATTTCATTTAAACGTATTTCATAGAAATTCATTAGAGATATATTTCTTATTCAATTAATTCAGTTCTCACTTCGCGGAAAGGCAAAAAACGTAAAAATTCAAAATATTTTCATTAAAAATTGAAAGATACAACAGAAAAACATAAAACACCAAATACAGTTAAAACAATTAAAAAAACAAATTTTACAATTAAAATTACAGTTTCTACTCAAAAACAAGCCATTCAGCCAGCAGGCAAGAAGGCAGACTTTTCGGTGCACAAAATTAAAAGTTTCCTTTTGGCGCCATTCAGTAAAAAGACACTGAAGATGGAGAAAGAATCAATTCAGTAGTCTGCTAAGTTTCAAATGTAAACAAATAAGGCTGCAATGATAAAAAATAGGCTTAGCTGCACTTAAACAACTTTTAAATTGTTCATAATTTACAAATATTGCATGCAGATTAACTAAAGGTATGAAAACAGTAACCAGAAGATAAGAACAACGTAATTCAATCATTTTTAAAGCAAAATATGCACAATTTACCATTATATAATCATGAAAAAAAAACTGAGTTCAATGAGCCGAGTAACAGAGTGAGTATATATATACTTTTGGTGCGCCGATTGTAACCAAAAGAGAGGTGCACAACTACATGTTTTAACAGTCCTGTATACAAAATTTCAAAGTTCTGAGGCTACTTCTTTTCGAGTTATGTGAGATACATACTTACGTACGAGCAGATACCACGAAAAAATTTCTCCTGAATCCATTTTAAATCAGTTTTTTGTTTTTCGGAAAAAGAGTCCTTTATTCCGTTTTTACGTACATATGTAACGAAAAAAAAATCGTTAAATTGCATTTCATAGCGGTCAAAATGGATATTTTCGTTGAAATATGGTTCCCGGAATTTTTTGTGATTACAAAACTTCCTTACTCCACAAGGAAGTAAAAATAGGTATATGTAATAATTACAATTATAGCAAAGTTATTTGAGACGATAAAAAGATGATAAGTACAGAAGTAATAATCTGTTTATCAACATGATGACAAACAATTTGAGATAAGAAAATTTTTCGTTTGATTTTTAAAACGCAATACAAATATTAATTATATGCTGAAAAAATAAAAATAAATCACCAGGGTTGGAAGGGATCAGTTTGATATATGTGTTCCATTGGTATGTTTTAATGGGACCCGTATGTCCAGTAGTACTGAAATAATGATTGAAAATGCAATGAAAAGGCGAGTTATTTTTACTCAGCTAAATTTTGTGGAAGTTATAATAAAGTAATAAGCACTGTTTGCTGTTTGCACTGTGGTATAGTGCAAAACAGTTTTTGCATAGTGTAATTACAACTTTACCCTTTCTTCTTTTTGCACAGCCTAAAATTCTGTAGTCAAACTACTGAATTTAAACATTTTAATTCAAACAGGATGTTCGTGTTGCATATCGGTGCACCTCTACAAATAAAAAAATGTAATGTGGACTCCACATGACTCCTTGTATGGCCTATTCAGTTATGCACACTTTTTGCTGCATTTCATTTAAACTTATTTCCTCGAATTTCATTTAAAATACATTTCTCATTCAATCAATTCAGTTTTCACTTCGCGGCAAGGCAAAAATATAAAAATACTCCAATATCTTCATTAAAAATTATAAAATACAGAAAAACATAACAAACAAACAAATACAGTTTATCATAACAAATACAGTTTAAAGTACGCAAAAATTATTTACAATTAAAATAAGAATTTCTACACAACAAGCACATCGACCAGCGGGTAGGAAGAGAAATTTTTCGATGCACAAAACTAAAAATTTACTTTGGCAGCTTCGTTAGGTTTAGTCGCTTCGTAAGCCTTTTTGCTGTAGTTCAAAATTATATCTTATTCTTCACAATCAATTTTCTTATATTGCTCCGAAAATTCTTTTCAAAATATTTCGCTAAAATGTCATTACTATATCTTCGTCTGCTTTATTCATTGTCCAACACCTATTTGCATACAACACATTAGGTTTTACTAAGGTCTTGTACAACTGCATTTTAGTTTTACTGCGTAGGTATTTTGATTTAAACTGGTTTCATAATCCATATTAGCATCTGTTAGCAATGTTAATTCGGTTTTTGATTTCAATAGTCATACTATTATTACTATTTACAACTGTACCCAAATATTTAAATAACCCAACCTCATCAAAACCGTAGTCATGTATTTAAAATTGTTAATTACGTTAATTGTTCATTTCTCTTTAAAGGAAATAAAAAAAAACAAAATCCTCACATTTTGTGTTACTACACTTCTCCGCTTTTATTGTTTGTAATTATTTAATTCGAAGCCATTATTACTTCTACATATGCAAACGCTCAGAAAACTTTTGACAGATACAAATAGATATAATAAACGTAAAATACGTTTTAATGAAAACAGTGCTAATTAAGTTTTTAGAAGTTAATTAAAGTAAAACCCAGCTAGCTTTAAATTTACATTTAAGACCGATTATTTTTGCTTGCAATGTGTAACACATATTCTGAAGAGTTTATTTTTTTACACTACCATTAATTTTGTTGTTTATCTTAGACATTATTTAAAACTTGAATATGCGTGTCAAAATTCTCTTGAGATGTGACTAACGTTATTTTCCGGCTATTTATTTCTAGAAGTCTTTTATCTAAAGTATTGTTATTTGCAATTTTTATGCTACCTCGTTAAATTTTTATTCCCATGACTCGATACTAATCAAGTTATTTAATAAAGACGTCGTTATATGCAAGCAATGAATATCGTAATGAAACTTTTAAACAGGACAATAGTTTTAATACAACCGATAATATTTTTATGATAACTTAATAAATATCGTGATTGAAACAACATATATGTTTATTCTTTTATGTTTTGTGACAAACACATACAAAATCTCGCTGAAAATTGTAAAAGCTTTCAAAGGGAAATCAAGCGTGTGCTGAATGCTTCGCTTTGACTGGCTGCAGCATACTACCTTAAATCTTCGAAAATTGAATGATTGCGGAGGTTTCACCAAAATTAAGTAAACCATAAAAATCAATGAACTATGCTTTGATGCTACTTTTTACTTTGAACAATTAAATTGTGCAACACCGATCTGAATTTTTTTATAGTGTAGAACAAACTACAAGACTTAAGCGGTGTTACCACACGGAGACTAATGGACACGGAGACTAATGGACCAATAGAATTTACAAAGGAAGTCCACTGAAGAGAAAGATCATACAACAAACTACAAGACTTAAGCGGCACCGCTTAAGTCTTGTAGTTTGTTCTACACTATAAAAAAATTCAGATCGGTGTTGCACAATTTAATTGTTCAAAGTAAAAAGTAGCATCAAAGCATAGTTCATTGATTTTTATGGTTTACTTAATTTTGGTGAAACCTCCGCAATCATTCAATTTTCGAAGATTTAAGGTAGTATGCTGCAGCCAGTCAAAGCGAAGCATTCAGCACACGCTTGATTTCCCTTTGAAAGCTTTTACAATTTTCAGCGAGATTTTGTATTAGCCAACTTGTTGCACTCAATCCGTTTTCTGCTTTCTGTCCGTTATCTAAATTCTGAAGTTGTGTGATTCTTCAGAACTACTAGGTTACGAAACAATTTGCATTTTATTCCTTTCACATTCACGCCAACAATGTTGATACCCTTCTAACTTTTAAACTTTCTTTATTGAATTTCCCTTTCTTCGGATTTACATCACATAAAGCTCAACAACATTTCACCCTTTTTCACCAATTATCTCACATCTTTAAAATTACGCCCCCCTTTTTTAAGCTCTCCGTGAGACCATCTGCCTTTTGGTTTTTACACCGGTCAAAAGTCTAAGAATTTCATGTTAAATTTTTATTTTATTTGGAGTTGAGTTTATAAAATGTATTTTACTAAAAAAATCTGTAATGTTTTCGTGCATAAAATTTTTTAATATTAAAATATTCATCAGATATTTAGTTTAGTTAGAAAATAGTGCCCATATAAAGAATTCCGTTAAATTTCAAGTATGCACCATTAGCCATTCTTAAAATATCATGCGCGCAAGGTGGAAACAGGATGAAACATTTTGTCAAAAAGCTGATTAAAATACAAAAATACTTGTGGCAACACAAACGTTTTGCTCACTATTTTCCAAAGCAGCTATGTTATGTAGTCAGCTGTAAAAAGTTGAAAGTAATTGTTTTTAAGATAAATAAAATATCCCAATTCTTGTAACAGCCACATATGCGAAGGCCATGAGGGGTTTAAGGGATATATGAGCCCCCTTAAATAGTATATTGCAGGCAGTCAAAGCAAGCGCTCAGCGCATGCCTGATTTTCGCATGGCGACCGTTTGCATTTGTTTACGGAAAGTCGACAGTGTTTTCGATAATTACAAAGTATGTATAATGTTCATTCTTCATAACTAAGTTTTATTTATGTACGCGCATTAAAAGTTGTGTAATAATGATATGTAATATACAAAATGGCTGTTAAAAGCAATTCGCAGTAATTTTTTAATCGCTTTGTTTGGATCAATCGCATATTAAGCTTATTTTAACCATTTTGTTGTTATTTTTATATTTAACATAGCTAAATAGAACCCTGAAATGAGTTTCCTGAGTATTCCTAGATAAAAATATTGTTCATATCATAATGAGTATTTCTGCAAACATAAATACATTGTATGCATTCTGTAGGAAACTATTTGGGAATGCCTTTTCTTCATGGATATAATACCTCTAGAATGTACACGGACATATAGGTGGCGATCAGCCTATCTGTATAAATTTCTATACTGACGCATAACGAACATAGAATATACTGTAAATAACTAGCTAGGAATGTAAACAGTGATGGAATAGAAATTATACCCACTCTTGTGACCCTGAGTAAGTAATATTCTGAGTCTTAAATAATTTTCGAAATTCAGAAAAATTAAACGTGTGTATGGTCATCAGTTTTGGAGTTAATAGCGCCAAAAAATAAAAAGTGGGAAAATTTATAAGTTCACAAATGACTATTAGGTTTAAACGCGTTTTGGAAGAAAACCATATTAGCTTATAACACGCCTTTCTGTATGTAAGCATAATATACTGACATATGGAAGTCGTTCTACAAATAAAATCTTATTTTTAGGTCTAAATTTCATGATTTGAGGAAAAATTAGTTTCTTTTAACAATGTTAAGTTTTATAATATAAATAACTCAAAATAAATGTTATCTTATTCTGTAATACTTATATTACGAGGGCAATCCCCCAAAAAAAGTCTCCTATTTTTTGGGGACGTAGAGAAAGTTTTAATACGGTTGTTGGCAACACTGTTGTGAATGGTGCCTTCTCCGCTAACACATAAGCACGCAGGCGCTTCGCTCGGAGCCTCAGTCTTGGCTTGGCAGCCATTCGAAATGGAGCTCCAGACAAACGTTACCTCCAAGTGCGAAGTGCGCGCAGTTGTTCGATTTTTGAACGCAAAAGGCGTTAAACCGGTTGAAATTCACCGCCTGTTGACGGAAGTGTATGGACAGTCGTGCATGGATGTCAAAAACGTTCGCAAGTGGCGTAGAGAGTTTACAGCCGGTCGTACTGAAATTCATGACGAAGAAAGAAGCGGGAGGCCGTCAATTGCCGACGAGACAATCGCGAAAGTTGAGGAACTCATGCGTAAAATTCGGAGGATCACTCTGGATGCTCTCTGCATTTTGGTTCCTGAGGTTTCCAGAAGCACCATCCACAGGATTTTAATGGAAAAGTTGCAATATCGGAAGGTGTGTGCAAGATGGGTGCCGCGTATGATGACAGAAGACCACAAACGGCAACGGGCACCCAGCGATTTCCACCTGTTCCCTAAGTTGAAGGAACATTTGTCTGGACGACGGTCACCGATGATGACGTGAAAGATGAGGTTCAACGTTTCCTGAAGGGCATGGCGGCAAGCTGGTAGGACATGGGTATTGTAAAACTGCCACAGCGTCTACGAAATTGCATCGACTGAAATGGCGATTATGTTGAAAAATAAAGCATTCTTCAATCTTTAAAGTGATGTAGCAATTATAGAAAATAAACGGTTCTTTGTATATCTAAAAATATAAGAGAACTTTTTTTTGGGATTGTCCTCGTACAAGAAATATAAAAGTAAAGTTCAATAATTTTTAACAGTTAAAAGTTTTATAATGTTAAACTTTGAACTTTTGTTAATGTTTTTATAATGTTAAACCATGAACGACGTTGCCTTTCATGAACTTCTTTTCAGACCTTTATTGTTATTAATCAGAAAAGTACTTCAAGGGAGAAATTGGCCTATTTAGGGGCACTTTCGTTAGTTTACTAAATTTCGCTGAGCACATATCTATAGACGTTTTGAAACTTTCCTTATTTTACTTTTACGTCTTGCTGTTTTTCCTTTGAAATGGGCATTTATTAATTTTCTGTCGTGTTCAAAGCAAACGTTTCTCCTTGATAGAAACTCTTTCATCATAAGAGCCTTAAGAACTACAATTTACTACGCAATTTAACAATTGCGACTTAAACTAATTATTTTCCAAATGTATTATTCTTTCTTTCATTTTCCTTACTCATTATGTGAAATTAATTATTTAACATTCGTTCAGAAATCAGAATCCTTTTCCTCTGATATATAATTCGCAGTAGTCTATTACTGTTTTCCATAAATAACAACATGAATATCATTTCCATAAATAACAACATGAATATCGTTCAGAAATCAGAATCCTTTTCCTCTGATATATAATTCGCAGTAGTCTATTACTGTTTTCCATAAATAACAACATGAATATCATTTCCATAAATAACAACATGAATATCGTTCAGAAATCAGAATCCTTTTCCTCTGATATATAATTCGCAGTAGTCTATTACTGTTTTCCATAAATAACAACATGAATATCCAGCTCTGCGTCCAGGTAATAATGAAAAAAAAAGTAAGCGAATATTGCTTTTGAAATACTGATTTTCATTTCTTCTGAAACGTTTCAAATTAGGACGCATGTGATTTCCGAAAAACGTTTAAATTATAATTTTAATCCTATTTAAGCATATTTATGGACATCTGCTGTAATTATGCAAATTTTAACTCAGCAAATAATTTCCTGATTAATTGATCCGGAAACAAATTTCTGTTAGCACTGAGTGAAGTTTTGATTCTTTTAATGCTGACCTTTTGTGTAATATAATATATATTTTTACTTCAAGCTTATACTTTGGAAAAATTCTGATTGGATTCGATTGAATTCAGTCAGAATTCTGATTAGCTATTTTGATGCCAGAAGGAGGCTTCTATTCATTTAGCTATAAATTAGCATCTATGAAAGGATATGACTGAAGATCGTTTAATGGCTATTATTCTTATTAACGTGTAATTTGTGGAACGAGATTACAATTATTGACATCGAATGCAAAATGCTAAGCAGATATCGTTTGACTGCAGATAACCTGCTCTAACTTGGTATTCTCAAAACAAGATAAAGCTAAAATATACAGACAAAGAAAATCATGTTTTTAGAACTTTCACCTTCTTTCTTTTAGCTTCTTACTGTCCCAGATTGTGCTCTGATTCTCTATTTCTTGAATATGAATGCAACCAAAATATAAAAAACGCTTCTCTCGCAGTAATTACAACTGTCCACCGTATTTTGCAAATGGTTTGATTTAAAATATGCACTATTTGAGACAGCAGTAAGATGGCGGTTCGCAAAACTACATTGCGTCGTTTTGCATTATACCGTTGAGTTGGTTTTCAGTGATTGTTTCATTGCTTAATTAGGGTAAAACACTCCTAGGGCTCTTCCCATGAATAAAACACACGTGCACTCAACTACCACGTTCTTTTGGGAGTGTCGGAAGATATTTATGAGTGCATGTCCGTAATTGAGGTAATCTGAGTTGCGATCTCTTAAGTAATATTTCTATCAATCGGTATTTGAGTCATTGCCAAATTCAGAAAGGCTTATGTTTGTCAAAACAAAGTACAATAGCATTTCAAATAAATGCAAGACAATATAATGCCTCGTAGAGACATTAGGTTAACTGGAAAAGCCGGAGAGATGAAAAATTAGCAATCGCCTTCGCCGTGAATCGAACCACGCATTTCTGGAATACCGGCCCAGCGTGCAGAACCACTACACCACGAAGGCACGCTAGGAAGGCGGGAGAAATACCTTATATTCTCGCCCTTTAAAAGTCAGACAGTCGCTTAAAGGACAGTCGCTTTTTTAAAGGGCGACAGGGGTTCCTAGGGGACCCAATCACCAAATCCTGGGTGAGGAAAATCATCATCCAACACCCTTTTTAGTTCGGGCGCCACTGTAGAGATATTAGGATTTTTTGGAAGCAAGAGATATGGAAAATTAACAGCGCCTTCGCCGGAAATCGAACCGCGGACATCTGGAATACCAGCCCAGTGTGCAAACCACTACACCAAGAAGGCAAGCTAGGAAGGCGGGAGAAATAATTTATAGCCTAATAATTTCTTTTCTTTCCCAATTCCAAAGACATCATAGAGGTTGGCCATAACTTTAAGGCCGGAAGTCGTGGTCACTTTATTATGAAGACTCTTAATTTGTAAACCACTGTTGCCTCCTATGAAGGGACATTCCTGCCTTCTTCGTAATTCGAATTCGGAACTTTCGGTACGGCGGTTAGTATTACTAACCACTTTTCAGTCTGGGCACTCTCTTATTAGAGTACTTAGAATTATCCCGTTATGCGTTCTACTAAAAACTGTTATGTATACTAGAACCGTCATGTGTTATACTAAGAACCTGTTATGTGTTATATTATTATATAAAATTACCCCCGTTTTGTGTTATACTAAGATTTCCAACCACGATGCGAAATTGCTTAAATACATAAATTCGCTCAAATACCGTAAATGGGGCTAATTTTGAGAAAATGTTCAGAAAAATTTGTTTTCGTCGCTAAAATTTCAAAAAAGGGGAAAACAAATATTATACTTAAGAAATTATCAGATATCAAATGCAATCATATTTCTAAATAAATGTATTAAAATCCAATGTTTCTTAAGCGTAATAAATATAATGAAAACAATGCTATTAGAATTTCCTTGCTGAAAATTTACTGTTGTTTGAGTTAAAGTTTAAAGTAAATCTATTAGTTTAAAATAAATTAGGTTTCGATAAATAGCGCAATTTTAATTCCTAAAAGTAAAATCTTTTAAAATTTATATGAAATTTAAGAAACAAATGCATCTAATGAAACAACACTTATAAATAAAATTTTCTTTTCTAGTTATCAGGAATACCATTTTATTCCTGAATGAAACTGTACTTACGAATCAGTAAATATTTATTTTTCAGTAAATTATGTTTAGTATCATGAGTGCTATATTTGACTGAAATATATGCTTTAAACCTTTTTCTTTTTACACAACATGCACTACGATGATGAGCGATGTATTTGCCATTTTTGGCAAGTGAATCGTTCTTGTCCTAGTTTAATAATTTTAATCACCCGTGATGCTAATAAATTTACCAATAAATAACTTTATAATAAATTTACCAATGCTAATAAATTTACCAATTTGTCAAATAAATTGTTTTAGTAAATAAATTTACCAAAACACTTTGCATTAAACATTAAAGCGTTTTTTTTTTTTTTTTTTTTTTTTTTTTTTTTTTTTTTTAAATTTATGATTTCAGCATTCTTTTTTAGCCCAAAGGAGTGTTAGCCCAAAAGGGCGATTACTCTCTAAACAGCATTTTGAGTCGAATCACTATAATCGGCTGTATCACTTTACAAATTGTTGCCCCCAAATATTATCGCCCTGCATTATATTTAAAGAAATTAAATAAGGAAGAATCTGCACGAAAGTATTCATGTTTCTCGCACAATGGAAAAATAACAGTACCTAAAGTTATTAAATTTTGAATAACATAGTCCTCCATCCGAACACGGGCAGTTCGAATTTGGAATTATTTTTATTGTCTGTTTCATATTTTCTAAAACGTTAACGAATTTTTGATTAAAAAAACTCAACAATTTCAAAGCGAGGAATGGCAAGACTGTATAGAAGTAAACATTTTTTATCTCCAGCGAGCGAGAGTGTCTATCAGAAATTCTAAAGACATGCTGTTTGTAAATATTTTTATCACAATGTGGCTTTAGACCAAATGCTTTCGAAACGTGTATGTGCTTGTAAATTAAAAAAAAAAAAAAAAAAAAAGCCCTATTGGATTTAATATAAAATCTGAAAGTTTTCAGATTTTACTTTTTTTTTTTAAACATTATCGAAATTTTGATTGAGAAACTCACGATTTCTAAGTGAGCAGTGGCAATACACAGTACGGGATAAAATATATTTATCTCCAGCGTGCGATACTGTCTATCGAAAATTCTAAAATGCTGTTTTTAAATATTTTTAGCCTAAACGGGAATGAGCCCGAATGTTCTCGAAACGTGTATATATGTGGAAATGAGAGAAAAGCTCCTTTGGGCATAATATAAAATTTGGAAGCTTTCAGTTTTTTTCTTTGAGTTTTCCAATTATTTTCTTCAATTATTCAATTTCTAAAATAAATACTCAGGGAAAAATGCTAAAATTAGTTTAAAAAGAATGCAAATTTTATGTTGAAATAAAATAAAAAATAAGGGAATTAAAACATGAATATTCTTCTTAACTCAAAAAACAAATGTCCTATGTAAATTGTTCTTATCCTTTTGCAGAGTTTTGTATGTTATGCGTAACTATGTGAAATGGAATCATATATAAAGAATTATTTAAATATATATCGGTGTTATTAATGTGTTCCAACGTACATTTTAGGTATGAAGGATACCAGTGTTAAAATGTAACCGAAAAAAAGCATTTTCGATTTATTGTTATATATAATTAAGGTGCAGTCAAAGATAAATTGCTAAAACAGTGAATTATCTTGCAGATAAATTACTAATTGAATAATTATGCAAATAATATTAAAACTAAAAAAAAATATTTTTGGTATGAAAATTAATTTTGAGATACTTTTCTATTTAACATTCTATAACATACAAATTCTTGTTTTGAATGAAAGGTTTTTAAATGTTAATTCATTAGAGTTTCTCCGTTAGAAGCAACTAAGGAATATATCACTTTTACTACTTGTATTCTGTTACTGCACACATTAATTTTCCCATTAACTTTCGAAGCGTTTTTCCATAATAGTTTCATTCTTGTATCAGATTGATTTATTTGTATGGAGAGGCATTATGTAGGGTAATAAAGTAACAATAGGTGGCAATCAGAGTAACCAGATAATTTTGAATGTATATTTATTGCCTTTAAACATACTTTATAATTTATAGATCATAGTTAATCATTTATTTTAATTAAACATCTTCCACGTTTGGGGGAGTTTAGTACTTAACATTGCACTTTATGTTAGGTTATCATGTGTACGGAAGGAGGTCAGTTCCTTGTAGCAGAGTTTTTTGGCGAAAATGCACGAGAGCTGAAGGGCCGATGTTTAGTACTATATTTGTTGAAACTATTTGAAATTAATAATTTTTAAGACCGAAAGCTTTCAAAAAGCACAAATTTTAATTATATTACTTAAATAAATTTACCATTTTAGTCTCTGAAACTTCTTAAAAACACCTATTTCCTCCACGGAAAATATTTTACAAAATAAACGCAACGATGACACGACCATAAATAAATCTATCCGAAAAACTGAAAGAATTCGAAAGCTGTCAATTCAAAATATGCTACGAACTACAAAAACGTATTTATTGGTTTATTAGTTTTTTACAAGAATTTTAATGTAAAAAGAAAGGATGGGCAGTTTAGGGGAAAAAATGGTGACACCTTAAGACAGATTGCCTAGTTTTCAGAGACGCAATTTCGTTCCATTAACGAGGCATTGTTCGGCTTATGTCGGGAACCCAATATTAAGATGGTTCTTGTCCAATGAGAAAATCTGATCGAGTGTTCAGTTATCCCTCCTAAATGAGAAGCTGGGGCACCTTTTAAAGCCCTTAGCACTTTGCTCCTAGCAGTTACTTTCCCCAGTATATCATTCAATTCGGCGCCTTTTGTTGAAGTAAATCAGTATAATTCTGTTGGAAACGCTTTTGTAATAAAAAATTTTAAAGAAAACATAACCAGTATACTAACACATGAAAGTTTTTCTTTCACTTTTATGCAAATGTATATATTGTTGCGTGCGTACGGGTTCGTTATGAAATGAATGCACAAGTTCGATGAAAAATGAACAAAAATTTATTATTATCACAACAGAAATGCTTAAATTTTCTCAAATTATCATGCAGTATTACAATATCTCACAGTAGTTATCTTTTAACTACTCAAATGTACAATAGAACGTAATTCAAAACAGCTAAAGAACGCTAATCCGCGAATTCGCTCTAATCAACAACGGCAGTTTTCTAAACAACAACAAACTAAGCAACTACTACAAACTGAGATGTTTTCCTCCTTTTATAAGATTTTAAAATCACGCGCTAGAATTTTCCAATATTTTCTCGAAATCAAAAAGAGATATTTATTTATTTAATGCACGCGCTCTTGTATTTTCAATTTTCCGGCTTAGCTTTCTTTTAATATTCGTCACGCGCTGCACTGCGCGAGAAATAAGACCATTTAATTTCTAATTGAACTAACATTAACTTTTTAAATACCAAATTCGTAACACTGCCCCCTTCCCAAGGACTGCACGTCCCGGGCAGTACAATCCCTGGACAGGAAGCTAAACTTACAACTGTGGCATAAATGCAACTGAGGCATAAACATTACATCACAATATCAAACAACATGAACAATAAATGTAATAGATAACTTAAACAAATCAAATGCTATCAAATACTAAATACAAAACAAATACTAAATACAAATCAAATCAAATACACATTTAAAAACATAAAGGACCATGGTCTGATACTATTTACAATTATTTACATTACGTACTATGGCCATAGTAATGAGCTAACCTGTCGTAATGAACGACTTTAGGTTTAGAGTTCGAAGACTTACGAATCCGAAACACGACGTCATTCAGCCTGTTTAGAACTGTGTACGGGCCACCCCAAGGTGACTGTAATTTCGGACAAAGTCCTTTCCGTCGAGTCGGATTCCACAACCACACCTTGTCTCCTTCGTGGAATTGATGTTCAGTAGCTCTTGTGCCGTATCGGGTCTTCATCTTCTCCGTCGCTAAGTTGACTCGCTCTCGTGCAAAGTTGTGCATCACTTCAAACCGGGCCTGGAGATCTTGAATATATTCCTCAGACGATGAAGGAGCATCTGGAGGGCGGCCAAACAATAGATCACAAGGCAGACGAAGGTCACGACCGAAGAGCATCTGTGATGGAGAATAGCCGGTAGTCTCGTGGACAACACTGCGGTAAGCCAGTAAAAACAGCGATAATTTCTTGTAACAGTCCTGCTGGTTTCTGGAAACCACTAATGAGAGGTTGTTAAGGATGGTTCGATTGAACCTCTCTACCATGCCGTCCGACTGAGGATGTAATGGTGTCGTTTGGGTCTTGTCAATGCCGAGTAGTTTGCATAGTTCTCGAAATAGTTTCTCGAAATCAAAAAGAGATATTTATTTATTTAATGCACGCGCTCTTGTATTTTCAATTTTCCGGCTTAGCTTTCTTTTAATATTCGTCACGCGCTTACGAGAAATAAGACCATTTAATTTCTAATTGAACTAACATTAACTTTTTAAATACCAAATTCGTAACAATATTAATGTGTTACTTTTCGCGTAGATTAAATTAATAATTGCGTATTTTAAAATGCATAATTTATATTGTTTCTTGCGAAGTTTTATGTGCTGACTAGAAAAATGACTCTATCACCCCAAAACACCTTTCTGTAACATGAAATTAAATGTCTTCCGATATTTTCTAGTATACTTTAGTTTTTCAGATTTCTTTGCAGGTATTCTTCTTTAGTAGACACATTAAAGGTAAATGCACGGCTGACCGTTATAAAACTGCAATAAAAAAAGACAAAAATAAGACTAAAGTTTTTATTTTACATATTCCTCGAAAGCATTAAGATTTCAGGTCAACAAAATTTGACATTTTCAGTACCTAATGTGGTCTCAGTATGAGCAACACTAACCGCTACTATTTAGCAAGACGCAGAACAAAAGGGCTTAGCATTTCGGAAAATTATAGTCTATGCAGTTGTACAGTTCTTTGTCAGAGGTCACGTGGTGTAGCCGCTATAGTTCACGTCGTTCTAGCGACATTGACAACAAAACGTAGACGTGTTCACATTCGAAAAAATTTATTGGACGCATCAGGATGGCAGAACAATGACCTGATGTGTGTCGAAGAAGTGTGGAATATTTGAGTACGACATATGATCATACATAATCGTGGCGTACAGTAATTATAGAGCCCTCCTGTAATTATGGGACAACCACAAATAGTAACATCTCTGTAACTTAACGAGGACTCATACAGTGACATATGCGTATTAGACGTGAGAAAGTCTGGTAACAAATGCAAATTATGATTAATTTTTCGTTTGTTTTTAAACCATCCAAATCAAGCAACAAAGCGGCGTCACAAATACCGAAGCTCCGGGAAATTTTCCTAACTCGTGGTAGTCCCATCCGTCCTTGGCTGGCGGAATTCATTATACTGATATTTTTAAAGGAATAATCATCAACTATATATACAAGGAAATTTATATTTTATGACTTCACAAAATATTTTTATTGAAAACTTGAAAAATGTTCCTAAATCTCAGAAAAATAAAATATTTTCTTAAATGTCTGGAAAGGCCAAAGTGAATTGAATTGCAGTGAAAGTGCTTCAAAAAAAGCACTTAATCATTCTTATAACTAACTAAAAGGCTAACTAAAGCGTGACATCGTTATGAATATTTAAAGACACATACACGGTTTCATCTTTTAACAGAAGCATCTTTATTCAAAAGATATATCTCAGGAGGAAAAAAAAAAGAGCCAAGTTTCTCTGCGAGCAAAGCAAAGAAAGAATTTGGGGAAAAAATAGAAGAGTGGGCATTCTAGAGTAAACAAAAGGACAGAAGGAAACAGCTGTGGACTATTATATAAGATTTCCCTCCCACTTCTTTTCACTTCAGTCTTTCACACTTTCTGCAGTTACGATGTATCTTTTGCAGCTTATCTTTTTTAGGGACTTTGACAAAACACATTAATAAGCTAATAGGCTAATTTTGTGTTTCAAAAAATTATTAGAGAAAAAAGGCAACGTTACTTTGAGCTTCGGATAGACGAACAAGTTTGCTCAAACAAATCACGGAACTATAAAAATCTGTTGCATCACGATCTATAAAGTTTTATATTTTCTAATATTTTGCTTTCAGTTTTTATTTTAAATTTTCAGGTTTATATTAATTATATATAACAGATGTTAAACTCATCAGGCTATAAAATATTTTTTGTGTTATTCGCTAACTACACCAAATCATTGTTTTTTGATCTGAGACGAAGATAAAACTTAAATAATTATAAATTTTTCTCTATCCCTTAGATATGAAAGTAATTAAACTGTAAATCATAATGATAATCGATAGCTAAAATTCCGCTTTTAATAGTTTAGTCTTCGGAGATTATATACCTAACGTTTTTAATTGGATCTTCTTCTTAAAAGCAAGGACCAAAAAATTTATGAAAAAATTAAGTGTGCATAAAATTTTGGTTACAACATAACTGAAATCGTTATCTGCTGCTTAACTCTCGTATCTGTTTAATGTTTTAAAATATCAAAAAGAAAATGTGTATATCTTTCTGAGAAGACATTTTCAGTAGCTACGTGAACAAATTTAAATTCCAAAAATAGTTCTACAGTACACAAAAGGAGAACTAAAGTTTACTTATTTCGATTTCCTGTATATTGCAAATACGCCAGGTTTGTCTTGTTAATATACCACAGGTAGTAAGTTAACATTTTGTAGCACACACCGTATAAAACATTCGCAATATGAAAAGGTACATCCCATTCAAAAGGAACTTATGAAGGCACTCTATTACAAATTGCAATATGCTTGCTGCCGCCGATTGCAACAGAAAAGGGCGGGACATAACTACATGTTATAGCAGTCCTATACATGTAAAATTTCAGCGTTCTACAACTACTCGTTTTTGAATTATGCGAGATTCATACATACCTACATATATACGTACAACTCTACGCCACGGAAAAAAAAAAAAAAAAACCTCTCCTGAAATCATTTTCAATCCGTTTTACAATTTGTTTTGGAAGAAAGGACTTCTTTATTCTGTCTGTGCGTACAGGTGTCAGGCAAAAGCATCATTCAAATGTATTGGAGAACGGTCAAAATGAATGTTTTCGTTGAAATATGGTACCCGAAATTCTTCGCGATTACAATGCATCCTTTACTTCGTATAAGGAAATAAAAACACATCAGTTACTAAAATCCTTATAAAATATAGACAGTAACTATAACATGCCCACCATTGTTCTTTCTCACATGATATGATTACACTCGTACAAATTTAGAGTAGAATATATTGTTCACCGACTACTAACGTAGATTAAATTCGGATCACTTTTAAGAGTATTTACTAATAAATGTAAATTATTTGTCCCTTTGTTGTATTCCTCAAATAATAAAAATTCATCCTTCAGAATCTTTATGTTTAATATTATTTATTTACTTTCCTGAAGAAACATATGAATACATTTTGTTCAATATTTTCCTTTAGAGCATTGGGTGGTAATCATTTCCCTTAGTCCGATTTATTTATAAACGGAACATATTTTCATAGAAAATTTCCTTCCGACGTATTTATAACCGGAATATATTACTGTATTGAATTTATTTCTGGAAAAATCGTTTTTCAGATAACTTAATAACACCGAGCTCTGAAGCTTGTAGTAATACACTAGATTTATTTATTTAAACATTTTGTGGATATTGCAAAATGATTGCTCAGCCAGTTTATCCTTTTCGTGAAATCCTACTTTTAAAGAATTTAATCGTTTGAAACTAATTTCAGTCTTATATTGCTATAACAGAAATCCAAATATTTTGAAGTTAAAATTAGGCAAAACAGCAAACTTTTTTTATCGTAAATTTTAAATAAAACTAAATCGATTTCGAGGGGTGCCACATAAAATTCCTTCGTTTTCAAAAATGTTCTACAAAGAAGGGCGTATTTAATTCAGAAACAAAGGGAAGAGCAAAGCAAGCATGAAATGAGCGTCCTTTTTGAGAAGAATAGTAATGAGACATGAATAATTACGATAGTAGAATTTGGAAATCATCGATAACAAAATTTGTCTCTATTATTATGATTGTTTTTTTTATTTCAGTGTTACAGTAAGTTATTCGTAACAAAGCAACAGTGACTGCTTCAGGGTTATGCATAAAACTCGAGCGATCACTCTAGCCAGTTTACCAACCGGGATAGTCGTTAGCGACGCTGACTGCCATCCGGAGGGCCCGAGTTCGAATCCCGGAGAAGGCATGGATGTTTGTCTAGGTCTAATAAAAGGTCTAGTGTCTGTGCGGTAAAGAGACATTCTAAATATGCGGCGAGTCCAAAATACCCTCTTGAGATTGGTGGGAAGGAAAAAAGGGTAAAAGATTCTCGGACCCATCCCCCACGGAATGCTCTGTGTCAAAATTGGTGAGGCAGAACTGAGCAAAGTCGTACTGTCACATAATGATGCTCAAGGGTATTGCCAAGGACAGGTGCAATCTTGCACTCCTTGCCACAATGAATTTGGTGAGAAATGTTCTGATGTTACTGTCAGACAAGTAAGAAACGCCACAATAACAACCACAAGAAATGTGTTAAGTGTCCTCTGTCGACCGGTGGCTGAGCGGATAAGATCCTTAATAATGGCTGTTCGACTCGATTGAGCCTGGCTGCGTTTTCCTAGTTTTAACGAATACACTGGGAATATGAGTTAGTTTTTTCTAAACTTCCTCTATGAAAATTATCCTATAGGGGCTATTAGTCTTAAAATAAGATTTTGTATCGGTTCACTATAAACGGCGAACCACTTTTAAAATTGTTGCCACTAAACATCATCATCTTATATTATTATTAAAGAAATTAAGTAATGAAGAATGTGTATGTGTGCTTGTATGTTTCTCGCATTGTGAAAAAATGACGGTACCTACAGCCATCAAATTTTGAATGCTTAGTGCTCCACAAGAACATGGGTACCTGGAAGCCAGAAAGCCAGAATTTTAAATTTAGAATTTGTTTTATTACCTATTTCATATTTTGTAAAACTGTAACGAACTTTTGAATAACAAATCGAACGATTTCAAAACAGCAAAACGAACAGCGGCAAAACTGTACGAAAAAATATTATCTCCAGCCCGCAAGACTGTCTACCGGAAATTCTAAGGATATGGTGTTTTCAAATGTTTTGTGATTTTGCTGTTGAACCGAAATAGTCGAAAAATAAGGTCTCAAAACGACCTTGTTTAAGACTTTAAAGTCTAAAAAACTTACATTAACTGCAGTCTTCAAACTTTTAAATTAACTAAATGACTTTAAAGTTTTAGCGCCAACTCTACAACAATTCTAAAAGCTAAGCTAAAGCTAGGAAAAATAAAATTTACAATTCATCCGTTCTGGACATATATCTTGACATACATCTTCATGAATGGACTCTTTATTCTGCTATAACTATGTCAGGTCTTGATCCTTCCATATCTGGAAGGAAATGTCATTAGTAAGAGATTTTACAAAGGTTTTCTTTAAATCCTAAATTTACGCTTTAATTTCATCATTTGGCCCTCATGCACTTTCATTCATACTACAGTTTTATTTCACCCATGCTCTCCAGCAAATGTACTGAAATGTACTTAGGGTCTTCTATGTTGTGTTACCGCGAACAAAACTACCGCTACACAACACCTAACTTTGTTAAATTTGACACACCAGACCTTACAAGACTCCCTACACGAAAATTCTTTCCTAATGTAGTAAGCGAAAGCTTATATTTTACTTTTAAACGTGTTAACTGGAGAGCATAACATTAAACACACACACATATATATATTAACACTCAATTCTTCCACAATTCCAATACACAGAGATCAAAATTTATTTTCTGTGCCATTTTTAACTTGACGATATTTCAACACAAAGATTAAACATTTCTACATGAACATGAACATTTAAATATTTACACATCACTTTTGAATTCATTTTACATCAACAGTCATAGTTGCTTAATTACAATTTACCAATATTTACACGAAATCTTAACTTTATGTTAACAGGTTTTAGTATTCTAATAGTCTTCCGACTAAACTTATCACAATTTACTTCTCGCAACTTGCGAGTACTTAACAAAAAGTATTTAACGCTAGTATAAAAATCTATGATTACGAACATTTACAACCAATTCTTTCTCTATCTGCGATTTAACTTTTCTAAACATCTTTAGCAACTTAGAACAAGATGATATAATTTGAACTTCAAAGAAAAATAAGCAAAGAAATTTTTACTTATCTTTTTCTGTATTCCTGCATTCTGACGTTACAGAATTTTTCAAATGTAGGGAACTTGATGACCTCCAATCTTATTCTCGAGCTTTGATGTTCCGCTCGGTTTAATTCCGATCTTTTCTTTTTTTTTCCCTTGTCTAGGAATCTGGGACTCTTGCGAGCTGGTTGCGGATTCTGGAATGCCAATTTACTTTTTTACTCCGGTTGGGATATCCGTCCTTCAGGGTCTTTGAATCTTCTCTTGGCCCCTCTAACTTGTTGGTCCGGCACGGTTGTGTCTACAGGTCTTTTCTGGCTTTCCGGTCTCCATGCTGGTCCTCCTTGGGCCTCCCTTGTAGTTGTTGATGCTCGAAACTGTGCTTTACGTCTAGTTTCCATTCGTCGTTGAATTTTCTTCTTTCCTGGAACCTTGTCAGCAGACCTTCCTCTTCTGGTCGATGGTACTTGAGTTTTTGCAGGATCCTCGGTTCTGACTCGTTGATCTGTCGGTGCTAACTTCCTCCTTTTTTGTGCGCTTGTAGCATTACTGGAATGGATTTCCCTGGTCGAAGTTTGCTGGCTCTGCTTTCTTTTTTGTGTTGGGGGATTTCATCTGTGCTCTTGAGCTGGCGGGCTTCTCTCCTCACTTCCAGGATTCTGTAATAAATCATGCAATATTTTAAAGTCAGTGCGGCTGTAATAAGGTTTTAACTGATCGATATTTGCAACCAGTTGTTGTTTAAAGTTTAAAGTTTCGGCCTTTAAATAAAACGTGGCTTCTCTTATTCTTTTCACCATGTATGTCCCTTCAAACCTGAGCTCAAACTTCGCAACTCTGTTTCCTGGTGCCGATGATAACGAATATTCAACTTAAGAACTTTCTGTCCCACTTTATATTCGAATTCCCCTCTATTTCTATCGTAATAGACTTTTTGTTTGTGTCTTTCTATATCAGAGCTTTGAATTGCTTCGTCGATAATTTTTTGAATGTCTTTTAACTTGAATTCTTCTTGTCTCTGTTGTACAAAGAACAGCTTATCCAAAGGCGTTATGATTTTTCTTCCTAAAAATAACTCCGCGGGGGTCTTCTGCGTAGTATCGTGCTTTGCGGTTCTCAAAGCAAAACCTAACTCATTGACACAGCTGTCCCAGCGGTCATGAAAATTTTTCACATATCCCCTGATAATTTTTTCAATATTCTTATTTACGCGTTCCGCTATATTCGACTGCGGTTTATATGATACTTTTTAGATGGCATATGCCAAGTCCTGCACACGAATTTTTAAATATACTGTTAACAAACTGTTTTCCGTTATCTGATATTACTTTTAGTGGGGCCCCGTATTTTAATATATATTTATTTAAGAACGAATCTGCGACTATTTTAGCTGAAGCTCGTTTCAGAGGGACTATTTCTACCCATTTTGAAAAATGGTCAACGATTGTTAAAAGAGATCTCTTTTTATTTATTTTTGTCCTAGGGTAGGGTCCGAGCAAATCTATGCCAACGATTTCATTTGGGAAACTGGTCTTTATGTTTTTAAATACCCGGTCGGGCTGTAATTAACATCGTTCGTTAATTGGCACATATGGCACGACTTAACATACGCCGTAACAACTTTCTGTAACTGCGGAAAATAAACCGCTTCGCGTACCCTCTTTAGTATTTTTCCTATTCCGAAATGTCCGGCAGAAGGTGGATCGTGCAACTCCTCTAAGATACTTAACCGTAGACTCGCTGGGATTACTGGTCGGTATTCCTAATTTTCATTTGTTACCTTTGTATAAAATAACAATTTGTCGATTAATTCGTAATGCTGCGCCCTATTGCGAATAGCCGTTAAATCTTTATGTTCAAAGTTTTCAGGGTCTTCCAGGTATGCGTAAATATCTTTAAATTCCGGGTCCTCTTTCAATTCTTCGACTATTGTTTCACGGGACTCAATAACTCTTGAGGTGAGCATAGCACACTTGATTGTGTTTCCCTCTTCATCAATTTTTATTCGGGAAAGGGCATCGGCGACTACGTTATCTTTTCCTGGAATGCGTTTTATGATTAAGTTGAACTCTTGCAATTTTAAAGTCCACCGTATCAAGCGAGGCGATAAATTTTTTCCTGAATACAAGCGACCCACTGCCGCATGATTTGAGTAGACCGTTATCGGTAAACTTCCGAAGTAGACACGAAACTTCTGAACTGCTAATAGCACAGCGAGCGTTTCTCGCTGAGTAGCGGAATAGCTCCTCTGAGTAGTATTCAAGGTTTACGAAAAAAAAAAAAAAGCTTTAGGTTGCCCATTTTGGGAAAGCACCGCTCCAACTGCATAATCGAATGCATCCGCTAAAATTTCTAGACCTTGCTCGCCTTCTGGAAATTTAAAGACTGGGGCATTGATTAGGGAATTCTTTAGTTGTTCAAACGCGGTGTTTGCCTCGGCTGTCCAAGAAAATCTACTTTTCTTTCTTTCTAGCACTAGAAGAGGCTCAACTATTTTCGCAAAGTCCTTTATAAACATTCTATAATAGGAACATAAGCCCAAAAATGAAGACAATTTCTGAACCGTATTTGGGGGAGGATAACTTTTAATTGACTTAACTTTTGAATCAGCAGTTTTTATGCCCTTATTAGATATTTTGTACCCGAGGTATCATAATTCCTTTGCCGCGAACTTGCATTTTCTTGGATTTATTTTGAAACAGGCCTCGTTAAGTAAGGCAAAAAATTCTTCCAAATGTTTCAAGTGTTCCTCTAATGTTTCGCTGGTAACTATGATATCGTCAAGATAAATAATTGTACTTTTAGATAAAACTGGCTTCAAGACTATGTCCATAGCTTTTTGGAACGTAGCTGGCGCTCCGCTTAAACCAAAGGGTATACTTAAAAAGGCATAGACACCTGATTTTGTTATAAATGCGGTCTTCTGGACATTCTGCGGCACAACGGCGATTTGGAAGTAACCTGAAGTGAGGTCTAGGGTTGTTATGAATTTAGTTTAGCGAATTTTTCTAATTAATTCGTAAGTTATTGGTAGGGGATACGTGGGATATTTTGTTGTACTGTTCAGCTTACGATAATCAACTGCAAACCTATACGCGTCCGTATGCTCAGGCGGTAGTCCGTTCTTTTTTATACAAAGGACCACCGGACTTGCGTACGAACTCGTGCTAGGCACGATTATTTTGTTTTCTAGCATTTTTTTAATATGCTTCTCGTTATTTTTTCTTTCGTTTTATCATATCTATGGGGCTTCAACCGGACTGGAAAGGCGTTTCAAGTATCAATAGAATGGTTAACTACCTGAAAAAAACCAGGTTTGTCGTTAAGCAAAGAATTAAATTTCCTTACCAGTCCTTCAATCTTCTTTTTCTCTTCAAGCTTCAAATGTTCTAGAGGCAATTCCGGTTTGGAAACTTCATCTTCTTCTACCGGGTTCATGTGCACCTGAAACGTAGAATTCTGAAAATTAAGCTTTAAGCCGGATGCGCGTAAAAAATCGACTCCCAATATAATACGTGAGTAAATTTTTCACGACTAAAAATTTAACTTTTAGGACCTCGTTTTTAATCTGAACATGCAGTGCGGTTTTCCCCAAACATACGCACTGTTTGCCTTGGGCGGCAATTACTTTCCGTCCCCAATTACTTTCCGTCCCGTGGCATTAAACAGTCTGTAACGACGAAAATGCTTTTTTTTAAAAAAATTCTGATAGGAATGAACATTGTGCCCCTGTGTCCAGGAGTGCAGTGGTTTGTACATTATTTACCAGAATCTGTACCTCCGGCATAACTAGGTTTTGTACCACCACTGTATTTAAACAAATTTCTGAGGGGTCTTCTTTACCACTCGGTGACCGTTGCCACATCTCGATCACCGGTTTGCGTTTAAATTCTGGTTACCTGCCGCCTCTTTTCGCTGATTTTTATATCCACCGGCCTTAGATTTATCTGCACTCTTGTTATTGAACTTTTCACTTTTTTCCGTCTGTCGATACGCCTTGTACTGTCGATACGCCTTGTACTTGTGGTTTTCTTTTGGGCAGTAAATCTTGAGTACTGGCCAAACTGACTTGCACGCGCTTTCTCCGGGTTCCTTCTACAGTGGAATTTCACTGCAAGCTGAAATAGAACTTCTAATGTTTGCGGATTACGCACTTCGAGGAAATTTTGCGCTGACGGTAGAAGACGCGGTAGAATCACTTCGATAATTTCTTTAGCCTTTTCCCGTATAATAGATTTAAATATGAACTTTTCTTAAAATGAACTCCGTCAAATCCTCGAAACCGCCTTGGTATTTACTATACAATTCTGATTCAAGCTTCGCAGGATCATTAACGACTAGAAATGCTTTTGGTAATGCAGACTTAAAATTTTCCCAGTTATATGATTCAGATCCTGGGTCCACCAACAAGAACTTTCTTATACTCTTCTGCTAGCTAAGGGCTTGACCTTTTAAGGCTGTAGTAGCTATAATCACCTTTTGTAGCTGATTCACAGGGTGTAAGGTGAAATGTAGGTCCATTGCTCCAAAAATGTCAGGACTGAGCCCTTGCCGTCAAATGTTGCTGTTGGTTTCATAGATGCTTTCGAGCTACGAGGAATCCAAACCCTTCTACTGGATTCGCGGATATTAGTGGGACCTGAAAGGTCGGAGGGGTCAACGTAAACTTCCCGGATTCTAACGACTTGTCCGTTAAAAAAACTTTTCGGGCCCCAAATGTAGAGTTCCTGACTTTGGAATTCTAAGTTAATGTTGGAAATGAAGAATCTAAGAACTGATAAGCGAATAATCGCATGTGTTCGGTGACAAGAAACAACAAGATAGAAGGGTAACGCAAAGCCCGCACTTGGACCTTGAACTTAAAAGACTAAGAATTAAACTAAAACTAAGATTAACTAAAGAAGTATAGCCGAAGCTATCAAGGTTCAAATCGTGTTGGCCCCTTAACTTATTTGACTACGAAGCTTAGCAAGGGCCTGAGTACGGCCGAGCGTAATAACAGCTTCGAGAGAGAGAGTGGCCAAAACGGCAGACGCTCGTAAATCAGAAACTCTGATTCTCTCTGACTCCGGAAGTAACTTCGTGGTTTAAATACCGCTCCTCCTCATTAAATATTCAGCAAGATTCCAAAACTAAGTTCTGGCCGGAAGTAGTAAGTTGAAGTTAAGAATTTGACAGGAAAGGAACTTTAACTTAAAATTTAACTGTTAATAAAATTAACATAATCCTTACAAAGTAAAAATGAAGAATTTTCTGTTACACAACTATTATAGAGTTATTAATTTGTGAATTCAAAATCAAGGGATTGTTATAAATTCTAAAATACTAGAAATAATAATATTGCTCAAATTAGGAGAGTATTCCAGAAATAATTTCCGCTTTTATTGCAGAATTTCGAGACTTCACCTTTTATATTAGCCAAAACTTCAAACTAACAAACTGCCTATTAATAACGGCTTTTTAAAATACTGAATGAGCTAAACTGACAGCATAAATTAATTCAGCTATATCATGTGGTCGTGAAAAATTTTCGAAACTTTTAATTTTTTAGAAAGTTTTGATAGCTTTTACATTAATGCAGTTATATTAAATTACCGTCATTCTTTGCAATTTTATCTTATGCATTCCTTCTTTTATGATCATGGGATTTTTAACTCCTTTATGTATTTGCATAGCTATAAATAATGATCTACATGAAAGAGGTATTAGGGATCATAATATAATATAAAAAATAGTTATATTGTATTTCTGAATTTGGCTCAAATTAAAAATTTTTCCTAATAACTTGAAAGATCTATTAAACGCAGACACGAAAGGCACTGTAGGTGTTCTTTGTTCTATATGACAACACCCTAAAACTTGACGAAGTGCCAAAGGTTTCAATGGTATCAAATAAAAAAGGAACAAGGTAAGTTAGCTATAAATGAGCGATAAAAGAATTTTCTTACTTAGTGGGAGAAGAATACCTCTAATGAAATGGAGATTATTTTTTCTGTTTTCTTTCAGTTAAAAAGTAGATTTAAGCGGAATTTTACTCCATTTTGAAAGCTGAATAAAGAAGATATGTTTTCTGTTTGAAAAAGGAATTGAGAGCATCATATATCATGCTTCATTCAACTGAAAAATGTTGCATAGGATGACTTTTTTTTTTTTTTTTTTTTTTTTTTCTGCTTAGAAAATATATTTGGTATAATTTTAGACATCTTCAGATTGCAGTATTTCGGAACTGACTTTCTCAGATTTTTAGTATCTAGGAGAAGCAGATTTTAAATACAGGTAATAAGAAATAATTTGCGAAGTATTGCAACAGCAAAACAAACGATATGTGTAGAAATAGCAGCACATATGTGTAGAAAAATATAGGTGTATACGTTTAGGAGTTAAAATAATTAGTATTTGTCTTAGACCTAAACTTCGCTATAATATAAAGTAATTAAAATAAAAATTATTTTAGTTGTGATTAGATTAATGCAGTATTGGGCTGTATTAAGAAAGATAACAGCACGATTGGACAGTAATAAAACATTACAACCTAAAACAATGGTCAAAGCCTGAGCCACTAGACCGAGAAAAATTTAATAACATCATTTCTCCCTCCTTCCAGCATGCCTTCCTGATGTAACGGTGGCACACTTGGCGCGTAATCGAGAGGTCGAGGTTCAAGTCTTAACAAAGGCATTCCTCATTTTTCATGCATTCATGTTTCAAAATAACTTATTCGCTCCCGAATTAAAAGTTGGTGGACTATAATTCGTCAATACCAGGATTTGGCAATCGGGTTCCCTAATCTCCAGTCGCCCATTAAAAGGGAAAGTTAATAAGATATTTTCTCCCTTCTTCCAGCATGCCTTCGAGATGTAACGGTAGCACACTCGGCGCGTATTCGAGAGGTGCAGGTTCGAGTCCTGGCGAGGGCACTGGATATTTTATACATCTCCTGTTTCAAAATAACCTAATGACTCTACAGCTTTTGTGAGTAAATTGACGATATTGATGTAAATCATCTAGACTGCCGGTGTTTGTTTTGCTTGCTGATTTCTATCAGATGCAGAAAAGCCAATTACCGTAAGACAGGCACCTTAAAATTTTGTATGCGTCTTCTTGGATGGCAGGGAAACGTCTCTTCAGCTAAGGTGAGTACTCAGACAACGAAAAAGGAATGACTTTCAACTTATTTAACAAGTCCGATAAACTAATGAAACATGCGTTAACGTTACAGGGAGAACACTAGCGACAGGACGCATATATGATATTCGTATCAGCAGGCGTCCTGGGCACGTCCGCTGCAAAAGATTTAAAACAGATTATTTTAATTAAAAACAGACTTCTCTAATGCCATATATTACATGCCTGGAACATCGCACATAGGGAAATTCATATGTTTTTCTTAAATGTGTTTACAGTTTAATTCAAATTATCTGTATTTAATATTTTACTGACATTTCTTTGAGTATTCTACAAAGTGGTACAAAGAAGAGAGGGAAGTTTAAGAAGTTTACTGAGGTAAAATGAGGGGTAACGGCCTTTTAGTAATTGGTAACATAACAGCTATAATTCCAGTTTCATAAAGTGTGTTTATGAACAAATGAACATAATAATATTACGGTATTTACTCCCATATTGTCCTCTTAGTGTCCTCAGCAAATGATTTAGAAACTTATGATTTAGTGTACCAATGGAAAATGTATGCGCAAATGGGATTTATTTTGTGCAAATAAAAAAAAGAAGGTATTTTTGAAATTGATATGCCTTTTGAAATAAATAGTACAATAGTAATAATGTGTCTTTATGTGTGCTTTTCAATGTGCTATATTTAAGCCATTAGCATTCTCAGCGCAGTTTTCCCCTTACTCTTTTCGGCAGTAAAATCAATAGATAGAAGGGGAAAATATGAGAATAATTACGATATATACACTGATGTTTCATACAGTATTAGCTTACTTTCTTACAGTTATAAAGGTTCTCTCACACAAACTTAAGAAATATTTTGGTTTAATGAAAAGTTGTTTTTAACCTCTTTGATTGGCAATAAGTCACCTGACTGTTTACGCAAAGCCAGAAGTAGCATTTAAAGAAGTTTTCTGTACACTAGCACCTAAAGCTGCGTTCAGACCATGGTATAAACGGCATAAGTGGTTTAAGCTGAGCTGGCGTTGCCAGGCAACCAATCTGCGCTGCATCACAAAATCTGGTTTAGAGCTCTTGGCATAAAGTTCACAGTTTTCAACTTTATGCCGACTTGGGATAAGCGTCGACCGATCAGAGCAAACGCGCGAAACCTGAATGTGAAAACAGAGCGGGAAAGATGTAGACACATCCATGAGTGCGTAAATTTAGCTTCTCTTTTAAGTGGGTGCAGTTTAGAAACTGTACTGCAGGTGGGAACGGAATTCCCGCATTTTGTACCTAGTAATTATGCCTCTGTGACGTTATGTTGCCGTCTGAACGCAGCCTAACGCGACGTATACCTGAAAATTCCGTAAATTTTAGTTTAGCCCTGGTAATATTGCAGCCAAAAGGAAGTTTCGACTATATCAAATATCTTGTGAGCTTCAGTGAAGCTAGCTATCAGTTTTGACGCTAGGGACACCTGTAATAATTTTTATGGAAGGGCTGAAAAACCAGTTTCTTTCTTTGTATTTAGCTAGCGAGCAACAGAAGTTTGCCGTAGCAGTGTCTGTTTTCGAAGGTCGGGCATTTATATAATTCAGCAAAAGCCATACATTTAATAACAATTATCGTGTCTCCGCAAATGCTGTAGCCTTTGAACGGCTTTGGAACGGGCAAACTATAAATATCAATATCAGGAGTCACGAGACTCCTGCTATTTATATTTATAGTTTGGATTCATAACCTGGATCCATTCGGGTCAATAATGATCATGAGCGACCTCTGCTTGAAACAAGCTATTTTCATTTGTTTTATGTGGTATAAATTTATCTAATGTGAGTGGAAACTATTTTGAGTAATTGCAGAAAAATGTATCTATAAAGCTAGTCATTAGTGTAAAATAAACTACGTATGTAATGACTTTCGAAAATTAAATTGCTTACAAATCAAGATGGGGCAAATTAACCCCGAAAACGAAAGTCATTGACGTCTCGAAGACATGATGCACTCAAGTGTATTAAATTAGCAAATACACTAGTTACATGCTACTTCTGTGAATGCTTTCTCTTCGTTTAATTAAGACATAAAATTTCAATAAAATCTGTTCTTATAATAAAAAATATTTATAATCAACGAACTCCTGTGGGAAAAAAGCACTCTAACATGTTTAGTACAAAACTGACGTCGAAAGAATCTGATAAAGTTTGTAAACTGCTTGCATATCAGCTCATAGGGCATTCATGATTTAGATTAAATTAATGTGACAGCGCCACAGGTTAGTGTTGACATTTCCAATCAAATGAGAATTTTCAGTTACTGCTGCTATCAGGGATGACATATTTAACAAAACGGAAACATTAGTACACAAATTATAGAAATTTGTCAACAAAATGCAGATATTTCAGTTTACCAGTATCTTAGTATATTCTTCAGTTTATAGTCAAGCATTTGATAGACATACTTAAAAAACAGATTGATAATTAATTATAAATATCAGTTGCTGCGATAAATTAATGTTTAAATTGTAGTTATATCGATGGTTTATACGTTTGGTAATATGAAATGAATGTGTGATACTAAATAAAATCTAGTCTTTATATCCAGTTATCCAGTTACTGCTTAACAGATTTTCAATCTGAGGGAATTAAAATATGATAAGCATAAGTCCGATGATAGAATCTTCAATCCGTTCCAATCAAAGCGAAAATCCATGGCAATTAAAAAATACTTAAATTAAAATTTAGTTGATATATGAGCGATCAAAAAAAAAAAAAAAAAACTGTTGATCGCAATTTTTTTAAAATTATTTTGCGAAAATGACCGGTGTCTTCTGTATTGTTTAAGTGACAGTTTAATGACTAAGACCATATATAGGAGTCTACAAAGATAAAATTCTGGGTATATAGGGAATTAAAAGGTCTTAAAAATATATGAAAACATAAAAAATATCTACATCTATAATTAAGGCCTTCTGAATCAATGATTAAATTCGAAAATAAGCGCCGTTAAGGGTACCTAGGAAATAATCATCATATATGTAGTAAAATACCTGGAATACGAAGAAAAATACAAAGGCTAAACATCGATTAACAAGAACCTACGGAAAATCAATCAAAGATAATCTCTTATCAAAGTGTGACGCCATCTTATCCACTAAATGAAGAATCAATCAAGACTCCTTCTTATCTGCTGTGACTCCGCTTGCGCAGCCTCCCCAATCCGCCGGCAAACTTGTTGCGCATTGCGACTCCTGGCGCTGAACCGGTACTTTCACACTACTTTTGTATGCAACATATCATTGGGTTTGATCCAGTTAATCTCTACTGCTATTAATTAGAAAATTAAGTAAACGGCAGAAATAATGTTTTACAGTGTAACTAGAAACACGACAAAGGAGACATTTGAAAAGTCGAGTAAAGCTGTAGGCTTTATTTTAATTTTCTAATAGTTATTCTTAATTTTGAAAACCTTTCCTTTAAATTCTTGTTTTCCACCTACAACTCCATGCCAGAATGAGATTTTAGTATCATATTTTATGTACATGAATTTATTTAATTTATTTTATGTATTCGATAATATTAAATTTATTTATTTTTAATTATATGTAATTTTTATGTATTTAATAATTTTCTACTAATCTAGTATTTAATCGAAAGTTCCGTCACTTCAGTAGAAGAGCTCAGATGTTTTCAGAAGAGCGTGTTCTGCCTTCGGGCCACATCATTGCTTTAAGTCTATCTTACTACGTACGGCCGTAGTCTTACGTGCCTGTTAGCCTGTAGTAATGAGGTTTAATTACGAACCAACTCGGTTGCTATGTTTGGACACCTTCGGCCAATGTTTAGCTAGTTAGAATTAGTTTAGTTTCTTATTTTCTATCTTAAGTTAAAGCCCAAGTCGAGGGCTTTTCTGTAATCCCGAGAAGGGGCCGTGAGTGTTTGAGTGAATAAAAAGGTATTTTAACCTTCTTTTGACTTCTGATTTATGGTTGTAGGAAGATCAGCGAATAGTTGCTAGAGACTTCCACAAAGTTCAAGTAGCCAAGAACACGCAAATTAACTAGAACTTTATATAGCAAACTACGACTATTGCCGAAGATCTTGAAGAAAGAATAATTAGTTGTCGTTTTTTCTTTGAAGATTCTGCTACTCAACGAGCCGTCAAAAATTCCGATCTCATAAAAAAGCTTCTGACAAAAAAGAAGATCATAATCCTCAACCAACCTATTTATTCACTAGATTTAAAAAAGGCGGACAACTCTCTCTTTTATGAAATTTCACCTCAAAGGTAATTTACTTTAGTACCATTGGAGATATTCAAAAGTCTGTAGCCGGAGACTTGAACGGTGTTCGAAAAGAAGAAAACTGTTAAGAAATTAAACAGCTGAATAAATGTGACAAGCGGTATATACATAAGCTCTAGCATAATTTTATATTGCAGGCTAAGAAACAAAAGAAGATTGTTTCGTTCAACTTCAGATTTTGCACGAATTTACTTACAAAACGTTATAGCCGCACAATGTACTTAATGCAAAACATTTGCATTACAGTAGGAAAACATTTTGAAGTAATCTTATGATTATAAACAACTTGTTTGGAGAAAATGTAAGCGTGCAATTTTTCAGAAGTGAAGATAACTTCAAGAAGGATGTCAAAGAAATTGAATAAAAATATAAAACATTATTTTATTCTTTAGAGCCTTCTATTCCTGTAAAACTTTAAAATATTTATGAAACTCATTAGCTTCGAATTTAGTTTAAAATTTTATTATAGCGTAAGGTAGCTCATATAAACGATTTTATTCGTTCTTTTATTACAAACAACAATTCTTCGATTTCAGAATCTACTTGATAGATCCTCTTGAAGGTAAATTTATTTTGATAGTACGTAAATTTAAAATGAAACTGTTTCCTCGTCTATCGCATTTTATATTAGCTTTTCAAGCACTCTTGCGGCAAGTAAGCTTCTTATAGCCATTAATATCTCCTACTTTATGAATAATATATCTCTTTATGCAAATGCTTTGCTGGAAGACGAGAAAATTCCTTAAATATTCATAGAAATAATTTTCTCGGAATTTATTTTACACTTCCCCATCGTGACTTCCTCGAGAAAAACCTTTCATGTAATTTTCTTTCAAATTTCCACATTGATTTTAAAACTCTAATACTTATCGTAATTGCCGAAGATAAGATGAACAGTGTAAAATATGAATATAGAAAGAAAAATAGTAAAAATGAAAGCATGAACTAAATTAATTCTGACAGGTGTACTTTAAATTGGTTTTATATACATGTATAATTTACCTTTTCGAAAAATGCATTCCGAAGGTACACTTTAACGTACTAAAAACATTCATCATTTATTTTAAATTACATGTCAAAAATATTTATTACTCTTCATTAAATATGGGCTAATTACTTAATTACATTTCTAAACATTTCTTCAATATTCTTCTTGTTACATGTGCAAATTTTAATATCAATGAACTACTGCTAGTACATTAGTTGAATGCTAGTGTAATAGCTGAATTACTACTAGCAGAAAATGTGTTTGCTGCGTACTGAAAATTTATTAGCTTCATTTTATTCAGTATTAATTTATTTTAGTTCAAGTTGTATACTTTCCACAAAAAAAGGACAGTTCTATCGCCGTTTAATTGGGGCGATTGACGAAATTTAACTTGCGTTTTTAAGTTTCGAAAGCTAGACTCAGGATATTTATTAGATTTATACATAGTATTATTCTGATATAGCTGTTTTGACATGAAATCGGACTTTTCCTGTAATGAAATACCTTTTTTTTCCTATATTTAGATTGTAGGACCTAAATTATACAGAAGTGCCAAATTTTGTGAAAATCGCAAAAGTAGTTTTCAAAAGATTAGCTCTCAAAATTTGGTATATATTCGGTATATATTCAAAATTTGGTATATATTCGGTTGAATTTGGTATATATTCATTAATATTTCTTTTTATTAAACTTACTTGATTCCTTCTTTCACAGTTCGAAATTAGGTTTAATTCAAATAAAGATTCCATATTTTCTGATTTATTTAAATAAATAAATAAATAAATAAAATAATTTTATTTTAAAAATAAAATAAAATTTATAATTTTTAGTAATTTTTAAAAATTTTTCGAAAAACCGTTTAAATTGCAACCTATAAAACTTTAACCGTCACTTTAAAGTAGATGTATTTCTAGGCACACCTACAAGAAATTAGAGTTTTATACTGCATATTTCTCAAGATATAAATAAATTTATGTATTTCCGCGTTTCGAAATTTGGCATATTTATTGTAATAGTAAATAACACCAAATATGGTTTACGCTCTTCGTTAAAATTATTTGAAAGAATGGATGATGCACCTTTTTTACCATCGTGCAGAATGAAATTTAAAGGAAAGTAGGCTACCATAAATTAAGAATTTCTCCACATCAATTATTCTTTCAGCAAGCTGAAAGATTTTTTAAATTTCTCAGTAAGTTTTTACCAAATATTATAAAATTCAATATTTATCAATAATTTGAATCATGGAAACTAAATAGTGAACAAAATTGGTATGCCCTGTCAGAAAAAGTCCGATTTTATGTCAGAATACCTATGTTAGAACAATGATATACACGAATCATATATATTTTAAGTCGTGCTTTCGAGACATGAAAAACACAAATTAAATTTCGTCTGCGTTTACCTAGCAAAATAAGAAAATTTTTGGTTTATTGTTATTTGGTAAACACAGGCGTTATTAAAATTTCTTGCTCGATGATGAATACAAATACTGTGCTAGTTGTGATAGAAATCGTAAGTCGTAAACGAAAGTGTGTAAATTATTACTTTCTAAATTGATTTCAGTGTAAAAACATAAATGATATATATTCTGTTGATATCGTTGTAATACACAAGTTGCACCAGAATGCAGATCTGCTTTGCTTGCAGTGTTATTTCTTACCAAGGGGGGGGGACTATTATTATGTGAGTGGATAGGTGAAAAAAAATTATGTTTCCATCTTCATTTACTTTTCAGTTTATTATCAGAATGTAACAATGTAACGTTTCTTATTACAATACCTGTCGAAATATGCAAAATAATTATTTTTTGGTCTTTGCCTCTTGACAATAGAAACGATATACACGATATGGAAGGAAGTCAAATGAAACGAGCGAATCATCGAAGAAATCTTGATCATATGTCTGTTTACCGCAAAACAAAGAACTTTTATAAGGATATATTATACTAAACTGTAGAGCACTTCAAGTATATAATGCTATTAAGTTATCTTTTTTGTTTTCATCACTTTTATGAGAAATTAATATATAGAAAAGAATAAAGTAAATTAATGACTAAACATTTAAATTTTCATCTTTTGGATGATATATATCTTCATGGATTACAAATATATGATAGTATTAGATTACCTGTGACTTATGAATTTTAAAAAAATCTGACGTGTGCAACACATGACTTCCTTGTACGGAATATTAAATTATACCCATTTTTCCTTGCATTTCATTTAAACTTATTGGATTGAATTAAACCTACTTTGTCGATAGCGCATAAACCAGAATAGAATAAACGCACTCTTTAAAATTCACTATATTTGTTTACCATAGCGACACTCTGGCCCTAGGTTCACTTAAAAGCGTTTACAAAGTTAAACCTTAACTGAAAGATAAGAACAACATAATTCAAACATTTTTTAATACAAAAAATGCACAATTTACAAATATATAAGAGTAAACAAACTGAGATCACTGAGCCGGGTAACGGAGTGGATATATATATATAAATATATTTATATATACGTTTGGTGCGGCCGATTGCAACCAAAATACGAGGTTCACATCTGCATGTTGTAGCAGTCCCCTATATACAAAATTCCAACGTTCCGAGGCTACTGGTTTCTGAGTTATGCGTGATACATACGTACGTACTTATACACACCACGAAAAATCCTCTTCAGAATTCATTTTAAAGCAATTTTATAATTTTTTTGGAGGAAAAGAGTCTTTTACTCTGTCCTTACGTACATATGTCACGCATAAACATCGTTAAATTGCATTCGACAGCGGTGAAAATGGATATTTGCTTTGAAATATGATGCCAGAAACTTTTCGCGAATACAATACTTCCTTTTTACTTCGTACAAGGAAGTAAAAACAACAGTTTTATAAACAATTAAAAGCATTTCAATTTTTATATTCATTATTTCATATTATTTTTATGAACTTCGGAAAGAATTATGATATATAAGTATAATCAGGATATTCATATTATTTTGGCTCAAAAAATCTCCTTCTTCGTTAACTGTGAATGCTATTCTTCTTCGCAAAGATTCATAAACAAAAGTTTCCTTCTTCGGAACCTGAATTAGGTTTACGTCTCGTGACTTAGCTAACCAGTCCATTTCGCAAATACATTTTTAACGTAGAATGCGATCGACAAATTAAACATTGAAAGATCAAGCTGTTAGAAAAAAGGTTAAAAAAAAAAAAAAAAAAAAAAAAAAACTAACGGGAAAAACGTGTCATAGGAAATGACATACCATGCCTTTCCTTGAGTGAACGCCATGCGCATACTTCTCTAGCGTAGCCCATAGCTTTACATAGAAATATCGCCATATATTTGTTTTTGTTACCTCACAGCCAACCGCTGCGCCCATAAACTATTGTGTCTGAAACAGCCTCAATCAGTTTTTCTGAATAGATGACGTCCTGAATAAAATTCTAAATATCTTGAATAAAATTCTAGATATCCTGAATAAAAGCCACTGTCGAGAAGCAAAAATCTAAGTGTTTCGCGAGTTAAAGATGAAGTTCTACAGTTATTTATAGCCCATAACAAAAGTATTTCGAATATACAAATAATATTTCACGAGTAGCATTAAGGGAGTTAGAATCCCCTTAAAGTTTCAGTGTCTAGACATATAATACATATAATGAAACAGATAAATATCTAAGCGCCTTCGGGGCCTGGCCGATTAGCGTGAGTGAAAATGACGTTCGCTTTACACCGACTGATGGCTCCTCCTATCGGTAGTTCAGCGGTTAAACACATTCTCACGATAGACAATATTCGGAAACTGGCTACCTGTTAGACTGGGAAAGGGTTTCCCCAGGTGCCCAAGAAAACTGAACTTCGTTCACGAAGCCGATAAAGACAGCGATTAAAGAATACTCTTAGTTCGACCTCGTTTCAAAACCAGCTGAACGGGGTGGCTGCATAGTTGGTAACGTTAATACGAGGTAGTTCCCCTTAGAAAGCCTTCCACGAAGGCATGCCCTCTCTTAGGCAGATATCAGTTGGGTGTTTGGCCCTATTCTTATAACCTAACCACTTTGTCGTTAGGATTACGCTAGTCTCAGTGTCAACAATTTTAGAACCTAATGTTCTAAAATTAATAATTCTTTTATATCAACCAAAGATGTGTTGTCTATAATTCATAAATTACTCTTCGATGGATAAAACCCAAAGTAATATTTACGAATACATGGTAAATATGTGAAAATCAGAGAACGTTAGAAATGTTTAAATCGCATACTTCTTTAGAGAAAAATAAATGGTAAAACATACGAGAATAATTATTTTATCTGCATCTCATCAAGTTCTAGAAATTAAACAAAACTGCGCGGTTAAAAACCTGTACTAGCTAGAGGACTTTAACCTTCTTAAAATAAAGGTCTTCAAAATGATGATTAAATTATCTAAATTGAAACTCCAAGTTTAAAAACATTTAATTCCCGTTCTCAAGAAATCTAAGCGTTTATGTGTGTTTTCAGTCAACATAACATAAGAAGAATCCCACAAGTTATTTTTTTTCGCTTTCTTTTTCTGGAATTAATAATGAAAAATAATATGCATAATTTCCGTATTTTACAGAAAAATTTGCAGATGTAGAATGAATTTAAATCGAACTTCACTTTTAAGGCAAACAAAACCTCGTCTCGTGGGAAAGAGGTGGGGTAATAGAATTCACACTTTTCGAGGAATAAATGCAAAAGTGTCTTCTTTTATGAAAAAATTGTTCCGGTAACGTTTCTTTTAAAAGTCAGTGTCTGTAAGTTATTGAAAGAAGTGGAATAATTCTGCCTTAGAAAATATGGTATCGAATTTAAAAAGAAATGTAACAAAAACAAAACAAATTTTTCCTTTCATTAATTAGATAAATAAACATAGAAGACAATTTTGAGTTTTTTACGCTTTGTCCAGGATTTGAACCCGGGCCCTTTTGCACCGCTGTAGGCTTCCCTAATCACTACACCGTCCGGGCGGCGTAAGTTTCAATTTCACATAATTGTGTATGGTTTAAGGATTAGTTATGATCGCATACTAAATTGTAAAATGCCCATAAATTAAAAAATGAAAGTCAGAAAATTAGCATTCAATACAGAAATGTGAAATACGTTTCAAAATCCATTTCTATAGGATTCATTTTTTAAACAGCGTTTAACACCTCTTGATCCATTGGTTTGGTTTATTTAATTATGAAAATCACTTGAGGAGTATCTGCCTAGGGAAAGAAGTGTCATCGTAGAGGACTTTCTAAAGGAAACTGAATCGTATACACGTTACGCACGAGCAAAATCACGAAAACACCCATGCAGCCATGCCCGTTCGCCGGGATTCGAACCCCGGAGCGAACTACCAGTGCTCAGCGACTTAATTACTTGGCAGCTGGTTGGCTTAGCACCGTATGATTAACACTTGTGTCAGTTTGCGCCAGCTTCAAATATTTTCAGCATGCGATATAAAACGGAATATTTATGCCATTATTTAATCCTTAATACTAAAGGTAAAGTTTATTCCTATTTTTCAGAATTATAAAATTTACGTACTGCTCGACAGATTTGAATTATTTGAATTACACGCAAAAACAAAATAAAATACGCATATACATGTTTTCAGAATATAGAATGCGGAACCGCAAAGGAAAGCTATTTTTTTTTTTTTTTCATGTTCTGTTAATTATACCTGTTTGGAAAGCAAAAAAGCAGAAAATTTATTTAGAAATCCAACAGAAACAGGCGCTCGTAGATTTCTTATACTTATTTCATTCAATACTGTACACTTGCCATTTTCCATTATTTAAAAGAAATTAAACAATCTCAATTTAGAAAAGTGTCTTGAACATTCCTTTGTGTATTGCGAATTATTTTCGAACCAATCCGTTTCAATCAATCAGATGTTTATCAAGCAGGATCTCTTGTTTTATTTCAAATGTTATTTGCAGCCTCACCATTAGAGGATTTCTGAAACTTACATGTGAAATACAATAAAAACTAATATTACATGTCTGCAGTTTTTTAATTAAATTATATGAACAAAACTAATATTAAATGACTGCAGTTTATTGATTAAACTAGCGGAAGTACCCGATGCCAGTTAAGTTAAATTGAGAGTAATGTATCTAACAACAAAAAGAACGTTACCGCTATAATCCTTCTCTAATAACGTTGCAAAAAATACAATTCATAATCATACATTTTTTACTCTGATGCGGTATGGAACCCATATAAAACATTTCGATAGAAAAATAAGCTAATTCTCTCTCATTACATCAGAAACAATGGCACACAGTATTTAATGATTTTCCTAATTCTAATCAAATAGTCATAAAAGCTCAGTTCCATCCAATATTTCAAGTATATTCAATTTTAGTCAATTAAATGTGGCAAAAAAATCATCAGAAACCAATTACGCGAACAAATAAATAAACGCACAATTATACAAGTATTCTTCTTTATATATATATAGATTTTGTAAAAATTACAAATTTTTCATTAACAAGCTCTACGGTTTGAAAGCAAGCAGTGGCAACACTTTTCGAAATAAAGAATTTTAATCTCCAACGTGTTAGACTGTTGCCACTCGGATAAATGAGTGCGAAAATTACCTTTTTCAGAGTTTTCAATTAATATTTCGGCCGATTAAAGTAGTACGAAGATCGGAATAGTCAAAATGGCTTCCTACGAATTTTTGGAATGGTTAATAATGTGTTTAAATGTTTGGCAATGCTATTTTTATTTCATTGTAAAACTTAGAAATTTTTATTAACAAACTCTAGGATTTGAAAGTGGGCAGTGTCAACAACTTTCGAAATAAAGCAGATTTTCATCTCCAGCTTGCGAGACTGTTGGCACTCGGAAAAATGAGAGCGGAAATGATCGTTTTTCCGAGTTTATAATTAATATCTCTGATTTTAGCTTCTTTTTTTTTGGGGGGGGGGGAAGTGGAAGTCGACCTTTTTCAGGACCCAGAAAATATCGAGAAAGTTTGGTGATGATAGCTACAGTAGTGACTGAGTTATTAGAGGACAAACAAACAGATTTTCTTCTTTATATATATATAGCTTATATGAACAAAACAAATATTAAATGCCTGCAGTTTATTATACAGTATACAATATTATGAAGATTTATTAAAAATTGTTGAAGAAAGCAAAAAATCCAAAAACAATTCTATTGTTATAAATTTCTTATTTTCCTGTAGTCGTTTCTAACGGCTTCATTACTGTCAAACAGCCTGAACACAATATACGTACTTGGAGTACGAGGACACCAGATGTTTAAGAACGATAACACCATTGGGGGAGATTTAAGACTTTCTCTCTGCTTTAGCGGTTAACCCTGTTTATGGACATTATTGTGTATCAGTGTGACTTAATCCTCCAATCATTTCTTCCTTGGCGTGCTAGAGGGATTAATCAAGAACTTCTCGTACGCAAACGTAAATTTTGCTCTGATCACTTACAATATAAAACGAGTAAAAAAATGGGTGAATTTTTTCTTAACAGTGGACACAGTGCCTCATTTTTATTCATTCAAAAGATCTGGCAATTTTTCGTTTTGAAGCAGTGCTTTAAAATAAAATTTCATACAACTGCAAAGAAGTTGTATTAAACTACAAAAATGTATGATTTTGTGACATATATATATATATATATATATATATTTGTGAAGTCCATGTGGGCGGCAGAAGTTACATCTATGAGGCGTTTTGATTCAGAAAACCATTTTAATGGGTCAGAACGCACACCAAATACACATACGGCACACAAAATACAAAATGTAAGTGCTAATAGAAAACGGCTGACGTCTTATATCTAATTTTGAATTTTAATTCTTGTTGCCAACTCTAAGAAAGCATTCCTAATATGATAAGTCTAAATATGATCAAACTGCATATTGCTCTGATTTATTGCTAAGCCAAATAATTTTTTGTCCGTTCCTACATTCATATATATCACAAATATATTTATTACACCTTCTATCTCTGTATGTGTAGCGTGATTATAAGTAAAGTTACTCTTTCAAAAGCCTGTAAAAAAATCTGATTTGTACACCACATGACTTCCTTGTATTGGAATATTAAATTGGAATATTAAATTATACGCATTTTTTCTTGCATTTCATTTAAACTTATTGGATTGAATTAAATCTACTTCGCCAACAGCCCATAAACCACAATAGAATAAATGCATTCTTTAAAATTCACTCTAGTATTTGTTTACCATAGCGACACTCTGGCGCTAGATTCACTTAACAGTATTATCAGGTTCAATGTTCCTTCTAACCTTCTTCGGGAACATACAAGGACCTGACTAGGAACAGAGAGCTTACTAAAGCTATGTTCACTAATTGTAGTAAGTAGACAGGATACAGACGAAGGGTATACAAAACCCTTTATTTTTCTCTATATAGAATAACTTCCGTACTTCGGAATACAATGACCCGCCACTCGGGGTCTAACGTAAAAGTAAAAAAATAAAACTAAACTCTAATTTAACTTTAGAATAATACACGTGGAAGATTGGCCTTATAATAACACGAAGCGTATGTAGCACAGAGACTGTGAACACTACAATACGTATTAATTTATCAAGAGGATTAAAACCTCTGGCCTGGAAGGCAACCAGCACCTGCGTAACTTCTAAGGTAAGCGGCCTGCGTTGACTCACTGCTTCCTCTCCTTCGCTTGGCAAAAAGGCCACACTTAAGTACTTGGCGTTCGCCAGACAAACTTTGCATAAAAACCTTCACGCTTATAATTCTGGCCGGAAGTAGAAAATAAGAAGTGATAGTAAAGATTTAAAATAAAATAAACGTTAGTAAAACTTAAGATCCTTACATACTTCCCGCCAGAGTTAATTAGTTTGAAACTGAGGTCTAAAACGACCTTGTTGAAAACTTTTAGCTCTAGAATCTAACGCGAGGCCAACCTTTTACAAACACAACTTAGCTAGAAACTAGAAATTTAACAAAAAGAAATTTGTTACAATAGCAGCTCCCAGGATATACAACAATCTTTTTTTTTTTCATCTGTACTGCATCTAACCAGGAGCTTTTATTCAATTCTGGTTCCTTCCAGAGATCTGGAAGGAAAACTAGTTTAATGAAATGTTACACAATGACATGGCAAGTAACATATAGAATTATACTGCTCTTAACATTCTTATTTCATTCATGACTATTTTAATTATCTCTCCCCGTGCTCTCTGACATGTGTTGTAAAAGAACACCAAACACGAATGTGTTTCTGTCTACGTGTGCCACACTTCCTCCTACAATCACAACACTAACGTGTTAAAATTCAACATAACGAGACCTCTTAACACACCCTACTTTCAACTCTAAACCCTGAGGTACTATTCTAAAAGTGGCTAACTCTAAAGTGTAGCGTCAGAGAGCCTAACTACATCATTCAACCTTTACCACATATTCGCCATGATTTAATCTTTACAGTCACACGAATAACAAATTTTTAACATTACTTTCACTTTTACCATATCACGGTATTTCTTAACATTTAAAATAACAGTTCACATGTATATAAGAACATATCAACATGCCGTTAATTTTACACATTTGAAAACATACATTAGTAGTACATTGTTAACTTCTATTCTTTTCAAAGCAAGTACCAATTCTTTCTACATTGAAATAATACTACATTTCAAAAAGTCTTTCAGACTAAAACTTCTTTCTTGCTAGAATGTTTTAAATAAAATTTATACAATAACTTTTTACAATATTTAAGTCTTTACACAACGCTATTATACATCAACTTTAGTTTTACGCACGAGTAATTTAACAACATAATACGAAAATCGGTCACAACTCATTTCTCGCCCTTTTGGCGATAAAGGTAGACCTCGCATGAGGTAAAACTTCTTGAAATCTGCCATTTGCAGTAAGAATGAAAGATTAACTTAAGTTTGCAAAGTAACATAAAATTTTACTTATCTTTGTAATATTCGGACATCCTTTTCTGGGCCCAGTCTTTAAAGGTACTGCAGATTGTAGCTTGGTTGATCCTCCTTCTTGTAAGGGCTCGCCCTTCAGTGCTTTCCTCTGGAAGCTTCCTTTTTTCACCAGTACGGCCACCCTTGAATACTTTCCTTTTCTCCTCTGCTTGTGGTCTTTGCCGTTTGATGGCAGCTGGTCTTGGCGGAACCGGGAAACTTCTGTCGTGATCCTGCTTGGACCTCGTTGTTGGCCGTTCAAATTTTTCTTGTACTTTTCCTCCGCCGCTGATGGCCCTTCCGCAGTTCGGCGACTTTTGCTGCGGAGAGTTCTGTCGGATGAGTAGATCTTCCGTTTTAAAGCCGGCTTATAGTTGCCGTCATTTCTCCTGGTCCTCTTCACATACGTCGTCCTTCTCCCTTCTTCATTCTGGGGGTGTTCGTGAACTCTGTTTTCTAGACGGTGGAACGGCTTCTTTTTCTTGTTACCTTCCATTTTTCCGCGGGGCAATTTTCTATTCACTTGCTTCTGTCTCTCATTGGCTTGCCCTTGTACTTGTCGTTTTTTCACCTCTGGAACTTGTACCTGCGGTGTCTGCCGTGCCGGATCCTGCAAAAGATCTGAAAAGATTTGCATTTTATTACGATCGAAGTAGGGCTTGATTTAATCAATGTTTTCGGAACAGGTTTCACCATTTCTGGCTTTTAACACTACAACAGCGTGAGGTAATTTTTCCATAACATATGGTCCTTCAAATCGTGGAAAAAATTTGGCAGTTTTATCTTCTGGTGCTGAAGAAAGTGAATGCTTGATTTTTAAAACTTCATTCCCTACTTTATAAGTTATTCCCCGTCGTTTCAAATCATAATATAATTTCTGTTTTCTTTGTGCTACTTCCGTATCCTTTTTTGCTTCTTTTATTAGTTTTTCTATATCACCCATTTTAAATTCTGGGGCTCTTTGTTGCACATAAAATAGTTTATCTAACGGTGTTATAATCTTTCTGCCTAGAAATAACTCAGCAGGAGTTTTGCCCGTTGTATCATGTTTTGCGGTCCTAAGGGCGAAAGCAAATTCATTGACATAGTTATCCCAGCTTTTATGAAAATTTTTAACATAACTACGGATAATTTTCACTATATTTCTGTTGACCCGTTCCGCTATATTTGATTGCGGCCGATACGGGACCATTTTTAAATGACGTATGCCCAGTTTTTGGCACATGTCTTCAAATATATTACAAATTGAGGACCATTATCCGGTATAACTTTTAGGGGCGCCCCGTATTTTAAAATATATTTATTTAAAATAGAATCGGTAACCAATTTCGCGGAGGCTCGTTTTAAGGGAACAATTTCGGTCCATTTACTAAAATGATCAACCATAACAAGGAGATAGCGACTTTTATTTAACTGACTTTTTGGGAAAGGGCCCAATAAATCGATGCCAATTATTTCATTTGGAAATTCGGATTTAATACTATTTAGAAACCCGGCCGGGCGGAAATTAATATAATTAACGGCTTGACATGTTGGGCAGGACTGGACATACGCCCTTGTTAACTTTTGCAGTTCAGGAACGTAGACTGCCTCGCGTACGCGTTGGATAGTTTTTCGAATACCAGCATGAGAAGCTAAAGGGCTGTCATGGAGCTCATGCAGGATATTTAATCTAAGACTAGCTGGGATAACAGGTCGAAATTCGTTGTTGGAATTCGTAGTTTTTGTGTAGAATAATAGACCATCTATTAGTTCGTAATGGGCCGCCCTATTTCTTATCGCCACAATATCTTGGTGGCTAAAATTTCCAGGATCCTTCAAATACTCATAAATACTTCCAAACTCAGGATCCTTACCCAGTTCGGTTATTACAGTTTCTCGGGAATTTATCGTACACGCTGTAAGCATTGCTATCTTTACGGTATTGCCTTGTTCGTCTATTTTAATCCTTGATAGGGCATCTGCTACGATATTTTCCTTTCCAGGGGTATGCTTGATTACCAGATTATATTCTTGCAGCTTGAGTGCCCATCTTATTAACCTTGGGGATAAATTTTTCCCTGAGTACAATCTAGTTACCGCCGCATGATCAGAGTATACTGTTATCGGCGCCTTTCCAAAATAGACTCGGAACTTTTGCACTGCTAACAGAACTGCAAGTTCCTCTCTCTCGGTCGCGGAATAGTTTCTTTGTGTTTGATTTAAAGTTCGGCTAAAAAATGGCACGGTCTGCTGATTTTGCGAAAGAACCGCTCCTACCGCATAATCCGAAGCATCCGCTGAAATTTCTAAATTTTCATACTTTTCAGGAAATTTTAACACAGGGGCTTGCGATAATGCTTGTTTTAATTTTTCGAAAGCACTATTGGCTTCGGCCGTCCACGAGAATCTTGCCTTTTTCCTTTTTAATTTTAACAATGGCTCAGCGATAGCCGCAAAATCTTTTATAAAGGACCTATAATATGAACAAAGTCCTAGAAAAGAAGAGAGCTTCTTTGCCGTGTTTGGAGTCGGATACTTTTGTACAGCGATTATTTTTGATTCATCTGTCTCGATCCCTTTTTGAGATATTTTGTAACCTAAATATTTTAATTCAGGGGCTGCAAATTTGCACTTTTCGACATTAACTTTTAGACCGGCCTCATTTAATAAAGAAAACACCTGTCTTAAATCCTGTATATGTTGGTCGAGATTATCACTAGTAATAATGATATCGTCTAAATAGATAAATGTGGACTTTCCAAGAACAGGTCTTAACACAATGTCCATGCATCGCTGAAATGTTGCTGGGGCCCCTGAAAGGCCAAACGGCATACGCAAAAATGCATAAGTGCCAGACTTGGTTATAAAAGCAGTCTTAGGCACGTCCTCAGGCCTCACCCCTATTTGAAAATAACCAGTCGTTAAGTCTAAAGTCGTCATAAATTTGGTTGATTTTATGTTCCTTAAAATTTCTTCTATGATCGGCAACGGATATACCGGATATTTCGTTATGGAATTTAATTTACGGTAATCAATAGCGAATCTCCACGTTTTTGGATGCTCCAAAGGATAATCATTATTTTTCTTACATAAAACCACCGGGCTAGCATAACTACTTGAGATGGGCGTTATGATCTTTTTACGTAGCATATCGGTAATATGCCATTCTATAATTTTTTCCTTATTCTTATCATACCGGTATGGTTTTTGACGAACTGGCAATGCATCTCCGGTGTCAATACTATGGTTAGTAACCTGAGTAAATCCTGGAATATCACTAAATAACGAAGCAAATTCACTTACCACTTGTCGGATTCTATCTTGCTCGTCATTAGGCAGGTGGTCAAGATTTAACCTTGGCGGTTCAACCTTTTCTACACGCACTGGTTTCATTGTCAGCTTAAGGGACGCTTCATTAAAATCCAGTGTAGCTTGTGCGCCTGAAAGAAAGTCTATTCCTAAGATCAAATGTGCTTGCAGATTCTTTACTATAAAAAACATCACCTTTACTTGTTCGTCCTTGATACGGATATACAAAGGTACTTTACCTACGCACTTACATTTTTCTCCTTGCGCCGCTAATACTGTCGTATTATCCGCATTATATATGCGGTATTTGCGAAAATACTTTCTAAAAAAGACTTCTGCCACACAGGAACACTGCGCGCCGGTATCCAGGAGTGCGGTGGCCGGGATATTATTCACCCAGACTTCAATCTTCGGAAGAGTCAAATTTTTCACCATTACTGTATTTAACTTGTAGGAAGAGGGGTTTTCGTGGCCTTCGGATTTCCGCACCCTCTCGTCCGCAGAAATCCGTTTTAGTTTAAATTATTTTTCCTTTCCGTGCTTTCCTTCTTTTTCCCCTGGCCTTGAGACTTTTTTCCTGGGTTGCTATTGAACTGTCGACGTTCGCCGGCTGTTTTTGAATGCTCGGGTTTCCTTGCCCACTGATTCGCTTTTTCTCCGTAGCCATGTGCTTGAGTTTGCTGTAGTCTTGGCGTACCAAATTGGTTTCGCTGTTGATATTGGCGTCTTCTTTCGACGTCCGCCGTTCTTCTACTTTCAAACTGGATTGCTAGCTCAAATAACTTTTCCAGTGTAGTCGGATTTCTCAATTCAATAAAGTCTTGCACTTGGGGCAGTAACCTCGGCAAAATCACTTGAATTATTTCAGGATCCGGACGGTTTCCATACAAGAGCTTGAAAACGTGAATTTTTCTTAAAATAAAGCTCGAGAGGTTTTCGATTCTTTGTTGATATATACTAAAAGGTTCCGTTTCTAATTTCGCACGATCCCTTACAACAGGGAAGGCTTTTAGTAGGGCAATCTTGAAATTTTCGTAAGTATAGGTGGGACTTCCTGCTTGACCCAAGAGACTTCTGCCGATACATTTGAACCAATTAAGCTCTTGGCCCCTCAAAGCGCTGGTAGCTAAGGTAACTTTTTGAAACTCGTGCACGGGGTAGAGCATGAAGTGGTCATCCAATTTTTCCAAAAAACTGGTTACCGGTGAGTTTCCGTTAAACGTTGCTTCTGGTTTCATCGAAGCGCGCATGGTCTGGACGATGTAACCGAATCCTTCCATGGCGGCAGCTGGCATTTCTGGATTCTGAGCCGTTTCTGCAGGCAGCACAGGTTCTTCTTGAAACTCGGCCATGGTTATTCTTCTTCGTTGGGCGCTACTATTAGGTTCAATGTTCCTTCTAACCTTCTTCGGGAACATACAAGGAACTGACTAGGAACAGAGAGCTTACTAAAGCTATGTTCACTAATTGTAGTAAGTAGACAGGATACAGACGAAGGGTATACAAAACCCTTTATTTTTCTCTATATAGAATAACTTCCGTACTTCGGAATACAATGACCCGCCACTCGGGGTCTAACGTAAAAGTAAAAAAATAAAACTAAACTCTAATTTAACTTTAGAATAATACACGTGGAAGATTGGCCTTATAATAACACGAAGCGTATGTAGCACAGAGACTGTGAACACTACAATACGTATTAATTTATCAAGAGGATTAAAACCTCTGGCCTGGAAGGCAACCAGCACCTGCGTAACTTCTAAGGTAAGCGGCCTGCGTTGACTCACTGCTTCCTCTCCTTCGCTTGGCAAAAAGGCCACACTTAAATACTTGGCGTTCGCCAGACAAACTTTGCATAAAAACCTTCACGCTTATAATTCTGGCCGGAAGTAGAAAATAAGAAGTGATAGTAAAGATTTAAAATAAAATAAACGTTAGTAAAACTTAAGATCCTTACAGTATTAATAATTATATAACCGTTAACTTATATAATAATTATATAACGGAAACTAAGTTAACTGTTATATAATCCAATAATTATACAACAGTTAACGTATATATTTCGTTCATATTATAACTCATAATGCACGAAATTTATATCATTTAAAGAATAGAATTATCTAATCGTTGCCACATGTTCTATTCAAATCCTATAATAAAGCTAGAATGAGGTATAAAAGAAATTAAGCAAACAAAACAAAAAAGAAACAGTTTTTCAGAGACACTTGAGTATTTCTCATTTAATTAATTCAGTTCTCACTTCGCGAGAAGTCAAAAATACATAAAACTCAATATATCTTTAAAAAAATTACGCAGTAAATCTCAAACACTTATTTCCTCGAAAAAATTCCAGAAAGAATTAAGCATGATTTAATTAGCAATAATAAATGAATGCGTTATCTTTGTTGTTGCGAAGCTAAGTTTCTCTAGATTGGCAACAAATCCACTAGTCTCCTGTTTCAAAAATAAACATCAATGGCCGCCATTAAAAACAGGCTTAGCGGCAATTAAACAACTTTAAAATTGCTGATAATTCTAAAAATATTGCACACAGATTTACTAAAGGCATAGAATCCTTAACCGGAAGATAAAAACAACATAATTCAATCATTTTTAAAGCAAAAAATGTACAATTTACAAACATATAAGAGTAAAGAAACTGAGATCACTGAGCCGGGTAATAAAGTGGATATATATATAAATATATTTATATACGTTTGGTGCGGCCGATTGCAACCAAATCACGAGGTGCACATCTACATGTTATAGCAGTCCCTATATACAAAATTTCAACGTTCTGAGGCTACTCGTTTTTGAGTTATGCGAGATACGTACGTACGCATGTACGTACATACGTTTGTACAAAGGCCACGAAAAATTCTCTTCAGAATTAATTTTAAAGCAGTTTTATAATTTTTTTGAAGGAAGAGAGTATTTTATTCTGTCCTTACGTACAGATATCACACACACACACACACACACCAAAAAAAAAAAAAAAAAAAATCGTTAAATTGCATTCGATAGTGGTCAAAATGGATATTTTCGTTGAAATATGCTGCCTGAAACTTTTCGCAATTGCAATACTTCCTTTTTACTTCGTACAAGGAAGTAAAAAGAACCACTGGTCAGAATGACCAGAAATTTAACCTGAATATACATGAAGGAATGGTGCTTTTTCTGGCCAAAGAAAAAATATTGATTGATTGAAATCTAAATTTAATTTAAAGCAGCCTTTCACTACTAGCTTATTTAATTTAAATTTTACATTTGACTCACTGTTACTCTAAGTTACATCGTCACAAGCGGCTCGCTGAGATTATAAGCACCAGGTGTTCTTCCTGCTTTGTTAGTTTTAAATATAAGAGTCTTTTTCATTCTCAAGTTTCAGTAGTTATTTTACACTAGGGCTATCATTGATATTGTTAGATAATAACTGTTAGATAACTGCAGAAAATGCCCAAATTTCATAATTTAAATAACTCATAGGCTGTGAATAAAGAGAAAAATCATTGGAAATTCATTGACGCGTATCGGTAACAAGGCGATATAGTTTAGAAGTATGTAAAAGACTACTGAAAGCGCAAAGTGGCATAGAAATACGAAACAAACATAACAAAAAAAAAACGCGACATTGCAAATACGTAGACACGGTGATAAAATACGATTATATCGCAAATATGAAAATTTCTTGGAATATGAAATTATTTAAAAATTTGCATCTGAAATTTTAGTTGCGATATAGGAAAATGCACATTAAAGAATTAAATTTGTCCATTCACGTACATGTTTGCACAGAAACAAATATGCAAGTTTTACGGGTAATAATATTGGTAACTCAGGAGAATTTTTTGGTACTGAATATATGTGGCCAGAAATTCTTTGGGAAAGCAAAAGGTTTATAATCTTTCCAATATTTCAATAGCGGTCAAGTGTTGTAAATAAGCAGTAATTTGAATATTAACCAAAAGCACAAGTGTAATTACAAGCACAAGTACAAGAAAAGTACATGTACAAATTATTTTGCTAATAAGTTATGAAAATTGTCTTTCTGTAAAGTATATCCAGAATCCTTAAAATTATTAATAAATTATTCAGTTCGACCTTTAAATTTTTACTAAAAAACACGTAAAGACGTCTGCGTAATAGTTAAATACTATTTAAATTTGTGTTGACAGAAGAAAACAAACGTGGCATTTCTTTAAATATTCACATGATATGTAATAAGGCGTTAAGTAAATAACATCTTCTAAATTGAGTATTTGTCACATACGAAATGCATTTGGGAAAGCGAAAATCAATAAACTGTTAGCATTGGACTAATTAAATATCACAAATGAATGATATGAAAATGAATCCAAAAGTATAGTAAAAGTGTGACATATACGAATTTTCTTCGTAATAGTTTATGCATGTTTTTATTATAGTAAAAAGAATTCTAAAAGTGCAAATCTGGTAATAAAGCACTCCATTTACTTTTTGAGATTTTAACAAAGATGCAATAAAGACCTCTGTGTGCTAGTAAAATTTGACTTGTAAAATGAACCGATACAGGAAAACATGACTTTATTCAAATATTCGCTTGATATGTTATACAATAAGTAAAGATCATCAATGCAATACGATAGTTATATATGATTAATTGTTCCTTTCGAGTGCGATAAAGAAGTAATTTTTGAGTCAAAGAGAAACATTTTACAAAACAATGATTCTTATTCTCCTAGTAATTTAAATCAAAACATTCTTAAAAGTTGATGTTTCTTACGACGATGAGATAATGATATTTTCTCAGATATGTCTCTTATGAAATTAATACAAATTTTTTCTTTTCAAAATTATTCATTTATTTTCAAATTTCAAAATTAGTCTATTGTAATGCAAGTCATTGATCGTGATAACTTCGAAAAAATATTCAAAGTCCATATGAGCTGAGTTAAAAATCTCGATTATCTACATGTTGTACATGAGTGTGAGAGAAAATTAATCTATCACACTAAGTTAAATTCCATTTCTTTTCTAGCTTTCTCGTTCAAAGTGATTGTTGATATTGAATCTTTCAAACGTATAGCAAAATTATTAAATTAACCATTATAATATTTCATAAAATTTGTTTTTAAGTTCTTATAAGGCATTGTAAAAGATAAATCTGAAACATTTCAAAATTCAACGATTTGCAGTGGCAGAAGCAAAAGTGTAAAATTAATTAGTATGTTCAAAAGTTTCATTTCAGAGTATATTCAAACGGAACTTTCCAAAACCGTTGGAGCTCTTCTAATAATTTACTTTGCAAACTAATATGGGCAAAATCCTTAGCTATATAGAAATTATTTTTTAATGTTTACTCAAACTGAAATGAAGGATGCAGTCCATGTGTAGCGAGCATAGAGAAAGTTTGTCTTAGAAAGTATTCCACGAACGCATCTTGTCTTTGTCTTTTACACACTTTAACTTAGTTATCAATTATTCATTGAGTTTCTATTCTTTCTCAAATTTGTGAAGTATTCTTGCTTGAATACCTGCACTATTTTAAAGCATATGTGTATTTTGATTAATGTGGAAAATGAGGAACAAAATTTGTAAAATGTATTTTTTACTTATTATGTGTTATGGCAATAAGAAATGAAATTTATGTTCGAATAATTATATATCTCCAGTGTTTAATTAAAATAATGCTTCTTTGAAAATATGATCATTAAGTCTTACTAAATATTTGAAATATTTTCAACTTGGCGGTTATGTTAAATCATTACATGGAGTTCATCTCAATATGATCTGTTTGCGTATTATGCCTTATGCATGATCTTATTTGCTATTCATGATAAATTAAATATCAGTTATTCTCAAAAGCTATAAAAGTTCAATGTTAAAGGAAGTAATGCCAATTTGAAAAGCGTGACTTAGTGAGAACGAATGTGTTAAAACTTGTAAGTTAACTACAGTGTTGGATTATTACTTAGAACTCATGTCAGTATTTCCTGTTATGCATGATTTTATTCGCTAAATATGACAAATTATATGTCAGTCCCCAAAACCTGTAAGAGTTCCGTATTAAATTAAATCAAGTCAATTTGAAATGAGTATCTTTTAGTTTAAGTTAGCAAAAATATGTTCAATAGTTTCGAGACTCATAAAACATAATGATGATACTGTTTGAAAAATATTCCGAGCTGGGAGGAAAGTAACAAGCTTTCAATTCCTAGCTAAATATTAATTCCATATGTATTATAGACTTCTTTTTCAAGTTTTTTATTCAAAACTATGGCTATAATGTGAATATAAAATAATGTAACACAGAGTGGATATTCTTCTCTGTAGATAGAAATAATGCGATTTCCTGTACCTTATTAAGTTAGTCAAGGCTATGATAAATTCGGATACGTTAGTGTTTATGAGACTCTGAGGTAAACGGAGGAATCATATTAATTCCAGTGATATTTTCATAATGAAGAAAATCAAGATTTAGCATATGTTTGGTGATTTAATGTAGAATGTGCATAAGAAAATCAAATTGTAATTTGTAGTGTTTCAAAGAATTAGCAGAATTTGTGTTAATAATATAAATGGATTTTGAATAAAAGAGAGTGTTCTGAATATATTCACATGCATGTCTGTAACATAAAACAATAAGAAATTCTATATTATTCAGTATATCTTTGAACTGAACTCGCTAGAAATGCCCCTGTGTTGATTTAAGTAGACCTTTTGCCCCCACAATTCATTTCTTCCTATAAAATTTATTCCAAGTCTGTAGATTTTATAATAACGAAAACTTGCGTACTTATTTTTGGGGTAAAAGAATTATAAACGTAACAAGAATGAGCTTTTAAAGGAGGATAAAAGTTAAATATAAGGTAAAAGGTGTAAATGGAAAGTAAAAAATGGAAAATTTACGTCTGATAGACATAGTTTGGTGAACCCTTGAATAAAAAAGTAAGATACGTAAAAGAGGATCCGTTATGTTTTATATAGTGTTTCAAAAGGTTAATAGAATACATCAGACGCAAAACGTTCTGAGTATTTCAAATTAAGTGTTAGAAGTATAAAAATGAGAAATGTAATACTCCAACCAAACTGTATAGAACTGTCATGTATTGGTTTAAAAGTACAGGAAATATTATCCATGAAGGCGTCCAGAGACAAATGTATGTAAATTTCGTAGACAGAGAAAAACGTGCAAGTTTACTATTAATGAAATGGAAATGTAAGATCAATAAGTGTTTAAAACGCGGGGAACAATAAAGTGTGAAATAAAATATGTGACAAAAATAATTTTATAATAATTGTAATAACAACAAAAATTGCGTTTGTAGAAAGAGAAAAGTAATGAAAATGAATGTATGAGAATAAATATTACTTTTGTAAAATAAAGTGAAAAAGATAATAATTAATATTAAAAAATATGAAGGGTTTCAGATTTTAACGGTCCCCTAAAGGGTCTGTCGTAAGGAATTTCACGCTCTCGCTGATCGCGCAGTTTTCCAGTCTGCTTTGCAGTCGCTCTTGCTAACCCCCTTTTTTAAAGGTGTACATTTGCCCATAATGGTCTCATGGGAAAGCAAAATTTAAATTTAGTACGAATATGACGAAAAACAAAAATATTAAAAAAATACGCTTGCAAAATAAAAAAAAGGGAATTTAAAATGTGGGACTTACATTTAAAACAGCAAAGAATAAATTTAAAGTAATTATTTAGAAAACCAAATAAATCAAGAAACACAATCAAAGATTGGTTAAAATAAAAGTGTACTGTTAGCGAAATTTGATTGGTTGCAGTTTTCAGCACAGTGATATGGTGGTTTTCGATGGTGACAAGGTCAAATAACAAGATTCTGAATGTCTGGCCCTTTCCTTTTGGTATCGTACGTGTTGCCTGTGCGAGATGTTATGGGTTCGAATCCAAGATTTGAGATTGTTTTAAAACTTCTGCAATTACATAAAATTTATTGATTAAAATTATTATATTAAATTAAAAAACAGAATCAATTAAGAAAAAAAAATCTGAAAGGTTTCAGATTTTAAATTACGTCCAAAGAAGCTTTTTTTTTACATTTTGTCTGTTACCTTTATTTATCAAATATCACGTTCTTCGCACATAAACTATAAAATTCAGTTCAAGAGCAATATCGCAAAGTAGTTTTAAATGGAGCATATCTTTAGAATTTCCGATACATTGTCTTGCGCGCTGGAGATAATTTTTTTTTTTTTTTTTTTCTGTACAACATTGCCATTGCTCGCTTTGAAATCCTTGAGTTTGTTAATCAAAAATTCGTTAAAGTTTTACAAAATATGAAATCGATAATAAAATAAATTCCAAATTTCAAATTTGGTCTTCCACATGTCCATATTCGTAGGTGATTACGTCATTCAAAATTCGATGGCTCTATGTACCGTCACAATGCGAGAAGTATACATAAATCAATGCAGATTTTTCATTATTTAATTTCTTCAAATATAATGAAGGACTCTAACATTTGGTGGCAACAGTCTGAAAAGTCATTCGCCGTCTATAGTTATCCAACGCAAAATCGCAAAAAGAAAACTATAGTCCTTCAGAGACAAAGCCCCTTTGGACTAAAAATATTAATAATTAAAAATGCTAAATGAAAATGAATTAATGTTGACAAAATATTAAACACGTGGTTTAATAGGTCGCTGGCGGAAAAAAAAATCGTCGTTGCGCAAAATAAAACTTTGAAAAACTATTACGTGTCTACAAAAATAGACTGGAAAATTTATTGCCATTGCGACAAAAAATAAAATCTATTGTGTAAAACTCCATTCAAACACCTTTACGTCATTTCCGGTTAACACATCACGTGATTCCAAGATGAAGGTGGCTCCGCCCCTTTTCTGTGACGTCATTCCCGCGGGCCGAATCACTGGGGTTACGACTGACATCAGTGGAAGTTGCAGCTATAGCACTGCAAGAAGAGACGAGAAGTAGTGTGAGGGGAATTGCCCGGTCTTTAGCCTATCAGCGTGGTTCGTAACATTTCAAGAAACATCCTCCAATTCAAAAATCCCTCAAAATGACGCAGTTCAAAAGTTGCTTCCTGCTGACCTGCCACTATGAAAACTTTAGCTTCATAGTTTCTCGGACCGAAGTGCAAAATGCATGGCCATGAATCCTGTTGTAAAGAGACGAAGTCCATAGCGATCTTCAAAATTCTCTCAATATTCAATTATTACAAGTTGCAAAATGGGGAAAAGCAGCATCTTATACCCCTTAGTTTTCGCAAGTTCATCAGAGAAGTTGAAGCACGGTCACCTTTCTTGTAAAAATGCTTCACAAGCAGAACCCTATCCTTCATTGATAGGATCAAATGACGAGCTTCAGACATGCAGAGGAACTGCATGTATTCTCTATCTTTATTACACTTAATATGTTGTTATTAAATCTAATTGTAAATTAGCATATTGTAGCAAATACAGGGACAAGGACAGGGAAAAGTGGACGGAGCACCAGAATTTCGTCAGTGACTTTTACAAGTGTTGCTCCGCCGCACTACTGTACCCCGCTGATCATTTGGTTGGCTGCATCGGATGCTGGCCTACCAACACATTTGCATAATAATTTTACATTAATACTCGACTTACGTATTAAATATACAATTTCAAAGATACAATATACAATTATTACAAAGAAATTAACCTATTAACAAAAGTTGGATTATGGCAGATTAATATAACATAATTACTTCGAACATACATCATAAAAACTTTCATTGTACATCGAACATTGTACTTCATACAAAAAATATATTTACATTAGTATATCTAATTACATCGAACTACAATAAGCATCTTTTTTAAGGAACTAATTGGGGAAGAACTTTTTTGTGCATCTCATTGTACTTAGTTGTATTCCTAAAGTGAATTATCTTAATAATACATTTCCTTTCATTTTTTAACTTGTTGCACACAATTGCATCAGCACTGAAGTTTTACATTATTATTTTTGTAAATTAATGTATCATAAACACAGAAAATATACATTAGAAAATCACATAATACTTACATTTACACTAATATATCTAATAGAATCGTATATTATTTTTTAATTAATGGTTTAATTATTACAAGATTTTTTCCCCTTATCTCCTAATACAGTACAAATTCTTAATGTAATTATTTTGTAAAAACTGTTCATACCATATTTAGCCTGTTTCAGACATTTGCAATATTTCTGAAATCTTGCATTATTTTTGCAAGTTATGGAATAAGAGGTATTTATACAGATGTGATAACATCTTGATATATGTCTTCTCTTTTATATGAGAAAAGTTTCTTCATAATCAAGGAAACCTTTTATTGTAATTCAGGGATCGTTAGCAAGCATTTAATGTACTCAGGCGTAATTTGTGACCTTTCTTTGCAGTGTAGCTCTTTTGTGAGCTGGCACTTGAAAATATAGTGCTCTGGGTCTCCCTTTTCCCCACATACGCACTTGTCTGGAATCTCTCAAATTTCGTGCAAAGTAATACGTGGGGAAAGGACCATGTCCAGATAAGAAGATGTTGATGAAGAAGTTTTAAGAGATTGGATCATATGTGGGTTTCTTGTAGAAATTAAAAAGCCTTCTACCTACTTCTGCATTTTCTCATTCAGCTTGCCATTTCTTTAATGTACATACATATAACTTTTTTGTATTGCAAATAATTGAATTTTGTGTTTTGTATTGAATTCAGTAATGAATTCTCTTTAAAATGATATATACAAGTTTGCATTTTGCGAAACGTAACATTTTCTATAAGCATACAAAGTTCAAAAACATAAAAATTTTAAAAGTAATTGTTTTCAACATATGTTTCGCATACGATTTAGGGAGTGGGACATTGATTGGAGGTAGAGATGGGTCTTGAGCTGCATTCTTAGGAAGCGCATCTGCCCTTTCATTTTGGGCTTGTCCAGCATGCGCTTTTACCCATTTTATTTTTATAAATGTTCTGTTGTGCTGTGACATTAAAATCGTAGATATCTTGTACTATTGATGATTTGTTTCTTGCATCATCGACAGCTTTAATTACCGCTTGGCTATCACTATAGAGGGTAACATATGTTAGATGCTTTTGATGAGACCATAGAATAGTGTGTTTTATGGCTGAAAGCTCAGCTTGGAAAACGCTGATGTTGTTTCTTAGGTGTCCTTTCCATTCTGTTGTTTCTTGTTCTGAGAGGAGTGTAAAGGACGCGCATCCTACTTCTTCGTTTAACTTTGACCCATCTGTGTACACGACTGGAAATGAAGGTACACTGAGGGTGTCTTCTTTTGTAGATATTCTGAGTTTTGCGTGTACTGCAGGGTGTCTTAGGTAAGGATTTCGTGGCTGTTCAAAATCAAGGGGGCACAGGTTTTGATTTTCTACCTCTATGTTTTTCTTGAGGTGGAATAACGTGGCTAAGTCTGCATCTTCTTTTGCTTTCAGATGGAGGGCTGGGATTCCTGTTAATACACAGAGAGCTACCTTTGAGGTAGTTCTGTATGCTTTTGCTAATTGTAAGAGGAAGGGGCGTTGAATAGAAGCTAAGAGTGTTTTCTTTTTCACTGTCATAGGGTGAGCCCATGCTGATGCCCCTTAGAGGATTATTTTTTCGATCACGGTATTATAAAGAATGTTTTGCATCCTCGACTTGAGGCCCCACGTTGTGCCTTGCATCCTTGCGAGGGCTCTAGAAATAGTTTGGGTCTTCTTCCGTATGTCCATGAGGTGTGGGATCCAAGAAAACTTTTCCTCAATTTTCAATTCAAGAAATTTGATTTCTTTTGAGATTTTGACTCTTCTGTTATTGATTTTAATGCAAGGTATCCTTTGTAGCGACTTTACCGGTTTTAGAAATAAAATACTATTTGATTTGGGCTCTGAAATTATTAGCTTTTGATTGACGCAGAGGGAATGAAATATTGAGAGAGTCTCATTACTATTCTTTTCTAGCATGTCTCTTGAATGCCCGTTTGTTACAAAGGCCACATCGTCGGCAAAGGCGATGAGCTTTGTATGGTCCGGCCACTTGTAGGGGTTGATATATTTGAAGGTGATGTTCCACAGGTCTGCACTTAGACAAGAGCCCTGTGGACAGCCCCTTGTTATTCTTCTTTCTACTATACAGTTGTTGCTGATGATTATCGTTGCTCTGTTTGTAAGGAAACTATTCATTAGCTTGAATATGTTCTGAGGCCATTTAATGTTGCGCAAGGCTTCAAGGATACCAGGCCACCACACGGAGTCAAACGCATTTTTGAGATCCATGCAGAGTACTGCTGTATGGAGAGCTGAAGATTTATTCCTACGGATCTGCTCTTGAAGTTCTGCTAACGCATGTGATGTAGATTTGAGAGGTCTGAAGCCGTATTGGTTGGGGTTTATGGTACCGTTTTTCTCTAAGTGGTGGCGTAATCTGCCCGCGATTGCACGTTCCAGAAGTTTACCTATTGCAGGTAAGAGTTTGATGGGTCTCAAGGCTTCCGGATCCGTAGGATCTTTATTATTTTTCTTGAATAATATTGTTTGTCCCTGTTTGAGACAATTCTGGAAAACATAAAATTTGAGGCAGAGGTTTAGTAGTTTGTGGAAGAGAAAAGGCATTGCGTGGTGAATTATCTTAAAAATCCTGTTGTCTAATCCGTCAGGTCCCGGAGCTTTACTATTCGAAAGATACTTAATAATTTTTGAAATTTCTTGTGAGTAGAATTCCACATCGTCTGCAGTATTTGGAGCGGTATTATTGTATCTAATATCGGAATGGGAATGGCCATCGTCTTCTGCATTATCTTTTAGAAAGACAGCATCTAAAGTATTGTTGAGAATCTTTTCAGTGACATTACCAAGCTGGCTGTTACGTGAGAGTTGATCTTTCGGAAGACCGGTATGTGCGGGACTTAAAACGTTACTTGTAGCCATTTTATACAGCTGGCCGTATGTTTCTTTATTATTACAGCAGTAATTCTTCCAGCTGCGTAATTTTGCGTCTGTTATTTTCTTTTTGTAATTTGCTAATTGTTGCTTCATTTTTCTACGAAGGGCCTTTGTGTGTTGCTTTTCACGTCTTCCATCTAATGATAAAATTTTGCGCTACTTTTTTTGTCTTTCGATAGACAAATTCCTGTTCCTTCATGTATATTCAGTATTCAGGTGAGGCTGACCAGTGGTTTTTTTATAACAGCCTTTTGAAAGCTGAATGTTAATTATATTGAACACATTATATAATTATAATATTACTAGCGGAAATACCCGATGCCAATTAAGTTAGATTGAAAGTTATGTATCTAATAACCGAGAGAACGATACCGCAGTAATCCTTAGAAATCAATAACGCGAATAAACAAACAAACACACAGTAAAGTTTACCCTTTTATTTTATTTTCGGAACGATGATCTTAACACAAGAACATTTTTGAAGGACACTTCTGAAATTCTTGGAAAAAATAAGACTTTCCACTTGAAGAACGAAACATCAACTTTCGGTTTTAAACTGAATATTCTATTAGCTAGAAAAACTTGATAATTCGAAAAACCATCAGAAATAAAGACACCAACTTCACAATAACGTGATTTTATTTTACACATACAAATAAAAAATATAATAAGTAAATTTACATAGTAGAACCTCGGCAGAATATGCCGGTTCGCACACACACTCCCCTCACCTCTCCTTTCTCAGCTGCCTATTTTGGCGAAGTTCTTTCACTGGCGTTTTCTGCGCCAAGGTCCATATTTGGCGAAATTGCCATTTTTGGCGTTCTATTAGTTTTTTTAACCTCTCACACACAAACAGGCATTCTTCTTTATATGTATGGATTTTGTAAAACTTACAAATTTTCATTAACAAACTACTTTTTGAAAGTGAGCGGTGGTAATACGTTTTGGAATTAAGCTTATTGGAATTTTCAATGCGCAAGACTGTTGCCACTCGGAAAAATGAGTGCGAAAATTAGTGTTTCAGAGTTTTTAATTAACATCTCGGCTGGTTAAAGTCGTACGAAAATGAGAATAGTCGAAATGGCTTCCCACGAATTTTTGGAAGAGGTAATAATGCATTTAGTGTTTGGCAATGCTATTTTTATCCTGTTGCGGATGTGAAACATTTCCGAAAAATATACACTAAAACACCAACATTCAGAGAAACCCAGCCCCACCACCGAATGATGAAGAAAACGTTCCGTCACTACCTCGAAAAGAAACTGAAAAATCTCCAAAGACTCCTACTCAAGAGTCAGAAAGTAGTTACATCAAAGATAACTTACAGTCTTTCATTTCTTGGATTAAAAATACTTTTCTAACAGATGAAACCTTTTTTGAAAGAATTAAAAAATCAAAATCCAAATTGGGATGGAGGCATTTGACTTATTAATTAACACGGAATATGGCCCATAAAATTCTGCAAAAACTTTACGTATAACAAATACATCTATATGTCTATTTTAATGCAAAAAACATTAAACGTCAAGAGACTGAATTGCAGCATTTTTAAATAAACATAATACTGACATAATGCTTATCAATGAAGCTCATTTACGCAGCTGTGATAGTTTTAAAATTGCTGGATATAAAATATATCGCAAAGACCGTCTACGTAACAGACGAGGAGGTACCATTGTAAGGATCTTAAGTTTTACTAACGTTTATTTTATTTTAAATCTTTACTATCACTTCTTATTTTCTACTTCCGGCCAGAATTATAAGCGTGAAGGTATTTATGCAAAGTTTGTCTGGCGAACGCTAAGTATTTAAGTTGTGGCTTTTTGCCAAGCGAGTGAGAGGAAGCAGTGAGTCGAAGCAGGCCGCTTACCTTAGAAGTTACGCAGTTGCTGGTTGCCTTCCAGGCCAGATGTTTTAATCCTCTTGATAAATTTAAACGTATTGTAGTGTTCACAGTTCTCTGTACTATATACGCTTCCTGTTAATATAAGGCCAATCTTCCACGTTTATTATTTTAAAGTTAAATTAGAGTTTAGTTCTATTTTTTATATTTTTACGTTAGACCCCGAGTAGCGGGTCTGTGTATTCCGAAGTACGGAAGTTTTTGTAAATAGAGAAAAATAAAGGGTTTTGTATACCCTTCTTGTGTATCCTGTCTACTTCCCACAATTAGTGAACATAGCTTTAGTAAGCTCTCTGTTCCGAGTCAGGTCCTTGCATGTTCCCGAAGAAGGTTAAAAGGAACATTGAACCTGACAGTGGCGCCCAACGAAGAAGAATAACCATGGCCGAGTTTCAAGAAGAACCTGTGCTGCCTGCAGAAACGGCTCAGAATCCAGAAAAGCCAGCTGCCGCCCTGGAAGGATTTGGTTATATCGTCCAGACCATGCGCGCTTCGATGAAACCAGAATCAACATTTAATGGAAACTCACCGGTAACCAGTTTTTTGGAAAAACTGGATGATCACTTCATGCTCTACCCCGTGCACGAGTTTCAAAAAGTTACCTTAGCTACCAGCGCTTTGAGGGGCCAAGCGCTTAACTGGTTCAAATGTATAGGCAGAAGTCTCTTGGGTCAAGCAGGAAGTCCCACCTATACTTATGAGAATTTCAAGACTGCCCTACTAAAAGCCTTCCCTGTTGTAAGGGATCGTGCGAAATTAGAAACGGAACTTTTCAGTATATATCAACAAAGAATCGAAAACCTCTCAAGCTTTATTTTAAGAAAAATTCATGTCTTCAATCTCTTGTATGGAAACCGTCCGGATCCTCAAATAATTCAAGTAATTTTGCCGAGGTTACTGCCCCAAGTGCAAGACTTTATTGAATTAAGAAATCCGACTACACTGGAAAAGTTATCTGAGCTAGCAATCCAGTTTGAAAGTAGAAGAACGGCGGACTTCGAAAGAAGACGCCAATATCAACAGCGAAACCAATTTGGTACGCCAAGACTACAGCAAACTCAAGCACACGGCTACGTTGGCAAAGCGAATCAGTGGGCAAGGAAACCCGAGCATTCAAAAACAGCCGGCGAACGTCGACAGTTCAATAGCAATCCAGGAAAAAAATCTCAAGGCCAGGGGAAAAAGAAGGCAAGCACGGAAATGAAAAATAATTTAAACTAAAACGGATTTCTGCTGACGGGAGGGTGCGGAAATCCGAAGGCCACGAAAACCCCTCTTCCTACAAGTTAAATACAGTAATGGTGAAAAATTTGACTCTTCCGAAGATTGAAGTGTTGGTGAATAATATCCCAGCCACCGCACTCCTGGATACAGGCGCGCAGTGTTCCTGTGTGGCAGAAGATTTTTTTAGGAAGTATTTTCGTAAATATCGCATATATAATTCGGATAATACGACAGTGTTAGCTGCGCAAGGAGAAAGATGTAAGTGCATAGGTAAATTACCACTATACATCCGTATCAAGGACGAACAAGTAAAGGTGATGTTTTTTATAGTAAAGAATCTGCAAGCACATATAATCTTAGGAATAGATTTTCTTTCAGACGCACAAGCAACACTGGATTTTAATGAAACGTCCCTTAAACTGACAATGAAACCAGTTCATGCAGAAAAGGCTGAACCGCCAATGGTAAATCTTGACCACCTGCCTAATGACGAGCAAGGAAGAATCCGACAAGTGGTAAGTGAATTTGTTTCGTTATTTAGTGATATTCCATTATTTACTCAGGTTACTAACCATAGTATTGATACCGGAGATTCCATGCCAGTTCGTCAAAAAGCATACCGGTATGATAAGAATAAGGAAAAAATTATAGAATGGCATATTACCGATATGCTACGTAAAAAGATCATAACGCCCATCTCAAGTAGTTATGCTAGCCCGGTGGTTTTATGTAAGAAAAATAATGACTATTCTTTGACGCATCCAAAAAGGTGGAGATTCGCTATTGATTACCTTAAATTAAACTCCATAACTAAATATCCGGTATATCCGTTACCGATCATAGAAGAAATTCTAAGGAACATAAAATCAACCAAATTTATGACGACTTTAGACTTAACGACTGGTTATTTTCAAATAGGGGTTAGGCCTGAGGACGTGCCTAAGACTGCTTCTATAACCAAGTCTGGCACTTATGCATTTTTGCGTATGCCGTTTGGCCTTTCAGGGGCCCCGACAACATTTCAGCGATGCATGGACATTGTGTTAAGACCTGTTCTTGGAAAGTCCACATTTATCTATTTAGACGATATCATTATTACTAGTGATAATCTCGACCAACATGTACAGGATTTAAGACAGGTGTTTTCTTTATTAAATGAGGCCGGTCTAAAAGTTAATGTCGAAAAGTGCAAATTTGCAGCCCCTGAATTAAAATATTTAGGTTACAAAATATCTCAAAAACGAATCGAGATAGACGAATCAAAAATAATCGCTGTACAAAAGTATCCGACTCCAAACACGTCAAAGAAGCTCTCTTCTTTTCTAGGATTTTGTTCATATTATAGGTCCTTTATAAAAGATTTTGCGGCTATCGCTGAGGCATTGTTAAAATTAAAAAGGAAAAAGGCAAGATTCTCGTGGACGGCCGAGGCCAATAGTGCTTTCGAAAAATTAAAACAAGCATTAACGCAAGCCCCTGTTTTGAAATTTCCTGAAAAGGATGAGAATTTAGAAATTTCAGCGGATGCTTCGGATTATGCGGTAGGAGCGGTACTTTCGCAAAATCAGCAGCCCGTGGCATTTTTTAGCCGAACTTTAAATCAAACACAAAGAAACTATTCCGCGACCGAGAGAGAGGCACTTGCAGTTCTGTTAGCAGTGCAAAAGTTCCGAGTCTATTTTGGAAAGGCGCCAATAACAGTATACTCTGATCATGCGGCGGTAACTAGATTGTACTCAGGGAAAAATTTATCCCCAAGGTTAATAAGATGGGCCCTCAAGCTGCAAGAATATAATCTGGTAATCAAGCATACCCCCGGAAAGGAAAATATCGTAGCAGATGCCCTATCAAGAATTAAAATAGATGAACAAGGTAATACCGTAAAGGTGGCAATGCTCACAGCATGTACAATAAATTCCCGAGAAACTGTAATAACCGAACTGGGTAAGGATCCTGAGTTTGGAAGCATTTATGAGTATTTAAAGGATCCTGAAAATTTTAGCCACCAAGATATTGTGGCGATAAGAAATAGGGCGGCCCATTACGAACTAATAGATGGTCTATTATTCTATACAAAAACTACGAATTCCAACAACGAATTTCGACCTGTTATCCCAGCTAGTCTTAGATTAAATATCCTGCAGGAGCTCCATGACAGCCCTTTAGCTTCTCATGCTGGTATTCGAAAAACTATCCAACGCGTACGCGAGGCAGTCTACGTTCCTGAACTGCAAAAGTTAACAAGGGCGTATGTCCAGTCCTGCCCAACATGTCAAGCCGTTAATTATATTAATTTCCGCCCGGCCGGGTTTCTAAATAGTATTAAATCCGAATTTCCAAATGAAATAATTGGCATCGATTTATTGGGCCCTTTCCCAAAAAGTCAGTTAAATAAAAGTCGCTATCTCCTTGTTATGGTTGATCATTTTAGTAAATGGACCGAAATTATTCCTTAAAACGAGCCTCCGCGAAATTAGTTACTGATTCTATTTTAAATAAATATATTTTAAAATACGGGGCGCCCCTAAAAGTTATATCGGATAATGGTCCTCAATTTGTAAGTAATATATTTGAAGACATGTGCCAAAAACTGGGCATACGTCATTTAAAAATGGTCCCGTATCGGCCGCAATCAAATATAGCGGAACGGGTCAATAGAAATATAGTGAAAATTATCCGTAGTTATGTTAAAAATTTTCATAAAAGCTGGGATAACTATGTCAATGAAGTTGCTTTAGCCCTTAGGACCGCAAAACATGATACAACGGGCAAAACTCCTGCTGAGTTCTTTCTAGGCAGAAAGATTATAACGCCGTTAGATAAATTATTTTATGTGCAACAAAGAGCCCCAGAATTTAAAATGGGTGATATAGAAAAACTAATTAAGGAAGCAAAGAAGAACACTGAAGTAGCACAAAGAAAACAGAAGCTCTATTATGATTTGAAACGACGGGGAGTAACTTATAAAGTAGGGGATGAAGTTTTAAAAATTAAGCATTCACTTTCTTCAGCACCAGAAGATAAGACTGCCAAATTTTTTCCACGATTTGAAGGACCATATGTTATAGAAAAAATAACTCACGCTGTAGTAGTGTTTAAAGCCAGAAATGGTAAAACCTGCTCCGCAAACATTGATCAAATCAAACCCTACTTCGATCGTAATAAAATGCAAATATTTTCAGATCTTTTGCAGGATCCGGCACGGCAGACTCCGCAGGCACAAGCTCCAGAGGTGGAAAAAGGACAAGTACAAGGGCAAGCCATTAAGAGGCAGGAGCAAGTGAAAAGAAAATTTCCCCACGGAAAATTTGAAGGTAGCAAGAAAAAGAAGACGTTCCACCGTCCAGAAAAGAGAGTTCACGAACACTCCCAGAATGAAGAAGGGAGAAGGACGACGTATGTGAAGAGAACCAGGAGAAATGACGGCAACTATAACCCGGCTCTAAAACGGAAGATCTACTCATCCGACAGGACTCTCCGCAGCAAATGTCGCCGAACTGCGGAAGGGCCATCAGCGGCGGAGGAAAAGTTACAAGGAAAATTTGAACGGCCAGCAACGAGGTTCAAGCAGGAACACGACAGAAGTTTCCCGGTTCCGCCAAGACCAGCTGCCATCAAACGGCCAAGACCACAAGCAGAGGAGAAAAAGAAGGTATTCAAGGGTGACCGAACTGGTGAAAAAAGGAAGCTTGTTGTGACCGATTTTGGTATTATGTTTTTCAATTACTCGCGCGTAAAACTAAAGTTGATGTATAATAGCGTTGTGTAAAGACTTAAATATTGTAAAAAGTTATTGTATAAATTTTATTTAAAACATTCTAGCGGGAAAGAAGTTTAGTCTGGAAGACTTTTTGAAATGTATTATTTCAATGTAGAAAGAATTGGCACTTGCTTTGGAAAGAATAGAAGTTAACAATGTACTACTAATGTATGTTTTCAAATGTGTAAAATTAACGGCATGTTGATATGTTCTTATATACAATGGGAACTGTTATTTTAAATGTTAAGAAATACCGTGATATGGTAAAAGTGAATGTTAAAATTTTTTTTATTCGTGTGACTGTAAAAAGACTAAATCATGGTGAATATGTGTTAAAGGTTGAATGATGTAGTTAGGCCCTCTGACGCTACAATTCATAGTTAGCCACTTTCAGAATAGTACCTCAGGGTTTAAAGTTGAAAGTAGGGTGTGTCACGAGGTCTTGTATGTTGAATTTTAACACGTTAGTGTTTTGATTGTAGGAGGAAGTGTGGAACACGTAGACAGAAACACATTCGTGTTTGGTGTTCTTTTACAACACATGTCAGAGAGCACGGGGAGAGATAATTAAAATAGTCATGAATGAAATAAGAATGTTAAGAGAAATATAATTATACATGTTACTTGCCATTTCATTGTGTAACATTTCATTTAACTAGTTTTCCTTCCAGATCTCTGGAAGGAACCAGATTTGAATAAGAGCTCCTGTTTGGATGCAGTACAGATGAAAAAAATTGTGTATCCTGGGAGCTGCTATTGTAAAAACAAATTTCTTTCTTTTAAATTTCTAGTTTCTAGCGAAAAAATGTTTGTGAAAGATTGGCCTCGCGTTAGATTCTAGAGCTAAAAGTTTTCAACAAGGTCGTTTTAGACCTCAGTTTCAAACTAATTAACTCTCGCGGGAAGTATGTAAGGATCTTAAGTTTTACTAACGTTTATTTTATTTTAAATCTTTACTATCACTTCTTATTTTCTACTTCCGGCCAGAATTATAAGCGTTAAAGTATTTATGCAAAGTTTGTCTGGCGAACGCCAAGTATTTAAGTTGTGGTTTTTTGCCAAGCAAGAGAGAGGAAGCAGTTAGTCGAAGCAGGCCGCTTACCTTAGAAGTTTACTCAGTTGCTGGTTGCCTTCCAGGCCAGAGGTTTAATCGTCTTGATAATTTTTAAACGTATTGTAGTGTTCTCAGTTATCTGTACTACATACGGCTTCCTGTTAATATAAGGCCAATCTTCCACGTTTATTATTTTAAAGTTAAATTAGAGTTTAGTTCTATTTTTTATATTTTTACGTTAGACCCCGAGTAGCGGGTCTGTGTATTCCGAAGTATGGAAGTTTTTGTAAATAGAGAAAAATAAAGGGTTTTGTATACTCTTCTTGTGTATCCTGTCTACTTCCCACAATTAGTGAACATAGCTTTAGTAAGCTCTCTGTTCCGAGTCAGGTCCTTGCATGTTCCCGAAGAAGGTTAGAAGGAACATTGAACCTGATACCATCATTATGCTTAAAAATCATCTCATATCAGCTTTATATGAGACGTGTAGAAACATTGTGCATACCGCGGTTATCATTTATAGCAGAACTGGTGATCCTTATTCATTTACCTCCTCTTATAATCCTACAGCAAGCCAAATGACGGTAAGTAACCTGGACTGCTTAACTAACACAAATCTTCCGAAGGTTATTACTAGAGATCTAAATTCTAAGCATTCATCTTGGAATTCACGTAGACCAACAATAATGGCACCGTCCTCGATAAATATGCTCTTCAATATAATCTTAAATTATTCTGACCAATAATTTTCCAATAACCAATTTTGACTTCCACAAGATTTCACTATACAGGCTCTCCGGAAGTTCCCGACATCGTTATCACAAAAAATATTATTCAAACTCTTTACCTTGAAGTTCTACAGGAAATGTCACCTGATCACTTACCCGTTAAATTCATCCTAAATGGCTTTGAACAAAGTGAACAAAATTTCAAACGTATTGTTAACTGAGAGAAATTTAATACTATTACTGAAATCCCAAATTCTGACCCTAATCTTGCTAACATTTCTGATACTGAAAATGAAATCCATAAAATCAAAGTGCTCTACGAGAAGCTACTACCATTAAAGGAGATCGCTCTTAAAATTCACTTCCAGATTATATTCGAGAAAAAAGGCCAAAGATAAGAACGATTGGCAAAACGGTAGAGAAATACTGGACACCCTACATTAAAAAGACTCCTTAATCAAAAAGTTCTAGAAATCTTTAAATTACTCAGTGATTATCGATCAAGCAAATGGGAAGAACTCCTTTATAATATGGAATATGAACCTACCTTTATTTGAAAATTGTCAGAGCTCTTAAAATGCCATTTGCGGATCACATCGGCTCTCTCAATATGATCAATGGATTGGTTTATCCTGAACAGGAAATAACAGAAGTTTTAGTTCAACACCTTGAACACACCTTTACTCCTAATCCCAGGTTCGATCCAGAAATTGAACATGAAGTCCAAGAATTCAACGAGAATTTAATTCTTTGTACTGAATATAAGTTATTTATTACCTACCGCCCCAGAGAAGTAAGGGACATCATTTGGAATCTCAACATTAGAAAAGCACAAGGCTGCAATTCATCGTATTACTAACAAATCTCTAATGCCTGCCTTCGTTTAAATTAATTTCCACGTCAATGGAAGCATGCTATAGTCATAAACTTCCTCAAACCAGGTAAAAATCCAAAAGAAACCACCAGTTACCGCCCAATAAGCCTGTTTCCCTGCATTGCTAAAATTTTTGAAAAAATTATTCACGTTCGAGAGATTAATCACCTAGAAAATAATAATATCATCGACTCCGAATAATATGGATTTCGCCGAGGCCTTAGTACCACACACCAGCTTATTAATGTGACTAAACTTATTGCTGATGCTTTTATTAAGAATATTGCTTACTGCATGCTTTTTAGACATTAAAAAGGCATTTGAGAGAGTATAGCACGCTGACCTACTAATACTGTTAATAATACTCCTATTTAAAAAAAATCATACATTTCAAGCTAGAATTGGAAAATCTCTCTCCAATAGAATGAAAGTAGCATCCTTCAAGAAGTCTTTAGCGCCGATCATACCTTGTTTTTATCGAACATACAACCGACTATGACTTAGCGCACACAGACAGCCGCCATTAAACTTTCACAACATGAAATCACGGGAAGACCAGACATGCGCTGAATGCTTTGCTATGATTGGCTGCATGGTGCTTTAATTGGTTCCTTAAAATTGTGGAAAAATGTTCTACTGCGCTAATTGAACCAGTTCTCAGTGCATTGGGAAGCACAACTGAACTATATTTTGGTGCTACCTCTGACTTTGAACCACTAAATGGTGTAACATGTACTCAAAATTTTTACAGTGTATGTAATAGATGTATTCAGTGATCTAACATAAATCCCCTCACGACTGCAAAATAATGTCCCTTCTAGTCAAACATTCATCTCATGTCAAATTACTGCCACGAACTAAATTATTTCATCACACAGATATTTTAATTTTTAAACCGTATTCGGATGTAAGATTTATACAGTCATGCAAATATTGTTTTTTATAATTGAAAGGAAAGAAATTGTTACTGTTATCTTGACAGTTTCATAATTCGATGAAATTTCTTTTTATTATTCGTAAGACTGCAAGCAATTAAAATGGGAAAGAATTACAAAAATAAATATTTTCCAGTTACGGAAATATGCAAAAACTATTAATATGAAATAAGGCCTTTTATAACAAAATAGCATTAATAATTTTCATTAAGCGGGAAGTTATAAGAATTATAATAAACCCATAAACGGCGTTAAAATATATTTTTCAAGTTTCATAAATGTTGAGAAATATTTATTGAGTTTTCATTAGTGATATTAATACATATTACATCGTTTGAAATTTATCTGAACTTTTATCAATTTCCAGGTGTATAAAAAATAAATTAATTAAATTAATCGCTCAAGACAATCAGTTTATTTTAGAATAACAAAAAAAAAAAAAAAAAAAAAAAAAAAAAAAAAACGATTCGGACTTTCTGCATAGGTCTGAAATTCTATTTTTGAGAAACGTAACGCAAGTAGACAGCGCAAATAAGATACGGCAGCGATTTAAACTTTCTGATGGGGAGGCGATAGGTTATTTCTTTGGATATATTCTCATGCTAATTCCCCAACCCTGTAGTGAATTTTTCACGCTTCTCTTGACATCATTTATCTCTTCGTGAAGCGAATATGATGATGAATGGAACAAAAACTAGAATATGAAAAAGTTTCGAGAAATAGATCACGAAAAATATCAAATATGCTTAGGTTTCATATATTACTCTATTCGAATCCTTGTCCTATCAGTGGCTCATATTTAGCTAAATACACGGGTACCGCATATGTTAGAATATTGCCTCCCAAGGAAATCTCTATTTTATATCCTGGCTTGAATGCAAATGTGAATTATTTGAATAAAAGGCTCGGCATAAATTCCAAAGGTCATAAACAGTGCATTAAACTTATTACCAAAACTCAAATCCGTCTGAAACGTCTGAGTAAACTGTGAATAAAAATGTGCAACTATTTTAATGCTAAATTAGTAATGAATAAAGTAATAATGTAAACAGAATATTCCCGAATTGCTTAATAATTTATATCAAGTATGTCTAGAGATCTATGTTGTGATTTCACAAGCCTCTGTGTAAGCGAAATAAATTATTTTGTTGCTTAAGACAACCATAACAAGTTTCGTCTTGACTTTTCATTATCCTTTCGGTATTAGCATAATAGTAAAAACTATTTTGTAAATATAATTGCATGAACACTTCACTAACAAAGTCAGTTTAATGAGACCATATATATATATTATCATATTCCCTATACGTTTCATATTTTTGCACTTATAAAACATCGCTTTTTTCAAAGCTCAAGCATTCGACCAAATGTTTGTATTTAATCACCTAGTTAGTGCTTTCCTATAGAAAAAGGCCTTTTCATGATTTGCGATTAAATATCTCTCATACATAATATCTTTTACAAGCTCTAGGCATAGACTGATTCTGTGTAACCCATAAAAATATTGTTGTTAAATTCAATTAATTGATCCTTAATCGGTTGAGACCTCTGCATGAAATGTCTTGCAGATGAATGTTTTATCTTTTTTGCCATAATAGCAATAAATATTTTTTTATAAATTTTAATATTTCTTAAAGAAAACACTGGCACGAGAATGCCCAATTGTATGCAATACTGGAGGAAATAAATAATGTTGTTATTTCCAATTCCCTGATGCGGGAGAGTCAAGTCCAAATGACCACGCCATAAAAAAGAAAGACAAACTAAATCCTGCTTGGACAACAATTGTCCAGAGAAAATGTCCATACAGTCTGGGAGGTGAACAGGAGAAGCAGGGAGGTAAAACATACAAGTCAACTGCATAACCTTTGTGCAAGAGAAATATTTTTACTCCTGCACAAAGGTCATGCAATTAAGGTGTCCACTATGAATTTGCGCCAAGGCTTTCTGAAGGGCCCTGTATCTCCTGCGCTGCAGAGAGAGGTCGGAACTCTTTACTGTAAGCCAATTGTCAAAAGGAGGGCTGTGTTAGTTGGAAATAATTTGAACTTACGAAGATTGAACGGAAGAAGAACTGCGAAGTGGAAGGATTGACCTTACGATGAACATGAGACAGTGGTACAGGGATCAGGGAATCACAACCTCTTCTAACCAGCCCTTCGGCAGTCTCATTTACAGGCACACGCACGTGTGATGGTATCCATTAGAAACACATATGTTTCCTCTGACTAAGCCTAGCCAAATTGGAAATAATATTTTGATCATGCTCTTAGGCCAGTTCTTTAAATATTGGATGGATCTCAGCTGTTCTTCAGAATTCTGACGCTGTTCCTAGTAGAGCTGAGAGCATGGTGGGGAGCAGCACTCTAAAACACGGCGTACAGTATTTTTGATGCTGATTTTAATATTGCTTTTTAAGGCGTTACTAAAAATGTTACTCCCTCCTGTACCCAGTATTCGATAGGCTTTCATCTGTATAGATTACGAGTGCCCAACCAGGAATATCATGAATGACTTCAAGAGTCAGCTGCCTGCGGAAAATCTAATTCTATTGCATAATGGAAGGATATTTCATTATCTGAGTTCTTATATTTAATTTCCTTTCATTAACTACGTGCTTACACGAGCAATACGCCTTTACAAACTGCTTCATATAGGTCTTTTATTTTTATACAGAAGGCTCTCGAGTTATTTTCGTGCTTGATTAAACAGTAATTGATTTATGACCTTATATTCATCTTCAACATTTTTATTCCATTTCACTGCAAATGGTATATTTATCATAAATTTCCCTTTTTGATTAATGCCATTTTTAGAAATATCTTGAATTGAAGGATACAAATGTTTTGATTTTACAGAGTACTTAAGTTAAATAAGAAAACTTTAAATATTTTCTCTAGTGTGTATTATCCGGATGAACGTACATATATTAGATGTATAACATAATTCCGGCTAATTTCATTTAAAGGAAAGCAACGCTAGTAAATGTATTACTCATAATGCATCTTTTCCTCCTGATAACGTCTCAGAAACATTTAGTCACACGCCCAGACGAACGACGTCTATGTGTTTGTCCCATTTATTGCTTAAGAGCATACAGCTACTTCCTATTATCCTTTTCGCTAAGGCAAATCAAGTCCCTTGTCACCTACAATGTAATATGAACTGCTTAGACGCAAATTAAAATAAGGTCTTAAATAAGATATCTAATGTATTGTAATTACTAAGTCATGCACTCGATGTAAATTTGCTTATTAACTACCAAAATGTTTATAAAGAGAACTCAGAAAACTTAATTGAATACAACAGCTAAATTAAAGCAAAATAAAATAATTGATGATTTTTTTTAATATTATATAAAATAATTTGTTTCTTATTTTGATTTCAGTTATTATGTTTGTAAATCTTACAAATCTTGAATCGAATTTAAAGTAAAATAATGTATATTAAAATTGACTGATTGTTAAAAAGATATAATGTTTAGTACTTGTATATTATTTATCTTCCTTACCTACAGTAATAGTATTTCACAGTATATTAAAATATGCGTTGATTATTATAATTCTACTTTCCTTCATTTGGAAAAAAGTCTTACCACTTTAACTAAAGTAATTTACCTTACTGACTTTGATACATATAGTGAAATCAATACCCAGCTGCTCTGCGGTAATTTGATAATTTATATTTCATTTGTTGTTACTTTGAACCATCATATTTGATGTTGAAATAATAATCATGTCCACTTTTCGTCACATATTTCTGTGCCAAAAAGACATGTCAAAAAGACATGTTGTTTATTGCATGTTACATATACCTGACTCAAAAACTGAAAGACTAATGTAATGCATGCTAAAATAATAGCTTAAGTCTCTATTTTACAACTCCCACATATTTCAGGAGTATTAAATTAATAAATAAAAATATTAAATTCAAACTCTTGTTATTCGGCTTCTAAGTGCTTTGCGAATGGCGAGCATTATTAATTTAATAGCGCTGGCAAGTTAGTAGAAGAAAGCGCTGAATTTTGCATCTGAGAATGAAGTTACGTGAATTTTTTTTAATAGGCTAACCTCTAATAGTTTAACTCATTTTTTATGCTACAATCGTATATCGAGTGAATTTTAATTATTTCAGTCCCAGAAAGGTCCATGCTCTTAACAGATTTATCAGAGAGAGGGATAAATATTTAAAATCATATTTTTCTTATTTTAAGAAATTATTCATTGTTTGTTACTATTTGGCAAGAGCATGCATTTAGTGATAATTTTTTATCTCTGCTACTTTTTAAGTTATCTATAAATCAGTTTTATGCACTTAAATTTCACGAAAATAAGGGAGTTTCTCATCAAGTAGATTTTCTATTTCAAGAAAAGTTTGCTTCGCATGCTTCATTTCTTCCTCTTCCATAACACATCTCGTACTTTCTTAGATATCTTATTTTGCGTAGTTGATCCTGGAACACTTCTAACAAAAGTTTAATTTCGAGTTTCTGAACTTCACGTTTTGTCTGCATTTTCTAATACACAGGTACAGTTTCATTTGAAGACTCGATTTGGATAGAGACATTCACTTCAGAAGTCACCATTTGTGTTGGTAAATTTGTTGCCACTGTCATAAATTTCGTCCGGTAACCGTTTAACCGGTATATCGGTTAGTGGCGCTGGTTGCCGTAATCTCGGAGAAGGCATGGATATTTGTAAGTTAATGGTATCTGTGCGGTGCGGCAATGGGGCACTCAAAATACACAACAAACCGAAATGATTCTGGAGTTGATAATAGAGCAAGAGAAGTGAGAGATCCTCGGACTGCTTTCCGGAGTGTCTAGACCCAGCCTTTAGTTTCACAGCAATAGGTGGCAACTGCTGCAGGAAACCATTATTTCGACAGGTCCGTATGTTACTATTGGCAGTTCAAACTTATTTGGGTCCACACCAGGAAGGGCGCCAGAGTTAGGGTAACAAGTGCGACCCAGAATAACGGTATTAACAGTTATGTGCCGCTTTCCATTTTCTAAGTTAGAGGTAGTTACAGAGTGTTATGCTACTAGAAAAATGGCAGGGGTTCCGGGCCACAGCGGATCCAGGAAGGAGAATTTTCATCTGATCTTAAAAGTAAGCACGCAGTTGGAAGTCACTGACTTGATCGCGGACCATTTCCTAGTAATATTTGCAGATTTAAAAAAAAAGTGACAATGACTTATGGGAGTGTGGAAAGGTAGGCAACGTAAATGACTAAGCATTTGAATGCCTCTTAAATGAAAGTTGGCACCTGACCAAACAAGCAAAAGTGAACTGGCCAGCATAAACTGCCGCTGCGTAACGCGAAAAAAAGCAACAAAAAGCATATGGAGTATTCTTACAGCTTGCTCTGAACTAAAAGTATTATCAAGACTCACTCTTTTTAATGTGTCTTGCGCATCTGTATCCACTCGCTTTCACAACTAACTATCCATATATTCTTTCTGCGTATATTGTATTTAATGTTGCACAACGGCGTACAGACTAGTTGGCTTCATTCAATGATTGAAGAGGATTTATTGATTGGTTTGATGCTTTGATTTATGGAGATTTATTGATTGGTTTTCTGTATGATGGCAGAAAATGATTTTTTTCTATTATACAATTCCTTTTTCTTCTTGTATTCTAATTGTAACTGCAAATTGTTTCGCAACAAATTTTAATATGTATGTAACTACTAATTACTTCAGTATTGCAAAGTGTTAACATTGCTGCTATTATGTATTTCTATATTGTGTATTTAATTGGTTTTCTGCTTGCTTCATTTATGTTAATTGATTCAGGCCCCATAGTTCAACATATTATTTATTGTACATCTTATTTTATTTTGTTCTGTTTATATTTTTTGTGTGTATTATAATTATTACTTGTTATGTTGTTTTGAAGCCTAGAATAATATTATGTTTTTATCTGTGTAAATAATATTAGATGTTGTAAACTCTTATGCCTGCGCTTAGACTTACGCTTAGACGTTGGTAAGACTCTGCCACTGGAGTGAAAAAGTGTTCTCCGCCAAAAATTCTAGTGAAACTTAATAGTTAGCAAGGCCCAGGGATACCTTTGGAAATGTACAGGTGCCGACTTTGCTTCAACCTGTACCTGTTGAATTCGTTTACGTAATTTCACTTAAGGCTAGGACTTAGAAACATGGAATTTCTTAAATAAAACCTTAATTAGTGAAACGTACAATTCTTTAGACTTCCAAAGAGTACTCACTTATGCTAATTATGTTTACGTAACTTTAATATAAGGGTATAATTATGAAACTTGGTACATATTTTGAAATAATATTTTATTTTACACAAACGCTTGACATAAACATTAAATGCTCTTTTACTAATTATGATTGAAATTACTTTTAAAATTCTTAAAGAAGGCTTTTAACGTTATTATAATTAGGACAAAAATGAAAGATTTTTCCTTGTATTTTAGTTTAAAGGAATGCAATCCCTTTGCTTGCATATATGTATCTGAATATCTTTCTAGAAGAATTTCTAAAACATAATCTTCTTTGAAATTTAAGATTTAGGTCTTGAAGTCTTATCACACTCTTTCAAGTTTCAACAGTCCTTATAAGTATTGTTTCGACTTGACAACAAACTTAGAATCCGCTTTCATTAAGTGAGATGGCACTCCTTAATTACATTCAACTGATAACTGGAGCAGCCGAAATTGTAATTAGTTTCTTGATACTTTCCAGAGATTAACATCCCCGAGAATTTCACGAAAGCTCAAATTTGGTAAATAGAAAGCACCTTATGAAGTAATTTGGATAATAAGGGAGAAACGAAATTAAAATTATTTGTAAAAACGCCTCAAGTTATAAAAGTCTTAAGTAGTTAATGAAGTGAACGCTATATTACATTTGACGTTTTGCACAAAAAAAGAGCATGCCGTCAACAAATATTCTTACGCAAAATAATTCCTGATTTCGGTTAATTACTTAAAGGTATAACCCATTGCAAACAAAATACATGATACTTCAGAATACAAAACATCATTAGTCCAGAAGGGCTATTAATTTCGTTTCGGCATTTAGCGTTGGCTCACTATAAACGGCGCTTCACTTTTCAAATCGTGTCCACCAAATATTAGAACCCTTCATTATATTTAAAGAAATTAAATAATGAAGAATTTGCTTGAGTGTATGTATGTATGAGTGTATGTACTTAGAGCATTGAAATTTGCATAACGTAGTCGTGCACTCGAAATTGGTCATCTGGCAAACCAAATTTAGAATATGGAGCTTGTTTTTTTATCTACTTCATATTTTGTAAATTTCTGATTGTATTCTCAACGATTTCAAAGCGAGCAATGGCAACACTGTGCGGGGGGAAAACATTTTTATTATCAATACGAGAGACTGTGTATCTGATATTCTAAAGATATGCTCTTTTTTAATTATTGTGTGATATTGGTTTTAAATTTAATTTTTTTGTTTAAGTGCTAATAACATGATATTTGATAAATAAAGGTAACACGCGAAAAGTTAAAAAACGCTCTTTTGGACGTAATATGAAATCTGAAAGCTTTCAGTTTTTTTCAATTATTGAAACAATTTAGTGAAAATTATCATTAAAAATGACATTGTAGAAATATTTCATTAAAATATCTTACTATTATTGTTTTATTTTTCCTATTTAGTTAGAACTTCTGCTTTGTTCTATATTTGTATTAATATATATAACCTTACTATGTAGAACTTTACTTTAATGTTTATTGTTACAAGGCGAAAAATAATTAAAAAACTTGTTAAACATGTTTGAAAAACATGGAGAATATTATTTCAACTTCCAAAATTTTGTTATTCCTGTTCAGATTATAGAGATATTCTTATATTATTTCGAAGCAGGAGACATGAAAAATGTACAATGCTCTTGCCGGGACTCGACTGCGGATTAGTGGACCCATTCGCCAAATCCTGGTGGTGGAGAATGAACATCCACCACCTTTTTACAGTTCGGGCGCCACTGTAGAGTCATGTAGAAATTTTTGAATAAGGAAATTGAAGAAATGTACAATTCCCTTGCCGGGACTCGAATCACGGACCTCTCGAATACGTTCCGAGCGTGCGGACCATTACACCACGATGGCATGCTAATAAGGATAGGAGAAATACCTTATAAAGCTTTAGATATATTTTCATTTTCTTTTCACTGTTCTGAAGAAATCTAAAAGTGTGCCCGTTCAGCTACCAAAGTCAATCTCTACAACTGTTTTTTTTTCTCTACTGTATATTATCAAGAAATTTCTCTTTTTTATATCCTTACTTTCAGATTTTTTCCACAGTGTTCAAAATAAGAATGCGTATGTACTTAAGAACTATGAGTTATGAGGAACGATTATCTATTTGTGTTATAGTCAGAATATTTTGCTCTTTTTGGGGGATGCACATTCCACTTAATATTTCCTCAATATATGGATTTATTCATTTTTATGGAAGTATATCTATACGCCCATTATTGGCTATGTTGTACATAGTCACAAGTCTTAATTAATCTACAGACGGATCGTGTGTATCTATCTGCCTGTAATTTGTAGTCACGGAATTACAGAACGCTAAGAAGCACTTCCTAAATTTTAGCGGCTTCGATAGTTGTCTCCTTCTGATGTAATGCAAATTTTCGTCAACTATGAGTACTTATAACTAATCGCGTTGGCTGCAAAGCGTGCATAGGTTTCCTCTTCTCAGAAATGATTTTCTCTTGTTTAATTTGAAAGCCTTATTGTTTGCATCGAAAGATAATTAAAGACAATTGAAATATGATATGTTAAATTTGAAATTATTTCATTATACAATAATTTTACCATTGTATAATGAAAGATTTATTAAAATCTGAGCAATAGTAAGATAAGATTTGCTTATCTTTTTGATAAACGCATATGCATGATCGCAATTATTTAATGCATTATAGAATTCATTGTTTATATTTTTCAACTTCTGCAATTATCATAACGAATCTACAACAATTACGGCAAAGCACACTAGGGGTATCTGTGTAAAGGCAGGAATACCTTCGAGAAGGATTTTCTGAGGGCAAACTGGTTCGTATACAAGTTACACATGAAGAAAACAAAGAAAGCATCCCTGCGGCCAGCCTGATTGAGGATTTCGAACCTCGGACTTTACCGTTCCGTCGCTGTTGGGCCTATCTAATGCAAGTATAAATCAAATGTGTAATGCACACATTAGATTTATGAGGCACTAGATGGTTATATCTGTCAATACTTATAGTGCACACGTCTCATATTATAAAACATTCAATTTTGACTCAAATTTCCATATGCATAGATGTGTTAATGTAGGATACATTCTATCTCACAATCAGAGAGAAGGATATATCCAAAATTCTTTGTACAAATTCTAATCAGTGAAAACTAAAAAAAATATTTCCATTCTAGAATGTATGTTTGTAAAAGTCCCTTTTCAGTGTTTTATTGTTAATGACGTTTTAGAAAGCCCGGCAGTAAGCTATATTTAATATCTTTAGATTTACATGTATAGCATTTAACATTTATTTTAACTAACACTTTATTTTTATGTTAAATCTTTTTTTGTGACATGTTCTTTCATTCAGCGTTCAGAATGCAAACCAGGTTGAGTTAAAATAGCTAGCAAATTTTTAGTTTAGAGTGAATGCTATCTGAGCCACACTCTATAAGCTAAAGAAGATCATCTTCCACCTAGCAGATTTGTGGTTTGGTGAGTGAATTAAACATTCTGTTGGAACACAAAGTTAGAACCATAAATTTTGAAGCTGAATTGATTGGCTGAAGTTAGATTTCTGAATAGTTTGTGAAGACGATAAGAATAGTTCACTGAGTGCAAAGTAGATAACAGTTTAGGTTTAATCTTAGAACATGAAGCGTTTTACTAATGAAGGGATGACAGATAGAGGGCATGCTTCGTATATACTGAACTGTCAACGAAAAGCAAAATACTGATAAAATGTTTTATTAAAAAGTTCTCTCTTGATGTGTAAAAAATACCAAAATAATATTTATTTAGAGAAATAAGGGAAAACGGGAGCATTTCGTTTAAACATAAAACAGCTCAGAATCTGGCACAAATAAAAATATTTTTTACATTTACTACCATTCATTCATGTATCAATAACCACTCTAGCACCCAACATGGATGTATGCAACACATGCATGAACAACAGATCACTTCATTGATCTCTGTAAGGTTTATAATAATCACGCTGCATACCTCAAATGATTCATGCAGGAAGAAAATCAGCATACGTAATTAAGCAAAATTAGGCGTGAGTATATTTAAAATATGTTATTAATTGCAGGTCTTTTAATTATCAAGACATGCATATGCTTATAAGAACACGTTTTTCAGAAAGATTCCTAAAAACGTTCATTTTCAGCATTAATAGTTAAAATCGCGAACGAAATGTCATTAGTTTAACAAATGTCACAGATTACTTTACCTTTCCAAAGCAAAAGCTAAAATAATCAAACCTTCATGTAAAATTAATTTTCTTCTCATTCGGGTGCACTCGCATTTACCGGTAAAATCACCTTTTCGAGAACTATATAGGAAACAAACACACGAGAAGCCTATCATTATGTATTACGTTGTTTCACTAATAAAACATTGTTCTGTTGAACTAACTGATATAAACAGACATATTTGTCTCAGCATTTACATGCAAACTATCATTAATTACTTTGTCTTTAAGATTTACTTAATTGCTAATGACAACAGTTAGTGAGCTCAATACTGCATCTCTGGATTATATCTCGATTAATTTCAAGGTTTCCTCTCTCTCAGAACTCTCAGCTGTACTTTCGCAATGTTTTGCATAGCAATCAACGTCTGACTAAGGAGTTACTCATTCTGTTTTTGTTTTAAAATGTTTTAATGTTTAATGAAGATTTAATTTTTTCTGTATTTTTAAACTATGTTATTGTATTTGTCTTAGTAGCGATGATTAAAAATATGAAAAATATATGAGTGTTCCAGAACCAAAAGCCAGCAAGTTAATCCAACAGCGAGCCCCACACCTTAGAAGCCGGACGCGATTAATGATTTTTCAGTAGGCAGTAACTGCTGCAGATGATTTTATAAAGGAATGAACTAAAAACGTAAGGGCAAAATTTCTGTCAATGGGTGACATTCAAGAGTAAGCATTTACAGATCTTAGCATCCCTGCCTAGTAAGGGCGTTTCGTTTACAATCTTCCTTTAATGCTTTTTGCTATATCACCTTATTATAGATAAATCATTGAATGAGTGGATACAGGTAGAACTTGGAATCTTTAAAGTAAGCAGGCCGCGCATTAATCAATGAGCTTTTTATTAAGTTTCAAAAGACTGCACATAATAAAAAATCTAAATGAAAAGACAAAAGTGAATTTCTGCGTGTAAATTACTCCCCGCTCTGATCCGTATAATGGTTACCGCATTGGTTGCAATATCGATGGGCCCGGCTACATTTCCGGAGAAGGCATGGATGTTTGTAAGTGTTTAGTGTTTTTGAGTCATGGCATTCAAATACTGGTGAGTCGAAAATTATTCCCGAGTGCTTTTGTGGAAGGAAAACGAGGAGGGAGACTCTTCGACTGTGCCCCAGGATGCTTCATATCAAAATTGAGGCGGAGCTGGAGAGTTAGTGCTGTGGGACTGTTTGTGAATATTACTTGTCTGGTACATTAGAAGGTCCTGAGTTTCACTAGTTTGACAAAAGGGAAATTTTTATAAATAAACATTTTATCAGCAACAGAATAACTCTATATCTCTGTGAATAATTCGCACTGAAACCTTCCAATTTTCATACGTTTATCTATCTACAGCATCTTAAATTTTAATACTACTATGATCAAGATATTTTATTACAATGATTAGAAATCACGTAATTAGAAATGGAATCTAAAATAAACTTCAGTTACAGAAGAGAAAAGGTAACAACAGCAAACAGCAACAATATGGGCATTCCTCTTTCCGCCAACTTAATGGTACCGAGAATCTCCTCACCCTCAGAACCAGGCACAGGGGTTGAAACCCTGCCTTCGAACCTTGGAGAGAAGGACGCATCGCTTTTGCGACACCGGTCATTGACTATGATATGCTATCTGCCAGTCGTTCGGGCTGCCCATCGCCGAGGAACATTACGCAATGTCACTAGGACACCAACCCGGATTACTAGTAGGTCCTTCCAGACCCCGGGCCGGCCAATAAGTGATCTTTCCGGAGCCTCCAAAACCACTAGGTTCATAATTTGTATACCCTCGTGACCGAGACTGCCTAGATACATATCTTAGCCAGTAGCTTCGGAGTTCTCTACGTCGACTCCTGGGCCGGGTGAGAAAAGGTAAATAAACTGGTTGTTGTTACGACTTATTTCACTTGTTTGACTGTAACATCAGAACAAGCTCACAGAATTCATCTTTGCGAGGAGACAAACAAGCGTTGCATGCAAGACTGCGCTTGTCGTTGGCAAGAGCCCTGAGCATCATACATATGACTGTACGACTTGATGAATTTTGATGGAAAGTACCTCCGGAGAAGCTCCCGCCATCATCAATCTCGCAAGAGCACTTTCGGCTGGCTATTTAGAGTGCCTTCAGGCCGCTCAGATAATATACGTTTACAAACATCCGTGCCATTTCTGGGATTCGAACCACAGCCCTTCCATGCGGCAGTCAGAGTGACTATTCCGGTTAGGTGGCAAATAAACTAGTTCAGGTCTCTAGTGAACCAAATCGTTTAGCACAGATTGCATGAGTACAGTTAATCGCAACTCCGCTACCATGAAAGTTTTGTACGCATTTCCGACTTTAAATTTCAATTCTAAAAAATTACGTAATACGTTTTTTAAGCAATATAATTAAATATTTGTTAATATTAAATAAGAAATATTTTTATAAAGGTAACATTTTTACAATATTTTCATTTATGATAAGAAGTGAAAAAAAAGAAGTTTCATTGTAGAAAAATATTGTAAAGCGAAGTATGGATTCATTGATGCTCTGAATAGCAACTCCAGATCAGCAGAAAGAATTTGGTAATTTATTTTCAATAATTATGAAGCAGCAAAGTCAAGAGCTGTAAATAGCTCAGTAGGAAGCCGGATATCAAGCAATTTCTCATTAGCGTTAGAGAAATATGAGAAATTATCAACGCACTCACAGAAAAAACTCGCAATTCAGCTAACTCCTTTTTAACCGCAAATTCTCACAGCAGTTGTATTTATACGGTGCAGCACGGGTTTCTAGAAGGTTCCGGAAAAATGAGTTGTAGGGCTTCAAAAATACGCTTGCTAAATTGGTGAGAAATCGTCAAATGTCAGCAAGGGCAACTAGGAGCACATTTGCTCATATCTACGGAAGCTATTTTTATATTTTAAAAGCTGTTGTACAAATCCAAAGTTCTACCATTCTACAAAATAAATAAATACTTAAACACAAAACTTGTAATCCTCAATTCTATCAAACACAAGATATACCTATTTTCGTTTTAAGAGCAACAAATGATTAAATAACTTGTGATGTTGCGTGGCCCCAACTTGTCCGCAACAGTAGTAGTGAATGCTATGAACTGGAAGTTACACAAACTCGTAAGAAGTGTTTAATCCCTTTTTATTTCACTTTAGAAATTACAGTTGCGTTCACTTGACGCTCACAAACTACGCGGACCCGGCGGTTAAACATAAATAGGAAAGTACAACTAAAAATGAATTACAGGATGAATAACTAACGAAGTCACTATCTACGAGGCTGTATATTTGTAACTATCTTAACCGCGTTCTAAGATACAGCTGAGATTCAGAAAACTTTCTGATTAAGAAGTTGAAGATTCAACTAACTGCCGAAGTAGGCACACAGGCCGAAACGCGCGGTTCTTAAATTTCTACCAAGCAACCTTCACGCTCGTGAATCAAGAAGCACACTTACAAATCTCGTTTCCCTTCTATTTAACTCAAATTACTTCTGATAAATATTTGAATACTCTGCGCGTTCTATTAAAATTTACATACTCTGGCATTGGCAATTCCAGGGGAAAATAAAGCCTTGACAGGAAAGATAGCTTAAAATAAATGTTAGTTAAAGTAAATATAAACCCTACAAACTGATTAAAACGATATAGCAATACACAAAGGCAGTCATTTAATCAAATGAATTTAAATATATACAAAAATTTACATGATATACACTTCTGCTCAGTAAATCCGGTAATAAATTACGCTTTCTGACAGTAATAAATATTGGGCTGACCATAAATAAATGTTATTTATAATTTATATGGGATATAAATTCTAGGAACAAATTCATTGAGTTTTATTGTTTGAGCATCAAGAAATAAAGTACGCGCGAACGAGTGAGATGTTCTATTGCCAAATTTCACGTAAATTTTGCTTTGCAAATAGACCAAAACAATGAATGACAAATAATAATAAAGAAAAATGCTTTCTCAAAAATCTGTATGTATGTTTTTGTGAATTTCTCAAACAATTCTCAAAGTTAACAATACAAAATAGGCCACTAGAACATTTGCATTGTAAATCCGAAAGCGTTAGAATCGGCTAGTGTCACCTGTGAATTGTGGAAGTCCGATTAGCTCATAGATGCCGCTTGTTGGAAAATTGCAGTGGAGGTGGTTAACGATTTATTGTGTTTAGCATTATCCAAAAAACTACCGTCATTACTACCAACTACAGTACATTTAATAAGGTATTTCTCCCGTCTTCTTAGCAAACCTTCGTGGTGTAGTGATCTGCACCCTCAGCGCGTAATCGAGAGATCCGCGGTTCGATTCCCGGCTAAGGCATTGAATATTTTTCATCTTGCCTGCTTCAGAAATAAACCTAATGTTTCTACACATTGAACGTCCGTTTTATAGGAACAGAGGTTAGTAATCATACAAATCTTAGAGCGCAGCATGTCCCACTTCTTCTCTACCAACAAATCCTTACTCAGTTATTTAAAAGCAATCCTTTCCGAACTGTCAGTAAACATATTAGAAATATGTACCATACCTTAAGATCAAGATAAAAAATTAACGATGTTCACGACAACTTCAAATTGAATCCCGTGCCATAGTTTAAAAGTATTAAAAAATAATTATGGCAGTTTTCTAAACAGTAATATTTAAACAGAAATCAGTTTAGAGCCTCAGATGTTCTACAGTCTATAGACATTTGAGCGACATATGAACGGATATTTCAAATTTAAATGTAATTTTGCATACTTTAAATATTGCGTTACAATATTTTAAATAATAAAAAAATAAAAACATGTTGTAACAATGCATAAAAAGCATATGAGAAATATAATAACAAAAATATAAAACAAGAGTGCATGATATAAGCATCGTTGATAGATAATAAATTTTTAAATTTATTACACGGATTTAAATTTTTAGTACAGCCGAAAGAAGTAGTAAATTATTTAAATAATCTTCAAAAATTCTTAATAATGCTACAGGAAATTCCCTTACAAGAATACATACATAAACCTCACGCTTAATTTTTAAATTTCAAATTATCTACAGTTCACGTGAAAGACTTTTCAGTGCTGTTAAGTAGAAGCATCTGCCTAATCCAGACTTCATAATAACTCTTATAAAGATTAATTAATTTCCAACTATAAGCCTTTTGCGACCATCTATCACAGAAAGATTTTGCATGTGTCGGCGAAATTATGAACAATCGCTTAAAATGTTGGATGTCCTGTATGCCGTTACAGTTACGATCAAAGTTAAATTTAATGCTCCATTTCATAACTTCTGAAGATCGAATTGGATGATTCAGAAAACGAGCTAAATAGAAATAATTCTAAGGTGGAAAATTGATTCAATTTTTGTTCTAGCTGCATAAATGGATTTCCATTTTTACACAGATTGCAAAGTTTTACATTTTTACTTTTTTATATTATTTACTACTCATTTAATTATCTACTCTGTTTTTGAAAGACCTTTTTTTTACAAAAGAAACTAGAGAAGGACTGTGAATTAATATAATTACATGAACACATTCAATGAAGGCTTTTCGTTCGTGAAAAAAAAATCACATGTTCTTCATACATTAACTTAACTGACTGACTAGAAAAATTGATTTTCTATGTAGAATAATTTAATTGTAAATTTTATTAATTTTGCTGGGCTTTTTGTTCTTGACCGAAGCTAGCACTTGTAAATATTAAGTTAAATGGAAATTTTCGTAAATTTATAGATGAAAATGCCTGTTCATTCACGCGCCGGTAGTTACGTGACCCAGAAGTGCTCTCTAAACTAACTAAAAATATCTAATACTGGGAAATAATTTATATATTTTTCATTAAGACTGAAAACTTTATACTGAAAATTAGAGCGATGGATGCGACCTAGAAAAAGGATTTGCCATATAGACATTGCTACGCACGAACTCTGAAATTGAAATTGCATGACTTTGTCAAATTCTGCTTCACGTCTCCGTACGATAGACGTACAAAAGTAATTAATTAACGCAAACGGCCTAGGCAAAATTAAAATCGATAGATATAAAATCATTGTAGCTCAGACCGAATTGCAAAATAAAGAGCCAAGATCCATAGTCTTAGTTTTAATTTGAATTTTGCCTGTTAATTTAGGTTAACATTGTTATGAGTTGTTGCTTATGCGAGAACGAGAAGTGCCATTTATGTTCAGGTTATTTTTAAACCTACTCAAGGCTTTATAGTTATCTTCAAATGCAGCGATAATTCACTGTACGTCTGCACAAAGTTTGAACTTAATGTATGATACCGAAGAACACCAAATTAAATAACTTTATAGATTCATGCAGGATCCAGACAGTAGAAATCACAGTTTAAAAATGCTAATTATTGTGAGAAATAAAAAAAGAATAATTTTTATGTAATCAGTTACTTGAATATTTTGAATCATACTCTTCCAAAAAATTGATTTCACTTTTTATCATAATGTTGATAAGTTTTGTTGCAAGCTTAAAAAGTATGCCAGCAACAATACCTTGCGTGCAAAAAATTCGAATAACGCAGAGTATTTCAGCAAAGTTGTTTAGATTAAAAGCTTTCTTTTCCTTTATTTACGCATTATTTTTACGCTAAAATTACTCGCATTACTGAAAAAAGAAAGAATTTATAATTAACAGTTTATTCGATGCATGGATTACAGGACTTGGCTAGGAAATTAATTAAATAACATACATATAATCTGCCAAAGTCATGTTTAAAATAAGAAAATAAATTCCATAAAAGTATTTAGTCTTATGTAGTTTTATTGAAGAAGCTAAATTTTAGTTGTTATTCAGCATTTGCAACGAGGAAAATACTTGTGAAATAGCTGCGGTTATATTCGAGCAATATGTTTATTTTTAGAATAAAAAAAGACAAATATCTACGCACGGTTTGTATAACAATTTATTTAATGAAACATTTTGTTTATGTGAAAATTTAACATTTGTATTTAGTTGTAATACTTCAGGGATAATTCACTAATACTAAATTTTAATTTAGTTAAAAATTTAAAAATATAACTAATGTTAACGAAAGAGAAACGATTTGTGTGGAGATAAATACTTTGCTTTCAGATAAATTGCCACAACTATTTGCTTTAAAAAATAATTCCAGAAATTTATATAAGAAATATTAAATTGGAACTAGAATTAAACTAAATAGTTTGCATCTAATAAAAAGTTCTAAGAATTTGAAATTTAAAATGCACTAGCTGGCAAATCAGCCATGTCAAAAGCAAAATTTATACGTTCTATGCACACCTGTAAAGAAAATGCATAAAAGCATTTCAGTATGAATGAAATCAGTGAATTCTTTCGAATGAACAACCATTTCGTAAATAATATTCTTCTTGCTAAACTAGGAAACAAAAGCTTTTGACACTTAAAGTTAATACGTATACGTATGATGTCATGATTTAAATTTAATGTAATATAACATATTTTTTCTCAATAACAATAAAAGAATTATCGAGGGAATAGCATACCGTGTGAGTTATCCTAACCCGAAACAAAAAAAAAAAAAAAAAAAAAAAAAAAAAATGCCCACAGCAGCTATTTATTTAGTGCTAACATTAACAAAAAATTTTCGACATATATAATGACGTCACACGCAGTCGCGTCCTTTCTTCAACTTCGGAATATGACATTATATAGTAATAACATATTTAATGCTTAGCAACACTATTTTTATTTCATACGAGTATTTTTTAAAGCTCGTATTTTTTAAAGCTTACAAATTCTTTTATTAACAAGCTTTACGATTTGAAAGTCGGCGGTGGCAACACTTTTAGAACTAAAGCATTTTGATCTCCAAAGACTCGCGAGACTGTTGCCACTCGTTAAAATGAGTGCGAAAATTACTGTTTTTAATTAATATCTCGGCTGATTAAAGTCATACGACGATGAAAATAGTTGAAATAGCTTTTGAATATTTGGAATCCGGGGGGGGATACCTCTCTTGAAAGTCAACTCCCCGACATTCGGAAGACGATGCCACAAAAAACAGACAGACAGAAGTACACAGATTTTAAGAGCATAGATTTGATTTTATTATGCGATAACACTGTATATGTAGGGAGGAAAATATCGAGAATCTCATTTACTTCAAAATAACCTTCGAAGTTATGTATAGTATAAAGTGTTTTAAATTGATGAGTTCAATGCATTATTTGCTTCAGATCCATATAAATGCAGAGAAGTTTGGAAGTGTGTTTTAGTATCTATTTGCGTTTCGAGATAATTTAAAGCTACAGATAATCTTAAAATTTGAAGATTTTTAACAATTTAAATTACCATGTGAGAGGTTAGTCTAATTAGACTTTATTTTAAGTTCAACCATACTTGTTTAAGTTAAGCCAGAAGTGCTGGCTTATGTGACTTAAGTGAGGTCGACTATAAACTTTTTGTATTCGAATAAAAAGTTCATTTACATCCTTCTTCTGACTTTGCTTGTCTTCTGTTAAGACCAGAGGATAATTTCTTAACAGTTTTTTTGGAGCTGTTTAAAAAGAATTATCTGTAAAACATTACATATAAATTGACAACTCCATGTCAATTTTTCTTATATCTAGTCCACTTTCTTGTAAACTAAGGAATTCCATTGGCAAATTTGTAACGCAATTGATTTTCAAGACTAACGACTATTGATTTTCAAGACTACGTTAGTTTTGATTGAATCCAAACTAACGTATCATATTAACATAAATGTGGGGTTTAATTAGCAATTAAATTAGCAAAGACAATCTCCAGCAACCTTTGATAATATTTTGTGGTAAGGAATCATAATTTTTGTTTTTTATTAAATCAATTGCCTACACCACAAAGGAAAAACAATCTGCTTACTGAAAGTGTTCTACGTCTACTCCTAATATTCTAAATGTTACTGCCAGATACTTCATTATTTAGAAGGCTTATATGTATATTCCGAAATGTTACCTAAATGTAGAGCAAAATTGTCTCAGAGTAAATATATTCTAGAACATTAAGCTTCCGGATTTTGTGAGAATATCTTTACATTCACCCTTTTTGGTCTAAACTGGCAAAATATCTTGTGCGAAAAGCAATTGCTTTCACATGAAGAACTCGGCCTTCGGAAGCGAAAGTGCAGCCTTTTAGCTCCATCTGTTTTCAAGATCGTCTCAAAATGCCTGTATCTCGAATAGTAAAACCTTTATTATTATTTTTTTTTCTTGTCTGATAATGGTCTAGTCCTTCTGCTGCTTATGTTATTTTGGTGGGATTTACGGAGTGTATGTGCGGGCGCTAAATGGCCTATATTGCTGAAGAAATGGCATGGAAGAAAAGAGAGTTCTTTCTTTGTAGGGAACATGAGAAAAGTGCAAATGTTGCTTACTTAAACATCATGCATCTCTTCTACATTGTTTTAAACAGAATATTTTAATTCATTTCATATGCAACTGTTTCATAATGTTCTGTCATCTTGCGAATATAGTATGTAGTTATCATTACTGGGTAATGGAAATATTCGTAAACGTAATGATTTTGAAGTTTAATGTATACATAGACACTTCAATAACTTTTGGTAATAAACCATATTTTTTTCAATATAGGTAAAATCAAGATAATATAGAATGAATAATAAAACACTGATCAAATATTGTATTTACCATGTAAGTAAGCAAAAAATTGCATTTTATTCTTTCTTTACGAAGAAATTTTGAGCTAGAATAAAGTATAATATAAAGAAACGTAGATCCAAAATATGTTGATACATAAAGCTTAAAATATATTTGATTTATATGCTTTTGAATTAATGATAAGCTGCATTCATATTGTTAATTTGATTTGTATATATTACATTTTTCTATCTTCTCTTAACTCTTAGTGATAATTATTGCATAAATGTATGAACATCAGAAATCTAAGATATGTTTGCATAATGCAATAAAGATGCTAATTGCCCCTTTGGGGATGTCATCTGAGAAAATGTTACGCAATTTAAGTCCAAAATTTATTTGAACATGAATTACTTGGCAATAAGTTTATCTCTTATGAAGATAAGATCCCATGATGACTATATAAATGACTGATAAACTTAGAATAGCCTTTTTTGCAGAAAATTTAAGATTACTTAGAAGCACGGTAATTTAATTTGTTTTTGTATTTTTGTAATATTTGCATTTTAGCCTGCACATTTGTCTCTTAGTTTCCTACTTGTAGCAAACTATTTATATTATTTAAAGCACGTATTTGTAAAATTAATTAAAATTTCTATTTCTGTAATTCTGTTTTAGCTTTAAATGAAATTTTGCTTAGAAGAAAAAGTATAGGCCTTTCAGTTCACGTAACTAAGTGGGCGAAATAACTTAAGTAAAATAGCTATCGACTAACTATTCTTATTCAATATTGTTAGGTAAATTCTAAACATTTCGCAAACTAAGTTAAATTTTCTTTTGTTAACTAATGTTGCACTAGTTTGCGATTTACTCCTATTTATATTTGCATATTTATCCTAATGAATATGTGAAGATTTATTTATTTATTTTTGTTTTTACAATATTTAATTTTCAGTTAAAGCTGCTTCCCTTTCACTCTCCTTTTCACCCATGTTTTTCTGCCAGGATGTTAATTAGATAACGCGTATTTTTTTTAAATTAACGGAGAAAGAAGTTCAATTTAAGTAAAGATTTCACAAGTTGATTTTGAAGCGCGTTACTCCTGCTTAAAGGTCACGTTGCTACCGTGACTTGATAGCGATTTCATTCTGTGATGTTGAGTGCTTCTAGACATGAACCTTGTCTCGCCGGCTTTACGAGCCAGAGACTTCCTGCGCATTTAAATTACCATGTGAGAGGTTAGTCTAATTACACTTTATTTTAAGTTCAACCATACTTGTTTAAGTTAAGCCAGAAGTGCTGGCTTATGTGACTTAAGTGAGGTCGACTATAAACTTTTTGTATTCGAATAAAAAGTTCATTTACATCCTTCTTCTGACTTGTCTTCTGTTAAGACCAGAGGATAATTTCTTAACGGTTTTTTTGGAGCTGGTTAGTTTGTCTTACGGAGGAATAAGAGACTCTATAAGTAATTTTAACTTCGATCAATTAAGAGGGCAGCCTCATTTACTTGAATCACACATTGTGAATGCTTTTAAGCAAATGCGAGTTTGAGTGACATCTACACTGTTGACATTCATGTCTGAACAGACTTTAATGTTAATTTTTAAGTTTTTGAGGTTGATTAGGAAGTTTAACTGAATGCTATAAGATGAAATTGCACAGTTAGTATGAATAAAAACATCTGAAATTTCGCACTTTTAGTATATAAAGAATATAAGAAAGAAGGTCTTATATTTAGGATTTTTTTTTAGGATTTAGACATATCACGGATGAAAGGAGAAAGAAAGAGATTATGGCGGATAATTCGCTGACGTACTACTCGAACTCGATGTTCTTCAGATTGCCTCAGTAACAGAAATATTCAAATATGTATCATTAAGAGATTCTGATGGTTAATTGGTAGGTCTTTGAATGCCGGTAAACGGTCTGACTGCGTAGGCGTTTTCTTGGTTTTCTCCATGTGTGACGTGTATACGAGCCAGTTTCCCTTAGAAAGTATTACATGAAGACATTCATTAGGCAGATAGCCTTCCTGTGCTTTTCCATAATGAACTAAACCATAATGCATAGACATTGTATTTTGCCTGAATCTACACTTGACATTGGACGGCTGTTGGAAAAGTCTTCATCAACACTTCCAGGATTAGAGAAATGCGATAAGTCCATCCCTTGAGTTGGTTTGAAAGAAGATAAGATACATCAGTATAGACCAGCTAGGCACAGTTGTAGATCCATTGTTGTTCAATATGTCGGCATGTAAATAGCAAATTCATGTTTATTCAACCCTCGCGCATTGAGTAATCTATATCCAGCAGAAATGATTTCATCTGGCGGCTCAGAACTTTACTATATACGCCAGCATAGAATGTAAGGTATTAAAAGAGAAATATCAGACTCAAAACTGTAACTGTTTTAGGTAAATTTATGCAAACTTGTTGTTATTAATATAAGTGAGCTTCAAATGCAGTATTAGCGATGAATATATAAATAAAAATAGCATCGCAGTGAAATATAGTACTTAGCAGTTAATTTTAATAACTCCAAAGGTCAGCGGTGATGCTTGAATTCATACTTGCTTCAGCAAAGACCAACTTTAGAACAGTTTTCTTGCGTAATGTGATAAATCATGCGTTTTAGGCGGTGGAGCAATCTTAGTTCTTCGAGAGGAGTTAAGTTGTAGCACAACTGGACCAATGATGCATATTGAGAATAGAATAGAGAGAAATATGTGTACGTGCATTAATAATTTGTGTACCTATTTCTGTCCTCTCTTACATAAATCAATAAACAACATCAGTATAATGAGGGTATCCTTCAGGTTCCAGTACCTACATTCTTTGCAAATGGTATAAGCGCAACAGTTCCAGGTGCACCATTCTCCATTGAGTCCACACTGAGGACGACAGCAGTCCTGTTTGTGTACAGACACAGTGTCTCCCGGAAACATTGCGGTAAAAATACCGCGGACGAAAACATAGCTAAGAAAACAACGCAAGGAAAAAAGCAAGGACAAAACACCGTGGAAACAAAGAAAGCAAGGAGAAAACATCGAAGTCCTGAAACAATATGACATGAAACATCATGGAAGAATATAAAAGAATATAAATGCGGTGCAAAAACTTTTCAATTTTAAAACATCGTCATACAAAATTATGTGGTAAAAGGTAAAGCACGTACCCATGATGATAACGTCGCAGACATGCACTTTCTAAATGAAACAAATTTAAGTGAATTTTCGTTAGCTATCTGTGAGCACGAGAAGGAGTAATATTTTTCCCTCTACATTTCCTTTTTTTGCGTTAACTAATAAATTTTTACTGAAAACAAACAAGAAGCAAATTTAAGAATTCAAAATCTGGAAATTAGTAAAAGCCAATACTACAGAAGTTAACAGAATTCTAAATTTAGTATACATGTAAATAGTGAAGTCTAATATAGTGTTATTTAATTAGTTTAAAATTTAACAATATGTTAAATATAACATAATTTTTAATTTAACATAGTGTAAATGTAACTGTTTAATAATTTTGTTCACTAATTTCGTTATAATTGTCTGTATTTGAATTGTGTATAGGATATAAATTTTCTCATGAAATTCAAAAACATATTAACGTAGTTTTAACTGATTTCCAGTTGCCGCATTGTTTTAGGATGTACATATTGACATGAATTTTATACAGTAAAATAATATATAATCATGCAAATAGCATCCATTATAGTTCATACAAATATAGTAGTAATTATAGTAATCATACAAATAGCATCCATTATAGTAATCATACAAATAGCATCCATTATAGCTATTAATATATCATCCATTATGTTTTGCCATTATCCATTATAATAATTATCAATTATCCATTATAGTAATCATACAAATAGCATCCATTATAGCTATTAATATATCATCCATTATGTTTTGCCGCTAGTTGCTTATTCCTGGAAACAATTGTATCATATTTCTTAAAACACCTACAGAAAATTATAATTAATACAACAATCCTTTGAAATTACATTGAACTTTTGACAAATAATCTTCTATAGCCTATTTTCATCGCAGCCTTTTCTAGCTTTATAGAAAAGTTTTGCCACAGCTGAAAATGTAAAATTTTTCCTTCTGTAAACATCAAAGATCACCAAATCATTTTCTTTCCTTACATCGCTTCTTAAACAACAATCATGTACCTGAAAATCCGCCCAAAATTAGTTTTATTTTACTTTTCTTCTTAATATTTCTTTCATTCATTTAATTTTGATTTTTCAATTAATCATGGTCCCTTTTGTTATCTATGAATGGAAGCCGATTATTTATGAATCAAAGACAGAATTTTCATGCATTTACAGTTTTATTTACGTTTTTAAAAAAATTCTGAATAAAGCTTATGCGTTTTAAACTTTATTCAATGAGTTTATGACTGTCATCTGAATCCTTATGAATGAGTTTTAGTGATGAACATTATGTTTTCTGAACAACTGTACGTAACTCCTTAGTTTTTATTCTTAGTTTCTAAATATTGATTTAATTCATCAGTTTTTACTTTATAAAGTATTTTCTCCTTCCTTTCAGCATGCCTTTGTGGTGTAACGGTAGCATACTCAGGGCGTATTCGAGAGCTCCAGGTCCGAGTCCCGGAGAGAGCACTGCACATTTTTTATGTCCACTGATTCAAAATACCTAATGTCTCTACAGTGGCGCCCGAAACTAAAAAAGAAGGTGGAGAATAAATCGTCATCACCAGGATTTGGCAACTGTGTCCCCTAATCCCCAGTCTCCCTTTAAAAGGGTAAGTATATAAGGTATTTTCTCCCTCCTTTCAGCATGCATTCGTGGTGAAACGGAACGAACCCGGCGCGTATTCGAGAGGTCTAGGTTCTAATCTCGGCAAGGGCCCATCACATTCTTCATGTCTTCTGCTTCGAAAATACCCAATGTCTCTAAAGATTCACTAATTCGGCCCATTCACCTCCAAGAAAAAAACTCTGTGTTCTCCATATATTAATATACACAAGTTTTTGTTGTTTGTGGAAATTAAAAGTTGAAACAGACTTCTTCCCATTTGAATAAATAATGTAGCTATGGGGAAAGGGAAAATATGTCTATTTAGAAGCATGCGATAATTTTCTCGAATTTAGTTCTGAAACGCAATAGCAAACACCCCTTTGTGACCAAACACTTAACATAAAAGTGCACCTATAGGTATTATTTTGCACTTTATTAAAAAAATAATCAAATGCATAACTCCTGAAATATCTCTGATGGTTTTAAGCTCATATGAGATTACAAATATTAAATTTGTCAAAAATAACAGCTGTAGGCAGAGAGCAGTTCTAGTAAAGAAATATTACTTATCCAAACAATAGTTCTTTCCTGCATCTCTAACAGAATTTAGATTTTATTCTGAAACTCATGAAACTGACAGTTAGCTTACACAGGAACAGATATATCGTCTTTGGGGGGGACAATAATGAATTTGAAATTTTAAATCTGAAAGTGTACGAAGAAACACCATTAATAAAAAAATATTAAGACACAATAACACGCCGAATAAATACTAATTCAGAAGTCAAACAACAAAAATCAGCGTTATATTTACAATATTTTCACAGGGCTAGTTTCGATGGATTTACCGAACCACCATCCTCAGCTGCAAAACCGCAAATGAACAAGATAGGAAATAATAATTAGATAAGATAAGAAAGCCTAGACAAGAATAAGCAAGTGGCGCCATCTGTTGGTGAAACCAGAACTAAAACATAATTTCTTTAAAGAAGGCAAATTTGGATTGGAATTAGGATCGTTAACTAGAACAGAAAGATTTTTATGAATGTGAAATGCATCTAGGAAATCCAGTTCTCCAATAGAAGATGTTTTTTGAATAATTTTGGCAGCAGAAAAATTGAAAGTGTGATTTTCGGACCAACAATGTTGAGCACAATATGCCAACAATATGCCTCATGTTCCTTGACGCGAAATTTTAAGGCTCTCTTAGTTTGGCCAATGTAAATTAAACCACACTGGCAAAGAATCCTATAAATACCCCAGGAATTCATATCCGGAATGGGGTCCTGGAGTATGGAACTCGGAATTTCGTGGATAGGAGAATAAACAACCCGAAAGTTAAATTTCTGCAAAATATGTGCAACTTTATAGGTAATTGATGGAAAGAAGGGAATGACAACGGAATTTTTATGATCCTCTAAAACAAGAGTGTGCCTTTTAGTGTGTTGTGATGAGAATTTTTTAACTGCTTGATTAACAATGTTGGGTGAAAAGCCCCTGTCAATAGCTATTGCTTTTAAATAATTTAGTTCTTCATCAAGGGCTAGTTTGGAGGAGCAAACTTGAAGAGCACGGAAAACATAGGAAGAAAATGATGCTAACTTTTGTTTAGTCGGATGACATGATTTAAAGTGTGGTGGAAGGCAAACCGATGAAGGTTTACGGTAAATTGTAGTACTGAAGTTGGATGTGTTACGTGTGACCAGAATGTTTAGCTAAATATTTAGTTTCTAGATTTTCCACTCTATTAGACAATAACATTTACGCCATAAAAAATTCAATAGAGTTTGTAAAAAAAGTTAAAAGCATTTCTCCTAGTAATTTACTCATGGTATCTTTTGATGTAAAATCATTATTCACCAATGTCCCAGTGGAGGGTGCATTAAGATGTCTAGAAACCAGACTTCGCGAATTTCCTTTCTCTTGCATCGAAATTGATGAGCTAATTTCTCTCACTCAACTCTGTTTGAAACAAACACATTTTGTTTTCCAAAATAAATATTACAAGCAAACTGAGGGATTAGCCATGGGAAGCCCCCTCAGTCCCATCCTGGCTGATATCTACATGGATTATTATGAATCAAAATTGTTTGATACTTTAAACTTCCCGGCATGGTCCGCTACGTAGAGATACTTTTACCCTGTTTGAAGGTAATAAAGATGATTTAAATAAAGTTCTTTCAACAATGAATTCTATTGATCCTGCTATTCAGTTCACTTTTGAACTTGAGACTTGGAATTCTCTTTCGTTTCTCGACATTCTGGTCACACGTAACACATCCAACTTCAGTACTACGGTTTACCGTAAACCTTCATCGGTTTGCCTTCCACCACACTTTAAATCATGTCATCCGACTAAACAAAAGTTAGCTTCATTTTATTCCTATGTTTTCCGTGCTCTTCAAGTTTGCTCCTCCAAACTAGCCCTTGATGAAGAACTAAATTATTTAAAAGCAATAGCTATTGACAGGGGCTTTTCACCCAACATTATTAATCAAGCAGTTAAAAAATTCTCATCTCAACACACTAAAAGGCATACTCTTGCTTTAGAAGATTATAAAAATTCTGTTGTCATTCCCTTCTTTCCATCAATTAGCTATAAAGTTGCACATATTTTGCAGAAATTTAACTTTCGGGTTGTTTATTCTCCCATCAACAAATTTCCGAGTTCCATACTCAAGGACCCCATTCCGGATATGAATTCCTGGGATATTTATAGGATTCCTTGCCAGTGTGGTTTAATTTATATTGGCCAAACTAAGAGAGCCTTAAAATTTCGCGTCAAGCAACATGAGGCATATGTTAGAAAAAAGGAAACACAGAAGTCTTCTGTTGCTCAACATTGTTGGTCCGAAAATCACACTTTCAATTTTTCTGCTGCCAAAATTATTCAAAAAACATCTTCCATTGGAGAACTGGATTTCCTAGATGCATTTCACATTCATAAAAATCTTTCTGTTCTAGTTAACGATCATAATTCCAATCCAAATTTGCCTTCGGCCTTTAAAGAAATTATGTTTTAGTTCTGGTTTCACCAACAGATGGCGCCACTTGCTTATTCTTGTTCAGGCTTTCTTATCTTATCTAATCATTATTTCCTATCTTGTTCATTTGCGCTTTTGCAGCTGAGGATGGCGGTTCGGTAAAACCATCGAAACTAGTCCTGTGAAAATTTTGTAAATATAACGCTTATTTTTGTTTTTTGACTTCTGAATTAATAAAAAATATGTCTGTGTAGCTCAGTTCATCCAGTCACTAGACAATTAGATGTGTTAAAAAATGAGGTACGCTTCTGTTATCGGGACCGGATTCAGAAATGTATGTATGTATGCACATGTGTATGTGTTTATGTGCATATATGTGTATGTGAATACATATGTACACTGCGCAAAAAAAAAGAAAAAAAAAAGGGGGACAATTCTATATCTCCCGTTCTACTGGGCCAATTGATGAAATTCAAATTGCGTTTTTCATGTCTTGAAAGTGCGTCTTAGGGATATGTGTTAGATTTATATATAGCGCTGTTCTAATATAGGCATTTTGATACAAAATCGGACTTTTTCTGAAATAACATGACAATTTTATTTCCATATTTAGATTGAACGACTCAAATTATGCCAAACTGCCAAGTTTTGTAAACATCGTACGAGTAGTTTTTAAAAAATTAGCTCTTAAAATTTTAGCTCCTCAATGTTAATTGAATTTGATATAGGTATAGTTATTAAAATCTCTTTTTTTATTAAACTTACTTGATTCCTTCTTTCAGAATTCGAAATTTAGATTTAATCCTAAGATAATTCGCACATTTTTATGATTTACTTTTAAAATTTGCATTTTAAATATTATTTATAAATTTTTCGAAAACCATTATGTTTATATATTATACATTATGTTATTATATTACCTAAAAAATTTTAACATCATCAAATTAAATCTTATCAATCCCGGAATTTTACGTTATCTAGACTAAGAAAATGACACCCCCATGACGAATCTAAAACAAGAAAAATCTCACAATGAGCCAACATCTGTATTCAGGAAAAACGTGAGAAACAAAATGGACCCCCCAACTAACAAGCGGAAATAAGCTTTACGAGAATCCAATTACTTAAGCTTAGTACAACCCCACTGTCTTGAAGTAGACATAATTGAAACTATAACAAAGCGAAAGGAAGACGATTTTCGTTTCAAACGCCATTATTTAAAGGCGACAACACAACACTCTACTGCCTCCATTGTTAGTAAAAAGGCCACAAAACAATAAACCAGATGTGTTTCCTCGCAACCGTCTCTCGCCTTTGTTAAAATTCCTACTCAAAAATAACGAGTTAAATAAAACCTTAACAGCTTAAGAATACTATTATCCAGATTAAAATTTACATGAATACAAATAAAAATATTAGAATAATAATAACTTAAAACATATATTAATAATTAAAATTCGCGACATAACATATATAAATCTAATATATATCTGAAGTCGCACTTTCAAAACATGAAAAATGCAATTCGAACTTCGTCAACTGGCCCAGTAGAGCGGGAGAAATAAAACTGTGCCACTTTTTTTGCGCAGTGCACATATATGTATATATATATATACATGTGCGTAGATATGTACATACATATATACGCGCATACATATGTACGTACATATATAAGTGAATACATGAACACATACATCCATATATACATGCATACATACATACATTTCTGAACCCGGTCCTGATAACAGAAGAGTACCGAAAGTCATAATGTTTCAGCATTTCAAAATAAAATTTCATTAGCTGTTTAATTTGAAGCGTCTCCGGCCCACAAGTGAAATTTTTAAATATTTAATATTAAAGTTTATAAATTAGAAAATTTTCTGTTCTAGCAGAAAAGATATTTTTATGGATACCGTATGAAAAGTAATTATCAAAATGAGCAAGGTGTTGCCACTAGTTTGAATAAATTGTCCTTAATTATTTCAGAGGACAAACTAAAAATCTGCATCAATTATCATCGCTTAATCTAAACACCATTTTTCTTGCAAATATAGTAAATTTTTACATCCTGACGTCAACAATGGAGAGTATTTTTATCTCAGTGTGCACTAACGAGAACCCGCTAAATCGCTTAATCAAAACTGGTGTCTTATTAGTTGTCAGATATAAGACGAAAGTGGGTAAACTGAAAGAAGTATGCCATCTGGTGCAGTAAAGTGTTTGAAAGAAGCTCTAAGAAGTAAGATAGATGTTAGTGGGTGAATATAATGCTCGCCAGATTGTGCATCAAACTCAACGTATATTAATTAAGATTAGGCGCTGAGGGAGAGCGGAAAGAAGTCAAGAAACGTTAATTAAAACGAAGTATCGTGTGCAGCGAACCGCTCAGATATTCAAACTTTTCTGTTACAAAAGCAGATAAACATCCCGTCGCATTCATTAACATCGCATTTAAGATATACGTTGGCGTATATCATGTTTGCCTATAGTTATTTTCTTAAATTGTGGACTTAAACCAGTTAATAATTATTTCTCTATTATATATTTTATACGTGATAACTCGTTCTTATTGCAGGTAGTTCAGTCCTTGTAGCAGTTGTAGGTAAAAATTTATCTTAATATCATAATGCGAGAAAGCCTGAGCAGACTAAGTCTTGCGCACTTTTCATGGTAAATTAAAATACGCGAAAATTTACTTATTCAAAAATTATCACTGGACATTTAAAGGAATCAAAAGCTATTTCTAGAAGACATAATTTGGTATAACTTTCTGTAAACAAATAACACATTTTTTAAGCTGAGCCTCCCGAACGTGTAGTGGATAGTGATTCTGAAAACCGTACAGTAGGGCCCGGATTCGAATCCCAAAGAATGCATGAATTTTGTAAATGCATAGGGCCTTCGTGGTATGGAGGAGACACTTTAAATATATGGCAAACCGAAAGTCCTCTCGTGTGGTTTGGTGGTAGGGAAAAAGGGAGGTTATTCCTCGGACCAACTCTCCGATGTGCTCTGCCTCAATAATTTGGGTTGGAACTGGGCGAAATCGTACAGTCACCTATATGGTGCCCAAGGCTCTTGGCAACGACAGGCGTAATCTTGCACTTATTGCTGTTGTCTTGTCTGTATTACATGGAACAATGGTTTCAGGAGCCTACTCCGAAGAGAAGTTGGACTACTATTTGCCACTCCCAATTTTGATGATCCCGGGAAGGGGATCCGGGGATCTTCCTTTCCTCTCCCCTTCCACCAATCCACACGAGTTGACTCTCGGCCGTATATTTAGAGTGCCGCCATGCCGCACCTACGCTATCTATTTACAAACATACCTGTCTTCTCCGGGATTCGAGCCCGGGCCCTTAGGTACCGTAGTAGGCTCTCCTAACCAGTTATATATCTATACCTGGGTTGGAAGCCAACTCAGCGGTTTACCTCCCTAACAAGTACTGACTACCTATGCTTGTATTTACCTATATATAATTCTTTTTCGTCATCACTAGACCATCTAATAGCACAATATAGTTTCACTTCACGGTTTGGAGCAGCAATTCTCTACTGTATGTACCGGGTTCAAAATGGCAAATGAGTCAATATCGCCGGAAAAATCGACTACCTCGTTTCTTACTAGCACCTCTCTGATTACTTTCCCCTCATCTGAACAACCAACGACATCAAACTCAGATCCCCCAAAGAGAGCTGACGCATTCAATAAGATCTGCGATAGAATAATTACATTTCTTACTGCCAAGAACGCGACCCACAGGTTAAACAAAGCTGACTGCAACACCTTAAATTCTGCCTCAGCAACATTAGATCTTTGCTCACAGAGCAAGAACTTTACATAGCTAATTTGGAAGGGCAGCTTGCAGCTTCACCCAACAACATTTTGTTCAAACCCCCTCCGCTAGGACAAAAACATCCAAAGACAAGGAGCCTGATCTTATTGAAGAAGACCCTACGCCATTCACTGAAGTAGTTCGACGAGGAAGGAAAAAGGCAATACAGCAGTCTAACCTGATTTCTGCTCCCTCCTGCTCCAATAATATCTTACGCACAGAACCCAAACTTAATTTACCAGAGCACGTTCTCTTTCTTCGACCTAAGGATTCCTCCAGAACGCCTGAAAACGTTAGGATCCAGTTGGCAACTGAACTTAAGACAGCGCAGCTCGGAACTAAAATAGTTCAAATACGCCCTGCGCACAGCAGGGAACTGCTCATTAGGTGCAATTCCATTTCTGATATTATCTCTATCAAGAAAGCCATAGAGGAACAACCTCTACTTAAAGATTCCATTTCTCTCAGGTTTCCACGTCCAAAGCGGCGTGCTCTTATACTATTTGGAGCTCCAAAAGAATTCACGGAAGAGCAAGTAGCTGACGCGATATCTCAACTGGTATATAACATGGAGCAAGACGCTATTGTTTCTCATAAGTCTGTCAAGAGTAGAGACTAAGAGAGACAAAATTTGGTTCTTGATATAGACCCAGCTCTAGAGGAAATTATCCTTTCTCTACGTAGAATCTACTTGGGTTTTTAATTCCTGCCAGATTAAAAAATTCTTTAATATTACCAGGTGCTATAACTGTCAGGAATTTGGACATATAAGTAGAACGTGCAAGTCCAATCCAGTGTGCGCCAGGGGCGGTCAGGGGCAAACGATTGAGAAGTGTACTGCGGAGGCAGAGCATTGTTAACTTCTCTCACTCAAACGCTCTTAAGAGCACAAATTACAGTGTAAATCACCAGGCAAACGCAAAAACATGCCACACGTACAAGGACATTCTTCAACAACTTTAGGTCTATTCATAGACCAGCACCAGCAGGGATTTGTTCTCCCTCGTCTCCTATGAGGATTGAAATGCATGCAATGTAATCTGCAATATCGTGCGGCTACACTGAATATTATTCATATTATGGGACAGATGAAAGCAGATCTCCTCATTGTTCAAGAACCTTATACCACCTACGGCAAGATCATAGGTTTTCCCAACACAAGCAATTGCTTTTTGTCTGGAAACTCTTTAGCAGGAATCATTTACGAAGGTCCTCTTTCTCCAAAATTACTTCTGAGTACTGAACATTCAGTCTCCATTACCCTGGAGACTTGCAATCAAAAACTCTCAGCCACTTCATCGTATTTCCCTCCGAGTGTGGATATTGAGGTACCAATCAGAGAACTTGAGGAAAGACTACCATTTCCAGCATCATACGTTATTTTTGCGGGAGACTACAACGCCACGAGCCCTCTATGGGAAGGCAGGAGAGAGGATGCCAGAGACACCCAGATGATTGACTTCATGGCCACTAACAATTTGATCCAAATTAACGAATCAGACTCTCCCCCAACCTTTTGGACTACGAGATCAGAAGGTTGGTCTGATCGTACCATTACTACGGCCTTCATGGCCCCTTACATTCAGAACTGGAGGGTCGAAGTTATCTCCACAGCAAGCGATCATCGCTTAATTACTTATTGCATAGAGATACCAATCAGTTATTTTGTGAGAAAACGTTACAGCACTATATATGGAGGTCACAAAAAGTTCCTAGACTGTCTTGCACCGAGAGTCCCGTACATTACTATTTTGCTCAATAACAACTACAATCAGCAAACCCTCGATAAAGCTTATGATCAACTCATCCAGACGATTGACGTAGCTTGTCGTACATCTTACAAAACCAAAGCGTATAAGAGCAACACTACGCATTCTTACGGACAAGCTTACAAAATCTCAATGAATAAAGTGTTCAGGCCTACCTCACTTCCACGGAGTATCCGTCCCACTGCCAATTCAATAGCAGACCCAATAGAGGTAGCCAAATTTCTCCTTGACAATATCTTTCCTAATGACAATCCGGATAAAGACCTGGAAAAACATCATTCCCTACGCCATAATTTTGAGAATTATTCTACATTTGGTATGCAAGACACTGAACCTCTTCCATCCAGAGCAGAAGTTGACCGCATCATAAAAGCACTCTCACCTCGTAAAGTACCAGGTCCGGATGGAGTCGATAATCAAGTGATTAAAATCATCTTCCGAAAATTCCCAGTCTTAATCTTGGCTTTTCTGACTGCATGCTGGCGTCTCCGTTTTTTCCTACTGGTAGTAAGACGGCTGAACTGGCCCTTTTCCTAAAACCAGGAAAAGACTCTTTCTTTCCATCCTCGTATAGGCCACTTTGCCTCTTGCCTGCTCTGGATAAATTACTTGAGCGAGTTGTACTCGGCAGACTCGCGTACCTCATTGAACGATCTAAAAGCCTTCATTAGAATAAATTTGGTTTCTAACCAGGTATGTACACGGAGCATGCATTGAGTCAGCTGTTGGATATAATACTCACTAAAAAATGGAAGATAGGCCCACAGCAGTCGTATATCTCGATATTCAAGGAGCTTTCGACTCGACATCATGAACAATTTGGATGCTCTCAAACGCTCTGCTTCCATAACACACCTGATTCGCAGCTATCTTGACAAAAGACAAGTTTTAATGACGCTAGACAGAGAATCGTTAAGGAAGGGTCTTAAGAGGGGATGTCCTTAAGGTTCCTGTATTGGACCCGTTCTTTGAAACATAGTTGCTAACTCATTTTTTTCAGTCTTTGAAAACAAAGAAGGAGTAAGGCTTTTAGCGTAAGCAGACGACTGTTTACTCATTGTAGCACGCCGAAGCGACCTTGAAACGCGAACTCAAGATAGCCTTAATTTATTTAATGACTGGGTGAGAGAGCATAAACTGAAACTCTCGGTGCCTAAAACACAGTCGAGGCTCTCCATTCCGTAGAAACCCCTGTCTTAAACTCTTGGGGTTCTCCATTAAATGCGTTAAACTACTTAAGTACCTAGGAGTAGTAATAGCTAATAGACTTTCCTGGCAACCACACATCTCTTTTTTAAAGTTAAGAATCAATAGACTGACTACTTCCATGCGATCAACAACCTCGTTGAGATGGGGTATCCCATGTCACTTGCTTAGGATATGGTACAAGATAGTGGTGGAAGAAAGTATTCTGTATGCCGCTGATATTTGGGGAACTAACATCTCTTTCCAAATGAGACGTTCACTACTCTCTATACAGCGACACCAGCTTCTTCTCATTTGCTAGGCTTATCGTACCACATCCACGGCAGCCTTACAAATTATCGCAGGCACGCCGCCTCTGGACTTGTTAATTGAACGAGAGGCTGCAGTGTTTAACGTAAGCAGACTACGACACACCGTGAAACTCTGGGGACGCATTTATATCCATACTGATTATGAGCATCACATACAGCAAGCTCCCTTGCCACCCTGCTAAAAATAACCTTGTAGACACTATCTACGTTAATAGAACACAGGACTCAGGATTTGCAAATGGTGTTTTAACTGATGGCTCTAAAACTCCAGGGGCACGGGAAGCGAATACTGTATACTTTCTGGAGGAGCTTTAACGTATGAGTGGAAAAGAAAGCTCGCTTCTGAAAACTCTGTCTTCCAAGCGGAGCTCATAGCAATCAGAGCAGCTCTTCTTCAACTGAAGAATAATCCCACAGTGGCCAATATCATCTACACAGACTCAGCCTGAAGCCGAGCTGCGATAGCTGGAATTCGTTCTCGCAGTCCTACCAGCATTAGAGACATTCTAACAGACATGCCTTCTTCGCAAAGACCCTCACTTATCTGGGTGCCCGCTCATACGGGAATAGAGGGAAATGAGAGAGCAGATGTTGTCGCAAAGGAAGCAGCGGATTCATCCACTTTGCGAGAAATCCCGACAATTAGGCCAGTCTGGAACCTAAAGAGTAGGACATTCCATCAGCTCCTAAGAATATGGCAAGAACGTTGGGATCAAGCCTCCACAGGGAGACGTGCTTACAATCTCATTCCCAAGGTCAAGACAACAATTCAAAGTAATAGCAATTACATGACGTATTTCCTCACTTGTCATGGGCCCTTTCATTCATAGCTCTGCTGCTTTGGCTTGAGAGAGAATGGTAACTGTGAATGTGGGGAGGAGGGTCATCGAGATCATTTTGTGTTCTCCTGCCCACACACAGCTCTTAACAGCCTCAAGCAACCAGGAGCCAGATTCTGGCCAAATTGGTTCCAGAATCTACAAAGCAACAGAGTTGTCCAGCGGAAACTGAAAACAATAATTGACTACTGTACTAGCAGTTACTCTTCTGACACTGGAAGATAGTAGTCATAAAAGTCTATATAAGCTAGTTCAATATGTCAGCAACAGAGTACGTGATATGTATGTTCAATATGTAATTCTGTATTTATAGTGTGCCAGGTTCTCATACATAAAATTCGTACTGTATCTGAATGCTGTAATATATCTGTATATGTTTATATCTTTTATTTATGGTACCTAATTTATACTAAGGATCACGCGTACCTCAATGGCATGCTTCTTGCAAACTTTAACTATCATGATAACATATATGTATGGATGTATATATCAATATGAGTGAGAGTATGTATACTTTTATTTGTTTCGGAATATCTATGTATGTAAGTGTGTACTATATATCTGTATATAAGTTTGCATTTATATATATACATATATTTTGATTGTACTCTTCTTCAAGTGCCTTGTATGCACATGTATATATTTCTTTGTACATTGTTGTACTCTTGTTCAAGTGCCTTGTATGCACATGTATATATTTCTTTGTACATTGTTGTACTCTTCTTCAAGTGCCTTGTATGCACATGTATATCTCTTTTTTGCATTTTATAAGGGTCGTCTGCTCAGCCGGGACTGCCCAGGGCTGCGGCCTGGCAGCTAGTGGTTGACTCCCGCCGAGTTGGTAACCAATTCTGCATGGATATATCTATACCTGGGTCGGAAGCCAGGTACCCTAACCACTATACCGTCTAAGTCTTGTACTCATTGCCGTGGTGAATTTCGTGGGCTTGTTCTGATGAGATGAGATATGAGATTGTCGAAACAACTACACAATAAACCAGGGAAGTATAATGCGTAAAGACGATAAAAGAATAAAAGAGAATATTCACTTTTGGATTAGTTAGGTTATGTATAAGGCTGAAAAAAATTGTTTTCAACGTAAGTTGCATTACTATTGTTATTATTATTATTTTGTAAGAAGATTTCAGAGGTTTTTCAGAGTTGTGTAAGGAACAGAAATGTAAATGCCTGGCCCAGCATTTTATAACGTTTCAATGATAAATTAGGTTTTCTATTTCTATCTTTTTCTGTGTTATGTATTTTGCAGAAACCGGTAGAAATTAATATCAGAATATTATCTAAAGTGCAACTGATTTTTACTCTGCGTTTTATACTTTTTGAAATGGAATTATGAAGTCCAGGTTTGATACTAATTATTATCTTATGTTCAGAGCTTTTATAAGCTCTTATGAAAAAGATGCAATTTACAGACTGTATGAAACTAAAAGAAATCATAAGATTGTATAAATTACCTTGAGCTTACTGTTGTAGATATTTCTTAACAGAATATCGTCGATATAAATGATATCTCAGAAATAAATATCATTGTAGAATAATATAATTTGCTGTAAATGTACTGAAGATTTTTTTAATTCGATAGAAACTTGTATGGTTGCACTTAGCCGTAATTATCTCTTCCAGGAGACATTTTACTATAAATATGTTGTAACTGATTTTATCTATCAATGAATTAATGAACTAAATAACTTAATGTCATCTCGTGCATGACTTTAGAAATCATAGTGTTCACGTGACGTGTTATGACAATTTTTTCACGTTTTTGAAAGCTTCATTTTAATTCTTATTCTATGTCTTGGTATTCTAGGCTCTGAATAATGACGCCGCAAAAAATCATATTAAGACATTTACTAAGATGAGAAAACGGTATTTTGGTTCATAGATTCAATGTTAATTTGTTCAATCGAATCTCTCTCAGCAAAATTCTGTTAGCTATTGTGCATTTAGTAAGCCTAATAGTAAGACAACTGCTGAAGAATGAAAAGTAACGAAATTATTTTCTAAAAGTCATGAACATCATGCCATTCAAGTTCTACGATCTGCTTATATTTAATTATGTATATACTAATTTTATGTATTTAATTACGTATATACATACATATATATAAAACTAACTTATCGTATAGCTGACTGACTATGAAATGAATAATAGTATAATATGAAACGGATTGTGATTCATTTACTTACTTGGGTAAATGCATCCCTTTATTTTATTATACTTGGGTAAATGCATCCTATATTTATGCATCCCTTTATTTATAAATAACAAATGTTTTTTATTTCAAATTACAACAAGTTTGATATGTATAAGTATTATCTGTAGTCAAGTAATATTTAAATCATGTTATCTGAAGATTAACATCTAATACATAAGGATAGTACTCTTCAACCGTAGTATCGGAAAATTTAGAACTAACGGGATACGATTGGGAAGACAAATATCACATTTGGCATAGATCATTTATTTTATTTACTCGACAAACGTCACATTTGAATTTTTTCATCCTAATCCTTTATCAAACTAGAGGAGAAAAATCTAGTTTGTTGAGATTTTTTGTGACCACAATGAGAGCCGAGAAGTAGAGGTAAGAAAGGACGCCCTATGTTGCGGTTCTACCCAAATTGCAAATTCAGAAAAATAATTCAAAGGATCGAGTTTACATTTCATCAGCGCACGAAAATTCAAATTTGGAATCTCCTACTCCATTTAGAGATAGGAAGGAAAAAAAGATTAAGTAGAAATAAAAACGATGTCAGCCCCCAGGTAGCTCACCTCCAAAATTATACGTGTAATTTGGGTGAAATAAGGGTATGGTATCTTTTGCAGTTCATTTTCGTGTGGAGAATCATCCTCCACCACCCTTTTAGTTTGGGAGCCACTGTAGAAACATTACGTATTTTTTTTTTTTTTTAAACAGAAGATGTGAAAAATGAGCAACGCCCTCACGCGAATCGAACCACGGACCTCTGGAATACGCGCCCAACGTGTTGACCACTACACTACGAAGGCACGCTAAGAAGGCGATGGAAAATACCTTATAACATAAAAAGGAAGAATATGGAAAAAAAGAATTTTAATGTAATTCCCTGTTTCTTTTTATGATTTAATAATAATGACAATTATAAGTACTCTACGGAATTGAAAACTTAATCCAAATATTTGACACAAATTTAAATTTTAATGTAATACCCTATTTCTTTTTATGATTTAATAATAATAACGATAATACGTACTCTACGGAATTGAAAACTTAATCCAAATATTTGACACAAATTTAAATTGCTTTAATAATTATTATAACAATCGCATAAGGCTAAAATGCAGAAAATTATGTAGTTATTCCAATAAAAATTTATACTCAAGCAGCTTTTGAAATGAATTTTAAATGTCAGACATAGATTTTTATTTGATTTTTTTAATTTATAACCCACGGCATTTGCGGAAAATTTAATTATGAAAACAAGTCATATAGCGCTATTGTCCAGAGCAATTTTGGGCTTTCTGCATTTCTTGTATACTCTTGAAAATTCTTTTTAGTATTGTTCATCGAATTATTAACACTGGTTCCATTATTTTTTAAAGTTCATTTTCTGAGCTATTTTTGAGAATTTCGCTATATTTTCTCCCGTTGCTTGGTTCGGAAAATTCAGGATTCTCTATTAGTTTCTAAATTTTTATTCTGTTGGCTGAAAGGATCTTCAAGGAGTTCTCTGAATTTTCCTATGTACACTGATCATCAAAACCAAAGTATAATGCAGAAATAAAACGCAACTGTTACTTAATGAAAAATTACTAATAGAAAATTTTACAAAAAAATAAATTACAATTATAAATTGCAATGTGCAGATAATTATGTGCAAAATATTGAAATTAAAACCAAATTTATGAAACTGGAAAATAATGGAAACATTAAGTTAGTTCTGGAAAAATTTTTTCACGTGTTTTGTGGTCACCTTGGACCTCACATCTTAATTCCATAAGAAAGTGTTGATCAAGTCTTGTAGAATTACACGACATTCTTTTAAAAGTGCACTTTTCAGCTTCTAGAGGGTCCAGTGAGGAATGTGATGCGTTGAAAGTCGGTGCCTTAAGATATCCCACACATGCCCAGTCGGGTTCAAGTCGGATGAGTAAGGTAGCTATTCCGTTGGAGTGGTATTGTCTGTTCATCTGTTGGCAAGCATTCTGATGCCACATATACTCAATGAGTCCGAGCGTTATCATCCATCAGCAAAATCTCTAAGCTAACAGCGACTCTAAGCAGTCTTACTTGGGATTCCAATACCTCGTTCACATATCTTCAAACCTTCTCGAAACGTACGCAGATCAGTACGACCATTTCTCATGATTGCTCCCCAAACCATTAAACCGCAATCGCAGGAACGGGATATTTTACAGACAAGGGCGTGTTGCGTGTTTCTTCCTAGATGACATGGACGTGATGACAAGGGCGTGATCTAGAATCACTGTTCTGACTATATCTGGATTTGTCAGTAAACAATACTTGAGCGCAGTCGTCTTGGTTGCATTGAATATGAGGACGGCACCAGTTTAAATGGACCCTTCTGAAAGCTGAAGTGGCACAAACCATTGGTTTCCTCCCGTATAATCGAATTTCTTAAGCCTTAGTGCAGCAGTAAAATGGCTAATTCGAGTTTCTGTGGCAATCTGAAGTTTTAAAACCAAATCTCTTGCAGATTCGAGGTTTCTTTGAGCGAATCACAACAGAAAACAGTCTGCTGATGTAGTTATTGTTTTTAGTATCTCTTGCCAGGCAGCTGTATCAACTAATATAGCACTTAAAAGGCGGCTGCAAACTCTTGATATGACACTCTGAGGGATATTCAAATCTTGGACGTGTTTGACCTCCGTGGATTCTATCAATTATTCCTCACTTTTGACCTTTGCTTAAATGGTGCCTTAAAGCCATAACTACTGAATACTGATCATTGTCAGAAACCACATTCACTTTAAATAACACTACAGTTTGGAATTCTAACACGTGTATGTTGCGCACCCCATCGTCAGTCACTAAATTTGCATATTCCCTGTCCTAACGTATGTGAAGTACAATTTTGTGTTCAATTGTATTTAATTAGCATGAATAATTAGAGCATTAGGCATAGGTTGCAACATTAATTTAGCCTATTGTTTCTCATTATTCTTTGATGACGAGTGTATTCTCAGAATTTGATTCTTGTAATTCGGCATCCACGATAATTACTCTCATGTGGACCTTCGTAGAAAATACACACGGAGTTTCTTCTTTCGGCTTTTGGATTTCGCAGCTCATGTGGTTTTTCTCTTCACATTACACATCAAGTATTATTTGAATACAAATTTTTCAATCCAAATACTTGCACTTGAAGCACTGTGTTGGTCCTCTCTTTTTTTTTTTACCTGAAAGATGGCACAATGGACTTTGTGGTGTTAAAGAAAAAGGAAAAAGATTAGGAATTTAGTAAATCCTTCTTTGGTCTTTCGATCAATTGCTTGACTTTGTATATGGAAAAATTTCTTCTTATTAAACCATCTTTTATACTTTCTTCGAAGTTCTGCTAGGCATATTTCTTAAAATGGCTTTTAGCTTTTACCATCTTTCTGCCGCTGGGCAAATAGGTATGGAATGGAATATCTCTTAATTTTGCCTTCTCCTAGATTCCAATATAGCCTTCTTTATTTCTTGCATATAGAGAGATAGAACCTCTTCAGACCTGTGCTTCAAAACCTTGTCCATGGCTTAACACAACTGGGGGAATTTTTTTGTCGTCAAATTATCGGTAATGTTTTCCCTTCTGCTCCATTAAACCCTTATCACATACGATATTTGTTGCCGGAACAAAACGTTTGTAGCAACAGTTCTGAGAAACTCCCTTTGGCGAAATAGGGTTACCATCTTCACTTGGTAAACAGGTTAAAGCCAAACAAGAATCAGTTATGGCTCAGATTGGCGAAAGTGACGTTTCCTTTCAAGTGACATTCCCTTCTTCGTGTTGTTTTGTATCGCTCACACGCTTTTCGTTTTAAACTTTATTGTTAGTAATGGAAGATAATAGAAAGGTGATTGTTATCAAGTTAATCACTTTGATCTCCACTCTGGCACTTCCAATAACAGATAAACACACTTCTGGTTTTAGTAATGAATTATATCAGTAATAGCCAAATTCTGTATACACTAAAAATAGTTTAAAACGTGTGCTGGATAAGTCTATTTATCAGACATTATTTATATGTATTTTCTGTTGTCTGCATTGCAATGAAAATTTGATGGCTCACTGGAAAATTTGTGACCTGGTGACCACCTTCTCACCTTGACTAACTTTATGGCTCATAATTACTGTTCTGTCCATTCAAACAAACAAACAGACGAAAAAAAAGACCTTTTATGACAAAAGTCTATATGGCTGATATTTACATCCTCACAGCCAGCAGATACTATTCAGCAAAATGGAGATCCAATAAAGCATATGAATACATGAGCAATCAAACATGTGCGAGTTGTTTATTGTCCCATAGAACACTCGGTAATACACTTAAAAGACATTAATTATACCAACTCTAGAAATTAGGTGGTGCACATCATGAGTTTGTTTTATGTGATTACGGCAAAGCCTCGAAGGATATCTGCCTAACAGGAGGGATCTCTTTGTAGAAGATTTTTTAAAACTGGCTCGTATACCAGTTACAAATGGAGCAAACCAAGGAAACCTCATGTAGCCAGTTCGTTCGCGGCATTCTAACATGAGACAGAACTACCAGTGTTCAACGACACTTCGGCCACTAGTAGGCCCGTGCACTTAATTGGAAAGTGCAATTCATTATGTAAACAGACATGAAGGTGATAATCAGTTGTGCACTGTTTTAAGTAATCAAATGTTATAAATGCACAGCTGTTACATTTCTTATTATTTATTGGTCATGTTTTTATTACGTAGATCATATATATGATATAATTATGAATTAACCCAATAACAAAATGTGTACACTCTTTAGTACTCAAATACTCATCAATAATTTTTCAACTGATTATTACATACCCATAATAATTTGCAAAGAACTGATAACTATAGATGCTGCCAATTACATAATCGTTATCTGAATTAAAAGTAACTTCAAATAAACTTCTTGGCAATGTTCATTTTTGTATTCATGCATACATATATCTACACATCTAATAAGTCATATATTTACGTACAGATAGAGAGATGCGATGATTTAGAAGTTGTTAATATATATTTATTAGTATTAATGTATTGAATAAGATTTATATTAATGAATGTATATACAAATGTTTTTCATCATGCATAATAATAAATCCATAAATTTCCAATGTTTCAATATGTAGCATTTACAATAAAAGTATAGTTTCTAATGTATTTATAATCCGAAAAGTATTTCATCAATAACATGAAAATAATAGACAAATTTAATGAGTATTCTCATAATTACATAAGCTATGCTTTTCTTTTTTTATGCATCTTTTATGCTGTTTAAAATGTGTCACTGATTATGCAATTAACAATTTAAAAGATAAGTAATTAGGAGAAAAGCCGCGCATATACAAACGGATTTTAAAAAATTATTCAACTTAAATTTAAGAAATAAAATTCTATTATATAACAGTGATAATACACGATCAGCACGAAATACGACAAATTTGGCGAACTTTTGGCGACGAACAGTTTGTAAACAAATTCGAACTGCAAGAACGTCGTAAAATACTGTCAACTCTGAAATTTCCACGATTATATATTTAATGAATATATGCACATTTAAAAAATGACTCAGGCAGTTGCATTACAACAAAACATCAATAATTAAATCGGCCTCTATTTCCATGACTTCATAGTGAGAGCCATCGCCATATTGAAAGTTACCCGTTATCCTTCAGAAGCAGAACTTTCGTCTGATTGATTGAACGTTCGAGGAACACGTCTCCAGCCGGAAAATTTTCAGACAAGTTTTAAAATGTTGCTCGTAGCCAGGGCATGTTCCTCCTAGCTAGACGAAACATTTCTCGGAGGCCTCCCGCTTAATGCAGTGCTACTGGAATCTCGTTTCTCGGAATTGTCCCGTGTAAGCGCGTGCGTCCCTAGAAGCGATAGGGCCATTATTACTAGTTGTATTTGTGAGGCGTCATAGCGATTTTGGCTTTCCATAGGCTTTGTAGGTTTCGGCATTTTGGTTTTCCCATTTGCGGTCAGTTATGTAACTTTCACTTTTCTCGCTACGTAATTTCTTTGCTTCGTTGATTTTCATTTTTACTTTCTTGTACGAAGTAAAAAGAAAGTATTGCAATCGCGAAAATTTCGAGTATCATTTGAACGAAAATATCCATTTTGACCGCTATCGAATGCAATTTAATGATGTTTTTGTGTGATATCTGTACGTAAGGACAGAATAAAGAACTCTTTTTTCCCAAAAAATTTTATAACTTATTTAAAATGGATCCTGAAGATATCTCTTCGTGGTGTCTGTACGTACGTATGTAAGTATGTATCTTGCATAGCTCAAAAAAAGAGTAGCCTCAGAAAGCTACTCAACAAAAGTTGAAATTTGTATATAGGACTGCTATAACATGTAGATGTATACCTTCTATTTTGGTTGCAATCAGCCGTACCAAAAGGATATGAATATATGTATAATATATATATATATATATATATATATATATATATATATAACAATCTAGTTCTCTCTATTTTTAGTTTACTATTTTCTACTTTTGTAGTTCCTTTTTCGCAGCTTCACGCGCAAAACTTTTTTTGTATTTATTGAAATCTTACCACTAGAATTTTCCAGCTTTAGCAATTAAGTAATTTGATACGCTCACCAGATGCAATTTCACATTAGGTTACTCTTCCTAAATAAGTTTTTATCCACTCTGTTACTCGGCTCATTAAGCTCAGTCTCTTTATTCTTATGTGTTTGTAAATTTTTCATTTTGTGCTTTAAAAATGTTTGAACTATGTTACACTTATTTCCGGTTAAGGATTTTATTCCTTTAGTTAACCTGCATGATAGAATTGTGAAATTATAAACAATTTAAAAATTGTTTAAGTGCGGCTAAGCCTAATTATTTTTTACATAGCAGCCGTATTTGTTTACATTTGAAACTTAGCAGAATAGTGGATTTTTTGCCAATCTAGAGAAACTAAGCTTCGCAACAACAAAGTAACGTCTCCTTTTATTATTTTGAATTAATTTATGTTTAATCCATTCTGGAATTATCGTTATTAAATTATCCGATATATTGACTCAGCATAGCGTCCACAACAAATTAAGTCAGTTTCTACATTTTCAGTGTTTTTTTGTTGAGTGAGACCAAAAGTAAACTTTCAGTTTTGTGCACCAAACAACATGACTTCTTTCCCGCCAGCTGAATTGCTTGTTTTTCCGTAGAAACTGTATTGTGTTTAGTCCAAAGGAGCTTTGTTCCTGAAAGACTACTGTTTTCGGTTTGCGGTTTTGCGTTGAAAACTTTAAAAGGCTGTATCTCTTTTCAAATCGTCGCCACCAAATACTATCGCCCTGTATTATATTTGGAGAAATTAAATAATGAAAAATCTGCATAAATGTGTGTATGTTTCTGGCATTGTGAAAAAAAAAAAAGGTACCTAGCGCCATCCAATTTTAAATGACGTAATCCTGCTGCGAATAAGGGCATCTGAAAGCCCAAATTTGAAATTTGCTTTATTATCGATTTCATATTTTGTAAATCTTTAATGGATTTTTGATTATGAAACTCAACGATTTAAAAGCGAGCAATGGCAACACACTCTACAGGGGGGGGAGGAGACCTTTTAATCTCCAGCGCGCGGAACTGTGTATCGGAAATTCTAAACATATGCTCATTTTAAAATTATTTTGCGACATTGCTGTTGAACTGAATTTTATGCTTTAAGTGTAAAGAACATGCTATTTAATAAGTAAAGGTAGCGTACAAAACGTTAAAAAATCACCGCTTTGGACGTAATTTAAAATCTGAAACCTATCAGATTTTTAAAATTTTTTTAACAGTATTTGGTGTTTTATGTTTTATATATCTTTAAATTTTTAATGAAGATTTGTTTTTTTAGTATTTTTGCCTTGCTGCGAAGTGAGAACTGAATTAATTGAATGAGAAATACATTTCTAATGAAATTCGAGGATTTCCTTGACAGAAAATACTGTCGCCAGTCTCTTTCGGACAGAGAAGAATGTTTAGGAGAAGCGCATGCGCATTAGGTTAGCAGCGCTGAGTCGTCGTGAAAACATATTTATTCTTTATTTGTTTAATTTGTTTTAGACATCGTTTTAGATTTATTATAGTATTTGAATAGAACATGTGGCAACGATTAGATAATTCTTCAGATGATATAATTTTTTTTGCATTCTAAACTGAATGAGATGTAATGAAGTGAACCTAGCGCCACTGTATGGCTATGGTAAATAAATCTAGTGAAGTTTAAAAAGCAAATTTATTCTATTGTGTTTTATGCTCTATCGACGAAGTAATTTAATTCAATTCAATATGTTTATATGAAATGCGGGAAAAATGCGTTTATTTTTAATATTACGTACAAAGAAGTCATGTGATGTACACATCAGATTTTTTTAAAATTTCTTTATAGTATTGCAGTACAACCAAGACGTTATTTGTTCCATGTTGTTTAATCGAAAATCTTCTTCTTGCAATCGTCATCAGTTTTTCTGTCGGTAGATGCTGAGGAAATCAGAACTGGAGTCTTGAATTTGACTTCTTCTTTTCGTTTTTCGCTGTTTTTTTACCTCTTGCATCTTTGAAAGTGTTTTTTAGAAATTCCTTTCGTTGTTTTTCAGATTTTCGCGCAGGCTCAGAGACAGTAGAAAAATCAGAGCCCCAAAATACAGATTCATTGTTGAGTATCTTGAAAAACGACATGCTGAGGACACCAAGCTAACCCGAGGTTTAGTAAAAATTCAAGGCTATTCAGGAGTAATAGATAAAAGATAGTGCATATGTCAATGATAAAATTTAATTAACTGCCAGTTAGCAAAATAATTCAATTCTACTACTACTGCCACCAAAATATTTCAATATTCATTTCTGCCGCAATTAAGATAGTTTTATTTTTCAGGTCCCAGCCGTTGCCATTCGGTAAAGACTGAAATATTTATCTTTCAGATTTAATCGGGAAGGCTTTTGAGTAACAGACTACAATTTTTAAAGCAATAAATATATATATTTTTCTTCTTCTCAATGTCATTCATACAAATAAAAATACATAAAAATGAAATATCATAAATATTATTTTTTATAAGATTACACAAACTGGGCACATTACAATTATTATGTATGTTTTCTTTAAAGAATTCTTTATAACTATTTTAAAACCTGGCCGTGCGAGCGGCTAGTTTTTAAAGAAATAATATAGCGTACTGCAAAATGCAAATACGGATATCCGTAATACTTTATTGGGAATTCTAAAGATATGCTGCTGTTGAATATTGTATGATCTTTTTGTTGCATTTTATGTGGCATAAGTTATATTTATAAATTTAAACACACGAAAAGTTAATAATAAAAAGTTAGAAAATATTTGTAGGTCATTTTATTAAGACAACGTAACACTGACATTATAAATTGGAAAACAACTGAACACTGATATGATAAATTAAAAAATTGAAAATGTGTGCCAAAACTTAGCACGGCACCGGGAGATCTAAACACATACTGCTTTTAAACATTTTGTAATTTTGATGTTGCATTGTATGTGATATAAGTGCAAAGAAAGTAATATTTAAAAATAAAGGTGAAAAGGGCAAAAAAGTTGTTTTAGCAGGAGTGAGTCCAAGAGCATATTGTGAAACTGGGGTGCTCAACCAATCATAAAAACCCCTTAGCAAGCTCACTGGTACGAAGCGAAAATCTGGATCTCATCATCTTTTCTTTTCCTCTTTTTATTTATTTAATTTTTAAATATGTAGATTTTTTAAAGGGAAATGTACAGAAGTAAACCATTTGTGAAAAAATTGATGTTCAGAACTGTCTACGAACTTCCTTCAGTGACCATGTGAGGCATATGGCATATGGCTTTGCCTCACATAAGAATAACATAATTCAATCATTTTTAAAGCAAAAAATGTACAATTTACCAACATATAAGAATAAAAAAATCCTCAGGTTACCGAGATGAATAGCAGTGTGGGTATATGTATACCCACTTTATACAAGGAAGTAAAAATCTGCTTAACGTTTTTTGGACAGTTGAAGTTTTCGAGCTGTTTCTAACCATTTGCTTAGATAAACAAATATGACCTGTCTTCGGGAAAAGGCAACATTGCAATCTATCATAGATCAATCAAAATTGAAAGGAACAGTGAAGGAAAATAATCCGGTATAAGAATACTTTTGCTAAAGGACGGAAATGATATTATAATGCTTTCGCTAAAGGATGTTTTCTATGAGGAAAAGGTCTTTCATTCATGTCACATACAGGTGAGTCAACGAAACCACTTATGTAGTCTTCGCATGTTTCTGGAATCAAACTCGAGTCTCTCAGCATTCGCATCCACAAAGACATGCACGATGTAAAGCGAGGCAGAAAAACATTTTATACATTTAGATAAAAACTATTCCATTATAAAAGAAGTACAGATGCATAATGTTTCGTCAAATTATTTTAGAAAAATTGATCAGGACATAATAGCAGCAGAAAATCAAATACAGTGTTTCTTCAGCGCAAACAACTAATTTACTCGATTTAAAATAATTATAGCTCGCATTTATAAAATGTATTACGGTTTTTCTTGAAGTACTCTCTAAGTAGAAGTGAGGGTGCGGGATCTAGTCTTCTTTGCTATCATGTAATGCAACTAGACTTACGTAAGTGTTAATCCTTGCGACTTCTCGCAAAGACGTGAAGATGAATACAAAAAGGGGAAGAGTGTAAAAGAGACTTTAACTGAACACAATATTTTATAGACTTACTTGCGTATGGTCACCAACCACTAGTAGATAGGTAGGTAGGTTACGGAGGACAAGGACGCCTGGTGTCTACCAGAGGTAAACAGGCATGTGTCCTACGCACTTCTCTAATTACAGCAATAGCTACCTAGATCCATACGAGGCTGCACCAGGAGATTATTGAGGTTGTGGAAGGGAAGTACATGGCCTTACAGAGGCATTAGTAGGATTGTATTACGGATTGAGGAGGCAAGCCGTTGTGTTACAGATGGTAAATAGTTAAATTGAAAATACTTTAAGACATACACATAAAAACACATAAATACACATAAACAAATAATGCACAAAACACAAAGCGCAAAATGCGTAAACAGAGAACACATAAAACAGAACACATTGTGCTTTAAGTGATTATGTACATGCACATAATCACTTAAAGCACAAAAAGACAATTGGAGTATATGAAGTCACATGAAGGCTGGAGCACAAAGTTAGTGTTGGGCAGATATGTAGCATATAAATACTGGTACATTTTGAATGATGGATGATGAGTTCGTGAATATTCATGTGTGCCGATGAGTGCAGTTAGATTGCGTAAGACGCTGATTATTTTAGCGTCAAGCATTGATATAGCACTCACTAAAGACACTGATTAAAATAGCAAGAAGATGCTGTGGCACTTATTGGGCAGTGCCCCAGCAATCAGTGCACCGTGAAGCACGCGAACGTGAGGCACATAAACGTGAGGTACACAAACGTTCACTAACACTGTACTAGAATATGCCTGTTCATATGCTGTTGAAGGGATTACACACATATCATTAAGGAGGCATTATACATCTCACTAAGGAGATGTTATGCACTTGCGAATTATTGGTATTGCACATTTTAAATTGGCGGGCATGGGAGCTTAAACACACAGAGTTGTTGTGATGAGCAGATATTGTAAAATCCACTGGACTAGTGGTAAAGCGTATTATCAGTGCACGAGAGCGTGGAGGCCGAAGCCTGCCGACTGCGTCATTTTAGCATAGTTGGCAATGGTCTGTGCCCAATGCCGCGATGGTATTAATGGTGCTAGAGATTGAATTAAACCGACCACTAGTGCAAGATAGAGAAATGCAAGACTACACAGTTAAATTTAATTTAACAGGTTGACACATAACCTACACCGGCATGATACTAACTTCGGCAGCAATAATGCAAAGCCGGTATATAAGGTTAACAGCTGACAGAAATAACAACGTGCGCTTACAGCAGCGAAACCACCTTCTGACTAAGCATTTCGATAGATCAATTTAAATACACTCGTTCACCCTAAGTAATTTATGTACTGGAAAGGAAACGCGAGGAGAATAAGAGAAGACAGAAAAGACTAATAAATTAAAGTAACTATTAGTAAAAAGAAATGAAACCCTATCTCGTTTTATGTACGGAGCTTTAATAATCCACCAGACAACAGACGAGCAACATTATTTATATTTAACTATACTTACTATACAGGAGGTTTGGGACTTATTCTCTTTGGATTTGATGTAAAGCCTGAGTTCCATTTATAAATAAGGAAACACGAGGAGAATAATTTCAGAGCAATTTGGAAAAACAGTCAAGTTGCCGAATATTTCTAATAAAAGAATCGACTTATCACTAAAAGTTAATTCTTATCACATTGCATTTCTTTGGTACATCATATCGACGCAACGGAAGTTTTTAATTATCGACGCTTATTCAGTCATTAAACAAATGAAAATGCAGTTGAATCAACCAAAAATAACTCTCGTGGAGAAATTTCTGTCTGTATTATTATGCGAAAAAGAATATCATTTTAGATTGTTAAGTGCTTATAAAAATGTGGCAAAAACTGAAGCAGTTAGCAGTAAATATAGATGCTATCATTAAATGAACAAAGAGTTGAAATAAAAAGAGAAAACATTATTTCCTACCGTTAGAAAACAAATCAGATCAAAATTCAATATAATAAAATTCTAAAGAGTTAATATAATTCTCATAATTATGTCAGTTTATTATATTGCAATATTTTTATATTTTATTGAATTTTCTGTGTAAGTATTAACTCTGAGGCTTAGGTTATTTATGGTGTGTACTGTGTTATACGTTTAATTCGCATATTTGTCTTTTCTTTGCTTTGTTCTTTACTGTAAAAAAACTCTATTTAATTCGTGAATCATAAAATACCCCACATGATATATAAGAAAAAATAATTTCAATGTTTTGTTCTCTGTCATTAAAATTTTATCAGCAGCCTTATCTATTATTACATTTAATGCAAACAGAAATACAAATTCATTTGTTTTTTTTATTTTAAAATGAATAATTGCATTTAGTATTTCAAGATTCATTTTATTCTCTGAAGATTCCATTAAAATTCACATTAATTTGCCATTAATTATTTAAAGTTCATTTTTTAAAATTGTTTCTTTCCGGATAAATCTCGTAACCGAATTCTTATATTTTATCTCACATGTATCAGTTTTCGTTCATTAAATTTCTTCTCCCCGATGTGGTGAGAAAAGTAAGATTAACGGTATTTTAATATCAGTTTGAAATTTTAATGTGAAAACTTTTGAAAATGTTTTCCAAACTTTAAATGGGAAATTATCTATTTTGTTTTTACAGCATAATGAACATGAAAAGCTAAACAATTCCTCATTGTATTGTAGAGTCATTAGGTTAATTTAATGCTGAAGACGTGAAAAATGTGCAATTACCTCCCCGGGACTCGAACTGTGGACCTCTCGAATACGCGCCGAGTCTGCTACCGCATACACCACGTAGGCATGCTGGAAGGAGGGAAAAATTACCTTATAGCATTATGTACACTGCTCAAAAAAAAAAAAATAAAATAAAGGGGGGGAACAGTTCTATATCTCCCGTTCTACTGGGCCGATTGACAAACTTCAAATTGCGTTCTTCATGTCTCAAAAGCGCGACTTAGGATATATATTAGATTTATATATAGCACTATTCTAACATAGGTATTTTGACACAAAATCGGACCTTTCTGAAATAACATACCAATTTTTTTACATATTTCGATTCTACAACTCAAATTACCCTAAATATTAAATTTTGTAAAATTTGGAGCGAAAATTACGGAGAAATTCACAAATTTATGTTGGCACATTTTTTTCAGTTTGCGCCAAGAATAGTTCACTTGGCGAACTTCTTAATATATGGCAACCTAGTTTCCTTTCCCGTGAGAGGGAAAAAAGTCACCATCGTTCCTTTTTTATAAATAATATTCTTTATATTATATTTTTAATTATAACTGTTATTATTTTAAGTAATTTTTTCTTTTTTCGAATTTCATTTTAATTGTTTAAGTTGCATGGTTTTTTTCGAATAACTGTTTTAAAAATTTCTATTTACCTATTCGAACTGCGTAAATAAAGGTGCAGCGTTTATTTTTTCAAATAGTTTTCTTTATATATATATATTTGTCATAGTTATTATTTTAGGTAATTTTTAAATTTTTATACTTTTATTTCAATTGTTTGTGTTGCATTGTCTCTTCAGATAATTGTTTTAAAATTTTCTATTTATTCCTTCGAAGTGAGCATTTTAAATATATTTATTAATATAAATTTTCCAGAATTTGATTTTATTTATTTGAATTGCGTTTCTTTCGGAGGAATACTTTGCAACCCAGGCTACGATGCGTTTGAAAACTGTATATATTAAAAGAGAAAATACAGTAAAGCACAGTTAACACGCCTTTCAATGTTCCGTTCAGAAAAGATATATATAAATAAGAGAGATGTATAACCGTCATTTTAACTTTTACTAAAATAAGAGAGATTTATACATCTCTCTTATTTTAACTAAAATACATCTCTCTTATTTTAACTAAAATAAGAGAGATGTATAACCGTCATTTTAACTTAGGATGACTTGCATACACTGCTTTAAACAGTTTTATCATTGTGCCCATTGCTTTACACAATTTTATCCTACATTTGGTTTCTTCAAATGTTATTCATATTTTAGTCAAATATTTTATGTAAATTCGTGTATATCTTAGAAAATTTTAAATCAAAAAGTCTAAGTTTTTGCAGATATGCTTAAACATACACCTACTTCAAGATGATGGTAAAAATTTTATAGCTTATAATTCAAAATTTTTTCGAAAAATTTATAAAAATTATTTAAAAATGAAATTTAAAAAATAAAACACAAAAGATGGGTAAATTTTATTTGGAATGAACCTAAATTTCGAAATGTGAGAGAAAAAATCAAAAAAAATTAATAAAAAAAGAGATATTAATAAATATTTCCCATATTCAATTAACATTGAGGAACTAAAATTTTGAGAGCTAATATTTTAAAAACTACTCGTAAGATTTTTACAAAACTTGGTATTCTAGCATAATTTGAGTCTTAGAATCGAAATATGGAAAAAAATTGGTATGTTATTTCAGAAAAAGTCCGATTTTGTGTCAAAATACCTATGTTAGAATAGTGCTATATATAAATCTAATATATATCCTAAGTCGCGCTTTCGAGACATGAAAAACGCAGTTTGAATTTTGTCGATCGGCCCAGTAGAACGGGAGATATAGCACTGGCCCCCTTTTTTTTTTTTTTTTTTTTTTTAGCAGCGTACATTTTTTTCCTTAATTGCCATTTACAGTTGCTCTTCGCATATAGTAAAACCAGAGGATATTTAATGTTTTCGGGACATACAATCAGACGATATTTAAGGTATTGAAAACATAATTCCAGAAAATGAAGGAGGTTCAGAAGAAAAAAAGAAAGATTCACAGTATAGTTTTAAAATAGATGACATCTGGCCATTTTCAATATAATCCGTGCCATCAGTGAAAAAATAATACTTCCAGTAGCATTTGACTTACGATGTGAAGTGAAGACCTTTCGGACTGAAAAAAACTGTAGAAAATCCCTAATGCTTTCTTATCATTCTTGGTTTAAAAGAGGAAGTTTCCAGGCCGATTTTAAACATTGAAGAAATTGGAAGATGTTAAAATCATCGGATTTCCGATGGGGAAAAGAAGTAGACAAAATTTACCTGAAACCCTCTGAATTAAGTCCATTGATTCTCTCCTACGATATACTAAAGCGACTTCCCATTTCCCATGAAACTAAGACTGTCCAGCTTTTGAAAGGACGCTTTTTTACTTCCTTGTACGAAGTAAAGGAAGTATTGTAATCGCAAAGAATTTTGGATATCATATTTCAACGAAAATATCCATCTCAAACACAATCATTTGAACGATGTTTTTGCGCGACAACTGTACGTATGGACATAATAAAGAACTGTTTTACCAAAAAGGATTGCAAATTTAATTTAAAATGGAGAAGAGATTATTTCTTGACAGCTAATTCACATAATTACGATATTCACGTAAGTGCGTATCTACCACGCATAAGTCAAGAACGAGTAGTCGTAGAACGTTGAAGTTTTGTATATGGGACTACTATAACATGCAGTTGTTACGCCTCCCTTCCTCCTTGCAATCGGCGGCACCAGTATTATGTATATCTATATAAGACTGGTGGAAACAGACTGGAAATATAGATATATATATATATAAGACTGGCGGATATATTTCCAGTCTGTTACCTGGCTCTGTGAGCTTAGATTTTTATGCTTATATGTTGGTAAATTGTGCATTTTTTGCTTTAAAAGTGATTGAATTATATTCTTTTTATGTTAAGGTTTTTATGTCTTTAGTTAATATGCATGCAATAGTTGTAAAATTATCAACGGTTTAAAAGTTTAAGTGGCGAGTTAAACCATTTGTTTGCATTTGAAACAGAGTAGAATTGTGAATTCAGTCTCTGGGTCTTCAATGTCTTTTTTGCCGAGTGGGTGAAAAGGTAAACTTTGAATCTTGTGTACCGAAAAATCTGCCTTCTTCCCCCCTGGCCGAATTGTTTGCGTTTGCGTACAAATTCTCATTTTAATCGTAATAATTGTTTTTTAACTGTTTTAGCTGTATTTTGTGTTTTATATTTTTCTGTATTTTACAATTTTTCTGGAGATGTTTTCAGTTTTTATGTAATTTTGCTTTGTCGCGAATGAGAACTGAGTTAATTGAATGAGAAATATATCTCTAATGAAATTCGAGAAAATAAGTTTAAATGAATTGGAGCAAAAAATAATTGTATAATTGAGTAGGCCATACGAGGAAGTTATGTGGTGTTCACATCACATTTTTATTCATAGTTTCCTGCAAACCGTCTCCATTGAATAATCTAACCTCGCAAAGCCTTTTCTATTTCATAAATTACTCCATATAAAGCGCTATAAAAGTTCAGACATACTTAAAATCATATCACTTTGAATTAGTAAGTCATTTTTGATGTCATATAATGCAAAAGTTAACGATACGTTTTATATTCAAACTGCTGCTCAAATTCACAACTTTTTTAAAGTAGCGTAAGAATTTGATTTTAGGCATCATTGAAAGATTTTTAATTTTAAAAATAACTTCAAATTTTCATTAATCCCCTTTTTACTTCCTTGTATGAAGTAAAGTAATCGCGGAAAGTTTCAGGTATCATATTTCAACGCAATATTCATTTTCACCGATAACGAATGCAATTAAACGATGTTTTTGCTTGACATCTGTGAGTAAGGACAGAATAAGAGACTCTTTTCCCCCAAAAATTGTAAAACTAATTTGAAATGAATTCTGAAGAGAATTTTTCGTGGTGTCTGTGCGTACGTACGTACGAATGTATCTCGCATAACTCAAAAACGAGTAGCCTCAGAACGTTGAAATTTTGTATATAGGATTGCTTTAACATGTAGATGAGCACATCGTATTTTGGTTGCAATCGGCAGCACCAAACATATATAAATATATTTATATATATATCCACTTTGTTACTCGGCTCAGTGATCTCAGTTTCTTTATACTTATATGTTTGTAAATTTTGCATTTTTTGCTTTAAAAATGATTGAATTATGTTGTTATTATCTTCCGGTTAAGCTTTTTATGCCTATAGTAAATCTGTATGCAATAGTTTTAGAATTATCAAAAATTTAAAAGTTTTTTAAGTGCCCCTAAGCCTAATAATTTTTGCCATGTCGGGCATTGCTTGTTTACATTTGAAACAACAGAATAATAGATTTGTTGCCAATCTAGTTAAAGTATGCTTCGCAATAACAAAGATAAAGCCTTCTTTTATTATTGCGAATTAAATCACACTTAATTCATTCTGGAATTGATTCGAGGAAATAAGTGTTTAAGATTTACTTCATGATTTTCAATACAGACATTTTGAGTTTTTATGTATTTTTGCCTTGTCGCGAAGTGAGAACTGAATTAATTGAATGAGAAATACTGAATCGTCTGTGAAAAACTGTTTCTTTGTTTTTGTTGTTGTTGTTGTTCTTTGCTTAATTTCTTTTATACATCGTTTCAGATTTATTATAGTATTTGAATAGAACATGTGGCAACGATGAGATAATTCTTAAGATGATATGAATTTTGTGCATTCTGAGTTAAAAAATGATTGAAGTGTAGCGCTGTTAAGTGAACCTAGGGCCAGATGTCGCTATGGTAAACAAATATAGTGAATTTTAAAGAGTGCATTTATTCTATTGTGGTTTATGCTCTATCGACAAAGTAGATTTAATTCAATCCAATAAGTTTAAATGAAATGCCAAAAAAAAAAAAAAAATGGGTATAATTTAATAATGCGTACAAGGAAGTCATGTGGTGCACACACTAGATTTTTTCTTTTAAAGTAAGCATATGTGCAGGAATTTATATACACTCAGTTAATATTTACATGCGTATGCAAGGATTTTTTTATGAGCTTGTTGTTGGTAGTACATAAAAACTGGGATATTTTATTTCATTCGATATAATATACTATTCAATTTTTGTGTTTATAATGTAGATAATTACAAAAGACAGTAAATATGAAAACAACCGTAAAACAATAAAATTCGAGTTTTAATATTTCCAAGCAATATTAACACGATACGTAGATGGAAGGAATTACAAATTGAAATTAATGGAACTTTAATGGTAACTATGGGTAAATGTTAATGATAGTATTGTATTAATAACGAAACTTAAATATGACTTCTTATTTTTAAGCTTGTTTCATTTTTGGACACCTTAAAAGTAGCAAATACATAATTTAAATTCTTATCTTTCTTTCCATTTTAAGCCATATTGTTGCTTAAGATACGACATCTGTATTCAAAATTCTTTAGCTGCAGAATTTGGTCCATCCCTTCGAAATCATTCATTCTTGTCTAACACAAGCGCCGATTAATAAATATACATCAATAAAAATAAAATACAAGTCTACTAAATTTTCTATTATAAAAGTGCAGATTTTAGAAATAAAATTTCGCGTTAGATAGATACACTTAACATATCTGATTTCTAATTTAAATACCCCATGAAAAAAACTCAAAAGTATTTAATATATGCTATATGTACAAGCTTTAAATCGAGGTTATTCAATAAGAATCTTTCATAAAAGTCAAGAAAAAGAAAAAAAAAAAAAAGGCTTCTAGAAAGTAAACTTCTTAATTTGAAAGATTAGCTTCATTCTTTTAGATTCAAGTAAAATTAAAATAAAATATCCTAAGCGCATAAAGCAAACTTTGAAATATTAGCTTCATTCTTTTAGATTCAAGTAACATTAAAATAAAATATCCTAAGCGCATAAAGCAAACTTTGATGTTTTAGGTACTTATTAGATTACTCAGACATTCATGCAATAATATTCCATAAAAATGTTTTTCACCTGTACTTAAAATTTCTCTTTAATATTCAACACGCTTCAGAATCTCTTAAAATTTTTTCTTTTAACAGCTCTTCAGTGCAGGTTAAGTTGAAAATGGCGTCTTGCTAAAAGCCTGCATTGATGTTCGATCCAGTCTTGAACAGCTGTCACAGCTCCTATGCATTATGCCAGGAAAATTAGTGCCATTAATAAGTGGGTATTACCAAAGATAATTAGGTCTTTAACGTATTAGCCAATTGAAAAAAGAAAACTCTAATTAATTGATATTCTATGAGGATCAGGAGTTCGTTAGAGGTTGTCAGGTGCGATTACGCAACAGAAGGAATTAGCTAGTCTGTGTAGTCGTTTGTTTAAATTAGTCAAGACTGGGAGATAGGTTTGGATGGAAATTAACAAGAAATCGTGACAGCTCGTTCGAACTGATAAGGTTCCCATGGTTTTGCTCTAGTGAATTTGCATATAATTGGACAGTAAATGTCTGGCGAACTTTAGCTTTCAATTCAGAGACAAGAGCGCATTGACACCCCATAGTTGAAAAATGTATGCGAGGAAGATAAATTTATTTACGATGGGAATGGTATCTATCATTTCGGTAAATAATTTAGGAATCTGGGTAATAACCAATATCCAGTGCTGCGTATACCACTATCCTACGTTACATATTATTAGAAAATGAGAAAAAAAGACTGAAACTTGACTGCACTAATTCCAATTTTCTTTCGTCTTTATTTCATTTCCAGAGTTAAACTCTGAAATGAAAATCTGCCGTCACGCATATTCAAAAATTTCGGAAGCATTATTTTAAATTAAGCTTTAACGCAATATATGATTTTAACTAGTTGGTGAAAAAAAAAAATTGTGCATTTCATATTACCGGAGAATATTTCAAAGGAAAATTTTATTTATTTATTTATTTGTTAACCCAAAGAGTCAATTTGCCAAGAAGGGCTATTAATTTCGTTTTGGAATTTTGCGTCGTACACTATAAGACTCCGTTTCACTTTCCAAATTGTTGCCACCAAATATTAGAGCCCTGCATTATATTTAAAGAAATTAAATAAAGAAAAAGCTGCATGACTGAATATATGTTTCTCGCACTTGAAAAAAACAATGGTACCTAGAGCCATCAAATTTTGAATAACGTAGTCCTCCACTCGAATATGGGCATCTGTAAGTCCAAATTTTTAATTTGGAATTCGTTTTATTATATATTTCATATTTTGCAAAACCTTAACAAATTTTTGATTAACAAACTCAACGATTTCAAAGCGAGCAATGGCAACAGTGTATGGAAAAAAATGAAAACATTTTTTTCTTCAGCTCGCGAGACAGTGTATAGGAAATTTTGAATATATGATATTTTTAATATTTTGTGATATTGCTGTTGAACTGAATTTTATGGTTTAAGTGTGAAGAACAAGATATTTAATAAATAAAGATAACACACAAAACTTTAAGAAAGGGCTCCTTTTTGGCGTAATATAAAATCTAATGCTTTCAGACTTTTTTGCAATTCTAACTTCACATATTTTTATATTAATCTGAACAAAGTGAATGCTCTTTTCTTTTTTTCATATTTCGTATCCTTTGGGGAATTTTTTAAATCTAGTAATTAAGGAATATTTAAGAGAAAGTAATGTCCTCTCTCATTTACACATAGCTTGTAATGTATGCGTTTCACAATAAAAATCCTTAAAAAAAGAGTTGGCAAAATATTACGCGTCCCGTTAAACAAGGAATTGTGCAAAAGCATGAATATACAAGTGAATGTGTGCAATTTATAAAGCAGACAGAGGAATTATATATACTCACTAAAAAGTAAAAATGTTTTTATGTTTCTCGAAAAGAGATAATATATTGGGCAGGCCGCTTTTTCTGCACAGTCGTTTCACTAAATTATCTTTCTTTCTGATACTCGAAAGCTGCAAAATATTAGCTTATCAAACTAGATAAGTATTAGAAAGCAACAAACGATAAAATTTTAAATTTCAACGTGTGACATATTTTTTAAATCGCAACCTGCGACATAAAGCTTTTATTAAAAATCCAGTTCGAAAACTTAATCACACAAATAAGATTTTACTTGGTAATTAAAAAAAATTATGCTAGTACCAATCATTAGCCGAATGGCTCATAAAAACCAGTAGTTTTTGTTTTCCAATGGGTTTTTGCAATTTTCCCCTCAAGTAAAAGTCCATTTTCTTCCCAATATCCTCCGTGGATATATCGCTACACAAGAAGAAAACTCTCGCTTGCTCTTAATAGATTAACAGTGTCAAACTGCTAATATTTCGGTCATCCAGGAAGATGTTTGAAGATTGCACGCAATATTCAGGATAAACAACGAGCTTCTACGAATCATATGCAGAGATAAAGAATGAAAACATAGCTCCACGCAGACTGCCTTCGTAAAAGTTCACGAGCAACCTGTTTGATGTTCATTATCAGGTTTATAATCGAGCCCCTATTTGCTGATACTTACATTCACCATGAATTCAGAGACCTGATTAAAAGTTCTCATCTAGAAGTTGCCATTTACTTAATACCACGCGAACAAATCTTGTTTTAAGCTGTTGATTAGCAGGATAACCAGCTAAACAAACTTTGCCAATTCATGGCACTTAGTTCTTGCAAAATTTATAAACCTAGTATAATTTTCATTCTGGTGAAGGTCAATGGATAAACAAAAAATAATTGGTTCATTAAATTAATATCATATGTTAAAATCTTTGAATTTTAATATGCTGGAAATCGGCATGTAGCATATCGAAGTTTGCACGAAAGAACAAAAGAATTTTTCAGCTTCAGCACGTTTTCAAAGTGTTTTAAATGCATTTAAATTAATTCATTTAATGTTCTAATATACCAAATTTATGATTAGACTACGGCGAATTTAAGATTAATAACTGTCGATATACGTACAGCGTATTTCCGAATTAGGCTGACAAATTCAGAGTGATGATACAGGCATCAAGAGGGGGGAACACTACATAAGAATATTGGTCGCAAGCCACATTTAGTGGTTGAAAATCGCAAAAATACACGTCGAGAGGACAGTGAATCTAACGAAGAGAGTGAACAAACAAATGCAAGGACTATGAGAACTGGGGTTGAGAAAAAGAAAACGCATATTTCAGGCTCGCATAGGAAAAATAAAAGCAGGATCGAAAAGAAGAAACCTTCTCGTATGCAAATTTTTTATTCGCATGAGGAAAATAAAAGCAGTGAGAAGTATTCATTAGTGGGCACTGCAGAATCTGAACAAGGTTTTTCGGAGATCATCTGATGGAACCGTACCTTCTGCCCGCAAGTCTCAATGGCGCAATTTACCTTGTTTTCCTACACCAGGTCTTCCCAGACTTGATCCCGGGAATACCAGCCACTGTGCGATAAAACATATGGTTCCTGCATGATGGTACACCAGTACATTTTTCGACTGAGATGCGTAACCACCTACATTTCTTGAGAGGCGAATTCGAGGCGATGAATCTGTTGCATGGCCTCCGTGCTCCGGGGAACTCAATCCTTTGGCTTTCATTTTCTAGAACCTCCTGAATACGGTTCCATATTAGACGCTTGTGAAAACACTGGGGGGGGGGACTGACGGCACAAATCGTCGTCGCTTCAGCAGATATTGCCAGCACAAGTGTCCGGCAATCCATCGTCCATCGGTGTCGGCTGTGAAATGACCTTCGTGGCCGCAGTTTCTAATAATTCCTAGAAAACTGTCTCGTCGTCTACTTTCAGATATTGAACTGCAATGTATTGTAATCATGTTTTACGTCAAATGAATGTTTTGGGCCCATTTGCTCCATTGGACGTTATACCCTACATAATTAGTTTTGCTATTTTCTCCACTAAACGTGGTTTGCGATACTATGTTCTATGGCAACTTTGTATCCTCTTGATGCCCACTATTACCCTGAACTACGTTTTTGATACTAATTTGCAGTTCGAATTTCGAAACACCCTGTATATTTAGTAAATTAATTCTTACCGGTTTTACAACATGTTGACTAAAATGCAGGAAATAGGAATTTATGTGTATAATGGGTGTAAAAATCAACCAACAAATCTTATAAAAGGGCTAAAATTGAAGTAACACACCTAGCAGTTGAAAAACAGGTATGGCGTAGATGAAAATATCGCGAAAAACAAAACACTGCAAAGTAAAAAACATTGCCCTAAAACTAAAAACATCATAGGAGGAAAAAACGCAAAGAGACGCACTTCTAAAACATTGTGGTGTGAAACATGGTAGAAAATAAAGAGGTGCCAAAATTTCGCAATCTAAAATCACTGTCGCACAAAATAACATGGTAAAACATAAAGTACCTACAAACCATCGCTGACATGCTTTTTCTGATTATATGCATTTGTAACATTCACAATGTAATTAAATAAAACTTGCATTTCTTTGTTCGCAAATGAAGACATACGTGTCTGACTAAGAATTTTGCTGTTTGAAAGCAAAATCAAAGCTTTTGTTTTACCATTGGCGCACAGCTTCCTTTGATGTTTGAACTTACAAGTTCAGACTATGTGAAACTATGTGAAACTATGCGACAAACTATGTGAAAATGAAATTTTAAAAATGAACAGCCGATTTTTAAAATTTCATTTTCACATAGTTTGTCGCGGATTTAAAAACAATGGCCCCGCGTTGATCTGGTGTGACATTACTTCAATTTTAGCCCTTTTATAGGATTTTTTTGATTGATTTTTACACCCATTATACCCATAAATTTATACACATTTGAAATCATAGTTTTGTGAATAAAATTAGAAGTCTCAACAAAATTTCTATTTAAACGTTTTCAACTGAAATTAAAACTGCATTAAAATTACAAAGAAAGAGTACGACTTTTTAACTTCCTTAGAAACCATAAATTAAAACAAGATTCAAGCTAAAGCTAAGCGACTTGTCGCTATGTACTTTGCCAAGAAAGAGAACGTAAGAAGACAGAGACAACGACAGAGACAGAGACAAAAACAGAGACAGAGACAAAAACAGAGACAGAGACAAAGACAAAAACGTCAGTAATTTAACAGAATGCACTTCTTATGCTTAAAAAGCCAGCCAATATTTATGGTGTAACGGAAAAGTAATGAATTCATAATTTCGTAAGTTAACCAAAGGCTACACAGAACAACGCGCAGTTTGGTTTAAACTTATACCGCCGTGACAAACACTAATGGGCAGAATAAAAGCAATGCCGTAGGCAGACTGCTATTGAAGAGTTTCAACTAGTAAAGCGGCCTTCAGCAGGCGGAGAACGTTCTGATTATACAGCCTAAACTTTCCTTTAAATGCTATCATATTCAATCTCATTTGAATATTCGCGAAGTAAAATTAGCATTATGGCAGGAAAATATGAACTGAAAATTAGAGTAAAGCTTTTAAACATACAATAATTCGTTACATAAAATAAACAAATCCTTAGAAAATAAGTAGAAGTAATAAGTAAGAAGGATTATTCTAAACATCTAAATTAATTTAGCATATGACTGCATCTGTTTTTAATCTTAACATAAACAGTGGTATATCGTAAATAATGAAGAAAATTATTTAAGTTAAACATTTAAGAAATTTAATGTTTGCAATCATGCAAAATAATACGAAAATAAAATTTTAAGATCCTCTAAAAAAATTCTGACCTCCTTATCTTATTCGGCCGGCTTGTGATTGGGATGTTCTAAGCTGTTTCAATTCTACGGATTTAGTTCGACTAATCCAGAAATAATGAGAAAAGTTCGTCCACCGGTTTGCTATTATCAGCCTCTTGACTCACACCCGCTTTTGCTGATGTATTAACCAAGGAACTGCTTTCAAATATTTAGGAACATGTGATTAAAAAACTAGGATCAAGTAGTTTTAAACTGGGAGCATGGAAGTTTATTATGGTAGAGTGATTAAAGAAGTTGCGAGCATTTTTTTTTCAATTTAATTTAAGAAAGCTAAGTTTATCATAAATGTGCATAGTTTAATGTAATATATATACCTTCTAAGATTTAATTAAATATAAAGGCATTTAATTTAATGCTTAAGGAAGTTTCTGTAAGGTTTATTTAGTAAAAAATGCAGTTCTTTAACTGCTAGAAAGAAAAGAAGTCTAAATTATTCTTCTGGAAATATATTATCATTAGCGTTGAATCCTTGATTTTGACATTAGAAACACCTACAGCGTAGTCTTTCCAGAACTTTGGGACCTTTGGGAAATGGCGAAAGTATAATCTTTTTATGTTACGTACTATGTGATGTCTTCGGTAGGTGTGCGCCACTGCGTGAAACATAACGTCCTTAATTTATTTTGTACTCTCAATTTATCTTGTTAAAATTTCTGTTCAAACGCGATCAGCCTGTAATAGGTCCCAACAAACAAGATGGATGTGTTCGTGATTTTCTGCCTATGTAATGTGAATAAAAATAATTTTCTCTTACCAAGAGCCCAACAGCAACTGAGAGGTAAAATTGCTAAACACCGGTAATTTGGTCAGCGGTTCGAATCCCGGAGAACGGACTGGCTGCATGGGCGTTTTCGTGGTTTTCCCCATGTGTAATGTGTATATCAGCTCATTTCCCGTAGAAAGTCATCTACGAAGGCATTTCTCCCCATAGGCAGGTAGCTCTAAAGTGCTTTGACATCTTTTCTCAAGGTTTTGCCGTAAGCAAACAAACAAGCAACACATATATCTGTATGAAAAACTTCCTTTTGGAATGATCTAAATGACTGATAGGATTTTAAACGTGTTTATGTACAACCTGTCTTCAGCGATACTTTTTTTTTAATATTTAGAGTACTTTCTTTATTATAGTGTGCTTGTTTAAAAGAAGCACCACACATCTCCGTGCATAAGACGCACGTTTTCTTTAAGAATTTCGAGTCTGAAAAATGGGTGCATCTTATACAAAGGTGGAGAGTGCCGGCGCCACGGTCGTGATGCGTCGAACGAAACCAAGGGAGAATGATTGTCGACAACGCATACGGTGTTTACGTATTAACCGTTAAAATGCCAAAGTCGTCCCTCACCAGTTTCTTCAAAAACCGAAGCATCTGAAATTTCTTCAAAACAATTTCTTCCCTCCCGTTCATTAACGAACAAAATGGTGTGAAGGTTTCAAATGATCCCGTTTCTATTTCCTAATAAAGGAGCTTCCCTCATGAGTATGCACTAAGTCGCAACCTAAAAATAAAGACCACGTGTGAATCCGTTTAGGACAAGTACGTCTAAAATAAAGATGAACTCATACAATGCATTTGGGAAGGCTTACAGCTAATAGATGGAAGCTCTACCAGTGAATAAACATTAATTTTAATAATTTTATGTAATATTTTTCTAATATTAAATTGTAATTCAGCAGGCTAATAAAAATTAGTCCGTCAACCAAATACTACTCGTATAAGGATCTTAAATTTTACTAACGTTTATTTTATTTTAAAACTTTACTGTTCTCGCTTATTTTACACTTCCGACCAGAGTAAACGCGTTAGTTTGGCTATGCAAATTGTGCTTGCAAACTATTAAGTATTTAAGTTGCGGTTTTTCGCCAAGAAGAGAGAGAGAAGAGTGAATCTTCTCGCCACTTTATTTCACGCGTGCTTTTCAATCAGTCGCTATCCGCCTTTAAGGCCAGAGGTTTAGTCCTCTTGATACCGAAGACGGATTGCAGTTTTCCGTAGTTTGCGTACTACATACGTAAGAATCTAAAAGGCCAATCTTAGTGTTATTCGTAACTGAATAACCTGTGTACATGCTTTTAAAATGCTATCTTTTATTTCTATCCGCTACTAGTTAGTTTTGTGGGCCTTTAGTCTTTTTTAGCTTAATATATTTTCCTTAATTTGATAATTTGTTGCTTTTAATTAATTTTGTAACAATAATTTTTTAGAATTTAATACAAATAATATAATGGAATAATTATGTGTAGTGAAATTCATTATTAAAAATTGCAGAGAATACTAACTTCAGATTTTTGCAGTAAATATAATTTAATAAATTAGATACGAGTTGAATGGCATTGTTAGAGGCCTTACATTTGAAACGTCATCTAACAGCAATATTCATCTGATTATTCCATACTCAAAATATTTAAGTAATTTTTCATATAAACAATTATAACTTTATTGAACTTTGAAATTATTTACTTACTTTTATTCCTAAACTTCATTTTATTTTAGGATAATATAAGTGAGCGTTGTATACCCTTTAAAATCTTCGAAGTTTTAACTGATAGATAATGAGAACAGCGTTTTGAACTATTTAATAAAATGAGAAAGTTTTTATGAACATAAAACATTTCAAGAAGGATTAATTTATTTGTGAGATCGTTTTCATTGCTTTTTTCATAGAATTAAAACTTGATTTAGTTTGAAAATGATGACAAACTGATTAATTTTGGATGCATTGTAAATACTAAGCTTATATTTAATACGTATTGTGTTTGTAAATCTGTGGGAAGGGGAATGGGGAATAAAATTATAAGCAAAGTGAAAATACTTTAAAAAAAATTTAAGCTAAACTGAAGTATTAATTTTTTAAACAAATTTGTTAAAGGAATAGTTATATTATGTATTTTAATGGAAGCAAGGCTTCAGAAAAATTCAGTTTGTGAAGTTTTGTGCTTTCTTAAAAAGCATAAAATTTCATTTTTAATGAAAGAGTTCTAGCTATTAAGTCAAAGGAATTTAAAAGTTATGCAACTACCATCTGTAATATCAAAGAGTAGTAGACTGAATAAACTTAAAATTTACAATTTTAAGTTTATTCAGTAAGGTAACGTGTTATTGACAGACAGTGAGTGTAAATATGAATGAAAAGATTAGTTAGGCGACGTAATTCAAACATATAAACACATTTTGCATACCTTGTGAAACAAAATGATGTTCACTGGTGTGTTACATTTCCTCAATGGAAGTATTGTTTTTCAAATGAAGAAAGTATAATCTTTTTGAAGCATGGAGAAGGCTATTTGGAGTTCATCATAGAAATATTTTGAAAAATGTCTTGCACTGTAATCATATCATCCTGCACTTGCAATAGATTTACTCAAACAGGTTAAATCTAAAGCAGTATCTGTCTATCTCAATTAAGATCACTGAACAGAAAAAAATAGTTCTAGAACCTACGTTATGAATTAATACTAAAATGAGGCATACTGATTCGTTTTTCCAGGTATTTTATGGGACAGATGTAATTTTCAGGTGCCTTTCTGTTATTTAATATAAAAGATACACAAGTAATTTAATGTAAGGAGAAGCATAGCAGTTTGAAACTTTTAAATCACTTAAAATTCATCTTCATAAGTTCATAAATTCATCTTCAGATTGGTGATCTCAGAAACATCTATTGTCTTTACAGACATATCCTTTAGTTTCCTAATTGTAACAAATATATTCTACATATATGATTGCATAATGTGATATTAGAAGCAAATAATCTCTAACCTTTAGATACATAGTTTGGGATTTTATATAAAAAAGTATGTTCTACTGACATAATTACATGAACTGATAATACAAACAAATAACCTGTAATGGTTACAGATTGGGAATTTACACAAGAAAAACATGTTCTTTTTACATAATTATTGGCTATAATATTACGCGCAAATAATCTGTAACCATTACAGATATATAGTTTGGGATTTTGTACGAGAAAAGTATGTTCTGCTTACATAACTATTTGCTGTAATATGACAAGGAAAATATATGTAACCTTTACAGGTTAAATCTTTTAAAAAAATACAGGCATAATTTTTTTAAAGTTATAAAGAATGCACGTGTTACTGTTACTCAAATAACCATGGCATCCCAGTTGCCACGAGTTTGTTTAGTAACCTTACAGAACTTTTTTACAGTGTATCTTAGGAAATAGTCAGGGAATTGTACACCGAGAAATATGGTTCTCAGTGCCGTGTTGAAAGTACCAAATAACGATCCTCATTTGTCGTTGTGGATCTTGGGCGACCTTGTCTAGGTCTTTTCGCTATAGATTCAGTGTTCTGAAAGTATTTTCACAAATTGCAGGGAAAATTGGGCGTTACGTTGAGCTCTTTAGCCACCTGCGCTTGTGAATGGCCTGTGATAGTCTACTGACTCCATCTCATTCCGTCATCCATACGTTCGTGACTACTCATTTTACTTGATATCTTATAAAATTTACTCAACTCGTGCGAAAAAATCGGCGAATGTCGTGAAAGAGTACAGGGATGTAGATCGCCGAAAACTCTTATGTCATTCTTGTGAAAACCTTCAGTTCACAATCACAACTCCGCAGCCGTACTAGTGTACACTTAAATATTCGTTTCCGATTGTTAGCATAATTCTTCGGCGGCATAATCAGTACTTTTGGTTAGTACATAAAATAGACATAATTTTCAAATTCGTTTAATTTTGCACACGAGACATTGTACCTTTAGATTTTTCATATTTGCGTTATCACAGCTTCCATTACCTAAATATTCATACTCAAAGGATTTTATTAAATTAGAGTTTTAACTGGAAATATAAATGCTTATAATTCGCATTAGAAAATTATAAGCGCATAAACGCATTTAGAAAGAGGCTTTTCATTGAAATTTAGATTGATCCAGGCTTCTGTAATTTCCGATTAACATTAAATCTCTAGTGTATTGCAATCAACCATCAATCATTCTCTCTTTTTCGCAGTTGTATCAGCTCAGTTAAAATATAATCTGGGTCGAAAAAAATTCAGATCTTCCCAGATACCCATATTCCCAGGAGTATTTTGATACTTTGAAATCATGCAGGCGTTCATAAAATCCGAAATACCCTCCGCTCTGAAACTTTCCCCCGTATTTCAATACTGATTCATTCGCTTCGTTTATATTTCCTACATCTCGTACTTCCCCAGGGTATCCCAGATAACGTCTGGAACAGCGCAAGGTACTAAAACAAATCTCGGGATCTCTATTTCATCCATATTCATCAGGTGATCCCTCTTTAGTAGTTAATCGATGTGCTTCTGTTCCCCCAGCAATTTAAGCTACTTAAGTGAAACAAATTCCGAATCGATAGCATAGATGCCCACATGAAATCGATACCAGTAATCTTTCAGTTGAGAACCATCCGAGCGACCGCTAATCTGCTATATAGAAGGATCAGTAAAGGGGCGAGATCAGTGAAGATCTAGATGGATTGTGGTAAAGCGACAGTTTGGATGATCGAAATATGGTTATGAGAAGATGACGTAAGTTGATGCAAGTTTTTATATTATATTAAAATCTAATAAAATTTTATCAGAAATCCTCACATAATGGCTTAGTATTATTTTGATGACAAAGTCATGCCAAACTGAAGCATATAATTTCACATGGGGCGGAAAGTTGTTAAAATAGCTATCATTTTCTACGGCTTTTATCTGTTCATCAAAAAAAGCTTAATTTACTTTCTTAACAATTATTATGGCATGTGTGTAAAATAACGATATTTTAAACTTTTCTTAATGTCAACGTGCTTGCGAGTAATCTCGATAAAGAATAAAATAAGAAATGTTGATAAATGAAGTCTGTGTAAACAATCCACACAAACTTAATAATTATAAATAATGATAAATAAAATTGAAATTTATTGCAATTACATCGCCAAACAGCCAGTCTCGTACATAGCAGTTACACATCTCACGGATTCCATACACATCACAAACACAAATTCTAAACATAGCAGTTACATAATTTTGAATTTCTGTTAATAGCTTAAGCGGTATCTACCTTGAATGTTAATTGACGCTCCCTGAGGACAGATAGACCACATTTCGCCCATTCCTAATTTCCCACTGAAGTATTTGCAAACGTAGAAGGAAATTTAAAATAAACCCTTTGATTAGCTCTTTATTTTACTAATTTATACAGCATGTTTAGTAACACAAAAGTTTCAACTACTTGCGGGATAAACAGAAACAAGGATTGACAAGATAAAGCCAGCGTACACGTTTTGTCCCAAGCCCTCCACTCGTGCAAGCAGTTTCGGCTGACGAAGCTAAACTCAATTACCATAAATTCAGAAATTGACAGAAATAATATCAAGACTGTCAGGAATCACTGCCAAGAGCTCTGCACTTATGCATATTAACTAATTGTCATCCTAGTGGGAGCCAAAGAAAGCAGAAATAACAGTAAAGAAACTATAATGAAATTATTCGTTAATACACACAATTGTCTACAACTTAGCTCGCGAACTAGCTAACAAACAGATAGTATATATTATTTAGTAAGAATAACTAGTTTATATTCAAATTCAAATAGTTCATATTTGGGCATCCTGACACCGAATGTCCATGTTCTTGATTCCCGCTTTGATCCACGTTCATGGTAGCCAATAAATTGATCAAGTAGATTTCTGAGACTTTTTTTCGAAATCTAGTAGTTGGCTGAGTCTGTTTCAAAGCATTATTTGTCAGTAGTATCTGAAACATAACCGGCATTTTTGAAGGCCAGTAATTGAATATCTGAAAAAAAAAAAAAAAAAAGATTGAACAATTTTATCTCTGTGTGGTTATTTAATTCCGCTTCCTTCGTCGCCCTTGTTTCCTTATTCTCAGGTCACTCATATGGTAGCTATCCGAAAGTAATACCTTAAGAAGAGGACCTCTGTACTTCTTTGGTTTCTTCCTGTTACCTGTTTGCTCAGGTGACTGACGTACAGCAGTAGCATATCCTAGAAAATATTTATCTGCTCTACGATAACGAAAACCATAATTCACTGTCAACTTCCCATATTGCACTATGGATTGTTGTTAAGGTGAATTCTATCCAGAAGTTTCAATATCAGTAGAGCTCCAGGGTTCAAGACAGAATTATTCCAAGCTTCCATTTTGAAACCTCCTATGTAATTGTCTAGCATGTTCCGATAAGAATCCTTTTTATCAGCTCTTTTGCATTCCGTATGTTTGCGAATAACTTTTACAGAATGATGAATACACACTGGATGAACATTGTCATCAGACTCAAAAAATAAAAATCCAAGCCTCAGATGTTTTTCTTATCTTAGTAACACAAATTCATAACTTAAGCTATCATTCCAAATTTTGATATAACATTACGAATATCAGTTTCCGCTATATCGCGGAGCAAACGTCAGAGCGCCCAAGAATAATCGGAATTTGTAGGTTCAGACCTTTTATTCTCCTGTATGCTTCTTGATGTGCATTCTTTTAGTCGAACCGTAATATCGTTTGATTCATAAGGTATAATAATTCATAAGGTATATTCATAAGGTGACTGTCCGGTGGCGAAGTGGCTAGCGCGTCGCGCAGCTTCACCACAGGTCCGACGTTCGATCCTCGGGCTGGGCAAGGTTGACTCAGCATTTCATTCCTCGATGGGTCGATAACATGAGTACCAAGCTCCATGAGTACCACCGGGGGGCCTGCGACAAGCTGACCACTTACACAGAAAATACGCTAATGCACTCCGAGGACCAAGTTCAAGAAAGCAGATTTCGGGGCAATGCAGACCGGGGCACCCTAGGGCTGTTGCGCCACTGAGTTTAATTTAGTTTATATTCATAAGGTACTGATAAGTATCAGCGGCATCTACATGAAACTGAAACTATTAAACTCAACGCCTGTAATTACTGTTACTGTTTTTGACATTGCAAAGCATTTACTAAGTCTATCCACATCTCGAATGGAATTATTTACATCACTGCAGGATTTACATCAATTGTATTCTCAAAATTACTTTTTAGCAGTGATATTTCCAAAACCGTATGTTTTATTGCCTTAGTTGATACTTCACTAATAACAACCATTCTAGTTGTTAGAGTCTTAATTGAAGGGATTGAACACGTCGTGCTAATGTGCAACGGGAATTATCAGGATATTTTTTTGCTTCGGGATATTTTTTTCTGAAATTAATAGAACGATGTTTCTTTAATCTTTTTTTCTCCTAATTTAATCTTCGTCTTTAGTTCTTCGAAACAGAAAAATAACTTTCGTCATTTTTACTTTAATCTTCTTTAGTTTGCTGTTTTAGTTAAAGTTTGGGCAATATGGTAAGTTTTATAATAATTATAGAAAATATTTACTTGTAGTAAACCTACACGATTTAATTGACCTGCTGTTCAAACTAACTTCTCATTTGTCATAAGTTGCTTTTGATAGCGTATTTTAGGTAAAAAGCATTGATTTGTTGTCCAGTTTATATTTTCCAATTTCTTCGTTTTTTTACATCATCTGCATCGACCAATTTCGTACCAGTTTAAAGTCTAATTTTTCCACAAGTTTATTTGCATTTTTCAAATTTATATGAAACGTCAATAAAATGGTCTCTAATTGCGCAAGGAACCTTTATTTATGTAGATCTGTAATGATTACTTCTTTTAAATAATTGAACAGTGTTATTTTCAATCTCCAAATCCTGTTCTTGAAAGCAATTAGGTAATTCAAACACAAAATTCTTCCTCGAACCACTCAAAGATCTTTATTTGTTGGTAGACAAATGCTCGCCTGAATTCGCCTAGACTTAATTAAAATCTTTTGAGTAATAAATTCTTGACATATTTATAATCATTTATTTTTCTTACAGTTCATCAGCTACTAAATATGTTATATCGCAAGGTAATGTATACAAAATTAACAATACCCACTTATCTAAATAAATGCTTGTTCTTCGAACTTGTCTCTGAAAAGGTATTAAATAAAAAGCAATATTACTCCCTCTCAGAAGACAATTTATGAATTAACATTCGAATTTCACGATAAGTTCGTTTAACATCTTCAGAATTCAAATGAGTCCCGATCTCATTAACATTTCTTTGTAGTCTCAATTTTTCTAATACGAAAATTCAGATTTTCGTTCTTCCATTTCTTGAACTATATCGCATTCTTATTTTTCCCAACTTAGTATCTCATTAATAATGCTATCCAACATATTTTAACGATTTCGTCATCATACTCTTTACTGTATTATATGGACGTCTTATTAACAACAATTTTATTTTCAGGAAATAAAATATCGCCTAGTTCACTACAAGAGTAATTACATAATTATCTTTATCATTGAGGAAATGAAATGTTATTGACACGAATAATTCAGTAGAATACAACAAAAAGTTCAAATAAATGTAAATAAATAGTTCTGATATTCAAGTTCAGTAATACACAGATGTGTTTCGCTTTCAAAATATTATAAAAGAAAGCCAAATTTATCCCACGAACTGCTTATAACTTGCCCTGTTTAAGAGTTTGCATCATTTCTGTTCTTCTGTTACACAATATTACACAATATTAAGACAAACCTAAAGGCATCTTTTAATATCTCACTTTGGGCGATAATATAAATATCTTTTTAGTTTTCAGATATAATGCGTACTTTGACTAAGACTCAAATCCCAAAGAACACAATAGGTATTTCAGCGAATTTTTACATTGGATTACATGCACAAAACAGTTTCACTTGAAAAATCCTTGACTAAAACAGTTCATGATTATGGCATTTCATGACTTAAGGAAATCGCTATATGCTTTATCTTATTGAAATAAGCAAAGAAACATCATAAGATAGCAGTTTATTTACTAAACAAAATCAAGGGACAAACTACATTAAAAACAGGAGAATTGTACATCAACTTTAAAATTAGCGCAATAAATTTATTTGCAAGCAAAATAATTATTTATTTACAAAATATGAAAGTATATTGAAATGAATATCAAGCAGTGAATGCAAGGAATTATTTGAGTATTTCTCCTGTCATTCTTTCTTTTTTTTTTTTTTTGATTAAATAAGAGCTTTATAAAAGCAAAAGCCGAGTCAAAGAAAGTTATTTGATTATGCAAAACAGTTTTTATTTAATAGGTAAAAATTCCTCATACGAAAAAGTACATTTCTCTTTCTCCACCAATAATTAGGCAGCCACTCATTCGGTTTAGTTAACTTCTCGGGCAAATGCTCCCTCATCGGAACTGTTTAATCCTTTTCGGCACGCTACCTTTTAAAGTTGGAGTTTTGTCGGAGTCGGATAAAAAAACGGTAGGCAATCTAATTAGGCCTAGAGGTACACACAGGTAAAATTTTTTGAAGATAGCAGTTATTGCTTTAATTCTATGGGTGTGCCCTAAGTGGCACACTGAGTGAATAGAGCTTCGAAAAGAGTGCTGAAACGAGCATTGTTGTCAATGAACAGACCGATGAGATGGGAAGAAATAAAGAATACAGACTCTCAGTTGTCCTAGTTTATCGGTGAGTCCGATCTGGGCACACCTAGGGTTCGCCGTCTGATTTTAGGCAAGATTTCAAGGTAAAAATTTAAAACTAATATAGAATAAGGAGATTAGCATACAGCCAAAAATATAACATGGAAATTTCTTTTCAAACAATTCCTTTTATACCCTGAAAAATATCTGGAAGATCTCTTTGAAAAATGAGGGTCTTAAAAAACTAAACATGGCTAAAATATATGGACTAGTTTCTGTTGAGTTTCCATCTACTATAAATAAACAAGGATTAGAGTAACCTATAGTAACCTATAAATTCTTTTTCATTCAATTTTTCTGTATGTACAGAAGGAAATTGTTAGGTGTGTCCAGAACAGACACACTGTGCCTCAAAGTGTTAATAACATTACGCATTCCGTATCGGTCTGTCCTTGGGATGCAAAACAAACATATTATGTATATAAAGAAACATGTATCTAAAGAAGGAAACTTATCAGCCAGTTAATGGTAAGAGGTTTAGTAAGGAAGTAGGACAGGCAATATGTTCAAAGAAATCAATTTTGTTTATTACATTATTTGCATTCACGGAAAGAAACAAAATAGTCAATAAGATATACACAGATACAGTATTGTAATGACATAAATTGTATTAACTATTATAAAGACACAAATTATAGAATAATACACTGTGATGGTATGTGGACATGATAATGTTTACATAAACATTTCTATTATAAATACAGATAAAAGGGGGGTATAAGATCAAAGCAAGAAATACACTATTATAAAGACAAGAACTAACAAATTGTAGCAGAATACGAGTGATGAAATGTGAGTATATTATCTTGAGCATTTCCATATGAATACACTTAAAAGCAAGGCATAAAATAACTTATAAATTTATATATAGTATTTTTGTATCAGAACAGTGCTTAGTATAGCATTTACCTGAGAAATATATTTAGGAAGATAAATCATGCAAGAAAGCTATACGGTGTAACCGCCAAAATCATAAAATTATATATAATAAGTAATATAGAGATATAAGCTAGAAAGTAATATTCCATACGAAGAGTGAAAAAATACAAATGTACATAGCCAGCTCTTTTTTTGGGGGGGGAGGAAAGGGAAGGTAAGTTGCTGGACATTATTCCAGGTTGTCAGCTAGTCTCAGCAACGACTGTTTCATGTGACGGGGCGCATGTTTACGTTTTCTGTTGTTCCTGACCCAAGCTTATGTGTGGGTCATGGTGGGTATATTCAAATGGTAGTTTTTGGTACATCTGCAGTCGAATAAATAGTTTTAGCCTCCCTGACACTGTAGAGTCATTAGGTTAGTTTGAAGCAGGAGACGTGAAAATGTCCTGTATCCTTGCCGGGCTTGGAACCTTGGACCTCTCGAAAATGCGATGAGTATGCTTCCAGTTACACCACGAAGGCATGAGGAAAGGCGGGAAAAAATTCCTTATAACACTACCGCAGATGCAGAGGATATTATTTATAAGGACAAAATGAAGCAAGTTGAAAATATATGAGCGTGTCCTCTTAGGTATTGTGTAAATTGAGGACACGCTCATATATGTTCCAATCGGCATTTGGAAACATTTTGTGAAGTCTTCTGCCTGTAATGACTATGCTACAATAGTTTTGCTATTGTTTAGGCAGCTAATTTCTGAATATGGCATTAAAGATATGAGGCAAAAAGAGATCTGTTCAGTGAACATACGAATGGCTCGTTAGCTGCGCTCTTCGCAATCTCGTAAGTTGTTTTATGATCCAAGATGCTTTGGTTCGTACACATTGAAGCTTTAGCTGTAGACTTCCAGAAGCAACAGTATCTGTTTTTGAATTGCACTAACTAATGGGGGTCCCCTGAATAAGCCTTAACATAGAATCTGTGAAAATCACTTTGACATTCCTGAAAGTGAATTCCAGGATTGCTTTTAAGGTTACGAGTTCAGGCTGAAACACTGAGTTTCAAGTGTTAAGCTTCTTCGGCCATGTGGGGTGCTAAGCTCCTTCGGCCTTCTTCACCCAGGTCATCCATCGCACAACAGGCACTTCCTGTTCCTGCTATTCCTTTAGAGCTATCCGTATAAACGGTGGTCCCTTGTCGCGAGGCGGTAGAAATGTGGTTAATAACGATTTCAAACTCAACCTAATGGCAAGGTGGATGGGCAATGTACTCTTGTAGTCCGACAATATGTTCGCTCATCACTATGGCCCTTTTCCTTACATTCAGCTGTAGTGGTGGAATTATTGCTAAAACTTTTTAGGCGCTGGTTTGTAAGGTTTTCCGTCCTCCTCAGAAATGGACTCTGAGCAGAATTGAGGGATAATTCTACCTTTTTGATTAAATTGACTCCACACGGTGATAAAGCTCCAAAGGGATATTATACCATGTATATAGCATCTACTAGAAGGCACCACAAATAGATGCTGCAGTTGATTGCATAGTATTCAAAAAGATAAGAACCTTTTCTGTAATGTCTTTAATACAATGTAACCAGGGGAAGGTATCGTCGAGCGTCATACCTAAATAACGAAACTATTTAACAAATTGAATATTTCTCCCTTTCAGTTTTATACACGGGGTATGTTTACCCCGTGTATAAAACTGAAGCCGGGCTAATGAACATTCCTCTTGTCTTGACTTTAGAAACTCTGTTTTTATGCTCAATAGTCCAGCCGGCAAATTTATCTAATGACTTCTAAGCATTTGTTACATAGCTATTTTGGCTATATCTTTTAGAAATTAGAAGAAAATCGTGTGTTATGGCAGTCTGTGTTGATCGTCCTTCTACTGAACAGACAATGTGTGATCCTGTTATCTAGTTTCACATGTTTCTGTTTGTTTCCATCAATATGTTACTTGTCACTCAGTAACGCTAAGTGAATTTTCATCTCATTTGTATAATCGAAAACTTTTGACTTGTCATTTACTTTTCTGATGTTTTCTTTTAATACATTAATTCATTCTTTGTCATTTTATATTGCTTTTGAAACATCACCTAACTTTTTCCAGTAGTCTATAAGAGAAAATATTTGCAATAAAAAATAGAAATGTTACTTTGCGGCACAATAAACTCTAAATTCTGCCCATTTAAATTACTTATGTTACAGAAAATGAATGGTATTAAAACAGGTATAGCACATAAGCATAGCATATGTGTAACTCATTTACTGTAAAGGACTTTATCGCTAATCTCAACTGCAAATCCAACTTTGGAAGTCAGTTTTAAGCCTCTAAGCGCCGCAGGAGGTTTCTTAGGCGCTATGTAATTAGAAGGCTTTCGTTCTGAGATTTTTATGACCGAGCACTGTTATTTGAGAAAAGTATTACGCTTTCCGAATCAACATTTTATTCGGAATTTTCGGTTCTAATTTATCCTCAAAGGAGCGGGTGAAGCGTCTTCTTACGTTCCTGCTAGGATTAAAAGTACGAAACTAGTTAAATTTTCCGTTTCTACTACTGAAACAATTAATTGCGTTTACAAACCACTGAAGTATTTTATCTAGGTAGTAAAGTCTAAATGGGATTTAATGCCCTTTTGTTTCCATATTTTGAACTTATTTTGGAAAAAAGTAATAGAGATTTGTTTTTCAGTGCTATTACATATTTGAATTTGTCATTATATTTTAATTTAGTAATTTTGGGTCATATCAACAATTTAGAATATAAGGAATTTTCTCCCTCCTTTCTGCATGACTTTAAAGTGTAACGATAGTACACTCGACGCGCATACGAGAGCTCCAGGCTCGAATCCCGGTAAGGGCGTTGCTCATTTTTCAAGTCTTCCGCATAGAAATAACCTAATGATGCAGCGGCGCCCAAACTAAAAGTAGTGGATGATGATTCTTTGCCACCAGGATTTTTCGGTTGGATTACCTAATCCCCATTTGCCCTTTAAAAGGAGAAGTATATAAGGTACTTTCTCCCTCTTTTCTTCGTGTCTTAGTGGTATAACGGTAGCATACTCGGCGTGCAATCGAAAGCTCCAGGTTCGAGTCCCGAAGAGGGCATTTCTCATTTCTCATGTTTCCTACTTCAAAACACCTAATGATTCTACAAGGGAAAAAGAAAAATCGGGCAAGTGGTAAAATTTTAGACTTAATTTGAATATTCTGCAAAATTTCTAAGTATCTGCTTCTCTTTCTGATAGAAAGAAAGAAGTATTAAAAATTAGGTAATTGAAAATAGAAAAGACAACTTCCTAAAGAAAATTTTAACAAATTTACGTATGAAAAATCATACTGCATATCATTCCAAATAATTGTTGTGAAAGGAAGCAAAGTCGGAAATGTAAACAAGAAAATATAAGTTTCACGTTCCTTACAACTATCACAAAGTTACTATTGTAAGATATTTATGATTATATCTGTACTTATTTTGAGCAATTATTTGCAAGAACCACAATTGTTATCTATATGAGCAATAATTTATTAGACATGATGAGAAATCTTATTCTGTTAGATCAAACAGATAAAAGAAATAAAGTATTTCGAAAACTGCAATTCGATTATCAATAATTTGAGGACTTTATGACAAGTATAGGCGTTGGAATCTCATATTGTAATATCCATGCGCTTTTATTTCATCTGGCCAGTCGAAGATTTACTAGATGAATAATTTCCGTATGCTACATTTGAAACTGTACGTTAAGGAGGACTTAATAAAAGATTCACCTGCTGTTTTTCAGATGGACAATAATGTTTTCATAAAACACGAGAGCTAATAAATTTCAAGTGCATTTCCATTTTATTATATGAATGGAAATAAAAAGCATGGAAAGGAAGTATGAAGTAAAAGGAAAGCACGAATTTTAAAGCAATATCATTTGAAAATGAATATAGTATATAAGATATTTCTTCCGCCTTCTTAGCATTCCTTCCTGGTGTAATGAGCAGCACACTCGGCGAGTATTCGAGAGGTCCGAATCCCGGCGAGGGCATTGCACATTTTTAATATTTCCTGCTTCGAAATAACCTAATTTCTCTTCAAGTATACACATGAGAAACTTCTATATATTATATATTTTCGGCAGAATGATAACATTATGAACCTGTGAAATAATCTTCACGGCAGATGGCATGATATCTGTAAAGGTGAAAATCTACATTCTTTCTTCGAGAAAAGTATGATATGCCTAAGACATTTGCTTAAAAATCACTATAAAGGCATATGGCCTCTTAAAGGTGAGATGATGCATAATTTCGCTCTAGTGTGGATGATTAATTTATTTGAATATACAGAACACTCGAGAGCTATCTGCCTAAGTAAAGGAATACATTCGTAAGGCATTTACTAAGGGAAATTGACTTATATTCATTTGAAACAACGTAAAAATACAAAATAACTAGTTTCTCGTACTATTCTCATTTGTATGCAAAAATATTTAACAGTATTTACTTTTCAACAGTTCGTTCTAGCATTACCTTAAACTACAGCACGCGGATGAATCAAAGTTTAGATTCTTGTGAAGTTGCACGTGGGCTTTCACTTCCGTTCTGTGATCGGTTCGTAAATTTACACACAGAATGTGCACGGTTGTCGAAAGAGTATATATAATATGGCGCAGTTATACTTCTCTACCTCGGTAAACATACTTCTACACTATTCTTTCTAAATTAAAAATTAGAAGAAGGACTTATTCTGTCATTCTGGATATTTTTATCATTCGCACGCACATCTCCATTTTCTAAGTATTTTTCCCTCCAAGCTCAATGCATAATTCCTTTAACAGAAATTGGTATGGAAATATAAAAATTTTGTACCAAAGCCTTAAAACTTAACAGAGGTAAGTTTCGGTTTTTCTCTCCTTTTGCTATTTACATCTTCTACTCACATGCATGATTTCGTTGCAATTGCGGCATAATCATTATAAAGAAATGAAAAATCTAAAAGCCTTCAGATTTTACATTACTCCCAAAGGAGTGTTTATTTAACATTTTGTGTGTTACCTTCATTTATTAAATATCATGTTCTTCGGGCTTAAACCATAAAATTTGGTTCAGCAGCAATATCGCAAAATAATTTTAAAATGAGCATATCTTTAGAATTTTCGATACACAATCTCGCCCGCTGGAGATAAAAATGTTTCCTTTTTTTCCGTACAGAGTTGCTATTGCTCGCTTTAAACTCGTCGAGTTTGTCAATCAAAAACTCGTTAACGTTTTACAAAATATGAAATAGGTAATAAAGCAAATTCCAAATTTGGGTTTCCAGATTCTCATATTCGGGTGAAAACGTATGCTATTCCAAATTGGATGGCTCTAAGTACCGTTGTATTATCGCAATGCAAGAAACATACACACACTTATGCAAATTCTTTATTATTTAATTTTCTTAAATATATTATATGGTTGTAATATTTGGTAGCAACAGTTTGTAAAGTGAATCAACGCAAAATCCAAAACGAAATTAATAGCCCTTCTGGGCTAATGCCCTTTGAGCTAAAAATAAAACAGCAAATTTGAGTTCGAACAGGAATCGAACCACCAATATTCAACATTAAAAGAATGTAAATAATATGCACATAGAGATAACTATTATATGAATGTCTCATTTCATTATAAAAGTATACTATTTTAAATAAAATGTGTAACTATTCTTCTATTGTGTTTCGCTTTGCCATCCTCAGAACGATTATATTGCTACAAAAATGTAATGGAAATAAACTGCTATTACAAGGTTTACTGTATTCAAATTTAAAATTGCTTTCTAAAGAGTCGCTAAACCTTAAAGCTTCGGCGCAATGTCAGATTCGAGCTTTATAAGAAATAACAAATCAAATATGCAAGTGACTCTCATGATGTAAACAAGTATTTTAAAAGAAAGTATACTACAGATTTTTGATTAACAGTGGTAGAAACGTTTGCGTACAGTTTATCTAATGGCGGAAGATTATTCGATGCAATATATTCAGTTGAGGATAATGTAAAATCCTTTCAGATATTTCACTAAATTTTATTATTAAAATCTATTTTAAACTCAACATTATCTTTAATTTACTCCAGTGATAAAACAGTGCTTGTTTAAAAGGAATTTACGAGTAGTACCCCCATAGCACAAAACATCCTCAGGATGTCCTATTTAAGTCGCAATATCCCGGGACATACTTAGGATGTCCTGAGTATGCTGATTCTTAGATGTCCTGAGGACTTCACCAATTTCACATCCTGAGGATATTCATACTGCATTGTCCAGAGGATTTCGATTGTAAAACATTCTGAGGATATTTGTTCTCAAATTTACCAGTTTTAGTTTTTTGACATTGCACATCTGAAACTTGCACATTTTTACTAAGTTCTTTCTAAATGCTGTACAGTAAAATATTGATATGATTGATAATTTATTCTTGTTATTTGGTTATTAATTTTAATTGCTATTTTTTCTGACGTTTTTAAAAATTATTTAGTCAGGAAAAGATTTTTTTCAATGGATTAACATTTTCTAGAATATTTTCTAAATTCCAAATAACATATATTTTTTTATAAAAAATGTATAAATTACATGTATAATTACTTACAGATACAATAAATACAGGTAAAATTGGAATCTTTTTTTTTAATTACGGAAACTATTTTTTTTAATTAGGGTGTAGAGACGTTAGGTATTTTTTGGAAGCAGGAAAGATGAAAAATTAGTAACTGCCTTCGCCGGGAATCGAACCACGGACCTCTGGAATACCGGCCCAGAGTGCAGAACCACTTCACCACAAAGGCACACAAGGAAAGCAAGAGAAATACATTATATTAATCCCCCTTTTTAAAGAGCGACGTTTTTTCTTAAAGGGGAACCCAATTGCTAAATTCTGGGTGTGGATATATCTCTTCCAACATCTTTTTAGTTCGGGCGCCACTTTAAAGATATCAGTATTTTTTTGGAGATGAACAATTAGCAACCGCCTTCGCCAGGAATCGAACCACGGACCACTGAATTACCGGCCCAGCGGGCAGTACCACTACACCACGAAGGCACTCTAGGAAAGCGGGAGAAATACCTTATATGGGGAAAAAATTTTCCCCTAATTACAGGACTGAAAATGTTTTTTAATTGAGCGATCTGTTATTGATATTGAATTACAGTCGGGCGATAATTTTGCAGTAAAAATAATTCTCTGATGACTATCCAAGCTTTAAGAAGCTTTGGTCTTATATAGAGAGGTTCGTCTTAGAGAAATAATGCTTAATATCAATATTTATTTATAATCTTAGAACTATTGGTCACTTTCAGAAGTGGTCGTTTGAGAGGCGATATTCTATATATTTATTTACTGATACTCTCAGATTCCAAAATTTGTTTATATTCTAAGAAATATTGGATAGAAGGTGGTCGTCACATACATGCAAAATTTTACATTTCATTAAAAATGAATTCAGCATTATTTAACTATTCTCCTATTAATTAATTAATTAATTAGATAAAGAAAAAATTATGAAATAGTACTGTTTATTACGGAATAATGTAGGAATTTCTGCATAACTATATTCTTTCGCGTATTTGCACATTGTATCCGGCAAACTACTAGTTCCTCGTATTCTTCCGCAAATTCGAAAACGTCTGTCTGATTTGAAACGAAATCCAAAATGGCTGCGCCATGAGGTTTACTTGTATGGATATTTTTTGTTGCATGAGAGGTAAGTTCAGTTACAATACTTGTATGTTTACTTTTTTTGCTTTTTCGAATTTATGTCATTTTGACAGTTAAATGTGTTAGGTATCACAGCTTTATGAATTGTTACCATTCTGTCGTGAATTACGTGTATTACAATGGCTGTCTTTTCAAATATCAAATTTGCCCTACTATCCAAATGTTTATGACTGAATTTTTTTGGGATCTAGTTTATGCATTCAGTTTCAAAATAATATGTGTGATCAGATTGCTTCTTATTTTATTGCAGCAATAAATTTATGTTAAATAGTTTGAACAATTGTATAAAAATAATAGTCTGCATTGTTTTGTTCAAAATATATATGGTTGAAACACTATCTTAATCTAGTTTGTAATTCAATTTTAAAACATGGAGAATTAGAAGTTTTAAGTTTTTTGGGGGGTACTGTTCTGTTATCGGGACCAGATTCGGAAATGTATGAACCTGTGTTTGTAAGTAATGTGCATAGATGTGTATATGTACACACACACACACACATACAAATATACAAGCATACATAAATACATTTCTGAATCCGGTCCTGATAACAGAACAGTACCTTTTTTAATCTCTTTTGAATATTTTATAAAAGGATTAAGCATTTTTCAAACTGCATATCATTTTAAGATTCGACTTGCAGGAAGACAAAATATGGTCATTCAATCAAATGCTTATGATTGCTTTTAACATTTTCTCATAAATATTGTTTGCATTTTTATTTTAGATACTTATGTAAAGTGAACATGAGAATATTAGAAAAGCTGAAGAATATGAATAGCTACCATAATACATGTATTTTTTCATTCAGCCCCTTGTTTTAGAAACCAATGCACCATTATTATATACTGGCTTATTTTATCGTTATATGCTGACTTATTTTATAGTTATATGCAGTTTAATTTTATGTTCATGTTACTGTAGTATTGTGATTATAATAAAAGTATTCATAATTTTTGTCGAATCTTGCAAGTTGTCTAACATTCAGAATTATTACTACCGAATTTTACTGAAAGGTTTTTCTGAGTTGACATAATCTGTCTGATAAATAAGATAAACTGGTGTTTAAATTATATGCATTTCTCTTAATGTTTCATTGAAAGTGAGATGGAAATATAAATGCTATCCAGAAAAGTGAATTCCTTTTGCCTGAAATAACAAACTGTACTAAATGATTAATGTTTATATCATTTTAGTAAAGCATATATTAAAGTTTCTCCCCCTTCTCTTCTTTGATTTTGAAATAATTTATAATAAAGTAATATATGCATAAGTGTAATTAATGTAAAGTGTCATTCAATAATATAATTTATTTTTAATGATATTTTTATATTTCTTATCTGTGTTTTCTTTTGGTGTTAGAAAGAGGAAAAGATTGTAATGTTTTAATTAAGAAAATAATTAAAACATTACAGTCTTTTAAAAAACATAATTACAGTAATGTTTATTGAAGCAATCAGTACTGTGTGATCGCCAGTGATTGAATAATGTTAAAATGCATTGTTCATAAGGAAATTTGCTTATCCTTGTGTTATAGTTTTTATTTTGACACAAGCTCAAATTTGAATTATTTCCTGAATCATTAATCAGGACAATATATATAACATACAAATTGTCATACAAAATTATTTCTCTGAGCATATTACAAAGAGCTCATTTAATTTTATTATTTGTACAAATTTTAGACAAAAGTAGCATGTAACAGTTAAAGATTTATTGAAGCCTACTTGTTACTTGTGGTAACAAAGAAGTGTGAAAGATATTGTCACATTAGCGAACATGACGATCATTGATGCTTAGTTTAGTAATTTAATAATATATTGAGAAATGCTGGGAACTTTCAGAAGTGGACATTTTGGGAAATGATGGGCTTCGTAAGAAATTTACATGGTTTTATTATTTATTTTTTTAGTTAAGAATGGATTTTAGATGTTCATGTGAAAGAATTCTGTTTAATATATGTGAAAGAAATGTTATAAGTTTGGCATTTAAAATAATTAATTAATAGTATGCAATTATCTTTTTATTATACATATATTACTATATATTTCTAATGCACTATGTAAATGTCAGTGCTAAACAATTGAGATACTATTGTCAGGGCAATCTTTTCTTATACATGAAAAATTCTGATATTTTCTGATCATCTGCCCTCACAGCTTCAACTTATGCTAAAACTGCAAGAGTATGTACACGATAATAGCAAACTATGAATATGCATACCACACACATGTATTTACATGCTTTATATTTAATCTTTATTTCTGAATAGTATTCCGTTGGATGAAAAATATGTGAATATTGACCCAATATTTATATTTTTGTGTGTGTGCATCCTAAAATTTCTTGTTTCTTATAAAGTGCTTATTTGAATTACTACTTGTGAACAGAGCAGTAGATATGAACCATAAACTAACCATTTTGCCAATTTTCACAGCTTTGCAGATAGTCAGAAAGCACCAAAATTTGTAATAATGTTAGGTTTAAATGATGTTCTATACTTTTGCGTTAATTTTTCCATTCTATTAATTCTATTATTGTGTTATCAAACTTTCTGTAGGAATTTCAACTGGTTAAGATGTTATTACCATGTGGAGAAGAATTTGGTTTTCAAGCTTGAAAAAATTGCAGCTGAAGGATTTTGTACAAGGTCAGTCAAACGGGTTTTAGTTAATTATAATTTAATTTTGTTGAAGAATTCTCAAATTTATTTATCATAAGTGTCTAAAGGTCTTCTAAATTAAATTCTGCTTGTTTTTGAAAATTTTCACGACATTCATTCTTTGATGATTATTATTTTTTTTAATTTACTAACCTATGTCCAGGCACATCATTTAATGCTATACCTTGTAATGTTGCGCGCTTCCAACCTGCACGCAACAATAGTGGTGACTGCTAAGAACTGGAAAGTAGACAAAGTCTTGAGAAGGGTTTAAATCCCTTTTTATTCAACTTAGAAATTACAAATGCGTGCTCTTGACGCTCACAAACTACGCCGATCCGGCGCTAAAATAAAAATAAGAAACTAAGAAAAGAATAGTAACAAGTGACTAACTACGAGGCTCTCTAAACGTAACTAACCTCACCGCGTTCTAAAATACCGCTGATAATTCAGGAAACTTCGGAATATTACGTTGAAAGATTAACAATCTGCCGAGGCAAGCACACAGGCCGAAACGCGTGGTTCTTCAATTTCTAACTAGCCACCTCCACGCTCGTGAAGCAAGAAAGCACACTTTTGAACTCGTTTCCCTTCTATTTAACTCAGATTACTTCCGCTGACAATTTGAATCCTTGCACGTTCTACTAAAATTTACATACTCTGGCATTGGCAATTCCAGGGGAAAGTAAGGCTTGACAGGAAAGATAGTTTAAACTTAAAATAAATGTTAGTTAAAATAAATATAAACCCTACATTTGCCGCTGCCAGAATTTGGTAAACTTGGAAGCAGGTCCTAGAAACGACCTGTTGAAAAGTTTCCACAATTCTGAACTAAATTTGAAGAGCCTCGTTTACATAAAAAAAATATGTTATCTCACAAAAGGTAGAATAAATTTCTGTAGATACTTATTTAATTCTCTCTTCTTACAGCAACCTTTCCTGGACTTCAGCAATCAATCTGTTCTCTTCCTTCCAGCATCTGGAAGGAATAAGTATCAGTATCTTTCTAAATACATTATAATTTAGACTTTCTTGACACTGAATAAGTTTTTGTTTTTGAACGATTTATTTTCCTTACTTACTGCTTAATTCACATTCATTCAAGTATTCAAACATGAATTTAACTTTACCCTGGCTCTCCACCATGTGTGGTGTCAAACGGGAATATTCGTGTTTTAGTATTGCAACATTTCCCCTAACCACAATGATTTGTTAGAATTCAGCGACCAAATAGACACACCTTACTCGACATTCTACAACTCGATGAGCTACTTTAACTTTCTTAAAATTCAAGTATAGGTGGAGAACCCTACAAAACACATTCATTCTAAATTCCCCCTCATTCATCTTTAGACATTCAGGCTTTCGCTCTAAAGCATGATTTTATCTACAGTTTAATACTTAAATTTGAATTCATTGCTTTTGAGCATTTACTTTTAGCATCTAAAATTTTATGCTTGTAGACTAAATTCTACTTTTACATAACTTTCAAATATTTACGTATATTTACAAAATTCTAATACATATGATTTTTACAATTTACCATAAAATTAATAAGAGAAAAATAAATTTTTACTTTACTCATTCTTTGCCAAGCTGGCGGCACTGAAACTAAAGTTCTTATTAATACAAGAATACGAAGTTATTTTTATCTTCGGCCAAATTTTAGCTTTAACATAACAGAATTAGTCTTTCGACCAACAGAAACTGCTTGTTCTTAGATTTTATACTTAAAGAAAATAATACTTTTGCCTTAGCTAAATAAAGTAAAACAAAACTAAGTCTCAATCGAGACACATTGACTTCCGTCAAAACATAGAACTTCGTATTTACGCATAACATTTCGGAACAAAAGAAAAAAAAATATAGAAGATTTTAACTTATCTTTGAGTTTTCGATGATTGGAACTCCGACATCCTCTTCTGGCAGAACTGCTCCCACGGTATAGGTTTCATCGACGTCAGTCGTCTCCTTAGGGTCCTTCGAGTGTCGTCCACGTTGCTTTTTCTTTTTCGCCCTCTGCATGCTGGCCTCTTGGAGTGGTAGTTGTCGGGTTGCTGTCGTTTCCGTTTTGCCCCTGGACGGCTGGTCTTGGCGTCCTCCGGTCTGGAATCATGCTTGGATTTCTTCTGTTAGTGAGGGTCTTTTCGTTCCTCCTGCTGTCTTTTCGTTCTCGTGAACGGCGGCCTTGTTTGCACCTGACTCTCTGGCCCTGGAAGCGTTCTCCTCGATGTAGAATTTCTACTGCTATACGTTATAAGTGGTGTTTTCCTCTATACCAAAGCTTCTTTACGCGGCGGCGTTGCTTTCTTGTATTTCATAAATGCTGCAGTCTGACCGTTTTCATTTCTTCTTTTCGGTACCGTCGCATGACTTGTAGAAGGGCTAGGTTTCTCTTCAATTCTCTGCTTCTTGGGTGGTGGAACGGGTGACGTTACTTCTGGACCTTCTACTTCTTTTACGCTTGAGTCCTGCAAGAAACTTTTAAGGATTTCAAAATCATTTTGATTATAATATTTTTTCACCTGGTCGGGACTTGCTTTACAGATCTCCCCTCTCTCGATCTTAAGGTACAATACGACTCCTTTGATTTCCTGAATTACATAGGGGCCTTCAAATTTTGGAGCTAACTTTGCAGTAAAATTGTCTGGGGCACTTGATAAAGAAAATTTCCGCTTCAACACTTTATCCCCAAATTTAAAATCTGCTTCACGGCGTTTTCTGTCATAATATAACTTTTGTCTATTTCTTGCCGTATCCGAGCTTTTAACCGCCTGGTCAATAAGTGTTTGCACATCTTTCTGTTTAAATTCTTGCTCTCTTTGTTGCACAAAGAATAATTTATCTAATGGCGTAATTAATTTCCGTCCTAAAAATAATTCTGCTGGGGTTTTTCCCGTAGAATCGTGGTTTGCCGTTCTTAAAGCATAAGCTAACTTATTTATGTAGCCATCCCAGCGCTTGTGATGTGTGCTAACATAACTTCGAATTATTTTTACAATGTTTTTATTAACTCTTTCTGATATGTTTGCCTGTGGTCTATACGGAACCATTTTGATATGGCGTATGCCAAGTCCAGTGCATATGTTTTCAAATATATTGCTAACGAATTGTTTACCGTTATCGCTAATGACTTTTATCGGTGCACCGTATTTTAAAATGTATCTGTGTAAGAATGCATCTGCGACTGTTTTGGCTGGCTCACGTTTAAGTGGAACAATTTCTGTCCATTTTGAAAAATGATCTACAATTACTAAAAGAAAACGATTTTTATTTAACTCACTCTGGGGGAAAGGACCAAGAAGATCTATGCCTAAAATTTCATTCGGAAATGTAGCACGAATGCTATTTAAGTACCCGGCCAGGCTGTAATTAATATCATTTATTAATTGACATTGATTGCAAGACCTGACATACGCAGTTACTATTTTGTATAATTGCGGGAAATATACCGCCTCGCGTACCCTTTTTAAAGTATTTCTGACCCCTAAATGACCCGCTGTTTTCGCGTCGTGTAATTCCTTCAAAATGCTTAATCGAAGCGAGGCTGGGATGACTGGTTTGTACTCGAGATTTTCGTTTGTTGTTTTCGTATAAAATAATAAATTATCCATTATTTCATACTTTTCTGCTCCATTTATTATCGCATCGATATCTGTGTGCTCAAAGCTTTCGGGGTCTTTCAAATATGCATAGATACTTCCAAATTCAGGATCAGCTTTCAATTCAGCAATAATTGTATCTCTAGAATCTAAAATTTTTGAAGTCAACACAGCGCATTTAAGTTCATTGCCTTCATCGTCCAGTTTTATACGCGAAAGTGCGTCAGCTACATTGTTTTCCTTACCCGGTTTATTTTTGATTATGAGATTATATTCTTGGAGTTTTAAAGCCCATCTTATTAACCTGGGCGTTAGGTTTTTCCCCGAGTAAAGCCTACCAACAGCCGCATGATCCAAAAAGACTGTTACTGGCGCTTTGCCGAAATAAACTCGAAATTTGTGTACAGCCATTAATACGGCTAATGTTTCTCTCTCTGTTGCTGTATAATTCCTTTGTGTATGATTCAACGTTTTACTAAAAAATGCCAAAGGATGGCCATTTTGCATAAGAACCGCACCCACAGCATAGTCCGACGCATGTGCTGCAATTTCCAGGTTTTTGTCCCCCTCCGGGAATTTCAAAACAGGGGCATTGATAAGCGCTTCTTTTAACCTTTCGAATGCGGTATTTGCTTCTGCTGTTAACGTGAATTTACTTTTCTTTCTCTTAATTACTAACAAGGGGTCAACAATATTAGCAAAATCTTTTATGAATGACCGATAATAAGAACATAACCCAAGGAAAGAAGAAAGTTTCTTGTCGGTGTTGGGAGGTGGAAATTCTTGATTGCTTTTATTTTTGAATCTTGAGTTTCTATACCCTTTTGCAAAATTTTATAACCCAGATGTTTAAGTTCTTTAGTTGCGAACTTGCATTTTGAGGCGTTAATTGTAAGACCGGCCTCTTTTAATAATTTAAAAACTTCTTCTAGATCTTTAATATGTTGTTCCTACGTACTACTCGTTATAATTATATCATCTAGATAGATTAAAGTCGATTTTCCTAGGACAGGCTTTAGAACAATATCCATAGCTCTCTGGAATGTTGATGGGGCCCCACACAAACCAAAGGGCATGCGTAAAAATGCATAAGTGCCCGATTTTATTATAAACGCGGTTTTATGTATGTCTTCGGGTCTCATAGCTATTTGATAGTAGCCAGACGTTAAGTCCAAAGTAGTCATGTATCTTGTAGATTTAATCTTTCTAATAATTTCCTCTATAACCGGCAAAGGGTAAACTGGGAATTTAGTAATACTATTAAGTTTTCTGTAATCGATAGCAAACCTCCAAGCCCTTTTATCCGAAGGAGGAAACACGTTCTTTTTCCTACATAGTACCACTGGACTCGCGTACTCACTATTTATGGGCGTTATTATTTTATTCTTTAACATTTCGTGAATATGTTCTTCTATGATTTGCTCTTTCTGTTTATCATAGCGATAAGGTTTAGTCCTACAGGGTTTGTCGGCAGTTAACTGTATCTCATGCGTAACTATTTGACAGCTACCAGGCCATTCTGAAAACAAGTTTGAAAAAGTACTCACCACTTGCTGGATCGCTTGACTTTCATGGTCATTCAAATGGCTAAGGTCAACTTGCGGTTGTTCCACTGGTTCCACCATCCTCCGTTCCATCTCCACACAATAGAACAGTCCTGAAAATTCAGTTTGGCCTTCGCGGTTTTTATAAACTCCATACCTAAAATAAGTGGACTTTGCAAATTTTTTACTACAAAAATTAATACTTAAAGGCTTTCATTTTGAACCTGTATCTTTAAAGATAGTTTTCCGATACATTGACAAGTTTATCCTTGTGCTGCTATGATTTCTGTGTTTTTATTTTTAAATAATCGTAACCTATTAAAGTTATTCTTAAAAAAATATCACTCATAAAATTACCTTCTGCTCCTGTTTCGATGAGGGCTTCTACTGGTACATCGCCAACCAGGACTTGTATAATTGGCAATTGCGAGTTTTTTACGATGACCGTATTTAAGTATATTTTTGAGGGTTTTTTCAAAACTTCTGGAGTCTGTACCCTCGCTTTCACAGGCCCCTCTACTCGTTTAAAGCTTTCCTTTCAACTTCTGCCTTCTGGGTACGCGGACGTTTGTTTTCAAATTTCCTTTTTGGGCCTTGACCTTCGAGCTTCGATGAGTTAGCTTGATAGCTCTTTCCCCCATAAGAGCGATTTCGGTTTCCGGTCTGTTGATTTGAGGATTGCCTTCGGAGACTTTGAGAATATGATGCCCCTCTAGCTTTTTCTGCTATTCTGCGATTTTGAAACTTGACCGCCAATTCGAAGAGCTCCTGCAGTGTGCTTGGGTTTCTAATTTCGAAGTAGTCTTGAACAGCAGGTAACAATCTTGGTAAGATTATTTCAATAATCTCCGCGTCGGGTTTCTTCCCATATAGCATATCCGTCAGCTTAATGTTTCGCAGAATAAAATCCGTCAACTCTTCTATATTCCGTTGATAAAAACTATATAGGATTATGATTAGGAACGGGGGACGTGGGCACCATCCCTTTACGTTATGGTTAATTGGTTTAGCGCCACGTCCTCCAATATCCAGAGCAAGGCCAGAATAAGGCCACACGTGAGACTCGCACCAGACGCCCAGACCCAGCACCCTATTCATCCGGGTAGCAGTCCAGCCGACCGAAGTGCTCCCGATAAAAAACTATATAGTTCGGCTTCTAGCCTTATAAAAACTATCTAAATAATATATAGTTATAATATATAAAAACTATATAGTTCGTCTTCTAGCCTTGCTCGATCTTTCACTATGAGGAAGGCCTTTAATAACGATTTTTTGAATTTTTCAAATGTATATGTCTGGCCTCCGAATTCCCCTAACAAAAATTTGCCTATATTCTTACACCATAGCGCGGCCTGTCCTCTTAGTGCAGATGTGGCGATGGCAAATTTTTGTCTTTCAGGCACAGGGTAGAGCTGGAAGTGATTGTCGAGGCCTTCTAGAAATATCGCCACCGAATTTTTTCCGTCGAAATTGACGTTTGGCTTGATTGACGCTCTCATCGCCTGGACCAGGTATCCAAATCCTTCCAATTGGCTTGCCATTTCTTGTTGTTGTCCAGCAACTTCCATCCAATTTTCGGCCATTTCAGTTCGACAAGTGGTGACTGCTAAGAACTGGAAAGTAGACAAAGTCTTGAGAAGGGTTTAAATCCCTTTTTATTCAACTTAGAAATTACAAATGCGTGCTCTTGACGATCACAAACTACGCCGACTCGGCGGTAAAATAAAAATAAGAAACTAAGAAATGAATAGTAACAAGTGACTAACTACGAGGCTTTCTAAACGTAACCAACCTCACCGCGTTCTAAAATACCGCTGATAATTCAGCAAACTTCGGAATATTACGTTGAAAGATTAACAATCTGCCGAGGCAAGTACACAGGCCGAAACGCGTGGTTCTTCAATTTCTAACTAGCCACCTCCACGCTCGTGAAGCAAGAAAGCACACTTTCGAACTCGTTTCCCTTCTATTTAACTCAGATTACTTCCGCTGACAATTTGAATCCTTGCGCGTTCTACTAAAATTTACATACTCTGGCATTGGCAATTCCAGGGGAAAGTAAGGCTTGACAGGAAAGATAGTTTAAACTTAAAATAAATGTTAGTTAAAATAAATATAAACCCTACAACCTTAAATATTGTAAAACGTTAAAATAATACATTTCACTTAAAAATGTGGTTGTGACAGTAAATTTTCTGTTACAATTAATGATATCTATAAACACTGGTATACATCATTTTTCAATAATCTATATACTATTTTGTGCATTTCTTTTACAACCAAGATCTGGCATATGACTTGCTTTTCAAACTGATAACATGGTGTAATAATGTAATCTAATGGTTAAAGTTTACTATGGAACTGGCCAAATTTAATAAATTATTCTTTGATAGAAATTTATTCATGTGTTCAGTGTGTCTCATCTCTTTAATTGGTAAAGTAAATTTTTTGTACTTGCATTTATGTACCACATTAAGGGTTACTTTTTAACCTAATTTAAAATTTTCATTACCTTAACATGTCCAATAATTGTTATTTGGAATGTTATTTTAACTCAGATATTGTAATAATATCAAAATCCCCTACTTTTTGATAGGTAATCCAAATGTGAAACAAGAAAAGAAAAAATTAAAATGTAAAAGTATATTTATTTCATAGCTCTAACAAATAAAAACAACACGAGCACTTTTTGCTGTCTATCTGCATAGTGTGGCATGTCCCGTAAGACTGAGATTTGTATGGTCAAATCCATGTTTCAGTTAAAGGAATTGCATGCACAGTCTTCTCATTTTCACTTCGATTAAGGATTCTGTATATACTAGCATAAGAAATATATTAGTTCATGCAGTTTTATACATCAATATTTATAGACAATTGTTGTGGCTATGTTTATTATAATCTTGTTCATTGTAATGGCTGGAGTGCCTAAACCATCATGCTGTGTAAACAAAACTCAAATCTTCATCTCTGCATTAAGGGTTTAATGGTCAAATCAGAAAGAAAATCAGAAAGACTTTTGAATTTAATTCAAAAGAAAAATTTAAAATTCAAAAGAAAATCAGAAAGTTAATGGTGGTGTTTAAACCACTGAAATGGTGATTATGGTAGAACATCTGTGGTAAAAATTTACTCTACTGTAACCCTTGGTGAATCGTTTCTTTTCTGATATCAAGATGGCCGCTAGACAAAACCAAAATAAGAAGTCAAAGACATACACAAACTCTGTGTCCATGTACACATCGACCTATTTTAACTTAAACAGAGAACTGCACAAACTAGGCATTGTGCACTGCCTTAACTTTGTCCATGTACACATTGATCTATTTTCACTTTAAGAAAATCAGAAAGTTAAAAATATGTTTATCAGAAAAAATTCGCCACTGTCTTAACACACAGAGACAACCAAAAATACACAAACAGAGAGAATAAGTTGCCAAAAATACATATTTCCTAACATAAAAATATTAACCAACAAATCTTTTAACAAAAATTAACACACAGAGAAAAATAAATAAATGAAACGTCATTTTTTTAACATACCTTTTTTCACATGCATACGTTTAGGCTTCCCACCACCATCTCCTCCATCCTCCAGGTAAGCAATTCAATTAAATTTTTCGTTTCTTAGTCACCTCAGACATACTCAAACGATGGTACCCACACCAAAATAATAGCATGTTCAAAATACAAGACCATACCACTTCCGTGCAACCAAACACAGCAATTGAAAAGAATGGTAAGAATCAAAAACCTGGGTCCGTACAAAAGGTTTACTATTACAAAAAAAAAAAAAAAATAGCCCAAAACTAAATTTATCACAATATGTTGGCATTATTTGCAGAAATAACTCCTTTTTACTGATTTTTTTTTCCAAAGGCTACTTTTGCCAACATTATCAACATTAGGGTTATTTGATGCAATGGGCTTCCACATTTCACAAACAAACAATACCACTTTGCGATTTTTCTTCAGACAGAAACCAAGGTGTATCATACAGTAATGATTAGCCACATCTTCATTTACTACTGTTACAACATAAAATATACTTCATTGGTAGATTTCTGCAGTTAAATTCAAAAGTTCAAAATTGCATATTGCTTATGATGATCAGATTTTATTTTCTGCACGTAACTAACAATTACTTATGTGTTATCAGATAAATGTTACCAGATGCAGTTAATTATTTTTTACTTGATAATCTCATGAGACAAGTTTTTTTTTTTTTTTGCTCCTGCAAGACAGCTTTATTTTGTGTTGCAAAATAAATTCATTCTCACTCTTTTTGGACTTGCCTACACATTAAATTTAAAATAGTTTTATGATTAGATAAGATGTGATTATCATAATTTTGTTTCTCTCTTTATCTTGGCAACTTTATATGTTGATTCGGTATCCAGGTTACCTACCAGTGGCTGATTGATAAAACTGCTCATATGTTCAGCTGGTGGTTTGAGTTTATTTTCTGACATAAAAAATTTTAAAAGGCATCCCCCATGTTTATTTTACTATAATCGAATAATCAAATAATTGCTACTCTGTTTATAGGTACTAAATGTTAAAATATTTTAAATGCTTCCTTTAATTTGCATTCTAATAGTCATTTGTTTAAATTTAATTATGAATTATATTCACATATAGTAATTGTGAGTTTTTTTTTCTATTTTAGGTGCTGTGAAAGGCAATGTCACAGATCCAGTTTATCAAGAGTTTTTATATACATTTGAATACATGGATATAAGATTGGTTTTCAGGAATTAAAAGAAAATGTGATAAATTGGATTACTAAAAACTATTTTGAATTTTGAAAAGTGTTTTTCCTCTGTTAATCATAATATAGTGCCATAAATTTCTGAATGTGTTTATTTTTCATCCAAATAAATAGGTTTACAAAAATTTGTCATATTAATAGATATTGCATATTAATAGATATGCATTATTATAAATATTTATTATAACAGATTTAGCTGAACTACTTTTTTAGTCTCTCTGCAGATGAAGTCACTGAGGTAAGTGGTTAGATATTTTTCTGTATTCACCATCAAGTAATTTTATCTGGTAAATTACCATTACTTATATACTAAGGTGAAAGAATAAGCTTTCCTTGAAAATACAAAATTTTTTAGACATTTAAAAAAATTGGTATACGTAAAAAAGTTCTCAAATTGCCACATATGCGAAACTAAAAATGTTATATATGAAATAGTTCAGAAATATAAATATTTTCACTATTTTTTAACTATAATTCACTGCATCTGTTATATATAATGACAGTTTAGGGTAGCAGTGCTTTTCTCACTATGATTTTGATTCATAAATACACGTACATAAACCCACGTATTTTGATTTCTCTTTTGAGACCGAATAAAAAATTAACTAAACATTCTCGTTGACATTGAGAGTTGAATAAAAGCTCACCTCAAAATAAAATGAATTAATAAATTTATGGAAAATTTTACACAGCATATATTGAGCAGAAAGAGTAAACTGAATATACTTAGAAGTATTAATAGTTGGTAGAGTTGATTGCAGAATAAAGTGCCTTAATTGCATGGTAAACAGTAGATCTTTTGGAGTTTTTCTATGTTGCGTAAAATGCAGATTTAAATTTTTAATATTGATTGTCATATAAATGGCAATTACTGTTTGATTTTGCTCTGAAATGAATGGTTAGTAATAAAATTCTGGATGAGATAACCTTTAACAAGAGCTAGAATTTACAAAGTTTAATTTGGTACTGATTTCAACGGGTAAGTTTCATTTTACTGAATTTTGCATAAAATAATACCAATGAACCATTGCAAATTATTTTTAGAACTTTTTTTTTAATCCAAAAGGGCTATTAGTCTCGAAATGTGACTTCATATCGTCAATTGTAATCTTGTTTCGCCTTTCATTCAAGTCTTGCCGTTTGGCAAAATTTAACATATTTACGTTTAAAATCTAATATATTATTGATTAACAAGCCAAGCTATTTAAAAGCAATACGCACAGTTCTTAACAATGCTTTTTTTTAATCTGATCGATTTAAAATGCATTTAATTCATGATATATCTAATTGAAAACATTTAATATTTTTACATAATTACATGATATATTTCTTCATTTTTCAAATATGTAGAAGATATATAACTTTATGGTGTCAGTATCTTATAAAATGTTTTGCTACTTCCACTGCTCCATCAGCCTTTTTGAGTGACTGCTAAAATCTAAGGCCCTTCAGATTTTTTTTTATTTGTGTGAGCAGAAAGATAGATTTTTAGAAGAGCTTCTTGAGTTACCTTTTGAATGATGTAAAGAATTGTTAACATAATGTCAAATTTTTACAACTAAATATTAAATATATAAAAAAGCCTGCAGCATTCTCATGTTACGAAAACATATTTATTTATTCTGAGGCTAGGAATTGATTTAGTTTTAAAAATACAATTTATTCCTTTTAACAATTTCCAAACAGTGTCATCAAAACACTAAACATTCCTTACATGTTTTAAAGAAAGATGATTCATTTATATAAAGATTATTAAATGGCTAATTTTATTATTGAATTTTTAATACAAATTAACTGAAATTAGAAACTGATTTTGTAAAATAATTTAATTATGAATACAATTTGGAGGCTATTGGATGTTTAAAAATGATCGAAAGATTTTTAATATCTTAAAAATAAAAGCAAAATTTTCAGTTTTAATATTTTGTATTAATAATTCATTTTAATTTCCTTGCTCAGTTTTAATATATTCACAAATTAAGATTTAAAAACAAAATAAGTTGTATAAATATTTTCAGCATTTCTAATTTTTCCATAGTAACCATAGGAGAAGGATTTGAGAATATCTGTGTAAAATAAGTAGATTTTAGATCATCACACCACCTTCCCATACTTTCACTGGAAGTTTACTCTATGTATATATACTGGGATGTGACACTAAGCAGTTGAGAGTATGTATTTAAGAGGTTAAAGGGATATTGTAGCTAGTATTTCAAATCCTGATAACATCCCATACGCTATCGGTGAGACCTAGATAGGATGTCCTAAGGATATACTGGGATGTGACATTAAGCACTCAGGAGGATGAGTTTAGGAGGAAACTGGGATATTACGGGATGTCCTTAGGATGTAGTAAGTTGGAATCTAAATCCTAATAACATCCCATACGCTGTCGATGAGACATAGATAGGATGTTTTAGGATATAATGGGATGTGTTTAGGAGGTTCGTGGGATATCACGGGATGTCCTGAGGATGTAGTAAGTAGGAGTTCATATCCCAATAACATCCCGCACACTGTCGATGGGACTTAGTTAGGATGTCCTGAGGATATCCTGGGATGTGACGTTAAGCACTCGGGAGGAGGTTCGCGGGATGTCCTGAGGATGTGCGCATATTCCGCGAGCAACATCCTCGGGATATTCCAAGGATGTTTTTGTGCTATGTGGGTATTAGCTCTCTATTTCTTGCAGCATCATGAGGCTATATTGTTGCAGCAGCAAATTAGGCAGAATGGTAGAAAAACAAGAATGCGATAATTATGTTTCATACTCTACTTAACTTTGAAGTGAGAGCAAATAACTGTTCATTAATTTATTTCAATCTGCCTCTCATGACATTGACATTTTCATCATGGACCATAAATATTTTACACCATACCTATCAGTTTGGAAGCATATGTCTGAAAACTCTGTCTCAAAAAACTTATCATACTGAAATATTTCATCTGAAGGAAAGAAACTGAAGAACGATAGACATAAGTTTTAATTTGATGTTTTATTAATTTAAATTTAATCACCGTTATTGGAATCCCTTAGTTCAAGAGATCACAATCACATATGACAAAAGCATCTACGTTTATCATTTGTTTATACTGAATTAAACATCGTGTTGGAATAATGATTTTAATGAAACAAAATCAGTCAGGCAATATGAAATTAAGAGTCTCATGTGTAATCAGCTATGATTAATTATTTGATATTAGAAAGATATTTATTGGAGAAAAGAGGTTTTGTTTCTTAAAACAAGCCATTTAAGAGAAGCGATTCATTAATCCGTCACCATGGAAAATGATATTTTGCCTTGTTCTGCTTACTTAGGAAACCATTCTCATCATGTTGTAAACGATCTCCAGATATTTATTCTATCCCTTTCACTTTATAATTTCTGTCCCATGGCTAATATTCCAATCACTATATTCTTTGATTTTGATTTAAGTTTGGGCTTTAAAGTAGCATAAAATACATTAAAATTTATTATTTATTCCTTGAATATGATTATGTTTCCGAATTATTTTATTTTAATAGATTTCTGCTTAGAGGCCTAGTATTAAACCTATAATAGAAAAGGCGTTTGATAAGGACAATCTATAAAGTTTCTAATAAGTTAAGAGTTTGTTATGTTATCTAATGCCTGTAGAAAAAAAAACATATTTCGCAACTTTCAATAAGACTACTGAATACAAAAGATCCCAGAAATAAGTATCCAACTCTTCATGTTAAAATAGAAAATATACAACACTATTAATTTAATAAATGATTGTTAAATATAATGGTTATCATTACAAGAAGAAAGAAATGGTAATGGTTGTAATTACAAGAATATTGAAGAAGAAATCTTCATGTCGTTTCTGAATGCTGTACAACATTTGCTAAAACCAACATTATCTACTTGATTATTGCTTTTGCAAGCTGCCATATGCTGAGCCGTTTCACATAAATCGAGGAAAGAAACGTTCCTTTATCCACAATTCTCAGTCAGATCTAATATTGAAAAATACTTATTACTATGATAAATTTTTTTCAGGAATAGATACTGAATGATATTCAGTATGATAAGTATTTTTTAGTGTTAGATGCTAAATATTCGATATTTTTTCATTTTGTTGGTACAGGTCAAAAACATACATTAAATACATATAATGTAATATAATCTCATTATGATATATTAGACTTATTTAAGTTATTTTAATTTACTGTGGTTAATAAACATAATTAAACGTTTCAAGAAAAAAATTGTGATAAATAATTGGACATAACAAAATCAAAATCACTATAGCAAAAGGAAAAATATTAATTGCATACCTACTTATGAAAAGTAACTTTTCTAATGAGAGATCTTTTTGTACGTAATCAGTATAACAAACGTTGAACTAAAAAGCATTATCATAATAAAATATGTCCCATGTATAGAATATATTTCAAAATATAGGCAACTTTGAGAAAAATCTATTCTGAAAGAATTAAATTTCGAAAACTGTCAGTCAAAGGACAATTACAAAAGCATTACAATGCTCAGTGTGAACTGAGCTTAATACTGATTTGAATCTTAAAAAGGCAGAAAACATAATGTGCATCATTTACTTCATGACATATCTCTGAAAGCAGAACGCGCTGCAGAATTCTTTATGAGAATCATTTATCCGGACAAAAATGGAAAATTAATCTCACAATAGACGAATCTTGAGTGTACCTAAAAGAGTGCAATTAAAAGAGATCCATTTATTGCCATGAAAAAGGAGAAAAACAACATAGTTCAAGGAATCTAAAGAAAGTTTTTCTAAGGAATTTGTGATTGTTGCTAGTTTTTCATATAACGGCAAATTAAAAGTAAAAAGAGCGGAGAAAATGTAAAGATTAACTCCATATATTATCAAAATGCCATACTATCTATAAATGTCTACTATTACAAATACCATACTATCTACAAATTTATTGTTTCCTTTCAAGTGTAAAAAAAATATGCATCTTGCAGTACTAAAATTTTCCAATTGTACAATGTTACTTAGATATATTAGCAAACGTTAACTGAAAATATTGCGTGGTTACATGCCAGAAGAAAGCAAAAGCAGGTTAATTTCAGTTTACTGATTTTTGTTAAGGTACTATAGATAGTTAGTGCTAAAACATGCAAGAATGACCCATTAACGATTTTCAGAATAATGCCGCATAAACTCACTCTAGAATTACGTTTCTTGTATAGCATTGTTCGAAATGGAGGGACTGTAATGAATGATATGGTTTGTGCATTTATAATTTTTAAATAAACCAATCATCTGTTCAATTACTCTTTACAGTGAAATTTCTCGTAATGTCAGTATACAGAATTATGTCTCACAAATAACATAACAGCTATGAGATAGACTGAAACTTATTCAAAGGAACTTTATTAACTGAATGTAACAAAATATATTAAAATGTTATTAGAAATGTAGAAATGCAAAATCTAAAATCGCAAACACCCAGCAAATTTTTGCCTAGGAAACGATGTATGTTGTAAAATAGTAAGGTATAACTAAATATATAAAGATGTGCATAAGCTCAGTGATTTCAGTAAATAAAGTGTTATCCAAAATGACTGATCTGATTTTAGATGTCTCTAGTTTTTAATTTAGGGATGAAAAGTGACACATAACATTCAAAACGAGATTACGTACGAGAAGTTAAATAAATTAAGTTTATCTATTAAGTTTATTATTAGTAACTATTAAGTTTCGTAGAGATTTTTTAATCATTGGAAAAAGTCAAGAAGATAATTAAATTTTGCGCCATTTCTGTAGCGTACTTTTATTAGTGTTTTCATGTAGCTTTGTCACAAAATGCGAAAGTGAAATATTTTCTCCTGGTGGTTAAATTTACATATTGAGAAATGTATGATTTTAGAGGACAGCCAAGAAATATCAGATTAGTGTATCCACTGAGATTATTCGAATAAAGAATAAGAACTTCCAAAAATGAAATTTTATTTCAATATTTTGGATAACATTCTAAACTTTTTATTATCAAATACATCAAATAAATGTAGTATTAATATGTATTATGTTCGTCAGATGAAAGATAAAGATTCTAAAAGGAAGTTTCTAGCCTTAGATGTCTCTAGTTTTCTAAGAGTTATAATCAAAATTATTTTTAAAAAAAATAGTTTTATATCTTTATTTAGAAACCATTTCTAATTCGAAACAACTTTAAATTTATCCCACTAATTTTGATTTGAGTGTCCATCAATTAATTCCTCAAATTAATACAAAATATTGAAAGTACATTGCTCCTTCGAAGGGAAAAATTCAATGCCATAAAATAAAAGTTTAAATAGATGAAAGGTGGCACACAGATCGAGAAAAACCTTTTAAACCAAGAGTTACATGTCCCTATGGCTAACTGTACCGATAGTTTAGAACGCTATAAGCCGCATGCAGAAATGTAAACTCTTTTCCTTTCTCGATAATGTATCAATAAATGTTCGAATGTTAGCCTGAGTATTGTGGCTGCAGAAACCAGAATTCATCTTCATTTATATGCCATTGAAGAACATAAATTACACATTCACTCTTGTACCTCAACTTCACAATTGGAAAGAAGTCTGTAAATTGCGCTGACCAAAGAGTAACCGTGAAATTTTAAGAAGCAAGCACTTTGTAGTTAGCTCTCTATATCTAACTTCGAATTATTACTCTGATGGAAGGCATCTTATAAACCTTACATATAAAAGTGCATCAGCATATCGTTGTGCTGTAAATGTGTCCTCTGCATATTATAGGTGATCAGCTTATATACACTGCTGGCTATTAAAATTGCAACACCACGGAGGAAAGCAAAGATATTTATTGTATGTAAACAGTATGGCATGAAGACAAAATGATAAAATTTGTAAGCAGTTTGGGGGTTTACAGGGGTTCGAAATTAGTAGAAACAGCTGCCACCCCTAGCAGCTAAAACGGTCCTTACCCGGTTAGTCATGGAGGCGAACTGGGCTTAAAATGGGCAACTTATCCCATGCTGATTCAAGTCTATGCCACACTTCATCAATTGTATTAGCTGGAGAGAGATGGCGGGCCAGTCTCTCGGCAACCCATGACGATATGCTTCAGTGGGTAACAGATCTGCCGGCCAGGGCAGCAATCGAATACACTGCGTATCGAGAAAGGTCAGAACACGACGCTCAACATGTGGTCTTGCATTATCTTGTTGAAAATGGCGTTTGGCAGGCCTCGAAGAAAGGGCAAAACCAGTGTACATAAGGTGTAAGAAATGTATCGATCTGTGTTCAAATTACCATCGATCCGAACTAGAGATACAGTACCCAATGGCTGCCCAAACCATCACAGCAGTTGTAGGGCCTCTATACCGATATCGAATGCCGCAGAAGCGGGACAGTCTTAAAGACGACAATGTGCAACTCCAATATCCAGCTTTGTCGTTCGGTCCACCAGAGTCGCCGTCTCTCTCTATGCTGCATTGTAAAGAGAATCCTAAGGATTGGTCACAGTGCTGATAGTCCACACTGCTGCAGACGCCGACGCACCGTACGAGCTAATACTGGGCGTACTGCAAACATGCCCATTTCATGACTAATGATCCGTGATGTGGTTGTATTGTTTTGCAGGGCTAAACTCAGAGTATGTCTGTCCTCTCGGGCGTTAGTCATGAGAGGGTGTAGCGATCCTGCATGCCATTTCGTATGACCCTCAGAAACCCATTAATTCCGTTTTCGTATGGCAGTGGTTGTACGTTTACCAATGTGATGCTTGATATCACAGAATGATAATCTTCACTCTTAATAGGCAATGATCCTGCATCTATCGAATTCCGTCACTTGCTCGTAAGCATTTCTTATTGTTCGAGGTATAACACGATATTCTGAGCAAATGCCGACCTTACGAAGCGCTTTCCGAATGATAAATCCACTACACAACTTTTCTTTTATGCAGTGCTTCAGATGTTGTTTCTCCCTCCTACTTTGTCTAAATGCGCTGAAATACTAATCATTTGCTTATTTCAACCTCTTCTTTCTTTCATGCGATTTTGACTCACCCAAAACCCAAACTTCCTCTAGAGGAATTCTACTTTCAAAATTGGTAGAACAATCAACATATTTGCCAAGATGCCTCCTGATTCACACATCGGTGATAATCATTGCTCAGACTGAACGCTGTCTTACAGTACATGTGAAGCCAGAAAGCCCTATTTCGAAACCACTGGAAGAAAACTTGAGGGACACTTGCTTTTAGTTTTCGGATCAGTACAAAGGGTGCTTTGCCTGCCAGCTGTTTTCAGACATTTTACTATTAAATATCGGTGCTGGTAATCTTGATTGAAGGTAATTTTATTATCGCGAATATTGCATTAATGTGAAAGTTGATAAAAAATTATGTAGTGATAAACTTCTTTTTATTTATGAAAATGGCAGTTCGTTCACCGGGAAGAAAACGCAAGATCACGTGATCACTTGTCGGAGAGACGCGACACATCAGCAAAAAATAATCGATGAATTTTCATCTGAAATTCATCAGAATCAACTGATTTCATCAGCAACGATGAAATATGAAAAGAAAAAATACTGAATTATGATTATTAATTATGTGATTCCGCTTATTTGATGCTATGCTGACTTCGTCTTCTTATTTCTTTTTATTTTTATGCGTCATCTTTGTGTTAATAACTTCTGTTATTAACAGACGTTTTTGTAATTGTGTTTTCGTAATTAAGTTATTAAACGTTACTATCGTCGTCTTCATAAGACTGTTGCCACAGTTCGGAAGTACAACTACATACCACATTAATGAACAGCTTGAACATAAATAAAGAATAAACTTTTAAAAATATACATTATACATTACATTGGACAAAATTAGCTTATAATTTCCTATGGTATCACCCAATATATTAATAATTAGCTTATAATTTCCTATGGTATCACCCAATATATTAATAATTAGCTTATAATTTCCTATGGTATCATCCAAATGCTGTATAAGAAATCTACTAAAGTTGACAGGTGGCACAGTACCGTAGAAGGTTCGAATTACCCTTTATTCCAGCTCAAAATGAATTAACAGACGGTTTCTGTCGGGCTTATAAGAAGCCTCCACTTGGATTTTAATTCAAATAAGTAATATAAACTAGACTAATACTGGATAGAATTTCTGCGAATCTGCACAGAATCAGCTCGCGTAGTCGGCCTTTATTAAGAGATCCCCGGCGTATACTAACAGGCCCGTATATATACGGCCATAGAATAACAAGCTTAAATTAATAGCAACAACGTGGCTGAAAGGCAGAACACGCTCTCCTACTGAAGTAACACAGATATCAGCTTAAAGTACTCATTTCTTCCTCATTTGCTTAAAACGGGATACTGAAAACTGATTCTGTTAGGGAAGCATAGGTATGATACTATAAGGTAAAGGAAAGGTTTGTTCCAAAATAAAAATAACTATTAGAAAAATAAAGTAAAATCGTACATCGCAAATTAATAAAAAATCTGTAATACAAATATAAATAATATAAATGCAAAATATTAGACACTTGGAATAGAAATAAATGATTGTTAAATACTATATTACATTAATTCATAAGTCAAACAACAAAAATCAGCTTTATGTTTTCAAAATTTTCATAGGACTAGTTTCGATGGTTTTACTGAACCACCATCCTCAGCTGCAAAATCGCATGCTGGTTTTTGTTGTTTGACTTCTGAATTAGTGTTTGTTCGGTGTGTTATTGTGTCTTAACTATATTACATGTTTTGAAAGTGTATTTTTCAAAAGCTCTCATTCAAAATATTGGAAAGCTTGCGGAAAAAGGCATGCATTTTTTAAGATTGAAAAATATTGTACGAGCGTTATTTAAAAAAATTTCAAATATATTGCTCGAGAAAATACATTCATTTATATTTTCCCCTGAATTTTACGCATTTAAGTAAATGCTAATTACTTTCATTTAGATTTTTTCATATACACTTCAGACTCATCATGAAGTTATAAACACTGTCAATTCCCATTTTCAGGGAAAAGCTACTTGTCTTATTATAGCACATCACATTATATGGACGTCATGCGTCAAGATACTATCAGCATTTCTGAGTGATATTATTATTGTTTTATGAAATACAGATGGATTACGTTTTGATGTCATCATTCGCAGAATGAACACATGTACAACGTATCATTGTAACACTCAGAGGCATATCAACTTGATTCATTATGAGGAAATAAAAATCATTTTATAATAAGAAAAACAATCAAGATCTATTATATCCTAATTTAAACTACTTTTACCATAACAAACGTTATTGCGAGCCTGCATGTGGAAACACTGAATTATCACTTGGGAATATTGAAAAACAAATTTTATGAAAATCAGTTAACACTGTGTTCCCATTTATCGTGGTATACAAAAGCACATCATCTCAGGGACCATATTTCGTTACAAAATTTGCTTATCTTCTCTTAGCTGCATTTCCATTTTTGCCAGATATTTTGGAATCACCTTGAGTATGTTCCTAAGTTCTGTTTTGTGTTAACTGCCATATTCCTTAAGATTTAGAAAGTCAAAGAATCTAGGAAATAGTTATAAGAACCTATAATAGACATTAAACGGTAGAAAAAGAAGTATATAAGTCATTTGTTCTGCGAGCGAAAGAAAAAAAGGCAATGTCAACTTTGATTGGTGAAACCATTAATTGAAAATAATTAGTGAAATTCATTTTACTTCATGCTCAGAGGATCAGAATATACTGATAGATCATCAGTTTGAATACTGTTCTTGCAGCTTGTATAGATTGTGCCTGTAACGAAATTTAAATGATGGTACAAATTCTTGAACAGACATGTAAGCGCCTTATCGCTATGTATAAAATGAAATAGAATTTAAGAAGTGTGTGAAAGAACCTTTTATTCAGAACTCAAAATAATTTAACAGAAAAGACTTCTTGCGCTTACAAACCAGACAGCATTTCATAGCGTACCTCAAAATGATAGAAATTCAAACTAAAACTAAGTTAAGTCGTAAGTTAGACAAGGACTACGCGGAACCGATTAGCTCACAAGCTGGCTAAAACTTATATAAGCGTCACAAGCCCTGCTGGCAAGTACAGCGCTGCATCGACGACCGACTGCTGTTAAAGAATTACAACTAGTAACGTGGCGTTCAGTAGTCGGAACACTCTCCGATTAAACGATGCAAAACTTCTCTTTAAATATTATCTCTTTCTGTTGCGTTTGAACATGCGCGAACTAAAAACTAGCATTCTGGCAGGAAAACAAGAATGGAGAATGCTAGTAAAGATATTTAACATAAAATTACTGATTAGATAAAAGTAAAGAAATCCTTACAAGCTTATAAATACAACAACGGATTGACAGACTCAATGGAGAGTACAATAAACTGCCCTTGCCTTGAAACGCCGGCAGGTAGAATTTTAAACTGAGTTTTAGTTTCAAATTATTAATAGTAACACAATATGTGCTTTTAAAAAATCCTTAGGAAATACTCTACTTGCACAAAGGAATTAAAATGTGCACGACGTCTCTAAATATTTATTAAAAGTATAATGATTTGATAACTTATTTCCTTTCAGATTACTTAAAATTTGCATATTTTTTCACTTTATACTTCCGTAGGTAACATACCTACAAGGTTTTATTGAAATCTACAAAATGGCTTAGTGATCTTTCCCCTCCCTATTTTGAGTTCTGAATAAAAGTTTATTTGAAGAATCTAAAGGAATTACAAATAGAGTTTCAGATAACCCGATATCTTTAAAGCTTTACTGCGTTAAACTTGAAATCTTTAGAGACTGGCTTCAAAAAATCTTGACGGTGAAATTATGGATTTTTGGGTAAACTCCATTTTTGAAGAAGATTAAGAGAGACGTTTTCTCAGCTTGCCAAAGAGAAGAAAAATAAACCAGCAAAAGCAACTTCTAGCAGAAGTGAATCTTTTATCTAACTTCAGAGAAACAGGTTTCTCTTCTCAAAATTCGAGTAATATTCATCACATTCTTTAATGACGAAAAAAATTCCATCTAAAGCAATCATATTTGCCGTCTTCTCAATAACGTTCTTACTATTTGAAACGAGCAAATATAGAACGAGGAGAAATATAGCTGCACAAAAAGAATAAAGGGAAATCAGAACAAAGAAAACACATATCTTCAATTAATCTTTCGTTTCAGAATATTAGGCTGTCATCTGAACGAAGATACGGATGAAATTAATTGCTCTAGATGTCTGTGACGCAAGCAATTTTCTCGTCTCTTCATCAAAATCGGGTTCAGCATTTTTTGTTTTCATCTTGTGATGGTGACAACAAAGACAAGACTACCGAAACTTTGTCTCGTGTGTGACATCTAGGTTACCATGTTCTTTGTAATGAGATATTTTTCAGGATACTGCAAGTAAAGAAATCTGATAAAAGTTACATCTTTCTTTATTTAGACTTCAAAATTCCATGAATGAATTAACATAAAAGGGAGAAATTTTTCACGTCTACGCAATCGCAAAAATGAGTCTACAAATGTGTACTTTAGTTCCTAATTCTCAGTTGTGAAAATATACAACAAAATTGGTTTGGCTCGATTTGGTTTATTTGATTATGGAAAAGCACTCAAGGGCTATCTGCCTAAGGGATGGGATGCCTTCGTGGAGGACTTTCTAAGGGAAACTGACTCGTTACACATGATGAAAACCACAAAAAGCTGTATACAACCTGCCAGTTCGCGTTGATACGAACCTCGGACTAAAATACTAGTGTTCAGAGACTTTACCGCTTATCCGCAATCGGAAAAACTGACGCAATAAGGTTTAAGGTATATATGAAATTTATAGCAAATCCTACAGTGGTATTTGTATTCAAAATACAAAATAATGCCTTTCGATAATGAAAAGATAAAAACTAACTAAGGCTGCTATCACACATCCGTTTGTTTCGGAAGAACAACTGTTTGGAACAATTTTTCTGCTTTGTCACAGCAGCCAATCACCACAGATTGCTTTGGGGGGAAACTGGTTCTTCATTATAAACAATCTGATACTATTCAAAGTTCATATCTGATTGGTTGAAAACGAACAGCTTGCAACAAGAAAGAAGCGCATTTTTTTTTTTTTTTTTTTTTTTTTTTTTTTTTTTTTTTCGAAAGGAAGGGAAAAAATCGCGCTTTTTTCTTTCAATAGTAAATCAGGCAGAAAAATTGTCCGAAACAGATGTTCGTGTGAAACAAATGCGTGCGTTATATGGGCCTAATAAGCATTCATCTGAGTATTTGTTATACAATTTGATGCTTCCGTAAAAAATTACACAAGTAAACATTCTTAGCTAAAATATCTCAAATTATTTTAGTGAGAAGTTGCTTAATGCGGCAATTCTCATTTCGAAAATTCTAGTTTAAAACTTAAAGGCATTGAAAATGCATTTTCTCAATTCAAAGCGTATTCACTTTGAAAGTACATAAATGATTTTTATCTATACATTGTTAAATAATTAGTCATTTTTTAAATATATTTTGAAAGGCGTACCGCACAAAGCCTTCGTGGCTCAGCAAAGCATCCAAATTCTCGAAATCTGCCTAGAAAATCATCATGATGATTTGGATGATATATTCAACTCGAAAATTGTTTAAATTTTAAAAGCACATATATTTGCTTTCCATATTGGCGCTTTAATGCAAAACGATATATATAAATTGTTAGCAAAAATATTATTATAAACGTTCGTGCTTGTTTTCAGAAAACGGCTCATGTTGTGAATAAATGAACTACTGAAATCTTAAACTAAAACAGCAGTTTCACTTTTAATGGATTAAAAAAAATCTGTGGTTTTGTTTATTGTGCTTCAAAAAATGTACTGGACGTAAGCAAATCGTAATGCATGTTTTCCTTTCTTATTAATATGAGCGAAATTAATTTAATTTTTGGTTAAAACATTGCGAGGAAAAATGAAAAAAGTGTTCATTTTATAAATTTTTTTTTTTTTTTTTTTTTTTTTTTTTTTGAAAAACGAATGGAACTTTCAATTGCGCATTTTTTACTTAAAGAGCCGAATTTAGATATATTCTCCTTTATAGCAATTTGTGATCTAAATACATTCATTGAAAACGCACATTACGTTTGACATTTGTTACAAATTACATTCAGTTTTGTGTAAATTGGCTTCGAATGGTTATTCATTATGCATTAAAGATTCTGAACTGCAGGTCGTCAGAATGAGAGGATTTTGAAAAGGTTTTTAGCTTAAAGAAGATTTATATATACATTACAAATTTAATTGTTTAGTGTGTACTTAATGAGAAGCGTTTAAAAAATCTTTTGAACAAAGACAGATAATTTTTCTACAGTTTGTCTCATGTATACTACATGTTTCATTTTATGTAATTCCCTGTGCGGTTCATTTTAAAGTTACAAACTATTTAATCAGAGTTTAAATTCCTAATCACGGTTTTATGTTTTAAGTTAAAGATGATGAAGTAATAAATGAATATAACGACTCATTTTAGGAAAAAGATGCTGTAAGATTCCATACGGTTATACCATACGTTTATACTCCGGTCCTTATATACTCCCGTTTCAAAGGGCGACCGGGGACCAGGGGACGCAGTCTCCAAATCCTAGTGGTGCAGAATCATCATCTACCACCCTTTTTAGTTCGGGCGCCACTGTAGAGACATTAGACCACTTCGAAGCAGGAGCGATGAGAAATGAGCAATGCCTTCGTCGGGAAGCCAGGGACCTCTTAATTACGCCCCGAACGTGCTGATCATTACACCACGAAGGCACGCTAAGAAAGAAAGCGGAAGAAATATGTTATAATGTAAGGTTAAGAAATGCTAAATAATCATTTGAAACACTACACAGTTCTTTCCATTTGATAACAGCGACCAAACATTCCTCGTACATAATACTAATAATATAAATATACTATTATTACATAGTAGTACATAGTAGCTTGTAGGACAGACAGGCCCTAAGTAAAGCTTTGAGATAAATTTAAATATTACTTCTGCATTTAATCGCAAAAAGTGCTTTCTTTTTTTTATCTGAGTATTGTTCACTATGTTCGTCTATCAGGTTCTGCAGTGAGATTAATCTTCCTCGGAGCGGGGCAGCCGAAATACCATAGGTTCTGCGTTCCTTCTTACTTGCTTAGGGAACATTGTCTGTCCTGACTCGGAACAGGAGCTTACTAAAGCTATGTTCAATAAATTTGGGAAGTAGACAATACACACAGGAAGGGTATACGAAACCCTTTATTTTTCTCTCTTTACAATGATTTCCGGACTTCGGAATACAGAGACCAACCACTTGTGGTCTGAACGTAAGAATATAAAAATATGAACTAAACTCTAACTAAACTAACTTTGGATTAATCAAACAAGTGCCTAACGTCAAGATTGGCCGTATATTAACAAAAAGCCGTATGTAGTACAGAGAACTGCTAACACTACGATACGTTTAAAATTATCAAGAGGATTAAACTTCTGGCCTTGAAGGCAACCAGCAACCGAGTAAAACTACTATGGCAAGCGGCCTGCTTCTACTAACTCCTTCCTCTCTCTTGCTTGGCAAAAAGCCACAACTTAAGTACTTGGCGTTAGCAAGACAAATTTGCATAAATAAGTTAAAGCTTTTAATTCTGGCCGGAAGTAGAAAATAAGAAGTGATAGTAAAGATTTAAAATAAAATAAACGTTAGTAAAACTTAGGATCCTTACATACTTCCCGCCAGAGTTAATTAGTTTGAAACTGAGGTCTAAAACGATCTTGTTGAAAACTTTTAGCTCTAGAATCTAACGCGAGGCCAATCTTTTACCAACATTTCTCCCTAGAAACTAGAAATTAAAAAGAAAAAAGTCGTTTTTACATTATCAACTCCATGGACAATTACTTTTCATCTGTACTTGCATCTAAACAGGAGTTCTTAGTTGAAATCTGGTTCCTTCCAGAGATCTGGAAGGAAAACTAGTTTAATGAAATGTTACACAATTAAATGGCAAGTAACATGAATACTTATATTTCTGTTTTAACATACTTATTTCATTCATGACGTTATTTAATTGTCTCCCCGTGCTCTCTGACATGTGTTGTAAAGGAAAACACCAAACACGAACGTGTTTATGTACAAGTGTTCAACACTACCGCCTGCAATCAAAACACTAACGTGTTAAAATTCAACATAACAAGACCTCAGAACACACCTTATATTCATCTCTAAACCCTGAGGTACTATTCTGAAAAGTGGCTAACTTTAAAGTGTAGCGTCAGAGAGCCTAACTACATTCATTCAACCTTTAACACATATTCACAATAATTTGCTCTTTTTACAGTCACACGAATAAGTTAAAATTTTTGGCATTACTTTCACTTTTAACATATCACATTATTTCTTAACGTTTAAAATAACAGTTCACATTGTATATAAGGACATATTAACATGTCGTTAATTTTACGCATTTTAAAACATATATTAGTAGTACATTGTTAACTTCTATTCTTTTCCAAGCAAGTGCCAATTCTTCTACATTGAAATACTACATTTCAAAAGCCTTTCAGACTAAAACTTCTTTCTTGCCAGAATCTTTTAAATAAAATTTTATACAATAACTTTTGCAATTTTCTTAAGGTACCTTTCTCAAAGATTATCAATGCTTTTACAATTTTCAAGTAATTACACATTCCTATTACACATTCCTATTATGCATTAATTTTAGTTTTACTCGCGAGTAATTGAAAAACATAATACCAAAATAGGTAACAACTCATTTCTTGCCTTTTTGGCGATAAAGGTAGACCTCACATGAGGTAAAACGTCTTGAATTCTGCCACTTGCAGTAAGAATGAAAGATTAACTTAAGGTTGCAAAGTAACATAAAGTTTTACTTATCTTTGTGATATTCGGACATCCTTTTTTCTGCCCAGTCCTGGAAGGTAGCGAAGACTATGGTTTGGTTTATCTTCCTTCTTGTGCGGGTTCGCCCTTCGGTTCCTTCCTCTATGAGCTTTCTTTTTATTCCAGTGCGGTCACCCTTAAAGACCTTCTTTTTAGCCTCTGCCTGTGGTCTTTGCTGTTTGATGGCAGCTGGTCTTGGCCGTTTGATGGCAGCTGGTCTTCGTAGTACCGGGACAACTCTCTCTCGTTCCTGCTTGGATCTCGTTGCTGGCTGTTCAAATTTTTCTTGCTTCTTTACATCTGCAGCTAGTCTTCCTTTATCCATTCGTCGACATTTGCTGCGTAGACTCCTATCCGATGGGTAGATCTTCCGTTTTGGAGCAGGGTTATAGTTGCCGATATTTCTCCTGGCTCTCTTTGCATTCGTCGTACTTCTCTCTTCTTCTGGGGGTGGTCGTGCTCTCTCTTTTCTGGTCGGTGGAACGGCTTCTTTTTCTTGTTACCTTCAGGTTTCCAACGGGGGAACTTTCTTTTTAATTGTTCCTGTCTACTCATGGCTTGCCCTTGTGATTGTCGTTGTTCCACCTCTGGAGCTTGTGCGTACAGTGCCTGCCGTACCGGATCCTGCAAAAGATCTTTAAATATTGGCATTTTATTACGATTATAGTATGGTTTTATCTGGTCAATGTTTGCGGAGCATGTTTCAGTATTCCTGGCTTTTAACACCACTACAGCCTAAATTATTTTTTCTATGACATATGGTCCTTCAAATTGTGGAAAAAATTTGGCAGTTTTATCTTCTGGTGCTGAAGAAAGTGAATGCTTAATTTTTTACACTTCATCTCCTACTTTATAAGTTCATCCCCGTCGTTTCATATCATAATAAAGTTTCTGTTTTCTCTGTGCTACTTCAGTGTTCTTTTTTACTTCTTTAATTAATTTTTCTATATCGCCCATTTTAAATTCTGGGGCTCTTTGTTGAACATAAAATAATTTATGTAACGGCGTTATAATCTTTCTGCCTAAAAATAACTCAGCAGGAGTTTTGCCCGTTGTATCATGTTTTGCGTTCCTAAGGGCGAAAGCTAATTCATTGACATAGTTATCCCAGCTTTTATGAAAATTTTTAACATAACTACGGATAATTTTCACTATATTTCTATTGACCCGTTCCCCTATATTTGATTGCGGCCGAACGGGATCATTTTTAAATGACGTATGCCCAGTTTTTGGCACATGTCTTCAAATATATTACTAACAAATTGAGGACCATTATCCGATATAACATTTATGCGCGCCTTGTATTTTAAAATATATTTATTTAAAATAGAATCAGTAACTAATTTCGCGGAGGCTCGTTTTAAGGGAACAATTTCGGTCCACTTACTAAAATGATCAACCATCACAAGGAGATACCGACTTTTATTTAACTGACTTTTTGGGAAAGTGCCAAATAAATCGATGCCAATTATTTCATTTGGAAATTCGGTGGGCAGGACTGGGCATACGCCCTTGTTAACTTTTGCAGTTCAGGAAAATAAACTGCTTCGCGTACGCGTTGGATGGTTTTTCGAATACCAGCATGAGAAGCTAATGGGCAGTCGTGTAACTCCTGCAGTATATATAATCTAAGACTAGCTGGGATAACAGGTCGAAATTCGTTGTTGGAATTCGTAGTTTTTGTATAAAATAATAGACCATCTATTAGTTCGTAATGGGCCGCCCTATTTCTTATCGCCACAATATGTTGGTGGCTAAAATTTTCAGGATCCTTTAAATACTCATAAATGTTTTTAAATTCAGGATCCTTACCCATTTCAGTTATTACAGTTTCTCGGGAATTTATCGTACATGCTGTGAGCATTGCCACCTTTACAGTATTACCTTCTTCATCTATTTTTATTCTGGATAGGGCATCTGCTACGATATTTTCCTTTCCGGGGGTGTGCTTGATTACCAGATTATACTCTTGTAACTTGAGTGCCCATCTTATTAACCTTGGGGATAAGTTTTTCCCTGAGTACAATCTAGTTACCGCCGCATGATCAGAATACACTGTTATTGGCGCCCTTCCAAAATAGACTCGGAACTTTTGCACTGCTAACAGAAGTGCAAGTGCCTCTCTCTCAGTCGCGGAATAATTTCTTTGTGTTTGATTTAAAGTTCGACTAAAAAATGCCACGGGCTGCTGATTTTGCCAAAGTACCGCTCCTACCGCATAATCCGAAGCATCCGCTGAAATTTCTAAATTCTCATTATTTTCAGGAAATTTCAAAACAGGGGCTTGCGTTAATGCTTGCTTTAATTGTTCGAAAGCACTATTGGCTTCGGCCGTCCACGAGAATCTTGCCTTTTTCCTTTTTAATTTTAACAATGGTTCAGCAATAGCTGCAAAATCTTTTATAATGAACCTATAATACGAACAAAGTCCTAGAAAAGAAGAGAGCTTCTTCGCCGTATTTGGCGGCGGATACTTTTGCACAGCGATTATTTTTGATTCGTCTGTCTCGATTCCTTTCTGAGATATTTTGTAACCTAAATATTTTAATTCAGGGGCTGCTAATTTGCACTTTTCGACATTAACTTTTAGACCGGCCTCATTTAATAAAGAAAACACCTGTCTTAAATCCTGTACATGTTGGTCCAGATTATCACTAGTAATAATGATATCGTCTAAATAGATAAATGTGGATTTTCCAAGAACAGGCCTTAGCACAATGTCCATACATAGCTGAAATGTTGCCGGTGTCCCTGAAAGGCCAAACGGCATACGCAGGAATGCATAAGTGCCAGACTTGGTTATAAAAGCAGTCTTAGGCACGTCCTCAGGCCTAAGCCCTATTTGAAAATAACCAGTCGTTAAGTCTAAAGTCGTCATATATTTGGTCGATGTTATGTTCCTTAGAATTTCTTCAATAATAGGTAACGGATATACCGGATATTTAGTCATGGAGTTTAATTTACGGTAATCAATAGCGAATCTCCACCTTTTTGGATGCGTCAAAGGATAGTCATTATTTTTCTTACATAAAACCACCGGGCTAGCATAACTACTTGAGATGGGCGTTATGATCTTTTTACGTAGCATATCGGTAATATGCCATTCTATAATTTTTTCCTTATTCTTATCATACCGGTATGGTTTTATGGTTTTTGACGAACTGGCATTGAATGTCCGGTGTTAATACTATGGTTAGTAACCTGAGTAAATCCTGGAATATCACTAAATAACGAAGCAAATTCACTTACCACTTGTCGGATTCTTCCTTGCTCGTCATTAGGCAGGTGGTCAAGATTTACCATTGGCGGTTCAGCCTTTTCTGCATGAACTGGTTTCATTGTCAGTTTAAGGGACGTTTCATTAAAATCCAGTGTTGCTTGTGCGTCTGAAAGAAAATCTATTCCTAAGATTATATGTGCTTGCAGATTCTCTACTATAAAAAACATCACCTTTACTTGTTCGTCCTTGATACGGATGTATAGTGGTAATTTACCTATGCACTTACATCTTTTTCCTTGCGCAGCTAACACTGTCGTATTATCCGAATTATATATGCGATATTTACGAAAATACTTCCTAAAAAAATCTTCTGCCACACAGGAACACTGCGCGCCTTTATCCAGGAGTGCGGTGGCTGGGATATTATTCACCAACACTTCAATCTTCGGAAGAGTCAAATTTTTCACCATTACTGTATTTAACTTGTAGGAAGAGGGGTTTTCGTGACCTTCGGATTTCCGCACCCTCCCGTCAGCAGAAATCCGTTTTATTTTAAATCTTGTTTCTTGCTTTCCATGCCTTCCTTGTATTTTCCACTGGCCTTCAGACTTTTTTTCTGGCTTACTATTGAACTGTCGACGTTCGCCGGTTGTTTTCGGATACTCGGGTTTCCTTGCCCACTGATTCGCTTTTCTTCCGTAGCCGTGTTCTTGACTTTGCTGTGGTCTTGGCGCACCAAATTGGCTTCGTTGCTCATTCTGGCGTCTACTTTCAATGTCCGCCGTTCTTCTACTTTCAAACTGGATTGCTAGCTCAAATAACTTTTCCAGTGTAGTCGGATTCCTTAATTCAATAAAGTCTTGTACTTGGGAAAGTAACCTCGGCAAAATCACTTGAATTATCTCAGGATCCGGACGGTTTCCATACAAGAGTTTGAAGACGTGAATTTTTCTTAAAATAAAGTTTGAGAGATTTTCAATTCGTTTCTGGTATATGCTGAAGAATTCCGTTTCTAATCTTGCACGATCTCTTACGACAGGGTAGGCTTTTACTAAGGCAGTCTTAAAATTTTCGTAAATATAGGCGGGACTTCCCGCTTGACCCAAGAGGCTTCTGCCTATACATTTGAACCAATTAAGCGCTTGGCACCTCAAAGCGCTGGTAGCTAACGTGACTTTCTGGAACTCATGCACTGGATACAGCATGAAGTGGTCATCCAATTTTTCCAAAAAACTGGTTACCGGTGAGTTTCCATTGAATGTTGCTTCTGGTTTCATCGATGCGCGCATGGTCTGGACGATGTAACCAAAACCTTCCAGGGCGGCAGCTGCCATTTCTGGATTCTGAGCCGCTTCTGCAGGCTGCACAGGTTCTTCTTGAAATTCGCCCATGGTTATTCTTCTTCGTTGGGCGCCACTATCAGGTTCTGCGTTCCTCCTTACTTGCTTAGGGAGCATTGACTGTCCTGACTCGGAACAGGGAGCTTACTAAAGCTATGTTCAATAAATTTGGGAAGTAGACAATACACACAGGAAGGGTATACGAAACCCTTTATTTTTCTCTCTTTACAATGATTCCCGGACTTCGGAATACAGAGACCAACCACTTGTGGTCTGAACGTAAGAATATAAAAATATGAACTAAACTCTAACTAAACTATCTTTGGATTAATCAAACAAGTGCCTAACTTCAAGATTGGCCGTATATTAACAAAAAGCCGTATGTAGTACAAGAACTGCTAACACTACGATACGTTTAAAAGTATCAAGAGGATTAAACCTTTGGCCTTGAAGGCAACCAGCAACCGAGTAAAACTACCATGGCAAGCGGCTTGCTTCTAGTAACTCCTTCCTCTCTCTTGCTTGGCAAAAGGCCACAACTTAAATACTTGGCGTTAGCAAGACAAATTTGCATAAATAAGTTAAAGCTTTTAATTCTGGCCGGAAGTAGAAAATAAGAAGTGATAGTAAAGATTTAAAATAAAATAAACTTTAGTAAAACTTAGGATCCTTGCACGTCTAGCAGACACTTTATAAGGATATTTCTCCCGCCTTCTTAGCGAGCCTTCGTGGTGCAGTGATCAACAGAATCAGTGTGTTTGAGAGGTCCGCGGTTCGATTCCTGGCGAAGGCGTTGCTAATTTTTCATCTTACCTGCTTCCAAAAATACCTAATGTCTCTACAACTTAACAACTTATTGTCAAAGATGGGCTTCAGAAGTAAGTGGGCAATAAACAACAGAGATTTTTCACTTCTGCTAGGGAGGATTTATAAATGCACATACATAATAATCGTAGAGAGATATATACGTATACAATTCCTCTGCGATTGTAAAATCTGTGCCTTTTGGTCATTTCGCTCGCGAGATACGTCCTGTAAAAACAAAATGAAGGACTGGAATATGATAAATCTTTACTGATTGCCTGTGACGAGGTCACATTAATTTAGATTTCGATTTGGTTATATTTTTACAATCAATATGCGACATTATGCAAGCAGTTGAGTCATTACGTCAGATTCTGTGATAGGTTTCTCCATCAATCTGTTAGCATAACCTGAGAAAGCGGAGACAGAAAACGTCACGCAGAAACTCATTCCAATCCGTTGGATTTAAACCGTAAGAGACATTTTCCGATAGACTGATCCTCTCCCCGCAGATTTTTCCAGAGGTTTAAATTTCTAAATTTCAACTTCAACAACGGTCAACTTTTTCAACAATAGGAGGAAAAAACATCGGCGACTTGGAAAATTCGTATTTCTTTTTTTTTAATTTGAACTCTCTAGTAACGTTTTTCGTCCTGTCTTACCCGATGTTCCTTAACGGACACCTTTGCTACAATTTTTACTGTACTGGGAATGGTATACACAGGTAACAGGTAACGGAAGCAGGAGACAACAGTTCTTTGCCATTCTCTTTGGGATTTAGACGTTCCCTCTCTATGCACTTCATACTGTGGTTTGATAAGAAATGTAAAGGAATAATAGTGGCTGCGATCTTAAAAAAACTGCATATTTTACGGTAAATGAGCTGTGCAACTGCGTAAAAGGAGAAATTAAGTAGTATCGCACAAACCCACATGTCCTCCTACCGACAAGGCCATACATACACGGCTTAGAGTATTTTCTGTAACATCTGTAAATAAACATATATAAGGGCATATTGAAATATGTACGGTAAATTATAACATTATTATACAAGATGAAGATTCCAGGTATAAAGTTCGAGCTAAAAAAACCCCCTTTTTACAGCATTTTGGGGCATCTTGAGGTTTTGGAGCCAAACCCTCTGCCGGATGGAGGTAAGCTTATCTAATCTCATATGATCATTCTACGTAATAGTTTTAAGATGCAGGAATATTTTTCTACTAAAGTAAATAAGCCATTTCTTTGTTTTAAAAACTTTTTTGTGTGGAAACGTATTATGAATTAAACCTTTTACTCTCACATCCTGTTGCTTAAGATGGTTCAAAAATCATAGGACAAACTCTAACTTGCCTTACTCTACACTATCTTATTTTATCCAGTTCCACCCTAGATAATTGCTCTAATATATACTTTATTTTATGCTGAGAAATAACATTGTCATTTATATAAAAATAGAAATAGTAATAAAATGTGCTGAAACACTGAACTCTATTTTTTTGCATCACATAATTATCTGTATTACGTAATTATGAGTATTTTGACCAAAAATTAAAGCTTCTTATATATTGAAAAAATATATACTGCATATTAATTGCTGAAACACAATGATGGAATTTCAAATTACTTTTGTTAATGCATCTAATCGATAATTTTTATGTGACAATTTACTGTGAATAAATTAAATGAATTTTAAAATTATAAATTTAATTTAAAATACAAAACCTCTTCTCCAATGCCTTTTACATATTAGATTAGAAAATGAGATAAATCTCAATCAATATGTACTATTAACTAGTTTAGAAACTATTCGAATTATATACATTATGTAGTTGCTACATATAGGAATGCGTTTTTAATACAAACTTCAGAACCATTTACTTTGATTAATTAAGTATCACAGATGTAAAGTTTTAATTCCTTGGTTAATTAATGTTGTTTCGTTAATAACATTTTTCAACAAGTTCCTAATTTATTAAGAGGCAATATGCATGTACCTTGTACATGGATTTACGTACTTTTAATATATTGCATTAATTTCATGTCCATATTTTGAGATACACGTATATATACGTTCTTACAGACATCTCAAAAAATATTCTATGTCGCATATATATGGCCATGTCGGTCAGAAGAATTCATTACATGCTATTCTAATATGCGATCAAAAGATCCTAAGAAATAAAGTGCAAGCACCTACATTTAGTTAAAGAAATTAGAATATTAAGGAAAATAATTCTATACATGAAATTTATATAGAATATTAGAGACCAGTAGTTGATAATATTTCAAAATAATAGTTTTATTCTTAAAAGTATTTATATCTATACGTAAAATTTATCGGTAATCCGCTATTGAAATAAAAGAGCGTTTAATAGAAGTAACCAATGTAGAGTAATCAAGAAATCCATGCTTTGATTGATTAACTACAAATTTTAAAAAATCTGAAATAAATAGTGAAGTTTACATAAAATTAGCAAAGCAACAGCCTTCTGTTTGGCGTAGATTTCTTTGACTAAATCTATGCCAAACACAAGGTTGTTTCTTGCAGATTTCTTTGCTCCTGTTGAAGAGGGACCTGTACCTGTTTACCCTCGAAATCGATTGAGTCATTGACTAAATTTACGTCCAGCATGAGGTTAGTGCTTTGTTAATTTTATGTTTCCCTTTCGCTTGTTTATCATCTGTTTTGAAATAGTGAAATAATTAAACAACAGAGTTTAAATCATTATAATTATTGAGGTAAAAGCAACTACTTAATAAAATGCGCAGACGTTCAGCCATGCACTGAATATGCATTAATTAAAGTTTTAATTGAAGAAGAATCGATTTTTCACTGACTTTAGTTTTTATTTTTTTTAAAATCAATTACGTAATCACGGATGTAAAATTTCGCTTTGAGATGGCTGAGTACTTTATTATCTTTCAAAGGAAGATAAATATAGAAAACAAGATGCTAGTGCTAATAAAAGTGAAAAAAATTATGTGATGAGAAATCACTAAAATTTATCTTAATTTTTTACCTATGTTCATCTTTTAAATATATATATTACTTAAGGTTTTCAGTTACAACTGTGCCGTCTAAATACAAAAGTTTTTGTTTACCGTGCCATTAGCGAAAACTTCTGAATTTATTGGATTAGCCTCAGAACATTTTTTTCTCACAATTAAACAGTGAATACAATGCACGTAACATTTTGATCACTGATCAATTCATCATCCCGCCTACTCCTTACGATCAATATGGCGACCCTATCGATCTCCTGCGAACCAATCTCAGACGAATAATGAAATGGCTCCGGTATTTCAAATGGGTTGTGCGTCACAATATGACAAGGAATATGTTCCCCGGAAAGACAGATGGCGGGGACTAGGGGATGAGAAAGAGGACGCAGCGAAATTGAACCCGGATGTACATGGTGGGAATGCGTGATAATAGTGGGATCTAGTTTCCATACCGCTGACAAATTACTCTTTTATTTATTGTCTATATAATATCGGTAGGTTCTGCTTCCTCCCGCTTAAAGGACGTGCTTTGTAAAACGAGTAGTCTTGCGATTCTGTCTAGTATGAAGCATAGGTAAAATAGATGGATGTGGTCTTAGTAGAGGTTAAAGTCACCATATGGGACGCTTAAAATGTGAGTCACTTCGGAATCGACGCTTGTATTGAAGAAATAATGACACTTCGATTTTACTGGTACGCAATACGATGTAATCAAAGTACCAAAAATATATCTACAAAAAAGTTACAATTCTGTTCCTTTTAAGATATCTTCATGAATTCGAAAGTAGATAAAGCATTATTACATTCTCATCACTGCACTGCATAAACTAAAGCACAAAGTTTCTCCTCTTGTCCAACGTCCAGGAAATAAATAAAATGGTTACTAAACATATATTATTTATAAATATTTGGTTATTAAACTACTGTTTCGACTGCTTTACTATAGGGATGATAATGAATGTTACAAAGGCAAAAAATAAAATGCAATTAAATCATCTGAAATAAAAATGAGATGATATTGAAATTAATATTCTAAAGAATGCAGTGTGTTTGAAAATGAGTAAAAATAACTGGAATTCTTGTGAAGGTCTTGGATTCTTGTGAGTGTAAGATTAGTTCGTAGAATAAATTTAATTGAAATTCTGAAATAAATATTAATCTAAGTAATTAATTTTAAGTAATTAAAACGTGTTTTAAATTAATAAAAACTGGTATCACATATAACTTAGAAATATAAGTTTTCATGTAAAATTTATTGGTTATAAGAAAATCAAATATAATTTTAGTTGATAGAGTGTTACATTATAGGACGATTTAAAAGGCTTGGCTATGAGAGCCCCCTCACTTACCTCAAATTATCGTCGTCGCATAATAGCTAATTCATAAACTGGTCTTTAGTTACACAGCAGATAAAACTCATTTAAATCATATATACGTTTTGCAGAATTTTATGATAAAACTCAGAATTAGCCGAAATTATTTATTCCTCAAATTATCACAAAATGACAAGAACACAATGTAGATTTCTTGATTTTGGAACTCTTATTTTTACTTAACCCCTTAAACAAACAGTTTGCAGGTATATTTCAAAAATATAAAGCATGGTAAATTAAGTAAACATAATACAGATTTAACTACACTCTTTCTCCTTAAATCCATAACAGCAAGCAAAAATATCACGACATTTCATTATTTTTAAATATTCACTAAAAGCCCAGTTTTGGAATAAAGGGATAAATCTTTCTCAATAACAAAAATTGACATTTTAGCAAAACTTTTATGGTTTCAGAAACAATATGTACGCGTAAACTTTGAAAATTTCCTAGAATTAATTCTCAAATTATGTTCCTCTCATTTTCAATTAATCTGAGTAATAATGGGTTTAAAGGAGGCATCCATTTCATAAAATGAATGTTTTCGTTCAGTAATTATCCTTCACGTCAGGGCTAAACAATGTGTTTTAAATATTATTTTTATAACCAACACCTATCCAAGAACTCAAAATATTAAATTATAAAGATGCAGATCATACATAATTTAAACTTTTCTTTTAAATAAATGAAATTACTTATGTTTAATTACGTTACAGCATTAAATCTGTCGTATATCATCAACAGCTTTCTCGGAAAAACAGCCATAACCATAAAATTCGCTAATAAGTACTTTTAGGAAACATTCCAAGCTCTTTTAATTCTAGTACTGAGTATTAAACTTATGTATATATCAGCATCTGAAAGATAAATGCTCAAGTAATGCATCAATGATTTAACCCCAAATCCGTCAGATCTTGGCCCAGAGGAGTTCATTCAATCTACAGCATTGAATTTGTTGCCGAGATATGAATAATTGTAAAGGATGTTAAGCACTCCAACTATATCAACTGAAGTGGATTAACGACGATTAATGTGGATCGCCGGATGTGCGCTTACATACCGGAAACTGCCACAGTTGCAACGAGGCAAGTAAATACTCCTGCACCGAATCTATGGTAACTGCGGTGGAACAAGCAGTCAATGTAGGATTTCGATTGAAATTACTTTCCATTTCTAGCCAGTGAGAGGGCAGTCCATAATGCACGAATTTCTCGGCGGATATTTTGGTGCTTGATCCCTTCGGGAATTCGAAGTGATGGAGGAAAGCTGAGTTAATAATTATATTTATGATCAATGCGAAAAGCATAAATAAGAGCAATGGTGTGTGTGAATGTAAATAAATATGAAAATTTCGTTGTATACATGCTATCGTTGTTAAGATGCAAGAAATTTACTTATTCGAAGAATCTTTCTGTATGATGCACTTTTATCAAATTTAAATAATCCAGATATTCATTCTTTCAACATTTTGTGAAAAATAATGTTTTCATTTCTTAATGTCCGTCTCACAATCCTTCCTAAAAGAATTCTAAAGGAATTAATTATTTACAGGGTGTTTCTAAATGTAATATTTATTACGTAAAACGTAAAATCATAATTAATACGTGAAATGAAAGAGCAACTCAAACAGTTCTGTTTGTTGGTATGCGCATGCGCCAGAAAGCTCTAGTAGCAAATATGTCGACCAACGAACAGAAAGCTTTTTGTGTTCTGCAGTTTGCAAAGACAGAATCTTTAGTTACTGTGCAACGTGCGTTCCGGATTAAGTTCAGATGTGATCCCTCAGGTAATAATAACATCCGTAGATGGCATCATCAGTTTGAAAATATTGGCTGTCTTTGGAAAGGAAAGAGTACTGGACGACCAAGGGTTTCCGAATTGTTGTGTGCCGTGTGACGAAAGGTGCTCACATCGAACACTTGTAAGCTGTTCGAGTTGCTCTTACATTTCATGTATTAATTATAATTTTAAGTTTTACGTAATAAATACTACAAAGTGTTAAAACTCCGATATTCATTTAGAAACACCCTGTATTTTCTTTGCGCATGGAGAAAACGGAATAATGACGTATAACAAGCATACTTAAACCATCTTCTCTACATATAATAAAACAAAGAGTCTGTGTGTGTGTGTGTGTGTCTTTCGTTCGCGCTGCGCGTAAACTAATAGACCCACGGCTACGAAATTTGGTACATAGGTGCATCTAGACAAGAGCCAGTGCACCTCGAAGCCATTTTTTCGAAATTCGAATTACAATTTTTTTATTTTATGTTTTGTGACGAAATCCAGTCATTTTGAGACATAAGAGGCTATAGGAAAGCGAGATTTTATTCTACGCACTCCATTTTCACATCGTCATGAAACGTAAGCACTTAGCTATTTTACGAACCTAAAATAAATTTTGTGTTTCAATAAATCGATTCAATACGAATTTATTTAACAAAGTGAGCTTAACACATTTTCAGCGGGATTTTTTCTAAAAAAGTTTATGTTTAAAAATGTACAGTTTACTTTTCTTTGATTTTTGGACACGTTAAACTTTCATCCTTGCGACTGTTTTTACAAAAAGAATTTTGGAAAAATGATAATATTTTGTATTTTTAAACATTTTTTTAAATGAAGCTTCCAAGTACACTTCTCACATCTCACGTCTTTAAAAATGTGATTTTGGCAACAATTTTCCTGTCTTATTGTTGTTGATAGATTTTTGATGAAGTCGCGTCATTTTGAATAGTTTCATTGTTTCAGAAATATGGAATTGGCAACAATTTTTCATCGTATTTCTTATGTCACTGTTTTTAAGAGATTGGCATATTTCATTTTATTAATATTTTTTACTGTCATTTTTTTGGTAGACGGTTGCACGGATTTTGCCGATTTTTCGTTTGGCGAGTAATACGACTTATGGTAAACCCATTGCTGGATAAGTTATTTATGGCAAACGACACTTTGTTGTCATTTTATTTAAAAAATAATGCGTTTTATTATGCATAAATTCAGTGTTTTAAATATTATTTATGGCTTATAAATATTAAAAATAAATTTAATTTTGCATTTTTATTTGAAATAAAAATTTTGTTGTTTATAATATTTTATATAACTTTATGCTGTGGATGATGTAATCAATGACGTCACCTTACTGAAAAAGTAATTGGTTTTATGAATATCTATAAATTTAATCTAATGTTTTAAACATTATTTATGGCTGTTAAGTATTAAAATACAATTTAATTTTGCATTTATTTTAAAAATGATTTTATTATGAATGATTATTTAAATAATTTTATTTCTATGCGTGATGTAATCAGCTCCCTAATTGGTTACTGAATATTTGTGCATTACCGCGCCATTTTAAAATTTTATTATTCATCTCTTCAAATTCCTCAGATTTCAAATGGAATGGATATGTCCGTTTCGAAGATGAATGTTGTTATTGGTAATTACCAAGAATTAGTGGTATCGGAATAAAAAAATTGACCTTTGAGACCTTATTTTGGACAACCTGGCTTTTCTAATCAAAGATTTATTTATAAATTGTTAATAGCGTCAGAGGAAATTTATTTTAAATTTTTGGAGAAAACCTCGCTAATTGCTTCTTCAATGAAGTGCGAGAGATGTGCATTACAGATGAAGATCGCTAGAAGACTTTTTATTTTTATTATTTTTATTTTTTTTTGTTTGTTTTTGTGGTACTTATCAATATACGACAGGTAAAATACTTAAAAAATGTAAGTACATAATTTTTTTTCACTTTCTAATTGTATGCTTCAACTTTTATTAAAAAATTAATACAATGTTTTCAAAAATTCCTGAGATATTTATTGCCACATATGTTTTAATGTTAAATAATTAATTCCTATAAAACTTATTTTTAAGTATTTGAGTAATATTTTAATTCTTTTAAACGTTGGTATGATGTTTTTAAATCGATATTCAATTTAAATAATACTTTAATCCAATTAAATGTTGGCGCAATGTTTTTATAGCAATATTTTTATTCTATTATATGAAAGTAATAATTTAACCTTACTTTAGCATTTTATACTCTTAGTAAATGTATTTATTTACCAGCCATCTTAAAAAAACAACGTTTTCAACAAAAAATTAATCCATTATTTTTAACAATATTTATTTTTTAAAGTTTCGAATACTTTACTATATGCGTAAAATACGTAAAAACAGCATTTTTCAAGATGGCTGATGACTGTAAAAACCGCGCCTACAATTGCGCCAATGTAAATCGCCAAAAATCCGTGCAACCGTCTACCAAAGTAGCACCTAATTTTTTTTCTTGAAAATATAACCAAAAATATCATTAATTATACTTTGCTTTTCAGAATTTTTTGCTTTCTGTATTCTTTTATGTTATTTATTGCTCATTTCACTGTCTTTAAGATATTGAAATGTTTTGAGTGATTTTTTTTAGGAAACAAAGTTCTAAACCTCCTTTATACCATTTGAGTTCTTAAGATTTTGCAAAGGGAAGTTGGTTAATTTATTTATTAGGATAATTAATATTTGTATTAAGGGATATTGCTTATTTCATTGTAATTTTGTTATACGTAATAACTTTTTTTTATGAAGTTTTTCTGCAAACTAACATTCTATGCAGTTCTTAAATTTAACGTTTAAGGGATATTGCTTATTTCATTGTAATTTTGTTATACGTAATAACTTTTTTTATGAAGTTTTTCTGCAAACTAACATTCTATGCAGTTCTTAAATTTAACGTTTGGTGTTCCCTTCAGCCATTTTTCCAGTACATTTAAAAGCCAGACGAAGGCTGGCTGCGAAGCTGCTAGTAAGAAATAAACCTGACATAAAACGCTAGGATTTAATAATTTTAAGCATTCTATCATTTTTAGGCATTCTGCAGCAATGATTAGCAATGAAACTGTTATATGTTCTGTTAATAACTAAATTTTGCTTTTTGTGTTACTGAATACCTTTGCTCATAATATAAAGAAGACTTTAGCTAATGGCATTATTGGAAAATGTTAAACTTTTGAGGCGTATCCGACATTAATGTACTGACATACATGAACAGATCTAGATAAAAACATTTGTAGGTATTGTTCTGAGAATGAGCGAAACCTAACTCAGTATATACCAAGTTTCCACTGAAAAATTACGTCTTGTCCAACGCTTAATTTTAAAAGTGATATTGGATATATAGTGTATATTCATTGCTCAGTAAAACAGGAATTCATTTCTTTAATGTCATAAAATTTTAGTGGTGGAGGCTGCTTAAGTTATAATTTCTCTCTGTCTTTAAATATTTTTCTACTGTCATGTGATGCACATTTGCGTCGCTATTGGAGCTTGAATTAATTTAGATCTAATCAGTCCATGTGAAATATTTCTCACTAAAGGCATCTTCAAATCACAAACTAAATCATATTTCTGCCTAAGTTTGCTTCAAGCGGCAGGAGGCGAGCGAGACTTATAAGATATGATGCAGATTTAGATATGGTAGTCGTTTAGTTTCCGTTTGTAGTGTCATGAGTTGAGCAGTTTCAATGGAAAGTTTCTAGGCATCATGTTTGTGTTAAATTCTGCAAACTTGCGAGAAATCCATTTATATTTGAAAACATCTAAAATATAAAGCTTTTCATTCCAAATTTTCTTTTAATGCAAATTTTCATTTCATTTGATAATTTAATAATTCTTTCCATAAACCATAAGGTTCATTTCTCTAATTTGTGAAGTTAAATTGACCAATATTGCAAACTATTGCTAGTTCCCCATCACTGGATACCGCTTATAGCTTGCGCAGAGACATATCTATTTACTTTGCACATGCTATAAGTATGTTGAGGATATCCCTGAAATATAATATTTTCATGAACTATTTCTTAAAAGTTACTAAATACCATTTTTACCATAACTGAAAGATATATAGTGTCTGATATATCTGTAGACTTGTTAACTACAGTGAATGCTGTTCACATACTTTCAAGTCACGTTTTAACTGAGTGTGCTTGTTTTTTGAAACAACATTTATTTCTTCTTTGACGGTGTTATCGGACAACTGTAAGTTTTGTATTGCTCACACAATCTTATGGTTATAAGAAAATATCCTTCAAATAAGAATTCGGCAATAGTTAAAATTGCTTCTTTTAACAATTCGCCATTCTGGAGACGCTTTTTCCTTTTTGCGACAATGCGATACATTTTAAAAGAAATCCTGATTTATGTTCTTCTTTCTTACTTCACATTTAAATGCATAGATCGCATTAAAAGTGACATATATTGTCGGAAAATGGTGTCTAATATTATGTTTTCTCCACACTGCAACGCTACAACCGCACAACAAGTAAACACTTTTATCTTTAAAATTTATGAATGATTCTCCGAAGTCAAAATTATAATTCTTTATCTTTTATTTGAATCAGTCATTTAAGAAGTACAATGACAAAGTATATAAACACAATGAAATAGAAGACAGCAACAATGAAGTAGTAAAAACATACATTAAAGATATTAACATATGTAGAATCGGTACTTACTATCTAGGAATATGATTTCTGTAAACTTACTTCCGATGTGGCTGTCTAGGGGCTAATAAACTAGTCCGATTTATGTAAAACTTGAATATTTAATGAAACATGAATAGTTGCTACAAACTACAAGGTAATTACATACGTAGAAGGAAACAGATGAGATTATTTACAGATGAAGAGAAGGAATCGTATTTTATAAGCAAACATCTTTGAATCGCGTCATCGTCTTCATGTAAACATCTTTCTTTCGCGTCATCGTCTTAATGGCGGAATCGTCTGCCTTCTATCATCGAGAAAGTAAAAGATTTATTTTCACAGCTTGTCGCGTCATCTGATTATAATGAACGATGCCATCCCACAAATGCTCGTCCATCCTGATGGAATGCGGCCTCGCATTCTCGTAGCACCACCATCTCATCTAGGGATCTAAAAAATAAAATTTAAAAAAAACGAAAAAAAAAAAAAGTTTTTAGTTACTATTGAGGGAAAAGTCGTCTTAAATGGTTTATGTCAGCCATCTTCCCTTATCATCTTAACATCCTCAGAAATAACGGCGTTAGCTCTTCTTAAATGCTCTTTCAGTGTTCGTTCATCTTTAATAGTCTATCTGAATACATACATTTCAAAACACGTCTAGATTCGTCTTCGTATTTACGTCTTTTTAAACATCGTCTGAATACGTCTTCTGAATGCGTCTTTTTAGATATCGTCTGGATACGTCTTCTGAATGCGTCTTCTTAGATACCGTCTGGATACGTCTTCTGAATGCGTCTTAGATATCTTCAAGATCCGTCAGTCGAATGCGTCTTCTCAAAATCATCTTCTTTAAGCCGTCTTCCTTTATACATTTCATCCTTAGACATCATCTTCAGTCTTCTTAAATTAGTTCACGTCTTTAAAATAATAGTCCATTAGTTAAATCGGGAGAAATTTGTCTAGTCGGGAAAAACGTCTAAATCAGGAATCATCAAAATTGGTATTTCATTATCAAAGATCGTCTGTCCATGGTTTCAGGTATTCAGCACAGGTACTAGTCTTGAACGGTTCTTCCGTAAAACCAACCTTCTCCACGTCGTATGTGTCATTAGGCTTCACCTTGGTGATTTTGTATGGACCTAAAAACTTGGATTTTAGCTTTATACCTGGCCCTAGTTGAGTGCGTTTAATAGCTACCATATCATTGATCTTGTATTTACGAGGGAGTTTTCGACTTCGATTGTAAGTCTTTCGATTCTCTTCCTGGATCTTCCGAATCTGCTCTTTCGCCTCTTTACGTAGATTTTCTCTAGACTCGATAAAGTCCCTCTGAATTTCAGCTTCTATTAGTTCTTTAATCTTCCTGTCTTTATTCGTCTTTATCTTCGTACCAAACAAAAGTTCGAAAGGTGTCGAATTGATACTCCTCTGAAAAGTCGAATTAATTATTTGCTGGACATCATTTACGTGTTTGTACCATTTCGTAGGGTCATCTATAGCCAACTTAGAAATGACTGATATGATAATGGAATTCAACCGCTCTACTTGTCCATTGGCTCTTGGTAATCCTGTTGTGATTAAGGATAGATGAATATTTTCCTTAGTACAATAATCAGCAAATTCTTGAGAAGTAAATGCAGTACCTCTGTCAGCTACTATATTGCAGGGATTTCCAAATAAAGATTTTTGAATTTCAAGTTTAGCTATTACTTCTTTACTAGAGGTGGTTTTAGTTGGATGTAACCAAACAAATTTTGTAAACGAATCAATAACCGCGAAAATGTATTTATAATTCTTGTTAGAACTCTCCAAAGGTCCTAAATGGTCTATGTGGTAAGTGTTTAGAGGAATATCTTCTTTAGGTAAAGGATGTAATAATCCTTCCTTCTTTCCAGATTTCCGGTTGGCCAGTATACAGGTAATACAATTTGCGATACATTTTTCAATTTTCTCTTTCAATTTAGGGATATAAAAATGTTGTCTCACATGTTCTTCAGTACGTTTGGCAGCAAAATGACCTAAACTTCCGCAATTATAACACCTTGGCTCTTTAATCTTACTAGGTATAGCGTGTGTTTTATTTTGTGTGTTAGTACTTAATAATCCTTATTTTTCGTATCTGGAACGCGAATTTTCTCATAAATTTTTAATTTCTCTTTGAATTCAGAAATAGTTTTACAACCGTACAAAACAATTTTGTTACTACTCTGATCTGGTATCCCATTGATTACGTAATCAAGAATTGATGAATCATCAACAGAACCTCGACTGGCTATTTCACGCATGGTAATTAAATATTCGAAAAGTGATTCACCAGGTTTTAAGTGTCGTTTCTGTAACAAATTATGAAGTTGTGCACTGTTTATTTTAGAACCAAATTCAGATAAAAGATTTTCTTTTAATTTTTTCCATGATATTATACCTTTCAAAGACCTAATAAATACTTTAGCAGAACCAGTAAGCAATTTTTTAGCAAACACAATTTTCTGTAATTCCGATAACTTAAATAATTTAAAAGATTCTTCTAAATCACCAATGAAGGATTCAACTGGATATGTATCAGTGCCATTAAATTCAGAAACAATTTCTAAAATATCACGAAAATGTAAGGAAATAGTGCTAGGCATTATAATGTTTTCATCCACTGAGTTATTTATGGGAGGTGATTCTGACCGAACAGAATTAATATCATCATTCTTATCAGAATCATAAACACTTTCGTTTTCAGATAACTCATCATCGTCATCACTTTCGGATTTTAAAAGCTTAAAATCACAAAGACTATTCAATATTAAATCACAGTTTTTATCAGGATTTAAATCATAATTAAGATGTAACAAATTACACACAGAAATAAAATCATTTGCAGTAAGAGTTTTAAGTAATTTTTGTTTTGTTTCTTCAATATTAAAATCAGATGGAAAACCGCAAAAGTTACGCAATCTAGCTCTATTTTTTCGATCACCCAAAGTTCCAAACACAATTTGATGTAAAAGTTTAATTGACTTAGTAGGCCCAGTCTTTAAAGAATTTGAAATTCTAGGAATAGAATTTAAGGTAGTCATCTTAATTCACAATATCATAGAACACTATTCTTAGAAGTAACAATGTGGAAATAATTGAAACAAAACTTACTTCTCTTCTTTTGTAATATTCATCATTCCTAGGCTCATCGCGGCCTGAGCGCCCAAATCTGTAGAATCGGTACTTACTATCTAGGAATATGATTTCTGTAAACTTACTTCCGATGTGGCTGTCTAGGGGCTAATAAACTAGTCCGATTTATGTAAAACTTGAATATTTAATGAAACATGAATAGTTGCTACAAACTACAAGGTAATTAAATACGTAGAAGGAAACAGATGAGATTATTTACAGATGAAGAGAAGGAATCGTATTTTATAAGCAAACATCTTTGAATCGCGTCATCGTCTTCATGTAAATATCTTTCTTTCGCGTCATCGTCTTAATGGCGGAATCGTCTGCCTTCTATCATCGAGAAAGTAAAAGATTTATTTTCACAGCTTGTCGCGTCATCTGATTATAATGAACGATGCCATCCCACACATATAACTAGCAATAGACATAGCATGCCCTTCAAGAGAATACCACAATATAAAACAAATAATTACGCTCTAAGTACGGCCGCTTCTACGAACAGTGGTATACAATTCGTGAAAGCGGCCGTAGTAGTACAAAACGTACAGTAGTACAAAAAGGCATTAAAATATTTTTAATGCTTGCATATTCGACGTTATTTTTTTAACAACAAATAATTGAAATGGCAAATTGTTTTTGACCATATCTTCAAACTGGGACAATGTTGATCAATGCCCATTTAAAATGATAAACATAATAATTAGCAAATAATTTTAAAAGTAAATGCGCTCATGTTTCTCTAGCTAATTATTAACTATTAAAGAATAGTATAACATTTTATTGAAAACTTAAATATTTTTTATCGTGGTCGCACAACATCAAGCACACGCAAACCGTCGGAAGGCGCAACTGTGTCCAAGAAGTATAGGTTTGTGGACCCTAGCCATTCTAAGACCCTAAGAATAGTAAAAGCATTAGATTTGAATTCTAGACGGAAAGAATTTTCTTTTTTTTTTTTTTTTTTTTTTGTTTTATTTAAGGAATATTCATTTTCTGAGGCTGTAGTTAAATAAACTTTTAAACTGAACTGAATTTTAAAAAATAAATCTTCTTCCAGTATTTTATAGCATTGGCTTAACAGTTCATGTAATTAAAAAAAGAAATATTTTCATAAGTTGTATATTATTTCTTAGTTTTCATAATAACTTTCAAGAAATGCTTTCAACCGAAATTCAATGAAGAATTTGTAAATAATATTTGAAAATTCTTAATTAGTGTGCAAGAAAACCAAAATGTTAGAAAGATGTATAATTCAGTTTTTTTTAAATTCTAAGAAAAATATCGCAAGCCTTGTTTCGAAATACACTTTATAAAGTAAAATTTAAAAGGGGCATTTATATTTAATTAAATGAGGCTTTATTTCAAAACCCCACACTTTAAGTTAGACCAAAACTTCTATTTTGTTTAAAATTATCTCCCGAATAACTTATAATAACTTTTTAATTATAACTTATAACTTATTCGTAAAATAAAATGAAACCTTATTCCAAAATTAATAGTATTACATATCATAAATCATATTTTCTTCAGCTCAAGTCAATGCCCTAAAGTTATTTCCGGTTATTAATTTGAGTTTATAGCACGGTTAAGGCAGCCAGAGTTTCAGAAGGACTGCGCTTCTCATAGAACCATATAAATAAAATGAACCCATTGAAACCGGAATAAACAAAGCAACTCTTAGATCTCATGACCTTCACTTTAGAAACGAGGGTATCATGGAACGGGAAATCTCGTATATCTCCGAAATAGTGTCAAAGGATGCATTTTATGCAAAGCTAAGTCTATACAAATTACATTTAATTAATTATTACCCAGTATTGTTAGTTAGTTTAGAAAAAATGATTTATCAACATGCAAAATGTTTTCATTTGCTCACAGAAGAGCTGTGAAAACGTAATCTTCCAAGTACCCTACTATCAAATTTATGAAATATAATACAATTAATTAAATGGAATTCTGGATATAGAAAAAGTAGGCTTAGATTTGCTTCTTCTCATTTTCTTGATTTATTTTTAATAAATATATTTTTGTTTCATTTCTCTTTGTCTAAATACATAAGTTAGAGAAAATTACTGGCATGTCTGTAAGATATCAGATATACAGCTTGTATGGAAACCGACGTCAGAAACATTAAAACAAATTCACGCTTCTTATACAGTTAATAGTGATCGTGAAGTTTACGAATGCACTATAGGCTCTGCATTATAACTGGCGTTCTGTCGCACATGATATATAGATAGATAGATATAGATATGTATATATATGTAATGATTTTGAATGCGCAGTCTAAGCCTGGAACTCTTAATAACTTTCAATATCCATCATTGCTGTGGTTAAGGCATACAGATGAAAGTAACGACTATAAATCCCCAATGTTTGTTCTCGCACATATCCAATTAATTTGGCAGACACTTATTCAGTCATAATTAAGTATGATAAATTTATATATACATACATTGTTTTTTTAATCCTAAGACATAGTAGGCATTTGAGAAGCAAAGCGGTGTGAGGATGACAGAGCAGCAGCTGTATTTGTACTAAGTGTGAGGTTATAAGTAGAGCTAATCTGTGATTGGTTAATTTGAGGTTGTTATGTTATGTTATGTTATGTAGAAGTGAGGAGGCCACCTAATATTTACCCTAAGTAAGTGGGTATTAGCCCCACACACTAATTAGAAACTAATAACATTCTGGCATCATTCCTCGAGTCGTGATGGAAATTGTGAATCCAGCGAGCACTACAAGTACTGCCACCGGTGGCGGCATCAGCGGTACTCCTACCTTTCAGCGTTAAATTAGCTCAAGTAAAAGAGATTAAATTACACGATATGCATTGCGATATACATAGTTGTGCAGTTGCATATTCAAGATGTTATCTATTGTAGTGGGTACAGGCAACATGTTTCAGGACATTATATATTGCGTTAGAAACAGGCGTTATGTTCCCACGTTACAAATCATTTTTGCAAACAGGATCTGTTTACTATCAGAATTAATTAAGAACTATAAAATTGTTTACAAAGCTTACATTTCAGTACTGTTGTAAAGTTGTGCTGAAACTTTTACAGCTCAATTTGACGATTCCTTATGTGTTGTAACGTATTTTGTTTTTGTTAATTGATTTTCAGAAATTACATTATTGTCTAGCAGTACATTGTTATTTGCATGTAAAAATTGATTACGACATTATAAATTGTGGCGGCTAGAAGCAACTTATTTCTAGTACGTAGATCATGCCTACAATCATGACTCGTTTACATCACGTTTTACAAACTGCAGTCAAAATTAGAAAAGAATATAAAATAATAAAAAAGACATACATAAATAAGTCTGAAAGCAAAAGAAAAAGTAGCTTCATCTGCATACTTATGCGTCCTACGTAGTTTTAAATATATCTGCATACATATGCTGATACATTGCCAACTTATATTTGTCAGTAATTTGAGGTTGTTATATAGCATAAACGATTCTCGAATTTTGGAGAACAGATGAATTTAGGGGGAGATCACCAAATCTAGAATCATTAAGTTTGAGGTCGCTAATTATTCTTAAAGCAGCTATCGTATTTTCTTATCTCTCTCTCTCTCTCACACACACACACACACACATATATATATTGCTGGAAATTTAAATTACTACACCACGAAGGAAAGCCAAGTACCAGAAGTTTACTTAGTATACATGTACAGTGATATGGGAGGAAGATACGATTGAATTCACAGTTGGCTTCAGGTTACACAGCTTGCAAAATTGAGTACCCAGAGCTACCACTTCTGGCAAAAACAGAGGCTGCAATATGGTTGGGCATCGAGTTGAATTGAGTTTGGCTCACTGAAGTTGGCTTTGCCATTTGAATAAATATTTTGTTACACCTCGTCAATCCGAAGAAAACATAACGAAATCTTTTCAGCAGACAGCCGAATGCATGCTTTTAATGAAGTAGTGTTACTCTTTTGCGCCCTATTCCATACTGGATCAGTTTTCTCAAGCGTTTCACCCAAGGAAAGTACAGAAAATAAAGTTGATCACTTTCGAACGCCCGAGTTTGACGTCTCTTGACATCTAGGAGTCAAAACGAAGGCACAAAGGAAACAGGGAGTAGTTGCTTTTTCTCGGACTATGAAGAGACTGAGTGACGTCGTAAGATGTCACGGAAAAGCCAACCTCATAGTATAGTAACCTTGAAATCACAATTGCTCATCACTGATTAAAATACGCCTAAAAATGCATCCATTTCTGCCTCACTGCGACTCAGATGTCTTAGACAAATTACAATTCATGCGAACTTTTCAGTTGCATTCAAAACGCTATGCGTCCAACCTGCTTTCATTTTTCGAAATTTCAACTTATTCTCAATAACGCATTGTGCACTTCCAAAACAGATGCCTGCATTTTCACTCTTGAATAAAGTCGTCACCACGTTTTCGAACGCACCTCTCCTGTTAAATTTGTTTTCGGCAAAATAGTAGGAATCTAAGGTTTTAGCTTCTTCTTGGTCATTTGAAACAAAGAACTATTTGTACACTTGAGACTTTGACAAAGTACCATTATTGAGCTGCACTTTCAGTCTGCGCCAAACTTCAGTATATTTGTCCCTTTCATTCGTTAAAAATTTTAGAATTACTCAAGTGTAACTAACTGCACTAGGTTCACACATAATGCAGCAAATAAATGGTTTTATTTGGTTATTAAAATACGACAAAGCGTACAGGAGTTATTTACCTAAGGAGAGTTGTGCCTTTATAGAGGACTTGCTAACGAAAGCTGGTTCGTATTGATATTACACACGATGAAAAACAATCATGCACCCAATTCGTTTGTTAAATTCGAACCTAGAAAGAACTACCAGAATTAAGCAGTCTTTAGCCACTCGGCTACTGGTAGAGAGCTCCCAATTAAATTAATGACGTATGAAGAATAAAGCAATTTATAACCAAATTGTTGTCAGCTTGTCATGATTGTCAAAATAACAACTATAAAAATTGTCTAATGCTAAAAGGTCTTGTTAACAATGTTCCTAAATAGCAAATACTGATAAATTAGAAAATATTTTAGTAACTCATAAGCGAGTTGTAGCTACGATCGTTTCTAGGAGTCCTGTTGAGATTGTAATTTACTTTAATATAAATATTTTTCTTAAAGTAGGCATACAAGCAACGGTAAACAACGCGTATCTACGGTCAAAAGGTAAACAAGCCCTGGAATAAAACTGAACCCATTCTCCGATTATCAAAACAGCAAAACAAATACTATTTCACTACAGTTATTAACCGGGTTCAGGCTTGACTTAGTCATTATCATGTGAAATATGTTGTCTTTGCAAGGCAAAATCTCTATGCACGCTAGTCGTCGCTCAGGGAAAATTGAATCGTAAACCATTAGGATACGATGCGTAAAATTGAGGATAAAATAATGCAACCGAGAATTACTTGAAAGTTATAAATTACTCATTTGCATGATTGATCGGTACATGCATTAAATTTGATTTTATTTGAAACGCACCTGTGATATTCACCACCGTTAGATTGATTCATTGCGTGTGATATCAAAGAATAACGCATTCTCTTTTAGTTTTACCATTTTAACGATAAAGTTTCGGAAAATAGTTTTGAAAATGCTCGTCTTCTAAGAAAAATTAAACTACAACTTGAGTTTTCATTGAAAAGAATGCTAATGCGAGCTAATGTTGTTCCATCACGACTGCTAACATATGCTTTCTAAAACACGTTCTGTTTTCAACAGATGTTAATTATTTCAAATGTTTGCATGTACATCGTAAAAATGATTTTTAGGTATATGTTAAAAGTATAGTAAATTTTTCATGTCAATAGACGTTTTGCTTTGCATCCAGAAGACAGCTACATATTTAAGCGAAAACGTAAGTTTAAAAATATTAGTTTGGACTGTATGGGAAAAGATGTTGTCAGTGGCATCTGACACTACAATTATGTAACCATTGTTAATAGAAAAATTGACCGATAGGCATATGACAATACATAGACATGTTAACTGGATAATGATCAAATCTGTGCAATTTTATGTTAAAAGCCTAAAAATTTACTTTCATATCTTGCTGTAATACTGTGATCATTTCATCTAATGCATGTAAAGGACAACTCTTTCTCTTGATTAATAATACTAAATTAAGGTTTTAAAATTACCTTGTTGACTTTCAAGGATTAAGCCTTTTTAATTTCATGTCTATTCATTTACCTCATGTGCCCTTTTTTCTTATCTCTTCATCTTATGTGCCGGTGTTCATTTGAAGCAGTGAAATCATTACGGTTGTTGCAAATTGAAGGGAACTGAAGCTAAGGTAAAGTGATATCAGCTTCTAAAATGAATGAAAATCAAAGTTAGTCTTTAGTTTGAAACGTGAAAGAACGATTTAGTTATTGTGTCTATACTTGAATGTGTTTCATGTGCTTCAATGAAGTGTTTCCATGTTTTTTGGAATGACGTTTGTCTTCCTGGACTTGATTGATTGAGTCTAGATTGTTGGCCGGTTGACGAAATTGATAGTCAGCCTAATCAAGTAGACGAATAAAAAAATAGATTAAAATAGTGACTCATGACTTGGCGAAAGACTCACTGTCATTTGCACAAAATATCAACAAAACCGTTATTTACCTGATGTAAAATTTTTGAATTTCTGTTACAAGAGCGGGTTTTGTTGTTCATCTGCAGAAAGTCAGAAGCAACTTATCAGGTTCAATGTTCCGTCTTACCTTCTTCGAGAACATGCAAGGACCTGACTGGGAACAGAGAGCTTACTAAAGCTATGTTCAAAACTGTGGGAAGTAGACAGGATACACAAGAAGGGTATACAAAACCCTTTAGTTTTCTCTATTTACAATAATTTCCGTACTTCGGAATACAATGACCCACCACTTGTGGTCTAAACGTAAGAATATAAAAAATATATCTAAACACTAACTTACCTTTGAAATAATAACGTGGAAGATTGGCCTTATATTAACAGAAAGCCGTATGTAGTACAGATAACTGAGAACACTACAATACGTTTAAAAATTATCAAGAGGATTAAACCTCTGGCCTGGAAGGCAACCAGCAACTGAGTAAACTTCTAAGGTAAGCGGCCTGCTTCGACTAACTGCTTCCTCTCTCTTGTTTGGCAAAAAACCACAACTTAAATACTTGGCGTTCGCCAGACAAACTTTGCATAAATACTTTAACGCTTATAATTCTGGCCGGAAGTAGAAAATAAGAAGTGATAGTAAAGATTTAAAATAAAATAAACGTTAGTAAAACTTAAGATCCTTACATACTTCCCGCCAGAGTTAATTAGTTTGAAACTGAGGTCTAAAACGACCTTGTTGAAATCTTTTAGCTCTAGAATCTAACGCGAGGCCAATCTTTTACAAACATTTTTTGCTAGAAACTAGAAATTTAAAAGAAAGAAATTTGTTTTTACAATAGCAGCTCCCAGGACACACAATTTTTTTCATCTGTAGTGCATCTAAACAGGAGCTTTTATTCAAATCTGGTTCCTTCCAGAGATCTGGAAGGAAAACTAGTTTAATGAAATGTTACACAGTGAAATGGCAAGTAACATGTATAATTATATTTCTCTTAACATTCTTATTTCATTCATAACTATTTTAGTTATCTCTCCCCGTGCTCTCTGACATGTGTTGTAAGAGAACACCAAAGACGAATGTGTTTATGTTTATGTGTTCAACACTTCCTCCTACAATCAAAACACTAACGTGTTAAAATTCAACATACCAAGACCTCGTAACACACCCTAATTTCAACTCTAAACCCTGAGGTACTATTCCGAAAGTGGCTAACTCTGAAGTGTAGCGTCAGAGAGCCTAACTACATCATTCAACCTTTAACACATATTCACCATGATTTAGTCTTTTTACAGTCACACGAATAAAAAAAAAATTTAACATTACTTTCACTTTTACCATATCACGGTATTTCTTAACATTTAAAATAACAGTTCACATTGTATATAAGAACATATTAACATGCCGTTAATTTTACACATTTGAAAACATACATTAGTAGTACATTGTAACTTCTATTCTTTTCAAAGCAAGTGCCAATTCTTTCTACATTGAAATAATACATTTCAAAAAGTCTTTCAGACTAAAACTTCTTTCTTGCCAGAATGTTTTAAATAATATTTATACAATAACGTTTTACAATATTTAAGTCTTTACACAAAGTTATTATACATCAACTTTAGTTTTACGCGCGAATAATTGAAAAACATAATACCAAAATCGGTAACAACTCATTTCTCGCCCTTTTGGCGATAAAGGTAGACCTCGCAGACGTAAAACTTCTTGAAATCTGCCACTTGCAGTAAGAATGAAAGATTAACTTATGTTTGCAAAGTAATATAAAATTTTACTTTTCTTTGTGATATTCGGACATTCTTTTCTGGGCCCAGTCTTGAAAGGTAGTGCAGATTGCTGTTTGATTTATCCTCCTTCTTGTACGGGCTCGCCCTTCAGTGCCTTCCTCTAGATGCTTTCTTTTTTCTCCAGTTCGGTCACCCTTCAATACCTTCTTTTTCGCTTCTGCCTGTGGTCTTGGTCGTTTGATGGCAGCTGGTCTTGGCGGAACTGGGAAACTTCTTTCGTGTTCCTGCTTGGACCTCGTTGCTGGCCGTTCAAATTTTCCTTGTAACTTTTCCTCCGCCGCTGATGGCCCTTCCGCAGTTCGGCGACATTTGCTGCGGAGAGTCCTGTCGGATGAGTAGATCTTCCGTTTTAGAGCTGGATTATAGTTGCCTTCATTTCTCCTGGCTCTCTTTGCATACGTCGTCCTTCTGCCTTCTTCATTCTGGGGGTGTTCGTTAGCTCTCTTTTCTGGACGGTGGAACGGCTTCTTTTTCTTGCCACCTTCAATTTTTCCGCGGGGAAACTTTCTTTTCACTTGCTCCTGCCTCTTAATGGCTTGTCCTTGTACTTGTCGTTTTTCCACCTCTGGAGCTTGTGCCTGCGGTGTCTGCCGTGCCGGATCCTGCAAAAGATCTTTGAAAATTTTCATTTTATTACGATCATAGTAGGGTTTGATTTGATCAATGTTTGCGGAGCAGGTTTCACCATTTCTGGCTTTTAACACTACTACAGCGTGAGTTATTTTTTCTATGACATATGGTCCTTCAAATCGTGGAAAAAATTTGGCAGTTTTATCTTCTGGTGCTGAAGAAAGTGAATGCTTAATTTTTAAAACTTCATCCCCTACTTTATAAGTTACTCCCCGTCGTTTCAAGTCATAATAGAGTTTCTGTTTTCTCTGCGCTACTTCAGTATTCTTCTTTGCTTCCTTAATTAGTTTTTCTATATCACGCATTTTAAATTCTGGGGCTCTTTGTTGCACATAAAATAATTTATCTAACGGCGTTATAATCTTTCTGCCTAAAAATAACACAGCAGGAGTTTTGCCCGTTGTATCATGTTTTGCGGTCCTAAGGGCGAAAGCAAATTCATTGACATAGTTATCCCAGCTTTTATGAAAATTTTTAACATAACTACGGATAATTTTCACTATATTTCTATTGACCCGTTCCGCTATATTTGATTGCGGCCGATACGGGACCATTTTTAAATGACGTATGCCCAGTTTTTGGCACACGTCTTCAAATATATTACTTACAATTTGAGGACCATTATCCGATATAACTTTTAGGGGCGACCCGTATTTTAAAATATATTTATTTAAAATAGAATCAGTAACTAATTTCGCGGAGGCTCGTTTTAAGGAATAATTTCGGTCCATTTACTAAAATGATCAACCATAACAAGGAGATAGGGACTTTTATTTAACTGACTTTTTGGGAAAGGGCCCAATAAATCGATGCCAATTATTTCATTTGGAAATTCGGATTTAATACTATTTAGAAACCCGGCCGGCGGAAATTAATATAATTAACTGCTTGACATGTTGGGCAGGACTGGACATACGCCCTTGTTAACTTTTGCAGTTCAGGAAAGTAGACTGCCTCGCGTACGCGTTGGATAGTTTTTCGAATACCAGCATGAGAAGCTAAAGGGCTGTCATGGAGCTCCTGCAGGATATTTAATCTAAGACTAGCTGGGATAACAGGTCGAAATTCGTTGTTGGAATTCGTAGTTTTTGTATAGAATATTAGACCATCTATTAGTTCGTAATGGGCCGCCCTATTTCTTATCGCCACAATATCTTGGTGGCTAAAATTTTCAGGATCCTTTAAATACTCATAAATGCTTCCAAACTCAGGATCCTTACCCAGTTCGGTTATTACAGTTTCTCGGGAATTTATTGTACATGCTGTGAGCATTGCCACCTTTACGGTATTACATTCTTCATCTATTTTAATCCTGGATAGGGCATCTGCTACGATATTTTCCTTTCTGGGGGTATGCTTGATTACCAGATTATATTCTTGTAGCTTGAGTGCCCATCTTATTAACCTTGGGGATAAGTTTTTCCCTGAGTACAATCTAGTTATCGCCGCATGATCAGAGTACACTGTTATTGGCGCCTTTCCAAAATATACTCGGAACTTTTGCACTGCTAACAGAACTGCAAGTGCCTCTCTCTCGGTCGCGTAATAGTTTCTTTGTGTTTGATTTAAAGTTCGGCAAAAAAATGCCACGGGCTGTTGATTTTGCGAAAATATCGCTCCTACCGCATAATCCGAAGCATCCGCTGAAATTTCTAAATTCTCATCCTTTTCAGGAAATTTCAACACAGGGGCTTGCATTAATGCTTGTTTTAATTTTTCGAAAGCACTATTGGCTTCGGCCGTCCACGAGAATCTTGCCTTTTTCCTTTTTAATTTTAACAATGGTTCAGCAATAGCTGCAAAATTTTTTATAAAGGACCTATAATATGAACAAAGTGTTAGAAAAGAAGAAAGCTTCTTCGCCATGTTTGGAGTCGGATACTTTTGTACAGCGATTATTTTTGATTCGTCTGTCTCTATTCCTTTCTGAGATATTTTGTAACCTAAATATTTTAATTCAGGGGCTGCAAATTTGCACTTTTCGACATTAACTTTTAGACCGGCCTCATTTAAGAAAAAAACACCTGTCTTAAATCCTGTACATCTTGGTCGAGATTATCACTAGTAATAATGATATCGTCTAAATAGATAAATGTGGACTTTCCAAGAACAGGTCTTAACACAGTGTCCATACATCGCTGAAATGTTGCCGGCGCCCCTGAAAGGCTAAACGGCATACGCAAAAATGTATATGTGCCAGACTTGGTTATAAAAGCAGTCTTAGGCACGTCCTCAGGCCTAACCCCTATTTGAAAATAACCAGTCGTCAAGTCTAAAGTCGTCATATATTTGGTGGATGTTATGTTCCTTAGAATCTCCTCAATAAGAGGTAACGGATATACCGGATATTTAGTTATGGAGTTTAATTTACGGTAATCAATTGCGAATCTCCACCTTTTTGGATGTGTCAAAGGATAGTTATTATTTTTCTTACATAAAACCACCGGGCTAGCATAACTACTTGAGATGGGCGTTATGATCTTTTTACGTAGCATATCGGTAATATGCCATTCTATAATTTTTTCCTTATTCTTATCATACCGGTATGGTTTTATGGTTTTTGACGAACTGGCATTGAATCTCCGGTGTCAATACTATGGTTAGTAACCTGAGTAAACCCTGGAATATCACTAAATAACGAAGCAAATTCACTTACCACTTGTCGGATTCTTCCTTGCTCGTCATTAGGCAGGTGGTCAAGATTTACCATTGGCGGTTCAGCCTTTTCTGCATGAACTGGTTTCATTGTCAGTTTAAGGGACGTTTCATTAAAATCCAGTGTTGCTTGTGCGTCTGAAAGAAAATCTATTCCTAAGATTATATGTGCTTGCAGATTCTTTACTATAAAAAACATCACCTTTACTTGTTCGTCCTTGATACGGATGTATAGTGGTAATTTACCTATGCACTTACATCTTTTTCCTTGCGCAGCTAACACTGTCGTATTATCCGAATTATATATGCGATATTTACGAAAATACTTCCTAAAAAATCTTCTGCCACACAGGAGCACTGCGCGCCTTTATCCAGGAGTGCGGTGGCTGGGATATTATTCACCAACACTTCAATCTTCGGAAGAGTCAAATTTTTCACCATTACTGTATTTAACTTGTAGGAAGAGGGGTTTTCGTGACCTTCGGATTTCCGCACCCTCCCGGCAGCAGAAATCCGTTTTATTTTAAATCTTGTTTCTTCCTTTCCATGCCTTCCTTGTTTTTTCCACTGGCCTTCAGACTTTTTTTCTGGCTTACTATTGAACTGTCGACGTTCGCCGGTTGTTTTCGGATACTCGGGTTTCCTTGCCCACTGATTCGCTTTTCTTCCGTAGCCGTGTTCTTGACTTTGCTGTGGTCTTGGCGCACCAAATTGGCTTCGTTGCTCATACTGGCGTCTGCTTTCAATGTCCGCCGTTCTTCTACTTTCAAACTGGATTGCTAGCTCAAATAACTTTTCCAGTGTAGTCGGATTTCTTAATTCAATAAAGTCTTGCACTTGGGGCAGTAACCTCGGCAAAATCACTTGAATTATCTCAGGATTCGGACGGTTTCCATACAAGAGTTTGAGGACGTGAATTCTTCTTAAAATAAAGCTTGAGAGGTTTTCGATTCTTTGCTGATATATACTGAAAAGTTCCGTTTCTAATTTCCCACGATCCCTTACAACAGGGAAGGCTTTTACTAGGGCAGTCTTGAAATTCTCGTAAGTATAGATGGGACTTCCTGCTTGACCCAAGAGACTTCTGCCTATACACTTGAACCAGTTAAGCGCTTGGCCCCTCAAAGCGCGGGTAGCTAATGTGACTTTCTGGAACTCATGCACTGGATACAGCATGAAGTGGTCATCCAATTTTTCCAAAAAACTGGTTACCGGTGAGTTTCCATTGAATGTTGCTTCTGGTTTCATCGAAGCGAGCATGGTCTGGACGATGTAACCAAATCCTTCCAGGGCGGCAGCTGGCATTTCTGGATTCTGAGCCGCTTCTGCAGGCAGCACAGGTTCTTCTTGAAACTCGGCCATGGTTATTCTTCTTCGTTGGGCCCCACTATCAGGTTCAATGTTCCGTCTTACCTTCTTCGGGAACATGCAAGGACCTGACTCGGAACAGAGAGCTTACTAAAGCTATGTTCAAAACTGTGGGAAGTAGACAGGATACTTAAGAAGGGTATACAAAACCCTTTATTTTTCTCTATTTACAATAATTTGCGTACTTCGGAATACAATGACCCAGCACTTGTGGTCTAAACGTAAGAATATAAAAAATATAACTAAACACTAACTTAACTTTGAAATAATAACGTGGAAGATTGGCCTTATATTAACAGGAAGCCGTATGTAGTACAGATAACTGAGAACACTACAATACGTTTAAAAATTATCAAGAGGATTAAACCTCTGGCCTGGAAGGCAACCAGCAACTGAGTAAACTTCTAAGGTAAGCGGCCTGCTTCGACTAACTGCTTCCTCTCTCTTGCTTGGCAAAACAACAACTTAAATACTTGGCGTTCGCCAGACAAACTTTGCATAAATACTTTAACGCTTATAATTCTGGCCGGAAGTAGAAAATAAGAAGTGATAGTAAAGATTTAAAATAAAATAAACGTTAGTAAAACTTAAGTTCCTTACAAACTGAGCCCTTAAAAATTCAAACATTGTACTCAAAGATCTCCTCTTATTACCTAATAGTTGTCAGGGAACCTTTGCCAAATACAAGCACTGGCTGTCCAACATAATGGCTCTCCGAACCATTACACCTCTACTACCACAAAGATCCTTTTCCCTGCTAAAAGTGGATGAATATTGTGTTCCAGGCTTTCTTCAGATACAAGTACGCCAAGAAGCAGTGCCCAGGCTGAATCTTGACTCATTTTTAAAAGCACAGTGCTCCACTAGAATCTGGTCAAAGGCGCATGATATCTGCGCCATGCCTAACACGCCATCTTCTGTGCTGCCGTGAGCGGAACTCAAACAACAAGTATTATGGCATAATAGGGCTATTTCTAGAAGCCTTCTGACAGCTGTAAACCGTGAAACTCATGCTTCAATGGCAGCACACAGCTCACGTAAGAGCTTGTGAAAATGTAGCATTCCTGTGTCGCCGAGCTCAAAGTGCCAAATAACGATACTCATTCTCTGTAATGAATCTTGGTGGACCTTACCCAGGTCTTTGCAAAATATAGATCAAGTGTTCTGAAACTGCTTCCACAATATCACTCTTGCATACTGGGCATTACATTGAAATCTGTAGCCACCTATGCTTGTGATTATGCTATCTCCAATCTACCGCCAATTGTCCGTCTGATATCGACATCCATACGTTCGTGGCTACTCATTTTACCTTGTACCTTACAAAATTTACACAACTTTTACGAGAAACTCGGCGAGTACCGGCAGGAGTACGGGTACATAGATTATCGAATACTCCTTGTGCACTTATATCTACTTCATAAGCACAGCTCAGCAAATACGCACTTGTATGTTTACGTATTCAAGTGTGAATATTTGGCTAATTCTTCGGACGCAAGATTTAGTACTTTTGGTATAATACTTTTCGTAAAACCAGGCATAATTCACAAACTCCCTTAATTTTTGCATACGAGTGTACCTTAGGCAAATCTATATTAAGTCAGGAAGACCTTGAATACTGTGATCTCTGAATGTGAATCAATTACTAATTTTAGACCATTAATATACGTATCAGAAGATCCTCAAGAAATTGTTCCTCTACATTCGCTATGTTTGTTATCCAAAATCACTGTTCCAGCATTAGAGATATTAACAAACTGAATAAAAATTAAGGCATCGAAGAAAAATTTATGTCGATTTAACGGTGCATTAAGTCTTTTTCTTAGAGCTATAAGCTATTGGATAGTGTGAAGAAACTGTAATTAAGAAAACTGGAGACGAGGAATTTAATTTTCAGAAACCTTCTGTATTTAAGACTAGTTCCTCTTCTGATTATGTAATAATGGAAAGATATTCCTCTTTTTGTAGGTGCATAAAAGTGCTTAAAAGCCTAGATTTATTCAATTGTAATTGTTATACGTTTGAGACTCTCCAAGTCTCACTGGGTGTTCGATGTTGCGAATTGAAGTGAATAGAAATCTGAGTAGACTGCGTCAGCTTTTAGAATGTAAAAGAGTTAGAGTTTGTCATTAGTTTGGAACATGAAAGAACATATTGGTTGTTGGGTCTGTCCTTATATGTATTTAATGTGCTTTAGTAAAGTGTTTTAATGTTTTTCGGAATGACTTTTGTTTTCCTGAACTTTACAAAACATCGCGCATCGAGCAGAGGTAAACTCATGAATTTCGTCTCTTCGTTTTCAACAACAATAGATTAAGTATAGATACTTTAGCGGAAATTTAGTAAGCGCAAAGGAATATTCTTATTCAAATCCTGAGTCACCAGTTTCCTTATTGTTTTATGACGTGTGAAGGTTATCTGTAGAATAAATGAAGAATATTTTTTAATGGTAAATAAGGAGAAAGGTAGGTTTCCCTCCTCTGAATGAAATTCACTACATCACTACTACTGTTTCAAACAACATCTATATATAACCAAGAAATTTCTAAACTAATTGACAAATGTGTCACATTTTAAGGGAAATTAGAGACATCTCTCCTCCGTTTTCAACAGTTATTCCGATATTTAACATATACTGTCATGGCTGGCTGTTGAGTGATTCCTTAATTTGTACGTACATCAATCTCAAGAGCCCACTTTTGAAAAGTTATAACTAAATTTTTCATTTGATAAAGTTCGAAAATTTCTAAAGTTTAGAATTTAAAAACTTAAAAGTTCTCAATTTCAAAACTTACGAAAACGGTTTCACTTACACTTTTCCTTTTCAAGGGCTCGAAATTACGGGAGGAGTGTAATAGGTAAAAAATCATCAAACAGTACTGGAAGATTAATTTTTATAGAAAACACTTTTATTTTTCACAATTTCTACGATGAACACAAAATCAAAAGTATCTACAAAAACGTAGCATATCTAACCCAAATTAATACTAAAAGAATTACATAATACAATAGTAAAAGAATTACAGCCGATGTCAAATGTTTCTTTTTTAAAACTATACTACTGTTGCCAATGACAAAATTGTTTGTTCTTTTTGTGTTGCGGCCATTTTCGACACTCCTCACTTTGAGTTTTAAACAACTTATTGGTAATATCTCAAACAACAGTTAAATGGTCACTTTTATTGGTTTTATAAGTCTGCGATGACGTGAATGATAAGGCTTTGATGTTCGAGCAGGAGTTGGAACATCAGTTGGCGTCCGAAAGTCTCAGTTGTCCTCTTTAACCCAGCTCCACTGTCAGTGTCACTAGAACAGGATTGGTATGAATTAGGTGTCGCCTTTCGGAGTCCATCGGTGCCTAGGCCTAAATTAATGCGTAAAGAATGTATTCCATAAGAATCTGAAAAAGGAGGAAAGTTAGTAGAACAAAAAAATTTGTTTTCTTCTTTTCCATGCAATTCCAGTGGGAAACACTTTCTCACTGGACACAAAAAGGAACCATATGCTGTTTTCATAACAGCTACTTTGATACGATTGTTATGTCCAGGATAGAGTTTCACTATTCGCTCTAAATTCCAGTTCAGTTTTCTCATATGATCTCTTTTTAATAAAACAAATCCCCTTCATTTAAGATAATTTCATTTCTTACCTTACTTCTTGTAACTGTCCTAAATACTCAGCTCTAAAACGCTCTCTTAGATCTCTTTTCACTTTAACGCGATAAGCGCATTTCTTCTTCAGCTTACTTTCCTCTATGCTATCAAACTCGAGTACCCCGACTTTTCTAATATCTTGTAAGAACATTGCAGGATTTACATAACCAAGTCTTCGGGATCTTCCGAAATATAAGTCAGCAGTCTTGAGTTAATCAAACATTCACAATCGCATAAAACAGTATTCATTTCTTCGTGATTTAATGATGTTTTGCCCAAAGTGTTCCTTAAAACTCTCTTCATAAGTCCAATCAATCTTTCTCAGAAACCTTTCAACCAAACGGCGTTACGAGGTGTGAATTTTCACGTAATTGTATTTAGCTCCCCAACGTTCTTCAATTTCTCTAAATATACCTTCTAAGAGGCTAGAAGGGCTTTTGAAGTTAGAACTGAAAAAATGACAGTTGTCTGAATAAACGACTGCTGGACTTCCTCATCGTGCTACAAATCTCCTCGAGCCAAGAAGAAAAATTTCAAGAGAGAGTAAGCTTAACAATTCGAGATGCACAGCACGGAAGACAGCGCAAGTCATTATAAAAATTCAAGCCTTTTCCCTGTAGAGATACTAGAATTTTTTTAAAGTAGGAGATGTGAAAAATGAGCAATGCCTTCACCAGGACTTGAACCACGGAGCTCAGGAAATATGCGTCAAGCGTGCTAATCACTACACCACGAAGGCATACTAAATACGTTATATCCCCTCCCTTGAGAAATACGTTATATCCCCTCCCTTGAGATTTAGAGGACTTGCAAAATCTATTCCTATGATTTAGAAACCTGATACACCTCTTACACATACTGTGACTTTCACTGTGACGGCCTCTCCGTAGATCAGACTTTCCCATAGCTAAACGTTCTTTGCAATCTCGTTGTAAAGACTCTAATTCTTGAACTGAGTCCACACTCGTAAAGGAATTTTCCACATACGCAGTCTTTCAGTCTTTCAGCGGCCACTTTCAAATGGTCAGGTTCCTGCTTTAGATGACAATTTAACACTGCCACCAATACAAATGGGCTGCACGAAATGCCGAAAACAACGCTGCAATATCGGTATATAATAACATTTCAGGATTTCTTCCTGCCCACACAAGAAGCGTAGAAAAATATTATCATTTTCATGAAAAGCAATTTTCAAAATGGCTTTTCGAATATCGGATATGACCCGTATTTTTCCTAATCGGAAACGATTTAGAAATGCAAGTATCATTTCAATGAGATTGGGAGATCATTGAGAGAACTTAAATTTCTCTGTCTAACACACCCATCAGAAACTGGGCGAATTTTAGTTGTAGAGTTTTCTTTAAACACCGGCCGGTGGGGCAAGAAGTAAAATGTCCCAGTTTACTAAATTTATTCAAATTGACCTTTTCGATAATGCCCTAATTTTACCATTCATCAAACACCTGTTCATAATCAGTTAGTCTTCCTATAGTTTTCAGAGATCTTACCGTACTCTTCAATCTTTTTTTATCCAAGTCAAAACTATCTCCAAGTTTTGCATGACCTTTGATCCATGGAATGTAAGCGAACTATCTGCCATCTTTATTTCTAGAAATCGTGTTTTCAAAATGCTTCAAAGCAAGATCTTGTAATTCTAACTTTGTTTGCTTTTCACTGATATCTTTTATGTCTAAGGAATCCAGTTCCCATAAGTCTAATATTGTTTCAAGATTCAAGCAAAGAGTGCACCAACATCGAATTTTTTGGTTCAAAGTCAGATTCGCAATACGATTTCCTAAAATGGTCAATCCTAAGTGCATTTTTACGGCGGTGGGTTCATCAGAAAGTTGTTTTATATTACCAGTCAATAATTTTCCCACTGTGTCAGAGCCCAATCAAATATGAGTTTCACTAGTATCGTTTTCGAAAAAACAAAACTTCTTATTCATCTAAGAATTGGTTACAAATATATACATTCCTCTCAATTCTTGTAAAATGTTATAATAATTAATTCTAGGTATGCCCAAAAAATATTCTCCTGATCATTGATTTCAATAACAAATTCATATTTTCCATCATAACTGCATAGCGTAATCCTATACCTATTATGAGCTGACGTCATTTGTTTGACCTCCGAAATGTCCATGTCTTATTGTTTCTTTTCCAATACTCTTCAAAACCAATTTTATTTTTTAAATGTAACTTTTCTGGCTTCCGGTGTCTAATATCGCCTTCACCAGTAGTAGCCTTGAATTTCCATTTTTAATGTAAACAGTTGAAATCTGCAAACAAACCTCTTTCTTAATTAAGATACAATAACACGCAGAACAAATATTAATTTAGAATTCAAACATCAAACAGGGACATTTCAGAGGTCATTTGCGCTTTTGCAGCTGAGGATGATGGTTCGGTAAAGCCATCGAAACTAGTCCTGTGAAAATTTGAAAATATGACGCTGATTTTTGTTGTTTGACTCTTTTGTTGTTTGACTGGTTGTTTGATTCTTTCCCTCTTTTGCTGCTCAAAACAAAAAAAAAATTATGATGTAGTCCCGAACATAATTCACATTTAGTTTTCTTAATGGGGCAGTTCCGCGATAAATGCTGTGCTTTTTGTAAACTGTTAAGACACGCTCCCTTAGGTAATAAGATATTTTTTTTTTCCTTTCGAAAGAGAGTCATCACTACACTACACCTTTTCGTCGTATGAGTCATAGAATCTCAAAATAAACAATTTGTTTCCTTTTAGTCTATATTACTTCCAAGTGACGCTATCAGCAGTTCGTTCGCCGTTGGAAGATGCTTTAAATTTTGTTCGGAAAACTATATCTGGAATTTTGTTTTCGATTGCATAACTCTAAAGACGATTTATTATTAGAATTTGTCCGTTCACGCGCTGTCAAAGCATGGATAAGAAACGAAAGTAAACGTTTAATGTCCGAACCAGATTCGTCTTCTTTCGATTTATTATATTCTAACACTAAATCGGTCGAAATAATTTTAAAATAGTATAGGGCACAAAATACTTCCATATTATCTGGGAGAACCCTCTAACGATTCTAAAAGTCTTCATTGCACATTCCAACTCTGGACAAAATTCCTAAAAGATTTAATATTAATAGGTTCATAGTTAGTTAAAATCTTGTTCATTTGTGCTTGAATCAGTATTCCGGAACTGGCAAATCTGTCCTTTAATAATTTGTATAGCTTTATCGTAGGCTTCTGCCGGTACAGGAAATCCTTCTACAGTGTTTAAAGCAGATCGTCTCAAATGAGCCTTTAAATAATTAAATTTACCTACTTTGTTTAGAGACTCACCATTGTGAACACCTGTTTTGAAAATATTTCAAAAAGTAAGCTATTTTGAGCCGTCATCTCCACAGAATCAGGCAATATGGTATTTTGGAACTTTAATTCGAATACTACAGTGTTCGAAATCTGTTATAATCGAGGGCCGTTGTAGTCCCAGAGGGTGTCACGACTTGAGCTTCCGAAATTTTTTTGATTCTCTTCTTCTCACGAAATCACCAAAGCAGTACATTTTCTCTATATTTTTATGTAGTTTCAAATTCTTCATATTTCAAAAGTGGTTCAAGCTGTTGATCAACTAAAGCTAGAGGTTCAAATTTAATAGAAAGAAATTCTATAAGCATTCAAATCCATCTAAAGCATCTTTCCAGCTTTTAAATCTGTGTTCTATAATTCATCTTCTAGTAAATAATTAACTGCCTTCGTAACAGCTGTTCTCAGCAATATACGTTTCCTTTTTAATAACTCATATGATTGTACTACGGCCATATGTTAACTTATACGTAAATTTCTGCGGGTACTGTTAATTCAAATTAAGTTTAGAATTCAGAATAATTTCAGAAACTAAAATCAATTAATTAAGCTCGCATCCCGACAGAGGCTGCCATGCTGAAAAAATATAATGAATATTTTTCATTTTTTCAAAATACCATTTCAAAAAGTTCGAAAATTTCTATAGTTGAAAATACAAAACTTAGGAAAAAAGGTTTCACTTACCCATTTTTCTTTCAAAAGATCGAGATTCCAGAAGGAGCTAAATAGGTAGAAAATCATCAAACAATACTGGAAGATCAATATTTATAGAAAACACTTTTATTTTTACAATTCCGACGATGAGCGCAAAAACAAATGTAGCTACAAAAACGCAGCATATCTAGCCCGAATTACGGACGATACTAAAAGAACTACAGCCGATGTCAAATGTTTTTGTTTAAACTGTACGACAGTTGCCAATGTTAAAAACACAAAGTATCTATTCTTTTTTGTTTGTGTTGAGGCCATTTTCGGCACTCACCATATACAAATATATGTTGTAAGAATGCAAAACAATGAAATAATAAAGCAATAGAATAATAAAAATTATTTAATGATGATTTAAATGTAAATGTACAAAGAAACTATTTTATTCCTTTTTCAATTCAGGAAGTAAAATTTCACATTATACGAAGTGCTAAAACGAGATTCACGAATTTCAGCATTATCTTCTCGACAAACTGAAACTCGCTAAAGTTTTTGAACATTGTCATTAAAAATACAGAATTTGCGATTAAAATGATACGAGAAATTTATTATAAGCAATTCGTGTACAAAGAGTGAGAATGCTTTTACTTTGTAAAGCTAAGCATTTCATTTATTTCATGGATGGTAAGCTTTACATAGAAAAAGAACACAGTTTCAATAGACACCGTAAATATTTATAGGAACCAATGACTATTTCATTCGCTTATATGAAGTCCATTGTTTAAATATCCTTTTAAGGTAAAAAACAAATATGCCTGATTTTGGGACGCAGAAACTCCGCAGCTGTGTTTAAAGCATTTTATTTTATAAAACTTGCGTTGCGATCTGAGGCAAATGAAAAATTTGGAGAAATCGATAAAATGTTCAAACAAAATACTTTTCTCTACGAATGCATATTATAGCAGTACTCGTTTATTAAAATAGTGTACTTTCGAATATTTACTATACTTCATACATTTATATATTTTATACGTGTATTTAATTACGCATATGTGTTTATATTTACGTGTTCTAAACATTTACCAAGGTACGTTCTAAATATTTCTCAAATGCATATTTACGCATCGGATTACAGTATATTATTTACAGATTAATATCTATCTTACAGATTAATTTTATTACATATATGTGTGTATGCGTGCGTGTGTGTGTGTGTATGTACTTATGAATGAATGTATGAATGTATGCATGAACTCTCTCTCCCTCTACATATATACATATATATATTTAGTGTATATAGTGTGTCCAAAACGTCCTTATCTGCTCTTTATTTGAGAAATCATTGGCCGTATGCATAAATACTTTCAGTTATGAAAATGTTTTAAATAACGCAAATATTCCGATTTTTGTAATTTAAAGTTTAATAAAATTGCTAATGATTTTAGATTAAATTTATTAACTTCATTTTTTATAAAAATTAATAAAAATTTCGTGCAAACTACCAAATTTTTATTATCAGTACATCCTCCTGGTTCCCGTAATTATATATACAAATGTTTTAAGAAATAAAACGCAAAAGTTTGACTCGGTATGACAAAAATTGAAAGAAATAATTGAACAAAAATAATTACTTTCAAAACTTTGGTTTTTTTCTCAATAAATGCTCTTCATTGGTATTCTTTTGTAATTTGTTAGTGTGCAGTGCTCTTTAAATTATAATTTTTTCACAATTTATATGTCAAAATAATTCTCTCTAAGAGGCAAGGCCGTATATATACGGCCTAGAATATTTTTTGTGATATCTGTAAGAACGTATATATACGTGCATATACAAATATGTCAAAGAAGTTAAGGCAATATATCAAAAGTACACAAATCCAGGTATGAAATACCAGGAGAGTGTTTAAGGTAAAATCAAAAAAAACAATTTGTTCTCATAGTAGATTTGGGAAATTTGTGCTTTCTCAGCGAAAGCCCTGGCCGCTCAGAGGTTGTAATATGTAAGGCTGGAAACTAATATGTAAGGCTAGAAACGTCAGAAATACATTATAAAAAACTTCTGCAGATCCATTAGTTTAGAATCCTATTATAAAAATCTGATGTGGACAAATGACTTCTTTGTATAGCCTATTAAATTTCACACATTTTTTCTGCATTTCGTTTAAACTTTTTTTATTTCCTCGATTTTCATTATAGGTATATTTCTTATTCAACTAATTCAGCTCGCTCTTCGCGATAAAGCAAAAATACTTTAAAAACTCAAAACATCTTCTTTAATAACTGAAAGATACAGAAAAACATAAAAAAAAACTAAATATGAATAAAAGAGTTAAAAAACAATTTTTACAATTAGAGTTTCTTTTAGAAACTAAGCAATTTGTATAGCGGACAAGAAGGCAGATTTTGCGGTACAAAAAACGCATACTTTTAGTCCCACTCGGCAAAAAGACATTGAAGACGCAAAAAACTGAATTATCCATTCTACTCAATTTCAAATGCAAACAAACGGCGATTCGTTAGGTTTAACTCGCAACTTAAACTTTTAAACTGTTGATAATTCTACAACTATTGCATGCAGATTAACTAAAGGCATAAAAACCACATATTTCAATCACTTTTAAAGCAAAAAATGCACAATTTACCAACATATATGAATATAAATCTAAGCGCACCTAGCCAGGTAAGAGAGTGGGAATATATAATATATACGGTTGGTGCAGCTGATTGCAACGAAAACGGAAAGTGCACAATTTTCAGAGATCTTTTAGCAGTCCCATATACAAAATTCCAATGCTCTACGGCTACTCGTTCTTCAGTTATGCGAGGTTCAGTTATACATATGTCCTGTACGTACGGACGTAAGGAAAAAAAAAATTCTCTTCTGAATCCATTTTAAATCCATTTTAGAATCCTTTTTTTTTTTTTTTTTTTTTGGCAAAAACAGTCCTTTATTCCGTCCGTAGGTGTTGATATTAAGCAAAATCAATGTTCAAATGGTTTCGAGAGCGGTTGAAATGGATAATTTCGTCGAAAGTTTTCGAAATTACAATACTTCTCTCACTTTGTACGAGGAAGTAAAAACCTCGTACAAAGTGAGAGAAGTATTGTACAAAGTGAGTAATACTTCTCTCACTTTGTACAATACTTCTCTCACTTTGTACGAGGAAGTAAAGTTAATTAATAAACTAGCTGCGATTTAATTTTTAATTTATGACAAGAAGTGTATGAGTTGATATATATCCGCAATATGACAATACTGTAGCATACAGTGTTTATAAAAGAGGGACTCTGCAAGATCAGTAAATAAGACACCTTGTTTGAAAACAAATTACATTAGCCAATAACTTTCCTCATAAAAAATATGCATAGAAATACCCGTCACGTTTTCTGTTAACATCAGAAATCTTTTCCGAAAGTGGTATCTCATTTTTAGTTACTACAAATGCAAAGATTTCACTTTTCGATTTGTATATTCCCCTGAATATGATGTCCAACTTTGAAATGAAATAGTTTGGCCAATTTATCTTTTACAGGAGTCAGTATTTATCTTTTACATAACAATGCATTTATCATATAAATTTATCTTGAAAACTGGGATGAAGCTGAGTAAAGTTATATTTTCATCCGTACTCTACCATATATGGTGCTCAAAGCCTGTGCCGACTACAAAGGTGGACCGAAAGTTTCTTTGAGTATCCAAAAGAGTTTTAAACTTAATATAAAAACTCTGATGTGGACACCACAGGAATTCCTCGTATGGTCTATTAAATTATACACATTTTTTGCTGCACTTCATTTAAACTTACTTCGTCGAATTTCATTAAGGATATATTTCTCATTCAGTCAATCAGTTCTCATTTCGCGGCAAGGAAAAATACACAAAAACTCAAAACATCTTTATTATAATTTGCAAAATACAGAAAAACCTAAAACATGAAATGCAGTACAAAAGTAGTTAAAACAATAATTTTTGCAATTAAAATTAGAGTTTTTCTACTCCAAAACTAGCAAATCGGCTAAAGGGCAGGAAGGCACGATTTTCGGTGCACAAATATTTAAAGTTCACTTATGCTCCCACTTGGCAAAAAGAGACTGAAGTTGGTGCACCAACTGACTTAATTCACTATACTACTAAGAGTTTAAAAATGTTAACAAACAGCCGCCACTTTAGGTTAACCATCACTGTGACTTTTAAACTGTTGATAATTCGAAAACTATTGCATGCAGATTCACTAAAGGTATAAACACCTTAACCGGAACATAAGAACAAAATATTTCAGTAATTTTTAAAGCAAAAAATACACAATTTACCAAAATATAAGAAAAAAAAATCCTCAGAGCTCCCCAAAGCCGCGTAAGAGGGTGGGAATATATATATGTATATATATTTCTGTGTGCCTGTATATACTTTGGTATTGCGGCGAATTTTGGAACAAGAAAGAAAGGTGCACGACTACATTTTATTGCAGTCCCATACACATTTTAAATCGATTTTGCAATTACAATCCGTTTTGGAAAAGAAGTCCTTTATTCAGTCTTTATGTACGGATGTCACGTAAAATAAAATCTTTTATCTGTATTCGAGAAAGGTTTTTGTTGAAATATCATACCCGAAATTGTTTGCGATTGCAATACTTCCTTTTGTTTCGTGTAAAGAAGTAAAAATACAGGGTGTTTATAATGTCTTGGACCCATTTTGATGTTTAATAACTCATAAAAATGGTTAGATAGACTCAAAACGTTTCATGACCCTTGTCAATGAACTTCCACGTGTGCCCCCTTCGTCGCACGGAGAATATCAAGTCGATATTCAATTTCACGCCAGGCACCGGCAAGCATGTCGGCATCCACAGAGGCTATTGCGGTTGTAATTCTGGCTTTTAGGTCATCAATGTTCGACACTCTCCTCCTGTAAACGTTGTCCTTTACAAATTCCCAAAGGGAAAAGTCCATAACATTGCAATAGTTGCCAAAAACTAAAGAGAGAAAAATGCAATTAATAAGCAGACGGTATTTAGAAAGTACAGATATTTAGACTGGAAAATGAAATTATCTGAAATTAACCACACGCGTAGACGATATTTACAAAAGTAAAGATACTCAAACCTGAAAAGGAAAATATATAAGTTATTCCATCAATAAATGCCATAAGTTTGTTTATATCTTCATTATTTTATGAGTTATTAAACATCAAAATGGGTCCGGGACTTTATAAACACCCTGTATTATTGCAAGCTTAGTCTAATAAAAGTCAACCATAACTTGTTTGAAATCATTAAGCAATTTTTTTTCTTTTTTTTGCATATTACAGTAGCGAAAATGTTTCGTTAAAAAATAGACAATATACAAAGTGCCCCGTACCCAGAATATACAAATATTTCACCCAACTTTCATTCGGAGGCCATTGCAGAGAACTGTACAGTGCAGAATAAGTATCTTAGCTATAAAAGGAAGTGAAAGTAGCTACATGTACTCCGCAAAGATGAACGGATTATGTTAGAATGGAAAACTTAAGGACGCTGAAGATAATGGTTAGCTAGTAATAGTCATGTCATTTGTTTTCAGGATTATGACTGAACTGGAAGCGATACATACGATGTATTTTGAATTATGAAAATGATAGTATTTTAATGAACCATAATATTTTATTATGATAAATTGAGTTTCCATATTGTGCTATAGAGAATGGTATATAGGATAACTGAAGTTCAAATAATCGAGCATTACTGCAGCTTTTTCAGATAAAAAGGTTTCTGGCGAATTCATTCAAATTCTGAAAAATAATTTTTTATTTAGTTACGATTTAGGTCTTTTGTAAAAATATGTACATATGTATATACATTCATATGCGAAAACATACGAAGTTACAAGCAGAATCAGAATTCATATGACATGGAAGGCTTTAATGGCAAAAAGACAACAACAGTTGGTCTAGCATAATTGAAATCATTGTGTCTGTACGTCTAATCTTTCAATATTCAAATAATCGGAACTGAAACTACATGCTTTGTTCTCAGGTGCCGCTGTAACAATCAGACAGTTAATGGTCTTCGCGATTAAAGCACAATTATTCACTTGAACGACGGAATTTACTTAAGGAAATTACTAGCTGTCATTTAAAGGCTGTGTCGGGATATGGCGATCACATGAATGCCTTCATTAGATGTGGTTCCTAGCTTCTAATCAAATATCTGAGCGATATCCCGGTTGGAATTTAGAATAAGAAAACTAATTCCTTCATTGTGCAATGCAAATTAATTACAGAAAAAGAATAGATTACACCAGAATTGGTACTCTCGAAACAGTTAAATGAGTTTCCCAAACTGTTTGGTTTAATTTGATGCCTTATCGAAACTTTTCGACAGATGCGTAAATATATACTTATACCTACTAATTGCATTTTAGGCAGGAAAAAATTTTAAGTAAACCTACATAAATTTATACATAGATATTCAGATGCAAAATAACTATGCAAATTTACTTTTGTTTTATGTTTATATTTTCAAATTTATTATGACATTTAGACAAAGATTCCCCCCCCCCCCAAGTTTAATTGGATTTGCAATCACTGCGAGAATTGAACCATTGATTTCAATATTCTTATATTTTACTTTGTATATGATACAAGCCCTTGATGATTTTTATTTTGACTAAGAAAAAGGTTGAGGAATATTACAGAGGGTGTTTCCACATTCTTAAAACGATTCCGTTTAATTGTTAGAAATGTAAAGAGTGTTTTTTTAAATGTTCATTCTGACAGTTTTTGTGATTTCCATGATAGAAGAGCTTCTCGTAAAATTTTCAGAGGTATTGATTTCCATCTTTTTTCCACTACTTTACAGGGTCTCTCAGTTGTGGTGGGTTTGCACTTAGAAAGACCTTTTTTTAAAAGACCAGAGGGACAATAGTCCACAAGTGAAACGTCAGGAGACTTCGCATAAATACACTGAAATGTGTACGTGCAATACCCGTTTAGTTTAGTTTACGAGTGTGTTGCAACCCTCATGAATGCAATACCTGTGTCAGATAGCATTTGTTCAAGGAATATAGTGTTACTTTTCGAAGCATGAATTATTTTGCTTTCTCTTGATGAAGCTTCAATATTGTAACTGGATAAAGACATGGAATTTCTTCTGAAAATTGTAAGTAAAATCATCTTTTGATAGTATGTTGAGTTGATTTTAACAATTTTTTCCGCTTTTCTTATTTTTAATTTTTTTCCTGTAAGAAAATCCTGCGACAATTACTAACGCTTTATGTATTTTTCTTTACATTGAAGGAACCAGATTTGTGCACGTTTTCTCTTGGTTTTTCATAAAAAAGACATTTTTCTTTGCAGTCCTTTAATTAAACATATGTTTCATCTAGGTTCAAAATGTGTTTCCATTTATGCCCTGCTAACTATTTTCATACAGGGTTTTAATAAATTGTCCCTCATTGAGTCGCATGCCTCGGCAAAAGCTGGAAAACATTGCTTTTGGCTTTTTTAAGTTTTAAATCATGGTTAGTTATTTTTACTTGTTTTTGCTACAATTGTATTTAAAAACTTTGATTTCTGCATCGAGAGATTTTCTCTTGTTACAAAAGAACCAACTTTAGAAACATTATTAAAAGAGTACGTACATTTTCTGGGTATTCCTTCGGAGCCTCTTTTCGTTGAGAACTAATGACTGACGGTTTTTTCCTTTCCGATTAATGATTTTGTTTATTTTCTACTAAGAAATTTTAATGCCATGGATTTCATAACATTTCTGAATTATGGAATAGGAATATTTGTTTTCGAAAAGAGCAAAAACACATTTTCGGTACAAACGGTAATTCTTCAATCCAGAACTCATACATGCGACAGTTTCAAAGAAGAATATGTTTAAAAAAAGATGTTTCTCATTTCATATAACAAGCTGCTACCAGAAATGTTTATCCGAAAACCGAATTTTTGCCCTTTTTTTTAATTGCTTATCGAAATCGTACAAAAATAGGTAAACATTCTTTTTATTTATTCCTTAAGAAGTAAAACTATTTCATTTTGAGACAATAAATTATTAAATTTTATGTTATTTACTACTAGTTCATATAAAATTAAATGTGTGCATTCCACACACATTCGTAAAATGTATGCATATGAGAATTAGGTTGGTGTATTAAATTATGGCAAAGCACACTAGGGCTATCTGCCTAAGGAGAGGGATGCCTTCGTGGAGGACTTTCTAAGGGAAACTGGCTCGTATACACGTTACAAATGGGGAAAACCACGAAAACACCCATGCAGCCAGCCCGTTCGCGGGATTCGAACCTCGGACCGAACTACCAGTTTTCAGCGACGTTACCGCTCGGCCGCTGGTGGGCCATATGAGAATTGGAGTTATTAGGTTGTTTTGAGAAGGCCATGAAAAATGAACAAAGCCCTCGCCGGGACGTGAAACCTGGACCTCTCGAATAGGAGCTGAGTGTGCTATCGTTAGGCCACGAAGGCATGCTGGAAGGAGGGAGAAAATGCAGCGAGTGGGATTTACGGAACCCAATCGCTAAATCCAGGTGGTGATGAATTATTTATTGTTCGCCACCTTTTAGTTCGAACGCCGCTGCAGAGTATTTTGGAGCAGGATGCATGAAAAATGAGCAATGCCTTTGTCAGGGCTCGAACCTGGATCTCTCGAATACGTGCCGAGTGTGCTACAGTTACACCACGAAGGCATTCTGGAAGGAGGGAGAAAATAACTTATAACTATTTAAGTTAAGTAACCATGTTGTCAGGATTTGGAAATAGTATTGATAAAGAACACTATACCCTAATATAATTTGTCAACAAATTATTTGTTTGCCATGCCAGCAGTAGATGCAGCAGGCTTCACTTCAGCTTCTTTGTCAGATAAACTTAATATTCTGAAAGCTATTGATTGTAGTCCAACGTGATGGTTCTCTTACCATCATAGAAAATGCATATAAGAAATGTCCCAGGCTTTTATCATTTTCAGTTTTATGTTTTTCAAAAAAGGACACGACACTTCCTTCCTCTTGTCTTAATTTACTCCTAAACTGAACTTTTATTTTAAAATTATTTATGCTTTATTGTTTTAGGTTTTTTCCCCTTCTTAAACCTGTCAGTTGAATCAAGTTATCAGTCGTTAAAGATCAAATATTGGACATTCATTCATGAACATTTATAAAATTCTGTGTAAATGTAGTTTGTGTATATAGGAAAATTCCGTAGGTCGTTAAAATCCAGGATCAGCAAAAGGATTTTCACGTACTCTATGTCAAACAAAATGAAATGAAAATGGTTTTCCATAGCTTTCTGTTACTGGAATAAAAGCCAAAATTTTCAATTTTTGTAGTCCAATTGTTACTTTTGATCGTTGAATTGTTTACTTCTACGCCTGTCAATTTGGATTCTGAAATGTTTCTGCCGTGTAGTCTCGTTAATAACGCAACCTCATCTCTTTTCTGTCGGGAGAATTGGGAGAATAAAGTCATCAGAAAGCTTGCATTGATGGCGAAGTGAATGGTCAGTCAAAGAGAAATCTACGCTATATACGACTCTAGGAGCTAATGTGATGGACAGTCAAAAGAACCAGCGAGCAAAAAGCACAGATTAATGGCAGACAAGAAAGTCCAGACTATGTCCCGGAAAGGAATTTTCCGTGAAAGCCACCAGCTCCACCTGAGTACTCTAAAGCACAAAGGAATTCAACGAGAATAAAGGAATGAGTCGAAAAATGAAAGAGGAAACCACACGACAAGGAAAGCTACCAGTCTCAGAGACACATAAGGATACATATGATCGTCACCTACCCGACTTTGAGCGAAATCCTGTATTTCTCTTACTTCCACAACAAAAATAAAAGATAAGAGAAAATTTGCTTCATTTTTTAAAATATCAGTTTAAATTTTATGTATGCGAACGCAGTTGCTATAGTGACCGAAACGCCGTCGCATTAACCTCCGACCTAAAGTTCTACACCAAAAATTAGAGTTATATCCATTCGACGGAAAAGAATCTACCATCCACCGCCGGGGACATTCACTGAATCAATGATAGTAATATTACAATGCTAAATTAACAATGCCATCTATACAATAAATAATTGTTACATAATAATCGGTATGAAAAATAAATATACAATCAATTAATCATCACATTGTTATGGAAAGGATCTATGTTGTGGAGAGTGGAACTTATATATTGATCAGTTGCTAAACCTATGTCTTCTTCAATACGTCATAACTTTATGTTCTTATCAGTTACACACCTAATGATGTGTGTCCGTATTATTGTTGCAGTCATCCACAGAGTAGGCCAGTCAAAAACGTTCAGGCAGTTGATATCCATAGCCCAAAGTATATGATGTTGTGTAGACTATTCCATGTTCATATAAACTGGATTCTAAGTTAACTTTAGATAAATTCGAAGTATACTTTTGTTAAGTTCATTGTTCAGATACTAAATACTACTTGTCCACTTTGATACATCATTACTTCGTGTCCTTGACACCTAGTTTGCACACCTCATTATGTGTGTCCATAGCAAGATGCACACTGTGTCGCAGTTATCCACAAAGCAATCACGAAATTTCAGTTGGGAAGTTCATTGTAATATGTACACTATTTTACTATTATCCACATAAGCACTTGTAAATAATCACTTGGCTCCCAGATAATTAAAAAAAAGGATGGAAAGAAAACTAATTCTTAAATTATTTCAATACAATTTTAAATTGTGAAAAACTACAGATTTGTTATACAATTCCAGTCCGGATCCAGGAGAAGGCATGGTTGTAACTGACCGTCCTTTTACAGGAGGCAACGATGGCCACCTATTAGGTGTTTCCATAATGAAATTGCCACCACTTCCGGTCGTTGTACTGGGGCAAGGCTAATAAAGCGCCCGGTCATTAAAAATAATTGAATCTTTACTGTCTAGCATCATTCCATCACTCAATCTTCAGTCATGTTATGGACGTTGCTCAGCCATTGTGTCATTTTTAGAGCATTACTTATCGACATTGTTCATCGTATTTGCTTCCCACATTAACAGTGACTAGGCTAGAAATCCAATATGCATGAATATTGGTACCAGTAACATGCATAATACAAACATCTCCATAGGGAACAATATATCGGAAGATATGTTAAAGATAATACGCATGCATACTGGTAGCTTTCATCATTAATGGCGTCACTTTCTAGCTCCTGTAAAATAATTGAGCAAGTTACCAAATGAGGAAGCATACAAATAATTTTACATAAAACTATAAATCATACATAATAAATTTGAATATAACAAATTAAGAAATTTCATGTTAGATTTGAGAAATTTTTCCGAGTAATTACTTTCATTTAAAAACGTACAAAATCTTTTAATCTTTACTCTCCCTTGAACGTAAACGAAAAAATGTTATTCTATATATTTAGACCAACGCAACAAATATAGTGCGATAATACATCTAAAATCGTCATTGTTTAAACGCTTAGAAAATATCATTTTACTTATTAAGTAAACTTAAAAAATTTCTATTTAAGATGAAATTATAATTTTCTATTAAGAATTGTAGAAATTATAATTTTCTATTAAAATATTATCATTTGAAAAGTCGTTAACGTAAATAAAAATAATTATTAATTCTATTTTTTATTTTTATTTAATAAAATAATTTAAATATTTGATGAAAATTTTAAACACATGAATAGTCTTATAAGTAAAATGACGATATCCCATAAATATACCAACTAATAAAGACGGTTTTCTCGTCTACGTAAAAGAGAAGAAAAGTCTCTATGTAAAACAGGTTTCTTCTTAGCTTACATTTTTCTAAGCTTTGCATTGCTTCAGGTTTCCGTTTTTCTATCTCTTGGTTACGTTTTGTCCAAGAAATACATTTCATCTTTTTCTAAGTTTTATAAACTCGAAGATATTTCTCCCCCCCCCCAGAAAAGAAAGGAGAACTATTTCTATTTTATTTCTGTTGTCTATTATATTACTTTGCAGTGTTCTTTGTCGAGGATCTATAAAAGCTATAGAAAAGAACTATTTGTTTTTTATTCTATTAAACAAGCATAACAGAAACAATATCATTACATGCTTATGGGTTCGTAATGGACTGAATGAACGCAAAGCCGATTACAGCTTTATAAAATTTATTTTTACCAGAAGAAACAATTTACAGTTTGGAACTTCTCAAAAAGGCATTCGTATCTAGCTCTTTTCGGTATGCCAGAGTACAATCAGTAGTTACACCTCGAACTACTAAGCACATAAAACACAACGCAATGCGAAGCGCATCCAAACGGCGAAGCTCCTGCTGAACATAACAACGCAGAGTTGAGGCTCTAACCGAGCTTATTAGTTTTCGCAAGGCCGCTGAGAAACCTCTAGTATCATCCATTTCTCGAAATTGCAGGAAGGAATATAAGCTTAAAGTTACATATAAGGGCCAGATAAGATTACAGTTATATATAAGGGTCAATTACATTTATTCAAATATAATATCAATTAGTTATACAGAGACGGGACCGAAACCTCAACAAAGGATAGCCAAATTGGCGACTTTTTGCGATACCTCGAGAAATTAGACTTACCCATGTGATCTTTGTTTTCGACAGAGCATCTGTTCTTCAGATTTTTACATTACGTTACAAAAAGGATATTACAGTTTTAAACATAACTCCACAAAAATTATTAAACATATATGTAAAAATTCATAACAATATATTAGTAATATTAGAAGTAATAATAACAGTTGTAGAGACATTAGGTATTTTTTTTAAGCAGGCAAGAGGAAAAATTAACAACGCCTTCCTCGGGAATCGAACCGCGGAGCTCTGGAATATCGGCCCAGTGTGCAGACCACCACACCACGAAGGCACGCCAAGAAGGTAGGAGATATACCTTATATAATCCGCCTTTTCAAGGGCGACTGAGGTTTTAATGGACCCAGTCGCCAAATACTGGGTGAGGAGAATCATCATTCAACACCATTTTAGTTCGGGCGCCGCTATAGAGATTTTAGGTTTTTTTTTTTTTTTTTTTTTTTTTTTTTTTTTTGAAGCAGGCAAGATGAAAAATTTGTAAGGATCTTAAGTTTTACTAACGCTTATTTTATTTTAAATCTTTACTATCACTTCTTATTTTCTACTTCCGGCCAGAATTAAAAGCGTTAACTTATTTATGCAAAATTTGTCTGGCGAACGCCAAGTACTTAAGTTGTGGCTTTTTGCCAAGCGAGAGAGAGGACGGAGTTAGTCGAAGCAGGCCGCTTGCGTTAGAAGTTTTACTCGGTTGCTGTTTGCCTTCCAGGCCAGAGGTTTAATCCTCGTTATAATTTTAAACGTATTGTAGTGTTAACAGTTCTCTGTACTACATACGGCTTCCTGTTAATATCCTGCCAATCTTACACGTAGGCCCTTGTTGATTATTCCACATTTAAGTTTGAGTTTAGTTATATTTTTATGTTCTTACGTTCAGACCACAAGTAGTTGGTCTCTGTATTCCGAAGTATGGAAATTATTGTAAAGAGTGAAAAATAAAGGGTTTCGTATACCCTTCCTGTGTATCTTGCCTACTTCCCACATTTATTGAACATAGCTTTAGTAAGCTCCCTGTTCCGACTCAGGTCTGTGCATGTTCCCAAAGAAAGTAAGACGGAACATTGAACCTGATAAATTAACAACACCTTCACCGAGAATCGAACCGCGGACCTCACAATACCAGTGTGCAGACCACCACAACACGAAGGCACTCCAAGAAGTTGGCAGTTATACCTTATACAGTATTTGATTTTATATTTGAGTCCAGAGCAAGTGTACTAATGTTATAGTATTCCCAGGATTTCACTGGAACCTTTTAATAACTATTTTTGGGTTCAATGACATTAAAACTTGACAGCTAATTTTATTACCGTTGTTGTTAATTAAAGTAAGAAAACCTTGTTTTATCTGAAATTCATTTTAATTAAATAATCGTTTTGTGTAACAAATTTTAATTTTTGAAAGATTGAAACTGCATCTTTGAAAAAACTGATAGCATATGAATATCCAATTCTTAAACATAATATTAATTCTCTTAATATTCTCCAGAAGGACAGTTTCAAAAATCATTTTATCAACCTGAATAATAAAGATATAGATAAATTAATGTGACGAAATTTTTGTATCAGTTATCATACCACAGGATATAGATTACTGATTTAACTATAAACAAAAAAGGTGCTGCTGAAATTTTTCGTCTCTTTGCGCCCTTGCGCTCTCTTATTGAAGTTATCTTCAGTCAGTGAAGTTATGTCATTTCATTCAGGTGATTTGAGTAGTTATAAAATTTTGCATGCGTTCAATTTTAATCCTTTAAATGCCTAAAATAAGTTTTATTTGCAGGAATAAACTTAAATAATAATTTAATCTTCTTCTCTTGATTCGAGCAGTTATCATATTCAAAAAATTAATAGAAATCTAACTAAACAATAGTAACGCAGGCAAGACGTACTCCTTAAATCAAATGGTTATTAGAAACTTATAGTACAACTAAATATCAAAAAACGCTAACTACCGCTACATGTACGGCTTCAGTTCTCAAGAAGAAAGCTAATAAACCTTAGGTATTTCTCCCGCCTTCTTAGCATGCTTTCGCAGTGTAGTAGTCAGCACGCTCGACGCGGATTCGAGATGTCCGTGGTTCGAGTCCTGGCGAGGGCACTGCTCATCTTTCATGTCTACCAGCATAAAAAAATCCTAATGTCTCTACAAACCACAAAATAGAATGTTTGTCTATTAATTTAATTTCGAAAATAGGCATTCGAACAGTTATTATTCTAACCTTAATCGCTAAACTAATCTAACTGATAACAAAACTCACTAACCAAATTTACAGATTCCCAGCCGAACGGGATAGTTTTTAGCTACGCTGACTACCGTATTGTAGGCCCCGGGTTCGAATCTCTGAGAAGGCATGGATGATTGTAAATGTATAGTACCTGTGCGGCAAGGAGGTACTCTAAATATGTGCCGAGCAGAAAGTTCTCTGGACAGGTTGGTGTTAGGGGTAGAGTTGAGGGAGATCCTCAGACACGTTCCTCCTGGTGTTCTCCTTCAAAATTGGGGGCAGAACTAAGCGTACCGAAGTCGTACTGTCCCCTGTATGGTGCCCAATGCTCTTGCCAAAGACAGGCCCCAACCTACCTCTTTTCCACGATGAAACTTTCGTGGGCTTGCTGTGATGTCTGACAAAAGAGATTAGACACAGCGACATACGTCATTTAAATGAAGAATCATCGGTTCAGACTTACCTTACTGGATGATTGTTGTCGGAACTGTAAATTTGTTTGCGATTTAAAGTCAGAGTAATCTGCATTCCAATCAAGACTGATGGAAGCGTTAAAAGTACAGTAATGAACTTACATAGGATAATGAGTTAGCTAAAATAAACCTTATTCGTTCATTTTAAAATACTAAAACGTATCTTAATTTTTTATCGCCAGTTTATAAGAATTACTAAGCTTTTACCTAACAAAAAATACGTCTAGTATGTTAGTTATATCTGAAATTATGGGGCCATATTGTTTGCTAAGAATAATTCTTCTGAGGTTTAGAATATTTTCTGGAAAAGTTCTTCTTAGGATCCTAAAATGCGAAGCGTCACTGAAAATCTACAACATTCGCAATTTGTTTTATCTTTTCCTCTCTTTAGAATTCATAATGTACAGCAAGAGCTATTAGTCTCATTTGGAAGAAGAAAAAATTAAGTTCTTTATAACTTAGCGTCTTATGCTAAACTTAAATTGATTCATTAATTTTCTATACGAATACACAGACAGATGCTCTTATTATTTCTATTGTTTACTGTTAAATATTATTTTGGTAAACAAATTTTATGTTCCATTGTCTACATCATTTATTTCAAAAGAAAAACGGATTGTAATCTTCCACAAAGTTTTTTTACATATATTGAAATATAGTGAAATTAAATTTATCGCTTTAAGTATTTACAAAAATGCAAGACTGAATAAAAAATTTGAATATGCATAAATAAAGCAACGCAATGGAAACGTAACTGTACTATTTTCACACTGCTATAAGACGAGTATTAACTCAACTTCGATATTGTCGTTTCGAAAAAGATGATTTCATTCACTTTTTGCAGCATTAAAGAATTCCAGATATCTGAGAGAAATCAGTTTTTAAAAGCCAAAGGTTTGACCAAGTATGTATCCGTAGTATACCGGGTGACCCACAAGTGCGTTAACATTTGAAAATTCAAAGTAATTTACTGAATAATGTATTTAGAGAGGTAAAAACTGAGACACATGCTTGGAAATCTCAAGGGTTATATTGAAAGCAAAAGAAGTGTTTAAAACGGCCAACAGATGTTGAGTCGCGGCACCAATGTTTTGTAATAAAAAACCTATGTTCTGTTTCTTTATCGTGCCGTAAAAATCAGGGGCACCAATGCTGTATTACTACTTCCTCTTAGGGAGGAAACTAATGCAGAAACAGACAGGTGAAACCGCAACTAACTAAATATCAAGTGAGAAACTAAAATCTTAAGAGTTTGCTAATTACCACACTTTTAGTGATCGTATAAGTAAAACGGTTATGCATTGCGTTGTGAAAATGCATCCGGGACCTCGCCGTGAGAGGATCGAATAAACAAAAGGTAAAATCAATATATATATAAGAAAAACACATAAAAGATATAAAGAAAACATAAGTAATAGGTTTCCAGATTAAATACCAGTTTATTCAAATTCCTCACAATTAAAATTAAATCTTATCCTAATCAGAGAGTCAAATTTCTTATTTTAGTTACAGTTTCAATTTACTTATTTTAGACACAGGTGAATTCTTCAATTTGTGATTTTCTTTTGTTACATTTAAATTCATGATTTGCAAATCTATTACATGACTCTTTTAATTTAACGGGTACCCGGTCTGTAATTTCTAAGAGGTTAAAGAAAACATATCTGCAATTCAACATCTGTTCAAAGGAAGATTACACAAACACATTACACTATTACATACTAATTCATATGAGGACCTTAAAGTTTGTCTCGGTAAATTAAGAAGGGGAAAAGGGAAGCAATTTAATTCTTTAGCATTAATTTAAGATTCGAAGTTGTTTCTAAATTCCAAGGAAGTTTCTGAAACCTTACTTAAAGTTCAAACACAGAAAATAAAGACTTATCTTTGGTGGACATCTTGAAGTGGAGAACTCGTATCCTAATACGAAGCTGACGTCGACGGCACTGACCCTCGGTTACAAATGGAAGTTTCAGAGGACATCGTCCTGTCCTGGCACTATTGGCGTAACACACACGGCCGGTAACTGGTTTTCTAACGACGAAGCATTTTCACTCTGGAAAACAAGAGCACTGCTGCTCAGCACGGCTGTCCGCCTGGCCTTCCCGCTTCGAAAATCGGGCCAAAAGTCTTAATCCTGAAAGTCTTAAATCCTTCAGCAAAACTCGTCCAACGTCGGGCAAAGTCTCTTTAAACATTTCAGTAATACTCGCCCATCTTCAATTTCACCTTTTAGCCAAAACGCGGCCGGGGAGCATGTTTGCCGCTCCCTGCCGGAAAAACGTCTCTCTAGGCAATTACAGCTCACCTTCTATCGCTCAACCCAAGAGCAAGCTCGAAGTTACAGTCTTAGCCAAAGGTAAATAAGTCTAGCCAGTAGGTGATTCCAAGAGTAAGTCTCGCACGAAAAGTGATTCAAACTCGAATTTTGTTCGTCTCCTTCACAAACGCGGGCTCCCACTATGGCTTCAATTATCCCCTTAATTTGGGCAAAATTTGCATTTCAACCCCTGAATGCGGAAAATAAGGGCGAATGCGCGTGCGCGCCCCTCCTTCACCTAGCCAACAACCGGACCCTAAATCTCCAAAACCTGAATGAGTTACATCGAAGTTTATGTGGCAACCTCTGACCCTTCTGTCACGTACTTCCTGTCCTAAGGTCAACTGCACAATGAAATTTCTTCTAGAACATTCTAAAGGACAAAGCGCGCGAAATCATGACTTAGCAAAATCGCCTCCTTTTCCCAGCTTCTTTTCACAATGAATCACAACTTGTACAAAAATTGCAAATAAAAGAAAAATAAATAGTATTCTTTGAAACTAAATAATATTCCCAGAAGCATCTGTTTTTCCCCAAAATTAAAGCATTAAAATAAATAATTCAGAATCAAATAAAATTAAGATTTCCTTAAATCGGAAAATCATTCACCTAGTTTTTATAACGCGATCAGACGATTCTCTTCACAACACAGATGGCGTTTCATATGATAATAAAAGCAAAAATTAGCATAAGAGTTTATCTTTAGCAAAGACTATGTTCTTTACGACACATGTTCGATAAGTCGGCCGTCATTCATGAACAATACTTACCGTCTAGAGACAAGGGGCGCCACGGGATGAGCTTCTGACCTATGTAATCCAATCAAAATAATGCTCAGTCCGTGGTAAAATCTACTACTAACGACCCACAGCCTCAGGAGAGACTGGCAGGTCAGACGGGCATTTAGTGCATAATCATAAGAAAATTACAGTTACAATGAATAGATACATAGTCATCTTTTGCCAGGTGGCACATTAATTCAAGAGTGTATACATTAATGACAAAAAGAAAAAGACTTATTGAGAATTTTGCGAGGTAACTTAAAATAACAAGTTCAGCAGGAATATGCATCACAGTGCATCTGCTAAAAAGGCACAGTTACTAGTTGAAGGTTGCGTCGCTTATACATAGTCACTATCAAGGTTAGGACATTTATACAAAATAGTTGCAAACAGAAGTAAACTTAAATATTAAGGTTTGCAGAATAAACAATTTAGAGTACAAAAAATAAATAAACATAATTTAGAATTGAAGGCATTAAGTGATTAAACTATACAGGTAAAATACATATAAATATACATAAAAATAATAATACAGAAATACAGAAATTATAAAAATAAATACATATAAATATACAGGTAAAATACATATAGTAGTATCACTAAGAAGTGATACATAGTCATCTTTAGATACATAGTCATCTTCTGCCAAGTGGCACATTAATTCAAGAGTGTATACATAAATGAATAAAAGAAAAAGACTTATTGAGAATTTTGTGAGGTATCTTAAAATAACAAGTTCAGCAGGAATATGCATCACAGTACATCTGCTAAAAGGCTCAGTTACAAGTTGAAGGTTGCCTCGCTTATACATAGTCACTATCAAGGTTAGGATATTTATCCATAATTGCATAATTACATAAAGGTTGCAGAATAAACAATTTAGAATACAAAAAATAAATAAATAGAATTTAGAATTGAAGGCATTAAGTAATGAAACTATACATATAAATATAGATATAAATATACATAAAAATAATAATACAGAAATATATAAATAATAAAATAAAATACATATAAATATACAGGTAAAATACATATAGCAGTAACACTAAGAAGTGCGATATGCGCAAAGTTCTGAACATTGTTGAATTATTGTAATTAATTTACCATACAAATTAGGGTTTGACGTAATATGTGTAAGCCATATTGGCTAGGATGTCTCTGGTGGTCTCTGCAAGTGAAGGCGTATTTCCGGACAATCAAATACATAATGTTCAGGAGTACCTTCAGAAAGAGTACATTCACAAATATTTGAGTCATTAAGCCCAAATCTAAATAAGTACTGTTTAAATGGTCCATGTCCAGTAAGGAAATACGTTAAGGCTGCAGAAGTGGTTAAATATTCAACGGAGACTTTTGGTAAGAATTTAAAGGTTCGCCTACCGGTAGTGGCAGCAGTCCAACGTGATTGCCATTCACTGATTAGTTGAGTAAATGTTGATCTTTTCAAATGGGAAGGCGGCAATGGAAGGGCATGTTCAGATAGCATTGTTCCCTGAGCGGCTTGCTTCGCTAAAACATCTGTGCGCTCATTTCCTACAAATCCTTGGTGTGCAGGAATCCACGATAATTGTGGGCGAATTGCATCAGGTAAATTTAGAAGGGCTTGCTGAATTGAAGAAACCAGGCTATGTCGAATATTAGGATTTGCGATAGCCAGGACGCTGGATTGAGAGTCGCTATAGATGGTGACTTTTTGTAAAAATGCAAAAGATAAGGAAATGTCTTTTTTCAATGCAGTTAATTCTGCCTGAAAGACAGAATTTATATTTAAACGTCTTCGCCATTCACGTAATAAATTTATGCCATTCATGATACATAAACCACTGCCTGTGCCAGTGGACATTTTCGATCCATCTGTAAAAATGGATATGCATTTAGAGAAAGAAACAGGTTGTAAAGATATCAAATTTTGAAGGTTAAAAGCCGCTGGATGACAAATTTGATAATTAACTTTCTTATCATAAATAGCCGTGCTGTAAGTACGTCCCCATAGAGTAGAATCTTGAGTGAGACGTAAAACCCTACTCAAAGTATTTTCTCTTGCAGCAACCAAATCTATTGGCGGTATGCCTGTTAAAACTTGAAGTGCTACTGTTGAGGACGTTCTATAGCTTCGAGCTATTTGAACTAGAAATAATCTCTGGATTGAAAGTAAAGTTCTTTTTTCCAGTTTCGTCAAATGAGCAGCCCATACTCCAGAGCAATATAAAATAATTTTTTCAATTACAGTCTGGTACCAAATTTTGAGTAGGCGTTGTGAGACTCCCCAGCTTGGGGCTGTAGTTCATCTCATATTCTGATGTAAATTAAGAAGTTTATTCCTAAGAAATTTAATATGTGGTAGCCAAGACAGTCTTTGATCAATTATTAATCCCAAATATTTTATTTGAGGGACGACCTTAATAGATGTACCATTCAGCTTGAGTGATGGATTTCGTTTTAGTGGGCGGCGAGCACCAATAACTAGACCTTGTGTTTTGGTAGTCGAAATAATTATCTTATGTTGTCGAGCCCAGACAGAAAAGATGTTTAAGATATGCTGGGCTGTTGATTCCAGCCTAGATTTGCCTGCGATCACAAACAGAAAATCGTCCGCATAAGCGATGACTGAACAATTATCTTCATTCTTGAGAGTTATGAGGATAGAGTTGGCAACTATGGTCCACAAAATAGGACCTAGACAGGATCCTTGTGGACAACCCTTGGATAACTTGTGACGGACAATTCCACTGTCATGCAAAATTTGAATAAAACGATCATCCAGATAGCTGCGAATAAGGCCCAGGAGATCCCCCGGACACTCCATGGCCACCAGAATATCAAAGATATCCGGCCATCACAGAGAGTCGAAGGCCCCCTGGATGTCAAGACTTATTATCAGGGTATGTAAATCATTTGCTCTATTGATATTAATTTGGTCTAGCAAGTTGGAAATGGCATGTTCTGTAGATCTACCCTTCATAAAGACCTACTGATTTTGTGCTAAGATTTTATTGGTTTGCATAAAGTAGAGGAGTCTGCCCAAGATCACCCTCTCAATCAATTTCCCAAATGCAGGGATTAGACTTATAGGGCGATATGAAGTCACTTGTGAAGAATCTCGTCCTGGTTTATGGAATAAGACCACATCTGCTATTTTTGTCATTTTGGGAAAATATTGCATCTCCCAACATTTACGAACAAATAGATGAATGGTGTCTGGAGAGAGACGGTATAACATCTTAATAAATGCATTGTCCAGACTATCTGGGCCAGGAGCCTTTTTAATATTTAGTCTAGTAATTATTGTAGAAATCTCTTCATTGGTCGGCAGAGGATTTGCTGAAGGAAAGATCACTGATGAATGAACAAAAGAAGTGCGCAAGGAAGCTTGTTGTGTAGAGTCTTCTTCATTGGAATCTTGAGGAAATAAATTCTCCAAAACAGAAGCTAAAACATCTGATGTATCCTCTGCTGTTGGATTTAAGGAAGCTGGTAAAGAGGACGGGCGAAAAACCCTATCCGTCGCAATCTTAAAAAAAACTCCAAATGAATCGACTGTTCTTGAGCAGAAATTTCTCCAAGAGGTCAGTTTTGCCTCTGCAATATGTCGTTTGTAGACCGCATAAGATTGTTTATATAACTGAAAAAGTTGTTGACGGAGAGAAGGAGTTTTCTCTGCCTGTGCGCGACGTCGTTTCCTTCGCACTTCACTGCGTTCTTTGGCTAAAGCTGTTGTCCACCATGAAGCTGAAGAGTGATAACGATATTGTTTAACTTTAAAAGTATGTTTGCAAACATTAGAGCAGATGTTAATAAAATTTTAATATGCAATATCAAGTTCCTTCCGCGTGGAGCAATTCTGAAATTGCGAAATAATCTCCTCCAAATAAGGAGAAAGATTTGCTCTAAAAGCTTCGAATTGATGAAAATTTATCTTAAAACGTCTCTTAACTATAAAATTACATGGTGACTCAAGGAGGAATGTGATTGCTTTGTGGTCACTCAAGGTTATTATATCATCTACTGACCAATTACTAATAAATTGAGTAAGTTGCAGAGAAGAAAGAGTTATATCAGGCCAACCTCTAGCACGACTAGTTAGAAACGTTGGAGGAGAGTCCGTTGCGTTTAATATTATTAATGAGTGAGATTCAATAAATTCAAGCACCGACGTTGATCTGGCATTTTCCATTGATGAGCCCCACAAAAAGCTCGAAGCATTGAAGTCTCCGCCCAACAAAATAAATTGGGTCTGGGTGCGATGTAAGAAATCTAATTCAAATAGTAAGTTATCAATATTTTGGCTTGGAGGAAAATAGACGCTTATAATTAAGAGTCGGAGGTCCATTACATCCAATAAAATGGAAACAATGTGTTCCGTAGTATGCCATAAAGTTGGATTAAAAGCACTATTTACAACTATTGCTGCAAGTTTATTATCAGAGAAGAATTGTTTCAGAGTGAGTGAAGCTCCCTCAATTGTACCATCCAGTTTAATATATGGTTCTTGCAACAGAGCAATGTTTATTCCCAATTCCAATTGTTGATGAAGCATGTGACTGGTTGCCACTATAGAACGTTATAAATTACATTGCAAAAATTTTATGGAATCAAGTGTGCGTATAGCTAAGTTAGAAGGATTTAATGAACTTAGTCTAGAGGTGTTGGTTTCACAATTCAAATTGTGGCATTCTTTTGATTTATGAAGAGTTGACGATGGATCAGATATTGCAAGAGGTTGATTCTTCAATTCTGAGCTTGGGTCCGCATAAGTTTCTGTAGCGCTAGCTTGAATGACGGGCATATTTTAGAATTCGCTGGATGACTACAATCAAAGGAGGTTTTAAGATTTGAGTTAGAATCTAGACAATTGACACAGGTCGGTGAATCACTACAATCCCTCGTAGGAGTATCGTGCGATTTAGAGCAATTAGCGCAATTAGGTGGTTCCTTGCAAAATCTGCTTAAATGTCCTATTTTTTGACAATTATAGCAGCGTTGCAGACGGTAATACCTTCTATATGGGCAGGAAGTAAATCCCAAGTAGATCCTTCCCTTTTCACCAATTTGATCAAAGTATGATTTATCGACTTGAACTATCCAGTTGTTCCTGGAATCTACACGATGTAATGGTGTGCTAGGGTGAATCGGGGATAGGTCTCCAAATGAGTGTAAATGGTCGAAGGACTCTATTATATTTTCTGCAGTATAATCAGCAGGAACTCCAAAGATTATAATCGATTCACGAGGAATTCTAGGCTCTCGAAACTTGATATTCGGCAATTCTATAGAAGCTTTCAAAGTGTTTTTCAAATGCAATATATCTTCCTTTGTGGAGCAGCGTATTAATAGTTCGTTATTCCTCGCAGGTCGAATCTGTTTAATTGGAATTTTAATTTTCTTAGGATTCAATTTAGAGGCAAGTTGTTTTTGAATATCCTGTGGTGAACAATCTGAATTGGAAGAGCCAATTAACAGAACATGTTCAGACTTCACTGGTAAACGCGGTTTTCGTTTTTTCTTTTCCACAAGAGTGAAAGTTGAATCGTCCTCTTTATTAGGAGGCTGTTGAGAAGCTGGGTCAGAATTAACTAAAGAATTAGGAACTAAGGATGGGTCAATCAAAGATAGAGATTTCAGCAAAGAATTGTTAAGTGCCAAAGCTGTTTCTTTTTGCACACGTTCCTCCAGAATACGGGAATCTCTATCCAAAAATGCTTTTTGCAATAATAAGAACAAATCTGTGAAGAATTTAGTATAGGTTTTATTCAGTTTGTGCCTAGCGTTTTCTGACCCAGTGAATTGTTGAGCTGCAGCAATACGGGAAAGTATGTACTCTGTACTAATATTATCAGAATCAATATTGTTCACAGAAGTGGAAGGAGTTAAGACCACAGATAGGGTCACAACAGAGGAAGTATCATTAGCTGAGGCCATAAAATAAAGTGTCTTTACAGTAAAAGTTCTTCGTAATCAGTCTGATTTCGAGAAACGTTCGTCGAAATGTAAATTCCTTAACTTTAACAGTATTTAAGTAAGTCCTTTTAGTTTATACAGTATAAAATAGCTATATATATAATAATATTAACAGGCAACAAAAATAAAATTTCACCTTAAACTACTTGAAATGATATTAATAAAGAATGTAAAATTAGTAAGACAATTGTAGCCGAGTTATATGTAAAGTAAGTTAAGTCAATGATATTATAATGTTAATCATATGGAAAATGAATTTAAATGGTATCTGTATCCAAATAATGAATAATCAAATAAAGTATTTAAATAATGAAATTCAATATTAAAATATGAGTTAAAGAGTACGTGTAATCATTAAGAAATATTTGAGTGGCAACTACAATTTGAAAATTATGCGAACAGTAAATAAAGTTATAATGAATTTCTAACTAACTGACATACAAAGAACTTAAAATGAAAATAATTTATAATCTATTACAATTAAATCATGTAAATGAATTAAATAACATAAATTATAACCATATTATTTATAATATCATATGAAATATGAAACAAAATTAGTAAATAAGCTAATAATTTGATTTTACAAAGTATTAGTTAAAAATCTTAGTAAGTTATTCTAAAATACCGGGGATGTCCGAGAAGTTGTATAAATTAGTCCTATTGCTTCTTGAACAAGTGGAGGGTATCCATTATTAATCCAAACTGTGCATTAAATCCAGTTTTGAATGATAATTTGATGTAAGTTGCTTGAATGATGAACTCAAAATCCTATGTTGCACTGTTGTACTTCTAAATAACGGATCTGCCAAAGTCCAAAAATTCGTATAAGATTTCGAAAAAATGTCCAAAATTCTTGAAAGATGTGTCAAAATATTCCTCTCCGGAAGGGCTTTCAGAGGATTCCAAATTTATGGAAAATAGTCAAATATTTCCGCACTTATAAAAAAGTTATCCAAGAGCAATAAAATTTACCAACCAACAGTAGTTAAACATTAGTAGATCACCGTCTAGAGACAATGTTGTGACCAGCACTGCGCAGCATATTTGTAGGTAAGGTGAGAAACTGCTGTCGGATGTTGTCTTTTAGCATCCCTAATAAGGTCGGACAATCGTAGTAGACTTTCTATTTCAAGTAATTCCACAACTGATAATCACACGAATTGAGATCCGGGCACCTGAGAGGCCAAGCACGGCGGAAGTGGTGGCTCAACGCGCGATCCTCACTAAACGATGTGTGCAAGAAATCTTTCACACGTGTAGCAAAATGGGGTAGAACACCTTGCTGCATAAACGTCATACCTTCTAACAGGTGTTTATCAGCCAGACTAGGGATGATGAGATTCTGAAACATATCAGCGTACCTCGCACCCGTCACCCGAAAGTTTAAATAGCAGAACCACGCATTTCCTCGAAGAGAAAGGGTCCGATCACGATTAATGGGATAAATCTACATCACACCGTGAGCAACAGTCGGATGCGAGGATAGAAAGTGACGAAGTCATGAAGGGACTGATTCCCTCTCTTTCTATAGCTCGTTTCATACAGAATTCTCGTGCGGGGTCCCTGACATTTTGCTGCCCAGTGCCGAATATTGGCCTTTTTCTGTGGTTTTTTTTTTCCAGTAAACGCCACATGCCATTTCAAGCATTGCGTCAATGTTTACCTCTTTACCTACATTTTCCCGTGAAGTTTTGAGTTTTCAAATGTTAACGGGCTTTTGGATCACCCGGCTTTCAATTCTCTTGATTTCTGGTATCTTTGAAATATGCGAAATATACTCGTATTTGTAAGACTCGTTTCCAGCTTACATTTAATTTTTTCGTAATGGTAGAAATTTTGAAAAATGCTAATTTTCACAACATGTTTAAACAAATCTAAAACTGCCAGATGTTTGTGAAATACAGTAATTTGATTAAAGTAATATTTGAGAACTAAGCTAAGCAATTAAAGTTTCCAAGATCCTTTGAATGACTCCACATTTAACCCCCGTGCAATACCCTCCAATTGACTAATATGTTTGTATGTAACAAGGTGCACTTCAAATACTCGATTTACATTCGTTCTGTGAATAAATGAATCTGTTTACACAGAAAATATTTCCCTTGGTATCTCCACTTGTAATTAGGAAGTGTGCCTGTCTTCCGGTGTATTTTGGGTAACTGGATTGTTATCGGAGCTAAGATAAAGAGCTAGATAAGCTGCGATTCGGATTTGTCGGCCTCGAATAATATTAGCATATTTCTAACCTTCTTAAATGTATATCTAGTTTAATTTCGGTTGCGGTCCTAAGGTACTGTAACAAAAGTAATTAACAGGTGAGTCTATTTTGTACTAACTACTCTGCTAGACGCGTTGTTTATGCTCTGGTTTTGGAGGCTATAAATAGGGTTAAGAAAATTTTTTTTGTAAGCATCTTAAAAGACTGACTGAGATCTGCCTTTTAAAGCATTTGGACATCCTCATAAAACTGTGGAAATACAAGCTATCAAAGGTTTAAATATTAGATACAAGACGAAAACGAGTAAATGCTTTGAAAAAGTTTTAAATTTTACTTCAAAGAATTAGATTTAATTGTAAGATATTTTAAACGTAATAATAGTGCTAATTTTTCTGTTTTATTCTGCGTAATTTTTTAAAAATCCCTTCATTCTTTCTATTCGTAATTAACTATTTTTATATCTGAAGAATTACGATTATATTTAAATTTTTAAATTTAATTTTAGCATCTGCTACTAATTCATTTTTTCTTATTTCCAATGGCAGATTAGAAGACAACTTTAGTTAGAAATACAAATTGAAGAAACAAGTAATAAAACTATTACTACAATAAGTCTCTATAAATCGTTCATCTTGTGCCGAGCACTCCAGTATTTCTTCTACAGGTGTCCCGAGCCTAATGCAAGGCAGTGATTCAAATGTTTCGCGTCCATTTCCTCACGAATGTTGCCAAATTGGCAAAGAGGACTTGACGGTATTTTTATTCGATAGAGAGGCTCTGAGAGGCAATAATGGCCAGTAGCGAAGAAAAAAGTGGCTACAGATCTGTCCCTTGGCCATAGTGGAATATTTGTGATTTCCTCAATGTATTTCTTGTCTTTGCTTGCCTCTTTGATGTTTCTCCAACAGTCCTCTCTTAATGATTTTTGAATTAACCGTCCTGCGGTAAAGGAATTGGTTTATCTGTTGAATAATTTTGGTTGCCTTCTTTGCCAGGGAGTCAGCTATTTCATTATCCTGGAGTCCGCAGTGTGCTGGTATCCACTGCAAAACGAATTCTTTCCCAAGTAGCACACGGCGTTGAAAGACGTTGCAAACTGGTTCGAGAGGTTGCAAAGTGGTCGTGGTAACTTTTACAACGTCTTTATAACGTTGCGAAGACGCTAAATATTTGCCCTTGCATCTTGGCAATTTGTCGACGTCGCTGAAACGTCAAGATATGACCGCTTGTAGACGTGGTAGTTTTAGCATTTTTTTCATAGTTCATCAGCGTTACTTTAAGGATGAAAGACTAAATCTGCCCTTTCATAAATCTGAAGACTACATAAGATTTACTTTGCAATGTGTCATTACTTTATTCCATCTAAATATATTAATCTAAAGTAAATTCATCTAATGAAATGAAATTTTAATATAAATACTTTTGATTTACACTACTCGACATTGAAAATGCAGCACGAAGAAGGAGTGGTCAGAAAGGGATGAAATTTGGAAAACGACAGAGACAGCAAGCAGCAATAAGTGATCTTTATTTCAAAATGATAGTCACAATACAGTGCGAGAACGGCGTCGGCTCAGTAGGTTTGCCACAGTTCGTCGTTTGAACGAGGCAGGGGCAGAGTATGCAAACGTCCAATCACATCCTACACATGTTCGAATAGTGACAGATCTGGAGAGTACGGTGGCCAGGGAATCATCTGTATACCTTGCAGAGCATGTTGGCAGATGCGAGCACTGTGTGGTCGGACGTTATCCTGCTGAAAAATTGCATTAGGCAGCCCCTGAAGGTAGGGGATTGCTACCGGCCGCAGTACATTATCCAAGTATCGTTGGGCCGTCATAGTACCCTGAATACGAACTAGAGGTGACCTGGAAACGTAGGGCGCCCCAAACCATTATGCCACGTTGTCGCGCGGTGGGGTTTCACAGTTACTGCCGGATTAGATCTGCCTCCACACTCCACCGACGCCACACACGTATGCGGCGACTGTCACTGGATAAACAGAAGCGTGACTCATCTGAGAACACGACGTTTCGCCCTTTTGTCATTCACATCGCTCCAGTTCGGTACCATTCTAAACATTGGCATTCTAAACATTGTCATTGGCTGTGGGGTGAATGGCAGTCTTCTTAACGGACGCCGTAAGTGCAGGGCACGTTCAACCAATCGACGGGAAATGTTTCTGGTCGACTCGGGAACATCCAGGGTATCTTGCACAGGCTGCAAAATCGAGGTACAAGTGACTTGCGGGACCGCCACAGCTTGTCGGAGGATGCGTCGATCCACGCGTGTTGACGTCACTCTGGCTGCACCTGCACCCCTCCTTCTTCCCACATTTCCTTGTTCCAACCATGTAAGAGCCGTGTGGACTACCAACGACGACGGACGTGTGTCAGTTCTGCTCCTGGTTTTTGTGCTTTTTCGAGTGTTCAAAGTGCCGCCGGAAGTGCGCCGTTAGTGTTAACGTGTGCGTGAATGTGCAGTGCATCGATTGATATATTGTTTATGTGTGTGCGCTAAGTATTTCTCTGTGAAATTGTGTTTTTGTGTTATTCACAAAGGATTTCAGGCTGCTGCAATTTTAGCGGACTTTTGTGCACATCCCCTGCCGCCTCCCTACGGAAGGTTCCCGCCGGACAAACACGTGGCACCGAGGTAGGCCTAACTTTTTCGATGGAATTTTTGACGATGAAAGTCCAGAAATTGGTCAATTGTTTTTAAAAAATTAATTTCTCAGCACCTAATTATGTTATTTTTACATGGTTTTCATCAAAATGATCAAAATTAAAAGTTCTTTCTTTGTATAATATTTATATTACTGTACCATTGATATTTAACGAGTTAGGTCATAAATTTTATATTTATGTCTACCCTGTATACTAGGCTTAACTCTACTTTTAATTTATGTTAGCTCCAAAGGGTTTGTCCTTTTGGCACTTCATTTTTGTCAATATTTGAACATTGTCGAGGCGCAGAACTTTTTGTCGAAATCTTGTTTTCTATCATTTATATTGATAAAAATAGTGTTTTCAACATTTTTATTGACTTTTTGACTGTTTTATATTATTCCTTATGAACTGTATTTCTTATGTCATTTAATTGTTTTTATTAGACTTTATTGTTTTATATCGTTGTAACGGTGCTTAACATCATAGTTTTCTTTTACTTTTGCTTGAGTTCTTATATACTTTGTGTTATAAGTGATATATATAGATTTTTATTTATATGCGATATATATAGATTTTGATTTATATATGTAACAATGTCACGATCATCTGTTGCACATGTAGACACAGTACCTTTTGAGGACTTTGACCCATTTGAACTAATTACTACCGAACAATTGTATAGTGATAAAGTTAATCTATTCTACACTTATATACACTCTATTGCTACTACATTCCGAGGTGGTAAGCATATTCTACGATCTGAATTACGAGATAAATTGACCCGGTCTTTAGACGCTCTCAAAGAGCCTGCCTTACAGGGTCCGGATTACATACCTCCGCCGACTACAGCTGACGCGGAAGTAAATACTTCTACTTTGGTGTGTTGTGAACTTCTGCATCAACAACCTCTGCCAATTGCAACTACACACGATTCCACTGTTCTCACGCCTGTTAAATCTTTGGCTTCTGCCTCGACTGTAGCACCTGCATCATCTGCTGTCTCTTCAGCCCAACCATCTTTTACTTTTGCAGAAGTGGTTCGACAGCCAGTACAACCTAGCATTATAATAAAATCCAAATCAAAGAAAACAGCTGCTCAACTGCGTCAGGACCTACAGGTTCACGCACAGCTTAATAAGCTTCAAGTTGCTGTCCAACGTATTTCTTCTCTTCCTCAAGGTGGCTTAGAAGTCTTTTGTCGATCTCCATCTGACATTTCTCGCCTTGAACATAAACTTCAAGATACAAATCTGGACATTGCTGTAACACGTCGCCAGCGTCGTAAGCCCAGGTGTGTGATCCGAAACGTTCCTGAAGATCTTTCATCTGACGATTTGATAGCTGAATTAAGTGCAGCTGCTCATATACAAAACAATGAAATCCGACCTTTGTTTAAACTTAAAGAACGTACCCCTAAAAGAGTACGCTGGATTGTCGAATGTGACTCCACCACTTTCCAGGCAGTCATCGCAGTTCGAAAGCTCTTCTTTGGTTGGAATGCACTTCCCATCTCGGAATTTCTGGGCATCCTCAGATGTTACAAGTGCCAGCAATATGGGCACACGCAGGAGCGCTGTACATCACCAACCGTGTTCTGTGCCTATTGCGCTGGCCCCCACAGTCTCAAAGACTGTCACGCCGAACTACCGGAGTGTATCAACTGTCGAGAAAGCAAGCACCATCATGGCACCTTGCATGACTACCGACACCCTACCTATGCTTCAGAATGTCCATCATATCAACGCACAGCAGAATACATTCGAAGTATCACCCAATACTAGAAGTACTTCTACCAGCTCTTCTTCTACAATTTCTAATACACTGCCTTCACACAGTAATGCTAATTCCTCTACTCCTTCTGGTGTCAAAAGTTCTGCCATGAATTTAGATTTTACTCCACTTCTTGAACGTATTAATTTTATCCAAATCAATTTACAAAAATCTCGTGCTGCTACTGCACATGCTGTTGATTACACAGTTAATGCTAAAACCGATATATTAATTGTTCAAGAACCCTACACGAGGGATGGTAAGATTGTGGGCTTTCCACTACGCTGGTCGATATATCAACATGTAAATAAGGCAGAGCCTCCTAGAGCAGCAATCGTAATTCTTAATCCCTTATGGTCTCCACTTGTTCTCAAGACTGATCGTGACCATGTAGCTATATTACTGGAATTAATTGATGTTAAAATTATCCTTTATTCCATTTATTCTCCACCAACAGCGTCATTGGAATCAGCACTTCTATTTCTAGAATACATCCGGCAACATTACCCAGTGCCACATAATATTATAGCGGGCGATTTTAATGCCCATAGTACAATATGGGGTTATCCTCAAATAGATGTTAGAGGTCGTCTTCTAGAGGATTTTCTTAACTCAAATGACCTAGTCCTTCATAACACTATTGATGCTCCTCCGACCTTTGAACAAGCTTCTACATATGGATGGCCTGATCTCACTATATCCACGCCTCCAACAGCTGTCTATGTACAAAATTGGAGGGTTGATGATATCAGTGGTCTATCAGATCATAAGTATATTCTCTTTCAATTAGAGCATACAACCAGTACATCTATTGTCCGTCGCTATCGGCTGCCTGGGCATAAAATTGTTGTCTTTCGTCGTCGTGTTACTGCATGTCTTCGCAATTTAGTTCCACATTTGCATCGTTGCACGACGTCAACGGAGTTGAATGAATTCACAGTCCATCTAATGACATCGATACAAGCAATTTGTAATGATCTTTTGCCGCAACGACATACAAAGAAATTGCAATCAATTACCTGGTGGAACTCCTCCTTAGGACAACAACAGCAGAAATGCAGATCTTTGAGACGGAAGCTCAAATTGCGACGTCTCGGCGCCTCAGACCGACTTTTAGATGTTTACCGGCGCGAACGCGCTCGATATAAAAAAATGATTCTACAGGCTAAGCTTCAATCTTGGCGTGATTTTTGCACCAATAATACCGAAACTTATGGTTTACATCATAAGTTAGCATCGGATAAATTTTTCAAACCTGCGGTTTTGCATTTTCCTCCACCATCACAAACCTCACCTACGATCTGCTCTACGGAGGAAATGATTTCTAACCTTCTGGATGACATTTTCCCAATAGATGATGCTTCAGCAGATACACATCTTCAAGCTGACATTCGCCGGAATACATCTCCTCCTAATAATACACCAGATCCTGACTTCAGGCTTTCAGAAATCTCTTATGTAGTTAATCATCTTCCAAAGAAGAAAGCACCTGGATTGGATGGTGTGGATTATGGCATTATTAAAGTTATTATCCTATCTAATTTATCTTTCTTCCGTGACTTCTTTAACAAGCTTTTCCGCACTGGTACGTTTCCACCTGAATTTAAGTTTGGTCAAGTTATTCTCTTTTTGAAGAAGAACAGGGATGCCCGTCTCTCAACATCATACCGTCCTATTTGCCTTTTGTCTGCAATGGGCAAGGTGTTTGAACGGCTAATAGTACAACGCCTTAAACATCATCTTCATAACACCAATTTTCTTTCCGATCGACAGTACGGTTTTCGTGCTCGTAAGCACAAAAGCATTGCATGCTCTGAAGGATATTACCAATGCCATATATACGAATAAACTGGCTGGCTACCACACGGCCTTTATCAGTGTCGACTTGAAGTGCGCCTTCGATACCTTGTGGTGGCCGGCCATTATTCAAGCCTTGCAACAAGCCAAGTGCCCTGTTAATCTCTTCCAGACCTTCAGCAATTATTTGTCGGAACGCTCTCTTATTTTTGTCCATAATAAGGGTCAAGTCCATCGTTTGCAGAATCGAGGTTGTCCACAGGGCTCCTGTGCGGGCCCTGACTTATGGACCCTCACTTTCAATCAAATTCTAGCTGCACAATGGCCTGCAAATACATCTACTTATGCCTATGTCGACGATGTCGCTTTTATTGTCCGTGGCAAAACAAGAGAAGAGCTTCAACGCCAAGCTCAAGAAACGTGCAACCTTTTTTCTAACTATGTCTAAATATAAATCTACAGATTTCTGAAGATAAATCTTTTATATTCCTGATCCCGAAAAAGGGTGGATCTCTGGCACGTCGACCCCGCATCGAAATTAATAATAAAAGAATAAAGATTGTTCGTCAGTTAAAATACCTTGGCATCGTCTTTGACGATAAATTGAACTGGGCTCAACATCTTTTTCACATTAAAAAGATAACTTATAACATAGCATATAGGCTCCAACAGATGAGTGGTTTTCAATGGGGGCTTAACCCCCATATACAGAAACTTCTGTACCAAACGGTTATTGTCCCCATTGTGACCTATGGGGCAGCTGTTTGGAGTCAACCAATGCAGGGCCGTAAAGTAAGGTCTCTCCAATCAATCCAACGTTCTTTTCTTCTCAATATATCTAAAGTCTTTCGAACGACTTCAACTAGTGCCCTACAAGTAGTAACTGGTCTTCTGCCTCTCCATCTCCGAACGGAACAGGAGGGAGCACGACAACTACTTAAATTGTTATATCAACAGTTCACCTTCTATGGCGAACATTATTCTCCTGAAGATTATGAACGCCCCTACAATCGACTACGTCTCCATCCAGCTGCTTATGGACTTGGTGTTCATGTAACATTACGTGAATCTACTCAACTGCCTGATGGTGATTATTACATTTACACTGATGGGTCAAAAATAGAAGATTAATACTGGTTGTGCTTTTGCAGTTTTTCACCATGGCACTTTATTGCATCAATGGAAAGCACATCTCCATGGACATAACAGCGTGTTCCAGGGAGAGGCCTTTGCCATCGTCAATGCCACTAAATATATTCTAGAACATCAAATATTGAACTGCTGCATTGTAACGGACAGTCAGTCGGTCTTGGCTGCTGCAATGAATCCTGTGCATCCATCAGTAATAATTTCGCAACTTCAAGAACTACTTCGATTAGGTGCTCACCTTAATATTCAAATGTTTTGGACACTTGCTCATATGGGCACAATTAGAAATGAGCTTGCTGATGAATTAGCTAAGCAAGCGGCTATGAACAATGATGCTATTAATGCTCCTTTAGCTTGGTCCATATCACATTTTCTTCGGAAACTGCACCTACAGTCAGTTATGCAATGGCAGGTCCTCTGGGATGCAGAGGATACTGACCGCAGAGCGCATTATCACCTGGGCTATGTTGATGAGACTCGTCTTCTTGCCAATTCACAATTGGTAAGATATGTCACAGGTCACGGGCCTTTTCCCGTATATTTTGCCCGCTTTAACATCACATCAACTGATCAATGTGTTTGTGGCCAGGCGGGTACGCCTGAGCATTATGTATCCTCTTGTGAACTTACACGAGAACTGCATATCCCTTTTCCTGCTCAACATCAGCAGGCTTTTAGTAAGTTTTTAATCAAACAACGACATCTTGTTCAGAAACTGACTGCCATCATGTCAAAACTTATGCATCTTGGTACCGACTTATGTCAACCTGTCTAATTACTTGCTGTTCCTACACCTTCTATATTATATGTCAAATTGTTTCATTTACTGCATTTATCAATTAATTGAGCTGTATTGTTAACATATCCTGTATTGTTAACATCATTTAATCTTTACTTCTTATTGCATTTTGAATTAGTATGTTGTCATTTATTGTCTAGTGTTGTTTCAATACTGTTAGTAATATGAATTATGCTACACTATGTAACACAATTTATCTGTGATTTCTATTACTTGCACATATTATTTACTGCATACTGAATTTGCAGTTTCTTCTGTATTGCATTTGTACTCATATTTATATCATTTGTATTAGTTAAGTACTGGTTCATCATAAATGCATCTGTTCTGTACTGAATTTATGTTGCATTCATATTTAACAGAATATTATAAATTTTGTGTTGCATTTATCTTCAATAATTTGTGTTGCATTTATCTTCAATAATTAGTGTTGCATTTATATTTAATAGCATATTATAAAAGCATATTTAATAGCATATAGAATTATATTGCACTCATATTCAAATATTGCATTTGTACTCATATTTATATCATCTGTATTAGTTAAGTAATGGTTCATAATATATGCATCTGTTCTGTACTGAATTTGTGTTGCATTCATATTTAATAGTATTTGTATTTCTTATGTGCTGATTTATATAGATTGCATTGTTACATACTGAATTAGTAATGCATTTGTCGTGTCCTGCCCTTATCCTCATATTATATTCTTCATTTTTATAATGTGCTGATTCATTCTGATTGCATATATTATGCACTGACTTTGTATTGTCTATTATATACTGAATCTGTATATATTTCTATTCACAGTATTTGTTATGTGCTGAATTCTATTGATCACATCGTTATATACTGTATTTGTACTGCATTTGTAGTGTACTACCCTTATCTTTCTATTTATATTATTCATATTAGATATGTGCTGATTCATCTTGGTTGCATTTATTACATACTGAATTGTATTACCTCTCATATACTAAATTTGTATCGCATCTGCGCTGAATTTACATTACCTGTTATATATTGCATTTATATGAGTTCATCATGATTAGATTAATTATGCACTGAATTTGTATCACTTATTATATTTGTATTACTTGTTCTATACTGAATTTATAATGCATTTGTATTTATTTTATTCGTATTTGTTCTGTGCTGTTTTATCTTGATTGCATTTCTACAGCATTGAATTTGATTTACCTGTTATCTATTGAATATTGTCATTTGTAGTGTACTATTTATATTTATATTATTCGTATTGGTTAAGTGCTGATCCGTTCTGATTCTATTTATTACGCATTGACTTTGTATTACCTGATTTATACTGACTTTTTATATTATTATTATTTATTTATTTATTGCATTGTATCGATTATGTGCTGATTAATATTAACTGCATTGTCATATACTGAATTGTTCTATACTGAATTGGTAACGCATTTATAGTGTACGCATTTATAGTGTACCCTTATACTTACTCATATTTCTATTACTCACATGCACTCATATCTTTGATTTGTATTTGCTATGTACCCATGCCACTACTTTATCCTCCCTAATGTACTCTGGCCTATTTAATATATTTAATTTTGATTCAGATTTAGTATTATTGTGATGTCATTAACCAGTAATAGGCCTATTCTGTCTTATCGCGATGCCCTTAACTTATAACACGCCTTCTGTGTTCTGTACTCATTTTCCTGTAACTTGCTTTATCTTGTAATCTTTACCTCTTATTGTTAAATTTGTACAATCCTTGATATATTATTAATGTACTTAACTGTATCTCTCTATGCTCTTGTGTTGGCCATGTAAATATTTCTTTTATAAATCTGACGCCTGGGCGACGGGGTATGGGTCCCTTATGGGCCTTTGGTTCGTTGAACTGCCCTGGGTGGATCCGGCGTTGGGCTTGGTCTCTCTGTACGCGGTTCTCGTGTGGCCTGTTTGGCTGCTCTAGATCTTGGGGGGCGCGGTGCTGAACTGATTCACCCTATGGTAAAGGTACAGTGCTCTTCCTTGAATGCAATGCAATGTTCCAACCATGTTCGCCATAACCGATGCACCGTGCTCGCAACCGGTATCAGCTGCGATTTGACGTAAGGACCAACCCGCCCTTCTCAGTCCGATCACCATACCCCTCGTAAAATCGTCTATCTGCTGGAAAGTGCCTTCGTTGACGGCGGCCTGGCATTCCCTCCTATTACACGTATCCTCCGGGACAAAAACCAGTTTTCTTCGATAATTCGTCTGGCAGAAATAACGACACGAATATTGCCCATTCTGCACGTTCCTTCCCTTATATCTTAATTCACGTGCGTCGGAGAGCTGCGCATTTCACATCATTCGCATAACTCAGTGACGTGCGTCTACTCTAAAATTTGCATAAATTTCTGACTAATTCTTCTTGGTGTTGCATTTTCAATGTCGAGCAGTGTATTAAATTTAATCAGTGCTAAAAATACGTGCTAAATAATTGTTTAAAATTTTGTTAAACTAATTAATACTTAAAGTATTGTTTATAAATATTCATTTTCTATAAAGTAAGTTATTAAGTTATGCATTTTATACACTTTAAAAAATCATATTTAAGAAATCAATGCAAATCACATGTTAGCAATTATTTCAGTACTAAAATATGACTTTATTTATTATTATTGAAGTAAGGACAAATTTATTTGAATTAATATGGTGTCATTAAATGAAACATTTTCCCGCATACAGTGCAAAAAGTACAATTTTCGCGAAGATATGATTGCGCGTAAAGGATAAAAATTGTCGGATAAAAATGGGGGGATTTTAAGAATTCCGAGAAAACGTCCAATGTTAAAAGACGATGCATATTTAACGGCTGTCCAATATATATGACGGAAAACTCATCGACAGTCAGCAGAAGCAGAAAGGTACATTATTTAATGGATGCTTATATAAATGAACATCTCGAGATTTGCGCGCTTTGGCTAACTGCCAAATTCAAACAAGTAACTGCGCAACTAATTGAGATTCTAGCAGTTCTTTCAAGTAATTTGGTAAAGATGCCATCTGTTTGAAAGGCGTTTGAAAAGACAGACTGTTTTCATGTTTGAAATTTAATCAAGCAGTGACTGATATAAATAATATTACTTATATTGAAAGTAAATGTAATGCACTGTCAATCAAAGAACGCGTTGTGAATTTTCTCATTGTTCTGTATCTACTTACTTCAACTGCCTTCAGCGAGTGAAATTCCATTGCTGTGAGCTCCTATATGGAAGCCTCTGAACTGAGGAGAAATCATCCTGAGAATGCTGAATTTGGGCTTATTTTGTTTGTGAATATCTGCTCTACAAGAAATGCTACAATGCTAATCGTGAATATAGTGTTTGTGAAATAGTGTTGAGTTTTGGTGTTTTACATGTTTCCGATGATTAAAAAGTTATATGGTGGTGTTCTCCAATCTCTGTGGTTCCAGCGGTGCAATATTTGGATACCCTTATTAGCTTTGTGCTTCGGTTATAACGTCCTAAGTGCTATATCGTATATCATTCATATTAATCGAGTATTGTGTTCATATTGAAAGGTTGATTCTCAGAATTAATTCATATAAAACCAAAAATACCATATAACCATAAGGCACTTTTTGGTTTTGCTGAAAATGGAATCAGTACAGAAGCAACAACAATTCAAGCTGCTATGGTATGTTCATTATTTTGAAAAGAAAAGAACAATTTACAAAGAAATTATTGGACTGGTACCAGTACTTAATATGACTGCTAAAGATGAATTATAAATATATCTAATTCATCTTCAGCAGTATGTAATAACAAGAAGCAATACATTAAAATTAATAATAATGCACATTTTATAAGTATGTTTTTTTTGTATAGTACTCAGAAAAGGTAAGAAAAGGTGTTTTTTGTATAGTATGAAGAAATGCAAGTAAATGCATGCACTGTAATTTTAAACAGTGTATGAAATGTATAATCGAAAAAATTGCGTTAAGGAAGCATTAGAATTTCTATAAAATATTGTAATCTATGATTATGTGATATTTAATTGTGTAATATTAAAAAACACTAAATATCTTTTATTGATTGCAAATTGCAGTTTTAATAATTTTCGTTTTGTTTTTATTCTTCCAAACACTGTGTCATTCGCGTTTTTTTTTTTTTTTTAATATTGCCGTTATGTGTTTTTATTAGATTATCTCAATAAATGAATGTTGGAAATTAGGTTTTATTTTTAATTAAATTGAAGTATATTCTATTTTCTTCGCTTGCTTTTTAAGTGCTTGTGATAACAAAGAAATTGATAATAAATAGAAACAAAAAGTTTCATCGTGTGCTATTTAACGAAGAGCTTACTTTAACTTTCTTAGCTAACTATCGTATACTACATTATTTAAATTATTTCTGTACAGTAACAAAAAAAAAGGTATTGATTATAAAAAGTGCATGAAATAATCATTGTAATCTGCCACTATTCTAAAATGTAGAAACTAAAAATAAGTAAATACATTAACATATGATCGAAAGAAATTGTGTTCAGAAACATCAGCATTACTATTAAATACTGCAATCCATAATTATTGCACTTTTAATTGCTTACTATTTAAAAAATACAAATATATTTTTATTAATTAGAAATTTTAGTTCTGTTACCTTCCTTTTGCTATTTATACTTTCAACACTATTAGTTCATGTTTTTTCTTAAATAGTGCTGTCATGTATGTTGTTTGTTAGGTTATTATTTCATTTTAGATATATATATATCTATGATATATGATATATATCTATGATATATCTAGTATGACAGACATATATGTCTTTCATTTGCGTGTGTTGGAGATATAGAAGTTAATGGTTATATTTTTTACTGCGAAACGCAAACAAATTTGTTACTGAGTTCAGGTAAAATACTGATTATATCAAATATAAATGATAAATTAGAAAAAATAATGATAAATTAGAAATTAATTAATAAATTAGAAAATTAAATAAATTAGAAAGCGGTTCTTAAGGTTATACTAATTAACCTTAAGAACCGCTTTCTAATTTATCATGACAGGGGCAATTTTGAATTTCTCTGAGATTTAACAGAAATAAATGTGATAAAATGCTGTTATCAGAAAAGCTCTTTTTTATCCACATATATATCTTTGCTTTTATTTATGCCTAATTGAGTTTTATTTACTTAAAACATACTATTAATATTATATATTTATAATAACCACTTTCATAATTACTCTCACTTAAGAGAAAAAATTATGAAATCTTAAATAATCGTAACTTATAATTTAAGTTATTTTAAAACTATAGTTTAAAGCACTGAAAATAATTAAGGTTATTATTAACTATGCATATTTAGTCTAAAGAGAAAATTTGTATTATCTTCTGGTTTTTCAGGAAATGATAAAATATTTAAACTTTAGAAAAATACAAGGATTACAAAATTTTAAAAAAGAATAAAAATAAAATTATTATTAAGCTTATTTTTCTGCATAAATCAACATGTAACACAAGGACATAATAATGACATTTTCACAACTGTTGCAAAAAGGTAGAATTTTGCGAACATTTAGGCGTCGTTAAGATATCGTGATATGATGATTTCACAACCAAAATATCACCTGAAAAAGACGCAATAACGACGTCTATGCAACATAAACCTCATGTGCAAAGACGTAACAGAGACGTCTATGCAACATAAACCTCATGTGCAAAGACGTAATAAAGACGTCTTTGCAACGGTTGCAAAACAGTGGAGTTTCGCGGACATCTGAGCGTCTTAAAGACGACATATTGCAACGTTTCTTCAACAGGACTAGCGACCAGTTTGCAACGTCGTTACGATGTTGCCGTGTTACTTGGGTTATGATTTTCCTTTAAATAAAAAAGGGTCAGACGGATATTTAAAATATCAGCTGAAATTAGAAGCTTCAGATGAAACAATGGTCAGGAGGGCAGCCTTGTATCTGATAGTATAACATCCACTGAAAAATTTTCAGATCGTCATTGGAGCTGTGACAAGGAGATTTGAATTGCACAGATCTTCGCGTCAATTATATTTCGTAATTAACTAATGATGTAGAACATCATTAATTAATTACCTCTTGCCATTGCATGAGGCTGAACACGATGACTAATTACTTTTTAACGAAGCTTTTGATCATTGTATTCAAAATTCATTCAATAATAGTAAGACAAGAAAAGCAAAAACCTCCATGTTCAAAATATTGAAATATTTACACAAAAAGTAAATAATAAGTACAGCTTCAGCCGCTGATATTGAAAAGATGCTGCCAGTGATCAATACAGATAAAAATCTGTAGTGTCATTAGGATTTTTGATACAGGAGACATGAATAGTGAGCAGTGCTTTTACTGCAACTCAAACCTAGACCTCTCTAATACGCGCCTAGTGTGCTACCGTTACACCACAAAAGCATGCTGGAAGGAGAGAGAAAATACCTTATATACTCCCACTTTTAAACGGCGACACCCAGTCACTAAATTCTTGCGCTGACGAATTATTGTCCACCACCATTTAGTTCGGACGTCACTGGAGAATCATTAGTGTTTTTTTTGGGGGGGAAAGCAGGAGACGTAGAAAATGTGCAATGCCCTCGCCGAGACTCGAAGCCTGGACCTCTTGAATACGCGCCGAGTTTGGTACTGTTACACAACGAAGGCATGCGGAAAGAAGGAAGAAACTATCTTATAAATTTTATGCTAAACAGGAAAAAAAGTTAAGGATCAATTTTAACAGCTAGATTAGCTGAACATTTTTTAGGTCTTAAAACAGATAAGAGTGGTATGATTTAAAATGTAGACTTACTTCTTGAATTGGCAGAAAAAATGTCACTTATTGAAAAAGATGAGAATACTGCAATTAATAGAACAGAAATCGATCTGTATCATAACCATTGGTCAAACACATTGCTTATTAGTCAATAATACAGACAGGCATATTTCAGTAAACAGTAAAGAGATTTTTCTTTAAAAGGAAGTGAAGAAGAAGAGCAGGAAGACACAAAACCAAAACAAGGCATGCAATAAGAAACAAACACAGCATTAAGTTAGTTCAGTTAAGAGTATAGAAGCAAGATCACCTATTAGCATTAAGAGAAAAGTAATTCACTTATTAAACCTCACCAGCTGGGGTTCAATATTGAGCATACGCATCACGCACTCGACTACTGATTTGCTGCAAAGAGAAAGGAAATTTAATTCGCCTGAAGAGCGCCAGAGAAAACATTCCCTCCCTAAAGGAGCTCTTAACAGAAGAGTACCAAAGCTCAAAAGAAAATGAAGTATTATTTTTGCCTTACTGGTATATAGTATAACTGCAGATGATAATTAAGATATTACACACAGTTCTTTTCTCTGAACATAACAGAGTTTAAATTTACTATGTTATGTTCAGAGTTACTCTGTTATATTTTAATGCTCATATCGAAGAGAGTAGGAATAATGCAACTGGTTGATAGAAACTGGCATATGATGGTTAGGGGTTGAAAAACTCCTAGAGAGGAAACGTGCTTTCATTCATCTCATGCACTTTTAGAGAATGTTTTAAGGTACTAAGGTGATTCAAGTGTCAAAGGTTTGAACAATTAACCAGAAATTAAACAGATCAAATAATTTGCCCAAGGTGCAATAAAAATCACAGAACAGAAGAGTCTAAGTCAGAAAATGAATAATAATTTTTCTCTTACAAATAACAACTTAAGATTCTCATATGAAACAAATCACTCAAACAAACATCAGTATGTCCTTTATTTAGAGAACTGGTTATGAAAATAACCAAAGCCGCCTCAACTTTATATCGTTTCAGTAAAGATTAATGTTGGACTTTGTATTTATTGAAATATTTATTCTATTGTTACGTACGTACGGATTCGTAACGGACTCAACTCACACACAGCACCATAGCTTGATAATTTGTTTTTCAAAATAAACGCTTTACGGTTCTGGAATGTCTCACAAAAGTACTCGAGCCCTTCTCAGTATCACAGACCACAATCAGCTGTTACACTTGAAACTACTAAGAAAGTTAAACACAACGCAATGCAAAGCGTATCTAAAAGATGAAGTTCGCAAGGAGATCTCTCAATAATTCGAACTCATCTCTGAACTAATCAATTGAGAACTGATGCTGTCTTTGGTCCCATATAGTTTTACCACAGCCGCCAAAGAATCTCTAGTACCTTCGATTTCTCGAAACTGTTGGGAAGCATACACAGTTAAAATTTCATATAGGTCAGTACATAGTTACAATTACGCAGAATTTAGAGAAATTGCAATTATACATTGTCCAGACCAAAACGTCGACAGGTTTGGCGACTTTTGGCACTTTCTCGCTTAATTTGGCGACAAAACGTAGTCGCCAAAACCATTGTCAGCTTGGCCCTATGTCGGAATTTGGCCATTTGCCTCAGTGTTAAAGGAACTTGCCCTGAAAGCTTATTTTTTTTTGGCCCAGCTTCGATTTTTGATGCATTTCAGGATGCGTTATTTATGAAATACTACAATTTTACATATAATTTCATTAAAATTATTTGCATACACACAGATATATATATATATATATAATTTGTAATATTTTGTAATATTTATAATGTATGCATTATTAGTTTAGCCCTTTTATTACATTATTATTATTTATATTAATATACGCAAGGGCCATTTTCGTTTTGACATTAATTTTGTGCCCTTTAGAATGCTTAGAATTAGTAAATTAAAATATTTCATTTAATTACAGCAACCATCAATGAACTGTTGATGCATGATTCAGTAATGCACTATAGTTTAAAAGTACATGTATATAATTTTAATTGTTATTATACTGAAAATGAGTGCATAACGTCTAGACATATTTAGTTATACATGTATAACTTAATAATATTATAATAGCATCGTGATAATATTCTGAGAGTATTTTAATATCGTTGTATATGGACAACTGCAGCACATAAAATTCTAAAGCATGAGAATACAGATAGTATAATTTTATGCAAATGTAGTGTACAGATGGTAGTAATTTTATGCAAAAGTGTTTAAATATAATATATACAATGTAACATGCTTAGTTTCTAATAATGATATTTTATTTTCTATAAATACATATTTGCATTATTTTGGGCTATATATTGTAAAATGTTTGTAATCTGCAATGTTCGATATTTTGTCAATTGAATTATATAACTCAAACATAGTACTTGAAGTTCCGTTATTTGCATATAATGTTATTATCTAGTAGAGTAAAAAACAGTGAAAACTATGGAATAATATGCTTTCGATATGATATAATCAGGTTCTGTGTAATAAAGGACTACGCAGAATATTGTAAATAATAAGGAAGCATACAATGCATAAAAAGTGCAGGTGCTATGAAACATTTTGTATAGTGCGTTAAAACACTATATGAAGTACTATGTAATACTGTTAAAATTGCTCTTGTAAAATTACGCAGAATTACACTAGTCGTTATAAGACGTACCTCAGTTCATTTATACATTTAGGTATAAATAGAATCCAAAAACACAATGAAACTATTTGATGACAAATTATTAGATATAAAACAAAGAACAAACTGTGTGAATATCATAACAATGTATAATATAAATCATTTACGTGTCATGGACTTATAAATCATGTTCATAATCATAGACTAATGTACTATGTAATTATGCGTGTGTGATGTAAAAATATGCACATTCTAAAATATTTATATACGTTATACCTAATGTGGCAAGAAGTATTTTAGATATTGAAATAAAAATCGTATAGTCTTCTTTTTTCTCTGGAGGACTCTGGTAAGTACTAGATAGGATCTACCAGGATGACAAAATACTGAAACAGTTTCGGGGAGAAGTTCAAGTCAGTGGTCATCTTTATTCCTGTGAAAATTAAAATATTTAACTAACGGTACTTACTGCAATTTTCAAAGGAGATGGAAAACAATTTGACCATATTTTAAATTTGATTGCAATAATATTCAGATTTTGTGCGATTTGTTTATAGTTATACTTTGTGCCGCTCTAAATCTAAACTACTTTCACCTTTTAACAATTTGCATCTAAACTTGCAAACAAGTTCATACCTTTATTTAAAAGCTTTGAAGTTTCGTCTTCTTTACTAAAATACGAAACATCATCAGTATATCTTGTAAGTACAACAGAGACACAGTAAGGTTGTCAAGACTTTTACAAAGGTTGTTGTAAAAGACCTTTTTATTTGACTTAAATAAAAGTTAACAGAGAATACCACTCGTGCTTAAAAACGCCAACAATTATGGTTTAAATCAGCGGTTCTCAACCTTTTGACTAACGCGTACCATTTTAATAAAAATTGAAAAACTTTATTACCACCACTACAAAGTACTTCTACCACCACCACTCTAGAACAAAGTTCAGATCTCATAAATTTACGAGTGTTAGAGAAAAACCTCAATTAGGATGTTGGGGTTTCAATTTTTGAATTTAATGTTAAAAATAAAAAAAATCTGAAAGGTTTCAGATTTTAAATTACGTCCAAAGGGGCGTTTTTATAACGTTTTGTGTTTTACCTTTATTTATTAAATATCACGTTCTTCGCCCTTACACCATTAATTTCAATTCAATAACAATGTCGCAAAATAATTTTAAAATGAGCCTGTCTTTAGAATTTCCTATACACAGTTTCGCGCCCTAGAGATAAAAAGGTTCCCCCTTCCTCCGTAAAAGATTGTTGCCATTGCTTCGCTTTAAAATCCTTGAGTTTGTTAATCAAAACTTCGCTAAAGTTTAAAAAATATGAAATCGATAATAAAACAAATTCCAAACTTCAAATTTCGTCTTCCACATGCCCATATTCGTAGGAGGATTACGTCATTCAAAATTCGATGGCTGTAGGTACCGTTGTTTTATCGCAATGCCAGAAATATACATACATTTATGCCGATTTTTCATTATTTAATTTCTTAAAATATAAAGCAGTACTCTAACATTTGGTGGCAACAGTTTGAAAAGTGAAACGGACATTTATAGTGATTCAACGCAAAATCGCAAAACGAAAATAATAGTTCTTCAGGGACAAAGCCCCTTTGGACTAAAAATACTTTGCTTCTTTGCGTACCACCTATTTTTCTTTTGCGTAACACCAGTGGTACGCGTACCATCGGTTGAGAACCCCTATTTAAAATCGAAGATCATGGATTAACTAAAACTAATAAAAGTAAGTTAACTGAACGGCTGTACAATTTGAATAACACTTGAGCGGCTAAACAAGTTCGGCAAAAACAAGCATAACGCTCATTATAATGCACTACCTCAGAATTCTGCTAACAAGATAATCAGTTTATAACGTGACCCTCAGCTGGCAGAAAACGATCTAATTCTACCCTCTAAAACCTTCCTTTAGCACTAGAACGCCGACGGAGTCTTTTTGACTCCGCACGTTAAAAACAAGCACTCATAACTTTCTTAATTTTTCATTTCAGTTGTTATCCCGCCGTGACTTTTAATGAATTAGTGATGTCTATGACTTGAGATAATGAGAAATATTTGCTTTAATTTGTAAAAGATTTATGGATCTATATATGTTCTCTTCTTTCTACCTCACTGAATATCACGCTGTAAGGATTTTAAGTTTTACTAACGTATATTTTATTTTAAAACTTTGCTAGCCTGTAAACTTTGCTATTTTCCATTTCCGGCCAGAAAAAACGCGTTTAGTTTTGTTTATGCGAATGAGCTTGTAAACTGTTAAGTATTTAAGATATGGCTGTTAGCCAAAAGACTTGGACAAATACTTCTGGCTGCCTTACCATGCGCGTGATTTTTCACTCAGTTCCTGTCTGCCTTTAAGGCCAGACGTTAGTTCTCTTTGATGCTTGAAGACGTATTGTAGTTTCCTGCGTCCTGCTCACTACATACGTGGAGTTAAAAGGCCAATCTTCACGTTACTAGTCTTTGTAAAGTACCTAAGTTTAGTTCTTAGTTAAGTTAGTTTTACTTCTTATTTTCTACGTTTTAGACCATAAGTGCTGGTCTTTTTATCCCGAAGTGCGGGAACGACTCTAAACTGTGAGAACTAAAGGGTAATTTAACCCTTCGCATCCTTGTCGTTTCTTCTACACACACTAGCACAGTTTTAGTAATCTCCCTGCTCCCATTCAGGATATGCAGATGTTTCCAAAGGCTATTAGAAGGAACAGAAGTCCATACAACGTGAGCTAGAAATTTAGATTCTAGCAGGAAAATTATAATTAGAACATCAGGAAAACTTTTAAACACAAATGTCCGTCATATTTCTAATTTTAAGACAGAAAGAGGACAAAGAAGACTAAAAGTGTTGCTACCCCTTAAAATTTTGGCCTGCATGTATATATGTATATATGCCTGTTATATGTTTCAGTTACATATTATCATATATCTATATCTATATTTACGAGAATTTTTATTTTAAAACAAAATTATACCTATCTTATTTCCACGCAATACACTACTCAAAATTAATCAGTTATATACAAACAGAAAGAAACTTAGAACCAAATCCACAAAGACCCACACGAATAAAGATCAAAACCAGTACAATTTCAAGAATTCCCTGTAAATATGTAAAAAATGACACAAAAGTCAGAAGAATTATGGAAATGTGAAATACAGTAACTAAAAAAATATATAGGAAGAGGAATACATTTAAATTCGATTGAACGTTATCAAGAGGAGGTAGATAAGACTCAGTTGAACCCCCTTTCCTTGGGAAAAGCCACTGCGTTTCTGTTCATCCCAAATTAGCTTTGAACCGTTCTAAATTATTTCATTATAATAGTTCACCCGAAAATTTTGAAATCCTTCTCGACGCGTAGGCAGTGCTGCATTTTGTATAAGCAGAAACGCAGTAGTTTTCTAAGGGAAGCGAGTTCAATTGAGTCTGATACTGAACGTTGAATCAGATATAACTGCATTCGTCTTCCTATATATTTTATCTATCTATCTGTCTGTCTGTCTGTCTATTTAGCTATCTATCTGTCTGTCTCTCTCTCTCTCTCTCTCTATATATATATATATATGTATAGAAAGAGAGAGAGAAAGCCAACTGTTATATATATATATATATACGTATAGTTCTATATATATATATACGTATAGTTCTATATATATATACGTATATTTCTGTGGTTATATATAGTTCTTGGCTGAATGTAGATATACATAGATAGATATATCTCTCCCTATTTCTATGCTCTTTGAAGACTTTCGATATATATATCTGCAAATGCTACTTAAACTATGTCGAATGTCGAATCTATATGTTTTCATATTTATTATGCTTCAGCTACTCGTAAAGCCTGTACATAACAGATACCGTGACAAAATAAATGTGAACAATTTATTTTTCAAAATGTCAGCATTTGTATAATATGTCGGGTATGCATTCTGATTACTTGTGCTCCTGTTCAAAACTTTGAAACATAAAGAAAGAAACAGTCACACACTCTTCGCAGAAAATCATATATTTTTACACGAAATGAATTCTAAACGCAATCCATTGTTCTCCGTCTGCCAAAGTCGTGTTCAAAAACTCAAATGAAATTTTAAGCATTGCCTTTGAAAAGCTTCTATTATAGTACTTTTGTGGCTATAATTACTTTAAAGCTAGGAGTATTAAATACAACAATTTGTTCCAAGAATGGTACCAAAAATCATACTAAAATGTTAAAAAAATTGTTGGAATGAACTAGGTCTTTCTTGATGCGATCAGTTGAAAGAATGTGCGTATGTTTTAGAGGATGCTCCAGATTTCCAAAAACTATTTAAATCAGCCGTAAACAAGTGCTAGAAATAAGCACAAGGGTATATTTCTAGGGATATTACGATGTAAGGAAGCTTATATGTACAGCGTAATTTATGCAGTGTACTTAATTTGTTCCAATAGGCAACGTATTTTATACCAAATTCCTTTTTCCTGTATTTATGTGCATTTGTTTTCCAAAAATACATAGCCTTTCCACAAAATAAAATAGTTCAATATTGTTTTATCTTTTTAATATATTGTTTCTTTAATAGATCCAAAACTGTGGATTTTCACAGATAAATCAGAAATAATTTTTAAATTCTTATAATTATTTTAATTGTTCCAGTTTTACAGTTGATTTCTTTTTTTAGCAATTTACAGAATGCTTTAATTTATGAGTAAATGCTGTGGTATTTAGATACATGTCTAATTTGGTAAGACAGTATGTTTAAAAGGGTTTCAAGATGATAACTTTTATTCAAATATTTTTAAGAGTCAAGAAAAAATAAACGGCTGTAGCAAAGACAGCGTTTGAACGTTGTCATACCTATTTTGTCCGAACTGCTCATAATTATATGGAAACTTAAAGTAAATATATGTGGGATCAAATCAGGTATTTATCATAAATTAGCGATAAAATTAAGCATGAAATTCCAATGTTATTTAAATACCTTTCTTGAAGTAAGTATCCCTTGTCTCATTTTACCCCAAAAAGTACTAATTCCGAGTCCTCAAATTTTAATCACAATGCCACCACTTCTTTCTACTCTTTTTTACTTCTGCAGAATTTTTGAAATATTTAATATTAAAGAACAAATTGCGTAAAAAATAAACACTGCAAAGATTTTACATTAAATGTCCTTTCTCATAACATTCAATTTATTTATGTACAACTGGGTGTATCATTAAAGATTCGAAAGGTATAGTAGTGCTTGGTTACACTAAATAAATGACGGCTCATCAAACTGAAATTTTTATTCATATTATGAATTTCTGAAACATAAGATTATAACGCCAGAAAATTCAACTCTAATATTCAACGTTGCAAATGATATGTAGTGAATATTTAAGAAAGTTAATGGAAATACATCCTACCATTCAAAATTTTAAGGTAGGTTGTTACGAAGAAAATTTAATACATATAACTAGTTATGTTTGCAATGCGTCTGACGCCAATATTTTATATTTTGATCTTTATGGAAAAGCATAATAAATTAGAACAAAGTAAATGAAAAATTGCTTTTTGTACGCAATGCCTGTAACATATATTTATTTTTCTGATACATTAATTCTTTGAAACGATTTCAATGAATAAAGTTTCTTTCAATATAAAATAGACTTAATTAATAGCATCGATAAATGCACATATTATGAATAAAAACTTAAACAGTGAAACACCATTACTTATTCAATGCATCCAATGATAATGCTCCAGATTTACAGGATTTTATGATAAATTAGTTGTAAATAAATTCGGTGAAATGTAAATAAATTTCGAAAGAAAAAATATTGCTTTTTGTTCGATACTTTTTGTAGCACAATTTTGTGTACTGTATCCATTAAAAGTCTCATAAATACATTTCATTTCAAAACAAAATTATATATGAAAACATTCAACTTCCAGTGAAGAAAAAGACGCTGTTGGCAGCAGGGTTTGATTTGAGGACATCCGAGATACCAGCTTTTCAGGATGCGAGGATGCCATATGCCATATGGCAACAAAACTCGCTTACTTTTACTGATGAATTCTGATTTTACTTAGTACACTTAGCTTTTGCATTATTTCTTTTCAAAACGGGTATTGCCGTGGACTGTTTTTCGATATCACAATTTTTATGCAGTGCTCTGTGTATTAAAAAGTACATCTTTATCATTAATCGCAGCGCTTATCAATGAAGTAATTTTAATTCTGTGGGCATTAAAATACATAATTACGCTATGATTTCAAAATTCACTAATTACGTCTGAAACTGTTGCTTTATGTTTGGAATAAAATGTTGTTTCTCTTCAGGAACTGTAATTTAATAACAAGTTTATATATGATTCGTTTTATCCGACAGGCTTGTTTATCGATCTCAAATTCAATTTGTAATAAAATGCTTGTTTCTTGTTTAGCAGCTACACAGGGTGTCCCATCAAGCCTGCCCAAACTCTACACAGCTACAGACAGCTCGCTTGGAATATATAAAAACAATGCTCAGAAAACTGTGCCTGCACGACACAGAGTTTTCGAGATAAATGCAAAAGAAACAAATGAAATGATATCCGTCACATCACCTATGGTTCCAGCATAATAGAGCTTCTCAGCGAATTTCAGGGCTTCTGTACGTAATTGGTTGGATATGAAATGCCCATGCTGCTGGATTGGACGTGGAAATCCAGTTTTATGGCACCCACAATCGCCAGATCTAATATCTTTGGATTTCTTCGTGTGGGGCCATCTGAAAGAATTGGCCTGTCGAAAATTAGTTACTACAGGAAACGATTTAGTTGCTTGTCTTCATGCTGCATGTTGTTTGTTGGAAATCATGCTGCTGCAACGTGTGCAGTCAGCCATTCCGTGGTACTCGCATGCATAATTCGATATGAACGATCGACATTTATCTCTAAAACTATCGGTCGTACAGATGGAGTTCTAGGAGTCTTTTTTTATATATTCTGTGTGAGGAACCTAGGTACGCAGAGCACGGGCGGTGTTCATGGGACGCTCTATATTGTAATAACAATTAGTACTTCATAATTCCACATTATCTGACATCCCGGTTATCCAATAAAATTCGGTTTCATTAACATAATATAATCGCAACTGTAATTTATTCTATTATACAAAGCTTACGTAAATGCTTCGCAAAACGCGCATAACGCAGAAATACATATTTCACATAAATGAGCTCTGATAAATTACTAAATACAAATGCTACAAAATATTGTAAAACTCCGATTATATTAGAACGCATGTGAAGTATACTCCTAGTCATATTGGCATCATATCTATGATTACGATAGATGTCACTCAGCCTTTCCTGAGATGTCTGGAATCAAACTATTAAAAATTATGATTGAAATCTCAGGAATAAAGCGTCATATCAATGTAAGAGTTTCGTAACAGATTCAGGAGCAAAAAATAAGACAAAACCGTTTTTAATTTTTATGATAGAATAACCAAATTTGAAATGTGATATAATGATTCAAGATATTTTCATGCTCTGATTTTGAAAGCTAAAATTCATAAAGCACTTGGATTGATTGGAATGATCATTAATATAGATCAGAGTCGAAGCTAACTTACTAAATAGCACAAAACAACATTTTATTATTACTCTAAGCGTTTTATGCAATTTTCGCATAAAACTCTAACTGTTTTATGCAATTTTTGCATATAGCAGAGGTCATGAAAAATCTTACCAAATATTTTACACTTGCTCATTCTAAAAAATTCAAGCATCAAATATTTTATACGCTTGCTCATTCTACAAAATTCAAGCATCAAATAAATTCGAAATAGCTATTCGCACTGGGGTTTATCTGAGCTAACGGAGTCAGTCCCATGTGTCGACTAGCTCCGCTGTAAGTGCAGTTCAGAATTTTCAACTCGCTGCGATATGGAGAAAAACTGGTTTTGGAGACGGGTCGGCTATGTCAGGTGACAGATGAGAGCAGGGTCCGGACCCCCGGCGGCTTTCACTGACTTGGGGTATCGTCCGGATCCCGCAACTGCCCATGAAAACACTATTGCAAACAGGGACAGATGGTGGAAGACAGACGTACAGTAAGACCCCGCTTAACGCGGGGGATACGTTACATCAAAGTAGAGCGTAATGCGAAACAGCGCTAAACGAGGCTACTTTACATGTAAATATTGGGGTTAGGGGAAGATGGCTAGGAAATTGGTTAGGTATTAAATTTAAAAAGTATGTTTTTTAATAAAATTAAAACCAAACATTTATTTCTTAAAGCCCAAATTAATACCACATTATTATTTCTTGCAAAAATAAAAACAAAATATAAATAACAAAACGAATATTCTTAAAAAAAACAAATAAAATTCTAAGTCAGTCATATTTAGTTAGCCTTCCGCGTTTTCAGTGTTCTGCCTTTTTGTGACAAAAGCATCTAATGTTGTTTGCCTTTTTCTTTTGCGTTGTTCTCTTAAAAGTTCTTCATAAACGGATAGAGCATCTCTAACACCACGCCTTACTTTTGAGCTCCTGTCAAAATTCGGATCATTTTCAATGAATTGATCCATTATTTCAGTTATGGTAGACAAACTCCTTTTTACAAACGCCATCGAAAGTTCTTTTTGCTCTTCTTCTGAATCACTGCTGTCAACATTTTTGTTTTCTTCTTGTTCAGTTAATTCCTTGAGCTCATCATTAGAAAGACTAGCCGCTGCTTCTTGAATTATTTCTTCGACATTTTCCACATTTACCCCTTCAAAATATGTCTGTACAATACCGCACCAAACAAGAAATACAAGTACACTCTTTCGGATATGTATTTGAAACCTATCGCTGCATAATATTTCGGGGAATCCCCGTATGCTGCGAGCGATTTCGTGGAATCCCCGGGTTGAAATAAAAGAGCGCTAAACCGAAACAGCGCTAAACGAAACAGCGTTAAGCGGGGTCTTACTGTATTTCGGATTCTTAAATTACCAATGCTTATTATACAATACATAACAATATAGAGATACTTACATCAAAAGGTGCTGTTACTATGTTGAATTGCCACTGTAGTAATACATCGTTATACATTATACATTAATAGTGCACTATTATAATAGTCGACGCAGGGACGATATATTAATAAATACAATAATAATATTTCCAGAACTCTACAGGCATATTGCATAGCAGTATTAATGCGCATTGTATAACCTATAACTATATATATTATACATTAATATTACATGCATACATACATACATAACATAAAAGGTGCATTCGATATTAATACATTATACATTAGTGCACTAGATATATCAAAACATACAATAATAAAAGTTTCCAAATTCTACAGACATATTGAAGAGCAATAACAGTGCGCATTATGCAACTTATAACTATATATATTATACATTAATAACATATGCAAACATTCATGATATTGATACATACATAACATAAAAGGTGCATTCGATATATCAATACATCACACATAATACGTTACACATTAATAGTGCATTCGATATATTAATACATACAATAATAAAATTTGCTAAATTCTACAAATATATTGCAGAGCAGTACCAGTGCATATTATGCAGCTTATAAATATATACATTATGCATTAATAATACATGCATAAATACATTACATTAATACATGCGTTGCATAAAAAGTACATTCGATATATTAATATATTATACATTAATAGTGCACTTGATATATTAATACATACAGAAATAAAACTTTCTAAACTCTACAGACATATTGCAGAGCAATACCAGTGCAGATTGTGCACTTATAACTATATACACTATGCAATAATAATACATGCATACATGCATTACATTAATATATACATAAAATATGCATTCCCCTATTCGATTAGATTGAGCGTTATGTCTCCGTCTGCTCAGAAAAACACCCGCGTAAACGGTCCTTAAAAATTCAAGCACCATGTGTTTTCATATTTTTTACTCGACGCGCTTCGAGAGCGCCACCTGTCTATCAATATTCTCACATCTGCAAACAAAAAGTTTGATATATTTACTTAGATAGTTATAAAGTTTGTAAAAATTACTTTAAGTTCTAATACCTTTAGATCTTTTCTAGGTTTCTATCCTTATAATTCAGCCAGATAAACGTTTATGCAAATTTAAACTGCGCGCATATTAACTTAATAATGTCATCCCTTGAAGGCAAAAGCTGTATTAACGTTAGTTGCTAAAGCAAACGAATTGAATTATCTTTCTGTTAAACAGAGATTGAAACCTATACAGCCTATACTAACTTTAATTAGTTAGACTTTTGTTAAATTTACTATTTCTTTGCTTGAATCCCGAAGTACGAATAAATTTGAAATAAGTGACATTAAAGTATATTCAGTCTATAAATAAATCTACATATAACACAAATTAAAAAGTAGTTATTGGTTTATAGGCCATTACAAAGGATTAGTTTAGTTTAACGTTTAAAATTTCAAACATTACATGGAATATATCGTTATTCTATAGCATAATTAGGCGCATCATAGAAATCTAAACATAAAATAACATACTATGCTGAAGAGTACGTGAAACATGTTTCAAATTTCAAGACATTAGTTTTAAACGCTGCTTTTAACTCATCAAAAACACCGAAAGAGCGATTAATCACGTGCAGAGAATTAAAATAACCATTACTCTCAACTCTTTTGATCTCTAGATTTACATTTGAATATAAATGAACAGGTACTTTTACAACTCTTACATTTTTGTTAATTGTGTTCTCAAAATGAAGAAATGAGTTACATATATATCCTAGACGAGCAAAATTATCGTACGTTAAACCTCCATTTCCCTAATTATCTACAGTGTCTGTGAGATAAAAAAAACTCTAAAAAAAATGTGGAAAACACCTAAAACAGAACCTTTTACAGATGAGAGACAAGGCGAAGAACTATTAGATCCTTGACAAGCAAGGAATGTCCAGGAGATGGGGAACTGTTCGCTTATAATTTAAGCATGGACTGGTGATTAATTTTCTGGCAGTAATTACACAATTCTGCCGCCTCTATAATCACCGCTGATTATGGTTCTGAAAATGACTTCCTTCAGAACAATTTTCCCGGAAACCCCGTTTTCGTCTATTGTTCATTTATAAACCGTTTTCCTGCGCTAATGGGTACAGATGAAGATGATAAAAAAATCACATCATCTTAATCGGTCACATTCAGATGTATACATTTTGAACAAAGAAGAGTATAGAGTAATAGTGGAATATAGAGTACGAAAAAGGACAACATTACTTATTCGTGTACTTTTAATTTCCATAAGCATTTCCAATTATCGTTAGTTACTCTAATATATTTCATTTTCAAAAGTATTTCTAATTATCATTAGTTACTCAAATATTTTAACTTTCCCTAAACATTTCTAATGATATCTGTATTTTATTATTAATACTATCATTATCTTATAACAGAATAATGAGCAAAAATTATGAGCTGAATTCAACATTTAGGAAAATATAACATATTTTTCAAAAGAATGGCTTTTTGATCAGAAATGTTTGACGCAGCAGTTGCAAAAATGTTTTTAGAAAAAGGCAAAAGCCTTTTTATAATAAATCTTTTAAGTGTGTTAAATGCTTAATTAATTTTTGAAGTGTGTTAACTGCTTAATTACTTTTTGAAGTGTGTTAACTGCTAATTTCAAGAGTGTTAACTGCTAATTTGAAAGAGATCCAGTATACTGATAAACAAAAGCACTGACAAGTACTCCAAATTATATTGTCTCTTGCATACAAATTTGAATGTAGTATTAAATTTCCAACAGAAAATTCTAGCGCATTTAACAGAGATAAGTTTCGTGTTTTCAACATAAATATTTGGAATACATCTCTGAGAAAAATATTAAGGTAGAAAATTTTTCTTGCATAAAATTCTTCTTTTCAGGTGGAAATATTTATTTATGTGCAGTAAATTAGTTAGTTCCCAGATATATATTCTGTAGTATTCTAGCGACTCGAACTGCTCCATAAGTGGCCGAGCGGTTAAGACCAGGAAATACCAGAATTTTGACCCGGACTCTAGCCCAGGCGAACGCAACGCACTAACTGGGTATTTTGTGTTGTTGTTGTGATTTATCTCACTTTTCTGATAGTTACATCATAAAAAGCCACGAAATTCATCATAGCAAGGAGTGCAATATTGCTCCTGTCGTTGACTAGAGCCTTAAACACTACACAGGTGGCAGTACGACTTTGCTCAGCTCCACCCCCAGTTTTGATGGAGATCAGCTCGGGGGAACGGGTCCGGGGGTTTCCTACCCCTCGTTCCTACCACTAAATTCTCGAGAGGTTTTTCGGCTAGCCGCGTATTTAGAGTTTCCCCCTTCCGCACATCCACTCTTCATTGGTAAACATCCATGCCTTCTCCGAGATTCGAACGTGGGTCCTTTAGTACGGCAGCCAGCGTCGCTAACCACTATCCCATCTGATCGGTGCGTCCGTTATTTTTCCCATGTATAACGAGAATACGAGCCAGTTTTTCTGGGAAGTACTCCGTGAGGGTATTCCTCCTTAAGGCCGAGGACCTTTTTTTTTCTGTCATAATCATATAACCTAACCTAATTGCGACACATTTAATCAAATATGAATGGCAAAAATTTCTTGGAATTATTTTTCGCAAACGTGTGAGCAAAAGCATTTATGTTTTTCTAAAGAATTCCTCTTCGGTAGTATGTCCTACAATTTATGTTATGTTATTGGACAATAAGATACGTTGTAAAGCGCATTAACATTGTTCTTCCGAAATAATTCCTCACCATTTCTCGTAGAATTATGTTATAGAAAGGACAAATATATAGTATGTTATAGAAAGGACAAATATATATTATGTTATAGAAAGGACAAATATATATTGAGTTATAGAAGGAAAATATATATTATGTTATTAGAAAGGACAACTATTTATTAAGTTATAGAAGGACAAATATATATTATGTTATAGATAAGGACAAATATACATTATTGTGCAGGCAGGCATCCACATTTATTCAACATCAAGTCTGTTCACTGTGACCGCTCAATGACAGAGCGAAATTAACGGCTATAACCGGTTCCTCCTTCTTCTGCTGTTGGGCTCCGAAGGTGTAGGTCGTTCTTCTGGCTGTCCTGACCACGGCTGACGTGTGCGCCATGTTTTTTTTTTTTTTTTTTTTTTTCATTCTTTTCTTTACTGCCATCTCCATATTGTGTGTAGAGTAATGTATTTCGCCGAGTATAGAAATTGGTATTGAAGATTCAACTAAAATTATCTAGATGCTGCCTTCTGTAGTAAATTAATGATGTTCTACGACTTGAAATATCCTCGAAAAGACTTCATGTGCACATGTACCACTTTCTTGATGATACGAATATTCGCCTCGCGTTTCTTCAAAAATATATTGGAATAACCAGTCAACTTAATTTCCTCCGTTATAAAATTTGATATTTTTTATCATGAAACTTTGTTTAAAGACGATGTACTGAGATTCACTTTGATAGGAATATTAAGCGTTTCTTGTACGAAAGGTTAGGATTCAGAATGGCAGGACTCTTTCTTTCAGCCGCTATTCGATCACGGTTATTAAGCTTCTGTCTGGCGATATTTACTTAATTTATGTTGGTATTAATTCAAAATTTTATGATGTCAAGTTATAATAAATATTACTTAGTTCACATTATTTGAAGTGTCATCCTTTGGGGGTAAGTTACTTTTAATTTTATATTTCTTACAGATCATATACCTCATATTTTATTACAATTATGTTATAGAAAGGACAAATATAGGACAAAATGCCTTTATGCTAACTACTCATTCTTGAGTAATGAATCGTTTTCGCCAATTTATATGTGAAGTTTCCTGCCTCAAAATAATCTTACCTGTCTTGCTAACTTTTACTGCCTCTTCCTTTACTTGATTATGATCAGTTATTCCAAAAGAAAAGCGGCATATCCTTTTTCTTAAAATAAATTGAGTTATGAGTTATTTGAATATTGATTCTTAAATAACATTATATTTCAGATATAATTCCTACTTCCCAGTGAAGATTTTCCGTAACTTCAATTTTAATAATTGGTAAAATATAATATAGATTTTTAAAAATTATATTTTATTGAAAATTCGTAATAATTTATTTAATATATGATCTTGATTATTTCATAATGCTGTAAAAATAATCTCTAACTGCCATTAAATATATTCAAATTATATATATTCAAAATAATCGTACTGTTATAAAAATACAATACATGGGATAATCTAAAATAACATAGACATTTAAAAGATACCGATTTATATCGCAACAGGTTTACAGATTATTTGAAAAGGGAGATCAGATGAGATGATCCTTGGAACGAATTCATTTATTATGCATCTTTTGCATACAAGTCAAATATTTTAATTCGTATTTCATAATCTAGAAACTGGCTACAATCTTAATGGTTATCTTTTAAACTTTCTAAATTATTTTAAATTATTCATACATTGCTTGCTTTATAACAGTCTAATTATTTTGAGTACATTTAATATGAATGAAAATTGCACAATTATATATGAAAGGTTGTAAATGGGTTTTCTCAGGTAACTCAGATTTCCAATAAACTTGTTTTTAATTCGAAATGTATTACATCATGTATTACGTAACATTTATTTATTTATTGCAATTAAGAAAAAAAGCGTTTTGTAACAAGAAAGGCATGAAAGACATCTAAAAGCAAATCAATTTTGGTCAACAACATTTCAAGTCATTGAATCGGAAGACACAGTATCTCTCTTCTCTTGTCGATAGGCTCTCGAAAATGGTTTTGAACTGACAGATTTTATACGCCTTATGCCGAAAAGACACCGAGAAAACAAATAGTTGTGTCTTAAGCGAATTTCAAACTCGAAATCATCAGCTTGCAGATACTTTCCAAGATGTCACAACTAACATAAAAAAATTAAGATAAAATAGCAATTAAAAGTATAAAGTATTTCTCCCGCTTTCTAAACATGCCTTCGTGGTGTAGTGATCTGTACGCTGGATGCGTATTCCAGAGGTCCGTGGTTCGATTCCTGGCAAAGTCGTTGCTCATTTTTTCATTTCTCCTGCTTACAAAATACCTAATGTCTCTACAGTGGCGCTCGAACTAAAAGGATGGTGGATGATGATTCTCCTTACCCAGGATTTGGCGATTGGGTCCCCTTAAAACCCCATTCACCCTTTAAAAGGGGGAATATATATGGTATTTCTCCCGCCTTCTTAGCATGGCTTCGTTATGTAGTGGTCTGCACGCTGAGCGCTTATTCCAGAGATCCGTGATTCGATTCCCGGCGAGAGTGTTGCTCATTTTTCAATTCTCCTGCTTCCAGAAACATCTAATATGTCTACAAAAGAACAGAAAAAGTAAAATATCAAAAATCTAAAACAACAATACATTAAATGTTACAGAATTAAAACTGCCAATATAAACATTGTAAAGTTTTATAATGCAATTCCAATTACAAATATTAGCAAAGCGTTTAAGTTAAATCACGTAATGTAAATTTCAAAGTACAGAACTCACTCTCATTACATACCTCAGTTTTAACAAGGAAAACTTACTGCGCAGTAAATGCCTTTCTTCTCAATTTTTTGGCCGGCTTTTAGCTTTGGCAGTTTTATGATGCCCAGTAAGTCGCTAGTAATTGCCTTCAATCTTCTTCGTCGAGCTTTTATCTCCCAATGCATTCTTAGGTACAGCGTAATAAGGACAAAGGACTACGAAGATATGAGAAAACAATTTTCCTTTCCTCTTTCATTATTATTAGGTATAGCGAAGAAGACAATTGTGTTTATTCCAACTTCTGCTATCATCATCATTGACAGTTCAGCTACATTTACATCATTGTCAGTTTTTTCTACAGATCTTGATATATGCAAAGCTTAATATACCTTAACTTACAGTACTAAAACTTTTAAATTAATGTTCATTTCTGGTAATAATTTCCAGGTTGTTTATTTGAACCTTCGAATGTGCTTTGAGAAGATATATTGAAAAACTACTTGTTAATTCGGTTCAAGTTATATTGACATTCAGACTACCAACATAGGAAAAGTATTACACTATGGATGAGAAAAATGTATTTTATAATGCTATTCAATAAAATAATTTTGAGTAATTTAAAAACATATGATCATAAACACGGAAAAACATATGCATAGTCATTAGACTGCGTTTAATGATACATTACCTCAAATAATACATATAAACTGCGTAGCATAAATTTAACAGACTGTATATACCCTTTCCAATTCTGTATAAACTCAAAAATACAATCGGTTTCCGATTGAAATCAAATTCACTTGGACGACATGCCGTTGACACTTGACATGTAAGACTTAATCACAATACCACGCAGCCGTAGCGGACACATCTTTAAAGATGTGTAGCTGAGTGCGAAAGCCATATAGAAATTCCAGCCCCCACTAATTTGTTGCCATCTCTAAATGCGTAATATTTGATGATGTCCTGGGCTTGATTCTGTAAGCCTCATTCTTCATACCCTTATACAATTATCACCTGATTCATACCCTTATATAATTATCACCTGATTCCAGGTCGAATCTAAATGCGTCCATGATAAGGCCGTTGCAGCAATTTGACACAGTACAATTGAAATATTGACGACATCTCTAATTTTGTCACTCTGGATTGGGTAGTTAGCGGAGCACTGACACTTAGTATTCGAGCAAGCATACCCTAAATACTTCAGAGCCATAATTATCTGGCCAAGTAATATTTTATGCGAAACAAGTAAGTTCATATGAGAACAGTGCTTCACTATACACCATGTCCACAAAGGTCATTTTACCCGGTCTTCCTTTTTGCAATCGAATTGCAAGTGTGGTCGTAGACTCATAATTCCAGTTTCAAGATCCAGATGCTTTAAATGAAGCAAAGATTTTTGTCCTCCAATTTTTTAATTTAAAGAAGTCATGGAACGACTAAAATTGTTGCTGACAAATATTGACAGAGATATTTTTTCTTGAAGTCGAACATCATTTTCTCGAACGCACAGAAACTGAAGAATGTTTTGCATTTTTAAGTAACTTAATGTAAAATATCAGTTTAGAAAAATGTTTCTAATACTAAACAATTAAGCGACGAGCATTTCTATGCAGATTACTGTGAAAAATGTTGATTAATATAATGTTTATTCTTCAAAATGCTGTTCACAGAATCTTATACAATTCATGTACTGAAATCGTTGGCAGGCTTCAATTTTTGCACGTAGCTAACTTGTAATAATTTTATGGTAATTAGAAATGAAAAGTATTTGTAGTTTAGTGAATTTTTATATTATTATTAGATGATATAAATATTTTCTATATCAAAACACTTAACTGTTGATATCACTTGAATCTAGAAAACTACGCTTTTCATATAACAATGTTTCGACACGAAGCCGAAATTGAAAGGACGCTTAGCTGTAAAGCTTTTGTAACACGGAAAAGGTGTGGTGTGGTGGTGTATTTAATTATGGCAAAGCACACGAGGGCTATCTGCCTAAAGGGAGGGATGCCTTTCGTGGAGGACTTTCTAAGGGAAACTGGCTCGTATACACGTTACACATGGGGAAAACCACGAAAACGCCCATGCAGCCAGCCCGTTCGCGGGATTCGAACCTCAGACCGAACTACCAGTGTTCAGCGTCTTTACCGCTCGGCCGCTGGTGGGCGTAACACGGAAAAGACTTTCTTCCTATAACAGTCGCACGGGAACATCGACACCTTGTCAGGAAGATCTCTCCCGGAAAGTGCCAATATTGTTCCAGGGCCGAAGCAAAATACAAGAGGGTTAATCCGGTTGCACGGCTAAGTTACGACTTCAACATCGGCTGATCGAGATCCGTGAAGTGTCAAAGAAGTCCGGAAAGACAAGTTAAAATACAGCGACATTAAACTCATAATTGACTTAATAGAGTCTTCAAATAAAAATTCTATCTGGCACGACATTTCAATCCATAGTCCTATGACAGCATAGTATTGGGTTCTCTTGTACTCATTCCATTATATGGTATTTCTGCCACCTTCTAACCATGCCTTCGCGGTTTAGTGGTTCTACACGCTGCGCCGGTGTTCCAGAGGTCCGCGGTTCGATTCCCGGCAAAGGCTTGCTAATTTTCCATTACTCCTGTTTCTAAATTACCTAATATCTCTACAATGGCGTCGAACTAAAAGGGTTTGTGATGATTATACTCCACACCCAGGATTTGGCGATTGGGTCCCGTAAAAACCCCAGTCGCCCTTTAAAAGGGGGAGTATATAAGGTATTTCTGCAACCTTCTTACCGTGCCTTCGTGGTGTAGTGATTCTGCACGCTGCGCCCGTATTCCAAAGGTTCGTGATTCGATTCCCGGTGAAGGCGTTGCTAATTTTTCATCTTGCCTGCTTCCAAAAAATACCTAATGTCTCTACACCATATTCCAAACAGCATCTTGTACAGGAATGACGATCAGATGCCAGAAATATCATTTCAGATGATGGCAGGCATTGTGATGGCAGCTGATACTTCCAAGGTCCCAGATCGCAGACATGCTTAAAGGGCTTGTGATAAGGTTACATAAAAGAAGAAGAGACTGAAGATTTATATGGACAAGGATGTCTCGTGAGCATAAGCTGAAAATTATTATTTTTTTTAACTTACACATACATTTTCAATAGTTATTAAAATAGTCTTTATTAAAATAATTAAATCGTTGGCAATGTTAAAAACGCAAGCTCGAGAGCCACGAATTGCTCTCGCACGTAAAATGTATAGAATTTGATTTTTGAAATTAGTAAGTTTCTCTCTTGTCGAATTGTATGTAGCCATTTTTTTGCGTTCAATAAAATTTTTATGCTGTGTTTTGTTTTGAAACTGATGTCACAACCCAGAGTTGGCATAGCGGTTTCGGCCACTACACCACAGCAGAAATATTAAAAGTTGGTGGCAGCTTTTAGGGATTGTTCCTGAGAGTAAATTTAAGAACGGACTTTTTCGCCTGTGAACTTGAGTTTTATGTGAACAGTAAAGACTTTCTTCTCTTCAAGAACGCTCTAATTTTGCGTGCAAGGACAGTTCGCGTGGTGAAGCCACTTCAGTGACAAGTGACAGTGTGTCAGAAGGAAACGCCGGAGAAAGCGTGATCTAGTGCCTCAAAATGGTGAAATTTCCCGGAAGAATATCCAAGTAGTGCCAGGAGAGTCAATCGAAGGCGTCTTCAAAATTGGTGAGTACCATTTTTGTGATTTTGGAGACGTTATGCCAGTTATTCGAGACTAGGCTTATTTTGGATATAGAGCAGGAAAAGGTTGCTTCTTAATTAGCACTTTTTTTATATACGCTTTGTTTGTAGGCATAGGTATTATCATTAAGTGTTGTAAGGCAATTTGTGTTCAGAATTGTTAGGGAATTATTCAGTTTTGGAGAGATAGACCTGTTGTTGTTTTTGTGTTATTGTTTTTCGGGGTAGGTTATTTTTCTTTAATTTTCCATAATGGGTGAAGTTATGAGGAAATTTACTAAAACTCTGCTATTGCAGTTAGCGGAGGAGTTTGAAACTAATGTGTCTCAGGCAAATAGAGTAAGAGAAATTAGGCAGGCTATTCTAAATGCAGAGGACTATGAAGAAGAAGCTGCGAAAGAATACGCGGCAAGAATTGTGGCTGCGGCTGAGTAGAGACAGAAGAAATAGCCGAACAAGAGAGAGCAGAATGGAAACAAGAGAGAGCAGAGCGGGAACGGGAACAAGAGAGAGCAGAACGTGAACAAGAGAGAGCAGAGCGGGAACGTGAACAAGAGAGAGCGGAACGGGAGCGAGAGCGAGTTTTTGAATTGGGAAGGTTAAAACTGATGAATGTGGTTCAGACTAACAGCCTAGCTTCCACGGTTTCAAAAGTTGAACAATCTAGAGAAAAAAAAATTAATTTGAAAGATCTATTACCGCGTTTTGAACCGAGTAATATAGATATTTCATTATTCTTTATGCTATTTGAGAAACAAGCTCAAAAAGAGAACGTTAATGAGATTGATTGGGTCTCGCAATTAATTCCTTTATTACCTCACGATGTAGCCCACTTAATAGTGAAAGAACCAGCGGATAAAGGGGATGATTATCAGCATGTTAAGAAATTACTCATGCAGAGATTCAAGCTTAGTTCTTGGGCACTAGAAACAAAATTTGAAGAACATTCTAGAAAAAACGGAATGTTATGGGGGGATTTAGTGTATGAATTGAGAGTGCATTTAGAGAATTGGTTGGATTCAGTAGAAGTTCAAGATTTTGAAAGTATTCAAGAACTTATGCTCACTGAGCAATTAAGCGGCGAGTCCCTCTAGAAATAAGAGAGCACTACTTAGACAATTGGGAAGAATTTAAAACAGCTTCCATTTTAGCAGAGAAATGCGACAAGTATGAGGCTTTGCGAAGAGATACGAGGAAGTTCGAACAGAGAGCAGGGTTAAAGAAATGATTTGAGAAGGATAGAGAGCGGTATGTAAATTCTAACTATAGTTATAATCAGAAAAGTAGTGGTCATCAAAGTATTAAATCAGAGGAGCATAGAAAAGTGGAGGCTCCTAAAAAAAGCAAGTTTTCAATGAAGCAGGTTTCGAGAAACAGTGGAAAATAAGGTGTTACCAATGTGGAAAGGACGGACATATCCGACCTAACTGTCCGTCGCTGGAAACGAATAAGGATAATCTGGTGAATAATCTAGGAACGGAGAGCTTAGGAAAATGTTTTGAGCCGTATTTCAAGAAAGCAGTGATTAATGGGATAGAGAGAGAATATCTGAGAGATTACTGGAGCTGGTATAGATCTGTGTAATAGTACTTGGATTAATACTAGTGACTTATTAGGGGAAACTGTATGGGTGAAATAGCCTTTGGACACAGAATGTAAATGTTTACCTTTGGCGAAAGTCACCATTGAAGGTGATTTTGGTGTGGTCACCACAAAGGCAGTGGTTATTCCGGTAGAGTTAGATAAAGAGTACTATTTGTTAGGGAATAAAACTGCACAGTTGATTGAGGAAATTAGAGAACGACCGGTTCTCTTGAATGCTGTGGAGACTCGTAGTCAGGCGCATGCGCGCAGGAGTTTAGAGAGAGTGAGTGCAAAAGACTTAGATTCCAGATCGGAAGAAAAGAAAGAGATAGAAAGTGAAAGGGCCGTCAAAAATGAGCATTCGGAAGTTAACCAGTAATACGGAGGAGAACATTAAAATTCCAGACATCAGTTTAGAGAAAAGGTCTATCGTTGCGGATGTTTCGCCAGCAGAATTCTTCGAAGCACAAAAAACGTGCGCTAGTTTAGCGACCCTGTGGAAGAAAGGGGAAAGTGAAAATGAAAAAGAGTTTATAATAGTCAAGGAAAGACTATTCAGAGTGGCAAGTTCTAAAAAAGGGGAAGATAAGCGTCAGCTGTGTGTGCCTCGCGTTTTCAGGAAAGGGATCTTGAAGTTATGCCACGAGGAAATCTCTGGTCATTTAGGGGTAACAAAAACCAAGGATAGAGTTTTGACACACTATTTCTGGCCTAATTGCTACCAGGAAATTGAAGAATTTGTGAGGTCGTGCGATATTTGTCAGTGTGTAGGTCACAATAAGGATAAAAAGAAAGCCTCTGTGAAGATTGTGCCTGTTATACCAGAAGTGTTTAGCAGATTAAATATTGATACAGTAGGACCTCTGATCTCTATTTCGCGTGAAAATAAATACTTAATTACGTCTATTTGTGTTGCTTCCAAATATCCAGATGCCATTCCTGTACAGAATTTAAACTCTAAATGTGTGATTCAAGGCCTTGATACAAATCTTTTCTAGATCAGGTTACCCTAAGGAAATTCAGTGTGATTTGGGCAGATCGTTTACCAGTGAACTTACATCTGAGTTTTTTAGTAAGTTCGGAATTAAGGTGTATCATTCTTCTGTGTATCACCCTCAAAGCAATTCTGTTGAAAGGTTGCATTCCACCTTGAAGTCATTGTGCTTGAAAAGCGGGAAGGACTGGGAAGAATGTTTGCCATGTGCTTTGTTCGCCCTCAGAACTGTTAGCCATGAGAGCACAGGTTTTAGTACCTGCGAGCTAGTACATGGAAAAAATTTGAGAATGCCTCAAACTATTGTGTATGAAAACTGGCTAGAGGAAGAAAGTTCAGACCCCAATGTGGTCGAGTATGTTCTAGACTTAATAAACAGATTAAAGAAGTGTCAGGAGCTGGCTGTAGAGAGGATGAAAGAGTGTCAGAGTAAAAGGAAACTCTGGTATGATCGCAACGCTGTTACGAGAAGGTTTGATGTCGGAGATCTCGTGCTTGTTTTAGCCACGTCTAAACCACACAAATTGGCTCTGAACTGGATAGGGCCAGGTAAAGTAACTAGTGTGATTTCCGAAAACAATTATACGGTAGAGATTCCGGGTAAGCGTAGCAGTGACACCATTTATCACGTAAATTTGATGAAACTTTATTATCAGCGCCCCGAGTTTGTGAATATTGTGATGGAGGAGGTCATGGAAGATATTGAGGGAGAAGTGGATATTCGTTATCCCTTGACTGATCCAACTCAGGTAGATTTTTGGAAAATAGTTGGAGATAGTAAGCTAGAGGAAAGAGCTTCGGCAGAGGAAATAGGAAAATTCCAAGAAGTTATAAGGAAGTATGGAGCGGTGTTTTCATCCGACCCCGGCTGTACGTTTTTCGTCGAAATGCATATTAAATAGTTGGATGAGACTCCGGTTAGAGTCAGGCCTTCCCGAATGTCGGCGAGACAAACCGACATCCTAAAAGAGGAAATTAGGGGTTTGCTTGAGTTAGGAGTCATAGAAGTCGGGCAATCTGATTATGCTTCGCCTATGATTTTAGTAGAGGTCCCAGGTAACGATCCTCGTCCTTGTATAGACTACAGAAAATTAAATTCAAAAACTATGACCGAATTTTTCCCTCTTCCCAATATTGAAGAAGTGGTAGAAAACGTCAGCGCAGCTCCATTTATCACAATCATGGATCTAACCAAAGGATACTTCCAGATACCACTCACAGAGAGTGCACGGAGGTATGCCGCATTTGTGACGCCTTTTGGATCTTTCATCCCTAAGAAAATGATGTTTGGGCTTTTAAATGCGCCATTCTATTTTTGTAAATTGATCGCTCAAATTTTAGGAGGGCTAGACAATTTTGTTCTATCGTATATTGACGACATCATAGTCTTTTCGCCGACTTGGGACAAGCATATGAAGGATTTGGATGTGGTTTTAAGTCGCCTTCAGGAGGCTAAATTGACTGTTAAACCCTCGAAATGCAAATTCGCACAAGAGAATGTGAAATTTCTGGGTCATGAAGTAAGGTCTGGGAAAAGGTCGCCTAGTGAGGCCAAGATTCAAGCAATCAGAGATTTTCCGATCCCCACTACTAAAACACAGATACGTAGCTACCTTGATACTGTGGGCTACTATGCAAGGTACATAAAAGACTACGCCAGTATTGCGGCACCTTTGCCAGACGCTTTGAAGGACAAAAACAAAAAAGAAAACGTGATTTGGACAAAAGAGTGCGACGAGGCTTTCAATAAACTGAAGACCAAACTAGTAAAAAGTCCGGTTTTATTTGCACCAGATTATTCTAAAGAATTTATTGTGCAGACAGATGCCAGTTTATATGGTGCGGGTATTGTGTTGCCTCAAATTCAGGATGGGGAGGAACACCCTATACTGTAGCTTAGCAAAAAGTTTACTAAAGCGGAGCGAAATTATAGCACCATTGAAAGAGAACTAGCGGCCATTATTTATGGACTGAAGAAACTAAGTCATTACTTAGACAGACAAAAATTCAAGATCCAGACGGTTCATAATCCGTTGACTTTTTTAAACAAAATGATGGGATCAAATTCTCGTTTGACTCGCTGGGCATTGTGTCTCCAACAGTACAACTTTGAAATTCTTCATAGGCCAGGCAAATTACACGGTAATGCAGATGGCTTGAGTCGTGCCCTAGTCTAGTCACTGAATATCACTAGTGGATATAAAGTAAGGTAAAAAGTAGTGAAAATGGGGAAAAATGATTTTTGTAGAGTTTTGGAATTATATTTGTATATATTCAAAATATTTGCATTGTGTATTTCATTTTCAAAAAAATTGTTAGAATTAAATGTTTTATCTTAAGTATTAGCATTGTGTAAAATTTGAGGAATATGCTTTGTATAAGGCAGACATTAGGAGTAGTTTAAATTATTTTTGTTGTATTTATGCGGTTATGTTATCTAGAAATAAGTGCAGGGTAATGTAACTGGCTTCTCTATTATCACTTAAATGGTTACCACTTGTGTTTTGAAAGCAGTGAAATGTATTTAGAATTTTTCCTTCCATAGTCAAGAAAAATTTCTTTATGAGGGGAGGAGTTGTGATAAGGTTACATAAAAGAAGAAGAGACTGAAGATTTATATGGACAAGGATGTCTCGTGAGCATAAGCTGAAAATTATTATTTTTTTTAACTTACACATACATTTTCAATAGTTAACAAAATAGTTTTTATTAAAATAATTAAATCGTTGGCAATGTTAAAAACGCAAGCTCGAGAGCCACGAATTGCTCTCGCAACGTAAAATGTATAGAATTTGATTTTTGAAATTAGTAAGTTTCTCTCTTGTCGAATTGTATGAAGCCATTTTTTTTTTTTTTTTTTTTTTTTTTTTTTTGGCGTTCAATAAAATTTTTATGCTGTGTTTTGTTTTGAAACTGATGTCACAACCCAGGGTTTGCATAGCGGTTTCGGCCACTACACCACAGGCTGCATGGTAACAGAGCAGAAGGGCACCTCGGAATAATGAATACTTTTGCATAGAGTTCGAAAGCTCTTCTACTAAAGTAAATGAAGGATTGACGTGCAAAAGTGCTACCAATCTTCCAATAATTGTGTGGATCGGAAAGGACCGAAGAAACGAAGCGGTCCTTGGAACGCGGACAATGTTACGAATTTTGTATATATATGTAAATAATTTTAGTTGAAGTAATACTTAAAATTGTAGTATTTTTGAATTTTTTGTATTTGTTTAAAACCGCAAGCTTTTTGAAGTAGACATGAAAAATGAGCAATGCCTTTGCCGGGATTCGAATCTGGACCTTTACCGCCTATTGCCTTTTGAAATATTTCACAGTTTTCAATAATAGCCTACCATTTGCAATGAGAATAAATTAGTGCGTTTCCTTAACCTTGTCTTTGAAAAATTTAATTACTTTTAACTTTTTGATTAATTTCTTATATTTTATCAATCGTTTCCGGTTGAAATCAAATTCACTTGGACGACATGCCGTTGACACTTGACATGTAAGACTTAATCACAATACCACGCAGCCGTAGCGGACACATCTTTAAAGATGTGTAGCTGAGTGCGAAAGCCATATAGAAATTCCAGCCCATAATTCCATACGTTAGAGAATTCTTATTTTATTTTTATCAATACAAAAAATTAAGACAAAAAATATTTGATTTATTAAACTTTATATTCTTGGCAAAAATATTTTGAATATTTACAGAATTGCAAGAATTTGTTTCTTTTCTTTTTATTATACACATATATTTTTAAATAAATACTCTCTTTACATTCAAGAAGAAAAATTGTTATAATCTTTCAACTGATAGTGCCTTTTATCTACGCAAAAGCTTATTGCATGAAAATGCTAAACTATGTCTATGCTAAACTAAGAACAGAAAGGAAAAATTAACAATTTGGGGAGTAAAGAACAAATGTATTTAGCAAGCTAAATCATAAATTTTAAAATTAAATCCGTTGGAAACTTTATGAAACCAATTCAGTTGAAATATTTAAAACGGAAATTAAAAATTGGAAACCCGATTAAAATACCTTTGAAGTCATTTGAGAAGAAAGTTTCAAATTAAAGACTTGGAAGAAAACGTACTGAACGAAGTTGCAATAAAAACACGCTACTAAATTTTAATCAGATGCAGCCGAAAGATCAAAAGTGGCTATTCTGGAAAATGTCACTTTTTTATTCTTATATATTTCTATATTTAATAATAAACAGACAAGTTTGCAATAAAAGAACGGATTTTTTGAGGGGAAGGGCAGATTTATAGAACTTTTTGCCTTTTATTATGCAGAATGAAAGATTGTAAGACTCCTGAACGTTGAAAATTTGTATTTTTTGTTAAATATAACTTGGAAGATTGTTGATGTTTTTCAAATATCATTAAATAAAGTGTAACTGTCATACATGATGCATTTTTATTTGAAATTTGATCTTTTCTTTTAATATACTCAACGATAGTAATATTTTTTCACTTATCATAAAATCTTGTGCTGGGAAAACTGGCGGTTGAGAAGTAAAGAAAGAATCTGCAAATAGCCCTTGGAAAGGTTCAGCGATGCCCAAAAACATAGACCCTTTCTTTTATTTTAAAGCTCTATCACCCGTAACAGATTCCCACCATGCTACAATTCAGCAAAGCTTTTAGGTTTTAAATACATTTTAAACTTAAATCAGTATGGTATTCATAAAAAATCTACGTCGCTCAAATTCAATGCATTGCTGCTGTCCAAAGTAAAAAGTAAAAGCCTGAATTTGGTTATCTTTCAGACGCCGTTGCGTTCATCCAGCTCCCAGTGTGCTGCCATTTGATAAAGCAAAAAAGTCCTTAATTTAAGTTTACTAATTAATCAGCCTAATGAGATACATTCCGATGACCTCATTGATCACGTGACTTACGTATACCTTTTATAAACAAACGATGCATATGATCTCAGAGATCACGTGACTTATGTACAGCTAATGCAAACAAGCAAGGTCATTCTTCCTCTTCTTCTCTTGCGCAATGTATCTCATATCGATTAACAACAAGTAAATTATAAACAAGAAACACATATTCTTAATTTTTATTTTACATTTTTAATAATGAACTTAATTTGAGATAAATAAAAATTCATTAAATTTTAAATAACCCCTATTATAATAATTTAAATGAATATTTGCAAATTTGTGTCAATTAACAAAAAGTATTTCTAATGCCACATGTTGTGTCTGCCACGTTTGTACATAATTTTGCTTTTGCTGTTTTAAATTTCAAATTGCATTAAATAAAAATTATATGCCTGTTGTATATTTTCAAATTGTTTTGTAAACTTTTGAATTTTTATCTAGTTAGAAACTGTTTTAGATGTCTCCAGATTGCAATTTAAAAATAAATAATTATGCTGATTGATATAATATTTCAGTAAATATTCTTTCTCCGTATGTAATCCTTGAATATCACTTTTATTCAATAAAAAAATTGATTAAAAATCCTTTCATGGGTGACTGGCATTTTATAATCTACGAGAGAAAATATGCAGCTTTCCAAAAGTAGTTGAAATAAATTAAAGGAGAAAATGAAATTTTCTAATATATCTGGATCTTAAATGAAACACGTATAAAGAGGAAAGAAACAAATATCCCAAAACCCAATAATGTGTTCATATGAGTTGACTTAGTTATTGCAGGAAAAAAAAAGTCATAAGTTATAAAAAATTATACATAAACCATGCTTTCTTGTTCTTTCGGTCTTTGGAGCTTTTGATACTTCTGATGTCGATCGTTTCTTTAATATTCTTTTGACGTTTACCTTAGATGATAAGTTTATTTAATCTATATTTATTCTTGGATGTGTGTCTTTTGATGTTTATAATCTCGTTTATAAAAACCAATTGTAAATTATTAAATCTTATTTTGTTTGACTCCAAAAGATGTTATTAATCGGCTAGAATAATGAACTAATACCCATTGTTTGTTAATTTATTTTAAGTCCTTTAAAGCTTAGGTTAGAATTTTCATCACATTTTTACCATTTAAGCAATTTCTTTATGTTGGTTTCGTTTTACAATGTATGGTCTTCCTCTTCCTCTCAGTGTTGCAAGATCAATAAAAAACTTTGCTATCTGATGTTACTTCAGGTGGATAAAACGTTTCTGACGAAACGAGGCTGCTAATAAATCAGACGTGAATTACGTTAGAAAGCGAAATTTAAACAAAATATTTCTAAAATTCAGTTTCCTTTTACGATCCATATGCTTTTCACTAATTGCCTTCACAATTTGGTCCGACAGTCGCCAAGCGATAAGATAGCTGAATATTGGCAGCTCGAGTTTGGTTCAACTCTGGATGAACAGGCTGGCTGCTGGACAGAAATCACATTTATTTTTTTTATTCTTAGATACTTATATTCATTGCATTCATAGAATGGATAAGGCACAGAACCATCACTGCATAGGATCAACATAACGTAAGACGATACCGGCACAATAAGTGACACTAGCACAAAAACTTACTGCAGCATACTGCGGACATTAATTTCATGCATTTCACACATACGATAAGACAGAAAATTTTATAATGATGCAATGATCAATGTTGCGACAAACTTCTAAGGGAGGTAGGGCGCATCATAAGGATTAAGAATTGCATAGGGAGCCATGCCCGGAAATATCAGGGCTACGTGGTAGCAGAGGTAGAAGATGGGAAAAGAAATGAGAGAGTGATTAATTTGAAACATTATTTATTGGACATGAATACAAATGGTGTACGATAGGTTAAATGTACGATAGGTTAACAGATGCTCGAAGTTTGCACCATCAGATGCCAAATATGCCTGACACGTACGGACCATTGATTGCCGGACATGTTCAAACGTGAGTTTCTTTGATTGTAGTAGCTGCACAGGTGAATCTTGCCACAAGATCCATTTCAGACACAACGGGATCATGATACACGATACTTTCGATGGCTGCCCACAAAACGAAATCAAGGCTCGATAAATCCAGTGAGCGTGAGGAGAGGGAACCGCTCCACCACGCCCAATCCATCGATGCGGGAACGATTTGTTCAAATAGCTACGAACATCCAGCCCCAAATGAGCGGGCGCCCCATTATGTTGGAACCACATGTTACGCCTCGCATTCGGTGGAAAATCGTCAAGCAAGCCGGAAAGAATCTGGTCCAGAAGGATCAGATAATTCGCGGATTCATTCAACATGGATGATAAAAGGTACGGCCCATCTAAGCAGTTGCCGAACAAGCCCGCTCACACATTAACTTTAAAGCGTTGTTGTGCCGCACAACGTGGGGGTTTTCTTGAGCCCACAAAATTGATTTTGGTGATTGAATATGCCATCCCTGTTGAATGTGGCTTCATCCGTAAACAACACATAAACTGGGAAATTACCATCACGGGCTTTTTCTTGCACAAACCACTGTGCGAAACGCACACGTTCATGATGGTAATCGAGGAGCAGTAAAACTGAACCCTTTGGAGACGAAAATTCGGCATTCGAGACCCGCTGGACAATGGTACGAGACATTCTTAATGTAGAGGCAATGGCACGCATGCTGGTCCTTGGATTAATCTCCACCTTACCGAACACACTTTCTCCCCTAACGACTGAACGAGTCGATTGTGTCCTGCCTTTACTTGTCCTGCCACTTCTTAATGACCCGTAGTCGCACAAAGTTTGATGCAGATGTGCAAACAAACTGCGGTGTGGTTGATATCTGTCGTAGAAGCGTTTTCGATAAATGCATGCAGCGGCTCGTATATTAACCTCAGCTATTCCATACACTAAATAAATGCATGTTTGCAGGCTTTTAGCTTGTGTAGCGGTCCATGCTGTTCGTATGGTGTCTACCGCTCAAATGAGGCAATCATCACTTTCCATTAGCACTCTCCTGTACAACACCCTCTGGCGGCGTACAGTGACGTTTCTGAGCATGGGTTCCTATGAATTCTTTATACTCGTGGTGTTCCCTACCTCCTCCAAAAGTTTGTCGAAACATTTACAGGACATCCTGTATAATAAAGCCAGATATTTAAATTACCAAAAGCCCATAATCAAACGAAAACACGTTTAATTATTAAATTATTTTATAGACTACCTGCGTAGGATCGACACTGACATAGTATAGGCACATAGTTAACTCCGGCATAGAGTCAAAACTGATTTTTGAGTTATTTGCCGATCCAGCGCCAGCAGATCGACTAAGTTTCATCGCAATGGCGGCCGTTCCTTCTGGATCGATTGAAGTGTTCGTGGATTTCTTTGTGTATGACTTGAATAGAAACCAGTTTCTTTGAAGAAAAAAGCGCTCTCTACGATGAAAAATCTACCTTAGGCAGATGGCTTCTGCCATAATCTAAATAATCCATTTTAAATTTTCCGTCATCGCTTTTCATGAAACGCATGATTATTTTTCAGTTTAAATCGTTAATCAATCTTTAATGATCTAAATTGTTTTAGTTTAGAATATTATCTGTTTTATTGCTCTAACTGCAAGAATACCACTTTCCTGACTACGCGTACCGCTTTCCTGACTTACGTGTGGAGAAACAATTTTAGATAACTTTTTATTCTACCAATCGCTATGTAATCCATGTAAATGTAACCATCCTTCCAAGTAATCCATTCTTTCCATGTAAAATAGAAGTGTTTCTTTTTTGCATTTATTAGATTCAATACTAACCTCTCTAAAACATTTAAATTAAAATAAACTTTATTTTTTTTTATTTTAGCCTCTTTTCAATCATTAAATAACATAAAGTAAATAATCGCTAATAAAATATTAAATTTCATAGTGAAGTGACAGAAAATCTGCAAGATCTTTTTAAAATAACTTATTAGAATCTTTTGACATTTCCTTTTACCCTCTCTCCACCCTATATTTGGAAATAACGTTTTCGATCCAAAAAGTAGTTATTTGTAAAGTGTATACGATCCAGTTTCCCTTAGAAAATCCTCCACGAAGGCTTAGCGTCGAGAACTTCTTAGGTAGATAGCCCTCGAATGCTTTATCATAACTAAATAAAACCAAACCTAACCGATCCAAAATTTCGATGCTGAGTTTTCAGTGAATAAGCACGCATTAAGGTCTCCGCAAAGTGTTTTATCTATTTTTACAATAATGTTTATGCGTCTGCATGTATCTGACGATACTTTCGTTGACAATAACTCTCTTATCAAAGTTCCAGAAATTTCAGTTTTCCGAAATTTAAGGTTTCTGCGTTCATAAAAAGAAATGATTAGATTTTGGAGTTAACTGGATGACCGGAAGCGTACTTGAAGCTAAAATTAGTTTTTAAAATGGAACTTTACTGGAAGCCCATAAAAGGTTTTAATGAAAAACTGTATCAAAATATGATCCAGCACTTTTCAGTTTTAATATATAAGACTTTTATATAATTGGAAATCGAATATTGTATTTTGAGTGAAACTGATAAACAGAAAATTACAGTTTACTTGAAGCTCTGAGCAAATTTTCGTGAAAAATACATTGATATAAGCTAGAACTTCTCAATATGGTTTTTAAAATTCGTACTTGCACGTACAATGCATAATACATTCACGACTGAAAACAACATATTAAATTTTGACTACATATAACAAAGCGGTAGTAAGAGTTTACTTGGAACTTTTAACAGAATTTCGTGGAAAAAAATACAAAATTGCCAGGACCAAATTAAAAAAAAATTCAGCAGATATTAAGACTGTTTTCTTTTATAACTACACGTGATATTTGGTTATATCAAGCCGCAGAAAGGGAATGATTTTTATAAGAGCGTTTAATTTTCAGAACTTCATACTTCTTGTAATGCAAGCATGTTAGGAAAAAACAAGCACTTGGAATTCTCCTGCATTGTTAATAAAGACGAATCACAAGAACAAATAGTAAATCGCAAACACTTATCGCTTTACCTTTTACTGATCTTAGAACGCCCGGTAGTCACTATTCAACTGCAGTTCACAAAACTAACCAACTAACTTGTTACTAACTTGTTGCGTTCTACGGGTTCGTGGATTTGGAGTGATTGATGATAACACTTGATAAAGAATCAAAACACAATTTATTCGTCAGTATGACACAGGAGTTCCAAGGACACGTTTACAGCCGTTGCAAAACTACGATACACACGCTGAAACAATCAGTAACACAACCTTCAGGCTATCAGCTTATGATGGTGATGACAGCTTCACGGCAAAGCACTAAAGAACAGCTTCCAACTCGGTCGATCGCTCTCGAGCTAATCTCTGAACTCAAGTCGCTACTAATGAACCCGAGATAGTTAACATACTCTTCATAACAAACTGCTACTCCGCGTACAAGCAGGGTATATATAGCTTAAGACCAGCCTTCGAGAAATTTCGCGGGTACGACTTCGTTCTAGAATGTTCTCGCTCCGTCTACAGCATATCCCCAACATTGTCGCCAAATGTCACCAAATGGGTGATTTTGTGCCAAATATGGCAACCCTACCTTTCCTTGCAAATTTCTGGCAACCCTAACCTCGCTAACCAGTTGGGCATTTCGTAAAAATACCTTGGACGGCACAAGCATATAAGTGCAGATTGCAATAAATTAAGATTCGTTGATACTATAGAAATAACACAGAAGAAAATTAAATTATGGCTTTCATTTCAAAGTATTTATTTTAAATTATTTTAAACCCTTAATTTTCATTAAATATAAATCAATTAATTTTATATTGTTCAAATTCCTAATAAAATATAATTTTTAACAAAAAGACATAGAGAGGCGAAAGTTTGATTCTTTCTAATAAAATATAATTTTTTAATAAAAAAACAAAAGGCTAAATATTTTAATATGTTAATATTTTCTCCACTGGTCGGCTATTACAGGCGATGGCCATTTCGTAGGCCGAAATGGTGGTCTATGAATGCACCTAATAAGAAAGCCACTGTTGCTTCCTGTGAAGGAACAGACAATTTACATACCTGTCTCCTCTGAGCGATTTGAACCCGGACCCTTCTATACAGCAATCAGAATCACTAACCGCTTTCCACACTGAGAGGTATTTTATGTTAATATAAATTAAGGAAAACCAGTTTTCACACATGACCAGTTATGCTTAATAAAATACAATTACAAAATTCGCGTTATTCTATTTATTATTATTAAAACAAATTTGATTTTGTCTACAAAAGATCAACCGGAAGTAATACTTTATTTAAAGGTGGTTGCTATTTATAACATGGAATTGGGGGAGGTCATGTGCAGGCCGGCCACCTCAGAGAAATTATTTATTCTGCAACACATTATAACGTTGCGCGCCTCCAACTTGCACGCAACCAAGAGGTGACTGTGAAAACTTGTATAAAAGATAGAAGCTTGTGAAGGGTTTAAGTCCCTTTTTATTCAACGTAATAAATTACAACTGCGTTCTCTTGACGCTTACAGACGGTGCCAACTTGGCAGTCAAATAAAAATAATAACCTGAAAAGAAAATAAAGACAAGATTCTAACTACGAGGCTCTCTAAAATAACTAACTCACCGCGTTTTACAATACCGCTGCTAATTCAGCAGACTTGAAGCTCACTGGAACGATGACCACTACTTCCCGCCAAGCACATAGGCCGCAACGCGGGGTTCTTCAATTCTCGCTAACTACCTCCGCGCTCGCTAAGTAAGAGAATCTCTCACACCGAACTCGTTTCCTTCTATTTAAATCATACTACTTCCGCTGATAATTTGAATCCTTGCGCGTTCTACTCAAATTTACATATTCTGGCATTGGCAGTTCCAGGGGAAAGTAAGGCTTGACAGGAAAGATAGTTTAAACTTAAAATAAATGTTAGTTAAAATAAATATAAACCCTACAACATCATAAAGGTATAAATATTCAATGAATATCTAGCGCTACCTGTGGACGAATAAGATAAATGAATTGAAATGCGCATGAAGTACTGGAATGGAGACCAATGTCTTTCAACAAATTTAGAAACTTCTGACAGGCAGATTATAACTCATGTTCCTTAAGATCATAATACAAAAAGGGAAACAACACAAGTTAACAAATGTCAAGCAAAATAGAACTTCGGAAATTTATTATTAAAGGATATTTTTAAGAATATTTTACGAAATGTGTCATTTTTTTCAGTCAGAGGTTCTAAAGCAGGGGTCTCCAACACTATGCCTGAGGGGCTTGCCTGTGGTTCTATATGTGCCTTTTTCCATGCGACCACGATAAAAAATTATTTAAATTTTAAATTACGTAAACTTTTAATAGTTAATGAGTAGAAAGACAAATATAGGTATATTGTTTATATATTTATCATTTTAAATAGGCTAACCGAACGTCGTAGCTGATTGATATTGTCTCAGCTTGAAAGTATGGTCCTGGCCAATTTTGCTTTGGTTATTTCTTAAAAAGTTAAAATATCAAATATATACACATTAAATATATTTTAATTCGTCCTTATTCTACTGTATTTTAACCCAGACGGGATAGTGCTTAGTGACACTGTCTACCATACTAAAGGGCGCAGGCTTGAATCCCAGAGGAGATACGGAAGTTTAAAGCGTAAATGTGCGTTTGGCAAGGGGGAACTCAGAATACATGGCAAGCCGAAATTTTCTCCAGAAATTGGCGGTAGAGGAAGAGCCTTGGGAGACTCCCTGACCATCTCGGGGGACGAGTTCTTCCTTGGAATTCCAGCAGTTAGAGCATTCCAGCAGCAGCCTAGCAGGTAGAACATTCATGCGACTACTAATATATTGTTACGAAATGTACAGTCGCGGTAAGATGGCTTCCCAGCAAAGCAGTTTTAGGGATGCCATAAAATGGCAAGGGAAGGCAGGGTTGCCACATTTGGCGACATTTGGAGACAAAATTGGCGATATACAGAATGTTCTCGAACACAAGCCGAAAGCTATATAAACTCTGCTGATCCGCAGTCAGTCAGTGTGCTTCGTCGAGAGGGCGAGTTGAGTGTGTGCCTCGTTTAGCGAGCTGTTAATCAGTCATTGCGCGAGTATCTCGAGTGTCGTCGAGTGCATCGCGAGTTGTAGCGTGGAGAGTCTCGAGAGTATGGAGAGTTCCGAGAACGACCGAGCAGAGTCGGGAGCTGTAAATTTTTGTATGATTTGAATATTCCTAGCATATGTTGCCCATCATAATTTAACATACTCGTGTAAATAACACGAGTTCAGTACGTGTTGAGTGTAAATTGTATATCTCAGTTTTCCGTACTTTTCTCTCATTTCCTTGTACATTGTGTAATTGAATTAATTCTTTGTTTTGATATTTTGTTTTTATTGGGTTATCTTATATGTAGCTGTTTAATAATTTATTAACGCTGTGCATCCCCCTATGTTTTGTTATGAGCTTATACTTATTATGCAATTTTTTTAATAGTATTTAGTGTGTTCAGTTAAGATACTTCCAACTGTTTAATTCTAAGATTACCTGTATATGCTTAGTTAAAGGGGCTGGCGGTCGAGGCTCTGTACCCTACTGAGAGGATCTCTAAGTGTGACGGTGCATATAATTCTACGCAATTACCATCCTAGTGCTGAGTTATACCTACTTGTATTATACTACTTGCTGAGTTAACCTACTTGTATTGTTTATGCAAGATAATATCTAGTCACTAGAATGAGCTCGCAAACTCCAAAATCCCAAGCAAACTCAGACGGTGCTATGATTAATGTGAACGCTTCCCCTCCAGCTGAGACGCGTACCACTACTATCAATTCACCAGCTTCCAGAATCGAGACCATCAATCATCTTAGCGACCAGCTACATTCATTTTTAATGCAAACAAGAGACAGCCGCAAATTCAGCGTGAGCGAGAGAAAACTGCTTGGTTCATAAATTATCTCTATCCGCAATACTTTTGCAGAACAAGAAGTGTACTGTGCAAGTCTGCAAGGAAAAATTCAACTGCTGCAACAGCAACTCAGCGTGAATGATAATCGTTCTTCAACAGCTCCGGCCACACCAGAAGACCTTCCAGAACAGACGGAAACAGAAGAAACCCCATTTACCGAAGTCAAAAAAGAGAAAAAGAAAAGCACGAACTGTGCAACTTAACAAACAGTTATCAAACCACGTCCTCCTATTAAAAGCAAAAGAAACAGATAGAACTCCAGAACAAGTCAGATCACAACTGACTACTGAACTTAGCGCCAGGGATCTGGGCATTACTGTTGAAGAAGTGCGGCCCACACGCTCTAACGAACTTTTAATTAGGTGCAGCCACAGACAAAATATAGAAACACTCAGGAAAGCGATTGATTAAAAGCCCTCACTCTCAGCAGCAGTCACGCTCAGAGAGCCCTCTTTCAGGAAGTCCACAGTAATCGTCTTTGGTACCCCCACATCCGCAACAGCAGACGACATACGTGAAGCTTTTGCGAGCCTGTTGCCCTCAGCAAGTGAAGAACAAATACATCCAAGAAATCCTATTCGCACAACTATCGGCCTCACCTGGATCGTCGACCTACAGCAGAATCTGTACGAGGACATTAAGGACCTTAGAAGAATTCTTATAGGATTCAGCTCTTGTGCTTTCAGAAAATACTTTCAAGTTGCAAGGTGTTTTAATTGTCAGCGGCTGAGACACTTGAGTCATTCTTGTAAAGCAGCGTTGACCTGTGTAAACTGTGGACAAGCTCATAGCCAGGATAACTGCAAAGCAAAGACTCCACACTGCGTCAATTGCGGAACTCACAATAAATCCAAAGGCACTAGCTTCGACACCACACACCCGTCGAGTGCAAGACAATGTCAAGCCTACAAGGCAGAACTGTTCAGAATGAAAACAACGGCGCAGTGGTAAATTATTAGGAGCACCTCCTTTTCAATGCCCTACTACAAAATCCTGAAAATCTTGATCTCCATACTGAAGTAGGGAGGGGGTCTCAGTGAAGGAAATGTTCTTGCAAGATTCGTAATTTAATTGGAGATATAAAAAATACTTTCAATGCCAAAATTCAAAATTTCAGCTGCACTAACAGACTTTCACAACTGCTAAATTTAGAATTATTTAACTTGATTCTGCAGAGGAAAGACAAACATATAGCTTTAATGACAGGGTCTTTATGATATTTAAAGCCAAACTGGTTTTGTTGATGTAACATCTGCAGATGAAATCACCTATGCATTTCCCAAGCATGAAAAGGAAATGATAGGTGAAGCTAAAATTCACTTGTCCTCATTTGTTGTCCTCTAAATTTATCAACTTCAATTACTTCAAGACTAGTTTGAAGAACGATTTTAGCAGTTTAATATTATCGAGCCAATGGACAGCTTTCGTCAATTCATTTACTTCTCAAGTAAATGTAATTGAAATAGCAGAGTTTATTCAAAGAAGAATGGAAGAACTGGGGGTAGAAATACTGTAACTTTAATATGACATTGTCTTGTATCAGATGAGAACTTCTGGAATATAACTGACAGAAACAAACGTCCATTCTTGAAAAAAGCATCGTGCAAGACAAAATCGGTTTTTGTCTCCACATACTTGTGTTGAACAAGGGATATCATAAAATCAAAATACAGATTTCGACTTACAGATGAACATCTTGACAATTGCTTACGAGCAAGAATATTATCACTCTTTCCTAATTATGAATAATGGCCAATGAAATGCAATGCAAATTATTAAATTGCCTTTGGCAATGATATTTTTTACAGAGAATTATAACAACTAATTATATTATTATAACCAAAGAATTTCTAAACTTGTGTCTGTATTATTTGGTGATCTAGCAAAAGCTGGCGTGAATTGTTCTTCAAACACAGCACCTGCTCAAGGTTACGTGATGCGTGATTCATTCAAATATAAATATTCAGTCAATTTTTTTGCAAGTCATATGCTTTGCAGATCATGATTAATTCGCAGCTCTCAAGATATAGCTGAGCATAGCCAAGCGGAGGAAATCCTCAAGATGCTGATCCTCACATTGTGGGTTTGGGCATCAGCCCCGCTCTCGCTGCTTTTTTTGATTTTAGACCAAAAATAGCTCTTCTTTTCTACTACAATTTTCGCCAAAACATGGCGCCACGTTTACTTTTCTTCTAGAGACTGCACTAGTTGAAAAAAGTACTTTCCAGCTTACTGGATTCAACTCATCATTAAAGATACCCTATTTATAATAAACTGGTGTGCAAAAATTAAGGACGAGACGGTTTTTTCAATATAACTTTGTACAAAAGCTTTCCAAATCAACACATTTAATACCGTAAGATACCCAATACGTAAGGACATGAGTAATGTAAGCAACACTTACTAAAAGAGAAATCAGAGGGATAAAAAAAAGCTTTATTGAAAAAGTAGCATGGAGCGCAATGCGACTGAAGGCCGAAACATCCCTGTGATGGGTGTCCAGCAAGAAACATCCGGTCTTTAATAGGGGATATGATCTCACCTGACTGCTAGGCAGGTTTCACAGCGTCTGCCCATGCTGAGAATGAGGGTGTCAATGAGTTGTTGAGGCATTGCTGCCCATTCGTCTTGCAGCGCCAATCGAAGCTCCGCAATCGTTACTGATGGTAAGGTACGAGCTGCCAAGCGTCTGCCTAAAAAATCCCATACATGCTCGATGGGGTTGAGATCCGGAGATCGTGCCGGCCAATCCATACGTTCAATATCCTCACTGTCTAAGAGCTGTTCGGCAGCTACTGTGCGATGACATGGTGCATTGTCGTCCATGAAAAGAAACTGCGGACCCATAGCGCCTCTAAAAAGACGCACATATGGAAGAAGAATCTCGTTACAATAACGGGTACCGTTGACTGAAATTGCGTCGAAGATGTGAAGGTCTGTACGACTACCAAGCATGATGCCTTCCCAAACGAGAACACCACCACCTCCATACCTGTTCTTTCATTGATGTTCGAGAGATGATTGCGGCTTCCCCGCTCTCTCCAGATGAGTATGCGATGAGAATCGCTACTCAGACTGAATCTGCTCTCATCTGTAAAGAGTACTCGTCCCCATTCATTGTCTCTCCAATTCCGGTGTTCCCGGCACCACAGAGAACGCCTTCTCCGATGGGCAGGCGTTAGAGGTACACACCATACAGGGCGTCGTGCAAACAGACCACCACCGTGCAGTCTTCTGGCCACGGTAAAACGCGATATTGGTCGAACAGTCGCCTGTGTCGTGTGTCTAGCGATTTCTCCCGCTGTCTGCCGCCTGTTTCTTTTGGCCTGTAAGGGAATATACCGGTTATCTGCGGGTGTGGTTCCTCGTGGACGACCACTACTTAACCCCCGGATAGCTGTTCCTGTAGTTTGAAATTGTCTCCAAAGTCGTGAAACGATGCTGTGAGCAATTCCGAACTCTGCAGCCACACTTGTCACCCTGCGGCCTTCCTCCAACTTCCCAATGATTCGACCTCGGGTAAAAGCATCCAGATGTCGTCTAACAGATTGATTATTCGCCATTTCTCGCTGAGGCAGCAACTCGATGTGATTTTAACTGCTATACGGCGTGCAATCTCTTTTCCAGAAATACTGATCTTACACAGACAACATGCTTTGTGCTACTCAGACACTCCCCCATTACGTCTACCTGCATATCTGCGCATATGCTACCGTACATCACCTTACTTAATCTCCTGATTGGTCTTTCTGTCTGCTCTGCCTCTTCGTTCAGCTGATATGCTAATTTTTCGACTTCGTCCTTAATTTTTGCACACCAGTGTATATTGGTAAAGGCCGCACTAGGCCGATTGCCTCTTCTTAATTGCTTTACGACGTAGACAAGTCATATGACAAATGAACTTTCTTTAGGACTTGAACTCTTCAGGCGAGCAATGTAGCTTAAAAAATCTTTTACTTTTATACTGTCCCATGTGTTACTTTTAATAAATTTGTATTCGCCATACTTTATTGACTTAAATATTAGCTCCGAGATATTTTATTTATATTGAGAAAATATATTATAGTGATTATTTACTTTACATTAAAATACAATTATCAAATTTTATATTTTAAATTATATTTTTGGAATAATTTTTCCCTAAGTTATGTGCATTTTTAACTACGTCCACTTAATCACATATATATTTTTATATCTTAATCATATATATATATATATATATATATATATAACCGCATATATTTTTTATTATGAAAAGTATATGTGCCCGCCGCCCCTCCAGTGTTCCAGAAGGTGTTCTAAAGTACAAAAAAGTTTGGGATTCCAGATTCTAAAGAGTTTTATGAAAGCAAATTACGAAATATGAGGTTATAATATAAAATGGAAAATCTGAAATACATTATAAACTCCATTTAATGAATTATCTAAAGCAAATATTATTTTCATTTCATGACACTATAGCTAAAAGGTTGACACAAATAGACACCTGTATTTTAATCTACAACAAATGCAACATTTTCAGATCAATTTGCGTGATCAAGATATACAATATTCATAAAATGCAATTTTATAAATGTTTTTATTCTTCAGAAATATATTTGCTGGAACTTAATTAATTTTCCGAACGCATTGAGAAATAGAAGATTTAGAAATTCTTTGAGAAAATAGCTAAGTTTTGTATTTCGATAGCTTAAATGGCGTCTATTCTATTTGCAAAATAAATCCCTAGAATTAAACTGTTTATTTGCTTAAGTTGATTGAAAAAATATTCAAATTTCTCTCCCAGCATTTCTAGTCGAATCAATTTTCTCTCATAATCCCGGGGTCTTAGCTTATACTTATTTGAAAGCGTGATCCAATGATCTGAAGTTTTTGATTACTTTCATGATTTACATATATCCATTTTCAGAATGCCATTAGCAATATATCAAGTAGAAAAGCGTTAAAATGCAAAATCGAAATGAATGTTGTAGCACGTATTTATGAGTGGAAGACTGAAATAAATACATAATAGTTAAAAAGCGCAAATTTAGAATTTCTAACTACATTTAGATTATTTTCTAGACAAATGTAATTTTTTCTCTATTTCGTGTACATGGTGTGAGAAATGCTTTTCAGTCTGGTAGCTTAAAAAAATTATTTTACGCATTTTCGTTGCAGTAAAAACGAAATTGAAGTAGATCAAATGCTATTTCTTAGAAATAAGAATGATCACAGCAAGTCACACAAATATTTAAAGCAGAATGTTACTGAACTGTTAATGACACTTAAATCTATTAGAACACTGTAGGAATTTTACTAGGCAATTTTGTTTAGACTCTTTTTGTTTTCTAAATTACCACTAAAAGAACCATACGCTAATGTTTTAAGAAAAGTAAGTTTATTTGATATTATCTTATCATCGCAAGAAGAAACATAGAATAAATTGATTTAAATATTTATAAACGGTAAGAATTACAGATAACTTTATTCCTATGGAAAATATAATTAGTAAACATCATGTTACGCTACCAAGATATTTGACATGACAAATATATTTGACAGCATGACATTATAGCATGACCAAGATATCTAACAGCATGACATGACAAATAACCAATTCTGAGGAAAGGTTTCAGTTCCAAAAGCAATAAAATTTTTAATTTATATTTCATAATAAACTGATACATTGCTGGCAAATTGAAGATTTAAGTTCTGTATACGACTTTCTTAAATATGTTTATATATATATTTTAGTTTGCATAATGGCTCTTTATTTTCTATATTCACGAACAGAATCACGATCGCCGAAAGCAATTTTATCCTAGTTTGGTAAAATGTTTAACCAAAATACGAAGATTCGATTAGTCTTTCTTTAAAAAAAGAGCATTTCTGCTTTTTAGACTGTACGCGATTCAAGGCAAGGATTATCTGGCTAATGTGAGAGATGTCTTTGAGAAGGGCTTTTTAAGAAAAATTGGCTTATATTCGAGCTACACATGGGAGAGGAGCTCGACTGGTCCCAGGTAGCCAACACTTTCGCTGTGTTTCAACCTCAGGTCAAAATATCAGCGTTGAGCTCTCTTGCCGCTCGACTAGTACAGGGCTCGAAATGGTGCGATTATGTCAGTGGCACCATTTTTCGTTTGAAGTTTTCCTCATTCTCTGCAATTATTCGTACAGCAAAATTCTGAAATATATATATATCCATTGAGGTAAATATTAGAGGCAGAAAATTTGAGAAAAAATTACGGAATGATATGAAAATAATTTTTAATGCAAATATTGAAATTTAAATATTCAAGAAACAAATTATTCAAATAAAACGACATTCAAAAAAATTCAAGATATTTTAATTTGAACGTTAAAGAAAACTCTGTTTAGAATTAAAATCATTTTCTGAAACATAGAGATATTTATACACGTGATAAAGTTTCAGAGAGTACACTTTCAATGAATCAAATATTGTGTATAATATTGGCACTGGATTAATAAAGTCAGAATACTCAAAACTAAACTTTTAGTTACGGAATGCCTTTCCGTTAGTATGTTACTGATAAATGTTTTGTAGTCTTATTATTATACGAGATTATTATTTAAGATCTACCTTGTTGGTGGTTGCAAAATAAATTCGGTGCTAACCATTCTTAAGCACTTACGAATACCTGATGCATCCAGCGATAGCTTTTGTCAAACATTTTGTGGACGTCGTCTATAACCGGCACAAACTGCTTTAAAGCATTTTATGGATGGTCTGTATAGCTAGAATGATATTAAAAGCACTAACGTCTTTAAAACACTTCCAAAGAGTTCTGTGTTTGAATAAAGGCATCATAACTGCACGCATGTGTTTTAAGAGAGCGAAACATTTGAAAACTAATTTTTTTCTAAGAAGAAAAGCACTCTTTGCTTTGCTTAATTACTGATCTGAAATGTTCGGTTATGTGTGATTCCAAATTCTCAGCCCTTCATTTTAAATTATGTACATGATACCATTTAGAACAAAAAAGTACATTATTTTTAATATAATAATATTTAATAGAATATTTAAAAGAAGAAAAATGACACTGTTAAAAAAGCGTAATTTCTGAATAATTCAGTTTAGATTTCAGTTCAGAATGAGTCAATTAAGAACTGGCATAATATCAGAATGAAAAGTCTATTTAATTTGATAAACATATGTACAGTCATTAGTTTATATCGATTCAGGAACGTAAAAAATGTTCATAGCCGTCACTGGAATTTGAACCTCGGACCTTCACGAAAGCATGCCGAAAGGAGGGAGAAAATACCTTACCCTTTTTAAAGGGCGAATGGGAATTAACCCAGGCAGCATGCCTCCAAAAATATACGTATAATTTTGGTGAAATAAGGGTGTGGTATATTTTTGCATGTTATTTTTACGAACGTTTTACGAATAAAAAAAGTTGAAGATACTATCGACGCTTTATCTTATTTTACGTAGGTTATTTTTGCGAAAATTATACAAAACGAAACGTAATGCTGAAAACTGTCGACATCACAATACTTTTTATTCGTTACTTTTACGAATATTATACGAATTCTAAAAAACCTTTTAAAAAAATCTATGATTCTATGTATCATAGATTATCTGTCGTTTATTTGTCATTTTATTGTTTTTTCTTTTTCGAACAAAATGAGTGCAGTTTTTTTGTAAAGCACAGTTTAAATATACAATATATTGTAGAATCGGTACTTACTGTCTAGGAATATGATGTTTTTAAACTTACTTCTTAGGTGGCTGTCTAGGGGCTAATAAACTAGTCCGATTTACAAATAACTTGAATATTTAATGAAACATGAATAGTTGCAACAAACTACAAAGTAATTACATACGTAGAAGGAAATAGATGAGATTATTTACAGATGAAGAGAAGGAATCGTCTTTTACATTCAAACATCTTTTAATCGCGTCATCGTCTTAATGGCGGATTCGTCTGACTTCATTATCGAGAAAGTAAAAGATTTATTCTCACACCTTGTCGCGTCATCCGATTATAATGAACGATGCCATCCCACAACTACTCGTCCATCCTGATGGAATGCGGCCTCGCATTCTCGTAGCACCACCACCTACATCTAGTGATCTGAAAAATAAAATTAAAAAAAAAAAAAAAGATTTTTTAGTTACTATTGAGGGAAAAGTTGTCTTAAATGGTTTATTTCAGCCATCTTCCCTTATCATCTTAACATCCTCAGAAATAACGGCTTTATCTCTTCTTCAATGCTCTTTCAGTGTTCGTTCATCTTTAACAGTCTATCTGAATACATACATTTCACAAACACGTCTTCCTTTGATGTTGTCTGGAACAATTCGTCTGGATTCGTCTTCGTATTTACGTCTTCTTAAACATCGTCTGAATAAGTCTTTTGAATGCGTCTTCTTAGATACCCTCTGGATACGTCTTCTGAATGCGTCTTCTTAGATACCGTCTGGATACGTCTTCTGAATGCGTCTTCTTAGATACCGTCTGGATACGTCTTCTGAATGCGTCTTCTTAGATACCGTCTGGATACGTCTTCTGAATGCGTCTTAAATATCTTCAAGATCCGTCATTCGAATGCGTCTTCTCAAAATCATCTTCTTTAAGCTGTCTTCCTTCATAAATTTCATCCTTAGACATCATCTTCAGTCTTCTTAAATTAGTTCGCGTCTTTAAAACAATAGTCCATAGTCAAATCGGGAGAAATTTGTCTAGTCGGGAAAAACGTCTAAATCAGGAATCATCAAAATCCGTATTTCATTATCAAAGATTTTCAATTTTCTTCCTGGATCTTCTGAATCTGCTTTTTCGCTTCATTTTTCTCAACTTCTTTAATTTCTTTTGTTCCGTCTTTGCTTTCCGTATCAGCGTCGTTGTGATCAGGTTTTCTGACTGACTTCTGCTTTTCAATCGTCTCTTCTTCTTCGGTGGTCTCAGTAGTTTCTTCGTCTCCAGTGGCTTCTTTTGCTTCTCTATTGCAAGGTATTTTACTGAAATTGTTATAGTAGAATTCACATTTGATTGATCATCTTTAGCAACTGACTCTTCTTCGGAAAAATGATTCTCTTCAGAATATCCTTCTGCAGTGTCGTTTCTCGTCGTTAGCTTCGAAGCTAATTGTATTGTGCTTGAGTTTCCTTTTTGCACTAATTCAAATGCATCTTTAATAGCATCATTTTCACTTATATCAGAATCTACATCACTCGGGACGTCGTCAGAATTCACAATCAGGAAATCATTGCCACTTGCTTTGATTGTGGATAAGGTATCCAGTTTGATCACATTCTGTAGTGTAACAGGAACTATACTAACAGGATTAGTTTCTGGTTTTGGAAGTAAAAAACCATAATTGACAACTTTTTCAAATCCTTCTTCAGAACCATTTCCATTGCAATAAGCATTTTGCTCTTCAGAATCATTCTCAGATTTCTTGTCTTCTGCGATAACACAAATATTTGATCTAAATGAAGAACCATCGATTTCGAATTCACCTTCAAGTCTCTCTATAGGTTTGTTGCCAAATTCCGTTAACTGTAGCTCTGCCGACTTAAGTTCAGGAGAACCTATCTTCTTATGTATATCTTCTCGGGTTAGCCTTACTTGACTAGCAGTATCTATTAAAGCATCAATTTGCAAATTACCCAAATTAACAGTTTTATGCATTTCTTTGTGACAAGTCTGAGTTATTGGAGTAACAGCTATTGCATCTTGGATATTTTTAGATGATGTTTTCGAACAATCTACGGCTTTGTGTCCAAACAAATTGCATTTAAAACACTTAAATCCTTTACTCTTATTGTTACAAAAATTCGACTTATGGCCTAAACTTCCACAATTATAACACCTCGGCTCTTTAATCTTACTAGGTACAGCGCGTGTTTTATTTTGTGTGTTAGTACTTGAATAACCCTTATTTTTCGTATCTGGAACGCGAATTTTCTCATAAATTTTTAATTTCTCTTTGAATTCAGAAATAGTTTTACACCCGTACAAAACAATTTTGTTACTACTCTGATCTGGTATCCCATTGATTACATAATCAAGAAGTGATGAATCATCAACAGAACCGTGACTGGCTATTTCACGCATGGCAATTAAATATTCGGAAAGTGATTCACCAGGTTTTAAGTGTCGTTTCTGTAACAAATTATGAAGTTGTGTACTGTTTATTTTAGAACCAAATTCAGATAAAAGATTTTCTTTTAATTTGTCCCATGATATTATACCCTTCAAAGACCTAATAAATACTTTAGCAGAACCAGTTAGCAAATTTTTAGCAAACACAATTTTCTGTAATTTCGATAACTTAAATAATTTAAAAGATTCTTCTAAATCACCAATGAAGGATTCAACTGGATATGTATCAATGCCATTAAATTCAGAAACAGTTTCTAAGATATACCGAAAATGTAGGGAACTATTGCTAGGCATTATAATGTTTTCATCCACTGAGTTATTTATGGGAGGTGATTCTGACCGAACAGAATTAATATCATCATTTTTATCAGAATCATAAACACTTTCGTTTTCAGATAACTCATCATCGTCATCACTTTCGGATTTTAAAAGCTTAAAATCAAAGAGACTATTCAATATTAAATCACAGTTTTTATCAGGATTTGAATCATAATTAAGATATAACAAATTACACACAGAAATAAAATCATTTGCAGTAAGAGTTTTAAGTAATTTTTGTTTTGTTTTTTCAATATTAAAATCAGATGGAAAACCACAAAAGTTACGCAATCTAGCTCTATTTTTTCGATCACCCAAAGTTCCAAACACAATTTGATGTAAAAGTTTAATTGACTTAGTAGGCCCAGTCTTTAAAGAATTTGAAATTCTAGGAATAGAATTTAATGTAGTCATCTTAATTCACAGTATCATAGAACACTATTCTTAGAAGTAACAATGTGGAAATAATCGAAACAAAACTTACTTCTCTTCTTTTGTAATATTCATCATGCTTCTTCCTAGGCTCATCGCGGCCTGAGCGCCCAAATCTGTAGAATCGGTACTTACTGTCTAGGAATATGATGTCTGTAAACTTACTTCTTAGGTGGCTGTCTAGGGGCTAATAAACTAGTCCGATTTATGTATATTATTTACAGATGAAGAGAAGGAATCATCTTTTACATTCAAACATCTTTTAATCGCGTCATCGTCTTAATGGCGGAATCGTCTGACTTCTATCATCGAGAAAAGTAAAAGATTTATTTTCACAGCGTGTCGCGTCATTTGATTATAATGAACGATGCCATGCCACAATATTTATGTACTGAAGAAATTCCCTTTCAATTACGAAGAATTTATTAGTGAAATATTATTTTAAAGAGTAAAATATTATAATACAATAAATTTCAGTTCAGATACAATTCGAAGTTAGTCTGAATATTAATTACATGACAGAATCCATGTTTTAGTTTGATTTGGTGGCATGTATAATTTTATAAGTGTATGGCTACAGAAACTAGTAGAAATCTGTTACCCAAGAATATATTATATGCCTGGGTATTTATTATATTCTTATACGGATACCAAGAATATATTATATTCGTGGTATCCGTAAAGACATCAGTATATTTACAGTTATTATAAATACTATTGCAATTATAGCTTTCCAACCAAATATTACTGAAACAAATCTCGGCAATTTTGCACATACATATCTGATTGTATATCTAATGATTACTGACACGTAGAAACATGGACGGAAATTTTGCAAAGAAATTCTGTACCTTTGAAAAGAAATGCCGTACCTTTGAAAAGAAATGCCGTGGTAGACATTGTTTGCGTTTACGACTTTCCTTCGAGAAACTTTCATTAGTTATAAGGTCTTTATTAAAAATTAACAAGTAATAAAATTTCATGAATAAAGTCTAGTGGTTTTTATTATGCTGTTAATGAAAATTCGTTTCCTAATCATCTTAGATTTTACGCTTCAAAGTTTCCCTCTTTCCACTTGGCAGATTTGAACGGTTCAGTATCATGCTTGCATTAAATTTACCTAAATTATTGCCTTCTGCTGTTACGAGCTTTGTGGAAAATTATCCAGAAAAATAATACTTTGAGAGATACTAATCATTTCGAAGCTTTAGCGATTGAACTTTTCTAAGTAATAATCATTAATTTGAATGATACTTTAAACTTGGTGTTTGTTACAAATTTCCTTTCACCTTTTCAAAGTCTTCAGACTAGGGCGATACTTGACATTCTTCGGAGACTAACGAAATTAATGACTTTTCCCTGAAAGTTATTAACGGGCTTTTAGATTTCCACACTCACTTTAGGGGATGAAATCTCCTTACTTTACACTCGAGCAAAATTTAACAAAGAAATTAGAGCATCAGAAGTTTCTCCTTCTATAGATGGTACACGAAAGAGCAAATGCGTTGGTAATTCATTAATCCGGATGCCTTTGCGGGGATGAAAACCAGAGTACCGATTTTTGAGTATGTACTCTTATCTAATTAATTTTGTTTTTTAGTTTCGTTTTGTTCGTACTTATGGTCTTAATTCTAACATTAATGTAACAACTAGTTTCTTGCACTAAACGATTATTTGAATTCACATTTGCTTTTAATGAAGTATTTAAAACGTTCTACCGAAGTCAAAATTCTTTCGTTTGATGCTTTTAAAGAGAATTTATACATAAAACTGAAATGAAATGCTGCGCATTCATTTTGCGTGTTTTCTTTAGAATTAAACTGAAGTTAAATATGTTGAAGATATCAAGTAAATAAAAGCGAATATATCTGTTTTCGTATACCTAATAATTCTCAATCAAGGAAGTTATTAATTTTATTGCATCCTCTATTTAATCTTAATAATAATTTTGCTGTAAGCCCATTTTAATTGACTATAACCTCAGTCACTCGTAAACTTCATGAGCATGTGCTCTTATATTTTTAGCAATGAACCATCTAATGTTTTTTGGCCAAATTTAGTTTATTAAATTTGGAACTGAGCATTCAGAGATAGCAAGATCGTAAGTTAATTAGAATAAATTCTAGGCATTAATAATAAGTAGAAATAAAATAGAATTGCTTATTATAAAAGTATAAAGAGCAATACAGAATAACTTATGTAATGTTTATAAAATTTAAGTTTATTTCTTTGTTAATTAAAGCAAATTAATAATCCAGTGAGCAATTAAAGCAAATCACGGCATAATAGCCAAACTAATGAGAATGACGAATGAATAAAATTTAAAAAGTAAATAAAAATAAGAAATTCTAGTAATATAACTGGGAGTTCTATACAGTTATTAAAATTCATAGCATTCACCAATCATAGGAATACCGAGTCAAAAGAAAGGGAAGCCAGCTCTATATCTCCCATTCTACTTAACTGATTGCCGAAATTTGATTTGCTGTTTTCATATCTCTAATCGCATCTTTGGAGGTGTAACGGATTTATGTATAGCGTTGTTCTAACATACCTATCTACACTATTAAAATCTGTGTGTTTCTATCTGATTTTATACTTGTGGCATTATCTCTTCTGTAACGGCGGGGAGTTGAATTCCCCCCCCCGGAAACTTAAAATTCTAATTTTCGCCCCCATTTTTCCGAGTGGCAACAGTCTCGCCCGCTGGAGATAAAAATCTGCTTTATTTCGAGCTTTATTTGCCACTGCTCGCTTTCAAACTGTAGAGTTTCTTAATAAAATTTCTCCAGTTTTGCAAAATATGAAATAAAATAGCATTGCCAAATATTAAATATATTATAATATAAAATCATATTCTCACTTTGAAGAAAACACGCGATTTCATGTGATTTCACTGTATATCGAAAATATTTCCTTAATGTCAGCATTTTAAATAAATACCTGCTGTTTTCTTTATTTAAAGAAAATAAATAAAAAAAATAGCTGCTGTTGGCAACTGTTTTGTTTCAGCTTAAGATAATTGTCATGGTATGTTATTACCATGTTAATGAGAAAATGTTGTTATATTACATTAATTTTAAATCATGACATCATACGTATACGAATTAACCTGAAGTGGCCCAAAATTTTGTTTCTTGATTTGACAATAAAACAATTATTTACAAATTGGTTGTTCCTTGGAAAACATGAACTGACTTCATATTGAAATGTTTTTATGCACTTTGTTTTCAAGTGTACATAGAAATCATAAATTTTGCTTTGGTCGCAGCTAGCATCGTTTGTATACAGTACATTAAATTAATAGTTCGTTTTATTTTCAGTTTGGCCGCAACCCACTAGCTTTTACATAAAATCAGACATTTTTGAAATGACATGCCAATTTTGTTTCCATATTTAGATTCTACGACTAAGATTATGAATAAATACTACTTTTTAAAAAATTTTGGTGAAAAATATAAAGAGAATTTCGGCAGTTTACCTCTACGCACTTCTTATATTTTGTGCAGAGAACTTGTGACACTTGGAAAAATTCTCCGTTTATGGCAACCAGTTTCACATTTCTCTTATTCTAAATGTGTGGGGAAAAGGACGTCTCGTTGCTTCTTTCTATGAGATATTTTTATTTTATATTATCTTTTTAATCACAGTTGTTATTTTTAGATTTCTTTCATTTTTTTAGAATTTCATTTTAATTTTTACAGTTGAATGATTTTATTAGTATATCTTCAAACAAATATTTTTAAAAAACTCAATTATTTATTTGGAATGTATACTTTAAGTAGATTTATCAACATAAATGTTTTCAAAACTTAATTTTACTTGCTTAAGATGATTTTCTTTCTAAATACTTTAAGACTCATTATAATCTCAGTGTCATTTGAAAACTGCATTTATGACACGAAGAAACATAGTCAAACACAACTTATATGTCTTTCAGTGGACCATTCCGACATATAATAATTAACATTTTAATTAATGTACACTGGTATGCAAAAATTAAGGACGAAGTCGAAAAATTAGCATATCAGCTGAACGAAGAGGCAGAGCGGACAGAAAGACCAATCAGGAGATTAAGTAAGGTGATGTACGGTAGCACATGCGCAGATATGCAGGTAGACGTAATGGGGGAGTGTCTGAGTAGCATGAAGCATGTTGTCGGTGTAAGATCAGTATTTCTGGCAAAGAGATTGCACGCCGTATAGCAGTTAAAATCACACTGAGTTGCTGCCTCAGCGAGAAATGGCGAATAATCAATCTGTTAGACGACATCTGGATGCTTTTACCCGAGGTCGAATCATTGGGAAGTTGGAAGAAGGCCGCAGGGTGACAAGTGTGGCTGCAGAGTTCGGAATTGCTCACAGCATCGTTTCACGACTTTGGAGACAATTTCAAACTACAGGAACAGCTATCCGGGGGTTAAGTAGTGGTCGTCCACGAGGAACCACACCCGAAGATGACCGGTATATTGCCTTACAGGCCAGTAGAAACAGGCGGCAGACAGCGGGAGAAATCGCTAGACACACGACACAGGCGACTGGACGACCGATATCGCGTTTTGCCGTGGCCAGAAGACTGCACGGTGGTGGTCTGTTTGCACGACGCCCTGTACGGTGTGTACCTCTAACGCCTGCCCATCGGAGAAGGCGTTCTCTGTAGTTCCGAGAACACCGGCACTACAGAGGACGAGTACTCTTTACAGATGAGAGCAGATTCAGTCTGAGTAGCGATTGTCATCGCATACTCATCTGGAGAGAGCGGGGAAGCCGCTATCATCTCTCGAACATCATTGAAAGGGACAGGTATGGAGGTGGCGGTGTTCTCGTTTTGGGAAGCATCATGCTTGGTAGTCGCACAGACCTTCACATCTTCGACGCAGGTTCAGTCAACGGGACCCGTTATTGTAACGAGATTCTTTTTCCATACGTGCGTCTTTTTAGAGGCGCTATGTGTCCGCAGTTCTTTTCATGGACGACAATGCACCATGTCATGGCACAGTAGCTGCCGAACAGCTCTTAGAGAGTGAGGATATTGAACGTATGGATTGGCCGGCACGATCTCCGGATCTCAATCCCATCGAGCATGTATGGGATTTTCTAGGCAGTCGCTTGGCAGCTCGTACCTTACCACCAGTAACGATTCCGGAGCTTCGATTGGCGCTGCAAGACGAATGGGCAGCAATGCCTCAACAACTCATTGACACCTTCATTCTCAGCATGGGCAGACGCTGTGAACCAAAACAATATGTCAAATTTTTTAACACAGAGCAAAGCCTGGATTTATAAAATTGTGCAGTATTAATTTGCATATTTACTAAGCGTTTGTATACGTGTAATAACGAATCTTAGTTCCTTGAATAATCTCCTTACTCTGTTTGGATCTAGCCACTGAAATACGGGGTGTTTATAAAGTCCCGGACCCATTTTGATGTGTAATAACTCATAAAATAATGAATATATAAACAAACTTATGGCATTTATTGATGGAATAACTTATATATTTTCCTTTTCAGGTTTGAATGTCTTTACTTTTGTAAATATCGTCCGCGCGTGTGGTTAATTTCGGGTAATTTCATTTTCCACTCTAAATATCTGTACTTTTCTAAATATCGTCTGCTTATTAATTGCGTTTTCTCTCTTTTGTTTTTGAAAATTATTAGAATGTTATGGACTTTTTCCTTTGGGGATTTGTAAAGGACAACGTTTACAGGAGGAGAGTGTCGAACATTGATGACCTAAAAGCCAGAATTACAACCGCAATAGATTCTGTGGGTGCCGACATGCTTGCCGGTACCTGGCGTGAAACTGAATATCGACTTGATATTCTCCGTGCGACGAAGGTGACACACGTGGAAGTTCATTGACAAGGGTCATGAAACGTTTTGAGTCTATCTAACCATTTATGTTATTAATTTTAATCTATCTTTATTATAACATCAAAATGTGTCCAGGACTTTATAAACACTCTGTATATTACGATTTTTGACATTTACTTAAACATGCACTTATATATTTGAACTTGCTTCAATGTATTCATATTTTGACATTCATTTTCCTGAGGTAATTTAGGAATCAACACTAATACTAAAAAATTACATCATTCGGAATATTTACTGTTAAACGTTCTTTTGTACGTAAAGTTTAAAGATGGAAAAATAATTTAGTACTTAATTAAAATTTTATTTTTACTACATAATAAATCACTTAAAATAATTGAGAAATTAATAAACTGTTAAAGTAATAAATTGTTAAACTAATAAAATAAGTTTAATATGCTTATCATTAATCGATATAGTTTCAATTCATAAAATTCTAAAATTGATTTAGTATACTCTTGTTGCAGGACGTTTTGTATTATAAAAAGCTGAATTACTTCAATTACACAATTCGTTTTTAAAATTTTGCTCGCAATTTCAGAAAATTCGATTTAAATGAAATTAAATTAAAATAGCAAACGATAATATGGCGAATGTAAAAATTTGCTTTTACAAACATGGAAAAGAAAAAAAATATATTAAAAATTTTGATTAATATTCTGTATAAATTAAAGATTGCTTTTCAGATATTATTAATAAATATTTATTATATAACATTAGTAAAAATGATAAAAAATTCCTTATGCATAATTTTCAGTAAAAATATATTTAGAAATTTAAAGTTAAATATAATTATTCTCGCTTATAGCAAGAAGTTAAATTTCGAAACCTGCCTATTTAAAAATTTACGGGTTTCGTACATTTTGATAATTTTTTTTCAGATATGTGTAAATATCTATCTGCTTTAAGATGATGCTATAAATTTTAAAGGTTATAATTGAAATTTTTTTGAAAATTAAACTAAATTAAAAATTCACAGATTAAAACAATTTAAATTCACACATTAAAATACTGTGAGAATTTTATTTAGATAAAGCCGAAATTTCGAATTATGAAGAAACAAATCAAGTATATGTAGTTAACAAAGTGATATTAATACATATATACCAAATTTAATTAACATCATGGAGTTAAAATTCTCTGTCCTAATTTAAAATCAAAACTGCTGATGCGATTTTTCCCCACACTTAACATTTTGACATAATTTGAGTCGTAGCATTGCAATGTGGGAAAAATAGCGGCATGTAATTTCAGAATTATTCTGATTTTTATTTCAAATTACGTATGCTAGAACAATGCAATTTATAAATCTAATATATATCTTAAGTCGCGCTTTTGAGGTATGAAACACGAAAGTTGAATTACATCGATCGGCCGAATAAATCAGAAAATATAGAATGGTCTTTTTTTTTCGTTTGGATTCTCATGTTCGTAACTGTTTTCCTCGTGTTCGTAACTGTTTGTGTTTTCTTTTCAGTTCTTTCTTATAAGTTTCTTAATTACTGACGCTCTCTTGCATTAGAAAAATTTGAAATAAGCCCTAAAATTAAAAAAAAATAATAATAACATGAACATTACATTTTATTTCTTTGCTGTTGTTATTATACTTGCTTTTGGTATTTAATTTGACCTAAATACTTCCTTCAAACGGCCACACTGTACTTGGATTTGTAACTGATTTATAACAATTTTGGATTTACAGAAGACAGATAAGTAAAGTTTCAAGTATTTATGAAGGCATAGTTTAGACAGTTCTTTTTTTAGCTCTAAATATACTATTTGTGTTTCTTGTATTTTATTAATATTTATCTTATTGAATATTTGTGATGTTTTCAACATTTCGAATATAATTTTATGTCATGAATGCTGTCTTTGAGTAGGCGTTTAGTTAAGATTCGACTTGCCTGAAAATCATTTCCTGAGTTACGTCTAAAATTAGAATGTTTTGTTGCCAATATATGAAAACTTACGAGCACAAATTTTGTCTCAATAGTTAAAAATTAAAGATGAAGTAATGAACCCATACTTTACAAATTACCTGTCAATGGGAATATTTAACATTTATTAGCTACTGTAAAATGCGGCTTCCATAAAATAGGGATATGTGAGGATTATGTTCTTAAAAGATATTTTACGGGATAACAAATTTTTCTTAAACCATGTGATGAATGGTTACATAAAAAGGGAGTCACAAATTCGCCCAGGTATTAACAACAAAACTGTTCTTAATGTAACACTAAAAGACAGTTCTAGAACAAATATTTATAGAAACAGCTAAAAAAACTCAAAGTTGTGCTCTCTAAATGTAATTTTACAATTTTTACAACAATTAACAACACAATTTATTAAATTAAATTATTTGCTGTCTGCTTTTTGAGTTGTCTGTTGCACGCATCTAACTAGTTACTATTTTATCAATAATAGCGGCATTTGACCTCTAAGTATGAAACTTCGGGACACCGATTTGCTAAGATATATATATATATATAGAGAGAGAGAGAGAGAGAGAGAGAGAGAGAGAGAAAGAGGGTACCCAAAGATTCCCTAAATAACTTCAGCAGCTTGTTGCTCGCGAATAGATGAACTTATACTTAGTATGATAACCCTTTCACAATCAACACGACCCATGTTGAATAACCTCGACATGCGCACTATGGTTGCTCTGATTGATGGCCCTCCTGTCGCAAATGTAATTAATCAATGTATCGAGGTAAACTCTGGCCCTTACTCCTTAATCATGGAAGAAAAATGGTTCTAATATCTTGTGAAACAACATCCTATACCAAACATTCACTTTCGACCTGTCTCACTTCAGCTGCCTTATGACATGAGGAATTTCGGATCCCTAAATCCTCACATTATGTGCATATTAAGCCAAAACAAACTGTTAGGAATAAAAATTGGACACACGTGTGATACCATCACCAAAGGTTTACGCACTACATTCTTACAGGATGCGCGATCACCATAATAAGGTCAATTTGTTCAGAGACTTTGCGGGCACCCTATATGTAATAAAAAAACAGTAGAAAATATCTATGTCGTAGTACATAGACAGCTTAGAATGTGAATTCATACTGAAGAGAAAGAATTCTGATTGCGTAAAATACTTAATTCATGAATTCGTAATAACTAAGAAACTTGGCAGTCGAAGCGGACTAAATGCCACTTTATTTAAATTCACATTTATGGCCATAATTCACTTCGCACTCTAACTGTGCTTATTCAAGAATATTTACAGTTTTAATTCCTTTGTGATAGGAAAGGAGCACAGCAAAATAACAGCATTCCTGGAAGTGAGGTAGAAGCTACGTGTGCTTTTATACAGTATGGAAGGCCACCGAGAGACTTAATTTAAAGTTTCGAATAAGCTACGTCATCAGCATTATGCAGGCTCTGCGACATAGATTAATCTAGAAGTGGCACAGTGCAAAAGAGTTATTATTTTTATAACAGAGACAGGGAATACCCAAAATAAAAATGAGGAATTAAAAGACTATTGGCTAAATTAAATTATAAAGATAATTTGCACATTTTTAACTTACATATTTATGTATGTATTAAATATGGAGATAGATAGATAGATAAACATAAAATAGATACATTATAATGTCCTAAATAGGTAGCAATTAGTGGGCAGTAAGCGAAATACTTACGATTCAAGACTGCAGCTGTCATCCACAGGGCTTGAGTAATGGAATGAAACTTTCAAGTGGAAAGGTTTTACATAATACATCCAGTTTTTCAGTCAGGGAGTTGCTGCCCTCAGATCGCTTATTTTTTTGATTCAAATTTTCATAAATTTGGGGGACTTCACCATTAGAATTGCAATTCCTTAGACGATGGCCATGCTGTATACTGAAGCGTTCTTCGTATCATTCATTGCAGAATTTCAGCAGATTTGAAGGAAAAATTCTTTGTTTATCAAATAAGGTGCAAACAAAAACAGAGCTTCTCAAATATCTCACCAGCGGCCGCGCGTCAAAAATTGGTAATATCGTTTTCTTCGATTAAAAATACTCATTCTATCAGAAAACGGCATGAACCTGACAGACAATAAGTTCCTCTAAAGGTATTAACATTTATTAACAGACATTTTAATTATTTACAATAAAACAATTTCATTACAAGTTCACTTCTTTTCTAAAATTTTTAAATTGACTGATCTTAACACAATAGCTCACTCGCGGAAAATTTGCCACTCATTCCAAACAAAGTATGAAATGAGGTAATTTACTTACCTTAGGTAACGCTACAGGTAGCTGGACAGAGTTCCGATTCCAAGCAATCGAGCTAGCTGCATGGACGTTTTAGCAGGTTTTCTGTATATAACGTGGCTACGATAATTTTCTTTAAATCCTCCACAGAGGAGAGTACACAACTTCCTCCACGAAGGCATCCATACCCTTACGTTAATAAACCTCGTGTTCTTTGTAATAATCAAATAAACCAAGCCAAATTTCATATAATACGTCTTTTGTGCCATTTTTAAACCGATAATAAACTTCATTTTCCATCAAAATATTTTTCGTAGCTTTGCTTTCATATGATGCATTGGATGCTTAATTAAAAAATAATGATATATTTTAACTCTCACCTATATAGGTAATTGAAGTGTGGCGAATAGTAGAAGAGATTCTGAAGGAATGATTTGAATTATGCGTTTAAATACAGTACTTTCGTTCCATGGAAACGAACTCGAAAATGTAATTTTAGCCTCTAACTGCAATAGAATGAATTTTAACTATAATTATGTTAGAAGAAGAGATCGTCATATAGCACACTGTCAGAAATCGGTGAGAGTTTTTACACTGCATATGCTTTAAATGTAATATTACGATATCATTTCGGTTTAGTAATAATCTTTGAAACAATAAATATGTATTAAAAATGCGGAGTTCATTAAAACAATTGACGGGATGTTTATTCCAAACGCTCACTATGCGTAGAATTACTAATCCTTTCACGACTTTGGAATGCTTCTAACCGAAAAAAAAATTCTGGTACAAAATGTAAATAATGTTTATTCATGTTTGTGTTCAATTTCTACTTCCAGCTATTTTATGCAATATAGAACGATGATACGAGAAATAATAAACATAATTGAATAACTGTGTTCTAGTAATAACTGTGCCAAGTGAACTAGGAATAATTCGAAGATATGATGTTCAGATTAAAGTGTTGTTTCAGGAAATCGAATGCTTTTTCACACCTTTTCGCGTGTGCAATAAACACACCCATCATAATTATCAGTACATCGGCATCTATATCAAAATCTCCATCAGTGAGAAAACTTGATCATAAACCCATTAAAGAGAAACAATTCCACGCCAACCGCTCTTAATTTGAAAACTTATATAACGTGCTGATTTTGTATAAATTCTAACCAAGCCTTAACAACACTCTACTACACCACTCAGATAAAATGATTTTTTTATTAAGCGTTTCTTTATGTTTACGTTAAATGCTTGATCATCATCTAAGTTACTTAACTTTCTTACCCAACTATTGCATACCCTTCCGCTCCAGTCAACGAATTAGGTATGAATCGCAAAAGAGGTGATATCAAGGGATCACTTAGTGGATCAATCCGCGGCAAATTTAGCAAATCCACGTGATTTCGGTTGAGGCAAATTAAAATCGATTAGGACAAATTTTGCAATAAACTGTTGTGGAAAATTAGTAAAGCATACTAGTGGCCTAGATCAAAATCTCAGTGACTCATATAAAGAATGATGGCCAGTTGGAACATCATGAATTCCGTACGATCTGTTCACGCTACCAATTACGCACACACACATATTTGTACATATATTTGCAATTACTTAGAAGTTTTGAGCTACTCTAAATTCCATATTTGCAACTAATATTGCTTTCTGAGTTCAAATCTTACATTCTTCTCCTCATTCGTTTGTTATGTCCAACCATTCCTCTATGCGCATGCGAGTGTTTCTTAATTAAGCTGAATCTCGTTTAGTTTAATAGACAAGAATGCGCGGAAGTGTGAATGCACGACCCTTCACCGTGCATGGTCAGAGGGTATAACGTCATCAAAATTCATTCTGATTTTCGTTAATTTTGCGACTCAGCTGTAACCGAACAGTAACTCCAAATTCCGAAATTCTTTTTGCATTTTGTAGCGTACACCTTCGTCTATCAAACGAAATATAAATCAGCTCACTATGTTTTGGAGTTGCGGTGATCTAACATTTCCGTTACCTGCGAAAGCGTTAAAAATTTTCCTTTCCGCAGACCATCATGGAAAAAACGTTTTTCCATGATGAACATGAAAATGAAGTCTAACGTCGAAACCAGGAAAATGAAGTCTAACGTCGAAACCGTTTTATAGCAATATGGCTACCTGCGGAATATTGATTGCAGGTTTCTTGAAAAGAATTACTTTACTTACTGAATAAGTGTATTGACAACAAAAATTGTCATCTATATTGCGTCAGATATTGCACGCCAACTTTTTTTGTAGTTCATCAAGCATTTCAAGAAGTTTATAAAGGATCTCAGGAAATTCGTTAAACTCTGAGTCGCTAGTCAAGGATTCCAGGGAATTTGTTGTACTCTGAGTCTTCTATTTCTCTGCTTGTTTCTTGGCTTGCTTTCCTTTGCGGATTTTGGAAAATAATTGAAATCAGCAATGTTTAGTCTCTTTCCTTTAGATAAGCTGAGCAATCTGAGCGCGCTACTGCCCTTCAGGCAATAATAATATACTTCCAAAGTTTTGTGAATTTTAGGAAAAGGTTTTTAGTTACCCAATAAAAGTACAAAAAAGGTTGTTCTTCAACTGTAGACAATAGTCCCTAAAAGTGGGACATTACGTACTACAGCTCACAATGCTCCCTCTAGGGCAGAAGCTGCTCTAGACAATTGTATAGTTTACCTGTCAATTTGCTGCCAGCTTCTTGCAAACATGAAAAATAACATACATAACAGTACGTTCCCTTTTGTACCTCTCATGCATATTTAGATTAAAGCATAACGTTTATTTACAAGAAAGAAATGCAACATCTCATTCATTTTACAATCAGTACCCCCTGACGGAAGTTAATATAATTGTAAAGCGTTGTAGATAGAAGGAAAATTATACTGGCTTAAGAGAGTTGTGAGATTTTTAGATTTATATTTTAAACGCAGACTTGAGTTCAAATGCCTATGAGTTCGGGACACTGTAGTAATCCGGAGGTTCTGTCTCCTACCGAACTCCAAGAAAATGTCAGAAAAAGTATTTAAAGATGTGCAGATAGAGGTAATGAAATGGTCAATAAAACTCACATAGGTTATATACAAGTTAGAGGCTAATATATTAGTGGATAAGTGTTACTCTGAAAAGAAAATATTAAATGCACAAGAGCTGCACGCTTCAAAAGCTTTGGGAAATGGCCTGCTAACAGGTAAATTAGAAGAGATATAAGATATTTCTCCTGCTTTCTTGGCATGCCTTCGTGGTGTGGTGGTCTGCAGGCTGGGTGCGTATTCGAGAGGTCCGTGGTTTGATTCCCGGAGAAGGCTTTGCATATTTTTCAGCTTTCCTGTTTCTAAAATACCTAATGTCTCTAAAGAGAGAAATTAAAACTAAGAAATTAAAAGTTTCAGCAGAAATTAGTACCTACATTTCCAGATATTGTAAAAGAACAAATAAATGAGGGATTAAGACTATTCAAACGCGAGGCAAAATAAAAAAGGAAGAAGAACTTGTCTTGTTGATTTATTTTCAGAAGTGTTACAAATCTTCAGAAGAGATAAAATCTTTAGTGGAAGTAGTAGATGTTTCTCAACTTAATACTGGAATTAGAAATATACGAAACGTTTATAGTGGCAGTCTATGGAATTCTGATAAAATTGACACTGACAAATTGGATGAAAAAGATAAGGCGAATCCATTTTTGAGAGTTCATTTGGAGGCCCCCTCCAAAAAAAAAGAAAAGAAAATACTGAATGATATAGATGTTGAGAAGCAATTAGATCAGATTACGGAAGCCTAAGTACGGCAAAATGAGATTTTCAGAGGTAGAGTAAATAATCTATTATTTCCAATAAGATTAAAAAAATGGTACATTGCATTGGATACCTGGAATTCAAACAAAAATGTTTCAGGCTAGTTGCGGTTTTTAAGTTTAAGGTTAATTTAAGATGGGTTTGAGTAAAGATAAAAGAATATTTGAATGTCACTAGATATTTCACCTGCTAAGGTTTTGGACATTTTCAATTATGATGCGATAAACAGCAAATATGTGCTCGTTCCTCAGGACTGAAGTGCAGTAATAAAAATTGTTCTAAAGGCTCACAATATATCAATTGGAAAAATAAAAATTTGAAGTTGAAACTTGAAGTGAATCTTTTTGGATTGGATTCATGATTAGGAGCAGAAGATCTGGATTCATGGGAAGACATTCATGGTTATGGTTATGCATGTAAACTTTATTCTGCATGTTCTGCAGACTTTGCATATAAACTTTATTTAAAAGTCTGTACTTTTAAGTGGATTAAATAAACTAATTTGACATACTGTCGTATGAAAATGATAAAATAATATAATAAGAAATAAGTTGTTCAGTGAACTGTGCTCTGTTGAAAAGTTTGGTTATGTTTAGCTTAGTATGATTTGTAAACGAGATGTTCTGAACAAGTTGTTATTATACATTATTAGTTATGTAATACTAATGTATGGTATTTTTATATCATATTTCATTGCTCTGTATAATAAATTAAGTAAAATATGTTTCTATGTCAAATTGCATAGTTTGTTTATTATTAGTGTATTAATAAAGCTAGTTATTGATGGTCCTAAGGGATTTTCCAGTCATTCAAGGGGAATCTAAAGTATGATGTTTCCATTTTAATTTAAATTAAACAAATAATTCGAGAAATAATTCCTATAAACTCTGTATTTGCCACCTAAGCTACCCAGGTTGAATTATCAATCTTACGATCAGTACGCGTTTCTGCTTTGTTTCCTTAATGAGATTGAACAAGTTCAAAAAATGATCAAATGCGAAACGGATTCATGAATAAAAGTTGTACCGTCAAATCGTATAATTACCGAAAACAAGTATTTTTCGAACTAGTGGGAAAATAATAATATTACTGTATTAAACATCTCAAATGAAATTTAAGCTAAATCCTCTGAAACACGCTATGAAGTCAGTTTCTATAACTGACGAATTACACTGAAAGCTTAAGTTCTAGATTGTTATAAAATAACTATGAAAACAATTTGTTTCTGTATCTAAAAGCCAAATGTATGCTTCATATCAAATATTTTAACTGAAGTTTTTGCCTACAGTACTTTATGGATATGAGTAGTAGAAGTTTGTAATTTACTTCTGCTGGAAAGAATATGCCATTTCGGTCAAATGCAAATCCCTATTTCTTTTATAACTTAGACGCGAGCAAAAATAAAATTTTCAGATTAAATTTAAGAATCTCTTTTGAATATATGGCGTATTTTTCCTTACTTTAATCTTGAAGAGCGGATGTTATCATTGCCATCATTTATTATTCTTACTATTATTAGAAGTATTAGCGTACATCGTCAGAACCATATCAAAATCACAAATATGAGCAACCATAACTTCATGGAAAATTTAATACATACAATACATAAAAATTTAACAAACTCTCGTACAATATTTAATTAATATAGTGAGCATCCACCATAGAGTAAAGAATAAAAAATAACACTAAAAAATTCAAGTAATTCAAAACAACAAAATGTGCAGTGCTTTGCTTTTGGCGTGATGTCGATGAGATCACATTTTTGGCATGCAGCTTCCTAATATCTTATTACAATAAAATAGTTATTCAAAAAAACACAAAATACCATTTTTGTTCCTTTTAAAATAAATTTTAGTTATTTTCAATAACTCGTTTTTCTCTTGTAGGTAATAATTTACGTTAAACACGGAAATTTGAAATTAGATGGTGTAAAGAAAATTTAATCGACATTAATATTTTCAGTTATAATAGGGAAGCTTTCGCAATATTTATAAAACTGGATAAAGCATTAACTAAGCATTTCTTAATTACTATTCATTATGCGGGTGACATTGCGTTATTGATTATAATGGAGTAAGTGTAGCAGCGATTAAAAGAATTTAATCTTAAAAACTCGAAAACGAATTTCACTGCTGCAGATACACTTTACTTGTAGTTTTAACTAATAGTGAATCTGCTGCTGTCAGTATGAAAAGCATCCTCATGTTAAAAATAAATTTTTCATTGCTCCAAGGAAGAAAAAATCAGGCTTCGAAATGCACTTTTTTCATCTTAGTAAATGCTTTTAATTCTCCCTTTTTCTAAAAATTTTGGTCGCCGAAGCAATTGCGTTAATGAGGTACCCACTTATAAAGATGTGCTTCAAGGCAATCGATATATTTGCCACGACCTGAAGATTTTCTAATATAGGGATGAATCAGTCTTTAAAATCAGTTTTTGAGCTAATGAAGCTGTATTATTGCTGGAAACAGCCTTGCGATACCAATATAAAAGGGTGTGATCAATATTTTCTAGATAGCATTGCTACAATCTACACTATTAAGTTTTTATGCTACGTTTTACTTCGAGAAAAATGAGACGGCGAATATTATTTCAGGAATGTATAGTGTTTTCTAATATGAATTTCTAAAGTACAGACATGGAAAGACTTCTTTATATGGAGCTTTTAAATTACTGCTTTTAATTTATTTTTCAATTAATCATGTTAACGTTTTTCAGTTCTTTTCCGTCTTAAGAATTAAAGTCATTTGGATAATTAAATATATCGTGGCCGATTGTAAACATACGGTGACGGTTTCAGTTAATGCGATGAAAAAATTAGGCAGGCAATTAGATTATGTTAATATTGATTTCGTGGTAACATTTTAATATATGAAGAAATATACGCAATTTAAACGTTCTTACTAACCATATGTGAAGAACGTTTCGACCTTTAAGTTTTTCCTTGCCGTAGTAAAGACCTTATAAAAATAAATAAAATAAATTAATAAATTATAAAAAAGGGTCTGAAAGGTTCCAGGTTTCAGCGGTCGCTCAAAAGGGTTTGTTAAGGTTTATTGCGCTCTTGCTGAGCTCGCAGTCTACAAAACTGTTCTTGCACTTCTGCGAACTCATTTTTTAGCTTTATTATTAAGCATCGTTTTCTTCGCACTTTACATACAATTCGACAGCAGAATTATAAAATTTTTAAATGCTGCAGAGAAGCATGTGTTTAGAATTCTCGTTGCAATGTTAAGTAGAAAAAAATCTGAAAGCTTTCAGATTTTATATTATGCCCAAAGAGGCGCTTACTTTTCATGGGGGGGATTGAAAACGGGATTTGAAAAGTGATACAGAGATTCGAATTTATTCGACGCAAAATCCCGTTAGACACAGTAACGCCTTTGCGTTGCTAAGCTACCAACATAATACCAGTAAGAAATGTATTGAAAGCTGGCGCGTAAAATATCCATGCTTGAAGATGCACGCGATGTTAATGTTAACGGAACGCTTTGAAATCATTGAGATTATTAATCAAAAATTCTTTGAAGTTTTACAAAATATGAAATAGAAAATAAAACAAATTCCAGATTCTAAATTTGCACTTCCAGATGCCCATATTCGAGTGACGGACTACGTTATTCAAAATGTGACGTCTCTAGGTGTCGTTATTTGTTATAGTGCGAGAAACGTATATGCATTCGTGCAGATTCTTCATTATTTAATTTCTTAACAGGTTTCTAATATTCGGTGGCAACCATTTGAAAAGTGATCCAGACTTTTATAGTGAATTAACGGAAAATGCCGAAGAGAAATTTATAGCCCTTCTGGGCTAAATGCATATTTGGGCTAAAAATGTTTTCATCATTTTATGATTAATTTTTTTGTGTTAACGTTATGCATTAAATATCACATTCTTAATATATAACGTCACATAAAGTTCAGTTCAAGAGCAAAATCTTAAAATATTCAGAAATAGTTCGTTAATTAATATTAAAAGTTAAATATCTTACATTTTTCTCAATGGCAACATGATCGCTCGTTGAAGATAAAAATGATTTATTTCCAACAGTGTTGCCACTGCTCGCTTTCAAATAATTGATTTGGGTAATACAAAATGCTCTAAAGATTTGCAAAATATATATTAAAAAATGTAAAACAAATTCGAAATTCAAAATTCGAGCTTCCATGCACATGTTCTTGTTGAGTATTACCTTATCCAAAACTTAACGACTTAAGTACCGCAATTTCTTCACAATGCGAAGAACATACGTACATACATATATTACAAATAGATTTTTCATTATTTAATTTCTTTAAAAATACTACAAGGTGATATTATTTGGGGGCAACAATTTGAAAACTGATTCGCCGTTTATAGTGAACGGACGGAAAATCCCATTTCGAAACTAAGAACTCCTTCTGGGCTAAAAGATTAAACATCGGCTGAGACTGTGTAAATTTGGCTCTGGAGGATATATAAAGTTGAATTAAATTGAACTATTCTTACTCTTTCGTGCTGATTTTAATGTTCAATCGTTAAGCTCTGGATTTACAATATTTCATCTATAAAAGAGGCTTTTTATTTTCTGCTGAAATGAAATATGCTGCCTCAGCCAGCAATTACTGCAATGAGAGGTGGTTAAGCTTCAGTTTGATCTTACACTTAACACAGTGAAGCTGCTTTTTAGAAATTACTCTAGCAAAGTACGATTCAGTGGCTCTTGAATAATGTTTTCTATATGACATGTCTTTTATTTGAGAATTTGAATTTAAGGCTATGAGGATTAATAAGGATAAATATAAAAGTATGCCAGCTGTCATAACGTTTTCACATATTTTCAGGATAACAGTTTTAGAAGGAATCGACTTAAGATAGTTGGTAAGAAATTTTGAAAAGCGCTGTAAAATATCAAATGGTAAGTATTTTTTAAAAAAAAATCTGTACCCAATTTAAATAGTTATAATGCATAAACAGCATCTGCAATTTTAATATTCACTAAAATGGTACATTTCAAACTTTCCAGATGATTAATTGGCTGATGATAAACATCAGAATTTGTAACTTTAAATTAATTTTAATTAATCATCATTCATTAAATGCAAGAAAAGCTTGCTCCTGTTGAAAAATATTTGGTGTAAACTAAAATTTAAATAAGTTTCTGGACAACAAATCTATTTTCAAACTGTAATTTTGTAGAATACATTTTGCGACGAGTACAACGAACAGTTACATGCATATCAAATATTGCTGATATAAATTATCATGTATGAATTTCAAATAATGATACCGAGTGCTTCATACCTCTAGATCCTTTTATTTTCGGAAAATTCTAATTTTCTTTTGAGAGAAATGTGTAAGTTTAGCAGTATCATTTTAAACGGTGAAGGGAAAAAGAAAGGTTAACATTTTCGTTTGCAGAAAACGTAATAAGACGTTCGTTTCTATAAAGCTTGTAGAGACATTAGGATTTTTGGAAGCCGGAGAGATGAAAAATTAGCAATCGCCTTCCACCGGGAATCAAACCACGGACCTCTGGAATATCGGCCCAGCGTGTAGAACCAATACACCACGAAAGCACGGTAGGAAAATGGAAGAAGTACCTTATATACTTTAAAGGACGACTGGGGTTTTTTAGGGGATCCAATCGCCAAATCCTGGGTGAGGAGAATCAGTATCCAAAACCTTTTTAGTCGTACGCCACTGTAGAGACATTAAGATTTTTTTTTGGAAGCAGAAGAGGTGAAAAATTAGCAATCGCCTTCGCCGGGAATCGAACCACGGACCTCTGGAATACCGGCCCAGCGTACAGAACAGCTACACCACGAAGGCACGTTAGGAAAGTGGGAGAAATACTTTATAAGTTGAAACAATGTCACGTGAGACAGAGAAATAAAATTTTATGTTACACACAGAAGTTTATACAGATAATATGCACCAGTACAAGCTAAATTGAATAAAATACTTCTAGCAGGAATGAATAGATAGATTCATTAGATTACGTTGCTGCTGGAATGTGAAGCATATGCAATGTCCTGGAGGAGATTCGAACTCAGAACCTCACTAAAACGCATCTAGTGTCCAGTTGCACCACAATGACATGCGGCAAAGAGACAGAAAATACCTTATACCCTGCCCCTTTTAAAGGACGAATGGGGATGAGAGGATCCAGTCGATAAATGCCTGGTATTGATAAAATTTTCTCCCACCACCTTTTAGTTTGCATGCCACGTATACGGAGTTATTTAAAATTTTACGACGTCAGGAAATTGAAGAAGTCAGGCATTCTCTCGGCGGGCTTCGAATTTCGGACCTCCAGAATATGCGTCACGCAGGCTTTTAGTTATACACCGATGGCATGTGGAAAGGAGAAAGAAAATACATTATAAATTACTAATTGAAACAAAGCTGACGTGCAACAAGAAAGGAAACTCATTATTACTCTAATCTCTTAAGCTTTGCTATGTGACTGAAACAACATTAACCAAGTAAAGCTAATCAGGTAACTTAATCATGCTGCTATACTTATTACATTGTTCTTTGTTTGGAAAATTTTAAACCATTCTGTGTATGTTTGTGTATGCAGAAAAAGGGGGAGGGGCACATTTCTTCGTCTTCCGTTCTACTTGGCCGATTGACGAAATTTAACTTTCGTTTCTTATGTCTCGAAATTTGCTAGATATTTAATAACATTTCTTTTTTTTTCATTAAACTTACTTAACTCCTACTTTCACAATTCGAAATTTAGGTTCAATACCAATAAAAGTCTAAGCTATTTTCGAATTTGTCTTTAAAATTCGTATTTTTTAGCAATTCAGAAAAAAAATCAAAATAATTTTTGGATTAAAACCAATAAAACGTTTACCATCCACCTTAACGTATATGCATTTCTAGGCACACCTGCAAGAAATTAGAGATTTTTATTCAAACTTTTCAAAGTAATACGTGAATTTATATGTTGGCGCGTTTTGAAATTTGTCATATTTGTTATAATTGATAATAAAGCCAAATGTGCTTTAAGCACTTTGTTAAAATTATTTGAAAGACTGAACGATGCACATTTTCGGGCGCGATGAAAAAATGGAAAGGAAAATAGGTTGCTACAAATTAAAAATTTCGCCAAGTGAATTATTCTTGGCGCAACATGAAAAAAGTGGGCCAAGATAAAATTTTAAAATTTTCGGTCTCACCAAACTTTACCAAATTTAATATTTAATTTGGTAAAATTTGGTGAGACCGAAAATTACATAATTTTACAATTTGGGCCCTAGTGTAGAATTGGGTGCCCCTTCGATTATACCATGATAATTTTAACTTTGTTTTAGCTCCCTGATTTCTTTTAAATGAAAATAGATTGATGCGTACATGGACAAATTTAAGGCAGTGCGCAAAGCTTAGTTTGAGCAATTCTAGGATGTTTTTTTAAGTGAAAACAGATCGATGTGTACATGGGTACAGAGTTTGTGCAATTCTTTGACTTCTTATTTTGGTTTTGTATAGCAGACATCTTGAAATTGTGCTTTCCTAGCGCCGATCTTGGCGTCAAAAATGAATCGCCAAAACCAAGGGGCACCCAATTGTAAACTTTTACCATAATTTGAACTCCAGAATCGAAATACGTAAAAGCAAATGCAGAAAACTTTCAGAAAACTCCAATTTTATGCCAGAATACGTATGTTAGAACAATGCTATAAATAACTCTAATACAAATCTTAGGTCGACCTTTTGAGACTTAAAAATCAAGTTAAATTTCGTCATTAGGCCCAGTATAACAGACGAAATAGAACTGCCCGCTTTTTTGTACAAGGTATATATATACAGAGTTTCACAGGTATTAAAATTTACCATAACATAACTGCTATCAGTTATTTCTGCTAAATATAAAGTTTTAAATACGATTTTATGAAAATCAGCACAATTACTGATCATTTCCTTTTTTCTAATACCATATCTAAAGAAAAGAAATCGCCTTAGGGGAAAGGTAATAAAAGACAGAATAAGGATAAAAGGAAGTAAAAATCACCTAAGGCCTTGAAGATATCGGAGTAAGACTGTAAGTAGGTTACTTTCTTGGAGCTGACTCCGCGTCCGTTATACGTGGTTACAAGAATTGTTCTTCTAATGACTCCTGCTCCAGGCGAGGAGTTCTTTTGTGTTCCTTTGATATATTATTGAGATTACGCTTTCGGATATAACCTTTAAAAATGGAAAGGATCAATTCTTGAATTAATGAATATTTTATACCTTAAACTCTGGTTGCAGATGAAATTAGCTGTAGACGCTGTCATCTAATTGCTAATTTAATAGGGTTAATTGATTAACTAACACCAAATAAATACATTAATGAATATTTTTAGTCCAAAGGGACTTTGTCCATGAAGGATTATAGTTTTCGTTTTGCGATTTTGCGTCGGTTCACTATAAATGTCCGTTTCACTTTTCAAACCGTTGCCACCAAATGTTACAGTCCTGCATTATATTTGAAGAAATTAAATAATAAAAATCTGCATAAATGTATGTATATTTCTCGCATTGTGATAAAACAGCGGTACATAGATTAATCGAATTTTGAAGGACGTAATCCTCCTACAAATATGGGCATGTATCATAGAAGCCCAGATTTGAAATTTGGAATTTGTTTTATTATCGATTTCCTATTTTGTAAAATTTTAACGAATTTTTGATTAACAAACTCAAGGATTTCAAAGCGAACAATGGCAACGTTGTACAAAAAAAAAAAAAAAAAAAAAAAAAAAAAAAATTATCTTCAAAGCGCCAGACTCTGTATCGGAAATTCTAAAGATATGCTCAATTTAAAACTATTTTGCGATATTGCTCTTGAACTGAATTTTATGGTTTAAGTGCGAAGAACGTGATATTTAATAAATAACAAAATGTCAAAAAAAAACGCCCCTTTGGATGATATTTAAAAACCTTTCAGATTTCTTCAAAATGTTTCTGTTGTGTTTTATAGCAGTGAATTTGTTTCTAATTATATTAAGTGATAAAACGTTGTAAACTGCTTGGCAAATATAGATTTTTAATTGTTAAATTCATTTTAATAAAATACATACTATCTACAATACTACAATCTGTGCGCGTCTGTCTGTTTCTTTGTTTGTAAAAACATCTCTTCTGGAACGGCGGGGAGTTGAGGAAGGTACCTCCAGATTCCAAAAATTCGTGGAAAGCGAATTCCACCGTTCTCATCTTTGTAAGACTTTATTCAATCGAGATATTAAATAAAAACTCTGAAATCGCTAATTTTCGCATTCAGTTTTCCGAGTGGTAACAGAATCATACGCTCCGAGTGGTAACAGAATCATATGCTAATATCACGCTCATACGCTGGAGATAAAAATCTGCTTTATTTCGAATTGTGTTGCCACTGCTAGCTTTCAAATCGTAGAGTTTGTTAATGAAAAATTTGCAAGTTTTACGTAATATGAAATAAAAATAGCATTGACAAATATTAAATACATTATTATATAAAGTGAAATTCTGACGTTGAGAAAACATATGACTGCATGTGATGTCATTGCGTGTCGAAAATGTTTTGTTAATGAAAGCATAAAATAAATATCTGGCTTTGTCAACTTTTTATTTCAATTTAATTTATTTAAATTTATACAAAATGTGAGATAAATGAAAAACAAATTCAAAGTTTAAGGTCCACATTTTCGGGTGGAGTATTCACCCGAATTTCCGGTTGTGTATTGAAAAATCGCTAGTTGTAGGGGGAGTCGTTTTCCCATAATGCGAGGAATATACAGACGTACAAACAAATGCTTCACTACTTATTTTTTATAAATAATATATAGAAATAATATCTGGTGGCAACAAATATGTAAAGCAATTCGGACACAAAAGAGTGATGCGGAACTGATTAATTTTTGTTACTGATAAAGCAGCAGCAAAATATTTATCAAGAAAGTCATGTTTCTGAATTATGTCTGGATTAACTCAAAATATAGCTATATATGCACACACGCGTTTTATATATTTTATATGTAAAACATAAAATACATACATTTCAAACACTAAATAAATAATAGCCTTTTAACTCCTTTTTTTAAATTTGAGCATTCTAAAAGTACCAAATCAATTATTTTTCTAATTCTTACTTCCTGTAACTCAGAAAAGTGATCCGTCATGTGATCTCTACTGCACAAATATTACTGGAATGCTATGAAATCTTAACCCAGTATCCGAATATAAATCTGAAAAGTATCAGACATTTGATTCTCTTGGTGTAAACATGATTGTAATGTGATCCGAAATGTAATTTGTTTAGTGTAATCATGCTCTGGTGTAAGAGATCTTTGCTGCGCAATCTTTGTTTGGCCTCTCTCTTTTGTTCCCTTCGCCCACCAGCGGCCTAGCGTTAAAGTCACTGAACACTGGTGGTTCGGTCCGAGGTTCGAATTCCGCGAACAGGCTGGTTGCATGGTGTTTTCGTGTAACGCGTATACGAGCCAATTTCCCACGAAGTCATCCACGAAGGCATCCCTCCCCTTAGGCAGATAGCCCTCGTGGCTTTGCCGTAATTAAATAGCCTAGCCTTTTGTTCCCTTCTCTTTGCAACCTTCCGATTTGCTGTTGCTGCCTTCAAAAGGCTGTTGCTGTTGCTACATGTTGCTGCCTTCAAAAAATATATACTTCGAGTTTATCAGATGTAAAACGTTTATTAAGAACAAGGCGCTGTAGGGCAGATTTGAATTGTTTTGGATGAAATAAAAATGTATGTCAGTCACGAATAAAAGGGAAACAATTGAGTTCGGCCGTGTCTGCAAGTTTTTGGGTCATGCATCCAATCTACCACACGAAGTTATTACAATGGGCTTCTCTCAAGTTATTACACACACATATATAGATATATGTCATAATTTCATAACATGATTAGCCAATTATACCATTTTCATTTTCTTGGTAAACTTTCTATTATTTGACGATTATTTAGCAATCCAAGGATTCGAATAAGTTTTAAAATACTTAATTATTATTTTCATTTCTATGATGCTTTTTATGAAACTGAGACAGATAATAAAAGCAAATTTTCCTTGTTATACATTTTGTTAATAAACATGACACTGCTACATTCCAAATAACGTTGGAACAATTGGGTGTGTGAATGTGGCTCAGTTTCATTGATTTACTGATGCAAGCATGAGATATGTTCTAGGTATATATAATGTGCATATACTATACAAATAGATTTTATCTTCTTGATGGAAAATAAATCTGGCATCTTTTATTTCTTCCGAAGTAGTATTTTCATTATTCTTTTCCATTTTTCCCTTTTCTTTCTCTCTGTCTTTTTTTTTCCCGCTCTTGATTTTAAAAGCGCATCTAGTCTCTTGCAATTCCAACACGGATTCTTTGGAAAAATAGCGATTGAAGAACCTCGTTTTGACATTTAAATAGAATGATTTATGTAAACCGCAAGTATAAAGAGCAAATAAGAGCTTTTATTTCAGCATCATCTATCTTTCTTGCATTGAGGTTGAGTGAATGATTTTCCGAAGTATTTTCAATAAAATGTTTATATCACTTTTTTCAGTCCTTATTCAATATTTCTCACTTAAAAATTACTTTTCGTTATATTTGCATTAGAAGCTGTTATTTACCAGATACTTTTAAATTCGACACCAAAAGGAACGGTAGATTAAAGTGATTGGTGTCGTCTCCCCTTATTGATTTTTTCAGATTTAAACTTTTATATTATATGACTCTTCTTCAACTTCCCATTTTCGTTAGCTATGAAAATTACACGCTGTGTTATAAATATGGATTTCCCAAACTTTAAAAAGAAATTCGAGACATTTAACAAATAAATGTAATAGGGTCAGGTTTACAATGTGTAATTTTTAACATATAATAACATACCTCCAGAATGACCTGATGGGAAAGCAAAAAATAAGACTGTTTGAGCTGTGCACGAATGCGATTTTCGAAACTATAAATGTTACACTCAATCTAAATACACCATTTTAGATAGATGAAAGAGCACATTAGCAAACACATGCACATAAATTTTCCAAAGGGTGTAACGCGTCAAAAATAGTGAAATTTTGGAAACGTCGAAGCTCCGTGCGCAAGCGCTATCGCATATGGGTGACGTAATCTGGTAGATAATCGTGCGTAGACAGTTAGTGTGTTCGGGTGGTGCTTGCTGTGTTTTATTTTGTTTCGCCAAAAGTAATTAATAATGAGTTCGAAAAAGGAGAATTAAGGCCATCGAGGCAAAGAGAAGCAGAGAGAAATAATCGATACGGCAATGTTCAACAGGAAAAGAAGAAAAAAAGAAAGACAGAAAACTCAATATCTTGCCAAGTACCCATCCAAGTACACTTGTCAATTCATTCGTAGATTTAAAATTTATTAGGAATATAACTGCAGACATCTTAAACTATGCATTTCATTTCTCATTCCCTCGACCAATTTTACATAGAGGCATTTTGTATGAATGAATGTAACAAAAATGAAATAAAATATAAGTGAGTGTAAAATCTTTGTTTGTTTTATTTGTTCTATAACATCCTCACATTTCCATTAGTAATCCTTCGCATGAAACACCAGCGGCTTTTTAAACTAAAAGAGAGAGCCTACCATCATTTTTTTTTTTTTTTTTTTTTTTTTTTTGCATACAAATAGATTTTACTTCATTTACTTACCAATAGGTGGCGTTATTAATAACAATATAAAGGTATTATGTAGGAATGTTATAGTGCTTTTTTGCTGCCCAGACGGTATAGTGGGTAGGGGAGCCGACTGCAGTACCGAACAGACCGGGTTCGAATCCCCGAGAACGCATGGATGTATATTTCTGTCCCCTTATAGGAGGCAACGTTGGCAGCCTATATTAGGTGCTTCCATAATAAAATGACTATCACTTCTGGCCTTAGTAGTGGTGAAAGCCTAAATATGGCTAGTGCCCACCATAAAAGAAATATTGCGTATTTTGTCGCCCAAACGATGTAGTGATTAGGGAAGCCTTTTGCGGTACCGAAGGGCTCGATTCGAATTCCGGAGAAGACATGGATGTAATTGTCTATCTTCTCATAGGAGTGAAGGCTGGTTCACTTATTAGGTGCTTCTACAAGAAAGTCGGCTCCACTTCCGGCCTCAGTAGTGGCCAAGCCTAAGTCAGCTAAATGCCTGCCAATTTAAAAAAGGTTAATTATTCTTCTGCATTTGCCATGCGTTATATTATTATTTTGCTTGTATTGTCACTTCTTTCTTCAACTCCCACCAAAATGCAAATAAGTTAATAAATCTAAATCTATGTCTATATACATATATGTAATAAGATGACTTGGTGAAAGAAAGTTGCAACGGATTGACGATAGTTCTCTGCAATATAACTTGAAGAAGCTAGGCACATTATTTGTGCCTACTTCAAGAGTTGTACCGTTTTTATTACTTTGCAGCAGGAAGGAAGCAGCAGACAGCACTCCAGCTAGGTCGAAGATTAGAGAACGTGTTATGTTGAGGGTAAAATTTTAATTCAGATTGAGATAGTTTTGGTTCTCAATGCATTTTGATTGGATAATTAGTACTGCTGTAAACGTTTTATTGGCTACATGAGTTTTAGTTCCATTTACATCATGGGAATTATGTAAGAATATGACATGGATAAATCTCGAAATGACGCAGTGCAAATAGAAATTATTATTTTTAGAATACAGAGGGGAAATTGATATACGTTGGTAATTTAAATTATGATTTATTTTTTACATATTTTACAATTTTTCTTACACACACACACTCACATACACTCGTATATATATATATATACAGAGTTTTTGAAGTTATGACAGAGATTTTGGCAGCAACCGTTGGTCATTTTAATATAATCTTTCTAGCCAGATCCTAGATTTACTTGAATCAGTTATAACATTTGCTAGCTTTGTTTTCTCACGTTATTCGAGGGACTTAGACAAAACTTATATGCAGGTTTTGTCTTGTGAACATCGTATTTAGTTTGATTTTAACTTTTATATTCTATAAACCACAAATAGCGGATCCTTCCGTTGTTGCGTGAGCTGTGTAAAGTTGCCGTGCCGAAAGTATAATAAAATTTCTTGTTTTAGACTTTCATTATTGTTACTTTACTAAAGGCTCAGAATGAAGAAATATTTTGCCCTGGATGTTGTACGAAGGCAGAAATAAATAGGTTATGTACGATCTTATTGCAGCTTTACTAACAATGCAGTAGTCTGTTATGAACTCTGAGATGAAATCTTATTTCAAAGGTTCGAACTGGTTCAAAGTCATTCAAGGCTGATTAATTGTACGAGTATTCAAAATCGATGTCGAATGTAATGTTGCTTATATTGCAGAATTTTAACATTTGCACTCATCTAGTTATACAAATTGAATTCATATGTTATTATGTTATTAACTGTACAGCGATATCGATCTTTAAAAACGTGAACTAACATATATACGCACGCGGATAATGAGAAAAGCGCCTCTCTTATATGTAAGGAGCAATCTCTAATATGTCAGTCACTTCACTTTACTTGCTATCCAAAAATGTCCTCAAGCTAATGAATAACGTGTATAATCACTAAATATTTCTGTATTTAACCCATGTCTCTCTTCCCTATTACGTTTCTCCTAGCAGCTGGCAATCTGACTTAAAAATATACAGAAGTATATCATTCTCACAACGGAGAGCCTTCGTGGAGGACATTAGGATGTAAATTAACTTGTGGTTATATAGTTATACTACATTTATAATTCGCATCCATGTGTGTTATTTTATGTAAAAGCTGAGAATTTTATGTTGAAGACCAATGTATATGTGTATGTGGGTGCCGAAATCTAGTGTTTCCTAAAATCTGCTAATGTCCGATGGTTTTGGAAACTATTTCCGTGCAGCATGTTTTCTTATTCCGTTGGAGAAAACGTAAGTGTCCGCCGAAACAGGGCGCTGTATCTTTACATTTTTGTTTTGGATTTAGTGTATGTGTGTATAATAGAAATAAACGTGTCGTCTGTAATGACACTCCTTTTGTTCCCGTCCCCCTGTACAAAGAGGTAACCATAGTTTCTGGTATCAGGAGTCGGGTGAGATAAGATAAGTTAATCATGCGCATACTTAAATTTTTTGTACAGAATTGCGTTCTAATGTAGTGTTGTGTGTTGCGCAAAAATCGAAAATAAAAACTGATCTATTTTTTGGATTGTGGTGAGTAGGAATTTTGGTTTTTTAAAATAAGGTTTGCTATTAAATCCCGTGAATTTATTTTGTGTATTGACGTATTCATATTCGAAAATTTGAGTTTTCAATGTGTGATGAGTTTAATGATGACGTTTGCGGTGGAGATGAGTGACGTGCTGAAGACGAGTTGGCGTGTACGGTGCAGGAGGTACGATTAAAAATCACGAGTTATGCGAAAGTAATTGCTTTGAAAAATTTAATAGAATGTTCAGAAGTTTATGTATGTGATGCGGAATTCGCGCAAAATGCTATTGACAATATTTTAGAAGAAAGTAAGTACAAATTGAGCGACACAAATTAGAAAACAAAATTAGATTAGAGATAGATAAAACTCTCTTAGTTAGAGGTGGGTTTAGCATTAACTAATAATAGGAAAGACTTGCTGCAAAATCAAAATGTTGAGACGGACCCCTCAAATCGAAATATTGAAAATTTAATTAAAAGTGTAAAAACATTAACAATTTCTGTACCTACTAAAACAGGATCTTTTAATCTCTTTTTCCAATCAATTGACAGGATTTTTAGGCCAAAAAATATGCCCGGAGAATTAAAAGCAGAAATCCAATTAAATATTTCAAGGGAAAAGTCACTAATTTAATGGCATTTGTGAAGGAAAAAGATATTAATGATTACGATATAATGAAATCTATTATTTTAAAGGAATTTCAGCCAGTCGCTCAAGAATGCTTAAATTATTTTAGTTCTGAGCTAAAAATATCATCTGAGATCTTTCGTTGAGCATAGTTCGTGTCAAGGTAAATGCAAATTTTTATATATTATTGTCAGCTGAGAAAGGTAAAAGATTTTAAATCGTTATGTGATCTTATAGTTTCGGATAAGATATTCGGTGAAATCGATCATGAGTCAAAGTCCCAGATAGGCGTTAAACAGGAAGAACCACAGTTCGAATCGAAAATTAATGCTCTGAATGCGATATTTATTTGTGATCAAGAGGTAAGCAGAAACCAGAATCCTGTTTTCAAAATTATTTTTAGGTAAAGATAATAAAAATAGCGACTGAAATTACGTAAATAAATATCACAATTACAATTATAAAAACGTTTCTAATGCATTGGGTTTGCAAAAACGTAATTTGGCTTTTTAGGGGGAAATAAAGGTAAATTTTTCGACAGAAAAAAATTGAATTTAATCAGGCAAATATCTTCCATTCTTCTCGGTGACTTTTTGAAATCTTTGTAATAACTTAATGTTTACTCGCTCATAGAACTCCTGCTATTTATCAGCAAAAACGTAAACATTGTGATTTTTCAGGACATTGTTATTACGGAATTTTTAACCATTTAAGAAGTTTTGTAAACTTCGAAATAAATGATAATCCGATGGTCGGAGCTCTTTGAAGGACGCGACATCACTTTCCTACGTACTTCTAAAATGTGCAAGGCTTCGCATTATCATGATGGAACACGATTCCTTTGAGATTTGCCGAATCTGGCATTTTCTCTTTGATTGCTTCCTCCAGTTTCATAAGTTGTTAGCAGTAAAGAACTGAGTTGATTGTTTAATTACCTGGAAGCAGTTCAAATGCCCCACGCCTTTGTAATCCCAAAAAGCATGATCGTTTTTATTGCAATTGAGCTTTCTTTATGGTTTGTGCAGATTCATCAGGCAAAGCATGGTTCAACATTTTTCGATAATTATTATTGTAGACGATCCATTTTTCATCACGAGTAATATTTCGTTTCAAGTAGAGTAGACTGCATTACATTTGAAATACATATCGCAAATATTGTTCCGTTGTGTTATGTGAATTTCTTTCAATGCATGTGGCACCAAAGTATCGAGTTTCTTAACAAGTCCAAGACATCGTATGTGAATTTCTATTGAAGGGTGTGATACATTTAACCATTGTGCAGTCTTTAGCACAGTTATATGAGTATTTGATTCAATTATGGGTACCATCCACCTCACAAGGTTGGGCAGAATGTTGGTCAATTTCAAGGAAAAAATCACCAGAAAGATGTAGAATTCCTCACTTTGTAAATGCTAAGTTACAGTTGAACGTGAAGAATTGTAAGAACTGATAAGCGAATAATCGCTTGAGTTCGTGCAACAACAAATAACAAGATGGAAGGGTAAATAACCCTTTATTATTCAGATAAGATTTAACAGATACTCCGGATTGGAGTGTACAATAAAAGCCGACACTTGGGATTGAACTTGACACTTGGCTTGGGCTTGAAAGCCTAAGAAGTAAACTACAACTAATCTAAACTAAAAAAAGAGATATAGCCGAAGCTATCAAGATTCTAACCGAGTTGGCCCCTTAAGCTAACTGACTCCGAAGCTATCAAGATTCTAACCGAGTTGGCCCCTTAAGCTAACTGACTCCGAAGCTATCAAGGGCCTAAGTACGGCCGAGCGTAATAATAGCTTAAGAGAGAGAGAGAGAAAGAAAAGCCTAAAAAAGGAGGGCGGACGCGTGCAGGCAGAATACCTGGTAACTCTCTCGCTAAGACCGAATAACTTCGCGAATAACTTAAATACCGCTCCTCCTCATTATGTATTCAGCCGTGCTTCTAGAACAACGTTCTGGCTCGAAATAGTAAGTTGAAGTTAAGAATCGACAGGAAAGGAACTTAAAATTTAACTGTTAATAAAATTAACATAATTCTTACAAAGAAATTTTTTAAACCAATTCTGGCACATGCCTTTGTTCAGCAATCAACACTATAAACTTCACATATCTCCTTGTGAGCCTCAGCCTATTTCTTGCCTTTGAGAAAACAAAAAGCAAAATATATTTAAAATGTTAATTTTTGCACTCCATGTTAAAACTGATTGTAAACTAACAGTCGTAAGCAAAAATATACGGAATGTGTTTCTGGAACGACAAAAAGTGTTTGTCGAATCACAAAGGAAAAACAAGTTACAAAATTGAGAGAAGACTAACAAAATTAGCATAATGCTACATATTTGTGCAAACCGCAATTAGTTTCGACCAATTCAATATATGGAGTAAAAAATCATTAATTTTTTATGTAAAACTAATCAAAATCACGCGTTACGATATTGTTCTAATTTCTAAAAGTTTTAAGTTGAAATTATTAAACAAAATAATATTTGTTTCAAATGTTTTTCTTTGGAGTGTAGAGATAGAAAGAAGTAAAGAAGAGATAGAAAGATCTCTTCTTTACTCTACTTACTTCTTTTATCTCTTCTTTACTACTTAAAAGATAGAAAGAAGTAAAGAAGTGTAGAGATAGAAATTGCTTTTGAGGGAAGGCGAATCATCATATGATTCATTTTTCTAAGGAATATAAAATTTTCTCCAAAATAGATAACGCTGATGCCATCCAAATTAAGAGCAATTCTTCTGCGTCAAGGTAAAGCCCAATGCATTGTAGGGATTTATATTTATTTTAGCTAACAAGTTAAAGTATTTAAAAGCCGAGTTTCGGTAGGAGAAAAGAGAGATATGCTATGACCGCCACCTCTGCCGTAGATACGCTTGCTTATTGCTGGTTCAAGTGGCTTCATGGCACATACTTACTGCCACTAGCTTCGAAGGAGTTTTAAGTTCCGGGATCTCGCTGAGCCCTGTAGTTCTATAACTTGTTAATATCTTCAACTTTTAGTTTCATTATCTGATTTTCAGTTACCTCCCTAGCAAAGGCGAAGTTTCTTAGCGTCGAGTTGATACATTGTAAATTTTTAAAGAACTAATAAAGGGTACTTTAACCTTTTTTTTGCGTAGTTACTACTAATCCAGCCTTTCATACAGAAGTGCACCTATTTCACTCTATAACATAAAACATCTGTATTATTACTCGCTGTGCATACGCTGACTGAATTGATAAAATAAAATTCAATAAAATAACGCCCATATTATGCGATAATAACTCAGAAAGAAGTCGATGTGTAAAGCTCCTTGCAAACTGCTTAAAGGGAATTCGAAAAGGAAGTTTTTCAGTTTATCCTTTGGATAAACAAATCCTATTGTGAAATTATATTTAGAATTAAAATTATCTAATAGAGATAACCCTAATCAATTTACTCGCACTAAAGTGTTAACGGCCGGCGCTATTATAACGGCACCTGTCTCTGTTTCAAATGTTTAAGTATCTATTTATGTAATATTTAATGTTTCAGTTAAGTTACTTCTGTAAGTCCCGTTTTGTACATCTGTGGTGCACGCGGAGGTTGTATGTGTACAAAAAACGTGTTGAAGTGCAGAATATGATGCAGTACTGCGGATTTGTTTTACCCGACTGTAAAAGTGATACAAACACTGAAATATTTCGATATATTTTTGAAACACCTTCCTTCGAAAAACGTAAACATGCAACTACTTGTATGCCTATGATTTTGGGGTTTGCTTTACAGAGAAGTAAAGAGTTTTCGAAGCCTAATGCTATGAATGAAGTGTAAGCGAATTTTGCGTAGCTCCTTCAAATGTTCAAATACTATGGCAGCTCGATGTTTTAGGATCAAAGAAAAGGAAGAGTTAAACATAACTGAAAAAGCGTTGATAAATGAAGTTAAGAAAAATTTTTTATTCGTGAATGAGAGATATGAAACTGATTTATTATAGAAGTTCAGTTACGATGAATTAGGAAGCATATTTTGCCTAAAACGTGGTTTAAAGAGTTTTTCTAAAAATGATTGCGTTGCTAATGTGTATGGGGAAGTAATAAATGACCCCCAAAAATGAAGTTATTGAGGAATGCGAGAGAGTTGAGCTTGGGTATTTTTTGCCTCACAGAGCAATTGTTAGGGTAGGTAAAGAAACAACTAAAATTCAGGTAGTTTTTAACTGTAGTTAAAATTCTAGTCACTTATCTTTCTCTGAACGATCGTCTAGAAACAGGTCGAAATTTAATCCAAAAATTCTTTATGTCATTGCCACATTTTAATAACTAGAAAAGAGTGCGGTGATCAGAGATCGCTTTCTAATTATAAGAATTTCTGAAAGAGTTTGAAAATTTTTAAAAATTCTTTGGTATTTAGATTAACTCTAGTTAAGAGCCTAAATTTACTTATGTCATTTGAAATACTGATTTCAGCACTTAACTTAGACTATTTATGTTGAGGTCAAAATAATGTGAGTTAATCACTTGAGTCGTCAGATGTTGTATCAGTATTAAAGTGTGGTGGGTTTAAATTGGATAAACTAACCTCGAACAATACAGAGTTGGAAATTACAAAAGAGTTTCAGAGAATGTGAAAGGATTGAAGTAGTATTCCGGTAAAGGGTTCGGGAAATTCCTGGACGACACTGCGAAACAGTAAATGATGTATTTTACAAACAGCAGCAAAAATTTTTAATACTACTGGTTTGATTGCGTTGTAAGATTCTAAATTGTGCACTTCTAAGTTACAGTTAAAGTTGAAGAATCTTAAGAACTGATCAGCGAATAATCACATGAGTTCGTTTGTCAGAGAACAACACGTAAGAAGGGTGAAATTACCTTTTATTATTACAACCAGGTTTAACAGAACTCCTTCTTGTAGTTTTACAATATAGCCTCCACTTGGGCTTGAACTTGGAAAACTAAGATTTAAACTGAACAAATCTTAACTAAAAAGATATAGCCGAAGCTATCAAGATTCTAACAGAGTTGGCCCCTTAATTCTAAATAACGCCGAAACTATCAAGGGCCTAAAGTACGGCCTAGCGTAATAATAACTTAAGAAAGAAGAGCTTAAAAAGGCGGACGCGCGCTATTCAGAATAACGAAGTCGGTAGAACTTCACAGTTAAATATTTTTCCTCATTTGCATTCAAACGTGATTCTAAAAATACGTTCTGGCCGAAAGTTGTAAGCCTGAAATTAACAAAAGATAGGACGTAACTTTAACTCAATTTTTAACTATTAGATAAATTAATATTATCCTTACAGCGTCATTTGCGATATGTGTAAGATTGTTGTTACAGGAAATTTAAGAGACAGCGAGTGACTGGGAGGAACAGTTCTAGAGAACTTACGGCAAAAATGGATTTCGTGGTGCAACGAAAACGGAAAATTAATGGATGTTTCTATTCCGAGACATTATTTTCTGCATTGTAAGAATGAACAAGCGGAGATACACAAATTTTCCGATGCTTCAACAGCTGCTTATGGAACAATTGTTTTATTTCAGTCATTGTGAGAATAGTGAAAATTATAGTGTGCCATTTATATTGTCGAAGGGTACAGTGTCACCGATAAGGTATCTGCTGTTGTCGCAGTTTGAACTAATTGCCATGGTGATAAGTAATAGAGGAATTACCTTAAGAGTGTTTTCCAGGATACAACTGGAAGTCCTAAATGAAGCGCATGATACTACTCGTATTATAGTGAAACTAGTCCAAAGAACGGACTATGAAAAGGAAATAGCTACTTCAGAGAGAACGAAAGTATTAAAGAAGTCCTTTGATTTTTTTAAACCCATTCTCGGATGACAGTAAGTTACTAAATCTGGGAGGACGTTTAAGTAATGCCAGTTTACCAGAGTCTGTGAAATATCAGATAATATTGCCTAACAATTATCCCGTTACAAAATTATTAGTGATATATTATCCTCTTAATTATATGCATGGAGGAGCATAATTAGTTAACTCTGTGTTGAAACAACAATCTTGGATTATAGCAGCAAAAACTGCAATACGCAGAGAAGTGAGAAAATGGAATATTGGTGTCAGATTTTTGTTGCAAGTTTTTGACGCAAATAATAGCAGACTTAGTTTCTGCCACAGTGAATACCTAAAGAGCATTTCTTAGTTGTGGTACTGATTTTTCCGAACTTTTTTGATCAGCTCCCAATGTGGTAGAAGAGTTAAGCCACTGAAAATGTACGTTTGTGCACTTTGCAACAAAAGCCGTCCATTTAGAGCTTGTAAATTATGTTAAAAGGTGTTCCCGAACGGGATTTTACGAATAAAAAAATTTCTATCCATGAAATCATAATTAAAAGAGCGTGGAAAACCGTGAAACAAGAGGAAACTCCCCACTGACGATTTACGAATGATTTAATGCTAATCAAGGAAAAAAAAAACTTGCCGATACTTATGTGGAAATTAGTGAGACTATATCATACCTATAAAGAAGTTGACAATAGAGTAAGAGCAGTAAACTTAAAAACTGTCTCAGGGGGCCAGTGTGTAACAACGTCCACTGTGTTGCGGTCTGCCGAAAGAGGGCCATATTTTCCTTTCTTTAGTCCAAAGGGGTAATTTACCCTGAAGGACTATTATTTTCACTTTGGCATTTTGAGTTGGTTCAATATAAATGTCCTATTCGTGTTTCAAATTGTTGCCACCAAATATTATCGCCCTGTATTATATTTAAAGAAATTAAATAATGAAGAATCTGCATAAAATTATTTGTGGTTCTCGCATTGTGATAAAATGAAGGTACCTAGAGACATCCAATTTTGAATAACGTACGTTTCTACCCGAATATGGTTATTTGGAAGCCCAAATTCGGAATTTTTTACATTATCGCTTTCATATTTAGTAAACCTTTAACGAATTTTTGATTAACAAACTCAACGATTTAAAAGCGAGCAATGGCAACACTCTACGGAAAAAAACCCTTTTTTTCTCCAGCGCGCTGAACTCTGTATCGGAAATTCTAAAGATATGCTTATTTTAAAATTATTTTGAGATATTTCTGTTGAGCAGACTTTTATGGTTTAAGTGCGAAGAACATTATATTTAATAAAAAAAGTAACGCAAAAAAACGTTAAAAAAACGCCCATTTAGACATAATTAAAAATCTGAAACATTTCAGATTTTTTTATTATTATTATTGTTTGTTTTTTCTTTTTTTCTTTTTTTTTTTTTTTTTTTTTTTTTTTTTTGTATTTAGTATGTGTGTAAAGTGAATAAATACGTTGTCTGTGATGTTACTCTTAATTTCTCTAGTTGAGTTTGGCTTCCCTGTACCACACAGTAAACATCTGCAGCAGCGTATCAGTGTCAATATAAAGAACCAAAAGTAACTTCTGCGGACATTTATAAACATAAAAATTCTTCTGTAGATCTCCGTTTAACTGAGCGAATACGGTTCGAAAACGTAAAGAAAAGTCTTAAAAAAACCGAACATATAATTTAATATATAAAGTAATACAGAAATGAAAATGTATTATAATAAGTGATTTTCTTCTAACAGTGACCACTTGTGAGTAAAAATAGGTTTGTTTTATTTTTTTATTATTTACAAATCGTTTCGTATCATCAATTATGTATACGGATATAACATATGCATCTGATATATTTCACGCACCTATTAAAATAAAGTTTCTTTGTTCGCAATTTAAGTTTCTGAATAACGATTTACTGTTTTAAAATGACACAGACATATTACATGTTATTTATCGAAATATGTCATTTTAACCTTAATTTCAGTTTGATATAAGATTACTCAGAGAAACCCATAAGTTATGCACACATATTAGAGAAGAAAGAAATGGGTCTAGACTTGCAATTAAGGCAACCAGGTACCCAAGTGTTTTATAAAATGTCATATTTAGTCTTTCATAATTTTAAATAATATGCATTTGAATAATTTGCACAAGAACATGTTGGATGTTGTGCTATAAAGTAATGTTTAAGCGAGTGATACATATTGTTAAGTGCGTACGGGTTCGTAATGTATTGAATGCACTTTCCACAAAAGTACTCGTCCAGCTCTTCTAAGTATAAAAGAGCACAATCAATAGTTACCATTTTAAACTATAAAAAAGTGACAAACAACGCAATGCAAAGTAGTCCTAAAGAGCGAATCTCACACAGAGACCTCTCAGGACTCCGAACTCTGAATTAAAAACAGATATGCTTTCTCCAGTCTTTTTTAGTTTTCTCCTGGCAGCACAGGAATTCCATTTTTCGAAATTACTGAAAGGCATATATGGTGAAAATTACATATAAAGGCCGGATAAGGCAACAGTTATAAGGTATTTCACCCGCCTTCTGTGCATGCCTTCCTGGTGTAGTGGTCAGCACGTTAGGCTCGTATTTACAGAGGTCCGTGGTTCGATTTCCGGCGAAGGCATTGCTCCTTTTTCACTTCTTCCTATTTAAAAAAATAATGTCTTTACACTGGCGCCCGAACTAAAAAGGTTGGTGGATGATGATTCTACACACCCAGGATTTGGCGAATGGGACCCCTAAACCACAGACTCCCTTTAAAAGGGGGAAGTATATAAGGTATTTCTCCCACGTTCTCACCATGCCTTCGCAGTGTAGTGGTCAGCACGCTGGGCGCAAAAAATACCTAATATCTTTACAAGTTACATATAGGGATCAATTAGAGTTATTCAGTTACAGTTATACAGGGAGCGGATTCATATGCCATCAAATGGTTGCCAAGTTTGGCGACTTTTGGAAATTTCTCGCGAAGCTTAGACACAAAATTTAGTCCCTCAAACCATCGCCAACTTGGCGATATCTCGAAAAATTAGCGAGACAGCCGTTTCCCTCAATGTTAAATACCCTGTACCACTGTAAAAGTTTTTCTTTTTATTATTTATAATGCCTCTGTAACCTTACTTTTATGACAGATCTTCAGTCAGTTCAGATTTTTGGTGTTACATTATACAAAACTCATAACAATACATTTTTATAGTAATATATTCTCAGAAAATGCTTTAATTAATACACTGCTGAATTGATTAGATCGTAGTTTATGATCGGATGTCTTGTACCCTAAATTTAAGGAATAATAAAATTCAAGAAAATGGAAACTTTTCTAGGAATTGGCAATAGATTTTTAGCTAAGTTTTTCCATTTTAATTCACCACTCTAAAGAAAATATTATATGTGATATTTTATTTGATATTCAGCATATTGAGCATGAGTAAAATTAAGTAAGTGATTTTGTTACTGCAATAAAAAAACTCTTTATTGATATTAAAAAAGCAAACAGATATTATTTAATATATTGATTATTTTTTTTCTATCTCTGCTAATCTTATTAAATAGCATACCAGGCATGGAACGTTTGCAAAGCTTATTATGATAAATATATGCCCTAAATATTTAATGAGTATCATATTGTTGCTTTTTCTAAATTTTATTTCTCCAATAACGAATAAAAATCGGATCAAATAACGTAAACGAAAAATAAGAAACACAGTTTCTAGCCCTGGAACGAAATCTCCAAGAAAAAATATCTTACTTAATACGAATTAAAAAACTTTAATAAAAAAGTACTCTGTGACGTTTTTCTTTTGTATCTGGCATCGACGTAATTATCCTTCATTATCGTTTTTAGTACCACTTTTCTTTTGTTCTTTTTTCTATAAAGGGAGAAAATAACGGAGGAAATAATGGAACGGAAAGAAGTAAAAAATAGCGTGAATTGAATCATTGCGATGTAGTATTTGCTCCCAAGTTACGGTCTAATAGAATTAAATCATTTTCTAGGCCTCTGCAGCTAAATGGGCTTTTCCGCTCTCTTCTTGATTCTTTTTTGGTTTTATGTCTTTTCCAATGGCATTTTTATTTGTGTTTAAGAAGTTATCGATTTTTCGTTTAAGTTGTCCCGAAGTCGACACCAGAGGTCGGAAAAGAATAAAATGCAAAAGAACAAAAAATTTCGCCAGAAAGAGACAACTTGAATATGAAGTGATTTCACACACAAGAGATAAAATAGTAGAATAATCTAATAGTCTTTTCTTGCAGAAGAAAATAATTCAAAAATTAAGTTAGTTATGTTTTTGCTTTTGTTAAAATTATTATGTTGGCTTACTTATTCTTTGATTGTTTACATAATCCTTTTAATCGTTTCCAGAAAATTGTTTTCGTGCTCTTGAAAAATAATAATTGTGCCCACAGTTTTATTTTGTAATGCATTACGAGTTTAATTATATTTATAAAACGAATTAAATGGTTTTATTATTATTCATTAAAAATTTGTTTGCTGACCGTCACCAATTTAATCCTTTAATATAATCGTAATTTTATCTATTTTGCATTATTTGTATAATGCAAAATAATTAAGTAATGGATGTAATAAATAATGAATGTAACAAAACTCGCTTAAATTGATAATCCATAAGACTGATATAATTTAACAGTCAATTTATAAAGATGATTATTTTACTAGATAACATCAATTGTTTTTACATGAAATTGTCATAATAAACACACTAAATTTTAGTTATCAAAACAATTGCACATGAGAAATATGAAATGAAATCAAAGCTAAAATAATTTTGACATAAGTAACATTTCTAGGATAACTTTTCTTGTCTTTGTTGATTTATATATTAACATGAATTTAATAGTTTTATGCTTTTAGTATTACGTGCAACTGCTAGAAAAAGATAGCCGATTTCAACGCCTTTCAGCGTCAAAGTTAGGTTGACTTTTTCTCTAATTTTAAACTTTGCATTAGGGTGTATCTCGTCCATTTGATAGGCTGAACTCAACCTCTCATCTTGTGATAGATCACATAATGTCTTATCCAGATATTTGGAAAATTTTCTTTGTGACAGTGAATAAGTAATTAAGTTTAAGATATATCCTAACAATGGCAGAAAAATTAGTTGCTTCAATTTACATATGTAACCTTTTCTAAAAAAAATTAGATGAAATATTACAATAGAAAGCGGTTAGATATAAGCATTTCTACTTTGCAGAAAATAGTTAAGATTTCCTCTAATATACAATGCAGAAATGCATAAGTATTCCTGTATTGAAATATTAGGTAATTACGTAAAGTGTTTTCTATACTTTACGACAACCACTTAATGAAAAAGAATAACAAGAATGATTTCTACCGAGCTGGAATATTTGCAAAAGATGTTTCTTGCGGGGGTGTTTTCAAATACTTCCTGGATGCTACACACGTGTCAGCGCAGACAACCACTATTTGCTTTGCATAATCATTTAACTCTTATACTTTCTATCCTTAAATATGTACAAATGAAAATGCAAATGTACTGAAACACTAATTGGCTCCATTTAAGGAAACAAAGAATGCTTTCTGTATAACGATAAACATTACAAATGTAACAGAGAAGTGAAAATATTGAATTTATTTATATAAAAGAAGAAACCTAAGTAATGGTATGTTTACATTTAACAACAAACAAATGCATTATGAACCTATTCATGACGGCTCAGTATTTCACTAAAATATTTCAAAATTAATCCTGAGAGAATACCAGACATAAGCCCTAAACGTAAAGTAATGAAACAAACATTAAAATGTACAAGCAAGATCATTTTACACTTAAAAACCTTTTACCGTTTTGGAAAATTTTAAAAGGTCATTAAAAGCTTCATCGGATTTCAACAGCTATTGTCAAAATAAGTGTAATGAATTCATGTTATTTTAAAATTAAGCTACTTTCTTGCTAAATTTTCAAATGATTCTGGGTTTATTTTTACTCTTCAGATGTTTCTGGAAAGCTTTCTTTAAATAAATCCTTGTGGTAAAGCGATACAAGGTAATTGTAATCTATCTATCAACAAGTAATATAAAAAAATTAAAGCCAATTCCTACTTCAGTCAAGAACGAAAAATTTTATTTTAGTTTTTATCCGTAATGCGAAGAGGTTTCGTCCTAGATATATTACTGCATAACCTACAGTGCTACCTTGCATCTTATATACTGTTGTTGCCCGTGACAGTATAAAGGTAGCATTCTTCGTATTAACATCAAGTGTCATCCACCATAAGTTTAAACAAATGTATTTGAACTTGAGTGGATGAATAAAACGTATTTTACTAACGATTGAAAATTTGAACAAGATATAGGAAGAGTGTGAGCTAATAGTAGGTATTTACAAATAGTTAATAAATCAGACCAGATTTATGAAAAAAATTTTAAATGTTTTTTAAATAAATAATATATTAAGGACTGTACGCTATGCTTTCTACTCTTTACTTTTCATATCATTGTCTTGTTTACAATTCATTACAGAAAAACTCCCTCAAAATAAAATATTCTATTAGAATATCCTTGTTGGTATTAGATGGACCTCGCCGCAAATTTCCTAATGTTATGCAGAAAATGTTGTTCCGTAAGCACTTAAAAACAGAATAATAAGAGTGAAAAATATACAAGCATTCTAAATTTTCAATTTAACATCATATAAAATTGAATCGATGGAGTTTTCTTCACATATGCGGTTTGTTTGGTGCTCTTCTGTGATTTATAATCTAGTATTTGCGGACATTTTCTTCACCACGGAACTTTTTATTGCGACATCTTCCCAACTCCAATGTCACAGAATTTTTTGCTTGTAAGATAAATATTTGAATACGAAATCCAAATACTGGCATAAAAATATTTATATAAATAACGTTTCGGTTATTTACCTAAACTTTAATTCAGGCAGGAGAAGAAAAGCCCTGTCGTTTGCTATTGCTCAAATATACCATCTTGTGGAAGATTTGGTAGTATTAAGTAATGCTGTAATGTAAATTGAGTTGCGAAGTAAACAGAATGATGTTTATTTAACTTACAACACTTCCGTGAGTTCGGAATGTCTTAATAGTTTATGGATGTTATTTTATTTATTTGGTATTTTTGCAAAATTAAAATTTTTATAAACTTTATTTTGTTGAGTCTGTAGGTTTCATTTTTGATTAATTTTAAAAACAAATATTTAAAATTGCGTTTGGCAGTAAGTTGTAAGAAAAGTTATTTTTTTCATGACCTTGACTCATCTTCTACAATATTATCCGATAACTGGAAAGCACAAATTTGAGGGACTGAATTTTCTGGTTCACAGTTTCATCTATAGTCTGACTATGAATGAAATGCCTTTCGTACTTAATTCCTCGAAATTACTGACTGTTTAGTGTAGTTAAATTAAGAGTTATATTATGTGTCCGTATTAGGGAAGGATGATTGGGGAATATATCTTAAGAAGCAGATCTTTTTCTTCCGTTCAAAATTAATAATAAAAGTCCTATCCTGTTAGCTGTGTCAGTTATTGTAATCATTCCAGCAAAGAAACATCAGTACTTTCATAGATCATTAGTTTTTTGAGGAGGGAAATATTAAAATGTAATCTGATTTCTATCCAAGAGTAGAACTGAAAATATCATGATTGTTAGGTGGATATGATCATTATTATAAAGATAAGAAAGCACATGCCATAACATAGTTCTTTACACAGAAAACCTATAGAAACTATAGATATCTAAAGCTCCCTTTCCGCGTTTCTAAATACTTTTTGATTTTCCTTCCACTTTTATAAAATAATGAATGCTCAAAGTCACCCTCCAAGGAATTCATATTCATATCTTATTTTAAAATATATGAAAACAGAAATAATGAGGTTGAGTTCCTTGCCTATTAATAAAATTAACAGTAACACACTTCTATAATTTTTTTTATTTGAAAACATACAAACTTCCCGTTCACCACAGATTACAACACGGGGCTTATAGAAGTAAGTTAACATTAAAAGTTGCATGCATAAATAAAACGAACAAAAGCAGAGAACAACAGTCTGGATTTCACAAAAACAGATAGGTTCACTGACCAAGCCACTCCGAACATTTTCAAATCATTCTGCAAGCATACTCTAGGGCCATCAAATGTAGGGCATGAGAAAATCAAATCCTGAGGTACTCTTTTTTATAATTCACATGCATTGTTTGATCTTAGATTAAAACGAAACTGGTAACTTGCAAATTTACAGTGACCAGATAAAAGAAAGAAAATTTAAAATTAATAGTGAGGAAACACTCGGAATGCAGTACATGGTAAACAGAAGGAAAGAACTTTTTGGTGACAAAATGAAATATATTCCTCATTCCACTTAGCTAAAAGCATCTTATAATGAAAGGACTTCCAGTAGTTCTTTGAAATGATAATGTTGATTGATATCAATGGGTAAATAATGTAAGGCATCTTTAGCTAAGAAATCATCTCTTTCATTTCCATAGAAACCGTGATGAGCACGCACATAAGCAAAGCGGATAATCAGTTCCTCTATTTCTAAGAGAACTTACAGTTAATAGGGTTTCGATAACTAATTTGTCGCAGCTGGTAATACTGGTCAAAAGATGAAGAGAAGGAAGAAAATCAGAACAAATAAAGATAAATAAATAAACAGTTCTGCTTGAAAAACCAGGGATTGAAAAACCGTGCATTCATTCCGTAAACGGTGTCTAAAATAACAAACCTCGGATTGGCCTTCAAAAAGAACAAATGCAAGGCCAACCTTGTTGTTTATCGTGCTGCCATCTGTAAAGAAAACATATGAAAACTCATTTCAGTAGTCTCTTTATAATCGCAGAAATTTATGAGCTCTAAAGTAGATGGATGAGGAAGACCAGGGAAGGGGACAATTCCATTTATGCATTCGCTAATAACTCGAAAATATTATTCTTATATTCAATTTGAAAATAAACAGGCGGAACTCCTGCAAGAATAAAAGTAGCCTCACAGCTTAAGGTTCTATAACCACTAATAATACGAAGAAGAATTCTCTGTTGAATCTTTCTCAAATTTCTTTTCTTAACTTTCTGTACAAGAACATGTCCCTAAGCACGACAAACGAAGTGAAAGGTACAATACACTGTTTATATATGAGTTTCCTAACATCGTAATTTCCTCTAAACGTATTTTTAACGATACGGTGAAAGCCATTAATAATTTTTTCCCATTTATCAGAAAGGAATTCAGTGTGCTTTTTTCATGCTAATTTTTAGTGAAGAATGACACCAAGATACTTAACATTTTATATAAGTTCCAACAGAGAATCATCAAGTATCATAGGAGCAATATTTTGTTCATCAAACATTCTGGGAACAATCATAGCTTTACCTTTTGAGGGACTGCAAGTGAGTTTGTGAGAAATCGCCCAATTAGAGACAAAATTTAGCACTTCTTGTACTCTCAAAAGAATGTTATTCAAAGTCTTTCCTTTGAAAATGAAAAGTAAGTCATCTGCAAATGCAATTTTTAAACAACCGTCGAGATAACTTAAAATTTATTATTATGTTCCAAAGAGTAGGTCCAGACACAGAGCCTTGAGGACACAGGCTCTCTTCTAAGATGGCCGCCAAGCATTATCAAAACCCCTTTTTAAATCCAGGAAGATAAGAACTATTGTAAACTTCATTGGCTTTCCATACTGCAAGATATTACAAAGACGAATAATAGCATCTTCAGGAAGATCGTAACGGTCTTTACCTCATTTGCCGTTTACGTCCCACGAAGCAAGTTTCAACCATCTTTCGAAACAGTAGTTACCATGCTCACTAGGGAAGCCAGAAGGGAGGTAAAGAAGCAGAACCCGTTCTTAAATAGCAGACTGTAAATTATGGGAATAAGGAAAATAAGTTTAATTAGAGCGATGAACCTCATCAGATTTTAATAATTTATCAGTACTCGCATTCAATTTTGATAACGAATTTTCAAATCGCCGTGATTAGATTTCTAAAATTGATTTCCATTTTTAATTATTAGAGTTGCAACTGCATTTAAGTAGCTTTAAACTAAATAAGACGCAAGGAATGTTGTGAGAAATTTCTGAATAATATTCCCTCAGACATCTGCTTGTAGAGGCATTAGGCTTTTTTGATGCGGGAGACGTGACAAATGAGCAATGCCCTCGCCGGGACTCGAACCTGGACCAGTCAAATACGCTTTTAGTGTACTACTCATTACACACGAAGGCATGCAGAAAGAACCGCCCTTTTAAAGGGCAACTCCTCCTTTATAAGTCATCAGTCTCCCTTTTAAAGTCGCCATTTTAAAGGGCGACTGATGATTAGGGGACCCAGTCGTGAAATCCTGGTGATGAAGAATCATTATTCACAACCATTTAGTTGTACGCCACTGTACAGTCATTAAGACTTTTTTTTTTTATGCGGGAGAAGAGAAAAATGAGCAATGCTCTATCCGGGGCTCGAACCTGGACATCACGAATAACCGCCGAGCTAACCGTTAGAACACGAAAGCATGAAGAAAGGAGCGAGAAAATACCTTATATGCTTTTACAGCCAAAACTATTTGTATCCAAATCTAATTTTAAGTGCCAGATCTTCATTTGATCGTTTCATTTGCTCATGAAAATGGGTCCAATCGACAAAGAAGTACATCTATTTTTAAATGTCTTGAAATCATGTCATAAAATCCAGTTTCAGAACTTCCAGTTATTGACAATATTCAAACATATCTTCATCAGGTTTTCCTACAGTTCACAAAATTTGAAAGTGGATGCATTGTCCTCGCCGGGAGCTTCTATTACACATGACTGAATTTTCCAGGAACATAGAAGTACTTTTTTATACATCCCTTGATTCTCCGTCTTCTGAATTCTGCCACAATTGTAGAAAATACATTTTGGGATTGTATTAGATTCAGGACGTCATCTTGGACTTTAGGTTTCGATTAATTGAATTTAATGAAAATCTCTCAGATAAACTATATCTGTTTTTGAATTTATCACGTCTGCTGTTAAAACATCCAATTTGAACTTCCAAAAATTTTAGCGTTGAGAGTAAAAGTCTGAAGAAAATGGCTTAAATGTGTTTCCTTTAGTAATTAACAAACTTCTACGCAAATCAGTAAATTAAGAAGCAAATGTCTGAAAGTTTCATCACTTTCAATAGACAGCTGTCTAAGAAAACTATCATTATAACAAAAACGTCTGAATTAATTCACGGCTCTGGTGGCGAGATGAAGTGATTTATCTACATGCTCATTCAGAATTTTCAGTGTATGCTCAATGTATTTTGTAGCTATGATTTCAAACATGCCATGAAATCTTTCTAGCGGAAAAATGTTACTACATCACAATCAGCAGCCAATGGCAATATTTTACTCAGGGAAATTTCTTTCTGTTCAAATATTTTTCATTTCATGATGAAAGATTGCTATAACGGTTATCCTTTAGCATAAATTTTTAAATTTCGAAACACGTAACTGTTGGAAAATTGGTTGATCCTTTATGGATGGCACATAAGCTAGAAGTAATATTCATTCACTTTTAAAATGGACTCAGCAAGTTATTTCAAAAATACTCTTAGTGAAAGGTTAGCTAAAACGTTTCCAACCATTTCATTCAATCGTTTTAGGACTATGCCGTTACTCAGAAAAACTCTTTTGTTGGTGTCGGCTGGTAACTTAGGCATTGTCTATAATACTTCCTTTAAAAATGGTAGAAATTAGGTCTTTGCAATGCTATGTAGTATCTCTGACTTTAAGTAAGTAAAGCAATCTTATAAGAAGCACACAATGCAGCAGCATCTTGTTATTCTTTTAACGGTGTTTCGAATTCCAATATATAATTCTATCAAAATACACACATTTATAAAATACGCTCATATATTTTAATTCTGTCGTTAGTATACCAAATCACTGTTCTGTAATAAACTGGGTTGGCTAGAAAGTAATTTCTGTTTGCACAAATAGATAGCTTTATTAATTTAGAAGTCAAACAACAAAAATCAGCGTTATAGTTTCACATTTTCACACGACTAGTTTCGATGGTTTTACTGAACCATCAACCTCAGCTGCAAAAGTGCAAATGAATTTTTTTTATTGTATATAATTTATTAGGCCAGAAATGTGTATAATTTATTAAGTCATACAAGGGAGTTATATGGTGTCCACATCAGACTTTTTGTAATTGAAATTACTAATCATCAAGAGCATGTATATTAATTTATCCTTGAGTAAATAGCTTTTGCGTTGAGAGGAGTTTCATTAAAACTACGTAATAATAATATTGTTGCGTTCTTTCTTTTCTGACACCAGTTGTTACGTTATTTTCTTCCTTCACGTTCGTACGGGGTTCGTAGATTTGGAGTGAATAACGACGACACTTGACGAAGTATCGAATAACACACTTTATTGGCCAGTATTGTCAAGACAGCTCCAAAACACGTTTTTACAGTCATCGATGAACTACTATAAACACGCTGACACGATCAGCGGCACAGCCTCCAGGTTATCAGGCTATCACGGTGAAAACAGCTTCACTGCAAAGCATTAGAGTACAATTCCCGACTCTGCTCGATCATTCTCGGAACTCCACGTACTCTCGAGACTCTCCACGTTACAACTCGCGATGCATTCGAGGACACACAGAGCACAGCTCCCGACTCTTCGGTTCAGTCGTTCCCGGAGCTTAACACACTCTCTCGACGATGCACTAACCGCGATACACTACGAGACTCTTTCGGTGCACTCGACGACCCACTCGGCTCTCGCTGCCCGGCTGTCAACTCGATCGACTCCGCAGGAATTGAATCTCTAGACAAGAGACCAACTCGATACTAACTTACTGCGGACCAGCAGGGTTTATATAGCTTTCGGCTTGTGTTCGAGACCATTCTGGGCTAAACCGGTAAGAATTCGTTCCAGAAGGTTCTCCAACCGTCCATGGTATATCGCCAATTTTGTTGCCAAATGTCGCCAAACGGGCGATTTCTCCCCAAATGTGGCAACCCTGCCTTCCCTGCCATTTTACGACAACCTTGAAACTGCTTTGCGGGGAAGCCATCTTACAGCACCTGTACATTTCGTAACAATATTAGTCCTTCGTAACAAAAATTAAAATTTTAGGGTTATGGAATAAATATTCTTTATACAATAAAGTGTTATTCCATTAGAAAGGTTTTACACTGCTATTAGTATCACTACTTATGTCCTCATTAGTAATAAACTATTAAAACAAAAGGAAAAAAAAAACATAGTTTAACTTCAAACTTAAGCATTTTACATAACGTTAACTTTATGAACACCATTACTTATACATACGATAATATAGGTGTATAAATACTGAATTATTCTACGCGTATAATTGAATATAATTAAATTATTTTACGCGTGTCATAAACATAACTATTTTTTTATTTCAATTTTTGGAAAACTTTAGAGTTTTATGCAATTAACTGTTTTAACTCGAAACATAAATCAATGAAAAATAACATACCAGTTAAAAATTACAAAAGCAGACCATTTTACAGAGATGGTATTATATTATGCAGTTGTAATTCTATACGTTTATAGCTGTATGGCCTGTTTATCAGCTAATCTACCAAAAGAAGTAACAACATTTTTGTTGGCTTCTTTTTTTCCTGCTTCCTCATTTATTTCGTATTTTTCTCAGCACGTGAGCAATATCACTGAGAATCTGATGATTGGAAAATAAACATTTTTTCCGCTCCCGTATTTCATTCAGACTTCTGGGGTTTTACGTTTAGTGCCCAAAAATGCAGGAAATAGTGGAGGAGGTTTTTCTTTTCACTCGCCGATTTTTATTTTACTTTTTAATATGATTGATTATTGACGGAGAAACAAACCAACCTCTGTATCTGACGTTTGATAACAGAAAATAAAAAAACATACTCTGGGATTCAGAGAATAAATTCTTTTTTAAACAGAAAAGCAGTATTACTTTAAAAAGGTGCTCCTGTTTGAATTTTTTTCTTATTCGTATGTTTGAAATATTTGAAATGACTTTTCTAATTAATTTTATATCTCACAGTATTTCCTGAACGTTAAAAAATGGTTTGATACACATTCAAGGAAAAAAAAAAGTTTCAACTTTACCACTAATTTTATTTTCTACATTTCGAGCTATATGTGCCTTTCCTTTCAGTGTATTCTTACATTAAAAAGGAACTACAAAATTAAATTTCGATTCTTAATGAGGCCTTTTAATTAAAATCGCAATTAAAACAGCCAGAAGTTTTATGTAGTTTGGTTGAAGGGTCATTGCTAATACAGCCGTTTCGCTGGACTGTTTGATTACCGACCTTTAATTAACGGCTTAGATATTATAAAATTTATATTACATGGATATGTCTATATAGAATTTTAGGAACTAGCAATTTTAAATTTGGTTTAGATGACATATTAATATAAAAAGCTCATTACAAAGTATTTTAACGATTAAACGATTTAAACGAATCGCGAGAAAATTGGGGTGTCATATTTCAATGCAAATATTCATTTTGACCACTCTTCAATCCATTTAAGCAATGTTTCGCGTAATATCTGTATAAACGAACAGAATAAAGGGCTTTTTTTTTCCAAAACGGCTTTTAAAATGAATTTAAATGGATTCAGAAGACATTTTTCATGACGACTGTACGTCAACGCATTACTCAAAAAGGAGCAGCGAAATAACATCGAAATTTTATATATGAGACTGCTAGAACATGTAGTTGTGCACCTCCCTTTTCATGGCAGCGTATATATATATATATATATATTTATGGCCACTCTGTTATCTAGCTTGCTGAACTCAGTTTCCTTTCTTATATACAGATAAATTGTGTATTTTTTGCTTTAACAATAATTGAATTAGGTTGTTGTTATGTTCTGATAAGGATTTTATGCATTTAGTGAATCTGCATGCATTAGTTGTAGAATTTTCAACAGTTTAAATCTTTAAGTGCCATTAAGCCTAACGAGGCTTCCCTTTGTTTACATTTGAAATTCTCCGTAGAATATTGAATTAAGTCAGATGGTGTACCAGCTTCAGTTTGTCAGGTGTAATCAAAATTTAGCTTTCAATTTTGTGAACAGAAAATTTTGCTTTCATGCCCGCTAACCGAATTGCTTTTTTTTTTCGTGGAGACTAGTTTTAATTGAAAAAATGGTTTTATAACTCTTTTTAACTATGTTTGGTGCTTATAAGGTAGGTTATAAGGTATTTTCTCCCTCCATTCTCCATACCTTCGTAGTGTAACGGTAGCACACTTGTCGCGTATTCGAGATGTCCAGGTTCGAGTTCCGGCGAAGTCATTGCTCATTTTTTATGGTCTCCTGCTTCAAAATAACCTATTGACTCTACTAAATTACATAAGAAAGTTTATAAGTTATATTATGACGTAATATTACTATATATTCTTCACAAATTTCTTGTCTCCTGCTTACAAATGACTCTACAGTAGCGCCCGAAATGTGGTCGCAGCCCCTTTGTGTTATAAGATGAGCTTCGCAAGTCAGACACCCTGGACTGTGGCCTAAATAAACAAATAAACACTCGTTCCCGAACTAAAAAGCTGATTGATGATGATTCCTCATCATCAGGATTTAGCAACCGGGCCGCCTAATCCCCAATCGCCCTTTAGAAAACGGGAGAGTATACAAAGTATTTTCTTCCTCCTTTCTACATGCATTCGTGGTGTAACGGTAGCGGACTCAGTGCGTGTTTGGAATGTCCAGGTTCGAGTCCCGGGGAGGGCATTTTTCAATTTTCATGCCTCCTGCTTAAAACAAATCCTAATGCTGCACAAAAGTTTTGCGTATTTTATAATTTTTTTTATGAACTTTGTGTAATTTTGTATTTTTACCTAGCCTCGAAGTGACAACTGACTTCATTGAATTAGAAATATATCTCTAATGAAATCTGAGGAAATCTGAGTTTAAATTAATTGCAGCAAAAAATGTGTATAATTAAATAGGCCATACAAGGAGGTAATGGGATGTTCACATCAGATATTTTACATAAAATTTATATTTTGCACACAAAATTTATTTCATCTTACTTTTCGAATAGAAAAAAAAGCATTTGGCAATAACATGAATTCTGAAATTAGTTATCTTCTTTCAATAAGTGCATTTATTTCTAATGGAAATTACATTGCATCGTTATAGTAACTTAGGCTGGCTATGTTATGTACGATCTCTGTATATGACTCCTGAAATATGAAGTAATTGCCTTCTTCAAAAGATGTAATAAACATAATTTATTGTATAAATTGTTCAGCCCCATTCACAACAGCAATTCGACCGGTGACAAAAACCGGCATGTGCCATTCACACTGCGGGCAAGCGTTAACTGCCTCTTGGAATTGGAGGTAGAATTCGGTAGAATGCTCTTGCTTCTATAAATCAGGGCAAATGGGGAGATTTCCCATACTGCACTGCGCGATTGCGCGGTTCTCTTAATTTTAGTAAATAGATTGACCTGATGTGCAACTGACTACTTGCTGGACTGTCAGTGAAACAATCGCGTTGATAGATATCTGGGAATACGATAGCATTCCCAAAACATTAGACGGAACCGTACGAGATACGGACATTTTTAAACAAGTACCGATAAGATTATCTAATGCTTGGTATTCCAGAAATACCGTTCAAATGAAAACTAAGACGCGCACATAGGCTTGAACGCGACAAGAGAAATCGGTACTTTTTGAATGATTTTTCTAAGAACTTTCGTCTGCTTTTTATGAAATTTATTAAATATTTTTGCAAGTTAAAATGATTATAAGCTGAAAAAATATTTGCCAGTAAGTTTCCATAAATTTAAATTTTTTCTTCAAAAAATTAAACAAAAACAAGGTCATTCTTCCACTACAATTTTCAATGTTTTTCCCCAAAATTGTTTTACTGTATTTATAATAACGTTATTCATAACTTTAAGAATCAGTTTTACAATTAATGAATTAATTTCTGAGGAAAACATAAAAATAAATAATAAAAAAAAGAAAATTTGAAAGCTTTCAGATTTTAAATTACGCCCAAAAGGGCGTTTTTTTTAAGTTTTGTGTGTTACTTTATTTATTAAATATCATGTTCTTCGCACTTAAACTACATAAAATTCAATTCAAGAGCAATGTAACAAAATATTTAAAAAATAACGTATCTTTAGAGTTTACTATACACCTCCTCACGCGCAGGACATAAAAATCTTTTTTTCCGTACAGTGTTGCCATTGTTCGCTTTGAAATCATTGAGTTTGTTAATAAAAAATTCGTTGTTTAATAAAAAATGGAGAACTGCGTTATTGAAATTTTACGGTTCTATGTATGGCTTTTTTTTTCACAAAGCGAAAAATATTCATGGATTCATGCAGATTCGGATTTATTTAATTTCTTTAAATATAATACATGGCGATAATATTTGGTGGCAACAGTTTGAAAAGTGAATCAACACAGAAAGGGAAACGGAGCAAAATGCCGTTTTGAGAGCAATAGCCCTTTGGGTCTAACACCTTTGGGCTAAAAACTTTGGAACAAATATGATCTCAATCACATTTTCACTTGAAATAATTTTTCCTTTCAGTATTTTGCAAATCCCATCCTTGTTAATATAAAGTATATATTTTTAAATAAGCAATAAAATATTAAATAATTTATGATATATCTGTATACGTTTTAGGACTTTTAAGTAAAAGGATTTATCTAAAAAATGCAAGCTGAGAAAACGCAGGTTGAAGAATGTAAACTGGGTCATTAAATCATTTCAATTTCCTTAAAACTTTTATTATTGAATTTCAGTATATATATATATATATAAATAAAACCTAGTGCTATTCAATTGGTTAATATAAACATAAATTACAAGCTTTTAATTAAAAGCTCATCTGGCCGGAAAGATTGCAAAAAAATATAAAATGCAAGTAGAATTCTTTACCCGTTACCCGTTTTTGTTTTGTAAAACACGTTCGAAACAATTTTAATATGTGAATTAATTATAATATATTTTCTAAAACACTTGGAATCAATATTAAAACATTTATAACTATATTAATATAATTAATTTGTCATTTTATTAATTTTTCCAAAAAGCAAAGTTCGAAATTGGAAAAGACATAAAACAGTTTATTTAAAAACATTCAGCAGCATACATGATTTCTTCTCTTCTTTTCATCGTTTGATCTCGTTTTTTATATACATAAATTGCTTATTATCCTCTTTATGTTAGGGTCTTGCTAGCAGTCTCTCTAATCCAGAGTTTCAGAGAGTTCTATGTACTTTCTCTTTCTGAAACATATCGTAGACTGAATTAGTCATACTCTTTCCATTTTTCGGTTGCATTTTACACCATCTGATTAATTATAGTCAAAGACTATATCAGAGGAGATACAGAATCATTGGTCGGTCAGCTCCTTGAAATCGAGAGGCTTTGATGGCAGACACAGTGTTCATCTGTAAAATCACCTGCCATTTGTTTTGGAATTATGGCTTTTGAAGTGTCCGGCAGAAGCATTGCTTATGTAATATCAGAATTTTCGTCTCACACGTCTTAACAGCTCGAAGATTACGATTTGTGAGGGGCTCACACAAATGATCTTTTATTGTTTGTGTGATTTTCTGCAGTCGTTTTCAAAAATGTTGGAAATTTGCTTGTCAAACTTTGATAGGGAATAGCCGAAGCCATTCCCTATCAAAGTTTGTGTTTTTATCACTGAAAGGGATACATACAAGAACTAGCATAAGAAATGCTACAATCACCATTTATCGAGTTTAATTTATATGGTAACGGCCCAGCCGCCTAGGGCTATCTACCAAAGGGCAGGGATGCTTTCGTAAAGAATTCTAAGAGATCCTGGCTCATTTTACGCTATACATGGGGAACACCCGGAACGTGCGCATGCAGCCAATCCTTTCTCTTGGAATCGACCCTAGACCCCAGTGTTCAGCAATTTACCGCTTGGTCACTGGTGGAGTATTTATAACGTCACATAATCACCATATTATGTGACATTGTAAATACATATTCTAAACGCGGTAATCGTTTAGAATGATGGTATGCAAATAATGATGGACTGTCGACAATAGCGTGATAAACAATATGAACTGGAAACCCTGCAAAGGAGTTAGTTGTGTAACTCGTTTCTTTTCTTTACTTTCTTTTCTCACTCCTTCTGGAAATAACAGTGATATGACACTCTGTATTATATAACTCTCTTTCGATATATGTATTTTGAAATACTAGTAAATCTTAATCTATTTGCATGTGTTAATAAAATGCGTTTTGTGATCTTTCAATTTCCGTCTACAACCTCTTTTTTGGATTACACGTTTCAATTAACTATGACCTCGCAGATGCCGAGCCGGATAAAAGGTAAGAGGAATCATTTTGCTCTCTACTTTTACTAATTTATCGCGAAATTTCGAGGCTAGAAAAATATTTTACAACATAGAGAATACCATGTTTAGTGATAGAGATAAGTAACTTTTTAAATATTTCACTTTATTACATTGACGAAAGGGAAAGTGGTAAACGGGTACGTCCAGACCGAAAAGTGTTTGTTGACGCTGATTGTGGTACATTAGTGTTCGGGTTTGAATCCCAGAGAAGGTATAGATGTTTAATGTCTCTGCGGCATGCGGGCACTCAAAATACATCGCGAACCGAAAATCCTCTCTAGAAGTTGACGGTAGGGAAAGATGGGTGGCAGACCGTCGTACACATTCCCTGGGGTGCTTTCCTTCAAACCTAGAACGAAACTGATCACTGCAAGTCGACAATACCTCGCTTTGAGTACCACAGAGGCGACAGTCCAAGTCTTATGCACCTTCCCACGTTAAAATTCGTGAGCTTTTTCTGAAGGCGTCAGACAAGTGAGATGAGTCGCAACACACTGATAGCGAATCACTTTTATAATACGTAAAATATATGAAAGACTTTAATTATCGCCAATTAACAGCATTTTCTGGTCTTTATTTATAACGGTGTAAGCAGGTCTAAATGGAAATAATAAAACTTTTCCGAAGTAACAAGAAAACTTCTCAAAAGCGTTACTAAAATAAATTATTCACCTAAAACATAAAGTTTAATGCATATTGGTGTAACGGTTATCTCACAAATATTGAAAATAACAAACAAATTTCATTTGAATTAAGAGAATTTGACGAAACGTATTCGGTTGCTGCCTTGATACTTGGATACCAATTAATTAAGAAGTAATTCTTTTCGGAATATCATTATTTAGGTTCTGCTCTTTTACGCAAAATAAATTAGATAGCACTTAAATCAAACCTAATTGAGTGTAAAATTGAAGGTAGTATAAATTACATTGCAAAATGCCGGATGAGAATAAAGCAAAGTAAACATATTGGGGCAAAATATTAACTAAGTTTCCGCTTTGCTTGCTCAAAGCATAACAAAAGAATACTTTAACATGATGATATTGTTAGAATATGTTACCCCGCTTCTGTTAGGAGTCTACCCCTCCGGATATTATGCATTGGCGTATGCTAATACAGCCAAAGAGAGTTTTGTGTGCTTTAACAGGAAGTTTCTGATCAAATACTCCTTTCCTAACGCTTAACGTGGATTTGCATATTTTGCTATCTTCTGGGCTCCACTGTATGTCCTTAGCGTCAACTTATTACCGGAGGTCTTCCATAATTTAGGCGTAATTAAACTTTAAACGACCAGCGCTGAACAGTGTTTGAAGTTGGAGTCGTGGTGTCCCTTTCTCTTAAGTGGGTAATGATTTTACTGCTCATTTTCTATTAAGCTTTTGAAATAACTCATAACGCATGCTGATTTTGCACTGTTAGTTTGAAACTTCGCTATGAATAAGTTTAAACTTCAGTGGTTCTTCCGATAAATGCTCGAGTGTTCTTCCGATAAATGCTCGAGTGTTATACTTGAGACAGGAATGAAATTATAGGATACTTTCTAGTCTTTGAAACAGAATAATTCAAAAGGTTATTTCCCAGGTTAAGATTTTATAAGAGATTTATAGAAAAATGATTATTTTGGTCCTACTAATTTTCCTAAAGCGATGTTTCTTAAACTATTTTAGCTTAATAAGTGAAATTATGTAACATAGAATACAGTTATGCACCCCGTCTGTTCATAAATAAAATTTAGATGATAACAATTAATATATAGGAATGTACTAATATTAATATATCATTCGTCGATTCTTCAGTCGATGCATGTTCAATCTGTAAACTAATACACTTTATTTTAATTATTTGTATTACTTGCAATTTACACATTTTCCGTTTCATTTATTAAAAATAACTAAAATAAATTAATTGATTATATTTATTATTAAATTACTTAATTTAATGGGGGATTAAATCAGAAAAATTGCAAAATATTCTAACACAGACTAGCTTTCATTGCATTTTTGAGGAGCTTAATATGTTTCTGACATATAGTAATATTTAGTATTAAACCCGAGAGAAAACAACTGATTTTTGAATTTGTCATTTTCATATGACGAAATATATCAGTTCATAATAAAAGATAATCGATTGCAGAGTTTATGTTTGGTTCGTTTTATTTTAATTATGGCGAAGCACTTGAGGGTTACCTGTCTAAGGGGAGGGATGCTTCCGTGGAGGACATTTTAAAGGACACTCGCTCGAATATACGCTAATCATGGGAAAAACTACGAAAACGGCCATGCATCGAAAACGTTCGCCGGGATTTGAACAAGGGACCGAACTACCAGTGTACAGCGTCTTTACCTCTCGGCCGCTTTTGGGCTACCTTGAAGAGTCATTATATTTATCATTGCAGGAGACGCGAAAAATATGCGTTGCTCACTCCGGGACTCGAACATCTGACCTTCCGATTACTAGCCGGATCTGCTGTCCGGTTACACCACGAAGACGCTTGGAAAGGAGGAAGAAAATACTTTAAATACCCCCTTTTAAAGATCAGTTGAAGATGAGAGATTGTAATCGCCAAATCCTGGGTGGTGACGAATTATCATCCACCACTTTTACTCGGGCCACACTTCTAGAGTCATTAAGTTTATCAATGCAGGAGACGTGAGAAAGGTACATGTACAATGGCCACGTGAAAAATGAATAATGTTCAGGATTCGAACACCGGACCTCCCAACTGCTGACCGCATTTGCTATACCAAGAATGCATGTGGAAAGGAGGGATAAAATATCTTATAAGTTCAGGAAAGTTGGTCTCATAAAATAGGTATTATAAATTTAAGCCTTAACAAATGTTTACAAGAACACAGCAGATTACATAGAAATTTTTACGCAACATAAATAGTTTAACCAAAGGAGCGAATGAGTATCAACGAATAATAATTCGTTTTAATGCGATTTTAGGCAGTTTCTGAATTACTACTTACGCACATACATTAAGAGTTCAGTTAGAAACATCTAGTTCGTCTAAAAATCATTTTTAGTTTCCTGTGTTTACATTTCATAATGAATATAATGTTTTAACGTCTTTAGAATTTGCTTTTTTTTAAATCTTAATTCTTCCAGAGTGAAAATGTATTTTGGTTAATTCAATGGTTTATGTTATTTTATATTGAATGCACAATAAATAATCATAAGATATCTAATGTTATAGATTAAAAACATTCTCGTTGATTATTGAAATCTGTTTATGAATTTTTACTAGTTTATTTCTTTCCCTTTGTTTAACTTATAAACAAACATTTCTGTCTCTCTCCTTTTGTGTATTTATGTAATAATTTTTGTATAGATGACTTCAGTGTTAGAAGATAGCGTAAATCCATAAGGTGACGTTATAAAGAGAAGAAAACCTTAGCCAAGCTGGCGTTGCTTCAAAGCAGCTTTATTTTGTAAACAGGTTCGCATATCATCGCAGGAGCGATATGCATTCCTACAATTTTGAGCTTCCATTCTCGGATAATGCAGACAAAGCAAAGCGGCAAACTTGAGTCTAAGCAGCAGCAAGGCAAAGCAAACCAAAAAGGGACTGCATAGTATTTACAACGATGTTTAAAGACAATGTTTTTCCTCATGTGTAACGTGTATACGAGCCAGTTTCCCTTAAAACGTCTTCCACGGAGGCTTCCCTTTCCTTGGGCATAAAGACCTCGAGGATTTTCTGTAATCATGTAAGCCAAACCAAACCAAACCTTTCTTTAAATTTTGAGATCTGTTGTTGTTCCAGGAACGGACGTAGCTAAATTAAAGGCAGTAATTTTGAGTTTCATAATTTTTATTATACATATTCTCCTCCTTCAAAGAGAAAATGGCTTAGCGATAGATAAGCGTTTTTAGAAAAAACAGTAGAGAGTTATTGAAAGAGAAGAAATTTAGTTTTGTGAAAAATCACAAAATATTTATCTAAATTTTGAATGAAAACTTCTGAGCAATGAATGAAAAATTTAAAGTTCCAATGAAATTTTCAGTACAAGTTTAAAAGTTTGCAAAATATAGTTAGAAATTTTCACAGTTCTTGAAAATTTATTCTTGATTATAAGGCAATTTGTCTCGGAATTCTTTTCGTACAAACTCTTGTATTCATTATAAACCAAAAATTTTCTTTTACACATTCATGAAATTCTATTAAAATTAATTACTTTCTCATTTTAAACAATCCACATTTACTTATTGTAAGGCAATGTAAAATGATCTTTATAAATTAATAATATGCAAAGCTAACAAAATAGAATAACAAAATATCTTTGATAAAATGAGCAGGTTCTCACAAAGCGAATCAGAGTAAATAGTTTATGATGGCTCTGGAGTGCTTAAATACAATAGATATTAAAAAAAGTATAAGGTATTTCTCCCGCCTTCTTAGCATGCCTTCGTAGTGTAGTGGTCAGCACGCTGGGCGCGTATTCCAGAGGTCCGTGGTTCGATTTCCTGCGAGGGCGTTGCTCATTTTTCATCACTCCTGCTTTAAAAATAACCTAATGACTCGACAAAACTTCTTTTCTTATACTAGGTAATTGTGTAAATATATCAAAGTTATTAACTATGAAATGGTCATAAAATTCTTCAAACTACACAATTAAAACAAAACAAAAATATAACAAAAATTTACATTCGGATTAAGTCGAATAACTTGGATACTCAAGTTAGGTTTTACAAATTTAGAAAACAATATTTTAAATGACGTACAACAATACTTTTTTCAAGGGAAAGATAGAAAAGAAATAAGAAGAAATTGAGAAATAAGAAGAATTGAGAGAAAAAAAATAAGAGTAATTTGTAACATTTAAGGTTGTTCAGGGAAGGCTTTTCAAACCTATTATACAATATCACAAATGTAAAAAATATATAAATTTATAATTTTCTTATTTTTAATAATCGGAAAAAATGGAAAATGTCATAATACTATACTGTTTATTATTATAAATCATTTGTAATAATACTATTGAAATTATAACATTTAGTTCTATTACACATATCTAAATTCCTTATTTTACATACCTCCACAGCTTCCTCCAAATATAAACATCCATCTGTTGTGTAAATCTAAGTTAACTAATTGATATATAATTATTCAATGGTTCAAAGTGTGCTAGGCAGTTACTTTTAAAGGTTTCCATTTATTGCAAAAGGCAACTGGCCTTACTGAACTGCGCTGAAACGTTCGATTATATTCAAAAAAATTAAAACCTCACTCCAGTATACATAAAAATATTTAATAATAATAATAAATAAATCTGAATGGGTTCAGATTTTAACGGTCGCCCAGAAGGGTTTGCTAAGATACTTTTTACGCTTCTTGTTGAGCACGCATTATACCAGGCTGTTCTTGCACTTACTTACTCCTGCTAATTCATTCATCTTTTTAATGTTAAGCATAATTTTCTTTGCGAAAAGAGTGTGTTAAAAAGAGTATGTTATTTCAGAAAAAGATCCATTTTGTGTTAAAATAACTATGTTAGAACAATGCTGTATATAAAACTAACATATATCCTAAGTCGCGCTTTCGAGGCATGAGAAACGCAATTTGAATTTCGTCAATCGGCCCAGAAAAACGGCAAATATAGAACTGTCCCCGGCTTTTTTTTCCGGAGTGTACATTTCAGCAGATTTTCTAAATTTTCAAAATTTCAAAAATTTTCAAAGCAGGATATCAGCATGTGTTTAGAATTCCCGATGAAGTGTTAAGTGTTGCCATACATTTTTATATTCTTTTCAATCTTTTCTTTGTTCATAAAATTAATATTTACTTTTCTTGGTGACATGGTTTGCAAAACGTTTTTTGCCGATTTATTACTAAAGCTTTTAAATGTTGACGTTATTTATTAAATAGCACGCTCTTCACATTTACGCCCTATGAAACTCAATTCAGCAACAAAGCTACCAGATAGTCAAAAACTGCATATCTTTAGAATTTCCGATAGACAGTCTTGCGCGCAGGCAATAAAAATGTTTTTCTTCCCCCCCCCGGAACAGTATGTTGTCATTCATTGCTTTGAAATTTGCAGTTTGTTAATCAAAATTTCGGTAAAGTTTTACAAAATATGAACTAGATAATAAAACAAATTCGGAATTTAAAGTTCATATTTCCAGGTGCCCATGTTCGGGTGGAGGATTATGTTATTCAAAATATGATGGTTCTACATACTATTGTCTTTTTCACTGTTTGAGAAACATACATTCATTCATGCAGATTCTTCATTATTTAATTTCTTTAAATATAATGCAGGGCTCTAATATTTGATGGCAACAATCTGAAAAGTGCTAAGTTCAAGCAGGGTCCAAAGTGCGGAAAAAGGCTGCGTGCACGGTAATTTTCAGTCTTTTTTTCACTTTAAAATCTGCTCGGTGAAATATCTCTTTTTTAGGCAAATAGCCGTCGAGGGTTTTACCAGACTCAGTTAAATGATTATATAAGGCGAAACAAACTCTAAAGATCACATAAGTGTGCTAAACAAACCTCAGGAATTTGTATTTTAAAAATTACTATATATTTCGTTGTGAAACTCCAAAAATGATTTTATATGAAAACATGCTTCTGAAAAAATTAGTAGAGCCTTTACTGTACGCAGAAAAATATTAAATGGTCAAAAGTTTAATCAAACTCTTATGATTTTAAATAAAAGAAACTTAAATATTTTCTCGTAATAATCATAAGCATATCAGCGGAGAATGCAGAAAAAGCAATGACTGAATTTTAAACAACATGGCATTTAAAATACGTCGGTTTTTCCCCCCATTTTGAGACTGTATGAATATTTAATAAAGATACTGAAAAATTTGGGACACAACACAACAAAAGTTACTATATTTATATACAAATGATAGCTTTTTCCCTTTCCCTTACTTCAAAAAATGTATTGGAGGATCTAAAACTTTCAAGAATGCCTTCACATAGTTCTTATTTCTCAGACATTTTAATGATTGATCGCTTTCAAGCTAATAGTGAGAGTATTTGCACATTTTTGTGAGAAGAGAATGCTTTCTAAAAGGAAAAAGATGCAGTAATTGTTAAAAATTGCCTAATATTAAATAAATAATAAAATTCCTGATGCAAAGTCCTAGAATTTAAATTTTTTTTAATCTTTCACGCCCAGTATTACATCACCGATAGAAAAGTATAAGCGCCATTACGAATAATTTAAATGAATGAACAATGAAGGAGAATGAAAAGGAAGGCGTTTAGAAAGGATGCCTATTTGATAATTATCAGTGTCGCTGGCAAAATTCCAGAGTAATAACACTTAGTTCCAATAATTATTTCAATTTGCTGATATTTGAACGAGACTAGCACTTTAAAGTAATAAATTTCATTCCTTCCAAGTAGTAATAATCTAACTGACAATAACTTCTTAATATGTTTTGCAAATTATTCTCTAAAATTAAGTTATCTCATATTCTCTAAAATCTATTCTCTGATATTAATAACACTTAATAAATAATACGTAATAATAAATGATAATTTCCTTTTGCTATAATCGATGAAGCAAAATAAAGAATTTTAAACATAATCATAAATTAATGAAAAAATAGAATTAGATAATTTTCATGGTAATTCATATTGTTGAAAAGGCTGTAGTCTTTATATTATAAACATAGTTCAACTAGTAGCACACTTAAAATTTTTATATAAATATTTCCTGTCCCTTGATAAATAGAATAAAATGCACATTTTAATTCCCGTAACTGAAATAGTTATTGAAATTTTAAAACTTATAATGTAGTATAAAATTTGGAGCCATAAACTGTAAAAATGAAGATAATTATCACATTCATTTTATAATATTATTATATTACTTTTATAAAATTGTTTGTTGCTTTGTGTTTTATTACTACATTTAAATATGAAATTCTTAATAATTAAATGAAATAAATTAAAAATTCCTTAAATCAATAAAATTCCATTAACGACTAATTATTCTTAATCCAATAATTATCATTCATTAAACATATAGTGGCAGTCATAACTATCTACTTACTTGAATTGCATTGTTTATAAAAGAGAAAAAAATTATTGCTTAAACAATGCCCCAGAAATTTTGTGCAAAATATTAACAGCAAATGATCCTAATCTAAAAAGAACTCTGAACAATCCATAATATCCCCAGCAAATCCTCGAAGGTAAATACAATAGTTAAGTGACTGAAACTCTTCTTTTATTATTACTAATACGGAAATGTTGGAGGGTGTAAATGGTTGAACATCCTTTTTTCTTATATTTAAATAAGAGTTGCATAAATTTAGATACAGAGGCTAAATTTTAAAAATTAATATTTTGCGTATATTACTACAACCAAAATCACACAATTTAGGCATAAAACATTTCCAAAAAAGGCATTTGAATGTTCTTCATTGTTGTTCTCCGTCGAAAGAACAAACTAACTTTGTCATACATGATATTCCTTTAGTACTTATAGAATTTTTAGTATTATTTAGGTAGGATCTATTGGAATTACATATTCAAAACTCAAATAGAACGTACTGATTAAAAATCATTAAAACTAGACTTAGGTCCTCTTAAAAAACATTCAATAATTTATTAAAGTTTGACTGATCCTATATTTTCCATTGAAGTTCTTCTTTGTTTCGTTTTACTTTTTCCCCTAGTAGAAGAGTTATAGTGTATGAGGAATTGTGGTTACAGAAATTTTCAGATAATGGCATTTTTTAGCATGTTTATTTGCTTTACTTTGTTACCAACGCTTTTCAATTACTGTAATAGTATACCTTTTTTATATCCTTTGTTTTCATAGAAAAGCACATTTAGGCAACTCTGTGTATAAATATACAGGAGAAATTGAACTTTCTGATAAATTGATGGATCCATTTATGCTATACCGTATATGTTCTGATAAAAAAAAAGCTCATTTTGGAATAAATCGTTTTTGATAAGAATGATATTTCTCAAAGAATTTTGTGCAAAATTATCTTAAAATGTTTATAATTTTTACAAATAAAATTACATGCAGCTGTAATTCCGAAAAATTCATTATTATTATGTTTCGACAATTTCCTTTATTATTTCATGCAATCAATGACTTATGGATATAATTGGAAAAGTTTAATCGGCAGTAATATGTATTCACAAAGCTGTGCAACTTACAACACTTATGAAATTCAAACACAAACGCACAGCAGCTTTTTATTTCAGTTTCTATGACAGTTTTATTTAATTTTTTCGATTACATGGAACTTCAAAATTTAACTCATTTGAAACATTCAGCTTCATAGTAATTTTGCGCTGAATTCAACTTCAATTTCAACTTCAAACTCAAGTTCTCTGCTGTGGGGGATAATTGAAATTACATACTTTTAAATACTAGGCTTTTCATTACGATCTCGCAAGCAGCAGTGGAAAATGTCGCAAGTTTCTAATTTTATTTGGTAAAGTCTACAAAACACATCGCCAAATATTTAATTGTTTTTCCTTTTGCTTGGCTTATGCGAAATCCCGTAACTTGTACTTACTACGCCGTCGGCCGGCCAAATAGCGCGATTTAGCGCCAATTGTGGATAGCTACATCTTTTGGAATTTCGCAGTAACAGGTGGGAATCAGCGACCGGTTTTGAAATTTTCAATGGTAGGGGGAATAATACGTAAGTACAGAGCTACTACTATTGATTGTGACAACGATATTGTTCGAACAAGATAAGATCGGGCTGTGGGATTGGCCACCGAAGATCGGTTAGTGTATTCGACCACATTAAACCTAATCTTACAATTTTACCTCTCATAGAGGACTCGTTTTTATACATGACTTGATTTCATTGTTCGTACATCTTAATGAAAGTATTCTTCGTGATGGTATTTTAAGATTACTCAACTTTTTCAGAGAAAAATGTGCAGAACCAAGGCAAAATGCGTACTATTTCGAGATACCTTACAACGTAATGGCTCAAAATTTGTTTGCTCTATTTACTTTCTATTTTAGTTGTTTATGGAAAAGTACTCAAAGGGAATTTCGCCTGGATTCGAATCCAGGTAGAGGCTACCAGCCTTCATTGGATTTAACCGCCCAGCCACTAGTGGGTCTCGTCGGTTTTTATTAGCCCCTAATTAATGATCTACATCTTCCTTCCTTTGTTACCTAAGAAATACTTAAGATTTTAAGGTACTTCCGTGATTCATATTTAGGTTTATTCAATTCACTTTCAAATTCAGTATGAGTTACTGCTAATGTTCTCCTTAATTTTCATTGGCAAGTTAAGTGAATTTTAACTTTAGAAATCTACAATCGTAATTTTTATACACGTTCGATCCGTACGAATCTTAATTTGATGAGAAAATTATAAACTAACACTTTCTGAATACAAGTGAAGCGCTCGCAAATATAGGAGTGCATTTAAACAAAAGAGTTTGTGCTCACGTTTCAGCACTGGAGTTTTTGTGTTTCAAATTCTTGTGCTTTTGCTTTATATTTCTCTTTCTTCCTATAATCGCCCTCGTACGGAAACTAAAAGTATTTTATGCATCCATAATATAATCCAAGGCGTAAGAACTCTTACTTTCAGAATTCCACAGAGTTCGCGGTGATGAGAAAAAGTTTCATTTAAAATTTCAAACTTTTCATCATATGATTCTCTCATAAGTGCATAACAAATAAAGTTAAAATAGTGGTCACTTTCATGAGGAAAATGAATTAGTTATTAGTCAATTTTCGATAAATCTACTACCAAATTCCTTTATTTAGAACTGTGTTGGTTCCTTGAAATAATGAATACGCACATCGTTTCCACCCAGACGGTATAGTGGTAGGGAAGCCGACTGCAGTACCAAAGATCCAAGGTTCGAACCCCGGAGAAGACATGGTTGTAACTGTCCATTTCGTCATAGGAGACAACTGTGGGCACCGTTTGGGTGCCTCCTCAATAAAATGGCCACTACTTCTGGCCTTATGAATGGCCAGTGTCGAATAGGCAAGTGCCCGCCATTAGATAAAAAATGACAAAATATAGCCTGAATATTTTAAAAAATACTTTTTATAAAATTTGCGCTTGGTGATTTTAACGGAAGTTGCACGCTTTTGTGTCTTTTTCTATTTTAATTCTTTTGACTATGATGGTTAATGCTAATAATTCATGTTGACATTAATTAAGATAGTGGACAAGATCATTTAAACTGGGATAATTAAAAACAACGTATACGTGTTGATACAACAGCCAGACGAACTTCTAAAATGAATTCAAGATTTAAAAAGAAATTATAAATAAAAATTAAGAACAAGAACATATAAACCCAGATAGCCAAATTTGAACCTCCGAAATTGAAATTAGCGTCGCAAAATATTCCTGCATAAAAATCATGAACATTTCCAAACCATAACTGGTGATCAGTGCTTTTGAAAGAAAAAAATAATGGAATAGCAAGGTTACGGTAAATAAAACATAGCAATTGTGTTAGCTCCCTTCAGTATTATTGAAAAATAAATAAACTGCCTTAAATATAATACATATCATAAAATGCCATTAAAACTTCAGGTTTATTCACGCCATTAAAAGCAGACAAAATCATCAATATTCTTCATGGGAACAAAATGTTGAATTTTAGAGGAAGGAAAAAGGTAAACCGAGGAAATTAATCCTCAAACTGCTTAATTTCCGTGCACGTAATAAGCTGTTGTTTGTCACTATATGTGAGTTGTGATTCATAGCAGGTGTTCTATGTTATTAATATTCATTTTGACGTTCCGCGTCACTTACATTTAAAAGCAGGAAGCAGTTGTTTAATTAAAGGAGGATATATTTTCATAGAGATGTCTGCTTTATAAAAATTGCAGTTCCTTTTCACTTTTTTCATAAATATTCATAAGTAGCTACAGCAAACTCATGTTCCAGAGCATTCAGCATTTTCTGATAAGATTTTATGAAAAGAGAAATTGTATCCGACGCGTTTTCAGTAATATTAATTGCTGTCTAAAATTTAATATACACAATGTCACAAGGAGCTACACCTGAAACCTCGACTGATATAATCAGTTAATTAACATTCATGGAATATTTAATGAATTATAGATTCAGGGTAGATTGTTGAAAACAATGTGTAAAGTTCGTACGTAAGTTAATGAATACATTTTCTTTACAATCTTAAGATGCGTAGACCAGCTCTTGAAAGCATTTAAGTCTTGATAGAGTAAAATAAGTTAAAAAAATAAAAAAAATAACAGCCTTCCTTAACTATTTTTCTTAGATTTCAGAAAGGCTTTTTAATTTTTTTTTTTTTTTTTTTTTTTTTTTTTTTTAAATCCAAAGGCGCTTTGTCCCTGAACGACTATTGATTTCGTTTTGCGATTTTGCGTTGAATCACTATAAATTTCCGTTTCACTTTTCAAACTGTTTCCACCAAATGTTAGAGTCCTGCATCATATTTAAAGAAATTAAATAATGAAAAATCTGCATAAATGTATGTATATTTCTCGCACTGTGATAAAACAAGCCATCGAATTTTGAATCACGTAATCCTGCTGCGAATATGGGCATGTAGAAACCCAAATTTTAAATTTGGAATTTGTTTTATTATCGATTTCATATTTTGTAACATTTTAACGAATTTTTGAGTAACAAACTCAACGATTTGAAAGCGATCAATGGCACCAATCTACGGGGAAAAAAAAAAAAAAAACTTTTTATCTACAACGCGCGGAACTGTGTATCAGAAATTCTAAAGATAGGCTCATTTTAAAATTATTTTGCGACATTGCTATAGAACTGAAATTTATGGTTTAAATGCAAAGAACATGATATTTAATAAATAAAGGTAACACACAAAACGTTAAAAAAAGTCCCTTTGAACGTAATTTAAAATCTGGAACCTTTCAGATTTTTTTTGTCATTCTTAAAAATAATTTTTCAAATGCGCTCTAAGTTCTGTCGCATTCTTTCACTAAGGTCTGTCACAAAGGTCATTTTGTAAAATCACGGTCAAGATATAAATATGTTTTCGAAAAAAACCACTTAATCCTTTATTTCTGCTTTTTACATACTGGCTATATTCATCGCATTTTTAATGTATCAGGCAGAGTGCCTTAGGTAGAGAAATGAGTGCAAACAAATCACGAAAATTATTAAGAGTATATTTCGATCTTATTTATTCAAATTCTTATTATTCTTGCACAGTTAAAAAATGGCGCAATTTAATAAAGGCTTTCTTTTTTTAACATTTCTTCAACTCCGTTTTCCAACAGTGACTTAGCCGATAAGACAGCTGAACGCTGATAGTTCAACCGTGATAAAATTCTGGTGAACGGACTGGCTACATAGGGTTATTCGGGATTTTGCACATGCCTAATGTGAATATGAGTTAGTTTGTCCTTGTAAGTTCTCCACGAGGGTGGTGTGTTGTTTGGTGTATTAGATTACGGCAAAGCACTCGAGGGCTATCTGCCTTAAGGGAGGAATGCCTTCGTGGAGGACTTTTTAAGGGAAACTGGCTCGTATACACGTTACATGTGGAGAAAACCACGAAAACACCCATGCAGCTAGCCCGTTCGAGGGATTCGAACCTTGGATTGAACTACCAGTGCTCAGCGACGTTACCGCTCGGCCGCTGGTGGGCTCTCCACGTGGAAGACCTTGCTATGCACCACTTACACTCTTGTGTAGACAAAATATTACAGAGGCTGACATTTCGTGCAAAATCCCAACAAACATTTATTCCTCAAGAAGAGATTTGAAGCATTCACCCTTTCTACATTTTTCAAGTAGAAACCTTTCACAGAAGAATTCTTTCAAAGACAGGCTGTGCTGTCCACAGCAAGTTCACAGACTTGCTGTGGACAAACGATGTAGTATAGCAACTAAGGTTCATAGGATTCGTAAGCGGAAACACAGTTCTTGAGGGAATTTTGACATTATTCGAAATACAGGCGTAAATAGTAATCTTTCCACAGACAGAGATAGTTAAATTTTGCTAGTCGAGTAACCAAAGATTAAATTGGCCAGTCACAGGAGCGATCCTTGCGGTAAGCACCTTTCGTTCGAAAGTTCAGGAAGCTTATTAAAATTAGCCAATGAAGCTACTGAAAAACTCAAAACGAAACAATTTAAGTCTGAATAAAGACAGGTTTTTGTCAATATTTCGAATTAAGGAGATGGAATAGTTTGAGTCTTTTTAATTTTTGTTTTTGTTTTTGCTGATTATGAAAAACCAACTTAGACTATCTGCCTAATGTAAGGGATGCTTTCGTGGAGGACATTCTAAGAGAAAATGGATCGTATACACGTTATACATTTGGAAAACCTCGAAACCGCCCATGCAGACTACCCATTCGTCTAGAATCAAGCCCAGGTCCGAACTACCAGTGTCGAGTGGCTTTACCGCTCGGCAGCTGGTGGGCTGGTCATGTTTTCATAACATATGACGGTAATCCTTTTAGTCTATCCAAAAATATCAATACATAAGCCCTATAATTTAAAGATGTTATATAATTTATTATAGCTTATAATTATAATAAGCTTATTATTTAATAAAGCTTAAATTGTATAAATAATATGTGCTACATAAATTTTACCTGATCAGAAATTATAGCAAAAATGATTCGAATTAAAATTGTCTAATCTTTATAAATAAAAGAGAAAATTTAGCTAATAGAAATAAAAATTAGAGTATAATCTCATATAAAATAATTACTGTATTTGAAGTGTGTTTCTGCGGTAATGAAGAGAGAACGAGCAAAGGGAAAGAACACGTAAAATGATAAAGTACGAAATTTTTCAATAAAATTATAACTGCAACTTGATCCTTTGACTGTTAACCCGCATGTTAACTTATGACTGTAAACACTTGACTGTTAACTTTTGACTGTTAACTTGATCCTTTGACTGTTAAATAGAGCATGCTGCCGCGATATCCGGCAGCATGCTCTATTTAAATGCTTATCTGGATGTTTTAATGGCTGACAGTCGCTAATGCATCTTGTGCAGCATTTATACTTTATATCAGGTTTTTGGTCAGCAAACTGGGTTAGTTTACTATTTGGTTCGAATCGGTTTTTCCGTTCTTATTCTTTGGGCTTTATTATGAGAAACGTCTCGCAGGATTGATAGAACGCGTGTTTCTGAGGAAATATTTGATGTGCGGAAAGTGTGGTTATTTGTCGCTCCAAAACAAAGTAAAACTGAAAAAAGAAATTGCAAAGAAACTGTAACCTGGCCCTCAAAATGCGAAGAACTTGTGCCTTACTTTCAGATTTACCATACTAAGCGTACTTTCTAACGTAATTTGTCTAACTATTCTATATTTAAATCAGTACATATATTCTTTACAGTTGATTTTATAAAAAAAAAATGGGAGCATATTGTAAATTAATTTCAGAACTCTCTTCATATGATTACATCTAAATCGAAATTTCTAACTGTCTGTTCTTATAACTTAAATCAATATTTAATAGTAAAATCTTTGTTTCAAAATATGCTGCGTTTTTTAAAATGTAATTTTAAAACATGTAGTAAAATGTTCGCAATTTTTGAAGCGATTTTATTAGTAAATTGAGCAGTCATAGGGTTTATTAAAAATAATTAAGGGTTTAGATAAATTGTGAGTTAATGCTCAATGCTTGGAGATTTGAATAAATGACAATAATAAAGGAGAGATAAAAGTCTGCAAAACAAAAGAAAGTAATAAACATATGAGGAAAATATCTTAATTAAAAAATAATAATAATGAATTAATGTATAAATAAATTAATCTGATATACATAAAATCAGGACCGGTTTAAATGGCCTCTCAGCTGCAATAACGATGGATCCCAGACTTTAGCGGATAGTGATTTTGCAAAAATATTAACAAAAACTTGTTAAATATCTCTTTCAAACTCATCTCTTTGTTTTAATTTTTTAATATTTCAAGCCCTGAAATTCTCATCATTCATTATATATTGATCACTTTATGATAAAAACTTTCAAACTGTGTCTCAAATTGTTATATATAGTTTACGCTACTGATAGTAAAGTTATTATAAGATATGAATAGTAAATTCTGAAAAACTTTTACTAGCTTTCCAAAATACACTCGAATTTTTGAGCCGTGAAAAGAACTGCTGATGTTTCACTTTCTGTTGCCGTATAATTCGTTTTGTGTTGGATTGGATGCCTTACTAAAATACGCCAGTGGCTATCCATCTCGCATAAGGACGTCGCCTACCGCACAATCTGGTGTATCTGTGGAAATTTCCAGCTTCCCCTCATCTTCAGGAAATTCCAAAACTAGAGCTTCTATTAATGCTGTTTTAAGAATTTCTAACACTGTGTTTGCTTCGGCCGACAAACTAAATCTGCCTTTTTTCTCTTTAATTGTAATAATGTGATTCTGCTCCCGGTGCGAAATTTTTGACAAAAGTCTTATAACAAGGCTAACTTTTTTTATTAGGTGGAGGGTAAATTTTTATTGCAATTATTTTGGAATCTTTGGTTTCCATTTCTTTCTGAGATATCTTATAGCCCAAGTAACGGAATTCTTTGGAGGCAGATTTGCAGTTGGACGCATTTATTCATAATCCTGCTTCTTTTAGCAGTATATGCACTTCTTATAAACCTCGAATATGTTCGTCTATAGTCTTGCTGCTTGTAATTATATCATCTAGGTAAAAAAGTAGATTTTTTAGGGCAGAACTTAGTATAAATTTCTATCGCCTTCTGAAACGGGGCGGAAGCTCCGTATAAGCAGAACCATATTCTCAGGAAGGCGTAAACTTCTGACTTGGTAATAAATGCGGTTTTTGGTATATACTTGTGGTTTACACGTAATTGAAAATATCAAGGATAAGATTTAGCGTTGCCGTGATAAGATTTAGCGTTGCTTTTATCTCTCCTTTATTATTGTCATTTATTCAAATCTCCAAGCATTGAGCATTAACTCACAATTTATCTAAACCCTTAATTATTTTTAATAAACCCTATGACTGCTCAATTTACTATTACAATTATGTTGGTATAACTCTTCAAATTATTTCTTCTCTCCAAATTGCCTCTCCAAATAAAGTAGCAGTTTATTAACAGCTGTGCATCTTCAACTTTTTATCTAGCTTGAGATCTCTGAAACCCACGGCTAGAGTACTTTCTCTTCCACTTTATTCGTGTCCAGTTGCACCATCACCTCCTGAAAGTTAATTTTTGCAGCGCCGTGCCGGTTTAAAAAAAGAATTCCTAAAATTACAGGCGAAACATTTTTCACAACAACAGCAAAAATTAAAAAAAAAAAAAAACACTTTTGGGTTCTCAGTTTTCACCTATACATTTTATGTAACTTTATCTCTGCATTGGCACTCTTTGCCTTGTGTGGCAATAACTCTCGTTCCTTCATTACCAAAGATTATGTACCGTTTCGAGCCCCAGCATCGAATAACGCTTCCATTGGCACGTTATTAAACTGGATTTGAGTTACAGGCAGGGACAATTGTTTGATTAAAACTGCATTCATCTAAATTTGAGAGGGAATCTGCTCCTTCTGGAAAACTGTACTCTCTTTTTTTAGTACTTCCTATTACTTTAAATTTGTTATGTCTTACCATTGTTTCTTCTTTTGCGATTTGTCTAGCTAATCGCCATTGGCGGATAAAAATTTATTTCTATCTTCAAACCATTTGCCGCCTTTAAATCTTGGCCTTTCTTCAGCAACAGATCTACGAAAAATGCTCACTTAAAGCTCTAGCCATATTCTGACATACGCATGCTTTCTGCTACTCTCCTCCTTTCAAACTTTACCGCGAGTTCAAATTAATTCTCACGCGTGCTCGGGTTTCTCTGTTCAAAATAGCCCTGGATTTGGCATAACAACTTAGGGAGAATAATTTGGAAAACCTCTGCATCGGATGATTTCTCATACAATAAATTTACCAGTTCTCAGATTTTCTCAATGTAAACTCCGTCAGTTCTTCACCCTTAATTTCGATCTACTGTATAAATCTGCCTCTTATTTCGCCCTATTATTTCCCTATGAAAAATTCCCCTTTACAAGGACGGCTTTTAATAATTCAAATGTAAAATTCTTACTGCCTACTTCTCCCAACAAAAATTTACCGATGCCTTTGTACTATTTCAGTGAGCGTCCTAAGAGTACGGCGGTTGATATGGTGGTATTTTGTACTTCCCTAACTGGATAAAGCAAAAAGTGTGTATTTAGTTGTTCCAAATGTTCATTACGGAACTTCTGCCATCAAAAGCCACTGCGAATTTTACGGATGCTTCCATCATATCCACGACGAATTCGATTCCTTCCACTGGATTTATGGATGCCGGTGGAGTCTGTGATGTTGGGAGGGGGAGACTAAAATTTGAATTCTCTTTTTTTTTATAATTCGAGATAGTATTCGAGCGTCAGTATAAAGTTTAGTCTTCTTTGCTAGCATAAATGAAGTCCAAATTCCTAACAAACTCGATTCGAATTATTTGAAAAGAACTATAGTTTTCATAAAGTTTTAGAACAAACCTTTTATTAAATCAGAACAAGAACATAAATGTATGACTCGTGCTTACAAATCAACGACTACTGGTGGCGATGTGCTTAAAATAACAACGAACTCAAATTTGAAACTACATCTAGTAGCCAGAAAACCTGCCTCCAACGTCTCACTTGCGTAACAATTTAAATGTCCGAAATTATAATGCAAAGCTGAAGACTGTAATCTTAGCTGAGCAAACCTAGTAAACCTAGTAATGTGGCCTCCAGAGGCAGAAACATGCTGTGTTTTACAATCCGGAAATCTCACCTTATACACTCTTAAATTATTTTGCATTCTGGCAGAGAAACGGAATAATGAAGTGAGAATAAAGGTTGAAATCATAACTGGTTAAACCAACGGCAAAGGGACGTTACAAATTTAAATGTTCTTTATCTTTGTCATTAAGCACTGAAAATAATATAGAGGTTTAGTTTTTGATAATTGGTATATTTAACAACACTAAGAATCAATTTCAATGCATTTACTGTAATAATTTTTCATTTTATGAATAAGTAATTAAACGCTATCACTAATAAAACCCATACCTCATTTCTTATTATGCTACTTATGCACATCTTCGCCAGATTTTACATCTAATAGATTAACATAGTAAATAAAATGCAACAAGGAAAAAGCTCCGGCCATAATGTTACAAATACGGAATAATAACAACGTTCTTCTTAAAAGTAAATAAAGCTAACAAAGCAGTTTTACAAGACGGCATACAGTTAGATACCGCTCTGAATTTTATAAATGCAGCCTCAGGAGTTATTGATGGGTTCCTGATCAGTAGATTAAAAAAACACTCTGAGACAAGTAGCAAATATGATTATAACTTTAAATGGGCTTATTAAGGTCTGGGATATCAGGAATATACCACGCAGAATTGTGAAAGAGTATATTTCATATGAAACCAAAAAAGAGACCATTTTAGAGGAGGCACAATCATCTAAGAATATTTCGGTAATAGTCCCGTGTAATAGAGATAAAAAATTCCGTCACTTAAAATTTTTCTATTATTTTGGCTATTTGCGTCAATAAAATAGGAAATTTCAAATAGTTATAGCGGTCAATCAATGGCCGAGTTTTTAGGATGACCACATAGCGCAGCTTGATTTGTATTTGCATTTCGGCAAAGAAGTTTGGATACATGAAGTTTTCAATACAAATACAACATCTCAATACAAATACAAGAAGCTTGTTGATACTCTTTCAGACCTAAAACAAACTTAAGATATCAGATTTTTGGTGAAGAATGCGATAAATTTTATCATCGATGTTATAACAAAGAAGCGAATATTTTCTAAAATTACCACATAATCATGAAACGCCCTTAAATATATTGACATTATTCTTAGTTTGTTAAGTACACCTCGAATATATTTGTCATACCAATATCTACAACTTAATTCAGTTTTCCGAAACTACAGCTAATAATTTATTATTTAACGATCCCCAGTAAATGACGGGAGGTAGGAGATCTGTCAGTTGCACACAGGCAAATTGGGCGATAAAAAATTATTTAACGTGTTCGCGGTTCAGAAACTAAAAGGTAAAAAGATTTACATTGCAGAAAGACTTCAGAAAAACCTATCCCTAGAAGAAAGAATCTAAAAAAAGGGGTAAAACTTATTGTTGCGTTATTCTTTTTCTGACACCAGTTGTTACGTTATTTTCTTTCTTCGCGTTGTTACGGGGTTCGTGAGGATTTGGAGTGAATAATGACAATACTACTTGATAAAGTATCGACACACACTTAAATCAGGACAGCTCCAAAACACTTTTATAGTCATCGAAGATCTACTATAAGCACGCTGACACGATCAGCGACACAACCTTCAGGTTATCAGGCTATCACGGTGGAGGCAGCTTCACTGCAAAGCACCAGAGTACAGCTCCCGAGTCTGCTTGGTCGTTCTCGGAGCTCCACGTACTCTCGAGACTCTCCACGCTACAACTCGCGATGTACTCGACGACACACAAAGCACAGCTCCTGACGCTTCGGTTCAGTCGTTACCGGAGCTCAACACGCTCTCTCAACGATGCACTAACTGCGATACACTACAAGACTCTTTCAATGCACTCGACGAACCACTTGGCCCTTGTTTCCCGGCTGTCTACTCCGGCACGGCTCGTTAGACGAGGCACACTCTCTGAGACTTTATCTAACTCTCCGCGTACCAGCAGGGTTTATATAGCTTTTGGCTGGTGTTCGAGAACATTCTGGGCTAAATTCGTTCCAGAAGGTTCTCCATCCGTCCATGGCATATCGCCATTTTTTTCTCCAAATGTCGCCGAATGTGGCAACCCTGCTTTATCTTGCCATTTTATGGCAACCCTAAAACTGCTTTGCGGAAAAGCCATCTTACCGCGCCTGTACATTTCGAAACAATATGTAATTTTCAGTTTATGAAATGCAATTTTGAAAGCAAAATAGCAAATTTTATGGAAACTAGTCAAAAATAAAAAAGAGCTTGCACTATTCCTTTTTTATCTTTTCATATCTTTTAAGTTTTATATAGCGATTTACAATACATAACATTGCAGAAACAAATAAGGGCAAAAAGTAAAAGTGAGCTGCAAATTTTAGCCGGAACTCTCTATTTTCTTTTCTCTGTTTCTTTTTTTTTGGGGGGGGGTGAACTGTTTTAAACTTCCACGTGCGGAACTCAGTTTATATGCTGCAATTTAGGTTTAATTCTACATTCGATATTGTAGACATTTTAAAGCTGTTCAGAGTAAAATATTATGCTCTTTAATTAACATTTGCAAGAGCTATATTACAGTTTTATTATATTTGTTACTTATTTGGTTTTAAAAAAAATTAATTTTGAAACGTTTAGTAGGGAAATATATTAGTTGCTATAGTTAGAAGTACTTGATGAAACATTCAGTGCAAAGAAATATCTTTTGGGAAATATAAGTGAAGTTTATAAAAATACGTAACTTCATTTTGGAATCTTCTAAATTATATCCCTTGTCAAAAACTGAAACTTTTTTAAAAAATAGAATAATCGAAACAATGCGACATAATAAATATGAAATTCTTATTATTTATTATGTCGCATTAAATGTCGTTTTCGTAGGTAACGAAAATAAACTTTTCATAGCAAACCTAAGACTTAAAAGCCAAAAATATCCATTGCCAATCTGGGAAAGGAAATATTTCTTCTAGCAATCTGCAGAATAAGAAACATACTTTTATAAAGATTTTTACTTCATTGTATGAATGAAATAAAGGAAGTATTGTAATCGTGAAAAATTTCGGGTATCATATTATAAGATCTAGTCTTTTTAGGCCACGTAAACTAATCTAGATCCTAAAATTGAACCTGGCGAATTCTGGCACAGGCGGGAAGTAAATACCAGTCCTGAAGAATGGTAAAAAAAAAACCTTTATTAATTTAAACTAAGAACAGAAAGCTAGATCTTCGTGCTTTGCAATAACATCGACAACTTGCGGTGGAACTTAAACGTTTAACATAATATCAGTTCAAGTCTAAACAGAATAGTTCTGGATTCGCACGTTAAGTTACGGCTAGCTTAGGTTGACTCAATAAATCTAACAGGTGTGACAATTATCCGAAATGGCCAAAGGGCGTAGCGTAACAGCAAGATCAGCAACGAATCGTGCGGTGGCTAGCGAAAACAGGCTCTGAATAAACTTTAATATTCAGCCGCTTAAATACTCACTTAACTTTAAATTTACATTCTGGCGAGGGGAAGTTGAGGAGTTCAGGAAGGGAAACAAAAATTTGAATAATACGTGAGTTAAATTAAAGGAGACCCTTCAATATTTCAACGAAAATGTACGTTTTGCTCGAATCCATTTGAAAGATATTTTTGCGTCACATCTGTATGTAAAGAGACAGAGAGGAAAGAAAACTTGTATGAACAGAGAGGTTTTTTCGTGACGTCTGTACGTACGTACATATGTATGTACGTATTTATCTTGCATAACTAAAGAACGAGTAGCCTGAAAACATTGAAATTTTGTATACGGGACTACTATAAGGTGTAGATGTGCACATCACTTCTATATATATATATATATATATATATAACCATTTTGTTACCCTTCTTGTTAAGCTGATTTTTTTTTATTCTTACGTGTAATTTTTTTTTTTTTTTTTTCTGTTTGTTACCATTTTTTGCTTTAAAAGTGATTGAAGTATGTTGTTTTTATGCTCCGATTAAGGTTTTTATGCTTTTGGTTAATCTGAATCTGATCTTTTGGTTGAATGCAACAGTTGTAGAATTATCAACAATCAAAAAGTTTAAGTGATGCTAAGCCTAAACAGGCCGCCATTTATTTGCATTTGAAACTCTTAGTAGAACAGTGAATTAAGTCAATTTGTGCACCAAATTTAGTGTCTTTTTGCCGAGTGGGACCAGAAGTAAACTTTCGGTTTTGTGCACAAAAAAATCTGTCTTCTTACTCACTGGCCAAATTGCTTGTTTTTGCTTAAAAATTCTAATTTTAATTTAAAATTTTTAAAACTGTTTTAGCTATATTTGGTGTTTTAAATTTATATGTATTTTACGAATTCTTATGAAGATGCTTTGAGCTTGTATGTATTTTTGCCTTGCCGCGAAGTGAAAATAGAATTAATTGAATGAGAAATAGACCTCTAATGAAAATTCGAGTAAATACGTTTACATGAAATGCAGGAAAATGTGCATAATTGAATTGGCCATACAAGGAAGCCACGTGGTGTCCACATCAGACATTTTATTTTTATTATATCGATGCAAGTCTATATGATCTAGTTGACGAGTTCCAAAATACGTGGAATTCATCTCAAAGAAATAATACTGAAATCGTAATCAAATATATCCGTTTGCAAACCGAATAAGAAAATTAAGTTCTCTAATAGAGTTTAGAATTCTATAAAAAGTTAATCAGACCTTGAACATAGTTTTTTTTAAGAATCTTAAATTTAATGAAATATGTAGGATCTTCTCAAAAGCTTAAAAAAGTAATAAAAAATGTAAATTTTACATAAATTATGAAGCAAATAAATTACTTATTTTCTTCAATTACTAAAGGAGCGTCCCAACGTGAAATGCTACCAATTTTTTTTTTCTCTAAGCTATTACATACCTATATTATGACTTGCCGTGCTCTGAATGTTGACACTGGAATGGTTTATTACCTATAAAATCCTATAAAACAAAACAATACATTTACTAAGTATACATATTAAAATTTAATGGCATATATTGTAAATATATTACGTACATAAACTGCAATATTTCAACTTTGTGCTAATTATTTCGACAGCCACCACGTTCAATGAATAAACGCATCATTGAGCAGTGTCCTTCCGTATACATTTTCAAGTTATGGTTATATGACTAATAAATGCTTTCTTATACTAACTATGTTAAGGTGATCATAGTCATAGAACCTCAATGACGCCTCAATTAGCAGACGCCTCAATGTTCTCGAGCCTCAATGTGATAGAGCCTCAACTTCGCATGGCTCAATGAGCTAAGGGATCATGTCTCGGTTACGGCAGCTGTTTTCCAAGAAATGAATTATTCACTCAGTATCGTTGCCTTAAATCTGCATTTTGAACGTTATTATATCTGAATAAATACATTTTCCTTTTATGCATGCCACCTTCATACCATAGTTTACAGCCATATAATATTGATTTGGTGTAACAATGATGTAATAACAGAGGTTATTTGAATTTATGTTTAAATTTGCGGAATTTAACTCTGCGATTTAAATAGGATCGTCATGTAAGAACATCTATTTTGAAATACAGATGTTTGCTAAAAATATTTGGTACTTAACTGAGCAAGGTGAAACGATATAGCATGCATGAGACAATTTCATTATGGAAGGTCTGCCATTAGGATTTTCCAGCCCAAATCACTGGTACATTTTTAATGTATATCTATCTTATTTTAATAATTTTGAAATATAACGGGCGAGCCAGTATCATATCACTCATAAAGGATAAGACAAAAATAAAAAGTTAATTTTATTTTTGTCTATTGTCTTTGTTAATTTTATCTAAATCATAACACTCATATGGGATAAGACAAACAGCTAACATAAAGGCGTTATTTCGGTCCGACTTATTGACGAACTTAAAATAGGCTAGGCTCTACAATGCTAGAAAGACAAAAAAATAATATTGAATTATTAAGTATACCTAGTGGGCAGTTTGTAAGTCATTCTGTAATTCTCTTAAAATCGCATTTATTTGTAAAAAAGCACTAATTTGATTCTTTTTCATCGGTAGAGGCCAACATCTACTTACTCAAACATCTGATCCATTCCCCCCATTACAAGTAGAATGCTTCAGCACTAACAATAATCTACTTAAGTAAAGCAACAATTACTCTTGGACTCTTTCATAACTATGAGCAGTTTCCTCTTAGTACAGGCTGCATGGGCGTTTTCGTGGTTTTCCCCATGTGTAACGTGTATACGAGCCAGTTTCCCTTAGAAATTCCTCCATGAAGGCATCCCTCCTCTTAGGCAGATAGCCCTCGAGGCTTTTCCATAATTACACACACACACACACTCTTAGTACAGGATTGTAACATCGGGCATCAATAGCTAAACATTGACAATAAAACAAAGGAGAAGGAAGGTGCATTAAAATAACAGAACTACTTTTAGTCGCTTCAAAAGAATAATTGTTATGGCATTCAACAACTCCCGAAAGCAATCAGCAATGCACTAACGTTGATGCGGGGGGAAGCAAGAGGTAGAAAATGATTCAGGCTTTTGGGCGACCCGCCGATGTCTGAAATTTCGGGCATTTTGGGTGACTTCGATGTGAATGAGTTAATGAGTAAAAATAACATTTGATTAACCCATTAATAGACGAAATAGTTGCATAGGAGATTTAGTAGTTTTCATTCTGTGTAACGAAAACAAGCAGCTTACTTCAGAAAATCGTCCATGAAAGTACCCCTCCTGTTAGACAGATAGCTTTAGAACTACTTTAACAACAGCAGTTTGAGACGTATGGGTATTTTATTAGTTCTCTGTCTATGTAACACCCCACAAGCGCCCAAGCGATAAGTTAACTGAAAACTATTAGTGCGATTCGGCTCCAAATCCCCGCCTACGGTTAGGCGGCATGAAAAGTTTCGTGAACTTCCCAATTTGCAACCCGAATATAAGCCAGTTTCACTTAAAAATCCTTCACGAAGGCATTTCTCTCTTTAAGCAGATAGTCCTCTTGTGCTCTGCCTTAAACAATTACCCTGAGCCTATTCTAAACTTCTGTATGTAACCAAAATACAAGTTTCACACAAAACTTTCTTCACGATTAGAATCCATCCACTCACAAAATAGCCTTCATGTACACTGCGTATTCATGTAAACGGATAAATGATAATTTGATTGACTATTATGAAATAAATTAACATTTCTTTTAAGCAGTCATAGCCTAGGGTTGAGATAATCAGCATTTCAATAATGGGAACTCACATCATCTTTAATTTTAATGCCTATAACTTTGAAGCATAGTTTGAAATTGCTATACTTTGAAGAAAAATGCCCTAAGGTTTTTAAAGAAAACACGATAAACAGAATCCATAAATTATCTGCAAAGTAATAAAAAAAAACGTAATGTTTCCGCACCAAGTAAGTAATATATGGCATAAGAAACACTGGGTCTTACTTAAAATAATAATATTGTAATTTCTTGGAATTACGTATAATAATAAAAATACGTCAATAAAAATAAAATAAATGTAAAAACAAAATAAGATTTAAATTCAGAAATGAATAAATTGCTTTAAAATCGCTCAGTTTCTATACGCAGTTTCAGAACAACTAAAATCGAATAATAAACATTTTACATTTTGCTGAATGATTCTCTGTAAATTATACTCTAACCGCGTAGAAGAGTAATATAAATTCCATATGTTTTACGCTCTGTAACATTCTGAGAATTGGTTATCCGCAACGTGCATTGGATCCTAACGTCAAAGATTTTACTACTCACATAAACGTTAAATATGTTACAAAAAGCTTTAGTAACTTTAATAACATTTCTAAGGATAAAATTGTGAACACATGGCGCTCGTCAAAGCTGTTAGTTACCGGCGGTTGCTCTATGGTTGTTACTTCGGTGGATGATTTTTAACACATACATCACAGGTATGACGCTACGCAGTAAATTTAGAAAACTTTTCAACGGGCAAAAGTCAGATTTGTCATCAATATAAGGCGGACTAAATAAACATAGATAAATCTTTAAATTTGAACTAAATAAATTTTTCAATGCATTTTTCGATACATTATAGATAGATTTTTGCCTTCATTTGACCTCACAGACTGAGAGTCACTGTAGTGTTGTAGACAAGCGCAGCAAACATTGATATGTATTCAAATTAAAATCAATCGAATGCTCAATAAAAACTCTTCACGGGTCAGAGTGCTTCACTGTGCTTGTGCTGGTGAATATCCGTCAAGTTCATCGGTGACACAGAAGATGAGGGCCACTTGGAATCAAATTAAAGATTATGGTTGTAGGAGATACAATAATCATAAATTCATATTATAAATAAAACTCAAATCAAAGCGCTATGATACGATTCAAACACATTGATCACTAGTGACCTATACCTTAAGGTGATTCTTGGAGTGAAAATATACAACCCTTCTGTGGAGCAATTCAGTAAACTGAGACAGATATTTGAATTGAATTTAAGTCGAAAAAAGCCGATGCTCATCAAGACTGCTGACTGCAGCTATCATTAATGACAGTCAAATTCATCAGAGACCAACGATTTCAAAGTCACTGCGGGGGCGAATCTAAAGATCACTAAAGCTTGATGTGAGGCAATATAGCAATTTCAATAGATATTGAAATGGAAATTAAATCAGAGCACACTAATATCTTTCAAAGATGTTAGTCGATGACAGCTTCGAGATTGAGGATCTGTGTAGAGGTTACTACAGAACATTTAGGTAAACTGATAGTTATCGAAATTAAAATTAACTCAAAGCGCATCTCCGGGTTTGTTTAGATCGTTACGTAAATTAAAATTATATCGGATCTCATCAGCGAGTTTCATGGATATTTATGGCTGCTTATCTATCAGTTGTTGATAACTTGAGATCAATCCGTTGTTAATCACTATGAAGTAGTGCAGCAAATTTTTATAGAGTCAAAACGTGCAAATGCAGTAAGTACTTTTGATCCCATGTGCCTTTCAATACTTCGCAATATCATTATTAAATTAAATTTCAAGGTCACTTGGTTGAAGTCACCAACAGATCACCAGTGTGAAGATGTGCAACTAACTCACATAGAGTTTTAATTTAAATTTCATAAAATAATTCTGTCACGTCACAGTTTCACATAGGGAGGCTGTTAATAACCGAAGGCTTAAGGTTTATAGACGACTTTTCGGTGACCTAGAGTTTAGTGGTACCGTCACGTGCCTGGATCTGTATGAAGCCCCGTAGTAAAGTTTTTACTTAATTGAAATGAAATATACCAGTGTGTGTCAGCATTCTTGGTCTACTGCTAATGATCAGTGGATATCAACCGAATAGCTAAGAGTTTGGGGAACTGGAATAAATTTGAGTAAATTTGAAAAAATTAAATAAACTGAAGATCACTATAGATAATTAAAAGTACTAGTCGCTGGTGTTTTACGCTTTATAATTACTGACGTTCATCTGAAACGGTTACTGGTATGGTACACTGCAGCAAATTGAAATAAATGGTTAAAATTAAATAGAATTGAGAGACTGTAACAAAAGGTGACAGAGGACAAAATAATCTAGATGCTACTATTAGTAAACAGGTATTTGTATCGCGCCCATTGCAGTCAGTACTGCCAATATCTCGCTTGAGACCACGGGATATCTCATCGGGAATTCATTTTAAATATTAACTGGATATATTGCTAAACACGGGCTAATGATGTAATTATATTTGGTGTTTGGGAGGACAATTTGATAATACAAGAATGACATTTGTGTATAAGTTACCCATACCATTTGCACCAATATTTATAAATACGAATACATAATATATATAAGTATATAAAACATATATGAAGACATAAATAACATATAGACGTATAATCATATATATAGGAGTACAATTATTAAAACTCTTAAATTAAATATCTAAAAATGCAACACATAAATTATACATAGGCACATGAAATACATATAAGCAGGTATAATTACTACATATATGAACACATAATAATTGCTACGATTAAAAGGCATTTCATTGTTTGTAGGCACGGCGCAGAATATGTGTCTTAATAATTACGAAATAATAATATTTCTAATTCACACGGATATAATTAGATTCAACTATCACAATGATCCACAGGCGATTAAAACATGATAAAATTAGTGAAACGGCAAAACTGTCTCTTAAAACTAAATTAGAATGCAGATAGGTATTGGAGATGCCATTTGGTAAAAAAATGGAGCTTTTGAAGTCCTTAGTCTAGAGGTAAAGTAGATTGAAAAAGAAAAAATAATCACAGTTATTAGAATTTAAAACGCAAAAAAAAATATGTGCAGTTGCAGGAATATTACAATACAAAGTTGTACTTATGCACAAGACACAGAAGTTCGCAATCCACTTAAGATAACAAAGCATTATTAGATGTATCATGTAATAAAGACACAAGTAATGTAAATTCGCATGTACCCACAATACAAAAAAAAATGGAACTAAACTAATGTTTCAGAACCTTAAGTTGTTGTCTGTAAGATTATTAATTATACAGCAACATCTGCACACTAATGGCAGTACCATAGTTGATACACTGTAGTAAGAATAGAGCCTTATAGGATATCTTTTGCGGTAGAATCAGATTTCTTAGGAGATGACGCCTGTATGCGTTTATGTCAGTTACAGCAGCCAAATATGCAATGACAGAGAGAGCACGAAAAGAGATTTAAATGGCACCGTTGATGACGTACACGTGTATCTATATCTGTGATTGCAAACCAGAAACAGTTAAGAAACCAAAACACCATGACCACTGTTCAGCAAGTAATCCGGACGTGATTTTAGGAATGTGGTCGTAAATTCTTCTTCCGCGCTCGTTGGTGTGCCATTAATACACTCCATGAGCAACTGGCATTACGGTTTGCGTCTTTAAATATGAACGTGAGACTAGCAAGAAATGTTCCAATGCATTATAGCTGCTAGCTACAATCTTGGCTAATACATCCGCTAACTCATTGCCCTCATATCCTATGTGGAATGATATGGAGAGGTGCACTGTATCTTAGTTGCCTCTGGATATTTGTAATAAGGGGTAACATAGGATAAAGACATCATGCAGTACAAATAGGCTATTTTTATTCATGAAGATTCTGTAAAGATACACATGAATAGCATAAGCAATTTCCTGCTTTATTGCCAGCACGTCTGCTTGAAAGACACTATTTCGTTTGCAGAGTGACCTTGCCAAAGATGAAAGGCATCTGGTTTACTCGTGTGAAAGAAGGCGCAGTCTTCTCTGATAACATTTCTGAAGTCGTTTTACAGATGAGGCGGAAACTTGCTGTAATGTTTTTTCATTTGTACATGCTCTTAAACCGATGTCTTTATCTGTCAATGAACATGCGAGACGGTCAACGGTTTTTCGTGTTCACTGAATTACAGGTAGTTACATGGTACTTCTTGGTATAGATGAAGCAGCTTCGAACTAGTTGTTCCTCTTCTAGTCGTAAATATAGAAAATATAAGTCTGTTAAAAAAATTAAAATGGCATCTGCAGATGTAATGTGTTATGCTAGTCATTGTCTAGGCGAATAGACGTTGTAGATTTAGAAAAGGGATGATTTTTCGACTAACATTGGGAAAACCCAGACTAGTGTATGCGAAAGTATATGAAAATATATTAGTATGTGAAAGTATTCTTTTCTATCTTAGGATACAGAAGGTCTCGGAAATGTAAAGATTTGTGCCCGGATTTGGATCTCGAAGCCGCTTCATTTTATTTGCAGTTGTGTTGGTCTTTAACTTCTGTTTCATTATATGTGTGAACCATGTGAGACCTCTCTTCTACATAGGGCCCAAATACTTTAGTTCATGGACAACTTGTGTACTCCCACTAACAGGAAACAGAGTGGGTGTTATAGTTTCAGTTACCGTTTTCGGAATACGAGTAGCCGCGGATTTGGTAAATATAATTGATTTGCAGGGGAGTTATGGAAATATTGTATCTATCTCTGTGCCTTTCGTTTTCAATTACTCGCGTGTTTTATCTTTGATGATAAATGCCGGATCTTTGACGTATGCGATTATGTTGCATTTGGGAGCCATTGGTGGATACTAGCCTGACTGAATGTAAGGTTTCATAGTTTGAGTCTCCTGTAGGGAGCCCCGACAACTATTGAGTTGTGGTTTCCTCATACTACCTTGGTTAGCGGAACCTAATAATTCACACTCCGTAAGGTCCGTTATATATGGCTCAACAAATAGTATTTGCCAAGCATTCGGTTGGACATGGGACTTGCATGGTACTTGGACATTAGATTGTGTAAAATGCCAATGCCTTCTTGTCCAAAGTCAGAGCAGCAGCACAGAAATTTCTGTTTCGGTGTATTAGTAATCATCGTGACGCGCAAATCTGATATTGTATAAGTAGTGGATTGATCTGAGATTATAGTGCTCTTGTAAATAAAATTTTATCCTAATAACTAATAGATTTTCATAGATTTTGTCTAAAGCAGGAGGACGACAAACTGGGCACAAGTGATGGTAGGTTTCGAGAGTGCTTGTTTGGTTTTAGAAAATAAGATCACAAGACTTGAGTTTCGTTTCTTAGTTATAGTGTAATTTATGATTTCAAGGTACAAAACATACTTGTTCAAAATCTTCATTCAAAATTTAATTGTATAGCTTTATGCAGCAGCGACTTTATATGATCGCATAATAATCGTGATGAACGATACACTCAAGAATTCTCATCGTCTGAGGAGCGTTGAATTAGGTTTGACTTCTTGTCAAGTATTTGGAACGATGAGAAGTTTTTTTTTTACCCCTGATAATTTTCCCACCAGCACCGGTATAAAAGTCGATGTTACGTATTTTTTATTAAAATATCTAATATGACTAAAATTGTCACGGGAAGCGTATCTTATTGATTTATCTGGAGGCTACTACGAGCTATATGTATGTTAGGTATTCGAGCAATCTTTTCTACAAGTGTGTAAATTATATCAAAAGCTAAGTGACAAGCGAGGGGATCATTACGTATGACATTAGAAGTGGATGAAACAGGACCTTTTTAGTATATTCCGAGATTTTTATGTAAAAATGTAAGACTAAATGTAACACATGGGAGAAAAAGGGGCAAAACTTAATATATATCATAAAAATTCCTTATTTTGATGGAACAAGCCTGATTTTTATAAATTTATACAATTTTATAGATTAAGTGCTACGTACTTGTACAGATAATCTAAGGAACTATGGAACATGAAAAAGAAAATTTCGATCTTTATTGAGATAAACGCCATCTCATACGGCAACGCAAATAGCTGTAAATAGTTAAGATACAATAACACGCCGATTAAATATTAATTTAGAAGTAAAACAACAAAAATCAGCGTAATATTTTCAAATTTTCACAGGACTAGTTTCGATGGTTTTACCGAACCAAAAGGCTTTTGCAGGTTTTTGCTTTTGCAGCTGAGGATGGCTCGGTAAAACCATCGAAACTAGTCCTGTGAAAATTTGAAAACATTACGCTGATTTTTGTTGTTTGACTTCTAAATTACTAGCTGTAAATAGCTTAAGAAATAAAACAGAGTTTAGACGAAATTCTCTTCATCACGCAAGATATATCAAAAACCAACATAATCCCTCTCCAACAGTAATAATTGCCGAGGGAGATATTCATTAGCAAAGTAGTCAAAGATTCCATTTACAGGTATTTATGAAGTTGTTTTAGTGAAAGGAAAGAACTTATGGAAATTTCTAGAAAACTTGATTCTAATACGTTCTAAAACGCATTTTCATGAAATTTCTGCGTCTGGGCGGCATTCATTTCATGAAACCGTCTGGGCGTCTTTCATGGTTAGGGGAGCCTGACTGCGATACCAAATAACTTGGGTTCGAATCTTGGAGAAGGCATGGATGCAATTGCCTGTTCCTTCATAGGAGTAACGATGTCCGCCTCTACAATATCATCCTATCAGGCGCCTCTACAATAAAATGGCCACCACTTATGGCCTTAGTAGTGGCCAATGCCGTTTTAGGCAACTGCCCGCCATTGGAAAGAAAAATCCTGAATTTCGCCAAACCGGCGTGAAATCATCACAATCGTGACAAATAGCGTGACAAAAGTGTCGCCAAAGTCTGTTATGAGGTTTTCTGTCTTTATCTTTGTTTCTATGTGAGTACTTCAGACGTCAGTAAACTCAGAATTAAGATACATGGAATGCAATAACTAAGCACAAACACAGAAAGTGGCTACAAATTCAGAATTTGTGAAACACACAGTTAATATGTAATGAAAGATTTTCAGTGTATTTATTTATTTAAATTAACCAGTTATTTTATGTTCAGTATCTATACAGTCATTTCTTCCTTTACGTTTTCCTGCCAAAATGCAAATTTAAATTCGAGCTAAATGGTTAAAGGGAGATTTTTAGATTGCGTGTTCCACCTGATGATGACCACGTTGCTGTTTGAACTTCTACGATAGCATTCTGTCTTCGACGTTGCTTTATTCTTCCGAATAGTGCTTGTCACGCAGTTGTAGACTTAAGCTAAAATGCACATTAATTATTTCCGTGCGGCCTTTGGCTATCCTAAGACTTAGGTTATAATTCTACCTTTTGAATTACGCCATAAATGCTCGCTGGTCTTGTCAGCAAAAGAAGTGGCTTCTAATAAATTTTCTGGATTCTGAATAAAAGGGTCTTTACACGCTTCTGTATGCATTCTAGACACACCGATAATTCGTTAAGCCTAATTGGAGTCTTGACATAGTGCATGCGACTTAAAAGAATACGACTCTTCAAATTACAGAAGATTAAATAATAAATTAAGTAAATAACTGAATAAATAAGAACAAATATTATGCATGAAGGCAAAGTTACAGATATATATATAATTTATTTCTAAAGAAATATTGATTACATTAATATTAATTTTAGTAGAAATATCTAAAAAGAGTGAACCCATAGGTAGGAACCATCAATTTATTAAGCATTGTCTTAAAAAAGCAGGCGTTAAATACTCATTTTAAATCTTTTAACTGATAGGGATATGATAATTTGTTCCTAAACCTGAGAAGGCGGTATAAGTTGGATGACTATCAGTTGGAGGATTTGTACATAGTGTAATTACAAAGTTGTATATAATGTAAAAAGCTAATTGTTTTCAGACTTTTCTTAATTTCTTACTTAATTAAATTAATACTTACTTAATTTTACTTAAATTAATTTCCATTCACTAGTATATTCAAAATTTTAACAGATGTTTTCACTCACATAAGAACTCCGCAACAAACATCCCTCAACAATTCCTAGTCCCTCCCATGTCCAATAAATTACTTCTCACAAGTTTCGCGGCCTAAAAGTCCCGCTACCGATAAGGAATTTCGGACACACAACCCTTCTGAGTAAGACACTGAAGAGAAAACTTTGCCCACATCCCACTAGAAAGAAAGTAAGTTAATTAATGTTTTTTTCTGGCCTTTTATATCTTCATATACATTCCCTTTTTTCTTATTATATATATATTAATTTTTCAATTTTTATTATTTGATTTGTTTTTGCAAAGATAGCATTATGTTTCTTAATTTTCTAACATTTATTTCAATTACTTTGAGTTCTATTTCATGATTCCAATTAAGATTACCAATGTTTAATTTTTATACAAATCGTTTTGAATTAACATGCATAAAAGCGAGGGTGTCGGGGGACAATTACTCAAGTATTTTATGAATTTTACTACATAAATTGCTTCTCACTCAAAATTTGTATTAGCGAAAATGTTTAATTCAGAATGAGTTCTTTGGTACTCTACTTTGGTTCTAAATACCTTCACTTCACGGAACTATTTGGCCTAACTTAATTTGCCAGTTTGGCATCACCATTATTACTTGAGTAAAAGACGAAACACCTTCGTATTTATTAATTATTGTTCATTGAACAGGAGTTGGGTTGTTCCCCTTGAAAAGTCAACTAATTTCCTATCAATAGCAATAATTACTTGCTTTTAATTTAATTTCTTTTTCAAAGTTTGAAATTTTGTTATTCATGATTTACTTCAAGTCCCCGTAAAACATTTTTAACAATTTACTTTCAAGTTACTTTTAAACATTTTTCGGAATTAAACTTCTTACCTATGAGCTCACTCTTTTTAGATACTTCTACTAAAATTAATATTAGGAGATAATAGAATCAATATTTCTTTAGTAAATAAATTATTATTATCTTACTTTGCAGCTATTGCGCAAGTATTAGAATAAATTGTTTCGAACTAAGTGAATTTAAGGTCGTACAACATTATATATATGTATTTATATATATATGTGTGTGTAACTGAGTAATTACAATTATTTGTAAAAATGTACATTAATATTTTGAAGTTAAGCATCTCATATGCTATTCCCAGATTGAGTTAATAACTTTTGATTTAAACGTTCGCAAATCCCAAAATATTTCAAATAATATATGTCGGATAATGTATGCTTGCATTTAATTAGTATTCATTATTCTACTTTTGTTACAGATATCTTTTTCGTTAAAAATCTGAAGAATTCTTCTCATCAGCAGCGATTGCGTGACTGAATCCAAATATTTTTCTGAATCATGTTGCCAGACCTTAATTTATTCTTTCAGAAGTGTAAGAAACCGATCCTTTCAATTTTGACATTGTGCCGATAATAAATGGATTCGGCAGTAATGAGAGTAGGCCCATCGTTTTATTAATGTAACATTTTGCTTAACCTTAATTCTCCAACCAAGAGCTTGTACTCAAAACCAGGTTCTTTTCATTTTTTTTAATCTTCTACCATTTTTCTTTTATCTCTGAAAGCATTCACTATTTTATTTTGTTTATTCTTTTTTTCTTCATACGGGTTTTGAATGTTTACGATTGTCCTGGGGATTGGATTTTTTTTTTTTTTTTTTTTTTTTTTTTTTTTTTTTTTTAGTTCTTGCATACTCATTTTCATTGAAAGAATTTATGAAAAACATTTGACGATGTTAATGTAATGTTGGTATCATGCCAAGAAAAAGAAATTTTGTTGGAGAATATTTTCCTGGGCAGGTGTTTTAAGTGATGCAATAAGAATAGAATGAAGCACGCATAAAGTTAGATTGCAGTTTTTCAGGAAATGAGAAGTGTTCAGATTTCGCAGCTTTATAGGCTATTTCGAATCACATGATAGAACATTTTTCATTCATACAGTGTGTCTTTGAGAGCAATGCATTATTTTTTAGATGATTAATGACAATTTATTGAACTCGAGGTTTTCATTTTTTACTTTATTTCTTATTATCTCATTTTAAAATAAATTTAGAGTCATTTACTACGTTCACATAAAATTCTTGTAATAATCTTATTGAACCATTTTCTTTTTTTTCAAATAAAATATAACTTTTATGTTTTTTAATGTTTTTATTCAATTGTTGAATATTGTTTTCTGTATTTACGACTTAGGGATTGGTAAAAAGGTTTCAGATTTTAAATTACGTCCAAAAGGTCATTTTTTTTAACATTTTGTGTGTTACCTTTACTTATTAAATATCATGTTCTTCGCACTTAAACCATAAAATTTAGTTCAAGAGCAATATCCCAATATAATTTTAAATTGAACATATCTTTAGAATTTCCGATACACGATACATTTCCGCTGGAGATAAAAATGTTTTTTCGATACAACGTTGCCATTGCTCGCTTTGAAATCCTTGAGCTTGTTAATTAAAAATTCGTTAAAGTTTTACAAAATATGAAATCGATAATAAAACAAATTCCAAATTTCAAATTTGGGCTTCCACATATACATATTCACAGAAGTATTACGTCATTCAAAAGTGGATGGCTCCAGGTACCTTTTTTTTATAACAATGCGAGAAACATATGTACATTTATGCAGATTCTTCATTATTTAATTTTTTCAAATATAATACGGGACGATAAAATTTGGTGGCAACAGTTTGAAAAGTTAAACGGACATTCACAGTAATTCAACGCAAAACGAAAACAATAATCTCTCAGGGGCAAAGCACCTTTGGATTAATAATGCGGTTCTAACGCTGTTATATTAATGTTATATTAAGTTTCAGTTGAAAACTTTTAAATGACAGACTTCTAAACATTTTAAATATCTTCTTAAAATGTATCTTAAAAATCTGAAAACTGTATGTGTGTCCTGATTAAAATGTATATATGACTGGCCATTATTTCGATTTGCCCTTTTTAAAATTATTCACATTAAATAAGTATATCATTTTTATAATAAACTTCTAAATTAATGATAATTTTCTTAAATTAGCTATAACTTTCTTAATTTTCTCAAATTAATTATTCAGACATTTGTGTCATTTGCATGCGTATCGCTATGGAACACAATTTCACACTCAATACTCAGAACTCAATTTTAGTTATAAAATTACTATTGAAAATTAGTGTGAGTAAAAATTGCATAAGAAAAGTATATTAAAATTATATGAAATCTACAGACAGATAGAGATAGCTATGCAAATAATTTAATATCTTAATGGCCCACCTGTTATAGAAATTATATATACTAAACTGCATGCCTGGCTATAATTTGATGTATAATGGTTTTGAAAGGTTATGAGACTGGAAAGGAATGATTTAGGAAGTATTTGGTAGCTGCCATATTCGGGTTGCTTCAGCATATGTCATCTGCAAAATATTTCGAGAATATATCATAAATATTGCGGGTCATATGCCAGTTTATCTACGAGAAAATGAATGGTAGTTGCCGATCGAACGTACGCAGACGTACATACCATATCTGCGTTTTCCATCAATGAGACGTCACAAATCTCTAAAATTTTGTAAAGCGAACATATGTGATAAATTAAGGAGAAGGAAACAGCAATTTGTTTTTGGAATAAAATTTATGATTTTCAATTTTCGACCGCCAAAATTATTGCTCATGGGGATTCTTTCTTCATTTTCTGATATGCTTTCATAGTTTTTTTCTGCAGCAGATTGTTGAAAGACGCAGATTCTAATCATTGCCTATGGGTGGCATGAAAAAGAAAGGGTTTGGAGCCGCACAATAAGGTTTTTGTTGTTTAAGCATTTTAAGTTTCACAGTGTGGAGACATTAGTTTTTTTTTTAAGCAGGAGATGTGAAAAATGTGCAGTTCCCTTTCCGGACTCGAACCTGTACCTCTCGAATACGCGCCGAGAGTGCTACCGTTACACCAGGAATTCAAGCAGAAAGGAGGAAAAAATACCTTATAACACTATAACTTCAACCTCATTTGTTGGAAGCAATATAATTATTCTTTTCTATAATTTGACGAAGTTTCGGAAAATTTTAGTGAGCAATAAATTCAGTTTCTATTAATGTTGATTCTTACTTTTATTTTTTTCATTTGCTTATTATTGCTTAATATCAATTTCATATTGAATTTCTTTTAAAATTCAATTTCAAGTTAGCGTAGTATGTTTCCGCACAAAGCGTTTATCCTTTAAAATATAAGTTGATGTGAACAATTTTGTGGGACATACAACATTACGTTTTTATAATCTCAACATCAGTCATCATCTCAACATCAATACCTGAGTTGACTAGTTCATATCATAGTTACATATTTTAATCGAAAATTACTCATCAAAGCATTCATTCATGCATTGTCATATATGAAGTCAATGTTTGATGTAATAGTAAATTTTTTTAACAAGATAACACTAAGGTAGAGAAAGCAAAATAACAATGAAAAATCTTTTATCAAGATAGCCATTTCACATTTTTTTCATACAATTTTCAATTAATTTTTGGTCTTTATTAAACATCTGATAACCAAAATAAATCCAGTTTCATCTCTGTCGTAACTGACGTGAATATATCTAGTAGCTTGGTGTTACTGTAAATGTGATTTCGCCATGCATAAGCTATTGAAATATCAAATGAAATAGAAAAGCTTTTAAAAGCACAGTTATACCTTTCACTTTCGACATACAGATTAATGTATAGTTTCGATATAAATAAATTCGCTTTTATATTGGAGGGTTAAAATAAATAAATCTAAATGTCCTTGAAAAGCAGTTATACATTTATACAGAGGAAGTGTAATTTAAACATTTCTAATTACTCATTCTGTTTGCAATATGTTAATATTATTTAACACAGAAGCATTTTAACACAAATTTGAAGTGACGTTTAGAACATGTCTCGTTTTCCCAAGAACAGGCTGACTGGATTTGCAGTCTATGAATAAAGTAACACCTTTCAGTTAACTATCTAATTTTGTTTTAGAGTTCAAGTTCAGTTGCATATTTCTCTTACATCCTTTAGATAAACATAAATAAATTTTTCAACATAGGTGATATTGATAAATCTATTTTAATTAATTTAATGAAATTAACCTCGACGACGTCACCTCGGAAAACAAAATTTTGAAATGCGAAAGTAAATATAGAAATCTAAAAAGCCTATTATAAGATATGATACATAAAATATTCGTAACAATAATATATATATAGAGAGAGATAGATAGATAGATATATCTATATATATATTGTTACGAATTTTGTACTTAGATAAGTAATTTTAGTAGAATTATAAGTAAACTTGTTGTATTTTTCTGTATATATAGCTCGAGACAAATTTTAAGAGAAAGCTATGCTGGAAAGGTTAGAGCACAGGGGTTAATTGTATTTAACACTGGATAAATGGGTATCTCGGTAATTTTCAGAGATATCGCCAAGCTGGAAAAGCTTTCGGCAACTTATTTTGTCGCTAAATCTGGCGAGAAATCGCCAAATTTGGCGATAATTCCTGTTCCTGGATCACCGTAATAAGTATTGTAACTGAATGAATTTTATTGACCACTATATCAGCTGTAACTGTAATTCCACACTCTAATTGCTTTCCAGTTATTTCGAGAAGCAGAAAGTATTAGAAATATCTTGCGTCCGACTGAAATCTATAAAAGCTCAAAGAGAGAGCATCTGCTTTCAGTTATTTAGGTATTGTTGTTGCGAGTAGTTAAATTCCGCGGGAACTGAGATATCCTAGTTATCTTTCTCTTTGGATGAGCTTTGCATTACTTTGTGTTTAACTTTCTCAGTAGTTTGAAGTGTAACTATTGATTATACATGTGATACTGTGAACACTTGTAAGATAATTTCTGCGAAAAATTCCAGAGTTCTGAAATATTTATTTTGACGAAAATAAATTTTTATTGACCTACTATCGTACATGTACATTCAATCTTATACGAATCCGTATGCACGCAACGATAAAATAACATAATCAAAATGGAAAGTAGGACTATGATATACACTGGTTATCATAAAATAAGAAAGATCACAAAAATAGCGATAACTCCTTCAAAAATAAGCCAAAGCGTGTAAAATTTGAATAAGTTGCCAAGAAAGAGTAGCTGAGTAAAACTGCGATATCCAAATTAGTGGCGCTGCTTTCGGAATACTTCATCTGCGAGGAGCATAAAAGTCCATGTTTGAGAGCAAGCCCACATATTTTACTGTGACAGTGACATCAGAAATCTGAAATAGCCAATTCGTAACAATGACCTCCAGGCATCATTTGCCTGCAGAACTGCGATGGAGAGCCATTGGGAGACTAGAGGCAGGACAAAGTCAAACAGCAGTGGTAAGACGGCTAAATGTGAGTCCTTCTGTGGTTCATAGACTTTGGAGGCAATTTCAAACCACAGATTCGGCATCTAGGAGGTTCAGGCAGGAACGGCCAACTGCTACGACGAGCGCCGATGACCGATATTTGACATTATGTGCACGCAGGAATAGAACCGCTACTCCGAATCTTCTTAGATTCTCCCTTGCTGCAGCCACCGGAAGGTTCGTGTCAACGTCAACTGTGCTTAGAAGGCTTCACGAAGATGGTCTGTATGCGAGGTGACCAGCATTTGTGTGCCGCTCATGTCACGTCCTAGGAGGGACCGTTTTCAGTGAGCACGACAACATGTCCACTGGACGCCTGATCAATGGAGGGCGGTTCTCTTTACGGATGAGTCCAGGTTTAGTCTAGAAAGCGATAGTAAGCGTTATTTGATATAGAGAGAACCTAGAACCCGTTATCATCCTTCAAACATTCGTGAAAGAGATGCATACGGAAGGGGCAGTGTCTGTGTTTGGGGTGGCATTTCTTTGGGTGGACGCAAAGGCCTCCATGTCTTTCCAAGGGGAACAGTGAATGCTCAGATTTATAGAGATAACATCCTTGATCATGTGCTCCCATATGCCAGGGCAATAGGTGATGCTTTCCTGTTACAGGACGACAGCATAAGACCACACAGGGCTCGCATCGTAGATGATTATATTCAACAGGAAACAATTATAAGCATGGAGTGGCCAGCTCGATCCCTGGACTTGAATCCTATCGAGCACGTTTGGGATGCTTTAGGGAGACGTCTAGCTGCCCTCAATCCGCCCAATCAAACCCTTGTCGTGCTTGCAACTGCTTTGCAAGAGCAATGGCTCTCGCTTCCTATGGAACTGATAGACTGCATAATTGAAAGCATCACACATCGCTGTATGTGCTGTATTGCTTTTGAGGCGATCATATTCCATATTGAAGGTACATTTCCTATAGCAAACTGACACATTCGATTTGTTCATTTTATACATGAGTTAATTTCTATACTACCATATATGTCTGGTAATTACTTTTTATGTTATTTGATACCTTACTATGTGCTGTATAGTGTGGATAAGTTTCATCAAATTCTACATGTAACTTTTTCAGGAATCGTGATTTTTGTGATTTTTCCTTAATTTATGATAACCAGTGTATATATGTAAGAATAAAAAGTTAAATTAAATTGAATTTAATTGATATTGTAAATTAGTTCGCAGCAATAATTATTCATTTATTTGTATGCAATTTAAATTTCATAATTTAAAATTTAAACTTTAATTAACTTTAAATTTTCTTAATACGAATAGGATGTTTGTTAAATTCAAATATATGTATATATATATAGAGAGAGAGAGATAGATAGATAGATAGATAGATAATATAGTAAGAAATTCAGAACGAAATCCAAAGACATGGAAAAAATGGTTTGGTTTGGTTTGTTTATTTAATTACGGCAAAGCACACGAGGACTATCTGCCTAAGGGGAGGGATGCCTTCGTGGAGGACATTCTAAGGGGAACTAGCTACACGTTTCACATGGGTAAAACCACGAAAACACCCATGCAGCCAGCCCGTTCCGCAGGATTCGAACCTCGGATGAGGTAGACATGGCCGGATTCGAAATAATTTTATTATTGTGAAAAGCAATTCTGAACTTGTAAAATTTGGTTCACATAAAAATGAGCGTTTTATGCGCCCTTCATTTTTGTTAGTTCAGCACATATTCTGTTAACAAAGAATGTAGCCGCAAAGCGCGTTACCAGAAGGAAAGTGTAAGCCAAAGTGACTCAGCAACCCAGAGGAAGAAGGAAGGGGCGTCAAAAAGTTTCAGTTCGAGTAAGAAAAACGTTTTGTTTTACAATTATTTGATTGGGCAAGAGGTAGCTGCTTACGTAGGATCGCATGATGAAAGCGTTACTTAGGATCGCATGATTAATTTGAATGACGCAGTTTAGACTTATAGAGCTATTTTTAAGATAGAGGTCCCCAAATTAAATGAAAAATAAAAGAGGTTATAGTAATTAAAATTAGAAGTTTACTTTCTTTTTTATCTTACATACATATATAATATATATATATATATATTTATTTACTTATATATTATATATATATATATATATAATGTAATAGTATAAAATCAATACGAATTAAGCGAAATTTTGTTAAGATAAATCAAGCAACCATAATCCAAATAGGTGAGACATCTATATGAAATATTCCCGAACAACATTGTAAGAAATTTTTGACAGCCACCTATGTCACTCGAAATATGATTGCTAAAACTACTAGGGAATGCAATGTTAGCTCACCATTTCCCCGTCACCTAATTAGTGTTCAATTATATATTTATTCGACACATAATCATACATCCTTTAATAAATGCAACTCAATCCTCTGTGGTGTATCATCATACTTAGCCGATCGGTCACTGGGATTAACGTAGCCGTTTGCATTCCTTATGAGCAGGATAACATTTCCCACTCCAGCATCTCAGCATGAATTAATGCGATTGGTTAAACACAATATGGGCATAAATTTCGATATTACATTCCGTAGACACGCCATTTCAGGCACGTATACTGTTCGTATATCTGATATCGGAGAAGTAAAGGTGAGTTTCGGATTCGCCTTTAAGTTTCAAGAACCTAAATAGCTGTCTTTGCAATTATGTTGAGGTCTGAAATGCATACAGGATTACGTTATACATTTCAGAAAATCAGTCTTGTGACAGAAATGCCAAAGGCATTCGCATATATTTATATATATCGCATATAGTTTAATATTAAAAGTTTAAATAGTTAGTATATTTAGTATTTTCTAAAATACACAGAATAATTATTGTACTTCATTGTTTCGAGCTTTGTTAAAACATTTCTAGTTGATGTGGATTTTGCTGATGACGTTATGGGAAAGGTTTGACTCTATATATGGTTTCACTATATTTTCCTATGGGTAATGTAAGCACGAGCATTTTTTTTTATTAAACGTCTTCCACTAAAATATCTTGTTGTTAAGACAGATAGTCCTTCATTAAGCAAATAAATGCAATTACCATAACTATCTTAATGACTTTTTCCTCTCTCACTACGAATACGTCTTAGTTATCGTTTGTTTCGCTGTTTTCTTACGCTATAAGACATTCATTTGGAAAGGAAAGGTCACCAGGATTTCACATCTAGGTATACTAGTGTTTTACTGTCCCAGATAAAGTATTTTTAACCTGTAGAAATTTCTGATTTAACATAGAATCATAAGGTATTTCCTCCCTGCTTCTAGCATGCTTTGCTTTCGTTGTGTAACGGTAGCACACCCCGCGCGTATTCGAAAGGTCCAGATTCGAGTCCCGGCGAAGTCATTGCTCATTTTTTATGGTGTTCTGCTTCAAAATAACCTATTTACTCTACTAAATTACATAAGAAAGTTTATAAGTTATATTATTACGTAATATTACTTCACAAACCAACATATAAATGCTATTAATAAGAAGTAAATGTTAATAACATTATATGGGAAACAGCGCACGAAAGTAGGTACGTACGCACAGTTGGGACGGTAGACTTATTGTTTTAGTGTGGCGTACTTAATTATACTGCTTTCTGGTCTCGCATTTTAAGTCACCTCTTTTACTAATAAAGAAACGATTCCTTACAAGACTAAGTATAACATACGAATAATCAAAAAAACAACATAAAGATTTTCGAAACGATTGAAATACACAATGTGGTATTTCAAACTGTTGAAGATTTCTTTATTACCCCAAAAGGACTATTAATCCTGAAAATTAATCTGAAACTTTCAGATTTTATTATTTCCTTTTTTTATTTTGTTTATAATTATTCATAGCTATATTATAACGTAAGATAATTATACTTTTAGCAAACTTATGCTGGAAGGCAGACATACTGCTTTAAAGAGGCGTACACAGGTATACTGCTTTTTGGCCTCGCCTTTTGCGTTATCCTTTTATTAATAGAGAAACATTGTTTACAATACAATGTACTCTATACGAATACCCGAAAACGAACACAGATATTTACAAAATAAGTTGACGGAAGCACTTTGTGTGATGCGAACTGTTGAATATTTTTTAATGTTTTATTTATAATTGAAATGGCAAGTCAATAAGGACTGAATTCTGAAAGAAAATGTTCAGGTTTTAACTGGAAAGGTTCTGGCGAATTAAGAAAATACGCTTTTCTTTCAGGCTTTAGTCTTTAACAATTAACAAAGCATATCTGAATCATTTTCTAGTGCATCTGTCCTCCTGGATGGTTTGGCGGTTGGAGGGGAATGATAATGAGGTAACGAGTTCGACTCCTATATATGCTTACAAATGGATTCCGACAGCCTCGAGGCAAATGCTACGCAGCAAATGTCTGGCCGTTGGAACGGAAAACATGCCTGATGGTTTAAATCCATAAACGTCTATCTACAGAAATAAATTGTAATAGGAAAATATTATCATGATTTAACAATGAAGCACAAGAAATGTAAAACTGTATGTTCCCAATTTAAGATCAATTATTTCTTCTTAGCCTTCTCACTGATTTTTTTTCGAATAATTGATTTCCATGATCATTGCATTTTCATTTACGCTTTTGCTTTCAGTTGCTATATGTTTAACAATATAGTACACTTTATCCAGTTACTGTTGATCAAATACTGTATGTTTTTAGCATGTGTTTATGATTAAATGTTCATGTCCACAAAAAATAAGAGTTTAAAAATTTATTCTATGAAATGTAATGTTTGCAGTTTCTACTTTGGTGTTAGCTGTCATTGTAATTCTTTAAAACAATGTACATTAAAATACTATCAAATCAGTCTTTATTTTATCAGAATTACGCGAGCAAATTTCGTTTTGCACTCAAAAATAAATACGGTTTCACTGAAATATATCTTGACATCTTTTTTTTCTTTCTGCTCCGGTTCCAGACTCATCTTAGTACTGTTTACTTTCCAACTAGATTAAATAGCACTAGTAGAAATCGACTAATAGCCTTTTATATAGGTCAGAGTTTTACATATAGGTCAGCTTCTATCTACAGAAAAACAGCAATCATTATTGTAAAATGTACATGAGCTACTTGATTTTCTAACTTCCTTCTTTTTGACAAGATTTATAATGTCAGTTATAGTTATTTCCTTTTTGAATTAATGTAAAACATCTAATGTCAATGCAATCTAATGTAAAACATCTGCTTCGACCCATTGGCCTAATTATTTTGAAAGATTGTCTTCTAGAGTCATTGGGAGTTTTTGAAGCAGCTGTAAAAAGTCAGCAATGCCCTCGCCAGGCCTCGAAACTAGACCTCGCCGCCGAGTGTGCTACCGTTACACCAAGAAGGCATGCAGAAAGCAGGGATAAAATACTTTATAAGGTATTTCTCCCGCCTTCTTGGCATGTTTTCGTGGTGTGGTGGTCTGTACGCTGGGCGCGTATTCCAGAGGTCTGCTGTTCGATTCCCGGCGAAGGCGTTGCATATTTTTCATCTTGCCGGCTTCCCAAAAAAAAAAAAAAAATACCTAATGTCTCTAGAACCTTATAGTGTAAATTAAGGGTTTGGGTACAAAATTTATTTTTGAAAAATAAAATATTTGTAAGGTTTTGATTACTTCGAATGAAATGCATCACTTAATGTGTTTGTTATACCATTTGTTTTGTAAATAAATATTTATATGAGGGAAAGAAGTTTAAAGGAAAATTGTTTAAACATTGGACTAAAATAATTTAAATACTTAACACATACTCATGCTTGAATAGTACCTAAAATAGATTAAATACAAAAGTTCTTTATTAAAATAAAGTACTGAGTCTAATAATGAAACTACTTCTTAAATAATTTCATTCCGTTTAATTTACAACCAGAGTGTGTGAGATATTTCCTTATACGACGTTAACGTCATTAACATAGGTACGCACTTCAACTATAAATCAAATAGTTATCTGTGATCAATTTTGGGGGCTTTGAGAAGCACGTCGTACTCTGCATCCTCTCCTCTCTGCCGTTCGCTCTCTTTTCACGAAATTAAATTCCAATATCGGAATTCCTTTTCATGCTAATTTTCAGAACATTTCAAGTATAGCAGAAGCAGAGTAATCTCGTTAAGAGCCGGGGAGCGGTGCTTTGAAGATTAGAATGATCTTAGAATATTAAAAACATTTTTTCACTTGAAACCTCTATAGGAAGTTAATGAGTTTCCTAGAAAAAACTTGAAAGGAATTCATGAGTTTGCTTATTGGATTTCTTAAGATGGTACTCTTTCTAAAGACCTTCGTTTCGTATATTGAAGTAAATAAAACGTAATTTCTTAAAACTTATGCTATATTATTGTTTTAACCTTTTTGCAAATACAATCCAGTCAATAAAAGAGATTCTTCATAATGCTACTATATCTTGAAACATTTTTTGGCTGAAGGGAAATTTTGGATAGTTTTGACAATTAGGAATAATGTAATAGTTTGAAGATCGTAAATTTCTTTGAGGTGTTTATTATTTGGCGTTTGCAAGTTGTCCTTTAAAAGTAGAAAATATTTGTTCAAACCTTACACGAAAACGATCCAGTGAAACCAATGAGCAGCTACCTTTAGAATAATTATGTCTTTTTTAAACAATTGTGATTCAAAATAATGCATGTAGATGCATTATTATGAATCAAAGTTCCCGGTATGGTTCCACTACGTAGACGATACTTTTACCCTTTTTGACAATAATAAAGATGATTTAAATAAAGTTCTCTCAATAATGAAATCCATTGATCCTGCTATACAGTTCACGTTTGAACCACAGACATCCAATGCTGTTCCATTCCTCGACATTTTGGCCACACGTAACATATTTAACTTCAGTACTACGGTTTACCGTAAAACTTCATCGGTTTGCCTTCCATCACACTTCAGATCATGTCATCCGACTACACAGAAATTAGCTTCATTTTATTCCTTCGTTTTCTGGCCTTTCCAATGCATGGACTCTCTAAACTGGCAAGAAGATTTGGCCTTTTTTTCTTTCCTTCCTCCTTTTCTTTCCGATATAATTGAAAAGTCATTAAAATGTTGTAATCTAACAATCTAGATGGAACGGAAGATGATTCACACATGCAGGCACTCTATTTCTAGACTGGCATGAAACATTTGGCCTCCTTTTCCTTCTTTGCATTCGATAGTCACTTCAAAATCACTGCAGAAAGAGAAAACATCTAGCTCCCAATTCTGTGAATTTATTCCGTTCGAAATATCTCAAATAATGTTCCTCTTTTCTCGAAACCCTATAATAACATTCTTGTGCACACTTGCATTTCATACCATGCACCCTCTTTGCAGAATTATTTACTCTCTCAAACATTTCCCACACATATTGTTCGCCTTATCTCTTGAGAATTCAGTTTGCTATCGTTCGAAAGCCTGGGGAAAATCAAATAAATGACTTCTTACATGTACCTTTCAGGTTTCTTCGTAAAGAAAAGGGTTCGCGTTATACGACGAATATACCTAAAAAACTAAAAAATATAGCTTGAAATTATAATTGCGCGTTAAACACTGGTGCGCGTTATAGGCCGGAATATACTATAGTTAAAAATTGTTGTTAAAAATGTAATTTAAGAATTCGTGAAAGAAATCGAATGGTATGCCTACAATCTGTACAAACGATCCTTATGTTTATATCTAATTTTTAGCGATATTTTTGATGTCATATGTCTTACCTGAATGTAAAATTTAGTCTGTACTTATTATACTCATTGATTAACATTGTAACCACACATTCGCATTACTCAACGACTACATTCACTGACAAAAACTACTAAATAACAGCTCGAACCAAAACCAGTTTAAAAGTGTATAATAAATTATTTGGGATTACTCAGGAAAGACTTGGGAACAGGACTCATGATTCCGAATTTTCGTGCATAAACCTTTTCAAAAATTGACATAAAAGAATGTTACATGCGGAAACATACAGCAACTGAATTTGGCTACTAAAAAACGTTAGACTACTCTTTCTACAGAAACATATATGAAATGACATCCTCTAGGACAAAGATGTGCAGTTGCAAACAAAATGAAAGCATATTTCAATCAATCGGTGCAATGTCCCACTTTGAGAAAATGCCGTTTGAGATGATGCCATGATGAAAATGCCGTTTGTCATGATGAGAATAAAATCCCTAGTTATTCTGCAAAACTTTTGCCAAATTTCTCACTCACCGACTCCTCGATTCCCTGCTTTCTATAGGGTTTACGTACAGTCCAAGGCAATTAACACGACGCACTACGTTTTCATCATAGATGCCGAAAGGTTATTCTGGCAATGCTTCTGTTTAGAATCCGGAATGTTGAAGCAAGTGTAAGTTCTCTAATTGATGTTATTTTGAACGCGACGTTTTTTACATTTTACAGAAAACTGCCCTCGAAGTATTTTCTGCAAACATCATAAACATAAGAGTATATCCCATCATGGTAAAAATGTTGAGTAATAGAAGTATTGCAACAATTTACGGGCATGCAACAGTCCATGGTACACTTACCATTAATGGAGTAGGAATGAATGTGCGCTGCCAGGCACAACAAAATGTGTACAAAATTGAGAAGGGAAAGTAAGGTCTTAGCAATTTTTCCTCCCTCCTTTTCTTTCCGATCGCGTGCTTTCTTTTTGTAATTAGAAACACGTCTGACAAGCAGTCGGAAATTTCACAGTTCAAATTCCAGGTAGAGAATTGCTCTTTTTTTTTATGTTGCTTTCTTTAAATAAACCTAACTGCTCTGGAAAATGGTTGCTGTTAACTGATCATTAATAGAGGATCTCTAGCAGTTCGAATAGGGTGCAATAAGTGATGACTGCCGACCATTGCTTCAGTGATCGGAAATGCTAAAATTACGCTACCTGTGATGGAGATATTTCTGCGATCATGACAGAATGATGGTCCACATCATAGTAAACAATATCTCTCATTCAATATATCAAGATGAACATGCAAAACGTAAGGCACTTTTTTAAGACCAAAAACGAGCTAATTCAAAATTAAACGCCACTTGATATATCGTTCATGAGAAATATATTTACATCAAAAACAATAAATATTCACTCCGTGTACATGCAAAACATTCACTTACCTAAGCTATGTAACATATTTCTTCATAATATTTCTATGTATTCATGTTTCGATGTAACATATGTCGAAATGAAAAGAAGTTTGCAAACATTATTTTAAGTTAAAACTTTATTCTGGAAACTCACCATGTATGGGTACTTGAGCATATACAGATGCTTAGAGGCAGAAGATATCAACCGTAGAACCGTAGAACTCACAATCAATCGTCCCCTTATAATATTCTACAGACCTTTCAGGATAGATTTCTATTAAAATTAATGTAAAGATTCTGCATGTTTTTCCAATGCATTTTCTATGCATGAACACAAGTATCAATCATTACTACGATTTGAAAGAAAGCTCGGCTTTCTGAATCTAAGTGTTCTGTTTAAATGCTACACTGAAAACGCTGGCCGTGAGTCAGGGCATATTACACTGTCTACTTCAGATTTCGTACATTGTTTTCAGACTGCTATTTTAAACATATTAATTATGTAAAACAAAATGAATATTTCTAAGATGAGTGTGTTTCAGTACCAAAACTTTCAATTTGCAAAACTTTTATTGCAGTAATTTATCATTCTGGAAAAGGTGAGAGATTTTTATGGATCTAACATCCCTTTCGTTATTCTTTAATCTGTCCTTTTTCCCCATTTATTATTTTAGAGTATCCTCTTCCTGTTTAAAAATAATTACGATTTTTTCACAACTTGTAGTACAAATAATAATAATGATTCACAACATTTAGAAAATACGTATTATAACTCAAAATATACATAATATCCATATCGGTTAGGAGCTCAACCTTGTCTTCTGGACGTCTGAACGTTTCCGCTTGCCATCACATATTTTGCAAACTTTATTGTTCAACACGTTTTTCATCTTCATGTTAATTAATATTAAATGAAAACTCTCTCTTTTAATTGAAAAGAATAATTAATGGAAAAAACTCGTTAAAATATTAATATAAATTCCTTTTTGTTTATTGAAAGGAAATTGTTTCAGTAAAAGAAGAATAGCTACTCGTTCCATTAATTGTATCTTAGTTTCGCTGTAATACAGTACATTAACTCTGTTCTAAAGCTCAAGCCAATAGACAGCTTAGCTCTTAAGACTGCTTAAGCTCCCGAAACCAAAAAAATCAAAAAGCGCTAGGAATATCGTAATTTTCTCAGAAGTTTACCAGGGCATATCGACTTCGTTATTCCCGTTCTCTTAACATTTAATGTTCACAAAACTTCATGCAGGAAGTGAGAATTGTTCTTCAGCTACCGCATTTAGTTCAGTATAAAAATCAATGAAGAAAGGGGAGCCTTTCTTTCATTCTGAACCAAACTTATCGGAAAAATTTTCTTCTTATAACAGTTGAACTAAACTTGACTTTCGAAAGCAGTGAATGTAACTTTTTCTTGTACTCTCTTAGTGTTCATAACGGTTCATTTAGCGGCATAATCTGCACTTAGCTCTTCACTATGTCTGATGTACGGCCTCTTTCATCCCTTTTGACGTCATATAAGTTATTTTTTGTAATTTATTTATTTCCATTTCCCATTTCTCTGATTTAGTCTGTGCGTGTACATTTAGAGGGGTAAAACTCCATAGAACGCTTAGTCATAAAATTTGTTTCCAATATTAAAGAAAAAAATCGAATGGGAATATATACTTCCATTTTTCATTTCATATCAATTTCAAACTCAAATTTTGTTTTTGTTATTATTATCATTATTAATATTATTTTGCTTTTAGAAAATGATTTCGGATTTAGTGTTCGCCCAGTATTAAGTAAGCTAGAAGCATTTAAGGATTATATTTTAAATTTCGTACATGATGGTGGTAAAGATACATTAATTTGCTTCCTCCGCTACTTACGGAATTAATATAACATAATAATTAAAGTAAAATTTAATATGATATTCACTAGACAAATAAGTTTTTGCTAAGGCCCTCCCATAACACAAACAAACACGGCTAGCAAATGCTTAAGTCTATTTAAGTCAGTTTAGTAGTAAGGCAAAAATAGTGAAAATTTTGCGTTATGCACGTGCCGCGCTTTTCGGCACTTGTGAGAGAGGAGCCAAATTAAATTCCTTAGCCAGCACATGCCGAGGCCCAATGATAGCGCCATCTGGGGACCCAAATATTTTTATGTGTGTGTTTAATTTAACATATGAAATTGTGTATTTATAGTTTAAAACCCTCCAAAATGCGTGATAAGTGCATAACGAAAACGTACCTGTTAATGGAACGGTCAGCAGTCGCTGCTAAACGGTCTCTCTAACTTCAAGAACACTATTTTAATTTTTTTTTTTTTTTTTTTGCATTATTTGGTCGCCGATAATTTCTGTATTTGGATTATTTTGCATTCAGCTCTTTCAATCCATTGCTGTGATATTTTTCACCCAATATATTGAAGCTTTCTCACCGTGACTTTGCATTTGGAAGCTCTTAATTTCAGACGGAACGTAACTGTTTCTTAGAGATTCTTAATGTGCTTATCAATCGTGTCACTAGTAGCTATCATGTCATCTAGGTAGATAAATATACATTTGGCCTATTATATGCCTTATATTATGATCATTAAAAAAAGTAGCTTTAAAACCTTTGAAACGTGGCTGCAGCAATACATAACAGTGTCCGCCGATAACATCGCGGCAAAAACTTTGCGGACGAAAACGTCGCGGAGAAAACAACGCAAGGAGAAAACGTCGTGTTATAAAACATCGTGGGAGAAAACATCGCAGTTCTAAAACATCGTGGTACAAAACATCGTCGTCGAAAATAAAGCGGTTCAAAAACTTCGCAGTTTAAAAACATCGTCGTTGAAAATATCGTGGTAAAAAATAAAGTATCTACAAATGATTGCATGACGATAACATCGCAGACATTCTTTTTTCGGGTTTTAATAATTGGAAATGGATATTCCCATAATGATTTGTGAGCACAAGATGTAAAGAAGGATAATTTTTACTTTCACATTTTTTAAATAACTAATAAATTTTTGCTGAAAAAGTAAGAAGGAAATTTAAGCATTAATAATTAAATGCAACTTATAGCTTATACTTTTCATGAAAAATTACCAGTAAAAGCATTACAAAAATTATTTATTAATGGCCTTTGTTAGTTAACTATGTCGGTTTAAAATTCCATTAAGTGCTATAAGTTGCATTAATTTTCTATGCTTAAGTTTCCTTCTTATTTTCTCAGCAAAAAATTATTAGTTAATAAAAAATATGAAAGTAAAAATTATCCTTCTTTCCATCTTGCGCTCACAAATCATTATGGGAATATCCATTTACAGTTATTTAAGAATGTCTCCGAAAAGCATGTCTGAAAAAAGCATATCTGCGATGTTATCGTCATGCGATGATTTGTTGATACTTTATTTTTTACCACGATATTTTCGACGACGATGTTTTTAAACTGCGAAGTTTTGAACCGCTTTATTTTCGACGACGATGTTTTGTACCACGATGTTTTAGGACTGCGATGTTTTCTCGTTGCGATGTTTTCTCCCACGATGTTTTGTAGCACGACGTTTTCGCCTTGTGTTGTTTTCTCCGCGACGTTTTCGTCCGCGATGTTTTTGCCGCGATATTTTCGGCTGTAACCTACATAACCCAAGTGAGAGTATTAGAAATATATACACACCTGACATAGTGATAAAGGGATATTTTTTGCGCGTCAGTCATTCAATTCATTCAGTTCTCACTTCGGGACAAGGCAAAATTACATAAAACCTCAAAATATTTTTATTAAAAATCGCAAAATATAGAAAAATATGAAGCACAAATACAGTTAAAAATTTAAAGAACAACTTTTACAACTAAAATTAGAGTTTCTAAAAAAAAAAAAAAAAAAAAAAAAAAAAAACAAGTAATTCGGTCAGCGGGAAAGAAGCCAGAGTTTTCGGTGCACAAAACTGAAAGCTTACTTTTGGTCTCACTTCGCAAAAAGACACTCAAGGCGTAGACACTGACTTAATTTGTTGTGGATGCTTTAATGAGTCAATATATGGAATAATTTAATAAATTTAATAACTAGAATGGATATATCATGATTTAACTATCTATGTAATAAAAGAAGACGTTATTTTGGTTGTTGCGAAGCTTCGTTTCTCTAGATTGGCAACAAATCAACTATTCTGCTAAGTTTCAAACGTAAAGAAATATTGGTGCCATGTTAAACAGAAATTACTCTTATCTGCGCCTAAGGCAACATTTAAATTGTTGACAATTCTACAGTTATTGCATCAGGTTAACAAAAGGCATAAAACTCGTAACCGAAAGATAAGAACGACATAATTCAATCATTTTTAAAGCAAAAGATGCGAAATTTATCAACATATGAGAATAAAAAAACTGAGCTCACCGAGCCAAGGAGTGGGTATATGAAAATATATATTCAAATTCAAATTAAATTAATTCATTTAAAATGTTTATTCGAATTTTTAATTTTACTAAAAGATTTTTTTTTCAAATTTTTACATCTTTAGTAGTTTACAACATCTGTTTTCACAAATAGTAGCAGTTCACAAATTTTTGTTTTTTACACATTTTAACAGTCCTTCAAAGTTAGCAACATTTTTGCACACAAAACAAGCATTTTACATTTTACATTAAATTTTACAGCATTGATTGTTACAATAGCTCTCCCAGGTAGCACCTTAACATTCAACTTTACATTGTATTACCGCCTTCTATTTATACAGTTAGCAGTAACAAAATACTCAACTTTACTTAGTTTAGCAAATGCTAGTCCACACTCAGGAATTCAAATATGTAGTTCTAAGTAAGTTATATTAAAATTTGCTAGTTACTAGCTTATTATTATTATTATTATTATTATTATTATATTTTGATAGATTGCATATAGTTTATTTTAAATGTACATGCATAATTCGTGTAGGGGAAGTTTTCAATAGGCAAGAGTTTCTAAATTATTTTCGTTTTCTAAAAAAAATTAGCTTTCCACTCTTAATTGTATTGAAACTATATATAAAATTATATATAACTATAAAACTATATATAAAAGCAATCCTATATACAAAATTTCAACATTCTGAGGCTAATCGTTTTTGAGTTATCCGAGATACTTGCATAGATACGTCCGTAGTTAGAGACTCAAAGAAAAAAACTCTTTTGAATCGATTTTAAATCAGTTTTATAATTCGTTTGGAGAAAAAGAGTAATTTATTCTGTCCTTACATACAGATGTCAAGCAAAAATATCGTTAAATTGCATTCGATAGCGGTCAAAATGGATATTTTTGTTGAAATATGGTACACGAAATGTTTCGCTATTGCAGTGTTTCCTTTATTTCGTACAAGGAAGTAAAAATCCTATAAAAATGTCTGAAAGCTTTCAAATTTTATATTAAGCAAAAAAGAGCATTTTTTCAGTTACATATACATACACACGTTTCGAGTGGATTTGGGATAAGGCCTCTTTTGGGTTAAAAATATTTAAAAACAGCATATCAGTAGAATTTTTAATAGATAGTCTCGCTCGCTGGTGATACAAATATTTTATTCAGCATAGTGTGTTGCTAATGCTCGCACTGAAATAGTTGAGTTTTTTCATCAAAACCTCTTCAAATTTTAACGAATAGATAATAAAACAAATTCGAAATTCAAGACTAAAATAATACTATTAGAAATAATACTATTAGGTGTTCCAGGTGCTCATATTCGTTCCAGGTGCTAAGAACATCTTTCAACAACTGAACTATTCTAGCTTTGGATTTCGTTGAACAATCACAATTTTTCCATGAGAAAACTTCTTAGCGTTTATTTCATAGAGATATAAGGAATCATGCCTTAACCATTCCTGTATTCCACTTACTTATTTAATAGTGAACTGGGAAATTTAATTTTTCACTTTAAAATAAATTAAAATTTAATTTTTCACTTTAAAATAAAGAATCCTACTCATTCTGTTTAGACATACAGTCAATATATCAATATATTCTCAGTATTTGACCTGATAATGGTACTGATGATAATTTGTTTCTGCAGAATGGACATAACCAGAAAATAATGAAACGTATCAGAATCATAAATCCTATCCACTAAAACTACAGACGCACTATGGTAAAGAAACATATGTGTATGTTTTTTCCAAATTTTGAAATAAAATGGGTGATTTAAAAATAGGACATTTTAAACCGAACTGTCAAGTATTTTTTTAGTGCATGTTAAATTTTCATAATTTATGAAAATGAATTACATTATACTAAATATGTATATCATTTTAGTATAATATAATATATATAATATGTATATATTTAAAACCAAATATGCATATATTAAAAATAAATATTAAAACTAAATATGTATTTAAACTAAATGTGTATATATTAAAAATAAATATTAAAACTAAATATGTATTTAAATTAATATGTTCATTTTTAAAACAAAGAATTGCTAAACCGTATTTTGAATCAACGGAAATCTCTGTCTAAATTTGTGCAAAGAACATTACCATAACGCATTTAATATAAAACCTAACAAATTAGCGAAAATATTGTATAATAAAAAATCTGGAAGGTTTCAGATTTTAAATTACGTCCGAAGGAGCGGTTTTTTAACGTATTGTGTGTTACCTTTATTTATTAAATATCATGTTATACGTCTCCAAACCATAAAATTCAGTTCAACAGCAATATTGCAAAATAAATTTAAATTGAGCATATCTTTAGAATTTCTGATACAGAGTCTCGCGCGTTGGAGATAACAATGTTTTTCTTTTGTCGTACAGTGTTGCCATTGTTCGCTTTGAAATCGCTATGTTTGTTAATTAAAAATTCGCTGAAGTGTTAAAAAATATGAAATTGATAATAAAACAAATTTGAGATTCAAATAGGGCTCCCACATGTCCATATTCCATGGAAGATTGCATTATTCAAATTTTGTTGGCTCTAGGTACCGTTGTTTTATCACGATGCGAGAAACATACATACATTCATGCAGATTCTTCATTATTTAATTTCTTTAAATATACCACGGAACGATAATACTATATGGTGGCAACGATTTGAAAAGTGATACAGCGCAAAATGTCACAACGAAATTAATAGTCCTTCAGAACAAATTGCCCCTTTGGACTAACAATACTTTTTCTACAAACTGTTTACAAGTTTATTAATTTTACATATTTTTTCTCAGTGGCGGGCCCTCAGCCCACTTCACCTTGGCCGCTACTAAGGCCAGAAGTGGTGGTCACTTTATATTATAAGCACCTAATAGTATTATTATATTATAGATACACCTTCACTATAGAGGGTACTTTTGCCTCCTGTGAAGGGATTGGATATTTAAAACCATGCCTTTTCCGGGATTCGGTGTCCGCCGATAACATCGCGGCAAAAACATCGCAGACGAAAACATCGCGGACGAAATCGTAGAGAAAACAACGCAAGGTGAAAACGTCGTGCTACAAAACATCGTGGGAGAAAATATCGCAAAGAGAAAACATCGCAGTTCTAAAACATCGTGGTACAAAACATCGTCGTCGAAAATAAAGCGGTTCAAAAACTTCGCAGTTTAAAAACATAGTCATCGAAAATATCGTGATAAAAAATAAAGTATATACAAATCATCGCATGACGATAACATCGCAGACATGCTTTTCGCAAACATGCTTTAATAACTGTAAATGGATATTCCCATAATGATTTGTGAGCGCAAGATGGAAAGAAGGATAATTTTTACTTTTACATTTTTTCATTAACTAACAAATTTTGCTGAAAAAGTAAGAAGGAAAATTAAGCATAGAAAATTAAATGTAACTTATAGCTTATACTTTTAATGAAAAATTACCAGTAAAAACTTTATATAAAATTATTTATTAATGGCCTTTGTTAGTTAACTATGTCGGTTTAAAATTCTATTAATTGCTATAAGTTGCATTAATTTGCTATGCTTGTTTCGTTCTTACTTTTTCAGCAAAAACTGATTAGTTAATAAAAAAATGTGAAAGTAAAAATTATCCTTCTTTCCATCTTGCGCTCACAAATCATTATGGGAATATCCATTTACAGTTATTAAAGCATGTTTGCGAAAAGCATGTATGAAAAAAGCATGTCTGCGATGTTATTGTCATGCGATGATTTGTAGATACTTTATTTTTTACCACGATATTTTCGACGACGATGTTTTTGAATTGCGAAGTTTTTGAACCGCTTTATTTTCAACGACGAAGTTTTGTACCACGATGTTTTAGGACTGCGATGTTTTCTCTCACGATGTTTTGTAGCACGACGTTTTCGCCTTGCGTTGTTTTCTCCACGACGTTTTTGTCCGCGATGTTTTAGCCGCGATGTTTTCGGCTCTAACCCCGGGATTCTAATCCGGGCTTCTTGATATCACAATCGGCTGCTCTAACCACCATACCGTCTTGGCGGCTTATAATTTTATGTATTTTTTATTGTTTTATAATTTTAACTATATAAAAATTCTTTTTAAAATTTTATGTTATTTAATAAATTTATAATTTTATGTTATTTAATAACTTTATAATTTTATGTTATTTTAATAAATTTATAATTTTATGTTATTTAATAAATTTATAATTTTATGTTATTGAATAAAATATATCTCCTGCGAAGAATGCTGTTTAGATCTTTTTATGGATTAATTTCATCAACTGTTGCACCAATTTACTATACTTTTGGATCCTAAATCTTGAATTTAAATTTCAAAGTTTTAATCTTTCCCCTAATTAATTTAATTATATTTTTTTAATTTTTTATCTACATTCTTCAATTTTGCTTTTACCGTAAAACTATTTCTTTCAGTTCGGTGAACATATAACTGAAATTTAAATCGCTATCACCTAAAAGTTCTGCCCTATTATTTTTCCATTCCTTCATTTCCCAACATCATAAACGAGAAATTAATTGAGAACGAGTCTGAAACTATGTTCGCAACTATTTTGCAATTCTAAATCTTAATTTCTTCTAGCATGCGCCGATAAGAGCCATTTTTGTTTATGCCTTACTCTTGGAGGTGATATTAACTCACATAATTTCGATGACTTGTTGCCTAGCAACGACCAGAGATGGCATTTTAGATCCGAAAGGAAAAACAAGAATTACTCTCTGCAATTCTTCGCTTATTGTGCCTGGAATGCTGCGAAGAAAGAGAATTAAGAAAGGGTACACTGCATAATTTCAGACTCTGTATGAATAGTGTAAAATTAATGGGTCCATTAGGAAGCAAAAATCCAGTGGCTGCAGATTGTAACAACTCGAGATGCAATCAACAAACAAAATTAATGAACACATCTCATTTTCGGTAACTATTTTGCACAAAGATAATTTGCTTCGCACAGGACTACATATTTTATGATCCCAAGTGAGAATTTCCTGTTTAATTTATTCTTAAAGTGATTAGTTGTCACTTAAAAGCGTAACTTGGTAGAAACCTGCTTGGAGTATAAATATTGATATGATCTTGTCAAGTCAAAAATATTATATATTAAGTTAAAATAATCACTTGAGTTATTTCAGCCAACGTTTAATTCAATATTGAAAAACTAAAATAAAATTATTTGTTCTAGTAATTTTGACAAAATTCTAGTGATTTTGTTTCTTCAATTAGAAATAAAAAAGCTTTTCTGCTTATCTTGTGAGAGTATTATATATATAGAGAGAAAACTGAAGGCTATTTATTAAACAAATACCTTTAATGTCACTCAAAATACTTCGAAATTAATTAATTTCATTAAATTATGATATAAATTATATAGAATATACATCAACCAAAAGTGGCAGGTCTATGGAACAGGTAGACTCAACTAAAAATATATATAAAGCAACACCTTGGAAATCAAACGTACAACAGAAGTAAATTTAAAACAAAATAAAAAAAATTAAGCAAAAAAAAATCTGAAAGTTTTCTGATTTTAAATTATATCCAAAGGGGAGTTTTTTTAACATTTTGTGTGTTACCTTTATTTATTAAATATCATGTTCTTCGCATTTAAGGCATAAAATTCAGTTCAACAGCAATATCGCAAAATAATTTTAAAAGTAACATATCTTTAGAATTTCCGATACAGAGTCACGCACGCTGGAGATATAAATGTTTTTTTTTCCGTAGTGTTGCCATTACTCGCTTTGAAATCGTTTAGTTTGTTAATCAAAAACTCGTTGAAATGTTACAAAATATGAAATCGATAATGAAACAAATATTCAAATTACGGCTTCCACATGCTTATATTCTATGGAAGATCACGTTATTCATGTTTTGATGGTTCTAGGTACAGCTGTTTTATAACAAGGAAAGAAACATACATACATTGATTCAGATTCTTCATCATTTAATTTCTTTAAATATAGTACAGGGCGATAATATTTGGTAGCAACAATTTGATAAATGAAACAGCTCTTACCGTGAATCGACACAAAATGTCAAAACGAAATTAATAATCTTTCTGGGAAAATTGCCCCTTTGAGCTAAAAGGTTGATAATTCCTTGGTCTTTATCTAGTATCATCAGAAACGATTATACAAATTCATGAAATATGTCTGGATGGCAGTGTTGCCAGACTGTGCGATTTTCGCAAATTTGCTACTTTTAACAAATCTGTGCGACTAAATTTATGTTTATGCAAATTTGCTAAATTTTTGCTACTCCATCATTTGCTTGTGGTACATTTTCGACTTTAAAATTCTTAATGCACCGTAAAAACTTATAATGCATCTACAAAAATTACTTTAAAGTAAATGACTAAAAAAGGTTAATTTAGGTTTAAACAGAAGTTAGCATCTAGCAGTCTTGAGATCATAGAGCAGGTGCAAACAGTTTTCAGCATCAGTGACTGGTGTTTTTAGGTATTTGGTTGAGTGCTTTGTTTATTCTTTAAAGTTTGCCAGGTAACAATGCACACTTAAGCCGAAACAAAAAATCGAAAGGGAATTTTGAACTCCTAAATTCCATACTTCGAATAAAAAGGACATTGGAAAGAAACGAAATCTCCGTACCCTCGCCACATAGATATTTATGAAAAGCAAAACAAAAAGGATAACAAATCAAGGGAAAAGATCTCAATGCTTTCAGATTTTATATTACGCCCAAAGAGGCCTTTTTTGAACGTTTTGCGTATTACCTTTATTTATTAAATACTACGTTCTTTTCACCTAAACCCCATAAAATTCAACTCAACAGCAATATTACGCAATATTTAAAAACAATATATCTTTTGAATTTGCAATAGGTAGTCTTGTGTGCTAGAGATAAAAATGTTTTTTCATACAGTGTTGCCATTTCTCGTTTTGAAGTCGTTGAGGTTGTTAATAAAAAATTCATATAAATTTTACAAAATAATTGAAACTCAAAATTGGGGCTTCCATGGGCTCCTGTTCGCGTAGAGGATCACGTTACTCAAAATCTGATGGATCTGCGTCTTTCACAATGCGAGAAACATGCATAGACTCATGTATAGTCTTCATTATTTAATTTTTTAAACATAATACAGGACGATAATATTTGGTGGTGTTAATTTAAAAAGTGACATACTGTTTATAGTGAACCGGAGCAAAATGCCGTTTCGAGACTATTAGCCCTTCTTGGTAAAAATAAAGACGAAACAATATTTTTATGGATTCTTGGATCAAAGATTATATTCTATTATGATAGATAAGTGAATTCCGTAAGATACGAAAAAGCATTGGAAAAGAGTGTAAAACAGATTTAAGCACTTTAATAGTAATATTGATCACTTTGCTGCTTTATAAATTTTGTTTTTAAGTAAACTTCTGTCCCAAATCTACGATGATAACGAAGTGATTTGTAGCCAGGGTATTCAAACACAGAAAAAACGAAATTTATTCTGATAATTTTAATATTGTTAAGAATTATTACAATTGATATACTCAAGAATCAAAGCAAAATCATTTCCGAAATATCGACAGAAATTTAGCAATGAAAGAACGGAGATTTTATTAGCAATCAAAATCTAATGAATTAAAAAAACTACTAAGTAGAAATGAAACTCATTGAAAACCATTGACAATTAAAATAAAACATAATGAATTAGAAATACAAACTGCCAAATCAGAAATATTAGTCTAAAAGAGCCAACAGTGTAAACGCGAAACAGCACTTAACAATGAATAAGGAAACATTAATTTAAATACAATTAAAAAACAAAATCTCGAGGCTTTTCAGATTTTATATTACGACAAAGGGACAGTTTTTAACGTTTTGTGTGTTACCTTTCTTTATTAAGTATAATTTTCTTTGCACAACCATAATATTCAATTCAATAGAAATATCACAAAATAATTTAAAAATAGCATATCTTTTGAACTTCCGATATACAGTCTAACGCGCTGGAGTTAAAAATGTTTTTTCCGTACACTGTTGCCATTGCTCGCTTTGAAATCGCTGAGTTTCTTAATCAAAAATTCCTTAAAGCTTTACAGAACATGAAATAGATGATAAAACAAATTTCAAACTCCAAATTTTTGCTTCCAGCCCAAATATTCGAGTGAAGCACTACGTGGACAAAATTTGATATCGCTAAGTACCTATGTTTTTTTACATTGCGAGAAACATACATACATTCATGCATTTTCTTTATTACTTAATTTCTTCAAATATAATACAGGGCTCTAATACTTGGTGGCAACAATTTGAAAAGCGGAAGGCCGTATATACTGAACCGACGCAACAAAACGAAATTAATAGCATTTCTGGGCAAACTTCCCTTTGGGCTAATAAAAAGCTAAATTAAAATTTAGAATTAATTAAAAGAAAAAATAATGTTTAAACAGCAGGTAATTAGCCATAAAGTTTTAATATTTCCGCCAAAACTAATCAAAAGGACTAAAAAATGAATTACAGTCCGGAACTTACGGAACCAATGAGAATTAAATTTGTGATGACGTTGAGATCATGTGAGTACATGTTGAGATCATGTGAGTATGATGTCACCAAAAATACCGTATTATCTGACGTCATATGCTACTTTTTATGACTTTTGATTCTTGCCGTGCTTGCAAGTTTAGCTGAAAAAGTTTTGGCAACACTGCTGGATAATATGCAAAAGAAAAGTTTTAAAAAATGATAACATTACCTTTGAAATTTGAAATAAAAGTAATCAAATGAGCATAAGTCAGCACTTAAACATTTAAATGCTTAAAATAAAGCCCCTGAAACAAAATACAGATTTAAGAACAAATTAAAGAATTTAAAGAATAATTTAAATACAAAGTAATATGAAATAGGTAATAAATCTAAATTTTAAAACAAGAATACTTAAGAAATTGAAAAACGATTAAATATATTAAATATTGTAATACCAAGCAAGCAGAACTTCACAAGTTACTACAACAAAGACAAATGGAAAAACAGAAGTTAAAAAAATAGAAAACAATTGGCTAAGTACTGCAAATATAAAAATGCAAAATTTGTATTAAACAAGGAGTCAAGTGCCAGTAAAGATAAAATGTCAAAGTTAAAAAAAGGTTAAGTCCCAAATAGATTCAAAATTTTGATTTTAGAAGAAACTTAAAGTATATAATAAGATTAATTCTTTCAGAGATTAAACCTTAAAGGCTAAATATAAAAAGACACCAAAATTTAAGTTTCAAAATTTAGGTTTTATCGAAAAACTAAAATTTGTTAATAAGCTAAAATGAAAAAGGTCTACTGTCCCGATCCAATGGATTCGAATTCTAGATAAAAAAAAAAAAGAAAATTTCAAATTTCACGTTTCAAATGGCAGGTAGAAATTTAAATATACAGTGACTCAAAAAAGTGATGGGACACTTGTGCTTTACAAAAGGCAACTGCAATAAAATAAATTTAAAAAACATGTAAAATTTTTTGTGGGTGTGTTTCATACTTAAATTTAGTAACAATTATTACATAACATACATTTTCTCAAAATATTAAAATATTAATTTAATAAAACTACAATTGTTTAGAACGGAGCAGAAAATGGCTCACTTAAGTGATGGGACACTACGTACTATGCAACAAAAATCGTCTGAAGTAAGCAATAAAAATATCTTTTGGGGTATTTATTTTTACTCAAAAGCAATTGCCAATAATTTCTAAAATCGTCTGCAGTATTTATCTCCAGTTTGTTTTGGAATTTTTGTGTTTTTTAGCTCTGTGCAGACATGAATGCTAAACGAAAAGAAACTTTGCCTGGAATATTATTGTTAGTTATTAATTTGCATATTGAACGTGGAAAATCTATTAGAGAAACTACTGAAACAGTTAACGTCAGTCATTTCAACAGTTTTCAATATCATTAAACGATATAAAAAGAATCATATGATTCAGGATAAAAGAAGACCTGGCCGACCATCAAAGCTATCCAATGGAATAAAGCGAATTATCGTTCGAAATGTTTAAAAAAAATCCAAGAATGAGTGCTCCTAAAGTTGCTGCTGATTTACAAGCATTATATGGAGTAATTGTTAATTCTGAGACTATTAGAAGAGTAATTCGATCTACTGGATATCACGGTAGAGCAGCCAGGAAAAAATTCTTCGTAAGTGAAACGAATAGAAAACTCAGACTGGCTTTCGCAAAATCCAACATAAATAAGAATTCTGATTACTGGAATGAAGTTATATTTGCTGATGAGAGTAAATTTAATATATTTGGTTCTGACGGTGAATCTTGGTGTGGAGAAAACCCAGGGAAGAATTTCGCAAACAGAACTGGGTGCCCACAGTAAAACATGGTGGAGGAGGAGTTATGGTTTGGGGGTGTATGTCGTCCGCTGGAGTTGGTAATCTTGTTTTTATTGAAAGTATAATGGATCAGTACAAGTATATTGTCATTTTAAATCAAAATTTGAAATCTTCAGCACGAAAATTGAACCTTCATAACGATTTTATATTCTACCAGGACAATGACCCCAAGCACAGTGCTTTGAACGTTAGACTCTGGCTGCTGTATAACTGTCCTGAAATAATAAAAACACTCCCACAATCTCCACAATTAAATCCCATAGAGAATATTTGGCAAGAATTGGAATCAAGAATTCACAAACACACCATTTCTTCAAAACAACAATTAAAATCTGTGCTTCAAGAAGAATGGGGTAAAATCACTCCAGAAATAACAAAAAAAAAAAAAAAAATTAGTTGAATCCATCCCAAGAAGATTAAATCATGTTTTAAAAGTAAAAGGAAATCCAACAAAATATTAAAACCTTTTAAAAAGTAAAATTTTTGGATAAATATTTGATTGAAAAGTAAGTGTCCCATCACTTAAGTGAGCCATTTTCTGCTCCGTTCTAAACAATTGTATTTTTATTAAATTAATATTTTAATATTTTGAGAAAATGTATGTTATGTAATAATTGTTACTAAATTTAAGTATGAAACACACCCACAAAAAATTTTACATGTTTTTTAAATTTATTTTATTGCAGTTTCCTTTTGTAAAGCACAAGTGTCCCATCACTTTTTTGAGACACTGTATAACATTAAACAACTGAGCAAATTAAATAACCATATGAACAGTAAAAAGATACAGTGATATTGAAATAAACTTTACCTACTGAATTTTCAAGTTTGAACAATTACTAGGAAACAAGCATTTTCATCTAACTGATACGGGCCCACCAGCGGCCGAGCGGTAAAGACGCTGAACACTGGTAGTTCGGTCCGAGGTTCGAATCCCGCGAACGGGCTGGCTGCATGGGCGTTTTCGTGGTTTTCCCCATGTGTAACGTGTATACGAGCCAGTTTCCCTTAGAAAGTCCTCCACGAAAGGCATCCCTCCCCTTAGGCAGATAGCCCTAGTGTGCTTTGCCATAATTAAATACACCACCACCACACCACCACACACCATCTAACTGATACACTTGGAAACAAATATTCCAAAGTAAAAAAGCGTAAGGGGTGTAGTTGTATTGCTGAGATGAGTACTGGCATAGCTGCTTTTGTACGGCGTAAATATATTTTAATTTTAGAAACGAAAAATGAATATAATTAGCACAGATTTAGAAGATAGGGGAAAACATTTTATTTAAAAATGTTCTGAAACAATAAGAAATGGAACATGGGAATCTGAAAGAAAATAAGCTAGTAGCTAAACCTCTTTGCCTCTTAAATTTATAATAGGATGGAATACGAACTGGTCGTTTTTTTATAGTAACACAGACAACGAGAATATTTACATATGTGCAATTGTTCGCATCTGGGAACCACCTCCTTTTCGGATTTAAGCATATCGTATCATAAGAAGGAAACAAGTAACAAGTAAAATTAGAACGATATTATATGCAGTTTTTTAGGTAATAAATAGAAAAATAAAGAACTATATTAATAATAAGTGTAATGTGGATTAAATCAATTTCTTTATACTTAGTATTTATATTACTTATTATAATTTTAGTAATTAAAAAGTACATTTCGTTTAGACTCGCTTCAGAACAGATTATACCTTAATAGAATAACTTAAAAAAATTCTTAAAGTTTCCTTCAATATTTTCTTTAAATTTTGTTTTTATTGTTTGTAAAATGTACTTTTTCATTTTGTTAGTTTTTCCTCTTAAAAAATTCAGAGAATTATCATTTTTTGTTTTGTTTTTGCTTCAGTTTTCTAGATTTGAAGTTTGATTTCTAAGATTTTTTATTTGCGTCTATTTAATTTGTGCATTCCTGTTAGATAGATTGTCACATCTGGTAAATAAGTATTCTATATATCTTATGTCAATTATTGTTATATATAAGATATGGAAGGTAGATAAACATGTAAATCAAATTTCTAAGACAATTCTCAGTAGCCTTTTAGCTCTCCATTTTAACTTTGCACCTGTTTTTTACTACCTACAATTAGTTATCCGAGTCGATTCACCAAAGTCAGAAATGCAATACTACCAGCGGGGAAGCTGTAACTGCACATAGAAAGTTCAACATAGGCTCAAATTCTCAACCTGTCTGTAAGCTTCCACAGCTTTTCGTCTTGGCTAATGTGAAAAAGTCTATTTTTTTTAAAAGGATTTTTATTTATTAATTTTTTTTTAATTTTGTGACATTATAATTCTGGAACACTTTCTATGAATAATAAAAATGTTACTTATTTTTAACCTGCCTAAATTTATTTTGGGCACACTGCAAGTTATTTTTTGTTTTTTTCACCACCAGAATTTTGTAATCTTTTACTTGTACCTCTTACATGACCGTGCTACAAGATATGACCGTACTACATGACCATACTACATGACCGTGCTACAAGAACGTGCCACATGACCATACTACATGACCGTACTACAAGATCTTGATACATGATCGAGGTTCTGGTTTTAACTGAATGATTATTTGACGGAAACTTTGTGATTTCTATCCAATTCATTTTCGGAGTCAGTCTCCTGGGTTTCTGAATGACGAATTTCTACACTTCTCGTCAATCACAATTTCTTCATATTCTGATAAAATATAAGTTTCTCCGTTCCCATAGCTCCATTTGTTTAAATTAGATTAATCTCAAATGACTGGCTGTGTAACACATCTATACGACACAGCAAATATTTAAACCACCAAGCAAAGATAGATCGAATTAAAAGCTTAATCCTGTGCTTCTTTAAATTTCAGATTTTGATAGTCAACTCGACTGCAGATTTAAAGTTCTTTGCAGCTTTTTGTAGCAATCTAACTTTAGGGAAGGCCAAATATTATATTTGTTCTGTTTCAAGTTCTTTAAAGCAAAAGACAGGTAATTTTGATGCCTAGTAGTGAATAGATTAGCAGACACAGAGAAAGAATAACGACAAAAGATTGCGGCCAAAGGATCCTTGAAAAAATGTTTTTTCGTTCACGCTTTCTCCCCTCTCCCTGTCATAGAGGAATTTATTTATTTTCTTTGTGTTCTAATGAGTTAAATCTCTTCAGAGCTTGTGGAGGACGGGGAGAAGAAGATCAGATTAGTTAAATGGACTTTGCTTTGGAAAAAAGAAAACATCTTTTTGCGCGATTGTCAAATAGACAGGGGTTCTCAAATTAGGGATGCTGAATAAAAGAGGATAAAATATCCTTTAAAGAGGATGTTGTTAAGTGAGAGCTTTGAAAACATTTTCCTTTGAATCTTTGGCTCCATTCGTTGTTAGAATTGATCTACACTTGGAATAATAATCAGGAAATCAAAGTGGCCTATTGCTTTCTGAAACTCATTTAATGGTAGAAACCTTTGGTCTTAGTAATTTGAATTCCGATTCACAATTTGATTGCGTAAACACTAAGTTATTATTATTATTATTACTATCAAAGACCTATTTAATTAATTAGAAGCATTTTCCTCAAAAATAAAGATTCATTTATTACGACTAGAATTTAATGTAACAAAGATAACAAAATATTAGTCTGAGCTAATGTTGTATACTGTACAAAACATTTTTAACAGAAAAAATTTTTAATGTACTAAAAATAATTCATAATAGCAAGACATCCAAATGACTTTCAAGCACTTTCAATTAGTTCATAAAAGAGAGACATTCGAATGACTTTCAAAGACTTTCAATTAGTTCATATTATAGAGACTTTCTTTCAATTATTACTTCTGTAGACAAAGCAAATAATAATTTTAGCATCATTTTGATGTCTATCTATTGAAATATTTTGGTGTCTGTATATATGGAATAATTGAAACAGAACTTAAGAATGATATAACAGGCGAAACTTCCAAGTGCAATTAAGAAAACTATTGTAAAACGCTCAGTGCCTTCTACAAAAATTACATTTTCTATTAAGCATTTTATAGCACATTTTCCAATCTTTACGCCTTTCCAAAATTTCATAAAGCACCAAATGAATTCAGATTTATTGACAATGGTGAAAAAATTATAAAAGTAACAATATATGCATATAAAGACCTTGAGGTCTGAAATTGTGTTTTAAAAAGTGTGTTTTTAAATTGCATATTATTCCAAAATATACCCTAACCATTATTATATTACTAAAAATAAGAATAAAATTATTACATTTACGATATTAACAGTTATTATTTTGAAACCGTTTACACCTTTCATTGAAAGAAATAAATAATAGTCTTATTAAACTTTACAAATTATTTCCAGCACATAATAATATCCTTAATAATATATTTAAATTGGATTACCTACATGAAATGTTCAAAATTTCCAGAATTTTATCAAATTAAAGATAAAATTTTCCTACAAATTAATGGTACTCCCATAAATATTATTCAAATTCTGTTTGTAGTATATTTTTTTAATACAAGAGTTCAGTTTTACAAAACATTGTGATGAAAACTTTTAATTACATTGATGGCCTTATCCATTTCAATAATTTTAATTTAGTTCAAAGAGCTAATATTTATCCAAAACTCATATGTAATTAAACCAAATCGAATAATACGAAGTAATTTACATTGACCTTAAAATTCTAAACTGTAAAGAAATTAAACTTTTTGATAAAGAAACACTTTATCTTTCTCGCATCAGACTCGTATATTGGAATTCCAGTATTTCTAAAAACGTAATTACTAACAGCGTTATCAGCCAGATTATTAGAATTACGAACATCTGCACTACAGTTGTATATGCGCCCAGACTTTCATAAATCAATTTCCAGAATTTTATACAACTTTCTTTAAGAAATAACGAAAGAAAACAATGCAACAAAATGTTCTTTAAATTAATAAATATTACTAGCCAACATTCCTGATTTCTAAGTGAAACTATCGAAATTACAAGGACCTTTCAAATTTGTCATCGAACAGAAAATGACGTTGTAGCACGATGTATTTTAAAACATTTCAGATATTTTAAATCTAAAATATATTTATCAAGTCTCCGTATATATTCTTTCTTTCCAAAAGATAACACTCGACACTGTTTCGACCGTGTCGTCACTTTACATCAACAGAAATATTCATAAGCTTTCCTCATTAGCTCCCTGACTTCAACGTTTTAAAAGAGGTTCACAATTTCATAATGAACTACTTGACTCTAAAGTGATTTATATTCCGCAGTAACGAAAGCGAAATCACTGAGCATTGCACGCTACGCTGAAACGTTGGTCTAGTGTTACTAAATAAAATGGTGAAACTTTTCGCTTCTGTGTTATAACATTAAACTGAATACAATAATTCTTTCCTCGTTTGTAGGAGATTTTTAATAAGCAATCAAATCGCTTTCTCGGTTTCTCAAGACGAAACCAAAATTTCTCTAAAATAATTTAGGTATTTTTCATGTTATACAATGAAAATATTAAGTAAAATGTAATTTGCTTAAAATTATTTATACGTTAACGGTTAAAATTAACTAGTCAACCATTATCACATTCTTATATTTTTTCTAACCAATGGAGTACAGCAAATAAAAATAATAGGATTCTGTGATGCTTGTCAGAAAGCCTATGGTGCTCCAATTTACGTGTGCTGTATGCCTTCTTCGAATGAATATTCATCAAGACTTCAGAATCTACAACAGATCTTGTATTTCATCTTTGGCGTCAATTACATTTCTTATCTTGGAACTTTATGACACAGTCCTCTTTGCAAAACTAATGAAAAGCATATTAGAAACCATTCAACTACCTATAGACAAGGTATATTACTTCACTGATTATTCAATAGTGTTAGCTTGGATATAGAACGAACCTCATCAACTGAAGACATTTGTTGCTAATACAGTGTCTGTTATTAACAGTATGTCCGCTATCCAGGAGAGGTATTAATATTAGGACTCATAATAATCCAGTCGATTTGATATCAAGTAGAATCTCAGGATTTTCTACATAGTGGGGCGAGTTAGTAAGTTAAAAAGAACCGAAACCTTGTGAAATAATTTCATCTGATATGGCTGACGTGGAATACGTCAAAGAACTCAAACATAAGCGCAACGATTTTAATATAAATGTAAACTTTCATTCCTTTGTTTTAGATCATATTCTTATAGTTATAAGGCATTTCTCCCGCGTTTTTAGCGTGCCTTCGTGATGTAGTGGTCAGCACACTGAGCCGGTATTTCAGAAGCCCGTGGTTCGATTCCTGGAGAAGGCGACTGCTCATTTTTCATCTCCTGAATGTTAACTAATGGATGACCCTGAGGAAATCACCATCAGGTATGTATAATGACAAATTTTGATATAGATATTCTCTCCTTGAGAAATAATATTGTGTTTCTTCTAAAAGTAATTTAAGTAAGTATTATTACATCAGGTTAGCAGTTTGGGTTGTTAATGGTCGAGATATAGTTCGAAATATAGCTCGAGATGTAGCATTTATGTACATGAATGGGTAAAATGTTGTAAGGTTAAAGCAATTTTATGTGAAAAAATTAAGGAAAATTTACCTGATGAAAGACAATTCAGGGTTTGTATTTATTACGTGTGGGCTTCATTCTTCTGATATTTTTCACTTCAGTATAAACATCAGGTAAAATGTATTTATGCAAAAGTGTACGTTGCTTTATTTTACGTCCAATTAAATGTCATATGCTTAGCTGCTAAAGTAATGCATTTTGAGGTAGTCATTGATTTAACCACAGATTCATCAATTGCTACTCTTAAACTATTTATTGATAGACGTGGATAATGTAATAACCATAACGTCAGATAACGGTACTAATATAGTTGATGCAAAATAAAAACTGAAAAAAAAATTGCATAGCTTAGTCCTTAAATCTAATTCTGATATAGCAGATTCCTTAATATCTGAGATTGTACATTGGAAACTAATTCCATCTAAGGCACCAAATTTTGGTGGGTTTATGGGAAGCAGGTATTAAGTTTTTAATCTTCAGCGTGCAGTCGGCAGATATGAATTGATTTTAGAAGAGTTCTGAATTGTTGTCACACAGATAGAAAGTATTCTCAATTCTCGTCCAGTTTTACCTCTGGCAACAGATGCGAATGGTCCTGAGGAGTTAACGCCGGTCATTTTTTAATTGGACGTCAAATTACTTCTCATCCCGAACCTGATTTATCTCATCTTGTAGATAAAAGACTGTCTAATTCCAATTATCAAGTTCATTCAAATTATTTGGAACCGCTGGAAATCTGATTATTTAAATCATCTTCAACAACGTACCAAGTGGTTTACTAATATAAAAACTTAAAGGAAATATGCTAGTTTTGTTAGAGGAAAATGCTCTTCCCCCATTTAAATGGTCTTTAGTTAGAATTATATAATAAAACTAGAGTTGTTAAAGTGAAATATCAAACGGTGTATATATTCGATGAAACAGTAAAATTTTTATTGCCTATCCAGAATAACAATGCTTAGCTTTACATTATTATGTCATTATTGAAAATTATGGTTTATATTGAAATAGAATTATTTTAGAGAGCAAGTAGCACCGTTTATTAGTTCTGTTTTTTATGATGTTTATATTATTTTGTACTATATTTCATGATTATGTGTTTATATTATTTTATATTATAATAATGATGAAAAATAACTATTAAATTTCATATTTGGACTGTAGACTTGTTTGTTTTTGAAATTGTTGAATTTTATTTTATAATCTGCATATTTAAATTTGGAATTTGAACGGGTGGCCGCATGTTAAGTTAGAATACAACTCCACCTATTGTAGAGAGAAAGATCATGCACTTGGCGACTGGTTTCGGCTAAAGCGGCATGTAGTAGTATTGAATGCAGTAATTATGGTTAATAAAGTTATTAGTTCGCTTTTTATACAGTCCACTCATTTAGTTTAGAATTATAGAAACACGGTACAACCACTTTTCTAAAGCGGTTATCTGCTAAAATTTTTTAATCGTTTTCTTCTAAATAAATGCTGAATTCATAAAACATGAGAATAATTGAAAAAATAGTAATAGCTGAAAACAAAGCTTTTTATGCAGTTTATATAAGCTTATAACTCCTGAGCATAAAATTTAGAAGTAATGAAGAAAAATAAAATAAATAATTTATTGCACAATGTATGATGATCATAACTTGATGCATAGAAAAGAATAAAAGGAATACTAATAAATCTGTAACTATAATAATAAAAATTATGTATTCAATAGGAAATTCAACAAAAAATTTTATATAATTTAGCAGTTACCTACTACATGCTGCAAATGTTGTTTAACGCCTTAACGCTTACTTAGTTATAAGTAAATATCTTTCGTATCAGTATTGTTTCTATCAATAAATCTAATACGACATTTTCCCTGATTTTTTACTGAAATTTCTTTTCAGTCTTACTGGTGAATTCTATGCAATATTATGGATTAAAAAATAAAAAACCTCATATGAAACGTATTTACATAAGCTGGTCTTCTAGGATTTAAACTATAAATAGAACAATATTTTACAAGGATTACGGCATACAAAATGCAAAACCAGTACCCAGAGTAAAGTAATATTGTTCAGTTCAAATACAATAATCCCCATTCGAAATTCAATTACTGTGAAACACCGTTTATACTATACTTATTTACATAACATTTTATACTGATGTATTTTTATCTCTATCTTAATTCTTTCCATGTTAATAGCAAAGTATCATCTTCATAACACACATTTTTTCGGTTATACTTCTTTTCTTTCCCGTATGTATTCATCAATACTTCTTTTAATAGTCAGGCAGTTTCATCGAAAATTACATCTTTCTTTAGAAGCATTTGAAAACTGAACATGATGATACAAGTTCTAAAAGTTAAGATGGATATATCAGCTTGAGAACGAGTTGGTAGGTAAAAAAAAAAGAATCGTTTAAGGGATAAAATATTATACGGAACTTGCTAACCTTCGACGTTCACTGATTGAAGACTCTTCAGTTTTTATCATCTGTTAAGTAAGTTTTAACTAGACATATTTTTGACGTTTCTACTCTAGGGTTTTCATTAAAGGTTAAAAGTAAACGGCATTTAAAGGCCGTGAGGCTGCATGATGTTTTTACTTTGAAAAGTTATAATTTGCGTCTATATTAAAAATATATATACAGATAATTATTATATATTTAAGAATGACAATTGAAATAATGTGTAGTGTTAACAAAATTTGCCTTTGTTGCGTTTCTGCCAAAATAAAGCCTTAGGCTCTACATAGAGCAATTCAGAAAATTAGCCTGTTTTGTGATGATTCTGGCTTCGAAGCATTAATGGCCTGAAAGCAATGTTGCTCAATGTTTAGCTTAATCAGAGATACACAAGAAGGAATAGTGTTTGAAGACAGTATAATTTCATATACCGAACGTATTAATGTATTTATATGTAGCCGCTTTCCAGTAGAGCTTTGTACAAAACAAGGTTTGCTTCATTTAATTATGGAAAAGCACACTAGGGCTATCTGCCTAAGGGGAGGGATGCCTTTGTGGAGCACTTTCTAAGAGAATTGGTTCTGTACAAAACAAGGAAATCAGCCATTTGGTTGGCATGCAGATTCTTTTTTCAGTCGAACATATCGATGAAATTTCACTTCTTGAAAGTCATTAGGAGAGCGAAATGGAATTTCTTCTTTAAATATCGGATGTAACACTTTTTCTTAATAGTACCTTGAATTGATCTTAATATCTTTTCCACTTTTCTAATTTTTAATTTCCTGTTCTAAGATTTGCGATAATTTCCTGTTCTGCCACAAATATAAACCTTTTACTGAAGCTTCCTTTGCATTGATTGAACAATGTTTGTATATTTCTTCTCTTCGTTTTCGATAATAAATGGACCTTTTTGTTTGTAGTCATTTAGGTGAATGCATGCTTCATCAAGGATCACAATGCATTTCGATTTATATCCTGAAAATAATTTCCATACAGGTTTCTACAAATTGCCCTTCGTCGAGCCATATGCCTCTGAAAAAGCTGATGAACATTATCTTTTTCAGCATTTTTAAGTTATAAATCTTGGTTCATTGTTTTATTTATTGTTGCTACAGATGTATTTAAAAGACTTTGCAACTGATTTCTGTGTCGGTGGACTTTCTTTTGTTACCAATAAACGTTAAAAGCAATAGAAATAGTGCTCTTACGTTTGTCAGGTGTTTGTTTGAAGTCTTCTTTTCGTGCGAAAGTAAAGCTTTGACGGCCCGTTTTACTTTCCGATTAATAATGTTGCTTATTTTGCACATTGAAATTTTACACCATGCGTTTCAAAACGCTTTTAAATTATGGTATAGGAACATTTCTCTTGGGAAAGCGCAAAAACATATCCTTCAAGACACAGCTCACATGGAACATTTTGAAAGAAGACTAATTTAACAGCAGCAGACGATATTTTTCATTTCAAATAAGTTGTTGTCGGAAATTGTTATTTTAAAATATTTCCTTTTTCTTTAAATTCTTTGCAGGAATCTTTCTAAAAAATGTGTAAACATTCTCTGTGGTTAGGAGTAAAAAGATATTAGTATTACTAAATAGGTACAAGTAGTAAATAAAGAGTAATAAATGATAATTTCTAAATATAGTACTATTTATTAGAAGTAGCAAAGAACAAGTAAGCAATAGTAAAATTAATAATAAAATATCAATAATTTCTCTAATATATTTGGTTAAAAAGCACGTCTATTGTTATATATACATTCATCAAAAAAATAAAGTTAGTATAACTCTTCATGAAATAACAAGTATAATACAAAATAGCTTATCAGTTGCCACTTTTTATTTGCATATATAAATAATATGCATCATATAAATACATTATTAGTCCAAAGGGGCTTTGTCCCTGAAGGACCTATTGTTTTCGTTTCGCGATTTTTTGTTATGTTCACTATAAATGTCCGTTTCACTTTTCAAATTGTTGCCACCAAATGTTAGAGTGCTGCATTATATTTGAAGAAATTAAATAAGGAAAAATCTGCATAAATGTATATATATATCTATCGCATTGTCATAAAACGACGTTACATAGAGCCGTCGAATTTTGAAGGACGTAATCCTACTGTGAATATGGGCATGTGGAAGCCCAAATTTGAAATTTGAAATTTGTTTTATTATCGATTTCATATTTTGTAAAACTTTAACGAATTTTTGATTAACAAACTCAAGGATTTCAAAGCAAATATGGCAAAGTTGTACAGAAAAACATTTTTATCTCCAGCGCGCGAGACTCTGTATCGGAAATTCTAAAGATACGTACGCTCAATTTTAAAATATTTTGCGATATTGCCCTTGAACTCAATTTTATGGTTTAAATGCGAAGAACGTGATATTTAACAAATATAGGTAACAGACAAAATGTTAAAAAAACGCTCTTTTGGACTTAATTTAAAATCTGAAACCTTTCAGATTTTTTATTTGTTATAAAATTAAATTAAATAAAGATATCTTTTTCTTATCATTTTTATTTATATTTTGGCTTAGTTAGCTTTGAATAACGAGAAAAGTTATTTACAGGTCCACAAAAAATAGTCGTATTATGATTAACGTAGTTCAAATTTGGCTGGAAAAGATTATGAATTTTAATTTGAAATATCCACATAATTAAGAAAAAATAAAATTAAATATCAACAAGGTTGCGTATTTAGTTCGACGAAAGTTTAAGCAAAGCGTAACTATGAAGCTGCGTTATTGAACAGAGATCTTTGACAACAGCAGTAATAATAACTGACAGTGTTATTATTACTGCTGTTGTTGTTTTGTTATCGCTGTTCTTTTCTTTGTTATTAATTAAATACATCGAAGAAATTCCTCACAAAATATTGCAGCATAATGAGAAATATTTGTTGGAAGCATCCTGTACAGTACCCCACCCTCCAAGAAATGGAACAGTTCTATATATCCCCTTCTACTGGGCGGATTGACGAAATTCAGCTTCCGTTTTTCATGTCTCCAAAGCATCAGTTAGGATATGTATTAAATTTATACATAGCATTGTTCTAATATAGGTATTTTGACACAAAATCGGACTTTTTCTGAAATGACATGCCAAATAATTTCCAGTTTTCGATTCTAATATTCTCAAATTATGCCAAACTGCCTAGTTTTGTAATCATCACCTGAGTAATTAAAAAAAAAATAGCTCTCAAATGTTTAGCTCCTCAATGTTAATTGAATTTGATATAGATTTATTAATATCTCTTTTTTTAATTAAACTTATTTGATTCTTCCTTTCATATTTCGAAAATTAGGTTTATTCCAAATAAAATTCACCAGTCTTTACGATTTATTTTTAAAATTTGTATTTTTAAATGAATTTTATAAATTTTTTGAAAAAAATTGAATTATAACTACAGACGTTTTGCCATCATCTTAAAGTAGACGTATTTCTATGCATACCTGCAAAACATTAGAGTTTTTTATTCAAAATTTCCTAAGATATACGTGAATTTACATTTTGGCGCGTTTTGAAATATGGCGTATTTATTATAAGCGATAATAACGAAAATGTGGTTTACGCGCTTTGTTAAAATTATTTGAAAGTAGGAACGATTATTTTTTTCCACTTGAGGACAATGAAGAAAAAGGAAAGGGAAATACGTTGCCATAAATTAAGAAGTTAGCCAAGTGAATTATTCTTGGTGCAAACTTAAAAAAATTCGCCGAGATAAATTTTTAAATTCTCCATAAGTTTCCTACCCAAAATTAAAAAAATTTAATAACAAGGCATAATTTGAGTCGAAGAATCGAAATATGGAAAACAAATTGGTATGTTATTTCAGAAAAATTCCAGTTTTACGTCAGAATATTTATGTTAGAAGAAAACTATATATAAATCTAATATTTATCCTAAGACGCGCTTTCGAAACATGGGAAACAGAATTTGAATTTTGTCATTCGGCCCAGTAGACCGGGAGATATAGAACTGTCTGTCCTCTTTTTTTTTTTTTTTTTTTTTTTTTTTTTTTTTTTCAGTGTACATGAGATTCAGTGACCTAAGTTCATAACATTTGTTGCATTATTAAGACACTTCTGTCTGAAGTAGGTCAGAATTTCTTATATGGTATATGAAAATAATATTAACTGTGAAACTGTGAAATAATATCAAGCAAATTTCCTCTAAGATTTTGCTTTCTCATTTTGATCAGTTCATTTTAAATATAATTTTGTGCTCAATGCCTTTAATTTCAGAGGAACTCTAATTCTAAAATTAGTATGTCTGCCGTAATTATTTAAGATGGGATTGTTACCGTTGTTAAACTGAATTTGCATATCTAAATCTAACTGCTGCTTCTCTTTAGAATTTATCCTTCCAGTTTCTAAATATTTTTATAACTTCCTGAAACTTTTAAAGATAGATTGCATTCTGAAGTTTTCAGAGTGGAACCTTTATTATTATTAATGATGCTGCTGTTTCTTCTTATTATTATCATTATTTTAACTTTTATTAACTGACAACTAAACAGGAACTTAAACATTTTCGTAAATAAATAAAGTAACATCCAGTTTTTAAAATAACAGTATAATATTATACGAAAAAGTAACGGGACGTTTATTTAGAAATTTACAAGCAAAGATACTGTAATAAATTTCTCCTTAAAGATATAAAGCAACACAGTGGCACTTTTGGAATAACGCAGGTTATATTTTCTACCGAAAAATAAGAAACCATCCTCCATATCTTTGCTTAACTAACCAAATAAACTGCTTCACCCGGAAGCAGGAACCAGCACGGAAACTTGCGTTATGTATTGGTGGCTTGGCTGTAAGACGAACGATTATTGCGAGGTCTAAATGACCTGAACAAACCCACATAGACGACGCTTGGATCCCAGGACATAAATATTTGATAATGGCTCTCTCTTTTAGTCTAAGGGCCTGCTGTACCCAAGGGAAAGTCCTTCTTGGGTGTTCATCAGCCTGAAGTCTACTCCAGTCTATCTTAGGACAGCGGTCTATCGGAGTTTGTTCGCCGAACTCATTTAAAAGGAAGGCATGGGCTATGAAACGTTAATGCACTTTGAGATGGGAGTTTGGGTGTTTTGTTTTTATCTTCACAGATTAAACAACAACGTTTCGAACTGAAGTATTTGGAGTGAGAAAATATGATCTCACAATTTACAAAAATTTCTGAGTGGGCTTTAAATAAATATGATGTACGAAATTTATGAGTTATATCTTCGCTGTGTTCTAAATTTTACCTTCATCTGAAGCAAAATGCTCTCGTGTACATTTGTGCGGCTAAATATTAAACTGTCTTTGTTGCATAAAGCAAATGCCGCTAAATATTAAATTGCTTTTAATGAAAATGAGGTTTAAATACATAGCTTTTCATAGAGTTTATAATTCGTCAAACTTTATATGTGCATCATTTTGAACGAAAATGCAATGTAAGTATTTCTAAAAGACTTTGTATAAAGTTATTAAAGAATTTGTATAAAGTTATTAAAGACAGGAAAAATCCTAACCTTTCCTGAATTCGAATTCAAATTTTAAAAATTCTCAAACAAAAAATAAAGTATTTATAAGAGTGTAACAGACCTATTTAAGTGTAATTGAACTATTTTATTCACGCCATGAACTCATGAACTGTAACCGAACTATTTTATTTAAACGCCATCTCGTGGCGATATGAAAAAACGTCAGTCGACCTCCAGCCGCCATGATGATAGCTTACTATGTTATGTTATTCTCAATGTTTGATGTTCCATTTGGTATATGTTTCATTTTTATGTATATTTCTTTTGTTTGTAACCGTTCCTGTGTGCTCTGTTAATAAATCCGTTTAAAGCTAGCCGGCATTAGTGTCTATTGAGGAACGGCTGCATCACATTGGCGCCCAACTAAATTTGAATCCAAAATGGCGCAACAAAATGTTTAGAATTTCTGTTTGGCTTTAACAAGCTCTTACTCCCGAATTTAACTTTTAGTTGCTGGAGATCGGCTCAGTTTCTTTTCAGGTGTGGACTACTGGTCAAATATTCTGGAAACCAATTCTGGAATTAAAATTGTCATACCGTGCTGCTAGCACATCGAATCATCAACTGGACAATTTCAACGGAAAAGATAAGTTTCGTTTACATTATCGTTTAATCTGAGTTTAAAGTTCTTTTAAACTGATTATTTATTATAAGCTGCTTCTTAAAGCAAATGTAAATTCTTTACTGAAATCTCATTTATTGATACTACATAAGAGTATTAAACGAAAGCAAACAGCTTTCTGTTAACCAAACGTTATTTCTTGAATTGTAATTTGTTATTTTAAAATGTTAATTCGCATAGTAAATTAATTTGTGAATAATATTGTTTCACTGAATACATGTTTTGATGTTAAAGTTTGAATATATTCATGGACGTTGTTCATTAGAATTTATTAGTTTCGCTTCTGCATACAGCAGCAGATGTTTTCCCCCCGCGGAAATGTTTAGACTAGCGATGATTTATGATGTGTTTACGTCAAATCTTTTATTATTTTTATTTCCTTTGAGTGCTGTTGTTCCTTATTAAATGTTTTATTCTACATAAAATAAAATATTGTACTTGTTGATTTATCTTTCGACGAACATTTTGAGAAAATGATTATAGTATAATACTTTAAGAAAATACGATTGTTTTCCTTTAATGAATGCATGTCTTGAAAATATTTCTTGAAGCGAAAGAAAATAATTATGAATAAAATCGAATGACTATTTAAATAAAGTAAAAGAGTTACTAAGTGTGTGTTGCTTAATCAGCTTAATATTTTTTTAAGATTAAGATTTCGAAGAATTCAGCTTAAATATAAAAGCTTATGGTAAGACATTTATGTATGTTTTTGTATGTTTTGCTAAGTAGTAAACAATTTTTGAGCAATTTATTATATGTTAGTTTATTGATACAAGTTGAATTTATGAGGGCATTTTATGATATTTTTACGACTTCGAAATAATAAACTTTGTGAGTATTATTGTTTACATTTATAAATACTGTTTAATAGTGGTATATAAATGTACGAGTAACATTGTTTACATTCATACATGCTGTTTAATAGGGGTATATACATTTTACTTAAAGGTATAATTATTAATTCTAAAATACTGTATTGTGAATAAAATCGAAATAACAACAAATTCAACTTCATCTTTTCCCTCCCCCCTGACCTCTCATATAATTATGGCTTACCTTGCTAAAGCACGAAAAGAGGATTTAAAAACTCTCGCTCCAGAACTGGGTTTCACTGTAAACGACACTATGCGAGTAATAGATCTTAAAGATCTTATTGTCAATTCTGACACTTATGATGAGGTTTTTATCAGGAATCTTCTGGAAACTTTAATCGAAACTAGACAACAAAAACAACGTGAAAGCAACGATCTGGAGACACGTCAAAGAAAAGAACAAGAACTTTTATTAGAATTGGAACGTTTAAAATTAAACCTGGCAGCTGCTAGCTCAAACCCTAACTATGCCGCCTTTGCTTCAAATGCAGCTATGGGAACAAATATTCAACACCTAATCCCTAAATTTACAGGAACTTCTGACATTGCAACCTACCTGCAAATTTTTGAAAGACAATGTGAGAAAGTTAATATAAAACAAATAGATTACATCACTCATCTCCTACCTCTTCTGCCTATAGACATTTCGCAAATTATTTTAAGAGAACCAAAAGACAAATTAGAAGATTATTCTTACATCAAGAAGATTCTGCTACAAAGATTCAAATTAAATGCTGAATCATTTCGAATTAAACTTACTACACACCAAAAACACCCTGGGTCTTTATGGAAAGATTTTACTTACGAATTAAACAATTATCTCGAAGAGTGGCTCCATAGTCTCGATGTTACAGACTTTGAATCAGTCAAAGACTTGGTCCTGACGGATCAGCTTAAAAGAAGAGTCAGTAGTGACGTTAAGGAGCATTTTATTGATACTTGGGGAAAAATAAAGAGTTCATCTGAATTAGTACAGAAATTGGATGATTATGAAGCTGTACGTGTTAAAAATACGAACTATAAAACTGAACTTCCTGGCAGGCGGAACTATTCTTACAAACCGACTAATCCATCCAAACACAAAGTAGAAAATCGAACAAGTGACATACAGGGAATTCATAAAACCTTTTCAAATCGTGTTCAGCAACAAACAGAGGAAAAGCGACCTCCTTTAACATGCTATGGGTGCGAAAAAACTGGTTTTATCAAGTCTAAATGTCCAGACTGTAACCCCCCAAAGACTTCAAATTCATCAAATTTTGGCACTATCCAAATCCGATCCTGTTTATCTTCCACTCGGACTGCTGTTTTTCCAATTAGTATTGGTGGTGTTTCCGGTACAGCTTTCGCCGACACTGATGCTAGTCACTCAATTGCAAGTGAATCCCTCTATCATATTCTGCAAAAACAAAATGCAGTATTTGAAAAGACAACACTACAGGTGTCTTTCGCTGATGGTTTGGTATCTGAAAAAGAGGTACTTCGCACCGAACAAATCATTCTTCTCGAAGGCAGAGAGTTCAAAACTCCACTCCTTGTGTTGCCTGATGCCAAAAATAACTCGACTCTGTTAGGAATTGACTTTCTTCAAAAAGCTAAAATTGTTTTAAATCTTGCTGAAAATAAGTGGAACTTTTCTGATGAACCTCGAAGAAAATATAGCTTCGTGAAACCTCATCAATCCCAAGTACTGGAAGAAACCCCAGTTGTTGTAAACAACTGCCGACTACGAGAAAATGAAGGACAGCAATTAACTACAGCCCAAAGGCTTGCAACTGATGCATTGCTTAACAAATATCACACTGTCTTCAAAGTAGGGGGAGAAACCACTAATCAAAAGCCATCTGGCTTACTTCAAACTCCAGTCTATGCTCAACGTTTTGAGACCTTGTCAATTGATCTTTTCGGTCCCCTTCCTGAAACACCGTCTGGTGAAAAATGGATTTTTATTGTGCAGGACTGTGCTACGAAGTGGACAGAACTATTTGCTTTAAAGGAAGCCACGGCCAGAGAATGTGCCACTATTCTTTTGGAGGAAGTCGCCCTTCGATTTGGGTTACCCAGGAAAATAATAAGTGATAATGGTACCCAGTTTACTAGTGCTGTTATGCAACAACTATGCTATATCTTGAACATTGATCAAAGTCTTACTCCTGTCTATCACCCACAATCTAACCCAGTTGAAAGGAAGAATAGAGATCTGAAACCACGTTTAGCAATACTTGTTGGTAACGACCATCAGTCATGGAAGGATAAACTGCCATTAATAAGGTTTGCTTTGAATACAGCCAAATGTGATTCAACTGGACATTCTGCTTCTTTTCTTCAATTTGCACAAGAGTTACGAACCTTAGATGATGTAAAGCATGATATAAAAGCCGTAATTGAGAACGATAATTTTGTTCCCGAAATTACTCCATATTTGAAACGTTTTGCAAGAAATGTACAACAGGTACGAGAAAGAGTCGAAATGCATCAAGATAAGCAGAAACGATATGCTGACAAAAAACGAAGAGAAACACCGAAATTTGTTCCTGGAGATAAAGTTTGGGTCACCCTCCACCCAATCAGCAAAGGTCCACTGAAGAAAACTGCTAAATTCATGCCCAAGAGAGATGGTCCTTATGTAATAGTGACTACAAGATTTCCAACCACTTATGATATTGCCGATCCTCATGAACCAGACAAAATTCTCGGCAAGTATCATGTTTCAGCCTTGAAACCATATCAAGATCGAAATAAGCAAAACTCAGCTCGTGTAATTCCAGTGGTTCCCTTAAAGAAAAGAGGACGCCCGAAACGTGTAATACCGCCCGAATCTGCACCTGTTGCAGAAGGTGCTGGTAACGCAAAATCTACTGCTTGTCAAACTGGAGCTCATTCATCTGATTCTCCGCCCGCTGCACAAAGTAGACAAAGGTCAGTTCCTGACTTCTTGCCGAGACGTCTACGAAGTCAGAGGGGGAGGATGTAACAGACCTATTTAAGTGTAATTGAACTATTTTATTCACGCCATGAACTCATGAACTGTAACCGAACTATTTTATTTAAACGCCATCTCGTGGCGATATGAAAAAACGTCAGTCGACCTCCAGCCGCCATGATGATAGCTTACTATGTTATGTTATTCACAATGTTTGATGTTCCATTTGGTATATGTTTCATTTTTATGTATATTTCTTTTGTTTGTAACCGTTCCTGTGTGCTCTGTTAATAAATCCGTTTAAAGCTAGCCGGCATTAGTGTCTATTGAGGAACGGCTACATCACAAGAGATAAAAATGTGACTTATTGTAAAATACTTTTATTTAACCTTTTTCCATGGGTTATAGGGAGCAATGTTAAAGCCATTTAGTCAGCTAATTTTACAGGAAGGAGCAAAAAAAGAATTCCTACTCCATACTAAAGAGTAAATTTGAAATTTCCATAATGAAATTTCTTGGGATACATTTGAAGTAGTGATCGTGCAGGACATATATGTCTCAGCTTCCTGTTAAAGAATAACATAGAAATTTTAAACTGCTTTTAATGGAAAACATTTAATAACTACAAAAAGACACCTGTGTTTATTAAGAAGATACAAAAGACATTTGCTGATTAAAGTACATAATTAAAATTCTAAACTTCGCTTTCTGCTAAAAATTTAAATTTGCAGTAATCTGCTAAAAATTAATCGATTAAAAGTTCAGATTTATACATTTTAAAATATTTTTTTAAATCTATTCAACATAGAGAGGTGTGAATTATTTCAAGCATCAGCACAGCAAACATGATGATTTATCATTGATAAACACTACTGTAAAGTGTTCAATTTCCTTCAAAAAGGTAAAAGATTTGTGGCGATAACGGCTACATAAAAATGGCTATAAAATTTTCAATGCAATTGTAATTAAAGAGTTTTTTAGTGAATTCTTCTACTGAATGTCGGAAAACATGAATCTTTATTAAGAACTGAATTAAAATATTTAGCGATTTTAGGTTACGGTTTCCGTAATTCGGGATAAAAAAAATGCAATTATTGGATATTTCGAGCCTTTTTCATTATACGTAGGATTTAATGATTTGAATGCCCCATCCTAATTTTTACATGACATTTATAAAATTTATGTAACTTTTATATCCTTTGAAGTATATTTTATGTTACGAAAATTAAAGTCTTAAACTTAGGGTCACGAGCAATAGCTCATCATGAAAATGTCAGCTTTTTGATGTGTAAATCATTTAACATTGAACGTACTTATATTACTCTGAGTATGAAATTTTAGTTCGGTGAGGGTTCATATTTTTGGAATAGCGACATTAATTGGAAGCTGGAAGAATTTATGATTACTCGTTTTTACAGAAAACGTTTGAACTAGCATATTTATATCCGAAAAGAATTCATATGTATTTTACACTTTTTTCGTGTTTAGTATTGACAGTGTCATTCTGAATTTAACCTAAATATTAAAACATTTTCTAACTACAATTAACTTATAATTCAAGCAGGGAATGTGAGTAAAATAATAACAAAAACGACAATAGCATTAGACAGGCTGAAGAAGACCGCAAAGGATTCGCCATCTGAATCCTGGTAGCATTAACGACTTTGTACATTAATACGCTTAATTGTAACATTAATACAAACTACTGTTTTTAGTAAGATCATCAAAAACTAGAAAATAAATCTTTTTTACTTATTTCAAACCTCATGTCCTTTACGGATTCAGTTAAACGAATAAAGCAATTAATAGGAAAATGAGCTGAAATCTTTCAGTAGGTTGTAAAGAAAAATAATAACTAAACGAAATAACAAGTTAATTTTTTTACGAATTTTTATAATAAGTGCAGTTTGATTATCGTATACTGTTTGCGTTAAATTCTAGTGCTTCATATCAGATTGCAGAGACATTAGGTATTTTTGAAAGCAGGAAACATGAAAAATTAGCAACGCCTTCGCCGGGAATCAAACCGCGAAATTCTGGAATACGCCCCTAGCGTGCAGACCACCACATCACGAAGGCATGCCAAGAAGGCGGGAGAAATACCTTATAAGTTGTCCGAAACGAAGTGTATTCGAGATTCATATATTTATAGTACAATTTTCAAATTTCCTAGGTTATGAAATTTAACTACTCTTTAAGAAGGGGATTTCATCGTTGTAGGATTTTGATATTCAAAAGTAAAGCTGAACTATGTAAAACTGAAAATATGATAATGGTTTATGATATGCACAAGCACTTATTGCACCTTTTATATAATGTTCAGTAAAAATGAATTTCAGATATTTAAAAAAAAGAAAAGTAGATTAGGCGAAATTGGTTTCGGAACTATATTTCCAATAAGCAGGGAAAATTATGGAATTATGTGTCGCATTTTAGAAACAGTTCCCTATAATCGATACACAAAACTTATCATGCCTTACCGCTGAGCGTTCGAAACCAAAACGTTTTAGAAGAACCATATAATTAACAGGGCGTTGATCATAAATCTTTTCTGAAAGATTTTCGGCAGCGGATCAGCTAAGGTATATTTTCGTTGAGACGTCGTGTCTGAAAATTGCAGGCATGGGAGAAGCATAATATAAGTGCTTAATAAAATTCACTGATTTATTGTATTTGGTAGACTCGTTCACAAGGGAAATATATAGAACAGTTTTACTTTCGATTTATTCGTTTATTCACCTCTCTATCGACCTGTCTTTCTTATGTGATTCTTTATTTATATATTTTATGTTTTTATCACCTTTTACATTACGTTGTACTGAAGAGTCATTTCAGACTGGTAGTAAAGTACAACGCAAAGGAAGGAAACTAAACCAACCATAAATTAGTATATGAAACGCATAATGTACTATCGAATGCATTTATATTGCATGTTAATTAAAATTTACTTCATGTTTCTGTAAAGCAAGTAACCTGTAGATATTTAGTTGTTAGTGAATGATAAGCATGAATACCAATGTTTCACCGTGGTGTCAACAGATGTATTACCCTTCGATTGAAAACTTTTGTGGATATAAGGCTTTTCTAGAATGCAATACTTTTCCAGCATTAGTGCCTGGACAGTTTGCAAAAACGATTAAGTTATACAAATGTTGCCTTTAGTTTTCTATCGGAGCACTATTAGTGATGAGCTACCCTGAAGTTTATTTGTTTGAAATACTAGGTCATTCAAAACTACCTGGCATAGAAGCTAATACAGGTAGAAGGAACTGGAAAGTAGCAGATTTTTGTAATGAATGGCTTGTTGATGTAGTACATGTATAAGGCATACATATATAAGGCACTGTTGAGCATATAGGTGAATCCCTTCTATTATCTTAAACTACGTTATACACAGCTCAGATTTCGAACGGTGTGTATCGCTACAAAAATGCGGGAATCTTCGAGATACATTTTAGCCACAGAGCTGGGGACGGAAACAGAGCAGCTGCTCAAAGAAATTACTAAGGAATTGTTCTTTGTACCTCCTCATTCAATAGCTGCTCCGTTTCAGCCGCGGTCGTGTGAATGTTATAAAATATAATTAAAATTTAAGGACCAATAATATGAGACCGAAATACGAACATTGAAAACCTGATTGATAATAGGATACATTGGATATGGCATTATTGGGATAAATCATCCTCTTCTCTAATTGCTATTAATGTGGGCTTTGCATCTGAAGAAGATTTTTACTCTAATATTATTATTTCATTTGTGTTCTTTTAACCATTTTAAACTTATGCGAAAACTTTTGAAAACATTAACGAGGCAGAGACTCCATATTAAAGATTACCAGTTTCTTCGTTTTGTTTTTTGAGTATTTATATTTACCAGCATGTAATTCTCTGCGTGTTAAATAAAATTAATATTGTCACGAAAGATTGGTCCGAAAAATAAATAAAGGTAGCACTGATTTGGAGGAATTATGGCCAGCTATATATAAATTTTATTGGAAGACGTCTCAAATAAAAGTATTCGCAAATGGACACCTTTTATGTTCCAGATTTTAACAAAAGATTTCTTTAAATGAAAAGAAATGATATAAAATAGTATTTCTCAGTAGCAACAATGTACACTAGACTCCAGATAAGCAAGTTAGACAAGTAGTTTAATTCAAAATCAAGTTGATCCGACTACTGTTAAAAACAAAGGAAAAAGGAATAACCCATATTATAATTGACATAAAATTTCGTGTAACAAATTATTTTTATTTGTAAGCAGTTCAATTTGTAGAATAATTTCGGTACTTTTCCGTTTCGCCGGCTCAAACCTCGCCAAGCAGACTTTAATGGCGACAACATACAGTATACAAATAAAAAATGTTAGTTCTAAGAATTTTTATTTTGAAGGCATAAACATTTTAATATCGTTTAAAATTTTGTAAAAAGCCAATAAATTAAGACAATACATTTGCAAAAAGACATTAATTTAAGAAATTTACTATGCTTTCATAGTTCAACATCCTGATTCGCCGGTTTATAAAGTAATCTCATCTCGCCTAAACTACGCTACAAAAATGTAATTCCCTTAGTAATTATCTACATTAATTTCAAGTTAAATCTTAATTTGGAATGAAAGATTTTATGCAAAAAATATTTCAATTCGTACGAATAGCTTACTCAGAAATTGTGTAAAACCGTAGTCTTTACTTCGCTAGTGCATTGTCATTAGAATTGACGAATTTAATTACCTCGAATGGCCTTAGGGTATACAATTGAACTATCTGATAAAAATTCTATGTAACTGTATACCAGTATTGAAAGAAACAATCAATTTGATAAGAAATGGCTGCGATTTGATTTGAAAATGATGCGTAAAAGGATATTCCGTTATCCCGGATATTCCGTCAACGAGGATATTCCGTTTGGCATCAATTATACCATTATTGGCGACTTATGCCTGCGCCGGTAAAACGGAAAAGTAACATAAATTCATTTGGCTATTTGAATTAAATCAACATGCAGAAAAAAGAATACACTTCAAAGCAGAAAAGCAATATTTTTATATTACTCTTATATTTCTATAGGAGTTAATTCGAAAAGAAAATTGTTTAAGAGATTTAGTAATTTAATTTTAGTCGATTATTTAATAATGGTTATGTACCCTATTTACTCGTATTACCTTTTCTCCCCTCCCGTACGTTTTCCTTTGCATTTTAGCACAGGGCGTTCACAAATCGAGCATCCAAAATTTTAAAATGGATTTCTGCACGTTATGGTCCACGATTTCGTCTTACTTATAAATAAATATCTCACAGACTACTCGCGAAACACACACCGAATACATTTTCCTCTCACTAATGTGGGATGGCATCATTCATTATAATCGGATGACGCGACAAGCTGGGAGAATAAATCTTTTACTTTTTCGATAATGAAGTCAGACGATTCCGCCATTAACACGATGACGCAATTAAAAGATGTTTGAATGTAAAAGATGATTCCTTCTCTTCATCTGTAAATAATCTCATCTATTTCCTTCTACGTATGTAATTACTTTGTAGTTTGTTGCAACTATTCATGTTTCATTAAATATTCAAGTTATTTGTAAATCGGACTAGTTTATTAGCCCCTAGACAGCCACCTAAGAAGTAAGTTTACAAACATCATATTCCTAGACAGTAAGTACCGATTTTACAGATTTGGCGCTCAGGCCGCAATGAGCCTAGGAAGAAGCATGATGAATATTACAAAAGAAGAGAAGTAAGTTTTGTTACGATTATTTCCACATTGTTACTTCTAAAAATAGTGTTCTATTATACTGTGAATTAAGATGACTACCTTAAATTCTATTCCTAGAATTTCAAATTCTTTAAAGACTGCGCCTACTAAGTCAATTAAACTTTTACATCAAATTGTGTTTGGAACTTTGGGTGATCGAAAAAATAGAGCTAGATTGCGTAACTTTTGTGGTTTTCCATCTGATTTTAATATTGAAGAAACAAAACAAAAATTACTTAAAACTCTTACTGCAAATGATTTTATTTCTGTGTGTAATTTGTTACATCTTAATTATGATTCAAATCCTGATAAAAACTGTGATTTAATATTGAATAGTCTTTGTGATTTTAAGCTTTTAAAATCCGAAAGTCATGACGATGATGAGTTATCTGAAAACGAAAGTGTTTATGATTCTGATAAAAATGATGATATTAATTATGTTCGGTCAGAATCACCTCCCATAAATAACTCAGTGGATGAAAACATTATAATGCCTAGCAATATTTCTCTACATTTTCGTGATATCTTAGAAACTGTTTCTGAATTTAATTGCACTCATACATATCCAATTGAATCCTTCATTGGTGATTTAGAAGAATCTTTTAAATTATTTAAGTTATCGGAATTACAGAAAATTGTGTTTGCTAAAAAATTGCTTACTGGTTCTACTAAAGTATTTATTAGGTCTTTGAAGGATTTAATATCATGGGACAAATTAAAAAAAAATCTTTTATCTGAATTTGGTTCAAAAATAAACAGTGCGCAACTTCATAATTTGTTACAGAAACGACACTTAAAACCTGGTGAATCACTTTCCGAATATTTAATTGCCTTCCGTGAAATAACCAGTCGTGGTTCTGTTGATGATTCATCAATGCTTGATTATGTAATCAATGGGATACCAGATCAGATTAGTAACAAAATTGTTTTGAATGGGTGTAAAACTATTTATGAATTCAAAGAGAAATTATAAATTTATGAGAAAATTCGCGATCCAGATACGAAAAATAAGGGTTATTCAAGTACTAACACACAAAATAAAACACGCGTTGTACCTAGTAAGATTAAAGAGCCAAGGTGTTATAATTGTGGAAGTTTAGGCCATAAGTCGAATTTTTGTAACAATAAGAGTAAAGGATTTAAGTGTTTTAAATGCGATTTGTTTGGACACAAAGCCGTAGATTGTTCGAAAACATCATCTAAAAATATCCAAGATGCCATAGCTGTTAGTCCAATAACTCAGACTTGTCACAAAAAAATGCATAAAACTGTTAATTTGGGTAATTTGCAAATTGATGCTTTAATAGATACTGCTAGTCAAGTAAGGCTAACCCGAGAAGATATACATAAGAAGATAGGTTCTCCTGAACTTAAGTCGGCAGAGCTACAGTTAACGGAATTTGGCAACAAACCTATAGAGAGACTTGAAGGTGAATTCGAAATCGATGGTTCTTCATTTAGATCAAATATTTGTGTTATCGCAGAAGACAAGAAATCTGAGAATGATTCTGAAGAGCAAAATGCTTATTGCAATGGAAATGGTTCTGAAGAAGGATTTGAAAAAGTTGTCAATTATGGTTTTTTACTTCCAAAACCAGAAACTGATCCTGTTAGTATAGTTCCTGTTACACTACAGAATGTGATCAAACTGGATACCTTATCCACAATCAAAGCAAGTGGCAATGATTTCCTGATTGTGAATTCTGACGACGTCCCGAGTGATGCAGATTCTGATATAAGTGAAAATGATGCTGTTAAAGATGCATTTGAATTAGTGCAAAAAGGAAACTCAAGCACAATACAATTAGCTTCGAAGCTAACGACGAGAAACGACACTGCAGAAGGATATTCTGAAGAGAATCATTTTTCCGAAGAAGAGTCAGTTGCTAAAGATGATCAATCAAATGTGAATTCTACTATAACAATTTCAGTAAAATACCTTGCAATAGAGAAGCAAAAGAAGCCACTGGAGACGAAGAAACTACTGAGACCACCGAAGAAGAAGAGACGATTGAAAAGCAGAAGTCAGTCAGAAAACCTGATCACAACGACGCTGATACGGAAAGCAAAGACGGAACAAAAGAAATTAAAGAAGTTGAGAAAAAAGAAGCGAAAAAGCAGATTCAGAACATCCAGGAAGAAAATTGAAAATCTTTGATAATGAAATACGGATTTTGATGATTCCTGATTTAGACGTTTTTCCCGACTAGACAAATTTCTCCCGATTTGACTATGGACTATTGTTTTAAAGACGCGAACTAATTTAAGAAGACTGAAGATGATGTCTAAGGATGAAATGTATGAAGGAAGACAGCTTAAAGAAGATGATTTTGAGAAGACGCATTCGAATGACGGATCTTGAAGATATTTAAGACGCATTCAGAAGACGTATCCAGACGGTATCTAAGAAGATGCATTCAGAAGACGTATCCAGACGGTATCTAAGAAGACGCATTCAGAAGACGTATCCAGACGGTATCTAAGAAGACGCATTCAGAAGACGTATCCAGAGGGTATCTAAGAAGACGCATTCAAAAGACTTATTCAGACGATGTTTAAGAAGACGTAAATACGAAGACGAATCCAGACGAATTGTTCCAGACAACATCAAAGGAAGACGTGTTTGTGAAATGTATGTATTCAGATAGACTGTTAAAGATGAACGAACACTGAAAGAGCATTGAAGAAGAGATAAAGCCGTTATTTCTGAGGATGTTAAGATGATAAGGGAAGATGGCTGAAATAAACCATTTAAGACAACTTTTCCCTCAATAGTAACTAAAAAATCTTTTTTTTTTTTTTTTTTTTTTTTTTTTTTTTTTTAATTTTATTTTTCAGATCACTAGATGTAGATGGTGGTGCTACGAGAATGCGAGGCCGCATTCCATCAGGATGGACGAGCAGTTGTGGGATGGCATCGTTCATTATAATCGGATGACGTGACAAGCTGTGAGAATAAATCTTTTACTTTTCCGATGATAGAAGGCAGACGAATCCGCTATTAAGACGATGACGCGATTAAAAGATGTTTGAATGTAAAAGACGATTCCTTCTCTTCATCTGTAAATAATCTCATCTATTTCCTTCTACGTATGTAATTACTTTGTAGTTTGTTGCAACTATTCATGTTTCATTAAATATTCAAGTTATTTGTAAATCGGACTAGTTTATTAGCCCCTAGACAGCCACCTAAGAAGTAAGTTTACAAACATCATATTCCTAGACAGTAAGTACCGATTCTACACTAATAATGGTAAAGAGCTATAGCACGGTCACACGCCGACTTTGCAAGGCACAAGTAGCATAAGCCGAACTTCATTGGAGACGATTTGGAAGTTGCAGCCGACAGCAAGGATAGCAGTTGATAGACGACGACATAGACAGATAGCGATAACTACAATTCGTGCGGAAGATAATTTCTAGTAAATTTTCTCCAAAATTACAAACTTCATCAAAATAGAAATGCCATGAAAAGGTTTGTAATTATTTGCATAAAAATATTTGTGTTTTTCATAACTCAAATAAAATTTAGTATATGAGTGAAAGATAATATATAGTCATTCATTAGTTATTCTCAAGTTTTGTCCTATTTTGAAAGTTTTTGTTTATTTTTAGTTTAAGTAATTTATTTAGTGATTGATTCAACATATTAAATTTTTGATATAAATGCTAGTCTGAAAGTTTGCTTTTAGCTATCAATACGTTTGAATTACGAAGGGTAATTTAAAGAAACTTCTTGCAAATAACCGATCTTTAGATTTCATACAAACATTAAATGTGAATTTGAATTTTTTCTTTTCTGTTATAATTATTATTGTTTATGAGTGTTGCCATAAATAAATATCAAATAAAATTTTTAATTTAGATACAAATTTTGTTTTATTAAAAGAAAAGTTTGGTGTGTGGTGGTGTATTGAGAATACGGCAAAGCACACTAGGGCTATCTGCCTTACGGGAGGGATGCCTTCGTGGTTCGTATACACTTTACACATGGGGAAAACCACGAAAACGCCCATGCAGCCAGCCCGTTCGCCGGATTCGAACCTCGGGCCGAACTACCAGTGTTCAGCGATTTTACCGCTCGGCCGCTGGTGGGCCCAAAGAAAAGTTTGATTTTGGTTTAAAAAAATTCGCCCTGCTAACAGCTTTCAGATCGTGCATTTGTCCCGCATGTAGTTTGAGATCACTGTTATAGAGTGGCAGATAAAAAACCGAAACTGCACGTTCTTTAGGACATTTAATGTCAATAGTGATTGTGTAAAGATTTTACTAAATGTGTTGTACATCAACAATGCTATCACTCCACTGACTGGATTTGCATTAATAAAGTTGAATCTTGCAGCACTAATTAAAATATTTATGACTAGCGGAAGTACCCGAGGCCAGTTAAGAATAATGCAGCTAACAACGGAGAGAACGATACGGCTGTAATCCTTCTCTAATAACGATGCAAAAAATACGATTCATAGTCATGCATTTTTCAGTCTGATGCGATATGGAACCCACATAAAAAATTTCGATAGAAAAGTAAGCTAATTCCCTCTCATTATATCAGCAACAATAGCAGGGAGTTTTTAATGATTTTCACCTTTCTAATCAAATGGTTATAAAACCTCAAGTTCCATCCAATGTTTCACCTATATTCAATTTTAGTCAATTAAATGTAGCAAAATATTTGTCATAATGGATCAGAAATCAATAACGCGAACAAACAAACACACAAACAGACATTCTACTTCATATGTGTAGATTTTGTAAAACTTACAAATTTTTGACTACGATTTGAAGGCGAACAGCACCAACACTTTTCGAAATAAAGCACTTTTATCTCCAAGGCGCGAGACTGTTGCCACATGGAAAAATGGGTGTGAAAATTAGCGCTTTTTTTAGAGTAAAAACTCTGCACTTTTTAGGTAGTATTTCAGAGTAAATACTACCTAAAAAGGTAGTATTTCGGCTGATTAAAGTCGTACGAAGATGGGAATAGTCGAAATGGCTTCCCACGAACTTTTGGAATCGGGAATAATACATTTAATGTTTGGCAATACTATTTTTATTTCTTCGTAAAACTTCGAAATATTTTATTAACAAACTCTAGGATTGGAAAGAGAGCAGTGGCAACAACTTTCGAAAGAGCAGATTTTCATCTTTAGTTTGCGAGACTGTTACCACTCAGAAACACGAGGGCGAAAATTATCGTTTTTCCGAGTTTTTAACTCATATATCTGATTTTAGCTACTTCGTTTTGGAAAAAAGAGGACGTCGATCTTTTCCAGGACCCAGAAAAGAATTGTATACTGTTTGGTAACGATAGCTATGGTAGTGACTGAGTTATTAACGAACAACCCCACAGACTTTCTTTTATATATATATAGAGAGAGAGATAGATACTCTTATCTCTTATTACAACGTGCAAGTAAACACATTCTCGAATTTTACTAAAGAGTAAAATGCATGGAATGAACTATAGGAGTCATAGCTCCAAAATGTATAAAAAAATCGAGTAACCATTCCAAAACTAGAAAGAAATAGCGCGCAACGTTTGATGTCACAGAAAAACAAAAGAAATGCGTCTCGTTATAGGGTTGGCTGTAAAACAAGATATAATTTTGCTTTTATTTAAAGTCGATTCATTTTATTCGAAGAAGAAAGCCCCATAATAAAAACTTCACTTTTGTAAGACTTTTTCTAATACTATTTTATGCAACTGATAGTCACGAGTGTCCGATCGTAAAAGTTATTGCTCGCTTGAGATTTTCAAAGTTTTGAATTTAATCTTCTCACTGTTCAGTACACCGAGCAGTTTTTACTACTTTTTGAAAGGTAATTTAAATGCCTGGAAAAGCCCTTTCTCGGGAAATTTTATCGGAGGGGTGAATTGTAAGGGGGTTTATTATATCGAATGTATTTTACTTTTCTTATATTCTGCACTCTTTCTTACTTTTTCCTCTCGAACTATCTTTTCATTCTTTTCAGATTTGATTTAAGATATAGTAGTCCTATGCAAATGAGAAGTTAATTTCCTTTAAAAAGTATTATTTTATACTTTTTAAATGTATTTTGCAAAATGTGGCAAATTTCATTACAAAATTTAGTACTTAAATAAGCGTTTTATTATGTATCTGATATTACAAATGTTTTACATTTGCGAAAGTATAACGTATCTTTAAATATCAATCGTACTTTTAGGTTTTATGTCTCTAAAAGAACAAAATCGCAAATGTTAGAGGAAAGAATTTTGTTTGGTTGGGCCACGTTTTTGTCTCTTAATGTCTAGTTATTATAGTTTGATTTCGTTTTTAAATAAGAAAGCATTATTTATAAAACTAGTTTTCGGTTGTTTGAAAAATTTCTTGAAATGCATGAGTATTGCAAATTTAGATATTTAGAACTAATTACTATAATTTGGGTAATGGGCAGCAAGCCTCCACATTAATTCAATATCAAGTCTGTTCACTGCGACCGCTCAATAACAGAGCGAAATTACGGCTACAACCGGTTTCTCCTTCCTCTGCTGCTGGGCTCTGAAGGTGTAGGACGGTCGTCTGGCCGTTCTCACTTGACGCTTGTATGCCATTTTGTTCTTTTTCGTTCCTGTTTTAACTACCTTCTCCATATTGTTTGTAGAGTAATGCATTTCTCCTAGAAAATTGAAATTGGTACTGAAGATTCAACTAAAATTATCTAGATGCTGACTTTTGCAGTAAATTAATGATGTTCTACGACTTAAAATATCCTCGAAAGGACTTCATGGGCACGTGTTCAACTTTCCTGATGGTACGAATATTCGCCTTGTGTTTCTTCAAAAATATATTGGAATAACCAGTCAACTCAATTTCCTCCGTTATAAAATTTGATATTTTTTATCATGAAACTTTGTTTGGAGATGATGGACTGAGATTTACTTCAGAATATTACGCATTTCTTGTATGAAAGTTTAGGTTTCAAAATAGTAGGACTGTTTCTTTCTGCCGCTGTATGATCACGATGGCCAATTTTCTGTCTGGCGATATTTAATTAATTTATGCTGATATTAATTCCAAATTTTATGGAGTCAAGATATAATAAATATTACTTAATTCACATTATTTGAAGTGTCATCCTTTGGGGGTAAGTTACTTTAATTTTATATTCCTTTCAGATCACACGTTTCATTCTGCGCGTTATCAAGTATTCCTGGGTTATTGCGCACCCATATTTTATTACAGGTAGCACAATAGCTCTCCAGTGTATGTTGTTTATACAGAATGCTCCACGAGATGTAACCCCCCTTCAGCCCATTACTCCCTGTTGACTATCCGTCTGTCCGGCGACTTAAGATGGCCTTAAGATGAAGTAATATTTTTTTTTTTCCTTTTGCCTTCCTATTATGTTTCTTCTGTGTGCAATATTTGCATTTATGTGCTCTACGTGTTTCCGTATTTATTCTATGTGTCATGTTATGTATTCTCGTGTGTGTTTTTATGTCTTTATGTTACGTAATTATGAGTGTGTTTTTATGCTTTTAAGTTTAATTTTGTATATGTATGTGTTTCAGCTTATATGTGTGTTTTAGTGTTTTAATGCTATCCTTTATATTCTTTTTAAGTTACTTTGTTTTATTAACAACGTCCTATGTAAAATCTACTGGACATCTAGCCATTGTATGGCCATGTAAACTCCCGGTGACGCCTCACGGGGCTCCAGCGAGTGGTTTTTTCGAGATAGTGGAGGACGTGAGACATATGCCTGTTTACCTATGTTATACGCTAGGTGTCCCCGTCCTCCGTCACCTGTCACCTGCCTTCCTATTCACTCCTTCTGCGCAATACGCGTCAGAAAACTTTTGAACATCTTGTCTTATTATCCCCGTATGTTGTTCTACCTAAGCCAATTTGTAAAATAGGTTAGAAGATTAAGGGAAAAAAAAAAAACTTTCCCTAGCAGTAATTTCTACAGTTTATTCAAGAGCCTTCATGGATTTGTTTCCATCTCGACTGCGTATAGTTACGTTGCAATTGACTGTGGTCATACTTCCAACGTAATTCTCTCAAAACATAATGGTATAGTACTAGTGAGTATTGAAGAAATAAAAAATAACTGTAGCTGACGAATAAATAATTTAAAGGGAATTTTAAAATGCTAATTTCTCAATCAGAAATATTCTTACATTATTGTGCATATTATAATGAAATCACACTAAACGTAATGACTTCCATCTCTAAATGACTAATATTTTTGACAACACAATAACATGCTCACTTAATATTGCCTCTCTAAAACAATCACTTCTATCGAACACCAATCTTAGGCGGTCACCTTAGAGATGTTTGATTTTTTTTTTTACCATGAAAGGAACCAAGCAGAACGTCCCAGCTATCATTAATCGAATTTTTTATTCAACAAATTTGATGGCGGAAAAAACAGTGACTTGAGCCAGTATGATGATGCGCTTATGTTGGTGATGATGACAGATGATCGATTATTGTCCAGCAAAAATTGCGGAATTTTCAGCACAGTGGTCTAAAGCTGAAATTGTATGCGGGTTGAATGGGACAAAAACAGCTGATGCGACAAAATTTATCCTTAAACAAAATGAAAAATTTCTATTAACAAAATATAGAAATTTTTTAGTTTACTGAATATTTATCAACACATACATAAACAATTATTCTCAAAAATAAATCAAATTTATATTTATTTTCTCTTTTAAATCTAAAGTTTGTTTCTTGCAAGACGTAAGTTACACTTCAAAATTCAAATATATTGACAGATATATGATAAATTTTAGATTCTCTATTTATTTCAATAATTTTAGCAGGTTTAGTTAATTATTAAATAACTTAATTTAATTTTAATTAAAAAAACTATGACAACCTTCTTTGTTTTCAGAGAAAATGTTTAAGTGGGGCAAAAAGTAAGAGTAAATAATGATAACCTCGTCTGGTTTCCTTATTTATTGAAATTTTCTTTAACGCATAAATAAAAATACGTGTGTTTGAATATAAATAACTAGAAACTTATTTTTGTTACTAAAGCTTTATACTTGATCACGTTTACACTGCTGGCCACCCAGATTGCAACACCAAGAAAGACAAGCGATATCACAACAAAATTCATTTAGTAGATAACAAGTTGACCAAGTATCAAATGATTAAATTTATATACTTCTGTAACGCAATAACATTACAAACACTCCCAATATATTGGAATGAATTAGAAAAAGGCACCTGCCTTGCAAACTCTAGTAGTGGAGTTCGATTACTGTAGTTTTCACTTTTCAATATTTCTTAATGTAATCTATTGTATTTTTTCACCTTGATATTTCTCATGTTGCAATTTTTTACTATTGGAATTAATAAACGCCGTTTGGTTCTGCCTTGCTGTCCCTGGCTTTGGCTAGCGGATAGTGGATATTTTTTGGAAGGGATGGATTACTCTGTTCGGTAATTTTTTGCTTACCTTAGATTGTAAGGATCCTAAGTTTTATTAACGTTTATTTTATTTTAAATCTTTACTATCACTTTTTATTTTCTACTTCCGGCCAGAATTAAATGCTTTAACTTATTTATGCAAATTTGTCTTGCTAACGCCAAGTACTTAAGTTGTGGCTTTTTGCCAAGCAAGAGAGAGGAAAGTGTTATTAGAAACAGGCCGCTTGCCATAGTAGTTTTACTCGGTTGCTGGTTACCTTCAAGGCCAGAGGTTTAATCCTCTTGATAATTTTAAACGTATCGTAGTTTTAGCAGCTCTCTGTACTACATACGGATTTTTGTTAAATAACGGCCAATCTTGAAGTTAGGCACTTGTATATTAATCCAAAGTTAGTTTTAGTTAGAATTTTTGTGAGTAATTTTATATTCTTACGTTCAGACCACAAGTGGTTGGTCTCTGTATTCCAAAGTCCGGAAATCTCTGTAAAGATAGAAAAATAAAGGGTTTCATATACCCTTCCTGTGTGTATTGTCTACTTCACAATTTATTGAACATAGCTTTAGTAAGCTCCCTGTTCCGAGTCAGTACAGTTCATGTTTGCAAAGCAAGTAAAGATGAATACAAGTCCTGATAAGGTCAGAGTCCATCCCTTTTCCAGTAAGCGATGTGAAATGTGATTCCTTCCAGAATCGGTAGCCAGAGTAGCCGCCATTGTTGGAGATCACCTCTGCCACATGCCTCGGCATTGATTCAAAGAGACTTTAGATGTATTCTTGGGATAAAGCAGATCAAGAAGCTTCCACACGTTGCCAAATTTGATCTGATGCGGCAGCTTGGGATGTAATCTGGGTCAATCGTTCAGCAACCATGGGCCACATGTTTTCTGTCGGCGAAAGATCCGGAGACCGAGCCGGCCAGGGAATGGTTGGTATTCCGAAGTCCGGAAATCTCTGTAAAGAAAAATAAAGGGTTTCGTATACCTTCCTGTGTGTATTGTCTACTTCACAATTTATTGAACATAGCTTGAGTAAGCTCCCTGTTCCGAGTCAGGACAGTTCATGTTTCCAAAGCAAGTAAAGAGGAATACAAGTCCTGATAGTGGCGCCCGACGAAGAAGAATAATCATGGCCGAGTTTCAAGAAGAACATGTGGTGCCTTCAGAAGCGGCTCAGAATCCAGAAATGCCAGCTGCCGCCCTGGAAGGATTTGGTTACATCGTCCAGACCATGCGCGCGTCGATGAAACCAGAAGCAACATTCAATGGAAACTCACCGGTAACCAGTTTTTTGGAAAAATTGGTTGACCACTTCATGCTGTACCCAGTCCATGAATTCCAGAGAGTCACATTAGCTACCAGCGCTTTGAGGGGCCAAGCGCTTAATTGGTTCAAATGTATAGGCAGAAGCCTCTTGGGTCAAGCAGGACGTCCCACCTATACGAAAATTTCAAGACTGCCTTAGTAAAAGCCTTCCCTGTCGTAAGAAATCGTTCCAAATTAGAAGCGGAACTCTTCAGCATATACCAGAAACGAATTGAAAATCTCTCAGGCTTTATTTTAAGAAAGATTCACGTCTTTAAACTCTTGTATGGAAGACGTCCGGATCCTGAGATAATCCAAGTGATTTTCCCGAGGTTACTTCCCCAAGTGCAAGACTTTATTGAATTAAGGAATCCGACTACACTGGAAAAGTTATTTGAGCTAGCAATCCAGTTTGAAAGTAGAAGAACGGCGGGCATTAAAAGAAGACGCCAGTATGAGCAACGAAGCCAATTTGGTGCTCCAAGACCACAGCAAAGGCAAGAACACGGCTACGGAAGCAAATCGAATCAGTGGGCAAGGAAACCTGAGTATCCAAAAACAACCGGCGAACGTCGACAGTTCAATAGTAAGCCAGAAAAAAGTCTGAAGGATAGCGGAAAAAGAAGGAAGGCATGGATAGGAAGAAACAAAATTGAAACTAAAACGGATTTCTGCTTACGGGAGGGTGCGGAAATCCGAAGGCCAAGAAAACCCCTCTTCCTTCAAGTTAAATACAGTTATTGTGAAAAATTTGACTCTTCCAAAGATTGAAGTTATGGTGAACAACATCCCAGCCACCGCACTCCGCGCAGTTTTCCTGTGTGGCAGGAGATTTTTTTAGGAAGTATTTCCGTAGATACCGCATATATAATTCGGATAATACGACAGTGTTAGCTGCGCAGGGAGAAAGATGCAAATGCATAGGTAAAATACCATTATATATTCGTATCAAGGACGAGCAAGTAAAGATCATGTTTTTTATCGTAAAAAATTTACAAGCACATGTCATTTTAGGGATATATTTTCTTTCAGAGGCGGAAGCAACGCTGGATTTTAACGAAGCATCCCTTAAGCTGACGATGAAACCAGTTCGAGAAGAAAAAAGAGAACCACCGACGTTAAGAGAAGCGATTTCAAGAATGTTTAATTATTTTATTTAGTTTGTCATAAGCTAAATAAAATAATTAAACATTCTTGAAATCTCTTCACATTACTGAAATGGCAATAACTTCAAATTATACTATGCTAGCACTTTTCCTCTAATATGAAATTTTGAACTTTTCCGTTATCGGACAGCCCGCCAGCGACTGAGCGGAGTCTAACGGAACAACTGGTGGTTCTGTCCGGGGTTCGAATCCCGGCAAACGGGCTGGTTTCCAGGATGATATTCTTAGTTTTCCATATGTGTAACATGTATGCAAGCCGATTTCCGTTAGGCAGTCCTCGAACGAAGGCATCCTTCACCTTAGGCAAATAACCATCGAGTACTTTGCCATAATCAAATAAACCTTTATCCATAACATGCTTCAAATATTTTTATGTTGAAAAGTTCATGCGCCAAAGTTGGCCCCCGTTGAATGAAATATGTTGCTTATTTTTTCTTTGTTTTTTATAAAAACAATGTTCTTGTTTTCAGAATCTGAATTATCAATAAAATTCTGTTAATAATGTGCGATTCTATTTTTTTTTTTTTTTTTTTTTTTTTTTTTTTGTTTAATGAAAAATTAATTTAAGCGACAAATCTCTTACATTTAGAAAAATTTTCGATTTTCGAAACGAGTTGCTGTCAAAAGCGCATCTTCTCGTTGCTGCATATATTTATTTAAAGCAAACTGCTTGGCGCGTGTGCTTTTATATTTGAAAAGATTCAGAGAATTTTCAACAGGGAAATAAAGTTATTAATTTTACTGAATTTTGTGGATTCTTTGTGTTTTGAGGTAAAAGTCAAACCATCAGATATGTGATAACCTTAAAATAAGGGTATATATAATCAGGATTTTGCGGCCAGACATTCCCAGCGAAATACATTACAAAAAAATATCTATGTAGAATTAAAGTATATTCCGTTTAGTATTTTAATTTATCAGTCTTATTACACATCAGTTTATCAGTGTAAGTTATATCGAGTTTTAGTTGTGTTCGATATAAGAATTTTATTTGGTTTATATAAATCCGATTCGTTTAATAATATTATATTTATTAAATACTATTTATTAGGTTTCCAAATCTGTCAAACCCAATCAATGGCCTCCTGGCTAAGATATCTGATTATCGCTATTTCGACTCATATTCGAACCCAAACAAACGAACTGGTTGAATTTTGTGCTTTCCCCTATGTGTAACATGAACATGAGTACATTTTACTTAGAAAGTCGTCCATGGAGACATTCATTGCCTTCGGCTGATAGATCTCGTTTCCTTTGCCATACTCAAAAAATCTAAAAATTTTTCAAAAAGACTAACAGATGCATATAACAAAATAAAATTAAGTAAATGCATATAAGGAAATAAAATTAAGTAAATACATATAAAAAACTGAAGTAAATTTATATAACGGAAAAAAATGAGGTAAAAACAAATTTTCAATAATTTTTCAATACAGTAGTTTTTAAATTGCTTGTTTTCAAATTTTATTTCATTTTTATGTATGTACTAATATACAGTGTATGTGTGCGAAAGTGTGCTTGTTCGGCATATCCATATATATTAATTAAATAAATCTGATTTGAAAATGCATGCACTAACACGCTATTCTCGTAATTTGAAAAAGACTAAAGTATTGTCTGAGAAAAATATTTATAAAGAAAATTAAATTTCGTCTCCTTACTCGATGCTGTGTAAAAAATTTAAATAAGCTTATTAACTTTTTTCTTCTTTATTAAAAACAAATTTGTTTCTTTTCATCTATATATGAAAAATAACAGAATCTTGCTGTCAGAATGGAAATTCTTAAAAATTTAAAACTTGTTTTTTTCGAACAAAAGTTTCTGAGAAATTTCTCTAGGTCAGCAGGTAGTAACAGGACCACTGACTGCTTTGTTTGAAAAACCCGATGAAGTGGATGATTTTACCCCCAAAAGGTTTTCTTTAACAAAGCAGATGCGGTCCAAATGGCTTTGCTGAGAAGCGTTCGTATTTGAATAGCTTGAAAGCTTGAGTTGGAAGACTTATTGTTCTCGAAGCAATCAGTCAGACAGCTATAAAATTTGTTATAGATATTTCTCTCTCTCTCTCTCTGTGAGTTCTTGAAATTTTGGAATGGGTGAAAGTTTATTTTGTTTTACATATATAAGGAAACTGCATGTAAAGCAAAATAATTCAAGGCACCCATTGTATGTTAATCATTGTACGTCCCCTCAGCTCTTCGGATGGGTATTAAGAAAAAAAATTCCTATACTGCTTTTGTATTACTTGTATAGTGAAAGATTTGAAAAAAATAGCTTCATATGAAAAGTTTTTCTCCGATGAACGAATACAGCTGAAACATGTTTCTGTCTTCAAGTATATCCACAAAACATGAAATAGTATTGTACTCTTTTGTATTTTGTATTCTATTGCATTTTTATATTACTTCGTGGTAAATTTTTTGATTCTTAAATTTCTCTCTCTCTTTTCTTATAATACACAAGTACTCTTTCAAATATGGCTGACCTATGAACCTAAATTTTTATACTATATTATTTTATATAAAAATTAGCCGTAATCATTAGTCACAACTTTGTGTATATTATATTCTTGAATACATGCCTGCAATTAATACTAAGAATACTATTGATAAAATTCGTGATATAATTAATAATGAAAATACTGTTTAAGCTAAAAACCGATTTGAATCTTTTTTTCATTATGGGTAACATGAGCCAAACAATTTTCGTTAGAAATATACAATTATGCTAACTTGATAGATAGAAAATATTTTATCGTCATCATCGGCTATGATAAAAGATTTTTACGCTTAAGATTTTGGATTATGATAAAGCACACAGGGCCTATTTGTGTAAGGGAAAGGAAGTCTTCAGGGTAGACGTTTTTTGTGGGAAACAAACTGTTAATTCACAATCAATTGTACTTATGAAAAACCCCTAAACCTCCCATGCAGCCGCTAGAATTTACCGGTGCTCAGCTATCTTACCGCTTGGAGACTAGTTGGCTTTCTGAACTTACGCAATATATATCTGAATTTGAGTATTTGCATAAAAAACGAGCAAAATAAAATGACACATTGTAAATAGTACATTTTACTGAAATCAAACTTTCTTTGAAAAAGGAAAATTAATTGTAAGGAATAAGATGGATGCATTTAATTAAACGGCGGGCAATAACAGCGCTGATCATATGTTTCGTATAGGAAATCATTTTCTTCGTGTTATCGTATAACGGAAAAGATCCACAGATTATATTTTACAGTTTTTAAGAAGTCATGGGTTATCTGCTTTAAGAGAACACCTTCGTGGGCAATTTTCTAAATAAAATTGGTTTGAATTCACGTTACGCATCGGGAAAATCATAAAGACCACAAGTAGCTAAACTGTTCGGTTGCCAACAACATACTACCAACATCTAGCAATCTTATTCACTCAACTATAGTGAACTTAAACTAATGTTTGTATATTATTAGTAGTATTAAAATAACGAAAATATTTATTCTAATAAAAATTTTTGCTTGAATATCCTCCCTAGTAAGGTATTTCCTTTGGTTGGAGATTTGTCAACAATAAATGCTATGTTCAAACAAGACATTTATTTAGAGCATAATGCTTCAAAAATGTATGCTGGGATCCCTAGAAAAAAAATATCGCCGGAAAATATATCTCCGAAAAAATATTTAATTATTCATATTCTTATGATTAATTATTGAATAATTAATAACTTTTATAATTATTAAATGAAATGCTTATTTATACTTTACCAAATGTACAGCAACACTCTTTCTTTACAAAAATACCATACTGAATAAATTATATTGTAAGCTAATAAGTAACAACATTGCTTTGTTTAATTAAGATATAATAACAAGCCGAACAAACATTAAATTGAAAGTCAAACAACTAAAATCAGCGTTATATTTTCAAATTTTCACAATCTAATTTTCATTATATCTTATCTCGTTCATTTGCGCTTTTGCAGCTGAGGATGATGGTTCGGTAAAACCATCGAAACTAGTATATAGGACATGTAGATGTGCACCGCGTATTTTGGTTGCAATCGGCCGCACCAAACTAATATAAATATATTTATATATATATATCCACTCTGTTACCCGGTTCAGTGATCTGAGGTTCTTTACTCTTATATGTTTGTAAATTGTACATTTTTTGCTTTAAAAATGATTGAATTATGTTTTTCTTATCTTCCGGTTAAGGTTTTTATGCCTTTAGTAAATCTGTATGCAATATTTTTAGAATCAACAATTTTAAAGTTGTTTAAGTGCCGCTAAGCCTAATAATGTTTTTGATGGTGGTCATTGCTTGTTTACATTTAAAACAGCAGAATAGTGGATTTGTTGCCAATCTAGAGAAACTTATCTTCGCAACAGCAAATATAACGCCTTCATTTATTATTGCGAATTAAATCATGTTTAATCCTTTCTGGAATTTTTTCGAGGAAATAAGTGTTTCAGATTTACTTCGTACTTTTTAATACAGATATTTGGTATTTTTGCCTTGTAACGAAGTGAGAACTGAATTAATTCAATGAGAAGTACTCAATCGTCTGTGAAAAACTGTTTCTTTTTTGTTTTGTTTGCTTAATTTCTTTTATACATCGTTCTAGCTTTATTATAGTATTTGAATAGAACATGTGGCAACGATTAGATAATTCTTTAAATAATATAAATTTTGTGCATTCTGAGTTATGATATGAACGAAATATAATACTGGTAAGTGAACCTCGCGGCAGAGTGTCGCTATGGTAAACAAATAGAGTGAATTTTAAAGAATGCATGTATTCTATTGTGGTTTATGCGCTGTCAGCGAAGTAGATTTAATTCAATCCATTAAGTTTAAATGAAATGCAAGAAAAAATGCGTATAATTTAATATTCTGTACAAGGAAGTCATGTGCTGTACACATCAGATTTTTTATATTTATTATCGTACAAATGTTCGTTTAAATAAAAATGCCATACTCGTGGCTTTTACAAAATATTTTCATTCAAAACTGATATGCTTATCAAGATATTCTGTAAGTAAGGATATTCGTAGAACAGTTTCTGTTTGTTCACAGCATTCTAAAAACATTCAAACTCGTAACAGATTTAAAATATTAAGTTGGTATATTTAGAGGTTTTGGCTTTCATTGAAAAGGTAATTCAAAGTAAATCAAGCTCAGTAAACCATTTTTAACAGTATGGATTTTGTATATGATCGGGAGTGATTTTAGGAAAGCTTTACAAAAACATTTACGCTTAAGAAATAAGATTAAAATGCAAAAGTAATGCACCCCTTTTCATATTTTTTTTTCCATTACAGTTCCAAATACAATGACATATTAGTAGTATAAAACAGAGAGCCTAAAAAAATTCGAAACATTACAGGTTTTATGAGAAAAATAGATATTCAACAGATATTTCAAGACAGAAAATATATTAATTATCTGTTGAAGAGAAATGCAAAAGCAGTGACTTCCAAAATTATGTCATGAGAATAATATTTAGCATTTTTATATTACTATAATACTTGCATTTTGCATATAACCAGCAACTTTTATCTACATATTTTGTTATTAATTACAAATTACAAAGATTCGAAAGTCGGAATCATTACGCCGGGATAGCGTCTACACACGGGCATCCGTTTTGCGAACCTCATCGAGGTTGCCTGAGCCGACAATAGCTTGAGCAGTTTCTGTTCATGTTATCATTTATTAAATATATACTTTCTTTACAAAATAATTAAATTATTTTTAGCAGTGATCTTCTGAATATTTCCTTTATTTATTTTTATATTTGTCAAAATATGCCCCTGTTCGTATTTTATACGCAAATTTCCAAGTTTACTATTTTCTGCATTTCACTTATTCTTTTAACTGCTTCTGTAGAAACAATGTTTCTTACTTTTTTCTTACATATGGATCGCTTTAAACAGCACTTTTCTTGGAAAGAGAGATATAAAAATGTAGTACTGGAAAGAGATAATAGAAATCATAAAAACTAAACGCTTAATGAAATTTCCTAATTACGTTAACTTTTGAAATTTATTAGAATAATAACAAATCTAGTATTTAAATTAGGTGAAAAATAAAACATAAATGATATTACTTTCCAATAGAGATCTAGTCCTTTGAGTAAAAAGGCGAACTAGTGGCAGAGTGGTAAGTTCATTGAATCCTGGTAGTTCGATCCGGCTTCGAATGCCGGCAAACAGGCTGGATGCAAGGGTGTTTTGGAAATTTTCCCATGTTTAACTAGGATATAACCTAGTTTCCCTTAGAAAGCTCTTCACGAAAGCATACCTCTTTAGTTTGCTTTGCCACAGTAAAAGAAAATGCAATCTAAGAGACACTTTAAGGAAAAAATTGTTTGTTAACATGTAGAGATTATCTTAACTTTTGCAATTAGTTTCTTAAAAATCAGAAGACAATAGAAGAAACTAAATTTTGTTAATATCAAAATAGATAATTATTATCTCACATATTTTATATTTAAACGAAAATGTTAATTTCTTTTCTTCATCGCGTTTGCTGAAATTGTTGTAAACTTGCCATTGTCCTAAAATCGGTAGCAAGTGAATGTTTTCGCGATTTGATATATGAACTATTTAATCATGATATTTTAATCTCATAAATGAACTCAGCCCTGGCCAGAGATATGACGGTAATGTTAACTTTCTAAAGCAGGCGGTACAATCAAAGTATCTATTCCCCTATAGATTCTTGGTACAACTATTGTACCGCGAAAATTATTTGCTTTCAAGCCGTCTATGGTACAACTGTCCAACCAGCCTTTCTGTCTCCCCCTTTTCGAGTAATCGTTTTTCTTTAGATTCTCCAGGTGGTCCAAATTCCTGTTCGGACCAGCCCTTGGCTATGCATTGTTTCCCGTTTCTTAGCTGGTTAGCAATGGCACCTCGTGTCAAAGGTCCCAGTCAGGACGAAATTAATAAGTTTCTAAAGAGATTTAGAAGAGGAAACTTTTGCTGATACAGATTCGGACTTTTCAGATACAGAAGAAATATATTTTAATCGAACTTTTAATAAAGATAAAGTTACCGATGACTTCATAAGCAAGGCTAATAATTTATTTGAATGGAGACAGCGAAATGAGCATGACAAAGCTAACATATTGACATTTAGTGGTAATCCTGGTATAAAGACTGAATTTTCGGAAACTCATCTTGCTACTGATTTTTTAAATTATACTTTTGAGATGAATTGCTTAAAATTTTAACCAGAGAAACGAATCGATATGCTTCTCAAATCTTAGAGTTGCCACCAAATATAAGCGGAAAAAGGAAGCATGAAAGCGACTGAACGCCAGTTACATCAGATAAGCTTCAGAAATTTTTTGGATTACTCTTATTCACAGGGCGTATTGAAAAAGAAAGCATTCGAGATTATTGAATCTCGCCCTCTGACGAGAAAAGCGATTTCATAGCATGTTACTCATGAAAGTCCCAAATAAATATTTTTTACGCTCCTAATACCAGGAATTAAATCTTGACGAACTACCAGTGTTCAGTGGTCACATTCACTCAATCACGGTGTCTTAAATTCCTGTTTGTATATCATAAATAAGGATTAAAATAGTGAACAATAAAAATTAGCCCGGTAAATTTTTTGTTTAATGAGCTTTTTACTACAAATTTTGGCAGTTTAGTTGAATAGCAGAATGTTACATTAGATCATGGTATTTATTTAGAATTCACCGCTGCTACTTCTTCATACAAAATAAAAAACCGGAAAAAATATTCCTAGAATAAGGTAGTTTTGCAAAAAATACACCCAGAAAAAGTATCTCTGGAAAAACTGTACCAGTTCTAGTATAACAGTATTTCAGTATAAGGGGAATATTTACACCTTATACTGAAATACTTTGGATTATGAGAACTGTTTAATACTTTTTTATTCATGGCAAAATATACACTAATATTTACTAGTACGTTGGCTATTAGCTATATGTAAATCTACTTAAAAAATGTACAAAAAGAGTCTGTTTTCTATTCGATTGCTTATACAGCTCCTTAGAGAATAAATGGTATTTATACGATATATTTCAAAATGTTTTCGAATTGGAAGTACGATTCTGTATGATGCGTGGAGAAAATTAATCAGCGTAAGTAAGGTTTTGTATATATGCCCACGATTTTCTTCATTAAAAGTATAGCTTAAATTTATATTCGAAAATCCAGTTAATGAAATTATACTCGTATATCACTTCATGGTTTATTCTATTAATTTTCAATATCTCTTAAAAATAATACACATTCAATACATCTTTTATAACACAAATTATTAAGTGTAGAGGTAACATTATTATTCAAGTCAACAAGCCTTGTTAATGCATAAATAACTTACAAATATGACTTGAAATTATATAATTTCTCTCAAAGCTTTAAAAAAAAACATAAACAACAATGTATTTCTTTTGGCATTTTTCCCAAGAATAATAAAATACAATATCACTATAAGAAACGTGATAAAATTATCTCTTATGAAAATACGATAATGCAATGAATGTTTTTGCAAGTGTACTTATTATTCTGAAGCTTAAAATCAATTTACATACTAACTCAGTAATTTTCACATAAAACTCGTATTAGTCTGCTAGCATCTAGTGCTGCAGCTTTTACTTTTCAAATGAAACATGAAAGCAAGAGAGTCAGAATCCCTCTACGCTCACTGTTTGAGATTTTGTGAGGATGTTAAAAAATATTGCACTTTTCTCATGATCGAAGCCTCATCAGTAGACGAGAAGTTAAAGACTGTTGAATTGTTGAATACTGGTAGTTCGATTTACTTTCGGTTGAAACCCAGGCGAATGGCAAGCCAGCGTGTTTGTTTTTCCCGTATGTAAGGTTAATTTGTTCTTGTTTCGTACAGAAAGTCCTCTTTTTGAAAGAAGACGTAATTGTCAGTATAAAAAATACATGAAAATACTTTAATCTCCTTAATTTATAATTCTGAATATTGTTTAAATTTAACTTCTTTAAATCTCACATCAAATTAAGTTGATAAAATTTAGTGTAACTTATAAAGTAATTATTCATCAAATCATAGGCTATGCATTTTGTAATAATATTTATTAAAATAAGAAAACTGTAGAGGTATTTTTAAAAATAATTGTAAAAATAATTGTTGCTAATACATAAATGGAGAATAAGAAAGATTTTAAAGGTTTAACTGTTTCAATTCACAATGAAAAAGTACTGTAAAACAGAAATATAAATTGCAATAGAAAAATAGAAAAAAAAATTGATATTTCCGCGCTTCAGTCATGAAAGGAAGAATAGAAATTGAACTAAATAAAAATGATTTAAATTCAGGTTACGTATGAGAAAAATCATAAAGACTCAAGCAGTTAACCAGCTTGGTTGCCAGGACCCAAACTCGTCACAAACTACCAACGTTCAGCAGTCTTATTCAATCCACTATAATAAACTTAATTTATTTTTTATATATTAATTATTAACAGCATTAAAATAATAAAAATATTTGTTCTAAATAAAAGTTAATGATCCTTCCTTGTATGGCATTTTCTTTAATTAGGAGTTTGGTGTAAATAATTAATGTTATTCAAACAAGACATTTATTTAGAGCTTAATGTTGCAAAAAATGAATACTGGGAAAATTATCACTAGAAAAAAATATCTCCCTGATAATGAATCCCATAATATATATTTAATTACTCATATCCTTTATTAAACACATTATCATAATTATTAAATGCAATCTTTATTTATTACAAAACATTCGACAATACACTTTCTTTACAATAATACTTTACTTTTCTATACAAAAATACCATATTGAACGATTATAATACTTATGTGAGTTAATAAATAAAACATTGTTTAGTTCATGCATAATAACTTAGATAAAGTATAATAAAACATTGCATAGTGATATTAATTATGTTACATAATTCTTTTGCAGCTTTCAGTTTGTAGAGTCATTCAGTTATTTTTGAAGTAAGAAACGAAAAATGTGCAATGCCCTAGCCAGGACTTGAACCTGGGCCTCTCAAATACGCGCCGAGTGTGCGAACCATTACAGCACGAAGGTATAAAGAAAGGAGGGGAAAAATACCTTATGTACTCTCCCTTTTAAAGAGCGACTGGGGATTAGGGTACCCAATCGCCATATCAGGATGGTGAAGAATCATCATGCATCACTTTTTTTAGTTCGAGTGCCACTGAAGAGTCATTAGGTTATTTTTGAAATAAGAAACATAAAAATGTGCAATGCCCTAGCCAGGACTCGAACCTGGACCTCTCGAATACACGCCCAATGTGCTAACGATTACACCACGAAGGCCTAAAGAAAGGAGTGAGAAAATACCGTATAAGTTATAAAAGTAATGTTTTAATCCTATTTCACTTCAAGTTTAGTGTTTCAGTGGCAGAAAAGTAAGAATTTATAAATTTCTAAGCTGCATGAATTTCTAAGTTCTGCAAGAATACCATTAAAAATGCAATCCTTAAAAAGATGAGTGTATTATTTTGGAGCTGATATAGTTTGCATTGAGATTCAAACAACTGTCCTTAAATAATCCAAATCTTTGTTTTCGTTAAATAAGTCATATTTAATACCTATCCTCTTTCAAATCAGCAATCCACGTATAATTTTAAAAATGCTTTCATTTACACTGAATTTTAGACATTTAGTCACAAAGTTAGTGAATATTTAAATTTATTTAAAAATTCTTTTCTATAAATTTTTCAACTATAAACAAACAAATTAAAAATAATTTTCCAGAAAACACCATTCCTTCGGAAAAAGATTCGAATTCGAGCATAAGAGAAGCCTAAAGTTTGAAATATACCTTATTTTTCACTATCAGTTTCTTTAAAAAGCAGTTTTAAAAGTCACATCATATTCCGTTGATTAAACTTGCAGAAATCATAAAACACCATTTTTTTATAATAATTATTCGAATATTATGCTAAACATCTTAAAAATATAAAAAGGAATATATCTATAAGGAATTATAGAACTTTCAAAAGATAATTATTATTTGCATGCAAATAAAAAATATAGAAAAAGATTAATGTTTTAAAGATTTTTAATTTATGCTAAAAAATCGGAAAATAATGTAACATTCAAGAGAACTAATAAATAATGCTATTTAAATGTTGTAACAGTGTCACAGAAGGAATGAAACATGTACCAGTTAATACAGATTTTATTAATAAATTATAATGCAATTTAATCGATCTGCAATGAAATCAGTGACTTCGAAATCTAGGTAACTTGGTTATAAAATGCATAAAAAATAAAAATGAAAACAGGCAAATTTTAAAAGCAATTTATTCGAAAATGAGATGTTTGTATGAAAGAATATCCTTTTAGTTCTGATACCGTTTACTCATGAAATGTTGATGAGTATTTGGTGGATAATTACCCTAGAGCACTCCCAGGGTCCATCAGAGAGAAGCTATTCATTCGCAAAGTTCTTGACAGTTCGCATCTACTAATGTTTACAGTGCAATCAATCTCTTTTAGGCGGAACAATTGATCTAAAATTCTGGGAGGGATGGGAAATAACAAAAGAAGTGCTTGACAATTTTCAGAGGTTTAGGGTTATTTTCGCGACATTTTACGGGAAGTTCGGTCCAAAACAAGCGACAGTTTTAAAGGGATTCGCAGAAAATTACTCGACAGGCTAAGGGTTAAACCTCGACCACCTGCCTAAGGGAGAGCAACAAAACATTCGACAAGTGGTAAGTGAATTTGCTTCGTTATTTAGTGATATTCCCGGATTTACTCAAGTTACTAACCGTAGTATCGACACCGGAGATTCACTGCCAGTTCGCCACAAACCATATCGGTAAGATAAGAATAAAGAAAAAATTATAGAGTGGCACATTCGAGATATGTTACGTAAAAAGATCATAACGCCCATCTCAAGTAGTTATGCTAGCCCGGTTGTGTTATGTAAGAAAAATAATGACTATCCAGTAACACATCCGAAAAGGTGGCGTTTTAGAATTGACTATCGTAAATTAAACTCCATGACTAAATATCCGGTATATCCGTTACCTATTGTTGAAGAAATTTTAAGGAACATAACTTCTACGAAATATATGACTACGTTAGACTTAACGACTGGTTATTTTCAAATAGGTGTTAAACCAGAAGATGTGCCTAAGACTGCTTTTATAACCAAGTCTGGCACTTATGCATTCTTGCGTATGCCGTTTGGCCTTTCAGGGGCACCGGCAACATTTCAGCGATGTATGGACATTGTGCTAAGGCCTGTTCTAGGAAAGACCACATTTATCTATTTAGACGATATCATTATTACTAGTGATAATCTGGACCAACATGTACAGGATTTAAGACAGGTGTTTTCATTATTAAATGAGGCCGGTCTAAAAGTTAATGTCAAAAGTGCAAATTTGCAGCCCCTGAATTAAAATACTTAGATTACAAAATATCTCAGAAAGGAATCGAGACGGACGAATCAAAAATAATCGCTGTGCAAAAGTATCCGCCGCCAAATACGGCGAAGAAGCTCTCTTCTTTTCTAAGGCTTTGTTCATATTATAGGTCCTTTATAAAAGATTTTGCAGCTATTGCTGAACCATTGTTAAAATTAAAAAGGAAAAAGGCAAGATTCTCGTGGACGGCTGAAGCCAATAGTGCTTTCGAAAAATTAAAGCAAGCATTAACGCAAGCCCCTGTTTAGAAATTTCCTGGAAATGATGAGTATTTAGAAATTTCAGCGGATGCTTCGGATTATGCGGTTGGAGCGGTACTTTCGCAAAATCAGCAGCCGGTGGCATTTTTAGTAGAACTTTAAATCAAACACAAAGAAATTATTCCGCGACTGAGAGAGAGGCACTTGCAGTTCTGTTAGCAGTGCAAAAGTTCCGAGTCTATTTTGGAAGGGAGCCAATAACAGTGTATTCTGATCATGCGGCGGTAACTAGATTGTACTCAGGGAAAAACTTATCCCCAAGGTTAATAAGATGGGCACTCAAGTTACAAGAGTATAATCTGGTAATTAAGCACACCCCTGGAAAGGAAAATATCGTAGCAGATGCCCTATCCAGAATAAAAATAGATGAAGAAGGTAATACTGTAAAGATGGCAATGCTCACAGCATGTACGATACATTCCCGAGAAACTGTAATAACCGAACTGGGTAAGGATCCTGAATTTAAAAATGTTTATGATTATTTAAAAGATCCTGAAAATTTTAGCCACCAAGATATTGTGGCGATAAGAAATAGGGCGGCCCATTACGAACTAATAGATGGTCTATTATTTTATACAAAAACTACGAATTCCAACAACGAATTTCGACCTGTTATCCCAGCTAGTCTTAGATTAAATATACTGCAGGAGTTACAAGACTCCCCTTTAGCTTCTCATGCTGGTATTCAAAAAATCATCCAACGCGTACGCGAGGCAGTCTATTTTCCTGAACTGCAAAAGTTAACAAGGACGTATGTCCAGCCCTGCCCAACATGTCAAGCAGTTAATTATATTAATTTCCGCCCGGCCGGGTTTCTAAATAGCATTATATCCGAATTTCCAAATGAAATAATTGGCATCGATTTATTGGGCCCTTTCTCAAAAAGTCAGTTAAATAAAAGTCGGTATCTCCTTGTTATGGTTGATCATTTTAATAAGTGGACCGAAATTGTTCCTTTAAAACGAGCCTCCGCGAAATTAGTTACTGATTCTATTTTAAATAAATATATTTTAAAATACGGGGCGCCCCTAAAAGTTATATCGGATAATGGTCCTCAATTTGTAAGTAATATATTTGAAGACATGTGCCAAAAACTGGGCATACGTCATTTAAAAATGGTCCCGTATCGGCTGCAATGAAATATAGCGGAACGTGTCAATAGAAATATAGTGAAAATTATCCGTAGTTATGTTAAAAATGTTCATAAAAGCTGGGATAACTATGTCAATGAATTAGCTTTCGCCCTTAGGACCGCAAAACATGATACAACTGGCAAAACTCCTGCTGAGTTATTTTTAGGCAGAAAGACTATAACGCCGTTAGATAAATTATTTTATGGTTAACAAAGAGCCCCAGAATTTAAAATGGGTGATATAGAAAAATTAATTAAAGAAGCAAAAAAGAACACTGAAGTAGCACAGAGAAAACAGAAACTTTATTACGATATGAAACAACGGGGAGTAACTTATAAAGTAGGGGATGAAGTGTTAGAAATTAAGCATTCACTTTCTTCAGCACCAGAAAATAAAACTGCCAAATTTTATCCACGATTTGAAGGACCATAACTCAGGCTGTAGTGGTGTTAAAAGCCAGGAATGGTGAAACATGGACCGCAAACGTCGACCAGATAAAACCATTTTATAATCGTAATAAAATGCCAATATTTCAAGATCTTTTGCAGGATCCGGCACGGCAGGCACAAGTTCCAGAGGTGAAACAACGACAATCACAAGGTCAAGCCATGAGTAGACAGGAGCAATTGAATAGAAAGTTCCCCCGATGGAAAACTGAAGGTAACAAGAAAAGAAGCCGTTTCACCGAATAGACAAGAGAGGGCACGACCACCCCCAGAATGAAGAAGGGAGAAGTACGACTAATGCAAAGAGAGCCAGGAGAAATGACAGCAACTATAATACGGCTCCAAAACGGAAGATCTACCCATCGGATAGGAGTCTACGCAGCAAATATCGACGAATTGATGAGGGAAGACCAGCTGCAGATGCAAAGAAGCAAGAAAAATTTGAACAGCCAGCAACGAGATCCAGGCAAGAACGAGAGACAGTTGTCCCGGTTCCGCCAAGACCAGCTGCCATCAAACGGCCGAGACCACAGGCAGATGCTAAAAAGAAGGTCTTAAAGGGTGACCGAACTGGAAGGAAAAGAAAGCTCATGGAGGAAGGAACCGGAGGGCGAACCCGCACAAGACGGAAGATCAACCAGACTGTAATCTTCACCCCTTTCCAAGCCTGGACAGAAAAAAGGATGTTTGAATATCACAAAGATAAGTAAAACTTTATGTTACTTTGAAACCTTAAGTTAATTTTTCATTCTTACTGCAAGTGGCCGAATTCAAGAAGTTTTACCTCATGTGAGGCCTACCTTTATCGCCAAAAAGGCGAGAAATGAGTTGTTACCTATTTTGGTATTGTTTTTCAATTACTCGCAAGTAAAACTAAAATTAATGTATAATAGGAATGTGTAAATACTTGAATATTGTGAAAGCATTGAGAATCTTTGAGAAAGGTACCTTAAGAAAATTGTAAAATTATTGTATAAAATTTTATTTAAAAGATTCTGGCAAGAAAGAAGTTTTAGTCTGAAAGACTTTTGAAATGTAGTATTTCAATGTAGAAGAATTGGCACTTGCTTGGAAAAGAATAGAAGTTAACAATGTACTACTAATGTATGTTTTAAAATGCGTAAAATTAACGCAATATTATAATTATGTTAATATGTCCTTATATACAATGTGAACTGTTATCTCAAAATACGAAATACTGTGATATGTTAAAAGTGAAAGTAATGCCAAAAAATTTTAACTTATTCGTGTGACTGTAAAAAGAGCAAATTATTGTGAATATGTGTTAAAGTTTGAATGAATGTAGTTAGGTTCTCTGACGCTACACTTCACAGTTAGCCATTTTTCAGAATAGTACCTCAGGGTTTAGAGATGAATATAAGGTGTGTTCTGAGGTCTTGTTATGTTGAATTTTAACACGTTAGTGTTTTGATTGCAGGCGGTAGTGTTGAACACTTGTACATAGACACGCTCGTGTTTGGTGTTTTCCTTTACAACACCTGTCAGAGAGCACGGGGAGATAATTAAATAACGTCATGAATGAAATAAGAATGTTAAAAGAGAAATATAAGTATTCATGTTACTTGCCATTTGATTGTGTAACATTTCATTAAACTAGTTTTCCTTCCAGATCTCTGGAAGGAACCAGATTTCAACTAAGAAACTCCTGTTTATGGATGCAGTACAGATGAAAAATCTTGTCCATGGAGTTGGTAATGTAAAAACGACTTTTTCTAATTTCTAGTTTCTAGTGAGAAATGTTTGAAAAAGATTGGCCTCGCGTTAGATTCTAGAGCTAAAAGTTTTCAACAAGGTCGTTTTAGACCTCAGTTTCAAACTAATTAACTCTGGCGGGAAGTATGTAAGGATCGTAAGTTTTACTAACGTTTAATCTATTGTATTTTTTCACCTTGATATTTCTCATGTTGCAATTTTTTACTATTGGAATTAATAAACGCCGTTTGGTTCTGCCTTGCTGTCCCTGGCTTTGGCTAGCGGATAGTGGATATTTTTTGGAAGGGATGGATTACTCTGTTCGGTAATTTTTTGCTTACCTTAGGTTGTAAGGATCCTAAGTTTTATTAACGTTTATTTTATCTTAAATCTTTACTATCACTTTTTATTTTCTACTTCCGGCCAGAATTAAATACTTTAACTTATTTATGCAAATTTGTCTTGCTAACGCCAAGTACTTAAGTTGTGGCTTTTTGCCAAGCAAGAGAGAGGAAAGTGTTATTAGAAACAGGCCGCTTGCCATAGTAGTTTTACTCGGTTGCTGGTTACCTTCAAGGCCAGAGGTTTAATCCTCTTGATAATTTTAAACGTATCGTAGTTTTAGCAGCTCTCTGTACTACATACGGATTTTTGTTAAATAACGGCCAATCTTGAAGTTAGGCACTTGTATATTAATCCAAAGTTAGTTTTAGTTAGAATTTTTGTGAGTAATTTTATATTCTTACGTTCAGACCACAAGTGGTTGGTCTCTGTATTCCAAAGTCCGGAAATCTCTGTAAAGATAGAAAAATAAAGGGTTTCATATACCCTTCCTGTGTGTATTGTCTACTTCACAATTTATTGAACATAGCTTTAGTAAGCTCCCTGTTCCGAGTCAGTACAGTTCATGTTTACAAAGCAAGTAAAGATGAATACAAGTCCTGATAAGGTCAGAGTCCATCCCTTTTCCAGTAAGCGATGTGAAATGTGATTCCTTCCAGAATCGGTAGCCAGAGTAGCCGCCATTGTTGGAGATCACCTCTGCCACATGCCTCGGCATTGATTCAAAGAGACTTTAGATGTATTCTTGGGATAAAGCAGATCAAGAAGCTTCCACACATTGCCAAATTTGATCTGATGCGGCAGCTTGGGATGTAATCTGGGTCAATCGTTCAGCAACCATGGGCCACATGTTTTCTGTCGGCGAAAGATCCGGAGAACGAGCCGGCCAGGGAAGTAATTCAATCTGGCAATTGACAAAGAACCCTTGGACAATGCGTGCCACGTGTGGTCACACATTATCCTGTTGAAATATGGCTGTGGGCAAGCCCTGAAAGTAAGAAAGGACAACTGGCTCCAACACCTCGGAGATAGAGCGCTGGCTGTTTAAAGTACCGGCAATGCGTATTAGAGGAGGGCGAGAGTGATATCCAATACCGCCCCATACCATAATACCAGGTGCAGGACCAGTGTGGCGGTGCATAACGCAGTGTTCAGCATCCTCTCTCCACGGTGTCTCCAGACTCGAATCCGACCATCGTGGTGTTGCAGGCAGAAACACGACTCATCATTAAAGACAATTTCATTCCATTCTGCCGTCCACATCCTTCTTTCATCGCACCATTGGAGACGAAGACTTCTGTGGTTCTGCGTCAAGGGTAGACGAAGCATTGGACGTCTTGCGGACAGACCACTCTGCTGGAAACGGCGTCAAATGGTACGCGCAGACACTGGATGATGCGTTACAGACTGACTGTGCTGTGCTATGGGTCGTGATATGACTGAGCGATCCGTCACTGCCATGCGCACAATGTTCCTGTCAGCACGTGAAGTGGTGCACTGATGTGGATGCGATCGAACATGTCGGTCCGTCGTACCCTCCTGCATCCAACGGTCACATATCTGCATTACAGTTGTTTGGTTTCGTCCAACACGACTACCAATTTCCCTGAAAGATAATCCACACTCTCGGTAGGCCAATATCCTTCCTCTGTCGAACTCGGATACTTGATTAAACGATGATCGCTGTTTACTGCGCGGCATAATTGATCTTTTTTTTTTTTTTTTTTTTTTTTTTTTAAACCACAAGAAAAACGCAATTGCCGAGCTTGAAATCGTCGAAACCTCCACGCCTTAAATAGTACTTTGAAGTGGCGCCACAGAAGTGCGTGATGTGCGTCTGGGCTGAAACTCTAATCATTTGCATATCTTACCTCCTCTAAAGCATGTTCTAAATTTCATGTTATTTGCATGCTTCCTTCAGGGTGTGGCATTTACGGTGGCGAGCAGTGCAGATTATCTTGTAACCTTCGAAAGAAATAAGGGTAAATGGATTATTATCACAGATTGTACATGTTCATTGGTCAGTAGGGTGCTTACCTGATTAATTTTAAATAGCGAAAATCTCAAACAAAGCGAAAATTCTTAGTGCAAAATTCATAACTGAATGTATTTACTTTTCTACAAGAGCGAATAAAAGTTAATAAAAATCTGTACCTTCAAATCTTTGAATAAGGTTTGTATTGCCTTGTAAATTAATTTATTATATTTATAGATTTTTTATGCGTTTTGTTCTGAAGCGTTTGTTTTTGATGGTAATGAAAATAATATAAACTCAACTTGAGTACCTAAAGTCTTGAAATCTTTGCAACACTGCATTTGAAACAATAATATGGCAACACTTCGTGGACTGCATAAAATTTCTTCGAGAGCCACAAGTGACAGGTAACGGAGGTTGGTGTGTAACAAAGGTAAGCTGGTATATGTCCCCCGCCCTCCACTGTCTTGAACCAGCAGGTACCGAGCCAGGAACCCTGCCTAGGTAATGCATTTACTTCTCTGTAAAGTCTCATCAACAAACTGGGACTTGGATGATGTTACATGAATGCGTTAGCAGCATGAATATATGAGCATGAGCTGTAAGAATGCGTTGGTGATGCTCTTAAGAGCACGTTACTGTAACAATAAATACATCAAACACTAATAATAGTTCTAATAATAGTCATATTAAGAACAACAACAACAATAATAATTATTATTATTCTTAAATTTATTAAATGTGATCCGTCAGTTAAGTACATTGATACATTGGATGCATGATTTGAATACATTAGTTATGTACTTGAGAGCTTGCTTATAGTAAGACCCTTGAATATATTAAATATGTTTACATTCATTATTTGGAAACTTGGGGTATTTCAGTACATGCATGCGTTGATGTAATAGGTACATGATTATGTTATGAATATCGTTTATACATTTAAATATTAGTTATCTACTTGAATACTTGATTGCATTAAAACATTTGATTAGTTGATTACATTATCCTATATGCATTAATTGTATGAGTACTTGAGTACGGTTGTTGTCCACACGCGCCGCGTCCATATTCGAGGGCCACATGAGGCCGTCCAGTTTCAGACAACAGTCTTAGCACAATCATTGCATTCTTGAAATGCCTTTCGGAAAATTCGAAATTTCTCTCAGCCGATCAATGAAAATGCCCTAAAATGTGCAATATCACTTGAAGAATTGCTGTTATAAAAACTGCAGTAAGATCACTTTTGCTATTCTAGTGCTGCATTTAAGGAAGAGGTATCAGAATAGCTTAGGTTTGATGTCATTCAATAGAAAAGCCCCACCAGCGGCCGAGTCGTTAAGACATCTAAATAATGGGAGTTCAACTTGAGTTCGATCCCAGACGAACGAGCTGGTTGTATGGTTTATTTTGGTGGTTTTCCTTATGTGCACATAAATACGATCCAGTTCTTCATAGGAAGGCCTCTACGAAAACATGGTTCCACCCAGACAGACATCGTGTCCTTTGCTGTATTTAAATATTTTAACTTGACCATTCTACAGAAATGTTACGAAATGCTATTAGACGCATGCATATTAATGAAACAATCGTGTATGGCTATCATTGCTATCTCTCAGGTTTGAGTCATTTGAACCATCAAAATTCAGCAAATATTTAAAAGACTATATATCGATGAACTGTATTATAGTCCTTTTAAGAAATCATTATGTTTAGGAACGCTTTCTAATGTATTCCATCGAATATATCCCACTTTATATTTTTAAAACAGTCGTGTCTTTAAGAAGAAATCAAATATATTTCAGTTTATAACGTTAAGATACAGTCAAACGTACCACCTCATTATTGAATCATGAGTTGCGCATCTATAATTGATGGCAATTACGCGATTGACGAAAAACACATCTTTCGTACCAAAAAAGCTAAAAAAAGTATTTATTCACCAAATGTTCCTCTAAAAATACGTAACGGGAAAATAATGAATTCAAATACGGAAGACTTTCAAATAAAAATGGCATTATAAATTCTAAAAACCACGAAAAACGTAAGCAATGAATTACATGGTCCCTAAAACATAAAGTCTCTGAAATCATTAATCATATTAGGTTAGGGTAAGGTAATATGAAAAAAAAAAATAACACAGCGGAAGGATTTTACTTTGGCACTAGAATATCCCGGAAGTCATTTTTATTTTTTATTATTGTATTTTATTTCCTTGTTTGCTTTTCAGAAGGTAAGGTACTGTATGTTTTATGACGGTATCTTTTGCTGTTGTTTAAGGTTTAGAGGATTTCGTCGTGGTCTTGATAAAATATTTTGATATTCTATTTTATATGAGCACACTTTAAAATATTACAAACATCTTTGCAGTATACAATTTTGTTTAGATCGAACTTTAGAATTACACTTTAGAATGTACATAAATAATTTGTAACATCTTTTTCGTGAAATAACTGGTGCAAATGATTAAATAAGTAACTGCAAAGATTCACGAAAGAGCGTTTGTGCGCTGGAATGATAAGTGTGCAGAGATATCCTTTAATAAAATTTTGGTACTATTCCGTTTTGCCGGCGCAGGCGATAAAAGTCGCCAATAATGGTTCAAATGATGCCAAGTGGAATATCCCTCGCTGGTAACCTTTTGCGCCTCATTTTCTAAAGAAGTCACAGCCATTTCTTATCATATTGATTGTTTCTTTCAATACTGGCATACAATTACATAGAAATTTTACCAAAGAGTTCAATTTTATGCCCTAAGACCCTGGTCCTTCGCGCAATTAGGATGCAATCACACCTCACACTCGAAGGCGAAAATATAGAAAAGGCAAAGTCAAGGGTTAAATTCATCAATTCTAAAGAAAATGCACTAGCGAAGTAAAGCACTGCGGTTTTACATAATTTCTAAGTAAGCTATTCGTACGAATTGAAATAATTCTTTCATTTAAATTTGTATTCCAAATTAAGATTTAGCTTGAAATTAATGTAGGTAATTACTAAGATAATTAGATTTTTGTAGTGTGATTTTGTAGCAGGAAGACCGTGACATTAAACCCATAATTGATTTAATGTAGTCTTCAAACAGAAAACCTACCTGGCAAGACATTTCTATCTATAGTCCTACAACAAAACAATACTAGGCACTCTGGGATTCACTTCACATTCGAAACGAAGTCTTAACCCGGAAATTCGAATCGGATGATGGGAAGAATTTCCGACGGCAACTGATATTTCCAAGATTCCGGTTTCCTGATGACCTTAAAGAACTACATAACAGCCCTACAGAAGTTTACTTTGGAATAATGAAGACCTTGCAGAGAGTTCGTGAGCGCTTTTATTGGAATATTGCAAAGGATGACGTGCAAAAGCGATGCTTGTGCAGGTCGGAAAGGACCAAGGAAACGCAGCCGAGGCAAGCTGCAACGTTGCAACGTAGGTGCGTCTTTCGAATACATCGCCTTTGACATCTTGGGACTTCTGCCACGAACTGTTGATGATAACAAATACATACTCGTTGTCATTGATTACTTCACCAAGTGGCCTGAAGAGTATCCTGTTCTTGATGAAGAGGCTGTCACAATAGCTGAGGTGATGATACAGCACTGGATTTCCAGGTTCGGAGTGCCTCTTCAGTTACATTCCGATCAGGGAAGGAAATTTACGTCGGCAGTAATCAAAGAACTTTGCAAACTACTCGGCATTGACAAAACCCAAACGACGCCATTACATCCCCAGTCAGACGGCATGGTAGAGAGGTTCAATCGAAACATCCTTAATAACATCTCATTAGTGGTTTACAGAAACCAGCAGGACTGGGACAAAAAATTATCACTGTTTTTACTGGTTAACCGCAGTGCTGTCCACGAGACTACCGGCTATTTCTCATCACAGATGCTCTTCGGTCGTGACCTTCGTCTGCCTTGTGATCTCTTTTTTGGTCGCCCTCCGGATGATCCTTCATCGCCTGAGGACTATATTCAAGATCTCCAGTCCCGGTTTGAAGTGATGCACAACTTTGCACGAGAGCGATTCAACTTGGCGACGGAGAAGATGAAGACCCGATACGACACAAGAGCTACTGAACATCAATTCCACAAGGCGTGGTTGTGGAATCCGACTCGACTTGGGATGGTCCGTACACAGTCCTAAACATGCTGAATGACGTCGTAGTTCGGGTCCTTAAGTCTTCGAACTCTAAACCTAAAGTCATATTTTACGACAGGTTAGCTCATTACTATGGCCATAGTATGTAGTGTAAATAATTGTAAGACCATGGTCCTTTTTGTTTCTAAATGTGTAGTATTTAATTTGTATTTAGTATTTGATTTGTATTCACTATTTGATTGCATTTTATTTTGTCTAAGTTATTGCAGTTATTGTTCATTTTGTTTGTTATTGTAATGTTGTAATGTAATGTTTATTAATGCATTTATGCCTTAGTTGTAAGTTTGGCTTCCTGTCCAGGTATTGTACTGCTCGGGACGTGCGGTCCTTGGGAAGGGGGCAATGTTACGGATTTGGTATTTAAATAGCTAATGTTAGTTGAATTATAAATTAAATTGTTTTATTCCCCGTGCAGTGAAGAGCGTGATGAATATTAAAGGAAAGCTAAGGCGGAAAATTAAAAATACAAGAGCATGTGCATTTAACATTTCATAAATAAATATCTCTTTTTGATTTCGAGAAAGTTCCAGAAAATTCTCGCGCGCGATTTAAAATCTTATAAAAAGGAGGAAAACCTCTCAATTCAATTAGTTAGTTTATTGTTGTTTTAAGAGTTTGTTCAGAAAACTGCTCTTGTTGACTGTAGCGAATTCGCGGATTAGATTTCTTTAGCTGTTTTGAATTAAGTTCTCTTGAACGTTTGAGTAGTTAAAAGATAACTACTGTGAGATATTGTAATACTGCATGAATATCTGAGGAGAGTTAAACATTATTGTTGTAATAATAATAAATTTTGTTCATTTTTCATCGGACTTGTGTATTCATTTCATAACGAACCCGTACGCACGCAACAATATTCTTTCTAAAAAACTGCGTATGACTTTAAAAAATAAAAGAACGCTCGATTTGTTTTTAAAATTAGTGATTTATTCTTCCCTCAAATAAAACATTTTTATCATAATTACATTCATAAATACGAAAATTTAAATCCTTAGAATTCATGAGGAAATTGTATTGAACGTTCATTCTTCCGATTTTAATTTACTAAAACCAAACAATAAATATAAAACGGAAAATGAAGGAAATCAGAAGAAAATATTAAGTTTTTCTTCCTGAAACAAGAACGCTCAACAGCATAGTACAGTAGCTTCAAATTTATATTTTGTTGAAACATACTTTCCTGAACACACAGCAAGAAATATATGATTCATTTATTTCTATGTATATGTAATTATGATAACTACATAAAAATGCGAAATTCTCATTAATTTACTTCAAACGTTTCTTTCTATTCAAAACAGGTCTCATTATTTTTAAATGATGTAAATCCGGATCCGCGGATCTTGGTTAACTCAGCTGCATTTCTTGAAGTTTCATGAAATTTACCCTGCGGCTGTCGTCGTCATAAAGTTTGGCTGCCCTTGCCGTACGGAGAATTCCATTTAGCGTTAACTAGAAGTTTTGTTTTTGAATTAATACATTCCATAATTTTAATACCAAAAATTCTAAACACTTCCGCTAATTTAGCTTTAAACCGCTTGAAATAGTACGTTACATTTTCACATTTAGGAACATAGGAAATTTTAATTTTCATTTGTAGCTTTATGTAGGTAATATTTCATGTTTGTCTATTGTATCAAGCCTAAAGCAATTGAAATGAATGCTGCGCCGTTCTTTGAAATTGATTTATGAATTGCTTAAATTTCTAAATATAAACGAAACAGTATCCTATATCTGTGCATAAAGCTTTAATAATGTCATCTGCAGTTAAATAAAATGAAGCAAATTAACAAATAGTTGTCTTAATCGTATAACATTTGAATTGCCTTTAATTCATTTAATCCTTTTTGAAAAAGTTTATTAACTAATGTTAGCAAATTAACTAACGAATGTTAGTTAAAATTATTTTATTTTAATTTCTGAAAACTGAAAATAAAGCATTCCTAGAAGGACAGGAATGTGTAAATATTTCGAATAAAAATATTTACGAGTAACGTTTCTATACAAATAACAAGTTCGTTACAAGGTCTTTTCATGCATTTACAAGTGTGTAATTGGAAGATTAATTAGTTACTCTGTAGAGACATTACGTTATTTCGAAGCAGAACGTGTGAAAAATGTGCAATGCCCTCGGTGGGGCTCGAACCTAAGCCTCTCGAACGTGCTCCGAGTAAGCTACCGTCACACTGCGAAGGTATGCTGGAAAAAGAGAGAAAATGCCTTATATACTCTCCCTTTTTAAGGGGCGACTGAATATTAGGCCACCCATTTGTAAAATTCTGTTAGTTACGAATTATAATCCACCACATTTCAGTTCGGGTGCCACTCTAAAGTCATTAAGTTATTTTGAAGTAGGAAATGTGAAAAATCTGCAGTGAAGGTCATGGTTCGCCGAAGTCGAACCTTGACCTCTCCAATGCGCGCCGCGTGTGCTACCGTTACACCACGAAGGCATGTTGAGGGAGGGAGAAATACATTTCAACTCTTCGAGAAGCATCTATAATAGCAAAATTATTTTATTGGTTGTTTTGTACGGAATAATTTCTTTGCAAAATAAAAGATTCTTAATATTACAAAATAAAATGATGGGAAAAATCTTAGTTTTATATACGCGATTTTTTTTTTCTGTAAATCTTTTATATACGTCACAAATACATCCTATTTTTATATGTAGATATTGAACATTTTATGTAATATTAAGCCAAGAATTTCTAAAAATAACTATTGTTTATAACACACGAGAAAATGCCAAATTTCATTGTTTTGACAGTAGAGCAAGTTCACCAATAATAATAAGCATTTGTTAATTCAGTGACCCTATTTTTTAATTTAGTAACCCTATTTTTAATTCGGTAACCCTATTTTTAATTCAGTAACCTTATTTTTTAATTCAGTAACCCTATTTTTTTAATTCAGTGATAGCATTATCAACAATGTTTAACAAGTTGCTGACCATTTTTACTTCCTTGTACGAAGTTGAAGGAAGTATTGTAATCGCGAAAAGTTTCAGGCAGCATATTTCAACGAAAATATCCATTTTGACCGCTTTCGAATGCAATTTAACGATGTTCTTGCGTGATATCTGTACGTAAAGGCAGAATAAAAGACTTTTTTCCTCCAAAAAAAAATTATAAAATTGCTTTAAAATGAATTCTGAAGAGAATTTTTCGTGGCTTCTGCACGAACGAAGAGAACTTTCCGTGGCGTCTGTACGAACGTATGTACGTACGTATCTCGCATAACTGAAAAACGAGTAGCCTCAGAACGTTGAAATTTTGTATATAGGACTGCTATAACATGTAGATGTGCGCCTCGTATTTTGATTGCAATCGGCCGCACCAAACGTATATATATATCCACTCTGTTACCCGGCTCAGTGATCTCAGTTTCTTTACTCTTATATGTTTGTAAATTGCACATTTTTTGCTTTAAAAATGATTAAATTATGTTGTTCTTATCTTCCGGTTAAGGTTTTTATGCCTTTAGTAAATCTGTATGCAATATTTTTAGAATTATCTACAATTTTAAAGTTGTTTAAGTGCCGCTAAGCCTAATAATTCTTTTGATGGCGGCCATCGCTTGTTTACATTTGAAACAGCAGAGTAGTGGATTTGTTGCCAATCTAGATAAACATAGCTTCGCAACAACAAAAATAACGCCTTCATTTAGTATTGCGAATTAAATCCTGCTTAATCTTTTCTGGAATTTTTTCCAGGAAATAAGTGTTTAAGATTTACTTCGTAATTTGTAATACAGATATTTTGAGTTTTTATGTATTTTTGCCTTGTCGCGAAGTGAGAACTGAATTAATTGAATGAGAAATACTCAATCGTCTGTGAAAAACTGTTTCTTTTTGGTTTTGCTTGCTTAATTTCTTTTATATATCGTTCTAGCTTTATTACAGTATTTGAATAGAACACGTAGCAAAGACTAGATAATTCGTTAAATGATAAAAATTTTGCGCATTCTGAGTTATAATATGAATGAAATATAATACTGTTAAGTGAACCTAACGCCAAAGTGTCGCTATGGTAAACACATAGAGTGAATTTTAAAGAATGCATTTATTCTATTGTGGCTGTCGGCGAAGTAGATGTAATTCAATCCAATATGTTTAAACGAAATGCAAGAAAAAATGTGTATAATTTAATATTCCGTACAAGGAAGTCATGTGGTGTAGACATCAGATTTTTTCTTTTAAAATCTGGAAGAGATAACTGTCATCCTTCCAACTGGGAGTATGCTAAAAGATCCAAGTCTATCTTTATGAGATTGAGAAAGAAATTTATAATCCTTTTAATTATAATATGTATATGTTTAACGAATATACGGGATATCGTATAATCATCACTACATGTGAAAGAAAATGGTTACAATGCATGTTGTACTAGATTGAAAAAAAACATATATCAGCTTTAAAAATACACAACATTTCAGTACCTTAGAGATTCCGAAAATGCATACGCATTCCTTTAAAGAAAACGGATTTGAAGACTACAGTGTAATTTTGAAAGAGAAAAAAGAATATGCCAAAGTTAATTTACATTTCTCTTCAAAATGGTTTACAGGGAAAATCTTCGCAGAAAGCTTTACTTTGAAGATCTGAGTTCAGAAAATTTTGACTAGAGTTTTGTTAAATCCAGAAACAGAATCTTAGCATGTAAAAATATATAACCGATGAAATTTTGGATTTGCACCTGGTATAAAATGTTTGTTGAAATTGCAGAGGAACTGCTTGACTATATGCAGAATGTGTTTCGTTTTAAATTTCAACAGACTTGAGTGTCAGCATTAGTAAGGATTTCAGAGACAACATTGGTAAAAGAAATACTTGGTATGCACTCAGTTGAGCCTATATTTCTAGATTACTCTTATCCATATTAATCAGCTAGCAGAAGAAGGGCGTGGTACACATCTACTAAAATATAGTTTTTGAATGTGCTTATATATAACAGTAGTTCATAATACAGGAAATTTAGCACAAAACTGGGATTCAATAGAAGTGCAGAATGGAGATGGCTGCAACTACGCGAAATGCCTTTTTTGGGTTTCAATCGATTCCGGTACCAGGATATGCTAACTTTATGTAAAGCTTAGAATTAATTTTATGAATTAAATAAAATGTATGACAGGGTTTCACAATTTATGGTATCGATTCCGTTTATATAAACAGGATTTATTTGAAAATGACAGTAGAAAAATGTGTTATGTAGAGCTTCACGTTACATTTACAACAAGGTATTAACTTTGTATTTCAGCTAAATATTTCTGCTTCTTGAGTATTTTCAATGATTGATTATTACTGGAAACTCGATTTCTCTTCCTTACGTTATCTTCTACGACAGGATTTTGCTTAGTTGCACTTAACCAAGCCTTTTTGCAAAGTTGCATTGCTTACACATTTACAAATAACACCAGCCATGAAAATGGTTTATTTTTTTAAGCTGAAAGTCCTTAACGTTGCAACAAAAGTTTAATAAATTTTGTACAAATAAATTCCCCTCTCAGCGTTAGGGCCAGAACATTCCGTATAGAAGGTTGCCTTCTATATTCATTATACATGAAAATTTCTGCTAGCTTTTAATGCATCTGATTTCAGTTTGGATGTATATTGGAAGAAAAGGAATCAAGGTACAAAATGAGAGAGTCATTTTTTTAATTAAAATCAAGAACATATCACTTATTCATGACATTTTGAGGAACTTTGAAATTTCAGGGCTAAACCCGTAACGCTCGGAGGGAACGATTTTGATAACTATTTTACCCATACGTTGGTTTACTATTGCACAGCTTCTGGTAAATTGCTGAAGTCATATATTCCTCTTTCATTCTCTTATCAACATGTTTATCCAGGTCTGAAAATTTTCTAAATAAAGAGAGACAACGAGAACAAACGGTATGTAAAAGTAAAGATTTAAACAAAAGATTTATTGAAAATGGCAAAAGGTTTCGAAGCAGTTGTCGATCCATTTCAAACATTATAGACGAAATGCAAGTAGCATCATCCTGAGGGAGCAGTATAGATCACAATATACCGAGTTATTGGATATACGGATTCAAGACTATCGGATCTTTCTTGTATATATTTTAAGGGGGCTTTATACCGTCGAACACTTTTTAAAAAAATTTTTATGTTTGTGCATTTAATTTTGGCCTTAAAGTAATTAATGATGAAAAAATGAAGAAGCTGATTTATTTAATAACCATTCATTTTGTATTTTTGGAGCAAAGTAAGAAAACAAGCAAAAGAACAGCAATATTTACAATAAATTAGGAACACTCTGTTAAAAAAAAAGTATAATATATTTTCATATTTTGTAAACCGCAAACCCATCATAATGATATTCTCAATGAGGAAGACTATTATTTTAAAGCTAGCAATTTATTTTAAAATTTTTTAAGCTAGAATGCGTAATATAACAAAGAAAAAGAATATTTTCTCGTTAAAATTCATGTTTAACACATATAATAACTTTATAAAAAATACAATTATCAATTAGTAAATAGTACGTCTCCTTACATGAAGTGTTCTTAACATGTATACTAAATTTCATAAGATTTCATAATCACAGTTTTTAAAGATATTGTATTTCTTGTTAGCATTAAAACACGAAAAATGAAAAAAACGAGACAAACGCATTTAAAGAATTCAAAACTCGATTACCAACTTTTAATCAGTTTGTAAATTCTAAAATCCCACCTGATTTATAACTAATGCCCTCTTGTTTATCAGAATTTGCATTTTTTTCTTGCTTTCTCGCAGCTTTTAAAATTTCTCTATGCCTTTTAAAGCCAAATCAGGGAATGTCTTTTGCATTGTCGATACGATTAATATCAAACATTTCGTACTCGTTTGCAGTCAGTAACTAATATCTATATTTAATTTACCATATTTATACCTAATCTATATCAATATCTATCTATACCTATAAAAATTAATGAATATTACTCAGTAAGAAATAAACAAAAACGCTTATCAGCAATGTAAACACAGAATCGAAACACGAGCGAAAATGCGTTAGTGAACTCATAACACACAGCTTGAAAATACGTGTAACGTGTGTAACGTGTATACGAGCCAGTTTCCCTTATAAAGTTCTCCACGAAGGCATCCCTCCCTTCGGAAGATAGCCCTCGAGGCGTTGCCATAATCACACACACACGCACTTCCGGTATGCGTTTCGAGGACAAGGTGTCAAATAAAGTATCATAACTTCGGTTTAAATGAACTTAGGAACAAAATTCAAACAGTTTTGGAAACATAAGAAATAAGAATTTCTTCGAGCGTAAGAAACAAAGGGAGTTCTTTTACCCAAATCTCGGTTTCTAAGGTATAGAGCCACCTTAAATTTCTGTAACATGTTTCATGTATTGTATTTTGAGGTTGTTTCTGCACCAATCGGCCATTAATTTATTTTGCACCTGGTATTGTTCACCTCTTTCGACCAAACATTTTCACAGCACCGACACAGAAGAAATTCCATTATCCGACTTCCGTACTTTTCAGATACACCTTTTGAAGCTTTTACTTGGAAGCAGTGCCAGAGTTTTAATCTTCGAGAAAAGCAAGGAAGAAAACTTGAAAAGGAACTGCTCAGCTTGAATATAATAACCATAATATACTGTAGGATATACCATATAAAGTGCTGTAGGAATGTTTTAACTTTAAAGTAATTACTGATCGGACGAATCTGTTTTTACACCTCAGCAGCAAACAGATAATTTTAACAACTAATTTAGGTATTGTTCATAATTAATCAACAGCAGAAAAACCATACTAACTTTGCAGTCATCCCTTACGTAACCATTTTATGATAGACCACAATAATAGCGTCACTTCTGGACAGGGCAGCAGTTTCGGATGTTGAGTGTCCAGTAATGGACTTTTTAATCTGAGAGAGATTGCTTTGGTGGTTGTGCTAAAGTAATGTTTCCAGTCTGGTCGTCAAATTTTTCATGCCTTTTCTATAAGAGGAATAGTTTGGAATATCAGACTATTTTATTTTTAAGATTAAATGAATGTTATGTTATTATATATAATTTTGTTCCATTTTATGTTCTATTAATGACCTTTCTTTTTAAAACGTAAATAGAAATAGTTCCAATATAAATTTGGTAACATTCGAGCACGAACCAATGCCAAGCGGTTAAGTCATTGAATACTGGTAGCGCGAGCTGATTTCGAATCCAAGCGATGGCGTTGTTGCAGGGCGTTTTCTGTAATGTCAGTAGACAAACAAGTTTAAACTCTCCTCAATGTGAGGTGGGAGTTATTTAAAAGAAGTAGGAAAAAGAAGCTTCAAAAGAAGGAGCTGCTGTCGAGCAGATTGGGAGTCAGTGACGTCACAGAAAAACAAAGCTTGTGGTACAGTAACATTGGCTTTCGCCATGTATAAAGCAGATCTGATCCAATTACACTTAGAAAGTCCTCCATGAAGGCATCCCCCCTTAATCAAATAGCACTCACGTATTTGCAAAACCAAGGACCACCTCTCGAATACTACGGACCTCTGGAATACCGGCCCAGCGTACAGAACCACTACACCACGAAGGCACGCTAGGAAGGTCGGAGAAATACCTTACACATTCAAATCTAAAATTAAAAGAAAGATCTTCAATTTTTTCGTTATCACAACCGAAAAATTGAAAAAATGTTCCTTACTGGAGATTTGCTTCTACACATTGTATCACTAACGATGGGACAGCCTATTTATATGGATTTGCATTTTCATTAATAAAATATTTAATGAAAAATTAACAAATTATTCGATAGACATAAAATCTCTCAGGTAAATTCTTAATCTAAATGAACCCGATTTATTTTGAGTCTACTTTTATTTTGAAGTTAAAGTCCCAGATTTTAAAATATTGAGCGATTAAAAAAATACTGACTCCTAAAAGAGAATCTTACTCGTGTAATATTTCTGTAGTAACTCGCTCTAGATGAGAGGAAAATACAGAAAATCCATTAGTATTTCACATGTACTTTAAAATTTACAATGTACGTTAGCGATTAAGAGAGTTTTCAGAATTATCTAGAGAATAAATTGAGTTTGAAGGTGATCTTCAAATGTTAGAAAAGAAAAACATGACATTAACTTGCCTGCACATTTACGTTTTAAGATAACGATTTCGAACTTTATTTGGAGCAAGCAGTTAAGACTTAAACAATAAAATAAAACTCTTTCAAGATTACAATGACACGTAACTGTAGTTTTGAATTCTCGATTTATATTTAACAGAAAGTTTCCTGAATTTGCGTGAGCACTCTCTTGTATCAAACGAAATTTCTTTCTTATGCAAGCTCATGCAAAGAAAAAAAAGCAAAACTCTAGCTCACAGAGATCCACATTCGCGAACCAATTTTCCAGATGTAGCGCTAAAAGAACGCCACCAGCTTGTCGCGCAATCAGATATTCCCCATTGGATGTCGCGCGACAAATCCATTCCAAATCCAGAGGTAATAAATTGGCTGTCCCTATTTCTTGTCGTTTTTCAAACGACACGTGAGTGAGTGGGTTTCGCTTCCCCCGGCTACCTTCTCGTCTCTTGCTTTGTCCCCAAAGCAAAATTTATCTGCAGTCTCTCCAACTAGGTGTCTTTACGCGTTATTTACGGTATTCCTGTCCTCCCAAAATTACATATATTATATTTTAGCTGATTAACCATTTATTAAAATTAATTTTATATAAATTTACCAAGATATACAGTTATGCATATATCGGGAAATAAGTAAGAGCTATTTAAATCTTTTAGCTATTGAAAGACATATGGAAAAATGAACAGAAGTATATACGATTCGGCATGTATGAAGCTGTAATAAATAAAGAAAAATATTTTACGCTGCTTTATAAAAACAGATATATATATATATATATATATATTATAAAGCATTTCTCCCGCTTTCTTAGCATCCCTTCGTGGTGTGATGGTCTGCACGCTGGGCGCGTATTCCAGAGGTCTGTGGTTGGATTCCCGGCGAAGGTGTTGCTCATTTTACATCTTTCCTGTTTCCAAAGAAGTACCTAATGTATCTACAAGGTGAAAGAGGTAAACGCAAAAATTCTAAAACAAATCCAGTAAGATTGTGTAAATTCAGCTATCCAGACTAGAGAGTCAAAAAGCAGACGAAAAAATATATTGTTAATAAGAATTATTTATTTGTGCCACTTTTGAAGTTCAAATAAAAAGTGTTTATCACGTGCCACTTTTGAAGTCTAAATGCATGACACACACACAAAAAAAATCATCAGCTTTGAGTGTGTAGCTTGAGTCATGCAACTTGGATGGGTTAAATATTTAAAGTTTATCTTGTTAAGATGTTTCTACAGGAATTTGAAACTAGTCAGAACAATAGTATAATCTTTAAAATTGGAATTATAGCTAACCAAAAAAAAATCTCAAAGCTTTTATATTTCATATTACGCCCAAAGGGAATTTTTTAACGTGTTAAAAAACGTGTTTTTAACGTCTTTTTTCGTGTTAAAAAAACGTTTTTTTTATTAAATCTCATGTTCCTTTATTACAGACCTTTATTTATTAAATCTCATGTTCTTCGCACTTAAACCGTATAAAATTCAATTCAAAAGCAACATCACAAATTATTTAAAAATAGCATATGTTTACAATTTCCGATAGACGGTCTCGCTCGCTGGAGATAATTTTTTTTTTCGATTCTGTTCTTCCATAGCACGCTTATAAATCGTTGAGTTTAATCAAAAATTCGCCAAACGTTACAAAATATGAAAGAGTTAACAAAACAAAGTCGAAAATAAAAACTCGGGCTCGTGTGAAGGATCCCATTATTCAAAATTTGATGGCTCTAGGTACCGTCATTTTTTCACAGGGCGAGAAACATACATATATTCATTCGGATTTTTCATTATTTAATTTCTTTAAATATAATATAGGACGGTAATATTTAGTGGCAACAATTTGGAAAGTGATTCAGACTTTGCAAGTGATTCAAACAAAACGCCGTTTTGAGACGAAAATAGCCCTTCTGCGCCAATCCCTGTTTGGGCTAACAATCGCCAAATGATAAAGGTCAGTATAAAGCTAGAAACGCTCGAAAATGTGCACTACGCTTCTCACGACCCACCCTTATACATATATTATTATTATACATATTATCATTATTATATTATATTGTATATATATATATTATATATTATTGGTTTATAGATTACAGAATCTGTAAACCAAATGAATTTATAATCATATATAAAAAATGTGATTTCACGCGTTGCTAATTTTCTAACCGAATTATTACGCAATTTAAAAAGCAAATTTGAAATACGTAAACTAAACTAAAAACCAATTCTTCGCCATAACGATGTACGAATTAACAATTAACTTCATTCTGAACTAGGGTGATATCTTACTATTTATTTTAATATTCTAAACATCTTTTATCTTCTAAAAGATAAACACGAAAGCTAAATTAGTAAAACCTCTAATCACGAATGAAAAATCCCATCTCTGCTGTATATTCTACCATATATAACAAATACTGAAGTGAAATACATTAAAACTGCTCAGATGGAACATTATTCCTCCTAAAACAATACTTGTCGTCTAAAAAAACAAAGAAAAATTGAATTGCTAGGCGAGAGACGAAATAATTCTTTTTTAATTTACTGCGATTTCTAAAACTGTAATTTTCTTTTAGGAATCAAACATACATTTAAGGGAGTTTAGGGATTTGCTATGTAAAGTGATTAATTCTATTCTGGATGGAAGTACTCAGAGGAAGTCCTTAGGAAAATACAAGGAAAATGCTAGTAATGATGTCCCAAGTGAAATACGAATTTAGCCCATCGGTATTCGACACGTATTCCCTAACAAGTAGATGACAAAGAGCTTCCCATTCTCGATTAATCTGATCTGTATTCTTAGATGCCTTAGGGGTGAGAGGATAAAATGTTCCGCACTGTTATTTCAGTTCCGAGTTTTATTCTCAAAGTGAACGAATTGTACTGAACTATTTCTCGAACATAATAATAAAAAACTGAGACAAATTAAGAATGCCAGGAAAAGTGTGTTCGTAAATCCGCACAAATTGCAATGCGCAAAGGAACTGAATTTGTAGACCTTTTTCTTCATGTAAAACAGCAAATTAAACTGTTATTTTCATTATTCGGCAAAGAGAAGCCCGGATTATTAACAGTGACTTTTTAATCCATTCCTTGAATGGATTTTGTACATCATTTAATATACCTAAATCTATGGTATCTATGGTATGATACTTTATAATTATAACATTGTTTTATTTTTCATTTGGTAAAATTTAAGTCAATATGATTTGTTATGTCAAAATATTTTTATATAAGTTTAAATTTTACTACCAGATTTTTCGCAAAGTTCATTTAATTCTCTTAGTTAAATCTACATTCCTTTCTTATTTCCTTTTAATTTTCGAAATATTATTTATATAATTAGTTGAAATAGTTATTATTGGTTAGTTATTAAAGTTTCGGAATATTATATGTATAATTAGGTGAGTTACATTTTATTAAGTATAACTGAGTCAATTTAGTTCACAAAAGGCCATATCTCGAACAACTGAAGAAATTACCTGTTTATATGTAATGTATAAGGTTTAATTTAGTTTTACTAACTAGTTATATTACGTTAATTTGCTTTTCTGTTTATATTAATTTGCTTTCTCTTTTCCCACTTTCCTGCCAGAATTTAAATTTCTAGCTAACGTGTATTCAAATGACGTAAAATAAAGATGGTATTTAAAGGAAAGTTTTAGAAGGTAGAATCAGAGTGTGTTTCGCCTTCTGAAAGCCACGGTGCTAACTTCATTTACTTGAGAGCTGTATTCTGGGCTTTGCGTTATTCTCGCCATAAGGTCGCATCTTCACGCTGAGTTTAGATCAGAGACACCTTGCGCGTTTCGTTACCTGTGTTAGCCGTTGGGCTAATTTACATTTATTTAGTTAAGTCTGTTTCACTACCTTTGATTTAAGCCATAAATGCTGGCTATTCTGTAAGCACGATTGGTGCCTTAATTTGAGTTAAATAAAAGTGTCCTTTACAGCCTTTCGCAGTCTACGTGGTACTTTACAGGACATAATGATAACTTAATGTCTCAGAAGACCACTTAATGCTTCAGAAATTTTATACATATGATGCATCTACCAAAGGAGACGAAACTTTACATATACATATAACATAAAAGTTGCGCCCCATTACATCGCACTCATGATAAAGGTAATTTGAATCGATTTCATGGCAGCATATATTTTGATATTAAGATATCCTTTATCAAATAATTATTTATTTGCATCTTATTGCTCATAAAAATGCTTTAAAAATACCTTGATACATGTTTAAAAATATCTCGCTACATGAGATTTGGCGTCTTATGTAAAACTGACAGTTTCATCATTATTTATTCTCCAGCTAGCATTTTTTGTTTCATTTTAGAACTAATTACCTCATAATTTGTTTAATAGCTGTTTTTAAAAATCAGTTCTTCTTTGGATAGTTTTAAAATTCCTGAAAAGGTTACGTTATCAGACCGTGCCCAATGTTTCTATTATTGCATTTTTAGCTCCTTTTATGTATTTCTGTAAATAACATATAACTAAACATTAGATATGTAACTTCTGTGTACTATATAAATGATGTCTTAATTTCCCAAATTTATGTACAGAATAGTATTTGTTTTCACAGCGAGCATAGCCGGGAAGAATTTTGCAAATAAACATTCCTTACTCTTATATAAAGCTATATGGCGCATTCTAATCTTTGTCCGAATGTGTGAGTTTTAGATTACTATTATTATTATTATTATTATTATTATTATTATTATTATTATTATTATTATTATTACTATTAGATATGATTTGCAAAATTTGAATAAAAAATTTATTTATAAATTTTTAGAAACCACGTGATTTTAGTAAATTCAGAAATTGAATTTTGAATTTAATATCACGAATTAATTTCTTATACAAAAATGGAATTAGGATCCGAATTTATTCAGCACAAATAGACATTTTTAATTTATCTACGGCCCCTCAAGTGCATTTTCAACTTAAAAGTTGGAAATTCCAAACCATTCAAGACTTTTCTGCTCCAAGAAGATCTGAACACTCCTTTGCTTATGTAAACTTACACAAACTCTTTTACTCGTGTTGACATGCGACTGTTTAGATAGTTTGCAGAGTAAACAATGATTTCAACATAAAGCGGGGATGCAACGCTTACTCATGGAAATCATCTAAAAACGAAAGCAATGTTATCTTTGTCGGTATAACTATGCGTTTCTGAACTTTCGAGACACTGCGATTCATTATTACTTTCACAGCCTTTTCTTCAGATTCGCAATCAATTCTCTGGCAATGTTATTTGCTTGAGATAAATGTAGAGGTACTCCCTTAAGCTTTTCCTTTTCTCAATATACTTACTCAGCTCAGAATTTGTTACAAATAGTTTGAAGTATTAATTAAAAAGGAGATAAAGATATTTTCCAAATTTGAGGAGATGAGTTAGGATTGAAAGGTAAACCGCAAACTAGTCCCTTCGATTATTTCTCCTAAAACGCTTAAATATTACGAAGAAAGTAATTTGTCTGATTATAAGGAATAGAAAATAAATAAATAAATAAATAAAAAGTCTGTAAGGTTTCAGATTTTAAATTATGTCCAAAGGGGTCTATTTTTTAACATTTTCTCTGTTACCTTTATTTATTAAATATCACGTTCTTCGCTCTTAAACCATAAAATTCAGTTCAAGAGCAATATCGCAAAATAGTTTTAAATTAAGCATATCTTTAGAATTTCTGATACACAGTCTCGCAAGTTGGATATAAAAAATGTTTTCTCTGTACAACGTTGCCATTGCTCGCTTAGAAATCCTTGAGTTTGTTAATCAAAAATTCGTTAAAGTTTTACAAATATGAAATCGATAATAAAACAAATTCCAAATTTCAAATTTGGGCTTCCACATGCCTATATTCGCAGTAGGATTACGTCATTCAAAATTCGATGGCTCTAGGTACCCTTGTTTTATCACAATGAGAGAAATATATATACATTTATGCAGATTTTTCATTATTTAATTTCTTCAAATATAATGCAGGACTCTTAACATTTGGTGGCAACAGTTTCAAAAGTGAAACGGACATTTATAGTGAACCAACGCGAAATCGCAAAACGAAAATAATAGTCCTTCAGGGACAAAGCGCCTTTGGACTAAAAAAAATATTTCCTTTACTTGTAAGAAAATAGAAGTAGTTGTTGAAACTTTCTTTTATATCGAGAATATTGTATATCCAGAAAGTACTTTTGTTCATTTACGGATTATATCAAATAAAATTTGCGAAGTAAATAAATATTTCCTATATCTAGTTACGCACCTAAAGTGGAAATGGGTTTAATAATTATATTAATGAATTTTAGATAATTTAAGATATCTAGAATATACTGAAACCAGAATAACTGAATAATTCCAAATAAACGTTTAAAACTGAAGGGAAATGTTTGTGGCTTACGACTGAATTTCACAGACATGGGAAAAGGACTTCTGAAACTGTTAGGTTAGGTTTTGTGCATTTGATTAAGGTTTGGTTTGGTTTATTTAATTATGGCAAAGCCCCAAAGGGCGATCTGTTTAATAGTAGGGATATCTTCGGGGAGGACTTCTTAAGAGAAATTGGCTCGTATACACGTAACACATGTAAAACCACAAAAAAGAACATGTACCCAACCCCACCACCGGGATTCGAACCTTGACGGAACTACCAGTATTCAGCGACTTTACCGCTCGGCCTCTGGTGGGCACTATTTCATTAATAGCAAAGAAACTTAAGGGCTATCTTCCTATGGGAAGGGTAAAGCATCCCTTCCCATAGGAAATTTCCCTTAAAATGGGGAACATTTTAAGGGAAACTGGGTCATTTCCATGTTACACATGATGAAAATCATGACCACATATCATGCAGCCAGCTCGTTTGCCACGATTCGAATCCAGGTCGAACTAGTAGTGTTCAGCGATATCATCGTTCGGCTGTTGTTGGGATTTGGAATACACAGACTTAAGATCATTTCTGTCAGACAAAAGTGTTGTTGTTTTTTTTTTTTTTTTTTTTTTTTTTTGTATTTTGCGTTATTATTAACGATATTTTTTAAAATTTGAAATGCATTCTTTCTTACCATTTCACTCATGGGATCACGTGAAATAATTTCCCACGAGGGTTCAATGAGTTTATACTGTAGTAAATGATGCCCTCAGTGCGAAAATGAAATAGAAATGTAATTATGGTTGAAAATGTTGCCCATAAAATTAACCTTTGTATTTTGATATAAAAAGAAATCAACTTCAAATTAGAAAAGAGTGTAAAATGTCCTCCTAATGAAACAAAATTAAAAATTAAGTATTTTAACTCTTGCTATTCATTTGTAAGGCTTTAATTAATAATATTGCAAGTTTTCCTTGCTATTTTATGTGTTATAATTGGAAATCCTCATCCTCAATAACATGTTGTTAAAAATATTTAACTATATTTTGGAAATTTGTTCCTCTGAAGATTTAGTTTTTATATGTATAAAATGCGTAATGTTTATATCTGAATATCTATTTTCAAATAGTAAATTTTAAAGCCAATTCATCATTAAATATGTCTTTTTTCAAAACTTAAGAGTGATTTATAGGAACGACCCTTTTACATATTTTAGAAAACAAAATACATCTCTTAATCGTGCAGTAAAAATGACTATTGGTGCGATCTTAAGTATGGTTAAATTCTCCACCTTCTTATGTTAAAGTTTTTCATCATTTTTATACCATCGTACATTTTGACCTTTCAACTCTGTAATTACATAGCCTCTTTATTATGGATATATTTTAACAATTTCATGCAATGCTTGTGCTGAGCTAATTTGGGTTGCGGATCATTCTACTTCATTGTGAAAGATTGCTTTTCATGAACTAATTCATTTAATCAGCAACAGGAAGCATGAAGGAAATGTATACTTACTGTAAATGGACTGGCTTTTAAGACTAACTTGGCTAATTATTCGAATGAACAGGAAAATGAGGTAATCCACTTTTACCAAGGAATGCGGTAAGAGAGGCAGCACTTCACGTATTACGCTTCTCTCATCGTTGTTGTCTTATCGCAGTAACCAGCATAGAAAAACTGACAGCATTTTAAACAGTCCACGTTCATGTGGCCGGCATTTGTAGGTGTGCAGGTGCAACTCGGTAGAAGTCTTGACCCCCGCTTTAACTCAATTTTAAGGCTATTCGAGATCCATAAGGGACATGAAGGCCTTATCTTTTGTATTATTTTGGCAAATTTTGAATTAATTGCGAGCTCACCGGTACAGCGTAATACTAACTAAGAGTTGCTGCCAAGAGAATATCCGAGGTGAATATCGAAGCAATGGAAGACTGGCTAAAATTCGGGATGAGCATACTGGACATATTTCAGGATTTCTTCCTAACAGTATATTTACGGACGATACAGAGATCCATTACAAAGGAGGGTTAAACCGAAACAACGCACAAAACTGCAGCCATAAAATCTATCATGGAAACAACAAATTTCTTCTGAGACGCAGCGATCTTTCAGTGTCTGATGCGGAATCTAAAAACCTTAACTGGGCAAAAATAATGAGCAATCGCAAACTGCAGTGATTAATTTTATAAATGACTTAATTTTAGTACATACGCGATCTTTGCTGTTCCAGCGTGTTGCCTCCTCACCAAGTCAGCTGGCTTCTGCCCGCAGGCTTTTGTCGTATAATTCTGCAAGTATGATCATCTGTTGCGGAGGTAATGTGGACGAGCCACTGACTTCACCTAACCTAAACCCACTGGACTTCTTGTGAGGTTACATGTAAAACCGGGTGGATAGCTTTCCAATCCGCGATATTAACGATGTACGAACCGTGTTGTCCAAATATGTGTAAGACCTGAATTGCTGTAGGACATCCAGCAAGAGGTTTCAGCTTGAGTACGAAATGCATTTCAATCAATGGTGGACATGCGGATTGTGATTAACTGTAGTACTGATATTTCGTAATTTTAGTACATATTTTGCATGTTTTTCATTTTCATCATGTGCTAATGCGATATCGGTCTCTAACTATTATCCGCTTTTGCTTTGTTGACGTGTGCTAATTTTATTAGAACACTTGCATCTTCTTTATGCTCCACATATGATTAGTGGCACTTTTGTACCGGTGATCGGATTCCAAGGGATGGCATTTCACTGTCTCTATACAAATTATTAGTATATCTAAAGGCGTCACTTCATACTAAACTGATGATTTTCTGCGTGTCTGCTATCGATGTAATTCCGATATCTTGCATAACTCCAACGATAAGTTCGGGAACATTCAAAAATTCTAACAAAGTAAAGCATAATAATTATATTGTAGATAGTTGCAATTTTCACACCTCTTAATTCTTGGGTTCAAAAATTATTCCATTCCTTAAGGATTTTAATATACACCTTGTATACAACCTGAATCTGTAACTAACTACCCATGACAATTATTTAAATACTCTGAATTCAAAAAATCTTACAGAACGCAACAGAACAGAATGCAAATGTTTTCAATATTTAAGCATTCAAATTGTTAACGTATTAGATACTTTCTTGTCTCAAAGACCTAAATTTTGGATTTAAAGTTAGACTTTCAAAGGGCCGTTGTTTTGTTATCTCCGGTTAATTGGGTGCCTGATTTTACAGTACTCACCCATGCCTCGCCAAGATTCCAACTCCGAACCAAGGTTATGGCAGCTGGCTGCGTCACTGCTAGGCCAACAGGTTTGGCATGAGAGAGAGTGAAGTGCAGATTTATACGATTTCTTGATCGCATGGCATTTGATAACTGACCTTCAAACCCAGCCTCATTCAGAAAGGCGCTCGGTGCGTATCACGAAAGATCTATTCATAACTTTGCACAAGCATTTGAGACTTTTAGACATGCCACTGTTACCTTGTAGAGACATTAGGATTTTGGAAGCAGAAGAGATGAAAAATTAGCATTTGCCTTCGTCGGGAATCGAACCACGGATCTTTGAAATACCGGCTCAGTGTGCTGACCACTACACCACGAAGGCACGCTAGGAAGGCGGGAGAAATATCTTAGAACCTTCAGTATAATAAGGCGATACTTCCACTGGCAATCGGCGCGCGTAAACCTGTTTTAAAACTTTCTCTCCTCTTTTAAAACTTCATATACTTGTTTCAATTCCATCTTCAGAGCGGAGGAAGAACGGTGCCTCTACTTCAGCTTAAAACCCGAGAGAAGTTGGATGAGAAATAGTGAAATAAAACTCACCATGCTAAGGCGCTGTGGTGTATTTGTACTTATTTATGCGACGTAATCGTACAGAAAAACGTCCTCAAAAAATCAGCGTCATTGCGAAATTCTACTGTTTGAGATTACAGCATATCGTTGAGAAGATAACTGACAGCCTTCAAGGCTGTATGTAATTCGATTTCTGTAAGACTCCGAATATTTCCTAGCAGTTCGTAGAGCTTGTCTTCACATTGTCCGATGCTCAGATCTTACACTACCAGGCTGCAACATTTTCCGCTCATTGAGCTACGTCCTTTAGCTTTATTCCTGGCTCTGGGCTCTTTAGTGGCTGCTGGCTTTTGTGTGTGTTCACTACGGTTTTGTGCTGTGTGAATTTTTCTGCTAATTTTTTCTCACTCTATTGGAATTCATCTCTGTGTTTTAACCAACGCACTCATGGAGGGAAATGAGTTTCCCCCGCTAAACTCTGATATGGATACCACCCCGAATGATAAACAACCGGTACTGAATCTGGCTATGGAAGTTATTGAATATGGAAATAATATACTCGATGATCGCTGGCAAGAGCTTCTAGTGAAAGATATTTGGGATGTCTTTGATTTTATACGAGCTTCGCATTTCATCGAAATCATAAATGCTGATATCAAAACGCGAGGAATTGTGCTTCAAGGACAGTTTCGAACTTTCCAGGACGTTACAATCCGCGCTGCTATGGAAAAGGACTTTCAAATACATCGTGCATTTGGTGAAGGTCTAATAAAAGAATTCCAAGGTAAGTGTGAATTTTTTGGTGCCAATAATCCTGAACATGCTAATTTAAATGTACATGAATTTTATGTTAATTGATTGCAAGATGAAATTGTTACACGAAATAGTACTTGTAATAATGTAAATAATGTTGAAATAATTACTGTAAAAAATTCTGAAATTCAAACTCAGCCTAAGAGGCCATCAAAAAAGAAAAGCAAAAGATCTATTAATGATGACAGAGATGAAGACGGTTTCATTCTGCCTAAGAATACCGTCAGACCAAAAAAATTAATCAAATGCAATGTTGACCTGTCTTTAACTAACAAGTTTGAAAAATTAAATACCAAAGAAAATGATGATTGTAATGATAATGATGTGCAGATAATTAATGATAATGCAAATAATGTTATTGATGTGAAAATTCACAAACCAAGACCAATTATGGTCAAACCTGACATTAAATTTAACGATTTCATGAAGAAATTAAAAGATGATGTACAATATGAATTTGCTGGTAAGGTCAATGGGGACTTCTTAAAAATATTTCCAGAAAATGAGGATGCCCACCGGGTTATCACAAGTTACTTAGACTCAAAACAAATTGACCACTATGTAATTCTGGCCAAAATGGACAAACCTTTAAAGGTTGTTATTCGCGGATTACCAATAGACTGCCCTGTCGAAGATATACATGAAGAACTAACTCACCAGGGCTACAAAGTGCGTCGTGTGGCGCAGGTGCACAAAATAAAAACTAGGGTCCCCATGCCCTTATACCAGGTTCAAATTGAAAAAGCCCCAGGGGCTGAAAAAATATATGACTTGACTAAATTTCTTGGTTAAAGTGTATCAAGTGAACGGAAGTGTTGCACAGTGTCATAACTGTCAACACTTCCATCATTCCTCTGACACATGTAAACTTAAACCTAGGTGTGTGAAGTGTGCAGGGGCGCACAAAACTGAGGATTGTACAGAAAAATTCCTAGCCAAACCACGCTGTTGCAATTGTCTACAAGAAGGGCACCCGGCTAACTACCGTGGTTGTCCTAAATTTCCTACCAACCAGCCCATTAAAGGAGCTGGCAATGTAAATAAGCACGGCCCTACTTCAAAACCAGCCCCAGCTGGGGATAAAAAAATTAAGGACTCTAGTATTAAAGCAGGCATTTCATATGCCAGTGTTGTCAACAAAAGTCATAACACACAGCCTGTCATTTCAGATATGAATGTCAGCAAACATAATGACAATACACGTAACGCTGTTCAGCCCAATGGCTCTAACGACAGCAATAATGATCACGGCCTTGCAGGACTGCTCGATGTTGCAAAATTAATTAAAGAAGTTGTCAATATTTTTAAAGGTTGTTCTATTGTAAATATCTTAAAGAAAATATCTGCTAAACTACCTGAAATCCATAAAACTGAAAATGCTATTGATAAATTGTTTATTTTATTTGAACTTTTTGAAGATGTATTTGGTTCTAATTGTAATAATAATGTATAATGTTTTTACTCATCTGCACATCATTACATGGAACTGTAATGGACTGTCCCAAAAAATCTTAGAATTAAGGGACTTTATAAATGAGCATGACCCAGATATTATGTTAATCCAAGAACACAAGCTTGGCCCTGCCACCCCAATCTTCGTTCAAAACTATGCTGTGCATAGATCTAACAGGCCACCAACCACTCTCCACTCCAGGGGGGGTGGAACTGCACTACTGATTAAACGCTGTATTCCCCACTCACCAATTCCAATACCACAGCTTTCGGTCGTTGAGGCCTCAGCTATCTCTCTCACTACAAACACCTCAACCACATACACTTTTGTCTCCACCTACATACCACCAGGACGTAATGCTCAGGCAGTCCTGGCTGACTTACAAATTCTACTCACTCTTGGCAAGCATATCATCATAGGTGGAGATCTAAATGCATCTTTAATTTGGCTACCTCTGCCCAGTTACACATAGCAGGTCCTAAAACCCCAACACGGTACACTACTAAGTCTACTGGAATCTTAGACTTCTTCCTGCTCGGAAATACCAGTATCCCACTGGATATTTCCGTGCTGGATGAATTATCATCTGACCACAATCCGGTTCGTATGATTCTGGACATTAGTAGTTATACCACAACAGACACCAGAGCCTTCAGAACTCTCTGGCGTGATTACGCCAAAGCTCTAAACAACATCCCATACACACTACCAACAATACACACTGGGGACCACATTGATAGTTTAATTCAGGAATTTACCACCAAAATAAATGAGGCCTATAAAAATGCACAGCAGGAAATCATCAAGAAAAAGATTCACAGATCTAGAGAGCTTGCCTAGCTTACCAAGGAAGGCAACGCTGCTAGACGACAGTTTCAAAGAACTAGATGTCGAGAGGATAAGCAGATCTTCAACAGACTTTGCAACAAAGTCAAGTCTCTCACACAACAACAAGCACAAAACAACTGGACCAGCTACCTCAATTCGCTCTCTGCAGATGATAATTCTCTGTGGAAAGCTATTAGAAGGTACACCAAATGCCACAATAACATTCCGCCCCTTAAAGGCCCACAAAGGATCTTCTACACTGAAACTGAGAAAGCAGAATTACTTGCACAGCTCCTGGAATCTCAGTTTTGCACTAACAACATTCAAGACCCCCAAACAGATATACTTGTCAACTACTTTCACTCCATGCTCCCAACAAATCCATACGCTAACAACATCCCTCCTGTCATGCCTTCGGAGGTGACTAGCTATGTCAATAAAATCAAGAAGAAGAAAAGTCCTGGCCTAAATGGAATCACGAATGAAATGATTAAGAAACTACCTATTCAATAAAATGATTCTGTTACAACACTACCCTGCCTTCTGGAAAACTGCCAAGATAATTCCCATACTAAAACCTGGTAAACCTTCATCCAGTCCTGAATCCTATAGACCCATTAGTCTACTCTCTTCGCTAAGCAAGGTCTTTGAAGCTGTACTCCTCAATAGAATTAACAACTATCTGGAAAGCAACAACATCATCATTCCCTACCAGTTTGGATTCCGAAAAGACCTTGGCACCACCAACCAGCTATACAGAGTCGTGGAACTCATCTCAGAGGGATTTCAGAACCGAAGAGTCACTGGAGGAGTCTTTATTGACATAGCAAAAGCCTTCGACAGAGTTTGGCTTGAGGCACTCACCTACAAATTACACAGCCTGGGTTTCCCTGGCTACATCATAAACATCACTAAGTCCTACCTAGCAGGTAGAAACTTTGTCGTTCACGTATCTGGTACAAACTCTACACCTCACCCCATCAGGGCTGGGGTCCCACAAGGGTCCCTTTTAGGACCCACATACTTCAATATCTACGTGAACGACATCCCAACATCACACGACATAACATTAGCCGTGTATGCTGATGATACTGCTATCCTATCACAAAGTGCATTTGCTGGTTCAGTTATACAACGATTACAAAAATACATACATTCACTAGAGGCTTGGCTGATCAAATGGAAAATTCAAATCAATATCAACAAAACTCAAGCAATAATGTTCACCAGAAAGCAAAAATTCAAGTCTAACCTGAAATTCTATGGAAACTCCATCCCCTGGGCCAAGCAGGTCCCTTATCTAGGGGTGATCCTCAGTAAGACACTTTCATGGAACCCACACATTACAGCTAGTATACAAAAGTTTCGAGCTCGTAAAGCTAGACTCTACCACTTAATTGCTCGAAACAGTGTTTTATCTGTCGATAACAAACTGCTCATTTATAAAACCATTATGCGTCCATTACTCTGTTATGCTTGCCCTGTCTGGGCTTATGCTTGCAATCGATATCGTGGAAAACTACAAATTGCTCAAAATATCATGCTTCGGCAGATTGTTAATGCTCCCTGGTACATCAGGAACAACCGTATTCATGAGGAACTTGGTGTATGTATGCTAAGGTCCTTTTATTATAAAATAGCAAAAAAATTCCACATGAAACAAAGTACCCTAACCAACCCTGCCATTAAGATTGCAACATATGATTTTAATGATCTGAATAACAAAGACAGGCCGCTGGCCTTACTAAATATTTGGATTATGTAACTGTGTACTAGTTTATATCTCTCTTATTTATATTATACTGTTTTCTTTATATGGTGTACAGTAGCTTCAATGTTATCTTACTGCTTATCTATTCTTCGGCACCAAAATCTTCACACTTCTCTGTCCATGTATTAACACATTCCTTTCCAGGACAATTCACCAGCTCGACTGCTTTCTGGCCTTGTTTATTCTAAAAGAAAAAATGAGTCCAGGCTCAATTTAAAAAAGGAAAAAAAATTAAAAATGAATTAAAAAAAATTATATAAAAAAAAATAAATAAAATAAATAAATAAAACAAAATTTAAAAATAAAAAATTACAAAAGTAATATAAAAAAGAAAAAAAAAACTGTTCGATATTCTTTATTTTGGCTAACTGTATTGTGAATCGAAACGTCTAATATGATCTACAAGGGGTAGTGCTTTTGGCACAGGCACCCTGGTGTCTCAAACACCGCTCCACTGGGAAGACTTTAGCTTTATTCCTTTGGTAACGAAGGAGAACTGAATGACTGATTGGTAAACGTTTGCGCTTCTAAGCCAATTTATTAGTCTGAGAAGGATGAGTGTCGGCCAAAGGTCAATCGATATAGTCGGTGCCCATTTTTAGTAATGATCAATATTTATTTTTGTACAGAATAATTATTCGTTATATGCTTCTAGCAAAGTCCCATCAACATTATAACTTCAGTTTCTCACACATAGTTTTAATACACATTAGGATAAATTTTGCTCTTTTCATTTAGTTATTAAATGTAAATAAGTGTAGTTTTCAAAATAATAAATATTCAATAATTGTATAATAATAGTTTTTTAAGGAATAGTTTTGAGAGCTTTTCGTCTAGTACTTGTAGAACTTAACAAATTGTTTACTAAAACAGTGCAAGAAATTTATCCCTGTTTTGGGTAACTGACCAGCAGTTACTGGCGATTTTAAGAAGTGATGCAAATAATTTGCATTTATTGTCCGATTATTATTTGAATTTAGGAATCAGTTTGGAGAATTAATTAAATGTTTAACTCCACTTTATGGAAACATACGGGTCATCCCAAAACTTAAGACACAGCTATACTATATACAAGCATAGAATTTGATCATGACTTTCCCATCATTATTATTTTAGAGTGCAGCATTTAAACTAAATTAAAGTGAGCTATCTATCTACCACGATTAACATTTTTATATACATAATTAAATTTATAATATTACATGCAAAACTTTACTTCAGTTAAGTAACGTAAAACGCGTATTGAATATTTATGAGCTGATATATATTCGAATCAATTCAAAGTAAAAAAAAAAAAAAAAAAAAAAGGTAAATATTCTCGTGTAACTTTCAGCCTCCCTACAACCTCATTACAGCATATCAGCGTGTTTTCTTAAAGAAATTTTATTTCCTATGTTTTGTTTTAATTTTTTTTGTATGTTTACGTAGCTAACTTCTCCATAAATATGTATGTCTTCTAAGGCAAGGAAAAAGTAAATTGCGGTTGGGCTGATAAAATATTCAGTTTTGTTATTTTACGTTGATGCAAAATGCATGGATGAATTCTGAATTACAACTTAAAAGGCTTGCGCAATTACCTGGTTTTGAATTATTTTTCAATAAAAAAGCGCTTCCGTTTTCTTGAAGCGTACATGATAATCGTGATACACTTATCTTTAAATATTTAGTTATATTCTCTCTCTTACTTTCTGCTAAAATATGTTTCTCTCTAACCGAGCAACTGTACAAAAGTATTTAAAAAATATATCGGAAAATTCTGTAATTACTTGCTGTAAGTTAGCATTTTAAGATTTATATATCTTAAAATTATCTATAATAAGGCATTATTTTTATTTAGTTTGATTATCTCTTAATGAACTGCTAATCACTATTTTTGTCTCTTTTCGTACGATGTTATGCATTATCAGGACTTGTATTCCTCTTTACTTGCTTTGGAAACATGAACTGTCCTGATACGGAACAGGGAGCTTACTCAAGCTATGTTCAATAAATTGTGAAGTAGACAATACACACAGGAAGGGTATACGAAACCCTTTATTTTTCTATCTTTACAGCGATTTCCGGAACTTCGGAATACCACTTGTGACCAACCACTTGTGGTCTGAACGTAAGAATATAAAACATATTAACTAAAACTCTAACTAAAACTAACTTTGGATTAATATACAAGTGCCTAACTTTAAGATTGGCCGTTATTTAACAAAATCCGTATGTAGTACAGAGAGCTGCTAAAACTAAGATACGTTTGAAATTATCAAGAGGACTAAACCTCTGGCCTTGAAGGAAACCAGCAACCGAGTAAAACTACTATGGCCAGCGGCCTGCTTCTAATAACTCCTTCCTCTCTCTTGCTTAGCAAAAAGCCACAACTTAAGTACTTGGCGTTAGCAAGACAAATTTGCATAAATAAGTTAAAGCTTTTAATTCTGGCCGGAAGTAGAAAATAAGAAGTGATAGTAAAGATTTAAAATAAAATAAACGTTAGTAAAACTTAGGATCCTTACATACTTCTCGCCAGAGTTAATTAGTTTGAAACTGAGGTCTAGAACGACCTTGTTGAAAACTTTTAGCTCTAGAATCTAACGCGAGGCCAAACTTTTACAAACATTTCTCTCTAGAAACTACAAATTAAAAAGTTGTTTTTACATTATCAACTCCATGGACAAGTAATTTTCATCTGCATTGCATCTATAAACAGGAGTTTCTTAGTTGAAATCTTGTTCCTTCCAGAGATCTGGAAGGAAAACTAGTTTAATGAAATGTTACACAATTAAATGGCAAGTAACATGAATACTTATATTTCTCTTTTAACATTCTTATTTCATTCATGACGTTATTTAATTATCTCCCCGTGCTCTCTGACACGTGTTGTAAAGGAAAACACCAAACACGAGCGTGTCTATGTACAAGTGTTCAACACTACCGCCTGCAATCAAAACACTAACGTGTTAAAATTCAACATAACAAGACCTCAGAACACACCTTATATTCATCTCTAAACCCTGAGGTACTATTCTGAAAAATGGCTAACTGTGAAGTGTAGCGTCAGAGAGCCTAACTACATTCATTCAACCTTTAACACATATTCACAATAATTTGCTCTTTTTACAGTCACACGAATAAGTTAAAATTTTTGGTATTACTCTAATATTTTCACTTTTAACATATCACAGTATTTCTTAACTTTTAAGATAACAGTTCACATTGTATATAAGGACATATTAACATGCCATTAATATTACGCATTTTAAAACATACATTAGTAGTACATTATTAAGTTCTATTCTTTTCCAAGCATGTGCCAATTCTTCTACATTGAAATACTACATTTCAAAAGTCTTTCAGACTAAAACTTCTTTCTTGCCAGAATCTTTTAAATAAAATTTTATACAATAATTTTTAGAATTTTGTTAAGGTACCTTTCTCAAAGATTCTCAATGCTTTCACAATATTCAAGTATTTACACATTCCTATTATACATTAAATTTAGTTTTACTCGCGAGTAATTGAAAAACAAAGTACCAAAATAGGTAACAACTCATTTCTCGCCTTTTTGGCGATAAAGGTAGGCCTCACATGAGGTAAAACTTCTTGAATTCGGCCACTTGCAGTAAGAATGAAAAATTAACTTAAGGTTTTAAAGTGACATAAAGTTTTACTTATCTTTGTGATATTCAGACATCCTTTTTTCTGCCCACTCCTGGAAAGTAGCGAAGACTACCGTCTGGTTTATCTTCCTTCTTGTGCGGGTTCGCCCTTCGGTGCCTTCCTCCATGAGCTTTCTTTTTCTTCCAGTTCGGTCACCCTTGAAGACCATCTTTTTAGCATCTGCCTGTGGTCTCGGCCGTTTGATGGCAGCTGGTCTTGGCGGAACCGGGACAACTGTCTCTCGTTGTTGCCTGGATCTCGTGGCTGGCTGTTCAAATTTTTCTTGCTTCTTTGCATCTGCAGCTGGTCTTCCTTCATCAATTCGTCGACATTTGCTGCGTAGACTCCTATCCGATGGGTAGATCTTCCGTTTTGGAGCCGTGTTATAGTTGCTGTCATTTCTCCTGGCTCTCTTTGCATTAGTTTTACTTCTCCCTTCTTCATTCTGGGGGTGGTCGTGCCCTCTCTTTTCTGGTCGGTGGAACGGTTCTTTTTCTTGTTACCTTCAGGTTTCCAACGGGGGAACTTTCTTTTTAATTGTTCCTGTCTACTCATGGCTTGCCCTTGTGATTGTCGTTGTTCCACCTCTCGAGCTTGTGCCTGCCGTGCCGGATCCTGCAAAAGATCTTGAAATATTGGCATTTTATTACGATTATAAAATGGTTTTATCTGGTCGACGTTTGCGGTCCATGTTTCACCATTCCTGGCTTTTATCACCACTACAGCCTGAGTTATTTTTTCTATGTCATATGGTCCTTCAAATCGTGGATAAAATTTGGCAGTTTTATTTTCTGGTGCTGAAGAAAGTGAATGCTTAATTTCTAACACTTCATCCCCTACTTTATAAGTTAATCCCCGTCGTTTCATATCATAAAAGAGTTTCTGTTTTCTTTGTGCTACTTCAGTGTTCTTGTTTGCTTCTTTAATTAATTTTTCTATATCGCCCATTTTAAATTCTGGGGCTCTTTGTTGAACATAAAATAATTTATCTAACGGCGTTATAATCTTTCTGCCTAAAAATAACTCAGCAGGAGTTTTGCCCGTCGTATCATGTTTTGCGGTCCTAAGGGCGAAAGCTAATTCATTGACATAGTTATCCGAGCTTTTATGAAAATTTTTAACATAACTACGGATAATTTTCACTATATTTCTATTGACCCGTTCCACTATAATTGATTGCGGCCGATACGGGACCATTTTCAAATGACGTATGCCCAGTTTTTGGCACATGTCTTCAAAAGTATTACTTACAAATTGAGGACCATTATCCGATATAACTTTTAGGGGCGCCCCGTATTTTAAAATATATTTATTTAAAATAGAATCAGTAACTAATTTCGCGGAGGCTCTTTTAAGGAAACAATTTCGGTCCACTTAATAAAATTATCAACTATAACAAGGAGATACCGACTTTCATTTAACTGACTTTTTGGGAAAGGGCCCAATAAATCGATGCCAATTATTTCATTTGGAAATTCGGATATAATGCCATTTAGAAACCCGGCCGGGCGGAAATTAATATAATTAACTGCTTGACATGTTGGGCAGGACTGGACATACGCCCTTGTTAACTTTTGCAGCTCAGGAAAATAAACTGCTTCGCGTACGCGTTGGATGGTTTTTCGAATTCCAGCATGAGAAGCTAAAGGGGAGTCGTGTACCTCCTGCAGTATATTTAATCTAAGACTAGCTGGGATAACAGGTCGAAATTCGTCGTTGGAATTCGTAGTTTTTGTATAAAATAATAGACCGTCTATTAGTTCGTAATGGACCACCCTATTTCTTATCGCCACAATATCTTGGTGGCTAAAATTTTCAGGATCCGTTAAATAATTATAAATATTTTTAAATTCAGGATCCTTACCGAGTTCGGTTATTACAGTTTCTCGGGAATGTATCGTACATGTGTTAAATAGCTTAAGTTCACGCCGGGAAATAATGTTATGAATCTTACTTCACGGCACCAATGTTATGTTAAAAAGTTTCGACACCAAGGTTAAATAGTTTTACTTCTAGGTACCATGTTATATCCGAAATTCCTATATGGTTAAATGTTAAATATGAAACTACTTGCCGTTAAAGGGAGTGATCGTATAGTGAAACGTGTACAGCATTTTTGCGTTGTGAAAAAAATGCATTCCGGGACCGCGCCGTGAGAGGATCGAAAACATAAAACATATACAAGATATAAAGGAAAAGTTCATATTAAATATATAAAGAAAACATACTGTAAGAGGTTCCAGATTAAATATCAGTTTATTCAATTACAACACAATAAGAAAAATCTTAACCTCATCTGAGAGTCTGTTCATTTAAATTCATAAAAAAAACTTAAGGTTTGTCTGGTGATTTAAAAGAAAGGAAAGGGAAACAATTTAAGGCCTGAGAGTTAACTTTTAGATTTGACGTTGTTTTTTTTTTTTTTTTTACTGCTAAGGACGTTTTTGAAAAGCTTTCCTAAAGTTCAAACACACCAAAAAAAAATAAAACTTATCTTGAAGGGACATCTTGAAGCGGAGGACTCTTATCTTATCCCGCGTTGATGTCGGCCGGGCTCATCTTGACACTGGTTCTAAAAATGTAGACTCCACTTCACTACTGTAGAACAGAAACAGGAGCACTGCTGCCCAGGACGGCTATCCGCTTGGTCCTGAAAGTCCTATGTCAACACGCAGGTAACTCGTTCAAATTTCGCCGGTCAGAAACGTTGTTGCTTGGAAATTACTGCTCGCCTGTTCTTACTCATCCCAAGAGCAAGCTTCACGGGTAACGTCCCAAGTAAGTTCCACCCACCAGTCAGTAAGGGAGAGAATCAAACTCCAATTTTCTTCAAGCCAGTTTTCAAGAGCAACGTCCACAAGTCCAGCAAACCCGAAAGTCAGCGAGTCCAAGAGTAAGTGTGTAAGAGAGTCTCGCCTCTTAACCAAAACGCGGCCGGGGAGCATATTTGCCGCTCCCCTCCGGAAAACACCTCTCGGAGTCACTTACATTTTGTCCAGCAAGCCCAAAAATCAGCGAGTCAGTCCGAGAGTCAGCCAAAAGTAAGTGTGTCCAACTCAAATTTCCTTCTTGTCCTTCACCAAACGGGCTCCCACTATGGCTTCACTTATCGCCCCCTTAATTATCGCAAAATCTTCGTTTTCAACTCCAGAATGCGGAAATAAGGGTGATCGCGCATGCGCGCCCTTCTTCACTTAGCCAACAACCGGACCCTCAATCGCCAAAACCTGAATGACTTACATTGAAAGACAAGTAGCAACCTTTGATCTTTCCGTCACGTACTTTCCTCTCTTAAGGTCAACTAACAATGAAAATTCTTTCTCGAACATTCTAAAGCGCGCGAAATCATGACTTGGCGAAAATTGCCTCCCTTTCCCTGCTTCTTTCACAATGAATAAAAGTTTGTACAAGATTTACAAATAGAGGAAAATAAATAATACTCTTTTAAACTAAATAATATTTCCAGAAGCATCTGTTTTTCCCCAAAATTAAAGCCTCAAATTAAATAATTCAGAATCAAAAAAAAATTTAAATTTCCATAAATCATAAAATTATTCACCTAGTTTTTACAACGCTATCAGATAATTTCTCTACATAACATTCCTTTCCCCTAAGGAATTAAATTTTGGTTTACCAAAATTTAGCAGACAGACACTTCTTGAAATACCATGACTCATACTGTGCAATAAGGCTAAAGGATAACATAATGTAACAATATTTCACACGACTACTTGGTACAGTGACATTACTGACACATTAAATTTAAAGTCCAAAATGTGCAAGTAAAACAACAAGATTAATCAAAGCAATTACTAATTAAATACTCAAGAAAGATCATTAAAAAAACAATTAATCAAAACATCAATTAAATCACTTAATTAATTAAACCTAGAAATACTCAGAACACATACAAAAATAAAAATAAAATATAAGGCGTTAATCACAAACAAAATATGTCTAAGATCAATCAATAATTTTATGACAAAAAGAATTTCTCTTTTTTTTTTTTTTTTCCAGTTTATTGCATCACATTAGTGTTGCAGTCTCTGTGTGGCCACATTTCTGAACGTTTATTTATCTATTCATTCCTTTTCAGTCCATTAATGTAAACAATTTCACCTGAGGTCGAACACATTCTACTATTGTGACAATTTCTGCTGAGCACAATCATGGAGTACATTAAATGAGTACGGAGTTGTCAATGCAAGCGAGGGAAATCCCTGTCGTTAGAAATCATTGTGTTAACAACTCCCCCCTGCAGCCTTCAACGCGAGAAAATGAAAGCAACCAACCCCGGAATGTGAACTCAGCACCACAATACTCCTTAGTAGAGGAACTTGACCTTAAAAGAAACCAGATTTCACCCTCCTACGTCTCACCTTCGACCAAGGAAGAACAATCACTCTTTCAAAGTTGAAGAAGACTTTATCTTTCAATTTTTCCCTTACGATAGATAAGCCACTGAATGTGTTCGAATACACACACCTGAAGAAAGAAATAATCTAATCCAATTGCTCACACCACAAAAAAAAAATGAAATAAATAAAAATAAGATAATTAACGCGCCGCAGATACATAAAATACATTCCTGAGAAAATAACACACTAATAATTCAAACAATTCCAAATAAAATATGTCACATGAACGTATTCAAACAAAGAGTAAAGATCCCCCTAAGTACTACGAAATTAAATAACTTCCAAGAATGAATCCCAAACAATCACGTCTAAGAACAGAAGCGGCCTGATCAGGGCCAAGCATTAGAAAAGAAAAGAACGTTACAACACAAGGAACCTCGGAACCAGCCGAAAATACCCCACACAAAGATCAGAAAGAAGGAAAACGTGATTGTCCAAAAATTCAATCCAACCAAAATCAATTCCGAGAATGAACATAACGAATACGCTGTGCAAATACCAATTAGAATTTTATCCAAAACACACAAAAATAATAGTAATAATACAACCTAATGTATATACAAAATGACGTTTGGCTAATAATTACAAACAGATACTACCAAGATACACATATAGACATAAAATGAAAATACAGTTAAACTGTAAAAATTTCGCACATAATTCAAATGAGCAATGAGATCCGTGACACTTAAACAAAAAAAAAAATTTTAAACTGCAATACCTAAACAAATACACACATAATCATTACGTTAAACCATATCAAGTCAAAAATATTTCACTGTAATTCAAATCAAGCCAAAAAAAAATCAACCAGCAAGAGTGAAGTGCCGCTAAAAATTTCAAACCTCACGGTAAACACTAGTGAGTAACAACACCAAACTTAAGTCCCCTTAGTAAGACAACACCAAAAAAAATTCAGTAATTCTAAAAATCCATTAGGTCCCCACAAAAAAAATTTCAACTAGTCAAAGAAATCAATCAAAGCTGGACTGAAGCACGTTACTAGAACACTAAATAAAATATCACAAATAAAAAAAAAGTGTTCAAAACAAACCCCCCAATTTAGGCAAAAACTGAGATCTATTGTGCATCAGACTCTTCCAAAACGTTGTATAGTAACCTAAGTAGCAGCCTTCAGCAACACCTCCACCCAAACAAAAGAAACAAAGTAACTCTTTACCGCGTCCATGTAAGCTGAGAAAAGCGCTGTATTATGAATGACAGACCCAAACTTTACGTATCAAGCAAACCTCCAGACACGTTGAAAGAGAACATAAGATCTCTTATCTCGGAAAGAAAAGTGCGCTGACTGAAACGCTACAATCCTGAACCAACACAATGGAAGAGATACAACAATAGATTTCTCAGATAACAAGTTCCTGTTTCTCCCGGTGTAAGAGGTCAAGTGCCACCATGAAGTGCAAGTATTTACAAGAAAACGAGCTTTCAGGACATTACAACTTCACGCAAGACCTAACTGCAAGCAACAAATGCAAAGTTCTCAAAAGTGCTAAACTAAAAAAAATACTCATAACTCGTAACTCAAAATCCCTAAAAATCACACAAATGAAATCCATAACTCAAATTCTACTATTTTCCTATGACCACAGAAATCTCAATTCTTCCACAGAAACCAAACATCAGAGAACTTACATTTTACGGACCTTGGCAGAAACCACCAAAACAAAACAAAAACCTGATACAACTATCTTGATACTACCAATTCAAATACAAAACTCAAGCCAAAACAAGAATTAACCCCAAATTCAGCAACAAGTCCAACCAAGAAAGAAATTCAATAACTCAAATCAATTCTATTACGATTCACTAGCAAATTCAAGACAAACTACTTGTAATCAACAGAAAATTCCCACACATGAGTACAGAGCAAAAATAACTAATCTTCTCAAACTTATCTAAAAATTCCCACAAACCAAATTCCCGTTGTCACCAAAATTCTCATTAAAATTCACTTTCTACAATTCACAAGACTAAATTTCTACTGTTTAAACAATTCTCACCTGACAACTTTTCACAAACTTAAAACTCAGAAGATAACTAATCTCAATTACTCTGACTCATTAAACTAATTAGAACTTCACTCAAGCTGATGAATGCAATACAAAAAAAATTAAATAACCAAACATCACTATTGCTGATCTCAGGCAAAAATTCAAATCTAACCCATGTTCACTTTAAAACAGAATTTTGCAATTGCAAAACAATCTTCAATTTTTCTAACTCATTCATTTGTATCATTATGCCTTCAGAACTTATAAAATTCATTGCTCAATACTAAATTAAATTTTCTAACACATTACACAATATACTGGAATTATAACAAAACATTGTAAATCAAAACGCAATAATATACTACGCTAGAGAATCATGAAAACATTACATACATTTCACAAAATATTATTCAATTAAGTCAAAAAAATCAAAATTTCTCTAACGTTACCCCTCACAATTATACATTTCACAAGATTCTAGGTTAAATAATTAGCAAAAACACACACACAAAAAAAATTTCTAGCTACGCATAGCTATGGCTTGTCTCATTCAGTAAAATAATTAGAGTCTTTAATCTCTTTCTCTTAGAAGTGCTCAAAAAAATGAGTCCAGTTTTTACCGACAAGCACTCGAAACTTTATACAAGGATACACAAATAGCATAGGATTATCGTGAAATAATTCATTTTCCATCTTGTATCAGAAATCAGAAATCAAAAGTATACATCCAGAAAACACTCAAGGATTTTCTACAGTAAAAATATACAGTATCTATTCTCCTACGTTAAAAATATATATTTTTCCTAACTTTAAAGTTCAATTCTGTGTGCCTAACGTTAAAGTCCAAAATTCCTGAAATTCACACACATTTTCAAACTTTATCACTCTCGTATTAACAAATAAGCAAACACAAATCAAAAACTCTAATTAATCCTAGCACCTAAAATTTAACATTTTCTTAAAAGAGTAAGTTATACGAAATAAATAAATTCACAAAATCAGTTACTGATTCGATCCTTCACTAAGCAGAGGTCACGGCACCAAATGTTATGTTAAAAGAATAAAGTTTCGTCGTGAGAGGATCGAATAAACACAAAAAAAAACTATATAACTTATCTGGTTGGTGACATCTTGAAGTGGAGGAGAGCTCATATCTTAGCTCTATCCTTACGTCACTTGGCAAATCCGCAAGACAGAGACTCGAACGGCACGACAATAAATTACATCAGCTATACCGTCAAATCTTACGCCTGCTACTGGTTTCCATAGAAGAAAATTATTCCCACTGGAAGCAAGAGAACAGCTTACACCGCACGGCTGTCTGCCTAGACTCTCAGCTCCACCAAGGAAAACGTAGACAATTAAGCTAGGCATTTTAGAGAACGGCTAACGCAGGCTTCCAGTTGACTAAGGTGACATAATTCCTTCTGTTTTCAAGTCGGAGTTCAGAGGACATCGTCCTGACTTTTGCCGATACAGATAGAGACCCAAGTCTCTGTTAATTTTTTTTGTTATTCGCTCAACAGTTTTTTTTTTTCTTCGCATTTTTGAGAAAACCCGCGGCCGGGGAGCATAACTGCCGCTCCCCGCCGGAAGCACAGCTCGATGCCGACTAAATCTTTTCCTTTCTCCTTCGCCACACCCACAAGTTTTTTCTCAGTCTCCGTCAACAAGTCCGTCAAGCCCGAAAGTCAGCGAATCCAAGCAGTGAGTGCCTAAGCGAGTCCAGAGTAAGTGTGTAAGAGAGTCTCGCCTCTTAACCAAAACGCGGCCGGGGAGCATATTTGCCGCTCCCCGCCGGAAAACACCTCTCGGAGTCACTTACATTTTGTCCAGCAAGCCCAAAAATCAGCGAGTCAGTCCGAGAGTCAGCCAAAAGTAAGTGTGTCCAACTCAAATTTCCTTCTTGTCCTTCACCAAACGGGCTCCCACTATGGCTTCACTTATCGCCCCCTTAATTATCGCAAAATCTTCGTTTTCAACTCCAGAATGCGGAAATAAGGGTGATCGCGCATGCGCGCCCTTCTTCACTTAGCCAACAACCGGACCCTCAATCGCCAAAACCTGAATGACTTACATTGAAAGACAAGTAGCAACCTTTGACCTTTCCGTCACGTACTTTCCTCTCTTAAGGTCAACTAACAATGAAAATTCTTTCTCGAACATTCTAAAGCGCACGAAATCATGACTTGGCGAAAATTGCCTCCCTTTCCCTGCTTCTTTCACAATGAATAAAAGTTTGTACAAGATTTACAAATAGAGGAAAATAAATAATACTCTTTTAAACTAAATAATATTTCCAGAAGCATCTGTTTTTCCCCAAAATTAAAGCCTCAAATTAAATAATTCAGAATCAAAAAAAAATTTAAATTTCCATAAATCATAAAATTATTCACCTAGTTTTTACAACGCTATCAGATAATTTCTCTACATAACATTCCTTTCCCCTAAGGAATTAAATTTTGGTTTACCAAAATTTAGCAGACAGACACTTCTTGAAATACCATGACTCATACTGTGCATTAAGGCTAAAGGATAACATAATGTTGGGGATAAGTTTTTTCCTAAGTACAATCTAGTTACCGCCGCATGATCAGAATACACTATTATTGGCGCCCTTCCAAAATAGACACGGAACTTTTGCACTGCTAACAGAACTGCAAGTGCCTCTCTCTCGTAATAATTTCTTTGTGTTTGATTTAAAGTTCTACTAAAAATGCCACGGGCTGCTGATTTTGTGAGAGTACCGCTCCTACCGCATAATCCGAAGCATCTGCTGAAATTTCTAAATTCTCACCGTTTTCAGGAAATTTCAAAACAGAGGCTTGTGTTAATGCTTGCTTTAATTTTTCGAAAGAACTATTGGCTTCGGCCGTCCACGAGAATCTTGCCTTTTTCCTTTTTAATTTTAACAATGGTTCAGCAATAGCTGCAAAATCTTTTATAAAGGACCTATAATATGAACTAAGTACTAGAAAAGCAGAGAGCTTCTTCGCCGTATTTGGCGGCGGATACTTTTGCACAGCGATTATTTTTGATTCGTCCGTCTCGATTCCTTTCTGAGATATTTTGTAACCTAAGTATTTTAATTCAGGGGCTGCAAATTTGCACTTTTCGACATTAACTTTTAGACCGGCCTCATTTAATAATGAAAACACCTGTCTTAAATCCTGTACATGTTGGTCCAGATTATCACTAGTAATAATGAAATCGTCTAAATAGATAAATGTGGTCTTTCCTAGAACAGGCCTTAGCACAATGTCCATACATCGCTGAAATGTTGCCGATGCCTCTGAAAGGCCAAACGGCATACGCAAGAATGCATAAGTGCCAGACTTGGTTATAAAAGCAGTCTTAGGCACATCTTCTGGTTTAACACCTATTTGAAAATAACCAGTCGTTAAGTCTAACGTAGTCATATATTTCGTAGAAGTTATGTTCCTTAAAATTTCTTCAACAATAGGTAACGGATATACCGGATATTTAGTCATGGAGTTTAATTTACGATAGTCAATTCTAAAACGCCACCTTTTCGGATGTGTTACTGGATAGTCATTATTTTTCTTACATAACACAACCGGGCTAGCATAACTACTTGAGATGGGCGTTATGATCTTTTTACGTAACATATCTCGAATGTGCCACTTTATATTTTTTTCTTTATTCTTATCGTACCGATATGGTTTGTGGCGAACTGGCAGTGAATCTCCGGTGTCGATACTATGGTTAGTAACTTGAGTAAATCTGGGAATATCACTAAATAACGAAGCAAATTCACTTACCACTTGTCGAATTTTTTGTTGCTCTCCCTTAGGCAGGTGGTCGAGGTTTAATGTGGGTGGTTCTCATTTTTCTTCCTGAACTGGTTGCATGGTCAACTTAAGGGACGTTTGGTTGAAATCCAGCGTTGCTTCTGCCTCTGAAAGAAAATCTATCCCTAAAATGACATGTGCTAGTAAATTTTTTACGATAAAAAACATGATCTTTACTTGCTCGTCCTTGATGCGAATATATAATAGTAGTTTATCTATGCATTTGCATCTTTCTCCATGCGCAGCTAACACTGTCGTATTATCCGAATTATATATGCGGTATCTACGGAAATACTTCCAAAAAAATCTTCTGCCACACAGGAACACTGCGCGCCTGTATCCAGGAGTGCGGTGGCTGGGATGTTGTTCACCAAAACTTCAATCTTTGGAAGAGTCAAATTTTTCACAATAACTGTATTTAACTTGAAGGAAGAGGGCTTTTCTTGGCCTTCGGATTTCCGCACCCTCCCGTCAGCAGAAATCCGTTTTAGTTTAAATTTTGTTTCTTCCTTTCCATGCCTTCCTTCTTTTTCCGCTGGCCTTCAGACTTTTTTTTTGTGGCTTACTATTGAACTGTCGACGTTCGCCGGTTGTTTCTGGATACTCAGGTTTCCTTGCCCACTGATTTGATTTGCTTCCGTAGCCGTGTTCTTGCCTTTGCTGTGGTCTTGGCGCACCAAATTGGCTTCGTTGCTCATACTGGCGTCTTCTTTCAATGTCCGCTGTTCTTCTACTTTCAAACTGGATTGCTAGCTCAAATAACTTTTCCAATGTAGTCGGATTCCTTAATTCAATAGTCTTGTACTTGGGGAAGTAACCTCGGCAAAATCACTTGGATTATCTCAGGATCAGGACGGTTTCCATACAGGAGTTTAGAGACGTGAATTTTTTCTTAAAATAAAGGTGGAAAGATTTTCGCTTCGTAGCTGGTATATGCTGAAGAGTTCCGTTTCTAATTTTGCACGATCTCTTACGACAGGGAAGGCTTTTACTAAGGCAGTCTTAAAATTTTCTTAAGTATAGGTGGGACTTCCCGCTTGACCCAAGAGGTTTCTGCCTATACACTTGAACCAATAAAGCGCTTGACTCCAATTAAGCCCGTTTCTAATTTTGCACGATCTCTTACGACAGGGAAGGCTTTTACTAAGGCAGTCTTAAAATTTTCGTAAGTATAGGTGGGACTTACCGCTTGACCCAAGAGGTTTCTGCCTATACATTTGAACCAATAAGCGCTGGTAGCTAAGGTGACTTTCTGGAATTCATGGACTGGATACAGCATGAAGTGGTTATCCAATTTTTCCAAAAAACTGGTTACCGGTGACTTTCCATTGAATGTTGCTTCTGGTTTCATCGATGAGCGCATGGTCTGGACGATGTACCCAAATCCTTCCAGGGTGGCAGCTGGCATTTCTGGATTCTGAGCCGCTTCTGCAGGCACCACAGGCTTTTCTTGAAACTCGGGCATGGTTATTCGTCTTCGTCGGGCGCCACTATCAGGACTTCTATTCCTCTTTACTTGCTTTGGAAACATGAACTGTCCTAACTCGGAACAGGGAGCTTACTCAAGCTATGTTCAATAAATTGTGAAGTAGACAATACACACAGGAAGGGTATAGGAAAACCTTTATTTTTCTATCTTTACAGCGATTTCCGGAACTTCGGAATACCACTTGTGACCAACCACTTGTGGTCTGAACGTAAGAATATAAAAAATATTAACTAAAACTCTAACTAAAACTAACTTTGGATTAATATACAAGTGCCTAACTTTAAGATTGGCCGTTATTTAACAAAATCCGTATGTAGTACAGAGAGCTGCTAAAACTACGATACGTTTGAAATTATCAAGAGGACCTCTGGCCTTGAAGGCAACCAGCAACCGAGTAAAACTACTATGGCCAGCGGCCTGCTTCTAATAACTCCTTCCTCTCTCTTGCTTGGCAAAAAGCCACAACTTAAGTACCTGGCGTTAGCAAGACAAATTTGCATAAATAAGTTAAAGCTTTTAATTCTGGCCAGAAGTAGAAAATAAGAAGTGATAGTAAAGATTTAAAATAAAATAAACGTTAGTAAAACTTAGGATCCTTACAACATAATGACTCATAATTGCTTCCGGATGTAGATTTAGGAATTATATGGGCCATATTTTTCGCAGAGTTAAATGTTTCAGGTGTAGTTCATTTGGTTATGCTACAACTGCAGTTAATAGCTCGGTTACAGGATGACAGCGGTCCAAAGCCCCATCTTCCTGTAACTAAGCAATTAACTGCAGTTGTAGCAAAGTTGAACTGATTAGTAATGACTACTCAGTGCAACTATTTAGTACACTGGATTAGAAGTAACCTCAAACTTTCGCTTCTCTTTTTCTGCGGCCATCATTTCATCTAATATAACTCCATATATGAGCCAACAACTTTCAAGCGCGTGTTTATAGCAAGGGACAGACACTGAAGGATAAATGTCAACGATGGGACATGAGTTCTGTGGACATTTTGTCTTGTGACGTTAGGCATTTACATGACTGATAGTTATTTACGTTTTATAAAGTAAATAATAAAATGTGAATGCATTTTAGCAATAAATTTTGTAGAGACATTAGGTATGTCTGGAAGCAGGAAAGAGACATGAAAAATGAGCAACGCCTTCGCCGGGAATCAAACCACGGACCTCTGAAATTCGTGCCCAGCATGCAGACCACTACACCACGAAAGCAAGCTAAGAAGGCGGAAGAAATACCTTATACGTTTTCTATTATAATACCAACACACATACTTTTAGTGTAATGCTTGTTTTAATGGAGAAGAATAAAATATTTAAGAAGCTAGCAATGCTTAGATTTATGACGTTTTGGTTATATACAGTGGTGGCCAAAATTGTGGACATTTTTGGCAATTTTTATGTTTTTGAACTTTGTAAGCTTATAGAAAATGTTACGTTTCGCAAAATTCAAAATTATATATATCATTTTAAAGAGAATTTATTACTGAATTCAATACGAGACACAAAATTCAATTATATGCAATACAAAAAAAAGTTATATGTACTTTAATATAAATAAAAAACACAGTTATGAAGTGGTTTGTAATGTCTAGCTTTCCTGGCCAATCACTGTTCTTGTTCTGAGAACCAATCAAATGTTAGTAACTGCCAGTAGAAGCTGACATCATGTTTACACTTGAAACAATTCATTATTTTGCTTTGTTCTGTAGAAGGAGGACCTGTTTCTTATGCACTGCAATTACATGTAGGAAATTTTGTAAAAAAGTTTAATATTTAGTCAAGAAGCAATGACATCAAATAAAAGAATAGATTGAATACCTAGAAGGAGATGTAATATTATTGTGTTACGAGAAAGTGGTCTTTCTCGTAACACAATAATATTACATCTCCTTCTAGGTGTCCAATCTACTCCTATGCTGAAATTGCAAGACAGGTGGGTGGTTCAGTGACTACATCTGGAGTCCGAAAGTTTTGTTTACGATATCAGGAGACAAATTCAATAAAAAACAAAGAAGTAAAAGGCCGAAAAAGGTGCACCACATCTATTGATGACAGAAGAATAAAAAGACTATGTCTCCAAGATAGAAAAATGTCATCAGCGGCCATCAGAAGTGATCTGAACGATGCTGGTTTTTCTGTCAGTTCAAGAACAATCAGGAGAAGATTAACAGATGTTGGACTGAGAGGTAGAATTCCACGAGAAAAGCCTTATCTTAAAGTTCAGCAACGAAAAAAAGACTACAGTGGGCAAAGGAACACATTAATTGGACAGATGATCAGTTATCACACGTTATATGGAGTGATGAAACTAAGATATCGTTATTCAGTAATGATGGGCGAAAATATGTAAGACGTAGAATAGGAGAAGAGCTACATCCTGACTGCATTCAAGCAACTGTGAAGAACCCAGTTAGTGTTATGATTTGGTCACGCATGTCAGCAGATGGCATTGGTCTCCTTAATGTCATCGATGGGACACTGAATGCCAGAAAATACATTGACACTATTCTAGAACCAAAACTTGTACATTCCATCAGAGACCTCTTTTCCAACAATGCTTCGTTTATTTTTCAGCAGGATTCTGCTCCTTGCCACACGGCCAAAATATCGAAAGAGCGGTTTCGTACAAAGAGCATTAAATTGTTGTCACGGCAAGCATTAAATTGTTGAATTCAGTAATAAATTCTCTTTAAAATGATATATACATGTTTGCATTTTGTGAAACGTAACTTTTTCTATAAGCATACAAATTTCAAAAACATAAAAATTTCCAAAAGTGTCCAGAATTTTGGCCACCACTGTATGTAGTTTTTCTTACTGTATTGCATCAGACATCGTATGCTTGCGCCGCTTTCGCCATACGATTTGAACACCATACTGAGAAAGCTTAAAGTACATGGTTGTGATATGCATAGTACAAATTTATGATTCCTCTCTACTACATTTTCAGGATATTAGATTAGATGACTTCATACATTTATCAAGTTGTACATTTTTCAAGCGAACCAAGAAAGAGTGAAATCTATTAAAACTTATTGAGCTAATACGACAGAAAACTACACATAATTTCGGGAAATTAAAAAAGGGATTGACCCAGACAATTTAGAAGCAATTCACTCATGTTTAGGCAGCAGAGCCATGCAAATTTTTACTGCACTAAAAAATTTTACTTTGTTTCGGGTTTTCGACAAAAAATAAAAAATAGCGGACGTTTAAAACCTTGTTCATTTTTATACTTGAGGACATTCTAGTAATGAGGTAATATAAATGAGCTATGTGATTTTTCAAATTATTTTATTTTCAAGATTTATCACCAAACAAATTTACTTTAATCTTAAGTACCATGTTCAACTTCTTGGAAGAACGATGTTTAAAAATATGAAAACGCTTTGTCTAAAAATGTTTATAATACTCATTTATTTGCTGTTTACTAATTAAATAGCATCTGAAATCATTATCTTAAAGCCACTAATAAGTGCAATCAGTTTATAAAATGATTGAATGTATGTATTGATGCACTTAACTCTAAGGCGTAACAACTAATCCTGTATCTTTATATGTAATAATTATTCTGCTATAATACATTAAATAGCTTAACACAGGAAATTAGTGAAGCTCGCTTCCTAAGGGAAGGGATGATTACATGGAGGTACTCCTTAGTGAATTATACTGCATCCGCGTAAGAGACGGCAAGAACAGAGGACACTGCATTTAGAAGTAACAATAAAGTATATACCAAGACAGTGTTTTAGAGTTTATTCAACGAATTTCAAATGCTATGTTTAGAAGAGCTTTAGGCCAACAAAATGCCTGTCCAAGTAAAGTAACGTAATAAGACGCTTCACAATACTACTTATGCGAGATGGTTTAGAATGAGGATATGTAAATAATGAGATTAATTGAAAAATCAACTATCTTAGAAACATCAGAGCCCATTTAATTACGTAAATATTTATTAAGTATTGCCTTTTATTTATATCTTCTGTGTATAATTTTATTAACACTTTCTTTTGGTTAACACTGCCTTTTCATTTTCGTGATAGTGAGATTTATAGAAAAGAGTATAAATGACATAAGTACTCACGAAATCAAGAGTTCAATTTATTATTTTTTTCTGTGGAACTAGAACTAGTGTGTGTTGTGTAACCTGTTTGTTATCTGAAAGAAGAATAACAAAGATAATAATTTTATCTTAACCAATTTGCAATTTGTAAAAGATAATTTATTAATTAAGGTTTTGTAATTTATGCTGTTTTTAATTTTTGAATGTAATAGTGCGTAACTAATAATATTGCTTATATATATTACAGTTGCTATTCTTAAGTCTACATTTTTGGTAACAAGAGCGTCGAATAAATTAATATTATTCCAGCAGTGCTTTCAAACCGATGGTCCCGCTCACCATATGCGACCCTCGCAGCCATTATACATGGTTTGTGAACGAATTTCCATTAAATTAATTAGCAGTACTATGAATATGTAGAAAAAGCTTGAGATTTTAATGAATTGGAATTTATTTATACATTATTTTCATTACTAAAAAAACGAAATTTGGCTACCCAAAACATCTACAAATGGAGCCAAGTAATTTTTCAGTGTGTCATAAATATCATTCAATGAATGAAAGATACAAATTCGTTAAACTTCTAATCTTATTTTCAGAAGATTCTCCGTTACGAGGTTTTGCAGTAAGAATAATCGCTTTGTTTGGAAGTACGTTTACATGTGAACAGTTTTTTTTTTCTTAGTGAATTGAGAAAAGAAGCAGATTACGTATGAGCATCTATAATTCGTGATGAAGTTTCGTGCCATCAAAAGGTTTAAGTTTCAGTTTAACGTTTTAACATCTGAACAACAGAATAATTTAAGTTTCACTTGCCTGTCCGACGAGATGGATTCAATTGAAGACGCTAATGAAATTCAAAATTTTATTAACATCATGATCACAGTACACAAGAAGAAGAAAAACATGTATATCACACTTGATTCTCGTTACACATTCTTATTCGCATTTGACATTGTTCCCTATATCCAGAAGTACCAATTTCCCAAAACAATACATGCGCATAACATCAACTAACGCCCGTCTTTTTAGTTTCTACAAGCATAGATTCTAGTAATTACGAAATCCTCTTATACACGCCCTCGGTTGGTGACAAATTTCTCGCCAAGCGTTTTCGGCGAGAAACTCCACGGCGCCATATTACTATCTAAATAATTTGTCTACATTTCGAACTTTAAGCCTATAATGTCAGCAAAAACGCGGTTTTCGCACGTGCAAAAACCCCGTTTTTAGCACGCAATTTACGCCGAAAGTTCGAAACAAAAACAAAAAATTTAGATAGCAAAAAGTTTCTAACAAAAAATATTTGACAAGAATCCATGTACACATCACATCAATCTGTTTTAACTTTAAAAAAAAAAAAAAAAAAAAAAAAAACCAGAGAATTGTAAAATCTATGCAGCGTAGGAATTTAGGTATTACGCACACCTCGCTAAAGTAAACGAACATAACAGCAATAAACTTCAAACAATAACATGTACACAGCGTTATGTTTTAAGTTAAAAAAATCAGCGAAATGCACAATCTAGGCATCGCGCACAGCCTCGGCATTGCTCACAAAATAACAAAATAAATTAAATAAATTACAAACAATTAAAAAAAAACAACAATCACAAGAGAAATTCATAGCCAAAAACCAATAAACATAACATTCTACAAAATAAAAACAACAATAAAATGCATTTACCATTGGTGAATGCTTCTTAAAATAGCAGAAATATCAATTTCAAACATCAGCCAAAACTCATATATTTCCACCACTTTATCCTTCCCCCTTATCTTCTGAGACACAGAGCATACATTCATGAATAAAATTTCTCCCGTACCGTTTCATACTAAATTTACTTTGCACACAATCCAAAATACGCGACTGAAATTTTGCCAGCACGTCTTTCAAAAAACGAACCAACCAGAAAATAAAACCACTCCAGCAAAATCAAGTTTCAACGTCAAAAGTTTTGCCATACAAGCAACATCGCGACAAAAACCATCGCAGAACACACAATCTCGCCGAAAACCAGCGAAGAACACATATCACCACATTTGGCGACGACATACATTTGAGAAACGTATATAAGAGTAGTACCGTAATTATTATCACGGATTACAAATGTTAACAGAATAGAAATGCCGTGAGGTGTATAGCTGAAATTTACGGTAAGCGATAAAGAAGTGTGTAATTTTTTACATAGAAATATATGCATTTTTTATGTATGAGTTTAACATTTGATAAATAAACGAAAGGAAATGGTTTGCTATTCATTCTAAAGTTTTAAGCACTTTAGAAGATTACTAAAGAAATTTCTGTCGTTCTTTTTAGTTTAATTAAGCTATTTTGTAATTAATTTAATATATTAGAATAATTTGAATAAATGTCAGTTTGCAAATTTAATATTTAGATATCAATACATTTGAATTACATAGACTAACCAACAGAAATGCGTTCCAGGTACCAACCTTTAGATTTTAGATAGATAATATGCAAATTTGTTTTTGCCTCATCATTAGTATTGTTTATGCATGTTTTGATGCAAATGTAGAGAGGAAAATATTTAACTTCGAAAATTTTGTTTGCACTTTTGATTAAGAAATTACTTCTCTAAAGTGATTTATTAGTAATACTTACTAATGTACTCCTGTTAACATTCTTAATTTCTGTCAATTTAATGTTAACTAAATTAACCATTTTCTTACTATTTTACACAGAGATCTTATCAATGAATAATTCCATAAACTGAATACTGAATATATTGTCTTAAAATTGTAAAACTGATTAAGTTGTCAGTGTGAAAGATTTTAATGGAAAATGTTAAAACCAATTTAAAAATTATAACTTTCCCTGGAAGTTTTCGTTATCCTCTTTAAGCATGTTTTTACCCAGCTTCTTCGAATCAATGGGCACTAGATTTCTGTGGCATGCCAGAAAAGTGACTTTCCTTTGGGAAATGTGTCCACCAAAATTTGTCACATTTTTTGGAAGTCGAGACAGTTTCTATAAATCCTTGCACTATGCGGAGTTATAACTCCCAGACTTAGACCTTTATGCGCTTTTATGACTTTTAGAAGCGATTTTCGGTCTGTCCTTGTTTTTCCTTTAGAGACTCCTGATTTCTATCTTCTATGCAAGAACAACATTTTAAGATTTCTCAAAAGAGCTGGAAGTATTGATGTATCGTTACGCTGGATTCGTCATATTCACAAGAGTGATCGGAACAAACAAATGCGTTCGAATAAAATGTCCAAAATCAAATTCTTCAGCTACTTCTAGCTAACAAGCCGAGATATATCAAAGACAGACATGTGAGTACTATTTATGTCCTTTTTTTCCATCGTAAATTGTGTTTTGCTTACACCTGTCTCTGAAAGCATCCAAATTGTCTCATGTACGCTGCCATCTCTACCGGCGTGTTTACTGAGTTCACTTCTTCGTCAAACGTTTGCCTTCCAGTTGCACAGAGAGCAAATCATAGGTCTGATTTTTACTTTCAAATAAGTCTCATTCCTTTCGCAATGAAGCTGAAATCTAATTTCATGTATGTATAAATCCGTTAAACAGAATTTAGTTACGTTTTTAATTATTTGACAGATGGGAAATATAACAGCATAACATCATGAGCATAACAATATTGATAAATTGCGAATGGTAATCTGAGGAACTTTTTTTTTGGAAACCATAAAAAAGGTTTTGTTCGTGGTCTTACTGTATACTCTTGGCACCATTCTGTTTAAGCGCTGGTAAGTGTTATTCTGTTTATCGTTAATAAGCAATATTCTGTTTAAGCGTTGTTTCTGTTAATAACAAACTAATATTCTATTCTTCCAATAATTGCGCTAAAATAATTTAATATCACTTCAGAATAAAAAGACAATAACCTACAATATATTGAGCGTTGGAACTAAATAAAATTTTAATGGTGATTGTTTTTGAAAATTCGATCTAGATCTTAAATATATCAGCGTTCAAAAATATATTTATTTTTTGCCACACGTTCATTTGTTCAAAATCTTGGGCCATCAGATTTAAACGCACAAGATATATTTTGCTACAGTTGCAGGGGATTCAGTTTAATTAACTCATTATCTTATGATTTAAACTTTACTATCACTTCTGTATTTCGTTAGATCTCACCAGGATCTAACTGAGATATGTGCATGTGATAATATAGTTATTGAAAATTAGATAGACAGCTATGCATGTTATATTTCCTCATCTAAAGCTAAGAATAAAGGTATCAAAAGTTTGCTTTCTCCCACCAGACTAATTCTCACAGTTAAAATTTAACCAATTTTTATTAGACTGTGCATTTGTCAATTTCTAGGATCAGTTACTATTTAATTTAAATTACATTTTTATATTACTTCGAAATCCTGATACAGATAAATTATTAATAAAGACGGGGAAATAAATTGCCCGGGAGTTTCAATAGGATACAAGTTAAGCTAATAGAGGACTGGAACCCTACATAACTATTGAGAAATTTCCAATTTCTCTTAACCATAATTTGTTCAAAAGTGACGTTACAATTCCTGACACTTGATTGGTTGCCTTGGTCGTAATATCTATCAGAAATTAATTGTTTGAATACTACATGTTATTTAAGTATTAAGGTAATTAATTAATTATATTGAATATTTTTTAGGAATACCAGCTAACAAGTAACCACATGCGATATAGTTAAGCTCAGTAGATCAGGTTTACGTAATTCTTTGTCTTACAAACCTTTATGTGACCCACAAATAAACAAATAATAAAATATAATATAAATTTAATTCAATAACAGTTATATTAAGGACATTCCACCGTATCATTTTGTTTATATTACATTTGATAAAGTGAACAGATTTATTAAAATGGCTGATAAATGTCGAGTAATGTTCTGCAATCAATAATTTACATACAGGTAAGTCATAAATAAACTCCCCCGATATATGAATCTCTAACGGACTATTCGTTCAACCAATCGAAATGAGGTTTCAGATATAGATATTTGAAGGTATGTGCTCGAGATTGGGATGATTTTAAACAACAGAGCTCTCACAGTTACAGATGTAGTGATAATATTTGGAAACTTTCGAATGCTTTAAATAACCCGCTTTTTTCTTTCGCAAATTAATCAGCGCTTTGAAAAATCATAAATGGTTTTGGAATGATACATGTGTGACGAAAACTGCCAGCGTAAAACATTTGCATGAAAAGAATTGTAAAAGACCAATGAAAATACAAGAGAGGAGAGAGGGGGAAATTTTATGGGCGTCCCCTTCACGGAAAATAATGCAATCATTGTACGCAAGTAATTGTTGACAACAACGGCGAATGTAATAGCGCAGAAGGAATCTCTTTAACTTTACGTTTCATGGTTTCTTTCAATTCTGACAATCCTCGTGGATCTCATGTATACACCTTAAATTTCAGATAATCCTAGCACCAGATATCCATCGGAGTGAGGTCTGGAGATCACGGTGACCATGAAACTGCAACGTAATGCGAGATGAATGTATCTTGTAACGGTGATCTTGTGCATATATATTGAAAATTTGCAATTGCAATACTCGTTTTTTCCCTCTCCTCTCTTGTGTTGCCATTAGTCCTTTATAATGCTGTTCTTAGCAATTTTTTTTACTCCGGCAAGTTCCGTAATATGTGTATAGTTCCTATGCCATTTATGATTTTTCAATTCGATGAGCAATTTGCGCAGGAAAAAATGTAGGCTTTGCTATTCGAAAATTTCAAAATTTTTCCCTATAATCGTAATCGTTATTCTATTGCTTTAAATCATCACAATCTCACATACCTTAAATACCTGAAATTTATTTTCGATCGGTTAAGCGAATAGGCCACTAGGCATTCATACGACAGTGAAGTTTTTTATGATCACCCTGTATATATATCTGCATATACAGAAATATCTTCAAACACATAACAGTTTAAAATTCATTTTAATACAAAAGTCATCAGCACTTTTGCTAGTATTAAGTTTTTAAGTTCGAAGACTTAAATACTTCTAGACTTCATAAAAAGTTCCGAAGACTTGCTTCCTTTATAGAATTTTCGATATATTAGTTTATTCCTTTTGCGGTTTTATTTAAGTTTAAAGCAAAATTTCATGTTTTGATACCATTCACATTAAAATTTCTGCATCCTGTTTCATAGCCGATACTGCGTTATTAAGACCCGCTGCAAATATCGCGTCTAGAGGGAAAGCGTGATTATTCAGCGATTGGCATGATATGAATTACATATTGGATTCCGAGTCTGCGATGCAGCTCCAGATGTTATTTCGTCTAGTGGGAAAATCATACAACTGTTACATTAACGAGTATCATCAGCCAATCAGCTCTCTATTCAAGCTTATTACTAAGGTTATTACCAGATACTGGATAAACGTTACCGCCTTGAATTAGGCAGAGATTTTAGAGCGATTGTGATAACTTTAATACTTCATCAACATCAGAATCTATGCAATTTGGCAATTCTTTCAAGATATCACTATTCGTTTTTTAACAACTTCTCAAAGAATTACTTTCGAAGACAGTAGATTCGAAAACAAGATTCATTTCATACGTGTCACTCTTGTCAATGATGATACTTTTCATAAAACTTATATTATTATAGCATGTAAGTTTTGGGTTAAAAATAGAAAGCCAGAATATAGAAGAATTCGTTTCAGGAATAATTTTTAATTCTTTGCAAAGCAAAACACAATCTGTTAGGACAGATTTGCATTAAATTAAGAGCAATATAGATAAGATATACTACAAAAAATTTTTAATTATTGGAATATAAATATTTAACGGTTTTATTGGTAAAAGGAACAGATAAATACTTTTTATTTAAACCTATACACTATTAACGTGCTTTCTGTGTCTATTATATGAAAAAGAAATTAAATATATTAAAATAAATAATAAATAAAACTTTCAATATTTTGAGAAAAATTTTTGGTACTGTTTATAATGTGTACTTGATGAATTATAAAATATCTTAGTTTATGGCCTTGGAATCCTGCAACAATATGTCATTTCAACATTTAGAAACATTTTCAAAAGGGAAACTTCTGAAATTTATTAAATTACTGTCTCATAACCAAGAATAAGTCGAGAATTTAACACAGTTAAGGCGTTTAAGTACATTATCCTCTATTTAGGACAGTTTTATTAAAGAATCATAAGCTAGAATAACTATGAAATCTTTATTTACCAAGTTAGATAATTTACTTGACTCAGATAGAGCACAAATAGAATACACATGAAAATTAACAGTCTTGACAAACATTTAAATTTAAGTGTTAAAAAAGGAAATTACAAGAAAATTATTTATAAGTTTTAAATATTAGGACTATTTCCAAACAACGAACGTAACCTTGCTGAAAAAGAATGAAGCTCAAGTACAAAGTTAGTACAAAGTCTTCTTTTTTATATACAAAAACCTAGATAGAATTCTTTCTCGCCAATATATAGTTTGGCGCTCGTTTGTTTTTGATGTTACCAAGTTTCATTATGCAAAAGCGATAAAAAGCAAATTTTAATCTAAGTATGGTATGTGGTGTGCTGTATTTTCGGTAGAGAAAATAAATAATAATTGAAACTAAATGCACAAAAGTATATAATAAAGGATACACAAAATTAGGTAATGAATAAAGTTCTATATTCTGTGAGTAATATTTTTATTTACCCAATTTAATGCCAGATCTATGATAAACAAATTCTATATTAGAAAGATTCAAGAAAAGTATGCAGAAGGTTTTAAATTGAACAGGGATAAGTTAACTTCTTTTATTTTAAAAAGTGCGACTTCTTGGAATCAGGAACTTAGAGCTTTTTTTATTAGGAAATATAAATGATTAAAACATTGGAGGATCTTGATTAGTTTCCTATAATTTATAAGTCTCAGTTAAATTTTTCAATAACTGCAGAGCTGAACGAAGAAGATTTTACAACTATGATTTGCTGTTGAAACTGTTGAAAATAATTTTCAAACGTTTGGTCTTCAACGCAATTCTAAATACCTTTCCCTTATGCTTTCGAACAGTCATAGTTTAGGGCTTTGAAATTGTGTCAGAGTACATTACTGTATCATACTTTGTAGCAAATCAAATGGCCTTATAGATTAAATAGTTATTTAAAATCAAAAGTACAGGAATTAATACATAAAAAAATTATTATCTGATTACACCATCAAACTTGCAATGTGAATTCAAAATGAGGATTAAATTTTCATGTTTGATATTGCTTGTAAAACATGTCTACAACACGACCTTACAAAACATTTCGTATCGTTATATAGCAAACTGCAAAATCCGGCATATCTGATAATCTTATATTGCTAATGCAGGGTTATTCAAAAAGAAAAAGCAGATTTCAAACATTTATTTCTTCCAAACTACAAAAGATAGAAACATGATTCTAACGTTAATGGATAGAGAAAAGTTTACAATTATGGTATGCATTCAATAACTGCAGTTTGTATGGTTTCATGTGCAGACGATGTTTTAGAGCTCGCCATACCGTTGGTTGAGGAATTTTAAGTTCTTTGCTTGCTCGCGATGTGGATTTCTTTGGGCTCCTTTCGTAAAGTATACGAATACGCTCGACATTCTCGTTCGATGTGCGTGGACGTTCCGTGCTTTTCTCTTTGCAGATGCAACCATCTTCTACGAATTTTCGATGCCACTCGTAAATTTGCTTATGAATCGGTGGTTGTTTATTAAATTGATGTCGGAAATGCTCGCTGAACTGCAACAATGGACTCTAGTTTTGGCAATTGTAGAACACAAAAAGACTTCTGCTGTGGTGTCACTGCCATTTCACTACAGAATACCAACCGACAAATAATACCAGAACAAACAACAGCGCCAATGCGGCCATGATTGGAAATTTTACCCGTACTAAATTGTACACTTTTCTATATCCATTAAAGTTATAATCATGTTTCTATCTTTTGTAGTTTGGAAGAAATACATGTTTGCAATCTGCTCTTTCTTTTTGAATAACCCTGTATGTCGAACCAACTGAATTATTTAAAACTTGTTATTTAAAAATTCCGAGTGATGATCAAGAAACCAAACATAATTTCAACTAATAAAAGTGATGATTTCAAATTTCAAATTTATTTACAATAACTTGTTGCCTAAAGCCATGAAACAGTGATAATTCAATTTGATCTTAATTCTGGAAAATAATTGTCCTAGATCAATGGATATTTTATTATTATGCGTAACGTCGCTGCGAGCCAGTTTTCCTTAAAAAGTCTTCATCAAGCCATTCTTCCCATTAGCAAACAAATAACCTTGATGCAGTAAACAAAACAAAGCAAAGAAAATCAATGTAGAACTTAGCACAAATAAACTATGAATAGACTGTGAGTTACCTATTAATTATCTATTATTAACTGTGAACAATGAACTGAATAAAATTACAGTTTTGAGGTACTTCAGTTTTCTCAAAACTATGCTATTATAATGAACACAATACAAGTTGTAAAGTTCACAACTAGCAGTGTCGATTTTTTATTTACCTAGTTTTTTAGCCATTTATTTTTATCACGAAAAAACTAATTTTTGAACAATGATGGAAAATCATGCATCTGACATATACCATATTTACATTGTTTCAACAGAATTTCGTTTCAGTAATTGCTGAGTTGTTTTTTCTTTCTTTTAACCGAATCATAAGATTTAAAATTTTTTTTTCATTTACACTTTCTGTCCATTAAAAATTGAAATTCTATCTCGAGTGATTCCATTTTTCAATCTAATTATATTTCATATTATAGTTAGAAACAATGAAGTTGCATTTTAGAAAAAGAATTAATACTTATTCATGAAATTTTTATTATAAAGTATACTTCTAGTACAGTTTTCATTCTAGCTGAAAATTGAAATCCCAAAATTTCTTCTCTTTTAAATTTAGTTTTATTTTATGATATTTTTATTCAGCAACTGAATGTTTTTAAAAATAAGTTTAAAATATTATAAACGTCTTTTAAAAAAGAAATCAAATATGTTGCAAAAATTGATAATTATTATTATTATCTTGCCTATCCTACGTTTTCGATCCCCATATTTTGGTTTTCATTTTGAGAAGCCCTAAAAGTAATATATGTAAGAAAATGAAAGCTAAGTTCTTAATTTTCACGCTGACCTTTAACTATTCATTACCTAATTGTTCAGAAAGATGACAGAAAAATTATTTCTTCAAAGGTGTTGCACGTGGCTATAATAAGCTGAAAATTTTTGTGCAACTTTGGATGAGATTAATTTCTATCTAAGTAAACATAAATATAAAGAAAAGATTTCTTTAAGAACCAGTTTAAGACTAATTAATTGATGTATGTGTCAATGATAATTTTCCATGAAAAGCAGGCTGTTATCTTCCCAAACACAATACAGTGTAACTATAAGATATCCTTTGGATGATGAAACTTCGTAAACGAAAGATAAATTGCTTTTAGCTTGGTTTAGAGGATCGCACGCGGCAGAGATGTATTTTTAAAGGTAAATTTAGATATATTTTTAAAGGTAATATTAGATGCATTTTTAAAGGTAATATTAGATGTATTTTTAAAGGTAATATTAGATGTATTTTTAAAGGTAATGTGGAAAAAATGTATTTTTGTTCTGCATTTACACGCAGCACAGACAAGTGGAAAAGACATCGCGCGTATAGTGGCATTAAATGTCTGACATAAATAGAGGATTCTTTTCGCATGCAGATATTCAGGAATAAATAAAAATTTCATCGTGTCTGTGTCCAAACAATAGGTTTAATTTATGTTTCAGCGTTTCACATTCTAGCTTATAATTAATTGACAGTACCATTTTTTCTGGTAATGGATAACTAAAAAGCTGATGTGTGCACCACATAACTTCTTTGTATTGAATATTAAATTATACTAATTTTTTCCTACATTTAATTTAAACATATTTAATTTAATTTAATGTACTTCGTCGATAGCGCATAAACAGCAAAAGAATAAATGCACTCTTTAAAATTCAATACCTTTATTTATCATAGGGACACTCTGGCGCAAGGTTCACTTAACAGCGTTATATTTCATTCATTTTATAACTCAGAATGCACGAAAATTATACCATCTGAAGAATTATCTAATCGTTGCCACATGTTATATTCAAATACTATAATAACTATGAAGTGATATATAAAAGAAATTAAACAAATTAAAAAGAAACAGTTTTTCACAGATGATTTAGCGCCGCTTAAGTAATGAGCATGCGCTACTAGTAAACATTCTCCTCTCTCTGAGACAGACTGGCGGCAATATTTGCTGCTAATTTCCTCAAGTTTCATTGGAGGTTTATTTCTCATTCAATTAATTCAGTTCTTATTTTGCGGCAGGGCAAAATAACATAAAACTTGAAATATTTTCATTAAAAATTGAAAGATATAGAAAAATATAAAACATCAAGTACAGTTATAAGAATTAAAAAAAAAACAATTTTTACAATTAAAATTACAGTTTCTACGCAAAAACAAGCAATTGTGTAAGAAGGCAAATTTTTCGGGGCACCAAAAAAAAAAAAAAAAAAAAAAAAAAAAAAAAAAAAAAAAACTTTTTACTCAGCAAAAAAGACATTGAAGGTGCAAAACGAATTAATTCACTATTCTGCTAAGTTGCTAAGTTCCAAATGTAAAAAATACGGCTGCTACGGTACAAAAAAAAAATGGGCTTAGCCGGACTTGAACAACTTTTACATTGCTGATAACTCTAAAAATATTGCATACAGATTAAATAAAGGCATAAAAACCTTAATCGGAAGATAAAAATAACATAATTAAATCATTTTTAAAGCAGAAAATTGTACAATTTACTATATAAGAATAAAAAAAAGTGAGCTCACTGAGCCTAGTAACAGAATGTATATATATATATATATATATATATATATTCATATACTTTTGGTGCAGCCGATTGCAACCAAAACGAGAAGTGCACAACTAGATTTTATAGCAGTCCTATATTGTCAGTGCTCACCACTATCTTTCCCAAGGATGATGTAAGGGATGACTATGATGAGCATGGGCAAACAAGATATAACTTTCGAAACTTTCTTTGGACCAGCAAAAAGCATGACCATCAGCTCCCTTCCATTCAGGAAATTACTAGAATAGTCAAAGGCCTCGTAAACAAGAAAGCTCCGGGACCGGATGGCATCGATAATATTATGATCAAATATATTCATCATGAGTTCCCTCAACTTTTTCTTTCGTTATGTAGGGCTTGTTGGAAAATAGGACACTTTCCTAGGGCCATGAAGTGGGCAGAAGTAGCATTGTTCCACAAGTAAGGTAAAGATCCATCGGATCCGGGAGCATGTAGACCAGTTAGTCTTCTCCCTTCCATTAGCAAGGTACTAGAGAAGGTCATCTTAGCGCGGCTCAACTACTTTCTTAAGATTAAAAATTATATCAACAAAAGTCAGTTTGGTTTCTGTGAGGGGAAGTCTACGGAGGGGGCACTTAAGAACCTTCTGGAGAATATCGAAGCCAGCAGGAACAATGACAGATACACAATAGTAGTGGGAATGGATATCAAAGAGGCATTCGATTCGTTATGGTGGCCAGACGTAATTAAATGCCTGGATAATGCACAAATCCCTTTTGAAATTATCAAGCTCTTGCGAAGTTATCTGCAAGATAGAGGAGTACAGGTTACTACGAATAAAGGGGTTATCAATTACCAACTGCAAAGAGGATGCCCCCAAGGTTCCTGCTTGGGACCCACGTTATGGAATTTGGTGGCAAACACAGCCTTTACTCTGTTTGATAATAATCCAAATGTGAATATACAAGCCTTCGCAGATGATTTTCTTCTAGTCATTACTAGCAGGAAAGACGTGGTACAAAAGGCGCAAAAGGCAGTCGACGACTTTGCAGCCTGGGCCAAGAGTCACAAACTGATCATCTCTGCAACGAAGACCCAATTGCTCTACATAGGTAGGAAAGGTATTCCTAAAAGAAACCCGTCCATTAAAATGAACGGTATACCGATCAAATGCGTGCCCAATCTGAAGTACTTGGGACTGACTTTTAATAATAAATTATCTTGGGTTCCACACCTGAAGCAGGTGAAACAGAAAATAAACAGCCTTACAAATTACATGCTCAAAACAGCAAGAATACAGTGGGGAACGCCAATATTCTGAGAAGTTGGTATCGTACTATATCCGAGAGGATTATCTTGTATGGTGCAGCAATTTGGGGGGAAAATATCTCCTCACATATGAGTAAACTATTGCTCACAATACAAAGAATGCAATTATTACTGATATGCAGAGGATACAGAACCACTTCTACAGCAGCACTTCAAGTGCTTGCTGGTATACCACCATTAGACTTACAAGCAGAACGGGAATCCCTATTGGCAAGAGTGCTGAGACTGGATGAGAATGCAACATTATGGAATCAGAACTATTATCACACAGACTATGAAAAGCACAAACCAGTTCTTTTAGGGCACCCCGCAGACATAGACTTGTCCGATAGCATCCAACTTGTGTACGCATCTTCAAAAAGAACAGCTTCAGCCTCTACACGGATGGATCCAAAACAGAGCGAGGCACCGGTAGTGCATTTTGCGCTTTACAAGGGGAGACTATTATTAAAACATGGAAAAGAAGACTAGATATTAGAAATACAGTCTTTCAGACAGAGGTTGCAGCGCTAAAAGCAGCAATTAAATTTGCAGTTTATTCACTTAGATTCAAAGCAATAATCTTCAGTGACTCGGCCTCTAGCCTGGCAGCGATTAGAGGAAATAAAAGCAGGAGCTCTTATGTACAAGAGTTCAAAAAAATTCTTTTGCATTGCCCTCCCTCCTTACGTCCACACTTGGTCTGGGTCCCAGCTCATGTGGGCATCACAGGCAATGAAAAGGCAGATGAGCTTGCCAAATCGGCAGCAAATGATAAAAGCCTGAGAGAATATCCTGTGAAACTCCCAACCTCTTATCTCAAGAGAAGTACTCTTGAAAATTTATTATGCTAGTGGCAAGAAAGGTGGGACTCAGCACCCACGGGTAGAAGGACCTACTGTTTTTTTCCAAAAGTGGGAACTGTAGCAAAAGTCACGAACGGTGCACAGACCCACTTTTTTTCTGGACATGGACCATTCCCTACCTATTTAAAGAGGTTCCACTTAAGCGGAACAGAATTCTGTGAATGTGGAGAGGTAGGTGATCCAGATCACTATCTCTTCCATTGTGCATCCACCAAACCTTTTCACCTGAGGAGACCAAGTGATTTATTTTGGCCACAATGGGCAGAAACAATCTGCAAGAATAGTATTGCTAAACGCAAATTGAATGAGGTATTAAAGTACTGTGCACAGAGTCATGCAGGCATAAACAGAGCGAACACTTCAGAATAATTGACAATTACTGCACACATCTGTACCTTGTACGCTCACAATTAAAGGATCATCTTAGGGTAAAGACTTCCTTGTGAATGACATAACATTAGCTTTATTACCATTGCAGAACCTTGAACTGTTCAATGTTTGTGTGATTTAACCACATTGGTGCATAGATTCTTAATTTTTCATTGTACACATCTTTGTGACTTTTAGATTACCCTACAATTAATAAGTCTCATAACTGAAAGAATCATTAAAACGTATTGTAAAAATTACTAGTTATATAACTGTATCATTGTTGAATTGTTTCAATTCCATCATTGGCAGAATTATATTTATTTATTTACTCAGCATAGATGGAGGCATAACCTATTGTTACCTCCCCCCCCCGAAAAAAAAGGAATTTTTTTTTTTTTTTTAGTCCAAAGGGATTTGAATCCCGAAGGACTATTAGTTTCGTTTTGGCATTTTGCGTCGGACGGATAAATGTCGGTTCACTAAATGTTAGAGTCCTGCATTATATTTGAAGAAATTAAATAATGAAAATCTGCGTAAATGTATGTATATTTCTCACATTGTCATAAAATAACGGTACATAGAGTCATCGAATTTTGAATAACGTAATCCTCCAACGAATATGAGCATGTGGAAGACCAAATTTGAAATTTGAAATTTGTTTTATGATAGATTTCCTATTTTTTAAAACTTTGACGAATTTTTGATTAACAAACTCAAGGATTTCAAAGCGAGCAATGGCAACGTTGTGCAGAAAAAACATTTTTATCTCCAGCGCGTGAGTCTCTGTATCGGAAATTCTAAAGATATGCTCGTTTTAAAACTATTTTGCGATATTGCTGTTGCACTGGATCTTATGGTTTAAGTGCGAGGAACATGATATTTAATAAAGAAAGGTAACACACAAAATGTTAAAAAACGCCCCTTTGGACGTAATTTAAAATCTGAAACATTTCAGATTTTTTTAATTAATCTTTTTTATTTTTATTTTTATTTTTATTTTTATTTATTTATTTTTTTTTAAGTTAGAGTACAGAATATAAATTGGATTATGCTTTATGCTTGAAATATCAATATTTAAATCATGTTGTTGGTAGTTCCACTGTATTTGCTAACTAGGAATGGTTTTGAAAAGTGTATTGTAACCTAACCTTAGCATTTTTCATTTATAGTATTATCTTTGGGTACCTGCATCAATAATGAATAACAGTGTATGGTTTGATTAACATTGTATATTATTTCTTAATTTTGCAATAATATGGCTAACTGGTACAGTGTGAATTGTAATCAAGATATAGAGCTACTGTATTTACAGTAATTGTTCAGTATATCTGTATAAGTATAGTAGTATGAGGTTATGCGACTTTAATGCTTATATATGTGGGATGGCATCGTTCATTATAATCGGATGACGTGACAAGCTGTGAGAATAAATCTTTTACTTTTCCGATGATAGAAGGCAGACGATTCCGCCATTAAGACGATGACGCGATTCAAAGATGTTTGCTTATAAAATACGATTCCTTCTCTTCATCTGTAAATAATCTCATCTATTTCCTTCTACGTATGTATTTACTTTGTAGTTTGTAGCAACTATTCATGTTTCATTAAATATTCAAGTTTTACATAAATCGGACTAGTTTATTAGCCCCTAGACAGCCACATCGGAAGTAAGTTCACAAACATCATATTCCTAGACAGTAAGTACCGATTCTACAGATTTGGGCGCTCAGGCCGCGATGAGCCTAGGAAGAAGCATGATGAATATTACAAAAGAAGAGAAGTAAGTTTTGTTTCGATTATTACCACATTGTTACTTCTAAGAATAGTGTTCTATGATATTGTGAATTAAGATGACTACCTTAAATTCTATTCCTAGAATTTCAAATTCTTTAAAGACTGGGCCTACTAAGTCAATTAAACTTTTACATCAAATTGTGTTTGGAACTTTGGGTGATCGAAAAAATAGAGCTAGATTGCGTAACTTTTGCGGTTTTCCATCTGATTTTAATATTGAAGAAACAAAACAAAAATTACTTAAAACTTTTACTGCAAATGATTTTATTTCTGTGTGTAATTTGTTACATCTTAATTATGATTCAAATCCTGATAAAAACTGTGATTTAATATTGAATAGTCTTTGTGATTTTAAGCTTTTAAAATCCGAAAGTGATGACGTTATCTGAAAACGAAAGTGTTTATGATTCTGATAAAAATGATGATATTAATTATGTTCGGTCAGAATCACCTCCCATAAATAACTCAGTGGATGAAAACATTATAATGCCTAGCAATATTTCTCTACATTTTCGTGATATTCTAGGAACTGTTTCTGAATTTAATGGCACTGATACATATCTAGTTGAAACCTTCATTGGTGATTTAGAAGAATCTTTTAAATTATTTAAGTTATCGTAATTACAGAAAATTGTGTTTGCTAAAAAATTGCTTACTGGTTCTGCTAAAGTATTTATTAGGTCTTTGAAGCGTATAATATCATGGGACAAATTAAAAGAAAATCTTTTATCTGAATTTGGTTCAAAAATAAACAGTGCACAACTTCATAATTTATTACAGAAACGACACTTAAAACCTGGTGAATCACTTTCCGAATATTTAATTGTCATGCGTGAAATAGCCAGTCGCTGTTCTGTTGATGATTCATCAATTCTTGATTATGTAATCAATGGGATACCAGATCAGAGTAGTAACAAAATTGTTTTGTATGGGTGTAAAACTATTTCTGAATTCAAACAGAAATTAAAAATTTATGAGAAAATTCGCGTTCCAGATACGAAAAATAAGGGTTATTCAAGTACTAACACACAAAATAAAACACGCGCTATACCTAGTAAGATTAAAGAGCCAAGGTGTTATAATTGTGGAAGTTTAGGGCCATAAGTCGAATTTTTGTAACAATAAGAGTAAATGATTTAAGTGTTTTAAATGCGACTTGTTTGGACACAAAGCCGTAGATTGTTCGAAAACATCATCTAAAAATATCCAAGATGCCAAAGCTGTTACTCCAATAACTCAGACTTGTCAGAAAGAAATGCATAAAACTGTTAATTTTGGTAATTTGCAAATTGATGCTTTAATAGGTACTGGTAGTCAAGTAACACTAATCCGAGAAGATAAACATAAGAAGATAGGTTCTCCTGAACTTAAGTCGGCAGATCTACAGTTAACGGAATTTGGCAACAAACCTATAGAGAGATTTGAAGGTGAATTCCAAATTGATAGTTCTTTATTTAAATAAAATATTTGCGTTATCGCAGAAAATAAGAAATATGATAGTGATTTCGAAGGGCATAAAAATGCTCATTGCAATGGAAATGGTTCTGAAGAAGGATATGGAAAAGTTCCTAATTATGGTGTTTTACTTCCAAAACCAGAAACTGATCCTGTTAGTATAGTTCCTGTTACAGTACAGAATGTGATCAAACTGGATACCTTATCCACAATCAAAGCAAGTGGCAATGATTTCCTGATTGTGAATTCTGATGACGTTCCGAGTGATGCAGATTCTGATATAAGTGAAAATGATGCTATTAAAGATGAATTTGAATTAGTGCAAAAAGGAAACTCAAGCACAATACAATTAGCTTCTAAGCCAACGAGGAGAAACGACACTGCAGAAGGACATTCTGAAGAGAATAATTTTCCCGAAGAAGAGTCAGTTGCTAAAGATGATGAATCAAATGGGAATCCTACTAGAACAATTTCAGTGAACCTTGCAATAGAGAAGCAAAAGAAGCCACTGGAGACGAAGAAACTACAGAGACCACCGAAGAAGAAGAGAAGATTGAAAAGCAGAAGTCAGTCAGAAAACCTTATCACAGCGACGCTGATACGGAAAGCAAAAACGGAACAAAAGAAATTAAAGAAGGTGAGAAAAAAGAAGCGAAAAAGCAGATTCAGAAGATCCAGGAAGAAAATTGAAAATCTTTGATAATGAAACACCGATTTTGATGATTCCTGATTTAGATGTTTTTCCCGACTAGAAAAATTTCTCCCGATTTGACTATGGACTATTGTTTTAAAGACGTGAACTAATTTAAGAAGACTGAAGATGATGTCTAAGGATGAAATGTATGAAGGAAGACGGCTTAAAGAAGATGATTTTGAGAAGACGCATTCGAATGACGGATCTTAAAGATATATAAGACGCATTCAGAAGACGTATCCAGACGGTATCTAAGAAGACTCATTCAGAAGACGTATCCAGACGGTATCTAAGAAGACGCATTCAGAAGACGTATTCACACGATGTTTAAGAAGACGTAAATACAAAGATGAATTGTTCCAGACAACATGAAAGGAAGACGTGTTTGGGAAATACATGCATTCAGATAGATTGTTAAAGATGAACGAATGTTGAAGAAGAGCTAAAGCCGTTATTTTTGAAGATGTTTTATGATGAGGGAAGATGGCTGAAATAAACCATTTAGGAAGACTTTTCCCTCAATAGTAACTAAAAATCTTTTTTGTTTGTTTTTTTAAAATTTTATTTTTCAGATACCTAGATGAGATGGTGGTGCTACTAGAATGCGAGGCCGCATTCCATCAGGATGGACGAGCAGTTGTGGGATGGCATCGTTGATTATAATCGGATGACGTGACAAGCTGTGAGAATAAATCTTTTACTTTTCCGATGATAGAAGGCAGACGATTCCGCCATTAAGACGATGACGCGATTCAAAGATGTTTGCTTATAAAATACGATTCCTTCTCTTCATCTGTAAATAATCTCATCTATTTCCTTCTACGTATGTATTTACTTTGTAGTTTGTAGCAACTATTCATGTTTCATTAAATATTCAAGTTTTACATAAATCGGACTAGTTTATTAGCCCCTAGACAGCCACATCGGAAGTAAGTTCACAAACATCATATTCCTAGACAGTAAGTACCGATTCTACATATATATTGTAAATTTTGTACATATATATAATAGAATCACAATGTAACGTACCCAATGTAAAATGCAATTCTAGTCGAGTTTGTACTTTTGTAGCTTATAGTACTAGAGTGTAAAGTTTCGTAGGCATTGTATTGTACTCGAAATTGTGCGATAGAAAAATGATCTAATATTATCGTATTATATTTATAACCAGGTTTACTATGTCTTGCATTTATATAGGATATTCTATGTCTTGCATTAATATATTCTTCTATGTCTTGCATTTATATATGATATTGTTACAATGTATAGTACTCAGTGTAAAATGTAGTGTGGTCTAGTGTAAAACATTGAAGTAGTATTGTAGTGTAAAGGAATTATAGCAACATTGCCCATGTTAAAGTAGTGTAGTATAGTTAGCAGCGTAGTAGTTAAAATAGAACTTGAGTTAACAACCAGGCAGTTATAGATACTAAAAACCTATGTAAAATAATGAGTGATTATGAAACCTAAGATTTTGAAATAATAAATGCTGTCGGATCAGCGAGTCATGATTAGACAGCATCTGCCAAGTGGAAACAAATACCGTAAGGCTTACTATAGTTAAGGGCGGCAGTCCACTTGAGCATCGTTCAGTAGTCCTATATACAAAATTATTTCGACGTTTTGAGATCATTAATTTTAGAGTTATGCGAGATACATACGTACGTACAGACGCCACGAAAAAAAATCTCTTCCAAGTCCATTTTAAATCAGATTTATAATTCGTTTGGTGAAAATAGTCCTTTAGTATATCCTTACGCACAGACCTAACTGAAAAACATTGCATGCGATAACGGTCAAAATGCTTTTTTTCGTGGAAATATGATACCCGAAATTTGTCATGATTACAACACTCTCTTTACTTCGTACATGGAAGTAAAAAAAATAATAAAAACTTACTGATTCAGTTATAATTTTTCTTAACAGAATTAAATGATTTTCTGTAATTTCCAGGACATTCTACATACAAGTTTGGATCATTTACAAGATAACAGTTAGTTAAATATAAAAGTTAAGCATGTCCTTTATTGCAGTACTTTAAAACATTACACGTAGCAGTAAAACATTTTCACGTAACAGTACAGTAAAACATTTTCACGTAACGGTGCATCTCACAAGTATAAATAATATCACGGCGCTCTATAACGAGTATGTTTCTATCGACATGAATAATTTCTCCTATGTTATCTTTATATATATAAAGCGGCTAAAGAGTGTGTCGCCGATAGTTTATTGTTGCCACTCGGAAAAATGAGCGCGGAAATTAACGTTTTCGTAGTTTTTAATTAATATCCCGGCCGATTAAAGTCGTATGAAGATGAAAACGCTATCAATGGATTCGGAGAATTTTTTTGAATTCGAGGATACGCGTCTCGAATTTCAACTCATCGCCGTTCCGTAGGTATTCGAGAAAAAATAATTTGGCTTGTAGCCAAATCCCTCTAATAGGGGAAACCCAAGAAATAAAGTGGAAAATTTTGAGAAAACTTAGGGGAAAATTAGTTTTTCATTAATATCTCGGCTAATGAAAGTCCCAAGAAGACGCGAATAGTCAAAATGGCGGGCCACGGATCTGCGAAATTCAACGGTGTGCTTCGCTAAGCCCGGGAGCCAGCCGTTTCGGAGGCGATGATGTTACTTAACCCCATATATATATGCGGCTTAATTATCTGTTTGTGGCCGATCAATCACATCAATAAATCTCAAGGCCAAACGCTTAAGCGTGGTGGCATTTTTTTACCTGAGCCTGCATTTGAACATGGTCAACTTTATGTTGCCTGTTCAAGAGTTCGTGAAAGAACGCACGTAAAATTAAAAATAATTGATGGTCTTTTGCAACGCGAGTTTAAAAATGATGGAAAGATCTACACAAGAAATGTTGTGCACAAAGAGATCTTTGACATGTGAATTAACATTTTATTATTTAAATCACCTTTATTGATTGAGTTAGAGGTGGCTGTTAAGAAATGTACCGCCAGTGGTTTCTTTCATAGCACTCTAATTTAAGCAATTAAGCAAGTAGAAGGGGGAACCCCGTGGGGCAGTAAGCAAAGGGGCGTCCTCGCCGCCTGCCCTGGGTAATTGAGTTTGAATTGGTATACACCTTTGCACAAATCATTTTAATTGCAATTTATAATATCTAGAAGAGCGGTCATTTCGTATGACCGCCGGGCTTTCTAGTACCAGGTATACAATTATCAAAATGATTCTATCAATTTTGTTTTTCATTAAGATGGGTAGACATTCCAGCTATACAACGGTTTCGTTAATCTTCTTATGCTATCATAAGCATTAAGTAAAAGAAATAAAGGGAATAAAAATATCTAATCCATATCTCTTTATTGGATGATATTTGAAATATTTTTAGCTCACCTATGAATTAAATTGTCAGAGTTTTCTGAGTAAAGCTGTGATTAAACATTTAGAAGATTTTATAAAACTATGATATAAAAATTCAAAAGTAAAATTAATTATGCAGAAAGGAACTACTGATTATTTATAAATATGTTGACAATAATAAGTTAATAGTAAACATGCTTAAGTGTAAATACCTGCATATAATTAATACCTTCTTCAGTAATGTATTACCTTCTTATTTCGTTGAGATACTTGGATTTGTTTCTTTTAACGTAGCTGTTTTACATTCCAGGTCTATGGTCGAAAGACCTACATGCATTTCTTGATAATGAGCACAGAAGAGAAACTTTGTGCACCGTATTATTTTCACTGTCTCTTAATATGTGTGTTGCAGAAAGTGGTTAAGAGAATTATAGCCTTTTCGCCGTAGAAATTATGTTTTTGGGGTTCTCCAGAAGTGAGTAAACAGAATATCCAAAATCTTAGTTTCAACGCCACAATCATTTTTTAAGTCTAATAAATCCTCCTTTTTCTTCAGATAAATCAAATGCCATGTGATCTATCAGTAGTAAATGTATTTCGAATTCAGCCGAATATCTTTGTATTCGGAAATTCATACGAAGCATGTATAAGTGTCGATCTACAAGTTCTAATAATTTGTTCAAATTTCGAAATGCAACATCGACTTAAAAATTTCAAAGAAGCCTTTCTTCAACATATATTTCCAAAGCTAAATTTTATTTCTGAATACCGTAATTTTGTCAGTGCAACTCAAAATATTTTCAAGTGGTTCTTCTATTTTTCGAATAAATTCCTTAAAATTTTCAAATATATCAACTTAACAGGACATTATTTCTCAACCACTAATTATCTTCGGACTTACCAGAATACTGAAAATTACTATTAAAAGAAATATTTAATCAATGTTACTATTTAATTCTTTTTTTAGCTTATGAACTTTGGAAGGAACAACAAAGACTGAAGCACTGATCTTATTTCATCACATTTCATCTCAGACGCGATGTGTTATATCTGAAAATTTTTGTTTTCAATTACTTTTAACTTTAAACTTAAACTGATGGTGCCGGACCAAAATTAACAAAAAAAAAAAAAAAAAAAAAAAAAAAAAAAAAGAATCAAATATCAAATAATTTACATTCAAAATCTAATTCATAATATTCATATATCATTTCGACATTCTTATAAACATTCGTATAGTAAATCTGTCAATCAATCATATAGTGGTAGTACAATCTAACTTTTAGGTTTGCGTTGTGAGTAACCTATGCAAAGGAAAAAAATCAATAACTCCAAATTAAATTAAACTCCATGTTTCTTATACGCCTTCCGGCTCAAACAAATGGAGGGACATGACAGACCACAGTAAAATATACTCAACATAAATACACAAATACAATTAAATTTTAAACACACATTTATTAAATTCTTGAATATATTATATAATTAAATAATGGATAACTGATCAGTAATACATATTTTTCTAAGCAAGATAACACATAATACTACACCAAATTACAGCTTACATTAATTAAGATTAACATTATCAAATTCTACTGTATCATAAGTGTAACACTAGTATTTTCTCCCATTTCATCTTCTAACTTTAAGTATTTATCATGGTAATTCACTTTAAGAACACTGATAATTTCCACATCGATTAATTAATTTAAGTAATTGCTCAAATTTCAACAAACATTAACATGACGACTCTTGCTTGAGTATTAAGATAATTATTAAAGTAAAACAAATAAAAAAAAAACAAATCACTCACGGGGTGAAGTCCAAACCGCAACACTCACTTTACTCGGGAATACCTTTGTATACTGATTTAATAAGGTGATTTGACAGCTCCACAGATCGTCCAGCGTCGAAAGTTTACTCGAGCACCACATTATTCCTGCTGTCCTTTATTCACAAAATCATCGTTAATGGAGGCAGACAGTTCTTGCGAATTTTAAAGATGACTTGGTTGCAACACCACTGAAGCTGTCCTTACAATAAATAAATACCAGAGCATGGAATGATGAAAAAAAAATCGACGCAGCTAGCACAGGCAGAATAAACAGCAACGCACCTCTTAGAAGGGTCCTACACTAGTCTCTTTCATTCTGGAAGCCCCGAAACTCACCATAAGCGTAGAGCACCCTTGGAACAAAATCTAATTAGGAAGTTAAAGCCGGTAAAAAAACAGGAATACCGCAATCAGGATTTCAGGATCACCAAGAGAATCTACCGTACAATTCTTGGAATAAGAGAATCGAAATTCTTCTCCTGAGCTCTATGCCTTATGCCAACGCAAATTCTCGCCAGCTAAAAGCCGAGAGAAAAATCATACCCGCTGCCGGCTGTTCACGCGGCTCGCGAGAAGCAAGACCCGAAGGGTCAAGTCCCCACTTTTTCTCCTTTTACTCTTCTTGAAAATCAGAATCAGCATCATCTCTAGCCTGGTGCAAGCACCCAGGAAATCTCGGTTTCTTCGCCTCTGTGAGTTCATAGGCTTTCAAAAAAATCATAAAATTAAATCTCACCAATGCCGGAATTTTATGCTATCTAAATTGAGAAAATGACACACCCATGACGATTCAAACCCCAGAAAATCTGACAATGCAATCTGAAAAACATCTGTACACACAACGTGAGAAAAAAAAATAGACCCCCCAACTAACAAGCGAAATTAAACTTTACGAGCATCCAATTACTTAACTTACTTTTTTTTTCCAGATTAAAATACACATGAATACAAACAAAAATATTAGAAACACATATTAATAATTGAAATGTCTTGAAGTAAGAAAACTGCAACCTTAACAAAGCGACAAGAAGAACGATTTCCGTTTCACACGCATTAGCTAAAGGCGACAACACACACCCTCTATTGCCTCCATTGTTAGTAAAAGGCTATAAGCCAGATGTGTTTCCTTGCAACCGTCTCCCGCCTTTGTTACAATTCCTACTCAAGAATATCAAGATAAATAACACCTTAAGAGCTTAAGAATACTTTTTTTTTCCAGATTAAAATACACATGAATACAAACAAAAATATTAGAATAATAATAACTTGAAACACATATTAATAATTGAAATTCGCGACATAACATATTCCGAGGAATATTGTGTAGCGAATTTAATATAATTAAGTGATTCATAAAAATCAAAATTTTAATTTGTAATTATTCAAAATTTGAGCTACACAAGTTTGGTTATATTCTTTTATTTGGCTTATTAATTCTAGTGTAATCTATTTCGGCTATTCGAGTTTACGCGAACTGCGTCTTCAATCTTGTACACGCAGACAATGGATTTAGGTGAATTTTCCATGTAATAAACTCAGTTTTTCATGTTAAAAATTAATTTGATTTCTTAGTATTTAATATCATTAGTTGCAGAAAAATTAGCTCCTTAATTTGAGACTACTTTCGTAATCCTAGCTTTAATCAATTTTAGTTATGGCCTCTTAATTATTAAAACTTCCTAAATTTTTCTTCTAACAAAAAAGGGGGAAGAAGAGTTTCGAAAGTTCGCTTTCAACGAAAAAATGTGCGTTCTTTGGACTTGGAAAAGCCATTTCCTGTCAGGGTTGCCACGTTTTACAAGCGCAGGTGTTTAGGCGTGGCCTCATCTCGGCGCGATTCTGGCGAGTTGGGAGATCCGTTAAAAATTCAAACTGGTTGGGTTTGGTAAAATTTTTGCATTGCTTAAGGCAGGAGTTTTTGGTACTGGGTTTTTCACCTTTTCGGGCGGGGGTTTAGCCAAGCTGGTTGCCCCGTCTTGGCTAAAAGTGGTTGTTTTCGCGGGAAACACAGATTTCACACTTTTTTGCGCTTCGCTTCTCAGCTCACCCCTGACACCAGCTCTTACAGTTGCTGTTTTTATTTTTACGCAGTTTTTGGACGATGAGCGTCTCTTTCCTTTCTCGGAGCCTTTGGGCCCGAGACAATTTCATGCGTCGATTCTCATAAAGTCAGGTCTACGGTAAAAGTACTTTTAGTCAAAAAAAAAAAAAAAAAAATCCACATCAATGGAAGCCTCAGTTATGATATTTATGGAACCTGATTACCAGTTTTTAAATTGCCTCTCTACCGTTCTGAATCCTGATGGACAACCAACTCGCATTTCCCTGATCCTGTGCACTTCAACTGTACCTCAGTCATGAAATTTATGGAACCAGATTACCAGTTTTAAATTGACTCTCTTCCTTTCTGAATCCTGATGGACAGTCAAGGGTATCCACTGGCCTGAATTAGCTGTTACATGTTCCTGCCAGGAGACCTCGGTCTTGGATCCTCAGTTGGGTGATATTAAATATTTATATTAAATATTTCTTGTTATTTCATTAAATTCAGAATTTTCTTAATCTTAAAATCTGCAAGATCTCGCGGAGTTGTTATGGGTGAGAGTGAGGTTAATTGTTAAAAGAAAAAAAAAAGAAAGGTTGCTCTTCCAATTAAATTTTAAAAAAAACGAGTTAAGCATAAAGTGAATTATTTTTGTTTGGATTTATTGAGGTTAATAATATCTCAGTAGTTTTCCTAATAAAAAAAGGGGAGAGTAAAATGAATTAGGTTCGTTATCATTATCTTTATTATTAGAGTTATCTGAGAAAAAAAATATTACAAAGTTCTAAAAGCTCATTCTTAAAGAAATTGCCTTGTTTATTGTCACTATTATTATTATTTGAAGAACCGTAAAAGTGAACTGAATTATTCAGCTAAAGTTGATAGTTAAGGTTCAGAATGTGAAAAGTTATATCTTGTAGTTCTGCAGTAAAGGACTATTCTCTGAAACCTAAATTAGTGCAAATGATCTGTACAATTAAGTCATTACTCTAGTATAAATTCTGTGGAGTGTAATTCCTCCTGGAAATTTTTGTTAAGGTTGCTCTCCTTTTGGAAAACTGATTTTTATGTATGTGCAATAAGGGTGTAAATTCAATTATATCTGAAAAATTTTGAAAATTTTCTATAGAAAACCTGTTAAGCAAAAGTATAGAAATATGCTACACTTAATAGAAGTAATAATGGCATTAAATTTTGATGTGCAATATTGAGAGATAAGTCTATTAAAAAGAAAGCTAAAGCTTTTTGTATTAAGGATGAATAGAGATTATCTTATGTTGAATTTTTTTTTGATATATCCCGCGAATATCTTTAATAACTATAATATCTATTTTATTTGTTTTTATTGATTCTATCATATGATATTTTAAATTGAAGGACTTTTTTTCCATTAAACAAATTTGCTTTCATTGAAATATTTAAGTGTATTATTTTTTTTATTATTTACTCATGTCATTTCACCAGGTCACCAAAAAATTGATTTAAGGGTTAATCCGGAATAAACACAACGCAAATGTTAAATCTTATTGGTAGTAGTATCTTATTGTTGAATTGAGTTTTATTTTATTTGTTATGGTCAACTTGTAGGGTACCTTCAGGTAAATTTGGGTATTTCAAAAACACCATAACATTTTTGGCTTTCAAAAAAATCATAAAATTAAATCTTACCAATGCCGGAATTTTATGTTATCTAAATTGAGAAAATGACACACCCATGACGAATCAAACACCAGAAAATCTGACAATACAATCTGAAAAACATCTGTACACACAACGTGAGAAAAAAAAATAGACCCCCAACTAACAAGCGAAACTAAACTTTACGAGCATCCAATTACCTAACTTAGTACACCTCCCACTGTCTTGAAGTAAGAAAACTGCAACCTTAACAAAGCGACAAGAAGAACGATTTCCGTTTCACACGCATTAGCTAAAGGCGACAACACACACCCTCTACTGCCTCCATTGTTAGTAAAAGGCTATAAGCCAGATGTGTTTCCTTGCAACCTTCTCCCGCCTTTGTTACAATTCCTACTCAAGAATAACAAGTTAAATAATACCTTAAGAGCTTAAGAGTACTTTTTTTTCCAGATTAAAATACACATGAATACAAATAAAAATATTAGAATAATAATAACTTGAAACACATATTAATAATTGAAATTCGCGACATAACAGATGAATTTGTCCATATTTACCATTTTAAATGTGGACTTCAATTATTGAGGCAAACGACTTACTGTGAGAGCCTCTGTATGAATAAAGCCGTCTATTATTTGAATGTCAAGATATTCTGACGCTAAAACACTTACCTTTCTCGTCATTTTAGTCGCGTGACCAGTACTGTGACCCCATAATCATGACTTTGCCGTTAATTTCTTCGGGGCACACTTTGGTCTTTTCGCGGCACACAACTGTGTCTCTACAAATTAGTTGAAAATCTTTGCTTTATTCTATTGTCCACTTTACGTAGTTATTTTCAGGTGTATTGCAGACATTAAGGAACAAAGAAATGTTCTTCCAAGATCTGACTGACAATGTAAAATAGTATTTCTTTTAATCTGCTTAGAACGTAATCTTCTTTTCAATGGCCTGGAACTTGCCTATAACGGCATTGGCCATTTTATTGCGGAGGCAAATAATAGGCGGCCACCGTTACTTAATATGAAGGAACGGACATATTTAGATCCATGCCTTCTCCAGGATTCAAATCCGGGGCGTTCGTTATCACAGTCAGTCTTCCCCAACCACTATACTGTCTGGCGGCAGAACTTAATGTAATTGGGCATGTTACTCCAAATATAAATATTCTTAATTTTCTTTGAATATCTCCAAGTAAAAGTATTACTTTTAAGAAGAAAAATTCTCTAAATGAAGATAAATTACAAACATGTTATTGGTTGGTTACAAATGTCTGAAATGGAAACTTTTCGTTTCTGTATAATTCATGCAATATTAAGCTGTTTGTGATGTGGTAGTCCTCAGCGTGCAGTCATTATTATTAAATTAAATGCATTTCTCTATATATCACAATTTCTTTTCAGTAGTTTCAAGTTCCTGAACATTTGAATATTAAACAGAAGAACAATTTATGTAAATTAATATTCGTACATGTAACAGCATTTTCGATGAATCAGCTCCAAAATTATGATTAAAAATGCGTACATTCATGTTTGAAATCTAACCAAATTTGCCTTAATCAGCGTTTACCGTGGAAAACAGTCTGCCACTTAATATTTAGTAATTAGACTACTATTTCAACCTCACATGAATTTTCAAACTTATCTCATACAAAATTCTGGGAAGGATAACTTATTCAAGAAAATCGCTATAGCAGTGATTTTGCTTAAATAAGATTTGAACTATTCTCGTTTCTTTTTTCCTTAAATCACGAAACTATTTGCTTATTATACAAGATTATTTATGGCAAAATGTGTATTTTCTGTAAGCAATCCGTCTAATCAGTTTACAATAAATTAAACATAAAATAAACTTGACAGTTTAATTTGTAAAGTCATTAGGATTTTTTTATGCAGGAGATGTCAAAATTGTGCAATGCCCTCGCCGGGACCTAGCCCTCTCGAATACGCGCCTAGTGTGGTACCGTTACACCATAAAGTCATGATGGAAGGGGAAAGAAAACACCTTATACAGTTCCCATTTAAAAAGTCGTCTTTGAATTAGGGAACCCAGTTGCGAAATCTGGGTGGTGAAGAATTACCGTCCAACACTTTTTCTGTTAGGGCGCCACTATAGAGGCATTAGGAATTTTGATGCAGGAGACGTGAAAAATTTCAATGCCCTCACCGGAACTCGAACCTGGACTTATCAGGTTCAATGTTTCTTCTAACCTTCTTCGGAAACATACAAGGACCTGACTAAGAACAGAGAGCTTACTAAAGCTATGTTCACTAATTGTAGTAAGTAGACAGGATACAGACGAAGGGTATACAAAACCCTTTATTTTTCTTTATATACAATGACTTCCGTACTTCGGAATACAATGACCCTCCACTCGGGGTCTAACGTAAAAGATATCAAAATAAAACTAAACTCTAATTTAACTTTAGAATAATACACGTGGAAGATTGGCCTTATAATAACAGGAAGCGTATGTAGCACAGAGACTGTGAACACTACAATACGTTTAATTTATCAAGAGGATTAAAACCTCTGGCCTGGAAGGCAAATAGCAACTGCGTAACTTCTAAGGTAAGCGGCCTGCTTCGAACTCACTGCTTCCTCTCTTTCGCTTGGCAAAAAGGCCACACTTAAATACTTGGCGTTCGCCAGACAAACTTTGCATAAAAACCTTCACGCTTATAATTCTGGCCGGAAGTAGAAAATAAGAAGTGATAGTAAAGATTTAAAATAAAATAAACGTTAGTAAAACTTAAGATCCTTACAGACTTAGCGGATACACTCCAAGTGTGCTAACGTATACCACGGAGGAGGCTTGAACAAGGGAGAAAATGAGAAAATATCTTAAAAATACCTTAAAAACTATTTATTGACGATACCCACATCTTAGAATTAAGATTAGAATTTATTTGACAAATTATTTGATCTTTCAATTAGATTAAGTGAGCAGGTAAATTATTCAATTAGAATTGGATAAATTGTTCAATTAGAATTTATTGAATAAAACTTACCAGGTGCATACACTTTTCCTCTTACATATTCTTTTTGGATATGTAAGAGGATATTCTGCATGAAACGATGGAGTGGATGCTCATTAATGTAATGTGTCCATGTCAAGATAAATTGACCAGGCTTCTGCTATATCCGTTTCCTGTTTGGTATCTAAGTTCAACACAAAGCATACAAGTTTAGGCAAAGCGAATTTCCATTTAGGGAATACAGCAGCTATCATTAAATTACATTTAGTCAATATAAACAATTAGTGAGTATAGTCAATTTAGTTAATTTATTCTAAACTATATTGGAATGCTAGAGTTTTTATGAACTCCTTGTAAAGACTACATCTCTTATGTTCCTTTCATTCGTAGTTCAAATTTTTAACTTTTTACTTTTGTTCCCATGTTCATTTATTCTGATTCTTACTTTATAAATGTTTGTTCTTTTTTATTATTTATCATTGTTCTTGTGTGATACTTGAGCTGTTTTATATGTTTTGGTTTGATCTTTGCAATAAAGCCATATGTAACAACAACATTTAGTCAATATGATATATAAATATTACATTTAATCATATTACATTTATGTCAATATGAGTCTTGTGATATTAGTTGAGATTACCTTTAAGTTTACTAGAAGTTCGAGCTGAAAATTAATTTAATTAATATTGCTTATATTCTTTGATATTTTTTCTTTAAAGTAAAAAACAGAAAACAGGCGCTTTTATTTTTTTTTGAAAAAATGTGATTTTTTTCAACTTGTCTATTACGAAAGAACGTAACAATTTTACATTTTTGTAATGAAAAGACAGAAATGTTTCGAAACATAGCTAGTGCGCGTCCTTAAACAAGTATATGTAATAGAAATTCTACTTTATCACTTAAATTTTAGTCCATTTAATTCCTTATACCTTAATAAATATAAGTGACAAATATAAAATTAAAATAATTAAAATATTGATAAATATGTTTGTGAGAACAAATCTAATAATTCTGAAATATAACAGATTAAGTGTAAGGAAAATAAAAGCTATACTTTGAATAATATGTTTATCACATGTTTATATTATTGTAAGTAGTATTCTACTAAATAACATTAATAATAGATTTATTTCTATTATTTTCCAAAATCTGAGTGCCGAAAGTATTCGGATACCTTAATGTACTTCATTTCCTTACAATGGATAACACTGATAACTCTAGAGATATGCTATTATGATAGAGATAAAGATATTTAATATATATTCTATTAAGATTCTCTAGAGTTATTCACTCTAGAGATATTAAGTATGTTTTCGCAGCATTCTGACATAATTTGTGCGCATTTAAAATTTGAAATAAAGCGTTCTGCTTCAGCGTATCAATTAGGATATAATGGGTCGTCGGGTGACTCTTCCCTTCCTTATCACAAATGATACGGTGAGTCCTCGGAACAGAATACAGCCGTATCATATATCATACGCTGGGAGCAAAGAGGTTAATGCCTAAAATTAAATTTTCTCTAACGTTTTCAATTGCATCATTTCTGAATTCCATACGTTATAAGTGATGTATTATTTTATAATATTAGCATTTAACTGCGGAGATTAAAATAAAGCAGGTAAAGAAAACGTTGTTATTTGTTATAATTTCGAAGAATATTTTCTATTACTTCATAAGGGAACATAGGAATTAATTCTGAATAAAATAAACTTAAAGTAAGTTTCAAGATACCAAATGTTAAATAGTAATTCTGAGTACACCTAAACAGCGATGTTTACCCTTTATCTTGAAAAGTGTTGTTCGTTAAGTATTTTGGAGTTAATACCTCGCAGACGCAATGTCTAATTTTGTCTGAGCAAAAAATGATACCGAAAGAATAAAAACTTCACCTAAAATATATTGTCACATAAGCCGATCAAATGCACCTGCGCCAACCATGCTTACAGTATATTCTTAGATTAAAGTTATCTCTTTAAGAAGCTTATTTGTAGTTTTCCTTATAATTAATTTTTTTATTATTAATTACGATTTTCATTAATCGATTCAAAAACATGGGTTGCAAAACAAGAAGAAAATAACTGCTTAATAATGCAGCATGTTTTTCATTAATTTGCTGCAGACCACAATTTGATCGCATTTTATAAGCATTTATGTTTAGGAACTGATAATAAGAAGATTATTATTGTTACAGTTTTTGTGCGGTAGGAAAAATCTTTCGACTTAAATTTTTTTAAATCTGTTAAAGCTCGTTGCAGTAATGTTCATTTTATTGAACGTACATATCAAGTTCAGTCTCTTAGCTATTCAGCTTAACAGATTCAGTGTTCTTCAAAAATATAAAACGATAGAAAAAATCTCAAAGTTTCAAAGCAAAAAAAATTGCTATAATTGACTATTGACTTGAATCTTATATAACAAAAACTCATGAAAATGAGAATCAGAGAGGCATACAAGATATCTCTATATTCTCTTCATCGATATTTTAAAAGTGATGATATGTGGGATTATCTTTATCGGTATTTTAAAAATGACGATATGTGGGATATATATTTCTACTCCAAGGACATCCTTGGAGTAGAAAATACCTCTCCATTCCGTGTATTTAATACTACTGTGGAGTCAGCTGTGTTAACGAGAACTGAACCCGAGACAGCGTTCAGTTTACAAAAGTTTTGTAAGCATTTGATTGCATTTAAGGAATCTAACTGTACACCTTTATAAAGCATATCTACGCAATAATCTGTGAAAAGAAATTTATTTCATCTTGCTAATAAAAATAAAAAAGATTAAAAGATTAATTTCTCAAAATATTTGGAATTTAAGGATTCTGCGAATGAATACTCAGGTCTAAGTTCTGAACAACCCGACTGAACCGTTCTTATTGAAACTAAAGTTAACACGCTTGATATCACGGTTTAAAATCTTTTATAACTTTTAATCTACCACTGTAGACTTGAGAAGGTTTCGAGGAGTCAGGGCTATCGTGGAGACAAGCAACTCTTTACCAAACCCATTCATAGAGCTTCTTGCTATGACGCGATAAAGTAATATTTTCTCCCTCCTTTTTGCATGGCTTCGTGGTGTTACTGGAAACATGCTCAACGCATATCTGCGAGATTCGGAGTTTGAATTCCCTTAAGGGCATTGTACATTTTCATCTTCCTACATGGGTATAACTTTATGAATCTGCAATCCAACTGCCATAGTCACTTTTGAGTAAGTCCAAAACGCTTCTTATCAGGAGTGAAAACATTCTCTGTCACTTTATATAACGTTCTGAATTCACTGTTTCGTTAAATCAATATGGACTCAAAATGCAATCAAACGCATTCATAGCAAACAGTGGAGTTTTTCGGATTGCGTGGCTTGACAACTACCATTTTAGGCTTGTCGCTGCACCATTTTTGGTAATTTTGGCGACTGGCATACCCGTTCAACCAGAATATTAGTCAGCAGGGAAAAAATACATCACCAGGGTTGAAACCAGCGTTGATCATTTGGAACATAGTGTCTGCAAAACCCAGTTGTTTCAAATGCAGCCAACCTGAGATATTGTCCTAATGGGATTTTATAAGGATAAAAAATTAATATGTGTTGGAGCTGCTCTCCATGTTCTGGATAGACTAATGTTATTGTTATATTATTAAGCAAAATAGTTCATGCTGATGACTCTTCCTGCATTATTGTTTTGGCAGTAACTATGATTACAGGCGTTCTTGCTGTTATTGCTTAGGCTGCTGTATGTCCTCTACTTGATTAGCTATTGGACCCGTTCATTGAAATTCGTAATTTGCTCATGAAGCTTTTGCCTATTTTAAAGCCAATAGACCACTTCCTGGACTCTTCTGCATCACCAAGCGCGTAATTTCCTATTTGATGGCTTTAGCCTGTTTTAAAGCCAGTAGACTTCATTCTGGATATTTCTGCCATCAGCAAACACATAATTTTCTTGGTGATGGCTTTGGCTTCTTTTAAAGCCATTAGACCCTCTCCTGGATATTTCGACCATCGCCAAGCGTGTAACTTTCTTGGTGATGGCCTGATGGCCGTGATCTAATTTTAATGGCACTACATCACTTCCTGATTATTCTGGCAGGTGTCTTTTAACAAAGATCAAAAGTGTAATTAAACAACCAGATCTTCAATTGAACATCATTCCAATCGAGGGTAAAAACAATTCAAACAAAAGTAGTAAGGCCTCGTAAAAACTTGGAATACTAGCTTCTCCTTTAAATGACAGTTTAAATAACATATTAGCGAGATTTTTGAAGCACTCTGTAGGTACTCCATAAATCAATGTTTTCAATAGTCTGTGCTAAAGAAACTTGGGGCTCGACGACATATTCTTGTATTTTCACTGAAATTACACTGTCTCACATGATTTGAGAATCAATGTTACTGCTTGATCCAGCAAAGACATCTGCTGGATACCGCTCACTTTATAATTGGCTTTTAAAGAATATTTATTAACTAGTTTTCAAATTATTTTCCAATACATAACGCAGGTATATTTACATAATTTTAAGGATGTATACAAGCAATTGCTCCGTGTGAATTTAAGCGAATGGTTTAACTACAAAAATCTGCATATATAATTCGACAATAGAAAATGTTTTGACATTGGGATATCATTAAGTAAGTAATATCTACTACTGAAAGGAAACGTATCGCTTCGAAAAATAGAATCAATTATTTTTATTTATTTATTTAATGGACTGAGGTTTCTAAATGTACGCAGTTAAATTCCGCTGTAGCGAACAAGGCTTGTAACGAATTCCCAGATTTAAGGAAAGAACAATTGGGCCTCAACAAATTTCCATTACACTTAATATAAGCCTCCAGACAAATTCAAAGCTGTCATTAGATTATTTTGAAGTAGGAGATGTGTAAAGTGTGCAATACCCTCGCTGGGACTCGAACCTGGACCTATCGAATACACGCCGAGTATGCTATCATTACACCATGAAGGCATGCAGAGAGGAGGGAGAAAATCTCCTTTTAATGGCGATTAAGAATTTGGGGATCGAATTACCAAATCCTAGTGGTGAAGAATTATTATTTACCACCTTTCAGTTCGGACTCCACTGTAGAGTGATTAAGTTATTTTGAAGCAGGAGTTGTGAAAAATGTGCAATATCTCCGCCGGGACTCGAACCTGGATCTCTCGAATACACGCCGAGTGTACTACCATTACACCACGAAGGCATGCAGAAAGGAGAGAGAAAATACCTTATAAAGCATCGAAAAAACATGTAAAACGAACGATATGAATACATTCGTATATTAAAATATTTTTTGTAATTTGTATAATTTTATTTTGAGAATTTCTTCAATTTGCAACCAAAAATTTACTGATCTCTCAACGTGTCCAGGTTTAGGCTCTTAGAATAGAAAATTACTCTTTCACGTAATTTCTTTTTCAAAATCTTTACATTCCACGTTTCTGTGATTTGAACACAGACACAGTGCAAGGCAGGTGTAACACACTATTTTGGAAACACAAGGACTCATATTAATCATTTGATTTTTAATTTCATCAAACAAAATATACAAATATTCGTAAGAAACCGGCCTATTAGTTACTTACTTATTTTGGTTTTATTTATAAAATCCGACTTATTCAAGTTACGAAGTTTATTAATTTTGCTGTATTGTTGTGCCATTTTCAAATCATCATCTTCGTTAGTTTAATTTTCTGGAATAAGCTAATATGGAAACGTCCATCACGCAAAGAATAACAGTTGTTTAAAATGCTTACTTTTAAGACAATGTCACTATTTAAATGAAGCTGACTATTATTAAATTATTAAATAAATTATTTCATTATTTAAATGAAGATTTTCTTTCATTTTTACGTCATTCCAAGCCCTAAATTATCCGAAGTATTAATTTATTTATGCACCCTAACATTACTTATTAATACAAATAAGTAATATTATGGATGGTGTAAAAATAAATTATTTCTCCTTATACAGAAACATTAAACATCAGCTAAGATGGTATCTGCACTAAGAAAAAACAATTAGCATTGTTCGCAATGCGAAAAAGTATGTTTTTTGTTTCGAGATCACTTCGCTGCCCAACCTGGCACGTAATTTGTTTCCAGACTGAACTCGTTCATCACTATCAAAGGGCTAATAATATCACCTTCAACTTGAATGTATACATCCGCTTTGAAGTTCGTGCCGATGTCACTACCTGCGATATCAACGTGAACTTTAGGTCGACAGTTCTGTTGACCTAGTTTTGAAATTTTGTTTCATATCTGTATTACATTTTCATCCCTTGTGCTCCTCTGTTGAAGTAAAACGTAATTTATATACTTTAATTAAACACTTCATTAGCATATTCTTATTTGCCGTTCTTCTTTAGTTGTTCTATTGGATAGCATTCATCAAAAATATTTTTTAATCGTCTTATCTTTATTTTCGATTACTATGGTCTCGTGGCCTCCAAGGCAATTTTACATGCCCCGTCAATATATTCTATTTATGTGTTTGTTTTAATACAGTACATAAAGATTTTGATACAGCATAAATTCATTGGGCAATGCTTTAGAATGCAGTGTTTGTTAAGAAAATAGGAAATCACTTGCAAACATTTCAGCAATTATTACATTTCAGCAATTATTATATTCCAACTGAGTTCCCTGGTATGCAGTCAAACGTACATATAAAACGCATGTAAAACAGCGCTCTGGCAAACCCTCAAAAGAAGAAAAAAAAAACACGTCAGTTATCGCATCTCAGGAAATAGCCATTTAAAATGTAAATATAATGAACAGTAGAAATATATTGATTTAGTTTATATGGTCTCTTGCTAGTAAATGAAAATGAAACAAAATGGATAGGTTTATGATGCGAGTAAAGTAAAAAAAGTAAAGACTTTTATGCTTGCATGACCAGACTAAGGAGGGACGTCGGCAGAATCTATAAACTATTTTTTTTACCAGCCGAAAGTTTTTAAAACTTTTATATTCTGTTGTGCTTTTCTTTTTTTTTATTTCCTAATGAGTTCGTACTTTTACTTTCTTTTAAACAGTCACTAGTTGGTTAAAAATTAACAAATCTAACAAAAGGGCTCAATTGACTGATGAACGTCTAAAGTCTTGGACGAAGATAGTTTACAAGAATTTTTCTCTAAGATTACAAACGTTATCAAACTTGTAACGTTATCAGATATCGAGCTGTAGTAAAAACTAGGGAAATACGTAACTATTTTACGTACAATCTCATGTGCATTTTCCGCATGCGTCGATAAAATATTTACTATATAATGGAAAGAGAACAGTTTGTAGGTATTTATTCTCAAGTTTTGTTGCAATAGGGAAGTTTTCTGAGAAAATTTGGTAAGAATTAATAATTTGTTTATTTATGTTTAAGGTACGTTATTTAGTAGTTAATTCAACATATTAGAAATATATGTAATAAATGTCAGTCCAAGAATTTGATACTTAGCTAATGGTACATTTGAATTACCAAATGTAACCAATAGAAATTGGTTACAGATATAAAAGCTGTAAGAATTATGTTAATTTTATTAACAGTTAAATTTTGATTTAAACTTCCTTTCCTATCGCTTCTTAATTTCAACTTACCACTTCCGGCCAGAACATAGTTTTAGAATCACGTTTGAATGCTAATGAGGAAGAGCGGTATTTAAGCGCGAATGTCTTAGGAAGAGAGATACCAGATATTCTGGTCAGCACGCGTATGCCTCTTTAGGTTACTCTCTCGTAAGCTATTATTACGCTTGGCCGTACCTTAGGCCCTTGATAGCTTCGCAGTCAATTTGCGTTAAAAGGCCAACTCTGTTAGAATCTTGATAGCTTCAGCTATATCTTTTTTTTTTTTTTTTCTTTTAAGGTTAATTTAGTTTATTTCTTAGTCTCTTAAGTCCAAGTATCAGCTTTATTGTACAACTCCAAGACGGAGTTCTGTTAAAACTTATTTGAATAATAACGGATCTTTTAACCCTTTCCAAGTTTAATTATTGTCTCACGAACTCAAGCGATTATTCGCTTACTAGTTCTTAAGATTCTTCACTTTCAACTGTAACTTAGAATTACACAGCGGGGAATCCTACAAAGTAGCAAGATAAATTTAATTTTTTTCCTTTGGTTATTGTTATTATTTGTTCATGCATGTTTTGATAAATATTTAGTAAGTGAATTTTGAAATTAAGTTAAAATGTAATAGGTTATTTAAAATTTAGTTTGAAATTTTGCTAAAACGAATCTGGCCCCACTTTCAAATTAACTTAAAATTTAATTAGTTGTTTGAAACATAGTTTGAAGAATTTTGTTAAAATGAATCTAGCACCTAACTGCATTCAGGTCATGCAATCGGTCCGCCTAGCTGCTTTCAACTCGTGCATGCAGCCCGCTCGCATGCAATCAGAGCTCGAGATCACAGTTGTACTGCATCGATTATTTTAAGAGTATATGTGTTGTAGGATACCGATAATGAAATTTAAATTAATTGATATTTTCGATGAAATATGTGGTTTATTAGCTGTAGTTAAAAATAATAAATCTATGTTTTGTAGTAATATCTTCGAAAGGCAAGGGCAATTCCAAAATCAGTTATTTAATGTTTGAAAAAATCGTTTACACCCTCACGGGAAAATAACATACAATGTCCAGGACAAAACTGTATAAATACGACCATTTCATTTCGAGCTTAGATATATTCTTTTCCACTAAAGCACATCTATTTAGCATCAACTTTATCTCTTTCAGCATCATTTGACATTTGACTATCACTGATAAAGGACAAACAGCAAAAATTCTACCTATATGTGTTAACTTATAGTATGATTCAATCAGATTCTCTAATTAATGAAAGCAATTTGTTCAATCTCTCATAACATAATAGATATTTCAGTAGGGTGAAGGTCTTAAAATTTCGCTATGCCTTTGCCTTCCACAATTACAAGCCTCCCACATCAAAATGTTTTTTTCTGACAATATAACTTTTACACTAAAGTCCTCGATGTGAAATTGTCAGGCATAATTTGAAGTTTCTGATAAAAGAACTATTGATTAATTGCGTTGCAAAATTTCAGGGATGACTTAGTAAATAAGAAGTCGAAATTCAATTTCGTATTTATTTATATCAATGAAGAGTTTCTTTTTTGAAGTAGGTATTCATTATACATTAGTATTGTTTTATTGCGTTTTTATTATAAATTATTATTTATGTTCGATTTATTAGAAAAGAAATGTTCTATCACCTTTTCTGTGACAATGTGCCAATAGTATAATTTTTAATTTTGTCTCTAAATTTAATGCTATTATATATTTCTTTTTTATTTTTTGTTCTTACTTCATCTTAGGCGAAAAGATTAATTAAATTTAAAATAAGGTAAATATGAATGAAACAGTGAAAAGAAATTCTTAGACTCTCATAAATATACTGAACTGTATACATTACCAAAATAAGCGATGATTGAATTAAGTTTAAATTATTTGGGAACAACCGAAGCACTGATTCTTTTACATTAAATAATTTTCACGAACAGAATTTGCTAAGATTATAAGTTCATTACGAGCTGTACAGGAATATAATAAGAGCCATTTATGACATTAACATTTCAGCCTTAAATTCCACTCTACTCTGTATGACAAATGATATGAGACCCTAGAAAATTAAAATCTTTGATAAAATTTTTTCTAATTTTTAATCATTAAAATAACAATATATGTATGTGCGTGTGTAGCGTTTAAGAAATAACAATAAAAACTAACGCAATTATAGAGAACATTATTCAGTTTTTCCTGTCATTTATAACTGAAATGAATATTCTCATAAGTCTTGTACTCTACAATCACCTTCAGTTTTAAGTTTAGGAAAGAAGAAACGTTCACGTCTGCCATTTTCACAGAACTATTTCAGATTCGTCATCAAAAATTCCATCTTTAGCTATTCTTCAGTTGGATGAATCTTCATTTCCAAGAAAGTTTCTGTCTTTCTCAAATACATAATGCATGCACGGTCGCAGATTTTGAAAGATCACCTTTTTCAAAGAGATGATTCCCTTTCATGTACTTTGAAGCCCAAATCCAGTCATCTGTATTCGATACTGAGTCATCTCCTCCTTTGTCATGAGATACTGAAAAATCTATGCTCCGTCAATCAGAAACAAAACGAGATACTTAATGATTACGTAATGCATTTAGTAATTTACTGATGATATAAAAGCTATATAATAAATAACAAAAAGGAAATATTCTAGACTTTTAAATGTTAGATGGTAAAAGGGAGAAAAATTTAGCAATCCAAAAACTTAAAGTACTTTCAACAATATATAAATTTAAGTTAGTAAAAATTAAGTTACCAATTCTAGTTAGCAATCATATATAAATTTAAGTTAGTAATTATGCTATAATATTAATATATTCAGTCTAGCACTGCTCAAAATTTATGAATCGTGTTTAATTGTGTATATTTAAAGCATAATGAAATTCTGAAAAATAGAAATAACCCAACGTTTTCATATATTTTATTTTGCAAAATGTAGGACACACACAGTTGTTATATGAGAAACATATTTTATCAGTACAAGCCATTTTAAAGCATACAGTTGCATTTAAAATAAAAGAGATCTTCTCCAATTGAGAACACGGTGCTGCGTTACCAAGCCGTTTCGTAGGAATTTCTGCACAAAAGTAACCTTTCTTTGAGCATAAAGCCTTAGCATGCTTTATCGTAACCTAGTGAATCCAAATAAAATTATGATTGTGTCTACGGATTTCATGTAACAAGGATGGGAGTTTATATGCTGAAGGAAAGCAATACATCTCCTTCGATGTTTAATGAACAGTTTTATGATAGTATAAGATATGTTCTCCCTCCGTTCCGCATGTCTCCGTGGTGTAATAGTAGTACACTCGGCGGCATTCGAGAGGTCCAAGTTCGAGTTCCAGGTGAAGGCATTGCTCATTTTTCACCTCCTCTGCTTAAAAAAAAATTCTAATGACTGTACAGTGGCGCCCGAACTAAAAGTTGGAGAATAATAACGTGTCACCACTAGGATTTAGCAATCGGGGCCCCTAATACCTATTCGTCCTTTAAAAGGGAAATATATAAAATAAAATCACCAGTCCAAATTGGTGTCCAAATAACAAAAGCATTTTACTATGATCTTAATTTATCTTGAATTAACGGAGTGTGAAGCATTTACTTAATAAAGATCTAAAATATTCCAGGCGTAGCTGCACATTTATTTTAACGAATCACTTGCACCCAAGGGTTTAGACAGAGTTTTGTATCAAGTGGCAGTAGTTCAACAGGACACCCAGTCTGCAAGCAATAAAGATTGTGAAAAGAACGTTTCAAAGTGGTCAAAATGAGAACGTCTTTAATTTAAGTTATTTATGTTGTGTTTTCAAATTGTCTGGCAATGCTTTACTTATATTTGTTGAGAAAGTGTGCATATGAAGTGGTTGTATTATTTCACAATTCTGAAAGTGTCCGCTTTCGATCTGTTAAGAATATCCCATTGTGTAAATAATAGTTTTAAAGCAAACTTATTATTTTCATTTCTCCCCTTTTTGTTTGCAATGGTCACTATGCCTAAGAATGGGAGATAAGGCTGTAAAAAAGCCTCAATCATAATGCTTGTTGAAACTTTTTACTGCAATTCATGTAACGATTCAAGTGTTAAATCGAAACCTGTAGCTCAATATCCAACTTAAACAAAATGTGTTATTTACCTATATAAAGAACAAAATATTAAGGTTTGTCAATAAGAAATGTAATGACTTGACCTTTTTTGTGTTAATAAAAAAAAACTAATTCCAAAGAAATATAAATAAATAAAATAAAATAAAATAAAAATAAAAAAAATCTCCCATTTCAGATTTTAAATTACGTCCAAAAGGGCGTTTCTTAACATTTTGTCTGTTACCTTTATTTATTAAATATCACGTTATCCTCACTTAAACCACAAAATTCAGTTCAATAGTAATATCTCAAAATAGTTTTAAATTGAGCATATCTTTAGAATTTCCGATACGCAGTCTCACGCAGAGGAGGTAAAAATGTTTTTTTCTGTACAGCGTTGCCATTGCTCGCTTTGAAATCCCTGTTTGAGTTTGTTAATAAAAAATTCGTTAAAGATTTACAAAATTGGAAATCAGTAATAAAACAAATTCCAAATTTCAAATTTGGGCTTCCACATATCCGTATTTGCAGTAGGACTACGTAATTCAGAATTCGATGGCTCTATGCACAATGCGAGAACACAGTGCGAGAAATATACATACATTTATGCAGATTTTTCATTATTTAATTTCGTGAAATATAATGCAGGACTCTAACATTTGGTGGTAACAGTTTGAAAAGTGAAACGGACATTTATAGTAAACCAACACAAAATTTCAAAACGAAAATAATAGTCCTTCAGGGACAAAGCCCCTTTGGACTAAAAATATTCGAGAACAAAATCATAGCAAAGGTGCTTCTATAAAAATTCCCCATGTGTATTATATTTATCATAATTATTAAGGGAAACAATTGGAGTGAAATATATCCTGGGTCAAAGTGAAAATAGATTAGTAATCTATAAACGAGTGAAATTTAGTGTAACACTTTATTAACTTAAAAAAATTATTTTACAATAAAATACACTGAGCATAACTCGTATTAATTTTTCTTTCGGCTACAGCAAGCAGAGCGCTCCCCAAAAAACATTGTCTGAAGACAGTTTATTGGCTACTTCAGCTGCGGATAATCCTGTAATCGATATCTATGACGCCTTTTGCCAAGTAAAATAGCATTAAACTCAGGAAGGAAAAGAGAAATGGAAAGGAATTACAAGTAAAAAAATCAAAGGAAAAACGAGTTTAGGAACGGAAAGATCAACACTAACTTCCCTCGGTGAGGTCAAACTCCTCTGGTGACAAGTTCAGTTCCCCAGTAAGCGAGGGGTGGATAATAAAGTGTCTGTTTTGTAAATAAAGGTTGACATCCGTTAAAAATAAGAAACTATTCATGGGAAACGTACGTCTTTAAGTCCAAAAACTGTGGACCATTAAACAGTGTCAAATTTATGCTGTTATCCATTTATCATCTATATAAATTGACATGCGATACCATTGTGAGGTAAATTGTGAGGTCTTCAGTTTATTTTCATTTATACCTGAAAAAAGAACGTTTCCACAGTTTTGCCATTTGACGTGGCATAAGAACTTTAATTTATATTTTAAATTATAATTGAATCACAAATTGGGTGATTTGGAAACATTTAACTCATTTATTGATAATTCAACACCTATTTATTTTATTACTATGCATATTGATATACAATTTGTAATACTTCAGCTGATGAATTTAAAGAAAATTTGCAACAATATTCTAATTAAAAACGTAAATTTTCCTTCATATATATGCACTTTTGTACAAACTCGTTCGACTGCCAAATTTATTGAATACTCTGAGATGTCAAGGGCCAATCTTAGTTAACATTCAAAATCTGACATCCGAAAGTAAAAATATATGAGTTCTTGAAAATAAGAACTTATTCAAAATACATTAACAATTAACAATCTGCTCCAGCATATTTTAATTAATACACAAATAATACAACAGATAGGTCACTTCAAATGCACAATTGGTTTCACAAGTACAATATGCTTGACAAAATACATTTTTATTTCCTTTTTATTCGTTTATTGGAAAATTTCCGTATCCTTAAATTTAGCGACATGTAGACGAATATATTTCTCTAAGGATTTTGGATTACAGAATAATCTAAATTCCTAAACATAGCAGAAATAGGTCAGAAGAAAATTAACATTTTGCAGACGTCTGGCTAGATATTTTTGCGTATAAACCTATAAGAAAATCTTCGAAAATTTGTATAGGAGATTTATTCCAAATTACACATTTAATATTAGTAATATCCTTTGGAAGACACACCTGCTCTAGTGCTTTTGTTATTCCTTAAACCTAGGCTTCTTTCTAACCATATTCTTCTTTTGGGCCATGCTTTACAAAACTATGCTTTCCCTAATGGACGAAAGCTGTTTTTGGCCGTAGGCCTAGCTTCGTTATGTTTAGCTTGAAATTTCCGGGAATGTGCATTTTCCATCCATAATGAATTAAGATTGGAAGTCTAAAAATGTCCCTCTAATTCAATTTTTTACTACTGAATAACATAGAAGTCTTAGAAACATAAGGTTCCTATAAATATGAGGTTTTGGCAGATCTGTTAGAAGTCATCATTTAAATGAGCTTTGCATTGTAACTGCATAGCACTCGCTTTGCATGTGTGTTCCGAAAGCATATTTAATTGAGCAATGTATAATACTATTAATTTATTTAGATGTAATTTAATAAAACACACGCGCTTGTATAATACAGTGGTGGCCAAAACTGTGGACACTTTTGGAAATTTTTATGTTTTTGAACTTTTATGCTTATAGAAAAAGTTACGTTTCACAAAATGCAAACATGTATATATCATTTTAAAGAGAATTTATTACTGAATTCAACAATTTAATGCTTGCCGTGACAACAATTTAATGCTCTTTGTACGAAACCGCTCTTTCGATATTTTGGCCGTGTGGCAAGGAGCAGAATCCTGCTGAAAAATAAACGAAGCATTGTTGGAAAAGAGGTCTCTGATGGAATGTACAAGTTTTGGTTCTAGAATAGTGTCAATGTATTTTCTGGCATTCAGTGTCCCATCGATGACATTAAGGAGACCAATGCCATCTGCTGACATGCGTGACCAAATCATAACACTAACTGGGTTCTTCACAGTTGCTTGAATGCAGTCAGGATGTAGCTCTTCTCCTATTCTACGTCTTACATATTTTCGCCCATCATTACTGAATAACGATATCTTAGTTTCATCACTCCATATAACGTGTGATAACTGATCATCTGTCCAATTAATGTGTTCCTTTGCCCACTGTAGTCTTTTTTTCGTTGCTGAACTTTAAGATAAGGCTTTTCTCGTGGAATTCTACCTCTCAGTCCAACATCTGTTAATCTTCTCCTGATTGTTCTTGAACTGACAGAAAAACCAGCATCGTTCAGATCACTTCTGATGGCCGCTGATGACATTTTTCTATCTTGGAGACATAGTCTTTTTATTCTTCTGTCATCAATAGATGTGGTGCACCTTTTTCGGCCTTTTACTTCTTTGTATTTTATTGAATTTGTCTCCTGATATCGTAAACAAAACTTTCGGACTCCAGATGTAGTCACTGAACCACCCACCTGTCTTGCAATTTCAGCATAGGGAAGACCACTTTCTCATAACACAATAATATTACATCTCTTTCTAGGTGTCCAATCTACTCTTTTATTTGATGTCATTGCTTCTTGACTAAATATTAAAAATTTTTACAAAAATTCCTACTTGTAATTGAAGTGTATAAGAAGCAGGTCCTCCTTCTACAGAACAAAGCAAAATAATGAATTGTTTCAAGTGTAAACATGATGTCAGCTTCTACTGGCAGTTACTACAGTGATTGGCCAGGAAAGCTAGACATTACAAACCACTTCATAACTGTGCTTTTTATTTATATTAAAGGACATATAACTTCTTTTTGTATTGCAAATAATTGAATTTTGTGTTTTGTATTGAATTCTGTAATAAATTCTCTTTAAAATGATATATACAAGTTTGCATTTTGCGAAACGCAACATTTTCTATAAGCATACAAAGTTCAAAAACATAAAAATTTTCAAAAGTGTCCACAATTTTGGCCACCACTGTACTTATGTGACTCTCAGAAACAAAAGTAATGGTGCATAACTTACAAGCCATTCATTAATGTGAGGAGCTACGAATGATAATTATGTATCGTATATTTCGAGAAACGTCCACATAATACTTCTATAAATATTTATTTATTTCGTAATTATAAAAGTGTCTGGAACTAATTTTCCATATTTTTAGAAGGGCATTAATTTTCCAATTCTGAAAATGTGATTAAATATGAATCCTTTCTGCGTATTTTCTCGAAGTCGAAAAATTTCTTCTATCGTAAAATATCTTTTCTGCAAGGTGGTAGTTAAGTTTGGAAAACGGGATTTACAGAAAATTTTTTTCTGTACCTATGGGAAACATCATAAACACCGAGAAATGGATAAAGGATTGAGAGTTGCTTTAATGCAAAACATGGAGCTGTTAAATAAATAATGGATACGAAGAGTATATTTTTTTGCTTCCGTGCTTAAATATGTCATGCAAATGTTTTAAAATTTAAACAGTGGTTGGTATTTTAAATAAAGCAATTTCTCAGCTGTGCTGTACCAAATATCAAAATTTTAACAACTGAAACTCTTAGTGCTCATATTACGGCCGGGTATAAAAACTAGAGCAACACTAAAGACGAAGAAATTCCCATTTCACCATTTCAAGTCAGGTACAATTGCATAGGGCCCTAAAACAACATCATGGACAAAACTGGTAAATCTTCCAAAACACTAATCATCTGGTCTTTTAGAGATTCCAGCTGGCAGTTTATTTATAATTTTAAAAAGACTACAATTTTTTTTACATGGAATGAATGGAAGCACGTTAGGGTTAGGTGTACGAGTGACAATGCGTTATTGGTGCACATATTTGATGTTGGATTTAAATCTGTTATAAGTTTTTCGTGGTGCGTCAAAAATCTTTTTAATATGATTTCATAGTCAGCTGGATGTCTAGTATGAAATCTCAATTAGAGGACATAGGACATATAAAGCGGTAGCGGTCAAAATCTTCCTTTTTCCCACATATACGTTTTAATGTTGATCTTGGCCACGGAGTTTCGATTTTATTTTTTAGTTGTTCAAATGCATCTTGTTTTGCAATAGTATATGCCAACGGTTCTAAACCTTTTGACTACCGCGTGCCATCTAAACAAAACCTGAAAAACATTACTACCACCACTACGTTTTACAAAGATTATTTTTAAGTTTCTCAATAGATATATTAAAATATATATATATTGCCATTTGCACAACCTATTGGCTGTTTGTATTAAATATGTACACATTAAAACTATTAGATTAAAAATTGGTTACCGTTTTAATTATCAAAATTTCAGTTATAATACTTTAATTCTAAAATTTAGTGTGAAATTTCGGCCTGTTTAAGAGTGTTCAATATCTTTACGTCTGGTTTTATTTCATTTAGCTTTAACCGTGAATTAGGATCCTCTTTTAATGTTATTCTGTATTTATATTTCAAATTTAAATTGGAAAAAATCATTGTTCACTCAAACAGGTTGTGTAAAAAGGCAATATAAATTTGATAGCTTTATTTGAAATACCTTTAAATTCTTTTTCTTTTTTTTTTTCTTTTTTTTTTTTTTTTGGTTCGGCCAAAAGTTAACAAATGCATTATTTTCAAAATCTTCATTTTGTGTTCGATCACAGGAAATTTCTATCAGTTGTTCTTTTTCTTTACGAGATTTTTGAATTTAATAGTTAAAAATACTTTGTTCCTTTGCGTACCACCTATTTTTTCTTCCGTACCACCAGTTGAGAACCGCTGGTATATGCTATTTCATTGCTTCACAATTATTATGTCTTTTATTCAATAAATCCATTACTTGATTTTTTTATAATCTAATACTTGATTTCTACTGGTATTCTTTAGGGTACCTTTAACCTGTGCTGTTATTGGAGAGTCAGGATGCTGATTTTTAATCTTAACCCCAACATCCTGATTGAGTTTTTTTCTCTGACACTCGTAAATTTATGCGATCTGAGCTTTGTTGAAGAGTGGTTATGGTAGTAGTACTTTGTAGTGGTAGTACTAAAGGTTTTCAATTTTCATTTAGATGGTACGCGTTAGTGAAAATGTTGGGAAGCGCTGCTCTAGACGTAGAATCTTCCGTACGCTTCTGCTGTAGACGCCAATGTTATTCATATTAATTCCCAATGTGATTTACGCACTTTGTTAAAATTATATGTAAGTATGAACGATGACCTTTTTTTTCCGCTAGTGTACGATGAATAAACGAAAAAGAAAATAGGTTGCTATAAATTGAGAAGTTCTCCACGTGAATTATTCTTGCTGCAAACTAAAACAAAAATGCGCCAAGATACATTTTTAAATTTCTCCATAAATTTCTCATCAAAAATTATAGAATTTAATATCTAGGCATAATTTGAGTCGTATAATCGAAACATGGAAAAAAATTGGAATGTGATTTCAGAAAATGTCTGGTTATCTGGTGTCAAAATACTTATATTAGAAAAATGCTATATACAAATCTAATATATATATTCTAAGTCGTGCTTTCGAGACATGAAACATTCAATTTGAATTTGTCAGTCGGCGCAGTAGCACAGGAGATATAGAACTGTCCCATTTTTTTGCGCTGTCCAGGAATTAAAATCTAACTAATTTCATTATTTTATAAAACTAAGATTTTCTCCGTTTTACTTCTGTGTCGAAAATTCAACGTGAGTTCTTCATGTCTCGAAAGCGCGTTTTAGGATATATATTAGATTTATATATATCGACAGCATTCTTTTCATACAGGTATGTTGTCACAAAAGCGGACTTTTGTGACAACATACCTGTAGGAAAGAATGCTGTCGACTATTTTGTAATCTACTTATGCCCTACACCTTTTTCTAAAATGACATGACAGTTTTTTTAATCCATGTTAATTGAATTTGATATATATTTATAAATATCTCATTTTTTATTAAACTTACTTGAGTCCTTCTTCCAGAATTCGAAATTTAGGCTTAATCCAAGTATAATTCGCATATTTTTTATGTTTTGTTTCTAAAATTTGTATTTAAATAAAAGAATGTTGCTTATATGAATGTAAGTATTATAGCGAATATAAAAAATGTATGAAAACACTTGACAGTCTATTCAGAATTCTTAAGAATATGCTGCTCTAAAAGATTTTATCATTTAATATATAACTGTAGATCCCGCAGCTTAGGTTTTTGAAATCTTAAGTAAACAGTGACCTTCATGTTGCTTTGAAGGTCAAGCGGGCCAAATTTCCTAAAGATCAGAATAAATTTGTAGATTTTTACAAAGTAGAAACACACGGACACTATTCTTTATTTATAAAGATAACATGCCCATTTGCAAATACATTAAATTACGATGTGTCTAAAAACTAATTCTTACGGGCATTGGCATCCTTTGCATCCTTTGCATTTTGGTTTGCATATTGCATTTTGGTTTGCATTTTGGTTTGCATATTGCAAACCAAAATGCGAATCATTAGGGTTTCCGTTCTATTTAGCTTTGATTAATAATTTTAGTTTGCATTTAATAGCGTACCATTTAATAGCGTACCTATTTAATAATTATATTATTCTCTATATACAAAACGAACGAAATTTTGTATATATATATATATATATATATATATATATATATATTTGGATCTGCAGTAGTAAAACTGTCTCATTATTTACCAATAATGCCATTTTCACTTAACGATCTATTTCCCCAAGTTAAATATATGTATTATTATGTTGCGTAAACTAGGAATTATTCGAAATACCTTTTGAATGAAATTTGAAACAACGTACTTGGGATTGTTTTCTTCTCTTTTGATGTTTTCAATACAGCGTAATCTGTTTGATTGTATGTGCTTTAATTTATTTTAAAACTGTGGGGTTTTGTAAAATCTGTGCTTTATGCATACTATTTCCTTACGGATTAATTCATAAGGGTGCGTTTCTTTATTTTTATTTGTAAAAATAATATTCACTAATGTACAGAAAGTGTATATTTATATATTTATATTCAGTATATGTAATTTTAAATGACTGTTGCTTTTTAATTTTCAACCAAATTTCAGTTAGTTGAGAAAGTGATGATTAGCATTATCTCAAATAATAAGAGTTCTATGCCACGATAGCATGTTTTTTCCCGTAGCGTGTAAAGGGAAGTGTATATTTCAGCACGAAATAGTGCCAATTATTTAAATTTGTGCCCCGTCTGAGTTTAAAATAAAAAAAATTATATAACACAAAGAATGATTTCTTTCAAGGTGTTTCACTTTCCGTTTGCTTCCGGTTTTCCTACATCACAAGAAATACGTTTAAAAATAATTACATTCGTTAGCACTTTTAATTGAAAACTACTCAAAAAATGTACAGGTTAATTAAAATATAAAACATGTTATTTTAAGACTGCTCCATCATTTGTAACTTTTGAGATTAATTAATTTATTAATGGCCTGAAATATAAAAACATAGTCAAAATGGAATGCATTGCAAAATCAGCAAAAATTTAACATTGCAAAATCAGTCTTTATACGCACTTAAACGTGAATAGAAATGAAAATTTTATTCTCTATTCTGTGATAACAAGAACTATATCACACTTTCATCGTAATTTGAAATACTGATAATTGATTAGACCACCAGGAGTCGAACAGTAAAGTCACTGAACATTGGCAGTTCAGTCCGAACGGGCTCGGCTTCATGAACGTTTTCGTGGTGTTTCCCATGTTTAAAGTGTATACGAGCCAGTTTCCCTTAGAAATTCTTCCGCGAAAGATCCCTCTCCTTAGGCAGATAGCCCTCGAGGCTTTGCCGTAGTCACATAAACCAAACTAAACCTTGCTAATAGATTAAAAGTTTTTCAAACTTAATTTTTATTAGAATTCTTTAATATCATAAAAGCGCGTAGTCACGTCAACACAGATTTTTTAAAATGATAAATGGCAACAGAAAGAAAAAATTTTAAATATATTTTTAGGAAAAACAGTAATTGACATAAAGCAATAGAAGCTAACAATGGTTAGATGTATGCCCCTCCAGGTTATAATGCTTATATATGCACTGTAATCCATTCAAGTAAAAAAATAATTAAATACTTGTAAAAACATCTTGGGTGAATTATGTCACATAAATCTAATAGTTATAATACGGTTGTTATAAAATTGTGTGCAAAAATTAAGGACGAAGTTGAAAAATTAGCATATCAGCTGAACGAAGAGGCAGAACGGACAGAAAGACCAATCAGGAGATTAAGTAAGGTGATGTACGGTAGCACATGCGCAGATGTGCAGGTAGACGTAATGGGGGAGTGTCTGAGTAGTATAAAGCATGTCGTGTAAGATCAGTATTTCTGGCAAAGAGATTTCACGCCGTATAGCAGTTAAAATCACACCGAGTTGCTGCCTCAGCGAGAGATGGCGAATAATCAGTCTGTTAGACGACATCTGGATGCTTTTACCCGAGGTCGAATAATTGGGAAGTTGGAGGAAGGCCGCAGTGTGACAAGTGTGGCTGCAGAGTTCGGAAGTGCTCACAGCATCATTTCACGACTTTGGAGACAATTTCAAACTACAGGAACAGCTATCCGGGGGTTTAGTAGTGCTCGTCCACGAGGAACCACACCCGCAGATGACCGGTATATTGCCTTACAGGCCAGAAGAAACAGGCGGCAGACAGCGGGAGAAATCGCTAGACACACGACACAGGCGACTGGACGACCGATATCGCGTTTTACCGTGGCCAGAAAACTGCACGGTGGTGGTCTGTTTGCACGACGCCCTGTACGGTGTGTACCTCTAACGCCTGCCCATCGGAGAAGGCGTTCTCTGTGGTGCCGGGAACACCGGAATTGGAGACACAATGAATGGGGACGAGTACTCTTTACAGATGAGAGCAGATTCAGTCTGAGAAGCGATTCTCATCGCATACTCATCTGGAGAGAGCGGGGAAGCCGCAATCATCCCTCGAACATCATTGAAAGTTACAGGTATGGAGGTGGCGGTGTTCTCGTTTGGGGAGGCATCATGCTTGGTAGTCGTACAGACCTTCACATCTTCGACGCAGGTTCAGTCAACGGGACCCGTTATTGTAACGAGATTCTTCTTCCATATGTGCGTCTTTTTAGAGGCGCTATGGGTCCGCAGTTCCTTTTCGTGGACGACAATGCACCATGTTATCGCACAGTAGCTGCCGAAGAGCTCTTAGAGAATGAGAATGTTGAACGTATGGATTGGCCGGCACGATCTCCGGATCTCAATCCCATCGAGCATGTATGGGATTTTCTAGACAGACGCTTGGCAGCTCCTACCTTACCACCAGTAACGATTCCGGAGCTTCGATTGGCGCTGCAAGAGGAATGAGCAGCAATGCCTCAACAACTCATTGACACCCTCATTCTCAGCATGGGCAGACGCTGTGAAACCTGCCTAGCAGTCAGGGGAGATCATATCCCCTATTAAAGACCGGATGTTTCTTGCTGGACACCCATCACAGGGATGTTTCGGCCTTCAGTCGCATTGCGCTCCATGCTACTTTTTCAATAAAGCTTCTTTTTATACCTCTGATTTCTCTTTTAGTAAGTGTTGCTTACGTTACTCATGTCCTTACGTATTGGGGATCTTACGGTATTAAATGTGTTGATTTGGAAAGCTTTTGTACAAAGTTATATTGAAAAAACCGTCTCGTCCTTAATTTTTGCACACCAGTGTATAATGCAAATGTTGCATGTACTTACATAACGGAGAAAGATAAAGAATGCCTTGGTACTAAAATAATGACATCAGAATATTTAATTAACCATATTAGGTACTTTCTCTCAGCTTTTATCATGCCTTCATGGTGTAACAGTAGCAAACTTGGCGTGTATTCAATAGATCCAGATTCGAATCCAGGTGATGGCACTTCTGATTTTTCACGTCAATTGCAACAAGGGGAAAAAATAACAACTCTGTAGTGGCTCCCGAGTTAAAAACAATGTGTTGTTTAATAATTCGTCACCAACAGGATTTGGTGATTGAGTCCCCTAATCCCCAGTCGCCATTGAAGAGGAGGAGTATATGAGGTAAAGGTAAAAGTATGGAGGACACCAGCGATGTACCATAGGTCAACTGGTAATGCCTTCCCATACTAACTCTTTGAAAAAAAGGGGGGTTGTAATTGCAAGTTTTATAAGAATTTGCATAGACTGAAGCTTTTCAAAAGGTATAGGGTTTGCCTATTATGGTACATCGTGCAGCCCGCATCCAGTATTTATTAAAAATAATGCTGTAGGGCATAAGTAGGTTACAAAATAGTCGGAATACAATTTGAGATTCACAAGATAAATGAACATCAGATTTGGTGCAACGAAAATAGGAGATAAACATAATTAATAAGCAAATAAACATAATGAGATAATTATAATTAGTACTGGCAACACAATGTTAAAATGAATTGTTATTATAAGGCTAAAGAGGTGGGTGTCCATGGGTTATTTCAAATATATTGGTTTATTGCAGTTTATAAAGTTCACGAGCGGAGCCATTTTGTCCATAATCACAGCATGTAAAAGTTCACTAAGTTTAAACTGTATGTGGACTTACACTTGACAGAGATCTAGGCCGTAGGAAGAGAATCGTTGTATAATTTTCTGAAACTTTGGATATTGTTGTTTATCTTTAATTAGAAACCTTTGGAATGCCAGGAGGTCAGTTCTTGGGGATTTTATGTGAATATCCTCAGTTAAGGGGCATGAGAAAGTGTAATGATCAGGAGTTCCCTGTTCCCCACATATACAGATATCAGAATTTGCCAAATTTCTTGCGTAGAAACATGTGGGGAAGGGTCCATGTCCTCTTATAAAATAATTTAGTGAAGGATTCGAGTTCAGAGATGCGAAGCTTACATTGGGGATCAAGTTATATGTGCGTCTTCCCTGTGGAGCATTGTTCCACAAATCTTGCCAAGATTTTGAAGCTCGTTGTTTTAGTTGGTACTTGAAATTTGAGCGAGGCCACGGAATGATGATTTCAGTACCATCTTGATTAATAGCTGCTTCTTTGGCTAGTTCATCTGCCTGATCATTACCAAAATGGCCACTATGTTCTCTGATCCATGAAATTTAAATTTTGTAGTTTGAAATTTTGCCAAGAAGAGAATTTATGTCGGATATCAATGGAGAGGAAGGTAAGGGATTTTTAATAGCTAGAATAGCTGCATGGGAGTCAGATTATATGCTAAACTCGTTGAGATTTTTGAGAAGAGCTATTTCAATCGCTGCTTTTATAGCTGACAATTCCGCTTGGAAAACACTATTATTCTTATGAAGATAGCCTTTCCATTTGATGATATTTTTGGGGATAATTTGTGTGGTGTTGCTGGCAGTGATCGTATAAAGTGACGATACTAAGAATATCAAGTACAAATTAATTTTGCGTAAATACTTAAACTAAAATTTGGTGTTTAGTACATTGCTTAATCATTACTAAATAGATTAACAAGACTTACCCACTGATGCATGCATGAGCCGATTATTTTCATTTATTTCAATACACATACTTTCTGGATTAAATAAGACACATTTATCACACACATATACATACTAAAATATCATAACTTAGATACTAGCAATGCGATAACTCAAAAGGAATGTCCGTGGAGTGCCGACGCGTGACTATTCGCGCAATCCTGTTCCATCGAATAATTTTGCGGTTGAAACTTGATGAATTCTATCTTCATATTATCGCGCTGTCTGGTTACATACTTATAAGCTCTTCTTTTTTCCTTTTACATTCATATGATTTTTACACACGTCGCACGTGGTGACCCATTGCTGGTCCAGCACATCTTGAAGTCGAACAGTTACTTATTTTCTGCTTGCGCGTTTTTTTTATTCACAAATTCCACACACTTGCGCGTATATTATATTATTCACAAATCAAACTTTTACTTTAAGTACTGGATTTCTTCATTCTGCTTCTTTCTCGGCAAAATTAGACAGGAACAAATGGCGACTGCTGAGTGTGTGTGGCCCGAAGGCCCACACACTCGCTAAGCTCGACGTCAGGCAGCAAGCGGGGAAACAGGAAAAAGAGAGAGAGACAAACCAGTCCTTCCAGTATTTATACCTTTCGACGCACGTGCTCGCGCGTGATAACGATACAAGAATCGATGTAGCCACAATGTTCTCACATTCCCTCCGGCCGAAGAAAAAAAATTTTTGTCCCATCACTGGACAAATTAAATCCCTTTCTGCTGGACACACTTGAACTTTCGTCTGCATTAGACATTCACACCAATCTTTACATCATTTGCAAAGGCACTGCAGTTTATCATTTCATTGGCACTCCATACATGCCTCATTCTATGAACACAGTTGAGCTTTGTATGCACTATCATACATATTTCACGTTAATATTTCACATTGCTTGAAAAAAAAAACACAGCATTTTAAACATTTTGTCATATATATTGTTTACATTAGTATTATTCTTTTACGTACTCATGCATGTCTACTCTTTCCTAAAATATCACCACAGATGCGATTCCAGGCAATGAAAATTTGGCACTTAAGACACATAATTTACAATTCACATATGATTAAATATCCAATCAATCACTTAAACTAAGAACATTTACATTATCAATTTTGATGGAACTTCTCTTAACCATTGTTTACCTTATTTCATTCTTTACATTTTAGAATCACATTCACTATTTCATTACATAGCTACTTTTATCATTTGATCATATTCATTTTACATATACATTTCATTTACCAATATGTCATGACATTGTTACAAGCTACATTTGTATTAGATCCACTACTAAATTACATACCTTCAATTTGATTCAGCAGTAAGACAAGGAGATTAGAACCACACTTTTTTTTTTTTTTTTGAATCTGCTACCTAGTAATCAATGAGACCCTGCATAATACAACTCAATTCTTCTGGTATATGGACCAGCCAACTCTACCAAAATCGTGCAATTAGCGCTTTATTACACTAAATTGACCCATACCACACATGATCATCATTCATTATCTAGCTTGTACACATACTACATTCTTATCATAATCACAACTTCTTTACACTTTTTTTTTTTGATTTGCTGATCGACAATTTACAATTGTGTTACACTCCTAATCCTGATTTTGTGTTGAATCTACTCTTGAAAGCTTTTGTAAAAACAATTTACTTACGTGAACTTTAGTGGTTTTATTCTCTAATTGTATTATATAATTGTCATTTCGTAGCTTTTTAATGATCTCATATGGCCCCTTGTATTTTGGATGTAGCACTCTTCGATCAGTAAATTCCTGCATAAAAACTTTATCCCCTGATATCAATTCTGGAATTTTTCTCCCTTTCAAATATTTTTTTGCACACTTAAAGTATTCATCCTCATTTAATTTTACTTGTTGCTTATCTCTACTCAATTGTTCCTTTATCCTTTTGGAATATTCCTGAAAATCTTCTGCTAATTTAAGAGGATCATTGCTATCTATGGGAGTATTTAATGTTCTACCAAAAAATAGTTCTGCTGGTGAAAATTGAGTTACAGAATGTTTAGCATTATTATAATACAGTTTAAACATCAGTACTTTTTGTGGCCATTCAAATATTTTTTTTGATATTGCTGCAATTGATTCTTTCATTACCCTGTGAACTCTTTCAATCAACCCATTGGACTGCGGATAATAAATTGAACTTTTTCTGTGTTCTATTTTAAGCGATTTTAAAAATTGAGTAAATTCTGTGGAACAAAAATAGGAACCGTTGTCTGATAACAAAATTTTTGGGATGCCAAATCTGGCAAAATAATCATTTAAAGATTTTATGATGGATTGAGAAGTGCAGTTGTTTAACGGAACTGTTTCCAAATATCTGGAATAATGATCAATGATAGTGAGTACATAAAACTTATTATCTATGGATCTTGGCAGTTTACCAACTATGTCTATAGCTATCATCTCTCCAGGAGCAAGATCTTTCTTAGGAATTAGACGTGGCAAAGTGTTGTGAGGTCTAGACTTATTTTGTAAACAATCTGAACAATTTTCTACAAAACTTTTCGTATCGCTGTACATACCTTTCCAATAATACTTTGCCTTTACAAACTCATATGTCTTTTGAATACCAAAGTGAGGCGCATGAACTGTCTGTAATACATCTTTAATTAATGCCTTAGGAATTAGAATTTTATTTTGGATACTTCTTTCTTTCTCATATTTACAGGTTTTAATTTTATCATTACTACATCTGTATGACTATCAATAAAATATTGTTCTACACTTTCTTTGTGGTTATCCTGTAATTTTTTTATAATTGATTTTATGTCTGGATCACTTTGCTGTTTACTAATTATGTTTTGAATAGACAAATTATCATTGGTCTTAAATATATTTACATTGTTTACCACTACATCCTCTGAAACTCTTGACAAGTAGTCTGCTGGGTTTTTTAAACCAGGAATATGCTCCATCGTGTATTGAAATTCCTGTAAATATAACAACCAACGTGCTACAATATCTGGCTGTTTGTCAAGACTAATATGGAAAGTCAGAGGTTTAGCATCCGTTAATATTATAAATTTTTTCCCATACAGATGTTCGTGAAATTGCTTTACTGATCTGAAGATTGCATAAAGTTCTCTTCTAATTGAAGGATATCTAGCCTCAGCAGGTGTTAAAATTTTTGAGTAAAATTGTACTGGGAAAAACTTTTCATCAGTTTTTTGCATTAATATGCCACAAATGGCTGATCTAGAAGCATCGGTTACTAAATATAAAGGTTTATCATTTTCTATGTTTTTTATTGTGGGTTTTTCTAAAATTAATTCTTGTATTTTATCTAATGCATTTTGGCATCTCTCGTTCCACACGAATGGTATATTCTTTCTTGTTAAATTTACTATTGGCTTGACAATTTCTGCATAATTAAAAATTAAGTGTCGAAAATAATTTACCATGCCTATGAATGTTTGAACCTCTTTCACATTTCTTGGCCTAGGAAATTTGGCTACTTTCTGAATATTCTCCTCTGAAGGAGCAAAACCATTCTTATTAACCGAAAAACCTAAATACGTAATCTCTTGTTCACATAACTGCAATTTGGCTGGGTCTAATGTTAAATTAAATTTTTTTAACTTGTCAAACACCTTTTGTAAAATAATTACTAGTTCATTTATACTGTTAGCTGCAACAATTATGTCATCTAGAAAATATTGTAAATTTGGACCCTGCAATTCACCTAAACATTTTGATATTAGAGTATGGAAATAAGCAGATGAATTTTTTGCACCAAAAGGTAACCGAGTTGGTTGAAAATTGCCAAGTTCTGTGCAAAAGGCTAATTTTTCTTTATCTTTCTGATCTAACTTTATTTGAAAAAATGCTGACTTAAGATCTAGCACACAATAATAACTTTTACCTGCTATATTATGCAAAATATCTGAAATCTTAGGTAGACATATTTGATATGATTCAGTTATGCAATTTAACAATCTATAATCTACTGCCATTCTAAATTTTAATTTGCTAGGATCAGTATTAGGTGGTGTTTTCTTTTTGACAAAAATTACTGGAAAACTGTAACTCGATGTCGATGGCTCTATAATACCTGCTTCTAACAATTTGGCTATCTCCTCCTGGGCATATTTTTTAGCAATGCGAGGAATAGTGTATGGTCTAGTTTGAATTGGAAAGTTATGTAATAAATTAAATTGTGGCACGACAGCATCAGTCTCACCCAGAGTGGTGTAAGATTTTGAAAACACAGCTGAATTTTTCATGAGCATTTCAATCATCTTATTTTTTTGTTCTGCTTCTAAATGACTTAAATCAAAATCATCTGGGCTTAATTCCTCCTTTCTTAATTGTTTAATTTCTTTTAAAGTTATATGGTTAATCTGCAAATTTTGTTGCTCTCTAGGTTTTTCAAATTGTTTTTCTTCGACTTTATATACCTTACCAATCTTTTCACCCTTTCTTAGAATAATTGCGGCATTGGAATTGTTTTCAATTATGGTGAATATATATTGCCTGTCACTTATCTCATGAATTGAATCAGTCACACCTATCTTGCCCATTTTTCGCCTGTCTGGTGAGAACATTATTTGCTTTTCTTTCTGCATATTAATTGGAATGCTTAACTTTACTATCTCTGCTGTATTTGGCGCAATTCTGGTATTCAATACGACTCTTACAATACCCGACTCCTCTGGTCTACTATTCTTGTCTACCTTTTTTGCATTAATATTAGTAGTTTTTTTCTTTTGTCCAAAAGATCAAAATATGTGTTATCAATGATTAACTGACTTTTATCTGCATCTATAAGTATCTTATTTTTTTGAATGAAATCATACCCTAAAATCACTTGATAATTTGTTCCAATTATGTTGTGTAACAAAAAATTGGTTGGCAAGCCATTTATTTCCTAAACGAAATTTTAAGTTTACAGCAGATAAATATGGGATAGTAGCATTATTTAGCGTATGTATTCTTACAGATCTGCTTAAGTAATGAATCTTTGTGTAATTTTTTATTACTTGCAAGGTGTCTGGCTGTATTAAGCTTAAATTTGCACCTGTATCAAGTAATGCTTCTACCACAAAGTCGCCAAATTTGATTTCTATTACTGGTAATTCTGTGATACTATTAGTCTGGCAAGAAGCTACCAATTTTTGTTCATTACTTTCTTTAATTTTGTGTCTGAATCTTTCATGTGTATTTGGCCTATTTGAGTTCCTTATTTTTTTTTATTTTGTCTTGTTTCCCCCAAATTTTTTTATGGGCACTTGAGTAATACTTTGTGTATCTGGGAGATCTGCAAGTACCCTTCATTAGTTTAAATTATTTGTACGAGTATTGTATCTTCTGTATTGTGGCCTATTTCTATTACTGTTCTGTAGTCTATTACCTTGCGTGAAAGCATACCGACTATTATATCTATTCCTTCTATTGATAAAGTTACCCCTATAAAAATTTCTTCTCTGGTTGTTTCTAGCCTGTCTATAATATTGAAAATTATTGTTTGAAGGAAAATAAGGACACTCTGTAGTCCAATGATTCTGTTGGCAAATATGACAAGACTCTCTATTACTACTACTTTGTGTAGCATTATTTTCTAGGCTAGTTACATTGTTTACACTACCATTAGGTAAAATTTCATTGAATTTTTTTGACAAATCCTCAATGGCTCTATTATTTTGCATTTGTTGCATAATTAATGTATTTAATTCAGGTGAAAAATCATGTGTCTGTGAGCTATTATCAGAATCCTCCAATGCTTTTTCTATGTTCTTTGCCTGTTTAACAGCAGTAGCAAAATCAATAGGTCCTAGTTTTTTAACCTCCAGTCTTAAATCTGGTCTGAGAGCTTCTAAGAAATTTGAAAGCATTGCTTTTTGAGTGAGGTTATGTACCTCTTCACTCGAACTAGGATAGCACCCAAAATATTTTGTGGCATTAGTATTCACTTTTTCCGCTAAGTCCTCGACTGACTGATCTGGGGTCTGTCTAATTGAGTTAAAGTTATTTTGAATTGTGTCAAATGACTGAGATTTTGCAAATTTTTTACTTAGTAATGCTTTTAAATCATCAAATGACATATCTTTACACGATTCATTATCAATTACAAATTTTAATGCTTTACCCCTCAATTGAATTTTTAACACCAAACTTTTTCTGTTCTCATTCCAGTTCTCTAAATTTGCCATTTGGCATAACTGATCTAAAAAAAACGTTATATTTTCGTCATGCTCCCCTGAAAAAGTAGGCAGAGCAGTAGCCAGACTCATATTCATTACATTATTTTTTTTAGCCATTCTGAATCAATTTACTATACTTTAGTACCACTCTAAATTACTATTATTATTACTTCTAATGTATAGTACATTCATAAATACACTATTGTAATTAAGACACAATAACACGCCGAATAAATACTAATTCAGAAGTCAAACAACAAAAATTTGTAAATTAACGCTGATTTTTGTTGTTTGACTTCTGAATTACACTATTGTAACTTATCGAAATTTTTCACATGGATACAAGTTATTACATACTCCTTACCACACAATATGATATACATTCAGGAATAATTTCTTAAATACTGACCAATTTTGAATTGATATTACCATTTTCACATATCTATTTTTTATCATTAAACTATTTCACATTAGCAGGAAACAGTCATATGGAATTCTATATATATATATATTTTTTACATATGCAATTTTCAACTTTTTCTTAATGATTCATATCAGATAAACACAAAATTCAAAATTTTATCCAATCATTACTAATATTCACCTATTTGATATCAGACATCATCACAAAATTCAAAATATTCAAGCAATTATCAAACTGGAATCACATGTGTAGTTATATTTTTAGGCATAAGCATAAAATGGTTCTCTACCTGAAATGAAACAGTTAAAACTTAATTTCTTTTTTTTTTTTTTTTTTTTTTTTTTGTCACGGCACCATAATGTGCCTTTATTATTATAATCCTGGTCACGGCACCATAAATGTGGTGTTGCTGGCAGTCATCGTATAAAGTGACGATACTAAGAATATCAAGTACAAATTAATTTTGCGTAAATACTTAAACTAAAATTTGGTGTTTAGTACATTGCTTAATCATTACTAAATAGATTAACAAGACTTACCCACTGATGCATGCATGAGCCGATTATTTTCATTTATTTCAATACACATACTTTCTGGATTAAATAAGACACATTTATCACACACATATACATACTAAAATATCATAACTTAGATACTAGCAATGCGATAATTCAAAAGGAATGTCCGTGGAGTGCCGACGCGTGACTATTCGCGCAATCCTGTTCCATCGAATAATTTTGCGGTTGAAACTTGATGAATTCTATCTTCATATTATCGCGCTGTCTGGTTACATACTTATAAGCTCTTCTTTTTTCCTTTTACATTCATATGATTTTTACACACGTCGCACGTGGTGACCCATTGCTGGTCCAGCACATCTTAAAGTCGAACAGTTACTTATTTTCTGCTTGCGCGTTTTTTTTATTCACAAATTCCACACACTTGCGCGTATATTATATTATTCACAAATCAAACTTTTACTTTAAGTACTGGATTTCTTCATTCTGCTTCTTTCTCGGCAAAATTAGACAGGAACAAATGGCGACTGCTGAGTGTGTGTGGCCCGAAGGCCCACACACTCGCTAAGCTCGACGTCAGGCAGCAAGCGGGGAAACAGGAAAAAGAGAGAGAGACAAACCAGTCCTTCCAGTATTTATACCTTTCGACGCACGTGCTCGCGCGTGATAACGATACAAGAATCGATGTAGCCACAATGTTCTCACAATTTGAAAAAAGACTGCGGAACCAACTTTTCCTTCAATTTTTGATCCATCCGTATAAGCAATTGGAGATGAACTTGAATTTCCTTCAGACGTGGGGAATATAATTTTGCTGAAGCGAAGCGCTGGATGGATAAGATTGGGGTTAATTTTCTTTTCATAGTTGGATGGCCAAAAGGTTTGGTTGTTGAATTCTGCGGTTTGGTTAAGTTGAAGGACTTTTATATAGGCGCATTCCATTTTTGCACTGATTGATAACGGAAGAGTACCAGCTAAAGTATCAAGTGCTATGTTTGAAGTTGTGCGATACGCCCGAGTAATGCAAAGAGTAAAAGGCCTTTGAATTAAATTTAAACATTTGTTCTTTCTCACTGTCATTGGTTGTGCACAAATTCCGGCTCCGTAATTTACCATTTTTGAGATGACTGTTTTTAGAAGAATACGTGTTATATAGGGATTTAAGCCTCAGTTATATCCATGCATACGTCGTAGGCAGTTAGCTATTGATGTTGTACGAAGTTTAATGTTTTGTAGATGAGGAATCCAGGAGAATTTCTTGTCGATTGTTAGACCAAAGTACTTGATTGTATTCACAGATTTGACCTTTTGACTGTCAATTTTTAGAGCTAAAGCTTTAGTTATATTTTGCCCTGGTTTATGGATCACCAAGACTTGGGACTTTGTCATGACGTGAGGACCACGCATGCGCAGTTTAGCCGAACGGCCTGCAACGCCTCTCTCTCATGAGACTTACTAGAGAAGAGTAGTTAGTAGGTGGTAGCGAAGTAAGGAAGGAAATGTGTTGTATGTCAGCTTAGGTGCAAGATACGAAGTGATACTTGTGTGTTCATCGTTTGTACTTATTATTTTTATTTGTGTGTTAATAAAGTTTTGTGCCGTTAAAATGGCTGTTTTATGCAACGCACACAATACGATACGTCTACGGTAGGAAGTAAATACATATCCAGAAGCTACACGCCCAAGAAAAAGAAGGATATGACAGTGGTGTCAGAACAGGAGGATATGTCATTTTGCAAAGTTCACGGATAAATGCGTAAGTGAGTCTTCAGAAAGGTAAGAAATTTGTTGAATTTATTTTGTGGTAAAGTGGAATTCAAGGTTACAAAAATGGCTGAAGAGCTAACGAAATCTAAGAAAGAACGGAAAGTTATGCGTTTAGCCATTACTAAAGTAACAAATGCTATTGAATCATTAATTGCAGCCGGTAAGCTTGAAGACCTTGAAGAATCACTGGAAATTTTAAAAGTAAAAGCTATTTCTTTGAAAGTGTTAGACGAAAAAATTAAAACTTTGACTGATGTTAATGACATTGAAACCGAAATCGAAAGTGCCTCGGAATACGAAGAAAAAATTGCGAAATGGAGCTTTAGAGGCACAAAATTATTGAAAGAAAAAAGAAATAGCAATAGTTCGCTAGTTTCTAATGGTTCTTCTAATGATAGTAACAATTTATCTAATTCTGGTGTCGATAAAAGTTCTGATTATAATGTTAAATTGCCGAAGATTATGATTGATAAATTTTATGGGAATGCTGAAATGTGGCAGACATTTTACAATTCTTTTGACACGGCAATAAATCAAAACGAAAAACTATCTAAAGTAGATAAGTTTAATTACTTGCTTAGCCTGTTAGGCGGTGCAGCTTTAAAACAATAGAAGGCTTTTCTTTATCTCCAGAAAACTACTACGAAGCTTTTAAAATTCTCAAAGAGAGGTATGGTCGAAAGGATCTCCTTATTAATTCTTACATGCATAAACTTTTAAATTTACGGCCTGTCCGAAGTTCTAATGACATTAATTCTTTGAGGGAATTATATGATACCTGCAACGTACAAATAAAGTCACTAAATTCGATAGGGGTCAAGACCGAATCGTATGGAAAGTTACCATACCCTTTGTTAATGAAATGCATACCTCAGGATATAACGCTTGATTTTGCTCGTCAAAACGCAGATGAGGAAACTTTTAATGTCGAGAACCTCATGAAATTTCTAAAACGGGAAATTGAAAGTCGCGAACGAACTTCATTAAATCTATTTTATTCTAAGAGTCACGCTAATTCTCTTGGAAGGCATTCACAACCAAATGAAAAGCGAAACAACTTCCACACTCGGAATTCATTCGACGCCAACAAATTTGGCGCCAGCTATTCCCCTAATGTAAGCAAAATTGCAGTTGTTCGAACTTTCCCTTGCTTATTTTGCGAAAGCGAAAATCATGCTTCGAAAAAATGCGTTATGTCTCCGGAAGAAAGGTGGTGTGTGGTATATTTAATTATGGCAAAGCACACTAGGGCTATCAGCCTAAGGGGAGGGATGCCTTTCGTGGAGGACTTTCTAAGGAAAACTGGCTCGTATACACGTTACACATGGGGAAAACCACGAAAACACCCATGCAGCCAGTTCGTTCGCGGGATTCGAACCTCGGACCGAACTACCAGTGTTCAGCGACTTTACCGCTCGGCCGCTGGTGGGCTCCGGAAGAAAGGAAAAAGCGTTTAAGGGCTTCTAATCGGTGCTTTCTTTGTTTCGAAAGGAATTGTAGAATAAAAAATTGCCCTTTTCAATTAAAATGTTCAAAATGTAATTCTAAGTATCATAATATATTGTTGCATGAAGATAAGGAAAGGGTTGCTAAAGAAGAAATTAAGAATAATTCTAACGCCGTAACTGCAAAGATTTCTTCTAAATATTTTACTGCTAATCAAGAGGTTAAAGAATTAATAGATGACTTGCCAACCGTTAAACTTATATGTGATGGTAAATTAATTAATGCAGTAGCAGATACAGGCACGCAATTGACCTTTGTCAAGACCGATATTGTACCAGAAAAATACTGTACGCCACATGGAAGTGTTATCCTCACGTCAGCTTTCGGGCAAGCTTTAAAAGCTCCTCTCATTAACCTACCTTTAGTAATATATTCTGAAAATGATAAATTTATGTCACCTACTTTTATAACATGTGCAATGGTGGATAAGTTATGTAATGATTTACTCTTGTCGTTAAGTGCTTTTAATGAGTTAAGGGGAGATGATAAAAGAAAGTTTAATTTTGAATGTAAAAATGTAAACATTGCTACTGATAGTTTCGGTGAAATGCCTTTTCATGAAACTGAAAATTTTGACGAAATACTTAACCATGATAGGGAAAACCTAATTAATGAAAAATGTAATGAAACTGTTAAGAAGATAATAGAATGTTGTGCGCTTGTATATGAAGATACAGGTAAGGATGATTCCAAAGGTAGCACGGGACACGATCAATGTGTTTCGGATTCAGAACTGTTTCGAGTGCAACAAATGAATGACCCATCTTTAAAAACATGCTGGCAAAATGTTAAGAACGGAAGTAATAACTTTATTGTTATTGACAACTTTTTGTATCATAAAGATAAAGTTCTAGGAGAAAGAGTTTACCAGTTGGTCGTACCAAAAGAAAGAAGAAAACACATTTTGGACTTAGCTCATTCTAGCTTATGGGGAAGCCACCTGCGAACCAAGAAGACAGCCGAACGTTTGAGATATTCGTTCTATTGGCCGGAAATCAAGAAAGATGTAAATGAATACTTCAGTGCTTGTACTTCTTGTCAACTTCAAGCGAAAAAGCGTCCCTTTGATGAAGTTCCGATTACGCCAGTAACACGTCCTAAAGAACCATTCCAGGTAATTAATGTGGATATCCTAGGACCTGTAGAGCCAAGCTGTAGAGGTTACAAATATGTTCTGTGTGCTGCTGATCAATGTACAAGGTGGCCCGAAGCGGTGCCATTGAAGAATTTGAATGCCAAAGCAACATGCGATGCATTGTTGCAAATCTTTTCACGCACCGGAATTCCTCAAATTGTTGCTTCAGATCAAGGAATTAATTTTACTGCTTCGTTGACCCAAGAGTTTTTGAAAAGGATCGGATCGTCCCCAAGGTTCTCGACTCCTTATCATCCAAGTTCAAATGGCCTGGTAGAAAGATTTAATGCTGTTTTAAAGGGAATGATACATCATACCGTTAGAGAACATTCGAAAGATTGGGAGAAACATCTACCGTATTTACTTTGGGCTTACCGAGAAGTTCCTAATGCTACGACTGGTGTTAGTCCGTTCCAAATGCTTTATGGAAGGCGTCCTAATGGCCCTTTGTCTATTTTGAAATCGTCATGGACTAATGAAACTCCTGTTCCTCATGGACAGTTAAGTTCAGTTACCGATTATCTGAATGATTTGAAGTCGAAATTGGAAAAAGTTGCTGCATACGCAGGACTTACAGATGTTGGAAAGCAACAAGCTTATGCATTCTACCGTAACCGAAAGACTCGTCATAAAGAATTCAAGGAAGGTGACAGGGATATATAGCTTTAATCCCTGATAGCCAAAACAAAGTTTATGCCAGATGGACGGGACCTGCTACGATCATCAAAAAGCATACTGATTATAGTTACATAGTACAACTGCCTGACAATTCATCGAAGCACGTTCACGCAAACAAGATACGAGAGTTCAATACCGCTGTGAATAATGTCGGTGTGATATATGATACAGATATTGATTTCGGCGAAGTTGAAAACGTTCCAAGAATTGTTCCACGGAAAGCAAAAGAACACCATTCTAATGAGGAATGTGGTTTTACGCACCTTGAACCGCATAAGAAGAAAGAACTTATAGAAATTTTAAAAAGGCATAAGAACCTAAGAACTGGTATCGAAAATCCCATTTCCGAAAATCGCCAATGGGAGAGAACACAGCATCAAACTGAAACCTGGAAGTATGCCAGGAAAGCAGAAACCGTATCGAATACATGATGTTCTAAGAAATGAAGCTGATCGTCAAATAGATAAGCTTTTACAGCTAAAGCTAATCTTTGAATCAGAAAGTGAATATGTGCATCCAGTAACTTATGCGTTAACAAAAAGAAGGGCTTCGAACGAAATTACTTGGTTGAAGGAACACGATGAAGCGTTTATTCAACTAAAACGTGCCATTTGCAATGCCCCTAAATGTTACTCTCCGAATTTTAGTTTGCCTTTCATCATTTACGCAGACGCATCGGCATACGCTGTAGGAGCTTGTTTAGCTCAACAAGATGAAAATAGTGTAGAACACCCAATAGCCTTCGCTAGTAAAAAGTTGACCGATACACAAAGAAATTACGCTGTTATTGAAAAGGAAGCGTTTGCCGTTATCTTTGCCCTGAAGAAGTTTAAAGCTTATATCTTCAGTTCTGAGATAGTCATGGTTAGTGATCATAACCCTCTTAGATTTCTCACCGAATGTTCTTCACAAAGTTCTCGTTTACAACGCTGGTCTTTAGCATTACAGCGATTTCATGCAGTGATTACATACCGGAAAGGAAAAGATCATATTAATGCAGATTCGTTATCTCGATTGACTGCCTCTCACTGGAAGCATGACTGATGTTATGAACTATGAACTATAAGACATTTTGACTGTTTAGTTTGATTTTTTTTAGCTAAAATGCTAAATTTTTTTCTAACGTTAGTTAATGTGTTTAAAGATTTAGCTAGGGTTTGCTAAAGTATTATGTTTAATGTTAATGATTGATTTGTATTGTCTCGTTTATATGATAACTGCTTATATGATTATGATTATGTGAAGGATTTAAGTTTGAAAAGTTAATTGAATGTTACATCCTTTTAAATGAATAGGATTGCTGAATTTATGTTGAAGTAATTTTAATTTAAAATGGTAAGAATTGGTTAATTAAGTTCGATGTTATTTTATTTTGTTTCAAGAAATGTTTATGTGGATTTGACAGGTCATTGAAAGACGCAATCAAATCTTTTCGAGGGGAGGTGTCATGACGTGATAACCACGCATGCGCAGTTTAGCCGAACGGCCTGCAACGCCTCTCTCTCATGAGACTTACTAGAGAAGAGTAGTTAGTAGGTGGTAGCGAAGTAACGAAGGAAATGTGTTGTATGTCAGCTTAGATGCAAGATACGAAGTGATACTTGTGTGTTCATCGTTTGTACTTATTATTTTTATTTGTGTGTTAATAAAGTTTTGTGCCGTTAAAATGGCTGTTTTATGCAACACACACAATACGATACGTATACGGTAGGAAAATACATATCCGTATCCGTAGGTACGGTAAATACATATCCAGAAGCTACACGCCCAAGAAAAAGAAGGATATGACAGACTTACTATGTGAAATTTGTAATTTTTGAATTTTGCAAAGTTGGTTAAATAACTGGAGTGTTTCGTTGCAATTATTCTGTAAACTGTCTCTGGTACGGCCACTTGTAATAAAAGTTACATCATCTGCAAAAGCTACAATTTTTGAGTTATCTGGCCATGGATAGGCAATGATGTTGTTGAAGCTGATATTCCAGAGATCTGCACTCATGAAAGACTCATGAGGACATCGTCGGACTTGATTACGCACAATTTCAGTGCTGTTGTAAAGAATCATACTTTTCCTGTTTCTGAAGTAATCTTGAATAATTAAAAATAAATTTTGAGGGCACTTCAAGGAAAGCAGCGCTTGTAAAACAGCTGGCCACCATAAAGAATCAAAAGCTGCTTTTAAGTCGAGACATATTATTGCAGAATGAAGTTGACTTGGTGAAAGTAGGCTTCGAAATCCAAACTGGTTATTGCTTATTAAGTTTTTGCTGTAAACATGAAATTTTAGACGACCAATAAGACATCTTTCCAAAACTTTTCCCAGGGCTGGGAGAAGATTTATCAGGCGATAAGATTTTAGGTTCATCGGAGCTTTTATTCTTATTGAAGAGACAGATGGTATTGACATTACCAATTTTCAGGCAATCAGGAAAGGTAGAGAGCTCTATACATCGATTGTAAAAACTACAGATTATGTCAGGATGTGATTGATTGATTAATTTTATAATGTGGTTATCTATGCCATCTGGGCCTGGTGCCTTTTTTAAAGCTAGGTTTTAATTATTTGCTTTATTTCTTGTTTTGCGAACGGAATATCGTTGTCTGTTTGCGGAATGTCATCGCAGTTACGGATTCTGGTTTGAGTAGGCGAATCTTCAGCTGGATCATCTTTTAGAAAGACTAATAGGATCAAGAATCTCATTTAGGGTTGAGAGAGTGGCATCCTGAATTTCAGCCGAACTTGAAAGCAAATTTGAGGGAAGTTGGATTTGCGACGGTTTAAATGTTTTACTACTGACGATCTTATATAAGATGCCATAATTTTCTTTATTGTTTGAACAATATTTGTGCCAACTTTTTAATTTAGATTCGAGAATCATCTTTTTGTAGTTTGCATTTTCTGTTTTTAATTTGAGCCAGATTTGGTTTCTTAATTTTCCGTTGCAATGCTCTCACCTTATGCTTCTGAGCGCGTAACTCTTTAGTCCACCAATTTATATGAAAGTAAGGTTTTGCAGATCGTATTGGAAAGGTATTTTCACAGATTTCTTGGATTTTTGTTATAAAATCTTCTGTAGCTTTATTTAGATCTTCTTTTGTTGCACTTAGTTGGAAGGAAGAAGTCATTGGAAGTGCGAATTGTTGAATTTGCTTAATAAATTTCTTTTCTTCCTTTTTAGTAATTTTAAAATATTTTCTTTTTAGTAATTATTTACTTTTTAGTAATTATTTTATCTTATTTTAAAATATTTTCTTTAAGTAATTTTCTTTTTAGTAATTTTAAAACGTTTCACTAAAATTGATTCTGAGTTCTCTTTGATTTCAAAAGTAATACATTTATGATCTGAGTGGGAGTTGTCTTCCTCAATTTTGCGATTTGAAATCGAATTAATTAGGTGATGGGAAGTAACTAAGAGATCTGGCCAACCTCTCCCATACATTGTTTCGAAAGAAGGTAAATTCGAGGCTTGGTTATGAATGACAATATTATGTGAATTGAAGAATTCCTCAAGGGACCTTCCTCTTGGACTTGTGGAGTTGTAGCCCCAAAGCTGGTTGTGTGAATTGAAGTCTCCACAAATTATGTGTTAACCTCGGAAGGAAAACAAGATGGATTCTAAATCTTGAAGCAAAGGAGAAATATCCTCGGGGGGAGAAGGAGTATATGAGGTATTTTTCCCTCCTTTGAGCAATTCTTCGTGGTGTAACCGTAGAACACCCAACGCGTATTCGAGAGATCTAGATTCGTGTCCCGGCGAGGTCGTTGCTCATTTTTCTTGTTCCTGCTTTAAAATACCTAATGACTCTACAACCGTTTATACCAGAAATAATCCGAAACCGATTTTTACCTGAAATATCCATTTAATTTAATTTTCCATCGTCATCATCATTAAAGTCAGGCTAAAATTTCATAATATATACGTTTCATGTTCATTCAAGTAAGTTTCATTTGTAATTAAAAAAGAATAAATTTAAAATAAAGTAGAATTTAAAATTTTATTTTTATATGAAGCCTGTAATGTGTTTCTACATACTTTTTGCCTATATTAAGGCACTTATCTTATCATGCAACCATATTTTGAATCTTCTTTTCATAGAAGTCTGCCTATAGACACATTGCAAACCGGTCGTTTCGACCCCATCATCGTCGTTATGGCAAAGAACGTCCAGATGTTTCCTCAAATGCAAAAACTATTCACTGGCCGCTAGGAACGGAACACTACGAAAGATGATCAAGTTCTTTCCAGCGAAATGACGGGGTGAGATCTTGAATTCGCTTACCCACGTGTCGATGGGCATTGTTATGAAGCAAAACAATTCTCCCATTGAGCATGCCAAGCCTTTTGTTTTGTATTGCAGGGAGAAGTTTGTTTAAGGTCTCAAAATACGTCGTAGAATTTATTGTGTCATCAAGAGGCAAAACATCCACAAACAGCCGCCTCTTCCTATCCCAAAACACAGTACACATGATACTTTGGACTAAAATTGAACTTTACTTTCTTGGGTGAAAACGAATGATGCCATTTAGTGGATTGCTGCTTCGATTCTTGTGTAGGACAGCAACCCAGGTTTTGTGGTCTGTGAATATTTTGCTTTATAAACCAACATTTTCCTCACTTTATTGCTGAAGTTAAAGCGCTACCTAAATGTTTGAATCTATACATCTCTGGCAACATTTCTGGTACCCGGCGTGACCACGGTTTTCGATAATTTAAGAGTTTGTTCCCAATTTCATATAGAACACTGCTTGAAATGCCTGGTGTCTAACAGAGGTAAACAGGCATGTGTCCACGCTCTCTTCTGTCTAGAGTCCCTGGAGCCCCACTAGGCTGCACCGGAGTTTCAGTACTCAAAAACAACAGTTAACCTAGCCCAAAGTTTCAATAATGGCGCCTGTGGCTTGCCAACAGGCGTTGGTAAATAACGAGCATGGGCGAAATACCCACCATAGAGCTGCAGTGCCGGAATTTCGAAATGGTACTTGCTTTAAAAATATGCTTCATAGATTTAACTTGATAGATTTAGCTTGCCTAGAAAATTCTATACCATTCAAATTTAAGAAATTGGGCGTAAACGTTTCCTAAATAAAAGTTAGATTCATCCTTTAATGGCATTTTAAATTTGAAGTTTTATGAAGTCATTATCGAGGAATTAATTAATTTCACGGCTCAGAAAACGTAAAACAGATCAATTTCTCTTATCATAAATTACTTACATAGTTGCACCATACAAAATTCGCTGGTAAGTACTTTCATTCTAATATAGGAGTTTGATTTAATTTGGTTGAACTTTCGAAAAATATTTCGTTAAATTTTTCATTCTATTCCAATGAAAGCCATTCAGAGCGGAAATGCGTTTCACAAATCTGCGAAAACAGAAATACTCAAAATGCATTATTTATTTTTCTTTCGTATTTTGAGTATAAGTGAAATATATTTCAAACAAAAGATTTTTTATAAACAAAGTTTCGAATTTGCTTTGAAATGTTATGAATACTAATATATAGTTTTATTCATGAGTTTCCAAAATTTATGTGCTAAAAACTCAAATAAGTTTCTACAATTTGAATATATGTATGTATTTAACCCATACAGATGCACACAAATGTATACATATATATTTATCTTATATATTATACATATATATGTGTGTGTGTAAGTATGTGTGTATATATATGGATTGGAAAATCTAAATGTCATTATAACGAATGCTGTGTGCAATAAATTGCAAGTTCCTATACCTCTCTGGAGACAATGTATCTGATTATCTATACAAATCGTAACCGTCTTATACATAGTTTTTCTTCAAATGCATCAGTAGTGAATGCATAATATTTCACTTAGATTCTGAACAAAAATAAGCAGTAAGTTTCTCAATCTGACTAAAATGGTTTCGAAAAAGAAAGAATTTCAAATATTCGAAGCGACATTCGACGTTTTAAGGAATGAATCTGAAGTAAAATTCGAAATTAAATTAAATAAAATGCTAATAATCAAACATGTTTGAGCCAGGTGTTATAACAGGTCTTTCATTAATCATAGTAAGATATGCTTTAAAAAGTAATGAGATGAATATTATAAATTAAATGCATTTAAATTTATTAAATATAATTTTTAAAAGACAAATGTTTGAGTTATCAAAAAAAAAAAAAAAAAAAAAAAAAAACAGTGCATTTCTTTTATATCTACCAGCTTTTTAAGCAACTACAGATAAGTTTAATGTGAAAATTACGTCAAAGATCTTACGGTTTGCCAAATAGCAAAATGCTAAGTAGTAGCTCTGTTCGAAACCCGTAACAATAAATAAAGGAGCTTATATTGTAACTCAGCTTTAAACACTTATAAGGGCGAATGAATGATATATATATATATACATATATATACTAAGGAAAGTTTAAAATTTATAACAACTTGCTTTACATTTACATACCATAAATCTATAATTCACTAACGAACTATATTAATTGCTATACGCTTTATGGACTGCTCATTAGTATCTTCTGTTCAGCTTTTTATGGTTATTTAGTAAATAAAACATCTAAGTGTTTAAATAACTCTTCTCATTTGACAGCCCCTTAAATCTGCACAATAATTAAAAGATTAAGAAAGATGAATTTGTTGAATGAAAATGTTGAATTTCAGTAAAACCGGGCGCAATTATTAACTGCTAAATAGTTAAACATTGTTGAAATTTTAAATAGAAAAGTTGCCTCTAAATATTTAACTTGAAGAGACTTGAAAGCATGATATTTTCAAACAAATAGATTTTAGATTTCAGTCTGAATTACGGATACATTAGTGGTCCAAGGGAGAAACCAGTATTGCATGAACGAAGTTATTCTTTTAAATAGTAAAGATGGATCGTGATCAGGGATGGACAAAACCCGGCCTGTTATGAAATCATGTACAATGATATTTTATCCCCATTTCTATTAGTTTTTTAAGCAAACTATCGAAATCAGCAGTATGAATCCTTCAGTTGCGGGTAAGAAAATGTTATGAAATGAAAATTTCCTGCAACAGTTTGGTTATTTGAAATGAGAAATATTATCTGCTACTTCTATATTTATTCTTCTTTCACATTTTCGCATGTTAGTAAACCTGTGGACTGAAGGATATGTTTCTGCAGTTTCCAAAAAGACAAATAACAACGTCAAGAGAAAGAACAATTCATGCTTCGAATAGTTCCAGTGCATTTTTTGAAAAGCAGGTATACTGCATACACTATACTCCACATATTTTTCCGTACAGTGTTGCCATTGCTCGACTTGAAATCGTTGAGTTTGTTAATCAAAAATTCGTAGAGTTTTGCAAAATTTGAAAACAAATTCGAAACTTAAAATTCGGGCTTCCAAGTGCCCATGATCGTTTGGAGGACTACGTTATTTAAATTTTGATGGCTCTTGGTACCGTTGTTTTTTCCCAATGCGAGAAATATTTATGCGTTCATGCAGATTCTTCATTATTCGATTTCTTTAAATAAAATACATGGCGATAATATTTGGTGGCAACAGTTTGAAAAGTGAACCAACGCAGAAAGTGAAACGACGCAAAATGCCTTTTTTAGAATATAATAGCCCTTTGGGTCTAAACGCCCTTTTGGGCTAAAAAGAAAGAAAGAAAAAGCAATAATTTCCTTTCATTAAATTTTATATACTTGAAGCAAATTTTAAAACTATTTCTGTTCGGATGTACATTGTTTACCAAAGGAAAAATTAATTAGGGAAAATATTTATTTTTATATCTGGATTTCATGTTTAGTATTTGGGAAAGAAGAAATCTCGGGGATATAAAGGGATCAAGTTCAAAGAAGGTTGATCAAGTTTGTATATTAATCAATCATCGCAACTGTCATATAGCTTTTAAGACTTATATAGCATTAAATTCATGTTTCTGTCAGTGTCTGGAAAATGTTATTGCATTAAAATACTCTGAGCATTGCTTATTTTTTACAGAATTACCTATTATTATACTAAACACGAGCAAAAATCACTGAAATTTGTCGCTGTTAAAAATGATAATATCACGAATTTTGTATATATGTAAATAATTTTAGTGACATTACGTATGAAACTTCAGTATCTTTTCTATAATGTAACAAGAAATGTTTGAAAAACGAAGCTTCGCCGGAGAAATAAGGTTATTGGATAAGTTCATAAAACTTTGATGTAAATAGCTATCTCTCCAAATCGGAAAGATATCACCAAGATGACAATGGTTTTGACAATTAATTTTTTGGCGAATTTGACGAGCAACAGCCGAAAGCTTCCAAATTTGGCGTCTATTTAGCGGCATTTTTTCCGGTTCCTATGTAACTATAATTGGTAATGTAGCTGAATAACTGTAACTGTTCCCTATATGTAACTGAATTCGTACCCGACCCTTATATGTAACTTTAGCCGTATATGTCGTAATTTTGAGAAATGGAAGGCACTAGAGGTTTCTCGTCAGCCGGGGAAAACTATACAAGCCCGGAGAAATCCTCAGCTTTCAGATTTTAGTTCAGAGTTGACGTTTGAGTATTGAGAGATCTCCGTGCGAGCTTCGCTCTTTCGATGCGCTTTGCATTACGTTATGTTTAATATTATTAGCAGTTTGAAGTGTTAAATACTTACTGTGCTCTGCCCTACTGAGAAGAGCTGAACAAATACTTTTGCGAAAAGCTCCAGAACTGTAAAATGTTTCTTTTGAGGAAAATAAATTTTATCAATCATTTTTGTGTGCATACTATCCATTACGAACTCATACCCACGTAACAATATTTGAACATTTATTTTCGTTTTGATATTAATGGTGCTATAATGTATTATCACTTGCAATGAACATAGATAAATTAAATTCTGAAAATTTTAATTCTTATAGTTGAAGCGAAATAGTTTCCATTGTGAATACTGACTGCAATAAACAGATAAAAAGTGAAATAAATTATGTAATTAGTACATAATAATGCATATTTGTTTTTAAAATGCTATTTTATTAGAGTCTTCATTAAACAAAAGCATAATAACACGCAGTAGAGTTTGCTAGAACCTAAAATAAGCATATGGCACACAAAAAAATTAACGTGTTCGTTAATTAACAGTCCATCGTGAAAATTAAAAACTTTGTCTTCAGAAGTCTTGAAATTTAAGTGTTATAGATATTCATGACGAAAACAGCCAATTAGTTCCTAGGAAAAATTAGAAAACGTTGCATTAGATATAACTGAAGATTCTCCTAATTGAAATAATTGTATCTGCGAGCTGTCATCTTGTACACATTTTAGCATATTTGAGAAACTTCAGTGAGATCTGTGGATTTCAGCTCAATATTTTATTCAAGAAATAATATGATGAGAGGCGTCTTATGCGTGGGAACACCGGAGCATTGCGTGGGGAACTTAAGACCATACAGGCCCCCGATGATAATCTGTACGTCAATGTAATAAATATATAATGTTAATATATGACGATATGTTATCCCAAAATTACAGGAATGAATATAGATAATGGAAATAAATTTGACATTTAAACTAATTTCATGTAATACGAACCCCGCTTTTTTCAAACTGTAAACAATTTTTACAGACTCAAGAATATTCTTAGCAATTACATAAGTTTTTTCTCTCTCAATATCGCGTAGCTTTCGAGTCAATTAGGGTAATGAAATTTACTATTAACTACTCCTTAAGCACAAAAGTCTTAGCTACTTAATATATTTTAAATTAAATGTGCTGTCAGAATTTTTTTATGTAATTTAATTTGCTTGCAGTGAAGTGAGTGGGGAGATACTTAAAAGTAAGAAAGGGAAGGGAGTGTACTACACAAATCGTTATTGAAACTAGAATTAAAACGTTAAAATAATACTTGATATTATATGTTAATTGTTTAGTTAAACTGAAAAGGAATAATTAGATAACCGTTTGCAATATGAACCTATTAAAATAATTCAAATTTTCAATAACTAATTATTCCTTTAGAAAATACTTATCCGATTATTTTTAGTCAGATTCTCTCTCCTCATTTTCAATGTATCATTATCGTCACGTCGGTTAATTATTCTCTGCAAAAATCTGTTTTGAAAACAAAAGCAAAATTTTAAATTTATTTTACCCAGTTTAAGGATTTGGAATCTAAAATGCGAACATCTTGTCACCTGGCGCCGATTTAAAGAACTAACTAGCGTACAGGCGTTTTGAACATGAAGAACGGTTCGTGCTCCATAATTGATATGCCAGTTTCTCTGCAGGGAAAACCTTAGCTAACTCATTCAGACTAATATCGATTTCCAATAGTTACTTTCTATTCGAAATAAATCATGAAGATTAGCGAGCAAACATCGGCGTAACGCTCCGAAGAAACAATCATTTGATATTAAGTTGTATGTGAGGAACTTCCATAAGACAAAACTATAATGCTTCTGATGAATGAAGAGCATGAATTAAAATATAGAAATTTGTAATACTTCGCAAAAGGTATATTTATTAGTTATCTACGTATTATATTGTCCGTCTTTAGGTTTTGTATCTGTTATGATTCTAAAGCAAACAAATTGTTAAAAAGAATGTTGCTGCAATTGTCTCTGAAGAGAACCATGTTCTACCATAGCTGAAAACAACAGCGGACAAACTTTTTAAGTATTCTTCAAATTAAAATAATGTGTTGCTTTATTGCAATAACCCATGATAGTTTAAAAACTATATAGTCTTGATAAGTGTTCCGCCATTGGCAGGGAAGGCAATATATTCGCATTTTTTAAACACAATGTTTCTTAAGAATAATAATAAATTTATTAAAAGAACTAATTGAATGGTGTCTTCCTTGAAACGATTTTATTTGTTGATGACAAAAAGTTATCATAGATGATATTTAGGCAATATCATCTAAGATAACTGTTTATTATGCTTAGATAACTGCTTCTTATTCCAATTCGATTGTATATTGCGTTTGCAAAATAACTTAATGTTACTATTTAGTTACTGTGGTACCATTTGTAAACTTATAAAATACAATATTTCAGACATTATGCTCTATTTAAATCCTTTATAGAACGCCTGTCTTATCGGCTTACTTTAAATTCTCGTCCGCAATAAGGAAAACAATCCATAACTAAGTATGCAGTAGAGTGTCTTATCCTTTTTCTTTGTTTTAAGATAACTATAATTATAGTTTTTATCGCGTCGCGTCACGCAATAGTACTATGGAATTTGTCGTCATACAGCCTGTCAATTTTTCGCAGTGTTGTCGTTCACGGAATCCTAATATAATTATCTTTTATTTTAAAACTGCAATTGTTTAGCAGACTGGACGACACAAAATGAATAAACATTCTTTGCAATGCTGGTAAATTCATATTTCTATTTTTAATAATATAACCTATAACATATAATATATATAGTTATATAATATATATAGTTAATATATATAATATATATAGTTTATGTAAGATCTGCAATTCAGACATAAACTAGCACAGTTAAAAACTAAAAACGTTTTATTTTACAGAAATTTGCAGTAAATACATAATACCGTCTAGAAAATTACCGTTCTAGGTTAAGTCCCTCAGTCTTAGGGAAATGACTGCAGATATAACTGGAACGATCAGAAATAATTTCCTTAACTCTCCATGCGACCCACATTAACGATACGAAATGCCACGATGTCTGAAGGCTATATATTCTGTAACTTTTGTTTCAAAACATACTCGAACTCGCCTACGTACGGAAGTCAACCACGTTATATTGGTGATAATGGAGAAAATTGTTCACCATCCTTTGATAGGAATTAGACCTGAACCCTCATCAGTGTATTATATAATATCATGCTGTGTCTGATGGCCATTCCAAGGAATTCCGGCGGTCACTCTGAACATTTGTCACACTAGCTGCATTGCGAACTATACTGCATCTCTGTAAGAACGTCTGACACAACTAAAGCGCCGCCCATCAATGAAAAATGTAACTATTCATAAAATAAAATATTGCATTATTTAAAAAGTATTATTTAGTATTATGTATTATCTTATAAAGTATTTCTCCCGCCTTCTTAGTACGCCTTCGTTGTGTAGTGGTCAGCACGCTCGGCGCATATTCGAGATGCCCGTGGTTCGAGACCCGGTGAAGGCGTTGCTAATTTTTCCTCTCCCCTGCTTCGAAATAACCTGATATCTCTACAATCTATATACAAGTATTATTTATTATCTGTCTAAAATCATTATTTATTATCTAGTTAGGCAATATATTAAACTATTTTGCCTAACTAGACTTCATACTGTGCCAGGAAATAAAGTAAAGCAAATTGCGCTTATACATCACAGTAGATTCTTTTATCCTTTCCTGAAATAAGGGATTTTTGATGTTTTAATTCTAAGCCGCAAAATGTGAGTGAGAAATTAAATAATGCAATTTTTATCCTGTAAACCATAATGCGCTGTTATTAAGCATGAAAGGAACATCAAACCGGAGCCATCAAGCACTATACGTACTAAATTATGCGAGAATTTGAGTGATAAGTACTCATTTTAATTACTGTTGTCAAAAAACGTTATTTAAATTAGTTAAATATTATTTTCCTATGCATTTTCCCACTGAAAACCGCAAATAACGGAAACCGTGGAGTCTACATTAGCAGATAGAGTACCATTATGTATTAAACACTGCGTTTATTCGTGATAGACTATAGTCTGAAATACCATAAAGTTTATAAATCAACAGAATCTAAATCACTATTCTAATTCGAACTGATCACGATTTTTTTTTTCATTTTTTATGTATATTAGATAAACAGTCATTTGGCAAAGTATTGCTACAGTGATTCCAGCTAAACAATATTTAACTGATTTCTAGATTTATAAATAGTATATTAAAACGCAGTTTGTGAATTATGATGAATTGCTCAAATTAGCGTATGTTTAAATATAGCTTTTGTTATCTGAATGTGTATAAGGTAAGCAAGGTATCAAGCTAACACTCTTAAACTTTAGTGTGCCTCAGAAACGAACATAAATTACTGCTTGCAGTAAAAATCCAATTAGCAGTAAATCTCAATTAAATACTTTGACGATACTATTCCGTAGCCCTCTTAATGAAGTTGAACATTTTCCAGGAGTGATTTTAGAGAGATAAATTGGATGGCCATCACTAAGTCTAAACTGGCAACTGTCCATTTACCCTCTTTTTTTAAATTATACGTTTTCCTAACTTGTTTTCTTTTTATGCTCACCCTTTACTTCAAGCTCGTTTGCTTTACGTAATTAGCTTTGTACTCCATGTTTGATGGAGATTGAGTCAATTAATTACTGTTAGATAGTTGGTGCGTGATTTATAGTGTTTTCAAAATTAAGTCTTTGACAGGATATTGTTTAATAGTAAAGACGCTCGGCTACGAGTGAAAAAAATTAAGGAATGAAAATGGTAAATTATTGTAAATTACTCACGGTTATAAATTCTGCAATTTAAGAGAGTGCTAAAAACGCACATGATTACTTTTTGATTTCATAAAAAAACGTTTACTGTGAATTTTATTTTCTGAATTCATGTTCATATGCAATTGTATGTATTCATTTCATCTGGAAAGAGAAAAAAAATGGGAAAAACTCATGTATTCAAATATTTCGGTTGCCGCTGTCAGCTAAAATTTAGTGATCTTTCCGTACATAAATCATTAAAAATCTAGTCTTTTTCATTGTAATAAAAGAAGCAAAGCATCTCAATATTGACTACTTCACGTTTGTATTATTTTATTTAATTTTATTAGACTATTGCTTATATACTTATATAGCATATATACATTATTAGACTTATATAGCATATAGGGGTTGGACAAAAATATGGAAACACCTTTAAAAAAACATGTTTCTTTGCTTAATATGGTGTAGGAAACCCGTTGGCATACAAAACAGCTTGCAGTCTTCTCGGAATGGATAAATACAGTTCCTGTATGTTTGCCAAGGGAATATTATACCATTCTTCCTGCAAAACGGTGGCAAGTTCAGATAACGATGTTGGCGGTGGATAACGAGAACGCACTTTCCGTTCCAATGTAGATCACAAAGGTTCGATAATATTCAGGTCTGGTGACTGTGGTGGCCAGGGGAGATGGGACAGCTCATCCTCGTGCTCAGAAAACCAGTCCTGGACAATGTGAGCTGTGTGAACACGGGCTTTGTCGTCTTGGAAGACACCATCACCATCGAGGAACAAAGTTTGTACCATGGGATGAACTTGATCGGCCAAAATGTTCACATAAGTCTTGGCAGTGATGTGCCCTGACACAGTTACCATGGGGCTAGCAGAGAACCACGATACGGCTGCCCAAACCATAACAGAACCCCCGCCATGTTTCACTCTTGGCAACAAGCAGTCTGTATTATATGCTTGAGATGGCGTTCTCCAGACGTAAACTCGGCCAGAAGTGGGAAACAATGTGAAAGAAGACTCGTAAGACCATATTACTCGCTTCCACTGCTCTATAGTCCAGGCTTTATGACTTAAACACCACCTTTTCCTGTTACGGGCATTAGCATCACTGATGAGTGGCTTCTCAATTGCAGCACGGCCAGCAATTCCCTGTTTATGAAGCTCCCTTCTAATTGTTTTGGTACTCACAGGGTTCGGTAACACAACATTCATTTCAGCAGTAACTTTTGCAGCTGTGGTCTTCTTATTTTTCGTCACAATTGCCCTTAATGATCGTCTGTCACGATCACTCAGGACACATTTTCGTCCGCGCTGTGATTTAGCAGATGATGTTTTTCCGCTTTTCAAATATGCGGAATAAATCTTCGATACAGTACCTCTTGAAACACTAAACACCTCGGCTACCTTGCTTACGGAAGCACCTACCATACGTGCTCCAACAATTTGCCCACGTTCGAAGTCTGTTAACTCTGACATAATGCAATGACAACCTCACATAACAGTACTCCAACAACAACTGAACTGTTTAGCACATTTACGAAGCTGTATACGTGGCGTCAGTAGTCAAAAACGCCAGCGCCACCTACATATTTCATTAAAATCAATCTTTCTTTTCAAACATGCATTTCACAAGGTGTTTCCATATTTTTGTCCATCCACAACGTATGTATGCAAAAGCCAAGTTTTGTATTTTAAATGAATTTATTGTTTGAAGTGGTTTAATCTTCACTCATTTTCTTAAAAAGATATATTTAAACATTGCTAATAATGAAGTCAAATTTGGGTCTTTTAAATCAAATTACATATTTCTGCTTATCGCTGTAAGAAACTGAATCAATATGTAGGCATATTTTTATATATGTAGATATATTTATAAAATATTTATTTTGAAAGTATTACATCGAGACCATGACACTTTGAAAACGTATATACTTATCAAACTTATTTACAGAAAAATACTAGTAAAACCTTTGCACATTAATGGGGCATATTTCGGATTTGCAGTAGTAAGTAAAATACTTCTGTAATCCAATTACTGTAATTTACAGTGATAAATAAATTTCAGACAACGTTATCATTTCATCTGTTAAATAAATGAAAAAAAATTAAGCAATTTTTAATATTTTGTTTGGTTGATTGTTTATCAAACTTTCTAGATGCCAAGGCCATAATTAAAGCTTTATACCAAAAATTTTAAACTTTAATATACTTCGTAAATGCCAATAGGGAAAAAGATCGAGGAATGATTGGATGGCGATTCGCCTGAGCCGTGTATACAATGCTTGAATGATGATTCAAATGTCACAAGAAAAGAAGAGGCAGAGATTGATACTGAAAATACAAGCGAAGAAACTACTGACAATTACATTAGTCCTGAGAAAGCAATGACTTCTACTGAAATTTTATTGGACTTGATCGACCAGAGGTGATTCGAACACAATGATAAAATAGCACTTCGAAAAATGAGCAGTGAAATTAAACAAATATATCAACGGTTTCAAAAACAAAATAAATTATTGATTTGTTTTTAAGAAATAAGCACATGCATTATTCACGAAAATTGATAGTTTGGATTATCCGTGTTTTCCACTTATCCGTGATCTGCTTCCCCAACTTTAGCCCGGATAATCTAGAGTGTACTGTACCTGTAATACCTTGTTTCTTTGACACTACTGCAATCACTTTAATAATTTGGATAAATGCTACATCACAAACGAATCCACTAGAGTAAAAACTTAATATGTCATTTAGCAAACTAGCGAAACCAATGAGCTATGCTTAATATGACAGGAGAAGGCATTAGGTAGAAAATGGACGTAGGCTTTCTGGAGACTTGTCGATGCCTAAATGCACGGGCGTTACACGCGGCTTCGCTGTGAAATATTTTGTCAACACTCTATTTTTCAAAGTCCATCAGTGTGTATCCTTAGGTAAAGTAACAAATAGATCTAATCAGTATACTTCAATTTAGTAACAACGATTTGGATGCTTAGAGACAAGAATATCTAACAAGTGATTCATCTAGAAAAATAATAATATACGCATTTCATTTTTCTCTATGCAAATCTTTGTTAAAAATGCTTAAGTTACTGTATAGGATGCATCTGGGAAAGAAGGAGTTGAGATAATTAATGCTATAACAGTGTCTCCCATCTTTTAAAAACATATTGAATAAGTAAGAAAGCTGCAGATTTATTGATAAATATTAATAGGAGAATAGGTCTTCTATGCAGGATTATTTTTTCAACATCGGTTTGTTAATTTCGTGTATTTTCATTTTTTATATATTTTGATGTTTCAGATTTTAATATTCAATACTGTTGTTGCAATATGTATTTGGTATTTCAGCACTATTAAAAAGATGTTGTCTTCAACATATTTTTGACATGTTTTTGCGCATAGCATTTCTCGCAAGAAATGTAATGCATAGAAACATATTGTTACGAATTTTGTATTGTTACGAATAGACAGACGATTTTAGTGCAGTTATATGGGAAACTGTCATATTGTTTTGTGTAATCTAAAGCGAAACAAATTTTTAAGAGAAAGCTATGCTGGAAAAGTAAGAAAACAGGGATATGTGCATTTAACATTGAGTAAATGAGTAATCTCGGTAATTTGGCGAGATATCGCCAAGCTGATAACGGTTTTGGCGACTTATTTTGTTGCCGTTTATCGATTTCTGGCCAAAAGTCGCGAAATTTGGACACTATTTGGCGACATTTCGGATCGATCTCTGTACCAACATAATATGTATTGAAGTTGAATAAATGAAATTGACCACTATGTTAGCTGTCACCGTAATTCTAACCTCTTAGCTTCGTAACTTCGAAAAGCAGAGAGCATTAGAAATATCTAGGTGGCTGGTTGAAAACTATTTAAGGCCGAAGAGACAACATGTGCTCTTAGTTGCTTAGTTATTGTTGTGCGTGTCGTTAGTTCCGCGTGAATTGAGATATATTAGAGTTGGCTTTCTTTTTACATAAGCTTTGCGTTGCCTTGTGTTTAACGTTTTTAGTAGTTTGAAGCGTAACTACTGATTGTACTGTTTGATACTGTGATACCTGTGCGAGTATTTCTGCAGAAAATTCCAGAAATTTGAAATGTTTATTTTGACAAAATAAATTTTTATTAACCTCTCATCGTACCTGTGTGCATTAAATCTATTACGAACCCGTAAGCACGCAGCAATATCAGTCATTTAATGTAACTGAATTTAATGTACTCATTTAATGTTAATTGGCAGATTTACTTATAGATCATGAAAACACGAAGTAAATACACTTTACCTTAATGATGTTTAAGGTAATGCTAAGAAATACTGTTGCTTAACAGAAAAGCTCTTTAATAGTTTATGAAACTTAATTCGGATAACAATTTTTAAAGCATTGCCTTCAGTGGGCTGTAGATTACATTAAGGTTTAATTTAATGCCTCAGTTTTTCTCACAAATGTCTCTTAAACGTAAGTAGATCGATTTAATCGCTATAATCTTTTCTGATATTAAAATCAGATAAATGATGCACACAGCATTTAGATTCCCATTTCAGAGAAAGAATGAGACAGTTACGACTAAAATTCTTGGCGGACTTCCTTTTAGCACTTAGTTACTTGTGACATTCAAAGAATTCCATAGCGCACTTTTGTAGAAGAGAGTAACGAAGGCAATAATCACTCACCCATGTAGTATAAGGGCTTTTGTGCCAGTTCTAGCAGATAATTTAATTGCTATTTACTCATATGCCTTATAGCATTTTAAATATCCTCGCTAAAACCTCAGAGTGAGTATTTCGTATTCTCTGACTGTGCAAGAAAGATAACAGAGAAGGTGCCAAAGCCTAAATGGTTCTACTATGCATATTACGGTATATTTAACAAAACCAAAATCATAAAGGCTCCTTCTCCTTCGTGGAACTTATTCTGTTTATGAATCTCAGAGTCGTGAACTTTTAATTCTCCTGCAGCGTCATGCAATGGAATTTTTAAAATGATCCTTAACGACTGCAATATGTAAATGCCTCAGCTGTTTTACATTATTAAAGGTTCATTATGGTTGCAGTTGTAGCGTACTGTGTAAAGCGACCCCATAGAAAGACTTATACGAAGCTTTAATCGATGGCTCAAATCATTAATCAACATTATGGTCGGGGTAAAGTTTAACACGGCATTAGAGTAAATGTAATTACCTCTTAAATGCTACCCATTCATTTCCCTTTGAAAATTTTTAAATAAATTGAATTATATCATTCTTTAGAGAAGGATAAGAGTTGAAAAGTAATATTCAAAAGGAAATACATAACGGAATTTAAAAGATATGATGAAACTTAACAAATCTGGATAGAAATGTCAAAGAAGCCAAATATAAATGGAAGTGATATTTAAATATCCCTTAAATTGTTTAAGAAAAACAAAATATTACTTTACAGCAAAAATTACAAGTGGCTAGAAGAAATTGAAATACAAAGGAGCAAGTATATACAGGGTATTTCATAGATCATGGGACAAACTTGTAGGGGTTGAGCGTACTAAAACATGCATTTTTTATAGTAATGTAGGGTATAAAGTGACGGGTTAAGGCAGGACAGCAAAAAAGACAGGAAAGGAAAATGTGTTTATGTACAAAATTAACGCAAAGTGCTTCTTTGCAGCAGTACAGTATTCACAATAAATGTTCAAAATTGCGACTACCAGCAGTAATACATGCTTGGTAACGTCGCAGAAGGGATTGACGAACCTTTTGAAAAACGACGGGCATTTCGCGCATGCTTGCAGCCGCAATGGATAGCCGTGCAACGCAGTCCTCCAGCGAGTCAACGGGAGTCTCGTAAATGATGCTCTTCATATGGCCCCATAAAAGAAAATCCAAGCTGGTTAAATCTGGCGAGCAAAGTGGCTATCGAACGGGTCCACCACGGCCAATCCATCGGCCCGGAAATGTCCCATCCAAGTAATTGTAGACCCGCACGTGGTTATGGGATGATGCACCATCATGCTGGAACCACATGCGATCACCAACGACAGCCGGAACATCCTGCAGTAATTCCGGTAGCACCTCTTGCAGAAACATATGATAACATAAGCCGTTTGTACGTGTAGGTAAGAGTTATGGGCCTATTAGGTAGTCGTTAACAATACCCGCGCACACATTCACGGAGAAGTGGATTTGGAATGCATGTGGACGTGTGCCGTGTGGGTTATGAGTTGGCCACACGTGCATGTTGACTCTATTGAAGTTGCCGTCCTGTGCGAAAGTTGCTTCGCCCGTGAATAGCACATCCGATGGGAAACCGCTGCACACTGCTGAAAGATCCAATGATAGAAATGAACTCGAAGAGGGTAATCTGTCTCTTGTAAGGCTTGGACTCTCTGCAAATGGTATGGGTGCAAACTATTTTCATGCAATACTCTCCAAACGGTGGAATGACTCAGCTGCAGAGGACGTGCAATAGCTCTTGTACTTATCTGAGGTGATCATGCACAATGTTCAAGATGGATTCTTCAATGTGAGGTTGTCGCGCACTTCTTCTTCCCACTCCTAGTGTCAGAGGTGGCTTCAAATGACCCGTTTTCACACAGAGACCGATGCAACCTCTCCGACATTGTGTGCCTCTCCGACATCTCGGCAGACAGCTGATCGGAAACCGTTTCTGTTAAAACCGTAGCGCGCTGCTCTGCCGTTCCCATTAGCAGCACCATGCATGAGATGCATGTCAGCTTTTTCCCTGTGCGTAAACTCACCCATCACGCTCGACATCAGAGTTGCGAATGATTCTCTGATGCATCAGATCGTGGTTTATCCGGCTCACTACCGCCCTCTACCCCTGCATTGCCATTCAATCACAGCTGCAGTTCCTATTACTGTTAGTGTTCCCTTTTTTGAACATTTATTGTGAATATTGTGTAGAGACATTTTAATTATGTATCATATTAATGTGTAATGTTATGTGTATCTGTAATTATGTATCATAATGATGTCTAAGTAGTATTTCATGTGGAAGCAGTAACTCAAGTGTAATATAATGTGTATCTATAATTATGTATGCATATAATGTGCAATGTAATGTGTATCTGTAATTAGGTATGTATATAATGTCTAATGTAATGTGTACCTGTAATTATGTATGTATATAATGTGTAATGTAATGTGTATATGTAATTATGTATCATATTGATGTATAAGTAGTATTTTATGTGCAAGCAGTAACTCAAGTGTAAGCAGTAATTTATGTGTAAGCAGAAATTTATGAGTAATAATGTGCAATGTAATGCATATATTTATGTGTATATGTAAAGTATATTAATGTGTAAAGTAATATGTATATGTAATTATGTATCATATTAATATGTAAGCAGTATTGTCTGTACAAGCAGCAAATTATGTGTAAGCAGGAATATGTGTGAGCAGTAACTTAGGTGCAAGCAGTAACTTAGGTGCAAGCAGTAACTTACGTGTAAGCAGTAATTAATGAGTATCTATGTATCATACTAATGTGCAAGCAGTATTTCATATGTAAGCAACAATTTATGTGTAAGGAGTAATTTATGAGTATTTATGTATCATATTAGTGTGTAAGCAGTAACTTATGTGTAAGCAGGAACTTATGTATCGTCAGTAGGCAGCAATTCGTCAGTACGTAGCAACAATGTATGTACAATGCAACAGAATATGTATGTAATGCAACGGTATAACGCACCTATGCACAATGCAACTATATAATATAATCCTTGACTGAAACAGCATGCTGTTTCATATTCCGCACTGAATAACCAAATATGTGTAAACTGTGATCCGAATGTTGCCATATGTACAATGCTATATGTAATAATGTATCATATTAATGTGTAACCAGAATTTCAAGTGCAAGCAACTTATACAAGTAGCAATTTATGTGTCATCAGCAGGCAGTAACTTATGTGCAAAGTAGCAATTATGTATAGTGCAACAGTATATGTGTGTAACCTAACGGTGCATTGCAACTATGTAGTATATTCTTCAACTGAAACAGCATTTTGTTTTATACTCCGCACTGAGTAACCCAATATGAGTGAACTGCGCTCTGAATATGTATATGTAAATCTGAATATGATCTGAATATGTATATGCGATATGTACAACGTATTATGGAATTATGTATCATATTAATGTGTAAGCAGTATTTGCATCATAATAATGTGTAATTATGTATCAAATTAATGTGTAATGTAGCATGTATATGTAATTGAGCATCATATTTATGTGTAAGCATTATTTCATGTGCAAGCAGTAATTCTTGTGTAAGCAGTAATTTATGTGTAAGCAGTAATTCAGGTGCAAGCAGTAACTTATGTGTATGCGATAATTTACGAATAAGCAGAATTTATGAGTAAGTATAAATTTATGTATTATGTAAAGTAGCAAGTCTTATGCTCAAGTTTAGGGTAATGTTACGTGTCAAATATCATATATCATGTAAGTTTTATGTTTATGCCATATCAACAAGGTAACTAATGTAAACCAACCAACATGTAAACCAATATCACTCGAAAAAGAAATAGTCCCTGTATGGCCATGTACACCTTTTGTGAAGTAACAATAAAGTCCCGGGGTGCCCTTATGGTGCCCCAGGGAGTTGTTGCGTCTGGATAGGGGAGGGCGTGGGACATATGCCTGTTTACCTCTGTTAGACGCCAGGCGTCGACGTCCTCCGTCACCTGCCACCTGTGTAGAGACATTAGGTTAATTGGTAAACCAGAATGATGAAAAATAGAAAACGCCTTCGCCGGGAATCGAAACACGGACCTCTGGAATACCCGCCCAGCGTGCAGAACCACTACACCACGAAGGCACGCTAGGAAGGCGTGAGAAATGCCTTATAACTGTATTGCTGCAAAGAAACACTTTGCGTTGATTTTGTACATAAACACATTTTCCTCTTGTGACGTTTTTCTTGCGTTCCTGTCTTAACCAGTCATTTTAGACACTACATTCCTATACAAAAAACGCATGTTTTAGCACGCTCCACGACCCCTCCAAGTTTGTCCCATGATCTATGAAACACCCTGTATACTGTATTCTCGAATATACGAGTCGTAATGCTGCGCTAACGTTTTAGAAAATATTATTATGATAATACGCGACAAGAGTTTGACATGCACGGTTATGTGCATAATGAATCAGGCTAATAAAAACAACTAATTACTTTAAGGTGTCAAACGTAATGTTACTTGCACAAGAGCAATTAAAAACTATGGACGCAAACATTTCTATAAATCGCCAACATGAAAAACCCTACTTCGATAATTTCACAAAAAAAAAAAAAAAAAAAAAAAAAAAAAAAAAAAAAATATGCTCAGTTTGTAAAGGAATTTTATCTTTGTTTTAATACTGATATGAACAATAGGGGGTTATCCATCATCATTACTAGCTGTAAATATTTTTGAGGTAGAATTAATTAAAATTCATTTAATTTTATATTATTTTTAAGTAATTACATGAAGCGAAAAATATTTGTTTTTAATAATTCAAGCTTGCTGTAATTAGGGTAATCTTGATTTCATTAATTAAAAATTAAATAAATGTTGCTAACCTCATTAATGGAATGAATGAGCCTATTGATTTAAGCATAGCCTGTTCTATGTTTGTAAGAATGCTGATAAGAAGCACCACCGTCACAGTGCTTTAAACCCCATTCTTGTTATTAAGACTAGAGTAAATGAAGTAACCAGTAATAGTTTTCACAAAATGTTAGTCAATCTCAGATTTTCACCTGTTATGTGATCTCCGCAATTAATTTCAATTTAAATTTTTGTCATTTTTTGGAAGTCTAGGAGGACTATAAGGGCAAGTTTCAAAAGGCACTTGGAGTCCATGGACCATATACCAAGGAACTCTGTCATGTACCATATCATCTTGGATATAATTCTGTAAAAATTAGCATACCTGTCATCAAAGTCAGACGGATGAGGCTGCACAGTTATTCTTCTGTTAAAAAACGTTTCTACGGATATAGCTTACATGAACCACACACACACACACATATATATATATATATATGTGTGTATCATTACAAAACAAGTCTTTTGAAAACAAAATATAAACATGTCTAATATTTTCGCGCATTAAGCTGCAGAAAAATTATCATTAAAGACATACAGTAAGAAATTTAAAACTGATTTGTTTTTTGAAAATTTTATAAATTTCTTACTTTATATATATATATATATATATACATATATATAATGATCAAGTACAATAGGAATAGAAATACCGATTATTCTATCTGAGGAAAAGGGTAAAAGGTAAATATTAAAGGCGCAAAATGTATATATACACAAGAAAGGGGAACTTTAAAATTAGTGAATTCAAAAATTTTTTAAAAGGTCTAAAATGTAAAATTCTATTGCTATAAAGATAATTTTAATTTAATAAAAATTATAGAGCGTATGTAAGTGAAATTTATCTCCTAGGAAATGTGCAGTGAAATTCAGAAAGCAAATGTACACTGTTGTGGAAATTATTAATTGGAATTTGTAAATAAATACACTGGACTTGCCAATTAAAATGTAAAACAAAAGAATCGGGACTTTTCTATGGAATCAAATCGGGACCTTTTCATGGAATCAGTAATAATTCTCTTATTTTATTCTTTTGTTTTGCATTTTTAATTGCCATGTCTAGTGTATTCATTTACAAATTCGAATTAATAATTACCCCAATAGTGAGCATTTGCTTTCTAAATTTCACTTCACATTTTCTAGGAGATAATTTTTATTTATATACTCTCCCTCTCTCTCTTTACATATATGTGTATATATATGTCATATTTTGGCAGTCGGACACTAGTTTCCTCAAGATTACACATGCGATGATAATTTAGACTAAAACGCGACTAACTTTAAATTTACTGCGTCATACTATTCAAACAAAGAAGCCAGACGGGAAAAGCGGCAGCCGGAGAAACGCGAAATCTGACGGAAAAAAAAAAAGCGCGAACTCTTCATTTATAGCAGTGGTTACGTAACATGCTAGAATGTTTTCGAAAGTACTGGTCTAGAGGGCAGATCCTGAATATTTCGGAAAGTTATATATATACAGGAAGGATAAGTTATGTCGGATAGATATATAGGAAATGGGAAGATGTTAATTATTTCATCATAAACGAAAAAGATAAAAGTGCAAGATATTTTGTTTACTCTGTCTTAGTTTAATTATTTTTCTCCATAGAATAGCATATACTGTTTTCCTAATTTATTTCCAACTAGTTCTGCTTATAACCCCTGACCTTTAACTTTCATCTTATAAACGATATTTCCTTGTTCTTTGCCCAGATCATTTTTTTCCTTTCTTATTTTCTATTGGAACTTGATCAACATGAACTTAAGGTCTTAGTTTTATTTTCTGTTGTTTTGTTCTTCGATTTTTTTCAGAGAATTTTTTTCTCCAATTCCTTACAGTGTTTCTTTGAAACTCAAAATTCATTAATCAAGTGATGTCTTCAAGTCATTTAAATTTTACTGCGTTAAAGAGTGGAAAATTTTCCCATAAGACAACCGATAAGTATTTCGATTGCGTACACTATCATTATTCTAATGAATCTAGTTTACGTCAACATTATCACTATAGTAGGTGCCAAACTATTCAAGATTTTTTCTTGAATGGCGTAATTAGACTGATTGATTGTAGGAAAATGTTTATCTCCAAATTCTAAGAAATAATGAGCAGTTTTTTTTAACTCAAGTAATTATTTTACTTGTATGAATTCTAAGATTAGCATTTGTGTAACTTGTTTACGATTATGCATCAAATTTCCAAAAACTTAAAAATAAATTCTGCAATTTCAAAAGAACTTTACTATTCTTCAATATGTAAATTTATGCTTCGATATAATTAGGCAAATATACGTTTAAAATATTTTATCTTGTGCAATAAAATATTTTATGGTCCTGAGAGAAAAAAAATTTAGACTTCATTAACACGCGTAAACAACAGTAACATATAAACGTAAAATTATATTTGAAATCAGACAAAATAATTTCAAATGTGTCAAACGAGGTTTTTACTGTTATATTAATTAAATGACAATATGCACCTCCTAAAATAAATCATTTTATAAGAATGTGATTTTTATTGAACATCTTTTGTAGAGAAATTAGGTTATTTTAAAGCAGGGGACATGGAAAATGAGCAATGCTCTCGTCGAGATTCGAACCTGGACCTTTCGAATACAGGTTGAGTATGTGACCCGTTACGCCACGAAGGTAGTCTATAAGGAGGGAGAAAACGACTTATATATTCCTACATCTATGCCTTTGCATGTATTTTGATAATTCTCCGGAAAGGTCCTAATAACCATCGTAGCATAAACGAAGGGAAGAATTTCAATTTGAATAAGACAAAGTACACCAGGACTGCTGAAGACAAAAGATGTCTTCATGTTTAAATGCTTCATAGACGGCTCGTATTTTCAGACATTCGCCAAGATTCATACTCTGGTCGGTTTACCTGCTTTTATAAGATAAGTTGAATTCTAAAGTTTTATGAACTATTTCTATCAGAAGAGGAGTTAAGGAATGTTACGGAGTTTCGTATCCGTAACATTGATCCAAAATATATTTCATTTAATAGCTGTTAACTACTCCCAAACACATGCCTTCATTTTCCAAGAGCTCTCAAGCACATAATTAGAAGTGTATTTTTCAAAGAACTTTAGTTTGAGGATTAAGAGTAAGACGTTTTACTGAAATTGTTCAGTTTATTCAAAATGTATTTACTTTATCTATGAAATGATGAACAGGTATAAGATGTAACGTTGCCAACAAAACAGGCGATGGGGCAATGAATCGTTTTTCGAACAAAATGTAATATCAAAGACTAGAATAATTTTTATCAGTATGAAAATGCAGCGTGGAATATTGAATATTTATATTATTTTCACCTGACCAAAAATGAAAAACCTAATAAAAAGAAGCACATTTATATTTTGAAATTAAAAATGAATACACATTACATATCAGATAAGTATGGAAAACAAATTAACACATAAAACGCAATACTTAAACGTCTCCGTAAAATTTTAGCTGCAGCCTTAAAATAAAATTCCACTGAAACCTAATAGTTAGCGAGCATCATGGTGAGTTATAATGAGAACAAAAATAAAGAACTTAGGAAACAACTGATTAGATAGTAACTTGAGACTCCGTGGATGTCTTCCGCCTTATGATTGAACCGAAATGAACTGATGTCCTACGCGCTAATGAAATCTTACACGCAGTTTAACAAAGGTTTCGCAAAATGCAAGGTTAGTTGAGCTTGAGCTACAGATATATCGAAATAGAAAATTTTATATTTGATACGCAGAAAACTCAAAAGTACAATGCAACATGAGTGGCAGAATAATGTTTCACATATGTGAGGAGATACAGAAATTTAGGTACAAAAGTCCGAGTATTAAAAACGTTATGGAGCTTCATCACAGCGTTTTACGTATTTGGATATAGGAGCTGCATATGAGATATTACAGATATCTGTAACACTTTGCAAATAATTTAATTAAAACTGCATATGATAGAACAGAATTATTGTGATTCAAGATTTACTAGAGCTTGGAAAATATCTTACTCAGGCAAGCGTTGCAGTTAAGAAACAGAAGTTTACAATAGAAGATTATACTTTTTATTAAACTAAAATTTGATAGTTCAAGTTTAAGTTTCTAACCAGATATTGTTTGTTTATTCACTGTCCTATCGCCCTCATTTCTATTTTACTGCCAGAATGGAAACATCTGCTCATCACAAGGGAGAAAGAAGAGACTATTTAAAGGAATGTTTAAAAGGGTACAACACTGTATGTGGTTTACCAATGTATACATCTGTAAAGATTACAGGAAATAATAGTGTAATTAGAACGTAATTTTTGTATGTGGAGTACTAAAGGGAATATTTGTAGATTACTAGCGTTCTGCTTGTATGTTTATTGCAAGTGATATGTAAGAAGAACATGTATTTTTCATGTGAAATATTGGAGGATACATATGTGAAAGTTGCAGATAATTTACTTAAACGTTCTTCCAAATAATTATGCATATAGAACATATTTGTCTTATACGAAATACATAAATGATGTATTCCCAGATATAAAATATTTTGATTGTAATATTACTATAAATAATTACACAAGTAGAACATATGTTTCATGTGAAATGACTACAGCTACTACTTGTAACGAAACATGCTCCATTTGTTTATTTGTGGGGAAAGGGAAGTTATGTAACTTTAATTATTATTAAGTTGTTTTAAGGAAAAATACCTTAGATTTTCCAAAAGATATACAGCATTTTCTTTCAAAATATTCCCAATGTTAAAAAGAAGCTCAATTTTATGCTTTTCTTACATTTGCATTACTTTTCTTTATTGAATTTTAAGACATCTTAAAGTTACATATGTATCATGAAATAGCTGAAAAAAACTGCTGTATTATACTTAATGGCTTTTTGACAATAAATTAGTAATGTTGTAGAATTCCTTCTTTCCCCCCGCTGAACACTGGTAGTTCCGTCCGAGGTTCGAATCCCGCGAATGGGTTGGCTGCATGGGCGTTTTTGCTGTTTTTCCCCATGTATAACGCGTATACGAGCCAGTTTCCCTTAGAAAGTCCTCCACATAGGCATCCCTTCCCTTAGGCAGATAGTCCTAGTGTGCTTTGCCATACTTAACTAAACCAAACCAATTTCCTTTTTCCCAACAGTGTAATCAAAAGAGACTAATTGTATATGATTAGAGTAAAAAATATTTTAATGGAATTGTTTCAATAAACAATCCTAAATAAATATTTCCTCAAATTCTAAAAAATACTACAGATATAACTTACCAATGAACTTAAATTCAGTTATCACAAGCTATCCAAAATTAATTACTTTCATGCTTAATTATGTTAGTCATTTAAATTACAACATATAATTCTTTTAGGCATAAATGCTTTTTAATCTCTGCTACTGACCATTAATTGAAATATATTAATTAATCGAAGTAATAGATGACAGTTGTACGGGCATTTTGCCAGATTTAAAACTTAATTATTAATAAATTATATCCTTTTCATTGAATACAAAATTGCAGAATTAGTCCTAAATTTAATTTTTTAAGTATTCCTTCTACTAAAACATTTATTGCTTAAGGGCAGCCAGACAGTAAGCTGAACACTAATATTTGGCTCTAGATTCAAATCCTAGAGAATGTGCTGTCTGTGTAAGATGATTACAAACCAGTTTTCCTTAAAATATTCCTTTCCTTGGACAGATGGCCCTCTCTTGCTTTGTCATATTTCAAATAATCAGTTCACGCATTTAATGTAGGTATGACTTCGTCCCAAATTCTAACTGAAAAATTGAACAGAATCCCTTGATACTGTGTTCTATAATATACGATGAATATAGAATCATCTTAAAAATTAAATAATACTCAGTATTGTTGGATAGTGAATTTGTAATTGTTTTTCATTCTTGAAATACTATATACATATGACAGAATTGGAATAAAAATTTTAGATGAACAGATAAAAAATTTCAGATGAAATCATAGACTGAACTAATTTGTTGAATTTTATCAAGTAGTTGCTAAAAATGCAGCCAACGATTAATTGAAACCAACTGCAATTCAAATTGATACTTTTGTCAAATAGGAGCAGTAGAACTTATTTTAAACATTCAGCAATAAATAGTTTTCTGAATACATTTTTAACGCAATGGCAATTTCAAACATAATAAAGAGAACAACATTCATTCTAATGAGGATAATTTTGAAAATAATTCACATTAAAATATATTACAAAAAGATTTTTAAATGAAAAGATGACACAAAAGAATTATTCTCGAAAAATACGTGTGATCTCAGATATAGAAGAAATTTGGTATTGAGCTGAATATTGAAATTAATATATGCAACTGACGTATCATTACTTAAATTTCCATGATTTGATGTTGAATGCTGTAACTATTAAATATTAGCAAATTCATTTTATAATGAACTTTGCACCAAATTTGCAATACAAAATTTATAGTAAATTTATATGTAAATTTACATTATAAGTACTAGAATGAATATTGTACCATTTTATTAGTATTTTACTTTTCAACAAGCATAAAGAGCAAAATAGAATTTTTTTTCTAATGTACATAGTATGTTACATCATAGTTAAAAATATTTCCAAGTCATCGCATTTCGATTATTGCCCTTTGTAAATGCTGGTTATAATGTAACTTAATAGATGCTTTATAAGTTGGCAAAGACTGTCCTGGATTAAAACTAAGTAAAACTATCTAAAAAATAATAATATATATTGAATACAAAAAATAATATACATTGAATACTTTTACAAATATGTAATTGCTATCCGACTATATAATCTTTAAGGAGAAGCTTATCGCATGTATTAATGAAATAATATCGCATTTTTAATTTATGTTATTTCCACGAATTTTTTAAAAATATTACATTATGTTTTTCTTTTTCGTTGAGATTAATAATAACATACGTAGTGTAATAATGCTCTGAAAAATATTCTAACGCAGTTTCGCTGGGATTAATGATAACATGTATGGAATAATAATGTTACATCTGTCCACAAAATGAAAAATATGAATATTCTAACGCTATATGTTTTAAAACATACATAAATATTTAACATGAGAAATTATTAGACAATAGATAGAGCATTAATATTAAACTTAGTTGTTTTTGAAACTAACATATTAACAAATTTGCTTCTGTTTCGAAATATGAGCAGTTTAACTGCATACACCTGCAGATGTAACAAATAAAATTTGTTGTTATTTTACTAAATGGAGCACAACTCTGTGATTTGAACTCTATCTAACAATAATTCAACACAGGTTTACTTAGGCGCACTAGAATTGTAAGCTAAGCATTAAAAGAATTTAATTATAGATAGTGTATAGAATATAACAAATACATTACATTAAATGAATAAAATACACGTCAAACACTGATTTCGAACTTACCTCGAGACAACAGTTCAGCCTTTTTTTTTTTTTTTTTGCTATGGCGTCATTCAGCTCTCCCGCTAAAGCGATTTTTTCACCTTCTTCCTGATTGGTTCTTCTCTCTCAGCTGTTTTAAACTAGTTGATCACACGCTTCCCATTCCACACAAGTACGGACTTATTGCAGGTGGCCCTCAAGGCTCCGTTCTCTCTCCTTTTCTTTACAATATTTATACTCAAGACATTCCAAAAGAATCTCATATTACTATCGCCTTATTTGCCGACGATACCGCTATCCTATCTCAAGCTTCAACCATCATTACTATACAAATTTTTCTACAAAACTATTTGGAGCTTCTTGAAAACTGAATGACATTGTGGAGAATTGCCGTTAACACTGACAAAACCAAAGCCATTATTTTCAGAAAAGGACAAACAAGCTTCCTTCCGCCTAATCCCATCTTCTTTGACGACGAAATTCAGTGGACGGATCAAGTGAAGTATCTCGAAGTTACACTTGACAAAAAACTCACTTTTCGGCTACATTTACACGAAACTGCCAGGAAATTTAATATCTCATTAGCTACTATGCGTCCTCTCCTCGGCAGACATAGCAATCTGACTATCAACAATAAGCTTATTTTATAGAAGTCCATTCTTAGACCTACTTTACTTTACGCCAGTCCGGTATGGGGATACGCCGCTAAAACCCACATAAAAAAGATCCAAGTTATTCAAAATAAAACCCTTCGTGAAATTATTAATGCACCCTAGTTCATCCCAAATTCATATATTCACAGAGATCTTCAGATTGATGCTATACAAAATTATATAAAAAACTTGCAACAAAATTTTTCCTTTCTGTACTATTACATCCAAACAGCTGTACCAGCTCTTTGCAATGCTCACCTTTTCCTAGAGCAAAACACAAATATCCTTCGGATATTCTAACCTAACATTTTGTTAATTATTTGAAGTTCCTACTACCTTACTGATCCAACTTTTTTTCACATTGCTGGCCTATTTTCATTCATTTTATCTTTCTTCGCCGACTGATGGCGGCCAAGTGAAATATCTCTCTCTACCATCCTGATTCTTCATATTTTCCTTTTGTTGTTCCAGACATTCTTTTATCTGATACAGAGTGACAGCGTGCCGCGAGGCTGTCACTCTCTTTCGATTCGATACAAGTCAAGACAAGTACGGACAAAATCAAAGCAGAACTTCTTGGAACATTTCTGTAGAGTTTACAGTTTGCTTCGGTTCTGTGTTCGTTACAGATATTTCCATCGTAATTGCTCGCATTTCTGTAACTATACAAGACTTTTGTCTGTAAACTTCGAGGTTTTTTTTTACAGTGAATGAGAGCGCGTTCTGCCTGCTTGTGGTCCGTGGTTCGATTCTCGGCGAAGGCGTTGCTTATTTTTCAAGTCTCCTGCTTCCAAAAAAATTCTAATGTCTCTAGAAGTTAAGTAACATATATCAGACAAAGTTTTCAAAGGCAACAAGTTGAATAAACGATAATTAATATTAATGCCAAAATTTAGGCATAATTGTAAAAATTAATTAATTTGATAATTAGAATGTATTAATTCATAACAGTTAGTATACTTCTGATTTAGAAATACAGACCAAATATTTAATAAAATTGACTAATTCTGGAACGAATCGAAATGATGGCTAATATTGTTACAGAATATTAATAACTTGATTAAAATGTTGCCTGCAGATACTCTGCATGCAACGGTCATAACGCGAAGCCACATGACAATGAACCAAACTTGTCTGAGAAGGGCAACGTATATGTATAAGGGGACCATGAAACTCCCCAAAGCAAGAATTACTCACAGAATATCGAATTCTATTCTCATTTTGTAGGACATTGTAAATTTTGTATAGCAAAGGTAATAAATATGTTTGAAATGAAACTTTGAGATAATCGTAATTAGGATACAGGAGGAACATTCGAAAAAAAAGAAATATACTTCGTAACGAATTAAGCTCGAACTGGCGATTTGCGATAAAACAATAAATAATTCTATAATGGAATCAGTATACATTGAGTTTAGGTGAACAGATTATAACAATATGTTTTTATCATGTTGTTATCTATATGCAAAAATCGCTTGTAGGCGTAACAAGGCTTTTCTATTAATGCATTTAGATTTTGGATATCGATAAAATGGCTTTAAAAAAGAGTCTTAAACCGTATTCTGTAACAGGTCCTTCATCAAATTTGAGATAAAAGTGTGCGTTTTTAAAAATATATAAAAGGAAAATTAACTTCATTTTGTTATGACAATCATTCATTATTTCATCTGATAAACTAAACTAATGCATACCCATTCGTGATAGCATTCTAAATATTATATCAAAAACAGACGCGATCTAAAAACATACGGACAGAGAGAACAAAATCTTATTTAAAGCAGAATGAATTTGTGTTTGCGTAGGGGGGTTCAATTAACAAAAAATGATTTCTACTTACAAAGAAAGGTGACTGAGAAGGAAAGTTTGTTACCTAGGTTTTTCCACAAATGTATAAGTACCTTAAAAACGTGTCGTACTCAGCTAAACGAAATTAGGAAACTGTGGACAGGAATAAAGTTATTGGGTGCTTGCACAATCAAGAATTACTAACGCAGCGTTATGATTTCGCCAAAAATAAAAGACAGCCATCTTGAACTGAGAAGTAGCATGCATTTTGAAACACTATTTGCATATGGCTGAATATAGAGTGTATTTGTAGCGATGGTGCAGACTGCTTTAGACATCAGTTGTTTAGTATGTAAATACGTTTGCGAATACCTTCTGGTACTCCGCAAGCATACTTCGAATTTGTTAATTACGTACAATTAGGAGAAAGAGAAATCAGGCATTCTGGGATATATAGCATAGTAGTAGTTCAGTTAGAAATTGTATTTTCATGTGATTATAGCGCCATCTTCTAGGTACTCAATACTCATATCGCCTCTCGTCTGACAAACTCAGTTTTTGTAAGATTCTTTGCCTAGGAAACAACGCTGTTGGTAACACAGTAGCAAATAACTCTAGATTGTTCTTGAAGAATTCAATGATAATTATATCACAATGAACATAATCTGTTGTTTTGTTTTGTGTCAGGCCGATACGGAACTTGTGCGCAGGAAATGACAAATTTGAGCTACAAAAACCTGCAAAGTATGCGTTAATGCATGAGTACTGTGTTACATTAGCTCGGATATCCTGTGAAATTATTCAGATTTCCATCTAGCCTTAACAAATATTTATACAAATTTTAATTTATTTTTAATTATTAGCTTAAAGGGGCGTTAGCCCAGGAGAGCTATTAGTCTCAAAACGGCATTTTGCTTTCAGTCACTAAAAGCGTTATATCACTTTTCAAATTTTTGCTATAAAATATTATCGCCCTTCGTTTTTATTCAAGGAAATGAAGTAATAAAGAATCTACATGAATGAATCTAAGTTTCTCGCGTTGTGAAAAGCAACGATACCTAGAACCATCAAATTTTAAATAACAAAGACCGAGTTTTCAATTTCGAATTTGTTTTATTTCTATTTCATATTTTGTACCTTTTAAAACATTTTTTATTCACAAACTCAATTATTTCAAGGAGAGCAGTGGCAACACTGCACGGAATAAAATATTTTTATCTCCAGCACACGAGACTATCTATCAGAAATTCCAAAGATATGCTGTTTTTAAATATTTCTAACCAATTGTTGCGTTAGCCCAAATGATCTGGAAATGTATACGTATCTGTAAATACAAAAACGCCGGTTTGGGCGTAATATACAATCTGAAATTTTTCATATTTTTTCTTTTATTATCGTTATTTTCTTTTTGCACTTTTGTTTGCTTGTCTGGATAAGATCCAGTATAATTAATCATCATCGTGAATCGGTTGATCTGTGTCATATTTTATAATATACACAGATATATAAATGTAAATTTGTTTTTTTTAACAAGAATCCTAAACATTAATTCACTCAAAATCAACATGATATGAAAATTGCAGGAAATGTAAGAATTCAAGAAACGAAGGCCATACAAAGCATCTCAATATTTTTTGCTCTTAAATATGTTTAAGAAAAATAGATTTTAAACATCAGCCTTAAGTAGTTGAACCCAGAAACTAGGAACGTATTAGAAATGTATTTTTAGTGTAAAAGATGGCAAAGCAGAAGTATTAGTTAGGAAAACTTTAAGTGGAAAATGTTGGAAAGGATTCCTATAAAACTAGAATTAGGTGACATACCAACACAAACTGAATTTTGCTTTCAAAAAGGATTTCATTTTCTGAGTGAAAGAAATACATATGAAATAATGTTACGTGCGTGAGAAAGAAAAACAATTAATTGTTGTTTCATGAGCAAAGCGACATTTCCGTTATTTACAAATAGCTACTTAACTATTAAAACTACAGCATAACGACGTACATTCCATTTTCTTAGCATAAAGCAATTCCTCGTAGTGATTTATGCAGAAACATATTATTTTCAAGCCTTTTTACCATTTTAGTAATTTCAATTCAGTAAATTTTCACACTGAAATAAAGCTTTATTAAAATTGTAAATAATGAATATTTTGTCACAATATGGGATGAAAATATGAAATATCATTATAGTTTCTAAACAAGACTGCTTAATTATTTAAAAATTATTTATTAGAACTGAATTTATTCTTCTTATCTATATTTAAGAAATTTTAGCATGGAAATTTTATCGGAGGCAGCAAAACTAATTTTGATTTAAACGTCTGAAACAATTAACTTTTGAATCATAGATTAAACTCAAAATGATGAAGTCTTTTGTATTTCAGTGTAGCTATTATTTTTTTAATAAGTTCCCCATTTTGTTTACCGATTTGAACAATAATAGTCCATTATATTTTAGAAAATATTCTTCCTTTGTTTCATTATTTGATTGCAGCTTTATCAAGTTGACAAATAATGTTTTCTGTATACGGACCGTTTATTTTGAAAATGGTGCAAATAAAAAAAAAAAAAAATAAAAAAAAAAAAAAAAAAAAAACTGATTAATCACATAATTAGTCCATATGCGCAATTTACCTTTAACCTGAAAGAGTATTAATTTCGTTTGGCATTTTACGTTGAAAACTATAAACGGCGAATCACTTTTCAAATTTTTGCCACCAAATATTACCGCCTTGTGTTATATGAAAGGAAATTAAATTTAATGAAGAAACTGCATGAATGTATGTATCTTTCTTGCACTGTGATAAAACAACGGTAGATACAGCCATCAAAATTTGAATAACCTAATCTTTCATAGAATATGGGCATATGGATGCCCTAAATTGAATTTGAAATTTGTTTTATTATCTATTTCATATTTTGTAACACTTCAACGAATTTTTGATTAAAAAAGGAAACTATTTCAAAGCGAGCAATGACAACACTGTACGGAAAAAAAAAATCATTTTTAATCTACAGCGCGCGAGACTGTGTATCGGGAATTCTAAAGGTTTTAAAATTATTTAAATTTATAAAAAGGCTGATTTTAAAATTATTTTGCGATATTGCTGTTGAACTTTATTTTATGTAAACATGCCAAGAACATGATATTTAATAAATAAAAGTAACATACAAAACGTTAAAAAGTTTCTTTGGGAGTGATATAAAATCTGAAAATGTTCAGATATTTTTTTTTTATTTTTTATAAACTAAATCAGACTAAAGCACATTATATTTCAAGCAAAATTAAATTTGTGATTATTGAAATTAAGTGATTTTTTACAATTCAATAATTATGAAAGTGGTGTAAGTCCATTTATGACCCAGAATGAATATATTATTTTAGTTAAAATCAAATAAAAGCCATTTATGGAATCAAATTACGTATTTTAAAATTCCTTGAAACATTTCAAACTTAGTACAATTTATTTACGTTTTCAATTGATTAAAATGCTAGCCTTTAAATAGCTAGAAAGAAGAAAAAATGGACTTAGATGACTTTCAAAATAAACGGTTCATATGAAATAGATCTATTATTCCTGTAAAGGAAAGCTTCGCTTTAACACTAATTGCATTAATTTCACATTATTTATATCATACACGTAAGAAAACGAATTGTCATTAAATAAAAAAGGAATATTTCCTAATTTATTCTCAGCTCATGATTTTAATGAAATATGTTTTTGTTACAGTCTATGTTTGCATTCAAAGTAATATGATTTTTCGATTATGTAAATGAAATATTAACAAAGTGGCATGATATATCTAAATTTATCAACAGACTAATTAAGTGGCAAAAATGTTCGTAAGTACAGATTGTACTTCATACGAATAAGAGGTATATCTGTGACACATTTCTTTCGAAGAAGGAAAGGAAACAAAATTAGAAATCACTAAATTCGCATTTTAAGGAAGAAATCATGTTCATTTTACCAGTTTAATTAAAGTTAAATTTAATGATAATAAATTTTTTCATATATAATTCTGTGAGTTTCTTTTCCGACCTTCGAAGAAAGTTTTAATTCCTGTATCTAAAAATGGTTTTGTTTCAGGAACAAACGTTTCTACTTAAGCAATTTAAGCAAGTTAAGCATTATTCCCCGTATTTGATTAAGTTATTGGAGGCATACTGAATTTGAAATATTGTGAATTAAATTTTATATTTTACCATGCCTCAGAGTTTTCACTGATTGCACCCAAAGGGTGTAAGGCTTAGCAAACTAAGGAGCATTATTGTATAAAAAATTTAAAATTTTACGAAAGTCGATTATTTTTTCCCAAAATAAACTTTTGATTTTGATAGAAATTAAAATTTCTGAAGCTTCTTCCAGCTAATCATTGATTAAAAAAAAGTGAATCAATGGAATTTAAAATTAGGCCAACAACTTTTAGATAAGAATTATTTTTATTTCAAAAGCCATTGACTCATTTATTTGTGCCTCAAAAGCTATATGTACTATTTAGAATAATTTTTCAGTTTTAATTCGATATCCTAACAGTTAACAACTGTTAAACAAAGTATACCTTATTTCTCACTGATCGTCGCATTAGACTTAGACAGTTCTACATTACTGAGCTATTGCAGGTGCAACGTTGCCGGTTCCTTAAATTAAGCCCAAGGGCACATGACATAATGAATTCAGGAAATGGAAAACATCTCGGATGAGAAAACGGATAAAGGGAAATTGAGAAGGAAAAAGGAAAAAGGCCAAAGGCATCTAGCAGATGAAGTATTTATGTATTTCAGCACATAATTATGTACGAGTTTAAGTACTCAGCTTGGGATTGCCGACTGAACGGACAGTACACGACGGCATTCAAGAGATATCACCGAAAGCCTGATCGTCGCAGACAAGATACAGAGGAAATATTGAAACAAAAATTATAATATAAACGATGACCAAATATAAGGCCACTGGACAAAAGCGTACAGCACAAAAATAAACAAAAAGTGAAAACATAATACTGTGATATTTCTTTACGCGACAAAACACCCACAAAGATGCCCACACAGATAAGCCCATGTATAAAAATAAAGCACATATAAAAGCACACATATATAAAGCCCACACCTACGTTAATAAAATTCCACATTGACAAAAGCCTACTCTATAATTAATATACTTTATAATTGCGTTACGTAAAAAATAATAATTTCTCCATTACTTTCAGGTTATATAAAGCAAATTCATGAAAAAAATAAGATATAGAATTCAATAATCTCTATTAGTAACAAATAATAATAAATTAAGTTAAAATAACGGATAATATTTTACTATATATATATGTAAATAAAAAAAATATAATCATGCCTAGAATTTTCGCGCATTAAGCTGCTGAAAAATTATAAGTAAAGACATAAAGTAAGAAATTTTAATTATGGATACAGAAAAGCAAGGTTTTTGTGGAAGAGAGATTTTAATTGAGTTCAGTGTTCTGTTCCCTGACGAAGTGGAATTGATGTTGATTGAATTGATCTTCTGTTATGTTAATTTTTCTCTTAATTTCATTAACTTTTCAATTAGGTTATTGCTTGTTTGAAAAGATTGAGTTTTAGCATTTTTAAAATTCTATGTAACGTTAATGGATTATTTGAAATTTATTAATTATGAATTTCAATTTTTGGTCTTTGTGAAAAATTAGTGCTTAATTTCTTACTTTATGTCTTTACAGATATGTATGTATACATATATATACTTATATATATATAAATATATATAAACGTGACTCATAGATTTCGGGTGACCTGTTAAGATTAAAAAATATATTGAAATTATTCATCAGCTCATACAAGAAAGCAAGGTTTTTTTTTATGGAAGGGACTTTGTAATTGAGTCTGAAGCATCCTTTTCCTGACGACGTTACATGAAAGTGAACTGGCTTCCTCTCGTTTCATATTCTTTTTTTGTTTTTTACATTATTTATTTTTGGTTTTTATTGTGACGGTTTATTTTCATTTTTCTTTTTAACATTTTCTGAATTCATATTCTACATTTAAAGGATTGAAATTTGTTGATTATGAATTTCAATTTTTGTTCTTTGTGAAAATTTAGTTCTAAATTTATTTCTTTACGTATTTACTGATAAATTTTTAGCGGCATAATGCGCGAAAATAGTTGAAATGATTATATTTTTGTGTAAAATGTTTTTGTGTTTATATATATGTGTGTGTATGTGTGTGTGTATAAGATACTTTCTTATTTATTTTAAGTCCTGAATAAATCCGACAAGGGGAAGTCAAAGAGAATAGTGGTCACACTGCTTCCTCTAATTTCTGATTCTACAAAATTATGAAGAGTATAAATTGCATGTAAAATTTGCATTATGTACATAGGATAATTTTTATTACATTATATATTTTTAACAGTTCCAGAAAATTTTATACATATTGAATTTAATATACAGAAAGAAGAATTAAAGTTGGAACTTTTGTTTCAGTGGAACACTTAAAAGTGACCTATTGTGATTATGAAAACTTTTGCGTGTGCAATCAAAAGAAATGTTTTAACAGTGAATTAAAAGTAAGGTTTCAAGCAATTTAGTTAAAATTTAGCTATTTTGTTTTTATATAATTTAACGCCATAGTACTTTAAACCTCACATTTGATCATAATGATTATTGTTTTTAAAAATTTTATAAAGTCCTAATTTTATGGGAATTTTCAAGCAAGCATTCGTCGTGAGGGTTTTTATTATGCTATCCTCTAAGTAGCCGTTGGTTATTCATTATTCTGTCTGTCACAGCTGGTGAGCCTTTTACCTATAGTTGAGTGAAGAAGCAATTAGAAAGAGGATAATGTTGCTCAATAGCAAGACCCCTTTTCGAAACTAAGGAAAAAGTACTGGGGGTGGACTGCAACGTGTGTTGGCCGGCGTCGGCCAGTATACGTTGTGGAATGTGTATGACGCATTTTAAATCAAAGGTCACTAGAATATGACCTCAGGACGGTGGAGTACTCGATGGAAGAACCATTCGGTGAGAAATAAATTACTTATCGGATTTTAGAATTTTTTGCTATTATATAAATAATAACATAATTCGAAGTTTCATAAGTAATTATAGTTTAAAAATTCATTTCTCACGCTTTCTTTGGCCTATTTCTTGAATTATTTTAGCTAAAGGTTTAACTAAAATTAAAAATATTCTAAAAATTTTCAATAAAATGAAAAAATGGAAATATTAACTGTATATTAATAATATTATCTACTTAACTAATACTATGTATTATTAATATATAAGAAATAGTAATAATAAGACAACTTGGAAATATTTCTTAGCCATTCTTAGCCCGTCTTCGCCGCACATCGAACCACGGACCTCTGGAACACGCGCTCAGTGTGCAGACCACCACAACACGAAGGCATGCTAGGAAGGCGGGAGAAATACATTAAAACTTTTTAAATATAGACAATTTTACTCTGCCATACTTATTAATGTTGAAAAACCTTTCGTAAAACATCAAATTTCATTGGAAGATATTTATAGATTTTTATGGCCGCCAACAAAATCGTTCTTGAGATGAAAAATTCTGGAATTAATGTATTAGATGCTTTAAAGGATAGAATAAAAATGCAAAAGTGGAACAGTTCATTTTCTACTGAGGATATACTACCTTAACTGATTTCATTTGTACTAAAATTTTGCCCTGAGCACCAATATGTATATGTAATTTTATTATTTTTGCGTTATCAAGGAGCAATGTACCATAAATATATACAAACAAGTATTATCTATAATAGTGTATGTTCCATAGATCAGTCTGCGCATATTTTTTCATTACTTAATTCATTTACTGCTTAACATGTCATTATCTATGTTAATGCAATTATCTACAGCTCAGCCTTCATTTAATGTGTTTGCAATTAATATTAGTTCATAATATGGATACATGAGTCTGCAATTTGGCCAGTATAATTTGCTTTTAGTTTTTTCATAATGCAATCGCAACATGTATTCATGCACATTTTTATGAATCTAATTTGTAATTTCTTTTGCAACATGATTTTTAATGTATAAATATTCGTGCAGATTTCAACTTTACACCTGTATTTATATGTACACCCTGTCCTTATTATATCTATATGCCTAACATATACCATAATAGGGATAAGCGTCTAAAGTATGTATTCAAATAGCAGAAGTATGCAAAAATTAAGGACGAAGACGAAAATTTAGCATATCATCTGAACGAAGAGGCAGAGCGGACAGAAAGACCAATCAGGAGATTAAGTAAGGTAATGTACGGTAGCACATGCGCAGATATGCAGGTAGACGTAATGGGGGAGTGTCTAAGTAGTATAACGCATGTTGTCGGTGTAAGATCAGTATTTCTGGCAAAGAGATTGCACGCCGTATAGCAGTTAAAATCACACCGAAATGCTGCCTCAGCGAGAAATGGCGAATAATCAGTCTGTTAGACGACATCTGGATGCTTTTACCCGAGGTCGAATCATTGGGAAGTTGGAGGAAGGCCGCAGTATGACAAGTGTGCTGCAGAGTTCGGAATTGCTCACAGCATCGTTTCACGACTGTGACAATTTCAAACTACAGGAACAGCTATCCGGGGGTTTAGTAGTGGTCGTCCACGAGGAGCCACACCCGCAGATGACCGGTATATTGCCTTACAGGCCAGAAGAAACAGGCGGCAGACAGCGGAAGAAATCGCTAGACACACGACACAGGCGACTGGACGACCGATATCGCGTTTTACCGTGGCCAGAAGACTGCAGGGTGGTGGTCTGTTTGCACAACGCCCTGTACGGTGTGTACCTCTAACGCCTGCCCATCGGAGAAGGCGTTCTCTGTGGTGCCGGAAACACCAGCGCTATGTGTCCGCAGTTCCTTTTCATGGACGACAATGCACCATGTCATCGCACAGTAGCTGCCGAAAAGCTCTTAGAGAGTGAGGATATTGAACGTATGGATTGGCCGGCACGATCTCCGGATCTCAATCTCATCGAGCATGTATGGGATTTTCTAGGCAGACGCTTGGCAGCTCGTACCTTACCACCAGTAACGATTCCGGAGCTTCGATTGGCGCTGCAAGACGAATGGCAGCAAGGCCTCAACAACTCATTGACACCCTCATTCTCAGCATGGGCAGACGCTGTGAAACCTGCCTAGCAGTCAGGGGAGATCATATCCCCTATTAAAGACCGGGTGTTTCTTGCTGGACACCCATCACAGGGATGTTTCGGCCTTCAGTCGCATTGCGCTCCATGCTACTTTTTCAATAAAGCTTCTTTTTATCCCTCTGATTTCTCTTTTAGTAAGTGTTTCTTACAATACGCATGTCCTAATGTATTGGGGATCTTACGGTATTAAATGTGTTGATTTGGAATGCTTTTGTACAAAGTTATATTGAAAAAACCGTCTCGTCCTTAATTTTTGTACATGAGTGTATGTTACATATAGCAAATTTGCAAAGCTCTTGGTAATGTAGCATCTACAGCATTTCTTTTAAAATTCTATTAAATTATATAGCTGTTAGTACACATTACATCTAGGAACACATTGTACTCGACAATGTTATAGTACCTCTTTGCAAGCAACAGCAACTATTCGGTGTTCAAAATAAGCGATCATCTTAATCTTAGTAAGTGACTTAGTCTCAACAGCAGTGTCCCCACCATGACCTTTCTCTTCATGTCTTTCTTTTAGTATTCCTCGCTTTACATAGTCAAATCCCGGAAGACATAGTCTTGAGGGCTAGTTTAGTTTTATTTTTTTATTCCATCGACAGGATCCAACGAGTTGAAGAGCACTTAACTAAGTGGGCCAGCTGTTTTATCGATGGAGAAAAGAAAGAGGAAATTTCATTTTCTAGATATTTCAAAGGGGAAAAATATAGATTGTATTTCTAAAATAAATTACTCTTCTTTTTTTCGAGTTTTTTTTTCCCTTGTACGAAATAAAGGAAGTACTGCAATCGCGAAAAATTTCAGGTATCGTATTTCAACGAAAATATCTATTCTGACTGCTCTCGAACCCATTTGAACGCATTTTTTCATGACATTATTAGGTACGGACAGTATACAAGAATACTGTCGCCAAAACCGATTGTAAAATGGATTTAAAATGCATTCAGAAGGGATTTTTTCTGGCATAAGCACGTACGATCGTATGGATGTATGTATCTCGCATAGCTCAAAAAATATTATCCATTGAACTTTGAAATTTTATATATAGGACTGCTATAACATCTAGTTGTGCACCTCTCTTTTTGTTGCAAAAGCCCGAACAAAACCTACATATATATGCCTACCTTCTTAACCGGTTCTGTGAGGTCTGTCTTTCTATATTTACATGCTGATAAATTGTGCATATTTTGGTTTGAAAATTTTTAAATTGTGTTGTTCTTGTGTTCCGTTTAAGACTTTTACGTCTTTAGTTAATCTTCATGCGCATCATTAATCTGCATGCAAGAAAGAAGAGAAATATTAACAATTTAAAATTGCAAGTTCGTGGCTGTTTGTTTACATTTGAAACTCTTAGTAGTACAGTGAAATAAGGCATCTGTTGCATCAACTTCTTTTTGCCCAGTTGGACCAGAACTTAAAATTTTTACGCACCTAAAATTATTTTGTCTTTCTTTTTACAGGGCCCACCAGCGGCCGAGCGGTAAAGTCGCTGAACACTGGTAGTTCGGTCCGAGGTTTGAATCCCGCGAACGGGCTGGCTGCATGGGCGTTTTCGTGGTTTTCCCCATGTGTAACGTGTATACGAGCCAGTTTCCCTTAGAAATTCCTCCACGAAGGCATCTTTCCTCTTAGGCAGATAGCCCTCGAGGCTTTGCCATAATCATACACACACACTTTCTTTTTACAGAAGTGTTTTAAATGAAGAAAATGTTTTGGCAATGTCAAATATAAAAAACATTTAATTTTTGACAAAACTAATTCTAACTTTAATGAGGTCACCCGGTTCCTATACTTATATTTGAGAACGTTTTATACTCGTTATGAAAAAATGAAATTATAAGTAACTCTCGCACAACAAAAATTGACCGTGATATTTAACTTCAAAATTTTCTATTTTTTATGTCATTTTTAATTTACCTTAAACGATCGGTAAATTAAACTAGAATACTTCGGGGAAATAGTTTTTAAATGAAGAGCAGCAAGAAAAGGTGTATAATATAATAGGCCGTACAAGGAAGCCATTGTGTTGTTCACATCAGATTTTTATAGTTTATTTCTGAATCACTGCAAGGAAGCACGGAAAAAGGTTACAGCAGACCAAATTATTTCATATTTCAAAATTTCACAAAAGACTTATAACGGAATGACCTCTACCTCATAAGTATATTGTATGATTCTGACTTATCGAGAGAGGAAGGTAAAGAAAACAATTTTAAAGCAATTCAAGAAAGACTAGCATATCAAAATATGGAGTTCAAGAAAGTCGACTTTCGAGAAAGATGGTTATTAGTTTTTAACAAATGCTATTTTCTTAATACAAACTTCTCAAATACTGTTAAATGATTACGAAGAAAAGCATATGAGGATTGCCACAAACATCTCAAAGGTAGTTTGGCTATCATAAAAGTCTCTTCTGTAGTCAAATGACTAAAACTAATCATTGAACGTTTGACAATGTTTGATTGCCGATGAAGAGGTTAGTTGCATGCTGAACGTGTTGCTCACATACTATGTAAATACAAACAATATCTCTTTGGAAGTCCTCCATGAACGCATCCGTCAGCTTAGTAGACAATTCTGGTCGGACACGTTGTCTTAATCAGTTAGGAAGTAACTGTTTCAAAGTTTGACTATAAATGGATGAAATTGTTTGACAGAGTAATATGTAATGTTAATTCAGAAGTCAAACAACAAAAATCAGCGTTATACCTACAAAATTTTCACAGGACTAGTTTCGATGGTTTTACCGAACCATCATCTTCAGCTGCAAAACCGCAAATGAACAAGATAGGAAATAATGATTAGATAAGATAAGAAAGCCTGGACAAGAATAAGCAAGTGGCGCCATCTGTTGGCGAAACCAGAACTAAAACATAATTTCTCTAAAAGCCGAAGGCAAATTTGGATTGGAATTAGGATCGTTAACTAGAACAGAAAGATTTTTATGAATGTGAAATGCCTCTAGAAAATCCAGTTCTCCAATGGAAGATGTTTTTTGAATAATTTTGGCAGCAGAAAAATTGAAAGTGTGATTTTCGGACCAACAATGTTGAGCAACAGAAGACCTCTGTGTTTCCTTTTTTCTAACATATGCCTCATGTTCTTTGACGCGAAATTTTAAGGCTCTCTTAGTTTGGCCAATGTAAATTAAACCACACTGGCAAGGAATCCTATAAATACCCCAGGAATTCATATCCGGAATGGGGTCCTTGAGTATAGAAGTTGGAATTTTATTGATGGGAGAAAAAACAATCCGAAAGTTAAATTTCTGCAAAATATGTGCAACTTTATAGCTAATTGATGGAAAGAAGGGAATGACAACAGAATTTTTATAATCTCCTGAAATAAGAGTGTGGCTTTTAGTGTGTTGAGATGAGAATTTTTTAACTGCTTGATTAATAATGTTGGGTGAAAAGCCCCTGTCAATAGCTATTGCTTTTAAATAATTTAGTTCTTCATCAAGGGCTAGTTTGGAGGAGCAAACTTGAAGAGCACGGAAAACATAGGAATAAAATGAAGCTAACTTTTGTTTAGTCGGATGACATGATTTAAAGTGTGGTGGAAGGCAAACCGATGAAGGTCTACGGTAAACTGTAGTACTGAAGTTGGATGTGTTACGTGTGACCAGAATGTCGAGAAACGGAAGAGAATTGCAAGTCTCAAGTTCAAAAGTGAACTGAATAGCAGGATCAATAGAATTCATTGTTGGAAGAACTTTATTTAAATCATCTTTATTACCTTCAAACAGGGTAAAAGTATCGTCTACGTAGCGGAACCATGCCGGGAAGTTTAAAGTTTCAAACAATTTTGATTCATAATAATGCATGTAGATATCAGCCAGGATGGGACTGAGGGGACTTCCCATGGCTAATCCCTCAGTTTGCTTGTAATATTTATTTTGGAAAACAAAATGTGTTTGTTTCAAACAGAGTTGAGTGAGAGAAATTAGCTCATCAATTTCGATGCAAGAGAAATGAAATTCGCGAAGTCTGGTTTCTAGACATCTTAATGCACCCTCCACTGGGACATTGGTGAATAATGATTTTACATCAAAAGAAACCATGAGTAAATTACTAGGAGAAATGTTTTTAACCTTTTTTACAAACTCTATTGAATTTTTTATGGTGTAAATGTTATTGTCTAATAGAGTGGAGAATCTAGAAACTAAATATTTAGCTAAAGGATACGAGGCAGTACCTAAATTTGATACAATAGGGCGGAAAGGAATACCACTTTTATGAATTTTGGGAAGAGCATATAATCTGGCACAATTCGCAACAGATGGGATAAGCGAATGTTTTAAGTTGCTTGAAATGATTTGCGAAGATTTGATCGCAGTTTTTATTTTGGATAAGTCCGATGTAAGTGTAATGTTATGCTGATCAGAATTTTTCTCTAAGGAAGCTATAGAAATAGTTAAATTTACTTTGTGAAACCTTTCTACTCTTAAGTTGGTAGTCTCCCTCTTATTTTGAAAAACTCTTTAATTTGACGAAAGTATATTGGATCCGTATTTAACTCAATAAAGCTTCTAAGCCAGTTTTATTATAACTATATTAAACATCTAGAAGTAAGGGAAGAAGAAAATAAATTAAGAAGAAAAAAGTAAAACATCCGTCACGTTAAAATTCATTAAAAAATATATATCAATTCAAAATCACTTTATTTCTTCCCGAAAGGCAAAACAAACATTATTGCCACTTCACTCGTAGTACATTTTCAAACACTCAACCACACATAGAATACATAGGTTAGGTTATTTAATTATGGCTATCTGCCTAAGGGGAGGGATGCCTTCGTGGACGATTTTCTAAGGAAAACTGGCTCGTATACACGTTACACATGGGGAAAACCACGAAAACACCCATGCAGCCAGCCCGTTTGCGGGATTCGAACCTCGGACCGAACTGCCAGTGTTCAGCGACTTTACCGCACGGCCGCTGGTTGGCTCATAGAATAAATAGATAAAATAAAATACATAAGTCAAATTTTTATATTTATCATCGAAAAATTACAACTAGCCACCTAATCGGACAGTAGAAAAGTTTCTTTTTAGACTAACAAAACAAAGAAACAAACCAGTGATAAAAATTATAAACACACCTATTTTTGACATATTAAAAAACAGGATAAATAATCCATTTATTGTAATTAAAATATTTATTGCAATTATATTTATTGCAATACTATATTGATAAAAATATGTGTCATGTTTTCATGTGGGCTTTTATCAGAGTGGGTTTATATCAATAATATTATATTAGCCTTTAACCGACGTACACTTTCATCCTTGTGAGTATGTGAGGAGTGGGCAATTATCAGAGTGTTTTAAATTTTTTTTTTTTTTTTTTTTTTTGGTGTGTGTAAGATAGATTGCCGCTTGCGCTTTTGTTCAATGGGCTTTTATCAAGGAACTTCGATAAAATGATAGTTTACACTTAAATAAGTTCTAAACATAATTAAAATTGGTAGTTTACCTTCAGAAAAATGTACTTCTTACATTCAAATTATTTGTTAATAAAAAATATTAAAATACTGTAACCATAAAATTAAACATCATGTAATTTCCTTTATAATCTAATTTCAATCCCTTAAAATATTCTCAGACGAACTGAGAACGTATATAATTCATTAAAAATATATTGTTTTTTTGTTAATATTTTGCAGAAAACATTTCTGTTAGAACAGCAGTCGAAATGTTGTGTCAGTATCAAAACATATATGAGTTTAAGCTGCAAACTAATACTGCATAAATGACATTTTAAAGGTATTTAGAGAAGAACAAAAAAATTAAATTAGAATTTTAACGTAAGATTTATTCAGCTTTATATATCATACTGCATACATTCGATAAGATTTTTCAGTCATTCTTTAAACGTTTTAGGTAATGGTGATACTTAAGTTTATAATAACAGATTCCTGATTTTAAAATGTATTACAGAACATCTCTAAATGGGCTTCATCAAGGAATTTCTAAGCATTTAAAAGAGACCTAGCATATATTGACTTAAAACATAATTTAAAGTATTATTGTATTAAATAAGATTTAATAATCATTCACAGTCAAATTCCAGGCTAAGCTAAATTTCACACTTATTTTGGCTTAAATGGAGAACTCTTCTTAATTTGAGAAAATTATGTACATCACCTTTGTAAATGATAAAATATATTTGCATAGGTGAGTAAATGCGGATCGTTAACTAAGAGTAATTGAATTTGGATATTTTAATAAAGGTTTACCATTAGAAAACCAGAATTTAACTAGCTCTCTATTGACTTTATTTTGTTTGATGAAAAGGCTTAACGCTTCAATAACATTAAATCTAAGCATTCAATATACATCTAGGGTATTCTATTCTAAAACGCAGCCATAATACATGAACAAAAAGAAAAAAAAAAAAAAAAGAAAGAAAGAAAGGGAAAAGGAAGAAAGAAAAGAAACTTCCACCCTTCAATTTGGAAGGATGAATTTTTTTCTTCTTCTGACATCAGTTCAACGGAAGTTCAGATATTGAGAAATTCAACTATACCAAATATTTTAAACATTCGTTAGTTGAGATTAACATTCTCCTACTGAAGATGTTATTACAATTGCTATAACCATAACATAAAATTCTTCAAATTTTAGATTCGCAGTGATCACGCATTTGTTCATTTTCGCGTTCAGACGTTAGTGCTTTGTTTAATATTTCGCTTACTATCCAAATAAAGTTTAGATGTTACGTAAATACTTGAAGAACGTATTTTATTTTACTTTCAAAAATGTTTCATTGTTGTTTTTTTTTTTCTTTATTTTCATTTGAGTCGAAACTGTGCGTATTTTACAATAAAGAACTGGAAAGATTGCAGACCTATCTTTTAAGAGTAAAAAATGGCTGAAGATTTAACATATGAGGAAGGCGAAGAATTTAATTTAAGTTGCTGGGAACCCTGTATATATTCTGGAAAAAAAACGGTTATTTATAAGTCTTTGTATAGATTCTGGAAATAAAAGGGGGTGTTTAGGAATCCCTACATAGATTTCGAAAAATAACGGGTGTTTAGGAATCCCTGTGTAGATTCTGAAAAAAGCGTATATTTAGGAATGCCTTGTATAGATTCTGAAAACTTCAATAAAAATTAACTTTTATTTGAAGGTATAGTCAGGACAGATAAGTTTATACTGAATGTACACACTGTGTTCAGCAGGTTATGCACATCTTTCGAGATCTAGAGACCAGTCCGTGCTTATACATGTTCAAAGAATGACGCAGGGCGTCTTTCTGTTATATTTACGGAAGAAATTATTGTATGATGCAGGAATTTACAGATTCGAAAAAGCGTGTATTTTTTTTTTTTTTTTTTTTTTCGTGAATGAAAATGCATAGGTAAATCGTCATGCGTAGGTTAAAATCAATGAATTGCATAATTTTCTGACGTAATTCTAAATTATGTGAATATTATTATAGAATGATATTATTATATAATAATACCCGTATTAATGCAAATATGTTTGAAATGAATTACAATTGTCTAAATTTTCCTTAAGAAGGAAGAATCCTTCTGAACAAGATTTGAAATTTAAAATAGAAATAATAGGGTCAGTCCATAAGATCGTGCGCATTAAGAGTATGCATGGAATTCACTATGACGCATTTACTAATACAATACATTTTTTGAACCTGTTGAAACTTGTCATCGTTTGACTAACATATTATTCAGTTCATTACCAACTTTCGTAAATATCGAGCGCGTTTTAGTACCCATAGAAGATGAATATAGATAATCAGTACAAACGTGCTATGCTACATTGTTTATTTTCGTGTGGTGAATCTGCCAGGTTTGCAGCGATAAAAATTAATAGTGTACATGGTGAACACACTATTAGAGTAAGTACTGCCCAGAAATGGTTTAAAAATTGCAAAGTTAAAGTTTTAAATAAGTTTAAAAATTGCAAAAGTTGGAAAAAGCAGCACTGATGATGAACCCCGTTCAGGACGTTTTCAACTCTTAGAACCAAATCAAGCGATTTATTCAGAAGTTTATAGTCAGCAACTTTGCCGTCTAACCTCAGAATTGATCAAAAATACGCCCATCGTATTTTTGATCGTGATGAATCGTGGGCGTATTCATCAATCGTGGTGAAAGGTGTGTTCATCATGAAAGTATTGTTAAATCATGCTAGACCGCATACGGCTCGAACGCTGCAAGAACAACGCTGCAAAAAAAATTTGTGAATTTAATTGAGAGCTTTTGCCACATCCTGCTTACTCCCCAGATATTGCTCCAAGTGATTTTCACTTATTTCGCGCCTTCATTTTTTTTTACTATGGAAAAAAATTAAATTCTAAACAGGATGTACACAATGAACATTCAAGTTTTTTTGCATCAAAACCAGAATCTTTTTACAGCAATGTCATCATAAAATAGCTGCTTGGAAGATGGCTAGACGTTGTAGATAATGAAGGAAAATATATAATTGATTAAAATGTCAAATTGTGTTCTTTATATTATTTAAAAATTTACCGAAAAATGCGCACGAATTTATGGACTGACCCTATATTCAAATAACAAAGCTAATATAAAATTTGAATCTTATAAACGGATTTCACCAAAATGCATAAAACTTCTTTTTCTCATTTGTTAAATTTTCACATCCGCTTTTAATCAGCTTTTTACGAATTAATCAGCTATAGAAAACTTTTTCTAATATTCGATCAATGAAATTTAAATTTCTCATCTTTTCGTGTTCCATAATAATATGATCTTTTTTAAGCTTAAATTAGATGCTGAAAAACTGCGATAAAATAGCACAGGAGCTACACGCTGTTCTACTCTTTAACCTTAGTTTCACTGCTCTCCAAGAGTAATGATAGCATTTCTCGCAACCTTACTAACTTACCTACTTCAAAATCAATACCTGCACTAAAGACGGCATTTTCTTTTGAAACTCCAAAATCATGGGACCCACACACTATTATTTAGATAATACATCAATAGGAGAACGAAAGGAGGGAACAGAAAAAATATCGCAACATGTGCGCATTCTATCGCTGACAGCTTCAATTACGTACTTAGATAAATTGATGCTTCTCCAAAAAGGCAATTTTCGTAGCTCCTTTGCGTGCTACCTGGATGTACTGTTTTTTCCCCATGAGTGTAGAATTTTGTTGGAAGTTCTGAAATGAATAATCATGCGATGAGACATTGATTATTGCTTACACGCTACTTTGAGAGTGTTATTAGTAGGGCGCAAGTGAAGTGTGGACTCGTTCGCAACTCTAAGTTCTTTAAATGTGCTCAGTATATTGACTGTGAAAGAGACAGTTGATTGCTTGGAATAAGTATTTCGAAACGTAGACTTCTGATTTTACGCTCGCAATGCCGGAAGCAAAGAGTTGATACTGCATAATATATATAATAAAAAATCTAATGTGTGCACCGCATGACTTCCTTGTACGGAATATTAAATTATACCCATTTTTCTTGCATTTCATTTAAACTTATTGGATTGAATTAAATCTACCTTGTCGATAGCGCATAAGCCACAATAGAATAAATGCACTCTTTAAAATTCACTATATTTGTTTACCATAGCAACACTCTGGCGCTAAGTTTACTTAACAGCGTTACATTTGGTCCATATTATAACTCAATGCGTATAAAAATGAAATGTATATCATTTGAAGAATTACCTAATCGTTGACACATGTTCTATTCAAATACTATAATAAATCTAGAAGGGTGTATAAAAGAAATGAAGCAAACAAAACAAAAAAGAAACAGTTTTTCACAGACGATTCAGTATTTCTCGTTCAATTAATTCAGTTCTCACTTTGCGACAAGGCAAAAATACATTAAAAATCAAGATGTCTGTATTGAAATTTATGAAGTAAATCCTAAACATTTATTTCCTCGAATAAATTCCAGACTGGATTAAGCATGATTTAATTCGCAATAATTAATGAAGGCGTTATCTTTGTTGTTGCGAAGCTTAGTCTCTCTAGACTGTCAATAAATCTACTATTCTGCTGTTTCAAATGTAAACAAACATGTCCGCCATGTTATTTAAAAATTAGGCTTAACCGCACTTAAACAGCTTTTAAATTGTTGATAATTGTACAAATATTGCTTGCAGATTTTCTAAAGGCATAAAAACCTTAACCTAAAGATAAGAACAACATAATTCAATCATTTTTAAAGCAAACAATGCACAATTTACAAACATATAAGAGTAAAGAAACTGAGCTCACTGAGGCGGGTAATAGAGTGAATATATATATTTAATATATATGTGCATAAATATATTCATATACGTTTGGTGCGGCCGATTGCAACCAAAATACGAGGTGCACATCTACATGTTATAAAAGTCCTATATACAAAATTTAAACGTTCTGAGGCTACTCGTTTTTTAAATTATGCGAGATACATACATACGTACGCACAGACGCCGCGAAAAATTATCTTTAGAATTCATTTTAAATTAGTTTTACAATTTTTTTGGATTAAAAGAGTCCTTTATCCTGTCTTTACGTACAGATTTCAAGCAAAAATATCGTTAAATTGGATTCGATAGCAGTGAAAATGTATATTTGCGTTGAAATATGATGCCTGAAACTTTTCGCGATTACAATATTTCCTTTTTACTTCGTACAAGGAAGTAAACAATTATAAAAATGGCTGATTTATAAGTGTGTTTTGTTCCAAGCCTATTGGATATATAAATAAAATATATGCAAATCTCTAATAAATCATATTGGATCGAATTTAAAGTAATAAACAAAGAGCCTTTTTCCATACAATGTTTCTTGGCGAACACCAAAGACGAACTACATATACATAATTATGACATCACAGTGTCTTTTTACAAGCAAACACTACCGCAACTATTGGCAGACTTGGAGATTACATAATCACAAACTTATATTTAACAATATATAAAATAATTCAAACATAAATGCACTAAAATGTTTAAAATTCATATATTATATTAATAGGTCTAATTATATTAGTACATTGACCATTTTTAACACAAAATTGCTTCTGAGCTGTATGTAATAAATAATAAAAAAGGTTTTAATCCCATTTCTTACTGCTTCCTTAATACATGTATTTCATGAATTAATAAACATATTTCATTGTTTTAAAGAATTTATTTTTCTCTGCTTGTCTCCCCAATGAACAAATTCAATTCTCAACATCAGAGGGTCAATGACCAGATTTCATGACTAAAATATTTCTATTGGAAGTTTTCTCCTTTTCAGTTAACAACAAGGGCATTGTCGTATTCATATATTTCTCTAAACACTAACAAATAGCACTTCTTATATATAGAAATTTCAGATATAGCAATAGTAGAAAAGATTTCTTGCAATGCTTTCTGGGCAATGCTTTCCTGCATAATATATATATTATGGTTTAGGATTGCCTTAACCTTCTAAATACAAACATTCATGCTTTGTATATATAAAAATATTTTTTCTTTTATTTCCTCGACGATATGAATTTTCTTCTTTCTTATTGTATTACACATGTGCTTTACATATCCTGAGAATAATCAGTGTTTGATCAATATAGAAATATTACTTCAGCTTTTTACCTATTGCACTGCCTTTTGAAACATTGATATTATCTCACAACAGAAATGATTTAAAACGCGACGAAAAATGCAGAGAGCATTTTATGAACACTTTTCAAGGGACTGATTAACATGTCGTTTTTATAGCACAGATTGCGAACGAAACAGCAGTCAAAAATTTCAAAACTGTAAAGAGAATATTTTGTCTTCGATTTTTGTAATTATGAATTGCATTCAAACTCATCAAAACTTCAAGACAAGTGAATTCTGATTTATCGTTTTGCTGTTGTTATCGAAACAAAAAAGTGAAGATTTAACACAGTGGTTGCATGTGCGCCGATTGCATGAGCTGGCACTGGACAATCATTTTAACAAAATAAGAGTGAATTTTTAGAAATAGAATGAACGAGGAATGAAACTGTAGTGAACTGTTGCTTCACTGTATTTACTTCCTTCTGTAAAAATTTAATAAAAAGTCGTGTTGTTTATGTAAGTCAAACTTCAGAAACTGTAACTTTACTTCCCTGAATTTGCCATCCAAAATTTCAATTTTCACTTTGTGATTCGTTTCGCAGTGACATTATATAAGTTGTATACTTTTGGAATTGGTAATTAAAATTACAATGCTATTGCGCAGAATATCATGAAAGTACACAATTTCTCATTTTTTAGAAGTACGCCTTTCTTCGTTCACTTTTCTTTCGTCTTTTTGTTATAAACAGAATGAAGATTTATCTTTTAATTAAAATGCTATTATAATTAGACTTATAACTTCAAAGAGATGAATATTCGCGTGAAAATAACATTAATAAGTTGCGCACAATTCTAAATGCTAGGTATTAATATAATGTAGATCTAACAGCAAAGCAATATTAAGCAAATTAATAGTATGAACTTTTTAGCAGAGCTTTCTGCAAACCAACTGAGAGAACCAAGGAAACAATATTTCAGAAGTAGTGAATCAATAGGGAAAAATATTTGTAAACTTCAGAATACTGAAGCTTTACTAACTGGGACTTGAGGACTAAATTTGCTGATTTGCGCTTTTGCAGCTGAAGATAATGGTTCGGTAAAAACATCGAAACTGATCCTGTGAAAATTTGAAAAATATTACGTTGGTTTTTGTAGTTTGACTTTATTTTGTTTAAATTAATATTTGTTCGGCGTGTTATTGTATCTTAACAGTTATATTATTTAGAAAAAGAAACTGCATTTGTGTTTCATGTAAATAGTTTTAATACTAGAAAAATACGAGAAATGCTAAGCAGTCAAATAAATGAAGAATCTATTACGTACACCAAACTGAAAGAAAAGTCATATTTCAGGTATATCGATTTATGAAAACATAAAATTTGTTTAAACTAAGGTTGTAATATTAACAGTGTCTGTTAAATTGAAGTTACTTGCTTGAACCAAACGGCTAATCTCAGAATTTAGTCAAGCGGTTTGTGAGTTAGTACTGTTTCTTACTGCAGAACACAAGATGCAACACGAGAGGTAAGGTTTATGTATATAAAACTTTAGTTCTCACGATTAAACGCGAAAACAACGGAAATAACATGACACGATTAGTTCAACTTCTCGTTAACAAGGACTTGCTGTTTCAATTTTAATCTGTTTGATAGTTGACTTAAAATTGGCTTCAGTTATCCAAAATTGCAGATTACTATAAAACTAAAATTAAATTATTTAAGTGTAATTAAACAGTAGAAAAAAGTGAAGATACTGAATGTTTTATTTTCGAAAATGCATTTGATAATTTGATGGGATAAATGAAAATGCGCATGAATACGACTCAGTTATTATGCTGGCTAAATTTCTTGTGGCGATAAATTTATTTTTAAAATTAACGTGATAGCAAAATTAACAAAACCGGGATTGTTAATAGTAAAGATTCTTTTGTTATTTTTGGTGAGTAGAATAAGGATTTTGATTGCATGCAAACCACAATCAAGAATAATGAAAGTCTATCATTAAAGCTTAAAACCCCGAAGTGATTTCTTCTTTGTAAACATGTTTTGAACAGGAGTATGGAAAATATTTAATGGAAATAGTTGGCTAGGAGGCCAGAAATACTAGCTTATCAGAATAATTGCTTAATAGGAATGCCTATCCTGAATTTCAAATAGAGAAACAGTTAAGAATAGTTTAGATAAGCTAGATTAATAAAATAAAATAACTGAATTGAAAAAATAAGCTATGTCATTCTATTCACGCACTTCCTTATTTCCGATAAAGACTGCTGATTCTTCTGTCGAAAAGAATTCACAGTTTCGGTACATTTTGTGTTTCTTGTTTTCAACTCTTTTACAATTACGATCTATCTGTGATGGTCATTAAAAGTTCGCATTTGCTTATATAGAAAATGCAAGTTTATGAAATATAAATCTATCTAGGCTTTAATCTAATCTTAATTAATTCAAGTACAATGCAGTTAAGTGTTACTTAATGTTCTTGAGTGAATTTTTAAAACGACTTACTGATTTCTACAAGCAATCAGGTACAAATACTACATGAAATTAAAGTGTTTACTACCTCACCACTACGAAGAATAGTACAACACGAAGTAACCATTCGGCTAGATCTAGCTGTGAACACAAAGTTTGCCTTAAAAATTTCTTTCGAGTACAATAGTTCATTAAATTCTAATACACGTTATAAGTACAAGGACAACTACCAACAGTTACTAAAAATCTGAACTTTCCAACTAAGTCTACCTTGAAAAGTGACTCTTAGTCAAGGCCGCGGTTAGTCTTCAAAGTGACAAGCTGGATGGTTGATAGCCGATATTGATCCAAATTCTCAGATGCGATTATGAATTATTTCTTTAAATACTAAACTGCTTGCCATTCATATCTACATAAACACTGGCATGAGCGAGCTTTGTGGCGAAATGAGGCAATAGAGAAAATATATAAATTTAAATCAACTCTGCTAATGAAACTCAACCATAATTTTATAAAAGATACTTGTGCTATTTTTAAATTCATATGTTTGTTACATAAATAATTAGTGCATATTGTAATTTTGAATATACGTGACACTGTTCTAAGCTTCGTCAACATTTCTACAAATACGTAATTTACCACTTCTCATAGTTTACACTGTAAAGCAAGTACTATGGAAAGAGTTTTGATTTCGTAATTTTAAAACAGTGTGGAAAATGTCTGAGGTTAGAATATAGATATTTTTGACGTCAAAATAAAAAGTCGGCTGTAATAAAGAAATTTTAAGAAAGAAGAAGACATGGAGGTTTGTAAGCAGATAGTATCTGTACGGCAAGGCGGCATTCAAAACACACGGACAGATGAAATTCCTCTAGTGAGTTTAGTAGAAAGGCAAAAAGATAGTAACCTCTCAGACTGTACAATTAGTGCGGTGGGAGCTATATGTGCACAACCGTTGTGATGTTCTCATCTCTACCTGTACCTGTATTAATTATTGCATAAGATATTTAAATAATAGAAGGATATGCTAAATTGTTCTTCCAAATGAGCACAATACGTTGGTACTGAAGAAAATGATTTAATAATTTTGTCATTGAGAATTTCAAACGAAATTTTAGAATTCTCACCCTTTTATTTGTACATTAAAATCAAAGAAAAGTACTTGAATATTTGAGATACTATGATCCGATATTTGTGAAACAATAATAAATATATATATATATATTGCCTAAACAGAATTGATATCTTTGGGAGAGTAACACATACTTTCCTTTTTACAACAGTGCATATTCCTTTTCAACTTGAATAACATATATTTTTAATTTCTATTTGCATAGAAAAATTTCAGTCAGCGTTGTAAATAATTAAAGCGGTTACTGTGTACTTGGCTATTGTAATACTTATGGATTTTTCTGATTTATTCTGAGAGAAGAAGTAAGCTTAACACTTAGTCGGAACATCGTAACTTTGAAATTATCGCATTTTCTTCCAAGAACAAAAATATGTGACATAAAATTTTAAACAACAGAGAGATTCCAGTTGTAAGTTTCGTTTCAAAACCGTGTCAAAAACCTCTAATAAAATTTTCATATAGATATTAGAGTCAGTATTCCTTAATTTATTCGAATACACCAGAGAAATTCAATAAATAAATGCAAAGATATTGCTCTTCATTTTTATTAGAATTCTGAAAATGATTTTGTTTTCATTTTTATTGTTAGAATTAAAGTCTATATTTTAATACACGTGGCTAAAAATATTGCAGCATAATTTAAAATAATTTGTCAAAAAATAATACCGTTAAAATAAATAATGAAAAAAAAACGAAATACAATTAAAAATTCTGTCGGTTTTGCAACTAACTGAATTTTCTAGAACTAACTGGAAAAGAAAGTTCCAAATGGTGTTTGGGATTTAACCTCCCTGATGCTTGATTACTCCTAGAAAGAGCAGGAGAGATAAGGAGAGGAGAATGATTTGAGACTCGCTAGTGTAGAGACTCTCTACATCTGCATAGATTATTTCTCTCTGTGAAACCTATGCTATTCCCAACATGTGTAATATGTCATTCCACTGTTATGTTTTAATGAAAAATACAAAAAAAACACACACAAACACATGTTGTTATTTCATCAGAGAGTTTCTGATCGTATCAAATTGCTATCAACTTAAGGAAAGTTCGACGATATTGCAGCTTATTTATTATAGTAATGGTAGCGCATAGGATGAGTACTCACGAAAACAGGTTCAGACTTGTTATCAACTTAAAAATCTTCGATACCTTAGAGAACTTGGACATAAGTTCCGGGTATTGAAGTGTCCGAAGATTATCAGCATCTTCAAGTGTTGGACAATCCCGCGTCAGTAAATATTACCATATACAATAGAACAAAAATTTCATCTATTCTGAAGTGAACTGTCAGTGTCCCAAAATCAATCACCAGACATCAAAATTTAGGGTTCATGTCTACGAATCGAGACGGGTAAATACCTTGGATTTTTATGTTGAGGCAAAGAATTAAATTATTTTTAAGAGAATTTTGTAATTTGATTTGGAATAATTTCGTTTAGTTAGCGTGATTGTCTTCCTGTGAGCTTCAAATATGTTGTATATAGTTTTGCGTTTGGAATAATAGTATGACAAATTTTAGGACTTTGAAATTGTATTAACAGACTTTTTAATATATTTAGTGGTTAGGCTGTTTTTTCATCAGCTAAACTCAGTTAAAATATGTAAAAAAAATTTACTATACTTCTGAAAGTTCTGAATTTTAATTTATATTTTGACAAGTCACTTCTAAGTTGTTTTTAAATGCATTAAATATTAAGATTTCTTTTTACAGGGCTTAAACGATTATTTATGCAAGAAATTATGAAAAATTAAAAATTCGAAACTGACTAAATGAAAAGGAAAGGATTATAATTTTTTTAGCATCTTGTTTTTAAACAGTTTTATGCTGATATTTAATTATAAGGGTGTTCTTTAAATTTGCCTTTGAATGCATACATTAATACGATTAATAATATATAATCGTATAAATATAAATTTTGATGGTCTGAATCTAAAATATTATGGTGTTACCATAAATTCTCGGGTTTAAACAAGTGTAATTGAACGCTTAATACGCATGCGATAGTGTAAATTGCCTTAATATTATGTTCCAGATTAATTTTAATTTGTTGTGAAATTTTAAGGGTTAAACTGGTTTCCTCATGTTTCAAATTTGCTATTGCTTAAAAAGTAGGTTTTTTTTAATTTTAATTATATACTGTAAATAGATCGTGACATTCTTAGTAAAAGCAGTAAAAAGAATCTAAAAAGTTGGTTGAAGAGATCGGATCTGAGTTTAGGCTAATGGATTTAAGATAGCTGATTAGAGGTAACAAAACCTACGAAGATGAATTTGTGAAATGTGTTCTAGCAAACATGATATCAATGAAACGTAAGATGTTGAAAAGAGAAAAACGAAAGAAAGGATCAAATTAGGAGGAATACTAAGAGAAGCAAAATAGAATTAGGTGGGAGGGAAAAGAATTCGAAGTAACATAATGGAATTGCAGAAAGCTGGCAGAAACGATCTATTAATTATAAGGTCATCTTCCACGAGACTGTTCTGTCTTCTTTTAAAGCATCTCCTTCATCTCGCAACTATTTTCTCCCTCCTTTCAGCTTGCCTTCGTGGAGTAAAAATGAGTAAACTTGGCGCGTATTCCAGAGGTCTAAGTCCTAGTCCCGGCGAGCGCATTGCTTATTTTTCATGTAATTCTGCTTCCAGAAAACCTAATGACTCTATAGTGGAAATGAAGAAGGCGTGCCTAGGAAATGCCGTTTTGATTATAAAAAATATTCGATAATTTGACCCCGAAGAGAGCGATATTAACGTGCATCTGGTAATGTTCGAACGCCAAGCTAAGCGTGCGAATATAAACCAATCAGAACAGGTTTCTGTTTTATTGACACTTTAGCCAACTGACATAATTCAACTTGCTAAGCCGGAGCCAAGGTCCGTACAGTGGACCTTGTGCCAGAGCAGCAGTATATAGCAGCAATTACATAAAAGGGTCATTACTTAAAAGATTCAAAGTCCGGACAATTTAGCATTGAAATTGTGCAATCCCAAAAAACTCTCAAACCACTTGGAGGGATTTGCCTTTGAATTAAAGAAGTAGTTTGAGGAATGGATCACAGGTTTGGAAATTAAACATTTTGAACTCTTAAAAGATCTATGATAGCAATTGAAATTAACCATTTTGTAAATTTCGAAGTGCGTCAATATTTTAGCGATGAATAAGCGAAGATATCTTAACCCCCCTAAGTTAACAGAGCTGCTCGGAGAATGTGTAAACGTACGCGATCACCGAGAAAAGGCCACTACAGTTCATAGTTTAAAAACACAACAGGTAATAAAAATCATCCATTAAAACTAAAATAACGGAAACGACAAAATGCAAATGAAACCTCTGTTGGTTTTGCAATTGATTGAATTTCGAGAGTTTAGTATTGTTCTATTACAGCATGAATTGACAATTAACAGATTTCTCTTTCGATGAGAAAATACCACGCTATTCGATCAATTCCTAAGGGGTGTGTTCCAACCATAGAATACTGACTGGAAAAGGTAGTTCCAAATGTATGTTTGGATTTGACTTCTCCCGATGCTAATTTACTTGTGAAGAAAGCAGAAGATAAGATAAGAGGAATGATTTGAGGCGTTCCAGTGTCCAAACGTTTTAAGTCTGGAGAATTTAGTTTCGTCTGTAAAAACTATGTTGTTTGTGACGTGTGACGTGTCCTTCCATTGTTAAATTTTATTAAAATATACAAAAAATGCACACGTGTCTTTATTTCATCCGAGAGTTTTCGACCACATCAGACAGCTATTTACTTAAACTCCGAAGGCGTAACAATAGTTACGATATAAGCATAATTATTATGCGGGGATTTATTTAATTTATGTAACAGTTATTTTTACAGCTTTCCCATCGCTCTTGCTTATCCCTCACACTTTCTTGCCTCAATGTAACTCACCTAGCGTGCAAATATTCAAATGAGGCAGAAAGAAGCTAGCATTTTTAAGGGAAGGTTTTTGGAATGTTGAATTTAGACCGTGTTCTGCTGGCCTTCTTGGTATTTTTGATTTCCTAGCGATTAGACTTCTGTGGCGTTCATCAGTTCTTGCCATTAGGCTTGTTTACGCCTACTTTTATGAGTCAGATCCAGCCTGTGCGATACTTAACCTGTGAAGCTGTTAGGCTAAATTTAACTTCATTAATTTTAAGTTAGTCATTACCTTTTGAGTTAAGCCAGAACTGTTTTGTAAGCAGGAATTGGTGTTGTGTGTAAACTTTATTCTGAGTTAGTAAAGGTTTGTTTTTTTTCCGCCCAGACGATAGTATAGTGTTTAGGGAAGGCTACTGTGGTATACTGAAGGTCTCGGGTTCCATTCCAGGAGAATGCATGGATGTTCATAAATGTATAGGGTCCTTGCGGCATGGGACACTCTAAATGTATCGCGAGTCGAAAGTCCTCTCGTGAGGTTTAGTGGAAAGGGAGAGGTGTGTGAGATCATCGGACCTCCCCCTCCCCCGGGGTGCTCTCCCTCAAAACTGAGATGGAAGTAGATGTCCAACCTCCTTGAGGCTATGGCAACCATTCTTCCATGAATTACATGGACACGATAACGAAAACAAAGGGTTCTTTACACCCTTCTTCTGTGTTTGTCGTACTTTAATATTTAAGAGGTTATCACATCTAACGACGGTCCCTGCTAGACGGGACTTTGCTGAGAAACGAGATTCTAGCAGCACTCGTTTAAACGGGCAGATTCCTAGAAAAACCAGCTCCGCTGGAAGCGAAGTCCCGCTACGGAAACGATGTACCAGCTACGCAGGATTTTTTGAAACCTCGCCGAATATGTTTCGGCTGCAGCTCGGTTGCGTGTAGAGATCTACCAATCAGACAAATGTTCTGCTTCTGAAGGATCACTTGATCCCAATTTGAACGATAATTGATTACTGTTTGGCGTCCAAGTCTTTGTAGTAAGTGAAAATGGTAGCCTAGGTACGTAGGTTTCCTAGAAATGTGCGGGTTCTGAAAATTGTCCCTTTCGACGTCCAGTACCTCGTAGCAGAAACATGTGCGATTGGGGCATAAAAGATAATTCTCTAAACAACCTTTCAACATCGAGCTTAGTTTATGACATCAAAATGCACGGGACGTTATAAATATTTTAGTATAATACTTTGCTCTATTTGCATCAGAACCAATAAAATATGATAAAATAGCAGCCTGAAGCAAGAACACCTGTTTTGAATAGACCAAAACAAATTTCGATGCATTTTGCTTAGAAACTTTATTTCACTGCTTTCTGTATCCAAAAGAGAGAGGCATGCTACTTCGATAACTGATTGCACTAAAGCAATGGATGTTTACGCCAGTTAAGAGGAATGCCCTTGTGATCTTTGCAAGAGAACTAGTTCTCATTAGCACTGCACACATTGCAAATTCCCAATAATATATTTAATTACTGCATAATAGTTAAACTTTCTGTTATGCGCACGATTTACTTTATATGGAAGCTTTAATCGCACAAATTACCATATTGTTCTTGGAACTTTTCCTTAAGTCCGAACAAGGTGTCTAATTTTCAGCAGAGTATAAAAATTATAAGAGAGTTCAGATTTTAGATTAAAAGATTAATTTTGTAGAACCTTACATTTTGATTTCAGCGTGTATAGCATGATTTTCAGCTTACCTTACTTGCTTGATGATACAAGCAGAATTCGAAAGAGCAATTTTAACTACATCTTAAGCCAAGTAATGCTTACTTATCCAATGCTTAAATAAATAAAGAGGAAAAACCTTCAATGTTTTATTCCAATTCACTATAATTACCTAGCGAAAAATATACAGAGCCCTCGTTTACAGATTCTTTAAGTCCATGGTCTACCGCTCTTACAGCATTAATGCTAAGTAACTCCTCGGGGTGTTGTTTATCCTGCGAGGGAAGAACCAATTTATTTCTCGCTTGATATTTTCTTTTCTACTAGAATTTTTTCTCTTTTATTTGAGGAAGCTCAAGGTCCCTAAGTGAATGTTTACGTAAGTTTTACTTCGGAGGAAATTATTGGAGATATCCAATTGCTGAGGCAATACTGCTGCCTGGAATTAGAAAGTAAAAGTTTGTCCTTGCAATAGTTTTTTTTAAGTGTATGGAAACTTTAAAAAAATCGTTTTTACCTAACACCGTATTAGAACACTATGTCTGCCTAACGTTGGTTTACAAGTAACGTTGCTTTCATTTAGTTTGTATATGACAAAGTATTAATTTTTATAGACATATTGCTTATATTACTTTATTTCATGGAAACTTCCAATGTTCGTGTTATCAAAATTGAAAATTTTAATATCAACAAATATTATTATTTAAAGATGACGTTTCCAGACCCCCTTTTATCTAAATTTTCCTCATTCATAACTAGCTACTCTAAATCAAATGCATCAAATATTCAGTTAGAAACAAAAATTATAAATGGAGCTAGTCTGTTTGAGGACATGGAATAGCCATTCATTCTGCCTTAACCTTACTGGATGCTAAAGAAAAGAGACAGGTAGATGACGTCACGCAACGAGGATTATGCCCATTAGTGCCGTGTATAACTTCGGTTGGTCTTATAACACCAGCGTGTATAAGAAACATGGAAAGAGAAAATCTGTATTTCAACTGCGAAATTCATCTTGTAATGTATATTTTAATTTTATAACAGTTATTTTAATTTAGTTAACCTTTCCTCTCTTGCCTCGTCTCAACTTACAGCCCCCTACCAGAATGAGTTTTTAGAATCGCGTTGAATGCAAATGAGTAAGAGATAGTTACAAAGGAAGGGTCAACTTACTTCCTCAAGAGAGAGAGAGGTAGGAATCCTGGATAGCCCTCGTTTGACCTTCCCTCGTTTGAGTCTCTCTAACTGCTGTTACGCTCGGCAGTGTATTACTTATACGTGCCTTTTGATAGTTCGAAGGCTAGTTTAAAACTAAGGGCCGACTCTGTTAGAATAGCGTTACCTTCGACTAAATATCTTAGTTATTCATAGTTAGTTCGTATTTCTTAATTTTGATTTTAAGCACGCGTGGAGACTTTATTGTAAGCCCGAAGAAAGGGGCCGACTGTTCATCTTATTTTGAGTTACATAAAAGGTAATTGATCCTTCTTAGTTAACGATCTCTGTTTTGAACTAAGTAATAATGATTCACTAGGTTCCTCCACATTTAATTTAGAAAATTAACAGTAAGAAACTCTACAACTTTTAGCTGCTTTCATTTATTCCAAGAATTAAGGCATAACAATTACTTTTTATTGTTGAGATCTTATACCGTCCAGTAAGTTTTCGAAATCTTGAAAAGAATGAATTCCATTTTTTGACAATTTCTCCTGAAATTTCATTTTTTTCTATGTAAGGTTTGTATCCTATTATATAAATCAATCGGCATGTCGCCTTCAGCCAAAAAACCGTATAATGATGGTAAGTTGTTAACGAATTGGGGAATTCTATATTCAGGCTGCACTCTCATTTATTTTATTTCCTACCTTCTCCGCCATTAGGCATTACACGGAAAGGGAGGGATTCTTCGTTGAGGACATTTCAATCAAAACTGACGTGTATCTACGCTATACTCAGGAAAAACCAAGAAAACGTCCAACCTGTTCGCCGGGACTCTAACGCTGTACCGAATTACCAGTTTTCAGCAACTTTTACCACTCGGTCATTGGTGGGTTACTGCAGAGTCATTAAAAACGCAAATATTACATAAATGGAAGCAAACTAGTAGTACACACAACGCTATAGAGTCCATTATCCTACATCGTTACGTGATGTTTAGTCGAAAGGGGCTTTGTCCCTGAAGGACTATTGTTTTCGTTTTGCGATTTTGCGTTGAAAACTTTAAAAGTTGTACCATTTTACAAATCTTTGCCACCCAGTACTATCGCTCTGTATTATACTTAAAGAAATTAAATAATAAAAAATCTGCATAAATGTGTGTACGTTTCTCGCATTGTAATAAAACAACGGTACCTAGAGCCATCCAATTTTAAATGACGTAATCCTACTGAGGATATGGGCATTTGAAAGCCCAAATTAGAAATTTGGAATTTGGTTTAGTATCAATTTCATATTTTGTAAACCTTTAACGAAATTTTGATTAACAAACTCAACGATTTAAAAGCGAGCAATGACGACACTCTACGGAGGAAAAAAACCCTTTTTATCTCCAGCGAGCGGAACTGTGCATCGGAAATTCTAAAAAAGATAGGCTCATTTTAAAATTATTTTGCCACATTGCTGTTGAACTGAATTTTATGGTTTAAGTGCAAAGAACATGATATTTCATAAATAAAGATAACACAGAAAACGTTAAAGAAACGCCCCTTTGGATGTAATTTAAAATATGAAAACTTTCAGGTTTTTTCTGTTTCTTTTTACAACTTTTTTTTTTTATCTTTCATAAGAACTCTTGTCAAGGCTACATCTGAAAACAATTGGCTATTCCATATCGTTGTAGAAATGGATATTTTAGCTTGTTCATCTATTTTTCATTTGTACAACCATACAGTAGTGTGCGAAATATAAATCGACGTGTTTCTTTTAATATATTAAAAACAGCGTATCCTATAAATCAAACATCATAAAAAAAACTTCAGAAAATGTGTATAAACATGCCCTTTTTTCAATAGAATTGTGAATCCAGCAGATACTTTTACTCTAATAATACGCAGCATATGGCAGCAGTATAAACGTGAGAATCAATGTTCCACATTCTCTTAGTAATCCCAAAACCAAAACAAGAAGTTTCACATAAAAAGCTTTAGATGATGATGCAGGTGAACATAGATTTACATCTGGCATCTACTCAGAACTTCGTCAAGGTTACATTCTCATTGAACTATCCAAAATACTGGAAACTCTTGCCCGAAATTCTATTCTTGAGAGGAATAACATGATATGATGCTTAAAATGCTGGGCATCTTACAGGGCATCTTATATATTTTACATTATAATTAGACATGTTAAAATCCATCAGATTTCATTTCATGCACGTTTTAAATTAGTATCAGTAGAAAACAACGTTTCCACACAATTTGACTTTTCTCAATATAATTGAAACACAGTTCAAGAACAGAATTCAAATAAACGCTTTATAACCTGAAATATCAAGTAATATATTTATGCAGTACATTTCTAAGTTACAAGCAGGCTCATATTTTCCATGATAACAAATCATCAATGATTTATATCATTTCTAAGAAAGTAAAAAAATATTTTTGCAGTTGTATGTGCAAGTGAATTACTGCTTCTCTGAAGATTCTTATAAAATTCAATACCTTGTTTTCTGTTATATAATTTTTTTCGACGGTAGGATACTTGCTTGTAAAATTTTGTTGAGAATTAAGTCCAAACCTATCAATAATCTAGCCAACTTGTAGAGAAATTAGGTTATTTCGAAGCAAAAGATGTGAAAAATGAACACTGCCTTTGCCTCAAATACGTGCCGAGCGTGCTGACCACTACACTACGAAGACATGCTAAGAAGGCTGGAGAAATACCTTATATACTTCCTCTTTTAAAGAGCGACTGGGGATTATGAGGTTTAAAATTAAATTTAAAAAAAAAGTTTAAAATTAAATTATGAGGTTTAAATCCACCGCCTTTTTAGTTCGCTACTGTAGATACATTAGGTTATTTCGAAGCAAGAGATGTGAAAAAAATGAGCAACGCCTTCGCCGGAACTCGAACCACGGGCCTCTCGAAGGCGCGCCAAGCGTACTGACCACTACACAACGAAAGCATGATGAGAAGGCGGGAGAAACCTTACAAACTCACCATCAAAACTGTTCCTCGTCGTGCATCAGAAAGGATAAGCGATATTACGGCCGACGGGTGAGTGGAACGTAATACACATGTACCTAAATGTTACATGGGAGCCAAACACAAACTCTGATAGCTTCGGGCTAATAATGAGTCTTCTCTAACCAACATAATACGAAAAGTGTCATTCTCATATCCATAAAGGCTGTATAAAATTTGTCATAAACCAAGAAGTCATATTCGTACAGATATATCACCTGGAATTGATACAGGGCAGTTTTGTCGTTAAACTATGGACAACGTAAACCATGTTATGAGAGAAATTCACTTTGCAAGATTAAGATATATTGCTATGATAATGTGGAGATGTTTAATGTATGTGCTTCCTCGGTGGAACAACAAACATAACAGAGGAGCCTTGGTAGGCTTATATCTTGAACAGTCCTTACAGTCATTTACCCAGATTGTGTTAAAGTAGATCACTCGAAGAAAGCAGATGGAACTGTAGTTGAGAAAATAACCTTGTACACCAACGCTGAATTAATTAGTGCTACGCGAAACTGAACACAATCAGTTTATAAGAATTTGAGTGTGTTCACATTAGACTGACGTCTCTTATTACAGATCATCGCACACGTTACACAAATATAGCCTACATTCATTTCCCATTGAACAAATACATTTACTAAAGGTCAAAAATAAGTAGAAATTGTCGTGCCACAAAGCTGGTCTTCTTCACTGATAAAAATTCCTTCTCATGTGAGAGGAGTTGGTATATATTTCAGCATAACGGCTAATGGGCTTCATGCTTTATGCAGTTCACCTTTAATGTTTGGGCGCTTATATTTGCAGTATATTTGATTGGGCTACATCTTCATCCACCATGATCGAGTAAGTGGATTTGTGGTATTTTCGTAGATATGATATTGAATGAAATATTGTATTATGTTCCCGCACCTATATTAATAATTATAGGTGCGAGTGGGTATAGATTATGGGGGAGCAATTCACATAATGTTTTAGCATAAAAATTTTCCCTATATTTCGTCATTGATGAATAGCAGTGTCGGGCTGATCAGGGCTGTTGTATTATTTCATTCTTATACCTATATGTGACCTACGAAATTCTTATTTTGTGTCATTTCAATGACACGCATTACTGATATCACCTTTAAATTCCGCCATAGCTTCGTGACACGTATAGGTAAGCAGTTGAAAGAGCTTAGGCATAAGCTATACATTTGTGCTTATTTAACACTTTATTATGTGAAATTATGAAATGTGCTTTATAGCTGATGCAAGGATTCTTTGAATGCTTGCTTTGAATGTGTACATTTTAGTGCGCTATTGTAAATATATGGCTGATTAATTTGTTTAATATTTTCATTGTAGTGCTTTGTTAGTTCTTATTTCTTTATTTCTAGCAATGCAAGATGGGCTGCGGAACATACGCAGCTATAGTAAAGAGGTTTTAAGTTTTCAAGAGCCAAGATTTATTATGCACAAAGAATTTTAAATCATGTTCTCTATATATGATAATTTTTTATGATGTAGAAAAAGCGTACTTGACAATGTATAAAATATAGTATATGTCAAATCACACTGAAATCATCATTTTATAATATATTATATCAATATTTATCTTAGAAAAAAGATAAACAATATTTATAAATAAACAAGTAAAGTCAACTAGAGAAAAGTTTGCCAGTTTGGATTTTATTGACTGAATAAAAAAACTCAAAGTATTCCTGGATTTATCTGAAAATTACAACTTGACTTTGTTCTTCTAAACATTTTTCCTACACCGTTTTCAGACATGGCATATAATTCTTCATATTTCATAAATTTAATCGATGAAATAGTTACGCCTGATTCTAGTGCTGATAGGATTTGTGACATTCATAAATATTACTAATTATATTCTGCAGAATAAAAACATTTCAAATATTTTTATAAAGGATCATACTTAAGGAATTACGCTTTAGATCAACATCCAATTTAACGTTCACACAGAGTTTTTAGTTATTTAACAAATTAATAATTTTTATCACATTATTCACTATTGTCGATCCTAATTTTTAAGCATTTTATTTTAAGTAATTCATGTTTAAATTACTACTTGAATTTTAAACTAAGTGCAAACTTAATGCAGTGAACACGCACAACTGCAGGAAATATTCTAAGAGAAAACTTCTAACGTAGTTGGCATTTTCTTACAAAAATAATATATTAGACTAATATTACAAACTACACATTTAGAATAATTTACTGTCCCGCAACGTAAAATAGAAAAGTTTTAAAAGCATTATGAAATGCGTAGTCATCCGTTAGGAATTTAACCAAATCCATTACATTTTCTTCTGTTTCGCATTGCGTTTAACGCAAATATAAAATAATGAGAGTTTTTCTCGCTTTCGGAAGTTAAATAATGGTTGCAGCAAAATGAGTAGATTAAATGAGATTTAAATAATTTACTTTTCCATTAGAAGATCCTTGTTCATTGGAGCAATTAAATAATACAAGGGTTATTTTCTTTCACTTATAATTTCCATTAAAATTTTGTTAAGCTGAATTCATATAACTAAAATTAAGCAATTCAATTTCTTCAAAAATTCATATCATGAGAGTAGTCCTTGTCTGAAGCTTTTATGAAAACTGTCATTAAATAAATGTGTTTAAAATTAATGAATGCTTTACCTTCTTCTTTTAATTAATATATTTTTTTGTCTTTAATGGTTTTCAAAGATATTTTGATATTCATTTGAATCCTATTATGCTTATACCGTTAAGTATTCTTTCCTTCTATATTTCGCCATTTATTAAGAAAATTACATTTTATAACACAAATTTTCTCTGATGGAACTTTCATTTTCTTTCTAATTTTGCTGGTTACGAAATTAACATATTGCTGATATTTAACGCAAATTCAAAATAAATGTATATGTATTCTGAAGACATTTATAAATTTTTATGCTATCACACGTATTAGCCACTGGTGCCCTCGCATTTTGTTTCTATTATTTAATAAATTCATAATAAATGTTTAGTTCTTCAATCAGTCTCCCAAAAATTACTTACCGAAATAAAATAAAATGTAAATTTATTAAACTGAACATGCACGCATTTTTTATTTCAGTGGTCGTAACTTAGAAAAGGAGATACCACAAAAGTTTTGAAAGAGTAAACATTATGTGAAAGAGGCTTTAAAATACTAAAAAATTAAGCTAATTTGTTTACAGTAGTTAAAAAAAAAAGATTTTTAAATCTGAAGGTATGAATAGAGAATAATGTAATTGGTTTCCAATTTGCTTCCTTCGGTCCGAGGTTCGAATCCCGCGAACGGGCTGGCTGCATGGGCGTTTTCGTGGTTTTCCCCATGTGTAACGTGTATACGAGTCAGTTTCCCTTAGAAAGTCCTCCACGAGGGATTCCTTTCCTTTAGGCAGATAGCCCTCGTGTGCTTTGCCATAATTAAATAATCCAATCCAATTTGCTTCCAACAAAGACTTCTCTAACTCTAGGCGCACACCTAGGTCGATGGAGTTACAGTTAGAATAGCTACAACTAGCCATTTCGTACAACATTATTAGTCTGGATTAATTTTAGACAGTGATTAGCTAAAAATATTCATGAATGCAGTATTTTGAGATCAAAATATTTGTAAAACTATCTTTTTCGTCTCTGGATTCACTATATTTAGGACACAATCACACTTTATGACGTAATAAAGATGAATTAACCAAGAAAGTTTCTGTTATGAATTCGATGGATCCAACCATCTAGTTCACTTTTGAAACTAAATATGGCAATTCTCTTCATTTGCATGACATTTAAAACATCCGTAATAAAACTGATTTCAGCACTGATGTATGCTGTTAATCTGTTTCTATTTGCTTGACTCATAAAAACGATTATACCGTGTTATCAAAGTTTGTTCTTCATGATCTGTAGTTTCTCGGGAAAACAATTATTTGAAATCATTTACCGATGACTAAGGATTTTCTCCATGATCATGAGTAAAGCCCTTAAAGAGCTTTCATCTCGCCATCGGAACGAACAATCCGTTAGTATAAATAACCACAATAACCTTGTAATCAATAAATTTCATCCTTCTGTCAATAAAAAAATTTGCTTGTATTCTCCAGAAGTTAAATTTCCAAACCATTTCCTCAGCCTCGGTAAAATTCTTTTTCCGTCTCCTGAATATTACAGTTTTTGGGGATTCCATCCATGCCTTACGAGTTCTTGTTTATCATTACGGCTAAATTAAAAGAGTCTAAGGATTCACATCAACGAATGAGAATCTTACTTTTGAAAGAGAGAGATGAACAATTCTTCGACAGCTAATCGTTTTTGGACAGTTTGTCAAGATTCTGACTTCAGTTCAGCGAAATTATTCCTGAAGCCCATTCACAAAATTTAACCTTCTGTTAATGATATTCATTCCAATCGACTATTTCTTAACGTTTCGCATGGGTGTGTCCATTGTTTTGATACAAAATTCGCATTAAAAATAGGCACCCGTTATTGCAAATTTAATTCTTTTTCTGAAGAAGAAGTAGCTGTGTCTGATAGACAGCTGCATCCTCTGTTTCCAAAAAAGTAGCTCTAGCTCTTGTCTGGCCATGTAGCTTACCAAAATTCTTAAATTCTTCTATAAACGCAGGATAGTGGAAGATGTGGAACATACAGCTACTTACATCTGGTAGATGCACGGTGCCCCCGTCCTCCGTCACCTGACATTTGTCACCTGTCTGACCGATACCTAAATTAGTAAAGTTTTACTTAAAACTATGACTGCCCTTTTGCCTAATTTTAAATTAAAAAATACCTCACATTTTTAGGTATCAGTGTGGAAACTATTATGTCAATTCCTTTGGATGATTCCTAAATATCATAATAAGTTTTTGTTTAAGTACCTGAAATTTAAATTGACTTGAATCTGTAAGAGTAGTTTGAATGCATTAAACAATGCCGCATTTTCGTGATTCTACGGTATTATCATTTATTTTCGTGTATACGAATCTAAAGTACAGATGCATCTTTTAAAATTGATGGAATTTTTGGATTTATTAGCCCAAACGGACGTTAGCCCAGAATTGCCATTAATTTCATTTTGATATTTTCTATTGGTTCACTATAAAAGTCTGAATCACTTTCAAATAGATTTCACTAAATACTAGAGCATTATTTACTAGATACATTATTTAAGGAAATTATATAATGGAGAATCTGTATAAATGTATATATATATATATATATGTTTCTCGCATGGTGAAAAACCAATGGAACCTAGAGACATCAGATTTTGAATAATGTAGTCTTCCACTTGAATATGGGCATCTGGAAGCCCGAATTAGGAGTTTAGAATTTGTTTTTTTTAATTTGTTTCATAGTTTGTAAATCTTAAATGAATTTTTGACTAACAAATTCAACGATTTCAAAGCGCTCTATTAACATTAACACCGCGTGCATCTCCAAACACGGAAATTTTATGCGCGAGGTTTCTTTACGTTTTTTGCTGGTATTATGTTGGCAGCGTAGCAACGCAAAAACATTGCTGTTTCTAATGGCGTTTTGCGTCGAATGACTTTGAATGTCTGTATTACGCTTCAAATAACGTTTTGAATCCCCCGTGAAAAAATGTTTCCTTGGGCGTAATACAAAATCTGAAAGCTTTCAGATTTTTAAAAAATGTTATTTAAACTAATATACGCAAATATATTTTTATAATATATAAATCAAAACGATCAATTAAAATACTGCTAAATATAATTAAGCATTTCATTTTATTTAGTATTTTATTTGCTAAGAATCATCATTTTCCCCTTTTCTGATGGTAGCATTAAAATAAAATACTTGCATCTAGAATCGATAGGGCTACAAAAAGTGGAAATTCAGTAAGTACAATAAATAAATACCTTAATTTTAAACATATGAACGAATCTAAACAGACCTATTACAGCAGGAAGATTATTAAGCTCAAGTATGCATAAAATCCATAAATGTATAGGAAATTTACGTTTTAGGAGACTCTTATTCTGTGTTTCTTAATTCCCATTCGTGTGTTACAAATTTAAAATCCTCTAAAATATTTAATGTTACAATATAATTTAATTCCGAGTTGCTCTCTAATAGATGGTTATACTGCTGAAATAATCTAGATGAAAATAAGGTGACGCTTTTAAATACTATATTCCTTTATTTAATTTAAAGTCTTTTCAAAATACGCCTACGCTTTTATTTGATTTATTTAAAACATCTGACTTCACGAAACTTTAATATTTACGTGAAAGATAAAATGCGTGATTCCTTCCATTATGCTCTTTTACTGAATCTTTTACGAACGCCTTAATACTCATTTACTTAAATTTCTTAGAGGTTTAAAATTTTCCGTGAAATACCTGATCATCTCTACCTTCCTGTGCTATCACCATTAAGACCCTTCATTTTGCATTCTTGCTGTTTAATTAAATCTCGTTTACATGCTCATGATTTTCTTCTCTCATAAGTTAAGGAAAATAATTTGCTGCGAGGTATTCGCAGGGTAGTGCTTTGTTTACAGTTTTCCTCTCGAATTTGTGGAAAAAGAATATTAAATACAACTTTTACTGGTTTATAATTAAGTGACATTTATATGCTAGCATGACTTTCAGTTTCAATTGAAGAAATCGCGTAGATTGGGCAATAAATAAAGAATTGGGCATGTTTTGGTTTTGGGTTTTCGTTTAGATTAGCGTACCGATTGACTTAAAAAACTTTTAGATTTTGTAGAAACCTTTCCCAGAGCTGGCATAAATTTAATAAGCAGCTATAACTGATATATATCTTCATATTCCTGTTGCATAATGATAGACATTGACTCAAAGAAAAACTAGAACAGTTCTGAATCTCTTTTACTCGGCCGATTTACGAAATTCAACTTGCGCTTTTCATGGCTCGAATTTAAGATACATACTAACAGGCAAGTCCACCAGATGAGCGGGCTGCAGCTAAAGCAAAATTTTTAAGATCTATGTACCGTTGAAAAGCAAATGTATGAAAATATTTCAGCACGAAATAAGTTAATTCAATCTTTCGAAGAAACAACCAAAATAACTAATTCGTGAATCATTCTTTTCAGGATGGTTCGATTAAACTTCTCTACCAGGCTGTCTGACTGGGGACGTAATGGTGTAGTTTGGTTTTTGTCAATATCGAATAGCTTGCAGAGTTCCTTAATAACAGCCGATGTAAAATTTCTTCCTTGATCGTAATGTAACTTAACAGGCATTCCGCACCTGTAAATCCACTGCTGTATATTTACCTCTGTTACTGTAACAGCCTCTTGATCAGAAATAAGATATGCTTCAAGTGATTTGGTGAAGTAATCAATAAAAACAAGGATGTATTTGGTTGCCATCAACAGTTCGTGGCAGAGATCCCATCATGTCAAAAGTGATTCATTCAAAAGGCGCTCCTACATTGTAACATTGCATCTTGCCTCAGCTGCGTTTCTTCGTCCTTTCCCGACCCTCACAGACATCGCAAGATTGGCACCACTTTTGCTCGTCTTCCCTTGCATAGCTCCAAAGTGGCCTCCTGTTGGACTGCTACGTAATTATTTAAGGAATGTCTTTCCATCCTCTGATTCGAACTTTCGGTACAAGACGCTGTTTCGAATATGGAGTGAGCTCATTATTGTATACTTCAAAATATCCTGTCAGGTGGGTTTCATGTTGAAGACTCCATTAAGTGAATTAGGGGTTTAATGTCGCCATCTTCCAACTGGTCTTTCCTGACTTCATCATCATTCCACAGATCTCGATCAGCTGATGTTGAAATTGTAAACTTTCGGACGACCGGATTAAGTAGCTCGAGTTTCTTATGGACCCTGGCACGATATCGGCAGCTTTCTGAGCAGGGTCTTTCATGCAAGGCATCGGTGTTTCCAGGAGAGGATCCCTTTTGATGATGGATAATTATGTCCTCAGAAGCTGAATACAGTTCGTTATTTTTAAAGTCCAAGAAAAGTTATATTTTCTTAGAAAGTCCAATCCGAGTATGCAAAGATCTTTAATATCTGCTACATATGCCGTGTGATGGTAGGCGGGACTCCCAAACGGGGTGTTTATGTTTAACTTCGCGACAATTTCGATTTTATCATCAGACGGGGTCTGGAGGGTAACACAGGATGGCGTCCAGTTGAGTTCATCTTTAAACTCTTGGGCTAAATATTTCTGAATGATGTCAAGAATGGCTCCTGTGCTGATGGTCATATTTCAAAAACCTCCATTGATATGCCCATTGATGTATCGTCCATTACTGCTGCCACTCGCTGCAGAAATCAGAAGCGCTTTAAAATGGGGCTTCTCGTTATCTTTCAAATTCCGCTCGGTGAGATGGCCAATATTTTGTTTCTTGCGTCTTTCCTCGGGAATTGTCTTATTTTCCGTGCACTGATTTGTTCTGGAATTTCTCCGTACATGGCTTAAATACCGCAGTTCCAGCGTTTTAGGGATGGTTTGTTGTTACTCCTATTCTGTATCAAGGCATTGATTTCTCTGGTTAAATCGTCTAAACAGGCAGTAACTTTATCCACTGGCTTCTAAACTTGAGCAGCTCTGATTGAATGACGGCTTCTATACAGCGTGTCAACATCTGTGACGATCTCCTGGAGTCTCTGCATCGGCTTCTGTTGACGGGATTTTATTGAAGCCTATAGTATTTTAAACATTTTTTGCAATGCGGAGCTCTAATCACCCAGATAAATCCTCGAAGTATAGCCTTTAGATTTTGGGAACTGAAGGACTAAAGGGGAATTGAAGAATTCAAGGACTGCTATTGAAGGATAATCGCTGCGTCTGCTCTCACAGAAGCGGTGAGAAGATAGGCCTTTGCTTGGTAATCCCATCCATTCGCGTCTACCACTATAGAAGTCTTCCCATCATATGTGGATAGCTTCAGAGAGGGACGAGAAGGAGAGTAAACGTTTAAAATCATCAGAATTGCTTCTTGCTGTCATTATGTATTTGCTTAAGGCGTCAACTTCTCTAGCGACAGCAGCAGAAATCCTGTTTCCAATTTGTTATTCGAGTTGTTTTTTTTTCGGGGGGGGGGCGCGGCAGAAACTCTTTCTTCAATTTTTCCAACTCTGTTTTTAAACGTGTCTATTCTGCCAACAATAGCTTAAAATTTGCTCTCTATTATGGCAATAATATCTCTTTTTATTTCCTCTTGAGGTGCTTATTTCCTTAAAGGGATTCTTGACCAACGTCCATCTTTTCCTTAACAGAATCTTGGTTAGCTTTCATATCTTCTTTGATCGCAGCAAAGGTTGCCAACAACTGTCCTAACTGTTCCTCAATATCTTATGTCACTGGTATTCAACTTCATACCTGACACACAAAACTGTTGCGCGCGTACAAGTTCGTAATACATTGAATGATACATGCCCGATTAAAGATTAATAAAATTAATTTTTATCAGAAAAAGCATTGCTCTGGAATTTTTCACAAATGTATTCCTAGAAGTGTAGTGGCTTATTATACAGCGTCGAAAAGTATAATAAGTCAATACACTTCAAACTACTAAGAACGTTAAACACAACGCAATGCAAAGTACGTCTAAAGAGAAAGTTAACAGGGGTATCTCACTTCACGTGGAACAAACAACTTGAGACAGCAATAACTAAGCAATTAAGAGCAGGTGCTCTCTCTTCGGCCTTAAATATTTTTCATCTGGCCTCCGAGATATTTGCCGTACTTTCTGCTTCTCGAAATTACTGGAAAGCACTATAAGGATAGAATTAACTTTCTAAAGCCGGCGGTACAACTGTTGTACCACGAAATTTACTTGCTTTTAAGCCGGCTATCGTACAACTGTTGTACCAGCCTTTCTTTGCCCCTTTTAGAATAACCATTTATCTTTAGAATCGCTGAGTGGTCCAGTTTATCTGGTTGGCTACGTTTCGGCGAAAACGCCAATGTATTTGAAAATAAATGCTATCTCTCTTTTAAACATTAGAGCTTTTTCTCGTGATTTCAGTGTAACTTTTTTCCTCGAGCTCTTATTCAGTTCTCAAGTCACGGTGGAAGAGGCGCTAGCGCCAGGGTGACTGGGCTCCCAGGTCGAACACTGGTGTATCTTTTAATATTGACAAGACATTAAGTTGAAGGTAGAGATCTAACAAATCAGTGGTAGTTGAATTTTGAAAAAGATACATAAAAATTGCCCAAACACTTAGCCAATGTGTGAGTTCAAAACCGTAAGTGAAAGTGGTGACATACTGCAAGAGAACTAACTAGTCCCATCAAGGATCAGTGCAAGCATTTGGTGAATTAGATTGAGTAGGATTGCAATACAACACAGGTAATACTAGAGATTAAAAGAAAAAAGGTAACAACTAAAAGGGGTTCCACGACTCAGCCGACAGGTAGAATAAATTATTGGAAATAAGCAAAGCAGATACTACAGCTCAGCACGGGTAAACATAATTTTTTCCTATAAATATAAAATTTTGTTAAATTTCCCCTTAATAAAAATTAAGTGAGTAATAATAAAAATAAAAATTAAGTGAGTATACTAATAATCTCATCATAAAATAACGCATTTAAGCATTAACATTTTGCTCATTAGCAGCATTCTGCATAAAAATTTCTTCGAACAGATTAAATAGCAAAAAGAGTTTATCTATTGAATTTTCAGAAGACTATATTTCAGGAATTTAGAAGTGATTTTCTGAATGATTTTTGCCATTGAAAGATCCTTGAACAAGTTCCCTATTTCCTTTATGAGTTTGAACACTTCACCCAGGGAGCCTAAGCCAAGGTTGCTGGTAATGCTATTATTATCCTCAATGTTCCGTAAACTGGTAGGGTGTTTATTTACCCTATTTTGGGTAACATCTGCATAAGATAACACATTTTTACTTTGTAACTTATTAACAGCACCAGGTTTTGCAGTAATGCTTACATTAGAATTGCTATTTGTTTTGTTAATCTTCGGGAACTTAGGACAACCCCGCAAGTTCGCGGTGTGCCCTACTTCTTCGCTATTACAACACTTAACGTCAAGCCTTGTGGCAGAACAATCAGAGGTTTTGTGTGCTCCGGCACAGTTTACACAGCGAGCTTGTAATTTGTAATTCTCCGAATTATGATGAAAATGCTGACAATTGTAACACTGGACGATACTTGCATTAACTTTGTACTTTACAAATTCAACATAAAAAAGTAGGAAACGCTTAATATCATATATCATTTCAACTCCTGGGACGTTTTCCAACTGTATTTGAAAAAGAGGCATGGTTTATTCAGTTCTTATTATGGCACCTCGTTTCGAAGGTCTCAGTCAGAACGAAATTAATAAGTTGCTAAGAGATTTGTTGACACAGATTCCCACTGTTCAAATACAGAAGAAATACATTTTAATAGATCTTTTGATGAAGATAAAGTTGCCGATGACTTCAAAAGCAACGCTAATAATTGATTTGAATGAAGACAACCAAATGAGCATGACAAAGCTAACATATTGACCTTTGCTGGTAATCCTGGTATTAAAGACTGAATTTTCAAAAACTCACCTTGCTGTGCATTTTTTAAAATTTTCAGATGAATTGTTTAAAACTTTAACCAGAGAAACTAATCGATATGCTTCTCAATCTTAGATTTGCGGCCAAATATAAGCGGAAAAAGAAAGCATTTTGTTTTGAAAATATTCCTGGCTAATCGTTTCGATCACTAAAAGAAATATAAAAGACATATTTCCTACACTGTAAATGTCAACACCCTGTATGCCCTTATTATTTTGAAAGTACGAAAGATTAATCTTTTAAAAATAAATTAGAAAATTTATTATGTAGAGCATATGTATATCAATTTCATTTAAAATCAAGGAAAAATCAAACTTATAACGATGGTTTTGAACGAAATCAACTTATGAAACAAAATTTACTTACAATTCTTTGTAAACATCAAAAACTGTTCTGAAAAATATTTTTGATAAATTTATATTTTCTAAAATTTTAAATCATAGATTAAAATTCTCTTCAGCAAATATTAAAAAGAAGCCTCAGACTGATTTCTCTCTCTCTACGGACACCACGAAAATGCAAAGCTTCAAGAAATTACCTTATCAGACTTCACACTGCAGGTATAAACTATATAGGTATTTGGAAAATTTTTTTCCTTCCTAACGTAAGCAATATCCGATTTTATAAAGAAAATTCTCTCTACAGATATGCATTCTTTGCCCCGATAGGCATAAGTAATATTTTTTAAAGTCAAATGATCAAACAACTAATATATCTCTGATTTTCTTTTCTATATTACAATAAAAAATTAAGAAAAAAGAAACAGATTTAAAGCTTTATTATTGTTTTATGTTTATTTCAAAATCTAACAGTAATGAATCATATTTTAATCATCTAATAGTAATGAATATTATTATGAATTCCTTATCATTATTTCATTAAGTTATTCATTACTATTATTTTATTAATGAAAATAGATTACCAAATATTCCATTCCGACCTACAAGCACATAAAGCTACTTCATATTTGTTATATTTTGCCAAGTTCTATTCTTGTTTCCTAATTTTTAGTAGAAACAAAGACACAAAATTCGCAAATTATTACCGAGATTGATCAGAAATAGTAAATGTTATAGAGTTTAAATTAAATCAAAACAAACCTTGTAAAAGTTGCAAATATAGTAACCTATTCTAGACTATTGTTCAGAGTCCGATAAACGTGTAAATTTTACTTCATCGATGGAGGGGATAAATGACCAGCCTAACCATCATTCTCATTAGGAAAAGTAAAGGAAGGGCGAAAAGTGTTTTGGATCGCGCCGTCCGAAAGGTTATGTTATGAGAATTTAAGCCCGGTTTTAGAAGGTTAAGGTTACAGCTAACATAGTGGTCAATTACATTTATTCAATTTCAGTACATGATACAGGGACCGACCAAAATGTCGCCAAATTTGGCTACTTTTAACGATCTATCACCAAACGTGACGATAAAATAAGTCGCAAAAACCCGTTGTCAGCTTGGCGATATCTCGCCAAATTACCGAGATACCCATTTACTCAATGTTAAATGCATTTGCCTCTGTATTCTTACTTTTCCGGCATAGCTTCTCTTTATATTTTTCATGTTACAAAAGAAATACAAGAATTTTATTTATAATCTACTAAAATTACCTATCTATGTACAGAATTCGTAACAGTATGTTTCGGTATTCACTTTGACTTACCTTCGAATTTTTAGTTCCGACATTCATTCCGTCAAAAATTAATTGAATTTCAAGTAATCGAATTTTTAGTGTATATTAACAGCATGGCAATTAAGTAATCAAAGTATATTAAAAATTTTAAAAACTTTGTGGATTTTACATTTATGCTACCATCTGGCTTAATACGAATATACGAATACGACAGGTAATTAAAGAGAAGACTCTCAGTGGCATGTTTTTGGCATGATTCTAAGAACAGAATAGCGCATTTCTTTTATCACTCTCATGTCAGAAAAAACTCTCCTTTGAGGGGACGCTTGTGCGCTTGTGTTGCATCGATTTTAGAGCCAACAATTGCCGCTACACAAAGCCAAAATAACAAAGAATTGCACAAACTCGGTATCCATGTACACATCGACCTATTTTCAATTTAAAAAAAAATCTAGGCTTGGGGAAGTGGAAATAAATCTTCAAAAACCTGTAGAACACACGTGATGACTAAATACACATACTTATTTCTAGGACAGAGCGGCTTTGCGAACTGTTTTTTATTCGGTGGGAAGATGTATTATCCGGCAAAGCAACGGTTTGCGATTGAATAACATAAGATTAAAAGTCATCTGCTTAATTCTTAGATATTTACGTCAACTACTCAGCGAAACATTTAGAATTTCAGCATTGTTTTGGCACCTCAACTTCTAAGATAAACTTAATGTCACTTGACCTAAACACCTGTTTAATCTTCCTAGGGTGAATAATGCAAGGAGATAATCATCCCGTCTTTAGCTTAGAGTCCAAGAAGACAAAGTGAATACAATAATAGCTATTGTAATTGAATGTTTATTTGAACTTGGTTTGACACTTTACAAACTCACTTGTTAGTATAACTTTGCAGATTCTCCAGCGGCCGACCGGTTAAAGACTGCTCAGTACTGGTAGAGTTTCAAAGAATTCAACCTATTCCAACTAGCTGGTTGCGTGAGTTTTGTAATGTTCTACATGTGAAACGTGAACAGGTAAAATTTTAAATTAAAAAAAAGTAAACAATTTAATTTATGCGGCCTTTCTAAACGCAGATTTCTAAACTAGAAAAGTCAGTAACGCCGCGAAACCGAAAGCAATTACACAATCGAGAGGAACATAATAGATACGGTGAAAACTGTCGAATTGCTGTTACTGTCTTTCCGAACTTAGATTGTAGTACGTTAGATAACTCACTTAATTTTTACTTTTTGATGGAGTTGAAGAAAAAATTAGAAATGCAAGCGTTTAAACTTTGATTGACGCAACATTAGCAATATGTCCACGGATTAGGAAAAGTTTAAAAATTTTTAAATCATTTTACAAGAAGAATTTTATTAAATTTTAATATAAGAATAAATATAACAGGAACAATAATAAACTGAAAGTAAATTTAACAATAACTATTATATTGCTGAAAATTAACATTTATTATATTACTAATGATTAATATTCATGTCTTGACAAACCTATTTTTAACTTTTAAAAATATGAGTATCCTAGTATTTACATATAAAATTCTTTGTTCTTAAAAAGACGGCCTTGGTTAATAATATCAGCAGCTTTTACAATTATAAACAACATTTTGTTTAAAAATTTACTACGCAGTGAATGCCACAAAGTATCTTTAGACATAAAACACTTTCAGAATTATTTTTATTTGTTGGCTTTTTCTCGCACACAAAATGAGATAAAAATATTTTATTCTAGTAAATTTTGCCGCTATAAAATATTTCGGCGGTAGAAGAAAGCATTATTGTTTATTTTTGGCGTATTATTTAGCTTACTCAGAAGTACTGAACACATAGTTTCACAGTTTTGAAGTCTGCAAATAAAATTCGTGGCGTATAAAAGCAAAATCGCAGACGATAAAATGGCTAAGGTAAAAATTTGCTCTTAAAAAAGAAAAAACAAAAATTTAAAAATTTTTATAAACATTATTTTTAAATTAGGGGTGTATGTGTGATTATGGCAAAGCCTCGAGGGCTATCTGCCTGAGGGATGCCTTCGTGGAGGACTTCTAAGGGAAACTGGCTCGTATACACGTTACACATGGGGAAAACCACGAAAAAGCATATGCAGCCAGCCCGTTCGCGGGATTCGAACCTCGGACCGAACTACCAGTGTTCAGCGACTTTACCACTCGGCCGCTCATTATTTTTAAATTAATAAAATAGATTTTCTTATATTATTGATCAATATTTATTACGTTTGATCTATAAAAATGAGAATAAAGAAATTCCATATGAATAAATAGTCAGCAAATGTTTATTTGGAAATTTAAGGTTGAAGATAAACTGCTGCAATTCAATGAAGATTGTAACAATTACATAAACCAAATTTTGCATTATTATAGCTTATAAGAAATATTCCAAATTTCAAAACGCACTAATGTATAAATTCGTATAACTTTGGAAATATTGAATAAAAAATCTAAGTTTTGCAGGTATGCCTAGAAAAACATCTACTTTGAGATGATTATAAAACTTTTATAGGTTATAACTCTAAATAGTTTTTCAGAAAAGTTTATACAGTGGCTCGAAAAGTGTTCGCAGACTTTTGGATATTTTCATTGAAATAAGGCTCTATCCATTAATTAAAAGTAAACTTCATGAATGAGATTTTAATAATAAGATATATAATCTATTCATAACAAAATTATATGAAATATTTTTAAATATAGTGAAACTTTATTTATAAGAAATTAATAATCAAAAAATGGCAAACATTTTATCTCACAAAAGTCTTCGTGCATTTCAAAAAAAATCTCGACATATTAGTAAATATTTTTATTTTTCGTTAAATTAATATTTAGTAGGATATCCTTTAGCATTCACAACAGCTTTTAAGCATCTGAGAATAGATTTTACTAGTTTTTTTGTAATTTCTGTATCAATGTTCATCCATTCTTCTATCTTGACTGTTTTGAGTTCGCTTTTCGTTTTGATGTCGAGTTTTCGTACTCTAACCTCCAGTTCTTTCCAAATGTGTTGTATGGGGTTTAAATCTGGCGACTGAGGTGGTGTTTTCAAAATCTGTGAACAATTATAGAGATACCACAGGCAAACGTTGAGAGCCGTCGTTATCATGATTAAAAATAAAGTTGTTTCCAATATCCAAATTTTGGGCTGATAATTTTAAATTGTCTCTTAAAATGTTTAAATAAAGAGCATGATTCATTATGCCATCAATAAATACCAAATTACATAGTCCTGATGCTGCCATGCATCCCCACACAAGAACACCTCCACCGCCATGCTTAACTGTTCCAACTAAGTTCTTAGAATGAAGTTCCTCATTTTTTCTTCTCCATACAGTTAATTATTCGACCATCGGAACCAAAAATGTTAAATTTTGCTTTCGTCAGCAAATAGGACATTATTCCAGTACGCTTCGAGTGTATTTATCATTGATTTTGCTTTCTGTATATAAGCTTTCTGTTTCAGAACAGAAAGCTTCTAAGCTTTCTGTTTTTCTCACTAACAAAAAATTTCTTACGAGCAGAATGCCCATGTAATACAGTTTCTCTGAGAACTCGTCGAACAGTTTGAGGTGCAATACAAAACTTTGCATTAAAATTCTGCAGAAAATTTTACAGCACTCAAACGTGGGTTTTTCACAAATTTTCTAATAATAAATCTCCTATCACGTTTAGTTAACCTTCTCGATCGACCTTTTCTTACCTTGTTTTCAATCCGATTTTCTTCTTTAAAAGCTTTATCACATACTGCACTGTAGAATAGGATAAATTAACTAATTTAGCGATATTTCGAATTGATTTACCACTACTATGGTGAAAAATTATCAATTTTCAAATGCTGTTTGTAATTTCTTTGACTGCGACCCATTTTTCAATAATAAATAGAATATTATGAAGTAAACAATAAAAAATTAAAGCATACGATTTTTTAAATGCCACCACAATGCAAAAATTAAAAAAGCGGCAAACAATAATTCTAACTTTGATTTTATCCAAGAATACGTATCTCAGTGTACGAAGACTTTTGTGAGATAAAATGTTTGTCATTTTTTTATTATTAATTTCTTAAAAATAAAGTTTCGCTATATTTAAAAAATATTTTATGTAATTTTATTACGAATAGATTATAGATCTTATTATTAAAATCTCTTTCAGAAATTTTACTTTTAATTAATGGCTAGAGCCTTATTTCAATGAAAATCATAAGTGTACGAACACTTTTGGGAGCCACTGTAGAATTTTATTTTTAAAATACTCAGAGAAAACGTAGGAATTTTATTTGAATTAAACCTAAATTTCGAATTCTGAAACAAATTAAATAAATTAATTTAAATTCGATTTTCTTAACTATATGTTAAATTCAATTAGTACTGCAGAGTTTAAATTTGGCTGCTGATTTTTAAAATAACTGCTGCTGCGAGTTAAACAGTTAAAACTACGAGTTACACTGCTGCTACGAGTTAAAAGCTTATATACAGAAAGCAAAATCAATGATAAATACACCCGAAGCGTACTGGAATAATGTCCTATTTGCTGTCATAATTTGAGAAGTAGAATCGAAATATAAAAAAAATCGACATGTCATTTCACGAAAAGTCCGATTTTGTTTCAAAATACTTATGCTAAATAAAGCTATATAGAAATCTAAAAAATATCTTAAACTGCGCTTTCGAAAAATGAAATACGCAACTTGGATTTCATCAACTTATAAGGTATTTCTCCCCCCTTTTCAGCACGCCTTCGTAATGTGGTTGTCCGCAGGCTGGGTGCGTACTCCAGAGGACTGTGGTTCGATTCTCGGCCAGGGATTTGCTCATTTTTCATCACTCCTGCTCCCAAAAATACCTAATGACTCTACAGTGGCGCCCGAACTAAAAGGGCCGTGGATGATGATTCTCCACACCCAGTATTTGGCGATTGGATCCCCTAATTCCCTAATCACCCTTTAAAAAGGGGGAGTATATAAGGTATTTCGCCCCGCTTCTTAGCATGCCTTCGTAGTGTGGCGGTCTGCACCCTGGGCGCGTATTCCAGAAGTCCATGGTTCGATTCCCGGGAAGGGCGTTGCTAGTTTTTCTTCTTTCCTGCTTCCAGAAAATCCTCATGTCTCTACAAACTGGATGAACAGAACGGAAAATATAGAACTGTATCCCTCCCCTTTTCTTGAGTCAGTGTACATAAGGCTTTTACAAAATCTCTATGTATAATTGCAGAACTAGTATTGCAAATTCGTTAATATTGCTAGAGTTTTATATTCGGAATATCCCTAATTTTTAAATATGTTAGCAAATTAACTTAAAATTAAACAAACAGTAATGTTTAAAAACTATTTTATAAATCACTAAGAATAGTAGAAGTACTGACTCAAGTATTTTAAATTTAAAATTACGTATGAAACGATTAAATGAAAGGATCATAATAAAAATTGAAAATAAAATCTTTTAAAATACATGTTTTTGAATATCTAGATTAACTGCAAAAAGGAATAATAATCCAACAATGAAAGCGAAACTCAATTGTTTAAAAATTTAAATAATTCATCATGATATAATCTGACCGTACCCAACTCAAAAGAAAATATGCACTTTACATTTTACAATAAACTTTAATTCAATACATAATAAACGTGGAGAAAGATAATTAGTCTTAATTTGGAATCAAAATGAAGAATTCCTTCGAGAAATTTAAATGAAACCATATCTAATTAAATCTAATTAATTTTCATTAAATCTTCATTTTGATTCCAAATTAGGTCTAATTCAACAAATGAAAGTGAAACGCTCCGGTAAAAATATTTTAACAAAGCATTTGTTTTTCTCTAATTTTAGACCTTAACTTTTCTCTCCACGTATTTATTTACTCATTTCACGGTGTTTAAAACTGAAATTTGTTGTAAAATGTAAACTACGTATTTTCTTTCAAGTCGAAGCAGTTTACATCTTGATCAAATTTTTAAAAAGCCTTTTAATTTCCTTTAATTTTATTTCAAAAATTTTAAATTTAACCAACCGGCTGCTGCCAAAACAAGATATATAAGTTCTATGGTCGCCTGAAACGAAAATGCATAAAAACATTTCTGTGTGAATACAATCAGTTCATTATTTCCAAGCAACAGCCAATTCGTAAACAATTTTTTGTTTCTAAACCAGGAAATAAAAATTTTTGAAACTTCAGGTTATTACGTATACGTATGACGTCATGATTTTAACTTAATGTAATATTAAACCTTTTCCTCAATATAAATAGAAGAATTAACTTGGCAATAACATATCATGTCAATTACCCTAACCTGAAACAATTTATCAACAGCAGCTATTTATTTAAAATGCTTGACATCAACAAAACATTTTCGGCATACAATGACATCACTTGAAATCGCGTGCTTTCTTCGACGTCAGAATATGACCTTATATAATAATAATAATTTAATGTTTGGTAATGCTACTTTTATTTCATATTTTGTAAAACTTACAATTTTTTTATTAACAGATTCTACCATTTGAAAGTGAATAGCGGCAACATTTTTCCAAATAAAGCAGATATTTATATCAAGCGCGCGAAACTGCTGCCACTCGGAAAAATGATCGCAAAAAAAAGCGTTCTCAGAGTTTTTAATTAATATCTCTGCTGCACGTACGAAGATGAGAATGGTCGAAACGGCTTCGCATTAATTTTTGGAATCCGGAATACCTCTCACGAAACACAACTCCTACCCATTCTGGAAGACATGATGTTAGAAACATACAAACGGACAGGCAGACATTAACAGATTTTAATAGTGTATATTCTTTGATTACTATTCTGTTTTGCAATTAGCCTAGATATAATTCAGAAACTTTGTCTCCGTGATAATTCTTTCAGCTGCTCTGAAAAAAGACCAGTGGATGATACACTTTTATTACTTTTACTTTTAATAATTTGTTTCTATATCGCTCTATTTCAAGACTGATTTAAAATATTATACTTCATGTTATTTCCTGGTTTGTACTTTCGTCCTATTACGTAGCTTACGATTTAGTTATTTCCAGTAACCAAAAACACATTGAAAACATATCCAAAAATCATATTAGGAATGATAACTGCTGTGACTTTGAAAACTAATATACTTCGTTACACCTGGAAGGATTTTACAACAGATTCACTGAGCTTGACTCTCTATTTTTAGCCATCAATGAAATTAAATTAGAAACTTCGACAATTTATCTGAAACATACATAATTTAAACTTTCTGCAAATCTGTTACTTTTGAGCAATTTAAATTTATCTTCAGCTAGATATGTTGACATTAATAACAACAATGCAACTGTGAAATAATTCATTCACTGTAATTGCCTTAAATTAAATAAAACTAATGATAAAGAAACTGAAGCAGAATATCTAAACACGCCAGATCCATAGCATAAGATACAAAAACATTTTGTTAAAATAAAAATTTTACTAAGCCACTATACTAATTAATTGGCCCTCGGATATTTCCAGAAAAATTATTGCCAACAATATTACACAGCTAGGATTATACAAATCTGCACTGAAAATGAAGAATTTTTACAGGAACTTTTAATTAAAGTACTCAAAAATAATAAGTTTCCCATACTTTTATAAAAAAGTACTAAATTATACTTATTAACTTAATCTTGCGTAATTAAACTATTCATTGGCTTGAATTATTATGCCTGAACCTTTTGGGAGTTGTAGACTGGAAATTTTTCAATCACAGCTGAAGTAGATGCATTTTTTTCAAACGTTTTACAGATTATGTGTAAATTTGAATAAATAACTTCATAATGCTTTCTTCTTTATCTAACTAATGGACTCATTTTGATTTAGAAAACCTTAAAACATTATATAAGATAAATTACCGTTGCGTTCTACGGGTTCCTGGATTTGGAGTAATTGACACTTGATGAAGAATCGGAGCACAGTTTATCCGCCGGTAGGTCCTATTATAAAAACAGTTCAAAAGACACGTTTGCAGTCATCGAAAAACTACGATAAACACGCTAAAACAATCAGAAATACAGCCTTAAAGCTGAAACGGTGAAAACAGTTTCACGATAAAGCACTAAATGACAGCTCAAGACTCGGTCGATCACTCTTGAGATAATCTCTGAGTTCAAGACACTACTTTCTCCCCGTACAGGCAGAGCATATATAGTTTTAACCTACTTTCGAGAATGTTCCCGAAAAACGGCTAAGAATGCTTTCTAGAAAATGTTCTCGCTCCGTCTATGATATATCGCCAATTTTATTGCCAAATATCTCCAAAATGATGATTTCACTCCAAATCTGACAACAATGCCCCTTACCTTCCAATTTCCGGCAACCCTAAACTCGCCTGCTTTGCGGGAAAGCTGTCTCACCGTGTAATGGTTGGATATTTCACAAGATTATTTTAATTACAACCTATCTGTCGCTAATTTCAAACGCCTCTTTCTCTTTTTCGTATACAAACTACTATATTACGATTTTTCAAATAAGTTTGTAAGGGCACAGCGACATTTTCCTAATTTTTGAAACATGCTCTTAAGGATGCAACAAGCAAATAATACTTTTATCTTACTAAATTCAACCTATACTTGGTTTATTTTTATTTTTAATTCATTTTATGTCAAAAATACATCAGAGACTGATTGTATTAAACTTTTAAATATTTAAGTTAATTTAAATAATTTCATTTTTCTAGTCGCTGACAGCCATGCCTTAGGGTTGTATAGAATTTTTCCCAAGATTGGAAGATTTTAACTCTTCCATTTGTCTATTGTTTAAATAATAAATTTTATATATTTTAATTAAACATTTTACTTGGTTTATTTAAAGAGTTTTTTACAAATTTTTTTATATTTTTATGACTGAGGTTTACTGTAAGGTCTGCATTAAAAATTAATATTTTCAGCCTTATGAAACTTATTTTGTATGTACATTTTTCAGGTTCATCTATTCAGATTACCTTTAAGTACATTTTGACATTTTTATCGTTCTACGTTAACATTTCCAAACATTTTAACCATTAATATTTTAGCCCAAATGGACGTTAACCCAGAAGGGTTATTAGTCTCGAAACGGCATTCTGCGTTAAATCACTGCAAACGGCTGAATCACTTTTTAAATTGTTGGCACCAAATATTATCTTCCGGTATTATATTTAGAGAAACCAAATAATGAAGAATCGGCGTGAATGTATGCATGTATCTTGCACTTTGGAGGAGTGGGGGAAAGGTGCTCAAATTTCGAATAACATAAACTTCCACTCGAACATGGCTACCTGGAAGCCATTAATTTGTAATTTGGAATTTCTTTTACTGTCTATTTCACATTTTGTAAATTTCACCGAATTTTTGATTAAAATTAACAATTTCGAAGCGAGTAGTGGCAACACTGTAGGGAATAAAATATATTTTTTTTTTTTTTACAGCGCGCTAGACCCTCTATCAGAAATTCTAAAGATATGCTGTTTATAATATTTTTAGCCTAAAGCCCAAATGCTCTCGAAACTTAAGTGTGTCTGTAAATGAAAAAAAAAATGCCTTTTAGGGCGTAATGTAAAATCTGAAAGCTTACAGATCTTTTTTTTATTATTATCTATGTAACATTTTGTAAAACTTACAAATTTTTGATTAACAAACTCTACGATATGAAAGCGAGCAGTAGCAACATTTTTAGAAATAAGCATTTTTATATCCAACGCGAGAGGGTGTTGCTATTCGTTAAAATGGGTGCGAAATTTAGCGCTTTCAGAGTTTTTAATTAATATCTCAGCTGATTAAAGTCGTACGAAGATGGGAATAGTCGAAATGGCTTCCCACGAATTTTTGGAATCGGGTATAATGTATTTAATGTTTGGCAATGCTATTTTTATTTAATCGTAAAACGTAGAAGTTTTTAATTGACAACCTCTAGAATTTGAAAGCGAGCAATGGCGACAACTTTCGAAATAAAGCAGATTTTTATCTCCAGGTTACGAGACTGTTGCCACTTAGAAAAATGAGGGCGAAAATTATTGTTTTTCCGAGTTTTTATTTAATATGTCTAATTTTAGCCCAATTTTGATATTTTTTTGAAAAAAAGCTGACATCGACATTTTCCAGGACCCAGAAAGGAATCGTAGAATGTTTGGAAGTTATTAAGAGTACAAACAGACTTTCTTATTTATATATACAGATTATATCTAAGTACCACGGGCTTTGAGCAAGTTGTTTAGCTGCCGATTTATTTGCTAAAGTATTACATTAGCGCGAATAGGTAAAGGCTCTATTTGCTTTTTATTCGATGAGATTCAAGTTCTATAATGCAAAGCACATCATCGAAAAATTAAAATTAAACATTTTTGGATACATTCCCTGTTTAACAATCTTTAATGAATATTTTATTATTTTTTTTTGTCTTTTTCTATAGACAAGAATGCAAATGATATAATAAAACTAGTAAATAAATTCAAATAATATAATAAAATAATTATATTATGTAATATTTTATAAAGTAATATAATAAAACTAGTAAATGTTTAAAATGCTGATTCTAGTAAGAAACCCAGCTAGACTAATATCTACTTTCCACATAGTCCAAATTTGAAAGCCGTATAATACTTACACAGTTACTATTATACTGAAAACAAAATTTGAAATCATATCCTCTCAGTCGAAATGAATACTACTTCCATTACAAAACGGGCACAAGAGAAAAAAAGTCTAGTCTCTGAAGAGAAAAAAACATTGCATAATGCTAAACAAAATGCTACACAAAATTTTTTAAATATATTTTTATCTACAAATGGCACTTACAAATTACGACACAAACGAGCTCCGTCATCTAAATTTTTCTCGAATTCAAAATGCATTCAGAGTTTTTCTAGAGAATGCAAATTACCTCTAGAGACTCACGAATCTTCTATTGAAAACCAAAAACAAAAACTATATATATAGAAAACAGAAAGAAAATATCTTTTCATTTCTTTTCTAATAATCGATGTCTGAACGTGATTAGCCCTTAAGGAATATCTTCGGTTCACTGTAAATGATAATGCAGACACATTCTGATGCGAAAAGGATTTTGTTTTGAGTATGTTCTGGTAATAATAAAATCAATAGAAAATTCCAAGAGCAAAGGGGATATATTTAACAAGGGTAAGAAAAGAGAAAAGTTGGCATAATACAAATGAAATCGGATTTCCTTTATACTGCGAACTTTTCCCCGATTTTCTTTCGTAACAATGGGATCATAGCAGCCAGCTTTCAAAAAGTGTAATCGTAGTGATAAACTATTCCAAACTCTAATACTTGCATGAAAGGTTTTTGCTTTTCCATATGAAGAGTTTTCCAGATCCTTATTCGATTCTAAAAATTATATTTCAAGATTTGATTGTTGGTCTTGTTGAGTGAATGACTCGATACTGAGGTGGGCAGAATTTTGCTGCTGTGATGAATTTTGAGAATTCTAATGGATAATATACAAAATAATTAATTATTGTAAATGATGTGATCGTTTCTGTGGTTATTTAAGCAACATTAATTTTACTGGTAATCAGAGTTATCAATTCGTTCTTGGTACTGCAGGGGCATGCCAAAGAAGGAAATTTCCAGAAAATGTAAGAAACATGCTTTATTTTCTTATTCATTCATTGTTTTCTAAATTTTTGAATATTTTAATTTTATTTATTAGAGCAAAAGAGACGTTAGTCCCGAACGGGATATTATTTAATCTCAAAACGGCGTTTTGCGTTGGATCACAATAAAGGGCGTAGCAGTTTCCAGATTGTTGCCACCATATATTACCGCCCTGTATTATATTTAAAAGAGTAAAAAATGAAGAAACCTCATGAGTACATGCAGATTTCTCGAATCTTGAAAAAACAACGGTACCTAGAACCTTCTAATTTTGCATAACGTAGTCCTCCCCGCGAAGGTGGGCAAATACAAGCCTCAGTTTTAAATTCAGAATTTGTTTTATTATCCATTTCATATTTTGTGAAATCTTAATGAATTTATGATTAATAAAAATCAGCGATTTAAAAATGAGCAGTGGTAAAAGGGTACGAAATAAATCATTTGTATCTCCGGCAAGTGAGATTGTCTATCGAAAATTCGGAAGATATGCAGTATTTTAATGTTTTGTAATTTTGCTTTTGAATTAAATTTTATGTGGCGAAAGTGCAAAGAACACATAGATGAAGTTAGCCCACAAAACGCTGATTAAAAAATCTGATGACTTCCTTGTACGGAATATTAAATTATACGCATTTGTTTCTTGCATTTCTTTTAAACTTATTGGATTTAATTAAATCTACTTCGCCGACAGCGCATAAACCACAATACAATAAAGGCACTCTTTAAAATTCACTCTATTTGTTTAACATAGCGACACTCTGGCACTAGGTTCACTTAACAGTATTATATTTCGTTCATATTATAACTCAGAATGCACAAAATGTATATCATTTAAAGAATAATCTAATCGTTGCCACATGTTCCTTTTAAATACTATAATAAAGCTAGAACGATGTAAAAAGAAATTAAGCAAACAAAACAAAAAAGAAACAGTTTTTCACAGACGATTGAGTATTTCTCATTTAATTAATTCAGTTCTCACTTCGGGAGAAGGCAAAAGTACATAAAAACTCAAAATATCTATATTAAAAATTACGAAGTAAATCTTAAACACTTATTTCCTCGAAAAAATTCCAGAAAGGATTAAGCATGATTTAATTGGCAATAATAAATGAATGCGTTATCTTTGTTCTTGCTATCTAAGTTTCTCTAGATTGGCAACAAATCCACTAGTCTCCTGATTCAAATGTAAACATCAATGGCCGCCATTAAAAAAAGACTTAGCGGTAATTGAACAACTTTAAAATTGCTGATAATTCTAAACATATTGCACACATATTTACTAAAGGCATAAAATCCTTAACCGGAAGATCCAAACAACATAATTCAATCATTTTTAAAACACAAAATGTACAATTTACAAACATATAAGAGTAAAGAAAGTGAGATCACTGAGCCGGGTAACAGAGTGGATATATATATAAATATATTTATATACGTTTGGTGCCGTCGATTGCAACCAAAATACGAGGTGCACATCTACATGTTATAGCAGTCCTACATACAAAATTTCAACGTTCTGAGCCTACTCGTTTTTGAGTTATGCGAGATACGTACGTACATACGTTCGTACAGACGCCACGAAAAATTTTCTTCAGAATTAATTTTAAAGCAGTTTTATAATTTTTTTTTGAATGAAAAGAGTATTTTATTCTGTCCTTACGTACAGATATCACACAAAAACATCGTTAAATTGCATTTGATAGCGGTCAAAATGGGTATTTTCGTTGAAATATGCTGCCTGAAACTTTTCGCGATTACAATACTTCCTTTTTACTTTGTAGAAGGAAGTAAAAAACGACCAAAAAATTTAGTTTGCCCTCCTACTCAGAAAATTGAACTTTGATATGACGAACTAAGGAAATATTTGAGAAAAAATCTGAAATAATTGAGATTTAAAATTAAGTCCAAAGAGACGTTTTCTTTTACATTTTGTGCGTTACCTTCATTTATTAAATATCATATTTTTCGCACTGAAACCGTAAAATTGACTTCAACAGCAGTACCGCAAAATCATTTTAAAATGAGCATGTCTTTATAGAATTTTCGACACACAGTCTCGCGCACTGGAGATAAAAAATGTTTCCGTACAGTGTTACCTATTGCTCGCTTTGAAATCGTTGAGTTTGTTAATCAAAAATTCATTGAAGTTTTGCAAAATATAAAACAGATAATAAAACAAATTTTAAAATCAAATTAGGTCTTCCCATGCCCGTATTCTGTGGAAGAATACGTTATTCGAATTTTGATGACTCTAGGTACCGTTGTTTTAGCGCAGGGCAAGAAACATACATACATTCATTCAGATTATTCATTATTTAATCTCTTTAAATATAATACAGGGCTATAATATTTGGTGGCTACAATTTGAAAAGTGAAACAACGCTTATCGTGAGACGAAGTAAAGTGCCAAAGAAAATTAATATTCCTTCTGGGCAAATTGCCGCTTTGGACTAAAAATAGAAATAAAATATGACAAAACGCTGCGGCGTGAATTCTAAACACACACAGCTATGCTGCTTTTAAATTTTATAAATTTTGCTGTTGAATTGTATATAGCCTAATTCTGAAGAAAACGATGTTTAATAATAAAGCTAAAAAGGCAAAAAAAATAAGTTAGTAAGAATGAATGTAACAGCAGATTGGTAGACTGTGAGCTCAGAATGATCGTTACAAATCTTAGCAAAAATCACATTTTATTCTATTTGTGTTAAAAGGAATGCATATGGCTGATATTGTTCCTACCTGCTTCTAAACCTTCTGCCGCGTGGGACGTTTTGCAGAAGTTTAGCTACTTTAACCCTCTAGTGAATGAGTATATTTGATATATCAGCTATTTCAATAATAATTATCGTATATCTTTGGTATCCCGCTTGTATTCATCAGTTTTACTCCAATTAAAATTCCTTTTACTTGTAGGCCCACCAGCGGCCGAGCGGTAAAGTCGCTGAACACTGGTAGTTCGGTCCGAGGTTCGAATCCCGCGAACGGGCTGGCTGCATGGGCGTTTTCGTGGTTTTCCCCATGTGTAACGTGTATACGAGCCAGTTTCCCTTAGAAAGTCCTCCACGAAAGGCATCCCTCCCCTTAGGCAGATAGCCCTAGTGTGCTTTGCCATAATTGAATACACCACACCACCACCTTTTACTTGTAATTCGTATAACTTTCACTGAGTTCTTTGTACGACGTAGAAAATTCGTTTCAATTTCTTCTCCATGGAATGAGGAATAAGCAATAATTAAATAAATAAAATATTATGCATCTGATAGTTAAACAAACTGAATGATCGAACGAAAGAGAAAATATTTAACATAAGGTTATTGATTTTTTAATTAAATTAGACTTAATCGAGAGACCGCTTCGAGTGAAATTTTATTTTTAGCTCAGCAGCTAGATCAAACACAGACATTTAAATAAAATCATCATGAATGAACTTTTAATTGGTTGTATTTTGTGATAGCTCACGATGTACTTTAGAAATTGTAAACTTGCAATCAAAATCAGACAAAATATGGGTTCTATAAAATTTGTTTAAACTCTTATGCAGATAATTTTGTTATATTTCTATGCTAAATGGACGATAGCCCAGAATGACTCTTAATTTCGTTTTGGCATTTTACGTTGGTTCGCTGTAAAAGTCTGAATCACTTTTCAAATTGTTCCCACTAAATATTAGAGTCCTGCATTATATTTAAAAAGAATTTTAAATGAAGAATTTACATGAATGGATGTATGTTTTCGCACTGTGAAAAACCAACGGTACCTAGAGACATCCAATATTGAGTAATGTAGTCCTCCACTCGAATATGGGCATCTGGAAGAACGAATTTGGAATTTGGAACTTGTTTTATTATCTTTTTCATATTTTCTAAACCTTTAACTAATTTTTGATTAACAAACTCGACGATTTCAAAGCCTTCCATTAACATTTGCATCTTTCAAGCACGAATATTTTATGCGCGAGGATTCTATACAGTTCTTACTAGTATTATCTTGGTAGCACAGCAACACAGATAATGTCTAACTGTATTTTGCATTGAAATGCCTGTATCACTTTTCAAATTTCATTTTGAATCCCCCGTAAAAAAATAACATGTGAAAGGTTTTAGATTTTTTTTTTATTTTAAAGGTATTTAAAAGATTAATAAACTTAGATTATTAGTGAATTTCTGCCACAGAGTTTGGAAACAAGGTCATAGATGTCCGTTACATTAATCAAACTTAATGGAATGTTTAACTTCCATATATGTCAGTCATGCACATTTATTCTACATAAATATTGTATATGAGTTTTTATGATAAGATCATCAGAAATAGGCGTTATTTGAAAAAATCAGATTACTTTTTAACACATAAAATTTCAGTTAAAACTTTTTTTAATGTTAGAAAAAGAGAGGAAGTGTCAACTAGCGTACCAAGAATGAAAAATAAAATTTTTCAACACAAACTGAAAACAGTGCGTATATAGCGTATATATAAATGTTAATGAAACTGAAACTGGATAAATTTCTGTATGGTTGTTTTCTCGTGTCTTCATTTGCTCTCGCTCCCTTTTGTTTAATAAACAAGATCATACATGTCCGAAATACAATGGAAAAAAAGGCGAAAACTTAGTAAAACGTAGACAAAAATTAGATGAAACAAACTGATGAACAATTTTAAAAGCAACATTTATTCAGTTAGAAGAGTTCTATATTATTCAGTCCGAGAATATTTATTTATGTAAGACTAATTAGTTTTTATTTTTTAAATTTCTGTTACCAATAATTGCATTTTTGGAGTCTAATGCTTTTTAAGTAAAAAATTAATAAAATAAAATTATAAAAATCGTAATAAAAATATTTAACAGCAGTTGAAACTAAAATGAAGTTTAACTTAAAATTAGGCAAACCGTGTGTTTGGTGTAGAATTTTTTGAAACTCTATCCCCTTCGAGGGCGAATAGGTTTAGGTCCTTCTTCGTCAGAAGCAAAGAATTTCTTCTACGTCAGAAGCAAGCCTCCAGGTACATTTGCCTCTGGTTGCCGAGATTATTCAGACTTTTACTCGGTGTGTTCCGGCTCATGAAGATTATACCTCTAAGACTGCCTCACGATAACTAAGTCTGAATCGGTGTCCTTGAAGGGTAGGCTAGAAGGTGTGGTTATTAAGTCTCATGTCTAAGCCAAAGACATCGCATTGGCTAAGGAAGTTTCAGGTCTATGCCTAAATTTTTAAAAAAATGCATGCAAATATATGTCATAATTTAGGCAGAGCCAGGGCCGAATTTATACTAAAAGGAAAATGTGAAGCAAAGCGAAATAAGCCTAGCGGCCATCTGTCCAAGGAAATAGTAAAGAAATGTGAAAAATTAAGATATTAGAATTTTAAAAGTGATTTTACAGCCGTGACTACTCGGTTCTTTGCCAAATATTTTGGCTTCTGACGAAGAAGAACCTGTATCGGTTAGCTTTCCAAATCGACGGAGTTTTGATTAAATCTGCACCAAACAAAATGATATTCTTCTGCTTAATTTTACGTTTTACTTTGGCTTGTTTCTCTTCTCACTTAAAGACAAAAGAGGTGTGTTTCACGTATAAAAATAAAGCGATTTAAATATTATCTTATTGCAGAAATAAGTTCTAATTGCTCTGAAGAGAACAGGCAGTTGTCTAATAATTATAAATTAATGCTTAAATTCTAAATAAGAAGAAAAATATAATGGCACTTCCGCGAATGATTGGAGGTTATGTAGAATATATCAGTGGATAGAATAAGTGATTTTAGTAACTAAGAAGAATGTATAATGATGTGCGAGTAACTGTAATAAATGTTTTAAAATCATCATAAAATGAAGGGCCTTTAGTGTAGATTTTCTTCGTTAGATTGGTCATTTATTTTACACTTTTTATGTCTTTTCAATAATCATCTCAATCAATATGGTACTATAACGAATTTAACGCCTTCTTTATTTAATCTGTTATTTGACTAGAGAACGCTGTACCTTTAAGTATGACAGTTTTCCTCGTACAAAAATGGCAATTAATATAAATTGGCAGCTCAATTATATTACATAAAGCATTGCTCTTAGAAATGCATTTAAAAAACTTGATATTACAAAACTGATGCTTTTTATGAGAGAAGAGGTAGATTTTATTTAATGTTTCATCAGAAAATAAGCATTGTTCTATTTTATACTGTATTTCGTGAAAGAGAATTCTCTGTTAAAAAGGAGACGCCTCTCTTTTAAATTCTCTGATGACGAAAATTTTTATTTGATTATCAAACTCATGAACTGTCTTTGCCCTAGATAGCATTAGCCAGCAGTATATTCTGCACTTTCATTTCTTTCTTTTTCTCTTCTTTTCATCTTGATTTTAGCCCAAAGCAGCATTAACCCAGAAGAGCTGTTAGTTTCGAAAAGCGTTTTGCGTCGGTTCACTACAAATGTCCGTTTCACTTTTCAATTTGTTTCCACCAAATAATATTACCCTGTATTATATTTAAAAAAATTAAATATGAAGAATCTGAATGAATGTATGCATGTATGTTTCCCCCACTGTGAGAAAACAACGGTACTTAGAACCATCAAATTTTGAATAACGTAGTCTTCCACCCGAATATGAGTACCTAGGAGCCAGAATTTGGAATTCGGTATTTGTTTTATTGTCTGATTTGTATTTTGTAAAACTAACAATTTACAAAATTAACAAACTCTAACATTTCAAAGCGAGCAATGGTAACGCTGAACGATAATATATATATCCAGCGTGCCGAGGCTGTCTATCGGAAATGGTAAAGATATGATCTTTTAAAATAAAAGGACATTAGCCCAAATGCTTCTCGAAACGTGTATGTATGTGTAAATGAAATAAACGTCCCTTTAGACGTAATATAAAGTCTGAAAGCTTTCAGACATTTTTCCACATCTTGAAATTATAATTATTCACTAAGATCTATTGTTTTATTGTATAAGACTTATTGTTTAAGTTTAATTAATATTAAGCTTCCATGTAAGTAATAATAATGGAATTAATAGCTAACAATTAATGATTCCATTTGTTTATGTGATCAATGTGCAAACATGAAAAGTGTGAAATAGATATCATACGACTGTCTTATAACCTTTAGTTACGCTTTAGTCTTAAGGTGATGTAGGTATTTTCTATTGCATGGCATGATAAATAAGTTCCAAACGAAGAAAAGAAGTCGATTACATCTTCGTGCATTTCATAAAATTCTGAATACTGTTCATTGATATATACTCTCATAAATATGCCAAGATACAGAAAGTTTCGATCACGGTAAAAATCCACAGGCACGTTTTGCTCAAAATTCATGAAACTGTATAAATCACTGTCTCATCATCTTAACTTTTAAATGATAGCTGAAAAAAAAAACAAAGATGGGCATTAACTTATTTATAGAAAATAGAAGCAGTTTCAAATGTGTTCTGCATTGAACAATAATAACATGCGCACTTAACAAAGAGTAATATTCTGAATAAATTATGACGAACAACATTGATTAATTATTTCCTTTGGGACGTTCCTAATTCCATTTTTTATGTTGAAAAGCTATACATTAAACCAAATATGAAGCAAGAAATTGAAAGAACATAATTTTAAGAGTAAATAGCTTCAACGTTCATCTGAATTTAGTTTGGCAAGGTACACTGTGAAAAATAAAAATGGGACAGTTCTATGTCTCCCGTTCTATTGAGCTGATGGACGAAATTCAAATTACGATTTCCATGTCTCGATATACCGACTTAAGATATGTATTAGATTTATATATAACATTGTTCTAATATAGGTTTTTTGACACAAAATCAGACTTTTTCTGAAATGCCATGCTAATTTTTTTTAATAATTCTATTCTGCGACTCAAATTATGCCAAACTGCCAGGTTTTGCAAAAATCGCACGAGTAGTTTTTAAAACAATTCTCTCAAAATTTTAGCTCCTCAACGTTAATTCAAACTGATATATATTTATTAAAATATCTTTTTTTATTAAACTTATTTGATTCTTCCTTTCACATTTCGAAATTTAGGTTCATTTCAAATTAAATTCGCCCATTTTTTATGATTAACTTTTAAAATCTGTATTTTAAAATAATTCTTATAATTGTTTCGAAAACAAATTTGCATTATAACCTATAAAAGTTGTACCATCATCTTAAAGTAGACGTATTTCTAAGCATACCTGCCAAAATTACAATTTTTTATTCAAAATTTCAGAAGATATACATGAATTTATATACTGGCGCGTTTTGAAATTTGCCATATTTGTTTAAATCGATATAACATCAAATGTGGTTCTGGCACTTTGTTAAAATTATTTGAAAGTGGGAATAATGTGACTTTTTTCCAGCTCATGCGCAATGTAAAAATGTAGGGAACGATTTGGCTTTTTTTTCCTTCCTGAATAAGGCCCACCAGCGGCCGAGCGGTAAAGTCGCTGAACACTGGTAGTTCGGTCCGAGGTTCGAATCCCGCGAACGGGCTGGCTGCATGGGCATTTTCGTGGTTTTCCCCATGTGTAACGTGTATACGAGCCAGTTTCCCTTAGAAAGTCCTCCACGAAGGCATCCCTCCCCTTAGGAAGATAGCCCTCGAGGCTTTGCCATAATCACACACACACACACACACTTCTTCCTGAATAATGGAAGGGAATGGAAAATAGGTTGTCATATATTAAGAAGTTCTCCAAGTGAATTATTCTTGGCGTAAGCTGAAAAAAAATGTGTCAAGATAAATTTTTGAACTTCTCTGTAAACTTCTCACCAAAATTAAAAAATTTAAAATTTAGGCATAATTTGAATGGTAGAATCGAAGTATGGAAAACAATTATATGTTATTTCAGAAAAGTCTCATTTTGTGTCAAAATACCTATGTTAGAACAATGCTGTATATAAATGTAATATATATCCTAAGTCGCGCTTTCGAGACATGAAAAACACAATTTGAATTTTGTCAATCAGCCCAGTAGAATGGGAAATATAGAACTGTCCCATTTTTTTCCGCTGTGTACATTCTTCAATACGTTATTTTTATGCGTTATTGTATTGTAAGATATAATAAAAGTTATAACACAATTACAATATTTTACTTTTTAGTATAGCTGATTAGTACAAATCCCTTCAGCTAGCTTAAGGGATTTGTTATTCAGGAATTCGAATTCGAATTAACGAATAAATCTCATTTAGGTTTTTTTAATAATACAACTAATAATTTTAATTTATCTCTCAAATAACAACAAGATGCTGACTTTATTGATACTGACTACATTGGGATTGAGAATGAAATCTCTTAGACGGCCTATAATTTTTTGATGTGTTTAAAGTGAAAATGTAATAACTTAATTAATAAAATGAAAAATTGTCAGTGAGATAACTTATATTAGATACTGACAATGATCCGAGTTTCGATGCGTGGTAATGTAAATCATATACACTCATGTCCATAAATTAAGGATAATTCGGAGTCTCGCGGAAATCGAACTCTAAAATAAATATATCACCTGTAAAATCACTACACACATCTTCAAGAATCATATGCAAATTTCGGGAAGTAACCAGATGACACCGATGGTACGTCACAATGACGAGAGTGTAAGAGAGTGATATATAAGGAATACACGCAAAGAAGTAAAATTGTTCGCAGGCGCTTTATAAGCATTTCAATGCAATAACCGAATAGTTATGACACAAAGGACACATTTGGATAATTTTTTACGTGGTAGAATTATCGGCCGTCTGGAATGTGGGCGTACCCAACTGGAAGTATCTGACGAACTTGGAATTGCCCAGAGTGTCATCTCCAGGCTTTGGCAACGATTCCAAGATGATGGTAATGTGAGTAGATGTTAAATCACAGGTCGCCTCAGAGTTACAACGCCGAATGAGGACCGGCATTTGGCAGTTACTGGAAAAAGAAACAGGCGGAGCACAGCCTCAGACCTGTCTCGTCAGGCACGACAATTTCAAGGCAGACCGTGTACAGACGCTTAGGGCAGATTGGTCTATACGCTCGTAGACCTGTCAGATGCGTTTCACTTACAGCAACTCACTGTCACCTGCGGTTAGCCTGGAGCAGAGAGCATGCATTGTGGACACCACAAAAGTGGGCTTGTGTGATGTTTTCTGACGAGTCCAGGTTTAGCTTGCAGTCTGATTCGCGCCGGACTTTCATATGGAGAGCTCCAGGTACCCGTTACCACCAAGAAAACATCATTGAACGACACCGTTAAGGTGATGCAGGAGTGCTCGTTTGGGGTGGAATTATTCTAGGCTCCAGAACTGACCTGCATGTTCAAATTGGAACTATGACAAGCCAAATCTATCGGGACGTCATTCTGGAACAACATGTTTGTTTCGGGGCGCCATGGGCGCACAATTTGTGTTTATGGATGACAACGCCCGTCCTCACCGTGCAAACATCGTAAGCGAATGCCTTCAATCGCAGGATATCACCCGTATGGACTGGCCAGCATTTTCACCGGACTTGAATCCAGTAGAGCACGTGTGGGAAATGCTTGGCCGACGAGTTGCAGCTCGTCAACCTCCTCCTACATGTCTAGCGGAACTGCGGAGAGCATTGCGTTTTGAGTGGTGTAATATCCCCCAAGATCAGATCGATAATTTGATACTCAGCATGCCTAGGCGTTGTACGGACTGTATTGCATCGTCTGTCAGACATACAATGTATTAACAATCATACCAACTATGTAATATTGGTTTATTGTAGTTTTTTTTTTTTTTTTTTTTTTTTTTTTTCCAATTTGCTACAGGGAGAAAAAATCGCTAATTTTTTTAATAATATCGAACATATAGCATCTTTTTTTTGCTCTTTACCTTCTTTTAAATAAATAAGCTTTACAAATAAGTCAAATTTGTTTGGCGTCTAACTCGTCCTTTGCCTGATTTTGCATTATCCTGGATTTATGGACATGAGTGTAGTAATGAAAGACCTCAGATTTGTCTAAAAATATGAAGCCTGGCAAATTTGTAATAATATTCTCAAATCAGACTTTGGCAGAAATAAATTCTCAGATTCCTGGCAGCATATAGCTCACACGTGTGATTTTTTATAAGAAAAAAATATCAGGAAATTGAACAGTCTTCATGAAATCAAAACCTTTTAGTAAAGATATTCCGTCATTATAATTTCTTCAAGAGTTCAATAAAACACATTCCGGAATAAGTATGTATAATAAAATAAACTATATTCGTCTCTCTATAAGAAAAGTGCTTATCGAATGCGGCTCGTTCTCGGCAAATCTAACAGTCACAGTGAAGTTTTTACATCAGTTTATTCAGACACGCAATGTCTGAAGAAAGCTGGACTTAGTTTCGTTCTTTTCTCCACTTAGAATTTTATTCTTTTGCAGTTTAAAGTTTGACGCTTTTACGTTTGGCTTTAGGAGTTTTATTGGTGATAAAACCTTTTTATATAGGAAAGGAGACATCTGATTTTAGAAGGTGAATATCTCCTACTTTTTTAAAAATAACTCTCGAGTTTTTCCTTCCTCTTTTACAATTTAAAAGAAGGAATAAAATCTTATATAGGTAAAGAAATTTTAAAGAGAAGCAATTAAAAATAAAAATTAATTATGAGTTAGCTATATACTTATCAGCACTGTTTAGGACTGGAAGCTAGATAACTGAGAAAATTAAATGTGACATCCATTGCACTGTAAAAGCACAGATGAAAGATGATTTTTATCTCTGACATATTCCTCAACAAAGATCACCAAAAACAGGCCAGAATGTTGCTAATTGACAAATCTATTTTGGTGGCTTATTATCGGACATTAACATATTTCGGGGATAACTGTTAAATAGAAGACGCGCATGGAGACATGCATCCGTCGAAAATAAACTATATTTGAGGAAGGGATTATATACTCCCCATTTTAAAGGGAGGCTGGGAATTAGAGGAAGCAATCGCCAAATCCTGGTGGTGAAGAATTATCATCTACCACTCTTTTAAGTTCGAAGGCCACTGTAAAAGCATTAGGTTATTTTTAAGCAGGGGATGTGAAAAATGTCCAGTGTCCTCGCTGGGACTCGAACTTGGACCTCTCGAATATGCTCGCCGAGTGCGCTATCGTTACACCATGAAGGCATGCTCGAAGAAGGGAGAAAATGCCTTATAACGCAGCCGCAGAACTGTGATCTACTCACCTTGAACAGAATTTGGGGAAAAGCGGCTGGTTCTCTTTCACAATGATAAGTGAAAATTTACTGTAATTCTTCAAATAGACGTTTATTTAGATATACATTAAAATATGGGTACGAAACTGCAATTATGCTTTTGTTTTATCTCGAGCTAGGGTATCAAAACAAATAAAACAAAATGCTGAAATTTCTTTACAGATATTAGTACAATATCAGAATATCTCACAGTAGGTATATTAGATAACTAAATACAAAAACTGTAGCACTGTCCTCTTCCCAAGGACTGCACGTCCAGGGCAGTACAATTCCTGGACAGGAAGCCAAACTTAGGACTAAGGCATAATGCAATAATTAACATTACATTACAATAACAAACAACATAAACAATAATTGCAATAAATAATTTAAAACAAATCAAATACTATCAAATACTAAGTACAAATCAAATACAAATTTAGAAGCAAAAAGGACCATGGTCTTATACTATTTACTTTATATACACTACATACTATAGCTATAGTAAGGAGCTAACTTGTCCTAATGAAAGACTTTAGGCTTAGAGCTTTAAGACTTACGGATCCGAACCACGACGTCGTTCAGCCTGTTTAGGACTGTGTGCGGACCATCCCAAGGTAACTGCAGTTTCGGACAATGTCATTTCCGTCGAGTCAGATTCCATAACCGCACCTTGTCTCCTTCGTTGAATAGATGTCCTGTGGCTCTGGTGTCGTATCGGGTCTTCATCTTCTCCATCGCCAAGTTGACTCATGCTCGTGCAAGGTAGAGAATCACTTAAAACCGGGCCTGGAGATCTTGGATGTGTTCTTCAGGCGATAAAGGCGCATCCGGAGGGAGACCAACCAAGAGATTACAAGGTAGATGAAGATCATGACCAATAAGCATCTGTGATGGATAATAGCCGGTTGTCTCTTGTTCCTCTTCCACCCTAGTACGATTTCGGCAGCTTTCTGAGCAGGGTCTTTTAGACAAGACGTCGGCATTTCCAGACGAGGATCCCTTCTGATGGTGAATAGTCATGCCCTCTGATTTTAAAAGCAGTCTTTTGTTTTTAAAGTCCAAGGGAAAATTGTATTTCCCTAAAAAATCCAATCCGAGTATGCAAGGATGTATAACATGTAATAATATGCCGTGTGATATTAGGTGGCACTTCCAAACGTGATGTTAGCATTTAACTTCCCATCTATGGCTATTTTATGACCAGACGCAGTCTGGAGAGTAACACAAGATGGCGTCCAAATGAGTTTATCTTTAAATTTTTGAGCTAAATCTTTTCGAATAATGGCAACATTAGCTCTTGTGTCAATGATCATATTACAAGGAACTCTATCGATATGCCCACTGATGGACAGTCTGTTACTATTGCCACTCACTTTAGAAATCTTGATCGCTTTAAAACGGGATTTTCATTATCTGGCAACCTCCGCTCCTCGATAAGGTAATTAATGTCACTGCCGAGAAATGATCCCATTTTCCGTGCGCTAGGATATTCTGCAGCTCCTTCGTATGTGTTCTTCAGCGTCGCAATTCCAGCACTTTAGGGTCGGTTTCTTGTCACAAATATTCCGTCTCAAGGCATTTAGTTGTACGGTTAAATAGTCTGTCTTATTTTTCGTGCCCAGGGCTATTTTGCACTTCTTTCGTACCGTGCCCTCAATCTCACATTTCCAACACTTTAGAGTCAATTTCTTCTCACTCCTATTCCGCATCAAAGCATTGACCTGTCTGATAAATCGTTTAAACGAGTAGTCAATTGATCCAGTGGCTCTCGTGCGTGAGCGTCTGTGATTGGGTAGCGATTTCTTCAAGTTGCTTGCTGGGCTGCCTCGAATTTTATGGTGTACACCAGAGCTCTTTTTAAGCCCTTGACATCTGCCACTCATAGAGCCTTCTGTATTTCGGGATTCCGGATGCCATTGATAAAGTACTGCAGGAACAGGAAACAACTGCACTGAGATATTTTCCTCCAACTTTTATAATCTTTTTAATCTACAAGAGAACATTCTGGTTATTTCTCAATTTTTCTGGATAGCAAAAGAGTACAGTTACGAGATACGTATTTATTAAAATGTTAAATGCGCATGCTCCTTTATTTTAATTTTTTCCGGCGTTGCGTTTTCTTCGGATAAGTCTCGTGCTACTTTGCATGGGAATATAAAACAATTGTAATTACAAATTTTACTAAAAATAGCTAAACAAATGCAAAAACCATAATCATATATATGTATATTTCTTATATTTTGAGTTTCTTATTATTGCCTATCTATTTATTTAAATGTGTATTACTGATAATAATAAAAAAAACCCCAAAGATGTAAAAAATATGACGTTGCTGCCATGGTTACTTTTATGAGTGTACTGTAGAACGAACGCTGTGTAACTTGTGTATGAACTATATCTTGATCAAGATTACCGCGATTAGCTAAGAATACGTATTTTTTAAACTGTTGTGATCTCCTTATTACTATCATCTCTCGGCTACAAACCCCCATATGAAATGTTTGAAGGGTGTATTAATCCGATGGTCATTGTCACTTAGTATGTGTAATTTTGATATTAAATATTTTAAGGGAAGAGCATATCAGGAAACTGATTTACTTTCAATCAAATCTTTGATCATTTTAGTTTCAGTCAGTTCTAATTTCTTTTTCCGTTTCTTTTTATTTCTTCTTCCCTGTATGTAAATTAAGTTTTTTGTGTAGTAAAATAGATGTTTTTCATTATTGATTTATTACTCACTTATCAAAATTTCTATTTTTGTCCTTTTCAAGAATCGTTTTACTTGTGCATTTAAAAAATTATTTCCTTGGAAACATTTAAGAAATTTTTCGATCGGAAACAATTGAACTAATATACGTAGTTTGGGACATTTAGCATCACAAATTAATAAATACCATATTAGGAAATACACAGAGCCAGTATATTCCTATAATTCACTTTCATAATATAAGTAATGTTATTGAAAATGAACTGTTACTGACGTTTGATGCTTATTATAAATAATATAGAACAACCTTTTCGTTTTCAAACAATTCATTTTCTTACGCACAATATACTGCTTACATAAATTAATTTATTTTTTAAATGGTTAATTTATGAAGTGGTTAAATGCTTAATGTAAACAAAAATTCAACTTAAATTGATTATTTCTGCAGTTATTTTCATAACATCAAAAATGTATAAATGATAACATTTTAATGCCTACATGACTGCCGTGTTTTAAAAGTTTTAAAAGTGAAAGTACTTAAAAGCATGTATTTTAAAATTCAATGCGCCTTTCAGACGACTACCCACATTTCCAGATGATTTTATTCTTTGTATTATTTTCATAATAGTCGCCTTAGATTGATTAGGTTTAATATTAATATTTATCTATACATTCAGAAGTTATGAACGCTTTCAAAGCTGATCGTCTTATGGAGATGGTCGTCTCTAGAATGTTCGCTGTACTTTACGTGAACAAAACTTATTGTTTTAGAAATCGGAAAAATTAGGTAAAATTGAGTCTTCAAAAGCAAACAGATATTGCCTAAATATAATTAATAAAGGTAAAAAATAAGTAGAGATTAGAAAAACAATGACGGGCAAAAATATATTTCTTGCGTGCTAGCGAAGATTTTTAATAATGGCAAAATGATAATGAACTAAAAATTAAAAAAGCTTGAATGCCAAACTAACATTCACAAATGTTAACAATCAAAACAGGGGTATAACGAAAACAAGCAGTAAGTAATCAAAACAAATAATAAATTGCAGGAAAAAAGAAATAAACTTCGCAAAATACCGGCAGAAATCCTCCAAATAATATTCATGGCGGCAACGATGGAAGTGTAATTGCTAACGCTTAAAATGTGTAACTGTTATGGACCGACTGTAAGAGGTGGCAAATTGTAATGCAGTCAAAGTGGGTGGAGTTAAAAGTGGTTATTTTACAAAATATATTTCATAAAATACATAATGTCACATCCGTGGTTTTTTTAGAGTTATTTCATATGATACAAGACAAAATGTTTTGCAAATAATATTTTTTTTCCAAAATTATTTTGGTTTTTTGTAGCTTTTAAATCGGTCGCGAGATATTCTATTAATTTCTGAATCTCGAGATTTTTGGAAAGCAAAAGAGTAGAATTACAGTTACAGCTAACTAACATAGTAGTCGATTACATTTATTCAAATTAAATATAAATTACCGATATAAACTTTTGTTCAATGTTAAATGCACGAGCTATTGTATTTTCACTTTTCCCGCATAGATTTCTCTTAAAAACTTGCCACGCGCTGAATTCCACGGGGAAATAAAACAATTTTAATTATAATTCTACTAACACATCTAATCTATATACTTATCTAAATACAAAATTACCTCACGGACTGGAGGAAACGGCGTTCGCCAAAGTCCTCATCTCCTTTTTTCTTGCTTAAAAGCAAGATTGTTTCAAAATTCGTAACAATATGTTCAGTTATTATTTATTGTTATTATTTATCGATAGGTTAGTTATTGTTAGTCTCTCCTTTTTAAGCTTAATCCTAATATAGTAGTCGATTACACTCGGAATTTGGCGACATAATGATGACCAATAAATGCAGTATTTATGATGAGTAGAAAGCGAATCATTTTGGTGTTGACAGCGATTTTCAAAATCGTGGCAAGACCGTTCCGTTAAGATTTAATATAGATTAGATTAGAATCATATCGATTAGAATAGGATGCCGTACATATCTTTATATTTGCTATATCATTTCTTTAAAAACTAACCGCTGGCTTGATAATATGAGACCTCCAAATGAAACAACTCCTATTCTTGACAATTACTGAAATGGCAAGTGGCCTTTGATAAACCAGATAAATCTTAGTAGTACAGAATGGTGTAAATCACTGAAATCCATTTGCAATTTATAATATGTGTATTCTAATAATACACATTTCGGAACCAAAGTGTTCACCAGATGCTAAATAGACTATTTTTATTGACGAGATGCTAGAACACTAATTTTTTATTTAGAATTAAATTCCTATAAATTTGCTAGCCCCATGAGAACCTTAATGACATTTTCTGTGTGCATTGAAAATATGAGCTAATTTACTTCAGAAGATCCTTTAAGTACGTCCTCTAGGGAAATGCGCTAGTGTGCTTTACCATCATTCCAACAAATATAGAATTTTTATGCATTAATCCAAGAAGTACAAGAAATAGCAGTAAAACCCACAATAGCAAATTAGTTGGAATTATAAAAATAGAGTGATAGTAGTAGAAGGAGGAGAGCAACAGTAACAGTAGCAATAGTAAATAGAAGCAATAAATGTAGAAACGGTAGGATTCAAAACAGCAATATAAATTGAAGGTGGAAGATTAGCAGTATCATTAGCTAATGTTAGTAACAGTAAAAGAAGTAACCGTATTAAAAATAATATCAACAGGAATAAATAATAGCAAGATGAACAGCGAAAATAGTAATAATAGTTACAACAAACATTCATAATAATAGTAGCAGTATAATGATTAGGTTAGGTTATTTGAATTTGTTGTAAAGCTACGTGAAAAATCTGCCTAAGAAGAAGGATGTCTTTATAGAGGATTAATTATACGAGGGAAACTGGTTCTTATTAACTTTACAGATAAGGAAAATCACGAAACCCAAGGATGCAGTCAACTTGTTCACCAGCAGGTGGAACTACCATATTAAGGAGCCTTAATCACTCTTCCATTGGTGGAGCAAGAGCAATAGGAATAGTGTTAGGAACAAAAGTTGTTACTCTGTTCTAAAAAAATATGCAGTAAAATGGGAAATATCCGAATAGGAGATCCGTTTCTCACATTTCACAAGATTAAAGCAAGATGGTTACTTAAATTTGGTAAAGTAGAGCTGCAAACTGAACAGGAAAGAGAACGTTTTGTTTCTGAATCTGTAATCACTTATTTTCTCTTTATGAAGATAAGTTCAACCAAACAGCATTCTACATTCCTGTATAAACTGCTTATACTAAATATAGCATGCACCAGCCAGATAACTATGATGCTTGAGCATCAAAGAAAATCAGCGATTTTAACTGAATAAGCGCACATAAAATTCGGCGTCTTGATTATCTTCAGGAGAGGCTGCTGGTAAAGAAAAAGAGAATCAAATACTCAAACTCTACCCCTGACCTAATTTGATTTCCAATTAAAAGATTGCAGATCTAAAAACAATTCCTTTGCTGTTAAATGACTTGTGATCACAGCCATATAGTATATACAGCAATATAGCCAAGAAATTTTGCCCGCGAAATACTGAACTTTCAAGTCGTTAAAGTTTTTTCTTAAACGCAAAGTTTATAAGAAAATAAAGCTAACCTGTGATAAATCATACGAAATGCAGATGATAACTCTAAGGCCTTAGGGAAATAAACAACAATTCGGAAAACGTGTATATAGAGCCTGCGGCGAACCTTTGTGTTTTAACACAAAGGAGATACCGGCTTTTTTATTGCTAACTTATTCATCTTCTTTTTCATTTATCGCTCAATTCTTTTTACGCGTTTTTACCTACGATATATTCCAAGGTTGAAAAGTTTTATTTCGAACGTCAAAGAATTTCTATTTCTCCTAGTGAGTCCATACATTTTTTATATTATATATATATATAGAAAGATAGATAGATAGATGTAGATATAGATATATTCAATTTTTTTGCGTCTTTCTAAGCTCACTTCCTTTCTCCTGGTTTACTTTAATTTCGAGATCTAAAGGCACACGAAATGTTTGCAGCCGGAGTGCGCGGAATCCCGAAATATCGATCCCAAATCCAATAATGGCGGCTGTGGCAAACCTCTCTCTAGTGAACTCTTTTATTCCATCTTACCAGAATTCAGGAAAACTAAATTTCTTTCTCCAAAATGGATAGATGTGCATCCGAACCATGTAGAAAGTAAAGACTTCTTTAAGGTTTTTCTTGGCAATCACTTTGCAATTATACTGCTTCTGTACTTCAAAGCTTTCGACATCCTGAGTAACTTGACTGTCTTCTGCAGACATTTTAAGCTTATTTTAAGACAGTAATCTGTTAATTCCTTAACCGAAATTAATAATTTATTTAATTTATAATTAAATTCGGCAAGAGTGTTTTGGGTTTTAGGGTCCTATTTAGTTTTACTAATAGTTAATTTAATTTGCGAACATTTCTTGAATTATCTTATTCCCCTCGTATTTCCTGGCCAGGATGTAAATGAAGTAGGTGAACGAGAGTATTTAAGCTGTTGGTACGAAAACGTTAGACACAGCTTGATTTCGCTATTATGAGCACATGTTTGTTGGTTTTTCCAACTGTTAATCTTAACAGCGATTACGCATTCTAGTCGTCTAGTTAATATCTAGTCCGTGTAGGTTTTCTGACCCAGCCTGTTAGATTTAATTGAATTGTGTGGTTTAGCATTACTTCTTTTAAATTTTATTGTCACATTATCGTTTAAGGTCTCATCCTAAGTGCACGGTGTTTGGGTTGTAAGCACGGAGGTCCATGTCAACTGTTAGCTAGTTTGTGCAAAATAAAATGGTCTTTTACACCTTTTCCTCTTGTGTTCCTCTTCACGCCTGCGCGATAATTCGCAAGGTTTAAAACTCAAGTAGATCTAGTTGCAATTTTATGATGGCGAATTCTTCTATAATTCATTCAAGTCTTAAATATTTTGGGGGGGGGGGAATTTCTGAGCTTTAAAAGCTCAAGAGATATTAAAACCGGTGTGAAAGTTAAGTGACACAGACCACGACATAGCTCAAAACTGTCGGGAGTAAGATAACCGCTTACAACCACAATATAGACGGCTTTAAAGAAGCTTCAAAATTGTCATATACACTGCCCTCCAAAAGTTAAGGAACAGCATGTTTTTCAAAGCTCACCATTACAGCATTGTCAGTTACGTTTAAATTCATAGTTCAAGTGCATGAGAGTAACAAAGTTTAGGAAAATATATGTAAAAACAATAGTTACCACTTTCATTTTATAGAAATGAATACTTATATTGGAGTTAGAGGAAAATGTAGGAATCGTAATTTTTGTTCACGAGTGTTCAGTTGTTATTACAGTTCCGTGGACAGTACTCAGCAGAAGTCGTTTGCCCGATTCGTTGAGGTGGCGGGCGATCGGATGGATGGAAATGGGGATGTCGCCGGCTGATGCTGGTAGATGTCTCAATGTCTCCCGTAGTATGGTCCACCGACTATGGAATCAGTTTGAATCCGAGGATTCTGTGTCTAGAAAAAAGCTCCAGGCATACCTAGAATTACAACACCTGAGGGAGATCATTATTTAGCTCTTTCGGCCAGAAGGAGGAGTAACATTACTGTGCATCTGCTCATGGCAGATCATTTAGTGGCAACATGAATCTCAGCTACTACAATGACCCGACGTCTGGACAATACAAGTCTGTATGCAAGATGACTAGTCGTTTGTGTCCCCTCATATGTTAAACAGCCGATGAAGTCAAATACTTTAGAAGTCGTGTGAGAAAATACTGCCATTCAGTTATTGGTAAATTACGGCTTTGAATGTTAATCTCATTGCCAAAATTTTGAGACAACTTTAAAAGATAATCTGCAGAGTCTATTCATTGTCTCCTATTCCATTTCTGAATGAATATTTTATGTGGTCTAATCACATAAAATTACCAGAAAGGTAAGTCTATAATTAAAATACTATAAACATATCCCATATTCACTATATGAGATTAGCATTATGTATGTGATGTATGGAATGAAATAGAAGTCAAGAGAAAAAAGGGGATACGCTAATACATCATTTTCAATATTTGACAGGTTCGTTATTTATATCGTATGACAATTAACACGAAAGAAATCTGCCTAAGATGAGGGTCAATTTCGCAGAAAGCATTTCAAAGATGACGCTTTCTTAAAAATGTTATATATCAGGAATTAATTGAAAACCTCACGAAGGCAGTGGCTTCGTAAGCAAGACAGTCAGAGAGCCTGAACTCTTGTGTTTCAGTATATCTTTAGAACTCATCCTAATCATGGAAACCATTGAAATATAGCGAAACCAAGGTTTTAAAAACTGTTAAAAACGCTCTTAATACTTCATGATGAAACGAGATCATAACTGGTTATCATAAATGCTCATAAGGTTAATGATAATATTGCCATAAATAATTATTTACTATAACTGAAATTTGCTTAAGATGACAACCACCAATTTTAAGGTTAAAACGTATATTTGCACACCAGTAAAAAATTGCGATTTATTTTAAATAGCATTTTCAAATTATTTAGGTGCAGAAAAGAATTTCCTGTGTAGTAAATATTGCAGAGACATTATGAATCATAGACATCAAAGATAATCTTGGTTCGAATGTGTTTTGTAGATTACTGAGAGAACAGCTTCTTTTCTAAGAACGAATAATCAAAAAATAACTTCTAAAATGTACTAATACCTAAAGAAGGAGTCAACTGCATTTTCAGTATAGAGAGGAATGGATTTATGCTTTAAAATTAGAGGAGAACGTTCAAAATCATAAATTTAAATCTACAAATTATATTCTAAACACCTCGAAACGTTTATATTAAAGCTTAGAAAATTAAAACAATATTAAAAAGTTAAAACTATGTATACATGCAAAACATAAGCTTAAAAAATTCAATTTGATATTGTTATTTGCAGTTCTCGATCAGCTAGCAGTTTAACATTTGAAATAGTTTTAAGACAAGCTGTCATGATAAGCTTATCAGTTCAAGAACTAATCCCCGACAAAATAAAGATAGGAAATATAAGCATTTAAAATTGAAAATGAGTTATCTAAAATATTACATGTAAAATATTGCTATTGTATTTTTCATCCTAAATTACCACTCTGTGAAAGCTTGTGCAGTTTTCACTTGAAAAACATCTTAACAGTTCAAGATATATCTGTAAAAATATTTCACCGGATTTCTTGGGGAAAAGGATCACGATTAATATTTCCATTAAGCTGCAATGCATCCTATTCTTCGAACACGCTAATTCTTCGAACTGGAAACATCTTGCAAACTGGCCGCCTAACCAGGATAGTGGTTGGCGATGCTGACTGCTGTACAAAACGTCCGGATTCGAATCCCAGAATAAGAATGGATGTTTGTAAATGTATAGTATCTGTGCGGCATGGGGGCACTCTAATTATGAAGCGAGCCAATAGCTCTCTTGAGAGGTTCATACTAGGAGGAAAAGGGAAGAACTATTTTGCTGTCCATCAAAATTGGGGGCAGAACTCACCAAGGTACCTGTATGGTCCTCAAGGGTTCCTCTTGCCAACGAAAGGCGCAATCTTGCACTTCTTGCACAAGGAACGTTGAATTTCGTGCAATTGTTCTTATGTCATTGTTAGACAAGTGAGATGAGTCACAACATCAACATTTTGAAAACTTATAGGTAATTACAAATTAAAGAATGGCAGTAATTTTTCAGAAATTCTTTATAATTTCCGAAAGAATCTTTCATAAATCACTGTTTTTAAAAGACAATAATATACTACAAAGTATTTTACTTATTTTAAAATTCTCTTGAATTTACTACAGCATTTCCCTAGATGAACGATAGCCTAAGTTTGAATTCTGTTCTAAGTTTGTATTAATTTTAATGACAATGCTATGTTACATTCATTGAATTCTTCAATGAAAAACAGCCCACCAACGGCCGAGCGGTAAAGACGCTGAACACTGGTAGTTCGGTCCGAGGTTCGAATCCCGCGAACAGACTGGCTGCATGGGCGTTTTCGTGGTTTTCCGCATGTGTAACGTGTATACGAGCCAGTTTCCCTTAGAAAGTCCTCCGCGAAGGCATCCCTCCCTTTAGGCAGATAGCTCTCGTGTGCTTTGCCATAATTGAATAATCCAATTCAATCCAATCAATGAAAAATATTTAATATATAGTTGCAACGTAAATTATTCTAATTATTATCAGTCTTAATTCTAATCCGTGTTGAGAATTTTAAGCAAAATGATGTTCATAAATATAAAGTTTGAATCCAAATTTAATGAGGTTTCTAGGAATATTTTGCATCTTTTGTCTGGATTACAGACAGATAATCATTAATTTGTAAATCAGTAAGAGAATAAAACAGTTCTGCTCTTCAAATATAATCTTTTATGATAAATGAATACAGTATAATAAAATAAACTCATGCTCGTTTCTTAACAAAACATAACATTTATTTTTTAACTGTAGCTAAGTTTAAAAAAATCTACTCTGGTATAGTCCGTTTAAACTTTCTAAATGCAAGTGAAATTTGCATAGATGCCTTTAAATAAAAGAATTTAGGAAAACCACTTTTCTGAAATAGGCTAATATGCTTATTAAGTTGGATTTACTACTCTTCTCAAGAATAGAAGATTTTAATGGTAATTCTAATAAAAATGGAAAAATTGAGAATTACTTTGCATTGTTTATAAAACAATTAATTTCAAATATTCCAAATTTGTTTAATCAATGAAGTGATAACTAAAGAATGTTAAATGAAGAAAATAATTAAAATAACGCTTCAAATAAATTTGGTATAAAATAAATATACAAAATTTGCTGTTTCTTTTTTAATCATAAGTATGTCGGGATATCCTTTCTACTGGCACTACCATAATATTTTCCTCCTTTGCATATGAATTTAATATACTGCGAAAATATTTTAATTAGTTTCAGCCTTCCTAACTTAATATTTCGGAAAGAAACTTAATTTACACTTGAAGTATTCTTTGCCATGGAAGTAATTTACGCATAAAAATCGTTTTAATTGTGGTATGAGCTTCATTTTCAAATTATAAATTTTTACTCTCCTCTATCGTTTAATAATAAGCGAAAACCTGTTTCATAGATTTCATTTTGCAGCTCTGCTAGGGCAATGAATTAAGTAACATAAGCTTGATAAATTGAAGAAAGGTGAATTATGTATGCTTTAATTTAACTGAAATAATTGAACTGTGACTCAAACTGAATAACATTCATCATAATTAAAGAAGACGCTTACTTGAAATAATAAATTAAAATTAGAGAAATTACTCTGATTCCACTTATAAATTATTTTAAATTATTAATTTATGGGCATTAAATGCACTTTATAAAGAGAAAATGTTCTGCATGACACAAATTGTTTTAGATATTAGGAAAATGGTGTAAACCCATGCCCATTCTATTTTGGGCAGTTTTAAAAACTACCGCTTCAAGATATAATTCATTTCAACGAAACTAATTAAATTTACATATAATGCATATTATATTACATGTATAACATATTTTTTTAGAATTAATTTTAGCCCAAATGAGGCTATTAGTCTCAAAATAGGATTTTGCGTTAGTCCACTATAAACGGCGCATCAGTTATTTTTAAAGGAATTAAATAATGAAGGATCTGCATGTATGTATGTATGTTTCCTCGCATTGTGAAAAGATGACGATTCCTAGAACTATCAAGTTTCGAATAAAGCCCGAAGTGCACTTGGAAGCCCGAAATTTGATTTTCGAATGTGTTTTATTATTTATTTTATATATTATAAAATTTTAATGAATTTTTTGTTAACAAACTCAACGATTTGAATGCGAGCAGTGGCAACACTGTTTTATCCCCAATGTAAAAGACTGTGGCCATTCGGAATAAGACATTTATCTTTCAATTTAATTAACAAACTCGGACATATGAAAGCAATGGCCGTAGTCTTGTGATTTGTGAAAAGCGAATTTTTATGAGAATTTATGTGACAACGTGGAATTGTTTCTTGAAAATTTTGAAATTTGATTAGGAAGGTTAGTCACTTTTGTTCTATACTCATGAGTGGCAAATTTCTGTTGATCATAGGTAGTTTGTCTTGAATTTACTAGTGGGTCGTAATAGATTTGTCTTAATTAATGAATTTTCTTCTTGGTTGGAGTGTTGCAGAATTTGGGGTTAATTCTAGTTTTAGATTAGTTTTATATTGGATTATAATCTTGATATCTGCGGAAGTGGAAATTGCATACGTATACCGAGTTCCGTTTTTCTAGGGATTTGGGTGAAGAATCATGGTTTATGAGTTTTCTTTGAAGAATATTTAACTCCGCTATAAGTTTTGTATTTGACTTCTTATTATCAAGATTATTTCAAGGTTTTGTTTTGTTTTCTGGTGATTTTTGCCAAGGTTCGTAAAATGTAAGCTCTCTGAAGCTTAGTGTTTGTGGAAGAATTGAGATTTTGGTGGTACGAATGTGGTAGAATTTGAGTTATAGATTTTGATTTGTGAGATTTTGAGATTTTTTTGAGTTTTATGAGTATTTTTTAGTTAAGCACTTCTTTGAGAACTTTACATTTGCCGCTTGCAGTTGGGTCTTGTTTATAAAGTTGTAATGTCCTGCAAGTTGGTTTTCTTGTAATACTTGCACTTCATTAGTTGCTCTTGACCACATACCGGGAAACAGGAACTTGTTTCTGAGAAGCTATTATATCTCTTTCATTGTGTTGGTGTTCAGGATTGTAGCGTTTTGTCAGCGCACTTTTCTTTCCGGAATAATGGATCTTATATTCTCTTTCAACGTGTCCGGAGGTTCGCTTGATACGTAAAGTTTGAGTTTGTCATTTGTAATACAGCGCTTTTCTCAGCTTATATGACGTGGTAAAGAGTTACTTTGTTTCTTTTGTTTGGGTAGAAGTGTTGCTGAATGCTGTTACTTAGGTCGTAATTCACCTTTTGGAGGAGTTTGATGGAGAAGAGATTTCAGTTTTTGTCTGAATTGGGGGTATTATTTTTTAACACTTTCTTGATTTAGTTAATTTTTTATTTAGTGTACTGCTAACCTGCTTCAGTCCAGCTCTGATTGAATTCTTTTGACTAGTTTGAATTTTTTTATCCACTTAGTGGATTTGTTATGAATTACTAGATTTTTTTTCTTTTTATGGTTGTTTAAGTACTCAAGTAGGGTGCTGTTACACACTAGTGTTTACTTTGAGGTTTGAATTTTACTGCTTGGAAACACTTCACTCTTGCTGCTTTATTTTTCGCTTGATTTGATTGGTATTGAAATATTCTTGAATTTGGTTCAACTTAATGAATATTTTTGTAGGAAAATTTGATTTCTGTATCGCTGATCTCAATGCCGATTTGAATTATGTGCAGTTTTTTACAGTGCATTTGTATTGTCATTTTATGCGTGTTTTAAAGCATTTGTTTTGGTATGAAAATCTTTGGTAAACCAAAACTTTTCTTTCGTTATGGAGAAAGAATGTTGCGTTGATGATATCTGAATCAAGTTAATTATTTTTCTTATTTAAGAAAAATCTGAATTTTATTTAAATCCCGTGAATTATCAATTTAATGTATTAATATTTTGTTAGGTAAATTCTTATTTTGGGAATAACCAATGCTTCAATTATATTTTTTTTTTTTATCTTTTTATTTAACTTAACCAAGAAAGCTTTGTGAAAGGATTTAGGAGAGAGGCAAATTTTCGCTTTGTCATTCTCATTGTTTGACGCACTTCCAGAGAACTTTCTAGAAAGAAATTATTTTGTCTTGGTTACCTTAAATGACAGGAGTACGTGACGAAAGGTCGAAGAGTTAACGTTTCACCTACAAGATAGGCTAAAGACTTGCTTTGGCGATCTAAGTGTCCAGTTTTGGTCCCACTTTTGAATAATGGAACGTGCGCATTGGAGATTATCTTATCTTATGGGTGAAAAACGGAAATTTGGCCTCTAATGAGGGGATGAAAATTGAGTTTTATGGTAGTCTGTTTGTTTTTGTGAAAAGTGAAGGAGAATTTCGAGTGTAGGCCACTTTTGCTCGGGTCGTCTTAGTGAAGGTTGTCTTTTCTGTGAGCTGCGAAGGCGGGGAGCTACAATTATGCTCCCAACCTTGTTTTCCACTTAAGGTTCAAAAAATGGGATTTTGAAGCTACCATCGGAAATGGTGAAGAATTTTAAAATATCTAACACTTTAGACCACACATTTTGACTTCATGCTGGGCTGCCCGTTCATGAAGGTTCTTCTTCTTTAATAAGTGAGCGTTTAGGCACGGTTTCTGTTGCATCCATGGGCAGTTCATGAGTTGACGCCGCCTGATTCACGTTTGAATTATGTCTGAAGGTGTTTCCACTACGGTTGGAATGGATATGAGCTGCATGACCCCTAACGAACCAAGGACTGTTTTCACAAGCATGCCAGCTTTGTGGCTAGCAGCAACTTGATATCGTAATGGACTTACAGTGTCTTCCCCGCGGAATTTACGTGATTTTTGGAACCTCTTCAAGACAAAAGGACTTGCGTAGTTCCCGGAATGAATTTCGATGTAAAAAAAGCCACGTGCCTCTTGATGTCAGGCCTAGCAACGAATCTCCAGTTGGTACCTCTGAATGGAAGATCTTCAACAGATTAGTCCCCTTTTTAATTTCTTTGAGTGATAGAAGGACATAAGATTTGAGTAGTGTACTGTTATTAAATTAGTATGAATAGTAATTTAAGAAAATTCAACTCTAATTAGGCTTTAATTATTACATTTTTTGAAATTTCGCCTTACTCCTTTATCCTTTTAAGTTGCATAAATTTAGAATGAAAGCTCTTCAAAATTAATAATGCAAAATATGAAATAATTATTCGTCCAACTGTTAAATTCATACTTAACACCAAAGAGGTAATGTGTAATATTCTGCCCTCACCTACCTTGATAGCTTGAGCTGAATAGTACTGAATATGTTGTATTTGTAAGTTAGACTAAAATTTAAATTAAATTAAATATGAAAGTATAATAGGCAATTTGATGAGAAATAATAATGTGAAATTTAATTATAATCCTTGGAGACTTAATAAACTAAGTATTAATTGGAAATTCTCATTATGTTTCATTGGTACCTTGCATTTTTTTCTGGTATTTACCTGAGCACGGTCCCGGAATGTAATGAGACACAACACCAAGTACTTACCTGTAACTACGATCACAATAAATGTTAATTTGCTAGCACTTATATTTCTATGAGTATTTTAGCTTTTACTAGCTAATAGGTTTAAGGTTCAAATTAGTATTTAACTTTACGGATTCAATGTAATATTGTGGGTAATATTGTGTGTAATTCAATGTAATATATAGAATATGACAAAAACATGTATGTAACACTCTATGGAGAATGCTAAAGATATGCTGCGTTTAAATATTTTGCTCTTGAATTGAATTTTATGTGGTGTAAGTGCGAAGAACGGAATTTTTAATAAATAAAGATAACACATAAAAGGTTAGTAATAAAAAGACGAAAAGAAATTCTTATCAACCATATTGCTGAGAAAACTGAATATTGATATTGTACGCTATACAAATAGACAAATGGCGCTGCGTATCTCCGAAGTTCTACAATAATTCTGCATGAGGCAAGCGGCATCTAAAATTCTGCAAGAATGGCTCTATTCAAATACCCAATCTAGTTTAAAGATGAATTTAATTTAATATAACAAATTCTATAATCTAATCCAATATCTCATCGGCAGCATCCAAACTGTGTCAAAACAAATCGAAAATCAAGTTCTCAATTTCAGACAGTTGCCATTGCGCGGCAGAGAAAACTTTGTATTCAAACCGGAACAGATATGATGAACTGAGAAAAGACTGAAATATAAAAATGTATGCGACCATTTAACATTGCATCGGCTATTCTAAACATATGTAGTTATGAAGCTTTTAAAGATTTTATGAATTTGTGGCGCAAGTGCAAAGAAAACGATGCTTAACCATAAAGCTAAAAAGACACACACAAGTAAACAAGGTTGGTAGGAGTGAGTACTACAGTACAAATGCCGTAGACTGTAAGATCAGCGAGAGCGCGAAATTCTGAACAACCGTTAAAATCTGAAACCTTTCAGATTTTTTTTTTTTTTTTTTCGGGAGGGTTATTGCTTAGCTAGTAGTAACTGGATGCATTTTAGTATATAATTTTCGAACTACCATGATAATTTTTATTATTAATTAATCCTTTAAATTTAATATTTATTTCTTTAAATGAAAATTAAGGTACTTACGCAGTATTCCGTCGACCGTTGGTTTAAAATTTCGACAACGTTCGCCAGTCGTCAGTTATTACGGCGGAGTTCTAAGAAACGTGGTGATCCATAATTGGTGATAAATCGCGCAACTTGGCTTAGAAATTTTGTTTTAAATACAGGTTACAATTCAGTTAAAAATGTATCTACTTTTTGTTTCGCTTTTCAAATTTTTAAATTAGGCACGAAATAACATTATGTATATATATTATTTCAGTTTTTAATTCGCTTACCAAAATTAATATCTCAAACAACATTTTTAAGAATACTGTTATTTTAAATGATTTATCAGTATCTTCTTTTCAGCTAAATACGCAGCTTACTCACTGTGTAGCTTTCTCTGAATTTGACATTTTGATAACGGCAAGCAGTAAGAGCATTAATTCCTCTAACCGGCAAGGCCATATATATACAGCCTAGAATATTTTTTGTGATACGGGTACGTGTTAAGAACGTATATATACTTGCACATTAAAATATGTCAAAGAAACTAAGGCATATATATAAAATACAAAATCCAGGTATAAAATACCAGGAGAATTTGTACACTGCGCCGAAAAAAAAAAGAAAAATGGGACAGTTCTTGTCTCCTGTTCTACTGGGCCGATTGACGAAATTCAAATTGCGTTTTTCATGTCTCGGAAGCGCGACTAAGGATATATATTAGATTATATATAGCATTATTTAACATCCGTATTTTGACACAAAGTCGGATCTTTTTCTAAAGTAATATATCAATGTTTTTCCATATTTCGATTCTACGACTCAAATCATGCCTAGATATTAATTTTTGTAATTTTTAGTGAGAAATTTAAGGAGAAATTAAAGAATTTATCTTGGAGGATTTTTTTCAGTTTGCGCCAAGAATAATTCACTTGGCGGAATTCTTAATTTATAGTAACCTACTTACTTTCCTTCTGTTTGATTGATGCACTCTAGGAAAAAAGGTCCATCTTTTATTCTTTCAAGTAATTTTAACAAAGTGCGTAAAACCACATTTTTGTTTTATATTAAATACGCCAAATTTCAAAACTCGGCAAAATGAAATTCACATATATCTTAGGAAATTTTGAATAAAAAAACTCTATTTTTTTTTGTACATATGCTTGTAAATACAGCTATTTTAAGACGATATTAAAAATTTTATAGGTTAGTTATAAGGTATTTCTCCCGCTTTCCTAGCGTGCCTTCGTGGTGTAGTGGTCTGCACGCGGAGCCGGTATCCAGCGGTCCGTGGTTCGATTCCCGGCGAAGGAATTGCTAATTTTTCATCTTTCTTGCTTCCAAAAAATACCTAATGTCTCTAAATAGTTATAATACAAAAGGGTTTTCGAAAAATTTATAAAAAATATTTTAAAATACGAATTTTTAAAGTAAATAATAAAAATGTGCGAATTATATTTGGATTAAGCCTAAATTTCGAATTCTGGAAGAAAGAATCAATTACGTTTACTTAAAAAAGAGATATTAATAAAAATATATCAAATTCAATTAACATTGAGGAGCTAAAATTATGAGAGATAATTTTTAAAAAGCTACTCGTACGAATGTTACAAAATTTTGCAGTTTGACATAATTTGAGTCGCAGAATTGAAATATGGAAAAAAATTGGCATGTCATTTCAGTAAAAGTCCGCTTTTGTGTCGAAATACCTATATTAAAACAATGCTATATATAAATGTAATACATATCCTAAGTCGCGCTTCCGAGACATGAAAAACACAAGTTGAATTTTGTCGATCGGCCCAGTAGAACCGAAAATATATCCCACTTTTTTTTTTTTTTTTTTTTTTTTTGCAGTGTATATTACAATCTAGAAAATAATTTTTTCTTGCAGTATATTTTGGAAATCTGTGCTTTTTTTTTAAATATCCTGGCCGGTGAGAAGGTTAAAGAGTTAGTTAATGTTTTTATGTGCTATTATTTTACTTCCCGAGCTATGGCTTCCTCCATATTCTTGTATTTACTATTGAGAGCTTGAGCAATATGCAAATATTTAAATTCTAATGGGAACGAGACATACGTGAGGTTTTATCTCTCCTACCAGTCTAAAAACTTCTCAGGAAAAACTATACATTTAAACTCCAATTCCTCTGATTCATTATTCTTGGATACAATGCATTTGCGTCTCCACACTAGCAAATAGTTGCCTCGTTTTTTTCCATAGTTTTATATTTTTGAAGAACACTGAATCTGTTAAGCTGAATAGCTAAGAGACTGAACTTGATATGTACGTTCAATAAAATTAACATTACTGCAACGAGCTTTAACAGATTTAAAAAAATTTAAGACGAAAGATTTTTCCTACCGCACAAAAACTGTAACAATAATAATCTTCTTATTATCAGTTCCTAAACATAAATGCTTATAAAATGCAATCAAATTGTGGTCTGCAGCAAATTAATGAAAAACATGCTGCATTATTAACAATTAAACATGCTGCATTATTATCTTGTGTTTATGTTTTTGCATAATATTGTGATACCATGCTCAACAAGTTTATTTAAAAATCTGCCAAAAATATTTTTGCGTATCTCATATAAAGTATGAAAACCTGTCTTCATAGTTAATATCAAATAAAATATGAAAACCTTGAATAAAGTATGAAAACCTGTCTTCATTCTTAATATCAAATATCTATTCAGTATTACCTTAATAATACATATTGTTACGGATTTTGTATTTATTTAGCTATTTTTAGTAGAATTTGTAATTAAAAATTGTTTTATGTTCCCCTGCAATTTTGCACTTATTAAAGGGAAAGCTATACGGGAAAAATAAAAATACAGGAGAACGCGCATTTAACATTTTAATAGATATCTCGTAATTGTACGCTTTCGCTACCCAGAAAAATCAAGAAAATACCTGAATGTTCTCGTGCATTATTAAAAAGCTTATAAAAGCTGGAGGAAAATATCTCAGTTCAGTTGTTTACTTAGTTCTTGTTGTTGATTGTAGCGAATTTGCGGTGAGATCGGATTAACTTTCTCTGGGTTTGAATTGTGTTTTAGTAGTTTAAAATATAACTACTGTGAGATATTGTGATACTGTACGAGTATCTCTGAGGAAATTTCAGCACTTTGTTTTATTTCTTGGGATAGGAATAAATTTTGTTAACTTTTTATCGATTTGTGCATTCTATCTACTATGAACCCATACGGACGCAACAATATAATGAAAAATAATTCCTGTTTCTGTATACAATTTGCTACTGTATGCAAGATTTGTCGATAGAATGAGAAATGTAGCAGCATTTAGCGCTAGGAAAAATCTAGCGTTTTAACGTCATATGCATTGAAAGGAAATGTGATGGAATTCTCTCCCTCCTTCTACTTGCCAGATTTCCGTTCTCATGGCAAAGAGTAATTGTCAGCAATAAACTCCTCAATCATCCATGTGAATTGCATCCATCTCCTCACTACAACTTTCCATCATTTCAGAAGTATTCATGTTCCCCTTGCCCATACATGGATTTGTCAATAAATGTCTATTTTCGGTTCGCCTAGTTGCACTAATTCCCACACACGCGCAATACTGGCAAACGTTTCCTTCCTAAAACTCATACATTCATTTATTTAAACATTTGTCTTTGGTCTCTTCTTGGGAAAAAAGAAGAATTGCGAAAATGAAAGAAGCTAAACATTCATAAAAAAAAGAACGACTAAAATTTAAATTTTAATGTGTTATTTTCAAAACTTATTAATTACTTGAAAATGTCCGTTTTATAGGTATGAATGCAGTTTAGAGTGGGTAAATAATTAAACAAATATGTCTGCTTATATAATTTTAAAATTTTAATCCTTTACAACGCTTTTATGAAATTATTTTCGTAATAACCATGCAATTATAAAAATTATTATAATTATACTCACCGATTCTATATATTAACAAATATTACAAGGAATATTTATAAGTATGTCGCCCAGACGGGAAAGCGGTTAGTGACTTTGACTGCCGTATCGAAGGCCCCGGGTTCGAATCTCGGAATAGACATGGATGTAAATTGTCTGTCTTTTCACAGGAAGGAATAGGCTACCTATTAGGTGCCTCCATACTAAAGTTACTAGCACTTTCGGCCTTAGTAATGGCCAACGTCTATAATAGCAAGTTCCTGCCGTTGGGAAAAAATGCTTACAAATATTACCTTTATTAATAAATTATCCCCCGGAAGCATACTGTTTTTAAATAAATTTGGTAAGCAAAGTATCGTTATAATTTGAAAAATGTATAAAAAATAAAGAAAGATAAAAATCTTTAAAAAAATCCATGTGGCTACGCTAAATACTGTCCTGTTGTAATTTGAAAGATAAATACTGGAAAGATAATCAAAAATCTTATATTTCGTGGAATGCCGACAGCTATCCAGAATTTGCAATTTACTTCTACCTAGTGAACAGTTAATGTAATGGTAACATATCATAAAGTAATGGGATGCGGAGCCTGGAAAGATAAAAGGCAGATTTTAATAGGCTAAAAGATAAAGCTGAAAACATAAAAATAAAATGCAATCTCTCTGTTTCTATGCTATTAAAACTATAAATTTTTAAATTTATTCTATTGTATTTTAATAGAGTCGTTACAAATTAATTCATTAAATTGTATTTTAAACCTTATAATTTACAGGTCAAACTTAAATGCCTAGTTTTAGTCTATTCCAGTTGTTATCTAATTATTTGTGATCTATCGGTTGGAATATGTATCCTAACTACTGTAAAGACAGAATTTTTAATGTATAATAGAGATATTATAAAATTACTATACGTAATTACTTTTTGCACTATATAATTCTGTAAAATACTACGAGAATAAAAGAATAAAATATATCACTTTTTTATTATTTATTTTAATTTGTAGAATTACTGTAGGTTTATTAAAAGATACTAAAAAATTTTTAGCATTAAATAATCCTTAAAAATAGCTCAAACAAAAAGAAGTTACCGTTTTATCTTTTCTTTGGTCTATGTGTACCTTAAAACAGAAAACACATAGTTAATCAAGATGAAGAATCAGCACTGTTGCAAACAAATTACATAATGGCTTCAGTAAAACCTCTGCATTAAAGGCACTTTGAAAAGTATCAAAAAAAAAAAAAAAAAAAAAAAAAGCAGATGAGAACGCCTCTTTTTCAGTCAGTTCTTAATGTGTGTATGCATATATTTTAGTCACCTCGACTGAAAAATGAAAATCAAACGTCCTACTTTTCCAGTCACGTAATTCATTCGTATTTGTATTTCTCATCGCAAAAATGCTGCATTAAATAAATTATTTCTGCGAAATTCTAAAAAGTACTATGAAATAGTGTAAATATAAAGAAAAAACTTAAACGTAGGCTCTCTCTTTTAGTTTAAAAAGTTGCTGGTTTTTAATGTGTAGGATTACTAATAAAGGTGTAAAGATGTTATAAAACAAATAAAACAAAAAAAAAATCGTATACACACACATATATATATTTTATTTTATTTTTTATATTTATTCATTCAAAATGACCTTACATAAAATTGTTCCATGACATGAGAAATGAGTTAAGATGCCTGCAGTTATATCCCCAGTCAATGTTAAATCTACAAATGAATTGCCAATTGTATTTGTATAGTTGCTTGGCACCCTATTCAGATAAAAAAATGATTTTTCATAAAATCAAATGCCTTTTCATTTCGTTTGACGTCTACATTAAAATTTGGCATCATAATAATAGGAATATCTGAATGTACAGTAAAGTCTTTATAGATCTGTAAAGTATTCTCAAAATATTTTATCGATACACTAAACAAGAGCGTTTTCAAATCTCCTGAATTAACAATAGGATGAATATATACGAATGCTAGAATAAATCTTGACTATCCATTAACAATTACATCAACCATACGATTATCGCCTGCTTCTGAATCATGTATTCTCTTACGGGCTTAACACTAAATTCTGTTGGTACACAATATGCTGCACTTGTCAAATTTTTATACATCGCAAAACCAGTAGCTTGGCGAAATAAAATAAAATACAATAAACACACTGATTGTCTACGCGCAGCCGCTACCAGACGACATTAACACTCACACGAGGTCGCACATGCGCACTGTGCACTGACTTCACCAAAATTTCGCTATATTTGAGGCGTTGTTATGCATGTACACTTAGTCCAATTTTTATATTTTTTTTGTGTGTGTGTTTGCTAATGTGCTCCTTCATCTATCTAATGATGTATTTAGATTGATTGTATCATTTGTAATTTCGAAGATAGCATTCGCGTACACCTTAAACAGCATCTTAATTTTTGCTTACCCATCGGACCTTTACGAAGAAAATCAATTCTGCATTAAAAAGATAATAGCTATAATATTGCAATCCAGCAAAACGAGTTCTAGTTCCTCAGCTTCCTATTCCTACTTTGTATTGATGTCATTTTTAACAATGTACACTGCTCAAAAAAAAAAAAAAAAAAAAAAAAAAAAAAAAGGGGACAGCGCTATATCTCCCGTTCTACTTGGCCGATTGACAAAATTCAAACTGCGTTTTTCATGTCTCGAAAGCGCGACTTAGGATATATATTAGATTTATATATAGCACTATTCTAACATAGGTTATTTTGACACAAAATCGGACTTTTTCTGAAATAACATACCAATTTTTTTCTATATTTCGATTCTACGACTCAAATTATGCCAGAATACCAAGTTTTGTAAAAATCGTACGACTAGTTTTTAAAATATTAGCTCTCAAAATTTTAGCTCCTCAATGTTAATTGAATTTGGCAAATATTTATTAATATCTCCTTTTTTTATTAAACTTTTTTGATTTTTTCTCTCACATTTTGAAATTTAGGTTCATTCCAAATAAAATATACCCATTTTTTGTGTTTTATTTTTAAATTTCTATTTTAAATAATTTTTATAAATTTTTCGAAAAAAATTTTGAATTATAACCTATAAAATTTTTACCATCATCATAAAGTAGGTGTATTTTTAAGCATATCTGCAAAAAATTAGACTTTTTTATTCAAAATTTTCTAAGATTTCTACACGCATTTACATATTTTCGCGTTTTGAAATTTGGCATCTTTTTTTCGAGCGATAATAACGCCAAATGTGGTCTATGGATTTTTGTTACACTGAATTGCCACAGCTATTTTTAACCTTAAATTTCAAGTAAAATTTTACGGAGAATTAATTATATGACATTTTTTCCCTCAATAAGGGGTAATAAATATTTATTAATACTATATGAAAAGCTATTTTTTTAAATTATAGATGATATTATTCAAATTTTAACAATTTTTTTTATTTCTCTCTTTCTTTCTTTTTTTAAAAAAATAAGAGTACATTTTTCTAAGAGTAAATTTTTACCTTCGGCGTTTTATCGTCTCCTACTTTACTTCGTTTAAATCGAATTGCCTAAAACTGAGAATTTTCGTTTAATGTTTATTTGAATTTTATGAAAATATTTTATGACATTAACTGTATAATTTATTTCTAAACAAACTGTTGCTTTTGAAGTGGCTGAAAGAGCGGCAGATACTATCATCCATATTTTTAAAGCACAGTATATTTTTATAGAAACATAAGATTTAGAATAATCATTTATATAAGTCAAATTATAATATAAACATACAACGCTCTAGAGACTGAATTAGTGGAAGTTCAATGGTTATGTAGAAATGATCTGCAGCTACTTAATGGCTGGCTAAGTCAGCAGCTTTTGTGGACAAGTAAGAATAATTATATAAACGACACACAACATTCTGGATTCAATTAACAACGAGGGTATGATGTTTATTAAATGAATTAATGAATTTAAGAAGTTTTAAAACATAAAAAAATCGACTCATTTTTATCCTAAAATGTATTTTTGTGCGTAGCGTATTTTCATTATATCCTTAAAATTCTAATTTAGAATGTAATTGTCAAGAACTGAATCCTAATCATCAGTAATATAACAAGTAATTATTACGGTTATTAATAAATCCTTCTAAGAAAGTAATTGCAAATATTTCAAAAAACTTTCTTCCTGAATGCAAATATTTCTTTATGCAAAATTTTAAATTTTATATTAATCAAGATTGCACGCGATATTATTTATTTGCACTTCAATTCTTACCGTCAGTTCTAGTAGAATTTACAAATCAATTATATTTAATTAAGGTTTGGATTGGATTATTTAATTATGGCAAAGCACACGAGGGCTATCTGCCTAAAGGGAGGGATGCCTTGGTGGAGGACTTTCTAAGGTAAACTGGCTCGTATACACGTTATACATGGGGAAAACCACGAAAACGCCCATGGAGCCAGCCCGTTCGCGGGATTCGAACCTCAGACCGAACTGCCAGTGCTCAGCGTCTTTACCGCTCGGCCGCTGGTGGGCTATTTAATTAAGGAATGACCACCTAAATTTAGAAACAGCGTACCGTAACAGCAATTTAATTATTGGCGCCGTATCTTTCATGTTACTCCCGATTGGCAAGCTACATGATTTTTAATGAGCATTCGGGTTTTGCTAGTAACTTCATTTGGAAATCGCGCTTAAACTAGGTTAGTTGGTTATTTGAACATAGAAAGAACATGGGAGCTATTTGGTTATGCTTTCATAGAGAACCTTTGTAAAGAGAACCTAAAAAACTACGAAAACCAACCATGCAGCCTGGGTTAGACTTCGCAACAAACAATTAGTATTTAACAATCTTCAAATGCTAGGCAACTGGTGAGGCTTCAATTAAATCTCTAATTTAATATTTTATTTGTAAATATTTAAAATATTGTTGTATACTTAGACACAAAAAGCAGAATTTAAGTTTTGTTAACTCGTTAGTAAACTACCAAGCCGTAGTGCAAATGAATATTGAATTTCTTTTGCAATAATTGTATTCACTTAATATTCTTGGAATATGAGCTAAAGATGGAGGAACGTTCTCGGAAGATTAAAGAAGTGTTTAAATCCAGTGATATAAGGTTTGTCTTACAAGCTCAGGATCAAAACAATTCTGCAATTGCCCGAGTAGTTGACTTGTAAATGGCTGTGAATTAAGCAGAAGACTTTTAATCTTACGTTTTCAGTCAGACAACGTATTCCAAATGTTTTGTATTGCATGAAAAGGTATCTTTTCATTATTCAATAACCAGTCGGAGAACCGCTTGTGTTCCGAAAATAAGTATGTGTACTCAATCGTCCTGCATGTTTTTCAAATTTGTCTTCTTGTGTGTTTTTTTTTTTTTTTTTTTTTTTTTTTTCTTTCCACTATTAGAGGCATGTCAAAAACAGATCTCTACAAGCCTTCTCTTTCCTTACATGTTGTGCAGTCAGACAAAAAGTTGCATCAGCGTAAATTCTATAATCTATTTTTATTACACTCTGATTACTTTATTAACATACAGTGAATATATATTAAATCTTTTACTTCAGCTTAAGTAATTCGAAATTTTTGACGGAATTGTTGTCGGAAATAGGACTTAGAAGATAAGTCAAATTAAATATATCGATGTCCCAATAAATTCAAGGTCGAATTTCAATATTTTTATTTTCGAAGGGAGGGGAATTTTTTTCAGTTTTGTCCATTATCCTAAGTATATTTGCTTCGATTCATCATTTTTCCATAAAAGCGAAAAATTTACGTATGGTATACATATAACGCATAGCTTCAAATGAAAATTTAATAATATACGGAGTGGTTATAATTAAAGTTCCACATTGAAACGGTCATAAAACGAAAACTACTGCATCAAATGTTATCAAACCTGGTAATCGTGTAAAGGAGATCATAGGAATTTATTTTCCGCGAAAAAAAAAAAAAAGTTCCAAACCCTCACCACCAGGAAGGAAATGGCGCTGTATGCAAAATTTTTAAACGAAATATGGGTCGGAAACTAACTTAACCTTTTGTTACACGGGTTTAATATGTTGTATACCCTTAAGAAATTTTGAAGTAAGAAAATTACCATTTAACGGCGTTAAATTCGATAAACGTTGAGTGCGCCATCCGTGTAAGTGAGAAATTCGTCCGTGAAAACCACGAATTAGCGATTCGAAAATATGAGATCGCAAATCACTCGCACAAGTGCGTACAATCTGGAAATCGTTTTCTTACAGATCGCTAATTTGTAATTTTTGAAGCCTGTATTCGGCCCTAAAACATGAAGATACTGATTCAAAACGCTTTTAATCGATTTGGGCCAAAGAAATCCCTCATGTTATCTATCTAGTTCCATTGCATTCTTCTACTGCATTCGATTGCATAGCTGTCATTCAACACTAAACGCTGTTGAATGACAACACTAAACGGTGTTGAATGACAGCTAGTTTTATAACTGAACCATTTTTGTCTGAAGAGCAGTCGACAGCTGGACCACTGTTATTGCAGCTTACTTAGAGTCAATGTTAAAATGTTTCGTGATATATGAACTGCAGTAACGTGAGTAGCATGAAAATGACAGTTCTGCATCAGGTGGATCAGTGGATCAGGGGGCGTGGTCAATGACATCACAGAGGGCGGGGCCAAAGGCAACGTCATCACACTAGGAGGCGTGGTTTCGAGTGGAGTTGAGTTGTTGGTAGATTGCTGGTTGAGTTGTAGACCTCCTGCTTTTCATTTAAAGTTAGTTTTTTAAAAATTGGCAACGGGAAATATTTTCTGCATCTTAATTTTGATGAAATGTCGATGCTGCCCTCTCTTGACGAAAAAGTGAATTATATGTTTTAGAAATATATTTTCAAGTCTAGTGTTAAATTATTCAATGCGCGACTCTGAAGACAATGTAAAAGAAACAAATATAAAAAAGACTTTCCTTTAATGATAGTTTACCATGTCATGAAAATGAAACTACAAGATAATTTGTTTTTCTTACTCAATTTTATTCTGATACTTTTATCCTTTCTAGTTTTCCATGAAACTTATTTCTTAGGTTTTCTGTTCATAATAACATATTCATTTACTGACATATTTTTTTAATACTTAACACGTTTCTAATTTGTAATATTTATTTAATTTCCACATACTATTTTTTTTCATACCTTTCATAAATTTCAGCATACCCTGATTTTTAACTTATACGTTATATTTCACAAACGTTCCCGCACGTGCTGTTTATTTGTTACATTACTTAATTTTAGATGCAATTTAACACTTTTTTTAACGTTATAATGTTCAATATATTCTGAATTTTAACTTCATTCACTTTTTTTAAACCATTCTAGTATTCTATACACACTTTAACTTAGTGGTATGAAATTGTATTTAAAAAGAAACGTTTATTTTTCGTGATCTTAGTTCTTTTACTAAATTTTCTACAGAATTTCTAATTTCTTTCACGTGTTTAACAATATCTTCCTTACATTACCGAATATTTTTTAAAAAAAACTTAAGTCTATAACTGTTAATTGCTTTTCTTACGTTCATGATTTCCCTTCTGTGTTTATATTTCTTAATTCTAGCTTAACTTATTTATTATAATGTTTTTATTTCTGTCTCATCACTCGTAATTCCAACATTTTATCCCTTTTTATTCATTTTAACGATATGGATTGTTTTCATTTACTCCATATTCAAATATTTCCTTACAATTTTTATAATACTTGTTTTATTCCTCGATCATAATAGATCATCTACAGGTTTTACTCAGAAATTTCCATTCACAACTTTACAGTTTAATACCATTTATATCTAAATGTATTTCTTTCTCATATAGTTTTATGGTCTTCAAAGTTTCTAACATCATGTTTAGTTTTAAATCCCGATTAACTTTAAGTGTGTTGATAATTTTCATTTCTAATTTTACAACCACGTTCAGTGTTTCATCCACACATACCAAAATATTTCTTACATTTTCTGATATTTAGTCTATGTCATATTTCAGTACTTCAAATGAATTTACACTGCTCACACTATTATTTTTTCATGTTTTAGAGACACTAATTATACTAATTTTACTATTTTTCCTGCACTAATTGCATCTTTGTCAGCACTCATGATAAACTAGCAATTGTTTTGCATCACATGCATAAAGAAATTCTTAAAACCAACTTTTTCAATATCGTACTCAAATTACTGTTTTCCAGATGGGAATTACCAGTATTCTTTGGTTTTAATCTGTTACATCTTTTTAAATTTTAACATCTTACTTTTAATTCTAACATACATCTTTTAAACAGTTTTTTCTTTTAATGATAGCCTTACCTTATTTGTTCAAATTAATTCTTTCATTCACCTTCTTTACTACCTTTCAGTACCTTCATAATTCACTATGCAAACGCAATGTCTTTCACTGACATTCTGTTTAATAATACCACAAGTTTCCTTAATTGACAAAAAGCGAATTATTTCTCATTTCAAAATAGAACTACTATATTTTTGCACAAACATTACCTTTATCCATTCAAGCCACCCCTTAACCTGTAACTGACGTAGCGATACGAAAGGAGATTCTTATCATATACTCTTTCGACATTACAGGTTTCTAGAACTTCTTTGACAAGTATATCAATACCATCAGAAAATATACTTAACACTTTTACCCAGTTTAAAGGCAACATACTGTTATAAGAATGATTTTAGTTAAATTTATAACACAAATAAACGCATTTTGTGCTAAATAGGCATAAACATTTAGATTCAGAATATTTCTTTTTAATCCGATGTAAGACTTGAATTTCATTCATGATACGGATTGTCTCTTGATGTTCTTTTTGTTTACCTTACACTAATAGAAAATTTTTATTTTACAAGTTCAGCTTTTAATGAAATAGAAATAAAAACTACGATACATCTGCTGTTTTTAAGAAAAGGAACTTTGATATATTTCTGGAAATGTAAATGCTTTTAGAGTTTTCTTTCAATAACGTTGATTTTCATTACTTTACTAACTTCAATAATTCTCTTATTAGCTAATATGAATGAAAGAAGATTGTCAAAAATGTGACACAGTATAATTCTTACGAACATATGTACTTTTACCAGCATACAGATATTACCGATTGAAATGAAGAAAGATACAGATATTTTACTCCAATCTACATTAAATTAAAAAAAAAAATATTTAAACTTTCATACATTCCAAAGAATAAACGAAAACTCAATAGATATTGTCATTTTTGTATATATGAGATAAAAGTTTTATGAATGGTATCTAAAGTAATGCTTAGAACTTCATAAAAGTGAACATTCACTATGTTAATACACATATCATCAGTTATTTACATTAATCAGTGTAATATTAATCATTACATGTACTATATGCATATATATTTAAAGTTTAATTGTCTTACAATTGAATAATTAACTATTGAGAGAAAGAGGTTCATATCTTACACTATTTAATTCACATGGAACAAATTTTTCTATCAACCACATTGAACCACGTTTATTAAATTCGCCAAAGCTCTTTTATTTCTGCATTTTCACACTCACGACACATTTTAAATGTAACTATTGATTACCATTTCAAACACCGATATCATAACTCAGTGTAAAACTACATCATAACTCATTTTTTCCCTACTAACTACAATTTTATATATTCAAGAAGTACATCTAAGACATGATCATTTTCTATGTTCTAGCAAATCGATTCAATTGCGAACATACTATTAAGACTTGCGATTTTAGAAGACTTGCATGTATTAACGATGTCAACGTTTCTTCGTTTTTGTAAGATTCGTATCAAACCATGTCGCATTCGAATGTGGTGTAAGAGATCACTTTTTCTGTTAAACACTTGTAAACAATGGATGCAATTTATAAGAAGAGAAGTATCATGCTGTTTCAAAACATCATCATCAGCATATTTCTGTTTCTTTTGACACCAGCAAAATTTAAAAAAAAAAAAAAAAAAAAAAAGGTTCGTGAGATTTTCTTCAAATTCTGTTTTACTTGAAAAAAATGTCCGAACATTCAATACGATGTAAAGATTCATATTGTTTTAAATTCTTATGCTCACTAAATATTTTTTATCACGATTTACTCTTAAAAGTAACTTTATAAGTTTTCATATCCTTTTTACATCAAAAGAACTTGTGATTATTCACTACAAAATTCTAAGACGAGAAGCTTCGCGACTTTTCAAACTACAAACTTAAATTTCTTAGGACATACACTACATCTGATGTTTCTTTCATGAGATTTCAAATATTTCTTCAGATTACTCGTATTCAAGAAACCTTACAAATATATCACATAAGTTCAGCGAATAATCGCTTCATAAACTCTTAAATTTTCAACACGAGTGAATCACTTGAAGCATATACTGCACTGTAAACATACAATACTTAAAAAAATTGTTATAAAAAATAAAAATACATTCATTTCACCAAGAAGCTTTTCTATTAAAATACATTTATTTATTTCCAAAGAACAAGTTTCTGTATTATACATAAAATATACTTAGAATTTTCTTTCATTAGTTAATATAAAATTAACAACAATATCCATTTACTGATATTTGATATACATGTTTGCTTTAAAATTAAAACTAAAATTTCAATATATTTCTATTAAAAAAATCATAATGAAAAAAAAAATACTCATAACATAAACCAAAGACAGAAATTTAAATAGAATAGCTGTACTTATATTAGTGCATTTTTATAATCTTCATAACATTTCGATTCAAAAAACCTATTACAAAATAAATGAAACATTTTTTTCTGCCTTAAAGAATCTCTTATATTTTTAAAATTAATACATAAAAATATATCTTCACCAATATATTTAATTCTGTCCTCAACACTTATTATAATGCAATCATGTCTTGTTTGTGAAGGATGATTTACAATGCAACCTTCGCATTTATATAGCTTTTTTATCACTGAATTTAATTCAGTTTTGATAGAGTTTATGAGTTCTTTAAAAAGTTCATCATCATCACTTACCATATCCGAACAATTGTTTTTACATTTGATTTGCAACGGTAAAATAATTTCAAAAATACTTTTATATAAAGTATTAGATACATCAGGAATAATTTCTTTCAATTTTTTTTAAAATATCACAGTTTACTTTTAGGTATGTAGGTTTTAGTTTAAAAGAATTTTCATCTTGTTTAAAAACTTTTTGAAAAATACACTCACCTTCTTTGTTGAAAACTACCAACTCATTATTGCAAATAATGCTGGCACTCGTATAGACCAGATTAAATTCATATATTTTTGAGGAAAATTCTTGCCATGTTGCAGGAGTTATAACAACACCGCGTGTAGTAGGGTATAATATTTTATTTTGTTCCACACATTCACGTAGATGAATGTTCATTCTGTTTTCAAACTGATTTATGGACACAAAATATCCCCAACCAAGAATCCACTGTGCAATCAACTTCGAACTTTCTTTTTTCTGTTCTCGATTATTCGGCATGAAGATATTTTCAGGAACAGATTTCATATAGTGGGCAAACCAGTCATCCTCTGGAAGTTCATCCTCATTATCTTCCAAGCGTCGTTTTTTGATTTTCGAAATTTTTATGTTTCGGAATGTGATACTAATTCTAGGATCTTTAACGTCAGGTTGAGAGGGTATTCCATGCATCCAAAATTGGTTCGTTGGGGGTTTCATTACAAGGAGAGTTCCATGAGTTAAGTCTACGCTTCGAGATGTGAAATTTCGCCTGGTAAATACCATTTGACGTTTTGCACCTAAACTGATGATAGGTATATCACTTTCAGGTTCGAGACAAGTTTCATTGTCTTTATGCGTTCAAATTTTCGCCACTCCGTCAGGATAATAGTTCAATAAAGCAAAATTATATTTTTTGCCAGTTATCGTTTCAACATAATCTTTTACATTTAGAAGAGTTTGAGTCCATGGTTCTGCACAAATGCTCGTTCCAGAGAATTCGTAACTAAGTCCTTCATCACCAAAACCGAGTACTTTTCTTCGTGGAACATACTGAGTCCCATTAATTTCAAAACTAATATTTTTAAAATCATAATTTGATAGTTCATCTAGCAAAATATCAGCTTCATTTCGTGAATAAAATTCTTCGTATAATTCCACATTTAACTCTGTATCACATATATTCCTCATATTCGCTTTTGAATCTAACGACAATTCTGAATGATATAGAAATACGTAGCATTCTTAAATAGCAAAAATTATCTAAAAGATACATTAACGAAATGATTTCATCAACACTTATCGTAATACATTCTTGTCATGTCTTGTCTGTGAAGCCAGTCTTTCCGGCGTCATATGTGTAAAAATAATCATGATAGGATAGTGGGAAAGAGTTATAGTGTCCTAATGTTGTTATTCTGAACCTCGATATTACATATATGCATAAGGAGAATCTTAAAAGCATCATCCACTTATCATGATAGAGTAATGGAAAATTTCTAAAACTCTGATAATCATACGCGAAAAATGTATTATCTTAAGGTTATTGTTGCTATTCCAAATTTGACAGTACATACAGAAGTGAAGGAAGATCCTTGATAAGCGCTGTAGACTTCACGTTATCATGATAACGTGCAGCACTCATCAAGGGTCCTCCTTCACTTGTGTATGTACTGTCAAATTTGGAATAGCAACAACAACCTTAAGATAATACATTCTTTCGCGTATGATTATCAGAGTTTTAGAAATTTTCCATTACTCTATCATGATAAGTGGATGATGCTTTTAAGATTCTCCTTATGCATATATGTAATATCGAGGTTCAGAATAACAACATTAGGACACTATAACTCTTTCCCACTATCCTATCATGATTATTTTTACACATATGACGCCGGAAAGACTGGCTTCACAGACAAGACATGACAAGAATGTATTACGATAAGTGTTGATGAAATCATTTCGTTAATGTATCTTTTAGATAATTTTTGCTATTTAAGAATGCTACGTATTTCTATATCATTCAGAATTGTCGTTAGATTCAAAAGCGAATATGAGGAATATATGTGATACAGAGTTAAATGTGGAATTATACGAAGAATTTTATTCACGAAATGAAGCTGATATTTTGCTAGATGAACTATCAAATTATGATTTTAAAAATATTAGTTTTGAAATTAATGGGACTCAGTATGTTTCACGAAGAAAAGTACTCGGTTTTGGTGATGAAGGACTTAGTTACGAATTCTCTGGAACGAGCATTTGTGCAGAACCATGGACTCAAACTCTTCTAAATGTAAAAGATTATGTTGAAACGATAACTGGCAAAAAATATAATTTTGCTTTATTGAACTATTATCCTGACGGAGTGGCGAAAATTTCAACGCATAAAGACAATGAAACTTGTCTCGAACCTGAAAGTGATATACCTATCATCAGTTTAGGTGCAAAACGTCAAATGGTATTTACCAGGCGAAATTTCACATCTCGAAGCGTGGACTTAACTCATGGAACTCTCCTTGTAATGAAACCCCCAACGAACCAATTTTGGATGCATGGAATACCCTCTCAACCTGACGTTAAAGATCCTAGAATTAGTATCACATTCCGAAACATAAAAATTTCGAAAATCAAAAAACGACGCTTGGAAGATAATGAGGATGAACTTCCAGAGGATGACTGGTTTGCCCACTATATGAAATCTGTTCCTGAAAATATCTTCATGCCGAATAATCGAGAACAGAAAAAAGAAAGTTCGAAGTTGATTGCACAGTGGATTCTTGGTTGGGGATATTTTGTGTCCATAAATCAGTTTGAAAACAGAATGAACATTCATCTACGTGAATGTGTGGAACAAAATAAAATATTATACCCTACTACACGCGGTGTTGTTATAACTCCTGCAACATGGCAAGAATTTTCCTCAAAAATATATGAATTTAATCTGGTCTATACGAGTGCCAGCATTATTTGCAATAATGAGTTGGTAGTTTTCAACAAAGAAGGTGAGTGTATTTTTCAAAAAGTTTTTAAACAAGATGAAAATTCTTTTAAACTAAAACCTACATACCTAAAAGTAAACTGTGATATTTTAAAAAAAATTGAAAGAAATTATTCCTGATGTATCTAATACTTTATATAAAAGTATTTTTGAAATTATTTTACCGTTGCAAATCAAATGTAAAAACAATTGTTCGGATATGGTAAGTGATGATGATGAACTTTTTAAAGAACTCATAAACTCTATCAAAACTGAATTAAATTCAGTGATAAAAAAGCTATATAAATGCGAAGGTTGCATTGTAAATCATCCTTCACAAACAAGACATGATTGCATTATAATAAGTGTTGAGGACAGAATTAAATATATTGGTGAAGATATATTTTTATGTATTAATTTTAAAAATATAAGAGATTCTTTAAGGCAGAAAAAAATGTTTCATTTATTTTGTAATAGGTTTTTTGAATCGAAATGTTATGAAGATTATAAAAATGCACTAATATAAGTACAGCTATTCTATTTAAATTTCTGTCTTTGGTTGATGTTATGAGTATTTTTTTTTTTCATTATGTTTTTTTTTTAATAGAAATATATTGAAATTTTAGTTTTAATTTTAAAGCAAACATGTATATCAAATATCAGTAAATGGATATTGTTGTTAATTTGATATTAACTAATGAAAGAAAATTCTAAGTATATTTTATGTATAATACAGAAACTTGTTCTTTGGAAATAAATAAATGTATTTTAATAGAAAAGCTTCTTGGTGAAATGAATGTATTTTTATTTTTTATAACAATTTTTTTAAGTATTGTATGTTTACAGTGCAGTATATGCTTCAAGTGATTCACTCGTGTTGAAAATTTAAGAGTTTATGAAGCGATTATTCGCTGAACTTATGTGATATATTTGTAAGGTTTCTTGAATACGAGTAATCTGAAGAGATATTTGAAATCTCATGAAAGAAACATCAGATGTAGTGTATGTCCTAAGAAATTTAAGTTTGCAGTTTGAAAAGTCGCGAAGCTTCTCGTCTTAGAATTTTGTAGTGAATAATCACAAGTTCTTTTCATGTAAAAAGGATATGAAAACTTATAAAGTTACTTTTAAGAGTAAATCGTGATAAAAATATTTAGTGAGCATAAGAATTTAAAACAATATGAATCTTTACATCGTATTGAATGTTCGGACATTTTTTTCAAGTAAAACAGAATTTGAAGAAAATCTCACGAACCTTTTTTTTTTTTTTTTTTTTTTTTAAATTTTGCTGGTGTCAAAAGAAACAGAAATATGCTGATGATGATGTTTTGAAACAGCATGATACTTCTCTTCTTATAAATTGCATCCATTGTTTACAAGTGTTTAAAAGAAAAAGTGATCTCTTACACCACATTCGAATGCAACATGGTTTGATACGAATCTTACAAAAACGAAGAAGCGTTGACATCGTTAATACATGCAAGTCTTCTAAAATCGCAAGTCTTAATAGTATGTTCGCAATTGAATCGATTTGCTAGAACATAGAAAATGATCATGTCTTAGATGTACTTCTTGAATATATAAAATTGTAGTTAGTTGGGAAAAAATGAGTTATGATGTAGTTTTACACTGAGTTATGATATCGGTGTTTGAAATGGTAATCAATAGTTACATTTAAAATGTGTCGTGATTGTGAAAATGCAGAAATAAAAGAGCTTTGGCGAATTTAATAAACGTGGTTCAATGTGGTTGATGGAAAAATTTGTTCCATGTGAATTAAATAGTGTAAGATATGAACCTCTTTCTCTCAATAATTAATTATTCAATTGTAAGACAATTAAACTTTAAATATATATGCATATAGTACATGTAATGATTAATATTACGTTGATTAATGTAAATAACTGATGATATGTGTATTAACATAGTGAATGTTCACTTTTATGAAGTTCTAAGCATTACTTTAGATACCATTCATAAAACTTTTATCTCATATATACAAAAATGACAATATATATTGAGTTTTCGTTTATTCTTTGGAATGTATGAAAGTTTAAATATTTTTTTTTAATTTAATGTAGATTGGAGTAAAATATCTGTATCTTTCTTCATTTCAATCGGTAATATCTGTATGCTGGTAAAGGTGCATCTGTTCGTAAGAATTATACTGTGTCACATTTTTGACAATCTTCTTTCATTCATATTAGCTAATAAGAGAATTATTGAAGTTAGTAAAGTAATGAAAATCAACGTTATTGAAAGAAAACTCTAAAAGCATTTACATTTCCAGAAATATATCAAAGTTCCTTTTCTTAAAAACAGCAGGTGTATCGTAGTTTTTATTTCTATTTCATTAAAAGCTGAACTTGTAAAATAAAAATTTTCTATTAGTGTAAGGTAAACAAAAAGAAAATCAAGAGACAATCCGTATCATGAATGAAATTCAAGTCTTACATCGGATTAAAAAGAAATATTCTGAATCTAAATGTTTATGCCTATTTAGCACAAAATGCGTTTATTTGTGTTATAAATTTAACTAAAACCATTCTTATAACAGTATGTTGCCTTTAAACTGGGTAAAAGTGTTAAGTATATTTTCTGATGGTATTGATATACTTGTCAAAGAAGTTCTAGAAACCTGTAATGTCGAAAGAGCATATGATAAGAATCTCCTTTCCTATCGCTACGTCAGTTACAGGTTAAGGGGTGGCTTGAATGGATAAAGGTAATGTTTGTGCAAAAATATAGTAGTTCTATTTTGAAATGAGAAATAATTCGCTTTTTGTCAATTAAGGAAACTTGTGGTATTATTAAACAGAATGTCAGTGAAAGACATTGCGTTTGCATAGTGAATTATGAAGGTACTGAAAGGTAGTAAAGAAGGTGAATGAAAGAATTAATTTGAACAAATAAGGTAAGGCTATCATTAAAAGAAAAAACTGTTTAAAAGATGTATGTTAGAATTAAAAGTAAGATGTTAAAATTTAAAAAGATGTAACAGATTAAAACCAAAGAATACTGGTAATTCCCATCTGGAAAACAGTAATTTGAGTACGATATTGAAAAAGTTGGTTTTAAGATTTTCTTTATGCATGTGATGCAAAACAATTGCTACTTTATCATGAGTGCTGACATAGATGCAATTAGTGCAGGAAAAATAGTAAAATTAGTATAGTTAGTGTCTCTAAAACATGAAAAAATAATAGTGTGAGCAGTGTAAATTCATTTGAAGTACTGAAATATGACATAGACTAATTATCAGAAAATGTAAGAAATATTTTGGTATGTGTGGATGAAACACTGAACATGGTTGTAAAATTAGAAATGAAAATTATCAACACACTTAAAGGTAATCGGGATTTAAAACTAAACATGATGTTAGAAACTTTGAAGACCATAAAACTATATGAGAAAGAAATACATTTAGATATAAATGGTATTAAACTGTAAAGTTGTGAATGGAAATTTCTGAGTAAAACCTGTAGATGATCTATTATGATCGAGGAATAAAACAAGTATTATAAAAATTGTAAGGAAATATTTGAATATGGAGTAAATGAAAACAATCCATATCGTTAAAATGAATAAAAATGGATAAAATGTTGGAATTACGAGTGATGAGACAGAAATAAAAACATTATAATAAATAAGTTAAGCTAGAATTAAGAAATGTAAACACAGAAGGGAAATCATGAACGTAAGAAAAGCAATTAACAGTTATAGACTTAAGTTTTTTAAAAAAAATATTCGGTGATGTAAGGAAGATATTGTTAAACACGTGAAAGAAATTAGAAATTCCGTAGAAAATTTAGTAAAAGAACTAAGATCACGAAAAATAAACGTTTCTTTTTAAATACAATTTCATACCACTAAGTTAAAGTGTGTATAGAATACTAGAATGGTTTAAAAAAAGTGAATGAAGTTAAAATTCAGAATATATTGAACATTATAACGTTAAAAAAAGTGTTAAATTGCATCTAAAATTAAGTAATGTAACAAATAAACAGCACGTGCGGGAACGTTTGTGAAATATAACGTATAAGTTAAAAATCAGGGTATGCTGAAATTTATGAAAGGTATGAAAAAAAATAGTATGTGGAAATTAAATAAATATTACAAATTAGAAACGTGTTAAGTATTAAAAAAATATGTCAGTAAATGAATATGCTATTATGAACAGAAAACCTAAGAAATAAGTTAAAGTTTCATGGAAAACTAGAAAGGATAAAAGTATCAGAATAAAATTGAGTAACAAAAACAAATTATCTTGTAGTTTCATTTTCATGACATGGTAAACTATCATTAAAGGAAAGTCTTTTTTATATTTGTTTCTTTTACATTGTTTTCAGAGTCGCGCATTGAATAATTTAACACTAGACTTGAAAATATATTTCTAAAACATATAATTCACTTTTTCGTCAAGAGAGGGCAGCATCGACATTTCATCAAAATTAAGATGCAGAAAATATTTCCCGTTGCCAATTTTTAAAAAACTAACTTTAAATGAAAAGCAGGTCTACAACTCAACCAGCAGTCTACCAACAACTCAACTCCACTCGAAACCACGCCTCCTAGTGTGATGACGTTGCCTTTGGCCCCGCCCTCTGGGATGTCATTGACCACGCCCCCTGATCCACTGATCCACCTGATGCAGAACTGTCATTTTCATGCTACTAACGTGGCATTTTAAATACTACGATTTTTATGCAGGGCTGGGCCCCACCTCATGTGTGTCGCACAATTACTTAGGCAACATTTCACGAATGAACGTCTTATAAGCCAACATTTCCCCTCTTACCACCAGACCTCAACCTCTGTGACTTTTAGCTATGGGGTTTTCTCAAAAGCACTGTTTATGGTGATAATCTAAACAATTTGGCAGAAATGAAAAATGTGATACACTGACATGTCCGTAACATTCCTCCTGATATGCTAAGAGCTGCTGTTGAGAATGCAGTAGCAGGAATTAACTTGCTTTCGGAAAATGCTGGACGCTACATTGAACATGCTTTGTAAGACGTTTCGGAAAATATTAAACACATTTTAAACAGACGTTTTCGTGTCTTATTTCATTTAACAATCTTGTAAACAGCTCCATTTTTCCCGTGGTGGTGAGTTTTTGAACTCTTTTTTTTATCCGCGTAAAATAAATTCCCATAACCTCCTTTACGCGATTCCCAAGTTTGACAACATTTGGTCCGGTAGTTTTCCTTTTATGACCATTTCAAAGTGGAACTTTAATTATAACCACCATGTAAATTAAACTTTAAAAGTTTGACAGTTTGGCTCAAGTCCCAAATTTTTATATTAATCCTCTTAGAAAGAATGTTTTAAGAAGCTAATTTTTTTCTCGCGTATTGTATAAAAACATGTATAAAAAAACATGATCTTTAATATGATTTAGATTGTTTCAGCCGATATAAGAATCGGGTTACTCGGTGGTAGAGAATAAGCCCTGCTGGACTGTTTTATTTCTTTGTCATTTATCAAAAATCTTTTAATTAAAATATTTATCCTTTGGACTTCGCTTTAAACATTATTTATAGTTAAAATGACTAGAAAATGAAAAGCTGTATTCAGCTGAAACGCAATTCATGTAATTGATATTTTAAAAAATTGACAAAAATGCAAAATTTATGGAAGTCTAACTATCGAAAAATCTTAATTTTGTTGTGTGTGCACTGAAAATAACAGTAGAAGGAAAGAAGAAAATTAGGGAGAAAAGTAAGCAAAAATTTGCAGGGAAATTTGGCTGTCAGACATACCAAGATGTTTCAAAAAGTTGGACGCTTTTGAATACTTCAAAGAATTTAGGTGTTCAAAAAAAAAAAAAAAAACTTGGACGTGTACACCAGCAAATACCATCAATTGAGCTTGTGGTTAACAGAAAAGACAAAAACGATATCATTTCAGATTAAAGTGAAGAGCGACTGGTTTTAGACTATATGGTTGTATAAATTTAAATTACGTTATAGAACGTCATATCGTATCATAAATGGAGAATCCCATGATTTTCTCATTCGAATTATTTGAAGATTCAGGAGTTTATCCAGTGATGTATGTGGATTTCACCTAAAGATGTTTTTTTTTCCTCCTGATGAAACAGCGGCCGAGCGATAAAGTAGCTGAACGCTGGTAGTTCTGTCCAAGGTCCAAATCCAGCGAACGGGCTGGCTGCATGGGCATTTTCGTGGTTTTCCCCATGTGTAACGTATATGCGAGCCATTTTCCCTTAGAAAATCCTCCACGAAGGCATCCCACCCCTTAGGCAGATAGCCCTAGTGTACTTTGTCATAATTAAATAAACCAAAACCTCTTGATGAAACCAGTCTTTCCTTTCATCTCATACCTTCAAAATGTTTAGCCTCTAATGACTGATAAAGGCTCTGACCAAATATTGATGAAATGGACTGAATTGAATTATTAAGTTACGTCAAAGCAGGGCTATATGCCTAAAAGGAAGGATGCCTTTGTGAAGAACTTTCTAAGGGAAATCAGCTGGCATACATGGTACACATGAGAAATCCACGAAAACGCCCATGCAACCAGCCCGTTTACCGGGATTCGAAACCCGGAGTGAACTATCAGTGTTCAGCGACTTTACTGCTCGGCCGTTTGTGGGCCTTTATGAAATGGAAGGCGATAACTTTATTTAAAATGATTGTCAGAAATATCAAGATATTTCGAAAATTTCGATGCTTTTTAATATACTTGCGGACTGCCTAAAGAAAAAGAGAAGAAAAAATAAATTTTACGGTAAAATTTAGTATTTGTATTTTTTTTTTTTTAATTTAAAACATTTTCATCTTATGATATTTGATTCTTACGTTTTTAAAAATAAAATATTTGACTAAAATATGAATAACATTTAAGAAGCCAAATGTAGGATAAAATTGTGTAAAGCAATGGGCACAATGATAAAACTGTTTAAAGCAGTGTATGCAAGTCATCCTAAGTTAAAATGTCGCAATCCTAAGTTGTCCTAAATGTCTCTCTTATTTATATATATCTTTTCTGAACGGAACATTGAAAGGCATGTTAACTGTGCTTTACTGTATTTTCTCTTTTAATATATGCAGTTTTCAAACGCATCGTAGTCTGGGTTACAAAGTATTCCTCCGAAAGAAACGCAATTCAAATAAATAAAATCAAATTCTAGAAAATTTATATTAATAAATATATTTTAAATGCTGAATTCGAAGGAATAAATAGAAAATTTTAAAACAATTATCTGAAGAATAATAATTTAATAATAATAATAATTTAATAATTATAAGAATAATTTAATAATTATAAGAAGAAGAATAATTTAATAATTTTAATAATTTAAAATGCAAATTTTAAAACAATAATCTGAAATGCAATACAAACAGTTAAAATAAAAGTTAAAAATTTAAAAATTACCTAAAATAATAACTATGACAAAAAATATACATAAAGAAAACTATTTGAAAAAAAAAATAAATAAATAAATAAACGCTGCACCTTTATTTACGCAGTTCGAATAGGTGAGTAGAAATTTTGAAAACAGTTATTCGAAAAAAACCATGCAACTTAAACAATGAAAATGAAATTCGAAAAAGAAAAAAATACTTAAAATAATAAGTTATGATTCAAAATGTAATATAAAGAATATTATTTGGAAAAAAGGAACGATGGTGACTTTTTTTCCTCTCACGGGAAAGGAAACTAGGTTGCCATATATTAAGAAGTTCGCCAAGTAAACTATTCTTGGCGCAAACTGACAAAAAAGTGCCAACATAAATTTGTGAATTTCTCCGTAAATTTCGCTCCAAATTTTACAAAATTTCATATTTAGGCGTAATTTAATTCGTAGAATCGAAATATGTAAAAAAATTGGTATGTTATTTCAGAAAAAGTCCGATTTTGTGTCAAAATACATATGTTAGAATAGTGCTACATATAAATCTAATATATATCCTAAGTCGCGCTTTCGAGACATGAAGAACGCAATTTGAATTTTGTCAATCGGCCCAGTAGATCGGGAGATATAGGACTGTCCCTTTTTTTTTTTTTTTTTTTTTTTTTTTTTTTTTTTTTTGAGCAGTGTACTTTGTGACTCTTGTTAATTTTTATCTTAATTTGCGACTAGTATCTGCCCATTCGAAGATTTGTTTAACCCAATGAGGGGGAAAACCTTTGGATACGTTCATGAACAGCTACATTTAAAAACGAAGCCCATGTTTTTACTTTCTTGAAAGGAGTAACAAAAGTGTTGTAATCGCGAAAAATTTCGGGTATCGTATTTCAACGAAATATCCACTCTGACCGTTCTTGAATTTATTTGAACGATGTTTTGGGGAGACATCTGTACGTACGTACAGAAAAAAGTACTCATTTTCCCAGAGAGGATTGCAGAAGGGATTACAGAGGGACTCAGAAGATATTTTTTCGTGATGTCCCTACGTATAATGCTCAAAATAAATAAATAAATATATAAATATATAAATAAATAAAGGGACAGTTCTATATCTCCCGTTCTACTGGGCCGATTGACGAAATTCAAATTGCGATCTTCATGTCTCGAAAGCGTGACTTAGGATATATATTAGATTTATATATAGCTCTACTCTAACATAGTTATTTTGACACGAAATAGGACTACGACTCAAATTATGCCTAAATATTAAATTTTGTAAAATTTGGTGCGAAATTTACGGAGAAATTCAACAGTTTATGTTGGCGCTTTTTATTCAGTTTGCGCCAAAATTAGTTCACTTGGCGAACTTCTTAATATGTGGCAACATATTTTCATTTCCATTTTTAAAAAAGTGCGTAAGATTTAAAAAGGACCCAATCGTTCCTTTTTTCAAATAATGTTCTTTATATTATATTTTTAATTATAACTGTTATTAATTTTAAGCAATTTTTTTTCTTTTTCGAATTTCATTTTAATTGTTTAAGTTGCACGGTTTGTTTTAAAACTTTCTATTTACTCATTCAAACTGCGTAGTTTAAATCAAAGGTGTATCGTTTATTTATTTATTTATTTATTTTTTTCAAATAGCTTTCTTTATGCCATATTTTTAGTCATAGTTACTATTTTAGGTAATTTTAAATTTTTTAGACTTTTATTTTAATTGTTAGTGTTGCATTGTCTCTTCAGATAATTATTTTAAAATTTTCTACTTATTCATCCGAACTGAGCATTTTAAATATATTTATTAATATAAATTTTTCAGAATTTGATTTTATTTATTTGAATTGCGTTTCTTTCGGAAGAATACTTTGTAACCCAGACTTCGATGCGTTTGTAAACTGCATATATTAAAAGAGAAATTACAGTAAAGTACAGTTAACGCGCCTTTTAATGTTCCGTTCAGAAAAGATATGATACTATAAATAAGAGAGATGTATAACCGACATTTTAACGTAGGATGACTTGCATACACTTTAAACAGTTTTATCATTTTGCCCATTGCTTTACACAATTTTATCCTACATTCGGTTTCTTAAAATGTTATTCATATTTTATTCGAATATTTTATTTTTGAAATCGCAATAATCAAATATCATAAGATTAAAAGTTTTAAATTTAAAAAAAAATACAAATACTAAGTTTTACGCAAAAATTTATTTTTTCTTCTCTTTTTCTTCAGTCATTCTGCTTCCTTCTTGCTCTTTTTCTTTAGGCATTCTGAAAATATATTAAAAAGCATCCAACTTTTCGAAACATCTTGGTATTTCTGACAATAGTTTTAAATAAAGTTATCGCCTTCCATTTCATAAATAGAAATTTAAAAAATATAAATTGTAAAAATTATTTCAAAATAGAAATTTAAAAAATAAAACACAAAAAATGGGTAAATTTTATTTGGAATGAACCAAAATTTCGAAATGTGAAAGGGAAAATCAAAAAAATTTAATAAATAAGATATATTAATAAATATTTGCCAAATTCAATTAACATTGAGGAGCTAATATTTTAAAAACTTCTCGTACGATTTTTACAAAACTTGGCATTCTGGCATAATTTGAGTCATAGAATCGAAATATGGAAACAAATTGGTATGTTATTTCAGAAAAAGTCCGATTTTGTGTCACAATACCTATGTTAGGATAGTGCTGTATATAAATCTAATATATATCGTAAGTCGCGCTTTCGAGACATGAAAAACGCTGTTTGAATTTTGTCAATCGGCCCAGTAGAACGAGAGATATAGCACTCTCCCATTATTTTTAGCAGTGTACATATGTAGGTATTTAGCATAAATTGTAATTGAGTACCTCAGAACGTTGTGTGTATTGAGTGTATTGAGAATACGGCAAAGCGCACTAGGGCTATCCGTCTAAGGGGTTAGATGCCTTCGTGGAGGACTTTCTAAGAAAAACTGGCTCGTATACACGTTACACATGGGGAAAACCACGAAACCGCCCATGCAGCCAGCCCGTTCGCGGGATTCGAGCCTCGGACCGAACTACCAGTGTTCAGCGATTTTACCGCTCGGCCGCTGGTGGGCCCTCAGAACGTTGAAATTTTGTATAAGGACTGTTATAAATTTAGTTTTACACCTCCCATTTGGTTTTAGTCGGCCACACCAAAATTATATGTATATTTACACCCACTGTGTTACACGGCTCGGCGAGCTCAGCCTTTTCTTATTCTTATATGTTGGTAAATTGTGCATTTTTTGCTTTAAAAATGATTGAATTATATTGTTCTTTTATTCCGGTTAAGGTGTTCTAAGCTTATGTTCCGGTTAAACTAATGTATATGCAAATAGTAGAAATATAGTAGAAAATATATATATAGTAGAATATATATATTGTTACGAATTTGGTATTTAAAAAGCTAATGTTAGTTCAATTAGAAATTAAATGGTTTTATTTCTCGCGCAGTGCAGCGCGTGACGAATATTAAAAGAAAGCTAAGCCGGAAAATTAAAAATACAAGAGCGCGTGCGTTAAATAAATAAATATCTCTTTTTGATTTCGAGAAAGTACTGGAAAATTCTAGCGCGTGATTTTAAAAGCTTATAAAAGGAGGAAAACATCTCAGTTTGTAGTAGTTGCTTAGTTTGTTGTTGTTTAGAAAACTACTGTTGTTGATTGTAGCGAATTCGCGGATTAGCGTTCTTTAGCTGTTTTGAATTACGTTCTATTGACATTTGAGTAGTTAAAAGAAAACTACTGTGAGATATTGTAATACTGCATGATAATTTGAGAAAATTTAAGCATTTTTGTTGTGATAATAATAAATTTTTGTTCATTTTTCATCGGACTTGTGCATTCATTTCATAACGAACCCGTACGCACGCAACAATTTTTGGTGTCAGAAGTGGGATTTGAATGCCAATAACAAGAGCGATGGAAGAACAATTGAGACAGCTCATTAGTGCTTTTGCTGCATTCCAAGAAAAGATGGAAGCTGGCCAAGCATCATTTAAGGAAGAAATGAAATTGGGCCAGGAATCCGTTAAGGAAGAAATGAAATTGGGCCAGGAATCCGTTAAGGACGAAATGAAAGCCGTTCAAGCTGGTCAAGAAGAAATGAAAAGAGAAATTACTTGCATAATAGAAAATAAATTTGAAGCTATGGAAGGCAGAATTGACGCAGTTGAAAATAAAGTTGGACATATTGAAGAAAGAGTTTCTTCTGTAAAAGAACAAATTGATGAGAGAGTTTCTGCAGTTGCCAAAGAAATGGATACTTTAAAGAAATTCGTAGCGTCGGCAGGGAGCAGGAGTGATGATTTTAAATTCTTACCAATGCCTGCTCGTCCACCTCTGAAGCTATCCACATATGATGGGAAGACCTCCTGGCAGGTGTATAAGACACAATTTTCTATCGTGGCGGATGCGAATGGATGGGATTCCCAAGCTAAGGCCTGTCATCTCGCCGCTTCTCTAAGAGCCGACGCAGCGGATATCCTTCAGACTCTTCCCGAAAACAAAAGGTTAGATTTCGAAGCTCTGTCCGGCGCCTTGGAGTTGCGCTTTGGGGAGAAGTGTTTAAAAGACTACAGCAGGCTCCAATTAAAATCTCGTCAACAGAAGCCTACCGAAACACTTCAGGAGCTCGCCGCGGATGTTGAAAGGCTGTCCCATCTCGCCTTTTCGGAATGCCCGACAGAAACAAGGGAAATCCTGTCCTTGCAATACTTTATCGACGGCATCCGAGATACTGAAATACAGAAAGCTCTACGAATGGCGGATGTAAAAGATTTAAAAAGTGCTCTAGTGTACGCCATGAAATTTGAGGCAGCCCAGCAAGCCACTCGTCGAGACCGCTACCCAGTTAGAGCTGTGCGAGTCCATGAGCCAGTGGATCAACTGATGGCTCGTTTAGATGATTTAGCCAGACAAGTCGAAGATTTGATACGGAGTAGGAGCGAGAAGAAAGTGGCTCTAAGGTGTTGGAGATGTGGTAGTGAAGGTCACCTAAGACGGAATTGCAGAATACCCCAGGGTACGGAATATAAAGCAGATGATTTTACCAGACAAGTCAGTGGCTTGAGACGGAACAGAAGTGAAAAGAAACTAATTCTAAAGTGCTGGAACTGCGGAGTTGAAGGCCACATACGAAGAAAGTGCAGACCCCGAGGTACGGAAAATAAGACCATTTCCCAGCAACAACGCAGTAAACAAATTAGTGACCATATCGAGGAACGGAGGTTGCCAGATAGTGAAAAACCTTGTTTTAAAGCTCTTAAAATTTATACAGTGAGTGGCAACAATAACGGACTGTCCATCAATGGGAATATCGATGGAGTTCCTTGCAGTATGATCATTGACACAGGAGCTAATGTTACCATCATTAGGAAAGATTTAGCTGAACAGTTTAAAGATAAACTTATTTGGACGCCATCCTGTGTTACCCTTCAGACTGCGTCTGGTGACAAGATCGACATAACTGGGAAGTTAAACGTAAACATCACGTTTGGAAGTGCCGCCTACCATCACACGGCATATGTGGCGGATATTACAGATCCATGCATACTCGGATTGGACTTTTTAAGGAAATACAATTTTTCCTTAGACTTGAAAAGCAACAAACTGCTTTCAGGATCTGAAGACATGACTATCCATCCTAAGAAGGGATCCTCACCTGGAAATGCCGACGCTTTGTCCGAAAGAACCATCTCGAGAAACAGTCGAAATCATGCTAGGGTCGAAAAGAAACACCAGACTACCAGCTATTCTCCATCTCAGATGCTCTTCGGTCGAGACCTTCGTCTGCCTTGTGACCGCCTGTTTCATCGCCGTACGGATGCGCCTTCATCGCCTGAGGAACACATCCAAGATGTCAAGGCCCGTTTTGAAGTGATGCACCGTTCCGCACGAAAGCGAGTGAACTTGGCGACGGAGAAAGTGAAGACCAGATACAACACGAGAGCTGCTGGACATAGATCCAACGAAGGAGACAAGGTGTGGTTGTGGAACCCGATTCGACGAAAAGGAGTCAGGCCTGATTTACAGTCACCTTGGGATGGTTCGCACACAATCCTAAACAGGCTAAATGACGTCATGGTTCGGATCCGTGAGTCTTCGAACTCTTACGACAGGTTAGCTCATTACTATGGCCATAGTACGTAATGTAAATAATTGTAAATAGTATCAGACCATGGTCCTTTTTGTTTATAAATGTGTATTTAGTATTTGATTTGTATTTAGTATTTGTTTTGTATTTAGTATTTGATAGCATTTGATTTGTTTTATGTATTGCATTTATTGTTCATGTTGTTTATTATAGTAATGTAATGCTTATTAATGCATTTATGCCACAGTTGTAAGTTTAGCTTCCTGTCCAGGGATTGTACTGCCCGGGACGTGCAGTCCTTGGGAAGGGGGCAGTGTTACGAATTTGGTATTTAAAAAGCTAATGTTAGTTCAATTAGAAATTAAATGGTTTTATTTCTCGCGCAGTGCAGCGCGTGACGAATATTAAAAGAAAGCTAAGCCGGAAAATTAAAAATACAAGAGCGCGTGCGTTAAATAAATAAATATCTCTTTTTGATTTCGAGAAAGTACTGGAAAATTCTAGCGCGTGATTTTAAAAGCTTATAAAAGGAGGAAAACATCTCAGTTTGTAGTAGTTGCTTAGTTTGTTGTTGTTTAGAAAACTACTGTTGTTGATTGTAGCGAATTCGCGGATTAGCGTTCTTTAGCTGTTTTGAATTACGTTCTATTGACATTTGAGTAGTTAAAAGAAAACTACTGTGAGATATTGTAATACTGCATGATAATTTGAGAAAATTTAAGCATTTTTGTTGTGATAATAATAAATTTTTGTTCATTTTTCATCGGACTTGTGCATTCATTTCATAACGAACCCGTACGCACGCAACAATATATATTTTCTCAATATAGTAGAAAAAAGCTGTTACTAAGCTTAACGAACCGCTATTTGTTTACATTTGAAGTAATTAAATCAGTTTATTGAATTAAATAGCAACAAGCAATCAGGGAAATAAATCAATTTCTGCACTAATTTCTGTGTCTTTTTGCCGAGTGGGACAAAAAGTAAACTTTCAATTTTGTACACCGAAAAATCTGTCTTCTTCACCGCTGGCCGAATTGCTTGTTTTTGTGAAGAAACTTAAATTTTAATTGTAAAAAAAATTAACTGTATTTAGCATTTCATGTTTTTACGTATAGTGCAATGTTTAATGAAGAATTTTTTTAGATTTTATTTATTTTTGCCTTGCTGCAAAGTGAAAACTGAATTAATTGAGTAAGAAATGTACCTATACTGAAATTCGAAGAAATAAAAGTTCAAATGAAATGCAGCAAAAATGTGTATAATTTAATAAGCCGTACAAGAAAGTCATATAGTGTCCACATCAAATTTATAAACTTCACCCTTTGCTTCTATAACCTTCCATTGATAAAGATGATATCTAGATCGTTACACAAAACAAAAGAACAAAATATTTACGTAACAAGATTATCTATGCCAACAGACAATAAAACTCATGCTCAGATAAAGGGAATGCTGGTTGCAATAAAGTTATGTCTTGTATCGTGAAATACGTTATGCTTAGTAAATATTTAAGAATGCGTCCTAGTATAATAAACAATGGTTATTTCAGGATTCTAGGGGTATTAAACAATACTCTTGTGAATTATTTAAAGATTCCTTTGGTATTTTAATTAATCTTTGCGAGAAAAGAGTCCTAAGGTAGTATCGTAACACACGTGAAATGAGAAAGCTTTGGTAATGACAAATTCTGCTATCTATTGACAAGCCACTGAAAACAACCTCGTAAGACGAATATAATAAGGCGTCTTAATAAGGCGTCTTCATAAGACGTCCATATGGCAACCCATGGATTACATACTATCTGCGGATTGCTTTACAACATGAATTAGGCATTTCCTTAATTTTAATAATTTTAAATTTTGGAGTTGTAAAAGAATGTATGTATTTCTCTATATTATTATGCAACTGGAAAGTTTTCTACTACTTTGACAAATAAATTTAGGGTATTTATTTGTCTTTTAGATTGTGTGCTTTTTTTGGCACATTTAATAAAGTTTAGGTTATGTTATTTAATCACGGCAAAGCCTCGAGGGCTATCTGCCTAAGGGGAGGGATGCCTTCATGGAGGACTTTCTAAGAGAAACTGGCTCGCATACACGTTACACATGGGGAAAACCACGAAAACACCCATGCAGCCAGCCCGTTCGCGGGATTCGAACCTCTGACCGAACTACCAGTCTTCAGCGACTTTACCGCTCGGCCGCTGGTGGGCCCATTTAATAAAGGATACGGATACAAATTAATTCAAGATCGAATTCTTTTGTGTACAATTATATTTCCTGTCACAGAAAAACAATGTATTGCACATTATGAGCATTTGTGTAAAAGCTGGCACACAAAACTCAGTTGAAAAAAATTCTGTATTAATATTTCCTGCTTTAGATTCATATATTTGGCATAAGGAACATAGAATCATAGATGATGTCTCTTGTTATCGAAAATGTGTCTTGAGACTATTTTTACGTTATAGTATTTCCTATATGCTTTTGCCAAAAAAACACTTCACAGTTCTGTAATTTTCCACAAAAGTACTTGTACAGTTCAACAGTTCTTCACAGTATTTCTTCACGGTATCACAGAGTACAATCACTAGTTATACTTCAAACTACTAAGAACGTTAAACACAACGCAAGCACATCTAAAATGCAAAAGCTAAGCTCGTACGGAGATCTCTCAATACTCCGAATTCACCTGAACTGTACAGCAACTACTCAGAAGTTGATGCTTTCCCACACCTTATATAGTTTTCAACCTTATAGAGACTACAGAGAAATCGCTAGTAAGTTCCACTTCTTGAAATTATTCGAAGGCATATGAGGGCCGGATACGGTTACAGTTACCTAATACAATTATACAGCACCGGACCTAAATGTCTTTAAATGTTTGCCAAGTTTGGCGAAATCTCGCCAATTTAGCGTGATATCCCTTTACGCAAAGTTAAACTTGCTCCTGCATTCTTAATTTTCCAGCCAAAAAGAAAAACATTAAACGCAAATACAAAACTAAAAAAAGAAAAAAAAAAAAAAAAAAAGAAGAAAATCTGAAAGGTTTCAAATTTAAATTACGTCCAAAAAGGCGTTTTTTTTAACATTTTGTGCGCTACCTTTATTTAAAAAATATCATGTTTTTCGCATTTAAACCATAAAATTCAGCTTAAATATCGCAAAATAATTTTAAATTGAACATATCTTTAGAATTTCCAATATACAGTCTCGCGCTCTGGAGATCAAAATGCTATTTTTCTGTACAACATTGCCATTGCTCGCTTTGAAATCCTTGAATTTGTTAATCAAAAATTCGTTAAAAATCAAAAAATCGATAATAAAACAAATTCCAAATTCGGGCTTCCACATACCCATAATCGCAGTAGGATTACGTCATTCAAAATTCGATGGCTCTAGATACCGTTGTTTTATCACAGTGCGAGAAACATGTATACATTTATGCAGATTCTTCATTATTTAATTTCTTCGAATATAATACAGGGTAATAATGTTTGGTGGGAACAGTTTGAAAAGTGAAACGGACGTTCAGAGTGATTAGACGCAAAATCGCAAAACGAAAACAGTATTCCCCCTGGGATAAAGCCCCTTTGGACAACTAAAAAGGACTACAATTTCACTAAAATTCTTACATTTGTACAAAATCCGTTACATTACGTTAAGAGTAATCTGCTAACATACGTTAGCAATAAACTGAGTACGCTGTTATCACGTAATCAGCAAATAAGAAATATAGTAACATTATCAGGTTCAGTGTTCCTCCTTACTTGCTTTGGGAACATTAAATGTCCTGACTCGGAACAGGGAGCTTACTAAAGCTATGTTCAATAAATTTGGGAAGTAGACAAAACACACAGGAAGGGTATACGAAACCCTTTATTTTTCTCTCTTTACAATGATTTCCGGACTTCGGAATACAGACACAACCACTTGTGGTCTGAACGTAAGAATATAAAAATATTAACTAAACTCTAACTAGACTTAACTTTGGATTAATCAAACAAGTGCCTACTCCAAGATTGGCCATATATTAGCAAAAAGCCGTATGTAGTACAGATAACTGTTAACACTACGATACGTTTAAAATTATCAAGAGGATTAAACCTCTGGCCTTGAAGGCAACCAGCAACCGAGTAAAACTGCTATGGCAAGCGGCCTGCTCATAATCACTCCTTCCTCTCTCTTGCTTGGCAAAAAGCCACAACTTAAGTACTTGGCGTTCGCAAGACAAATTTGCATAAATAAGTTAAACCTTTTAATTCTGGCTGGAAGTAGAAAATAAGAAGTGATAGTAAAGATTTAAAATAAAATAAACGTTAGTAAAACTTAAGATCCTTACAACATAAGGATCGTATTATTATTACTCATTATCTGGTTTGAAATGAGAATTAGTATTCTCCATTTATGAACATTGAAAGGATTGGAATAATTCCATTCCTAAAGAAGCATCTAATCCCGATCTCAGTACAACAAGAACAATAATATTGTTATGTATCAGGGTTGTTTTATTATTTTTCAGATTTTTCCGTAGAACAAAGAATTTAATAAAATTTATATATAAGTCATAGGGTAAAAAACTAATTTTTTATAAAAATATTACATGCCCTAAAGATGTAACTAAATGCAATTGCATTATTTGATTTCAATAATTGCATTATTTGATTTCAATAATTGCATTATTTGATTACAGGAGACACTATTCGGTGATACGTATATATTTTACAAAAGTCTATCTTCGCTATATATAAATTAGAATATCTCTGATTCCATTCTCCAGAAAAATATTTTAAAATCTAATAAATTTTAAATATCTTTTAAAAATTTAAGACTATAATTAAAGGTATTCATGACTATTTACCCACTATTCCACTAATACCGAAATGAGATTTTGGTAAAATCCTGTACATAATTATCTTACATTAGTCTTATTTACCTTTAATTACCTTTCTAAATAAATGAAATGTTTGAAAACTTAATTCAAACCTACTTCCGAAATAAAAAAATATATTAATGTAGTTTTATCCCTTGCTCAATTTTTGTAGCATTTAGTTTTATATTACGATGGCCATTCATTCAGAGCAATGAAGCAGAAATAATTTACGATCTATTTTTATGCTTAACAGAACAACTTAAAATATAATATTTTAAAAATATACTTTAAGTATATGTTCAATTCAATAAAAAAGAACTTCTAAAGCAAAGAGAACAAACAATATCCATTGAATTTTTATTTTCATTTAGTATCCTGATTTCAGAAGGAATTAATTGAAAGATTTCTGTTTCAAGAGTGCTTACTTAATACAAAGAAGTTTATTTCATAAAAAAGAGTAAAGAAGATATATCTCTTAGCAGAACAGTGACACATTTTAATAAATAGCGTCTTTAATCCAAAAATACAGCAGATTATTGATGATCCAGGGTAAAATTAATGAACCACCTAATTTTGGTCTCTAATTACGGCCAACCGTATTGCTCCAACTTCGTGAATAATTAATAAACGTGATCGATTTTTGAAACTTGGTCATTAATGTTTACGGCAACATCTGATGAAACGTAAAAACCGGATGTTTTGAATTCGGAATATAATGCATAGAATTTCACTCTGGTTAGAACTACATTGGTGATAGTCATTAGCGGTGGCTGGTATCGCTAATGAATCCATGCAGGCTTGAACTGATTGAATTAACGACGTTCACTGCTTCTGATAATGTATTCTATGATCAAATCAGAATGCTTGAAATTTGGGTATGTTTTGATGTTAATAAAGCTACGAATTAGACTGACAGCTCTATCAGATTTAAATCTGAATTCTGTAGACCAACTCAAGCCCATCAATAAATATTTTAAGTTGGAAACGTAATTTCATAACAATAAAGAAACCAATTGTGCAATATTTTCAAAAACTTTTTCAAATAAATTGCTAAATCTAAATTATTTCAGGGAAAAATATGCGATTTCAACTTTCATTTTTCACACTATAAGGTATTTCTCCCTCTTTCCTAGCATCCTTCGTGATGTAGTGATTCTGTACGCTGGGCCGGTATTCCAGAGGTCCGTGGTTCGATTCCCGTAACGGCGAAGGCCGTTGCTAATTTTTCATCTCGCTAGCTTCCAAAAAATCCTACTGTCTGTACAACACTAGGAGGAAAATGTTAGTGCAAAATGGTTTTATTTCTTATTTCCGTTTTCTGTGGATTCATGACATATATTGCACTTACGCTACTCTTGATACGTTGCACTTACAAGAAAATAATTGACTTTATAAATTATTTTATCATATGTGTAATAAGCTTTCGTAATAAAGAACTTCCGAAAAATCATAAAGTAAAAACTACTTTATTAATTGGTTTCTTTTGTGGATGCGTATATATGTGTAGGTTGGTCATAAAACAGGTTAATCAATTAATGGAAGCCCAGAAAGGGAGAAATCCATTGCAATGTTTTGCAGAATAATTCAGTGGGGCATACTCTTGAAATATATGAAAAGCAAAGTATCATATATGTAGGATGTAGTTGTATTTACTAAGCATAAGAACAGTTGTATTGATAACAACCGTAGTGACATTTAGTAATTTAATGACGAAAACGCGCGAACATAATTAACACGAAGATAATACATAAAAAGAAATAAGAAGAAAAAAGTCAGTCTATGGCATCATGAAAAGGGAATAATATCATATTAAGCGGAATCACATCATAAGGGAAATTCTGAGTCATGGCATCATAAAAACGGAATAACATCATAAGAAGAATTCAGAGTCCTTCGCTTTCGACTTCAATATTGCTTCTGGCTTTGTCTTTTCCTGCGAGCGGTGGTTACGAGATCTTGTTGCACGACACGTTGTCATTCTGAGATGTAAAAGGAAGTTTTCTACCCGCATACATATCATGGTTACATTCACTATAACCACATTTCGAAAATGTCCATTTGGACACACTGGTATTTCACACAAGAATTTATTTGATTGTAAAATGGAAAGATATTGGAATGGCGTCTGTATGACGGACGACGATAGAGATTTCAGTCATTAAACAAAAGAAATAAAAAAGACAGTAGCTAGTACAAAATACCTGTTCTGATTTGGCAGGTGAGGCAATAGAATTGTAAGTGAATCTATAAGCCTCTGCGAGGGCATCTGAATGTCAAAGAGCTTAATAGTAATGAGATTCGAAGACCGGTATCACTGCACATCATGGTAATTTACAACCCTTTTCCTATTGCCTTCTCGCATGCATGGCAACTTTTAATTAGCTTTAGATCATAAATATAATTAGAGTTAATATACACAGGAAGTTGCAGATAAATCTTCGAAACAACATTAAAAATGAGATATTCTCAAATTATTGAAGCCTTCCTTCATTGCGCAAATGGAATAACGCAGCTATTCCCAGGAAGCCTTAATTATTCCTGAATATTATTCCCACGAAAACGAAACTTGTGATACTTTTAAAAATGAAGACACTGATCGTTTTGAAATGACGAAGAGAAAGAAGAAAAAGCCATACAGATCAAAAGCTTCAAATGCTAACAACTGCTCTTGCAATGACATGCAGGAGAAAATACTGGACATAATCCCCTTCCCCTGTTGAGAGAAAAATCTCTCGATTAGTAAAAGAAATTAGTAACATATTCTTTTTCACTCCTATACAAAAATAAGAGCTGTGCCTCCAACCATCTACCCGTGCCCAAAAGTGTTAGTCACATGGAAAGAAATAAAGAAAGAAGCGCAGTTACATGGAAAGAAATTACTTCTCATATTACAAACCACTGTATTTAAGACTACCTTGGAAAATCAAAACGGGAACAAATATTAAGACTGATGCTTCTTTTAAGAGCTGTGCATAAGAGGGAGTTATTCTCTCTTGTGAAACAAGTCCCTTGAATTGTTACAGACGCCACTGCATTGTCTTAAAGTACTATAAATATTCTAGATAAGGCTAAATTTCTTTTGGATCCTTGACGCTTCGATAATCATACACCTGCATATTAAAGATCTCATAGTGACACAGTCACAAGGAACGAATCAGTAATGTTCATAATAGTGATTCCAGAATTGCAATAAATTAATATTTTCCACCATAGCTTTTGAATGCAGAAAAATGTATCACTTTATGCAGTGACGCACAAACGCTTTTCATAAGATCACTCTGGTAATCTCATCATGAACAATTATTTAATATTCTGGTGATTTCTGTTCTCCGATCTCCTGCGCAACGTAAACACAAGCAGAATATTCTTAAAAATTCCTCCATGAAGCTGTGCTGTCTCTGTTGTTAGGCTCTTACGCTTTCCTATCATCTAAATAATCTAATCCAGTCCGATGCAATAATAATGGATCTTTGGTTCTGCGTTTATCTAAATTCCAGGGTCTACCGGAATAAAATGTAGTACATATCACGGGGCTTGATGAAAAATTTTGTAAGTAAAGTACAAGGTATCTCAACTGATTAACATCGTTTCGCCGTGTTGAGGCATGAATTTCACTTTGATAACAACTATGATCATTGAGCTATTGGTAACGTTTACTTATAATTAAATAGTCTCTATCTTAACTTTTTCCCTCCTTTTTTTAATTTTTAGCCAGACTTCTGATATTTTCCCCATTTTTTTAAAATTCTCTGTTATTTCCTATCCATTGTCTCACAGTTTAAAATGTGATATCTTATTTTCATTTTCTATTTGGCATATCGTTTCAACCAATGACATAGGAATAATAATAGATCACGTATTATGTTATAAAACATAATTTCATCCAGAAAGTTGTCGAAAGCCATGATAGTGGCAATCACACTATTGCAGTTATTGTATCTGTCACTTCTGCATTCAGAATGTTTAAAATGTGAGCATCAATGACAACTTGAGTGGCTTTTCGTTGTAGCTTATTTGCACGTTATACATATTAAAATTACCGAAGCATGGAAAAGATATACACTGCTAATAATTTAATAACTATTGAATGAAAAACTTAGTGTTCCTAACGTATGATTCATCTTATTCAGTATGATATACATATAAAATAATGGTAATGAAATTTCAGCTTTAAAATAATTTCATATAGCTAGTATAACTTCCTTCCCACCCCGCAAAACGTTTCCAACTGATTGAAGACTTTATTGGCAAGAAATGTTTGTTTGGCTATCTTCACGATTTATAAGTTTTATTAAAATAAAGAAGCATTTTATACGAGAAAACAAATTATGTGAAAAAATAAAAATCTATTATATAATCGATATTTATATTTTTACAGTCGGTAGATACTGTTTATCTAAATATAAAACCCTTAAAACACCATATGTTGTAAAACACTTGTGTAAGGCGCGAATGGCTTTTGTCGCATCCATATCACTGAAAAAAGAAGGAAGCTAACTCTACTAATTTTTAACTTCACGGTACGATTCCAAAATATAGTTTTCCTCGCTGTTTTCACCGTCTGCCAAGAGTAACTTACTTGGCGAACTTCTCAGGTTATGATGCCGCGCTGGAGATAATTTTTTTTTCGTACAGTGTTCACTTTGAAATATTTGAGTTTGTTAACACAAAATTCGTTAAAAGCTTACCAAGCATGAAATAGATAATAAAACCGAATTCCAAATTCCAAATTCGGGCTTCCTGGTGCCCATATTCGCCTGGAGAACAACGTTATTCAAACTTTGATGGCTTTAGATACCGTTGATTTCTCACGTTGCGAGAAACATACATAGATTCATGCAGGTTCTTCATTAGTTAATTTCTTTAAATAGTGTTGCATTCTTACGGGTTCGTGAAAGATTGTATGCACAAGTATGATAATAGGTTAATAAAATTTATTTTTATTAAAAGAAATATATCAGAACTCTGGAATTTTCCACAGAAATATTCGTACAAGTGTTCACAGTATCAAACAGTACAATCAGTAGTTACACTTCAAACTACTAAGAACGTTAAACACAACGCAATGCAAAGCGCATCTAAAGAGAACACTAAGTCGGTTATATGTGTTCACACGGAATTAACACTTCGCAACAACAATAACAAACCAACTGAGAAGCATATGCTCTCTGCCTTAAATAGTTTTCAACCGGCCGCGAGATATTTCGAGTAGTACTTTCTGCTCGAAATTACTGGACAGTAATACGAGGGTGGAATTGCGGCTATAGCTAACAAAGTGGTGAATTACATTTATTCAGTTTCAAAACATATTACGTTGATACAGGGACAGGAACAAAATGTCGCCAAAAACCGTTGTCAGCTTGGCGATATCACGCCAAATTGCCAAAATACCCATTTATACAATGTTAAATGCACTTGGCCCTGTATTCTTACTTTCACGCATAGCTTTCTCTTAACATGTTTTTTCCGCTACATTACTCAGAAAAATACAATAATTTTACGTATAGTTCTACTAAAATTACCTATCTAAGTACAAAATTCGTAGCAATATAATGTAGAAAGATAATATTTAGTGGCAACAATTTCATGAGTAATTCAGCGCTTTTAGTGATTCGACGAGACTAATAGCCTTGTTACCTTGTTAAAAACTACCTTGTTAGAACTACCTTGTTAAAAATAGTTCAAAATTAAATTATTCCTTTTCATTCAGGAGCTCGAATAAATGCATTTTTAGCCAAAAATAGAGATTCGTAGATACATCTCTGGTATCTACAAATTTAATCTAAATATTAATTAGATGACGGCATAATATATTAGAACTACGTTAGATCATATGCTAGAAATTCGTAAAATAATGAATTTTTAGCGATTTCATGTAGGATATATCTATAGATCAATAAATGGCTGCAGTTTCGATTATTGCATAAGCTTAAAACATTTAACAGTATTTTACATATTTATTTGCATTAAGATCTTCGACACTGGAGCTATTATATACAGGCAGAACATTTTCGTAAACATTACTGAAATATTAGTGGAGACCAGTAAAGAGAGCATCTGCTCTCAGTTGGTTTAGTAAAAAGTGGATAAGCTGGTTCCCAACAAATTTTCTCCCTCCGTTTTCTAAACATCACTCTTATTTTTTGTCTGAATAATATTAATCTGTGTAGAAGAAACAATTTCGATTTTCTCAACAACGTTTATGCAGTTACTGTTGATATGTTGTTACTGTATCTGAAACATTTTTTTCCGAACGGTGTGCCCTATTTTGTCTCTTTTCGACACTGGCCATTCCTAAGACCGGAAGTGCTGATAATTTTATTGTGAAGGAACCTAACGGGTGGCGGTGGCTACCTTTACCTCCTATGAAGGGGGCATACAGTTACAACCATGCCCTCTCCGAGATTCGAACCCGGGACCTTTGGTATCGTAGTGTGCTCCTCTCACCACTATACTACTTGGACGACAATCTCTGAAACTTGATAATGTATATATATATATATGTATGTATGTATAATAATAATACTAATAATAACAAATTTATATTTTCTTTCGCTGAATTCATAAAACAAAAAACTCTTATGTAGACACCACATGACTTGATCTATGCCCATTTTTTCCTGCAATTCATTTAAACTTATTTCCTCGAACTTCATTGCAGACATATGTCTCATTCAATCATTTCAGCTCTGTCTTCGCGGCAAGGTAAAAATGCATAGAAATTCAAAACATCTCTGTTAAAAGTTTTAAAATACAGAAAAACCTAAAATACCAGATGTATTTAAAATAGTTAAAAATAGAGTTTCTAAAGCAAAACGGGCAATTTCGTCAGCGAACAGACAGGATTTTTGGCGCAAAGAATTAAAAGTTTACTTCAGTCCCACTGTGCAAGAAGACACCGAGTTTGGGGCACCAACTAACTTAATTCGTTATTCTATTAAGAATTTCATATGTAAACAAATGGCCTTAACTCTACAACTGCATATTGAATGAAGGCATAAAAATATTCAGGGAACATAAGAACAACCTATTCAATCACATTTAATGCTAAAAATGGACAATTTACGCACACATAAGGATAAAGACACAGAGCTAACTGAGCCGGGTAAGAGGATATATATGCATATATAATTTGGTGCGGCTGATTGCAAGAAAAACGGGAAGTGCACAACTAGATGAATAGCAGTACCATACAAAATTCCATCGTTCTACGGCTAATCATTTATGGGTTATACAATTAGTTCGATGCGAGATACATACTGTTGTGTGCATACGGGTTCGTAATATATTTATTGCACACAGATCCGATGATAGGTTAATAAAATTTATTTTATCGACAGAAACACTTCAAATTTATGGACTTTTCTACAGAAATACTCCTACAGATGGTTACAGTATTACAAAGTACAATCAGAAGTTACGCTTCAAACTACTGAGAAAGTTAAACGCACCGCAATGCAAAGCGCATATAAATAAGAGAAAGATAACCTGGAAATATCTCCTATCTCACCCTCAACTAATAACTCAACAATAATAACAACAACAACTAACTAAGTGAAAGCAGATGCTCTGTCTCCGGCGTTATATAATTTTCAACCGGCCGCCTACATATTTCTATTACTTTCTGCTTCTCGAAATTACTGGAAAGCAATATGAGGGTCCAATTACGATTACAGCTAATAGAATGATTAAGTACATTTATACAGTTCCAATATTTATTACAGTGATACTAGGATCGGACCAAAATGTCACCAAATTCTCGCCAAATAAGGTGACAAAATAAGTCGCCAAACCGTTGTGAGCTTGGCGATATTTCGTCAAATTACCGAGATTCCCATTTGCTTACTGTTAAACGTACTTTCCCCTGCATTGGTTTCCGGCATAGTTCGTCTCTTTAGATTTTTCACGTTACAGTACGCAGCAAAATACGACAATTTCAGAACGATTGCACTAAAATCAAAATTATGTATTTTATGTACAAAATTCGTAGCTACGTACGTACAAACGTCATGAAAAAGTCCCGACTGAATCCAATTTAAATCAGTTTTGTAATCCATTTTGGGAAAAATATAGTCCTTTATTCTATATGTAAGTACAAATGCTATGCAAAAAAATCGTCTAAATGGATTTTAAAGCGCTCAAAATGTATATTTTCTTTAAAATATGAAACTGGAAATTTGGCACGATTAAGTTACTTCCTTTATTTGCTACAAGGAAATAAAAAAGGGAAGCACAATTTCTTTACGGATGCATTCAAAAAAAATAATTTTCTTCAAATAAATGGGCAAAAATGACTCACTATATAGCTTACCGGAAAAAAACCTGAGCTTCTAATAATATTTTATATTCATACACCTAAACTGAATTATTAAAAACCTGTTCTTTTATAATTTTTTTTCCTCGAAATTTTCAGCAATAACAATTTGTAGCACCGTAATCCACATTATGCTCTTTTGCGCTGGACGGCATCAAATTACGGTAAGAGCGAAGGCTAAAGGATACTCAGTGTTCTTCCAGAGGTCGACGCCCATCCACTTAAACCTCAACTCCAGAAAATCTCCAGACATAAAACGTGGTCAGGAGAGAAGGGGAGAAAAAGAATAAATATCGCCATTTTTTATTTCTTTAGTTCATCTTCTTCCTTAATGGCGTCTACGTGAGGTGACGACTAACCTTAACTATAGCTCGATAGCAACGGGTAAAACCTTACATCAAGTCGTTAGTGGTTGGCAGCGAGCATAAAGTGAACATTACGAACCGAGTTATGACTGTCTTTGTTTACGATATCCGATCATAAATTTAGAGATGTTCGCCCTGGTGGACGAAAAAGGGATGCCGGGTGTGTTCCGTGTTTTAAGGGAGAGCAGTTAGTTTATGCATCACTATAACAACCATTTCTTGTCTGCAGTGGTGTCCGAGCGATTAGAATACATGGCGTTACGGTATCGTGATATCGTACGGTACGTGCAATTTATATGAAACATACGGTTAAGATAGCAATGAATATCAGAATCTATGGTAGCAGCTTAAATTTCCGTTTGGATTATGACTATGATACGAAACACTTTGAAGCAAGAGCCGGATATTTAGCGCGAGGGAATGTCGGCATAAATTTCACACACATGTGAGGAAACGAATCGTAACATCTCCGCTATTCTATCACAATAAACTCAAATTCAAATAAGTCGAACTCTTCGACTTATAGTATATTAAAGATATTAAAGCCTGTCACACGACCAAAGAAATGCTAAAAATACGTTTAAAAACACATAGAAATAATTGTTTTGCTATTCAGAATTATTTTTATTTCATAGTAAAGTGACAAATAAAATATGGATACATTAATTTGATATTTCGGATGGGTTTCCTATACCATTACATAATTCTTAACTGCTACATTCTTCTTTAACCGATCACAAACTAACATCCGAAAGCGTAGGAAATTATATAAAGAATTACATTTTGAGAGTAATTCCCACACATCAAAGTAAACTATTACTGGCTTTCTTTAATAACTAGCTTACTAGCTTCTATAATAAAATGCTTGAAAATCTCAGTATTTGAGTATAATATATCTGTAACTATACCGTGAAATTTCACCTCACATTCTTGTGTTATTATTTATACCACTAAAACTTCCTCTATGGAATTTCATAACTCAAGGTATTTATCGGCATTTTAAATCTTAGAACTATATTTCTTCAATAGAGGAAACAACATTTTTAGCATTTTAAATTCGGGAAATCTCAAAATATTGCTGATTTGTCTTCTTTTAACTATAAGAGTTTAACGAAAGTTTCCAGCCACCGCAAATACCGTCTTCGCAAAGAGTTCACTTTGGCGTGTTTAATTACATTTTATGGAACGAAGGAAGAGACTTGCTTTAGAATACTGTGTTATGAAATTTGTAAAAAAATAGCGTTATCGTTAAGTGCAAGGTGTCTGAAATAGAACTATCACACTACCAGATTAGAACCATCATGGACTTCCAGTTCTGTTGTAAAACGTCAGTTACAGAATGTCACCAAATCATTCGTACAGCTTTAGTTACTAATACGGTATCCTATGACACTGTGAACGTTTGGTACCGAAAGTTCGAAAAACAAGGAGTATGAGCTCAAGAAGCAGAGCGCTTTTGCCAGCCTACTGATGTTGATGAAGCCCGCCTGCGAGAATTTGTGAAAGGAGATCAGTATGCAACCACTCATGAACTAGATAAGGAGTTAAACGTTATGCCATGTTTATCTGTCGCGCTATGCATCGCATAAACTTAATGTACAAGTTCAATCGCTGGGTGCCGCAAGAGCTGACTCAGGCAGATACGGACAGACGAGTTTGAGCTTGCCCTAACATCAATGCAACTACAAAATTCTGGCCCGGACCGTCACTAGTGATGAAAAAATGGATTTACTAAAAAAACACAAGCCGAAAAGGGGGTTGGTCTGCGCCCGGTGAGCTCGTTGGCAGCATCGCAAAGCGCAATTTGACTGACAGAAAGATCGTGCTTTGTACCTGATGGGATTCCAGTGCTAATATCCACAAAGAGTACTTGGAAAATTAAAACCCTCGACCAGTAAGTAAGTAAGACCAGTTAGTTTTCAGTAAGGTTAAATCCTGATCCAGTTCCTTTACTGCATGTACAGCGAGATGCTAGACCGTGTTGACGCTGCTGTTAAGGAAAAATGTCGAACTGAGTGCCAGCGCAAAAAGGTAATGCTCTATCAAGATAATGCAGGATCGCATGTGTCTGCATTCATCGTACGGACTCGAATGGGATCTTTTGTCTCACCCACCACATAGCCCCGACATCGCTCCTTCGAACTTCTACCATTTTTCATACCTGATACTACATCTTGCTGATCTTGCTGGCGCTATCTTTCCTTCTGCAGGACGTCCGAAATGAGGCTGATCTGTTTTGTGACTTGCGGCCCTGGACAGAAGAAACTACCAAAACGTTGGCAGAAAAATCATAGATTTGTGTGGTGATTATTACTCGCACTAAGGGCACTGTTCTCATGTTTTTTTTTATAACTTTATTACCAACGTTTCTTTGAAGAAAAACGTTCGTTACAACCATATTTTTGATGATTGAATAGCTAATTTTTTTATCACTATGAATTTGAAGATGTATAAAATCAACATATATTTATTCAAACAATATTAATATCCTGAGCTGAAACTCCATCATGCAAGAAAAATACGATTGATTGTGACAACAGCAGATATTTTTGTTCACTTACGCTAAAATTATTTCATTCAAAATTATTGTTTTCAACTGCCAAGATAAAACATTCCTTGTCATAACATCATGTCTATGTATTTTCTCGGAAAATGTTACCTGAGTTACAAGTTACATTAAGCCTAATTAAACAACATGTAATACAAATCTATACTATTTATATACATATTACCTGAATATTTATACTCTAATTTCGTTAACATCATTTAAAATGTTATGCGGTTGGTATTCACGATAATTTTTGAAACGAAGTTCAGTCGTTTTTAAAGAATATCCTTTCAACAATTAATGTGGCATCAAATCGAAAATACGTATTTTTCATTTCCAAATTTATTGAAAGATGAATTGTTTTCATTTATTCATGGAAAACTCAAAAATAAAATAAAACGTTCGTAATTTCGGTCGAAAGGCTGAATAAATTAAATTGGAAATTTATTTTTCGCTTAGATACTGTAAACCCCAAAGTAGGCCTGAAGCGAAAAAGAAATAGTAACAGCTGCTTGCGGGTTAATGCTGGACAAAGTTAAAAGCTATCAAATAAAAACGTAATTGGGAAAAAAATAATTCCTCATTTTTAAAACTATTTTATCGCCTGAAACAATTTATATCGATCAGTAGAGTTGGATAAAAATCTGAATAGAAAGAAAAAAATTTCCATGAACATTTGACATACTGAATCATTTTTTCCCCAAATTCTTTTTTCCCCCAGCCTTTCTTTTCGTCATCTGAATTCGGAAAGTTGCAGCTTTAAATAACCTTTTAATATTTATAAGAGATTTCATCTCACTTTTTAGCATAAACGAGAAAAAAGACACTTTTATTTCCATCTTTTAAATATGCTTTCTCTGATCCAATTTATTTACTGCACGTACATGATTCGTTATTGGAGACTGCTTGAAATTAAAAGAAACAAGTTATTATGCTTGGTCTGATCCCCATGCGAAATCTAATCTATTCTTTGTGTTGAATTGAATTTTTTAGTTGAATTAAAACGCATTATTTAGCATTCCCGTTTAATGTGCTTACTAATTATCGAAACACTCTCGAGATGTATATACCTGAGAAAGTACATGCCATCGCGAAGAACCTTCTGGAAAGTTTTTTTCTTTTTTTGAACTGATACGGGGTAATGGTGAAATATTAAAACTCATCCGTTTCACCGCCAGAAACCGAACCCGGTTAGAATTATTAATTTTTTTGTTGCATAACTTAGCCACTAGGGAACCCGTATCTGATTTGCCTCAGTCAATACATTATCGCTGTTTCTGTGCATGTTGCGATTGGTGTTGCATAGCATATTTAGTCCCTCATTTTGTATGCAGCTTGCTTATTATGTATTGACATTCCTTGTTTGATGAAGAAAATCTATTTGCATGATTGTTTTTCTGTTTAAATAAATGTTTTTATTTACGTCAGTGCTAAGCCTAACGTGGACAAGGCTTACAGCGACTCTGACCATTATGATATTTTTTAGCCTAGCTCCGAGAATTACCTTAGGACAACGTCAGTTTTTTACTAGCCGAGTTTGCTCGAGCAATTAGAATAGCCAGAGTCAACCCTTGATACGCTTTACGTTTGTGAAATGAGACAATAAATTTCCTTAAATTTTAATTCAAATTTAATAGTAATTTAAATCAAACAAGCATTGGAGATTGTTCTATGGACACAAGCAGAGCCGATCGTAGCGGGGAACAAGATGGTGCACAGCAAGTGGACGGCTAAATTCAAGGGCGCCGAAATTATTATCAAACATATTATATTTCTGTAAAAAAGGGCGTACAATTTGCATTTGCAATATTGCAAGTGGGCGGGTGATAGTCTAGGATCGGGCACAAGCCATGCGCTTGTTAAGTTTAAAGTTTTAATTAAAAAAAATCCTTCTAAGTTTTAATAAATAAAAACTTCTTCTGAGATGGGGTTTTCATAGACAGTGGAATACGTCACGTTGCTTGACATTCTCATCAGGTAACAAGTTTAGATACATCAGTGAGTGGTTCCTTCCAATTGCAGCATGATTGCTAAAACTGTAATTTACCAAATGAAATGCAAGGTTATAACAAAACGCCAAAAACGCTGCTTCCACAAGATTTCCAATTTTATATCTGAAGCTTTTTCGAAATCTTCTCTGGAATCTCTCTTTCCGAATTCTTCTCTGGAATCTCTCTTTCCGTATTCTTCTGGAAAACTGGATCAGTGCATGTCGTCTACTTGTGCTCGATGAAGACGATGTTTCTAAATGTTTTGTTCTACACTTGTATCTTGCAATATTATTTGACCCATGCATATTGCAAATTCTTGGAAACAGAATAATCAATAAACCGTCCATTACGTCTAGGCGTTTATATCCGGTGACTTGGCCCCTGCCATGATCCCTTTGTATCTCTATAATGATTCCTAATGCAGTTCCTTGCAGTGCTGTAGTAGACGTTGTTATGAAGGCCGTTGTAATCGTAAGTAACGCTGTCTTTTGCGTTTGTTACAGTTTCTGACGTACTTTTATTTTCATTAAAATGGGTATCCTTAACGTATCATCCATCATCCGCTTTTTTGCATTGCATTTATTTGAAACTCCTTTATCAATCTTCTCTTCAGATTCCATGCACTGATCAACATTCTATTAAAATTATTGATTACGCTGTTTGTTTTATTTCTGGTTTACATTAAGTGAGGAACCCAAGTACGATTTGGGTCTAATATAAAAATGCCGACGTATTTTAGAGTGTCCTGTATTCTTCAGGAGACTCATTTTCGTTTTCGTTCATTTCAGCTTGCTTCGGTTTTGCGTCACTTTATAAACAAAATATTTTTGGTTTTTCAACACTTAATTTTGGTTTATATTGGTCATTCCATTTCAAAAGAAAGTTTAGCACGTTCTCTGAGTTTGTTTCTATAATGGTGTGGTGCAGTTCCACCGTTAATGCTGAACGTTAAGAACAAAATCATCAGCATATACTTGGACTTGGGGGTTACGTTAAAAACCCATCTTCAGAGATAGACCTACTATTTCACTCCGGAGGATGGGACCGATATCGGACTCCTGGTGTCACCTTTGTTGTAGTCTTTTGTATTATTCATTGAGACTCTTTTATACACAACATTTCTGTCTGAAAGATAATTGCTAGTCACCTTATAAAGACGTTGAGAGCAATTAAATTCTTTCAGCCGAGCTTTTAACCACAGCTGACTAAAGACAGAAGCTAATTGCAATGATATTACGCAAATGTGGAAGTGTTTTCTTTTGTTTGGAAGATGATCTCCTGTCAGTTATTAAATACATCTAGCGTCTTCTTTTCCTTCTTAAAACAGAACTGTGCTATGCTTACAATTTTATTTTCTTCAAGTGATATATCTGTTCCAGAGTTATGAAATTTTTAAGGATTTTACCCCATGCTGATAGTGAGTATATGAGCCTATAATAACCAGGTTTGCTTTTGTCCTTCCACTCCAAAAGGAATAATACCAGTTCAACATTCTGAGAAATACCTCGGCTCAAAGCATTTATTTCTTGTTTGCAATAGAACATCTTTGTTAGTTAATCTTAGTTCTACTAGTTCTGTACTTGGGCTATTCAAACCCATGGAAATACCTCTATCGTTTGTGTCACTAAGATTCCCTGTAGTTAGTGGAAATCTCGATAACGTTTTCATCTATGTACTTAGTTGTGTATCTTCTGACAGTCATCTTGCGGGAATAGAAGTTTGTTATTTCTGATAAGGTTTTGTGTGACGCTGTTAGTCGTGATTCGTCAGTGTTCATAATACAGCTTAATTTTAGATACCCCAAGATCTTCCGATTAAGCACGTAAAAGTGCGCTCGAAAGAGGAGATTTCTTATCATGCTATCCCAAAACGTATTCCAGGGTCTTCCTCTGTTTTTTTAAACGTTTCCTGTTTGCCTTATATTTCGCCTTAATGTTCTTCCTTTCCTTCTCCGTCGTTCTCTGATACCTTATTTTGTAAGTTCTTACGTCCTGTCGGATAATTCTTAGTTTACATTGATTCTAGTGTCCAACAAGGAGTATCGAGAGATCTCAATGGCAGTTCCATATAAAGCAATGTTTTCGATTTCAAATACTCACTGTAAATGCGACGCGTGTGAACTCACGCATGATAGCCCGTAAAAATGATATGAAGACCCATGACTAAAAGAAATGACCAAGCATTTTGAGCAAGGTTGTGATCTCTAGACCACATTATAATCAGGATCCCAGAATCAGATGGGCATTTGCAATGGCACAGTTTGAAAGTCATTGCAACCGCCGATAGCGATGTCTGTCTAAACCATCAAACCACTGTTTTTGTATGACTGTTTGTAATGGGACATCTGTCGGCATTTTGTGATGTAAAAGCATAATTCCAGTTGTTATGGAGTCCTAATAAAATGATTTGGAGCTCAATGTATGTGGGCTCGGTTTTATGATGGTATCAGTATAATAAAAAATAATGACTGTCCTGCCTATAACTGACCTACATGTAACTATGTAAAAGGAGCTTGTGAAAGTACATGTCTTCTTATGTCCATTGTTAGGGTAGAAGGAAACTGATATACTATGATTGATCTGTTTTATCATGCTTGCTGGCAAAGAAAACTATCATCACGAGCGATGTTAACCTTGAAAGTTTCTTCGCTACATACATAGTTGCTTTAGCCGTAGACACAATTCTTGATATTTAGGAGTCAGGCTAATTTTCAATATCAGTGATTCTTCTCAAGATATCCTTCTACTTCAGAGTACGTTTCGTTACTCAGATGAAACAGTACTCACTAGTTTCAACTTTTTTTACAATTTTCTTTCTGAAGCCCGAAGCTATACGTTGTTTCATATGTGAAATATGTTACTTTCCCTTTTCTTCTTATCTTTCGACAATAGTGCACATAGCAAGATTTTTTTCAAATATCATATTGAACTTAACAGCTTGAATTAAAATTAGAATTCAATAAAAGCTGAATTAAAATTAGTAGTAATTTTAATTTAAAATATTTCACTTATAATTTTTAAAGTTGAAACAACTAACACGCCTGAACGAGTTTCTTATATAAGGTATTTCTCCCGTCTTTTTAGCTTGACTTCGTGATGTGGTGGTCTGCACACTGGGCTCACATTCCAGAGGTCCGTGGTTCGATTCCCGGCGAAAGCGGTGCTCATTTTTCATCTTGCCTGCTTCCAAAAAATACCTCATGTCTCTACGCTTGCATCTACCAGTTTTACGTGTTTCATTAGCATTGATTACGATATCTGCTGAAATCCAACTGACCTCTTCAGTCAGATGACTAAGACTGCGGAAAAGTATGATAGATGAATTTAAAAAAGTATATTTCAACTTCATATTTTCTCTCATCCGTAAAACGTTTTTTCATCTATTACTATTTATTTTATTCCATTAATGTGTAATTAAACGGCATATATGGTATTTATTAATATCCAGGCCTCGCGTTTGTAATTTTGTCGCCTTATGTCTTCGCATTTCATTGAAAAATACTTCTGATAACAAGTATTCGTCATTTTTGTTTTGCGGCATTTCATTGACGAATACTTCTGATAACATGCACATAATCTTAATAAAATTGGCGTTCTTCCATCTAGTATATGTCAAATTTTCAATTCGGGTATCATAAATGCAGAACATCTTCTTATACGCCCAGAAGTATATAAGGAATCTCTGAAACGAGGTGAGATAAGTAAACTATATCGGAATGCCAGAACTTTCATGAACTCATTTAAAGACTACATCTCTTATGTTCCTTTCCTTGTTGTGTAAATTTTTAACTTCTTACTTTTGTTCCCATGTTCATTTATTCTTGCTTTATAAATGTTTGTTCTTTTTACTTCCTTGTACAAAGAAAGTATTGTAATCGCGAAAAGTTTCAGGTAGCGTATTTCAACGAAAATATCCATTTTGACCGACATCGAATGCAATTTAACAACGAAAATATCCATTTTGACCGCTATCGAATGCAATTTAACAATGTTTTCGCGTGACATCTGTACGTAAAGACAGAATAAAAGATTCTTTCCCTCCCAAAAAAATTATGAACTGCTTTAAAATGAATTCTGAAGACAACTTTTTGTGGCGTCTGTACGAACGTATGTATGCCTCAAAACGTTGAAATTTTGTACATAGGACTGCTATAACATGTAGATGTGCACCTCATATTTCGATTGCAATTGCCTCACCAAACGTATATAAATATATTTATATATATATATCTATATCTACTTTGTTACTCGGCTCGGTGACCTCAGTTTCTTTAGTCTTATTTGTTTGTAAATTACGCATTTTTTGCTTTAAAAACGATTGAATTATGTTGTTCTTATCTTCCGGTTACGGTGTTTATGCCTTTAGTAAATCTGCAAGCAATAATTGTAAAGTTATCAACAATTTAAAAGCTGTTTAAGTGCGGTTAAGCCTTAAATTTTAAATAACATGGCGGACATATTTGTTTGCATATGAAACAGCGGACTAGTAGATTTGTTGTAAATCTAGAGAGATTAAGCTTCGCAACAACAAAGATAACGCCTTCATTTATTATTGCGAATTAAATCATGCTTAATCCTTTCTGGAATTTTTTCGAGGAAATAAGTGTTTAAGATTTACTTCGCAATTTTCAATATAGATATTTTGAGGTTTTTATGTATTTTTGTCGCGAAATGAGAGCTGAATTAATTGAATGAGAAATATTGAATCGTCTGTCAAAAACAGTTTCCTTTTTGTTTTGTTTGCTTAATTTCTTTTATACATTGTTCTAGATTTACTATAGTATTTGAATAGAACATGTGGCAACGATTAGATAATTCTCTAAATGATATCAGTTTTGTGCATTCTGAGTTATAATATGAACGAAATATAACGCTGGTAAGTGAATCTAGCGCCAGAGTGTCGCAACGGTAAACAAATACAGTGAATTTTAAAGAGTGCATTTATTCTATTGTGGTTTATGCGCTATCGACGAAGTAGATTTAATTCAAATAAATGTAAATGAAATGCAAGAAAAAATGCGTATAATTTAATATTCCGGGCAAGGAAGTCATGTGGTGTATACATCAGATTTTTTATTATTTATCATTGTTCTTGTGTGATACTTGAGCTGTTTGATATATTTGGACTGATCTTTCAAGCCATATGTAACACACACACTTCTGATAACATGTGTGAAAAACATATTCTCATGGTCCTTCGTCTATCCTTTTTGGCTGATGGAGGTTTTGAAAAGATTATACACACATTGCTCCAATCAGCTCTTCTTCAATTGCCAGTGTATCTTCTTCAATTGCCAGTGTGTCTCACTGGAATACGTGAAAAGGTATGCTCTAAGCTCTAAAAATAATCATCAAACAGTTTAGAAAGAAAGAGGTACAGAATTCCTGAAATTGGCAATTTAGTTTCCTCTTAATAAGATTATATTTTTGATACTTTTTGCTGATAATCTGTAGAACTTACGCACTCTTGCTCGTCAAAATAAATTGCTATATGTATCATCATTTCTTTTTGAAAAATAACGTTTAGCTAATTCAATTCCCATGTGTATTGATTTTCCAGTTGAATAAATATTCTTCGAGTTTATTCACTTGAAAGAGTAGCATTCGAAAGTAGTTAACAGTATACTGAGGTAAATATTTAAGCATATTCTTCCTTGAAAAATTTTGAGTTTGTTGGGGTAAAAATAAATTTCTTCTCTTTTCAGTTACAAATAAACTTTTTGAAAGCTAAATGATTTCCTCGTGAAATAAATTTAATTTTTGCTTTGTGGGTAAAAGGAGATAAAGGCTTCAAATGCGTTTTGCTTTGAAACAAAACAAACAAGGACATCGGACGGTATAGAAATATGAATCGCTTACCGAGGGAAACATCAGAACTCTTCAGTCATTTTCAAAAGCAATTAACCTTTATAAAAGAAGGAAGATGTTAAACACATTTTTAACTCGAAGCCCTAGCTGAGCAGTGCACTTCTCGGTTGTTTCCACCTCCTGGCTTCTTAGTGCGGTTTACTTAAGTTAATTAATCTCCGAGGATGAATTAATGCACGCATTCATTAAACAGTAACTCTTGTTTGGGGTAGAAAAAAAATGTTTTTATTCATCAATTTCATTTCGTCATTTTTTTAATGTTTTTACCTAAAACTTTTCCCGGCACCAAAAGGCGCAAATTGCACGCGCGTTTTCTTCATTCTTTCCATCTCCTCCCTTTTTTTTTTTTTTTTTCTTTAACGGATCTTCTTATGACTTTGAAGGAACGAAAAATAGAAAAGCATTTATCATTATTTTTTTTTATTATTCTTATGACGTGATTTTTTTTTCCTCTCGTTTTTCTTAAAGGAACTTAAGGAAGAGCATTAGTTAGATGAATAATTGAGTAATGCTTAAAGTTATGTGATTTTGCTTTTCGTTCTTTTATTCTAAAAAGTATGAGAAGATCTTTAAAATTAATTCTCTCGAAGCATTCTTCGACCCACGCTTTAAAAATGGTTGTCAGTAACCTTTCTTTGCAACAGAAAGAAAGAGCTTTCAGATTTCAAATGACAATATCCTTTGCTTTACTTCGATCGAAATAGAAGATTAATTTTTGATACTTCTCGATCTTTGCTTAAGGATGGCATGTGCCATTACCCAATTAACTTTCATTTCAAGATAAATCCTAAAGCATTCCTCGCAGTTATTGAAAAAAGAAAAAAAGACAGGCGATTTCCTCCAGATGGATTTAAATGAAACACAAAATTTAAAACAAGTGGAATGCATAAAAGAACACAAGTGAACTTATTGAAATTTACAATAATATTGAACATTAAAGCAATTTTATGGATAAACATTATTTTGAAGTTCGTATGAATTGGCCATTCCACAGGCAGCTGAGTGTTAGGGTTAATTACATTTACGCATGTAAGCATGTAATTTAAGCATTATAAGCATGTAAAATATTTTCTTCCACCTTTCTGCATGCCTTCCTGGTGTAACGGTAGTACACTCGGCGCGCTTTGAGAGGTCCAGGATAGAGTCCCAGAGAGGTGACTGCTCATTTTTTATGTCTCCTGCTTCAAAAATTCTAACGAATCTACAGTGGCGCCCGAACTAAAATGTCGTGGATTATGATTCTTTTTCACCAGGATTTGGCCCTAATCCCCAGTCGTCCTTTAGTCCCAGTAGTTAGAAAGAAAACTTGAAATGTAAGCATCGAGACACTATGAATCACGGAAATCATAAAATTAAGCTCAGTGTATTAAAATAATATAAATGATCCCGGGAGTAATATACTGGGTGACTCAAAAGTCCACTAAAATTTAAAAATTCAATAATTCACTGAATAATGTAGATAGAAAGGAAAAAGCTGACATAGGTGCTTGAAATATCATGAGGTTTTATTGAACAAAAAGTGCTTGACACAAATGGCGCTTGATATGATAACAAAAGCAATACTTAGCATAAAAATTGGTTTTTAGTAAGGAATATGTTGTTTATAACAAATGCTAAACTTGTCGGCCGTCATTCATCAACAATTTCTGTAGTTGACGGACAATATTCCGAACAGCATTGTACAGTATATCTGTAGGTATGGTGAGAAATTCCCGTCGGGTTTTATTGTTTTTCAGCATTTCTAATGAGGCTGGAAGATCGCGGTAGATTTGCGATTTCAGATAACTCCACAACCAATAATCACACTGATTAAGATCTGAGGACCAGAGAGGCCAAGCATGACGAAAGTGACTCCTCAGCACGCGATCCTGAGCAAACAATGTGTAAAAGAGATCTTTCAACGTGTAGCAATGGATCTTTCACGCGTACAGCAAATGTGGGATTGAGCGCCATTCTGCATAACAGTCATACCTTCCAGCAGGTGTTTATCAGCCAAACTAGCGATGATGCAATTCTTTAACATATCAGCGAACCTCGCAACCGTCACACAACAGTTTGAATAGCAGAACCAAGTATTTTCTCGAAGGAAAAGGGTCCAATCACGATTGATGTGATAAACTCACATCACACCTTGACCAACACCGGGAGGTGAGGACAGCCAAAGTGACAAAGTCACGAAGGGACTGATTGATTCCCTCTCTCACTATAGTTCATTTTACACATGAATCGCATGCGGCGTCACTGATATTTTGCTGCTCGCGCCATATGTTGTTCTCTTTTCTTTTCTTTGACCATAGTTGTTTGACATTTTGAAATGGTTAGATTGAATAGAAAAGAAAATGTGTTATGGATAATTTCATGTTCATACAAGTTAACTGTGTTTTATGTACCACATTCAGTAAAACAAAAAAAAAAAAAAAAAAAAAAAATGTATACGAAAATAGAAGGAATGTTGATCATCCGCCTCATAAACGTTTATTTTAAAATTAATAGTAGAAGAATAAGTGTACGCAAAGATTGTTTTAAATTTCTTCAAATCAAGATCTGCGTATACGCATTAACTACAAAAGACAAGTAACGTTTATCATAAATATTAAGAGACAAACTCACTTAAATAAATTGATTGTTTTAATCAATAGGACTTTGAATATGTTCAATCCAAATCTGTCACATTTATCAAATAATATGCTAATGCTAAGCATATGCTGTATTACTAATTGTCAAAAACGCGTAGTACAGATACACAGATATTGACGTTAAAATGAGTTCATCACCATGAAATTCATGATGTCGAAAAGAAAGTAAATTTCCATTTCGTATTAACAACCGCCCTGAGTTTACGCTCTTTCAGTCGTAATTAATGAATTGTAATCTATCCAAGGTATCTGTATATTTCGCATTCACTGTTACCTAATATGTTTCAGATATCGATATTCAAATTACTTTTTTCCTTTGCAGAATAGCTTTAACTTTTATCCATGTTGTTTATATTAATTTTGATTAGTTCTCTAAAGTTACAAGTACATAAATCTAAACGCACCTATATATATTGATTTCGATGTGCTCAGTATAAGGCAGTATGATCAAATAACATGCGTGAACGACCGTTAAACTTTATACTAATTATTTTTTGTGGATTGTCTTTGGGTATTATCAAGTTACTATTCAAACAACATAATAATAAAGAAAACCATTAAATAAAGTTGTATTTTGGAAGTACTATAACAAGCTTTGTTCATTTGAAAACATATTTTCTATAATCCATTATTAGATTTCAATCCATTGGACTAAAATAAAATTTCACATCAAAATCATTACATTAAAAAGTCTGATGTGGGCACCAAATGAAATCCTTGTACGGCCTAATAAATGTATGCTGTATTTCATGTAAACTGATTTCCCGGAATGTCATTAGAGATATATTTTTCCTTCAATCAATTTAGTTCTCACTTCGCAGCAAGGCAAAAATGCATAAAAAATCAAAACATCAAATTGAAAAATGCAGAAATACCTTAAACACCAAGCAGAGTTAAAAACAATTAAAAAATTTACAATTAAAATTAGAGTTTAAATTAATTAAAATTAGACAGAAGAGCAAATTTTTCAGTGCATAATCGTTTGGCGCCACTAGCAAAAAGACACTGATGTTTGTGCAGAAACTGACTTAATTCACTGTGCTACTAAGTTTCAAATGTAAACAAATGGCGACATCGTGAGGCTTAGTGGAAGATAAACTTTTGAATTGTTAATAATTCTACAAATATTGCATGCAGATTAACTAAAGGCATAAAAATCTTAAACCGAACATAAGAACAATATAACTCTCACTTTTAAAGCAAAACGCACACAATTTATCAACATATAAGAATAAAATTACTTAGCTTACCAAGCTGGGTAACAGAGTGTGTGTATATATATATATATAAATGTATATACAACATTATATATATGTACATATATAATGTTGTATGTAAATTTTGTTATTCATGATTTAATTCAAGTCCCCGTTAAACATTTTTAACAATTTACATTCAAGTTATTTTAAAACAATTTTCGAAATTGAAGTTACTAACTATGGATTCACTCTTTTAAAATAATTCTACTAAAATTAATCTTAGGAGATAATATACTCAATATTTCTATAGTAAATAAATTATTATATATATATATATATATAATGTAAGAAAAGCATATTAACTAAACTAAAACGGACCTGTGAGGTCAAGAAGTCAGTTAGCTATCAGTCTCAATGCCTGTTTGACGAAACGTGTTCTGGAATTTAGCAAAGTTCGAGTGTCACTATGCCTTTCCCTTGAAAAGTCCATGATGATATTCGAATTAGGCTAATTATTCCATTTACCGCTACTTGCAGTACTTATTTTTTATTTATTTATTTATTTATTTATTTATTTATTTTTTTGTTTTTTTGTTTTTTGTTTTGTTTTGTTTTTTCCCTAGTATGTGTGAGATATGTTTATTCTACTTACATATTAACTTTTAAATTTGAATCAATTTAAGCATTTAGTTTTTGCTATTTTTCTTAATTAATGTTTCATACATGTTATGTTTATACATTTTGCATAACTATTGAACCTTTTCTTCGTGTTTTGCAAAAGAACGAAGTATCGCTTTAGCTCGTAGGCTATAGGTGAATTTACACTTTTATTATATATACATATATTTATGTACTTTTTGTGTGGCTGATTACAACCAAAAAGAAAGGTGCATATGTACAATTTTATAGCAATCCGATATACAAAATTTCAATGTTCTAAGGCCGGTCACTCATTTTTGAGTTATGCGATATACGTAAGTATACACGTACGTACAGACATCACTAAAAATCTCTTCTGAATCCATTCTAAATACATTTCACAATCCCGTTTTGGGAAAAAGCGTCCGTACGTACAGATATAGCACAAGAACTATGTTCAAATGGAATCGAGAGCGGTCAAAGTGTATATTTTCATTGAAACATAATACCCGAAATTTTTAGAGATTACAATACTTCCTTTACTTCGTACAAGAAAATGAAAACAGTCTTAAAGAGACATTTTGTGTTTTCCCTCATTAATGTATTAGCATTCACATTATTTGTTCATTTATTTATTTATAGTCCACAGAGAAAATGTTAAGGTTTTTGTGACTTTTGAAATTTTTACAGTTCCAATGCAATTCAAAACGAAAATTTGCTCATAATCGCTTAAAAATTGCAAATTAAGTATTTATTTAAATACAATTGCCTTGATCTTGTAACAAATAACTAACAACCACTGAGTTCTTTTGACGTCAATTTTATTACTGAAATTTTATCAAATTTTCATTTACACATTGTACTATGATTAAGCTACCTTAGAAATCATAAACAATGAAACAGTCTCATCTGTGTATTAGATAAATGCATCTTTCTTCAGTACATGCCTAAAAATAAACGTTTTAATCTTCCTATATTTCATCTCAAATTATGCGTAAGTTTCTTGAAAATTTAACATTTTAACATGTGCATTTGTAATCTGAATTAATTATACACGTTTAATCTTAAAATAGCCACACTCATGAAAGAATTTGATTTTCCAATAAAGTATGAATGCAGACCTGAAACCAAAACATAATTAAAGTGTTTTCCAGAATTTAAAGTAACTTAATTTGATTCAACACAAAACATATTCATTTCTGTTGTGCAACATTAAATGCAGATTAAATGCTGCTACATAAAATGTAAATTAAGTGTTGCAGCGAAGAAAATTTGTAATTCTCTTTCTAACAAAGTGCTCGTGTTTCGTATTATCTGCAGAATAAAAATGTAACTTAAACATCGCGATGGCTTACGTATATTTAAATAGGCAACTTATCTGCAACTTAATTCATTCAATCTAGTCAAATTTGAATTGTCATGCTAATTTTTTTTTTTTTTTTCCCGTAGACATTTGCTCAGACTGAGATTACTTTTGACATTGCTTTGAAGATGTCTTCTACTTCTGTTTCCTTTATTTTTTGTTTTACTAAATATATCCATGCTAAATATGAAGAATGAAGAAACTTTAACGTTTTTTTAAAGGGGAAACAAAAAGAGGGGGGAAAAAGAAATGCAAAGGAAAACTACTTTAATTCCTTTCTTAACATTTCTGTCCCAGACCACAAAATTTTAATTTAGATAGTATAGAATAGTATGAGTATGTTATTCGTTTCACTTCTGAAAGACATCTGGGTTAAAATTTAAACAGTGCGATAATTTTAAAGAAATGAATCCTCATATCACGATTAAGGTAATATTAGTGAAATGGCTAAAAACAGTACTGAAGTGTTTCAGTGTAAACCAGCATATATCGGGTGACACAAAAGTCCGTTAACATTTGAAAATTCAATAATTTAAGAAATAATGTAGGTAGAGGGTAAAAATTGACACATATGCTTGAAATGACACGTGGTTTTATTGAAAAACAAATATAAAAAAAGCCAGCATATGGCGCTGAGCAGCAAAATGTCAGGGGCACCGCATGAGAATCTTGTATGAAATGAGATTTAGTGAGAGAGGGAATCAGTCCTTTCATGTCACTTTTCTAGCCTTGCCTTCGGGTGTTAATCACGGTGTGATATGGATTTATCCCAACAATCGTGATCGGACCCTTTTTTCTTCAAAAATGCGTGCTTCTGCTATTCAAACTGTCAGTTTGACTAGCAATAGTCGGATGCGAGCTACGCTGATATGTTACAGAATCGCATTATTACTAGTCAGACTGATAAACACCTGTTGGAAGGTATGACCTTTATGCAGGATGGCCTCCACCTCATATTGATATTCGTGTGAAAGATCTCTTGCAGGCATCGTTTGGTGAGGATCGAGAGCTGAGCCTCCACTTCCGTCTTGCTTAGCTTCTCAGGTCCCCAGATCTCAATCTGTGTGATTACTGTTTATGGGATTACCTTAAATCGCAAGTATACAGCGATCGTCCAAGACAATACTCGATGACAATTGCTCGCTATACTATGACCACAGATAGACTGTACAGTGCTATTCACAATATTGTTCAGTATACAAATATTGTTGATGAATGACGGCCAACATGTTCAGCATCTCTACATATAGTAAAAGAAAGAGTCTGTGTGTGGGGGGGGGGTGTCTTTCGTTCGCGCTGCGCGTAAGCTAATAGATCCACGGCTACGAAATTTGGTACATAGGTGCATCTAGACAAGAGCCAGTGCACCTCGAAGCGATTTTTTCGAAATTCGAATTAGAATGTTTTTAATTTTATGTTTTGTGACGAAATCGCGTCATTTTGAGACATATTGAGCTATAGGAAAGCGAGATTTTACTCTACACACTCCATTTTTACATCGTCATGAACGTAGAAACGTAGGCATTTAGCTATTTTACGAACTTAAAATAAATTTCGTGTTTCAATAAATCAATTAAATACAAATTTATTTAACAAAGGAAGCTCAACACCTTTTCAACGGGATTTTTTCTAAAAAAGTTTATTTTTAAAAATGTACAGTTTATTTTTCTTTGATTTATGGACACGTTAAACTTTCATCCTTGCGACAGCTTTTACAAAAAGAATTTTGGAAAAATGATAATATTTTGTATTTGAAAAAAATTTAAATGAAGCTTCCCAGTACACTTCTCACATCTCACATCTTTAAAAATGTGATTTTAGCAACAATTTTCCTGTCTTATTGTTGTTGATAGATTTTTGATGAAATCGCATCATTTTGAATAGTTTCATTCTTTTAGAAATATGGGTTTGGAAAAAATTTTTCATCGTATTTCTTATGTCACAGTTTTACGAGATTGGCATATTTCATTGTCATTTTTATATATATATAATACATTTTACTGATTTTTTTTTTGATAAAGTTGTTCTGCAGATTAAAATTCTGTGCGGAATTTTATGTTTTTTGAGTTGCTTTCATGTTATTCTTTGCTTATTTCACTGTTTGTAAGATATTGAAGAGTTTTGCATGATTTCTTTTCTTCAATGGAAAGTTGGTTAAATTTTTTATTAGGATAATTAATATTTGTATTAAGGGATATAGTTTATTTCATTGTAATTTTTTTCTCTTGAAAATATAAGATAAAATATCATTAATTACACTTTGCTTTCCAGAATTTTTTGTTTTTTGTATTCTTTTATGTTATTTATTGCTTATTTCACTGTCTTTAAGATATTGAAAAGTTTTGAGGGATTTTTTTAGGAAACAAAGTTCTTAACCTCCTTTATACCATTTGAGTTCTTAAGATTTTGCAAAGGGAAGTTGGTTAATTTATTTATTAGGATAATTAATATTTATATTAAGGGATATTGCTTATTTCATTGTAATTTTGTTATACGTAATAACTTTTTTTTATGAAGTTGTTCCGCAGAGTAAAATTCTACGCAGTTTTTAAATTTAACGTTTGATGTTCTTTCAGCCATTTTTCCGGTACATTTAAAAGCCAGACGAAGGCTGGCAGCGAAGCTGCTAGTTTCTTATAAAGAAATTTGTTAACAGGCAATTGTTATGCTAATTATTGCTTTGTTTATCATATATATGAAGCGCCATTTGTTGGCAGTTTTAAGCGTTTTTTATGCTTTCAATAAACCCCCATTACATTTCAAGCATGTGTGTCAGTTTTTACCTCAATACCTACATTATTCAGTGAATTATTGAATTTCCAACTCTTAACGGACTTTTGGGTCGCCAGTATTTTATTACTTTTCTGACAGGATGCTTGTTTTTGTTTATTCTCAAACCGCTTAATATCTTAAGCCCTACAGCGTAAAGTTGCGAGCATATTTAGCATTTTATTTACAGTTAAAGATCTTTTCATTACAGTACTCATCTGTACTACATTTATGAGCTATAATTTTCACAAATATTTTAACAATAAAAGACTTTTTACTGTTACCTTCGAGTATACCATCCTTCCATGAATTCTTACTGTCATTTCTCTGAAAAATGAGTGCAGAAAATAATGTGAAACTTTTTTTCTCCCAATAACAAAGAATATATAATTAGAAAAGAAAAAGTCTTCGTGAAATTTGGCGTCCTTTACGAGCTTTAAAATAAAATACACAAATAGGAAAAAATTCTATAAATCCATGCCAGACTAACAATTTCTTATTACTAGTTACTTATGAAGAACAAAAACGAATAACGCATTCCTCCGCATACTGATTTATACCCTCACGCACAAAATAAGACTAGAGAGAAAATTCTATAAACAGAAACAGAAAGAAATAACTGAGACTCACAACCATTTCTTTCTACAGTGAAAGAAATCATTCGTAAACTCATCTGTACGGCATTGGCTTTCTCCAAACAAAATGTTTCGGATGCCAATACTACGGAAGAACAAAAATGAAAAAATAAGTAAAAAATGAATGAAAAGGCAAGAGCGGGGAAAATGATGGGATATATATCTGTGGAGAGAAAAAATGTGCTTTATTATCTAGTGCACAGAACAATCGATCAGTATTTTGACGACAACATCTCCAATATTGCAAGAAATTAATGATCTACCTATCTCAAAGGCATATTTTCTCTGTTGCACCATGCTAGCCAAGGAATAAATTCATCGACATTCTCCAATGCATTGTTGTTAGGCAGATCAAATTAAATAAATACAGAAAAACTTATCATAATTTCCGCGAATTTTCTTAGATAATAAAAATTTTGCCCTGTGGTTATTGCAAAATTTTGTAATTCACGTATTATTAGCTTCTCGTCTGTATAAGAAAATTGAACTCAAAATGCATAAAAAATAATATACCATTGAATTATCATCACTCTTTTTCGAGATATCTATCGGATCTTGCACTAATGATTGACTGATAGCTAATAACTATTTTTTGCTTGTCACTTACTAATTTGTCACTTCTTAATTTTCGACATTTATTAATTTTGTCACTTATTGGCAAAATTATCATTTTCATAATTTCTATGATTATTCTTCCTTAATAAAAATTTTGCTCTGTATGTACATATTTACTACAAAATTTTACACTTGATGTACAAATTTCTCATCTGCATAAGAAAACTGAACTCGAAGTGCATTGAAAAGGTTACAGCCGAAAACATCGCAGCAAAAACATCGCGAAGAAAACAACGCAAGACGAAAACGTCGCGGTACTAAACATCGTAGAAGGAAGTAAAACAAAGAGAAAACATCGCAGTTCTAAAACATCGTGGTACAAAATACTGTAGTAAAATATAAAGTACCTACAAATCATCGCATGACGATAACATCACACACATACGTTTTTGAAATCTCATACTGACATATTATGTAACTGATTTTCGCCATAGCTGCCAAATCGACATCCAAAAAATTAATTGCACGCTACGCATGAAAATGTTAATGACACTTCAAGAATAAACGGAAACAAAACAAAATATAATTTTTAACCGAAACAATATCAAATTAACAAATGTGAAAGAAAATGATTTGATGATTAACTAAGCAATATTTATAGAGGTAACCTAATGCAGCTATTTATCTTCGTTTTTCTAAGCATTTTAGAATATTTTTCTTAAAAAAATATTTATAATACTTTTTAAAAGATTTTAATTCATTAATGACCTTTGTTAGTTAACTACGCAAATTTAAAATTCTCTTAAGTTCTATAAGTTGCATTACCGTTCTACTCATTTCGGTTTTTAAATGCTTAAGTGTACTTCGTATTTCTTCAGTAGAAATTTATTAATTCATTCAAAAATATGATATATAGAAGTAATAGGATCCCTCTTTCTTCTTGCTTTCCCAAATCATTATGTGAACATGCATTTACAACTTTTAAAACCTGAACACGCATGTGGGTGATATTATCGTCCATGCGATGATTTGTTGGTGTTTTATTTTTTACCACGATATTTTCGACGACGATGTTTTTAAACTACGAAGTTTTTGAACCGCTTTATTTTCGACCACGATGTTTTAGACCTGCCATGCTTTCTCTTTACTGTCTTTTCTCGCACGATGTTTCGTACCACGACGTTTTCGCTTTGCATTGTTTTCTTCGCAACGTTTTCGTCCGCGATGTTTCTGCGGACACCATTCAAAATAATGTACTATTGAATGATCATTACATTTTTCTATTATTTCATCTTTTTTGAGATACCTGTCGGACCTTGCACTTTATGCACTAAGGACTGAAGAAGGACTGATCATTATTTTTTGTCTGTCAGTTCCTAAATTGGCCCTTATTAATTTTGGCACTTATTAGTTTTGTCACTTATTGATAAAAGTATTATTTGCATAATCTCGATCAATATTCTTATTTAATAAAAATTTTGCACTATGGTTGTATATTTATTTCAAAATTTTGAACTTGATGCATTATCAGTATCTTTTCTCTATACGAACACTGAACACAAAATACATTAAAATAATACATCATTGAATTATCATTATTTTCTTCCATCTCTTGAGATATCCAACAATCAAACAACTTAAAAAAATACTAATTCAGAAGTACAATGCGGGGCTTAGAGAAGTAAGTTAACTAAAACATTAAATGTTGCATGCATAACAAAAGCAGAGAACAACTGTCTAGACTTCAGGAAAACAGATAATTTCAGTGGTCAAGTCACACCAAACATATTCAAATCGTTTTTCAAGCATAATCTAGGGACATCAAAGGTAGGGCATGAGAAAATCAAATGTTCCACATCTTTAAGTACGTTTTTTGAACATTCACGTAACTAATTCAGAAGTCAAACAACAAAAATCAGCGTTAATTTACAAAATTTTCACAGGACTAGTTTCGATGGTTTTACCGAACCATCATCTTCAGCTGCAAAACCGCAAATGAACAAGATAGGAAATAATGTTTAAATAAGATAAGAAAGCCTGGACAAGAATAAGCAAGTGGCGCCATCTGTTGGCGAAACCAGAACTAAAACATAATTTCTCTAAAAGCCGAAGGCAAATTTGGATTGGAATTAGGATCGTTAACTAGAACAGAAAGATTTTTATGAATGTGAAATGCCTCTAGAAAATCCAGTTCTCCAATGGAAGATGTTTTTTGAATAATTTTGGCAGCAGAAAAATTGAAAGTGTGATTTTCGGACCAACAATGTTGAGCAACAGAAGACTTCTGTGTTTCCTTTTTTCTAACATATGCCTCATGTTCTTTGACGCGAAATTTTAAGGCTCTCTTAGTTTGGCCAATGTAAATTAAACCGCACTGGCAAGGAATCCTATAAATACCCCAGGAATTCATATCCGGAATGGGGTCCTTGAGTATAGAAGTTGGAATTTTATTGATGGGAGAGTAAACAACCCGAAAGTTAAATTTCTGCAAAATATGTGCAACTTTATAGCTAATTGATGGAAAGAAGGGAATGACAACAGAATTTTTATAATCTCCTAAAATAAGAGTGTGGCTTTTAGTGTGTTGAGATGAGAATTTTTTAACTGCTTGATTAATAATGTTGGGTGAAAAGCCCCTGTCAATAGCTATTGCTTTTAAATAATTTAGTTCTTCATCAAGGGCTAGTTTGGAGGAGCAAACTTGAAGAGCACGGAAAACATAGGAATAAAATGAAGCTAACTTTTGTTTAGTCGGATGACATGATTTAAAGTGTGGTGGAAGGCAAACCGATGAAGGTCTACGGTAAACTGTAGTACTGAAGTTGGATGTGTTACGTGTGACCAGAATGTCGAGAAACGGAAGAGAATTGCAAGTCTCAAGTTCAAAAATGAACTGAATAGCAGGATCAATAGAATTCATTGTTGAAAGAACTCTATTTAAATCATCTTTATTACCTTCAAACAGGGTAAAAGTATCGTCTACGTAGCGGAACCATGCCGGGAAGTTTAAAGTTTCAAACAATTTTGATTCATAATAATGCATGTAGATATCAGCCAGGATGGGACTGAGGGGGCTTCCCATGGCTAATCCCTCAGTTTGCTTGTAATATTTATTTTGGAAAACAAAATGTGTTTGTTTCAAACAGAGTTGAGTGAGAGAAATTATCTCATCAATTTCGATGCAAGAGAAATGAAATTCGCGAAGTCTGGTTTCTAGACATCTTAATGCACCCTCCACTGGGACATTGGTGAATAATGATTTTACATCAAAAGAAACCATGAGTAAATTACTAGGAGAAATGTTTTTAACCTTTTTTACAAACTCTATTGAATTTTTTATGGTGTAAATGTTATTGTCTAATAGAGTGGAAAATCTAGAAACTAAATATTTAGCTAATGGATACGAGGCAGTACCTAAATTTGATACAATAGGGCGGAAAGGAATACCACTTTTATGAATTTTGGGAAGAGCATATAATCTGGCACAATTCCCAACAGATGGGATAAGCGAATGTTTTAAGTTGCTTGAAATGATTTGCGAAGATTTGATCGCAGTTTTTATTTTGGATAAGTCCGAAGGTGAAGGATCTTTAGGGATCGGATTATATGGTCCTTCGTTTAAGAGTTTAGTGACACCATCGATGTAAGTTTCGATGGTGTCACTAAACTCTTAACGACTTACATCGATGGTGTCACTAAACTCTTAAACGAAGGACCATATAATCCGATCCCTAAAGATCCTTCACCTTCGGACTTATCCAAAATAAAAACTGCGATCAAATCTTCGCAAATCATTTCAAGCAACTTAAAACATTCGCTTATCCCATCTGTTGCGAATTGTGCCAGATTATATGCTCTTCCCAAAATTCATAAAAGTGGTATTCCTTTCCGCCCTATTGTATCAAATTTAGGTACTGCCTCGTATCCATTAGCTAAATATTTAGTTTCTAGATTTTCCACTCTATTAGACAATAACATTTACACCATAAAAAATTCAATAGAGTTTGTAAAAAAGGTTAAAAACATTTCTCCTAGTAATTTACTCATGGTTTCTTTTGATGTAAAATCATTATTCACCAATGTCCCAGTGGAGGGTGCATTAAGATGTCTAGAAACCAGACTTCGCGAATTTCATTTCTCTTGCATCGAAATTGATGAGATAATTTCTCTCACTCAACTCTGTTTGAAACAAACACATTTTGTTTTCCAAAATAAATATTACAAGCAAACTGAGGGATTAGCCATGGGAAGCCCCCTCAGTCCCATCCTGGCTGATATCTACATGCATTATTATGAATCAAAATTGTTTGAAACTTTAAACTTCCCGGCATGGTTCCGCTACGTAGACGATACTTTTACCCTGTTTGAAGGTAATAAAGATGATTTAAATAGAGTTCTTTCAACAATGAATTCTATTGATCCTGCTATTCAGTTCATTTTTGAACTTGAGACTTGCAATTCTCTTCCGTTTCTCGACATTCTGGTCACACGTAACACATCCAACTTCAGTACTACAGTTTACCGTAGACCTTCATCGGTTTGCCTTCCACCACACTTTAAATCATGTCATCCGACTAAACAAAAGTTAGCTTCATTTTATTCCTATGTTTTCCGTGCTCTTCAAGTTTGCTCCTCCAAACTAGCCCTTGATGAAGAACTAAATTATTTAAAAGCAATAGCTATTGACAGGGGCTTTTCACCCAACATTATTAATCAAGCAGTTAAAAAATTCTCATCTCAACACACTAAAAGCCACACTCTTATTTTAGGAGATTATAAAAATTCTGTTGTCATTCCCTTCTTTCCATCAATTAGCTATAAAGTTGCACATATTTTGCAGAAATTTAACTTTCGGGTTGTTTACTCTCCCATCAATAAAATTCCAACTTCTATACTCAAGGACCCCATTCCGGATATGAATTCCTGGGGTATTTACAGGATTCCTTGCCAGTGCGGTTTAATTTACATTGGCCAAACTAAGAGAGCCTTAAAATTTCGCGTCAAAGAACATGAGGCATATGTTAGAAAAAAGGAAACACAGAAGTCTTCTGTTGCTCAACATTGTTGGTCCGAAAATCACACTTTCAATTTTTCTGCTGCCAAAATTATTCAAAAAACATCTTCCATTGGAGAACTGGATTTTCTAGAGGCATTTCACATTCATAAAAATCTTTCTGTTCTAGTTAACGATCCTAATTCCAATCCAAATTTGCCTTCGGCTTTTAGAGAAATTATGTTTTAGTTCTGGTTTCGCCAACAGATGGCGCCACTTGCTTATTCTTGTCCAGGCTTTCTTATCTTATCTAAACATTATTTCGTATCTTGTTCATTTGCGGTTTTGCAGCTGAAGATGATGGTTCGGTAAAACCATCGAAACTAGTCCTGTGAAAATTTTGTAAATTAACGCTGATTTTTGTTGTTTGACTTCTGAATTAGTATTTATTCGGCGTGTTATTGTGTCTTAACTTAAAAAAAACTTGTTTAAACAATCAAATCACTTGTGTAAACACTCAAATTACTTGTGTAAACAATCAAACAATACGGCGCACTGATGCGTGAAATGAAAATATGATGTTTAAAAGTTACAGGTGCTTTCTGCTGAACCGAGTGATTGACCCTGTACCTTGTCGCTAAGCATAGCAAATGCAAGTTGGATGGAAAACTAAAGTCACTTGAAATCGAAGGGTATATTTCAATCTTTTGGTATGGACGGAATACATCTTCAGCTGCGGCGTACCCCTTGATGATGGTGGCCTCTCTATTACGTTCGGCAATAGATTCTTTTCGGTGAGCTTCCTTCCGCTGCATAACTGTGATGAGTCGATGTTATGTAATAATATGATTGGAGATCCTTTATTTAAAGTGAGTTTGTGCGGAGGTATTGCTAAAGACTCAAAGAGCGTTTAAAAATTCAGCCGGGCAATGCACAGTTTGCTCTGTATCCATTGCTGAATCAGTGAACAAAAGAGTGAGTGCCGCCCACACGGTATAGTAGTTAGCGGAGCCTACTGCAGTATCGTAGGGTTCGGGATCGAATCTCCGATAAGGCATTCGTGTTTGTAAATATCTAGTGTCCGTGCGACATGGTGGCACTATAAACATGCGTCGATCTGAAAGTCCTCTCGAGAGATTGCTGGTAGGTAAAGAGAGATGGAAGACGCTCGGATCTGCCCCCCCCCGCACTGCTCTCCATCAAAATTTGGAGCGGAACTGAGCGAAGTGTTATTACTATCTGTATGGTGCTCAAGGCTCCGCCAACCACATGCCCAATCTTGCATTTCTTGCCACGATGAATTCCATGGGCTTGCTGTGATGGTACTGTTACACGAGTGAGATAAGTCACACAGAAACACAAGAGTGACAAAACTGCGAAGAAATATTCCCTGGATAAGCTTGTTATGCAATTATAAGTTAATATCTATTTATCTATCGATTATTTGAAGATTTTAGTTTTGCTTTCTCGCCAGTTTCTTCACGGTTTTTGAAATATTCGAAAATTCTTATACAGCTCGTACTCAAAGGTTCTACACTGTTCTAAAAAGCAAGCGAATACGACGCCATCTACCGACTTTAGTAAAAACTAAGAAAGAGAACTGAACAATTGCGACGTGAGCCCAAGATGGGCGAAGTGAGTTAGTAAAAATTAAAACTATGTGGGAGACTAATATTTATATTTTGACAAAAATTAATTATGAATTCCTTGCGTTGTATATATAAGTTCCACTGATAGCGGAAACGCAACAACGGCAAAGTGAATCTAAGTGTGGTGCTGCGTAGGTAAAGTCGGTGTCATGACTCATACATGGACTCATTGTGGGATCCTGCTTTGATGTTCTTCCGTCATTTCCGTGAGGCCTTTTTCTGTCTTTTCTTCTCGTACTGAGCTGAGCGATGAGAAAACCTCTGGCTTCTTGTTATAAATTATTTCTAATTAAGCATTATTTTAATCCGTAATGGAAATCTGATTCGCCGAAGAACACTCCTAGAAACATTGGCAGAATCGCCGCCCAGACGGTATAGTGGTTAGGGGAACCTGACTGCGATACGAAGGGCCCAGTTTCGAATCCCGAAGAAGACCGTGGATGTAAAACTTGTCTGTCACTTCATAGAAAGCAACGGTGGCCGCCTGTTAGTGCCTCCAAAATAAAATGCCCACCACATCTGGTCTTAGACGTGGTTGCCAATGCCGTTATAGGCAATTATCCGCCATTGAAAAAAAAAGATTGGGAGAATGTCTGGTACTAGTGCCTGCTACGGAGTGGCCGTAACATCATCTTGGATAATTTAAAATGTCTACCTATCCCGCACAAATATCTTGTTGGAAAGAAAGCAGTTTCGCAATAATTTCAATTTCAGTAGTTGATGTATTATTGTAAATCTCGTGAATGATGATTTACACCAGACTAACAATTGTACGTCTGTTTGTTTAGTTTCAATAATTTTAACAATCAGCCTTATCCAAGGAAGAAAAATCTGATAATGTGGTTGTGGCATGAATAAGATTCGTTTCTACTTAAAGAAACACATGCTTCTGTACTCAAAATCTCTTTGTTTAAAATGCAGCATAATTTTGAATGGCCGAATGATGATTTAATTCCATTAATTTCATTGTTTAACATTGATTTCACGCCTGTAACACAAATTACATGGTCTCGGATCCTAACACTTTGATTGATATAGAGCCCACGGTACTTTTCCGTTTTGCCGGCGCAAACGATAAAGTCGGCAATAATGGTACAACTGATGCCAAACGGAATATTTTCGCTGGTGACCTTTTATCCTTCATTTTCAAAACAAGTCGCAGCCATTTCTTCTCAGATTGATTATTTCTTTCAATACTGACATACAATTACATAGAATTTTTACAAGATAGTTAAATTTTTTGCCCTAAGACGATTTTTGCGGTAATTAATTAGGATGCAATCACATCACTCACTTGGAAGCGAAAATATAGAAAAGGCAAAATCAAGGGTTAAATTCATCAAATCTAATGAGAATGCACTAGCGAAGTAAAGCACTGCGGTTTTGCATAATTTCTGAGTAAGCTATTCGTACGAATTAAAATAATTCTTGCATTTAAATTTGTATTCCATAAGATTTAATTTAAGATTTAACTTGAAATTAATGTGTATAATTACTGAGAGAATTATATTTTTGTAGCGTAGTTTACGTGAGATAAGATCACTTGGGGTCACGTGATATGCCCCGGCGAATCTGGATGAAAGCATAGTAAATTCTTAAATTAATGTCTTTTTACAAATTTATTGTCTTTATTTATTGTTTTTTTTACAAAATTTTAAACCATATTAAAATGCTTATGCCTTCAAAATAAAAAATTCTTAGAACTAACATTGGTTAACATTTTTTATGTGTATACTGTATGTTGTCGCCAATAAATTCTACTTGGCGAGATTTCCGCCGGCGAAACGGTAAAGAACCGCGCCCACTTGTCAAACTCAATACCTCAAGTGGGCCACAAGAGAAAAAAGCCATTTTATGTTTGGAAGTGTATTTAAATAGTGATTAAATACAAAACCTCTTACTTAATACTGTAGTTCGTTTATATCTAGCAACATGCTGCTCGCGATAGCCTATTTCAGAACAAACGTTACTTGAGGCCCTATTAACCTGCACTCTCTTTGAGGATTTATTTCTTTTCATTAGTGAGATATGATGCTCAGACTAATACGTTTGGTTTGGTTTATTTAATTTTGGCAAAGCATTTTAAAGCTATCTTCCTAAGAGAGGGATACCTTCCCGGAAAATATTCTGAGAGAAACGAACTTGTATCCATGTGAAACTCGTATCTGGGGAAAACAGCGAAAACACCCATGCAGAAGCACATCGAAGCAAATGGTTGCTTGTTTCTTCGGCAATACCGTTCACGTGGCGACAGTGGCGTTAGATCACACCTCAGGACAGTCTATTCCGAAGGTCACACGACCATTTGTTTGCCAGAGGTCATCGAAGAAATCTGAAAAAAAGCAGAAGAAAATCATTCTTCATCAAGACAATGCGAATTCTCACACATCGGCTCAAACAAAGGCATTTTTGATGGGCCAAAACATCGAATTGATAGGTCATCCGCCGTACAGCCCTGATTTAGTCCCCCCAGTAACTTTTTTTATTCTCACACACCAAAATAAATTACGCAGTCAGCGATTTGTTACACCCGAAGAAGTGGCTGATGCATTTAAAACGCTTGTTTTGGAGTTACCTTAATCGAAGTGGAAAACGTGTTTTGAAAATTGCGACAAACACATGTAAAAGTGTGTTGATCTTCATGGAGAATATTTTGATAAACAATTAAACCGATTTCGATCATAAACATTTGTTATTTCATTATTAGACTAAAAATATAAATAGCAACCCCCGTAAACCTGTAATATAAAAAAGTTTTTTTTAAATTTTTTCTGTAAGAATGGAAATTTACAGGTTGATAAAAATATATCTTTTACTCAGTCGTAACAAAATGACACGTCGTGTACTGAAACTGAAAGCTTATATCAACAATGCTGGTTTGGCAAAAAGATTAATAGACCTAAATACCTGAAACGAATTGAAAAGAAAGAAATAACCAGAACAATGCGTCCCATTCTTCAGTCCCTCACCTCGAAGAATAAAATAAAAAAAAAAAAATAACAGGGCTATTAACCATAGTTTGTCTTCCGACCCCAGTACAATCAGATGTTTAAAGAGACATTCCCGCTGACTTTGACCAACCCGCAAATGTGGTCTCACTCTTTATAAATGAAATCACATATATCAAAGGCGGAAATAAGATTTCACGAAATGCTTCGAAAGATTCATACCATCATTGAAGAATTATGTTCTTTTCCATCTTGATTCGACAAATGAGATTGCACGAAAAATCGTAAATTATCCTCCGTTTTTTAACTTCCAGCTCAAATGCAAGAAGATAATTTGAACGCAATTGTTTTTCGTATTAAAATATATATATATATATATAGAATTTGACTTAATTCACAGCATGAGAGCACGAAGTAATATTTAAATGGTTTATTTAATAGGAAGAAATAAAAGTAATTAAGAAAAGTATATAAAGATGAAGTTAACGGTATGCAGGATTAACATAATGATGTAAAGGCATAACATCGAAAGCACAATTAAAATTTATAAACTCTTGAAGACGTGTGAGCCGTCTGCTCACGTCTGCCCTCCACTCTCGACCAGGTCTCAGCGCTGTCTGGGATGATTCTTACTGCGCTGGGTGATGCTATACTGATGACGTCATAATCCTGGTATTCTAATTCAGCATTGGATGTTATGATTTCCCACATATATATATAGGAATTTTATTAAAAAATTAATTTGAAGATGATATTATAGTTATGTTTATTATCTTTATAATTATGTTTATATTTATTGTTTCTCATTACGTGTTTGAACTATTAGTATATATATATATATATATGTAAAATAAAAAATATGTGAATTAAAATTGTAATTTAAACTAACGGTAAAACATTAATTATCCCTTTCTATTCTAAAAATCGCAATAACTTCTCTGGATTGCGTCATTTCTAGATCATTCTATGGTCTGCGCAACTCTGATGACGTAATAATTGGGAACTGAAACTACCATTGCAAACCAAAACTTTTCTCTTCGCGTGCTTCCATCTTGCATAACTACGCACTTAAGCTTTGCTCTCTATTGTGCTAAGATGTAATTTCGCTGGTTTGCTTTCTAACTCAACAATACCAAAAATGTAAATGGTCTTGAACAGGTACGACTAGGGTGCCAAGTGATCTGTGGCCACATATGTCAATTGGAAATAAAAAGAATTAAAATCGCCTTGACTGCCAAGTTTTCTTTACGAAGTCAACACATTAGTTAACAAAGCAACCAGAGTACTTCCTCTTCAGTATAGGATAACTACGCATCAACAGTGCTCCGTCTTTTCCTTGTTTTTATTATGTCATATATGCTGTGCAAAGTTCACAAATTTCAAATATGCAATTTATTATTACCTACCTCGTACTTCATTGTTTCACTGCTTACTATTTGGCTCATTTTTCTAGGTTTTACGTTTAGCTTTTAACTAGTTATTTTAAGTTAAACTATTTTTCTATCCTCCTTATCTCTATTTTTCTGCCGGAATGTAAAGTAGAAGCTCCCGTGTTATTCAAATGAGGTAGAAAGAAAAGAATATTTAAAGGGAGGTTTTAGAGAGTAGAATCAGAGCGTGTTTTGCCTGCTGAAGGCCACATTGCTAATAATTTGCTTTCCTTGCCAGTAGTATTCTGTGGTGTTGCGTTTTTTTAGATATTAGGCTTGTTACCCCGACCTTAGGTGAGAGCCAGCTTGTAGCTTTTTTCTAATTGGGCAGCCGTTAAGCAAATTTACTTTTCTTGGTTTTAATTAATCCTGTATCTTTGATTTATGTCATAATTGCTGGCTTTTGCAAGCACGTGGGGTGCTGTGTGTTACCTTTCATTTAAATCAATGAAAAAAACAAATCTTTAGCAAATCACATCCACAGGACACAGTTTTGCTGCCTCTATGTGCTCACATCTTCAGAAACTTCAGACATTTAACGGCTGTCTGACAAAATAGGCAGGATTTTCGAGCTTTTTTTCATATTCGTCTAAATGGGTTCCAAGCCGTTGAACCGCTATAGTAGTTAACGACGCTGAATACCGTACTTTTAGACCCGGGTTAGAATGGAGAAAGCATGTATGTTTGTAAACGTATTGCACCTGTGCGGTATGGGAGCACTCTAAATATATGGCGAAACGCAACTCCTCTGGAGAGGTTTTGGGAAGAAGAAGAGGGGTGGTAGACTCTCAGACGCGTCCCTCCAAGGTGCTCTCCTTCATAGTTGAGGGCGAAACTGAGCAAAGTCTTACTGTATGGTGCCCAGAGTTCTTGACAACGACGGTTACAGTCTTAACCGCTTGCCAAGATGAATTTCGGGAACATGCTCTGATATCAGATACCTGATCTGATGTTACTATCGATCGAGTAGTATAAGACACAAACAAAACGAAAAACACGGGTTCCAAGGAGAGTGCTACAACTTAACTGGACAGCCTCTATGCATCTTGTAGAAAACTGGTTGTCAGCACGGATGGTTGGCTCTATAATGAACTATATTGCTGCCATTATAACTATAATATGTATAATGAACTATATTGTATCTATATTGCTGTTAAGACCTATAATGAACCTACTTTGCGAAGCTTTTACCGAGAATCATATACAGCTACTTTTCCTGGCGCAGAAACGTCAAGTAACTGTCATGAAAGATCTAGATGAAGCGTTTGCAGAAATTTTTAGTAAAGCTCGCTTTTAACACAGGCGTTTCACGATACGATGTTCTGTGTTTCTATTTGGCAGTTGAAAAGGAAAGTTCTGTTTGACTTCTGAAAATATTGTTCTGCAAGTTTACTCACTTTGCATTCATTACTATCGAATGCTTTCGTCTGAGATTTTTGTCTTCTAATTTTTTAACAATTTAACGATTGTTGTCCTTTTAAAATAAGATATACTGGCAGCCTATTTCAAAGCGGCGTCTTGTATAACAAAAGTCTATCAAAAGCTTCTGGAAAACTAACAGTCGAAATGAATGCTTAGCCCAAATTTCATGCCTTTCGTTGTATATTTACTGAAAAGTGTTAATATTTTCATCAAACGGAACCCAACACAGATATATATTTTGCGGTGTGCGGAAAAAATGTCACCCGGAAAAAAGGGAAACGGAAAGAATGTTCCCGAAAAATAAGGAACGGAAAAAAATGTCACTCGGAAAATAAGGAACGGAAAAAAAGGAACTCTAAAATTTCGCCAAATAATGTCGCCGATTGGAGTTGGAGAAACCTGCCAAATTCTAATTTAACGGGCATTGTTATAGCGAGCTCTCTTGAGGGAGGTTTTAAGGGTAAGACGTTGAGCTGGCTGCAGCTGAGCAAGGTCATTTCGATAGCAGGTTTCTCCAACATGCCTGCGGGAAAATCGTATGTTCTCCCCCGCGTTTGCTTCACCCGTTTCCTTTAGGAAACCGACCCACGTCACCCGGAAGGCAAGAATTCACGGGGAGCATGTCCATGTCCATGTCCTAGTCCTAATAATTAGTATTTGGCCCTAATAAGGGCCTTTATATAATATCATTTCCTGAAAAGAGAGCCTATTTAAGTTCGTCATCCGCATATGGAAGAAGTTTGCGTTCCTAGCGCAAAAATAAAAAAGCGATGGGTTGAAACGATCACGAGGAGCAAATGTTTCTCTTCTGTTAAATACCAATGATTGCCGGCCTTGAAACTAAATTTCATCCATCCCTAACTGGAAGCTAACACTTTGTTCACATTAAAGTGTTGATAATTGACGAATTGTCGGTAAAGACGGCACGCGAAAGCTGCTTTTTTGCAGGACTAAGTAGCTTAATAATTTCATAGCTTGTAAAAATTTAAACAGAACTATTGGCGTAGTATAGTCTGTTATTTTTTATTACGGTTTAACGAATCTAGAAATAATATTATATTATGCATTCATTTATTATTAATCTATGCGTTATATGAAATATAATTTTCTAAATACTAATGATTTATCATCAGTTAATTTATAAAACGACAGATATTTTATAGTATCAACTTTTTTTTCACTTTAACGGTTTATCATTAGCTTTTTTCTTTTTCTTTTCTTTTTTCTTTTTTCTTTTTTTTTTTTTTAGTCCAAAGAGATTTTGTTCCTGGAGGACTATTCTTTTCGTTTTGTGATTTTGCGTTGAATCACTTTTCAAACTGTTGCCATCAAATGTTAGAGTTCCGCATTATATTTGAAGAAATTAAATAATGAAAAATCTGCATAAATGTATGTATATTTCTCCCATTGTGATGAAACAACGAAACATAGAGCCATCGAATTTTGAAAGACGTAATCCTCCTACGAATACGGGCATGTGGAAGACCAAATTTGAAATTTGGAATTTGTTTTATTATCGATTTCATATTTTGTAAAACTTTAACGAATTTTTGATTAACAAACTCAATGATTTAAAAGAGAGGAATGGCAACACTATATGAAAAAAAAATTATCTCCAGCGAGAGGAACTGTGTTTCGGAATTTCTAAAGATATTCTCATTTTAAAATTATTTTGCGACATTGCTATTAAAGTGAATTTTATGGTTTAAGTGCAAAGAACATGATATTTAATAAATAAAGGTAATACACAAAACGTTAAAAGAACGCCCCTTTGGACGTAATTTAAAACCTGAAACCTTTCAGATTTTAAATATGAATGTTGGGCCCTCAGCCGACTTCAACTTGGCCACTACTAAGGCCAGAAGTAGTTGTCACTTTATTATGCAAGCAGCTAATAGGTGGGCCACCTTTGCCTCCTATGAAGGGACGGACAATTAGAACTATGTATTCCCCTGGATTCCAACCCAGGCGGGGGTCCACCAGCGGCCAAGCGGTAAAATCGCTGAACACTGGTAGTTCGGTCCGAGGTTCGAATCCCTCGAACGGGCTGGCTGCATGGGCGTTTTCGTGGTTTTCGACATGTGTAACGCGTCTACGAAACAGTTTCTCTTAGAAAGTTCTAGACGAAGGCATCCCTCCCCTTAGGCAGATAGCCCTAGTGTGCTTTCTGTATTCTCAATACACCACCACCATCGAACCCAAGTCATTAGCTATCGCAGTTGGCTCCCCTAACCACTACGTCGTCTGGGCGGCATTAATCATTAGTTAGTTTATAGAGTATTATATTCTATACTAATTAATCTAGTTATTTTAAAATAATTACCTAAACCGGCTTGGCTAGTATTTTCCCCATCTAATACTTACTTATTCGAGGAAATAACTGAATTAAACGCTTTAATGGTAACATATATTTTACACCATATTTATTTTATATTATAATTTTTCCTATATATAAATATAGATACGGGCATACGCTCAATCGAATCGGCTTAATGTATTTTCATTTATAGAATAATGCACTTCAGAATGTGAAAAGTGAACTTTCTTCTGGTGATTATCTTTCTATGATGATCAGTATTTCTGAGAACTTGAACATCGGTGCTGAGAGCTATTTCTTTAATTCGCAAAAGCCCAAAATCTTATGAACCTGTGTTAATCATCTTAGAAAGGGTTTACTGTACTTTCCGACTCTACTGTAGCAATTTATTGGTATGAAAAAATTTCGTGTAGTAGAATATAATCCATTCATGCGAGCCCTGTCATAAGAATAATTTAATAGAGAAGCAAAATTATCATTGTATTCAAAATTGCATTTTTCGAGCGAGGTAGTAAGGAGTTCTGACTTTCTTATCGGTTAAATGTTGCTATTTCCGATTTTTAACTTGCTAATTTAACATTTATTTTATTTATTTATTTTTTATCCCAAAGGGGCGTTAGACCCAAAGGGCTATTAGTCTCAAAACGACATTTTGCGTGGTTTCACTTTCTGCGTTGATTCACTTTTCAAACTGCTGCTACAAAATATTGCCATGCATTATATTTAAAGAAACTAAATAATGAAGATTCTGCATGAATGCATGAATGTTTCTCGCATTTTCCAAAAACAACGGTACCTAGAGCCATACAATTGTGAATAACGTAGTCCTGCAACCGAACATGAGCACTTGGAATCCCGAATTTGGAATTTGTTTTATTAGCTATTTCCAATTTTGTAAAACCTTAGCGAATTTTTCATTAACAAACTCATCGATTTAAAAGCATACAATGGGAAAAAACACTGTACGAAAAAAAATGTATCTCCAGCACCCGAAACTGTGTAACGGAAATTCTTAAATTATGCTCTTTTTAAATATTTTGCGATATTGCTGTTGAATCGAATTTTATGGTTAAGTGCGAAGAACATATTATATTTAATCAATAAAGTACCATACAAAATGTTAAAGAAACATACTTTTGGGCGTAATATAAAATATTATATGGGCGTAATATAAAATATTATATGGGCGTAATATATACATAAAGCTTTCAGATTTTTCTTTTATTCTCTCTCTCTTTTTTCATCCAAATATAAAATGTAATATTAACGAACCTGACATGGGTTCCTACTTACGAAAGGAGTTGAAAATTCATTGATTAAGGGGTAGAGGATTTCTGCTTTGGAAAGAATGCTTTTAAGGAGTCTTTATAAAGGAATTCTCGTAATTACGTTGCGCACCTGAAAAGCACGTAAACTCTATGCACTTATATCTATAACTTTGGATGGATTACAGTGTCTAATCAACACCTTGAAAGAACGGTAGTGGTGCTTACTGGATAAAATTGTATCTCCCCATTAAGGCTTTCATTTATGGGATCGACATTCCACATCGATACTGCATATGATCGACAAGGCATAACGTCGACACTGACATACGAACGATAGTTATCGGCACAAACGACATGGTAAAAAAGAAATTTTAATAATGTTATTTTAATAATAAGTAAAAGAATTATTGCACATTTTTTACGTGCACAGAATCTTCACAGGCATACAGTCGACACTACATACAGTTTGCCTATATATAATCGGCATTTTCATAATGGCCAACCGTGTGGACCAAGAAAATAAGAATTTGATAAAATTAGCAATTTCCAGGGTAACTGCATAAGATCGACAACGATGCAAATCGAAACCGGTTATTGAGCTGTTGTTTTGATCGTGCACATTACCGATCGTGGGCGTCATTTCGTCATTACGAAAGAAAGATTTGAAATATTAGAGGGAACTATTATGTGTCCACAAGAGACAACATTTTTCGTTTCTTTACCAGTTGTAAAAGTGAGCCACCTGTAACCGAGAGCTAAACTCTGGTAGTTCAGTCTGAATCAATCCCTGCAAATGAGCTGGTTGTATAGATATTTTCAAGGTTTTGTCTTATGTGTAATGTATACAAGCCAGCTTCTCTCAGAAAGTCCCCCATGATGCAACCCTCCACTAAATCAGACCTCTCGCAATTTTCTAATAAACATACTAGAGTTCAAAGAGGCTTTGCCCCTGAAGGACTATAGTTTTCGTTTTACGATTTTGTGTTGAATTACTATAAATGTCCGTTTCTCTTTTCAAACTGTTGCCACAAAATGTTAGAGTCCTACATTATATTTGAAGAAATTAAATAATGAAAAATCTGCATAAATATATGCATATTTCTCGCATTGTGATAAAACAACAAAACATAGAGCCATCGAATTTTGAATGACGTAATCATCCTACTAATATGGACATGTAGAAGACCAAATTTGAAATTTGGAATTTGTTTTATTATCGGTTTCATATTTTGTAAAAGTTTAACGAATTTTTGAGTAACAAACTCAACGATTTAAAAGGGAGCAATAGCAGCACTCTACGGAAAAAAAAAAAAAAAAAAAAAAAAAACTTTTTTTGTCTCCAGCGCGCGGAACTATATATCGGAAATTTTAAACATATGCTGCGACATTGCTATTGAACTGAATTTTATGGTTTAAGTGCAAAGAACATGATATTTAATAAATAAAGGTAACACACAAAACGTTAAAAAGCACCCCTTTGGACGTAATTTAAAATCTGAAAACTTTTAGAATTTTTTTTTCCCCCAAAGGCGTGGTAAAATGAATCATTAAAAACGAAGCTGAGCTTCTTAATATCATTTTGCAGCTTTAGAATGATACCGCTAATTTGATTATGCAGAACTCGAAATATTGAATAAATTTGAGTTAAATAAAATTCAAAATGAATGCGAAAGAATTGGTTTTAGCAAATTTCATAGGTGTTTTCAGTTATAAACTATATTTTTTCTTTCTGCGTTTGTTGAGAGTGAAACAGGTTATGTTCAGAAATGTTTCTTGAAGAAGAGGTGAAAACTGATGAAAACAGTCAATTTTCTATTGATGAGAAAACTTTATTATGATTTTGAAGATTAAAAAGTATATATAAATATTATATTTCTCATTTTTCATGTTTTAAATAATTAGCAAGAAATATGGATTCGAATGCAGCAATTGTAGCTGTAATTCTAAATGAACTATTTATAGCATTGTTATCAATGAAGCAACAATCGTATAATTTAAAAAAAAAAATGAATGCAATATTCTATTCTTATTGTTTTGAGCTCAAGTTCTATGTTTCAAAAGCTTTCAAGTCTGAATTAATTACTTTTCAGACTTAAAATTCCAGTACAACTTTTGTATTTCAAATTTTGTTAGCGGTTTCTTAGCAGTTCTAAAACAAATATCATGCAGAATTTTAGCAGTATTACAAAAGGACTCAAAAAGAGCTGATAAGGAAACTTCCGCCTATCTTTTGGGTTTTTTTGATTGTTGAAGTGTATGGAGTCAAAATTAAAGCTACTAACAAGCAGTTTTGTAGTTTTTCATTGCTTAAAATATTTATAATTTTTAATAAGCGCCATGTTTATGAGGAAAAGACAATTCAGATAAATAGTACAATAACGTCCACTGGTAAGACAAGATTCATGACGCGAAACTTAGCTGAAAATATCATAGTCCTATCTATTTTCATAGTTTAAAATTTTAGCCAATTTATGGTGGAATATTTTCAATTATAAAGCATTCGTGGCAGATAATTATTATGAATGAAATAAATCCTAATACGTAGATTTCGTAGCATTGCCCGCTTTTGTATTTGAATACAAATACGAAAGTGTTGCATTAGGTAAATATTTAATTAAAGGTATAATTTACAACTAAGTGAGAAACCATGAATCAAAGGTAATGTTATACAATGTCGCTTCTCAGAAATTGTAGTGTGTGTGTGTGTGTGATTATGGCAAAGCCTCGAGGTCTATCTGCCTAAGAGGAGGGATGCCTTCGTGGAGGACTTTCTAAGGGAACTGGCTCGTATACACGTTACACATGGGGAAAACCACGAAAACGCCCATGCAGCCAGCCCGTTCGCGGAATTCGAACCTCGGACCGAACTACCAGTGTTCAGCGACTTTATCGCTCGGCCGCTGGTGGGCCCTCAGAAATTGTAAGTAGAACAGAATGATTTCTGAAAAATCAATCAAATTTCAAGTTATTCTGAAAATGTTTTCTACAACCAAATTTACTTGACAGAGCCATCGCATAAATGCTGCTTATTATTAAGTCATCATTTTGAGAAGCTGGATTAGAATTTCATATTTCTTTTTCATCAGTGGCATTTTGTTGTTCACCTTATGTCATTTGGTGATCAAAATATTTGGACAGAGTTTAGACCTTTCGGCAAATATTCAGTGTTTGCTATAAAACTTGGACAGAGACCAGAGACCACTAGAGAGGAAAAAACAAGCAATGAAAAGAGTCACACTGGCAAAACAGAACAGATTTATATGAATTTAGCAAAACTACGCTACAGTAACATATCATTGATAAAAGTATATCCCAGGAGAAAATATTTATATTATTATATAATGTTCCCTTAAAATGAATGTAATATTTAGCAATCATACTTAGTATTGCCGATTTTTCAAGAAACACAAAATTCACAAGGTTTTGCAAGCGAGTACACCATTCAATACTTTTCAAATGAGTCACACTTGATCAAACAAACCATAGGCTTATGCACAACCTTCCAGGAGTAATTTAGTCAGGTATTTTTTTTTAAATGTTAATATGCAAAATATAGAATTAGTACTAAATATGCATAAATTTTAGACTTGATTTTATTTTAATTATAAGGTCAAGGACACTTATAACATAATATTCACGTCAAGAAGTCTCCCGCTTTCTTGACGTGCTTTCGTGGTGTAGTGGTCTATATGCTGGGCGCGTACTCCAGAGCTCCGCGGTTCGATTCTCGGCGAGGGCGTTGCTCATTTTTCAAGTCTCCTGCTTCCATACAATATCGAATGTCTCTACAGTGTAAGTAAAGAAATTTTCGACATAACAGACATTTTTTATAATATAAATTTTGCGTGGGAACAGTTTTACATTGAGCTGGAAATACGTTTATGTATTCTGCAGTAAAAATTTAATTCATTCAACTAATTATTTATGTATACTGAAAATTGATTTTTCATTTTATGTAAAATTTATCTGTCGAAATTGAATTTAGAAATTTTCTTCATTGGCTATAATTTTCTTCCTTCTGCAGAGATTGGTATATAAACGAGATATATTTTGTCGAATGCCGTAGCACACTGTCCACTTATTTATACGATGTTCCCATTATCGCATTTTTTGCGATCCTTTTGTGTTAATATATTCAAAAATTTAAAGTGCTATTACGTAAATTACAGCATTATATGTTACATGAAGGGGATTAAATTGAATCCAAATTCAAAATATTCACATTTCTTTTCACTCATATTTCTAGCAATTTTATTTTCATAGGGAAAGTTACCAAAAACTGATGATATAATAATGATTGACAGTCATTTGAGTTCTATATTCTTAAGCAGAATACATAATGCAGCTCATCAGCGCTCCAGCGGTCGCTTAACACTGATAGTTCGACAGGGGCTCAAATCCCAGCAAACAAGATGGTTGTAAGATAATTTACCGTATTTGACGGCATATAAGCCGCACGTTTTTTCCTAAATTTGGTCTAAAAAATGTTATGAGTCTTATACGTGAAGGACACAGGTTACCTTTCAATACTGAATGCTATTTTTAGCCCGGATAAAGGTCTAGACACACATAACTTTTTTTACATCTACATGTGTGTGGCCTTCTAAATAAGGGTGCGTCTTATATGCCAGTGCGTCTTATTTGCCGTCAAATACGGTAGTTATTTCTTCATGTGTAAGGTAAATACAATCAAGTTTCTTTTTCTCATAAAACCTCCACGAAGACATCCCTTCTCTTAGACAGTCAGTTCACGTGCTTTGCCATGATTCAAATAACCAAAGAAGAAATGAGGAGAAAATGCAGTAGATACTAGCTATTCAATCGATAGAACAATTAATAATAGATGTAGAAGAGCATTTTTGAAATCATTTCTTGAGTATCAATTCCGGGGAGTTCTAAATCACCGAGAGTTCTTAAACGTTAAATAACTTCAGGGCCTTTAATTGAGTCTGAAAAATTGGAATGATGGAGTTGAACTTTTTGAATTTTAAAATTTGCAATTTGCTAGGAAAGACGAATTTTCTGCTCAAGTGCTTGCAACAATTTTGAAAATTCAAAATTTGCGAATCTATGGGCGACGTGCGTGATTAATTACATCAAATGCTTCTACTAATTCTCCTAATAACTATTTTAGAGTTTAACATAAAAACTCTAAAATTGCAGGGACTGTAAATAATCTAAAGATATTTAGAAATACAACGAGATTTGACAGTTGAGGAAAATTGAAAAATACACTAATTATCATGAAAGATGAACAGAAAATAAATATAATGTAAGCAAGAAAAAATTTCTCCTTTCTTTTTGTTTATTTTCACAATTTTAAAAAAAAATGATATAAATCTAAAATTTGGTTACTTAGGGAAATTGCTATAAATTAAGCATAAAACAAATCAGTGCGAAAATGGTTTTGCATACGAACTGAGACTGCAATACATTTCAACCAGTTTTAACGAGCTTCAGATGTTAAAAATAGTTCAATAATTAAGATCTTCTTATTGTGAATGCACGAAGTTTAAATCTTGGCATAAAATTAAATAACTTGGGCATTTAAAGCCCCAATATTGGAAAATATCATAATGAAGAATTTTTAAATTTTTGCAATAGCATACGTACAAAATAATGATCAACAATTGATTCAAGGCTTTCATACAAATACAACAATCCGAATGGAATGTAAAAGATTGTTACTATCCTAATTTACACTGGTGTGCAAAAATTAAGGACGAGACGGTTTTTTCAATATAACTTTGTACAAAAGCTTTCCAAATTAACACATTTAATACCGTAAGATCCCCAATACGTAAGGAAATGAGTAATGTAAGCAACACTTACTAAAAGGAAATCAGAGGGATTAAAAGAAGCTTAATTGAAAAAGTAGCATGGAGCGCAATGCGACTGAGGGCCGAAACATCCCTGTGATGGGTGTCCAACAAGAAACATCCGGTCTTTAGTAGGGGATGTGATCTCCCCTGACTGCTAGGCAGGTTATCAGGTTCAATGTTTCTTCTTACCTTCTTCGGAAACATACAATGACCTGACTAGAACAGAGAGCTTACTAAAGCTATGTTCACTAATTGTAGTAAGTAGACAGGATACAGACGAAGGGTATACAAAACCCTTTATTTTTCTTTATATACAATGACTTCGGTACTTCGGAATACAATGACCCTCCACTCGGGGTCTAACGTAAAAGATATCAAAATAAAACTAAACTCTAATTTAACTTTAGAATAAGATTGGCCTTATAATAACAGGAAGCGTATGTAGCACAGAGACTGTGAACACTACAATACGTTTAATTTATCAAGAGGATTAAAACCTCTGGCCTGGAAGGCAAATAGCAACTGCGTAACTTCTAAGGTAAGCGGCCTGCTTCGAACTCACTGCTTCCTCTCTTCTGCTTGGCAAAAAGGCCACACTTAAATACTTGGCGTTCGCCAGACAACTTTGAATAAACTCCTTCACGCTTATAATTCTGGCCGGAAGTAGAAAATAAGAAGTGATAGTAAAGATTTAAAATAAAATAAACGTTAGTAAAACTTAAGATCCTTACAAGGTTTCACAGCGTCTGCCCATGCTGAGAATGAGGGTGTCAATGAGTTGTTGAGGCATTGCTGCCCATTCGTCTTGCAGCGCCAATCGAAGCTCCGGAATCGTTACTGGTGGTAAGGTAGAAGCTGCCAAGCGTCTGCCTAGAAAATTCCATACATGCTCGATGGGACTGAGATCCGGAGATCGTGCCGGCCAATCCATACGTTCAATATCCTCACTCTCTAAGAGCTGTTTGGCAGCTACTGTGCGATGACATGGTGCACTGTCGTCCATGAAAAGGAACTGCGGACCCATAGCGCCTCTAAAAAGACGCACATATGGAAGAAGAATCTCGTTACAATAACGGGACCCGTTGACTGAACCTGCGTCGAAGTTGTGAAGGTCTGTACGACTACCAAGCATGATGCCTCCCCAAACGAGAACACCGCCACCTCCATACCTGTCCCTTTCAATGATGTTCGCGGGATGATTGCGGCTTCCCCGCTCTCTCCAGACGAGTATGCGATGAGAATCGCTACTCAGACTGAATATGCTCTCATCTGTAAAGAGTACTCGTCCCCATTCATTGTCTCTCCAATTCCGGTGTTCCCGGCACCACAGAGAACGCCTTCTCCGATGGGCAGGCGTTAGAGGTACACACCGTACAGGGCGTCGTGCAAACAGACCACCACCGTGCAGTCTTCTGGCCACGGTAAAACGCGATATCGGTCGTCCAGTCGCCTGTGTCGTGTGTCTAGCGATTTCTCTCGCTGTCTGCCGCCTGTTTCTTCTGGCCTGTAAGGCAATATACCGGTCATCTGCGGGTGTGGTTCCTCGTGGACGACCACTACTAAACCCCCGGATAGCTGTTCCTGTAGTTTGAAATTGTCTCCAAAGTCGTGAAACGATGCTGTGAGCAATTCCGAACTCTGCAGCCACACTTGTCACACTGCGGCCTTCCTCCGACTTCCCAATGATTCGACCTCGGGTAAAAGCATCCAGATGTCGTCTAACAGATTGATTATTCGCCATTTCTCGCTGAGGCAGCAACTCGGTGTGATTTTAACTGCTGTACGGCGTGCAATCTCTTTGCCAGAAATACTGATCTTACACCGACAACATGCTTTATGCTACTCAGACACTCCCCCATTACGTCTACCTGCATATCTGCGCATGTGCTACCGTACATCACCTTACTTAATCTCCTGATTGGTCTTTCTGTCCGCTCTGCCTCTTCGTTCAGCTGATATGCTAATTTTTCGACTTCGTCCTTAATTTTTGCACACCAGTGTATATTGAAAGTTGTTACACGACCTTGAAAAATCAATATTATAATTTATAAGGCAGACATGTAACTGAAATTATTAAATTCCACAAAAATGCAAATATAATGAGACTTTTCTAATGCGACCATGAACGGCGGCTTCAAGCAACTTTAAAGCCACTTATATAGATGGTTGCATTAGAGAGGCAAATGTATAAAAGCCTGTTTATTTATGTTGTAGGAAACACTTTTAGATTTCGCCGTCATGAAATTCTCTGTACTTATATGTAAAACAGTTTCAAATAATACGTCTTACTAAAACGATCTGACATATTTATACTCTAAAATTATGTCAAAAATTTAAAAAAGGAAATCTAACAGAAAAAAATCCTGATTTGGTTAATTTAAAGCAGTTAACACAGTTTAGGATAAATAAAACATTAATTAAACATCACAGGCTTCAGTATGAGAAAATATTAGCATGATCATGAAATCAGATTAAATAGGTTATGGCAAAGTATCATAAGATTATCTGCCGAAGTGGATATGGATGCCTTCATGGAGGACTGTTTATAGCGAGGAATTGATACAAAAATTATTTCATACGTCTGTTAGAAACTGACTCGTATTTATGTTACACATGGAGAAAACCACGAAAATTTCCTGGTAAGTAGCACATCCGCTATGGTTTGAACGCCAGTCGAACTACCAATATTCAACGATTTTTACCTCTCGGCTGCTAGTGGTTGAAGGTCATTTAAGTTATTCTCTGAATTTCAAAGTTATCGGTCTATGCTTTATTACACGATTATTCATACTCAGATTTTTGGAAACTAGAGATAAATTAAAAACTGGAATTCTGATTAACCAAGTTATATAATTAAATTTATTTAATTTTCCGTTTTGATACGTTTTAGGTTACACGTATGATTTATTTGGAGAGTAAAATGAATAAGTTTCTTTCATTTGGTTTGGTTTACTTGTCTATAACAAAGCGCACGAAAGTTATCTGCCTAAGAGAAGGGTTGCCTTCGAGGAGGGCTTCCTAAGTAAAACTAGCTCGTAACCACGTTATATAGGGGAAAAACCACGAAAAGCTGCTTTGCTAGAAATCGAACCCAGATTTAACAACCAGGGTATTCAGCAACTTAACCGCTAGGCCGCTTTTAAGTTTCCATAAGCTTACACGTAATTGTAATTAATATAACTACTATGAGTAAAAATCCTTTTAAGATATCCATCCATGTTTCAGCGGCCGAGCGGTAAAGACGCTGAACACTGTTAGTTCGGTCCGAAGTTCCAATCCCGCGAACGGGCTGGCTGCATGGGCACTTTCGTGGTTTTCTCCATGTATAATATGTATACGAGCCACTTCCCCCTTAGAAAGTTCTCCACGAAGGCATCCCTCCCTTTAGGTAGATAACCCTCGTGCGCTTTGCCATAATTGAATAATCCTAATCCATCCATGTTTCTAGTTGATTTTTGGTATTCTGTGAAGATCATCACCCTAGAAAGATGATAAGGATTACGCATTGGTGCATTGTAAAATGTATTAAATCCTCTCTAAGACGATCATCCACGTTTCTATTTATTTTGGTCTTCGGTGGAAGTGGTCGTCTTAAAGAGATAATGCTCGGCACAAGTGTTAATTTCTACTCTGGGAAATTCTTTTGGAAGAGGTCGCCATAACAGGGTCCATTGCATATTAAATGTTTAAATCCAGATCACGAGGTTATAGGATCCATTTTAATTAGAATTTAAAATTTTAGTAAAAAAAAAAATCTGAAAGATTTCAGATTTTAAATTTCGTCCAAAGGGGCCTTTTTTTTATATTTTGTGTGTATGTTACCTTTATTTATTAAATATCATGTTCTTCGCACTTAAACCATAAAATTCAGTTCAAGAGCAGTATCGCAAAATAATTTTAAATTGAGCACATTTTTAGAATTTCCGATTCAGTGTCACGCGCTGGAGATAAAAATGTTTTTTCTGTCCAACGTTGCTATGGCTTGCTTTGAAATTCTTGAGTTTTTTAATGAAAAATTCGTTAACGTTTTACAAAATATAAAATCGATAATAAAACAATTTCCAAATTTTAAATTTGGGCTTCCAGTTGCCCATATTCGCAGTAGGATTACGTTATTCGAAACTCGATGGTACCATTGTTTTATCTCAATATTTGGTGGCAACAGTTTGAAAAGTGAAACGAACATTCAGATTGATTCGACGCAAAATCGCAATTCAAACTTAAGTGCAAAATTAAGAAATTTTTTCCTGTGCAGATACGTTACTTTTAATTAAAATCAAATGAGAAAAAAAATTATGCGAAAATTAATTAGCTAAAAAATTTAGTACTATTCTTATCGCAAACCGTAACTTGAAATTGCATCTACAACTGTTTCTTATACCAAAGCTCAGGATGAATTCGTTTTCTGTTATGCGTCAATCAATGTTTCACTAAACCGCAGCTTAAGGCTATAACTACATGCGGTGCGGGCAGAGTAATTACTAAAGACCTGACAATGACCGACGCTGGACAACCCGCCTTCCCCGCTGGCTTCCATCGCGAAAGCTTCTCCCGCTAAACACCCATCTATTTTTAACCTTAACTGAGAAAACAGCAGCTAAGAAATCTTCTTGCTCCTACTCGCACACGTTTCCGGTAATCCGAAGTTACGGTTGTTGATTTAAAACTTTTATCACCCAGCTTGGCGATCTTTCTAAACATGCCTTATATTTCCCATTGCAAACGAAGGGTGACATTTTTTCCGTTCCTTATTTTCCGGGGACATTCTTTCCGTTTCCTTTTTTTCCGGGTGACATTTTTTCCTACAACCATATTTTGCCGCTTGTACTCCAGTCGAAAACTGTAAACCATATGATAATGCAGAAGGTATCTGAGAAACGTAATGCAATTATGTGCTATTATAAACAGTAACACACAACACTTGGTGCTGCATGGTGGAAAAGGTTTGCTTTCACAAACTGTTGCTACGAAAAAATCCAATCGCAGAATTTCTCTTTAGGTCAGTTGTGTTGGAACGGTGCAACATTTACAGCAACTGAGCACTAAATGTGAAACTTTCCTTTTTAATAACACTGAACATATTTCTCTGAAACCTTTTGTATTTTCAGAAATAATATTAAAACGACTTCCGTTTTTTCTGTCTGAAAATATTAATGCACAAAAAATAAATATACCATTTTCTGAAAAATGCCACATTTTAATAATTAATATGCAATTATGTATTGCAAAACAAATCAACTGTTTCACTTTTTGACGATTGTACATTAATTGTTCCACATTTTTAAAACCTACAATGTGTTATACCAGCAATCAGTTTTAAATTTACACATGATTCAATTCTGTTTCGATTTTCCAAGTGTGAAATGCAGCTAGGAATAAAGCACAAAATGGTATTTTCCAAAATCACTCTGTTTCCATGAAACTCGGGAAAGAACTAAAACATGTATTAGAATATATGATTGTTTGCTTAATTAAACTTATCTCTGATTCCACAAAAATGTCTTAATGACTTTATGGAATGGCACTGAAAACATCGTGTGTAAACTATATAAATCCTAAGAATATTTAAAGAATCCGGTCATAGCTTGAAGCGAGATACTGCACTCAAGTTTTAGACTGTCTCGCAGAATTTTCATTTAAACATCAGTTATCATGCATTTGAATTAAAGGGAACAATCAACCATTACTCCTACTGATTATTTTAGATTAAATGAAATAGAAGTAATATAGTTGAAATAAATAATATATTTATTAATTCATACCAATATGAGGTACGTACTTTATACAGCCTATTAGGCTGTTCAAAGCAGGAACACACCACAAACGCGTGCAGTGAGAAACGAAAAAAAAATAATTAGAACGTAAATGAGTTAACTATTTCGATAAGTCTGTAAACACTCTTGTCTGTGACCCCAACGTGAGTAAAACAATGTTATTCTACTGAAGAATTAACCCCGTTTCATTTCAGTGTAAATGCCAAATGCTATGAGTTTCTCAGTAAGTTCTCAATATAAACCAATCTGGAGAATCATGTAGAGTACGATCAAAAGCCCAAGAAAAGACACTTTTTTTTATTGAGGCAACGCTGACAATCCACGGGGTATCCGCCAAAAGAGGGGATACCCCGTGGAAGACTTTCAAGAGAAACTGGATCATATCCATGTTGAACATGGGGATAACAATGAAACTTTCCATGCAGCCAACCCGTCAGCCCGTTTGTCGGATTCCAACCTAGACCGAACTACTTCAGAGATTTTACCGCTCGGCCGTTGGTGGGCTAAGAAAAGACACTAATATCGACAAAATATGATTTGGCAATAACGTTTTCTGTGTACAAGCAGAAATTGTAGTATTTTGTATTATGTCATACTTTCCTATTTCAGATATACTTTTTCTTCGGAGAAGAGGCGAAGCTTCGATAGTATTTAAATTATTTTTAAGCCTACTGGGTAAGATTTGACTAAATTTACCTAAGTTCAAGATACGCTGTAAAAACATTGGATCATGCTAAAGGATTTAAATGATTATAACATTGCCTGCATCATTTCGCCATTCGGCGAGAATTTGGGAAAAATTGTCTTCGTACAAACATTAATGTTTACAATTATAATAAACACAAAATATTCATTTCATGCTAGAAAATAAGTTTTCCAAAGTAAATGGTATTTTTCATTCCACTTAGAGTAAGACATTTAGATTTTCAAATTAGTTAACTTTAAAACTGTTTTCTTCCCCTATAAAGTTGCAATCAATTGCCTTAATACATTTACTTAACTGATTATTTTTATTTATGAGTCACCCACCCGTTAATTTCAATACTAATAATTAGCCAGTTGCTGCTTAAATAAGTATCTTAAATAAAATTAAATAAAAAAATTATCAATGAAAATGAATGGCCTTTGTAAGGTGACTGATTTACTTCTGCGAACTATTTTGCTAGAAGGAAAACTTTTTAAAGGAAACTATTACTTAAATGCCAAGTGAAAGTAGTTAGTTTATTTATCATTTCTATTTACGGTAAATACAGTTAACAATTAAATATAAAAAATATAAAAATATGCATATATTTATCATTTCACATTTTCTGTTGAAGAAAAATGAGACAGATTTAATTATCGCTTCAATTATAACTCTCGAGCATTCTTTGAAAGCTTTGATTAAATTAACCGCGTGGCAGCAACATGTGAATTTGATTACTCTTATTGAAACTTCATAAAATAACTGCATTTCTCCGTTAATTAGCGTACATTTGAGGAAATAGCATCCTTTTTTCATTACGATGTGGTTTATTAAATTTAATAAAAACACATGACTTGGTTTGAAATGTTTCCTAACTTAAAATTAACTGCGGAGCCATAACATGAAAAATTTCAGAGTATATATCAATAAACATTTTAACTCTTAAGTTCGTGATAATTATTAAGTATGGCAACTTGAATGCTACATATGAAGTTTGTATATTTGTTTGTTTACTTTATACTAAAAACGAATACTTAGCATAAAGTTCAATAGATGTAGAAGCTGAAAGAAGTAACGTAATGAAAAAAGGAAAAAATTGATTTATTTTGCAATTTTAAATCTTAAAAATTCGAAAATCTACTGAAACTTTTAGTAAACGTAGGAAAATAAAAGAAGAAATAAAAACTCGTTGTAAAACAATACAAGACAAAGATAATCAGAAAATAAAACGAATCCAGCATTAACAATTAGTGAGTCATATTTTGTTCTTTTCTTATTCTGCATGGTTGTATCTTGTTTGGCAATACAAGACAAAGATAATCAGAAAATAAAACGAATCCAGCATTCACAATTAATGAGTCATATTTTGTTCTTTTTTATTCTCCATAGTTGTATCTTGTTTTGCAGGCAATTTAAATTTAAAATTAATTTTGAATCTTTTTAGAGACCCGATCTTCTTCAATCCTTTCATACTGTATATTTGAGATGACGATAAGGTAACTAACAAAATTGTTTTCAAAATTCCATGTAGATATTTTTTTGAATCAGCGATGGATTTTTCCTACAAATCTTTGTTTAAATATCAAACTCCTAAATGCAAAATTTTGCTGTTCAGATCACCGAGTAACTTGAAAGGTATTGCTCTAAATTAAGCTTTTATGGTAATTTCTAAATTAATTTACCTACATTTCGCATTTCTGTAGAGCTATCAACAGCTAACAAAGCTGCAATTTTAAATCAAGAGATTTAATCCTTCACTGTTAATGCATCGCAATTTTAACTGACGATAAGGTAATGTTTAAATGAATTGAAGATGATTTATTCCTTCAGACAGATCAGAAGATAATGGAAAAAATTATATTAGCAGGTTGCAGCCAGAGTCAAAAATATAAATTCTATGTATAAACCCTTTCAATTTGAATGAAATCAGTTAATTCTTTCCAAGCACCAACCAATTCGTAAATATTTTTTTTTATTCCCAAATCATGGAAACAAAAACTTTTGACATTGCAGATTGATTCGTATGACATCATAATTTAAATTCAATGTAATATAACAACAATTTCTCAATATCAATACAGGAATTAAAGTGGCAACAACACATTATATCAATTATACTAACCCGAAAAAAAAAAGTTGCCAACAGCAGCTATTTATTTAAAATGCTGACATTAACGAAGCATTTTTGAAATAAATTGACGTCCCATGCAATCGCGTGTTTTTTTCAACCTTATATAATAGTAATATGTTTATTGCCATATATGACCTTATGTAATAGTAATATGTTTAATCTTTGGTAATGCTGTTTTTATTTCGACAGCGATCAGTGGCAACACTTTCGAAATAAAGCAGATTTTTAACTCCAGCGTGCGATACAGCTGCCACTCGAAAAAATGAGGGCAAAATTTATCGTTTTCAGAATTTTTAATTAATATATCGACTGATTAAATTTGTACGAAGATGAGAATGGTCGAAATGGCTTCCCAGAGGAAGTTTTGGAATCCGGGGGGGGGGAGCTTCCTCGAAACTGAACTTTCCTCCGTTCCGGAGGAGATAAGGCTACAAACAGATATACACAGATTTTAATGGTATAAATTACATGGTCTCCTTGGTTTTGCTTATTAAAAAACTAAAATGAATAATTTTTCTACGTTTAGAGGTTCATTCATTATTAATTCTCAGCATTATCTGCATTAAACAGTACAAAAAAAACATATAAAAATATTTTGAATTACCCGGTTTTAAATAAAGAATAAAATTTTAGCTATGATAACATTCTTAGTCATAGGAGACTAAAAAAGTATTGTGGAATACAGACATATGAATTGCTTTAGAACATTAACAGAATTTTAGGATAATTAATATAAATAGTAATTGATGGAATTTTAGGGAACATGTTAATTACTAAAACCTATATCTACCAATTCTGACTTAAAATCCGCCGTTCTTAACAGCTTTATGATTTTAATTTTAGTGACATATCTTAAAAAATATTATAGAGGCTGAAGAATTCTTTTTGCCTCCCAAGGTCACTTAACTGAAACCTTTTAATTTAAAACACTATATATTTCATTTCAAGGCATATGGATTAGACAGCTTACGTTTCTCTCTAACTTATCTGCGAACAAGTATTTGCTGCACTGTTGATTCTAATTAATGTTACTTAAAATGTACTTATATTTTTTTCAATTTATTGCACCATAATATACGGAGGCTATTTGTAGTAGGGGATGTGTGTCTACATGAAGAACGTAGTACTAAGAAGCATTGCCTCCTACTCACATTGTAGTTAGTAAAAATCAAAGAAAACATCCTTGCATTTATCCATTCGCGGAATTTACTTACATTTTCCGATTACATTGTTCAAAAAATCTATAATCATTCCCTGGGATTTATTATAACAAGATATTACTCTTGGTTATAAAGCAGTCACTTCCGACAAATCTCTAAATTGGCTTGGCATGATAAAAATATCATTCATGCTTGTCCTAGGGGACTAGTTACAGACTGGAACTCTGATATTAAGTTCGAAGTAATAATCTCTTTATTTCACGCCACACCTCTCTACTACACCGACATTAAACCCCCTCTCATTAGTATTGCCTTCACATCCGGAAGATATTTAACCATTTGCAGGACTTTCACGATTGCGCGTCTTTTCATACTTTTAAATGTCACATTTCATGCCTCCCTAAGCCGGATACTCTCTAAAACTAAAATAAAAGAAAAACTTGGCTTTGCGTTAATTAAAGAGAAACGGGAAAGAGGCACAGCAATAAAGGAAACAGCTCGATGAGCATGAATTAAGGAGAGCGATAAAACAAGTTTTTATTTATAGGGAATTATTGCTATAGTGGGTTATCGTTGTTCTGGAATGGTATCGTTTTTTAGTCTTTTGTGTATAATGAGCCTCCAAGATTAATGAATGCTTTTTTTTCTCGGAATTTACAACGTGTCTCCTAAGATTATAAAGGACAAAAAAGAATGAAATGAAAGAGTTCATTTCTCCTAAAGGTAAGAAACTTCATGTACGAAGCTGTACATAAACTTTGACTGAAATTTATTTGATATTTTTATGCCAGTATTCACATCTATACAGTCATTTACTAAGACCCTTGATTTAAAATACAAAGAATATAAACTAAAAAATAAAGAAATTTATTAGCATTAAATCCTATAATCAGTAAAAAGCAGCATTAATAATTTCAAGCACATAATTTACATTTTGCTCAATCTGCAGAAAATATATTTGTACGAATGGCAGTTTGTAGCAACTATTAATTTTAAACATGCTCATTTATTAGCATAAATTCTTTGACGTTTGAAATGCAAAACTTTTCTTTCACTGAATATATGTAAGGGCTTATCGTATTTTTCTGTGAGAATTTCTGGTGGTCATTATATCCAGCTAATTAAACTAAGTCATCATCAATCAATCGTGAACTAAAAGCAACTGGTCTGGAGACAATTTATTACAGATATCCAAAGAATAAACGGCTTCCCAGAGACTGAAATGCCACTGATTTAGAGATAGCAAGTCAATAATGAGTTGGGCCCCCTGGCTTTGATAACGGCTGAAATTCAACAAGTTTTCGGAAGCGTTCCACTGGAATGGTTGGCTAAACATTAATTAGAGTTGTCCATAATTCAGGGTTGTGTGATGGGCTTTCACACCCATCTCCAAAGCATCCCACAGGTGCTCAATAGGATTTAAGACAGGGCTTCTAGGTGGCCACAGACATGACAGAGAAACCAAAGGAATACTCATCCAACCAGGCAGTAGTCAACAAAGACCTGAAACAAGTGCAGTTATCTTTCTGGAATACTCCATTTCCGTGTGAATGACAGGACAATATAAATGGATGGAAGGGATCGCCAAGCAATTCTATGTTCCCAATCGCACTGAGGAAGGTTGGTACATGTACCAAAGACCCCACACTGCCAAAAGAAAACACCTCAGACTGTGATTGAGTCGCCATGGCCTTGTATAGATCCAACCTGGCATATAGGATCCATGGCTCCATGAATCGGACTCCATATTTTCAGATTCCCGTCGGAAGTAGTCCGAATAGACTCATCACTCCATGCTACTGGTTTCCAGTCCTTTAGAGTCCGTTCTCTGTGTTCTCTTCCCCAGGCAAAACGAGTAGTCCGATGGCGTGCATTCAGCAGCGGTACTATTGTGGGTATATGACCTCCGAAGCCCATACGGTGGAGTGAGAGTTGCATTGTCTGTTTACTGATTGCACGACTGACACCCTGATTTAGATGGATGGTGATATGAGCTAATGTTTAGCTTCGCTCGCTACATATAATACGGCTTAGCAGTCTCACGCCACGCTCATTCAAGGCTAATAGTCCTTTGCAGCTTGTATGGTCGCTAAGTTTTCCCTAGCACCCGTGTATTCTCGGTATAATCTTGACACGGTCGACCTTTAAATTCTTACCTCTCAGAAGATTTCGGAATCTGAATGGTCCATGCGTCGAGCACCTTGTATTTTTCAAAAGCGCCTAAATCAGAAGTTTTACCAATACTGCCAGTTTGAAACGACTGATTAATAACAACCACAGTACTAACTATATATGCAGTTATCACAGCGCCCTCACGTAAGCTTAAATGAGGCGCCGCGCTATACAATTCGTACAGCCATGTCTATCCCTAATTCAGTGGCACTTCAGTGTATATACTTATGTAGTAAAGATATTCAGTTGGAGCTTGTGTGTATTCAGAGTTTCTTGTATCTTGATCTTCTGTTCGTGGACTTCACTCCAATTTTAATAGAGAATTGGAGGCAATTAGAGTTCAAACAGAACAAATTATTGTTAGAACAATGTAACTCGAAAATATTGTTATTTTGTACATTTCCTTTCCGTTATTCAATCGATTTCTGCACATAATGTCGCGGAATCAAAAATTATTTAATCTTGAAGAACTCTTTATGTTCTGCTTAAAGGCATGACTGTTGTCTTACAGTGAATCCCGGCTCGCGTTGGAATAACTGGTAATTAATGGGCTGATAAAGTAGCTAAAAAGGAACCTGAAATTTTGCAATCAATTAATAGCGGGGTTTTATTTACATTAAAGAAAAGAAATATGAAAAATGCAATGAAGAAAACATATTAATGTTAAATTACTTAAAGAAATTAAGAATATGTAGTGGAGGGATTTGATTTGTAATAATTTAGACTCTCAGATCCACTGCAGTTGTGACGTTTTGTTTAGAGACTGAACATGATTGTCTCGCGAAACATCTGCACCGCAATAATACATATAAAAATCCCTTGTGCACTTTGTGAAACCAGAATTTTGAGATTGCTAGATATCGTTTGCTAAAATGTTCCCCCTCGAAGGAAGAAAACCTGTACAGTCAATATTGGCAGGCTACAGAACTGATGCAGTTGATATTTTTGTGCTTAATTTAGTCATACGTTACTCCATTTTCAAGTTTCTATGTAGTTACTATTGCAATGAGGTAAATTACTATTTAGTCTTTTTGTAATTCTATTTTTATATTTTTTTTCACCCTGAAAACTCACTCATTTTTTATTCGTGGGGGCAATAATGTGTAATCGAGAACCACTGCAATAAAAGAATATGTCCAGGTAATAACTGCAGATTCTGTATTCAAATCTGGTTAAAGAAATGTCTGTATTTTACGTTTTCTGCTCCAAGAAATCTAAGCGTTTCTACAGTTTCGCTCCAGCTAAAAAATATGGATTGTAACTCCTCGCCACCTGAAATTGGAACAAAGGGTCTTGTATCACTCCTCAATCGATCTTTAAGTAAATAAGAATGTAAGGAATTATCGTATTCCCTTTTGAATTACACTCAAGATGTAAGTTCTTAGCATACCCAACTAGCACTGGAAGATCCATAGTTCGAAACTCTACAAAGAAAAGGTGTTTCTTTTTTTTTTTTTTTTTCTTTTTTCACGTCTCCCATTACAAAAATTGTTAATGGTCTCTTTACGTGAGTCTGCTCATAATTTGATTACGGATGCTTGCAAATTTCCGTCTACCTTAGTTTAATTTGTGGCTGGTTTATCTGGCTTCTATACAATTGACAAAAATTTACTTTAAAGGTCCAAAGAATCATACATCGAGAGAAATGACGCATAATTGTATAAGATGCTCTTTTTTGGGTAGCTATATGAATTAAACATTTCAAAAAGAATAATATATGCATTGCGACACGATAGTAACGTGGGCAGATTTAGAAATTACGGAATTTTGTTGTTTTCCACGTGTTAAAGCAGAAAAAAAGTACTGTAACCTGCATGCATGTGGAAATGTAATTTTATTTAATGCAGAGTGTTTACACCCCACGGTAACATTTTCCGTAATTTATATTAAAATATTATCCAAAACACACCAATACCATATAAAAGAAAAGAATGCACTCCTCTGTGATAACAGTTGGCGTGAAGGTATGCAGTTAGGTAAACTGGACGTGCTGAAGGAAGAGACGGATGTTTTCTGAAATGAAGACCCAAATAACCCTACTTCTGTCTATGTGATTCTTCTTAGAGAGATCTTGTTCAGCTGTTCTTGGCTGCTATGACGCTAAAGAAATTCGTTGAAGCTATTACCAAGATTACAAAAGGAATTAAAGTTTATATGTGGGCGTTTCCAAAGAAAGGTTTGTAATGAACTGTGTTGTGAAACCATGCCTATTATATTTTCTGATTGTAAGATCTGATTGTTGCCTTGATATCAATCTTGAGATGCAATAAATAAAATCACTGAAACTTCCTTCCCTATAATTAGTTAACTCCATGTTTGAGAATAATAGAGTATAAGAAACACACTATTGTGATTAATGCTCCTGAAAAGAAGCAGGATGGTTTAAATGTGATTCTTGAAACTGCTCTGAATGAGCTGAAATACTGGTGTCTAAAAAATGGCATAGGAGTAAATCAGGATAACAGCACGTGCCAGTTCTTCACTCTTAACAGACAGACTTTTACCCCGAAGTTGACATATAAGTGTGTAGATTTTCAAGATAATGATTCGACAAAATATTTGTTTTGCATCCTCGATCCAAGATTAAACTGGAGCAAACATGCGGAACATTTCAAAAATAAAGCTATGAGAAAACTCTGTGTCTTAAAACGTCTTGCTGGCTCAAGGTGGTGCTGTGACAGAGAGACACTGACGACTACTTACAAATTATGCGTTCAACCAATTATCGGTCATTGTAGCGAGATCCTCATCACAGATCCTGAGAATGTAGTCCAGATCCTCGGAGTCTTCCAGAACCAAGCGTTACGCAAAATTACTCGAGCAATGGGTCTTCTCTTATTCTTGCAATGCAGCTTTTAACCGGTTTGGAACCTGTATATGATTGTAGTAAAATAAAAACGATCCCATTTAATCAGAAGCTGGTGCGTTTCCACGAAAACCGTTTTTAGAGGAAGTATACTAATGAAATTTCTAAAAATCTTAAAACTCAAGTTGGCTTTATCCCAGGCTACTCACAGAAAATCTGATGGTTTGGAATTGAGCCGAGATTATCTAATTTTACTTCATTGTTCCTTGGACCTTTTGAATTTCAATGTAAATTTTGTTCTTATTAAAATAGTTTTTAAAACCAATATGAGCGATTCACAATTAAGATCTATTACAGTGGAAGCTATTGGGATTCGTGCGTGTCTACACTGACGGCTGTATGTTACAGAGAACGCGCGGTGTTGGAACAGGACAGGACAGGAAAAAGTGCAGGGGACACCACAACATCGTCATAGACAATAATCGTATTGCCCCACTGCACTAACCTTTTCTGGCATTTATTGAGTATAAAGACAAAAGATTATATACCAGGTCATTACGTTACACTGTTGACATAATAAATTACATTAAAGTAACAAGTTATTTAGATAAGAAGAACAAACATACAGATAAATTGGTGTACAGCTAATCGAGGTACAGATATATAGGTACACAGGAATCAAGATGCAAAAAACATGTTACAATTAATTAGGTGTTGCAGTCTGACATTTTTTGGTGTGCTTTTTGGAGGACATTTTTTGGTGAGGAATATATTAGCATTTGGGAAGATGTGTGTTATGTGAGCTATAATGCTACGCTATTTTTGTGTTGGTGGTATCGTTGTGTGATTGTGCACAGATTTCAAAGTTTAATGTGCACAGAATTGTGCGCAGCATTGTGCATTGAGTTTAATGTGCACAGAATTGTGCACAGCAGTATGGAGAACACTTTGCATTATGAGCATCAGATAATAATGTAAAGTTCAAAGTTCGTAGTTCATATATCTGAACTTCAGAGTGTAGAGTACTGATATTGCGCTTTGGCAGTTTGAATTACCAATGTCCCTCTTACTGCCTTTGATAAGAAAATCGAAGCTATTGCTGTGGCTATTCAAAAAACTGTCAATTTGCAGCCACTCTTTTGTAAAGGCAGTCACACTGTCAGATTCCAAAAGTGCGCTTCAAGCTCTTCTGAATAATCAAAATAGTTCCCAAAGAATCTTGGACTGCAGACATTTGCTCAAAGCAATGGCACACAGAATTTCTTTCCTGTGGATTCCAGCCCACTGTGGAATTATGGAAAATGAAAAAGCTGATATATTGGCTAAGAACGAAACTTACAATGCAACTCGTTAATCGACCATTTTTTTTTCATACGACTAAATTGCTTGTTAACCTGACTATTAAGAAAATTCTTAAGCAAGATATGATTCAGCATGCTATGTATAAGTGTTGAAGGATTCTGGGAAAAAACACAACTGTCATTCCCAGTTTTCCAAGAAAGGCAGCGGTAGCTCTAGTTAGACGTCTGATTGGACATGAATGTTTGCGAGACCACTTCTACATAATTAGCGTGGGGGATTACCCGAATTGTATTTTATGTGACTCCAGTCAAACAGACTTCAGTTAGAATTTTGAACATCTAAATAATTGTATTGCGCTTTCTAGTATTCACTTTTCTAGGACATGGTTAAAAAGTACTGGAGAGTCCCTGAACTTAAGTCCCTGAGACTTAAGCTCTGATGTTTGGCATTTGTAAGTTATAATAAAAAAGTGAGTAATAAATTTTTACTGAGTTTATAGTGGGATCAGTGGTTCACATTTATTTAACAGAACCAGCTTCTAAAATATATCTAATCGGTGAACTGTATGTTAAAATTGAATTGTAATTTCTATTTAAGCAATTTGCCATTACTTGGTATTTAATCCATTACTTGGTGTTTAATCAAAATTAAGTTAAAAGGTAGTTTCTCCCTCTTTTGTACAGTCCCTTGTGGCGTAACGGTAGTACACTCGGCGCGTATTCGAGAGATCCAGGTTCGAGTCTCGGTGAGGGTATTGCTCATTTTTTATCTCTCCTGCTTCAAATAACCTGAAGTCAGTTCGTAAACTTTTGAACTGCTAACCGAGTTTAACAGTTATAATCGCATTTTATCCCCTTTAGCTCCTTTTTTCCAACTCTTATTTAATTAATAGAGTATTTAAACCTGAAATTAAGATCCTGCTTTACAGAATACTAATCTGGTTTGAGATATCAATAGATAAAATGACCCTCCTTGACAACCACCTCTGCAAGACAACCACCTATTATTGTGCCAAATACTTCTAAGAAAATAAATAAGCATCAATATTAACCAAAGTTAATCAAGCTTTTTTAAGATGACCGCTTTCATAGGATATCGAAACTAACTGAAACAGTGTTGGTCATCTTAACGAGAGTTCTTTAGTCTTAGAGAGAGTTTCAGCAGCTTCCTTTATCAAGGGTACTCCATAAAATGCATCAATAGATATTAGTTTTATCGCAAAGTAATGGAATGAATAGAATATGAAAAACCATAAAGTCATTTCTTCATTTACGACTGCATTTAAAAACAATCTCAGAGGATATTCAATTCAAAGGATATTTAATTTCCCTCTTTCTTGATGGATGAATAATTTTTCCGCCGTTTCAGCTGCAGGAAAATAATGATAAATTACTGCGGGAATATATTAATATAAGGCTTTCAAAACACGACACTCGCTGCTTTCAAACCAATAAAAGGGTCACAATATTTGACTACTTTATTTCTCTCTTTACTCCGATTTTAATAACTCATTTTTACCACATCAAAGTGTAACGCAACCACTTCAGTAAGTGCATATTAATAGAAATGAACGTGTGAAACGTCCCCAGATATAAGGGTAATAATCCATCGCTTTCTGTTAATGAGATTTCAAATAATATTTCATAGAAATTAATGGAGTTGAAAGTTATTGAGTAGAAAATAGAACAGCATTTTTAAGTCATAATTCTCATACGTAAACACACGTTATATGAAAAAAAAAAGCATGTAAGTTATTCGTAAATGTTGTTTGTTCCCATGCCGAAACTAATAAAGTCAGCCAGACAAAATGAATTTCTATAGGAATAGAAAAGTAAACACCATCGGGGAAAGTATTTTCAATTACGTAACCCTGTCACGTACGAAAATCCCTAACCCATTCATGCCATAAAGATAACATCTAAATGTCTTTTAGGAACTTCCCCATTTTTTCCACCCTACGGACCTTTTAAAGCAGAAAAAGGAGATGAAAAAAATTCCCATCTGTCATTCCATGAGTCAAAGACAGTTTTACTCGGGGAAGCAAAAAGTTGAAAGAGTAAAAAAATAATAATAAAAGGGAGAGATCTGGAAGAAAAGGTCTTGGATGCAACCGAAATGTCCAATCTATAACCAGATGTGACAACTGGAGGTCGGTAGAAACCTTTTTTGTCACCTCTTTCATAACTCCATCTTGATAAGAGAATTGATTTGGATCAATGTGTCGTCGATCCAATTTTTTATTTCATTTTTCTACGATTTGTTCCCTAGAGAGCCATAAGGTTGACACAAATAAGCATGATTCCCATGCCTACGAAACCTTAAAAATGGCAAAAATACACTAGAAAATTTGAGCACTCATCGAAAACACTTTTAAATTATTTAGAAAAGAAACCAGAAGCACCATTTTATAATACAGACATTTTGTGTATTTTTATTCCTGAGCAACAAACCCCATTTTTCTTAATTGAAACTCCAATGTCATTTCATTTGTTTAATTTAAAGTTTTAACTTTTTCATTTTGGTTACATTACATCTTAAATATACCCCTTAGGGAAAGATTCTTTTAATTTATCCTGCAAATAATTTCAAACTTCTTCTCGCCGAATTCACCTATAAAAAGGGAGAAATACGACTTTTACAAGAGAAAAGATTCAGTATATTGCTTTGGCGTGTTCTCAGCTTTAAATTCTTATAGCTATAACTCAGATGTAAATGCTACTAATAATTTATTTGTATTCACTTTGTAAGATCCACTAGTCTATCTTCTAAATGACAACTGTACGTGTAGTAAGTGCGTGTATTAACTATACAGGAGAAGGGTTAAGAGTACCCTTTATTAAAATCTTTAAAATTCACAATGCGTCGTCTTGACGTTAACACGCTACGCCTCACTCAGGCAGTAACTCAAATAACAAGAACTCAACTAAAATTCGAAGATATTAACAAGTAGTAGAAATTACGCTACATGGCTCAGATACTCTTGTTACTTAAAACCGCGTCGAAAACTAGTGGCAACAAAGAAATAACTGTTGTGCCACGTAAAACGGCAATTAAATGCAGAAATAAGAAGCTTACGCTACAGAGGTGACGGTGATTGCCCAAACTCTCCCACTTCCCTTCTAGGACTCAGTAATTAAAAACTTTTCTCCTCAAGGTAGAATTTGCATTACTTCACGCGTGCTATCAAATTTATATATTCTGACATTGACAATTAGGAGAATGAAGGAATTTGTTGATCCCAACAACTTTCATAACTCTAAATTCTAGAATAATACCAAATAATTACTGAGATTTTGAATTCAATTACTCATCTGTGTTTTAAACTTTAAAAGAAATCAGAAAAATATCCAAAAACGTCAAACCCGTTTGCAGTGGTATCGGACTCATTCGCACGGGAATGTCATTGACTGGAGTAGAATAGTCTTCAGTGATGAGTCCCGCTTTGAACTGAGCCCCGATGACCAGCGAAGGCGAGTTTGGAGACGCCCCGGACAGCGGTGTGATACCAACCTGACTGTCTTCCAGCAGACAGGCCGACAACCAGGAGTGATGGTCTGGGGTGCCATTTCGTTTCCTAGTAGGACCCCTTTGGTACTCATCCGTCGCAACCTTACAGCACAGCGGTACGTCGACGAATTTCTAAGGCCCGTTTTGTTGCCCTTCATGACATGTGGAATGAAGTAAACCGACAATTCAATTTCAACATGAAAAAGATAAACTATCACCTCATTTCCGTTCATTCTAATTTCATTACCACTGTGGTGTAGTGTTAGTGCATCAACGTTGTCGTGTTGAACTCCAATGAAAACGCTAATGCCGGAACACCACATGAAAATTTTATTGAACGTCCAAAAAATGGCTACATACCATCAACAACAGAAAAAACCTAAATTTTTCTCTTAAAATCAAATTCTATACATTTTAGACTCTGGTAACTTCATCAGGAATGAATATTAAATATTTACTGCTGTGGTGTAGTGTTAATGCATCAACGTTGTGGTGTTGAACTCCAATGAAAACGCTAATGACGGAACACCACATCAAAATTTTACTGAACGCCCAAAAATGGCTGCATACTATCAACAAGAGAAAAATCTCAATCTTTTCCTTAAAATCAAATTTTATACATTTTACGTGCGAGAGCAATACGTGGCTCTCGAGCTTGCGTTTTTAACATTGCCAACAATTTAACTATTTTAATAACAACTATTGAAAACGTATTCGGAAGCTAAATAATAATAATTTTCATCTTATGCTCACGAGACATCCTTGTCCATATTAATCTTCAGTTTCTTTTTCCTTTATGCGACCTTATCACACCACATTATTTGCAGCGGAAGATTTTCGATCTGTGAAGCGAAATCATGCTACCAGATTTAATTGTTTAATTAGATAACAATTTCACTTTCGATGTAAATTTGGTTTTAATTTAACACGAGAATATACATGTTTCTGAAGAAACATTCCATCCATATATTGTGCCAAATTTTAATATTACATAACAATACACCAAATTTTTATCTGATGAAACGCGATTACATTTGCAAAACAAAATTAAAACTACAATCGCATATTCATGTAAATATTTCTCCCCCTTTCTTTCCATGTCTGATACACTATTCAGATCGTTTAAGCTATACATACAACTTTAAGTAATATAAAAATTTTTAAAAAATATTCTGAAAAATTCTAATTCTATTCTGAGTTATTCAGATTTTATAACGTTTTGTGTGTTACCATTATTTATTAAACGTCATGTTCTTCGCACTTAAACCATAAAATTCAATTCAAGAGCAATATCACAAAATAAATTAAGAAGAGCTTATCTTTAGAATGTCCGATACACTGTCTCGCGTGCTGGAGATAATTTGTTTTTTTTTTATAATGTTACCATTGCTCACTTTGAAATCGTTGAGTTTGTTAATCAAAAATTCGTTAAAGTTTTGAAAAATAGGAAATTGATAATAAAACAAATTCCGAATTTCAAATTTGGGCTTCCAGATGCCCATATTCGCAGGAAGATTGCGCTGTTCAAAATACCGTTGTACCGTTGTTTTATCACAATGCGTGAAACATAGATACATTTATGCAGATTCTTCATTATTTAATTTCTTTAAATATAATACAGGGCGATAATATTTGGTGGCAGCAATTTGAAAAGCGAAGCATCGCTTGTAACGAATCAACGCAAAATGCCAAAACGAAATTAATAGTCCTTTCTGTTCAAATTGGCCCTTTGGGATAATAAATAATTATTTCCAATTTAGTATTGGAAAGTAAAGAAAATTATGATAGTAAATTTATATTCCAGAAACTTTGAAAAATTAGAATAACTTTAAGGCAGTAAGATATAATTATTACAAATACAAATGTACTCTCAGCATCTGAAAAGCAATATCTTGTTCAAATATTAAATAGAAGAACATCCTTAACTTCGCAAAAGAATATCAGTTTTTTCTGCTGAAAACACGAAATATTCCACTCTCCAAGTAAACATCTATGTAAACTGCAAGCACAGTATTATTGAAGGCAAGGCTTTTTTAATGAAAAACAGGTAGTATTTTGAAAAATAAGTAAACAAAATTAGTGCAAGAAAAGATAATAATAATACTAATCGAAAACAGTCCAGAATGCTATGCGAAGAATTAACAGTATTAATGAGAATGGAGTATACATTAAACAGCTGAATGAAAAATATTCAGAAATTCTATTAAAGATCGTTCCTTTCAGGTAGGGTTTAATTATTATAAATATAAATGTACGTAAATGTAAATTTTAATAATAATACAGGAACGTAACGCATTTTTTTAAATTTAAGGTAATACTAAAGAATTTGAGAAAGCATCTTCTTCCTTTTGTGCTTTATATATCAACATGCATTTACTTCTAATGTAAATATGTATGTAAAAATCAGAAATATAGAAATAATTTGAGCTTAACAGAGAACAATAGGTTTCTTTAAATTTATAAGAAATCCTTTAATAGTGAGAAATATAGATAATAGGTAGTTTTAAAACATTTTATGTTATTTAGAAGAAAATTGAAGTCACATTATGTCTTCATAAGAAATATATTGAAAATACGTACGGATTTCACTACAAAAAGTATAATAATACTTTTCACATAAATATCGGAATTGATTTGTTTACTTTATGATTTATTTATCCCGCCTTTTTAGCATGCCTTCGTGGTGTAGTGGTCAGCACGCTCGACGCGTATTCGACAGGTCCTTGGTTCGAGTCCCGGCGAGGGCATTGCTCCTTTTTCATCCCTCTTGCTTCAAAATAAACTAATGCCCCTACAACTTACTTATACATTTATTGATGCATCGTTCATGATCTATTTTTATAGTATTTGAGTGATATTTATTTATTTTTAGTCAAATTGTAGAGTCAATAGGGTTCCTTTATGCTGGAGACGTGAAAAATGAACAATGCCCTCGCCGGGACTCGAACTTGGACCTCTCGAATACGCGTCGAGGGTGCTACAGTTACACACGAAGACATGTAGAAAGGAGGGAGAAAATTCCTTATAAAATCACTACTTGAAATGGAAGATATCTATCTTAAAAATCTAATTGTTGTTATATATCTTATTACCTTATTAAATAGCTTATGGAATTGCATATTTTGCTTTTGGACTCGATCTGCACAAATTATATATTTATGCTTTTAGAAATTTGTTAATGAATTTTGATACTATATTTTGCAATTTTTTACACTGCTTGCTTCGGCCTGTACAGTCGGACTAATAAAAGCACAGATTATTAAAACGAACTCTGAAGTTCGTTTTAAGTTTTAAACTTTAATTTTTATCTGTTCAAAAACAGGCTGATTTAGTTACTTCTTTCGTCGCAACATCCCCCCCCCCGATGACGATGCAGAAAAAGATGTAAATTCCTTATTGCATTTTTGGCTTTTGCATGTTTCTCGCCCTTTTCTCGTGTGGTTTGACACTGCGCTTCTGGTTTTTCTTTTTGCATAAAATGTAATCCAAAATGAATACGGGATGAATTTTAAACATACTAATTATTTGAACATACTTTGCTTTATTACCACTAGTTGGTGCAGGTTTTAGGGAGCAACTGTTAGGTTTTGAACTACTAATTTTTGAACACGAAAGGAAAGTACCCAAATTAAAATGGGGAATTAAGGGGTTATTGCTAGTTTGAGTTATAATTTTGTTTTGCGTATTTTTATATAGACATATGTATAGGTATAGTTCAAATTTATATTTTAAAATTTTATGAGTACAGTTAAGATATAGATTATAAAATATATACCTCATGGATATATATATATATATATATATATATATATATATATATAATGTTGTATGATCTTAAATCCATTTAGTGCGAATACAAGTTATTATTACTTGCGCAATTGCTGCAAAGTTAGTTAATAATAATTTATTTCCTAAACAGTATTGATTAATTGATTATATTATCTCCTAAGTTTAATTAAAGTAGAATTATTTTAAAAGTGTGCATCCATACTGGTAAGTTATATTTTGAAAGATGTTTTGAAGTGATTTGAAAGCAAAATGTTAATAATGTTTTAACGGGGACTGGAGTTAAATCATCACGAAGAATAATATTTCAATTTATATATTTCTTTGAAATATTTCTATTCCTAAAGATACTTAGAAATATTAAATGTACGTACACATAATAGGCAGTATGCAAATGCAGCTTAATATTTGCTCATCATATCGCAGTGCAGAACATAGATATTAGGTTAAGGTTGGTAGGTTGTAAAAATATCAGATTATTGCCAATATGAGATACTAAGTCCGGAGTTCCTAATAGGCGGTCAGCGTTACTTCCTATGAAGAGACAGACAATACCGCCACGTCTTCTCCGTGAAATGAGGCCGGGCCTTTCGGTACGGCAGTCAGAGTCACTAACCGCTTTCCAACCTAGGTAACGAAAGTAAATAGTTATTATCTGGACTCCATACGCCGCTGCGCTTGTAATACCTACATCCAGGAAAACTGTATCATTTTCTTTGGAAAGGGCGAAAAAATGGCAGATATTTTAAATTCATTCTGAGGAAAAATTTAATGAATTGAAGTTCCTAAAAGTAATACGTTGTAAGTATTCCATCAAATTAAAAATGCGCATTTCAGTTGTTAGCTTAAAAGATTTACATACACTTTTTGAGGATAATGGGAAGAAAGGAAAAACTTGTAGCAAAAATTATCATATGTCAGCCTTTGTGCTCTTATCATGCAGAATATTGAAAGAGCGTACCATCGTAATCTATGGGCATAACATCCATCTGAAAAAGAGCACGTGTGGTAGACTTTTGGCCAAGGAATTATTAAAAAACTGAACAAGGGTTCTCAATAGAGGGATAGGGCGGGGTGACATTTAGTCCAACTATTCATTCTTTGTGGTGTTTCATTTATATATATTTTTTAAAAAAAACGAAAACCGCCCCTTCGTGCCTTGGGTGTCAGTGAGGGGTACCAGATGCCCAAATTGGCGAAATCCGAACGAATGCACCCACTCGAGCGTGGGAAATGAACGGGGGAATAATGGGGGCTGAGACAAACACCTCACCCCCCCCGCGGTGACGTCATACGGTGGTTGAGTAATCGTGTTACACGCTCAATCTGTGCTCCGCGTCCTCGAGTTTTGATGCCCTTTGTTCCGCGGAGCAAGAGTTTGAACAAAATACGTATAACAAAGGAATCTCTTCAAAAATCCAACTCCTGGTGATTTTCCGTGAAGATAAAATGAAATTCGGGGCGTGAATTGACTTCCGTAATTTTATATAATGTACCATTTATTTTGTTTTATTGAATTATATATTTCACTTTATTCAATTTTTGATCGAAATTTTTGCTTTGCGTAATAACTGATGCAAGAGAGATAAGATAGACATTTTAAAACCGATTTTAAATTAAACACTACTCCTTCTATTTCAAAAAATATTTCCTATTACTTTTTATTGTTTGTATAATCTTCGGTAATAAAATCTGCGCGTTGCAGTTTGATAATGCGCGTTAGATAATTTGACGTTTCTCGAATGCTTTAAAACTGCTTTCAGTTTAATTAGTAAAGGCTAGAAAATTATGTGGTTATAATAATATAAAACTTACTTTATAGTTAATTTTATCACAAAAATATCCCAAAATTTCATAATCTGCGCGTTTATGTGAAGTTTTATTTTTAAATCCTTTGCCATAAACAATCATAGAAAAAATATTAAGCAACATCGCTTTTCACGGAAATATATAAGATTATATAAATCAACACACATCAAGAAGAATTCGTATAATTATTTAAAATAAATCCACAGAAAAGTTTTTATATGTATTCTTCTATTTCATATCAACTACAATAATTGTGACATGATACACTGGCCACTTGACACCATGGCTGTTTCATACATTTTAAATTTATATCTCTTTTACAAATATTTACACTTATACTTCCTATTATATTCCTTTCTACATCCAATTAAATAAATAATATTATGTAATATTTGTTTTTAAGGAAATACGCTTAGTTAATTGAATTAAAATTACAGGTGAGGAAAATATTACGTGTCTTCTAAATGTCTGTAGATGCATTTGAGTATTCTTCAGTAATTTAAAATATGTTCATAAATTTTCTTTCGAGCAGCAGGCAAAATATGTAATATGTATGCAAGTATGAATATTTATATATCATATTATTTCATAAGAATAAATTGAATTTAATTAAAAAATTTAAATTTAAATACAAATTTAATTAAATATTCTTTGCGCCATTGCTGCAAGGAATGAAATTTAAATTTAAACAAATTTAAATTTAATTTTTAACAAATACGTATAAAAGTAAAAAAGCAAATTTAAATCCTAAAAAAAGAAAAAAAGCCAAAATAATTTTTAAAAAAATGTGCAAATATATAAAAGATTTAATATCGAACAAATCTACAATATCATTTAAATTCAGAAGCATAAGCAAATCAAGTGCAAAATCAATCCATGAAAATAAATTTACTAATTTAATAAATTAAAATCAAATTAAACATTTTTTTAAAAATGCATATGTGAATGACCGTTGAGTAGGCAGGAGACAGACTTATCAAGGGGAAGTTGCCTCCAAACCTAACTCTCCAATCATTCAATTCGTGTTTCGTCATTCATGCAGGCAAGGGTAAAAGTCCAAACCAAAAGTAATTTCAATAAAGTGGTTCCCTTAGAAATTAACATTTAAGAATTACATTTAAGAATTAAAGTTCAAAAAGGAAAATACTAATGAAGTCTTTTGAGAAACAAGTAAAGTCAAGAATTAAACTTTTTTAAAAATTAATTTTTTTTTAAATTATTTTTTATAAAAAAATAATAAAATAATAAAATAATCTAGAAACCAATGTATTTTAGAAACCCTTGTCTACAGAAACCTCCCCTACACGAATATGCATATCAATAAAAAGAAACTAAAAAAGAACTAGACATAATCCATATAAACCAATAAGAAACAAAAAGAACTAATTACAATTTTTTAAAAACAAATATATATTTAAAAATATAATTTCATATTTAGAAAATACTTAGATACTACACAAAAAATTTAAAAAAATACTTAAAGCAAGTAAATAGTAAGTTTTAATTCTAACTTACCTACTATATGAGTGTTGGGGTCTGCAAAAGTGTTGTAAAAGAGAAGTAAGTGTGTTCTTCAAATTATATAGATGGCGCTTATGTAGGTACAGTTGAGTACCCTTATGGACTCAGTACTTTACTCAATACATTCAACCAACACATTAAACTAAATTCTGAAATTCCAACTTACAGCCATTTTAAATTATTCAGTAAAAAAACATTACGAGGAACCAGAGCAGGTAATAAACATAAAAATAAACTTCTTTCAACAATAGATGCAAAAAAGTTAAACGATAATATAAATAATTACTTTCTTACTCATAATTTCACTAAAAATATAATTACTTGGTTGCATACTTGTAAGCACAATTTCTTAAAATTACTTATAAAATTTGTAAAACAGCATTTTACAGGGCACAATATTATCAAAGACCTTATTATTGACTTTTGCAATTATAAGTTCTCTATAAATAACAAATACAATAAATATTACTGAAAAATGAATTTCCTTCATCCTAACTATGATCATATTCAGTTTAGCAAAATTTTCAGAAAAAGTCAACAACTTTTTCCAGCTACCAAAGTACAGATCTCACCAGCTTTCAAGTATCAAAATCCTCTTAGTAAATTGCTAATTAACCACCATGAATTAGCTTCTACAGCCCATTGATACTGTAAAGAGCTTCAATACAAAGATTTCATAAATAAATTTCATCAACATATTATAACAGGCAATTTAGCAATAGTTCAAAATCAACATTTAAGAATTTTAATGGAAAAAGGTACCAAATTTAGACCAGTACTAAAAATTAACAAACATCACAGTTTTAAAAGTTTCGTAAAAAATATAGACGAATTTATAGTTAAAACTAGTTTCAAATTAAATATTCCAAATTCTACCTTTATGGCATGGAAACATGCAGTATTAGAAGAATTCAAGCAAAAAATTCGAAGAATTGAATTTAATAGCAATTTACAGTAGAATATTCTCATACCTCTTTTACAGGATTTAAAACAAAAGTTCATAATTACCAAAATTGACAAAGCCAATAATAACTTTAACATAATATGAAAATTTTTTTATGTCTCATTAATTAATACTGAACTCAATAATGCCATTACTTACAAACTCACCAATCTACAGGAAAATGTCATTGCAAAAAAGCTAAAAGCATTTCATAAGAAACTGCAAATTTCACAACCATCTAACTACAATAGATTAGCAAATCTATATGCTCTCCCAAAATTTAATAAATCACCACTCAAATTTAGATTTATTGCTAATGGAACAAATAATTATAAAAAGAATATAGATTACATATTTGCAATTATACTTAAAAAAATCTGTAATTTAATCCAACATCTCGTTAACAAACAACACAATTATAGTTGGATTATTTATAATAATGCTCCAGTTTTCAGCACTTTTAAAAGTTTAACAATCAAGAACATTAACTGCTATTACTTTGAAAACCTTTATACTTCTCTACCATTAGAAGAAATTTTTACTAGTTTAATGCAACTCCCACAACTTTTTCCTGACATACATGACATCCTTTGTATTGAAAGATGGAATACTTATCTGAATTGTGCATTATTTAATAACTACATTAAATTCAATAATAAGATCTTTCAGCAAGTTAGAGGAATTCCTATGGGAGCAAACAGTTCTACACAAATTTGTAACCTATTTCTTTTTACTTTTGAATATAAATTCCAACTAAGTTTAAATAAAAATGAATTAAAGCTATTTGCTTATACTTTTAGATACATAGATGATATTATAACTTTCAATAATAATTCTACTTTTGAGCAATTCAAAATTTACCTAAATAGTTTAACACTTAATAAACCGAATACGAATCAAGATACTATTGAATTCCTAGACCTGCAAATTATTAAACACAGCAAAATTAAATTATTTGATAAAAGAAGGAATTTCCATTTTCCTACTATTAAACTAATTAATTGGAACTCTAATATCTCTAGAAAAGTAATAGAAAACACGTTTCATAGCCAAATTATCAGAATAAAAAATATATGTACTGAAATAGATGATTCAAAGGAAGAAATAATAATAGCTAATTAATGTACAAGTTGATAATCAAGTACCACCAAAATTTATTAATTTATATATTATAAAGGCAGGCCTTGACTTTATAATTTTTGGCTCTTTTGGATAAGATAACATTACCTTAAACCTTAGCTGGAGGGTAATGAAGAATATAAAAGAGTAGAGAAATTATTGTAAATTTTTATTGTAAATATTTTGTAAATATGTATATTTAATCAATACTGGATACTCTCCTTTTACAAATAAAGGGCCAACTCTTTTCAAAAGTCTCAATTATAGCCCAAATTGAGTGAAGATTTTAATCATCTTCTTCTAATTTTCCATACTTTAGCCAGTATTTAGTTACGTTTTAATATACCAATTGAAATCAAGTTCATTAAACTTTTAATATTTTCTTTCATTAAATTTAAGTTTTAATTAACTTCCTAAAGTAATTTTTGAGAAATTTCTGGAATTTTTTAGAAGTTTTTTAAGGACTTATTTTCAAAAAATTTTGGGAAATTTTACTTTAAAACTTTAATATTAAAACATTTCAGTTTTCTTAATTACTTTAATTTTTAGCAATTTTCACACAAAAAAATTTTTTACTTAACGTTTTTTTTTTTTTTTTTTTTTTTTTTTTTTTTTTTTTTTTTAACAATTTTTACACACTTTTTCAACAGAACACACATTTCACATTACAAACAGTTTACATTTTATTCACAATACCACTTCACTTTATTTTCCTTCAAGCAAACTTACATCTCTTGATTGGTGCAGTTCTTAACTCCCTAAAAAATTGATAATTACTACCTTTAGGATTTTTAATTTTTAATTTAATTTAATTTAATTTTTAATATTAATGTTTACAAAAAAAAAATTTTACTATAACAAAGATAGCACCTTGACACTCAACTTTACCTACATAAGCGCCATCTATATAATTTGAAGAACACACTTCTCTTTTACAACACTTTTGCAGACCCCAACATTCATATAGTAGGTAAGTTAGAATTGAAACTTACTATTTACTTGCTTTAAGTATTTTTTAAAATTTTTTATGAAGTATCTAAGTATTTTCTAATTATGAAATTATATTTTTAAATATATATTTGTTTTTTAAAAATTGTAATTAGTTCTTTTTGTTTCTTATTGGTTTATATGGATTATGTCTAGTTCTTTTTTAGTTTCTTTTTATTGATATGCATATTCGTGTAGGGGAGGTTTCTGTAGACAAGGGTTTCTAAAACACATTGGTTTCTAGATTATTTTATTATTTTTTTAATAAAAAATTAATTAAAAAAATTAATTTTTTAAAAAAAGTAATTTTTAAAAAAAAGTTTAATTCTTGACTTTACTTGTTTCTCAAAAGACTTCATTAGTATTTTCCTTTTTGACCTTTAATTCTTAAATGTTAATTCTTAAATGTTAATTTCTAAGGGAACCACTTTATTGAAATTACTTTTGGTTTTGACTTTTACCCTTGCCTGCATGAATGACGAAACACGAATTGAATGATTGGAGAGTTAGGTTTGGAGGCAACTTCCCCTTGATAAGTCTGTCTCCTGCCTACTCAATGGTCATTCACATATGCATTTTTAAAAAAATGTTTAATTTGATTTTAATTTATTAAATTAGTAAATTTATTTTCATGGATTGAGTTTGCACTTGATTTGCTTATGCTTCTGAAGTTAAATGATATTGTAGATTAGTTCGAGTATTAAATCTTTTATATATTTGCACATTTTTTTAAAAATTATTTTGCCTTTTTTTTTTTTTTTTTTTTAGGATTTAAATTTGCTTTTTTACTTTTATACGTATTTGTTAAAAATTAAATTTAAATTTGTTTAAATTTATATATCATATTACATATTCAAAACGTTCTAGATCCGACCCGTTTATGTAAATTAAAAGCTAAAGGGATAAGATATTTTCACCATACATAAACGTTTTTCAAATTATGAGATTACGTTTACAAAATATAGCTATGAAACGGAAACGTGTAGAATAATATAAAGTGTATAGTCATTAAATATACTTCTGAGCAAAACATTTAAGGTTTTCCTAGCTATCAGAATCACATTACTTTATTTTATCTGTAAATATTGTTTATATTTGCAGCTTATTTTGAAATCTTCTTCCGTGTCATGTAGATTATTATACGTTAAACTACTTTTTAAATTTTTGCATGTGCTTCTGTTATTTAGAAGTGATTAACTTTGCTATACTTAACTTACCACGAAATGTTACAAAGTAGGAGAATCATTGCATTCTAATCTAATTTGTAAATAATACTTATTTGTAAATAATACTGCCTACAATACCTAGGAGAATAAGAAAGGTAGTCTTATCGAGAAATAGTTTAATTAATATAAATTTGCACGATTCGAGCGAAAATGAACAGGAGACTAAAATTATCTAAAATTTGTTCGTCTGGGAATCTGGCACACTAAGAAATGCAAATAGATAATAAATAACGTAAGATGTAATATTATAAAACTGATGTTCAGCATGTATAAATTGTTAGAAAATACATGTCGAAATTTGCCAGATAAAGTACTGTTCTTAGAGATTCATCACTCGAAAGTAAAAGTTAAAAAATAAATCAATTTTTGCTCTCTTCAAAATTTAAGTTATAGGTTACGCATTAAAGAAGAGTTTGCAGAGCGTTGATTTATATCGATGCTGGAACGTGCAAAATGCGCAATGCCCTCACCGGGACTCGAACTCTAGGGTTTCCAGGTACACCATGAAGGCATGCAGAAAGGAGGCAGATATACAATTCCCCTTTTATAGGACGATTGGAGATGAGGGGACCCAATTGCTAAGTCCTGGTGTGTTCACAAATTATCACCAGTTATATTTTTATTCGGGGGCCACTTGTTCAGTGTTAAAATAAGTATTATAACCTGGGTACCGCAATAGCCCAATGATACATATGAATATAAGATGAGATGTGTGACCTAGGGGAAGAATCATATAATAAAGAACTTACCCAGAATCAATAGAAAAGAATATATGCAGAATGACGAGAACCAAACAATCACATGTGAATTATTTTATTCTTATTTTTAAGCATCACTATTTAGTTGAATAAATATTAATGAAATATAAATTAAAACTTGGCCAGACTAATAAAATTTCACACGCTGAATAACAATGATTTTTTTGCCAGATATACGGTAATATGGTTCTACACGTGATGTCACGAATATTCTTTACTGCCGCATCGGAACAAGTTAATCATTCTCCATCCGTTCAAAATAAAAGTTCTGAGAAAATGCAACAGTGACAAATTTTAGGAGTCCATAAACATAATCGATTAGCAAGCCTATTTTTTGAACAAGACAAGAAGCAAGTGCTCGCAGGCACGTGGTAATACAAGCGCGAGGTGTACGGATATAATGATAATGGTTAAGTTACACCTCATGTTTTTCTCACTCGCACTGTAAATTTTAGAATCAGCTTTCGAAATATCTTACAGTTCACCATCTTGTCGACGTATAAGTTCATATGTTGTTCACGAAATTCCTCATGGCATTCAGCGCGGTAGCAGTCGAAGAAGTACCCATCAGCGTTGCGCATGGAGGTAGGAAAGGGAGGAGGGGCCATTCCGCGCTAGAAGTGAAGCATTGCTTTGAAGCTTGGGTCACCAGACGGGGTGTTCTTTGTTTACATTCAGAAGCTCGCTTGACAAGATTCTGATAGTATTTCGACACACGACAGTTCCATAGAAATCGAAAAAGGGACACTCTCGCGTGAAAGAAACATTCATAGTGTAATGGTTAATAGCAATTTGTATAGTTTACTGACATTTACGCAAAAATCACATCTTGGTTATTTTTCGATAACTAACAACAGCGATTTTGATTATGAATGTGTTTTATAAAATTCTAAGCTGTTGCACTACAAAAATATAGATTTTAAGAAAACTGCTAAAAGAGATCTGCCAAAATTTATTTTCTAGAAGATTTGAAAAGTTTGAAACTTGATGGCTAAATGTAAATATAAAATTATGTATGTTAAAATATTTGTAATTAGGCACATAGGTCAGATTAAGTTTTTATTAAATAGAGTAACGCATGAAGGGCTATCTGCCTAAAGAGAGAGATGCCATCGTGGAGGAATTTTGAAGAAAAACTGACCTTTGAGTGGGTATTAAAAATAATACTTATAATTTTTATTCAAATTATATTCATATATATTTTTATGTAAAACTTTCGGGTGTATGCTAAATTAGTGTAAATTACTTTACACGAAAAATATTTAAAAAAAATGCACGAAAAAATGCACAGAAATGAAAGATTTGCACATGCCGGAAATGATAAATAGGAAATATGTATGGGTATTTATGCATGTGCTTGCAAAAAGCATGTATCTGCCTTTGACAAAATACTTAAATATTCATTAAATTATTTATAAATGTATTTGAAATGAAGAATTTATTCACTTATAAACAACTGTGGAAGTACTGTGAAGAAATCTAATGATTAAATGTATCTAATTTATAATGATTATAAATGTTATCTAAATATATAATAACCTTAATATTGAATTGTAAACATAAATTGAAATCCTGTTGACAAATACGTTATAAAACTATTTAAGCAAGAATTGTTCGCATTGGAAAGCAATCTGTTAAAAGGTATTGTAAAGCAAATGCTATGAGATGCGCACTTAAGAACGTAATAAAGAGTTTTGGAATATGTATTGTTGAAATGAAGGGTAAAAAAAAAAAAAAAAAAAAAAAAAAAATCTGATAAGTATAATTAAAAGAATTATTCCCTTTACATTTTATAATAACTCAGTTACAAGTTTTAAATAATACTTAAAAAAAAAAAAACTTATTTTATTCCCTTTCAGAAATGTTCAGAGAAAGTCAAATACTATTTAATACCTATTTAATTATTAGGAATTAGCGAAATACTTATTTAAAGTATTTCGCTAATTCCTAATAATTCTCTAATTTAAAATGAACCGAATAGAGCATTAATTATAAATTGACTTACATTTTTCGATTTAAAAGAAGCCAAAAAATCATGTCATATTTAAGAAAGTATTTTAGGAAGAAGCTCTATAAATAGAAAAGAAATAATGCATAATTTTAATATTAATAATACAATAAACTTTGATCTTAATTTTTGTACCTTAACCGAATAAAATCGAATTACCTTATTTTTTTTTTTTTTTTCTAATGTAATTAACGAAAACTTGTGAAAATATTTCATTCAAATTAAACCATTCTGAGAAAACTGTCCTGTGAAAAGAATAGCATTTAATTCCGTTCAGAATGAAATGTTGTTTAAAAATATGTTGTTTTCACATACTTAGGACTCTGAAGTGTTGTAGAAAAAGAAAATATATACATTTATATGTATATTTGCGACGTAATTACAAAATATTTACACCCGAACGCGTCAAATCCCATAGAACTCAATGGTAAATGACCCAATGTTTTGGTCACCACGTAGGGATCGCCGGTGTTTCAGAGCAGGGTACGGAGAAACTTGTTTAGGGCGACTCCATCTTACTTCCTACCTCCATGGCGTGGCGGCGGGAAAGGAACAGACGAAAGCGCCCTTCGCCCCCGAACTCCAGACGCAGAAGAAGCAGAAAAGTCGGTTGGTGGAGTCTTTTCAAGAGTTGTCTTCGTACAATTACGATTAACAAAACGATACATAAATACAAAGTGGAGGCATGCCTGCACAGTCAGTCATTAGATTATATTGTAGTATTGCTGCAACGGGAAAATGTGCATTATCCTAGCCAGGATTAGAACTCCGTACCTCCCGAATACGCGTCGAATGTATTATTTCCAGTTACATCACGAAGACATGCAAAAAAATGGGAGGAAAAAAATCTTTTAAGTTTTACTAAAAATGGGGAAATATCATAAAATGTAAGAAACACTTTATACCAGATACGCAGCAAATGACATTAGACGCATTCTTGTTAATTTTCCACAGCTCAATCGTATTTCCTAATTTTTATTTTTCCACCAGTAGAAGGCACTGAAGTAGTGAAGAACTTTCTTTGAAGTTGAGATTTGATTTGCACAAGAACAATAAAAAGCCTCTGATGAATTGTGAAAGATAGCTAATTAATTAATCCCGCCTGGATCTTAATTTATATTATGCTACTTAAATCGTCTTCTTGTAGTTTGCCTGAATCATTAAAACAACGACATCGAAACTGGATTTCGCAGTTCGTCGGCAACCATGATGAATTATACCGAAAAAATGCAAAGAATGGAAATATTCATAAGTCTTAATCCACAGATACATTTTAAAATTGTATGTATTTTTAATTGGTATCAGTTTCGTACTTTATTAAAAATATAGTCATGATTTGAATTATTAAAATGTATACTTCTTGTTTTTAAACCATTTAATTAAAAAGTAACCTTGATTAAATTAGAAAGATAAATTAACATTTTCATATGCACTTACTGAGAGACTGCACTTTGAAACTCACCAGTGTGGGATAGTATATGGAAGATAAACGATAGGTGTTAGCTTTTGCGCTGTGACAGCACTTTCCTAGATTCTGCCTTACTTTTCGTCTGCCAGTTTCCAAAGCATAATAGTGAAAAAACAGCGGTAACTAGAAACATCAAATTTTGAATGACGTAGTCCTCCACTCGCATATGGGCATTTGGAAGCCCAGATTTGGAACCTGATATTTGTTTTATTAAGTATTTCATATTTTGTAAAACTTAAACGAATTTTTGAATAGCGATTTCAAAGCGAGCAATGGCAACACTGTACGGGAAAAAAAAAAAAAAAGTTTATATCCAGGGCCCCCCGTGAGACTGTGTATCGAAAATTCCAAAGATATGCTGTTTTTAAATATTTTGCGATATCGCTGTTGAATTTAATTTTATGTTTTAAGTACGAAGAATATGATATTTAATAAACAGTGGTAACACACAAAACGTGTATAAAAAACACCCCTTTGAGCGTAATATAAAGTCTGAAAGAATTCTAAAAACACATCTTGTCCCTCTGCTTACATCAAAAATACTACTTTTCTAAACAGCACAAATAATCGCTTTTCCCAGTCTTCTAAACGAAAAGGAAATGAGATTATTTTTAACCCTAATTAAAATTTCATAGCTATCCTTTAGTACGATTTCAAAATTTGAAATCTTTTCATTTTTTAAATTCATCTCCTTAAAATTGCACACGGATATCAAGAGCAATGACTATTCATCCGAATTTCAGCCATTAAAATACTTTAAATTCGCTAACTCCATTTCGCTGCTTTCGACAGAACATTATTCCATCATACGATTCCATCTCGCACAGCTGTCGCTGTATTCTGCTTAAGGGATGAACTAAAAAGGGGGGAAGAAAATTTAGAAATGCGTCGGGAGGGTGTGAAGGGCACCCTTCAACTTTTTTTCTTGTTGTTTCATTTACAGAAGCATAATGTTAACAGATTACAGCAGCTCGTCCTTAACCCCCACACCAAAACAAGGCACGTAGCAAACCATTTAGGCGAGAAAAATGAGATCTATTTGTATTTAATGCCCTTGGGGAAAGGCACTTGCTGAATGGCCTTTTTGATTTTCTCTTTCCGCTCCCTGCAGCCACCCTGCGGAGTTTTTTACGCCTGCGCTGATGAGCTGCCCATCGCATGCAGCATGCTATCTGGGAATAAATGAGTGATGAATTATTACCTCCGTTATCCATTATTTGCATGCACAGAGCACATTGCTTCTCACTGATGGAAAATATATACGTTTATGAACATCGATCTACCTCTTGGAATGCTTTTGCTTATCAAGCTTTACTTTTATTCATTTGTAAACATTTTAATTTATATTAATAATGGAATAAAACAGAATACAAATCTGGCAAAAGTGGCATGCTACGAAACGAGAAAAAAGCGCACATCAAACAACATGAGCACTAAGGATGATGTTAAAAAAAGAAAATCTGAAAGATTTCAGATTTTAAAATACCTCCAAAGGGGCGTTTTTTAAACTTTTTCTGTACCTTTCTTTACCTTTTTCTTTACCTTTATTTATTACGTATCATATTCTTCGCACTCAAACCATAAAATCCAGTTGAACAGCAATAGAGCAAAATAAATAAAATGAGCATACCTTTAGAATTTCCGATACAAAGTCTCGTGCGCTGGAGATAAAAATAGTTTTTTCCCGTACAGTGTTGCCATTACTCGCTTTGAAATAGTTTTGCTTGTTAATCAAAAATTTGTTGAAGTGTTACAAAATATGAAATCGCTAATAAAACAAATTCCAAACTTTAAATTTGGGCTTCCAGATGCCCATATTCGCAGTAGGATTACGTCATTCAAAATTCGATGGCTCTACGTACCGTTGTTTTATCACAATGCGAGAAATATACACTGGTGTGCAAAACTTAAGCAACAATGTAAATTTTAATCAGATAGCCATAAAATTGTAGAAAAGAGGTTCTTGCGTTCAGTACAATGAACACGTAATTCAGTAGAAAGATAATGCGTATGCAAATGTCAAGAAAAAAGCGTCACAGGCTACGTGAGCGTACAAAACGCGTACGGTCGGCGCGCTCAACTCGAGATTACCATAAAAGGAAGGATGGAGATGCAATTAAAGACATTCGCTGCAAGTACAAGGAGTTCTTTCGTGAAATATGGCTAGAAGAAATGATCTGGATGACTTCGCACGTGGAAGAATAATCGAAAAATCTGGACTAGACGCCAAGTGTGACCAGTATAGCTGAAGAGCTCAGAATCAACAAAAGTGGCGTTTCGGGCGTTTAGAAAGCTTTCCATACCATAGAAAGGTTGGTGGTGGCCGTCCCAGGAAAACAACTGCAGCAAATGACCGATATATAGTCCTGCAAACGAAAAGAGTCCGAAACTAGTCAGCAAGCGCCACAGCTCAACAACTGTGAACAGCAACGGGCGATAATTGTAATGGTTTACTGTGTCCAAACACCTTCACAAAGGTGGTCTATGCGCCTGCCGTCCTGAACGCTGCATCCCTTTCAAAGTTGGCCATCGGCATCACCATTTACAGTGGTGCAAGGAACGCAAAAACTGGGCATCTCATCAATGGAGTCGTATCCTCCTTACGGATGAGAATCGTTTTAGTGCCACAAACGATTCTCAACACAAATTGATTTGGAGAGATGTCGGGACAAGGTTTAATCTCAGTAACATAACGGAAAGAGACCGTTACGGTGTCCTGAAGATCTCGTCTGGAGAGGCATTATGCTGAACGGGCGGACGGAGCTCCACGTTTTCAACAGAAGTTCTGTAACCGGAGATCCCTATCGTCAGGAGGTGATCCTTCCCCATGTGCGTCTGTTCCGAGGTGCCATTGGAGCAGATTTCGTTTTTATGGATGGTAATGCACGGCCACACCGGACTCTTGCTATTCGGAAGCAACTGAAAAGTGAAGATATCACTCGAATGGATTGGCCAGCATGCTCCCTTAATTTAAACCCCATAGAACATGTGTGGGATGCTTTGGGGAGACGCTTGTGACACGATTACATCCTCCTGGGAACACCCAGCAACTGAAACAGATGCTGATTGAGGAATGGGCACTCTTACCTCAAGATTTGTTGGACAATCTGGTGCTGAATATGGAGAGACCGTTCGAAGCAATTGCAGTAAGGGGAGGGCATATCCCATACTAAGGAACACCTGCTTGTTGTTCTTCCTCTTGTACAGACAATCATGTGTAACGATTCTATGACTTCAATAAAGCCTGTTTTTGCTTGATTCCACACTGTATGTATTGTATTCATTTTTAGAGCAATTATGCTTTCGTCATCGTTTAAATACAAAATGCTGTCTCTTAATTCTGAAATTCATGTCTCTCAGATGATTTCTCGTGGAGTTATGCAAAAAAGAACATCTGTTGCTTAAGTTTTGCACACCAGTGTACATACGCTTATGCAGATTCTTCATTATTTAATTTCTTCAAATATAATACAGGGCAATAATATTTGGTGGCAACAATTTGAAAAGTGAAACTACGCTTATCGTGATTCGACGCAAAATGCGAAAACGAAATTAATAGTCCTTCTGGGCAAATTGCCTCTTTAGACTAAAAAGAAAAAATACAGATGAGTGAAAGAAATGAAAGAAAATATAACATTTTTAAGTTAGAGTGCACATAAAGTGTTCAAACATCACACAACTGCGGTTGCGAGGGAAAATTTTTATAAGACTAACGGAAGAAAATTGTGTTGACATGAACAAAAGCCATTAATGTTTACTTTAGAACAGTGACTGGCAGCGATACCATTGATCAAAGTAAGGATTTCAGCCACCTTTTTAACACAAATAGGAACTAAAGTGTTGGCGTGTTTTATTGTCTGCTATCTTTTTATTGTTGTTGTCGTCGTTATATATAGTTTTAGTAAGAAAGAAACTTAGTTGAATTTTTTCTTTCTAAAATTCTAAGAGCACGCGACTGACGTTGGAGTAAAGTCCTTTTATTTCTCATTTGTCATGAAAGTAAATTTCTCAGGAAACTCTTAAAAAGTAAGTTCTCTTTATGTGTGGAACTCGTGGTCGAGATTTTTTTTTTCTTTTCTTGGAAAATGTAGCTTTCAAAACTTCGTTCATTTAATTTTTGTACAACTTCCAATGCCTTTTTTTCCAAAGGGCTGTTAGAAAAGAAAGATTATTTGTATTGTATAAATCGAGAATTTTGAAATATATATTGCATTTAATCCATTTAGAAGACAGATATTTCCGAGGAAGGTTTTTCAAAATCAATTAATATAATGTTTGAAAGCTATGTTAAAGAAAATAACAATATACACCAATCTTGAGTCATAAGAAGTTTCTAAGTTTCATGAGATTAATTCAACACAAATAATATTTTCAGGTGTTTTATCCTTTCATTTTTAATTTTAACAGCAATTTCGATAAATCCAGGCTGATATAAATAAAGTAAGTAAAAACGACAGGCGCGTGTTTAAAACAGGGTAGATCTTACTGAGCGATTATCATTTTGTGAAAGCCTATAGGTAGGCATTTTCCCTTACAATTGTATGTTCATAACACAGGAATACGCAAGGTATAGAAAGGAAATTTTCCGATCTTGCCAGCAGGTATAATGTAACCTAATCTTGATATATGAGAGTTGCGAGAGATAATCCAATTAATTACACTCTTGTGTTGAATTTGAGAGAAGCCGTTTGTGCATAACTACTAATTATTATTTAAGCCTGTTTGTGAAAGTGTTGAACCGCAGACTACATGCATATTTTAAGTTTTATGCAGCTGGTAAATTATGTGCGATATACATAATCCACACTATTGTTTAAGTGTTATTCAGTAGTACCTGTGGATGCGAACATATTGGCTCTAAAAATGATTTTTGAGGCCTATCCTTTAATTAGAGTCCCAGTCTAAGGTCATAAAAGAATCAAGGGAGAGATATGAATCATCTGAGATATTAGAAGTTACAATGGGACAGAGGAGTATACATATTTTCCGAAAGAACTAAATAAAAGATAAAATCTTACCAAATAAACCTCATCATTTTCGCTATTTATTTCCACACCTTTCTTTCATATTCATTAAGACTGTAATAAGTTCTGTTAAATTCATCATAACAAAGTTCCTTTGTTTTCGTTTACTTCCATTTCCTATTAGACTCTTCAAAGAGAACACTGACCAGCATGTGTAAGAATAAAAGGGGGATGGAAGTCCGACTGGTTAATCATGAATGTTGATTGCATTTAAGATAGGCATTTATGTTCAATAAATTAATTATTTGTATATTTTTTTTTTAATTTTTTAACATGATTTCTCACTTTGGTTTAAGTTCTAAACCTGCGTATCTTGGAATTATTAGACACGGAAACATCGTGAGATAAAGATTAACTGTGCGTTAAACAGGAAGTAAAGAAAGTTAAAGAAAACATTTTAAAAAGATAAATTTATATCCTCCCTCAACGAAAAAGCTGGAGTTGATGTACAATCCTGCTCAAAACATAAGCAACAAAGGCAAAACACGGAATAAAATAAATACTATTTAATGGATATGAATGAAATTGAACTGGCATTATTAGACCACATAGCAAACACTAAAGCATAGACATGCAAAAAACATATATTACATCACGAAAGACCAAATGGGTTGTAAGAGATACCCTCTCGCTAAAATGCACGCTTGACAACGGCGAGGCAAGCTAGCAATAGTGTCACTTATCGGTTGTTGTGGCAGCAAAACCATGCCTGCAGTAATACTTATCGGAGCTTATGGAGGGTGCCTGGTAGCATACCGCGACCTCTTATCCGTCATACTAACGTGTCTCACACATGATCTACGAGATTCAGGTCCAGTGATCTAGCAGATCACAGCAGATGTGGAATGGTTTCATTCTCAAGATAATTCTGCACCATTGCGAGCTCTCTGTGGACCGGCGTTATCGTCCACAAATATTACGTCGATACGCATTGCAGTCATAAAAGAACGCAATATAGGGTGTAGAATTTCGTCATAATATCGGACTGCTGTGACAGAACTACAAGGAATCACGTAGAAATCGTTGCGGCAGTTCGTTGCTATCCAAGAAACGCACATGTAAGCTTCATTCTCTGTAACGGTCTCTTTCGACGATGCTTGGCCCGGACAGCGTGTCACTGGCTCTCGCCATATCATTGTCCTTCGGGAATTCTTCTTGATGTTAAATCTAGTCTCATCCATAAAGAGTACGTGGCCACACATCTTTGATGTCAAACTGCAATGTTCACGATATCTAACTGCAATGTAACCAATTCAATCGCGCTCTGACATGCGGTGGGAACAAAGGAACGCAACCATAGGTCGTCACGCATTACAGTTCAACTCCATGCAGTTGACCCAACACAAGTTCGTGGGATATGGGCCAACCTGCAGCAGCAGAGAGATACGACACCACCTGTCAGGCTTTTAGTGATCTACGGCGTCTTGCACATGGCAACAGGAAGCGATCGTCTGTCGTTGTCGTAACACTTCGGAGTCCAAACCCACGTCTTCTATAGGGGTTCTGATACTTATTGTACGAAGGTTGGTATTTATATTTCTGGCCTTGGGAACAGTAAGTGTTTCTAAGCGACCGCAGACAATTTCAATAGAAAGACTGATACTTTTAACAGAACGTCTTCAGACCATTCTGCCATTTTACCGTGATTTGGGTTGTTTACAATAAAATGAAAAATTCATCTCGGGCAGGAAATGGAATTGACTCGTGAATATTTTCGTGCGATTATTTTTTATAACTTTTGACGTGAATTATCAAGGCAACAGTGCTTCGATAAACTTAATTCTTTAAACAGAGATAAAACACCATCCTACAGCACAAACAAACTGGCATAATGAATTCAATCTGGTCTATGTTCGCTACAGGGCGAATTCCGGAAAGGTCGTCCAAAATCAGGTGTTATACCATAACATATCGATGCTGTGATTGAACTGATAAAGCAGGATCGTCATTTGACATACCGTGAGATTGAGGCATCTTTCGGCATTAGTATAACAAGCATCAATAAGATATTACATGAACATTTGGCCTTAACAGAGATTCGTTCGCTTTGGAACTCGCATGCTCTGACAAACGCTCAAAAGAAGTCTCGTGTCGACTGGTGCAAGGGAATGTTGGAAAAATACTTTCGAGTTGCATCAAAGGCTGTATATAGCATCTACATAGGTGAAGAATCATGGTTTTATGCACATGAGCCCGAAACAATACAGCAGTCGACTGTATGGGTCTTCCAAAACGAGCCAAATCCAACAAAATTTGTTCCTGGAAGAAGAACATCGAAGCGAATGGTTGCCTGTTTCTTCGGCAGTACTGCTCACGTGGCAACATTGGCGTTAAGGCAACATAGTACGCTCAATTCCAAATGGTACACGACAGTGGCGTGCAGTAGGTTTACATGCAGGATGTGCAGAGAACAGCAATAAAAATAATAAAACCATAAAAATGTACATTAAACACTTCTTTAACTTTTTATTATTCATTTGTACACAAAATCCATACGTCTATCTGCATTACTATCAAAATCATCAATTACATAATCATAAAAGTCTGGTTTTGACTGTAATAAGTGTAACATTTCTTTTTCTATTGTTATTAGAGATAAATTTAAATCCTGACTCATTGTATTGCGTGCATAATGTTTTACTCTTTTCAATGCTGAAAATGATCCTTGCACTGAAGCAGTTGAAAATGGAATTGTACAAATTAAATGTGCCAATTTATTTACTTTGCTTAGGGCATCTGTCAAATCATTCAGCATTATATACTGAATAAGTTTCGATAAATTCATTTCGTTGTATGACTCACTACGATAAAGAACGTATAATTCATTGGTTAGCTTTACAAAATCGAAATATTTTGCATAAGCGTTCTTTAACGAATTAAGGCATTTATCCGGAAATTTACTGTGATATTTCTTAAAAACCTGAAATTCAATAGTTCAAAAAACTTGAGCGAATTTAATTTTTTAAAACGGACATCTGACTGACAATAAATAGTGCCCATTATTTCATAATATAAATTTTTAAAATGTTGATCTTGGTCTACACTTGAGTTTTGTAAATTTACACGACGTATTTTTAAATTTGGGGGACCCACTGCAGAAATAGTCTCTTCATAAACTTCATCAAGTTCAGAAGTTTGCATATTTTGAATTGCATCTTTTACTTCCTCTACTTTTTGACTAGAATATGATACATCTAAGTTAGTTTTTTGTAAAATATCAAATAGAACATCAGTATAACTAAACACTTTTTGCAAAAATATTTAGGAGAAAATTACCGTTAAATTCTTCAAAAAACATGTGATAACTCTTTGCAATATTTATTGTATCGTTATCCCAGCCTTCTGGATTCTCAATAATATTTTCAAATAAATCAGATAGGCCTTGCCTTTCGCTTTTTAAGGTATTTACCAAACGAGATGAATAGTTCCAACGTGTTGTAGCTAATTTTGGAAATTTTCTTTTAATAATTTCATTTAAAACATGATTTCCTTTTGTAGACACCGAAAAAAATGAGGCTATGCCAGAAATTGTTGCAGAAAATAATTTACAATCTTTTATAAACAATACAGATTGCGACAGAACTAAATTAAGTACATGTGCGCAACAATGCACAAACATAGCTTCTGGGAAAATGTCTTTTTTCTGTGTTCCATTCAACTCTCCTGCCATGACTGCCGCCCCATCGTACGTTTGAGCAATCAGTTTATTCTCACACCCCAACTCAAAATCCTTTCTTGCACAACATTACACAAAGCTTCTGCTGAACGATCATCACTAACATCTTTAAAAAACAAAAAATCTTTCCACTGATGCACTACAATTATTAACTGCATTCGACACAAGTCAAGTTATTAACATATCGTAGCACAGCCGATAATTGCGATTTTTGAGATATATCAGATGTTTCATCCAGCATAATAGGAACGAATGGAGTTTCTTTTACCTCATTTCTAATTTCTGAAATTACAATATTTTTTATCTATGCAATAATATCATTTTGTATTCTATTAGAGGTTTCAGAAAATACAGTTGCAGTTCTTAGATGGGTTGCTAAAAGATCATCACATTTACTAATTAAAGTTATTAATTCTATATAATTTCCTCGATTAAGGGAATTTATATTCTCATCGTGTCCACGAAATGCATCTTCTTGTTTTGCTAAGTAACAAACTACATCTATTAATCTCTTGAGAATATTTCTATTTCTTGTTACTTTTTCATTGTGTTGAACAATCGATGAAGCCTTTTATTGATCTAACATTAAATCTATCCTGGCGGTACCAAATGTTTTTACGGCATTTATGTGAGATTGTGTTTTTTCATGTTTCTTTGCGGCTTCGTGGAGATGATTTAAATCACTGTAGCCTTGTTTTGTCCAAATATTCTTGTCCTTTCCAATTGCAACAAAAAGTAAACATGGCCAACAGTACAACTTATTCAATTCACTACAACCGGTTAACCATTTAAATTTTTTTATACATAGATTTTTGAAAATGTCGTACACACTGTTGTCCTTTAATCTTAACGTTTTGCGATAGAATAATATCAGGCATCGGTCTACTTAATTTAACTATTTCGTTTTTTGTAGTAACGTCTCGAAAATGGATTTTCCAAAAAATCTTTCATTATAGAGACATCTGAGTTCTCCATTCTGAAATGGGTTATTTATTATGAATATAAATTTAAAGAATACAATAAATAAAATATTTACCTACGATTAGTCGAGGTATAACTATGAAAACAGCTAAACTTACGAGAATTTTACTAGCACTGAAGCAAAAATCATGTCTTGTGTTGTGTGGTGTCATATCGGCGGCGAAAAATCAACGCTTCGGGCTTTCCACGGAAAACTTATATTTTCAGCAAACGTAGCATCACACGGCGCCTGCCGCTGCGGTACCTCATCATCAGCCTGATGATGTCAGGATGAGCCATCAGGATGCTCATTGGTGCCGACAAACCGAACGTCTATTCCACGTGCAGAGGATTTCACTGCACACTGGCACAATAGAACGAAATGATTCTTGTTCGGTCAGTGGATTAAATTATATTTATTAATTGTTCTTAACATTTGTAAATCATATATTCTGCGAAAAACATCTCGACAATTTTTAAAAGCAAAACCAGGGATATGGTGTTAAACAGATATAACTTATATACTGTCTGTAATATACAATGAATGGTAAAATTTGGACTTTTCTGTTAAAATTCGTTTCTTTTTTGTCTAACTAAACAAAATTGTTTTTCAGCGAATTATTTCTATAAATATAATACATCACCGAAATTACACTCATGTCCATAAATTAAGGATAATTCGGAGTCACGCGGAAATCGAACTCTAAAATAAATATATCATCTGTAAAATCACTACACACATCTTCAAGAATCATATGCAAATTTCAGGAAGTAACCAGATGACACCGATGGTACGTCACAATGACGAGAGTGTAAGAGAGTGATATATAAGGAATACAGGCAAAGAAGTAAAATTGTTCGCAGGCGCTTTATAAGCATTTCAGTGCAATAACCGAATAGTTATGACACAAAGGACGCATTCGAATGATTTTTTACGTGGTAGAATTATCGGCCGTCTGGAATGTGGGCGTACCCAACTGGAAGTATCAGACGAACTTGGAATTGCCCAGAGTGTCATCTCCAGGCTTTGGCAACGATTCCAAGATGATGGTAATGTGAGTAGACGTTACAGCCCAGGTCTCCCCAGAGTTACAACGCCGAATGAGGGCCGGTATTTGGCAGTTACTGCCAAAAGAAACAGGCAGAGCACAGCCTCAGACCTGTCTCGTCAGCTCTCTTCAGCCACTGGTATGACAATTTCAAGGCAGACTGTGTACAGACGCTTATGGCAGATTGGTCTATATGCTCGTAGACCTGTCAGATGCGTTCCACTTACTGCAACTCACTGTCGCCTGCGGTTAGCCTAGTGTAGAGAGTATGCATTGTGGATCCGCAACAGTGGGCTTGTGTGATGTTTACATACAATGTACCAACCATGTAATATTGTTTTTGTGTAAATAGGATTTTTTTGTAATTTTCTCCAGGGAGAAAAAATCGGTAATTTTTTTAAATAATATCAAACATATAGCATCTTTTTTTGCTCTTTAACTTTTGTTTAATAAATAAGTTTTACAAATAAGTTAAATGTGTTTTGCTTCTAACTCTTCCTTTGCCTGATTTTGCATTATCCTTAATTTATGGACATGAGTGTACTTTACCACACTAAAGCATTTCTCCTTATATTGATGAAATACTTCTTTTATATTTCCATAAAAACAAAATCTTACAATATATAAATTTAAACATTAACCGTCTGCAAAATCGTATGGCCAGTTAATCAGTTAAAAAACTAAAAGCGCTTCAGCACGTAAGTCCCCGCTCTAATACAACGCTTAATAAACCGCACCTTCGGATGATTTTGAATGCCAAGTGCAGGAAAAATAGCTGCACTTGCCTCAGTGCTATATTATGCTGTGCTTCTGCCCTACATATAAAGAGTGATTTTCTATTAGTGCGCTGTGCGTACACATCAAAACTTCCTATGTTCGTTTGCTTTTGAACGCGCTACGTGATGCAGCACCTAGTACCGCACGCACATGTTCTTTATTTCGCACGTTAAAAAATAAGTTATCCGGTCAGCGGTTTGCTACACGCGAAGAAGCAGTTGATGCATTCAAAACGCATATTTTGTAGTTACCTCAATCGGGGAGGAAGACGTGCTTCGAAAATTGGTTCAACCGTATGTTCAGATATACTGATCTTCATGGAGAATATTTCGAAAAGCAATAAAATCTAGTTTGATCATAAACATTTGTATTTTCATAATCAGGACAGAAATATAGCGATTCCACAGCCGTGATGCCATTGATGATCCACAGCGACTGATGACAGTACGATGAACATTTAGCTCTCTCGCGTCAACGGATTCTCGTGCACTAGCTTGCAGCATTCCGACAATCTTCCAATGCAATTAATCGTGCAAATGGTGTCTTCGCGCATGCTTTCCGTTTTGAATATCTCGGATTACTCGGTACTATCGCTGCTTGAGAACTACCACATAGAACCAGCATGCCCCTTTTTAAAGCGTTTTAGTGTGACTACGGAATTTATACTAATTTTGCCTGCCTGTTTGCATTCGGCGGTGCAATCTCTGTCTTATGCGTAAATTGTATGTTTTGATTCCACTTTCTACATTCATACCTTTACTTTCAGCGTTTATTGCTTATTGTTTGAGAACGAGTGCATTTAGCGCATGTAGAATGGGAATATTTAACTGTTGAATAACACGAAACCTCAGAAAACGAAAGTTAGATAAGTACCATTATTCTGAGATATTTGAAGGCAACGTTTAGCTGTTTAGAATGCTGATGAAGTCATTGTATGATAATGAGATGTAGAAGAATTTCGGATGGATAGGAGACTGATAAGAGAAACATATTTTCAAACAAACAATCAAATTGGATTACTTGTATAACAACAACAACTGATGTTAAAATTTAATTATTCGAATGATCCTAACAATGAAGCAATCGTAATTTTAGAACTATTTCAATGAAATTTTTTGTGATATAATTATAGTTGAGTCTTTATAAAAAAACATTCAAATGAAAATGAGGCACCTGTGTAGAAATCAAAATAAACCTTATTTCAGTTTCACAGGCGTAGAGAAACGTAGGAAACATATGCAATGTTAAAAGCTCCAGTGTTTGTCTTAATATTTGTCTCTTTAAGGGGTCTCATACCTTGTAAATCCATCAAAAAAACGAAAAAAAAAAATTATGACTTAATTTTATTCTGTATTGTATTCTGAACATATTAAAAAAACCGCATTAAAAAATTCGCAATAGAACCAAAAATATAGCTAAAACAAGTTGACACACTTTACTGATAAGGCAATGTTTACATTGGAGGGGGGCGTGGCCGATGCAGCTGTTTACTACTTTCGCATCTGTTCTATTCAGCTTTATCTGTGAAAAGCGTTATCTTTGCTATGCGAAATGCTAGATAACGAGCCACACAACCATATTATTCTTTTCCCCAACTCGCTGGAAGGAAGAAAATTCCTCAACTCTGCTTTATTTTGATCGTGAAATAATTTGAATGCTAGAAACGTGCTGATATCTTTGATCAGTATATGCATGTGCTCAGCGATATATTTGATTTTTTGACTGCTTTTTTGTATTATTATCTTTAACATTTTTAATTATTTAAATCCTTTTGAGATGGTAAAGAGTATAATCGATCTGTCGGCTATAGAAGCAAAAAACGCCGATATCATGGCCATAAGAAAAGTGATTCTGTTGTGAATGAAGGCAAGTCAGCATCTGCTAAAAAGCTGAAATTAGAGACTTCTAATCATGTGAATGATGCAGATAATCACAGTAATTTGCAAGGATATCGATTTATCGATGTTGGAATTTTATTTGCAGCTCTTGCAACATCATTGTGCTGCAAAATATTCCATTCAGAAGTAAATTTTACTGAAAAATCAATTCGTGGTAGCTCATCAGTGTTTTCTGTAAACTGTTTGAAGTGCAATTCTGTGCAAAAAATAAACAGTTGCCCTATGCAAGGATATAAGAACAGTGTGCCTGAAATTAACATTAGGTTAGTTTATGGTATGAGGTGTATCGGCCAAGGATTAGCCAGCTTGAAAACATTTTGTGGTGTTATGAATATGTTACCACCAATTGCACAAAAGAGCTTCGATGTCATCACCAAAAAAATAAAAAAGCCACCCACACTGTTGCCATGCGGTCAATGAAAACTGCTGCTGAAGAAGAAAGAGCAATTAGCGGTGCTAATGATATAAGTGTGAGTGGAGATGGTACATGGAAGACTCGTGGGCATACATCTGAAATTGGAGTATGCAGTGTGATTGGTTTGGAAAGTGGGAAGTAATTGATGTGGAAATACTCTCTTCGTTTTGCAAAGCATGTGAAAGCTCTGCAGCATCAAATCATGATTTCAAAAAGAATCATGCTGGAAGTTCGGGTTCCATGGAGGTTATAGGTATGAAAAGAATTTTCTAACGTTCCGAAGAAACTAGGAATGTGCGATATGTCAAATATCTCGGTGATGGGGATGCCAAAACCTTCATGGAAATAACGAAACTGTGCCCATATGGTAAAATTCCAGTGGAAAAACTTGAATGTATAGGCCATGTGCAGAAGCGAATGGGTAAACGTTTGAGAAAACTGAAACAACAGTTACGTGGCATAAAGCTGAATGATGGAAAGACTCTTAGTGGAAAACGTCGTTTGACGGATAGCATAATTGATAAACTTACTGTTTATTATGGGAATGCTATTCGCTCAAATACCCATTCGCTACAGAGCATGAGAGAAGCTGTATGGGCTACATATTGCCATATGTCTTCTACTGATGAAGAGCCCATGCATATGTTTTGCCCACAAGGGGAAAACTCGTGGTGCAAATATAACAAACATGTGGCCTGTTCTGATTCAAATGAAGAGAGTTTCCATCATCAACCTACTGTACCTGTAGAAGTGATGAAAAAAATTAAAACTGTGTATGCAGATTTATCTGCACCAAGTTTACTCAAACGGTGTCTCAGCGGCAAGACTCAAAATCAAAATGAGAGTTTCAACTCGATTGTTTGGAAATTTTGTCCAAAAACTTCTGGTTGTGGAAAGACAGTCGCAGAAGTTGCAGTTTTTGAAGCTGTCATAGCACTTAATGATGGATATAGAGGTCGCATGGATACATTAAACGAATTGGGCATAAATCCTGGTACTCTTGCATTTACTGCTGCAAATTTAGCCGACATAGAAAGAGTCGAACTGCTGAAATTCGCAATGATTTCCGAACATTAGAGGCTCGCAGAAAAAAACGCTTGGAACAATTAAAAAAAATGAACAATTATTATCAGTGGAAGGTATTTACTATAAAGCTGGTGATTTTTAGTCATGTAAGTTTATTTTAATTTCTTTTTTATAATTATAACTTTAGTGTTTTGAGAAAATGCATCTTAATTTTCATGACGATCCGTAAGATTAAAAAAAAGTATTGCATGTATAAGTCCAATTTTTCTTCCTGTGTATATATAATTATATTGTCTATAGAATGAATTATTACCATTTATATATTTACACATTTAGGTTATTTTTAATTAGTGATTAACTATAAATTTATATTTTTCTTTCTTCTTGAAATTTCCATGATTTTTAAACTATTCATGTAAAAATAATTTTTGTATTGTTAATTCATTCTATGGAATTCACTTTTGGGATCATTTTAAAGCAAGTCATGAGCCAATACTTATATTCTAAATTTAGTTATCTTACGGATCGTGAGGTAAGCTGACATGGAAAGTTCAAACTGCTGAAATTCGTGCTGATTTCCAAACATTAAGGGCTTCCATGAAAAAATACTTAGAACAATTAAGAAAAAATTAACAATTATTATTAGGAGAAGGTGTTTCCTATCAATCTGGCAAATTTTAGGGATGTAAGTTTATTTTGATTTTATTTTTCCATAACTTAACTTTAAGCTGCGTTTTCTCAAAACACTAATTTTCATGACGATCCGTAAGATTTAAAAAAAAAAAAAAAAAACTATTGCACGTATAAGCCCAATTTTTTTTCCTCTGTATATATAGTTATATTATCTATAGAACTAATATCATTTAGCTATTTACACATTTAGGTTATTTTTAATGAGTAAATAACTATAAATTTATGATATTTCTCTTTTTTCTTCAAATTTGCATAATTTATAAAATATTCATGTTAAAATAATTTTTGTATTGTTAATGCATTCTATAGCATGTAGTTTTGAGATCATTTTAAAGCAAGTTGTAAGCCAATACCTATATTCTAAATTTAGTTATCTTACGGATCGTAAAGTAACATAATTTTTTTTTAAAGTTATCTTATATTAAATGTATTATATTATTTTTTGTAATTAAATGAAGGGGATTATTTTATGATTTTCTTAGAATTGAAATATATCTTAAATGGCATTTAAATTTTTGTGTAATTTGAAAAAGTATTTAAAATCTTATGATTAGTCGAGACAGACACACTTTCAGCATGCATCACGACCCTTTAGAAGATATGAGACCCCTTAAACGTAATTAAAAAAATTTGAAGAGTATTATAACGCTGCATGAAAGTGCATTTTTTATATAGCCCTCAACCATTTATACAAACTAGGATAGGATAGTAAAAATTGAAAAATAGAAAAAGATCTTATGAAGCACACATATTTACCCTGGCCGTTTTTTTTGAAGAAATCGAAAACAATATATAATCTAAAATAGCTTTACCTAAAAATATAAGAATGAAAAAGGATGTTTGGGCTAATAAGCTAGACCTCCCCAAAAGACCATTCTCTGTTCAAAACCAACTTTCTCGTCTGTAGAGGTACTAGCGTTAAAGAAGATGATTATCCGTGATATTCTATAATATTTTGAATTATATTCCCAGAAGTGGCTGTGTTAAAGAGGTGGTCACCTTGAACCCATTTATCTTAAAGAGCATAATCTTTGGTGTTTCCCAATACCATTTTTATGTGTATGCTCAAAAATAATGGTCAGTATCAAAGGCGGTTCTTTAAGGTAAATCCTTCCGATGAAATGCATCACTGCATATTTTTAATAATATTCGGTCAATAAGAATGAAGATAATAACCGTTAAGGAACTAGGTTATTATAATAAAATTTCGAGAATGCTGTATTCTTGGTTCTTTAAAGTTTGTTTAAGAAAAATCAAGAATTCGCGATGAAAGCACTGTAGTTGTTTCAACTCTCAAGTGCGATTTCCCATTTATGTATTTTATACAGTTTGAAGCGCCTTATTCCACATAATTATATTGTAAATAATTATATCTTCTTTATATTTACCGCAGAGGAAAAAGGTTGTAGCATAAAGTGAAAAATATATATCATTGATGAAATTATATTTTCAAACATTCTTGCAACTGAAAGGGCTTATTTTGCATGTAAGAAACAAAGAAGAGTTGCAATTTTAATTCCTAAAATTTTCCTTTTAATCGAAGAAATAGGAATTTCAATATTTCGTTCTTGCAAACAGAGTAACAACTCATGAAGGAACGTTTAAAGAAATAAAAACCACATCTAGTGGAACTGATCTTAATTTCAAGAATAGCATACCATTTTTAATTTTAGAATATGTTCTAAAACTTTAAAATATTCTAAAACTCTTTAGAATTAAATAGTGATTTAAATTTTAACAATGTTGTTTGATATTAGTTATACAGTTTTTAAGTTGTTTCTTCATAACATCGATTATTTGTGATTTAATTTCAAAAGTTTATGTTTCTGTCTAATTTATGGACTAGCACGAATGAAAGTAAACTGAAAATCTCATCTATAAGAAAACGTGGAGATTGATTCTAAATGAAAACTCTTTTTAATTTGCTATTGCGAAAGGTATTTTGTAAGTGTAAGAAGTTTTGGAAGAAAAATATATTTCAAGGATTCATTTCACCAATTTCATATATAGCAGATATAGCAAACGTTAAAACATAAAAAATAAAATAAATAATAAAAATATTGAAATATTATCCATAGCTAACAAAACGTAAGGCATAATTTTATGAAAATGTTTTCTCACTTGTAACTAATATTATCTAAAATACATGTTTATAAGTGTTTTCTAAATAACCCATTCTTTTTATTTTAAAGATATTTTTTAACATTTCTAGATAAACCATTCTTTTCATTCTTTCTTCTTGATTCTGAGTAACTCAGTGATGTAACTCCAATAGATTTCTTCTGCAAAACAATTTCTAATGCACGTGAGTTATTTTTGAAAGCTGAAAATACCTCGTCCTCCCCGAAAGTCGATGGCGTCCTCTTTGCAATCCATTCAGGTATCTAATCCTTCAGAGAACGAGAAATTAATGTCCTAGGTTTCAGATATATTGAATCATTTCTCCTATTTTTAACTACGGTATTTTTCTATAAAGCAAGCTATTTCATTTCCTTTTGTTTCTGAATAAATCAAATTTAATAAGGTTAAGCAAATTTATTATTTAAACAAACAAAAAATAACTTCATTTCTCTCTTTTTTTCTTAATTAAGAATTCATATTCTCTCCTTAAATATAAACTGCTGCAAGTAAAAGGATAAATATATTTTGCCATTATTGTTTTCGTTTTTCGACATTGCTGTTGAGAATCAGTTATTGCTGATTTGTTGCTAATCGCATTTTAAATTAAGAACTTGGCTGTGATACATAATTCTAAGATTATTATCTTGCTGTGGTCAAACATCTTCAAATGTGCGTCGTTTAATTTATTTGTCGAAGAGTAACATAGAATGTCAACAAATGTGTGCTTTGAATGATTTTGTCTATAAGTGTTATATAATTCTATGTATATTATTTTTTGTGGTCAGAGCGTCTTCGAATATGTACCGTTGAATTTATTTGTTGGGGAGTTACAGAATTCTAAAGTTATTATCTTATTGTGGTCAAAACGTCTTCAAATGTGTGTCGTTGAATTTATTTGACCAAGAGTTAAATAATTTTATGCTTATTATATTTTTGTAGTCAGAATACCTTCAAATATGTGTCGTTAAATTTATTTGCTTAAGAGTTACATAATTCTATGGTTATTATCTTCTTGTAGTCAGAATATCTTCAAATATGTGTCGTTGAATTTATTTATGGAAGAGTTACAGAATTCTAAATTTATTAAAGTGTGTTGGTCAGAATTGAAATTATTTGTTCAAGAGCTACAGAATTTTTATTTTTTAAAATGTTTTGTAATCACAACGTCTTCGAATGTGAACTCTCGTTGAATTTATTAGTCCAGGGGTACCGAAAGTAGTCTATGTCATATTGTAACTTTTGTAAGCTCCGCAGTAAATTTTAGTTTCATAATTTCAGGTTAAATAATTTAATAGCATTTAAACGCATTTAACGCTCGTTTTATATTTGTCTACCTATTGAGTTTGGACTTTCAATTCTGTTTAAAGCCAAACTTTTCAAAGGCCTTGAATATTTATGACAAAATCGAAAAGGGTCAAATGGGACGTGACAAAGCAAGTAAAAAATTATTCACTGTTTCATTTTTGCTTTTGTGTGACTTAGTAGCTTAACAACTAAACTGTAACTGACGTTTTTGTAATGATAATAATGTACTGAATTAAAATAATGAAAATTAATACTAAATTCAACTTACCAGTTACATGGGCAATATTTACGCTGATTTTAAAAAGTCTTCTGACAGAAATTAAACTTCTAAACTCTCTTTTAAACAATTTAGAGATTAATACGTATGTAGCCAATGTAAAGGTTCACATTCGCAGTATAGCTTCAAGTGAAAATCTGAAGTTAATCCTGCTGAGATTATAAAAATATCTCATTTTAATATCTATTTCAAAATAGTTTAAAACTGACATATCTGTAAAAATAGCATGCGACGGCTTTTTAGTTGTGTTAACGTCCAGCTGAATTTTTATTAGATTTCAACATTAGACTCACAGAGTGTAAAATATAGTGTAACACAAAGTGTTTTTACGAAATATTACGCTTTTATTCGTCAGCAGATGTAAATTATTTTACAGGCAGAATATTATTATTAGACTACTACGTAAATCTACTCATAGATAACAGAGAAAAATATGCAGTGAATCTGTATTAAAACCCAAATAATTTAAAATCTGCTTATTGCTCCCATATTATTATTACTCTTACGTATAGGCAACCTTCAGTTGAGGTACGACTTGGTGATTTTTACCGAACTATTTACTTGGTAATAATTAAATGATGATAATCGGTGAAATATTTTAGTTTCTTGTAATGCTGAATTAGGGAAACGTGTAGCCAATGATCGTTAAATTTAACCTAATATACCAAAATAAAGATTAGCCAAATTGTGTTATATAATCAGACCTTATTACTTAAACTCTCTATCTCTCTCTCTCTCTCTATATATATATATGTATACAAAGATTTTAAATTAATTAATTATAATCGTTTGAAAATACTAACTTATTTGCAATTTAAACAATTTTGGATTTAAAGGTTTTTTTTGTTTAAATAAATAATAAATAAAGTTATCACTTAATATTGGGAAACGCTATGATGTTTAACATAATTACAAAAGCGTCAGGAATCTTAACTCTTTCAAATACCCTTGTATCTTTCTTAGATTTTTATATTTGATACCATTTAAATATTCATTCAAATAAAAATTATGAATCCCTTTTAATTTATTCAATAACTTGTGTTTCCAAAGACTACTTTTGAATATTAGTTCTTACATTTATATGGACACATCTAGCTGATGTTCAAATGGTAAAATAAAGGTACTGATCATTACTTCTTTTTTGAAAAGTAAAATATAAATGACATCCAAGCTGTATGGACAACTTCTAATTGCTAAGCAAAATCCAAGAAAATTAATTATTTCTAATATAAAGTTTAAAAATTAATTTGATTTTTTATTTAATTAATAAATTCTCTCTTCAAGAACAAAGAATAACTCTAAAACATAGTCTATACATTGTATACATTATATACAATGTATACATTGTATATACATATAATATACATTGTTCTAATTTTTATTTTATTTGTGGATACACTAATCTCTTCTTAAAGAACAGAATTAATGACGTTTTTCGACGAAAACAAATATTCCTATCAAACCCGATGTGTGGATGCTGAAATTTATAAGGTTTAATGTGGAACTGTATTTAAAAGATTATTTAAACACCGAACTGCATTTAAAGAGCATTAATTTGCACGAATAAATTCCAGAATTAAACCAAACAATTGTTCAACTTTGTAAGCAGCTACTTCATTAATTTTTGGGAGGGGAATGGTAGAATAAATTAAAGACTGGGAAGCTTTAATTAGTGAAAATTCTCACCAAGCAAAGAGAGTAGATATGGATTATTCGATTTAAGAAAGATTTTACAGGCTATCTACCTAAACTTTATTTCTATTTTATTAAGTGCCTCCTAAGCAGTGAAATTTTAATATCTCGCAACCATTTCTCTGTACGCCAGTTTATCGAGAGAGTTTTTCAAAGCGACATATTTTAATAAGGGCCCTCATTCAGCAAAACCATTACGAACATAATTTGGTTAAGACTGTTTTGTCTAGGATTCAAGTCAAGCATGAGTATGGTTTCACTCAGCTTGTTATCATCGGACGGTCCAAATCCGTAAAAAATGAACAGTAATAATAACAAAAAGACACTGCAAAACACAAAAATCGAAAAATCAAAACTAGAAAGAAATAAATTTAAAATGCAAAATTCTCAGTTTAATTAGGAATTAATTTTGCAGCACCATTATCAGCCGTAGGCCAGAGAACATTTTAAAATATTGTTGCAAAAATGTCCAGCTAGTAAGTAGCTAATAATAGAAAGTAAAAAGCATGTATTTCCGGAGAAAATGTTATGTATCATTTAAAACACAATGGCTTTCTATAAAGTAGACATTGATACATCATTTTTTGATAAAAAAAATCTGATGTGTACTCCACATAACTTCCTTGTAGTAACATTCCTTCCTTAAATGAATTCCACATTCCTTCCTTAAATGAATAGTAAGTTATACGCAATTCTTCTTGCATTTCATTTAAACTTATTGGATTGAATTAAATTTATTTCGTCATTAGCGCATAAAACACAATAGAATAAATGCATTCTTTAAAATTCGCTATATTTGTTTAACATAGCGACACTCTAGCCCTAGGTTCGCTTAACAGAGTTAAATTTCATTCATAACTCTTGAATCTTGTATCATATATTTACTGCTGGCTTTAGCTACTAGGAGGTCTTACCAGTATATTATCATTATACCATAGGCCATAAAGTTAAAAATTTAAAAGGTGTATTTAAAAATACACCGCGCCCGAAGGCGAGATCAATAAATGAGAGAACTCATAAAACAAGTTTTGCTAAATTGCATATCATGACATATCATGGGTGATTATATCAATGGCGGCGAGAGGCGAAATGAAACTCTAAGCTTCTGGGTGAGTCTAGAAGAGCAGAAACACGTGATCAGCGTCCGGTATTAAGATTGGTCGAGGAGTCAAGAGTTCGAAAAATGAAGTTTTTTGTAGTTGTGTAGTATGAAGATGTAGTAAAAGCAACATCTATTTATGAATTTAAGAGTCCTATGTCTTTTGAAACACTTAAAAATCATCTAAACTTGCGGTATAATCATTAAATGAATAGGAAACTGTAAAAGGCGAAAATGAGGTCATGTGTCTCACTAGGGCTAATGAGTGAGAGTAAGCTTGACCACGACCTTTGATTTTAAAACACACTATACGAAATAGTAAAAATAAAAAGTAAAAGTAAAAATCTTGGTTAAATAAGTAGTAAAACGAAGAATTCATCGATGAAAAATAAAGTCCTAACTTTGAAAAGTTGATCTTTGTTGAATAGTAACTGAAGAGTAATAGTAATTTTTTTTTTTTTTTTTTTTTTTTTTTTTTTTTTTTACAATATATACGCTACCACCACTTAGAATTGTGGTGGATCGTTCGAGGTCTTTTCACTACGTGCTCAATAATAGGGTCGTAGTCTGTAAGCGATTTAATAGCTTCCTTCATAGGGAGAATTTCTCATATCTTCAAAGAAGTTGTCTGCATAAATTAATATTTGGTCGTGAATTGGGTTGATATCCAGGTCTTTGTGAATTTGAGAATGTCCGCACGAACCAAGGTGCGTTCACTATGCTACGTAAGATTCTGTTTTGAAGAACATTTAATCTTTGTCTGTCAATATTTTCGGGCAGGCTATTTTTTAACTCAGAATGCACAAAATTTATATTATCTTAAGAATTATCTAATCGTTACCACATATTCTATTCTAATACTATAATAAATCTAAAACGATGTATAAAAGAAATTAAGCAAACAAAACAAAAACAAACAAACAAAAAAAAAAAAAAATCTGATGTGTGCACCACATGACTTCCTTGTACCGAATATTAAATTATACGCATTTTTTCTTCCATTTCATTTACATTTATTTGAATTAAATCTACTTCGTCGATAGCGCATAAACCACAATAGAATAAATGCACTCTTTAAAATTCACTGTATTTGTTTACCGTTGCGACACTCTGGCGCTAGGTTCACTTAACAGCTTTACATTTCGTTCATATTACAACTCAGAATGCACAAAATCTATACCATTTGAAGAATTATCTAATTGTTGCCACATGTTCTATTCAAATATTATAATAAATCTAGAATGATGTATAAAAGAGATTAAGCAAACAAAACAAAAAAGAAACAGTTTTTCACAGATGATTGAGTATTTCTCATTCAATTAATTCAGTTCTCTCTTCGCGACAAGACAAAAATACATAAAAACTCAAAAGATCTGTATTAAAAAAAGGGAAGTAAATCTTAAACACTTATTTCCTCGAAAAAATTCCAGAAAGGATTAAGCATGATTTAATTCGCAATAATAAATGAAGGCGTTATCTTTGTTGTTGCGAAGCTAAGTTTCTCTAGATTGGCAACAAATCCACTATTCTGCTGTTTCAAATGTAAACAAGCAATGGCCGCCATCAAAAAAATTATTAGGCTTAGCGGAGTAAATTATTAGGCTTAGCGGAGTAAGCCTCTTATAAGCTGAACAAAAGCAGTAAAAGCAAAATATAATACAACTTTCTGAAGCATATTCAGCAATAAATAAGCAAATAAAAGGGTTGATGTAGAAAAATCTGGAATGAATATTCAGAATTGAAATTTATTAAGTCTAGAGGAGACAAACTAGAATTGTTCAAGACATTTAAGGATGCATTAACCTTTGTCCATACTAACACTGAATTTTCTAACACTTACGTTCTGTAAAACTGCTGCAAGGTAAACAACTTCAGAGGTTCCGTTGGACCGAAAATAAAGGTACCAATAATAGGTATCTTATTGAAAGAGAGTTCATAAAAGGTTTGGCCCAATAAAACCGTTCACAACATCAGTGTAACTAAATATTCGACTAGACACTTTGCAAAATCAAACAAAACTAGACTAAATGCATCTTAATGTATACGGGCGTAGCTCACTGAATCCACCCGTCAGTATTGGTTAACATCGCGGACCTGAAAGTGAGCTATACATGCTTTACATATAATTTCAAACACAAAATTAACATAGAAACTATTTACATAAAAAATTCATAGTGCGCAATTATATCCAGAACAATAACATTATAAGAAATTTTCAAGCATCCATGCAAACTGTGATCGTTGATTTTCTGTTATAAATTCCATAAAACTAAATACCCAAACAGATTCGAAAATGAGCACTTGCATGATCTTATGAGAATTGCATTACATTATTTTACCCAACTGTCAAGAAGTAAATGCAAATGAAGTTTACAAAGAATGGATTTCTATGCAAGACAGAAAACAAATTTAAAGAAGGTAAGAAAATTATTATATAAAATACAAAGCAATTACTTAATTGTTTTCGTTTAAATATGTGTACATATATCAACATATATATAATTGCTATATATATCTATTTCAAAAAACTAAACAAATTGCGCAAATTGATTTTTGTATATTTTTTTTTCTGCTGACAATTGGTTTTGTGGGCAGTTCTAAAAAATTTTAAACACATATTTGGTTATCAAATAATTTTTATTATATTTATGCATTAAAAATTTTAAGTATTTCAAAGCTTTTAAAATAATTAAAATTTCTACAGACAGAATAAACATTTTAGCTTGATAAAATAATTTAAAACGGTCTTTAACATTACTTATGAATCAATATTCTTAAATAAAGAAAATCACAAAAAAGGTAAAAAGGTAAAAGATTTGAAGTTCCAGTCCTATAGATTTTTAATATGAACTTCCTATACTTATTGGAGATGAATAGTGCAATTTATGGTAGGTGTTTTATTTTTAACTGCGAAATGCATCCAAAAGTTATCTACTATCAATTCTGGCTTAAATACATGAGACTCACTAAAGAGGCGAAAGCCAGGTATAAAAAGTAATACCTAGTCAGTTCCTAATAAGGGACATTCAAATGTGTCATTCATTTTCTGCCCATAATGACTTGTGGGCAAGTTCACATTAGGCTTGAAAACTCGATGTACAATTTTCATGGCTGCAAGATGTGACCACAGCAATGTGTTTGCACCCATGCAAAACCAACAATCTAAATCATGTTTTGATACCTTTAAAAGATACATTTAGCTCCAATGCAAATTCATTTTTAGTTTTATATTCTTCTATAAGAATATTAGAAAAGTTACTATTAGAAAACCGTATATTACTTTAGCAAACAAGCATGCGAAATGTGCTTCCATTCCGACTATGGTTCGTAAAATTTACCCATAGTTATAGAGGTTACTCAACTTTTGGATAATCTTAAGATATTTCTATTATTTTGGCTACTTTAATAATTTCGAAATGTATTTAAATACTGCAGAAGTACTGCGTTTTGTTGCTTTGTTAAGGCTATTATGTTCTGATGATTTTTATATTATATCTGGAGGAATTCATCATAGGCAAAATGATAGCGAAGTGAAAAGCACAAAAGCAGATAAAGAAATAAAGCGTCTTTTCATGTGGAAGCATTGATTACTACAGTAATGTGTGGTGACATGTAATAAGTATCTGTAAATAATGAAGCAGTTCATTGTGCTCTCATATCTTTGGAAAAAGTTCTGCTAAATAACTGCACACAATAGAGAAGAATGCTCATGGACGATGAAAGGATTGAATAATGTAAAGAATGAAGATGAATGATATACGAACTAAAGAAAACTATCATTCATTCTTTCAAATTTCTTTCTGTTTAGAATTTTTTTATTAGAATTCTGTTCGAATTAACAAAGCACAAGCTGAGGAAAAGGTAATGAACAACTCCAGATTCCAATTTGCTTAAATGCTAAAATGCCTTTATTTGATTTCCATGTCACGGTTAAGTATACGTGTATTTCAAAAAGACATCTTGCACCATTATTTATTATTTATCAACAGATTTTCGTTATTCAAAAGAAAAAAAAAATAAGTTAAACGAAATAAAATTTGCTAATGCATTTAAATAATATAATAATTAAAATTAAAAGAAAATACATTTTATGTAATAGTCTTAAAAATTTGCAGTACTTTTAAATTAATTAATTAATTTCAGTTTAGAAAGTAAATTAGTTTAAAAAATCGATTAGTTCTAGAAATCCTTAAAATATGAAATGTTATTTATATTTTTATGTAGTACTATTTTTCATATTTATTCAGATAACGTTTATTATTATACTATTCTTCCGTTTTAAGCCTTTAAAAAGTAAAACGATATTTATTTTAAACATATAGTAATTACTAGCGGTATAAAACATTATTGCTGAAATAAAATGTAAGACATAAACGGCATTTGTAATTATTGATATTCAAAGTTTAATGTAGTGGGATTCGCATTGATATATGTATGGAAAAGGGATTTTCTACGAAACGATAAATATTTATGCCTCTCATATCCTAAACTACGATTCTTTAAGAAAAAGAGATTAAAATGTTAGAGCAACTATTTAATATTTCGCAATACATTGCTCTTTTCTGTCTTCCATTCTGATTTATTTCAGTCGTAAATTTATGTAAAACATATACCACACTAATGTTTGTGAAAACTGCAACATCATGAAGGAATCATTGGAAATGAGCGAAATTTATTGTACATATTACTGATAGTGGATATAAACGATCTAATTTACAAGACAAAAAAATCTGATGTGTACGCCACATGACTTCTATTCGAGAGTAAAAGTATTCATGAAATACAAACCCTAGGATTTAATGGACTGTAGCTTTATTTTCTTTAACTTCTGTTTGGATGGACAGTCTTGCCATCGCATACGTGCACCACTCCAAAACGCAATCAAAACCAATAATGGCTGCTAGCTAATCACGTTGTTCTCTCTCATCGTGGTTGCCAGATCACTTCTGCCTTAACATACCGCCCGGGTTGGGCATTTGTTACATAGTTAACAATGACCAAAATTAAACAGTTTTAAATCACCATATAGTCCAAATCTTTTATCACAAAATTTAAATTGATGCACATGAACAAAAGCAATAAACATAATTAACCACAGAACATGAAATGCACAACATCTAAATTAAAATACAATGCATATATAATAATTTTTTGAACTCAGGAAATACACATGAAATTATGTAACATCTACTGGTAGTACAACTAATTTAGTTATTGGTCTTTTTAAAAAACCTGACTTGGTTTTTACAATACAAACTCTAACCTTTTTATCCTTACCATAAATTACCTCTTCTATTTTACCCAGTAACCAAGTCGAAATGGGCATGTTGTCATCCTTTACTAAAATTACAGTGCCCTTTTTAACGTTATCCTTAGAGAAATACCACTTAAATCGTTGCTGTACATGACTGTTGTAATCATTTCGCCATCTTTTCCACAAATATTGCGTTACTTTAGTAGTGCGCTGCCAGCGCTTTAAAGAACTATCAGAAAAATCAGTTAAATCAAGCTCTGTTATTGATGTTAAAGGTCGCCCGACTAGAAAGTGTGCGGGTGTAAGAGCGTCTAAATTATTGGTGTCATTTGACAAAGGGGATATTGGACGTGAATTATTGAATTGGATATTGGACGTATTGTAAAATTCCTTCAATCTGGTTGAAAATTGTAAGAAACTCCTTAAATGTAAAAATCAGGTTCAAAATTGTAAGAAACTCCTCAAATGTAAAAATCAATCTCCCAACTACACGCTTAAGATAAAACTTAAACGACTTAACACCTGCCTCCCAGATTCCGAATTGTTTATTTGGTTGCAATTAGACAATATTTCAAAACATCTGGCGTCAGCGTTTAGATTCGAGTTGTCTACTAAAGGGGGATCAGAATTATTAGCCGGTACTTCCTCCCTCCCCACACAACTCGCTATGGTAGCAGGTGATTGCGAAATGTCTTGATTGGGAAAATGCAGTAAACTGTGATGTTTTTTCATGCACTTTGAACAGCTGAATTCTGAACGACAGTTCTTTGCAGAATGAGTGGGATTAAAACCCAAGCAATTAAAGCATAATTTTATGTTTCTTAACAAATTCAAGACGTTCACTTATAGTCATTTTCAAGAAAGAATTACATTTATACAACTTGTGAAAATTGTTACTTTTACAACAAATTCATTTAAAATCTTTACTTTTAACATTTGACACTAAGGGAGTCACCTTTTGAATAGGTTGACCCTTTTTCGCATTAAACACACTAGACGATTGCAAAGTTCTAGCATGATTTTTTAGAAATGTAATAAGCTCAGATAATTTAGGTAACTCACTTGGTTTTGAATCTCTTTCCAACCAAAGACGAGTGGAAACATCCAATTTTTGCAGCAAAATATATGCAAGAAATGTTTCTGCGAATCTCTCTATTTTTTGGTGTAATATTTCCAAAGACCTTACGCTTTCATTCACTGTGTCTACTAATTTTAAAGTAGAAGACGGACATTCATTTTGTATGGGAGAATTTGACATGAAACGCATTATCTGGAAGGAAAGCTGATCACGTTTATTGGAGTATCTCTCTCCTAAAAAATCCCAAGCAATTTTATAGTTACTGTCACAAATTGTGACTGATTGAATAATCCTAGCTGCTTCGCCATGAAGCGATAACTTCAAATACGAGAGCTTTTGGGCATCCGATAATACATTATTATTAATGCTTGAAATGAAAAGATCCCGAAAGCTTAATCAATCTTGAATATTTCCACTAAAAGATGGCAAGTTTAATTTAGGTAATTTCATACCTTGTGCACTGGTATTTTCAATCTTTACATTACTTGCATCTTTAGCACTAAATTTTGACATTTGCCGTTTAAACTTAACCCACAAAGTATCAATGCTCTCTTGAGCAGTTTGCTGTTCAGTTACATATTTGTCAAACTCTTTTTCATTAACTACTTCAAATAATTTATCAAAAATCTCTGAACACTCATTATTAAATTTTGTACATTTATTTTCAAAAAGTTGTAACTGAAATTCATCACAAGTATATTTTCGAAATCTGAAGTTGCTTTCGTTATACTTGACTTTAAAATTCTTTTTTTAATTAAAACTGCTTCCATAATTAACGCTAATTTATAGTACCGAACATGTATGAGCAAATTCACTTACCTCCGTTTGAGGTAATCTAAATGAAACCGAAATTTCTAATGCCAATCACACACTAGTTTTCAGTTATCTTGTCGAATGCGATGTAACATATCACACTTTTTTATCAGTTTAACACTTCACCTTCAAGCTTTTTAACCAGCACTTTATTCACAGGCACTAATCTTCCTACTGGGTTGTACGGACCACAATATTCGAGAGTAAAAGTATTCATGAAATACAAACACTAGGATTTAATGGACTAGCTTTATTTTCTTTTACTTCTGTTTGGATGGACAGTCTTGCCATCGCATACGTGCACCACTCCAAAACGCAATCAAAACCAATAATGGCCGCTAGCTAATCACGTTGTTCTCTCTCATCGTGGTTGCCAGATCACTTCTGCCTTAACATACCGCCCGGGTTGGGCATTTGTTACATAGTTAACAATGACCAAAATTAAACAGTTTTAAATCACCATATAGTCCAAATCATGTATCACAAAATTTAAATTGATACACATGAACAAAAGCAATAAACATAATTAACCACAGAACATGAAATGCACAACATCTAAATTAAAATACAATGCATATATAATAATTTTTTGAACTCAGGAAATATACATGAAATTATGTAACATCTACTGGTAGTACAACTAATTTAGTTATTGGTCTTTTTAAAAAACCTGACTTGGTTTTTACAATACAAACTCTAACCTTTTTATCCTTACCATAAATTACCTCTTCTATTTTACCCAGTAACCAAGTCGAAATGGGCATGTTGTCATCCTTTACTAAAATTACAGTGCCCTTTTTAACGTTATCCTTAGAGAAATACCACTTAAATCGTTGCTGTACATGACTGTTGTAATCATTTCGCCATCTTTTCCACAAATATTGCGTTACTTTAGTAGTGCGCTGCCAGCGCTTTAAAGAACTATCAGAAAAATCAGTTAAATCAAGCTCTGTTATTGATGTTAAAGGTCGCCCGACTAGAAAGTGTGCGGGTGTAAGAGCGTCTAAATTATTGGTGTCATTTGACAAAGGGGATATTGGACGTGAATTATTGAATTGGATATTGGACGTATTGTAAAATTCCTTCAATCTGGTTGAAAATTGTAAGAAACTCCTTAAATGTAAAAATCAGGTTCAAAATTGTAAGAAACTCCTCAAATGTAAAAATCAATCTCCCAACTACACGCTTAAGATAAAACTTAAACGACTTAACACCTGCCTCCCAGATTCCGAATTGTTTATTTGGTTGCAATTAGACAATATTTCAAAACATCTGGCGTCAGCGTTTAGATTCGAGTTGTCTACTAAAGGGGGATCAGAATTATTAGCCGGTACTTCCTCCCTCCCCACACAACTCGCTATGGTAGCAGGTGATTGCGAAATGTCTTGATTGGGAAAATGCAGTAAACTGTGATGTTTTTTCATGCACTTTGAACAGCTGAATTCTGAACGACAGTTCTTTGCAGAATGAGTGGGATTAAAACCCAAGCAATTAAAGCATAATTTATGTTTCTTAACAAATTCAAGACGTTCACTTATAGTCATTTTCAAGAAAGAATTACATTTATACAACTTGTGAAAATTGTTACTTTTGCAACAAATTCATTTAAAATCTTTACTTTTAACATTTGACGCTAAGGGAGTCACCATTTTAATAGGTTGACCCTTTTTCGCATTAAACACACTAGACGATTGCAAAGTTCTAGCATGATTTTTTAGAAATGTAATAAGCTCAGATAATTTAGGTAACTCACTTGGTTTTGAATCTCTTTCCAACCAAAGACGAGTGGAAACATCCAATTTTTGCAGCAAAATATATGCAAGAAATGTTTCTGCGAATCTCTCTATTTTTTGGTGTAATATTTCCAAAGACCTTACGCTTTCATTCACTGTGTCTACTAATTTTAAAGTAGAAGACGGACATTCATTTTGTATGGGAGAATTTGACATGAAACGCATTATCTGTAAGGAAAGCTGATCACGTTTATTGGAGTATCTCTCTTCTAAAAAATCCCAAGCAATTTTATAGTTACTGTCACAAATTGTGACTGATTGAATAATCCTAGCTGCTTCGCCATGAAGCGATAACTTCAAATACGAGAGCTTTTGGGCATCCGATAATACATTATTATTAATGCTTGAAATGAAAAGATCCCGAAAGCTTAATCAATCTTGAATATTTCCACTAAAAGATGGCAAGTTTAATTTAGGTAATTTCATACCTTGTGCACTGGTATTTTCAATCTTTACATTACTTGCATCTTTAGCACTAAATTTTGACATTTGCCGTTTAAACTTAACCCACAAAGTATCAATGCTCTCTTGAGCAGTTTGCTGTTCAGTTACATATTTGTCAAATTCTTTTTCATTAACTACTTCAAATAATTTATCAAAAATTTCTGAACACTCATTATTAAATTTTGTACATTTATTTTCAAAAAGTTGTAACTGAAATTCATCACAAGTATATTTTCGAAATCTGAAGTTGCTTTCGTTATACTTGACTTTAAAATTCTTTTTTTAATTAAAAATGTTTCCATAATTAACGCTAATTTATAGTACCGAACATGTATGAGCAAATTCACTTACCTCCGTTTGAGGTAATCTAAATGAAACCGAAATTTCTAAGGCCAATCACACACTAGTTTTCAGTTATCTTGTCGAATGCGATGTAACATATCACACTTTTTTATCAGTTTAACACTTCACCTTCAAGCTTTTTAACCAGCACTTTATTCACAGGCACTAATCTTCCTACTGGGTTGTACGGACCACGATATTCGAGAGTAAAAGTATTCATGAAATACAAACACTAGGATTTAATGGACTGTAGCTTTATTTTCTTTTACTTCTGTTTGGAGGGACAACCCTTGCCATCGCATACGTGCACCACTCAACACGCAATGAAAACCAATAATGGCCGCCAGCTAACCACGTTGTTTTCTCTGATCGTGGTTGCCAGATCACTTCTGCCTTAACAACTTCCTTGTCGGGAAAATTAAATTATAGGCATTTTTTTTTTTCATTTCATTTAAACTTATTGGATTGAATTAAATCTACTTCATCGATAGCGCCTAAACCACAATAGAATGAATGCACTCTTTGAAATTCACTCTATTTGTTTACTATAGCGACACTCTGGCTCTAGGTTCACTTAAGCGAGTTATATTTCGTTCATATTATAACTCCGAATTCACAAAATTTATATCATTTGAAGAATTATCTAATCGTTGCCACATGTTCTATTCAAATACTATAATGAATCTAGAACGATGTATAAAACAAATTAAGCAAACAAAACAAAAAAATAAACTTTTTTGACAGACGATTCAGTATTTCTCATTCAATTAATTCAGCTCTCATTTCGCGATAAGGCAACAATACATAAAAACCTCAAAATATCTATATTAAAAATTACAAAATAAATTTTAAACACTTATTTCCTCGAAAAAATTCCAGAAAGGATTAAGCAGGATTTAATTCGCAATAATAAATGAAGGCGTTATCTTTGTTGTTGCGAAGCTTAGTCTCTCTAGATTGGCAACAAGTCTACTATTCTGCTGTTTCAAATGTAAACAAATATGTCCGCCATGTTATTAAAAAATTAGGCTTAACCGCACTTAAACAGCTTTTAAATTGTTGATAATTTTACAAATATTGCTTGCAGATTTCCTAAAGGCATAAAAACCTTAACCGGAAGATAAGAACAACATAATCCAATCATTTTTAAAGCAAAAAATACACAATTTACAAACATATAAGAGTAAAGAAACTGAGATCACTGAGACAAGTAACAGAGTGGATTTAAATTATATAAATATATTTATATACGTTTGGTGTGGTTGATTGCAACCAAAATATGTGTTGCACATCTACATGTTATAGCAGTCCTATATACAAAATTTCAAAGTTCTGAGCCTACTATTTCGATTGATTTCTCTATTAAAATAAAATGCAATAAAAATTAGTCATACAACTAGTCGAAAACAAACCCCCTTTATTCTTGCGGTTATTTTCTCTTTAGTACCAGAATTTTCCAATAACTTAAGTTAATCTTAAGTCTTGAAAAGGCGGATTTAACATCTTTAAAATTTCACTGATTTGTTGAGGTGTTTCGAGATAAATTTATATTCTTTCTAAATGAATTTGCAACATAAGAATAATTAAACTGTAAAAAATTCTTCCACGACAATATTTCATACCCACTTACTAGAAATGCAATCATTTCCAATTTTTGTCAAAATTTGGTATTCACAAGGGACAGCGACGTGAAAAATGATCGGCTTTTGAATCTTGCTCTTTAAAATCTGCATTTAATTATATCCCATGGCTCATACAGAGTTTTGTAGATAAATCTGTAAAAGTTTTCATTATTGCTTACTTTTCCTTTGCATGAAAATATTTTGTGTTTCTTCTCGAAAACACCTTTCCTCGAGTCTATTCGAAAACATATGTAAATTAATTAATAAATGTGAAACACAAAAGATCTAAAATATTTATTTAAGCAAAAGTAAAATAAAAAAGAACTTTTAAGCAAAACTAACAAATTTTCCCTTCCAGATATTGGAAATGCTTCTCAACATTTGACATTTCTTTTAAAATTATTCGAAAGTAGAAAGAGGAGAAATTAGGGCAAAAAGTACCCATCTTTTAAGTGCAAAGCTTAGCCATTTGAAATATCGTTTACGAAATGAATTTTTGTAATGCCTTGCTGGTATTTTATTCTGACTATTGTTTGGAAGGTAAAACTTATTTTACACTGAGCTTATTCAATGCTATAGAAACATAGAACCATCGAACTCGACGAATTTTGAAATGCATTTGTGAATTAAACACTTAATTTCTTTTTCATACGGTCCTTCGATTCTTTCGAATTCTAACTTAAAGTGTGTGTTAAGTGTTACATTAATTTTAAAAGTTTAGTTATTGTGAGCTTTGATTCATTGTACATTAAACTTTTATACATAGCTCTCCGCTAAGCCTAAAGTGATTAATCGTGATCAGAGTATCGAGTTGTCTCTCCTTTAATTTGTCCAATGAATGACTGTTTCTCAGGCAAGTAGCTGGACAAAGGTAAACAAAGAGTCGACAGCGGTCTGTTTTATTGGAGACTTCTGTGTGCTAACTTGTACGTGGTAGACAACGTGGAAGGTTAGATCCTAATTTCTCTTAGAAGACAATGTGTCTTGAATAAACCATTATTTCCTGCGGTAAATTTACACCTGAGCAGAAGGGTTTGATGACGTTGCTTTCCTTTCCAAAGCATAAATCTCATCTCGGCATAAATATAGTGCACCCAGAAAAGGTAAACCTGCGATATTCATCTGAATTATGAATGAATGAAGATTTTAAAATGATTTTACTCGTTTTCTTCATCTTATGGAAATGAATATGAAATTACTTTTATTAGTTTATTAATATTTTTTTAAAAAGATTTTCGTTTTTTCAATATCATTTTAATATTTTGCATTTTAATTAAAAGTATATTTTGGTATTTAATTTCTCAGAAAGTATCCGTGAAAGAAAAATCAGGTTATTTAAGAATCATCCTGATAGACATAAAGATAAACCCTAGTAAAAGGATGGTATTTAAGTTTCTTTTGCAATAAAGGCAGCAGAAGAGAAGAAAATTTTATTAATAAAGTTTCAATAATTTTTTATTTTGACTTGAAAATGCGTTTTAAAGAGAAAAATATTTCTGAAGAAAACGTTTTCAACTGCTATCTGTAAGCGCAAATGATCTGAAGCCAAACAACAAAAAATTACATGATTTGTACAACAAGGTAAGACTGGAATTTCACATTTATGTGACACAAGTGGAAATAAAGCACTTCAAGATATCTTATTATTTTCCTGCTCCATAAATTGGTCTTTGTTTTTTCTTGTTTCGCCACTTGATCTCAAGTGTCATATTTTCATTCTCATATTTCACGTCTCATATTTCATATTTTCATATGATATGTGTATATATATATGCATATATAGAGAGAAAAGTTAACATTTTTGAAATTAAGATTACATATATTATTAAAGTAGCACAAGATGTTGTGAAATTAATTCACAAAGCGATAATAACAAATTAAAATTAAATTAGAAAAGGTGGGCTACCCTTTAAGACAAAACACACACAGCAAAAACAAAAATCTAAGAATAACATTTGAAAATTTAAAAAAAAAATCATTTCAGTAATATCAATAAAACAGATGTAAAATATTAAAAAAAAATCTGAAATTTCTTTGATCTTTTTGAAGGAGAAGTGTAAGAATTTTTAGCAGAACAACTTTTCTGAATTGTATTGAATAAAACATTTAAAAAATTAAAGAAAATGCGTTTAAATAAAATGCTTTAAATGTGCTACAAAGTAAATCAAAATTTTTTTAAATTTAATTAATCATCAAAATATAACAAGCTCCGACGCGACACTAGAATAAAAAATTATAAGCATTTTAAAGAACTAAGTAAGGAAGTTGTTTGTGTAAGAACCCAGAAAAATCTTTGGACAAATCAAAAACCGCAGCTAAAATTTTTAATTAAACTTGAAGAACTATTGGGCAAACCGAAAGCAATGCGCTAAAAAAATGGAAAGAGAAATAAAAAGAATTACTGTTGGATAAATTAAAAACAATTTTTCTAAATGAAATATTAATTGAATTTCGAGCCAATGGAAAAGTAAAACTATTAAAGAACTTTACAAACTAAAATTAAAGCTAAAAAAAATTTAGTCAAAATCATAAGGAATGAATTCATATAGAATAAATTAATTAATAATTTTAAATAATAGTTAATGCAGAAAAATTCCAAATTGGTAATAAAACCATAAAATGAAGAACCTATAGCCTAAACGAATTGATAAAAATATTAAATTATAAAACATATGTATTATTCCTGAAATTGAGAAAAATAAAATAAGATTGAATTAAGGAATTCAAATGAATTAATTTAAATGAAAATAGAATGAGATTAGAAAAGAAAATAAAACAAAACCTGTTTGAAGCAAAAACTTCATGAAGCTGGCTTCGAACTCTCGAGAATTCATCTCAAGGAAAGAGTTGAGCTGCAGCTAAGAAGTTGAATGAAGTAAAAATTCATGTAGTTATCTTAGAACTCTCTATAATTTATCTTAAAGAAAGAGTCGAGTTCAGCTGCAATTAAGAAGTTGCGAAAGCAGACGGAAATAATAAAACACAAGAACTGCATTGGGGTGAAAGATATCATTTTCAAAATGGCAATTTGATTTTGGTGAAAGCAAGAAAAATTCTTTCTTCACCTCTAAACCTGTGTAAGGTGTACCTTTCTGTTTTTTTTTTTTTTTTTTTTTTTTTTTTTTTTTAATAGTTTTAAAAACGAAAGAGACTATTGTAAAGACTTTTAGACAACTGCTAAGCCACATAACTATATGATCTTGAGAGCAAAAATTAGATTTTAATCTCTACTACTTAATTTGCGAATATGATTTGGTTTCCCATAGAAATAATGCCGCGAAGGTATTGCTCTCTTTAGACATCTGTATTATTGGAGTGATATTTGTTTATTTGAATGTATTTACTTGAATAAGTCTTTGGTTCCTTTACGTATTCAGGTAAATAAGTTTCTTGATGTACGCTTTTAACGATTATTTACATTGTGAATGCTTACTTCTGCTTCCAATATTTTTTTTCTCTTGCCCTCCTTTTCCAACATAACTTTTCTTTACGCAATGTACAATCTAATTAAACATTAATATGAAGATAGATTATATTAATAATGATTTTTGTTTTAATTAATAACACAATTATATAACTTTTAATTAAATAAAGGTTGGTTAATTAAATTCTTTACATAACCAAATCATTTTTAAGTCCGTTTGCCTGTTATTTTTTTTTTTTTTCGAAGTGCCTTTTTCCAAGAAACCAATGATTAAGAAATAAAATCCTTTGGTTTATGAACAAAACAGAATTATTATTTAATCCTTGCATTCAGTGTTAGCTTCTAATTGCTTCAAGCATGGTTACTAAGAATTCTAATTGGCTTTCTTACATCTTCAGCAAGAATGTAATAAGAATTATTTAATTTTGAGTATATCTAAGCCACTTTATCAGTGTATATAATGCTATTTATGCTTCTTTTGATTTGCTCTATTCTTTTCTTTAGGTTTAATTTGAATTTCCATGTCTTATATCTTAAGACAATTTTAATTAATAACATTAATCATTAACTTAAAGAATAATATTATTGATTAACTTCGTATATGTGCGGTTGTTGAATTATGAGGAAGATAAATAAATTATCTAAAGACAGCTAAATTAATATAAGTCTGTTTATAATTCTGTGAAATATTTTCAAATGTGTACTAAGTACACTATTTAAATAGTTCAAAATTTTTTTATACTTGTAATGAATTATCAAAATTGTCCTTGCCTGCTGTAGTAACACGTCAGCCTAGAACTGCAAGATGCGTGGCTCAGATCCCTGCATATATTTCATTTATCACATAACCTGGCTTCAGAAAACCTATTTCCCTACATAATAAAGGCGAATTCACTAATCCTCTTGGACATATTTCACAAGCGTTCAATGTTTCTATCTTTGCTGATATGGTAGACATTTTGCGTGTAATCCGTTTCATCCCATACTTCTATCAAAATATCACCACAGCTGCAAATTTACTTGCGAAGATCTTGGGCGTTAGGAAAATTAAGGTCATTTATAAATACATGCAAGGGAAGACACACGGGATTAAATCCGTAAACCAAGGTGACGGTGACATTAGTGCGACATGTGTTCGTCATGTGTGTCCTAACTTTACAGTAAATTTTCATTCAGTTACTATTGTAAATGATCTCTGGGACAATCTTGACTGATATACTCTGACAAATAATGTGGGGTGTGAGCAAGACACCCTGATGATATCTACATGCGTAAATTTCTGCTCTATCAGCTAAAGCTGATATATTGAGCCATTAGGAAATATTTAAGAAATAAATAAAAAAGTGAACAGGCCTAATGAATTTGTTCCTATTTAAGTGCAATAAAATTTTGTATCGGTTACATAGATTATTTGTTATGAGTTTTAAAATGATTTATGAAATTACGAATACTTTTTAATCAGATTACTTTATTTTTTATTGAGTATGTTGTATACAGTATTAATATGAGTTGTTAATAAGCATTTTCACATGAGCATATGAAATACGATTGGAATTATAAGCTTCTTCGTTAATTTTCTATTAGCGTTTCCGTATATCAGTAGTTATTAACCGTCTCTAAATAATTCCACGATGCCTCTGCAGTGGTATACATGATTCATTGCTCTCTGTTAAGATAAAACAGAAATTTGATAATATTAAGGTAGTCACAACATTCGTTTTTCCAATAGCCAAACCATATAAAAGTTTCCGTAATTTTTGTGATAATTTAAAGTCAAGATAATAAATATCTTTTTAGAGAACCTTTATTTTTAAGGCCTATAAAACAGATATTTTAAAACGGTACAAGGAAAGCAAACTAGTTTTGGAAATATGCGAGTTCAAATAGATACATGCTTGAAACGTAAAATATATCATGACACCTCTAGGTAAACATATGCAGCGTTATAAATATATATTTTCACGAACATTTCTGCACGAGAGAAATACGGTGTTTATTATTTCGGTACACCTCCCCATCTGTTAAGTGGAGCGAAAGAGTAATCAAACGTATGTGCGTGCCGACGGTCACTGCCTCAGGCCATACCTTACACAGGTGATTTATTGGCCTATCGGGTAGGATCGGAAGTACCACAAACATCCCCCTGTCGAGCTCTTCGAACTAAAATGCCAAATTAACGGTTTAGTGCGAATGTTCCGGAGCACGTGCTGCCTCCGAATGTCACGTACTTGATAAATGCGCTGAGGAGTGTCGAGAAGGTAGCCGAACTGACAGACACTTCTCAACTGAAGTGCCTCCGTCAAATTGGTGAGCCGGTGACACGTGGATAAGTATCATGCTCAGCATTCGGATATCATTCATGTTAGAGAAGCTTTCCTCAGTCATACGGATTTAATAAACAAACGGATAAAGGCGTTTTACAGATTATCAAAAGAACGGAAATGAATATTAATATTTAAGTTACACACATTTCACGTTCAATGCGATATAGGTTGTGCTATCTATTCCTTGTGTGTATACTATACCTTAGGACAAACACTCCTGGCTAGCCACAACTAAACTTTCCTTTGAGAAAGCCATATTGCTGAAGTATATTTTTCTCTGGAATGAAAAGACTGTTTTGCAGAGTAGCATAAACAGTGAAACAACATCAACTAAAGCTAAATATTGCAGCGTGTTTATGATAGATAAGAAGGGAAAACACTCCTGGCTTACCAAACGTTCTTGAGCAAGCGATACTACAGAAGTATATTTTTCTCTGGAATGAAGTGCTGCTCTGCAGAATAGCATAAACAGTGAAAAAACATCAATTAAAACTAAATATTGCAGCGTGCTTAGGATGGATAAGATACTGCCTGAAACGTAATCACTGAAAACTGTGGTGTCAGCTGCATTATGGGAATTGATGGAAAAACTTCACAGAAACAAAGTATAACAGCGGTAAAATTATTACAGGAACTCTGTATTTTAAGAAAGCTTTCGTAGGATACAACAGACCTTTGACTCTGCCTATAAAAGGGAAGCTTACGATACTGCAGATCAGTAAGTGACGAAAAAAATTACTGAGAATTATTTATGTTGACAATTATTTATGCTGAATGGCAGGTATACTTATACTTATGTAGGAATACGAGATAGATATTATTGAGTACCAAATTAATTTTTACAGATTAGCATTACAAATTTTGCAGATCTGGCAACTGCTGCATATATGCAGTACATAGAATGAATCTTATGGTCCCTGAATGTTAAACTACAGAAACATAATATATAGGAAGATATAGGAATATATAAAGAGCAAATAAATTGACATTTGTGTGCTTCGTACTGACTTTTCATTTTAAAATGCATTATTAATAATGAATATAGATGAATGATATAACCATATAAAACTGATTATTTGATTTCATTTATTTACACATTAAGTGAATAGTAACGTTTTCGTTATGTCTAGTAAAAGTGCGATGTAATTTATAGTATGTTGAAACTTAATTAGATTATTGATGCTGAGAACTTCCCAAGAGCGGACATAATAGAATATTTAATAATAAATTGTTAATTTATTTAGACACAGTTATCATTAATGATTATTATAACAGAAAGTTATCGAAAACTTTCCTAAAAGAGCAGCTACAGCTAGTGAAAATAAGATGTCTGACTTAAAATAGAACACTTAAAAATAGTTATGTTTATAAAAAAATGCTTTGTGTGAATTCGTTAAATGTGTGCTATAGACATGTAATACACTGGATGGGTTACGGAGATTAAAATGTCAATATTGTTATAAATTGACAAATTCATCTTGCATTTATATAATAAAATCAGCATACTTACATGATAAGGATTATATAATACTAATTATTACATTGGATTAATTTATGAGCTCATAGGTTAGCGACATTTGAGTTTCCCTGTTATTTACGTTGTGCAAAAATATATTTTGATCTCCTTTCCTCGTTAGTTAAATATGCACATATACTAATAGATTAACAATTAAGATGAAGCAGCATTATTTCTTTAAAATACATACATCTAAAAGGGGAAAATATGTAATATTATGTTTTTAATCCATATCTGCTAACTATAAATAATATACTTAAACTAATACAGCATCTCGTAAAATAGTTATGCTAGAAACTACACTGAAAGAAATTTCGCTTGAGACAAAATGACTGCATACTTAACAAATGCTAAAGTTATAAAATAGAATGAAGTCAAAAGCATGTTATCACGAAACCTAAATAAATTATTGCTGTATTTAGTAACATTGTTTATCTGTCAATGTAGTTATATATTAGAAAATGTTGCAATTTTCTTATGAAGTGTAATCTTAAGCCATTGAATTAATCTTCATGAAAGGGGAAATTTCTGTGTTTATATTATTCAGAAAAGAAACCAATTGACGTTTCTGCATAGTTACAGATTATTGCATGCGTCCAGGTTCGTGATAGATTGAATGCGCACAGAATCAATGATAGCTTGATAAAATTTATGTGGAATTCTCCTTTAAATCAGAGCAGAAGGGCAGCATCGTACGATTTTAAATATGCTTTATTTAAAGATAAGGAATAAAATAATAATAAAGATAAATTAAGTAAAGATTAAAGGTTGAATTATTCATGTAATGATGCGCAATCACAGACAGTCCTTTTACACAAACATTCGTGTGTAGCTTTAAATAGTGAGTGAGTGAGCGCCACCAAGGAAGACCACTGACCTGGCCTTAGCCTCACAGTGTGTTATCTTCCTGGCAGAAACCATCTACTCTCTGCTCCATCCTGCTCCGGGAACGCAGCCGAATAGACGGCTAAGAGCCTCATATAGTCTACATATAAGCTTGGATGTTGTTGTACGGGGAAAGAGTATCCTGTTAGGAACTACTTAAAATTAAGCAAAGAAGCAATCAAAAGACTGTTAAGAATCGCTGTTAGAATAGACAGAAACTTGTGTTAGATAAAGTAAAGATAGAAGGACTTTGCCTGAAAAATTAACTGCTGTGGATTTTCTGGACTTGCTAAATGTCTACATGCGGGTGCTTATCGTGACACAACCGTCATATCTTTATGGGGCTTCTGTGAAATCGTTGGTCCTGCATGGAGGAAAGTTGTAACCTATTAAATTATTGCACATAGTAAACTTAAAAAAAAATAAATAAAAAATAAATAAATAATAAAGAGAGAGATTAAAAGATGATTAAAAAAATCCTAGCGCCCAAACATAATTTAATGCAGTTTACTTTCCATGTGCCTGACTCTTATGTAAGAACATTTAAAAGATTGTGTACCTGTTATCACTAAGATAACAAATTCCTGCATAATTTAGTTCTTTGTGCATACTTAAACTGTAGTTGTTTTACAAATTGAACCATTCACCTACATTTTCTTTCGTAGTACTTGCAGACAGGATAATACATACATAAGTACAAAACTGAATATTAAAGTGAAAAACTAACATGATACTGAGTACAGAAATACAGAAAGCTGATCCCTAATGCCTGCATACATAACACTTAAAAATGCATACATAATACATGAAAATTAAAAATAAAACTGATAAGCATAATACATAAAACTGATCATTAAGTACTGCTATGTAGTCTAAATCCTAGCCAAGTACGAACTGACCTTCATAGTACATGCTGAGAAGGAATAAATACAGACTTGAGTACTTTAAAGTGAACATAAACAGAAAAGTACAGCACAATACTCAGTAAAACTGATATCTGATTCCAAACACTTGAATACATAATGCTGATACATAATTACAAAGAGAAACTTACCTACATTAATTCCATAGTTAGTTTTATCACCTTAGAAAATGCACATAATTTATACAAAACATAATTAAGCACGTAATGCTGATCACTAGGGAAGAGATTCAAGCATGCAATTGATCACATAAATACAGATATTTCTTCCCTAAGATTTGCATAAAAAGTTGAATATTTATTAAAATTAAGAAGGCAAAAATGCCATACCAATAATAATATCATTCATAAACTTGAGGTGATAACATAAGTTGACCTTGCCCTTCATGAACCTATTTATCACAAACTTGTAATTTAAATACACGATTAGTAAGTGTAGGAAAAACTCATTGCTGTTGAAGATTTTACTGGCACGATCTGGTCTTGCGAGTCCTAGACCTGTACATTAATTGCAAAAGTAAACATTATAAAGAATATAGGCAGGTTGTTGCCATAGTCCTAATTATCTAAGTTAGTCTTGGGTTGAGAGGTTCGAGGTGTGTGCCCAGATTGATTTAGCGTGATTTATACATTTTATGATTCAGAGCGCTAAGCACTTGATTATTTCTATTTGGGGACACTTATCGTCGTATTAGAGAATACTTTCTCTGACAATGGCTGATTACCGCTTGTAGCTTTGTATTTGCTGTTTTGTTTGTTCTCATATTTGCCGCCCATTGTGGCCAGTAAGCTTGACTTGGCTTTCTTATATGGTACTGTGCCGTGTTTGTGCAGTGGAAGACGTAGTGGTCTGGATCCCCCACCTCTCCACATTGACATCTTTCTGTGTCACTCAGGCTGAATCTATGCAGATAGGTCAGGAATGGGCCATGACCTGTATAAAACTGTGTCTGACTACCACTATTGCAGTTTAACTCTAGCGTTGTTTTTGGGAAGAACATATACGTTCTCCTTCCTGTATCTGCTGTGTCCCATCTGGCTTGCCACCTGTCTATCAGTTGTTTTAGAGTGATCTTTTTGAGATGAGACCTAGGTAATTTATCTGGCAGTTCTGTTCTTGAGACCTCCTTTGCCGCTTCTTTTGCCAGGGTGTCTGCTTCCTCATTGCTTTTAATGCCCACGTGAGCCGGAACCCACGTGAGGCATGGCCTTTCTGATGGTGGAAGACTGAGGAGGATTTTTCTAATTTCTTGGACATACTGGCTTCTACTTTTGTAACCTTTGATTGCGTCAAGGCTAGAGGCAGAATCACTGCAAATAGTAATGTGGAGAAGTCTGTTCCTCTTCACATAATTAATTGCTGCTTTAAGTGCTGCCAGCTCAGCTTGGAATACTGAGTTCCTACTGCCAAGTCTTCTTTTCCATTTATACACAGCTGTATTACGTTTTAGAACGCAGAAGGCACTGCCAGTACCCGTCTCGGTTTTTGAGCCATCTGTAAATATAGCTGTGTGGTTATCTTTTGGTGTCACATAGTGGCCTAGAATACACTTTTTTAGATGTGTTTCAGCCGGATGTCCTTGAGTCACTGGCTTGTGTTTTTCAAAGTCTTCAGCAAAGTGGTGTTGTTCCCATAGAACTCCATCCTCACCTAGCCTTAACACTCTTGCAATTAACGACTCCCTTTCCGCTTGCAGGTCTAGCGAAGGAATTCCTGCTAGAACCTGCAGAGCTGTCGTTGAAGTAGTTCTGTAGCCCTTGCAGATGAGCAAGAGTTGCAGTCTTTGCATGGACAGAAGTAATCTACGCATGCTTACGTTGAGTGTATTTCCCCAGATCGCTACGCCGTAGAGAACAATTGTTTCTGTTATTGCTTGGTACCACCTCTTAAGCACCCATGGTGGTGCTCCCCACTGCAGTCCTGTTGTGCGTAGCATTGTGTTTGTGAGTGCGATACATCTTTTCCTGAGTTCTTTTAAGTGGGGAATCCAAGAGAGATTATTGTTGAGGAAAAATCCTAGGTATTTTATGTTTGAAGAGCATTTTATTGAGCTACCGTTGAGTCTAATGGTAGGATTTCTTTTCATTACTCTTTTACGCCCTATAAATAGCATGGTAGTTTTTTCTGCTGAGATCGTAAGTTTATGTGCTTGTGCCCACTCTAAGAACCTATTTAGTGCATTTTGTGTAATTTTCTCGATATTCTTTCTTCCCGAAGTTACTAGAAGGAAATCATCCTCAAAAGCCTGCAGATGTATTTCGCTCTCCATCTCAAAAATTTGGAACGCTGAATTAGCTACTAGGTTCCACAGGGTTGGCCCTAGACAGGAACCCTGTGGACAGCCTTTCTCCAGTTTATGCTGGATTATTCCATCGTTTGTAGTTACTTGGACTTGTCTGTCTTCAAGGTAGCTCCTTATCAACTTTAAGATCTGAATTGGGCAGTTGATTGAATCTAATTCTTTTGTTACATCAGGACACCAGACATTATCGAAGGCTCCCTTTATGTCAATAGATATTACTATTGAGTGATTGTCTTCCTCTCTGTTCTTTTTCAGCACTTTCAGGAGATCTGCTACTGCCTGTTCCGTAGATATTCCTTCACGGAAGCCATACTGTTTTTTATTAATTACTGAACTTTTATTCAGGAAATAATTTAGCCTCATTAGAATGATTTTTTCTAGAACTTTGCTAATTGTGGGAAGGAGACTTACCGGGCGGTAGGAGGTCGGATCCGAGGGATCTTTCCCCTTTTTGTGAAACAGAACGATCTCTGCCAGCTTCATATCTTTCGGAAAGTGTCCTACTTTCCAGCATGCTTTGCAGACTGAGTGGATCAGCTCTGGAAACTCATTATGCAATGCCTTGAGTATTATATTGTCTAGGCCATCCGGCCCCGGTGCCTTTTTCCTTGCCAAACCATTTATGATTAGGTCTACCTCCTCTATTGTTGGTGGGAGATAGTCTCCATTTATGGAACAGAATTTTTCCTGAAATTGCGTCCTTATTAATGTATGCGTTTCTGAGTCATTGGCGGGATCATCTGGAGGAAAAACCGTTTTCAGTATTACCGAAAGAATATTTCTTGTATTTGGTGCGTCAGGGGCCACATTCGCAGTCAATTGAGTCGGTCTAAAGACCTTACCTGCGGCGATTTTTTGTATTTTCCCAAAAATTTCCGGTATTCTACTACAGTGTTCCTGCCAGGAGTCGGATTTGGCCTTTATTATCTGTAGTTTGTATTGCGCAAGTGCCTTCTTGTACGTCTGCATTTTTTGGTCCCTTTGTATGGAATCTGTTTCTGACTGTGCCAGTCTTCTGAGCGCCCGAACTCTGCTTCTGTTTGCCGTTAGTTTGTCATTCCACCAGGAAAGTTCTTTCTTCTGGCTGGGTGTTTTTTTTCTTATACGTTTGTTTTGCTGCACTTGTTAAGGTTCCAATTAAATGCCTGTAGGCATCATCCAGTCTGTCTATGGTGTTGCTTGCTTGAAAGTTGAAAATCAATTGACCTACATAAGGACGAAGCAAATTAAGGAACTTCTGATGTCCTCCATAAGCTGTCTTGAACCTCTGTTTCAGAGTATAAGTTAACTGAGCGCCCATTAGATAGTTGATTATTCTGTGGTCGCTCAGAGAGGGAATGTCCATAACATGCCATTCCGACATTTGATTTGCTAATTGGGAAGATACCATGGTTAAATCCGGCCAACCTTCCGCCCTTATAGTGCGAAAGGTGGGCGGTGAGTCTGACGTGTTTATGATGCTTAATCTGTTTGTCATTGCATATTCTAAAACCATTTTGCCTCTTACGTTTTCCACTCGCGCCCCCCATAAGGGACTTGAAGCATTGAAATCACCTGCTAATAAGATTTGGTTGTTCCCTTTTCTGACGACAGTGCTGATTTCTATTAATAGTGGATCTAATTCCTCACTTGGTGGAAAGTACACATTAGTAATTTGAAGGTGTCCCGTAGTTGTCTCTAGTTTAATGGTAACTGAGTGTTGCGTCTGAGATGTAAGGAGGGGAGATAGCGGACCATTATAAATTATGACAGCCTGTTGAGAGGTTGACTGGAACGTCTTGCTTGTGGGTGGAATTCCTGGCAGATGACTATGTGCTAAGTACGGCTCTTGTATGAGGGCGATATCGGCATTTTCCTTTGTCATAATATCAATGAAGTTAAGTGTTGCAGATCTAGCTCTCTGCAGGTTTGCTTGGAGAAACCTGAGTCCTGTGACTTGTTGGCGGAATTGGTTACTGCCTACATCCGTTGTTGCTGTGTTTTGCTGCCTCGTTGCAGTTCCTGTCGGTACACAGGACATTTTGAAGAACTTGCCGGATGACTTGCGTCAAAGTCTGTGCTATTATGCGTATTGGAGTGAACACAATTCGCACAATTTTCCTCTTCTGCCGTACACTCTTGTGTTAAATGACCTTTTCCGCACTTAGTACAGGCTGGTGGGAATCTGCAGTTTTTACTTAGGTGGCCAAAGGTTTGGCAGTTATAGCAGCGGGTTATTTTTACGTATTCTCTAAACGGACAGGAAGTAAATCCAATATAAACCCGCTTGTGGTCGAGAAGCCTGTCTTTGAAATCTGCTGTCACTTCCAGTATCCAATTACAGGTAGTTTCGTCCCTAGGTCTCGGGCCTTTTGGAAAGATAACTGGCGACCGCGTTTCTGGCAAAAGATCTTCAAATGCTGCTTTTATTTCGTCTGCCGTTATGTCACAGGGTACCCCAAATACTATAAGAGAGCTCCTAAACGGACGGGGAATCCTTAGTTCTAAGTGCTCTGTCAGCACGCTAGACTCTTCAATTACTTTTTTAAGTTTGTGCAGGTGTGTGGCTTCTTTGCACCTAATCAAGAGTTCTTTAGATCTCGTGGCCCTCACTTGCTGTATGTTGATGCCAAGCTTATGAGGTTTGATGTTGTTTAGAACTTGCGCTTTCACACTATCTGGCGTGCGCTCTGAATCTTTCCCCTTGATAAGTAAAACGTGCTCAGAAGGCTTTTGCTTGGGAATGGCTGTTGCTTGTATGGAAGGGGGCTTCTTTTTCTGAATCTTACCGGCCACAGTTGCGTAACTCCGGCGGTCTTGTTGTCCTGTAGGATGGTTTTCCTGTAGCTCCGGGACCTTAAAACTGTGCTGCTCTCTTGCTTGAGAGAAGAGACTGGCATTAAGTTGTCGTTCTAGTTGAAGTATTTGTCCCTCCTGTCGTGCAATTAAGATTTCCTGATTAGAAGCTATAGCCAGTATTTCTGTGATATAATTGGACACCGCTTCGTGGTCTGCGATTTTTAGTTTAGAACGGCCTCTGTACTCTGCTAAAAGTGACTTGATGTGCAGAGTCAAAGTGTTAATCCTATCTAATCTGGAAGATGGATGGTCTAATCTCTCTGGGCTCACACACCTCGAGCTGGTAGTCCTAATTGATCTAGTTGGGGAGGTTTCTCTTGACCCCATTTAACATGAAATAGTAATATTAACTTAAGAATAAAATACTAAGTGAGTCTCTCAACCTGTTAAATTTCTAATCCTAGCACAGAGTGTTCACTCGTTCGATAAAGAGTAATATTAGCTTAAAAATAAAAAACTCAGAGGATCTCTCAACCTGTTAAAGTTCTAATCCTTGCACAGAGTGCTCACTCGTTCGATGAAGAAAGTCGGAGGAACACAAAGCAAATGTAAGAACAGTATATAGCACTGAAGTTACTGTATTTTTTAGGTGAGAAAACTTCATATGCTTGAAGTGAGGTGAGAACTAGCGCTAATGGCAGGAAGATGAATACTAATAACGAAGAGGGAAAAAAAACCGTCCGCAGCGCACTATAACATTACAAAATTGGAATAACAAATAGCAACAAGCAACAAACAATACATATAATAAGCAACATACAATAAGCAAATTACTACTACAGGTAAACAATAAAATTGTAGTAAAAAAAAAAAAAAAAAAAAAAGATTAAACAAATTAATAGACAGTTAATCACGATAAATTCAAAACCAATTGATATTATGCATTCATTAATATATAGTATATATTAACAATAATGAAAATAATAAAAATATTATTAGTTGTTATAATAAGCAAAGTAAAATTATATAAGATAAATTATTGCACATTAATTAAGAATCATTAAGATAAATTAATGCACTCTTGATAAAACCAATATTAGATTAATAAGTCAGCAGAATTTTAACAGTACCTACTATTACAGAAAGATTTATAACAACGCTGAGGATTAGATAATTGCGTTAGATTGTTGTTTGTTATTAGAGTCTGCATTTAGAATAAAATAATTCATGTTGTGAACTGAACTACTTGAATATTTCAGGGTAGTTAAATTCAGAAAAGTCTACCTTTTGCAGTCCTTCCTTGAATGTGTATTATCCAGACAGTACCAATACAAGTTGGGTAGTTATCTCACATCTAGGAAATGCCGTTATCCTTTCCGCTGAAACTTGAATCCTCTCAAGGTCGAGAATATGAGGGGATTTTTAACGATTCTCAACAGACCCCCAACTTCTGCAAGCACAAAAGAGGCGAGGGGTGAAAACGTTCTTTACAGGGGTCGTATACTTTCTGCAGAGACTTGCCTAAGTAAAGTTTAAATTAAAATGAATAATTAAAATCCTGAAAGCCGTACAGGAACAAAACCTTTATCAGCAAGATCTTCGTTGATCACTGCACATTTGAATATGACTTTCATAAAGAATTTCACTGAAGAAGCACTTGAAATAGATGCAAAACTGCAGGCATGCTTCCTATAGCTGTCAGTTACTCGTAAGACGTGATAAATTCAATCAATTGTTAATTATTTATAAACGATGTATATTATCGTCTTAAAATTTACACCTCCGTATTCTTGATAAAGTACTGCAACTACTGATACATGATTCGATGTTCAAGTATCGATGTTTCCGCCGTTATTTAGTAGAAACGTGAGAGCTCAAAAAAAATGTGACGCTCCCGCCTTGAGACTCCATAAGCTTTAAATAGTATGATCATCCAGAGTCATCACAGCTAAAGGCGAAACATCAAAAGAAAAATCAAAAGACTTCAGCTAGACGTGAGAAGACCGTTCGTCTTCTCAAACTCTTGAAGGCATACGAGCCGTCTGCTCGTATCTACGTCTGGAAGCGATCTGCTGCTGTCTGGAATGCTTCGCGCTGCGCTGTACTGATGACGTCAGCTGGTATTCTAATTCAGCATTGGGCGTTCATGATTCCCACAGCTTCGGCCAGCCTGAAGAGGCATCATCCTCGATGTCTGTTGAATGGACTACACCATCATGTACCTGCAAAGAGAAAAAAAAAAAAGAAAAAAAAAAAGAAAAAAGAAAAACAGAGTATTAGGTCCTTAGGTTTTGAGCTGATACAAACAACAAATCAATTTGACATGGCTTCATATGGTCAGCTGTAGTAGATGTCAAATTCGGTCCTTCTTGGCATTCTACTTTTTCCACTTCATATCTGTCATTTGGTCTTACAGCTATGATTTTATACGGTCCATGAAACTTTGGTCGTAGTTTCAAGCCAGTCCCATATTGAGTTCTCTGAATGGCTACTAAGTAGCCAATCTTGTACAGTTTCGGTTTTTTTCGTTTCTTGTTGAATTGTTTACGATTCTCTTCTTGTATCTTCAAAATGTTGTTTTTCGCATCTTCTCTTATTTCATCACGTTCTTGCATCGATTGCTTTAGATATTCTTCATTCAATATTTCACTAATTCTCAAATCTTCTTTATTCTTCATTTTCGTGCCTATGAGAAGCTCAAACGGTGAATATTTCGTACTTCTCGTGGTTGTACTGTTGATTATCCTCTGGACATCTGGAACATACTTAAACCATTTCGTTGAATCCTCATGTGATAATTTCGACAAAACAGGAATCAGAATTCTATGGATTCGTTCAATCTGTCCGTTACCTCTTGGAATACCGGTAGTAATTTTGAAATGTTCTATTCCTTCTTCAGTACAATACGCTGAAAATTCTTTCGATGTAAAGGCTCTACCTCGATCTGAAATGATTCTGGCTGGATTTCCAAATACAGTCTGTTGTTGCTTCAATTTTGAAATAACGTAGTTTGTGATTTCACTGGATAGAACCAAGTAAATTTCGTAAAAGCGTCGACAACAGTTAGAATGTGTTGGTATCTCTTGTTCATTGATGGAAGAGGTCCAATAAAGTCGATATGATACGTACTCAAAGGAACGTTTTCTTTCGGTACAGGATGAAGAAATCCTTCTGCTTTTCTTTGCTTCTTGTTGTACAGTATACATTCTATACAGTTAGCAATTACTTTTTCAACTTTGCATTTCAGTCTGGGAATATAGAATTCTTGCTCTACAGCATTCACAGTTTTATCTACAACAAAGTGACCTTTTTTATGTACCTTCTGTATGATTTCAATCTGTAAGGATTCTGGCACTACTAGCAGATCTTTACCATTTTCAAATTTGTACAAAATATCATTTTTTACGAAGAATCCATTTTCTTCTCCCTTCTCAACTAAATTCTTTATCAACTTCACATGTTCATCTTAATTCTGTTGTTGTGCTAACCGAATCTTCTCAGTTACATCGGATGTGTATGATGTTAAAATTAGAGCATTTCTACTTAAAGCATCAGCATGTTTCATTTGGCTTCCTGAACGATGTACAATTTCGTAATCGAATTCTTCAATAAACATTACCCATCTCGCAATTTTAGGAGTTAAATCTTTCTTATCTAAACTTTTCTGAAAAGCACTACAATCAGTTATAATTTTGAATTTAGTTTCTAATAAATAGTTTCGAAATTTCTTCAGAGCTTCTATAACTGCAAGGGCTTCTAATTCATAACTACAGAGTTTCTCTTGCTGCGGTGAAGTCTTCTTACTCATATACTGGATTGGGTGATAATTATCATCGTCAGACAATTGGAGTAATACCGCACCAAAGCCTTGACTACTAGCATCAGTATGAAGTTCTAATGGATATCCTTGCCTAAATATATGTAGAACAGGTGCTTGAGAGAGAATTTCTTTTAATCTGCAAAAAGCTTCCTGCTGTTCGGAATCGAACTTAAAACCAATACCTTTTCTAAGCGAGTCACTAAGAGGTTTAGCTATTTTAGCATAATCAGGAATGAATTTATGAAAATAACCTGTTATTCCTAAAAAGCTTTGTAGTTGTTTACAGTTACGCGATTGTGGAAAGTTTCGAACAGCAACAGTTTTGGAAGGTGATGGTTGAATAGTTCCGTTTTCAATTACATGTCCCAAAAATTCAATTTTACGTTTTAAGAATTGGCACTTTTTGAAATTTATTTGTAACCCATATTCCGAAGCAGTTTTGAGTACTCATTCTAATTTGTCTAAACATTCAACTTCATCATTAGCCGGTATGACTATATCATCCATATAAATAATTAGTACACCTTTATTTAACAAGTCATGAAATACTGAATAAATATACCTTTGAAAAACATTTGGACTAATACATAAACCAAAAGGAGCTTTAAGAAGTTCGTAGATACCATTATGCGTTACAAAAGCGGTATATTTGGTGCAATTTTCGTCTATGTCTACATGGAAAAAGCCATTTTTCAAATCTAGTGTCGTGAAGACCTTTGACTGTTCTAAACGATCAAGTACTTCCGGAATTAAAGGCAGTGGAAATTTGTCTTTAATAATCTTCTTATTTAATTTCCGATAGTCGATGCATAATCGTTTCGAATTACCACGCTTGTTACACAAAACAATAGGAGCTGTATAATTAGAGTTGCTAGGTTTTATTATTTTTTCTTTCAGCCATTCCTTAATTTGATCGTCAACAATTTTTTGCTCCGCGAAAGACATGTATCTTCTATTTTGACAGACAGGAATTTCATCGCATAAATTTATTTGCATCTTGAAGTCAGATTGTCTATTTTTCCGAGGCTGGTACGAATTAATTAAATTACACAGTCTTTCTTTATGTTCCGCAATTGGAAAGTGCGATAAATTAATCTCGTTGACAGAAATAGCATTCACCAGATGTGGGAAAGGTAATTAAACGTCAAGCCACTTCCGCTTTCGGGGTTTTTGTTTACATTAACAGAGACGTCTGGCGATTGAGAAAGATCATAAACATTCTTCAATGACACAGCAATATTCAAATTTCCCATAACGCAACGAACGTTAGAATTTCGAGATGACTCAGCAGTTATTAAGTTTACATTACTTTTATTCCGATGAGAAATTATTTGAAGGCCATTCTCGGTAAAAGAGAAGTTAAACTGATTCAATACATCCAAACCTAATACGATTTCACCACATAAATTTTCGTACGAAGTGAAAAACTGTCAATTGAAATATCAAAAATAAAAAAGCCGATGGGGTACGTTTGCTTTGATTCAATTCCGTTTAATGTGATATCGCTACAATTTAAATTTGGAGAACCAATCTGCTTGTGTAACTCTACGCTGCCTATCGTAACATCTGAACCAGTGTCAACTAGACTATCAACTAAATGATTATTTATTTCTACAGTCTTCATAATTCTATCCGTATCAAAAATTCGTTGAATTAAAGCTTGTTTCTCGGGGGTCTGCTCTGGACAGCCAGTTGAATAATGCCCAAACCTTTCACAGTTAATACATTTTATACCCTTTGATTTGTTTACACAATGCTTTGATAGATGCCCGAATTCCTAGCAATTAAAACATTTGACCTTATTAACGTAAGATTGATTTCGGTTTGATGATGAAAGCTTACTTATATCTTTAACTTGGGTGTCTACTTTCGGTTTCGGATTTTTATACTTATCATTGTCCGATCTCATTTTATCATAAATTTTAAGCCTTTGTTTAAATTCAGTTATTTTTTCGCTACCATATAGTACAGTTTTCCTCACCAACGAATCGGGAATACCATCAATAACATATTTAATTAATGAAGCATCTTCAATGTTACCTCGCGAACACATTTCTTTCATTTTCAAAAAATACTCATCTAAAGATTCATTAGGCATTAATTTACGCTTGCATAACATTTCATGCAATTCAGCAGAATTAAAAGCTTTACCAAATTCAGATTTCAAAAGCTTTTTTAACTTACACCAGTCATTGACTTTAGGTTCACTCTGAATAAATAGTTTCGCTTTACCTTTTAATGATCTTTTAGCAAAAATTAATTTATGCAAATCACTCAATTTCAAAGAATTTATAACATCTTCAAATTCATCAATCCATTTATCAACATTTTCATATGCATTACCAGAAAAAGGATTAACAATAATTTCAATATCCGAAAAACTAAGATGAGGTTTAGAATGATCTTGAATTGAAAGCTGCATACTGTTATTTACTTGAGACTCGTTAGAACCAGGATTGTCTCTTTGATTATCATCAAGCACTACTTCAGAAATTTTATTAACAGTTTCATCTTCAATATCACTATTTTCTTCATGCAAAATATTTTCAAATAATACAGATAATCACATAGGAAAGAGACAATTCGGGTTACGACTTCCGATTTTGAACCTTTTGAATTTATGCATAGTACATTGCAAACTTTAATTAACTCATTCAAAGTAAAACTATTCTGCTTTGTATCTATTTTCTTATTAAATTCTTCAGAACCTGGTTTAAATGTAAAGCCAGAAAATTCACGTAATCTTTTCCGGTTATTTCGATCTCCATCAGTATTAAAAATAAGCTTAAGCAAACTTTTGATTTCAGAACTTTTACTATTCTTTAAAGCTGCTTCCAATTCTGGAATTTCTACTAACTTCATATTGGAAAGAAAGTTTTGTACTCACCCGACAGATGATCGTCGTCAATAAGGGTAATCCACACTTTATACGAGTAATCCAATAAATCGAATAACTTGTGAAAACAGTTCACTCAGTTAGTTCAAAGCACAGTTCGTAATGTCAGTTGCACACTTTCGAGTTCGAGGCCCCACGTTGTGCGCAATGTTCTGTGGAATTCTCCTTTAAATCAGAGCAGGAGGGCAGCATCGTACGATTTTAAATATGCTTTATTTAAATATAAGAAATAAAATAATAATAAAGATAAATTAAGTAAAGATTAAAGGTTGAATTATTCATGTAATGATGCACAATCACAGACAGTCCTTTTATACAAACGTTCGTGTGTAGCTTTAAATAGTATGATCATCTAGAGTCAACACAGCTAAAGGCGAAACATCAAAAGAAAAATCAAAAGACTTCAGCTAGTTGTAAGAAGACCGTTTTGAAGGCATACGAGCCGCCTTCTCGTATCTACGTCTAGAAGCGATCTGCTGCTGTCTGGAATGCTTCGCGCTGTGCTGTACTGATGACGTCAGCTGGTATTCTAATTCAGCATTGGGCGTTCATGATTCCCACATTTATTTTCACCAAAACAAACTTTTCACCAAAACAATTTTGGAAATTTCCACAAAATTATTCGTATAGCTTTTCTCAGTGTCACAGTTTCTCAGTACAATTAGTAGTTACACTTCAAACAACTAAGAGCGTTAAGCGCAACGCAGTGCATAGATAACATAGAAAAAGAATAAAAAAAAATATCCTAAAGACATATTTGTCTGCAGAGGAAAATATATTTAGGTGTAGATGTAATGGATTGGTACACTATGGGGAAAAAATGGGGGGGGGGGAGTTCTGCTCTCTCGATTTACTGGGGCGATTGACGAAATTTAAATTGCATTTTTCATGCCTCGAAACCGCGATTTAGGATCTATATTAGATTTATATATAGCATTATTCTAACACAGATATTTTGACACAACATGGGACTTTTTCTGAAATAAAATATAATTGTTTTTCCATACTTCGATTCTACGACTCAATAATGCCTAGATATTAAATTTTGTACTTTTTGGTGAGACAATTATGGAGAAATTAAAAAAATTTACATTGGCGCTTTTTTTTTTTTTTTTTTTAAGTTTTCGCCAAAAATAATTCCCTTGGCGGAATTCTTAATTTATAGTAACCTACTCACTTTCCATTTTTACTTCCTTGTACGAAGTAAAAAGGAAGTATTGTAATCGCGAAAAGTTTCAGGCAGCATATTTCAACGAAAATATCCATTTTGATCGCTATCGAATGCAATTTAACGATGTTTTTGCGTGATATCTGTACGTAAGGACAGAATAAAAGACTCGTTTCCTCCAAAAAATTATAAAACTGTTTTAAAATGAATTCTGAAAGTAATTTTTTGTGGCGTCTGTACGAACGTATGTACGTACGTACGTAGGTATCTCGCATAACTCAAAAACGAGTAGACTCAGAACGTTGAAATTTTGTATATAGGACTGCTATAAACTGTAGATGTGCACCTCGTATTCTGGTTGCAATCGGCCGCACCAAACGTATATAAATATATTTATATATATATCTACTCTGTTACCCGGCTCAGTGATCTCAGTTTCTTTACTCTTATATGTTTGTAAATTCTACATTTTTTGCTTAAAAATAATTGAATTATGTTGTTCTTATCTTCCGGTTAAGGTTTTTATGCCTTTAGTAAATCTGAATGCGATATTTTTAGAATTATCAACAATTTTAAAGTTGTTTAAGTACCGCTAAGCCTAATAATTTTTTTGATGGCGGCCATTGCTTGTTTACATTTGAAACACAGGATAGTGGATTTGTTGCCAATCTAGAGAAACTTAGCTTCGCAACAACAAAGATAACGCCTGCATTTATTATTGCGAATTAAATCATGTTTAATACTTTCTGAAATTTTTTCAAGGAAATAAGTGTTTAAGTTTTACTTCGTAATTTTTAATACTGATATTTTGAGTTTTTATGTATTTTTGCCTTGTCGCGAAATGAGAGCTGAATTAATTAAATGAGAAATACTGAATCGTCTGTCAAAAAAAGTTCATTTTTTGTTTTGTTTGCTTAATTTGTTTTATACATCGTTCTAGATTTATTATAGTATTTGAATAGAACATGTGGCAACGATTAGATAATTCTTTAAATGATATACATTTTGTGCATTCTTAGTTATAATATGAACGAAATATAATACTGTTAAGTAAACCTAGCGCCAGAGTGTCGCAATGGTAAACAAATAGAGTGAATTTTAAAGAATGCAGTTATTCTATTGGGGTTTATGCGCTGTCGGGGAAGTAGATTTAATTCAATCCAATAAGTTTAAATGAAATGCAAGAAAAAATGCGTATAATTTAATATTCCGTACAAGGAAGTCATGTGGTGTACTCATCAGATTTTTTTCATTGATGCACGAGAGGAAAAAGTTCCATCGCTCATTATTTCAAATAATTTTAACAAAGTGCGTAAACCGCATTTCCGTTATTTTCGCTTACATTAAATACGACAAATTTCAAAATGCATATCATTAAATGTAAATTCACGTATATATTGGGAAATTTTGAATAAAAACTCTGATTTTTTGTAGATATGCTTAAAAATACATCTTTTTGAAGATAATGTTAAATATTTTATAGGTTAACGATTTAACGATGTTTTTGCGTGATATCTGTACGTAAGGACAGAATAAAGGACTCGTTTCCTCCAAAAAATTATAAAAATGTTATATTATATAATACAAAAATGTTTTCGAAAAATTTATAACAAAATATTTAAAAATACGAATTTTAAAAATAAATAATTAAAAATGTGCGAATTATATTTGGATTAAGCCTAAATTTCGAATTCTTGAAGAAAGAATCAGGTTTAATAAAAAAGATATATTAATAAATAGATATCTAGATTAACAGCTAAATTTTTTAGAGCTAATTTTTAAAAAAGTACTCGTGCGATTTTTCAAAACTTCGTAGTTTAGCATATAATTTGAGTCGTGGAATCAAAATATGGAAAAAAAATTGCATGTCATTTTTAAAATGTGTGATTTTGATTAAAAATTAATACATCAAAAGAATGTTATATATAAATTTAATAATATCCTAAGTCTCGCTTTCGAGACATGAAAAAACGATAGTTGAATTTCGTCAATCGGCCCAATAGAACGTGTGATATGGAACTGTTTCATTATATTTTATTTTGTTTATTTATTTTTTGGTGGAGTGTACATTAAACTTTTTATTATTATTATTATTATTATTTTACCATTTAGTAAAATGAACTAAATGATTCACACTTTCCCGTTAAAAATATCACTGGTGAAATTCCGACCCTCCATCAATGAAAATTCGCTAAGAGAACTATTACGCACAAGTAAAAGCACAAAAATCGATGGAACAGAAGAAAACTCGGGAAAATTGCTCAAGATTGTTTACTGTTTACATTTAAAAATCTCACTCGTCATCAACTTTTTCAACATTTTATGTTAATTTTGATTCAGCAAACAAGACGTATCAAGAAACACATGGAATTCCCGCTCTATAACCAGAGAACAATCGCAGGAAACAGAGAATTTTTCAATGACTAGTATTTCCTCGACTTCTGGTAAACAAGTTTACAAAGACAACCGTATAATACCTCGTCAAATGCAGAAGACGTAGTAAAACTGTTTTTCACCTGCTTTTCACTGATCGCCTCTGTGGATCACGTAGGGACGTAAAATGGAACTTTATGTTCCGAATAAAAGAACGGTAACTTGATTACATCCTAAAGAATGGAATTAGCCTGGGTGTGCTCTGGGCCTCCTAAAAGGGAATCTGAATTTTTAGGGTAAGCTGGACGGTAAATAAAAGTAACCCAAAGGCAGGTTTAATAATTGGTGGCCAGATGTTTACCCTTTTTAAAGATAAACACCGCTCTAAATGTGTACTCTCCTTCAAGCATAATTCGATAATGAGAATTCCCTAAAGTCAGTGTTAACTTTAGGGTTTGAATAAAATAAGGAGGATTTTCAAGCTTGTTAAGCCAATTAAGAAGCAAAGAATGGAGGAGCAACGAGTAAGTAATCTCAACTGCCAGTATAATATGTACATAGTATATAATCACAGAAAAGGACAATTCAAAACTAAATGCATCTTTTTCTTGTGAGATTGTTGATGAAGTGGAAAATTAATAACGGGAACATTTGCATTACATGTTTCTTTAGTCTTAATTTTTATAACCGCTTTCACTTTTTTTTGAAAGAGTTAGTCTTACTTCAGAGACGTGGGATTATTCTCACAAATGTTCCAAATGCAAATGTGAATACTTACGCAAGAAATTATAAAGGAATATTAACCCGTAGCAACTTTAGCATGTATAAAAAGAAATTTTCAAGAGTTCAGATCTTAATGGTTACCCAAAATGTCCTCTTAATGTTTAATATGGTTTATCAAGAGATTATCAATAGAGATGGCCCAGATAGAATAGAGGACTATATATGTATATATATATCCCTGGTATATATCCACCCTGTTTGAGTGACTTCTGTTTTTTTATTTTTTTTTATTTTTATATATTGGTCAACTGTACAGTTTTCCTTTTAAAAGTGATTGAATTATGGTGTTTCGTTTAAGTTTTTATGCCATTTAAGTTAACGTTAATGCAGTGGTTGTAGAATTATGAACAATTTAAAAGTTTGAGTGGTGCTATGCCTAACGAGGCCGCCATTTATTTACATTTGAAGCGCTTAGTAAAACTGTGAATTAAGCAGTTAGTGCACCAAATTCAGTGTCTTTTTGTCAGTGAAACCGAAAGTTAACTTTCAATTTTGGGCACCGAAAATTTTATCTTAATGTCGGCTGTCCGAATTGCTTGTTTTTACGTAGAAACTCTTACTCTAGTCTCAAAGAAATTATTTTAAACTTTTTTTAACTGTTAATTATTATTAAATGTCTTAGGTTTTTCTGTATTTTACAGTTTTTAATGAAGATGCTTTGTGTTTCTATGTAACCTTACCGCAAATTGAGAACTGAATCTTTTGAGTGAGAAATGCATCTCTTATGAATTTCAAGGAAATATTTTAAATGAAGTGCAGCAAAAATTATGTATAATTTTCCAAAGAAGTCATATGGTGTCCACGTCAAATATTTATTTAAATCAATCAGAGTGAAAGTAAAAACAAGTAATATTAAGTATTGCATCTCCTGCTATTAATTGGCTTAGTTTGCTAATCAATAGCAAAGAGATTAAACTTGAAAGATAAATATCTTACATTTAGCCAAATAGCAACAGACGTGAATGAAAAGTGAAATCGCGCATTTGATGACACTGAAAGTGAATCAAAGGAAAATTGTACTTCGAGACTAATAACTCTTTTCGGCTATATTGCCCGATATCAATATTTGTATTTTTTAAAATATAATATCTACTAGTATGAATAATGTTAGAAATTTGCTATAGATTTCCTATTACAATGCACTTTTGAATCAGAATACGATTATCACGCCCTGACTATTCAGCCATAACCAGGGACTAAGATTTAGATTAAAATTTAAAGACTTTAAATTCAAAAGTAGATAAATATGCAACTAAATAACATCAATAATAAATTTTAAGCTAAAAAGGTCCAATAAACATGTGATTAAATAAAACTTACGTTTAATAAAAAATTTCATTTGATCATAAGCGTATGTAATGAATTAAATTTCCCTTCTTATAATTAACTTTTAATCTAATCCCGGAATAACTAAATTTTGACATACCATCAGACTCATTACTTTGGCTATTTTTAACGTCATTTAACAATAATAACAATAATACGATCACATCTTAAAATAAGTACTTAATTCTAAAACGTACTAATTAAATGGGGAAGCTATGTTTGATATGATTTATAACTAATTTTAAACCATGTCCTGTCTTCTGTAAAATTATTTATCAATTCATTTTGGTGACATTAATGTCATCGGTAATTCTAAACTTTCGAGAAGGGCTTCCTCCGCATAGAAATGTATTTATTTTATTTCATGTAGTATTTCAGTGAAGAATTTTTGTTTTTGCAAAAGCAGATTCATGAAGCGTAGTCCATGGTGACTTCAGACTTCAGGTTGGTTTGTAGCTTTGAATCGCAACGTTTCATTTATATATACACCTATCCATGTATGTATCTCACTACGGGGTGTACAATAAATGTTGCGAGAAGCTTGTAGGACAGGTAGGGCACATCATAAGGATTAAGAATTGCATAGGAACCTATACATAATGTCAGGGATAAGTGGTAGCAAAGGCAGAAGATGGAAAAAGAAGCAAGAGTGATTAATTTGAAACATTTATTGGACATGAATACAAATGGTGTACGACAGCTTGAATGTTAAACTGATGCTGAAGTTTGCACCATCAGACGCCAAACATGCCTGACACCCACGGACCATCTGAATGCAGCGAATTATTTGATCTTTTTGGAGCAGGTTCTTCGCGATTTGTTTGACGATGTTCCACTAAATGTAAAGCGCAACAGGTGATTCCAAGATGATAAGACCCTGCTCATTTTGGACTAGATACCCATATCCATTGAACAGATCATTCCCGCATCAATGGATTGGGAGTGGTGGACCAGTTCCCTGACCCCCATGCTCACCGGATATATCGAGCCTTGATTTCTTTTTGTGGGAAGCCATCAAAAGTGTCGTGTATCACGATCCTATTGTCTAAAATGGATCTCGTGGCAAGAATCGCCTGCGCAGCCGCTACAATCAAAGAAACTCCCAGTGTGTTTGAACATGTTCGGCAATTAATGGTTCGTCGGTGTCAGGCATATTTGGCGTCTAATCGTGCAAAATTCGAGCATCTGTTGTAACATTCAAGCTATCGTACACCATCTCTATTCATCTCTACATATAATAAAAGAAAGAGTCTGCCTGTTTGTGTGTGTGTGTGTGTCTTTCGTTAGCGCTGCGCGTAAGCTAATAGACCCATGGCTACGAAATTTTGTACATAGGTGCATCTAGACAAGAGCCAGTGCACTTCGAAGCGATTTTTTCGGAATTCGAATTAGAATTTTTTAAATTTTATGTTTTGTAACGAAATCGCGTCATTTTGAGACATAATGGGATATAGCAAAGCGAGATTTTACTCTACACACTCCATTTTCCCATCGTCATGAAACGTAGGCACTTAGCTATTTTACGAACTTAAAATAAATTTCGTGTTTCAATAAATCTATTAAATACGAATTTATTTCACAAAGGGAACTTAACAACTTTTCAACGGGATTTTTTCTAAAAAAGTTTATTTTTAAAAATTTACAGGTTATTTTTCTTTGAGTTTTGGACACGTTAAACTTTCATCCTTGCGACTGCTTTTACAAAAAGAATTTTGGAAAAATGATAATATTTTGTATTTAAAAAAAATTAAATGAAGCTTCCCACATCTCACATTTTTAAAAATGTGATTTTGCCAACAATTTTCCTGTCTTATTGTTGTTGATAGATTTTTGATGAAATCGCATCATTTTGAATAGTTTCATTCTTTTAGAAATATGGGTTTGGCAGCAATTTTTCATCGTATTTCTTATGTCACTCTCTTTAAAAGATTGGCATATTTCATTGCCATTTATATGTATATATAATACATTTTTTTAAATTTTTTTTTGTTAAAGTTGTACTGCAGAGTAAAATTCTGCGCGGAATTTTATGTTTTTTTGAGTTGCTTTCATGTTATTTTTTGCTCATTTCATTGTTTGTAAGATATTGGAAAGTTTTGCATGATCTTTTTTTCTTCAACGGAAAGTTGGTTAATTGTTTTATTAGGATAATTAATATTTGTATTAAAGGATATACTTATTTCATTGTAATTTTTTCTCTTGAAAATATAAGATAAAATATCATTAATTATACTTTGCTTTTCAGAATTTTTTGTTTTTTGTATTCTTTTATGTTATTTATTGCTCATTTTGCTTTTTTTAAGATATTGAAAAGATTTGAGTGATGTTTTTAGGAAACAAAATTCTTAACCTCCTTTATACCATTTGAGATCTTAAGATTTTGCAAAGGGAAGTTGGTTAATTTATTTATTAGGATAATTAATATTTGTATTAAGGGATATTGCTTATTTCATTGTAATTTTGTTATACGTAATAACTTTTTTTATGAAATTGTTCTGCAAAGTAAAATTCTACGCAGTTTTTAAATGTAACGCTTGGTGTTCCCTGCAGCTGTTTTTCCGGTATATTTAAAAGCCAGACGAAGGCTGGCAGCGAAGCTGCTAGTGTCCAATAAATGTTTCAAATTAATCACTCTTGTTTCTTTTCCCAATCTTTCACTTTTGCTACTACTTACCCCTGACATCTCCGGGCAGGGTTTTCTATGCAATTCTTAATCCCTATGATGTTCACTACCTCCCCAGAAGTTAGTCGCAGCATTTAAGGTACGCCTTGTATATATCATATCAATTATTTGGAAATCTGATCAATTTCACTTCTTTCATACATCTGAAAGTAATCCAATTCAAAAATGCTAATAAATATTTCAGTTTGCTTTTAAACAAATTTATTTTCAAACACACGAAAGAAATTGCCCAACATGCTCTAACATAATGAAAATTGAGAAAAACCCGGTTGCTGGGCAAAACATTGATAAATATTAAATGCGATCGAAAATGATTATTTATCCTTTGGAACTTAGCCTTTTTTATAAAATCAGCCATTATTAATTTTACTTTATTTTATTTTTTTCCTCTTTTTCTTATTTTTTCAAATTGAAATACTTTTATAATTCAAATACATTTATACTAAATTTTATTTCTATAATTTAGATCTAGAGAATTAACCTTTTATAAGTATCCATTTTACAATAGTTTTTAATATTCATTTCTAAGGAGAATTTCGACATTCATAATTATATATATATATATTATTTACTAAAGAAATATTGATTATATTATCTTCTAATATAAATTTAGTAGAAGTAACAAAAAAGAGAGAATTCTTATGTTGGAAGTTTATTTCCGATAGATAGGCATTTGCCTTCCTTGTATGAATGGATGTCTGTTGTCTTACAAATGAAAACCATTCTGAGCGTTTACTTAACGTAACGTATTAACTTTAACGTAACCTTTAATAAACATTGCATAAAGATTATTATGCCAAATATGTTAGATATGCCGATTGTATTAGGACACACTATTTAAAGATTAAAAAAGAGTAAAACTGAGTAGCAATTTAACCTTACATTTGATGAGTTCTAGACACATTTTAATTTCTTCACCATATAGTTCTAAAAATGCATCGAGGGCATATTTTTAAGATTCATATTTTTGTTTAATAGCAGCGAAAATAATCTGAACAAAGGCGTAGTTAAGGCTATAATAAGCTGTTGGTTTCTACACAGGTTAGTAGTAACACTAAAATGAGTAAAACATAAGTAACGCCTAAAATTTAAAGCAATTATATGGAAACGTATTTTGCCAGAATGCTTAATTAAGTAAATGTAATTAAGTGAAATAATTAGGCTTTTAAGAATACTACTTATAATCTGAGCCAAAAATACAAAATTAAGAGTAATTGTTACTAGCTTTACTTTTATTAACGAACGAATAACTGAATTAAAATTTTCTTGCATATATTCATATGCATTATGGGTGTGTATCCAATAGACTCACAAAAACCTATCTTAAGTTTTTTTCCGATTGGGGGGGGCAAAAATAATCTACTATTCAGGGATAGGTTGCTAATCAATTATTTAAATTTTAATAGCTGAAAGGAAAGATGCTTCCATTTCAGTTTTTAAATATTCTCAAGAGTGGTTAATTAATTTATAGTAGCACTTCAGTGTTACACTTTTTATAGTTCCGTCTCTCTTATTAAGCATTGCAATGCGCGTAGCTGCTCATTTCTGCTATTTTGTTAGTCATTTAACTTGCTGCTGTTTATCTGATAAACTGAAACTTCTCGTTAAAACTAGTATCAGTGCAATTTTGTATCTTATAATTTCCAATCTTGAAATTTCTAACCAAGTTGATTTTTAATGTATTAGAGATTTTAAAATAAATGTTTTCTGAGAAGTTCATTGCTACAGAATACAGTCACTTGAAAGAGAGGAAATTCTTTGTTTCATAACATGTCTTGATGACACGAGTATCTAATGCAAATAGCTAGAAAAATTGGAAGGAAGATATGCTATTATTTAGGAGAAATAGAAAAGCATACGAAAAGAAATAGAAGATTCAGCTTCGTCATCCTTTAATTAAAGAAAGATACACGCTTAATGTGCTTGTCTGCTTTGAAGAGTTAGTCATTCTTGCGTGATTCTTACAAATGCGAATGATATGTGGTTATTTTGAAATGAACGACACTTAGTTTTCCCCGTCAACATCACCGACAATATCCTTCCTCCCATGTCCCCACAAAAACGTCAAAACCCCTCAGTTACAAGAGCCTTTCCCTTCCCCCCCCCACAAATCCTGAACTGCTAGAGGTAGACGATCATTCAAAACCGCTCAGGCTGATAATGCACCAAACATCCGAGACCGACCGATAGAGGGCGCCAGCGTCGCATGACGTCATTTCTAACGATGGTCGACGGTTGCCTGAGCTAAGTGATGCGTAGAAAACGGAATGCATCTAGTTTTCTTTTACGATTCCCTTTTTCATTTTCTTTTCCTGCCTATCTTTCTGCTTTTCCAGTTCCCCCCATTTCTGTTTTTGTTCTGTCAGTTATCTGTTCTCGAGAGAAATGGAAGAAGCAGATACAAGCTGTGTTCTGTTTGGGTCTTCATTTCTTTCGAGTTATTATCATGATTTCGATATCAAGAATTGCAGGACGCGAGGTGTACATAAAATATATAAGAACAACTAAAGGAAATAATCTAGATACCCGCCGTAAAGCGCGGATGTAGTTTTCTTCCTAAGGAGATTACGCAGAAAATATACTAATAGCTGAAGTAGCTGAAAATGCTAGACAAAAGGCATTGATAGACGCAAGCTTTGCTCTAGTTATCGTAATCGCATTATTTTTTTAAAATTTAAAGTTATATTTTTCACATGAATTATTAACACGCTGCATCTATTAAAACCTGTTGTTTTACTTAAATAATTATACGGTGTGGTTGTAAATTTTCTTGCACTTCAGTGATTGAAAACTATGACATTTTAATCATTGTTGTTAAACACATACATACTTACAATATTTATTAATTGCTAATTATCTTTGATTAAATATGAAAATAATTATAACTATTCATTCGGAAATTTCATTAAATTTCTATTACATGAACTAGTTGCAGGGTACTGCTGTGCAAATGAATAAATTTGCCTTAATTCGTAACAAATTAAATAATGATAAATTGTTAATTATTTCATTTTTATTTTGGTATAATTACTTGGTGGTCCTTAAATATTAAATGATATTCTTAAAAACTGCATGGCTTCTTAATTATTTGATGATTATGATTAGTTAGCAATTAAGACTGAGCAATTTTAGATGATGGAGCACCGCTGGCAGTAAGACCAAATCTCCCAAAAGCGGTATTTACGGAATCTTAATGGTAATTGATCTGTGATGGAAGTAAATTGTTAAATTTGCATTAGGATGATCATATCTAAGCTTCTGGCAAACACATTCCAATACCAGGTTATTATTTCAGCATTATGTATTATTATTATGTATACATTTCATAGCAGGGATAAGGAAAAAAAAGACCGAACACCAAAACTTCGCCTATGGATTTACAAGTTTCGCTCTGTTTATCTTTTGTTCTCATACAAATTCCATCATAGGGCATTCTGCGAACTACCTCAGGATCCAACTCATCAAGGAGGTCTCTACACCTGCGGTTCTCAACCTTTCGACTAATGTCTACCATCTAAATGAAAACTGAAAAACCGCTACATTTTACAATCATTATTTTTCAAATTCTCAATAGAAATGTTAAAAATAAATATATTTTGCCATTTTCACAACCTGTTGGCTATTTGTATTAATTATGCATACATTTTTATTATCAAAATTTAAGTTATAATACTTTAATTCTAAAATTTAGAGCGAAACTTGGGCCTTTTTAAGATTGACAAATTTCTTTGCGTCTAGTCTTATTTCACTTTTAACCAAAAATTAAGATCCACTTTAAATTTTGTTCTGTATTTAATTTTTAAATATAACTTGGAAGAAAATCCTTGTACATACAAATAGGTTGTGAAAAAATGGAATAAGAATTTAATAGCTTTATTTGAAATGCCTTTAAAATTATTTTTTGGTCCAGGAAAAAAATTAACAAATGTATTATTTTTGAAATGATCGTTTTGAATTTAATAGTTAAAACTGCGTTTCCTTTGCATACCAGCTATTTTTCTCTTGCGTACCACCGCTTGTGAACTCCTGCTCTACACGATGCACAGCGTCCTCACCTTTCTCCTACTGGACGGCCTCTCTATATTGCTGGTCTGCGTCATTCATTCTGCGTTTCTACATATATAGTTCTAAATATTTTATTCTGAAATACCAACTGATATTTTGATAAAGCCCTGGTGTTTATTTACACTTCGTTGTTTATACATATACTTTTTATTCGTTTCCTAGAGGATCCTGGTGGATGCAAGTGTAAATAACATGTGACAGGTGATAGTAGGAGTAGGACCGGTTTGTGCACTCTCTGTGAGATTTCACTAAACTGATTGCGCAACTTTTGGTCTCATTCTTTCGCTTTCCCAACACTGTCTTAAGTTCAGGTTGGAATATTCCTCTTTTCTGCCTCTCAGAGTAGAATCCGACCCTGTGTTCTATGATAATTATTGCTCATCTGGATGAGTACTACCATCGCTTTCAATTTGTAAAAACAATTTAGAATCACCCTGTATACAAGCAGCAATGAAAAATATAAATATGTGATTTAATAAATAAACCCTGGAATTTGTAGTAAAGCAAGCAAATTCGTCAAAAACTAGGAAATTTATAGACACACCAGTGTTTTGTATACTAAACAAAAAACACGATCATGGCTTTTATAAAATATCCTAATTAAATAAAAATCTTCGTTGTTATTAAATGAACTCAAATTATGTAAATAAATTAAGTAACCTTCCGGAATCCGACACAATGGAAAAAACAACTAATCCTAATATATGCTAACTCTGAAGTGATAATTTTATTTCACTCAGTAGTTGCACAGGAATTTTCAGCTGTATATTGGTTCTCTTTTCAATTTGATAGCTTCCTATATCTTAGCAATTGTGATTTTTATACTATATTTTTCTCTCAGAAATGCTGTACTTACGTAACTTTTCCTCTCGTAAAATTTACGAAATGCTGCTCTTAAATTGTAAACTCAAAATTTTTAATTTAGAATAATTTTATTAGCATATAAACCTCTTTCCTCTTAATTACTGCAATGGCTCTTTGAATGAGGAATCTTCTCTTATTTTCTTTTCTTTACCTTTCTATTGTCCATGTCTGCCATGTTGTATTTATATTTATCTTGGAATTGTGTCAATATTTATATTACAATCTGAAAATTCCGATAAATGTTTAATTCATCCAAGTACTTCATATAAATAAGTACCGATATGTATCTATAAGGTTATAAATCCAGTTTATCAAATATATAATAAATAATAAGGAAAGAAATCTTGTAAATCTTCGATATCGGTGAGCTGCGGTAGTAAACAAATACTGCTTCGCAGAAATCACTGCCGTTAAAAGTGAAATAAGTTTCTTTATTGACATTTTTATCGAAATAAAAACTTTAAAACAAGTCAGTGATACTAGCTAAAAATTAGAGTTCTTAGGAAATAACTGTAGCCCAGTCGCCGATTTGTCAAGAAACGTTGAGCACTGAGAGTTTAAAGCTAGTTCAAATATTATTAACAGATTAAATTCTTCATTTTCGAAATTCTCAAAAAGGCCTTCTACGAACGCTTCCCTACCTCTTAGGCATATGGTACCTGTATGCTTTACATCTTGTATGTATAACATCGAATTATAAATCCTTGCAACGGGTTATGCTAATAGGTTACGGTTATGCTCTTATTAACCTATAAGTACAGATCGGTCATTTGCCTCTTAATATCTATAACTACACATCGGTCAGTTTGACCAATGGCGTTTTTACGTTCTGATTTTGGCAACACTGGCTGATCAAAGGAACAGAGGGAATTCGTGAACTTATGTTACACCAGTATATAATATATTAGTGTTTGGTAACAACAAGTTTTCTGCTTTTGTAAAAGTTTCAAAACTCTGATGCGTTTATTATTAGCCGTGTTTCATAATTTTTGTTTTTAAACGTTCTTTAATTTTGTATTCCCTTACGATGTTTTTTAAATAGTAAAACAGGTTAAAAAAACATAAAAATTGCATACATGGTCAAAATGACCGCATGTGTACTTTTGTGTTTTAATGAACATGTGTTAAAGTAAATTAATCAAATTATATATAAATTATTTTTATGAAATGTAATATTACAAGTAAAAGAAAATTTAAATGTGGTTTTACAGTCAAAACCTGTAAATTCACATAAAGCTTCACACTTAACTAAGAAATCAATTTCGATCCATGCGAACGGGTCGATTGTATGGGTGTTTTGGAGGTTTTTTTAAACAGCTATGTTAAGTACGAGCCAGTTACTTCTAGAAAATCCTTCATTTATTTCTTCCTTTTAGGCATATATGCCATTGCATACTTCCCGCACGCCTTTGAATGATTTAAAGCATGCTCGCATTAAATTAAAGAACAAACATAACAGAAAGATTAAATTTCGCAGATAAGAAAAATATATTCTAGGGAAATGAAAAATTGTGCATTTAAGAAAAATATATCAGTAGAATTTAAATAGATCTATAAGGTATTTCTCCCGCCCTCTTAGCGTGCCTTCGTGGCCTGGTGGTTTGCCCACTGAACCGGTATTTCAGAGTTCCACGGTTCGATTCCCGGCGAAGGCGTTGTTAATTTTTAATCTTTCCTGCTTCCAGAATACGTAATGTCTCTACAGATCTATTTAAATAAGAAAAACAAGGATTAATAAATCCGATCGTGAAGAATCAATTGATAAAAAAATCCCGTTAATTCAGAAAATATTCTGAAAAAAAAATGTTTTTATAGCAGAAATGAGGGACATGGTAGGTATTTTGATCTCACAGTTAATATAATAGAAATATGAAAGGTTATAGGAGAAGCTACTGAATTTCAGTTTTTCAGTTCAGACAAAATATTAATGTCGTTGCATTTAAGTATTTCATATCTAGCAGAACATAATTTTGCAATTAAATAAGCGAATGATATATATGGTATAGAAATTACATTAGAAATGTCTACCACTCTGTTTCAATAATTCTACTAGCTAAATCAAATTTAGATTTTTTAAGATAATTTAGGTATACATTATTCATTTCTATCTTTATTCTGGAAAAGGGTTAGGAATATTTTTAACGTTATAAATTACTCTTAAGCTTGAGCAATGTTAAAAGAATAAATATTTTTTCTTACTATGATCATAAAAATTTTCAAACATGGATAAACGTTTTATAAGATCTAACTATCAAATAGTATTTAAACAATTAGTCTCAGTTTTGATTTTAGAAGTAGAAGAAATTAAATTAAAAATAACCTGATAATTGAGCGCCATCATTTTTAAATTAATTAAACTACCATTGTATTATTTCAGTGATTTTATCTGTCTCAAAAGGCTATTTTTTTCTTATTTTTAGTATGTAACTTTAAAATTATAATTCATTACATATGCTAATTTTCTGAATTTACAAGACAATAATTATAAAGTATTTTAAGAGTTTTGGCACAATGATTTATTATTTCTTTATTGAATATAAAACTGTACATACAAAGTCATCTAAGAGAATGTAGAAGAACTTATTTACCTCTTTGTCTCTGGTGAAAACGTACCTAGGCACGGCTGCGTGTTCAAGAAATAACTGACAATTATTATAACAATAAAAAATTGTGCACCTTAACATTTTGTGCAAATTCTTGCATAAATATTTGAATCTCAATTTGAACATATATATACAGATACAGCAATAAGTTTCTTTTTATGTGTAGAGAGGAAAAAATATAAAATAAATATTCTAAGATATCAATAATTGTATGGCATTATATTAGTGAATTATGTAAAATAAAATATAAAAAAAAATTTTAAGCACAAGTAAGTACTAGGTAATTTATTTATTCATATATCGCTTAAAATAAACTAATCTAGTAATAAATAACTATTTCATTTTCCTGTTTCTCTATATTTTAATTCTTATTTTTGTAAATGTATCTTTTAAACGCATTTAGAAGACGCTTGAAAGAGATTTTCCTATGGTATACTTGATTAGAGCCTATTTCATACTCTTTAAACTGCCAAATTGCTCATTGACAGTGAAAATTACTTTTTTTCTTTCTTTTTTCTACCTCGTTCCGACACGACAATTAGCCAGAAATTGTTTCCATTCACTTTTTAGTATATTTAAAATTTTAACAGACGTTTTCTCTCACTCAAGAACTCCGCAACAAACCTCACTCCAACATTTCTAGTCCCTCCCACGTCCCAAAAATAGCTTCTCAAAAGTTTCCCCGCCTGTAATAATTCAAAGCATACCCACTGCCGATAACGGGATTTCGGAATTTCGGACACACACCCCTTCTGAGTAGGACACAGAAGAAAACACTTTGCTTACATCCCACTAGAAAGGACGTAAGTTAATTAATGCATTTTCTGGCCTTTTATATTTTCATGTACATTTCACATTTTACTTTCTTCTTATATATATTTCAATTTTTCAACTTTTATTTGATTTGTTTTTGCAAAGATAACATAGTTTTTCTTATTTTTCTCATGTTTATTTTAATTACTTTGAGTTTTATTTCATAATTCCAGTTAAGATTACTACTGTTTATTATGTTTACTTTTATAAAAATAGCCTTGAATTAATATGCATAAAAGAGAAGTGTTGGGAGAAATTTACTCAAGTATCTTGTAAATTTCAATACATAAATTGGCTATTCATTCAAAATTTCTAAAGAATCTTGTATTAGCGAAAATGCTTCATTCAGAATTTCTTTGATACTCTACTTTGGCATAATCCCATCACTTCACAGAACTACAATTTCGGCCTCACTTAATTTGCCAGTTTGGCATTATCATTTTTACTTGAGTAAAAGACAAAACACCTTCACATTTATTAATTATCGTGCATTGAACGGGAGCTAGTTTGTTCCCCTTGGAAAGGCCACTAATTTTCGTTTAATAGCGATAATTATTCGTTTTTTACTTTCTTTTTCAAATTTTGAAGTTTTGTTATTCCTGATTTAAATTCATGTCCCCTTAAAAAGTTTTTTTCATGATTTACATTCAAGTTTCTTTAAAACACAATTTTCGGAATTAAACTTCCTGCATGTGGGTTTTCTCTTTTTGATACATTCTACTAAATTTATATTAGGAGATAATATAATCAATATTTCTATAGTAAATAAATTGTTATTATTTTACGTTGCAGCTACTGCGCAAGTTTACTAGGAAAACTTATTTTCGAATTCAATGAATTGTAGATCATTCAATATCCATATGTATATTTTCCTTTGCCCTTTGACATCTATTATATATAATACATTATATATATGTGTGTTGTGCGTAAGGCTACTTTTAATGAGCCAATTTCAATTATGTCGAGAGAATCCCGTTTTGAAATCCATAAATAATTATAGTAAAGTATAATATTAATACAGGATTCACTTAGAGCGTATATTTTAATTAGAACTTATTCAGTTACTCTCTAATGTCTTCCTACATCATTTCAAGATTCCTTAATCATGTGATATTTGGGAACTGGAAGAAGCAATATTTTACTGTTAATTGAGACATTCCAACTCAAATATATTGTTTTAATTTCAGATAGTATAAATTCAAGTTTACTATTTAAAACTATTGCAATGGTTCCCCTGAACAGAGCTCTAGGGTATGAAAGATAATAGTATATGAATTTTGCAGCAATGTTTTTTTCATAACGTGAAAATATTCGTTTATCTGCTAAACATTTGATCACAAAATTTTTATAAAGTCAGATTATAGAACTCATTTTACTTAAATTTCCCTAAGCTGTTCACGTTCTCGAACTGATTAAGATAAAGCAAACTATTTTTAATATCTGACTAATTTTAATCTGAAGTTGAATTTTGCCAAATCAAATTTTGTTCATCGTTTGATTTATTTGAATGTGATATCAATGAAATTACGCGTTTGAGAATAACCGCTTAAACCTTTAGTTGTTTGGTTTACGTGATTACGGCAAAGCCTCGAGGGCTATCTGCCTAAAAGGAGGGATGCCTTCGTGGAAGAATTTCTAAGGGAACTGGCTTGTATACACGTTACACATGGGGAAAATCACAAAAACGCCATGCAGCTAGCCAGTTCGCGAGATTCAAACTTTAGATCTAACAACCAGTATTCAGAGTCTTTACCTCTTGTTCGCTGATGAGCACACAAACCTACAGTAGTAGCTTTTAGTTAAAAGAAGCGAATCTGATTTTCGTCAAACATCTGCAGAATTTCGGAGGAGATATTCTAAATTTATTCTATAATGTTCCATGTTTAACATTCTTATCGCCCTTCACTAGGAAATCAGCCAACAAAACATATTTTCACAGTTTTTAAAATCTGAAAAGTTCTATCTTCAAGCGTACTTCTATTTTCGAAATATCCGAAAACATTTTTTAAAAAAGCTAAATTTACTAGATAAAGCCATTTCAATACGGAAGTGAAAATAAACTTCCAAGAAAAGAACAGCTTTAGTTGCTTATACTCTTCTGCAGATTGTATGGTTGTAAGTTGCTAACCTTTGACGCTTGCAAAGATAATACGGCTGATTTTGAAGCAGATATCGAAATGAATTATGGAATCATGAAAAGTAATACCCCCGTTAGTAACTGAGAACACTTTTAATAATGGCAAGATTTTTAACGCTATGTGTGGTTTTGGTAAGCATTAATCTTGCAAATTGCTATGAAGATGATGCCTTTGAATCTACGATCCCGACAGAGCCACAATAGTCGAGAGAATTAGGAATTAATTAAAGTTTAGATTTGATGTAGAAAGCATCTGAGTTATTTATTCAGTTAATTCCATTTTCACAAGTATAGACTGATGATATCTACCTTCTTAACAACTTTCTCAATGTGATCCCCCACATTGAGACAGCAACACTAAGAAAGAGTGGCCCGAAACTTATGCAAATTTCAATGTAGACGACGGACGTCAAAAAGGTGAAATGCGCAGCTCTCCAACGCACTTTGAAGAAGATATAAGTAATGGAACCTTCAGAATGTTCAATTCCTCTCTCCGTCAGGCACTTATCTCTTTTGGAGAATATTCTTTACGTTTGCATCACAATCAGACCCTAATGGGACTCTTTCAATAACTGGAAAGAGTAGGGAACACTATCACCTGCTGCAGACAAGTATGCAGACCAAGTATTAAAGTATCATGTTCAATTTTCGATCCATTATTTCTGCTAGGAAAATCATCGTAGAAAATTTTTTCTTGTGTTAGAGGACACGTGTAATAGTAGAGAAGGCCAGCTGGCATCAACAGAAGCAGTTACAGCAGATAGACGATTTTACGAGGGGCACGGTGATCGGATGGAGAAAGGCAGGTTGGTCCATACGGCAAATCTCAGCTGGCATACACCTGGACGCATCCATAGTGCACCAGCTGGGGCGACGATGGTTGGAAAAAGGAAATGTGGGAAGTTCGAGGGATGGCGGTGCAGCCAGAGTGATGTAAGGATGTTCCCATAACGACCAGAACCATTTGTCTTCCATTGGGTGCTAGTGGCCTGCACTCGTGGCGTCCTTTAAGAAGATTGTCATTGCCCCCACATCATCCAAAATCTACAATGGTGCGAGACTCGAGCCATATAGACGAAGGAATGGCCCAGGGTCGTGTTCTCAGATGAGTCACGCTTCTGTTTCTCCAATGATAGTCTCCGCATACGAGTGAGACGTATGCGGCGACTATCATTGGAGAAAGTTCGATGTGAAGACAAGTCCAATCCGGCAGCAATTGTGGAATGGTCCACCGTAAGACAACGCGGCATTATGGCCTAGAGCGCAACTGATTGCGATTCCAGGCCACCTCCAATTCGTATGCAGAGCACTATGACGGCCCAACTATACGTGGATGATATACTGCGGTCCGAGACAGTCCGGTACTTTTAAGGATTGCCCAGTGCCCTTTATGAGCAGGATAACGACCGACCACACACTTCTCGCATTAGCCAACCTATTCTGCAAGGTGTACAAATACTTCTCTGGCCACATTCTCTCTTGATCTCTCACCATTCGAACACATTTGGGATGTGATTTCACGCCATATGCAGACTCAGCAGATAAACTGTGGCAAATGGTTGTTAGAGAATGGAGAGCCATTCCTCAGGACACCATCCGTAGCTTCAATGACTCTTTATCTAGATTTTTTGCTTCGTTTATCGCCGTCCAAGGTGGCCTTACATACTGAAGTCTAAAGGTCAGTTTACACCTGTCAGAGCGGCTCGGAACGAGTCGCTCGTTACGATTACTTTGACAGTGTAAACGCTCACTTCGACGGAGTAGAAACGTAGGGAAGATAAGTCAGCGCTTCCGTTTCTACTTTGAACCTGTTGAAAATCTATCCGGGCATTTAGTCCGAGCAGCGTTCGCAGGGACGTCGTGACAGTGAGTTCTATAATGCCGAGATGTAAAGCGATAGCCAAACCATGGCACTTTTTAATGCATACGCATCTTATGAAGTGTTTTAGGGAAAACTTCACTGCTTCATTAAGATGTTGCATACTTCTATAATTATGTGAGCTTATATTCGTTTTTCTACAAGCATCCTACATGATGATGCAATAAATATATGATATTATAAACTATAAAAATAAAAATGGAATTATGAAAAAATAAATAGATCTGTTTTATTGTGGATATTTAAATTTCTTGCTTTGTATAAAAGCATTCTGCGCTATAATTCGTTACAATTCAGCTTGGATGTGAAACATGTTCAGCTTGGATGTGTGAGTGTACTGAAGGTGTATTAAGGCTTATACAAATTATCCTAGATGAATTCTAATCTTCTTAAACTATCCGTATTAGCATTTTAAAAGTAAAATATAATCACTATATTTAACCATTATTAATTTTGTTGATATCACTTTGTGTGTTTTCCAGAAACACAATTTAAGTAGGATCCAAAAGTAAGAATTTGAGATAAATATCTTCCTGTTGGAACTATGTCATAATATACATATTCTTTTACCTGTGGTAATATATGTAATGCTCCTAAGTTTTTTTGCTACTTATTTATTTAAGATTTTCTGAATAATTAGGTAGATATTGTACATTTTACTTCTGCCGTTGCTTTGAATAAATATTTTATGTGTTAATTTTGCATTCTTCTCTAGAAATAACACAGTTCCAGTCAGAACTCTGCATAATTAATTACATGCACAGACAGCTACTAATTCTGCGGATTCTGGATGAATAAATATATTCTCTCTATTAATAAATAATAAAACACATTATTACTTTTACATTATTTTGTAAATGATTAATTAGATGTAAATAAACAGTTGTATATAGTAGAAAAACTTCGTTAATTTGAATTTCAGTAACCACAGTTGACTAAATAACTTCTCTCAAACTGAGTTTCGTTTAAATTCTTCTATCTGATATACAATAACGTTTTTGTAACTTTGGACATTCTCGTCCGAAATTCATTTAATAGTTCATTTGATACTCCTAATTCATCGCGGCAAGCTACCCAGTCACGTACCCATTTCCTTTTCTTCTTTTTTTTTTCCCCTCGCAAGAGCAGAAATTAATTCGTTTGAAACTGCTTCCCAGACTTCAAGCACTGCAGCCAAAGAACATCTATGTATGTTCAATGCATATTCTTTCCTGCAGCTGCTACGTCGGTATCCATTTCGTAAACAAACGGAGGCGAGTTGTCAGTCCACTCTGATTGGTGTGAACAATCTATCAGAGTACAAGTCCGTTCACTCGGTTCGAAACGCACGGACGAACGACTCGCTACGAGCGGCTCTGACAGATGTAAACTGGCCTTAAGTCAGCACGTAGTTCCACATCCACAGACACATAAATAAAATTTACATAAGTCTCTATTACAGACACTTATCAAATAATGTACAGTCAAATGATTCCAGCATGTATTTAACGTTTCCTCTTCTGTATATGCATAATACGTAATGCCTTTTACCTATGAGCCGGTATTTTAATTATATTATTTTGTAACTGTATATTTAATTTGAATTTTTACTTTAATTTTATTATGAATATGCGTAATTACCATAGCAAATAGCAACAACAAATGTCAATTCAGTAAAACAAATGCAATCTGCCCTCGTATGCCCATGTAAATGCTCTTGTTAACGTTCTAAAAAGCTCCCGAGGCTACCTCTTGCGGCGTCAGGGAGTTGTTTATGGTTAGTGAAGGGCGTAGGACACATGCCTGTTTACCTCTGTTAGACATCAGGCGTCCACGTCCTCCGTCACCAATCAACCAACCAACGAACATACTGAAGTGGGACAATAGTGTTACAGGCTGCAGAACGTATTACCGTCTTGCGTATGTGGATCTGGTAAGTAATTACAGAACCTACAACTCTTCCGGTTCACTACAGGACATGGTCCCTCTCCACAGTATTTTACACGACATGGTTTAATCGACACAGACCTCTACTTTGGACGCAATGTGTTTAACATATATGTAAGAACTTAAACTTCAGTAGACATACTGATGCACATTTGAAAATCGCCCAGTGTTAATATTATGATACTACTGATTGCACATGTCATTTACAGCTCTTGAAATTTAGATAACTGTATGTATATAAGATAATCACGTAAGATTCTCCATATATATATAATGCATAATGTAACAACGTATAATGTTTAATATATAATTTATAATGCAATAACGTACAATATTTCCCAGGAAACCAGTCTAGCAATTGTGCATGTATTACGTAGAATGTAGTGCAAAGCTCAAAGGTCCCTGTATGGCCATGTACATATAAAGGCAAAGCCACCTAAATAAATTTACAGAGTACACTGAGGATAGAGCACGGCATGTATCAGGCGCTAGGTTTCGACGCTCTGTGCGAAAAGCATATGTGAATATACGAAAAGCATTTTCTATCCAAGGTGGTTATACTAGATAAAGGAGGACGCGGAGCTATACCAATTAACCACAATGGTAGAGGCATGCTGGCCAAGTCCCCCGTATCATAACTTCATAACCTACTGAGCCGACGCGGTTCTCGCTCTGAATTATGTTTATCGTTTCGAAATAAAAGCTTATTGTTCGTTGCTGTCTCTCTCTATTTGCCGAGTTTCATCATTTTCTGGCCACTCCTTCTTGTTCTTGTATTTCCAGTGTTGGGTAGTGTATGCTAATTGAATTTTTGTTTCACTTAAATATAGAATATATAGCAAAAGTCGACTACTTAAATGCTTTTGCAAAGGACTCTAAATTTTTGGTAACATGTATCATAAACATTTAAATATAAAAAATGTATCTTACGAAATCAAAACAATCTGAAAGAATGTGTACCAGTGTCTCCCTACTTTGAACTTTGAAACGTATCTCAATCCTGTTTTAAAGCTAGAAAAAATATTTTGCGTTTCCTACACCATAAAATAATTTAGGTATGGGCCATGTGGAGAGAAATAACCCTTTCGATTCGATTTCAGGAATAATAAGCCAAAGTATTCGAACATTTAAAACAAGTGATGAAAGATATTTCTGCAATACTTCTGAGCTTTTATGTTTGTATTCATATCCTTCCATATAGATCTTTCTATCTGCGTATCTGTTTGTGAGTACCTGTTTGCCTATCTATATATCTATTTATTAGCTAAGTATCTATTTATATCTATGTATCTCTTTCTCTTTGCCTCTCGTTGTTGCTATACTCCTTCCTGTATTAATTATCCATTTAAAAATCCCTTTATCTAGCTGTAAAACACCTATTTTATTTGCTCGCTCAGATTAAATATGTGTGCCTTTGTTGTTCTTGTCCTCTCTATATATTACTCGAAATCGTACTAGTGATATTTTCTCTTTTAAATGGTATTGATCAATTATTGTTTTGTCAAATGTCAGGAAAATATAATTTTAAGCCAACAGTTACCTAGGCTTCTGTTAAAAGAAGGTAGAAAACAACTTCATCCAAACTGTCAGAAAAATATCACAAAGATCGGGTGAAGAAAAGACGTTGAGAGACCTAAAACAGAAAGGTTGGGAAATAATAAAAATAGTTGTCAAGAGCAGGAAATCCACAGGGAGTGCCTGTGACACTGTTGAAACAGAAAGAGTGTCAGAAACATAAACACTTATTTCTTTGATGTGTAGGTATTAAAGGATTATTTAACAAAACAGGATAATTTTAAATCACTCTAAAATAATAAAAACATCTGTGAAAGTGTAGTGAAGCAAATAAAGAAATCTTTAATACAAATATGACTGAAATTTTGGGATAATCAAAGGAATCTAATGTTTAATAAAAGCACAGCTGATATATTTTAATTATTCAGTTTTCCGTTATAATGCAGAAGATTTTTAATAGTGTAAATGCATTTAAATGGGAGGCATCATTATCATTCTCTTCAAATCCATGCTAGTATGATTAAAAATGTTTCTTTGTTGATATAATGAAAGTTCTTCTGTCTTAAACTGTTTCTCAATTTGAAAAACAAATCAGATGTTTTCTCATTTAAATGCCCTCTTAGATTACAAAATGAAGAAAAACAAAAAATACCGATTAAATCTAAATTCTTAAATATAAGATAATTTTCATCAGCGTAACCAAGGTTCATACAGTATATTTTAATTTAGAATACGTATGTTTGAGACAGTAAGGCAATAATTACAACATGCTTCATTTTAAAAAATAAGAAAAATAAAACATGCTATTAATTCCATGCAGTTTTCATTCGGTACTCAACTGCTAACCTAGGTACTCACCTGCTAGCTTATCTACAGACTAAGATAACGTTTATTTCTTTTCTTTTATCAATATATATACACATTAGGTTGTTTGGAAGCAAAAGACATGAAAAAATGTTCAATGCTATCGCCGAGACTCAAACCTGGACCCCTCGATCACTCGCCTAGTGTGCTACTGTTACACCACGAAGGCATGCAGAAAAGAGGACTCTTTTATAGGGCGACTGGGGATTACGGAACTCAGTCGTCAAATCCTGGTGGTGAAGAATCATAATCCACCACCTTTTAGTTCGGGCGTCACTGTAGATTCATTACGTTATTTTGATGCTGGAGGTATGAAAAACGAGCAATGGCCTCCCCGGGACTCTAATCTGGGCCTCTCGAATACGAAGTGTGAGTGTCTGAGTACTCGAATCTGAGTGTGTTACCGTTACACCACGAAGCAATGCAGAAAGGAGGCCGAAAGTACTTTTTAACTATATCCCATTACCACCATATATGAGATGAAAAAAATAAATTTTGTGTTGAGAAATATTTGTTTCCATCCCAATGAAACATATATAAAAACTTATTACATTAACTTCTTCTATTCTCTGAAATACAGATGGATCCTTTCACTCTGGATTTTAAGTCCAATGTGGTTAAGAATAAATCAACGAAATCAATCATATGAGTGGGTTTTTCTGAGCATCCTAAGAGATATATCTCAGCTGTGGTAATACTTTCCGCCGAGTTAATCTTCAACTGGACTGGCTTTTAAACTGATATTCCCATTCTGATCTTGAAAGCTTTTGAAATCTGGTGCATGATATTGGGAATTTAACTCGATTTACGCATTCAGTAGCTACTTTATTCTAAACATTTCTTTAGCCAAGAGAGTATTGAATGCATGCGACACCCAGAATGCTAAATTCTAGAAAACATCTTTTTCCCTTCCGGAGACACCATGCATTGCTTTTCTTTTTTCTGTGCGAACCAATTCTTTACAAAGTCCATTCTAAAGAGCACTTCCCTTTTACGTTTTACACTGAAAAGTATGTTACAATTCTTATTCGATTTTAAGTTCTCTTAGGATAACAAAAAAGTTTCATTTTATTTTAATTCTAAAAGTGGCGCTTCTGTATTGTAAATTTCAGATAAACAACCCCTCCATCCTAAATGTAAGATGAAAAGATTGAACAAAATTTTGCTAGCAAATTGTATAAAAATAAATCTCTGGGATTTAAGTTGACGGCTGAATGAGTAATAAACTGTTGAAGAGTCAATGCAGTTTTCGTCAAACGCATTCCCTCAAAAAAAGTAATCAGCACTTTTGTTATCCAAAAACAACGTTAGAAACTTGTATTCAATAAACGAAGGCTGTAAAATGTGGTTTTCTCTAATACGTTTCTCTAATTCGTTTTATGTAAAAAAAGTTATGTTTATTAAAATGGGGAACATGAAGGATAATATTTCTGTTTTAGAAAGAAAAGTAATATCAATTAAAGATTAAGATGCTAACTCAGACTGTAAGGATCTTAAGTTTGATTAACGTTTATTTTGTTTTAAAACTTTACTGTCCTCTCTTATTTTCGACTTCCGGACAGAATGAACGCGTTAAATTGTTTATGCAAATTGTACTTGCTAAAGCTTAAGTATTTAAGTAGTGGCTTTTCGCCAAGAACTGAGTTAGATGGAGAGAGAGTGAGCCTCCTTGCCACTGAATTTCACGCGAGCTTTCAATCAGTTGCTGTCCGCCTTGAAGGCCAGAGGTTTGGTCCTCTAGATACCTAAGATGTATTGTAGTTTTCCGCAGTTTGCGTTCTACATACGTAATAATCTGAAAGGCCAACCTTAGTATTAGTCATCTGTGTAAAGTATTCAAAGTTTAGCTCTTATTAAAATTTAGTTAGTTAGTAGTTCTTATCTTTTTATGTTCAGACCACAAGTGGTCGGTCTTTATATCCCGAAGTGCGGGAGCGCCTGTAATATCGTGGAGAATAAAGGGTAAAGTTTAACGCTTCCTGCTTGTGTTGTCCATTCCATACATACTCGAACATAGCTTGAGTAAGCTCCCTGTTCCCATTTAGGACATTAGATATTCCCTAAACAGATCAGACGATCAACCAGCCCTGATAAGACTACAAACAGAATCATTGAGATTATAAACAGAATCATCTGCAAGAAGCGACAGTTTTAACCGCTTAAGAATGTAACATTAACTAGATAACAAAGTGGTGTTCCACGGTTATGAACGAATAAAAAAATTGAACTTTCTTTCTGAAACGTACTAGAAGAAAGACTTTTAAATATTAGCATAAGGTAAATTAATACGTAGACAAAAGCAAATTTCATATGCTCGAATCTCCAGACGAGTCCGTCTGTTGAGGAAATACGAGAAATCAGATGAGATGGTAAAATAAGAAGGAGAAAAACGAGTGATATGGGCTCTATATAGTCCGAATGAACCATAATTTTAAATTAATTCATGATATATGATACGATGGACTGTGGGTCTTTTACAACGTATGAGGCATTTGTCTGAAATGAAGCTAAGTTAACAAAATTTACTACTATTCACAGAATTTTCGAATTTAATTCATTTTCACAGTTCTAATCACCTTATAATCATACAAAAATTATTCAAGGAAGTATTCCTAAATATTAGCAAAGCAAAATATTCCATGTACCGGCGTCTGCAAGATATAACTTAATTGGCTTTCGAGGGTGGAGAAATTGATTGCCATACTATAATTGACTGGAAGAAATGCAAATGCATTTTTAACGAACCTGAAGTCACCAACACAAAATCTTAACGTATGAAATAATTTCAAATTCAGTAAGATAATGACCCTAAACATACTTTTATTGATGAGCCAATTTAACTATATTTTTCTCAGTACATAATCACACTAACAACTCATTTTGCATGTTTAAATACTAATAAACACATCTGAAAAGAAATAAATTAAATAATTACATTTTGATTTTTTTTTTTTTTTTTTTTTAATAAAACAGCAATTGAAAGTAATAATGCAAGATAATTTAAACACATTTATCTCAGAAGTGATAAAAAGAGCAATATACAAACGTTCCTGTTTCTGTCCTTTCCCTTTTAATAAACGAAGGAATACTACAGGAAGATAAAAGCTTCTTAAGGTTAGTTAATTAGTTAAGGGACGGGAGTGATTCTACGGCTAATCTTTGGAATATGGTAACAGGTAGTTTGGCGACATTTTGGTAAGGCGATAAAGGTTACTAGCTAGGACTTTAGCAATGTACACGGATAAAGTCAAGAATGTGCACAATGCCATTTTTGTGCAATTCTGAGATGTTTCTTTTAAGTGAAAATAGGTCGACGTGTACATGGATACCGTGTATGGGCAATTCTTAAAAACGCGGCAAGCAGTTTGCGATTCTGCACTTTCTCCCAATTTCGCACCTAATCTTCGTCATGATTAAGCACTTTTGTTCCATAAAAGTTCTAGCATAAGCGTAATTCGGCTAGCAGATTGTTGGAAAAAAATGTTGAGTTAAAAAAAAAAAAAAAAAAGCGTTTACTTCGTGAAAACAAAATGGCGTCCAAACAAAAACTAGCAGGTTCGTGTAGCAGGGTTGGTCGCCAAAATTTCGCCAAAAAATCGCCAAGTTACCATAATCCAAAGACTAACCGATCCTACCTACTTGCCCATACACAAGCATACTAAACCAGGTAATAATTTTTGGTTAATAACCAGGTAATATAACCTGGTTTAGTATGCCCATACACAAGCATACTAAACCAGGTTAATTTGTGTACCTACCACAAATCACTCTTGATGTCATCAAAACGACTCCACCAGGAATGATTTTAAATAAAATAAATATTTTAATGTCGAATTAAGCTTGCTAAGTAGAAGAAATATAGTGTATTCAGTTTAGTAATTCTACTCATCTCTTCTATGAACATGATCACCTTAAAAGGTAATATTTATTCCGAATGTTTATTTGCGGTCTTAAAATTCTTGATAACTTTAAGAGGTGGTCATCATAGAGAAGTGGCTTCAGGAAAAATTTAATACTGTGCCTACGACTTATTTCCAACTGCTAAAAAATAATGTTTTGATTGCGTATATAATTTTACTCTTCTATTCTTATCAAATTTAGTTTAACATGCCAAAAAATCAAAATGTCAACCGAAAAATGCCATTTTCTATTCGCCACGAGGTGCGCTCATTCCAAAATTTATGTAGATTTGAGTGGCAAACAGTTTTATCATAAAATTTAGAATTTTACGAACAAGACTGTAAGAGCACGACCTGCTTTCCGCTGCCCTGTCGACTGAGAAAACAAGCTGCTGGCGACGCTAACGTTGTCTAGCCGGGAATATTTTAGATTCAGGTTATATTCATTTTTCTCTTGCGATCTAGGCTATCTATCTAGAAATCCCTAGTCAAATAAGTTTTTTTTTTTTTTTTTTTTTTTTTTTTATTCATATTGTTATTAAATTTAACTTTGTAGATGACGCTGCTACTGCAAACGAAGATTGATTAAGTCAATCACGTGACTACTCGTATTTTGGAGTCGAGAGTAGAGGTTCTATTTATGTTAGCTGAATTCGCAACAGAACCTGTTTTTTGGCTTGAAAATAAAATCGCATTTTTAATACAGTTCATTTGCTGTTTGTTATCAATCCGCATCGCATTGCTACATTAATTATTTATTTTTATTGGTCCTGTTTTTCCGGAAGATTTATGAGTTTTTTGGAAACAATAATTCCTTTTGCTGAATTTTGATTTCGTACGCTACGACGCTACGAACGCCGCTAAGCCTATTTTTAGTACTTACGATTCGTGAATTTGTTTACAAAGCTTCGCATCTTGTGTTTTTATTTGTGTTTGAATCTCTTGTGTTTTAATCGTTCCAATGAACATTTATTTGTCATCGCCTGATGGATAATATGTATTTTTCGTATTAATCGAATAATTTGATGCTATGAACTGTTGTTGACTCCTTTGAAAGAGCACATCTGCTGTACGAATTGTTGCTGCATTTTGGGTAAGTCAATTTTACATTTTTTATAATGAATATGAAATCACTATTAGTAAAAGAACGAGTCGCTAAAGACAATTTAATGAAATCGAAAGATAAAATTAATTCTGAGCTTGCTAAGGCCGATGAGGCAGAAATCGAACTTTTTAAAAGGAAACTGAATATTTTAAGTGCAGATGTTTTATGCATTTTTTATAATATTTATGTAACATGTGAGGAGAAAGAAGTTGATACCTATATTGAAGAATATCAAATAGCTCAAAATGCAATTGATGATCTCTACTTGGAATTAGAACGAAAAGGTTCTCGCCTTGATAATATTAGTTCAGTTAGTTTTAATTCAGATACTACAGAATCAAAACTTCCGAAAGTAACTTTACCTACCTTTAATGGAAATTTAGATCAATGGCTTACATTTAGCGATCTTTTTAAGGCCAGTGTACACAATAATGTTAAATTATCAGACGTTCAAAGGCTTCAATATCTTAAGAGCTCTTGTAAGGCTGAAGCTCTGAAAATAATTCAAGCTATACCTATTTCAGATTCAAATTATAAAATTGCTTGGGATTTACTCGAATATAGATTTTCGAATAAACGTGAACTGGTGAATTCACTAATTAAGAAGCTTATTACGCATCCAAATGTTTCTGATTCAGCGGACACTAATTTGAATTTTCTCGACGTCACTAATGAATGCAGTTGTTCCCTAAAAGTTCTAGAACAAAGGGTCGAATTGTCTGTTAGCAAGGGATTCAATTTTGTGAAGTTTAATAAACTTCGTTTTAATTGTTTATCTAATGTTAAGGCTTGTAAAAGCTTGAGTAGATGCGAAACGTGTCATAATAATCATCATTCATTATTGCATCTCACGAAATCTCGAGATACTTTTTTATATGCTACTGATAATAATGGAAATACATTGTCCGTTCATGCAAGGGTGTTTACTCATCAAAATGTTACAGAAAATACTATCCCAGATAATGTTTCTAATAATTTTAATCAGATACACTCTAATTTTGTGAATAGTAGAACTATAAACGAGGAAGTTTTGTTGTGCACTGCTGCAGTTAAAGTTCGTGACGCACTAGGTAATTTCGTACAATGTCGAGCCTTGTTGGATTCTGGCTCACAGGCAAACTTCATTACTGAGAGTTGTCTTTCAAAACTTCGTCTGGACAGAAAACAAGCAAAGACCCAGATATCGTGCCTAGGATCAACCGCATCTCAAATAAATGGAGAACTGGAGATTACATTTTCCCCTCACTTTGGTTCGGAACATTCCTTTACAACTTCTGTTTTTGTTATAAACAAGATTTGTGGAAACTTACCATCAAATATTGTGAATTCTTTCAATGATCTGATTTTGGAAGATCCTACATTTTATGAATCTGCTCCAATAGATATTCTTCTAGGAGTCAATGTTTTTATGTCACTTGTTTTGGGTGAACCAATTAAACGAAACCGAGACCTTCCAACAGCTGTTCGTTCAAAATTAGTTTGATCATTTCAGGAACAGCGTTAGTTAATTCTTATGTGAACCCTTGCATATCATTAAATAATTTAGAGGCAACTACTGATGAATTAGTTAAGAAAGTTTTGGATTCTCGAAACAGTTCCGGACGAAACTGTTCTGTCGAAATCCGAAGTAAGGTGTGAGGAACATTTTAAAACTTTTCATGACAGAGGCAACTCAGGTAGATATGTAGTAAGATTACCGTTCAAGAAATCGCCATCAGAATTAGGAGATTTAAAGCAATTAGCTTTGAGAAGGTTTTTACTTTTGGAAAATAGATTAGTGAGAAAACCCGAACTGTATAAATTATATAAGGTATTCCTTGATGAATATTTGCATTTGCAACATATGGAAGTCATACCTGATTCTGAATCATTCCGTCCAATAGTCTATTATCTACCTCACCACCCAGTATATAAACCACCAAACGCTAACACTAAATTAAGGGTTGTATTTGACGCATCAGCAAAAACATATAGTGGATATTCACTTAATGACCTGCTACACGTAGATCCTAGAATTCAACCAGATGTGTTTGGCATTCTCATCCGATTTAGAACATATGCTGTTGCTGTCTGTGCGGATATAGAAAAAATGTATAGACAAATTCGTGTGCATCAAGAAGATATGAATTTTCAGCGCATTCCTTGGCGAAATCATGTGAATGAACAAATTCAAGAATATTGACTACTAACCGTGACATATGGAACTTTACCTGTACCTTTTTTATCAACCCGTTCTCTTCTCCAGTTAGCTTTAGGTGAACAAGTTTTCGAAAGTCTTCGGAAGTTATCAAGTCTGGTTTTTATGTGGATGATCTTTTAAAAAGCACTGCATCAAGAACTGCTGCCAAAACTTTAATACATGACATAGATAATCTTATGCGTAGAGGAGGCTTCATGCTTCGAAAATGGTCATCTAACATGCCTGATGTATTAGAAGAAATACCACAAGAACTTTGAAGAAAGAAAGAAAGATGCATTTCAGTTAGATATTTTCAAGGAACAATCAAGAAATGTGTTAGGAATAAACTGGCATCCCCAAAGAGACACATTTAATTTTAACATTCTACCTTCTGTAATTTCAGTTGTCACCAAAAGGAGTGTGCTGTCAGAAGTTGCCACACTTTTTGACCCCTTAGGCTGGTTAAACCCAGTTATTATTTTTGCAAAAATATTTTTTTCAAGACTTGTGGACTGACAAGTTAGATTGGGATGAAAATCTTAATCCACAACGATCCACCATCTGGACTCGTTTCGGGGAGAGTTAAATTCGCTTAGCAATTTAAAAATTCCTAGAAGGATTTTAGTTGATAATCATTGCAAGATAGAATCACATGCCTTTTGTGATTCATCTGAGAAGGCATATTGTGCAGTTATTTATGCTAAATAGTTTTCTGAAGAAGAAGGTAAGGTAGCATTGATATGTGCAAAAACAAGAGTTGCACCACTTAAAGCGCAAAATTTACCACGACTAGAACTATGTTCTGCACTATTGCGAGCAAATCTACTTAAGATAATGATGAAATGTTTGAATGTTCCTGCTAGTAACTTTTTTGCATGGTCAGATTCTACTATCACTTTATTTTGTATTGCATCTGAATCACGGAGATGGCTTCCTTTTGTAGCCAATCGAGTGTCGAAAATGCAAGCTGCCATTCCTGAGGTGAAATGGAATCACGTTCAAGGGAAACATAATCCTGCTGATTATGGTACTAGAGCATTACAACCTAATGAATTGATTGAATGTGATCAATGGTTCAATGGATCTTCCTGGCTACAGAAATTTAATCCAGAATCTGTATTAGATGAACAAATGGAACTGAACAGTCAAGAAGTAGCCAAGGAAGAAAGGAAATGCATTATTTCTAATTTAGTTAAAATCGGTGATGACTCTTTTCTTTGCAAATTTTCATCGTGGATGAAATGCCGAATCGTTGCTTATTGTTTACGATTTATGAACAATTGTTTAAAGCGCATTTCTAAGAACACAGGATTTCTTGTCAGGGAAGAACTTAATAATGCGAGTTGTACGATAATAAGAATTTTACAACATTCTGAATTACCTGACGAAGTATCAAGCTTAAAGAGTGGAAAGTCTGTGAAATCGAACAGCCGAATACTCTCCTTAAGTCCATTCCTTGATGAAAGAGAAATTATAAGTGTTGGAGGACGTTAAAGGAATTCAAATAATTTGGAAAATCAAAGACATCTTCTGCTCATTCCTACAGTCACACCACATTTTGGAGGATTTTGGGAATCTTCTGTAAAATCTATGAAGTATCATCTTCGAAGATCAATGGAAGCAGCCATCTTGACTTATCCCGAATTCACAACATTGGTAACTCAGGTTGAGGCCTGTATGGATTCTAGGCCTTTGTCTCCGCAATCTGATGATCCAAATGACATTAGTGTTATCACACCTGGACTTTTCCTCATTGGTACATGTTTCACATCATTGGCCAAAGAAACTTTAGAAGAATCGAAAAACGTTCTTGATCGATGGAAATTGAGAAAACTAATTTTCCAAAACTTTTGGAGAAAATGGAATCGAGAATATCTATCTGTCTGAGTTACAGCATCGAAATAAGTGGAAGAAATCTCACGAAAATATGTCTGTCAACGACTTAGTTCTGATTGAGGATGAAAACATACCACCCCTTCAGTGGAAACAGGATAGAATAATCCTTGTATAACCAGGATCGGATAGCAAAGTTCGAGTTGGGGATATTCGAACTGCCAATGGAGAAATTAAAAGACCTATTGTTAAGCTCTGTTCTTTGCCTGTCAAACACTATGAACTTTGAACTTTTTAGAACATTAGCCTTTTTTACACTGTTAAGTTTGATTATTTACAGCTTTTCTTTGTCACTAATATTTTCTTACAATTTTTCAGGTTATCTGGTATTTTCCTTTGAAGCTCTTGGAGTGCTTCAAGGGGCACGGTATGTTATTATTAAATTTAACTTTGTAGTGTGGTGTTGCTGGCCGTGAGCGTATAAAAGTAATTATACTAAGAGTATCAAATGCGAATTAATTCCGCGTAAAGGTTAAACTAAAAATTTAGTGGTTAGTACATTGCATGAATTTTAATAAGAAGAATAAAATGACTTACCCAATAAATGCATGCATGAGTCATTAGCTCTCTTTTAAATATACATTTATTAAATCACAAAAACACACATTTCTTGATTAGCCTAGATAAATCACAAAAATACACTTTTCTTGATTAGCCTATATTCGATATGTTATAAGAAAAAAACACATTGATGAATGCCCTTCGGCATGTCCTACTCGTTAGTCCTACGGGACTGTCACAGCGTTCATTTTTTACGGTATATTGCAATTCCTAATCCTGATGCATCGATGGCACATTACTTATCAGCATCTTGCAAGAAGCTTAATTAATAGGCGGTGCAATTATTCGAGAGGAAAGAGATAAAATTTATTGTAGATAGGCTTGAATTTGGCGCACATGGTCGTCACTTCGAAGAATCCAGTTATCAGGATATATATGTTGAACCACAGTACAGGAACAATTTTTTTACCTCGCAGCCTAATCAGTATGTTTTACCTGAGTTCTTATATTCTTCGTACAAGAACATATTTTGTCCTCCATCTTATGAAAATGAACATCAGCTCGAGTACATTATGTTTTACCGTGGACGATGGCGAGAGCTGTGTGTGTGTGTGTGGCCCGAAGGCCCACACACTCGTTAACACGACGGCAGGCAGAAAGAGGAAGACAAAACCAGTCCTTCCGGTTTTTATCCACTGCGATGCACGTGGCAGGGCGCGATAACGATTTTAGAATCGATACAGCCACCGTGTTGACTGTGAGAATTCTGTGTTCTCACATGTAGATGACGCTGCTACTGCAAACGCAGATTGATTAAGTCAATCACGTGACTACTCGTATTTTGGAGTCGAGAGTAGAGGTTCTGTTTGTGTTAGCTGTATTGGCAACACAACTTTTTTTAACTTGAAAATAAAATCGCATTTTTAATACAGTCCGTTCGCTGTTTGTTATTAATCCGCATCGCAACGCTACATTAATTATTTACATATTCTATGTGGAAAGAAGCTTTGAGTTTTAATCTAGATCCAGTTTGGATGGTATATGTGTGTTTGTATACTTTAATTTAAACACTCAAAAGTGGTGAGGCAGAATGAACTTAAGGAGTTTGAAATCTTTTTCTGCATGTCTAATAATTAGATATTCTGATGGTGATAATTAGTCACATAGATCAAACGTAGCACCTTATTTTTATGGGAACTAACTAAGTTACTTTATCTAGATGTTACAGTGCAAAAGGAAAAATTTAGCAAAAACTAAACTTTGCTAAATGCGTGTAATGCATAACGTATATTTAAATTCAGATTGCTTCCGAAGTTAGCTAAATCTTAGTTTGGGTCTACGTGCTTGCGTAGCGGTAGAGAAAGCACAAAAGAAACAGACAAAAGATAAAATACAAAAAAAAAAAAAAAAAAAAAAAAAAAAGTAGAAAATTTGAAAGGTTTCATATTTTAAATTATATCTAAAGGGGCGTTTTTTAAACATTTTGTGAGTTACCTTTATTTATTAAATATCATGTTCTTTACATTTAACCATAAAATTCCAATTCAAGAGCAATATCGCAAAACAGTTTTAAATTGAGCATATCTTTAGAATTTCCGATACACAGTCTCACGCTTTGGAGATGAAAATGTTTTTTCTGTACAACGTTGCCATCGCTCGCTTTGAAATCCTTGAGTTTGTTAATCAAAAATTCGTTAAAGGTTTACAAAATATGAAATCGATAATAAAACAAATTCCAAATTTGGGCTTCCAGATGTCCATATTCGCAGTAGGATTACATCATTCAAAATTTTATAGTACTCTAGGTACCGCTGTTTTATTACAATACAAGAAACATACATACATTTATGCAGATTCTTCATTATTTAATTTCTTCAAATATGATACAGGACTAGCAACAGTTTGAAAAGCGAAACGGACATTCAGAGTGATTCGATGCAAAATCGCAAAACGAAAACAGGGACAAAGCTTCTTTGTACTAAAAACAAATGCCGTATAAATATTTGCGGAGTTTTATGATTTAATCATTGATAACAGTTTTTATTTCATTTCTACGCATTTCAAAACTTCAACATTGATAGTTATTTTCAAATAAAATGAAAAAATAACGAGAAAAGTATCTGTGAAGTCATAACATTCTTGAGATTTTATTCATTGAATAAAGTTAGAATTATGCTTTCTTTCGAAGAAAAATTGCCATGTTATATAATAGTAAAGTATATCGAGATTACATTCGAAACTAGTTTCTCATTACCACTTCAACTGTAAATATATCATCTTTTAAAATTATTTTCCATGAAATAGAAAATGAACAAAGGATTATATTTTTTCAAGGGCTGTGTACTCTAATGCGTTAGAGATGTAACATTTATATTTATTTCTCATGAAAGTTATTATCCGAAGTTTACGTATCGCTACAATAGCAATAGAATATACATGGGAAGTATCAAGGTAGTCAAATAAATTGAAAGACGTTGATACCTTGAAAACCAGTAATTGTAATCATTTCCGAGTCTGTTATTACTGAGAGAAAATAAGATTTGGTCGACAAAATATTTCTCTTCCATTATTATGCTGGAATATACTTCTTAAGAAATTACCCCGCCTGAAGCGAGGAGAGGAATGATATCGATTATGCCCTTCTAAAGAATGAGATTAGCAAAATGTTGATGATAGCGCATGGAATAATCATTAATTCTAAGAATAAAAGTATGCCTTGTAATAAATACTCTAAATGGAAGGTGTTATTTACTGAACGTTGTTACACTTTTATTCCTCAAAATAAATTAATTTTAATAACATGGAATTCGTTTTTTCTATTTATATTTATTTCTTACCTAAGAAAAGAATAGAAAATGCAACTTCTTATAGATTGTAGAAATGTAATTTTTCTAGATTCTATGGTCTAGAGAAACGTACAATTTCTAGCTTGAACGTAACTTAAATTTTGCTTCAACTGCACTTATACTAATGTTACTGGGACTTAATACTCACATTATCTGTTCTCCATACCAAAACATTGCTTTCTAATATTTACAAAATTCTCACCTAGTATTTCACTGTTTTCATATGAAACATAAATATTTCTCTTCTCCACGAACAAAATTGTTTCGAATGTTTCTCTTCAGATAAAGCCAATGAATATTTTAAATTCACTGTTGCTTAAACTAATCAACCATCTAAGGAATGGTGTAGGATTTATTCATTCATGAAGCTTTAAGTTTCATCAAGACTGTCTTAGGGAGATTCTTTGTTTCTAAATTCCGGATGTGATGCTTGTGAAAGGTTTTCAGAAAAGTAGTCTCTAGTTGTCTTGAATAGACATGTTGCCACCTTCGATACACTTGTTTCACTGGAAACTATGCATACGATTCTTTGCCGTAGCACGTTCAAAGCTTCTGTAGCTGACTTGCTGGTTTAATATAGAATTTCAAACTGGGTAGTTATTTAACTTTTTTTTTTTTCAAAATGTAATCGCAGACTGCCATACACGAAAACACGACTATAATAATTCGCGATATTTAACACAGCAATATCCCTTGGCTCATGCACTGTCTATAACGTCACTACATGTTTTAGGATAACTCAGCTGTTGGCTATAAAACTTATGCGAACTTTTAAATAAAACGATCTAACTAAGGTATTAATGTTAAATTATATACTTATTACTAATTTTGACTAAGTCATTTTGACTTAGTAAAATATAGCCAACATTAGAAAGAATACTCAGAAAGTATTTTATACACGCCAAAAAATTATATACAGTACTATTAAATGAATATAGAATACATTTATATACCTCTCTCTCTGTATATATATATATATTGTTGCGTGTGTACGGGTTCAGAATAGATTGAATGTACACAGGTCGGATGACACGTTAATAAAATTTATTTTATCGAAAACAAAAAAATCAATGTTCTGGAATTTTCCACAGAAATATTCGTACCAGTGTTCCCAGTACCACACAGAGCAATCAGCAGTTACGCTTCAAACTATTAAACTAAGAATGTTAAACACAACGCAATGCGAAGCGCATCTAAAGAGAAAGCTAATCTGATCTTACGCTGAACTAACAACTAAACGACAACAAACTAAAAGCAGATGCTCTCTCTCCGGCCTTATATAGTGAATAGTTTTCACCCGTCTTCCGAGAGATTTATAGTACTTTCTGCTTCTCGAAATTACTGCAAAGCAGTATGAGGGTCGAATTACGGTTGCAGCTAATATAGTAATCAATTAACATTTATTCAATTATAATACATATTACGGTGATACAGAGACCGGACCAAAAAGTCTCCAAACGTTCGCTAGGTTTGGCGAGTTCTGGCAATTTCTGTCCGAATTTGGTAGTTTCTCGCTAAAACCTTTGTCAGCTTGCCGATGTCTCGCCGAATGACCGAGACACCCATTTACTCAATATTAAATGGACTTGTACCTACTTGTGTTCTTAATTTTTCGGCATGGCTTTTCTCTTTAAATTTTTTCACATTACATTGCATAGAAAAATACAACAATTTTACATATAATTGATATATATAATCAACAGATAAAATTGGCACCATGGTATATATAGTCTTTGAATGAAATATGAATAACTTCCAATGTAAATTACACATCTAATTATTCATTCTTTCGATCATTTGTGATATTAAGCCAATTACGCCCTAAAGTTGTCAGTTTTTTTTATTTAGTTTATGCTTCTTTTATGAAAAATTAGAAAAGCTCATTTAATTATTCTTTTTAATGTACCGTATTTGAAGATTTTGGTGTTCTTTGAAGAACCTTGAGAGTTACGCCTAGTGGTAGGTGTGAAACCGAGGTTCTGTACTACAGAAATATAAACTGCACCAAGTTGAAAAATTAAACATAAGATTTTAATCAGTGACTTTCTATACTTAACATTTAACAACATAGATGAACATACGTGTCAGACTACGACACATCAATGAACTTATACGGTGGATAACGTACGAATGTACTAGACTGGTACACTATGAATGGATCCTGCTTAACAGTCATTTCATATAGGGAGGTATTTGGTGATGTAGAACGATAATCCAGAATGCTTATGTAGATTCTTATCTCCAATATGCTGTTCCATGATAGGACTTCTTGCATCACGTTTCTGCACCACGCTTGAGAGAATCACAGCTGCTGGCCACGTCGGTAAACATCATCAGATAGGCGTAGCACGGATGTTAGACTTCAGCACCATCAGAATTTGGAAGACAGACTACCCTTTCTCCGTCTGCGTCGGGAGGAACCATCCGCACAACTATATAATTCGGCTTTTCTGCTCAGCGCAATCTCGAACGGGAGAAATGCAAATTTCTATTTCTAACATACTGAAAATTGCTTTTCTGAATTTAATGTCTTGCTCTTTTACGAAATTTAGGTCTAATTTCACAACACATAGTGAATCCTAAAGAGCGCATTTGTGATCCTTTAACCTTTTAGCTATTTTCCGTCTAATACTACAAATCTCTTATTACATTTAAGCAATATTTGAATTCCTTTAATAAAATTATCTGTTGAAACAATATCTCCTCATTCCTTCATTACACTTCCTCAATTTCTGATCTGATGTTAAAAATAAAAATCACCTTTAAGAAAATATTTCTCTGCAGATAAGTAGTGAAATGCGCGCGAACATGACAATTCTTTTAAAGGAAAAGTAAGAACTCACTCTTTTTTTCGATAAAATACAATATCGAAGCAAACTAATAACCTAGGTGATAATGTCATAAAAAATTTCAAAAATGAAATTTTTCTGAGCACATGAAATAAATTCCATTAAAAAGTAGCCGAGTGGAGCAGTAAGTTGGCGTGCATTTTTGGGCTGAAAGTAAACAGACCTTAAAGGAAGGATTTATTAATAGTAGTTGATACATGGTAGCTGAATGCACAAGAAGACTTTATTACCACGAAAAAAGCATTATTATAGTGCTCGTCAGTTTCATAAAACCGAACGGAAATCCATAATTCTATTTATGTAAGGAGATGATATTTTGCAGAAGGTAAGCAGAGAAATATTAGAATCAAACCATTGCAAGTAAATAACATTTGGTAACTTCAGTGGGATTAGTAAGAATAATTTGCTCCTAAAACTTTGTAGAAGTTATTTTAAGTTTCTAACAGTTATTTTAATTTTTAAACCTGCTTTAATGTCTATTCCTTTTTTTCCCCTACTATTTCCTACCAGAATAAGTTTTTAGTATCGTTTTGTGTGCAAATGAGGTAGAAAGAGTATTTAAAGGAAGGTTCCGCTTACTTTAGCAGAAGAGCTTAGGAGTCCTAAGTGGCGCGTGTTTGCAGTCAGGCTACTTCGTTGTTTAAAGCTAACTACGCTCAGCCGTACTGGATGATCCTGGTGATTTTCGTCGTTTAATTTAATTAAGGGCCAGCTACGTTAGACAATTATGTACAACTTTGTCTATACTAATTCAGAAGTCAAACAACAAAAATCAGCGTTATATTTTCAAAATTTTCACAGGGCTAGTTTCGATGGTTTTACCGAACCGCAATCCTCAGCTGCAAAACCGCAAATCAACAAGATAGGTAATAATGAATAGATAAGAAAGCGTGGACAAGAATAAGCAAGTGGCGCCAACTGTTGATGAAACCAGAACTAAAACATAATTTTTTTAAAGGCCGAAGGCAAAGATGGATTGGAATTAGGATCATTAACTAGAACAGAAAGACTTTTTTGAATGTGAAATGCCTCTAGAAAATCCAGTTCTCCAATGGAAGATATTTTTTTGAATTTTGGCAGCAGAAAAATTGAAAGCGTGTTATTGTGTATTAAAAAAAATCTTCCATTGGAGAACTGGATTTTCTAGAGGCACTTCACATTCAAAACAATCTTTCTGTTCTAGTTAACGATCCTAATTAGAATCCATACTTGCCTTCGGCCTTTAAAAAAATTATGTTTCAGTTCTGGCTTCATCAACAGATGGCGCCACTTGCTTATTCTTGTGCAGGCTTTCTTATCTTATCTAATCTAATCATTATCTTATTTTTATTTATCATAATCATTATTTTATTTTCTTATCTTATCTTATCTAATCATTATCTCCTATCTTGTTCATTTGCGGTTTTGCAGCTGAGGATGGTGGTTCGGTAAAACCATCAAAACTAGTCTTGTGAAAATTTTGAAAATATAACTCTGATTTTTGTTATTTGACTTCTGAATTAGTATTTGTTCGGCGTGTTATTTGTCTTAACTTTGGCTATGTTCAGTTTAGTTTAGCATTAGATTAGTTTCTTATTTTCTTATCTTGAATTGAAGATCAAGTGGAGGTTTCTCTGTAAGCCAGAGAAAGGGACAATCTGGTTTCTTAGTTTGATATATTAAAGGGTGAGATTAACTCTTCTCTAGAATTTTCATTTACATACTTGGATTCAGTGATAAGTCGCTACATAGTTCACGAATGCTTCTACTATGTTAAGCATAGACAAAGGATTTAGAAACGTTACAACTTATCAGATACTAGAAGTAAAATACTTTGTATTTTTTCCGCAATTTACAACACATATTGTAAATTATTCAGCTCGCGTATATAATTAATATATGAGGAATTATTTCTGCTTATTCGCTATCAAAAACATGCTAAATTAATTGGTTTTAACATTTTGAGTTTTTCCATTTTTGAAGTGCTCTGCCCCTAACCTACAAAACAAGTATAACACGCCTACATATCATAAGAGAAATCGAATATGCTCTCTGATCGACAACATAGGAATAATTTGACTGGTTAAATTGTAATTTAACTTTAGATAAGCTTGAAGATATTTGATTACTAAGGATAACTAATCGTTGATTATACGAAATTTAATTAGCAGAGTTTCAAAATTTGATAAGACGTATCTTTGTAATTACACATTTTGGGAAAAATTGGAATCTTAATAAACACTTTCAGCCATTTTGTTTTAATATGAAAAGATATTTTTTAAATTAGGCAAATTCAACTTTGTTAAAGACACATTTATTGATGACAGGGTTTTCTATAATTTGAAGCTTACAATTTTAACTGTGCATCATTTTGAAATATATATTTTAACTACACTAAAGTCAATTTATAGCAAATTAGTTTCATTGATTTACAATTCAAAACGGAATTTCTTTTTCTTATTATGTTGTTCAAAACACGCAGTGCGAATTTTTTCTATAAATGCATTATTTTAGGGAACAAGAACCTCCATGAAAGAATTCCGTGTGATAAAGATGCACTTATTTAGTTTAATTACATAATGTAGAAAATTTTGCACTAAGTAAAACTTATAACACAGATTTAAATCGATATAATGAATGTTGCACTTGTTTGAGGGAATTTTAGTGTGCATGAATATGATATAATAAATTATAGTGCAACGCTTGGATGTAAATTATATTGATATTGCAAGTTTCTGAATAACAAAATTTCATTATACGAAATGAAAAAAATTTGTTTCCTGACACAATGATGTAATATATCAATGAAAATATTATATTCCAACGGAAGTATTTTTAATGAAATAATAATGGAAATTTCATATAAATATAATTGTCATAACTTTTAGAACTTCAATTTTTATTAGTCCAGAGGGGCTTTGCCTCTGCAGGACTATTGTTTACATTTTACGATTTTGCGTCGAATCACTCTGAATGTCCGTTTCACTTTTCAAACTGTTGCCACCAAATATTATCGCCGTGTATTATATTTGAAGAAATGAAATAATGAAGGAGCTACATAAATGTATGTATGTTTCTCTCATTGTGATAAAACAACGGTACATAGAGACATTTCATTTTGAATGACGTAATCCTACTGCGAATATGGGCATTTGAAAGCCCAAATTTGAAATTTTGAATTTGTTATATTATCTACTTCATATTTGGTAACACTTTAACAAATTTTTGATTAACAAACTCAGATGTATCAAAGCGAGCAATGGCAATGTTGTCCAGAAAAAAAAAAAAAAAAAAAAAAAAAAAAAAAAAAAAAACATTTTTATTTCTAGCGCGTGAGACTATTTATCGTAAACTCTAAAGATATGCTGAGTTTAAAATTATTTTGCGATATTGCTCTTAAGCTGAATTTTATGGTTTAAGTGCGAAGAACATGATATTTAATGAATAAAGAAATGTTAAAAAAAAGTCCTTTTGGGTGTAATTTAAAATCTGGAACCTTTCAAATTTTCTTTTTTTTAATGTTTTTTATTAATGAAATTACATATTTCTTTCTTTCTTTTTAAAGTATTATTTGCAATGCACCAAAAACCTTTGGAAACTTGTTCCTAAGCTAACATATATTATATACCTTTTAATTTTCTAATATGTTTTATTTTATAGTAATATAGTACTTTAAGTTTTAAATTTTATAAAAATAATTATTGCTTAAATTATTATTTTAGTTTTAGTTTAATATTCTTTTAATTCTAGATTTATAGGTTAAGGTGTGTTTTGAGTTTTTAAACAAATATAACTAGGACACAACTATTATTCCCTTTCTTATTAGAAATAATTTGTTAAATGCAGTTTATTATAACTTGTAGAGGAGATATTCATGTTATATAGCACACACAGTTTTTACAATGTACATAGATAATATATATACCACTTTCCAAAAGTTAAGCAACAAGCGGAAAACTATGATAACTCAAAATGTAGGCAAGCAAATTGGACAAAACTTGGGAATAACATTTATTACACCACTTATTATACAACTTTACATTACAACTTTTATACACATTGATTACACAACTAAAAGCACAAGAAAATATTTTATGCAGTAGTATTTACGTTTTCTGATATTAACAAAATCTTAAAATCTCCTAAATTCGGATATACACATTAAATACACACATACAAAACAAATTTCAATAATGAGCATAATCACCCCGAAAAGTAATACAGGCCTAATAATGATATCAAATGTTGATTATGATGTTATCATTGAGCTACATGAGTAGCAGTGCCCATTGATCATGTAAAACAGTTCTAAACATATCTAGTGTTTGGAGAGAGGATTGGAGGCCAACAATGCGTATGCTAAGAACATCGGCGCATGGCCTGAATGGGATTAAGTTCGTCAAAGCGTGGTAATCATCCCATTTAAACTACAGTTTTTTTCTTAAAAAAAAAAAAAAAAAAAAAAAAAAAAAAAAAAAAAAAAACTGGAGCACGAGGCGAGCAGTGTGAAAGCGGGCATTATCTGACATCAGACAGCGGGCATCAGACGAAAAATAGGATCCAGTATATCGTCTCTGTCCCTTTGAGCACTAGTTCCATGTGGCAGCGCATACTGGTCTGTGAGTGTAACCACAGAAAGCCTTTCTTACAAAAGAACACTACCTCGTGCAGAAATGAACTTTTCCCATATGTTAAAGGGGAGATATCGGGTGTTTACTTCTCTCCATATTTATACACATCAAAAGTATTTTATAAAACAAACAGGATTCATTAATGAACAGAACTTGCCTCCACTTGTTTTCAGTCTAGTTTACATGACTGCATGCCCAATTCAAATGCTCTCTCTCCAGTGGTGGGAGGTAAGAGAGATACTCAATGCCGGTCACCTGGGCACTGATACTATCCTTCCTCTAGCAGTAATAATCTAATAATCACTGATCTACGATGAGATGGAGTCGCAGTCCTATTGCAATGTCGACTAACTCGGAAGTACCGGTCGTCTGAAGAAGCGGTTAACTTTTGGTCTACCATCGATAGGTCTTTGAGAGGCTGAACCAGTAGTTTAAAATTGGTTCCACATATTGGCTTATCACGGAATGGTTGACATTTAAACATACTGCAAAGTAAAACTGCCATTAACCTCTATCTAAACGGCCTATTGGTTTGTAAGGCAATTTTGCTAGCAAATATTGCCTCGATCTCACTTTTTTACGCTTCAGCTACCTCAAAATTGTTTAATATACCATTGTTCACTGAATAGCAGTTAACTCCTAAACAGGTGGTTTTAAGCTGCGCTGCATTTATACAAAGCGATGATACTCTGAAAGTAGGAATTTAATCGAAATCTTTTCTTCTTGATTACGCGCTGTTGCTGAAAAGGCCATGACTACGCTACGTCAATATCGATTGTATGTCGATGTCTAGATTACGTCGGTGTTGACCCTAAACATAATTGTGTAATCAATTTTGTTTCCTCTAATATCGATTGTATACCGGTATCGATCGTAGATCATTTCCATCCTGAGTTTTATTCATTTCCTTGGTTGCAGAAAACTACAGCTTAAATCAAACGAATTTTTGTGTAGTCATGAAATCAGTTACATCTATGAGAAAAAAGCCAAAAGAATCAAAATACATCACATATTTTAGAAGAGCCTTTCAGTCACATCTCATGTTCTAAAAACAAGTTTGAAAGTAGAAATTTAATAAATAAAAATAAATAATAATTAGCTTACTATGTTATATAGCGGACGTTATCTGCACAAAATTGAATTCAGAAGTAAAAATTAAAAAAAAAAAAAAAAAAAAAAAAATCTTATGTTCTAAGGATCAACTAATAAATTTCTAATTTCTTGCTTTCAGTATCGATTTCTCTAGTTATATGCCGCATGACTTTTATTTTGCATTTTATTGCATATTCAACATGTGCAATATCTTTTAATAAATATCTTATCAAACTCTATTATGCACTAAGTGATGTCTGATTAATGCTTTACAAGCAGCACTAGTCCTGCTTCATGTTCTGAATAAAACGTTTTGGAAGTAAAAGTAATTAACATTTTTATTTGTGTTTAATAGTTTAAAATAAAATAATTTTTGCAGCAATCGGTAAATATGGTATAGTTAACAAATTTCCTGGAGACATAATTAAAGTTGAGTAAGAGTATATATACAATATATCCAATATTCGTTTTTTACTTTTTTTTGTTGGTTGCAAAGTAATATTCGAATCAAGACTTAAGAAGCATATCCCGCAATTCATGAATTAGAATTTGCTGATGGGAATTTTGCTTCTTCGTTACATATCAAACGATAACAGAACATTTGACGCAATAGGGGAAACTTTCCAAAATTAATTTTCTTTAATTTTCCGATTAATTCTTTTTTATTTTGCATTTAAACTTCTTTTTCAATTTGAATAAATACATATGCATGCTGACAACGTTTCATTTAAGCCTGTTAGAAATAGCGTTATTTTAACATTTTTTTTTCTAATTCTCTGATGAGCGCTTGAGAAAGAAATTGAAGCAGTTGATTTTTAATCCATTTTGTTAATATTTACATGTCAGAATCTGTTCATACATATACATATTCCATTTCTAATAAAAATGAGATTAGTATTCCTTTTCTTTCTGTACAGTTTTTTACAAGATCTAATATTAATTGTATTTGTTGATTTAATATTCCATACATAGAGTAGGTAAGGAAATGAAACTGCAATAACAGCATTTTTTAATACGTAAAGAGTGCCACTTACCCCAACTGAAAATGCGTTAGAAATTTCGAATATTGCATGGAGGCTAATTTTAATGATAAGCCAGATATTGATGAATAAAAAAGTTAACAATTGAAATACCTCTAGCAGTTTATTTATCTACCCACACTACTTAGAACGCTTAGTGATAGTTCTTACGGTAATAATAGTTTCTTGCAATTGTCCCGAGTGTTTGAGTGAGCACAATTTCCTTAACAGAGTAAACATTTAACACATCAATATTCGGCAAACTGCTAACAGCAGATGGTGCTAGTATTTGTTAACAAAAACGAAATAGTGACAAATATTTTATTAAAATTTTGAAAAATTTGAATTTGTGACAAAAATTTTTATATTCATTAGTTTGATCTTTTTAAACACTTCCAAATAATTGTCTTCTTTCGAAAGTTTAATGTTTCGTTTAGCGAAGTTTCATGTCCTGACAAAATATATATAAAGGGAAATATCTGCTTGCAACCATAGTGCAAAACAATAAAGCGAATTAAATGTGCAGCTATGTCTTGAATAATTATCTGTTCCTTATTAAATAAGGGCATTGATCTCCATATGGCGTTTATACGCGATTAAATATTATAACGACATTTTTTTTTCTATAATTTGGCTTCGCTATTTTGAGCAGTTTATTACAAACATAAGATTACAGTATAGAATCATTAAGTTAGTTTTAAACAAGAGTACATGGAAAATAAGCAATGCCCAAGCCGGCACTCGAACCTGGACCTCTCGATACGCGCCGTGTGAGCTACCGTTACACCAGAAACATATACTGGAAAAAGGGAGAAAATACATTTCACACTTCCCCATTCAAAGGGCGACTGGGGATTAGAGGACCAAATCGCCAAGTCCTGGTGGTGACGAATTGTTGTCCAAGCCACTATAGAGCCATTAGGTTTTTTTTTATGCTGGAGACCTGAAAAATATGTAATGCCATCGCCGGGATTCGATCATGGATCTCTCGAATGCACTCGTTACACTTCGAAGGCATACTGGAAGTAGGGAGAAAATATCAGATTTTATATTTTTAATTTCTGATTTGACAGGCTTACCGCGGCTGCTTACATTGTAAGGATTTATTTATATTTTATCTAAGCAGTTATTCTATGTTAAGCAGCTTTATGGTCATTCTCCCTTTCCGCTTTCCTGCCAGAAAGCTCATTTTAGTTCACACGTATTTATTCAAAAGAGGCAAAAAGAGGTAGTAATTAAAGTAAAGTTTTAGATTGTTCAATCGGAGCGTGTTCCTCCTGCTGAATATCACGTTACTAGTTGCAGTTCTACTACAGCAGTCTGTCTTTAGCGTTGCTTTATTCTTGCCAGTAATGCTTGTCACAACGGTAGAGGCTTGAGCCAACTTGCGCGTTATTTATTCCTGTGCAGCTTTTGGGTCAACTTAAGATGTAGCTTAAAATGAATGTAAAATAATGATGTAGCGTTAAATCTGAATTTCTTACCTTTTGAACTGCACCATAAAAGCTAGCTGGTTCGTAAATACAAAAAAAAAAAAAAAAAAAAAAAAAAAAAAAAAAAAAAAAAGCCTTTTGTTCAATTATTCTGAGTTATGAATAAAAGAGTCTTAAGTTCTGTTTTATCTTAGTTCTGTTTTATCATTCTTCTTAAGTTCTGTTTTATCTTAGAAATTAACTTGCAGTCTACATACCAAGATCAGATTACAATTATCTTTAACTTTAAATTTTTTTATACATTTTTACTTTTTAGCCGAAAGGGTCAATTTTTCCCGAAACGCTATTAATTTCGTTTTGGCATTTTGCGTTGGTTCACTGTAAATGGCTTTTCACTTTTCAAATTGTTGACACCAAATATTAAAGTCCTGCATTACATTTAAAGAAATTAAATAAAGAAGAATCTGCAGGAATGTGTATGTATGTTTCTCGCAATGTGAATAACAAAAGATACCTAGAGACATCAAATTTTGAACAATTCCACTTGAATATGGGCATCTCGAAGCCCAAATTTGGAATTTGTTTTATCAGCTTTTTCATATTTTGTGAAACTTTAACGAATTTTTGATTAAGAAATTTAACGATTTCAAAGCGAGCAATGGCAACACTGTGGGCAACAAAACATTTTTATCTCCAGCGCTTCTGAAATTCTAAAGATATGCGCTTTTTATATTATTTTGTGATATTACTGTTGAATTAAATCTTATCGTTTAAGTGCGAAGAACGTTAAAAAACATCTTTTTTGGGCGGAATGTAAAATTTGAAGGCTTTCAAATTTTATTTTATTAGTTTTGAAACTGTAATGGTAAAATCTTCCAGCTCATTGTTCGAATGTACCTCTGTTTCACTTTCAGTTTTTTCCTTGCCAGTGCAACTCTATCATGTAACAACATGAGGATTTTGATATATGTTGCGGATATTTTCATTGTCCCCGAACCAAGAATAAATTCCGTTCAGTTCATTAAGAAACTAATATTTACTGCTGTTTTTCTCTAAATGTTTTTAGTAATCACTTTAGGATAATTTTAATTAAGTTCTTTTTTTTTTCTTTATAAATAGAAATGTAAATTAAGTATTGTTTGGAGTAAAAATAAGGAACGGTACTTGGGAAAGAAATGCTATATCTCCTAATTAAATTATAGATGAGAAAGCAATTTAAAAATTGAAACCTAATTCCTGAATCGAAAATTGTTCTTTTTATTAAGCTCTCTGAGGAATTTTCACACAATTAGCTTTCTGAAGTGCACATGCATGTGTTAAATCTCCTGAGGACCTCAGTAACTCAAATTATTTTCCTTAATTTACATTAAGTTAAACAATATAAATTTAACCTTATAGTTATTTTGTGAAGATACGGGTTACTGCATTAGTTTTTATATTTAACTTTAAATTAGGAGAAGGGAATATTGTTAATAAAATAGTTAATCAGTTTTATCAACAGTAATTAACTGATACTTTTTGTTAAAAAACTACAAGCAGGATTCAAGCAGGAAAACATTTTCCAGTATAATTAGTAATTATATAAGACATTTAAAAATTTAAATTTTGAAAGCTATAAAGTCTGGTGTTCTTTGGCAACATAAACTACAGAGGCTGTTCACACATTTTTTATACGATGTATATTGTATTCACAAAACTAAATTACGTATAAAATTCTTGTGTTTTAAATGTTCTATTTGACATCCCTTATTATGAACTATCTTTCGACACCGCAATTTCCAGGATAATAATGCCTTTTGAAGTGGCAGAAGAGGTATTCTATCCATTCCTCCCGAACAGCTTTCCAGAGTCCTGTTAGGGTTTTGGGACAACGTTTGGATAATGCAGTTTTTAAAAGTCCGAAAGCACAAAAATCCATAGGTTACACATCGGGAGATTTAGTAGGGATGTCAGTGAAGGGTATGGCCTTAAATTTTTTCTTCCCTTTTATGATAATAAATGGCTCTTTTTTTGTTACAATCATTTAAATACACCCATGCTTCATCTATTTGTTTTCCATTTTTCTTTGGATAAGTGTTTCTCATATAGAATTCTGCAGCGTGTCCTGCGTTGAGCGATATGCTTTGGAAGAAGGCGATGCAAATTGCGTTTTTTCGCTTTCTTAAGATTGAAATCAACGTTTATCATTTTGTTTACAGTGGACACCGAGCATTTTAGCTATTTTGCAACTGTGCTTTGAATAGGAGGATTTTCTTTTAACATTAAACAACGTACCTTTGCAATAGTCGAAGATGTCCGTTTTGTTTGGAATTTATGTCCCACTTGAGGCTCTAATTTGACGTTTTTTTTCCTTTCTTGTTGATGATATTACCTATCGACGCTTTAGATATCACAAAACCATAACACTCACATCGTTTTTGGATAACGGAGTATGCATATTTCTCTTCGGAAAGAGCGTAAATGTAGCCTTTGAACCACTGCTTTGTTAAATTCGCCATTTTGAATAAAAACAAAACTTTCAAGCCACAGACGATAATTTTGACTTTTAAAAACATAGTACAATTGCAATTAGTTCTTTTGCAGCAAACGAATTTTTATTACCGTTTACCAAAATCGTCTAAAAATGTGCGAACAGCCTCTGTACAGACTTTAAAAAGGATTTAGAAGAATTATATTCTGGCACAAAGTCAGAAAAAGAGCGTATAAGACCTTTTTATTTGAACACAAAGAAATAACAATGACCCAACTTGGGTCTGCGCAGGCCAACACTTCTGCCTTAACATAAACAAGCAATGCTGAAATAAAATTAAATGTAATTAACAACTCTCAGGATAAAGTAACGCCCAGGAAGACTCTGGCTTTTCGAAAAGGGGCGTGACAAGCCAATGGCTAGAACTCAACCCCACAGAATCAAATCGCTAATAATCACGGTACAACGTGACCTGAAGTAGACAAAACACGCTGTAAAATAACTTGCGTAACCCTCGCTTAAATAGCACATCTTTCTCGGGCAATCTGAATTAACGCTCGCTGTCTCATTTACATTCTGGCATGAAATGTTTGGGTGAAGAGAGAGTGACAGAAAAGCACTAAAAATTAACTATCAGTTAAAAATAAATAGATAATTCCTCATAAAGAATGTGATATTCTCTGACTCCTTCCCTTGTTTCATGTTTCCACTTACATTACCTCGTCTTGAAGAAAATTTTCTAACGAACAGGCTTATCATAAGTATTTTGTTTTTAAACTCAGGCATTTAAATAAAATATGCATACCAAAATCAAAGTGCAATTTCTAACAATTTTATATTTTTTATAGTTTAAAGTTTTATATATTTAAAATTTTACATATTTTACAGTTAGAATTCTTTTTAACGTTTCAAACATTACTGACAGACTCTATGAGATGTTGCTCTATAGTCTGAATTTACCAAGTTGCAGCCTTTTTACGTTTTAGTTGTTAAATCTATTTATTCATTTTATCAAAAAAAGATAAAATAAAAAAATCTGGTTCGAATTTTGAAAATATTGCTTCAAGGTGCACTGGCTCTTATTTAGATGCACCTACGTACCAAATTTCGTAGCTCTGGGTCTATTAGTTTACGCGTAGCACGATCGAAAGACACACATACAGACAGACTCTTCCTTTTATTATATGTAGAGACTAGCCGCTACGCAGCCAGCCTTCGTCTTTCTTGACGTTTAAATGTACCGGAAAAATGCCTAAGGAGGACACCAAACTTTAAATTAAAAAAACTGCACAGAATTTTACTCTTTATATAAAAAAAGACACAAATTTCAATAAAAATGTATTACATATAAAAAATTTTAATTAAATAAGCAATATCCCTTAATACAAATATAAATTATCCTAATAAATAAATTAACCGACTTCCCGTTGCCTTCTCTCAACATTGTCCAGTATCCAAGAGAAACATTAAATTTAAAAACTGCGCAGAATTATCTCCCTCATTTTTCCAAATGGCAACAGTGCTGACTTTCAACGGTCAGCAGTCCAGTATGTGAAGCATTGAACGGAAATCTGTTGCCAAAACCATATTTCGAAGAGAATGAAACTATTTAAAATGATGCGATTATCTCCTTCACTTAGAATAAGCTGGATTTCAGTTAAGGAAAAGGGAACTCTGCTAAACTGGTTGATACGAATGAAAAAATGATGTAAAATGACATTTTTGTGAGTTTCATTTCCCAGAATCATATTAAGTTACAACATATTCCGAGTCTAACTTCCAATAATAATAACATTTCATTTTAAATAAATTCAAAGATAATGAAGTGAGATGGCGAAATATTCCGAACCACGATTTTAATCTTCATTCTTAAACCTAAAAGAGGGCCAGAATTCTTATGCACACGGTCCCCAAGGTTCAAAAAGTTTGAGGAACAAGTCAATGGGAGATGTCGGGAGAAAAGAAGTGACACCGTTGTCATGAACCTTTGTCCGATAGTGCACGCAACTCATGCATATGCTAGGAGGGCGGGAGGCACAGATGGTGCTGCACAACAGCGAACATATCGCTGACGTACAAGAAGAAGCCGACTGAAAATTCACGCCGGTGCTCTGTAAGAGCTGGGATCAGGGTGGTGGAGGGCAGGCGATGTAAAGAAGACAAGAAAAAGGGAAAAACGGACTGCTTTTGAAGTGTCCATCATTTAAATTTCCCAGGACAGTTTCGGTGAGTGGGACGGAGGAATACGTCGTTTATTTTGATTTATTTTATTCGGAGCTTCAGATCCCGTTTTAGAATTCACCCTGGGCGTGATTTTGTTTGGTGTTTGCGAGTCGGAAGTATTAGTCGAGATTGACATAAATATTCAGTTTAAATCTGCGTCGGGAACTTTTAAATCCTTTTTCGACTAAAGCTTCCAGTACTGTTGAACGAAATATATGCTAATTTGTTTTTATTTGTTTTTTGTAACACGTGCTAATGTTCATGTACCTCATATCGAATTCCTTATGACAATGTCCAATTTTTAATATTTCGGAATCACCAGAAAATGTATACCTTCATGCATTGTACTTATTTCGAATTTTCTGTATCATTGTACAACTTACAAAGCTTTTATGCCATATCTTTCGTAGAATTATAATAAATTTTCAAGAAATCATTTTTAACTTTATGCGCAATATTTTAAAATCAAATCAAACTTCATCTTTTTCAAGTCTTTTAAAGTTCGTGAAACATCACATTTAAACAGCGAAGCGAGAAGGGTTTAGTAGAATTACTTAAAAGAAGTTTAGGTAGATTTAAAAGTAAAAAGGTATCTTTGTCTGTAAACATTTGCCCTATTCCAGTGATATTAAAATGTTGGATTTATTCGCTAATTTGGAATCATTAAATCCAATTTACTTTAAAAAATGTCTCATGAAATTAAAATAAATAAATAAATATATATATTGCATCGAAATTTGGATCCTCAAAATGAAACAAAATCTGTCATATTAGATTCTATCCAAATTGGTAGATAATTTTGTTAAACCAATTACTATCATGTTATCTAGGAAATTAAAAAAAATAGTTTCATTTGTAACAAATGCTTTCGAGATACAGAAGCAGATTTTTGTCGTATATATTTTCTTGATTTATTTTTTCAAAGTGCATCCTTTACGTTTTTGGAAAATTTTAAATGAATACTTGAGTGGCAATGACAGTGAAAGTCATTTCATCTTGGATAAGGTTTCTTTGTGTTTGCTACTATTTTTCCAACTGAATTTAAAAATGAATGACCAGAAAATACAGTTAAATATCTTGTACGCTAGAATAAGTTAAATATCTTTTGAGCTAATTTTTGTAAGGAAACAAATATTAATGCATCTTGACTTTTATTATTCACTCTTAGTTTACTTATCGTAACAATAAAACTTTGTAGATTCGTTCAAAATTTGTTCAAGATATTCCTTTGAACTGTCATTGAGAAACGTATCAAAACTAATTTTCTTTACATCGGGTTATCAGCACACACGTATACTTTAAGTTCTCAACTTAGGAATAAACAAGATTGATTGTAATTAAGTCATAAACACAGATAAATTATCTTTGGCATCATCTGAACATTGATTTGAATTATGTTCTCAAATGAACAGACATAATATATATATCTATCTATAGCAGGAGTTCTCAACCGGTACTACGTGTACCACTAGTGGTACGCAAGAGAAAAATAGGTGGTATGCAAAGAAGCAAAGTATTTTTAACTATTAAACTCAAAAATTAAAACCCCAACATCCTGATTGAGTTTTTTCTCTAACACTCGTAAATTTATGCGATCTGAGCTTTGTTGAAAAGTGGTGGTGGTAGTAGTACTTTGTAGTGGTGGTACTAAACGTTTTCGATTTTTTTTTAGGTAGTACGCGTTAGTCAAAAGGTTGAGGACAGCTGATCTATAGTTTAGGAATGTTGTGAATGGCATAAAGATATCTGTGTCGTAACTACCGAAAAAAAAACATATATGATAAATTACTCCGTGTTAAGAAGGGTTAAAATGAATGATTTAGATATGATTACCTAGATTTCTCAAAAAATAATTTTTATATCATCTCAATACATAAAATTAGAAAAGCAACAATCTTGTGTTTGGCAGTAGATGTAGTCAATAACTCCATCGATTTCGAGGGCAAGTACAGATCCCTCGTTATCAGGAACATAAAAAAAAAAAAAAATCTGCAGCAAGACACTTAAAGGTTTATTTACTAATTTTATGTTTCGCTTTGACATGTTTATCTTCTCTTTTGATTAGAGCGTTAATTGAAAATGCAATTCTTTTGTTTAATTGGAATGTAAAATGCTTTATTTTTAGAGCAAAATGAGATTTTCTTATAGGTTGCTTTCACACTCACTTATGGCGATGATCCATTTAAGGAATTTCCGTGTTTAAAAGTGGTATAATTATCAGCAGTGGTATAATTATCAAAATTTATTTATCTCTCAGAAATACTAGTTACTTTCAGAAATGTTCGACTTTAGAGAGTTTACCTTTATTTCATTATATACATTATATTTACATTTATTTCATTATATACATTATATTTACATTTATTTCATTATAGTATACATTATATTTCGTGGTTTAGCAGAAACTTTGAATATATGTAAAACTGTAATTATAAAATATAAATTTATAGAACTGTAAATATAAAAATGCCTAACTATGTATTAGTTGAAAAATATTTTACATAATTGTATTATATTACTAAAAGTAATAAAGAAACTGCGAAACCTAACTTCTTTTTAAGCGCAATGTAAAGTCAATGCATCTATAAAAACGATGGTAGCTGTCACTTTTAAAGCTGACTCTTAAATAATTCTTAAAACTATTTCATAATTGGAGGGAAAAAGTCCTACTTCCTCAAATAGTAAGTAGGGTAAAAGAAAGAATAAAGATTCTGCAAAAAATGAAGGTACTAAATGATGACAAAACTCAAAGCAAATATCTTTTAATGAGAAAAAGAAATGAAAATATTGCATTTGCATTTAAATTAATTAATGAGGGAGTATGGTCCCAAGGAAGAAATACAATGAAAACTAAAAAACAGAAAGTTTAAGAAAAGCAGATTTGACAGCCTTTCGATTTTTTAAGGGAGACCAGAAACGCGGAAAAGAGAACATGTTCTTATAAAGTCAAGTTTTTTATATGAGGAAGAACACGCAAAATGTATTTAATAAGGTAAGTTACATTATTTAAGTTACATAAGGTATAAAATTTCTGTCCATTGCTACGAAAAGAGAAACAAACAAATAATCCTCATTGTTTTAATTGCAACTGAAATAGAAAGTAATTAAAAATACTTATAATTAATGACAAAAAAAGACTGAAGAAATAATAGAAAATTTGAAAAAGGGAATTGAATTTAAAATGCATGTAAAAATAAAGTTCATCGTGATACAACTACATTACAATTCGTGATTACTTTGAAGGATATCTTAAAGCAGATATTTTCTATTGGACTATAAAGTAATTTGAAATGCAGTTGTCACATTTTCAGTAAAAAGGTTAGGTTATTTAATTACGGCAAAGCCTCGAGGGCTATCTCGCCTAAGGGGAGGGATGCCTTCGTGGAGGACTTTCTAAGGGAAACTGGATCGTATACACGTTACACATGGGGAAAACCACGAAAACACCCATGCAGCCAGCCCGTTCGCGGGATTTGAACCTCGGACCGAACTACCAGTGTTCAGCGACTTTACCGCTCGGCCGCTGGTGGGCTTCAGTAAAAAGGAGAAATTTATATTTCGCATGTACCTTGTTGAGCGTTTAACAAATCTATAATATTTCTTAAGCTTATCTTTTCATATGTACTGTACGTTTTATAAATAAAAAGGAGTTAAACAGACATAACATAAAATACACAAACATTAGTTTCTTTTCAAAAAAAATCTACCAGATTAAATAAAAGACTGCATTCAATAGAAAAACTGTAATAGTAAATCAAATCATGCTTATCTTAAAATTCCATCCGAAATATCAGTATGAAACAGACAGCGAATTTTGTACTACACACACCGTTACTTTCTTTATAAACATAAAGCTGACTTGAAAATAGGTAGAAGTTAAATTCAAATTAGCCATTGGTATTATAAACATTTTAAGAAGACCATGTCTCTAAATTATCATTTCTTTGACAATAATGAACATTAAGTTTCACTATTTAATAGCCTTTAATTGTTAGATTATTTGAATGTGGCAAAGAAAACAAGAGCACACAAGAGAGCATAACGGGAGGGATTGCTTTCGTGTAGGATCTCTTAAGGGTAACTCGCTCGTATTTATGTTACACATTGGAAAATCTATGAACGCCTGGGATCGAACGTAGGCACTATCATCAATTCCTGAGCGTAGAGTTATTTCCTCATAACTAGCGGATGGTTTCAGCCGAAACCATCTCGGACGAAAGCGTTGCGGAGAAAACAACGCAAGGCGAAAACATCGTGGTAAAAAGCATCGCGAGAGAAAGTAAAGCAAAGATAAAACACCGCAGTTCTAAAACATCGTGGTACAAAATATCGTCGTCGAAAATAAAGCTGTGCAAAAACTTCGCAGTTTGAAAACATCGTCAGCGAAAATATCGTGGTAAAAAATAAATAACTACAACTCATCACATGGCGATAACATCGCAGACATGCTTTTTTCAGCCTTTAATAACTGTAAATGGATATTCGCATTATGATTTGTGAGCGCAAGATGGAAAGAAGGATAATTTTTATTTTCAAATTTTTATTAACTAATGAATTTTTAAAAAAGAAGAACAAGAAATTTAAAGAAAACACGAAATAATTTTCGCTATTAGAGTATCAGATTAACAAAAGTGAAGAAAAATTAACTTAGCATTTTTTTTTTATAGATAAGGCCATGCAGTTATTTAACTTCCTTTTTCTAACCCTTTTTAGATTATACTTTTCATAAAAAATTACCAGGAAAACTTTATAAAAATAATTTATTAATGACCTTTGTTAGTTAACTATGTTAGTTTAAAATTCTATTAAATTCTATAAGTTGTATTAATTTTTTATGCTTAAGTTTCCAATTTACATTTTTAGCAAATATTTATTAGTTAATAAAACAATATGAATATAAAAATTATTCTTCTTTCCATCTTGTTCTCAGAAATTTATTATCAGAGTATCCTTTTACAATTATTAAAGCCCGAAAAAAATGTTATCGTCATGCGATGATTTGTAGGTACTTTATTTATTACCACGGTATCTTCCACTACGATGTTTTTAAACAGCGAAGTTTTTGAACCGCTTAATTTTCGAAGACGATATTTTGTACCATGATGTTGACTACATACTTATTTACACAAATTTAAAAATTAAGATTTCTTTGATGACATTTATGCTTCAGGGGAAAAAAATCTTTCCAGCTTTACCTTTGAAATCAAAACCTTTTCCTTTAAGGTGTGGTGGTGTATTTAATTATGGCAAAGCACACTAGGGCTATCTGCCTAAGGGGAGGGATGCCTTCGTGGAGGACTTTCTAAGGGAAACTGGCTCGTATACACGTTACACATGGGGAAAACCACGAAAACACACATGCAGCCAGCCCGTTCGCGGGATTCGAACCTCCCTTTTCCTTTAAGTACAATTCGTTTTCAAACATAATATTTATGTCGTTGTACAAAAACAGTTTTACTTTCATTTTTGAGAAAGTGTTTTCCTTTAGACAGAATAGTATTTCTAGGCCCAATCTAGAGATTCCAATTAATTATTTGTGAAAGAAATGCGCAGGTTAGACTCTTAGGTAGTTTACGGTTTTAATTAAATTCATCATAAAAAATTATAAAATTGTATACAATTGTTAGCAGTTTAATTATTAGTAGTTCTAAAATTAAGTATAATTTATATTATTATGTGTACCTTTGTATTAAATCATACGCTTTGTTCTTAATACTATTGAATACTTACCGTTTTTAACATCTATGACGTACTTATGGCCAAAGAATGAATTATATATTACGTAAAATTAATATATAATTCATTCTTTGGGCTTGTACAGCTTAGCCTTTTAAAATTCGAAAGACGATGGCAAAATATTAAATGATTCTGTTACTTGATCTCGGCGTACCAAATATTTAAATAGATATTTTTCAAAATTTTTATATGGTATAATAAATTTTTTATTTGAAGGAAAAATATATATGCACAAACGAACATAATTTAATTTACAGCATTATAGATTTTTGCAGAAAAATTTATGAAGGAATTAAGTCATTTTAAAATTGAGATTTCTGACAAAATTTATACAAACAGCGCTTTTATTCTGAAAGTTTCTTTATTTTTAATATTCATATCAATAAACCATAAACGACACCATCATATCTCCAAACAATAAAACATATTTAAAACTCAATTAAAAATTTAGCATTCGTTTTAAATCACATGTTATGTTGTTTTATTACATTGTCATTATAACCATGATAAGCAGCGAGTGAACTTTTCTTAAAGAGTTCTTATTACCTATATTAGAATAAAGCAATATCGGATGTATACATACAAGTTAAAATATTTGGACTCTTAAAGTGATCGTTATCTTAAGTATACTTGAGAGACAGCATACAGTATAACTGTGAAATAGTTTTATTTTTTTTTCTAATTCAAAATTTATAAGTTCTATATACACCTAGAAAGCAAATGTGAAAAAAGATTTCAGTGTGAATGAAATTAGTTCATTCTTTCTAAGCAACAAATAATTCGTAAATAACTTTTGGTTGCCAAATAAGGAAACAAAAACATTTGACACATCAAGTTAATAAATATGCGTATGACGTCACGATTTACATTTAATGTAATATTATAGAGCCATTAGGTAATTTTAAAGCAGGAGGCATGAAAAATGAGCAATGACTTCGCCGGAACTCGAACCTAGGCCTATCCAATGTGCAGCGAGTGTGCTACCGTTAAATCACAAAAGAAAGGCGAAAGGAGGGAGAAAATTTATTATAAACTGCGAAGTAGGAATTTTATTTACAAATTTTTTATTACAGGATTTTTTTATTACAAATATCATGAATATTATCTATATATAATTGATCTATATATATCTATACATACTATATATACGTGATATATATTACCTATATATACTATATATACGTGACACATAATCATGTGACAATAGTGTGAAGGCAAGCCTCCACATTTATTCAGCGTCAGGTACCGCCATTATAATGCGACCGCCGAATGACAAGGCGAAATTGATTGCTACAACTGGTTTCTTTTGCTTCTGCTGCTGGGGTCCGAAGGTGTAGGACGGCTCTGGCTGTCCTCATCCCGGTTGATGCGTGTGCCATTTTTTCTTCTTTCTTCTCGTTTTTGACTGCCATCTCTGTTGCTGGATGAAGGCCATGGTATTCCTTCTAGTAAAAAATTTGAATTGAAGATTCAACTAAGTAGATCCATGTACCTAACACCTGCCGAAAATTAATGATGTTCGACAACTTAAAAACTTCGAGAAATCTTCGTATGCACGTGCTTTAATCTTTCCTGATGATTTAAGAATTCGTCTTGTCCTTCTTCGAAAAATATAGGTATAGCGAGCTAACTCAATTTCTGCCGTTAAAGTTTGACTGTTTCTCACTGAGACTTTGTTTCACGTTGATGGAGTGAGATCTACTTTGATTTGAGTACAACGCATAACTCGTACGAGATGCTCCGATTCAAAATTGTAGGACTGATATTCGACTGTCTGGCCGATAGTTGCTTAATTTATGCTAATACTTATTCAAAATTTAATGATGTCAAAGATATAATAAATATTAATTGATTTGTGTTATTTGAATTGTCATCCTTTGGGGTAAGTTATTTTGATTTCATATTTCTCTTTTAGATCATACATTTCTATCTGCATAATTGTAAGTATTTATGGGTTATTGTGTCCACAATGCGATAAGTAGATCAGGCCAGCAATTTATTAGATTTTACATTTATTAATCTTTAATTCACACCACCCTTTATCACATTTCTGTAACAAATAGACTATGAATAATTGCTAAAAGCAATGAACGTCTTTTGTTCGAAAATGCCACTCGCCGATCCATTTCAAGAGATGGTATACAAAGGTCGTTTAATCGTAATGCAACGAACTTGTTTCGTTTCAGCGCTCAAGCCTTATCTTTTTGTGGTTTATATCACACTTCCACCATTCAGTGATGTAAACCACTTAGCTACTGGTAGGGCCTCAAATTATCTCTGAACCTAAACTCTTTACAAATATAATACAAACATTTCCTAAATTTAATTCTAGAGCCTTTTTCAGCGGATCCCCGATTCCCTGTCTCCTTAGGGCTCCGTATGTATTTTATAGGGACCACGAGAAATGTTCTAATATTTTCATAGGAATTGTACTTAATCGAGTGGTTTTAGGATCGGACCAATGGTGCATTGGTGATCGATATGCTTGTGATAGGAAACGTATCTAGCAGACACTATACAATTGTTGTTTTTGAAAAGCACTTTCCAGCCCATTGATTTGACTGACAAATTGTAAGGATGGAATACGTCCTCTGAGCCAGAGTCTCATCTAAATGTATAAGAGGTATGTATGTATTTCCATTGACCTCCTGCTAAATCATTTTCATACAGGGATCTACAAATCAACAGCATATCTAGGCAAAAGCTAGTGAACATTATGTTTTTTAGCTTTCTTATGTAGCAAATCTTGATTTATTATTTTATTTACTGTTTGGCACAGATGTACTTAGAGACTTTACAATTGATTTCTGCTTTAGCAGATTTTCTTTTATTACCAACGATTTAGCTTTAAAAATATTAGAATCAATACCTACATTTTCGGGTATTATTTCGGAGTCTTCTTTCCATGTAGAAGTAATGATTAACTGTTTTTCCCTTTCCGTTTACTAATGTTGCTATATTTGAACTTAGAAGATTTTATACCATGTAGTTTATACCATGAAAAATATTTGTGAATTTTGGAATAGTAATGTTTCTCTTCATAAAACGCAGACATTTTTTCTTCTTTCTCTCTAAATGTAAAAGTAGCAGACGATATTTCTCATTTAATGTAACGAGCTGTTGCCAGGAATTTTTATCGTAAAACATTTGCTTCTTTATAATTCTTTTTCGTAATTTTTCTAAAATTATGCAACATCTTATATATTTGTTGTGCTTGCTCGAAATCTGAAAAAAAACTTTTTTTCCTTTGATAGCCCGGACATCTTGATCTTGTGAAAAAATTTAGTAATTAGTTATAATAGTATCATACTACGAATGAAGGGTTTGTAAGAACTACAGGTTTTATCTCACATACGTACCTGATTGATACGTACGTAAGATTTTAAATATATCATATTTGCTTTTAAATTGCGAATCAACAGCTTTTAAAGGAAACTGGCTAATATAGAGCTGAGAACCCTCTACACTATCAAGACATACATTAGAGCCATGTGTCGTTCGACACTTTTTTTAACTGGCCCTCTCCCACATCGGAACGCGTGCATGACTATTCATCGTTGTAGGTGAACTATCCCGCATTTTACGTTACTTGTGCAGGGAAGCAATCCAAATATGAATGTAAGTAGTGCAATGAAACCCTCGCGTACAGGCTTGTTTTTCACAAAGACTTAAAATTAGTTTGTAGGGTTACAGGTTGAGTGATGGTAGGTATATTTTACTTGTCTAACAGCCCGACGGAATGAATTAATTGAATGAGAAATACTGAATCATCTGTGAATAACTGTTTCTTTGTTGTTGTTGTTCTTTGCTTAATTTCCTTTATACATCGTTTTAGATTTATTATAGTATTTGAATAGAACATGTGGCAACGATTAGATAACTCTTAAGATGATATAAATTTTGTGCATTATGAATTAAAAAATGATTGAAATGTAGCGGTGTTAAGTGAACCTAAGGCCAGAGTGTCGCTATGGTAAACAAATATAGTGAATTTTAAAGAGTGCATTTATTGTATTGGGGTTTATGCGCTATCGAGAAAGAAGATTTAATTCAATCCAAGAATTTTAAATGAAATGCAAGAAAAAATGCGTATAATTTAATATTCCGCCCAAGGAAGTCATGTGGTGCACACATCAGATTTTTTTATTTCAAATTTTACGAGTATATTTGAATTTCATTTGCAAACATTTTGTTAAATAATTGGGTATATTTTAGCTGTGGTCTTCTGCATGAAATAAAGATGCAAAAACACGAAGCATTTTTTTTTTTATTTCTAGTATATTTGCCCTCAAATCTATTAGACTATTTTGAACGACAGTAATGAACTTGTTTTTTGATTGTTAGTGTAATGTTTTTGTCACCAAAGAAATCGAAGACGAGAGAAAACTACTTTGTTACATTTTATCGTTATGGCTCTGATCTTGATGCGGAAGAAAATAGATACCGTACCAATTTACCACTGAATTTTAATAACCAATCATTGAAAAACTCCTTTCATATCCAAGCCATGGAGTTGAATTATTATTGAAAATTTCTTGAAATTTCAGAGATTTTATTGTACTAACGAAAACCAGCCTTATTTATTCATTCACTTAGTTGCAAAAATTCGCTCAACTGACATGAAAAAGCTTATTTGCAGATTTTCTCCTGATAACATTTTTAAATATTTGAAACATGATGCAGAATAAGGATCGGCATACTTTTTCCCTTATTACTAAATAATATTTCCTAGTTTCACATAACGAATAAATCATTTATCTGGAATAAGAAAGCCATCTCTGCGATTTTTGAAGCATATTTTACTTTGTGAATCATTATAATGTTAATACGTAACCCTTTGTCACTGATATTAGGGAACAGTTGTATCTGTTTTTGTTTCTTCTGTGGAGAAGATTCAACTCAAGCTACAGAAGTATTCATACACACTGCTTAAACTTCATATTTAATTCAATTAAGGAGAAAGTTTTCCACAGATTAAACGAGTTAAATAGAATTTCAAGTGCTTATAACAAGCATATTACACAAAAATTCATCTTCATGTTCGCTTCATTTTTAAAAATTGTATTTCATAACTTAAACTCTTATTTGAAATTTTCATTTTTATTTAGAATAAGACTTGCTTTATTTAGGTTGTAAGGATTATGTTAATTTCATTAACAGTTAAATTTTGAGTTAATTTTCTTTCCTGTCGATTCTTAACTTCAACTTGCTACTTCCGGCCAGAACGTAGTTTTAGAATCACGTCTGAATACGTAATGAGGAAGAGCGTATTCAACCGCGAAGTTCTTTGGTCTTAGGAAGAGAGATATTAGGTAATCTGTTTGCACGCGTCCGCCTTTTTTAGGTTACTCTCTCGTAAGCTATTATCACGCTCCGCCGTACTTTAGGCCCTTGATAGCTTCGCAGTCTATTAACGTTAAGGGGCCAATTCTGTTAGAATCTTGATAGCTTCGGCTATATCTGTTTAGTTAGATTAGTTTAGTATTATTCTTAGTCTCTTAAGTTCAAGCCGAAGTGTCGGCTTTATTATACACTCCAAGATCCAAGACGGAGTTTTTTTAAACCTTAGTTGGAATAATAAAGGGTTGGTTTACCGTTCTATCTCCTTGTTTCTTGTCACACGAACTCAATCGATTATTCGCTTATCAGTTCTCAAGATTTCCAGCAGTAACTTAGAAATTGCAAAATGAGGAACTCCACAAGATATCTCTGATTTGTATTACAACCCTAGTATAAATGTCGATTTTTTCAGATCTCTGGGATACGTTACAAAAATAAGTATCCACTGGAATGATAATTAACTCTCATAGGAAAAAGATACTACATTTCTTTGTTACAGATATTACTTAAATTAATTAAACTATTTGCATAAAATTAACAAAAATAAATTAAATTTCAGTAACTAATGAGAAATGAAGAAAACAATAATTATCCTCGACGCAAATGACGTTATAACGCTCCTTGCGAATTTATGCTTTACTCATTAGTGTTACTCATTCTTTACTCATTTCTAGAAGTAACTAAATTAGTTTAAGTTACATTAACTGATGTAGGTAACGCTGTTAACAGCTCGTCCATTACCCACCTAAATCACATCCTATAGTAACTTATATCCAATCACTTTCCTCTGCAATAAACCTTCTCTCCAAATCTTTTGATAAGCAGCAGATAGGTAAATACCGGCGCATGGGCTCTTGTGGGGACAATGCGGAGTGAGCTGCAGGATTCAAAGCAATCCATCAACGTCCCAAGTTTCAGCGTCATCCAGACTATCCGTCATAGGGTGGAGTATCCTTCAATGGACAAAGGACGTACGGGGACACAGACACTTGGGGAATGAAGACCTTCTGAAATGTCAGCTGTTTCGAGACATAAAAGAATATAGAAGCCTCTTTTATACGTTCCAAATAAAGTAACTGCATCATTTTAAATGATGAGACTGTTCCGTTACTTGCGAATATTCGTATAATTTGAATTATAATGACTTAACAGAAAATATAATTTTCATCGACAACAGTGCAATAATTACATTACGTGTTAAGAAATATGTTTGGGATAATCTTTTCTAATTAAAGCTTCATTATAAACAATATTTTAAAGTTATTGCAGTTATAAGTGGTTTATGCAACTGTAATAATCAAAAATGTAGAATCAAGTATCATTGCTATCAACGTTTTTGTTTCTCTAACATATAGTTAATCTTCAAAAGAAAATTGCAGAAAAAAATGACAAAAATGATTCTGTTGCAGGTCAGATTATTTGGTGTTAGAAACAGCATTATTAAATTACAATAAAGATATATTTATTAATAAAACTTAGCTGTTAGATATAATGTAAATTTTATATATTTAAAATTATACTAATCAAGCAGGTCTTAAAAACATTAACCGAAAATGAAAATCAAGCAAGTTTATCATCAGTTACCTACAGACAGAGAGTCATATGTGGTCAACAAACACATCTCCGTTTTGGAGTGTTTAATTAAATTTAGGAATTTAAATAGGACTTAGATTAAAATTAAAATGAAGCATAAAATTTCTCCTCAATATTTATAGCCAGCGGTTTCGCCTGCGTCTCTATTTACAATCATTTTATAATAACATACAGATAACCAATATACTGTGGGTCAATTAGGTAAAATTTGTATTAAAATTAAGACGAGAGAGAGAATGGTACTCGTTAAAATGTTGGTCAAAGATGATCTACACGTTAAAGGTCACATGGAATCAAACCCTGTGTCACCAGTGCGAGGCATGCAATAATTTTAGATAAATTTTAATTTTGTTTAAAAATAATTTTAACTTTGTTTAAAAATAATTTTAGATAAATTTTAACTTTATTTAAAGTTAAATAAAAGACATTGCTGCGCATCAAATCTTTATATCATTAGTGATCTAGAGCTTGAAATCATTGAAGATGAACCGTAGGGTGCTAGCATGGGATAGTAGAATAAATTTAGATCAGTTTTAGTAAAAAATAAATTAAGCAATATTGGTGTACTTCAAATGTGTTGCTAAATTGTGAACTAGATGTTGATAATCACATTCAATTAATCCATAGGTGTAAGTTTATATAGATTTGAAATTTAAATTAACTCGAAAGGTTCTGGTGCTCTAAGTATTTTGGCCATCTGAGACCTAAGAGTGGAGGATCATTTGGGTGAATACATTAATAACCAGTGTCAAACAATGAATACATTAATAACCAATGTCAAACAAAGTTAGATAGGCACTCTATTTGAAATTAAACTGGAATATATTTGAGCTCGTCAAGTGTCCTGAATAATTCAACTACATACTGGAATCAATTAATGGGTCGCCAATGTGGAGCAGTGCAGCAAATTAAAAACAGTGACTCAATTTAAGAGACAGTTTTATTCATCAAGGTTGTTGATTATCTGTAACCTATATATAGAAGTTCACCAAGGAACAGCCCATATATCATTAGTGTGAAACAGCTACGTAAATTTAGATGACTATCTGCATTAAAATAAAATATGAACATACTTTGTCAGGCAAGACTGCTGGTTACTGGTGCACTTGAGTTCTCTTAATCTTCGATGACATAAGTTCTGAGGGTCATATCTGGTGAATTCTTGTGACACTAATGGATAGTTGTGCAATAAATTTAGATATACTTTTTAATTAAAATTAAACCAATAAACGAGTGCCTGATAAGAATATAGGTCGTTTGTGATTCATAGTTTGACCGTCCATGCCCTTCAATCTATAGGTTATTGGCGTACGATGATGCAGAAAAAAAAATTGATACAGTTGGAAACTAAATCTAAATATAAGCCCACTCGTGCAAGATAAAGACTTCGGTTACTAGTAGCCTATCTGTCTTTGAGTGGTATCCTATAATTTAATGATCATCCCCCCCATTTTGGTATCGATGGATCACCGGTGTGGAGTGGTACAGTAATTTAAGAAAGATTTTAGAATAAAAATGTAAATGAAGCACATAGTGAATGTTAAGCAGCAGATCCTTGGAGACTTAAATGCTGACTATCACTGAAAGTCTCATGATCCCCACCGCTACCGCTCACTATATATAATATATATTTATTAAAGAAATATTGATTACATTATTAAAGATTAATAAGTAAGATTAATTTTAGTAGAAATATCTAAAAAGAGTGAATCCATAGTTAGTAAGTTTAATTCCGAAAATTACTTTAAAATAACTTGAATGTAAATTATTTAAAATGTTTAACGGGGACTTGAATTAAATCATGAATAACAAAATTTCAATTGTAAAAAGAAATTAAATTAAAAGCAAGTAATCATTGCCACTGATCGGAAATTAGTTGACTTTTCAAGGGGAACAAACCAACTCCCGTTCAATGAACAATAATTAAGAAATAAATACGAAGATGTTTCGACCTTTACTCAAGTAATAAGGCGATGCCAAACTGGCAATTTAAGTTAGGCCAAATATTTCCGTGAATTGAAGGGATCACGAACCAATGCAGAGCACCAAAGAACTCATTCTGATTAAGCATTTTCGCTAATTCAATTTTGAGTGAAAAGCAATTTATGCAGTAAAATTGATCAAATTACTTGAGTAACTGTCCCCCGACACCCTCATGTTTATGCATTTTAATTCAAAACTATTTGTAAAAAATTAAACATTGGAAATTGGCATTATGAAATAGAACTCAAAGTAATTGAAATAAACATTAGAAGATTACGAAATATGAGAAATATTATGCAATCTTTGCAAAAACAAATCAAAAAATAAAAATAAAAATTTAAAATATATATTATAAGAAAAGGGAATGCACATAAAGATATAAAAGGCCAGAAAAAGCATTAATTAACTTACGTTCTTTCTAGTGGGAAGTGGGCAAAGTGTTTTCTTCGCGTCTTACTCAGAAGGGTTGTGTGTCCGAAATTCTTTATCGGCAGCGGGGGCTTTGAATTATTTCAGGCGGTGAAACTTGTGTGAAGTAATTTATGGGAGAGGGAGTGACTAGGAATGCTTGAGGGACGTATGTTATGGAGTTCTTATGTGAGTGAAACCGTCTGCTAAAATTTTTAATATACTAGAGAATGGAAATTAATTAATTTCTGGCTAATTGTCGTATCGTAACCAGGAAGAAATTAAGAAAAGGAAAAAAGGAATTTTCACTGTCAAAGAGTTATTTGACAGACTAAAGATTAAGAAATAGGTCCATATTTTTAGTAACAACATAGTTACAGCATAAGTCTGAAGGCAATTAACTTTTTACATTATATATAGCTTTGTAAATACACTATGTACAAATCCTTCAACTGAAAGTCATCCAACTTATACCGCCTTCTCAGGTTTAGGAACAAATTATCATATACCTATCAGTTAAATGATTTAGAGTGAGTATTTAACGCCTGCTCTTTTAAGGCAATGGTTAATAAACTGATTAGGTATTAGATTAGTTTTGAGAATTTTAATAAGGAGCAAAATTTCGCTTTGTAGATCTATCGTATCTGTGCAGATATTTTTAATACGTTGTATTTGATTTATTATTGTATTGTTAATTACTTTTTGGATATGTTGGAATTACAATTTATTAATTTGTTAGTATTTAAACTGAAGTTTTTTGTTTTGTCAAAAAGTAAAATTGTTTTGTAGTTAATGATTTGAAGATCGAGATAGACTATGCTCTGGCCTACATTTTGGAAGTGAGTGTATAATTAAGGCCACTTTTTTGTGTGTGGAAGGGGTGCAATAAGTTCAGATAAAATTAATTAAAACCAAAAGACATCAATGAGCGTCATTGCACAGTTATAAAATTAATTAAAACCAAAAGACATCAATGAGCGTCATTGCACAGTTATAAAATTAATTAAAACCAAAAGACATCAATGAGCTTCATTGCACAGTTATAAAATTAATTAAAACTAAAAGACACCAATGAGCGCCACTGGTCAGTTATGGATCTTAAAGTACTAGTGCAGACAGGCGCAATGTTGCTGCAGCGTCAGTAATTGCCAAGGCAGATGGATAGTAATAACTTTGCAGAGCAACGTAATTAACAAAATCGCAAAGATAACGTAGGGTGACATTCTTGAAAAGTCAGTAAGCTTTCATCCGAATATATAATATTCTTACATTTAGTGGGAAAATTCTTCACACTTTTCTACGACATCGATTTCAAACTTGAGCTATTTAAGTGTACGCAGAAATACTCTATTGATTAAGCATTGATATGTACTATACCACTGGATGTAGTACAGTATTAATGGGCTGCAGAATTTAGAAATAGCCACTATGTTGTTTCAATTTATGCATTTCTTATATTTATGATGTGAAAATGAAAGCTTGATTCTTTATTACAGTCCTAAGCTACACTAATTATTGAAACACTAATATTGAAATATCTATTTCATGGAATATCTGAGCTAATAGCAGTCTCCAAAAAAGTGGCAACTCAATTTTATTTTCCATAATGTAGTAATTTTAAATGCTGGCTATACTTTATATACAGGCATCTGAGAAAAAGTCTAAAATTTCTACAAACTGCTCGTTCTGTTGTATCAGAGCATTTCGAAGCTGTATTGTACATTATCGTAATATTGTAATTTAAATTAACTTGATGTTTAAATACAACAGAATGATTTTGCCTGTAAATTAAAAGTATAAAAATTTCAACACTGTAGTATATTTGTAATATAATAAAAATATTGTTTACGGATTTTCTATTTAGGTAGCTAATGCCAGTAGAATTATAATTAAAATTGTTAAATTTCCCCGTTCAATGCAGCGCGTGATACATTTTAACAGAAAGCTACGCCGAAAACGCAAAAATATAAGAGCACGTGCATTTAACATTGAATAAAAGTTTATCTTGGTAAATTATCTTAATTATCTTTAATTTGAATAAATGTAATTGACTACTATGTTAGCTGTAACCGTAATGTAGTCTTTTCCTTTCCAAATATATCGAGAACCAAAGAAATTACTAGAACTCTTCTTGCGAACGATTGAAAGCTTTAAAAGCCGGAGAGAGTCATCTCCGCTTAGTAAACCTTTAAGCGGTTAGCTGTTATTGTTATTATTGATTGGATTAGCTTTCTCTGTGTTGTGCTTTTCGTTCTATTTAACGTTTGTATTCCAGCGTTCTGTTATATACATATATATATATATATTTTTTTATAAGAATAAATTTTATTAACTTTATATCGGAGATGTGCCTTAAATCTGTTACGAACCCGTACGCACGCAAAAATATGTATTCTGGAGACAGTTCTTTTCATTCAAATAACTTTCCACTAATGAACTATAAAGACATTGGGTTATCTCGAAGCAGGAGACATGAAAAATGAAGAGTGCAGAATAAATGTATATCAGACAACTTTTGAAATTCCTGGAAGATTGACAAAATAGATAATTTTAGTTTAGAAATTATTTTACATTTAAAATATTAATGCAGTTTCATTACAGATTGTAAAGACATTAGGTATTTTTTTGAAGCAGGAAAGATGAAAAATTAGCAACGCCTTCCCCGGGAATCGAACCACGGATCTCTGGAATACCGGCCCAGCGTGCAGAACCACTACACCACGAAGGCACACCAAGAAGGCGGGAGAAATACCTTAGGTAAGATGAAAAAATAACCATATAAGTTCAGATTACAGGGCAGCTGTCTGATTGATACTTAATATATGTTTATTATACCTTTATTTTCAAACTGGAAGCTTCCCACTTATATACACACTACTTTAAAGTATGCTTGGTAACCTACATATTTACAAAATTTTCTCCGGTAAGTAATAAAACATTGAAAATTATCTGAAATCTTCTAGATTTTATATTACGCCCAAAGGGGCGTTTTTTCTAACGGTTTGCGCGTTATCTTTATTTTTTAAATGTCATGTTCTTAGCACCTAAAACACATAAATTTCATATGAACAGCAATATGACAAAATATTTAAAAACAGCATATCTTAGAATTTCAGCATATACTTTCTGACAGACAGCCTTGCGAGCTTTTTTTTTTTTTTTTTTTTTTTTTTTTTTTTTTTTTTTTTTTGTACAGTGTTGCTATTCCTCGTTTTAAAATCGTTGAGTCTGTTAGTCAACAATTCGTTAAGGTTTTACAATATAATAAATAGGTAATATAAAAAATTCGAAATTCAACATTCGGGCATCCAGGTGCCCATTCGGGTGGAGAATTACGCTGTTCAAACTTTGATGACATTAGGTACCGTCGTTTTTTCACAATGCTAGAAGCATACATACTTTCCTACAGACTCTTCATTATTTAATTTCTTTAAATATAATACAGGGTAATAATATTTGGTGGCAACAATTTAAAAAGTGTTATGCCGTTTATAGTGAAACGCCATAAAATGCCGTTTCCAGACTAATAGCCCTTCTGGCCTAACGCTCTTTTGTACCAAAAATAATTCCTAAAAAATATAACCCTAATTTTTTTAACAATATTTTCAATCTTAAACCTTAATCTACTCTTTTAATAGGCTATTAAAAGAGTAGATTCTATTCACTCTAATTGAGTTTTTTCTATTTAATTTACTCTAATTCAGTTTTTTAAAAAATCTGAGCATATCAGTTACCTTCATTTAACAGGCTAAATACATATTTACTATAACAAAATTAAAAAAAAGAAACTAAATAATTGAGGTACGTTCCTTAATAGGTTAAATGCATATTTTCTCTGATGTAATTTAATGAATTTTTAATTTTTCACTTATATAGTTTTAACAGTAATTAGGCAGTAATGAACTATAAATGAAATGTATTCAAAAATGCGATTTCACAAGCTTATCATTCAGTTGTATATGAAGTTATACACCTCCGAAGAAAAGTTTGCAAAAACATTTCAATTAAAATAACGTTTGAAACTTACTCTGGTTTTAAAATAAGAGGGTCAAGAAAATAATGTACTTCCACAGTCTGAATTTAATGAAGCATTAAAAAAAAATGAAAAGCGACTGTTATAGCTCTTAAAAATAAGTCTTTTTTCTTAAGTCTGAGAAAATTTGTTATGTATGCTTACTTGCATAATTGTATTTCTACAAATCGATGTTCATTCTCCAGTAGATAATTGCTCCTTGACGCTAATTAGTAAACAAAAATATTTTTGCTCTAGCGTTAAGGTAATTGATTTGTGGAAATGTTCTTGGTTAAAAACTGATGTTTGCAGTATTCCCACTTCTTAATGGGGATCGTATATAAATGCTTTTAGAAGAAATGTATCCAGCATTAGTTCATCTGAAAGAAGAATTTTCCATTTATACTTTAAAAGTGCAGACAAATAATTTCAAAAATATGAATACGATTGAAAAATAAAATAAGGCCTTATTAAACTGAAAGAAATGTGATTCATTCAGCAACATATGAGGCAACATATTTTTCGTGTTGTAATGTTCTCTTAAATAGGCTAAATGAATGAGAAAGGCGAATTTGTCAAACACTATTCAGTTTTTACCATAACTCTCCCTACGTGATAATTTGATATTCGATAAACAATAATGATTGTCAGTGCTTTCAGCTTAACGGAAAACTGTAGAGTTTTTTCTCTAGTTAGAAACTTAATTATGGACCGAAAAGTGCCAAAGGCATTTAGCGAAGCAATGGGTTTATCTTTAATTTGATTACATAGTGAGGGATGATATATAAATCTCACTACAATTTCCTTTATTATTGTTTCTTAAATAACGCTAGAACTATAACAATCTGAAAATTTTGTCTGAGTACATGCTAAAACATTTCGGGAGAAACATTGTATTGTTGAGTTCTACGGGTTCGTGGATTGTGAGTGATTGATGACACACCCGATGAAGACTCAAAACAGAATTTATTAGCCAATATTACACAGGAGAGTCCCAAAGACGCGTTACAATCATCGAAAAACTAGGCTAACACGCTGAAAAAATCAGCAACACAGCCTTCAAGCTATCAGGTTATAACGGTGAAGACAGCTTCACGGTAAAGCAGTAAAATCCAGCTCCCGACTTGTTTAATCGCTCTCAAGTTAATCTCTGAACTCTACTACTCCTACTGGAATCTGGAATCTTACTTTCTAATTTAGGCGTCTACTTCTAAGAGTATTAACCTGTCGTTCATATGCCCTTAGACGATAGCGTATTTTGAATTTAGATGAAAGATGCTCTGTCGTGAGCACCGTGTCCTAGGGACGAAAGAGAAAATGAAGGTGACTAGGCCAAGAGTTCGAGCTGTACTGTCTCCTCTCTAAAGTTGTAGATCCCATTACTATCAGTAGCAAACGTTTATTCGTCGGGGCCAGTCATGTGAGAGGCCACCCTCCCAAGAACTGACCTCGAGAGATGCTTCTTGGAAAACAGGAACACTGTTGATGGATGATGTGAAATTTTTGTAAATAAAATAAAGTTCATGTCTTTCTGATCTCCATGTTTTCGAGGATTATTCCTAGGAATTCCTGGATTTTCTCGTCTTGCAGCCACTTCAGTGCTTCATCCGTTTCCGTCGAGATGGTAATTTTCTTTTTTTCTTTGTCGCTGAATTTCTGCTGTTCAGTTTCTGCTCTGTCCATCACTGCAGATTTTTATGCACCTGGGAAAGTAATTCCCTAATGTCCTTCTTCGGACAATTTCATGATGTACATTGCTGTTTTGAAGCCTAATGCAAGTTTCTCAGCAGTTGACTTTGTCTTTCTGTTCTTCTCCATGTTTTCGAGGATTGTTCCTAGGAATTCCTGGATTTTCTCGTCTTGCAGCCACTTCAGTGCTTCATCCGTTTCCGTCGGGATGGTAATTTTCTTTTTTTCTTTGTCGCTGAATTTCTGCTGTTCAGTTTCTGCTCTGTCCATCACTGCAGATTTTACTAACTGGGGGAAATCTTCAGCTTTTCGAATAAATTCCTTTTTCTTTGGAGGGGCAGGTTTTCTTTCAAATCCCTTTCTGTATTCATCGCACCCGCGCTAACTAAAGATATGGTTTTTCTTGCAAAAAGTGCAGACTGGCTTCTCTTCTTGTTTTAAGGTGCATAAATTGCTTGTATGCCCTTCGCCACATTTACAACATCTTTCTTTATTGGTGCAGAGATGCTGGGAGTGCCCCCACTCCTGACATCGGAAGCACTGGATAGTCTTTTCTTCGGTGAGAACTTTTCAATTCGAATATTTACTCTGAACATACAGTTCAAGTTATGAATCTCTTAACCTTCTTTCGTTTTTTCCAGTTCTAGCAGGAAAATAGGGATCTTCTCTTGGTTATCCTTCTTGTTTCTTCTGAATTGTCTAATCTTCTTTATGGGAAATTTGCGTCTTTTGAGCTCTTGAAATATATCTTCCTCCGTTATTCATCACATCCGTCCAGATCATTTTTCATCAGAACCCTAATGGGCTTCTCAAAACTTAACTGAAAGGTGTGAAAGGGGACTTCGCTTTTCTGCAGTACACTCGTAACATTTCTGTAGTCATCGACAGATTTTACTTTGACAAATATAGATTTTGCCTTTTCCTCGGCCTCGAATTCTTCCGTACGGTTTTTCACCAGAATACTTTCTATATATAACCAATCCACTGCTTGGCTCTGAAACACAATCGGTGGGTGCGTCTCCGTTTGAGCTGCCCCTCTTTCTTGCTCCACCTCCCTATGCTGGTCTAGCGCTTCGAATCTATTGCTTTGCGAAATTTTCATCGGTTCCTGATTTTTCTGTACTTTTGCAGTACTCTGCTACTCCTCTCTCCGCGTTATATATATTCGAGAATATTTCGAGAAAATCGATAAGAATAATAATCTAGAATTCTAGAATATTCTCGCTCTGTTTATGGTATATCGCCATTTTTGTCGCCAAATGAGCGTTTTCGCACCTAATCTGGCAACTTTGCTTTTCCTTCCCACTTTCTGGCAACCCTAAACCCGCTTTGTATCTTACCGCAGCTGGGCATTTTGTAACAGCATGTTTTGGAGCAGAGACAACGTCATTTTTAACAACAAAATGCTTACGTCATCTGTTAAACGACTGTTGAAATTCGGCTTGAATCATTCTTCTAGTAATGTGGAACGTCTTTAGATCATAACAAGATTTATTTCGAGAACTTACAGAGTGTGTTCACATATTTTTGTAACGATTTTGCAAAGAGTTATATATAAACAAACCTTATAATTTTATTTTCTAACATATTTCGTCTGATAGCTCTTTTTTGAACTGTCATATTGCATCTTGATTTCCATGATAAAAGCCCTTTTCTTAAAACATCAAACTGATTTTATTCCACTCCTCCTTCACAATCTCATAGAGTTCATCCAATGTCTTGGAATGCCTTTTATAAAGAGCTTGTTTTAAAAGTCCAAATGCATATAAATATATAGGAGACATATTAGTTGAATTGTGTGTAATGCATTTGAAGGGAATAGCTTCAATTCCGGTTTCATTTCTCAATTTTTCAAAAAGTAGAGCAGTAGATTTAGGGATATAGCTTGGAGCCTTATCCTGGTGGAACTGAACATAGTGAAGATTGTTCGGATAAAGAGATGCAATTTCCTCTTTAAAAATATGTGTTAAAACATATTTCTGATAATAATACAAATTAATTTCGACACTTTTTTTCCTACTTTCCTTATTTTAAGTCTTCCGTTATAAGAGTTTCCAATAATAACCATAGGAACTTTATAAAAGCTTTCCTTCTTTTCTCTGAACCAATATATCAAGTCTTTTTCTCCTCTTTTTCGGTAGTAAATCGATCTTTTCAGATAAGATAAGATATCTCAGTCTCATCAATTATAACTATATATTTACATTTTTCACCTGACAAATAATTTTGATCCAGCAATATGAACATAGTCGTACGCTGAGAAACATGTCTCATCATTAGGCGATTTCATGGTTCGTAACTTGAGTAAATCCGGGAATATCACTAAATAAAGAAGCAAATTTACTTACCACTTTGGCGAATTTTCTCTTGCTCTCCCGTAGGCAGGTGGTTGAGGTTTGATGTGGGTGGTTCTATTTTTTCTTCGAGCACTGGTTTCATGGTCAGCTTAAGGGACGCTTGGTTAAAATCCAGCGTTCGTTGCTTCAGCCTCTGAAAGAAAATCTATCCCTAAAATTACATGTGCTTGTAGATTTTTTACGATAAAAAACATAATTTTTACCTGCTCGTCCTTAATACGGATATAGAGTGGTATTTTACCTATGCATTTGCATCGTTCCCCCTGGGCAGCTAACACTGTCGTATTATCCGAATTATATATTCTATATTTACGGAAGTATTTTCTAAAAAATCTTCTGCCACACAAGAACACTGTGCGCCTGTATCCAGGAGTGCGGTGGCTGGAATATTGTTCACCAAAATTTTAATCTTTGGAAGAATCAAATTTTTCACAATAACTGTATTTAGCTTGAAGGAAGAGGGATTTTCTTGGCCTTCGGATTTCTGCACCCTCCCGTCAGCAGAAATCCATTTTAGTTTAAATCTTCTTTATTCTTTTTCATGCCTTCCTTCTTTTCCCTCTGGCCTTCAAACTTTTTTTTGGCTTATTATTGAACTGTCGACGTTCGCCGGTTGTTTTTGGATACTCGGGTTTCTTTTACCACTGATTCGCTTTGCTTCCGTAGCCGTGTTCTTGACTTTGCTGTGGTCTTGACGCACCAAATTGGCTTCGTTGTTCATACTGGCGTCTTCTTTCAATGTCGCCGTTCTTCTTCTTTCAAACTGGATTGCTAGCTCAAATAACTTTTCCAGTGTAGTCGGATTCCCTAATTCAATAAAGTCTTGTACTTGGGGAAGTAACCTAGGCAAAATTACTTAGATTATTTCAGGATCCGGCCGGCTTCCATACAAGAGTTTAAAGACGTGTATTTTTCTTAAAATAAAGTTTGAGAGATTTTCAATTCGCTGCTGGTATATGCTGAAGAGTTCTGCCTCCAATTTGGCACGATTTTTTACGACAGGGAAGGCTTTACCCTAGGCGGTCTTGAAATTTTCACAAGAGGGACTTCCCACTTGACCCAAGAGGTTTCTTCCTGTACATTTGAACCAATTAAGCGCTTGGCCCCTCAAAGCGCTGGTAGCTAAGGTGACTTTCTGGAACTCATGAACAGGATATAGCATGAAGTGGTCATCCAATTTTTCTAAAAACTGGTCACCGGTGAGTTTCCGTTAAAGCTTGCTGCTGGTTTCATCGATGCGTGCATGGTCTGGACGATGTAACCAAATCCTTCCAGGGCAGCAGTTTGTATTTCTGGATTCTGAGCCGATGCTGCAGGCACCTCAGCTTCTTCTTGAACCTCGGCCATGGTTATTAATCTTCTTCGGGCGCCACTGTCACGACTTGTGTTTCTCTTGATTTGCTTTGGAAATATGGAATGCCCTGAACAAGAACAGGGAGCTTGTTCAAGATTTGTGTATAACAGACAACACAAGCAGGAAGAGTATACGAAACCCTTTATTTTCAATACTTTACAGGCACTTCCGAACTTCGGAATACAGAGACCAATCATTTGTGGTCTGAACGTAAGAATATAAAACTACTAACTAAACTCTAACTAAAAGCTAACTTTGAATTAGTATGCAAATGCCGAGGACTAAGACTGGCCTTTATTTAAAAAAGGTACGTATGTAGTACGCCGAGCTGCTGAAACTACAATACGTCTGCAAATATCAAGAGGGCTAAACCTCTGGCCTTAAAGGCAACCAGCAACCGAATGAAAACTCGTAAAACTGCAGTGGCAAGCGGCTTGCTTCTTAAAACTCCTTCTCTCTCCCGCTTGGCAAAAAGCCACAAATTATGTACTTGGGCGTTAGCAAGACAATTTGCATAAACAAGTTAAAGCATTTAATTCTGACCGGAAGTAGAAAATAAGAAGTGATAGTACAGTTTTAAAATAAAATAAACGTTAGTAAAACTTAGGATCTTTACAATATGTTTCCAAAAGAATCTCAGGTTTCAAATATTATCTTTTGATGGTTACTGTGTAGAGTCATTAGGTTATTTTGAAGCAGAAGACATAAAAAATTGGCGGTGCCGTCACCGAGACGCGTAATGGCAAACCGCACATTGAGAGGATCAATGTTAACGAATTTCGTTTTCAGCGCATGCTCAATGGTGTACCGCTGGCGTGGGAGGAAATACCGGAGACTAAGGGCATAAGTAATCCTACAACAAGCCTCTTAGTGCTGTTAGGTTTACAATTGCAATGCTACGGAAATTTATTTTGTGCTTATTGCGTGTGATTCTGTTTCATTTCATTTTGGTTTAATTTGTCCATAAACATTACATTTAATATCAGTTATTTGGATATAGGGTCAGTTTGAATGCCTAGCAGGCATCAGACCACATATTTGAGCTGTTTTATATGCATGGATTGATTATTCCAATAAAGCTATATGTATCACACACACAATAGCAGTTACTTGACTTTAATTCAGTAATTTAAACTGGATTTATTCTTTAATTTGTTAAAGTATATACATTCAGCTAATATATCTTGTAATGTTTTCTGTTTTTTAATCCTTCTTAAACCAAAATTTGCGTAGTTTACAATCGATAGTTACACTCTAAGTAATGAAGCAACTTACAAACTGACAAATTTTAAAACCCCGAACTGCTTACGACCAGATAACATAATATCAACCGTATACCGCATTTATCTTCTTTTAAAACTGCGCCAAAGTTGTAATTGTGCCAACTTCTATTCTGGGCATGCACAGTAAACGAAATTCATTTAACATTGATCAACTCAATGTGCGGTTTTCCATTACACCACCGAGATTCGAACCTGGACCTCTCGAATAGACGCCGAGTGTGCTGCCGTTACACCAGTGAGGCATGCAGAAAGGAGGATGAAAATACCTTATACACATTCCCTTTTATAGTGCGGCAGGAGATTAGGAGAGCAAGTCGCGAAATCCTGGTGGTGAAGAACCTTTTATTTCGGACGCCACTGTAGAATCATTAGGTTTTTGGCTTGTGAAGAACTTAAATTTGTAGTTAAATAAATAAAATTAATATTTTTGGTTTCCAAACGATGAAACTGAATCGTTAAATAAAATTACAATTCAACTCAAGCAAAGAGTTTAAACTTTGAAAGTTCAGCATTTCCTTTTGAATTCTTTTAATTTAAAATGGTATAAATTTGCAAATGTCAAAATATTAAGAAATATATTATTAAAATTAAAAAGAAGACATACATAAAGAAAATTACATTCCATATGCATATAAAATTTCATCTTTCTCTTTCTTGCTTCAAAGAAGGATACCAGAAAGAAGAAATGTCGAGCATGATATTGCTGCCTGATCTTGATATACAAGAATAAATAAATAAAGCAGTAGAAAAGAAATTCCATGTCCTTGAATAAATATAGATCATATTTAGTTCCTTTGTAAGGTAGACACATTTTGAAATCTTGTTTTTCGTTCCATTACTGCTATAAAAATAAAACTTTTATGCCTGAACATTTACATCGTTGTAATTTATTGCGTACCTTTATTCGTACCTATTTGAGTAAAAAATAATTTTTGAGGAAGCTTGCAGATAAATTGCATATGATTTCAGAAAAATAATTTGTGTGGAAAAATTTAAGAAAAAGAGCCGGAATTCTCAATATTATAGAATCAGCAAAACTGAAAAAAGCCCGACATCTGAATCATCAACAATTGGCTTCCGGTATATTTATTGGCCTCTAGAAAGGCAAACCCTGCATTAAGAAGTGTCATTAATATCATATAATTTAACACTAAAAATTTTAATATTAATAAAATTTATTAGCTCTTATTATTTTGAATCAATTATCTCCAGAACTGACAGACAGACTTTAATGAAATTTGGCGTAGCCATAGATTATTAAGCAAAAGTTGTGCTTACAACAGTTTTTGTACACACGCATGGCCATGCTTAAGGTTCCTCATCTCGATAGGATCTAAAGCAGATGTTGAAAGATAAAACAAAAAATATGATGTGTGAAGCACCTTTGTGAAGACTAAAAAAGTCCTTTCCTTCTACGGAATATTAAATGATAAGCACTTTTTCTTGCATTTTATTTAAACTTATTGGATTAAATTAAATCTACTTCGTCAATAACGCATAAATCACAATAGAATAAATTCACTCTTTAAAATTCACTATATTTGTTTACCATAGCGACACTCTGGCCCTAGGCTTACTTAACAGCACTACATTTGAAAATACATAAACACATAAAAACTCAAAATGTCCGTATTGAAAATTATGAAGTAAATCTTAAACACTTATTTCCTCGAATAAATTCTAGAATGAATTAAGCATGATTTAATTAGCAATAATAAAAGAAGCGTTCTCTTTATTATTGCAAAGCTTTCTTTCTCTAGATTGGCAACAAATCTACTATTCTGTTGTTTCAAATGTAAACAAGCAATGGCCGACATGACACAAATTATTAGGCTTAGCGGCACTTAAATAACTTTTAAATTGTTGATAATTCTAAACATATTGCATACAGATTTACTAAAGGCATAAAAACCTTAATTGGAAGATAAGAACAGCATAATTCAATCCTTTTTAAAGTAAAAAATGCAAAATTTACAAACATATAAGAATAAAGAAACTGAGATCTTTGAGCCGAGTAACAAGAGTGGATGTGTATTTATATACTTTTAGTGCGGCCGATTGCAACCAAAATACGAGGTGCACATCTACATGTTATAGCAGTCGTATATACAAAATTGCAACGTTCTGAGGCAACGTATACAAAATTGAAACGTTTTTGCGTTATGCCAGGTACATACGTACCCACGCACAGACGCCACGAAAAATTCTCTTCAGAACTCTCCTTAAATTAGTCTTGCAATTATTTTGGAGAAAAAAGTCCTTTATTCTGTCCTTACGTACAGATGACAAGCAAAAACATCGTTAAATTACATTCGATAGGTGAAAATGGATAATTGCTTTGAAATATAATGCCTGAATCTTTTCGCGATTACAATACTTCCTTTTTATTTCGTACAAGGAAGTAAAAAGGGACGGTCCTGTATTATTTCTCGTAACGTGACTTCATTCAAACTTTGGGGACTTATCGGTTTCTATAACATTGAATCTCATTCCTGTAGCAACGCTGTTTTCGAGTCAGGTAGAGTTCTTGGAGTGGGAAAGAGAGTTAAAGTTGTTCCCTCTCCCGAAACTCTATCAGATATATTCTATAGTGTTTAGGTCTAGAGCTCTAGCTAGTCAAATTATCCAGTTAACATCCTCAATTTCTAAAACAGCTTTTACCGTGTACTTTATATGAATGAAAGCTATCGTCCATAAAAACGAACTGAGTATATCATCCTTAGATTATCCATGCAAATACATATACTTTAATTTTTGCTATATTATTTTCAAGTATTTTGGACTTTGTCTATATCCCAGCAGAAGTGTTTAGTAAATTCTGCGCTAGATACTCCACCAGAATGGAAGACCACTTTCCCTTCTTTGTGTCGAATGGAAAGAGAGTGACAGCGCGCTTTTACTCTGCATCAGAGTAAACCATAGGCTATGATCATAGTCTATGATAGGAATCATAGCCTATGCGGACGATTTTATGCTAGTTGTGGCAGGAAGGAGTAACCTCGAAATGAGATCTCAATAATGTCTTGATCTGTTCTCCCAATGGGCCAGAGCACATAAGCTTCAGATTTCGGCAAAGAAAACTAAAGCTTTACTCATAGGACGCAGCAGGCAGTTTAGACGCTACCCAAGCATTAAACTCTATGAGATACCAGTAAAATGTTTCCCCAATTGAAATATCTTGGGCTATTATTCGACAACAGACTTTCTTGGATGCCACATGTCAGGAATTTTAAGACTCGAATTACCATCCTAAGCAACAACATGAGACGCATGACTTCACATAAATGGGGTATCTCATCTAAGCTACTAAAAATCTGGCATAGAACCATTACAGAAAGAGTAATAACTTACAGAGCATCAATCTGGGGTGGCGAACTTACCTCTCATATGAAAAGATCCCTGCTCCCTATTCAGAGACAGCAGCTACTTTAAGTATGCAGGGCCTACCGTACCACGTCAACAGTAGCCCTACAACAACTTGCAGGAATTTCTCCCCTAGATTTGACAGTAGAAAGGGAGGCAGCTATCGTAAGGATTACCAGGCTGGGTCAAACTTCAACACTCTGGGGTCGTAGTTATCACCACTCATACTACGAGGAGCAAAACAACTGCAATAACTTTCATCCAGCAGCTTTTAATCTCTCCGACGGTATCAGCATAAACGACCAACCAATTCAGAGGAACAGTAATAACCTTTTCACAGATGGCTCCAAAACTGAGAACGGAACGGGCAGCGCCTTCTGTAGACTGGAAAATAGAGTTGTAACATTAGAGTGGAAAAGGAAACTAGGCTTGAACAACTCGGTATACCAAGCAGAGCTTCTAGTTATCAGTGCTGCAATTAGATATGCGAACACATATCAACAGGAGAAATTCTCCATACTCAGTGATTCGGCATCAAGTCTGGCGGCTATCGCAAGTCAAAACAGCCGGATTCCTTTGGTATACCGAATTCAGAAATAGCTTCTGAAAATGCCTATTTCGCAAAGACCCACTTAAAATGGGTTCCCGCTCACACAGGGATTCAAGGTAATGAAGCCGCTGACCTACTGGCCAAGCAGACAGCCAACTTCACGGATACATTAGAAAGACCAACTAAACTTCCTTAGTCTCATATTAAGCGAACAACTTTGACAAGTCTGCTGCAAAATTGGCAAAGTAGATGGATAGAGGCAGAGTTAGGACGAAGGACATTTCGCTTACTGCTAAAAGTTAATATGGAAATAAAGACCCACTGTGCTAACCTAACACAGTTCTTGACAGGTCATGGACCATTTCCAGTATACCTGAACAGATTCAGACTTAGGGATACTCCTTTCTGCGAATGCGGAGAGGAAGGCGACACGAACCATTATTACTTCCATTGTGTGCATACAAGAACCTGGCACTTGAAGAAGCCAGCGGACTGTGCCTGGGCAATGTGGAAGTCGACCACATTCAAAAACAGAATAGCCCCTGATAAAATAGAGAAAATCTCAAGACACTGCCTAAGCAGAAACAACCGTGATTAATATTATGTTTCAAATGTTCAAAACTTAAAGCCGATAACCAGAATAACGTTTAGTGCCTGCAGTTATCAATATGTAAAAACTGTTATGAGTATGTAATATTCAACCTCGTTACATTGGAGTCTTCCCTGCCATGATGGTATATAATTCCGTTTGGTCGGAAGCCATCGTAGCGGTGCACTCACTCCCTCACTTACTCTGCATCAGATAAAAGAATGTCTGGATCAACAAAAGGAAAATATGAAGAATCAAGATGGTAGAATGGGATATTTCACTTATCCGCCATCAGTCGGCGAAGAAAGATGAAATGAATGAAAATAGACCAGCAATGTGAAAAAAAGTTGGATCAGTAAGGTAGTAGGAACTTCAAATAATTAACAAAATGTTAGGTTAGAATATCCGAAGGATATTTGTGTTTTGCTCTAGAAAAAGGTGAACATCGCAAAGAGCTGATACAGCTGTCTGGATGAATTAGTACAGAATGGAAAAAAAATTGTTGCAAGTTTTTTTTATATAATTTTGTATAGTATCATTTTGAAGATCTCTGTGAATATATGAATTTGGAATTAACCAGGATGCATTAATATTTTCACGAAGGGTTTTATTTTGAATAACTTGGATCTTTTTATGTGGGTTTTAGCGGCGTGTCCCCATACCGGACTGGCGTAAAGTAAAGTAGGTCTAAGGATGGACTTGTATAAAATAAGTTTATTGTTGATAGTCAGATTGCTATGTCTGCCGAGGAGAGGACGCATAGGAGCTATTGAGATATTGAATTTCCAGACAGTTTCGTATAAATGTTGCCGAAATGGGAGCTTTTGTCAAGTGTGACTTCGAGATACTTTACTTGATCCGTCCACTGAATTTCGTCGTCAAAGAAGATGGGATTAGGCGGAAGGAAGTTTGTTTGTCTTTTTCTGAAAATAATGGCTTTGGTTTTGTCAGTGTTAATGGCAATTCTCTACAGCGCCATCTAGTTTTCATGGTGGTTGAAGCTTGAGATAGGATAGCGGTATCGTCGGCAAATAAGGCGATAGTAATATGAGATTCTTTTGGAATGTCTTGAATATAAATATTGTAAAGAAAAGGAGAGAGAACGGAGCCTTGAGGGACACCTGCAGTAATATTTCTAGTAGTTGAGAGGGTGTTTCCAACTTTGAAAGCAAAAGTGCGATTTCTGAGGTAAGAGGCAATCCATTTCTGAGGTAAGTCGAATAAAGTGGTTCGGAAAATTGAGCTGAACTAGTTTGAGTATAAGTCCTTGGTGCCACACTCTGTCAAAGGCTTTGGCAATATCTAAGAAAATTGCGCCGGTAGGAAATTTGCAATCGAATCCATCAGTAATGTAATTGATAACGCGGAGAAGCTGATGATTGGTGCTGTGCAGATGTCTGAATCCAAATTGTTTATTGATCACTCACTAGACTGAGGATCCGGAGAGTCCAATAGCAACGCAGATGTTTCGGAATGGCTGAGCCACATCACGTTATTAGGACTACAGCTTGCAATTCTAAGACTTGAACGTTTTTCAATGCCTATGATGTCATATGCTTTTCCCTAAGACTTAGTGTTAGGCAAAAATGTATTATTAAGAGCCCTCTGCGACATTTACCTGCAAAAGCATCGAGCAATTCGGTTGGTAATCGGGGCATATACTAAAGGAAGTTGGACAATCCTTTATCTCACAATTATAAACTTTGTTCATTTAGGCCATCAACAGTTACAATGAAGTAACATGCTTTATTCGTATTTTTCTTTCCGTAGTTACACCTTCCCCACTAAAATGTCCAATTCTTTTTATAAACTTTCTCCCTCCTTTTACCGATCTCTCCGATCTTTTTCCGTTCTCTCCGATCTTCATTTTTCAACTTACCGCTGCTATTTTTTTCTGTCTCTCAGTTTTCTCTTTTAGTCTCCGCTTCTTTCGTCAACATCTTACAATTTATTTCTTTTCTTAATTATTAATCAAAACAGATACTTGATGAAATACGCCCTATGCTACCTGATATTGATCGAGGGAATGTCACCATTTTTTCAAATGTCAGTAAAAACAACTGGGGAGAGCAACAAATAAAATTATGAAATTACGATTTTTTTAAGCCCTAAGAGAGGCTAAATTGTATTGTAAAAACTTTGAGAAAACATGGGACCGCGTAGATAGTCTTCCTGCTGTTTGTCCTTTTTTACAAATCCAAGGGCAATGATATCAATAAATAGCGCCAAACATATAAAGAAAGCTTTTTCTTAAAGCTGCCGTTTACAAATCACTTCCTACCATAATTCTGTTATTCTATTTTATTCAGATTCCCTAATTTCAGAACCACTGACTATTCGATAATCACATAAAGAATTATTTTGTTTTAAAATAAAGTCAATTCCTTGTAGTGAGCTCTCCTTAATAACATCTGAAACGATCTGACTCGTTTGAAACAGAAAATATTCTGTGTTATGCTAGCAGGAATTAAAAAAAGAACATATTTTTTTTCAAATTTCTTTTATTAAAAATCTTTTATGTATATTTTTTTCTTTCGGTACCAGCGAGCCAGTCATGTAAAATTTCAACCGATTTTCCTTTGAAGGAATCGGAAACGGCACAATAAAATTTAGTTTACCTATTCTAAATTTGAATTTTTTAAATTTATTCTAAATTTTACCTATTCTAAAGTTTAAATTTAGTATTTAAAATTGTAATTATTTACTTTGTGAATCATTACTCACACTGCTCTGAGCGATGGTTTGTTTAAGAATGTTTTTGTATTATAAACCAGATAAATGTATGCAGTATGTTTGAGAATTTTAAACTGTCTTTAATATGTTACTTATAGTATGAACATTACTGTAGTTATAACTATGCAAGCAAGAAAAAGAAGTTATGAGATGCACATAGAATAAGTTATTTTCACATCAGACCCAAAGTCACCTTTGTTTTAAAGATTCAAGTATCTTTATTTGTTGCCTCCTTTTCAGAAATTCACTTTTCCTGTCCTTTTAATACCATCTCTCCCTTAGTATACTTCGTCATGTTTCAGAATTCTAATATAAGAAATTATGAGTAAATTAATAAGCCTGAAACTTACACTAAAGCTGCTATGTAATAAACCAATTCAATTAAAACCATGAATTATTATAAGAAAAAAAATTACTCAGTACTTTAATTAGTATCATAAAAATAAAATTATTTAGACCTACCTCTACTGAAGTAAAAAACCACTAAAAACCAGAAAAGAAAATTCGGTACTTTTCCGTTTCGCCAGCGCAAATCTCGCTAAGCAGACTTTATTGGCGACAACATACAATGTACACATAAAAAATGTTAACAAATGTTAGTTCTAAGCACTTTTTATTTTGAAGGCATAAACATTTTAACATTGTTTAAAATTTTGCAAAAAGCCAATAAATAAACACAATAAATTTGCAAAAAGATATTAATTTAAGAATTTACTATGCTTTCATGGTTCAACATCCTGATTCTCTTTTTTATGTCACATGACACCAAGTGATCTCATCTCACGTAAACGATGCTGAAAAATATAATTCTCTCAGGAGTTATGTACATTAATTTCAAGTTAACTCTTAATTTGGAATACAAGTTTAAATGCAAGAATTATTTCAGTTCGTACGAATAGCTTACTCAGAAATTATGTAAAATCGTAGTGCTTTACTTCACTAGTGCATTCTCATTATAATTACTGAATTTAATCCTTGACATTGCCTTTTCTATATTTTCGCCTTCGGGTGAGCGGTATGATTGCATCCTAATTGACTTTTGGTCAAGTAAGGAATAGTCTTACGACATTCGCGGTAAAATTGAACTATCTCGTAAAAATTCTATGTCATTGTATGCCAGTATTGAAAGAAACAATCAAGCTGATAAGAAATGGCTGCGAACTGTTTTGAAAATGAGGCTTAAAAGGCTACCAGCGAGGATATTATGTTTGGCATAAATTGTATCATTATTGGCGACTTTAACGCTTGCGCCGGCAAAACGGAAAAATAGCGAAAATTCCTAAAACTTACAATACTTCAAATTTTTACTTTTGTTTTGCTACTGATATTTAATGATTTTTACTGCAATAGAGGTCTAGATTATACTAATTAAAGTACTGACTATTTTATTCATATATAATATAATTTATGTTTTCATATATAATATAATTTATTTTTTCATATATAATATAATTTATTTTTTCATATTTAATATAATTTTTTCATATATAATATATGAAAAACGTTTTCTAATAATAAATTATATATGTAATTTACTCAATTGATCATTCTGTCTTTTTTATTAAGATTTAATTAAAAGATTTTTTCAACAAAAACTTGTTGGAAATGTTTTACTTTATTTAAAACACTTTATGGAGTGAAAGCAAATGTCTAGCAAACATATTTAAGAGTAGCCTTAGTAAGATTTGTAAGCGACGTACCGCTATGTTTTCAGAGTACTACAGAGACTTGAAAAGGATGTAAAAGAGCCTCTATTTTAAAACTAAATAAGATGAGCAGAAGGCACAGCTGGTGCTTACAAATCAGCCAGCATTTATGGCCGAAACCAAAATAGGAATTTAATATAAATCTAAATCTATATATATAATAGCCAAAGAGTAAATTAATCGGGAAGTGCCTCTAAGACTTTCAAGGAAGTGAAATTACTATTGGTAATTATGATATACTATAGGAGACAGGAATTCTTATCACACCTAGCAACGTGGCCCTCACTAAGCAAAACACGCTCTGAATTCCCAATCTACAACATTCACTTAAATATGCGAGAGTTAATTTGCATTATGGTGAGAAAACAAAAACATAGAGTAAATAGTTAAAACATAAAATGATAATAGTATTTAACAATAGTTTTTAGCTTTAACGTTTTTGTGAAAAATCCTCTTAAATTATAAGGTAGTTTTCCCGCCTTCCTAGCGTGCCTTCGTGGCGTAGAGGTCCTGAACGCTGGGCCGGTATTCCAGATGCCCGTGGTTCGATTCCTGGCGAATGCGTTGCATATTTTTTATCTCTCTTGCTTCCAATTAAAATCTTAACGACCTTATAAAATGTTTGGCTCTATGTTAAGGTAGTATGGCTAGAAATGAAAATTTATTTACTACTCCTTACGATTTTCGGAATTATTATATCATAAAAGAATAAACTTTCCCTAACAGATTATTTAGAAAGAGTTGCAACTAAAGTTTTGTTATGAAGTAAAACAAATACTTTGCAAACTATTTCTAACTGATGCAATAACATTACATATCGTCATTAATTATAAATAGCAATTAAACGTCAGGTTTCTATAAATGTTTCACTTCAGTACTTAAAATGTGCATGCCCTTCTCAATTGGACGGAAACTGCGTGTCGGAAATTGAAAACCGCAGGAATTAAAAATCAACCGTTAGCAAATTAACACAATTTTCATATTATGTTACTATCTATACTATTAAAATCTGTGCGCGTCTGTTTGTTTCTGGCACTATCTTCTCCGGAACGGCGGGGAGTTGAGTTTCGAGAGAAGTACCATTGGATTCCAAAAATTCCTGGGAAGCTATTTCGAACATTCCCATTTTCGTACGAATTCATTCAGCCGAGATGTTTATTATAAACGTTTAAAACGGTAATTTTCGCACTCATTTTTCGGAGTGGCAATAGTCTCGTAGGCTGGAGTTAAAAATCTGCTTTATTTCGAAAACTGTTGTTACTCCTCGCTTTCAAATCGTAGAGTTTGTTAATCAAAAATGTTTTACAAAATATGAAAAGTTTTACAAAATGTGAAATAAAAATAGTACTGCCAAACTTTAAACTTATTATCATATAAGGTCATATTCTGAAGTTGAAGAAAGCACGCGATTGTATGTGACGTCATTGTATATCGAAACTATTTCGTTAATGTTAGCATTTTAATGTATACAGCTGCCGTTGGCAAATTTTTTCGTTTCAGATTAGGATAACTGAAACCTGAAGTACTGCCATAGTAATTCTTTTATTGATATTGAGAAAACTTTGTTATACAGGCTGTTTGTAAAACCTCCATACATTTTTGTTAAACAGGCATTATTCTGAAATATAAGTTCTTGCTGCAGCCACAATTCGATGTCTTAATTTTTCATTGCTGCCAGTCTTCACTAGTACACTTTGGACTTGACAAAACGCCATACGGAAAAGTCTAGGGGAGTTAAGTATGGTGATCCTGGAGCCCCAAAGCCGTTGACAGCTACTACCAATCCAGCCCATCTATAATGCCATCTGATACTAGCTGTGGCTCAAGGTATTGTTGCAAAATTTATCAAGATAATTTTCTTCAGTGATGGTCCTTTCTTTTAACATGAAAGGTTCACAGAGATTAGTTGTTCCAATCCATATTATCATGAACAGGCTACGGTACCATTTACACACGCAAAGGGTTCTTAAGCTCGAGACAATACGGGTTTAAGACGGGCACTTCTACAGTCCACGCACGCTTCGACATTAGAGAAGCAATTTTAGAGAATCGACATAGCGACCACCATACTTCCATGATAAGCATAGATCTCAAGAACGCTTTTGATACTTTATGGTGGCCCGCTATCAAACAGGCTCTGCGGAAGGCAAAAATGTCCGAGCAACCTGTATAAGATGCTAAGCAACTATCTACAGGATAGAAGACTACTAGCAGTTCACAACTCAGGGATAATAGAACAGGAACAGACGAGAGGCTGTCCACAAGGGTCGTGCGCTGGTCCACACCTGTGGAATCTAACTTTCAACGAAGTCTTAACAGCTACATGGCCAGCGCACACCCAGATCTACGACTACGCAGACGACGCAGCGTTAATAGTGAAAGGTCGAACCCGAAGAGAATTAGAGACTCACTGTAACGAAGTGTGCCAACAATTCTACGTTCTATGTGACAACCTTAAACTGAAAATTGCAGAGCACAAATCCAAAGTGTTATTAATACCTAAAAAGGGAGGTTCTCTTTCAAGAAGACCAACCATTAAGATCAACAATCAGAGGATACAAATAGTCAATCAACTAAAATATCTTGGCCTTACGTTCGACCACAAGATGACCTGGATACCACACATCCAGGACATCAAAATTACAACAGTGACAATAGCGAAGCAAATGTGATTATTTCATGGTCACAAATGGGGCCTCAATCCTCATATTCAGAAGGTCCTCTTCACCACAGTGGTGGAAAAGATAGTCACTTATGCAGCAGCAGTATGGTCTCACCCAATGCAAAGCAGGAAAATTAAACACCTTTCTACCATTCAAAGACCCTTTGCATTTGATATCACCAGAACCTACCGCACGGCCTCTTCAGATGCGATCAACGTGCTGGCTGGCCTCCTTCCCCTACACATCCGTGTCGAAGAGGAGGCAGCAAGACAAATCGTCCTGCAGCTTAAAAGACCTGTCATCTTTGACGAAGAATATTTCAATCCAGAGGACTATGAAGCTAAATGTTGCCCTCTGAAAATCCATCCAGCAGCCAAAGGCACTGGAATAAACATAATTACCAATCCAACTACCGCCTACCGTCCAGCACAGATTACCATTTTCACTGACGGGTCGAAGATAGACGAAAACATCGGAAGTGCCTATGTGGTCATGCTGCAAGATACAGTCATAGATCAATGGAAGGGTCAACTAATAAGTCCTTTCATTTATATGTGTAAGTTATTACGTGCATGAAATTCATGTGTAAAATTAAATTGATAAAGCTTTGTATTATACCCGCTTAACGTTCTTTACTTTGCCAAAACATCGTTTTTTCAAGTAAAGAGAAGTCTAACTGCATATATAAAACACTTATCAAAGATAAATCATTTGAAAGTTTCTACTTCTAATTAACATCTTAACACACTACACGCTAGTTCTGAGGCTCAAGAAACCAAATATTTACATTGATATAACACACAACTTAGCGTCTACCTATTAACTTGGTACCAGCATTTGGGTTGCAGTGAGGATTTGAATACTAAGCTCTAACCTAAAAATTGATTCACCAGTCCACAGATCGGTTGGTCTTTTCTCAGGCTGCTAGAGTGGATGCTACCATACTTTCTCTAAATTACAAATCTGCCCGCTATTTAAACTTGAACTAATATGTAGTTCTAATTTAAACTGGAACTAAACTTTCCGGAAAAGTGAAGAGTAACAGTTATAACAGAAGTTACGAAAAATAATTAACATAAAAATTGTGTATTGGCTAAAATAGACTTTATAAACTGAAAATATAATTGAAGGAAACTAAGTTTTGGGGATAACATATATCCCTTCCTCTGACGTGATTTAAATTATTTTGTACAACATAATCTTATATTTCTGGAGAGCATGTGGAAACAAGTTTCTTAGAAACATTGAATACTTCAGATTTTGTTAATATTAAATTCGTAGAATTTTGATTTTCGGAAAACTTTGATTTTCTAGGTAAATATTTTTATTCTTTTATTGCACTTTTGATGCAACTTTACATTATGATATGATCTAATCTAATAAAACCTCGAATATTTTAATTGTTTACATTAGTAAATGTATAGTATATTTAAATATACTCTTAATCCAAATATCTTGTGGAAGATGGGGCTTATTGCATTTCAGAATTAGACTTAGGACTTTAAAGGGATTTGCCTAGTTTTCGATAATGATTATGCTTAGAAATGAGTATTGACATCAAACAGAACTCCTCTTCCTAAGTAGCAGTTTATCCACCTTTACCATCCCTTTCATTGAGATTATGCTTTAGAATCCTTTAATTGGACCGAGCTTTTGTGCCGAAAACAGGAATAAACAGTCAACGTATTCTAAAAGAGCATCTATTGTGTGTGTGTCCATTCATGTTATGCTCATTAGAAAGTCATTTCATTTGTCTGTGTGCCGCCATTCGAGGTATTAGGTAATTGGGTAAGGCCACTCTCCAAGCCTGTTTCGGGCAGATATCGGCAGCTCATCTGGCATTCATTTGCTTTGTAGGAATAAAAGCTAATCGGGGATATGAGGTAATTGGAATTGAAATATTGAGCTCAAATTTGTCCCAGGATTACAGAAATGGCGAAGTACGTCGAAAGTAGGTTGATGTTTCTGAGATACAGATTGTGAGTAAAGTAGGTTTTCAGAGTATTAAATTCAATTAAATATTCTGAATAAAAATAATTTAGACACCCATACAAGCATATTTAATTCCAAAACAAACTATTAGTTTTTTTTTTTTTTTTTTTTATTTAAAGCATTTTGATACTGTTCCGTACTATATAAATATTGTTTCGAAAGTGACATATATGTCCCCCAGAAGAATTGCATTTGCTTCCATTATGCAATATTGTGACTGTATGAGTTTGCTAAGAAACTTTCTTTGCCTAATTTGCCAAGCATAATAATCCTTTCCCTCAAAAAATGGATGCTTTAAAGAATTTCATGTGAACTTTGAAAGGACATTTGATATACATTTTACGTTCGTCAATCAAGGATTCATTTTTGTAAGAAAGTTTATATTATACATGAATTCAGTATTATATTCTGCCTTAAAAGGAACACAAAGTGTTTCATTTTCGGCATTTGAAAATTAACAGTTAAGAGACAAAAAGCATGGAAAAAATTTGTTCGTGTCGACTTCAGAGTAAAAATTAGCTCATACAATAACTGTAAAACTACTGAGTATTCAGGCAACTACAAATTGTTAGTAAGCAAAATCTCATGTCAGCTGTTTAGATTCATTCACTTGTGATTATGATATCATGGTAATTTTAATTTATGAACGGCTTGGATTTTAGTATTTTTTTCCTGATTCAGATCTTTCGTACATCTCACCGAAGACGAGGATCGTTACCTATAATTTAATAAATTCTTATTTAATGGATTATTACAAATGGCTAACGTACAAGAAATGTTTACAGAAGTACGTTGCCGTTAAAGATAACTCTAACGAAAATTCCAATCTAAAATACAAATTGTTCCTGAAAAAATTCATTCTGAATTGGACACTTTGCGTGTTATTAACGTAGGTTCTTAATAGTCATTTGCACAAGAAAGCAATGTTTTTAGTGTAAGAATTTGGTCCTGGAATAAACTAATTAACCTGAAAAATCCTACAAATGGATGCCTCCCGTTCCAAACAAGAGATTCTTTAAATGTTTTGACTATTTTCAAATTACTGCTATTATATTTTTGTATATTTTCCTTTTGTTCGGGGTCAGAATATGAATTTCGCGCATGAATATGCAGATGATATATCTAAATTAGCAACAATGCTTGAAATTTAATCTGATGTGTCAGATACTATGCAGTTAAATAATTTGTATCCCTTTCTTCACGTATGGCTTTAGGAATAAAGATTTTAGGGCAAATTCGGAAAACATGCTGACATAATAGTTACATTTTCAGATTAGGATTATCCTGAAATGTGAAGATGTGATATAGGTGTTCAGAACAGAGAACATTAAAACTAATTGAATTATATTATATTTGTATAACAAATAAATGTCTGTAGGGTTTGAAATGTATGGCTTATTTGAAGTACATAGCTTCGACTTACCACCGAAATTCATAGTACTTGCTATTAAAATGAAAAACATTTTTCAGTTGTGGAAATTTATTATTTACATATTTATTTTTCAAATATATTTTACATTTATGTAACCACATGTTTACCCTTAAATGCATGAATTTTTGTTTTTATTTTTAAAGTAAAAAATGCATTAGATTGATATCAAATAAAATAGGAAAAATACTAAAAAAACTGAACTAAGTTTTTAATCCAATTTTTGATTAAAAACTTAGTTCAGTTTTTTCATCCAATTTTTGAAAAAAAAAGTATTATTATAACTTTTACAAGAAAAATATGATAAGCAAATGTGTAATAATAATTTTATGTAATAATACATATCTTACAAACTTGTTCAAACAATTTTAAAACTTTGAATACATCAAAATAACAACAAACACAAAATCAAAATTTGTAAACACAAATGTTGTCTACACAAATGATGTCCCTACACATCAACTCACAATAATGATCGTTACACCGTTAGTGGTTCCACCACACTAAAACTTTCAAAACTATACACGGAAACAGTATGTGTTCAATTAGTATCCTATTTAGTAAACTCAAATTTGTGTTTTGATTTGATTTACTTGACTAAATATAAGTATGTTGCCAAATAGCAATTATATGTATTTAAAAGGGTTAAATGAATAGTTATACTTACAAGTGATGTTCTGTTTGAGATTTGCTTACTTTTGCCTGCCTTACATGCTGTTGAGTACAAGATGTTAACTAATATTTTTTAAGCTACAAATATGCTACTGGAACCACAAAGCCACAATTCGACATATAATTAGTCGTCCTTTGGAAATGCTACTTAGTTAATTTGCTTCACTGCACTGCAGCCATTTTTGTTTCTACGACACAAAAGCACGTTTGTAAAACTCTTGAAGTTAACATTACAGCATTTTTAACGTAAGCAATGATGTCGATTTTATGTCGGAATTTTTTTCCCACGAAATAAGCATTCAGACGTCGATGAATGGTTGGTGTGGGTTGTAGTATCACTATCCATTCTAGTTGTCCAGTCTACTGAATTATATGTGCAGCATACTGTCTTGCGTTATCGTAATGTAATTAGATGTCCCTTGAATGTAACTTTGGGCACTTTTTTCTGTTTTAATTTGTTGGTTGACAAGTCTGTTTTACTTTGTTGGTTGACATAGCAAGTCGCGACTTCTTTTTATTTGGAAATCTTGGATGCCTTTTTCTCTCAGGATCCTTGCCATCAACAGCCTTTTTCTCTCAGGATCCACGCCATCAACAGCCTTTTGCTTTCAGGATCGAACTGAAACAGTCATGTTTCATGATGTCATGATTCCCCGAAAGCATTCTGGAACAGTTTCCAGAGAAACATTGAGACAATTGACGGTCTATTTGGCTGGTCCTGGGTGTTGCGATCACCAAACCAAAACCTCTGAAGCTACTGACACACAATGCTTCGAGTCATTGTTTTGTACCCATAGAGTGGCAACGGCTTAGTGTAGAAAGTGATATATTCCGAATTCGCAGAGTAATTTGATGGCTGCACGTGGGGTAGGAGGGTGTGATGTTGATTACTCATAGTGATTTGCCTGCAAGGACAAGAATTAAAAACTAGGTAATGGTTAGGTGGTAAAGAACAAGTATTTCTATCTGTAAAATTTTATTTATCTAATGCTTACTATTACCAAGCTATAGTGGGTTGTGGGTTACTTTTTGATCGATCTTTGTGGAATGAAAAATCTTAGTAATTGATTACCGTTTTTAATGTGAACGATCGAAAATATCAATAATCATTTTTAGCCACGGTATTAAATGCTATTAATTGATATAAATGCTTAGTCTTTACAAATAGAAGCTGCAGGATGTGATTTTAAACTGGTAATACACAGCTAAATGCTAAACGGGGAATTTTACAACCAGTACCAGGTTGTGTAACCTTAGCAAAGCAATGTTTATTCAACGCCTCCGAAACATAACGTGAGTTGTGATTAGAACTGTTACCTTTTTTTCTTTTTCTGCGATAATGCGTCACCACCAATAGCTGAGTGGTTAAGACCACTGGTTACTGGTAGTTCGACCTAGTTTGTATTCGATCTTAGACCAAAGGGCTGGCTGCATGGTTGGTTTTCGAGGTTTTCCATATATGTAATGTGAAAGAAACCAGCTTGCCTCAGAAAGTCCTCCACGAAGGCATCCCTCATCTTATGAATATAGCCCTAGTGGATTTGTCATATTCAGATAACTTAGCCAAACCATCCAGCAATAACAAGGCAGCTATTCGCGGGTTTAATTAGCTTTTTGACTAAAAGTCCCATTATCGGAACTATCGGTATAACCTTTGGGTTGTGCCATCACGGCCGGACTGTCCTTCGGACGCAAACCAAATATGTATTTAAAGCTAGAAACTTGTCAAGTAGTTAATGGTAAGAGGAATAGCAGGGAAGAAGGACATGCAGACAATTCAGTTCTGTGCATCACATAATTTGCATGCACGGATAGAAACAAAATTCTTAATTCATTATGCCCACATACACACTATCATACATTTTTACAAAAGTATTAAAACTGTTATAAAGACAAGTTGTAACGGAATACACAGAGCTGAAATGAGAACAGACAATATTTGCATAAATATTTCCATGTGAATACACTTAAAAGTAAGACATGAAATTATATATAAATTAATATATTTGCATAACAGAATAATTATTACAACATTAGCACGAGGGCCGCCCAGTCGGTATAATGGTTAGGGAAGCTAAATGCGATACCAAAGGCCCCGGGATCGAATCCCGGAGAAGGCATGGTTGCAAATATCCGTCCCTTCATGGGAGGCTGAGGGCCTGCCATTGGGGAGGAAAAACAAAGAACATTAGCATGAGAAGTATATTTAGGGAGATAAAAAAATACAGCAAAATGATACATTATTACACATTACAGTGTAACTGCAAAACATCTCAAAATGTACAAGTAAGTACTACAGCGATATAAAATACAAGGATATAACATGGATACAGGGATGTAAACTCTCCATACGAAAGTAACAAAAATACAGAAGAAAAAAAAAAAATGTTGAAAGCTGACGCCTCTTTTTTCAGGAAAGAATTCAGGGAAGGGATCGAAGGTTATCAGCAATAAGAATTGCTGATAGTCATGGTTATTATTGCTGACAGCCTTGATTGAGCGCATATTTATTTTTGCTGGTATTCCAGGACTTAAAAGAGATTATCCCTGTGGTATTCCTGTTGCTTGTTGGTGCGTCATGGAGGGCTTTTTTAAATGAGAGTTTTTGGTTAACGGACTGGCACTGCAAAGAAGAAATGTATGGGCGCTGCCCTTTTAGCTGTTGGATATAGAGCTTAATTAGTCACTGTGAAGAGTGACTAATTAAGTTCCGATTAATATTACGAAACATGCTGCGCAGTCATCTGCCAGTAATTACCATGTCCAAATAGTTCTGCCGTTGTTTAGAGAACCCATTGCTGAGTGTGTCTTTAAGAAATGAGGCAGGAAGATATACATTCAATTGACTTATGTAACTGATACTGAAATTTATAGTAAAAAAGTCATGAAACACAAATTATAAGAATGACTGTTACATTCTGAAGCTGACAATATCTTTCCAGTCTGTGGAAGAGAGGTCTAGTCGCAGTCGAAGTTGTTAAAATTATACAATGAAAAGATATAATGTTACTTAAAATTAGTAAAGTCATATATTGTATTACTTTCTACTAGGAGCTTCTATAACTGAAGCTGATCATTAACCTGCAAAGGAAAAAAGAAGAAAAGACTATTAATTAGTAAAGTCATTCACACTGAATAGGAACTTTTTCACTGCATATTGTTCAAAATATTCTGCACTAATTTGTTTAATTTTATGAATACTTCCTGCTAAAACTATTTTTATGATTTCTTTTATTGTTATTATTACTCCCGAAATTTCGAGTCTGGTGAACCTAAAAAAATAGTTTTTTTCATTTATGAGTTTTTTGCAGAGGAGATTTGCATTTTATTTCCTGTAGAAAGAAATAAAGCATAAATTTCTTTAATGTATTTTTGCATAGGTTTTCCACTGTGTTAATAATTCTGTTAAGCATGTCATACTGGCACATACTGGCACTTGTCATACTGAAGCTTGCTACACATACTGGCAAATAAAAAATAAAGAAGAGTTAATTTTATTAAAGCATGATGCGAACTATTGAATAATTTATAGCAATCCCTGATAACTTGTGTCTTGAAGACTTCTAATGAATTCTTAGTAAGTAATTAGTATTCTAAACATTGGCTAAGTGTTTTAGTAGCATAAGATCTTTATGTAGCTATTATCTTTCATTTAAAAAAAACCTCTTCGTATATTTTCCGTTATACAACAGCATGCTCTAAGGAGTTTCTTTGTAAAGCTATAAGAGTAAACTTGATACTTCTAGCAAGAACACTATCTCATACCGCTCATACTGAATGCGGTAAAAGATTTCTAAACATTAGAAATATGCTTAGATTAGTTATTTCAGTAAATAAAGAACGGAATAGAATAATATATCTTGAAACACTTAACTCTGAAAACAAGAATATTGTTTAAGAGAACAAAAATAATACATTGTCCTTTTACGCTTTCTAATATGCCCCGTTGACGAATACATCTGCAAAACACTGTTCGGCCTATGGCTGTACTATGACGAAAAACAGTCAAATCCTGTTTAAAGAAGTAATAACAATACATGTCATTTGAATGCAACCGGTAGTCAGCGTTGACGCATGTATCTTTCTATTTAAAAGTATTTTTGGACAATGTTGTTCTATATTGTGTGCGCATGTTTTTGCATACGTTTCCGTAACTGATTCATACATTTCCATGTATTTAATGATGTTAATCAAGGAATGCTTTCTTAGATTCATAATTTAATCGTTTATGAAATAAAAGTTTTACGAATATTTACTAATAAGTATTGTAATGTTATAATATTTAGACTTAAAGAAGCGTTAATTTAAATACAGATGTTTTAATAGTTTGAATGAACTCTTCTGTTAAATATAACATCTTGACAGCAAATAAATTTCTTAAATCATTGCAGGTACTCAATACATAGAGCAAAGCTTTCAACTGCGACAGCTTTACACAGTTATTCTCTTTCGCCCTGTAGACAGAGCAAAATGCAGCGTCCTTTCTGCGCAGAAGTGTTGTTCAATTTCAGCGGAAGAGCTGTCCAATTTCAACGGGGATTTATAGCGCTAGAGTATCAACAACGGCCAGCCGACCACAAAAGCTTCCAAAATACTTCCCTCCCCCTTTCTCTCTTTCCATTTGATATCAGAGGACGGAAAGGGGGCAGAAAAAATTCCGGTTTCCTTCCAGAGTAATTTAAGACCTTCTCGTAAAATCCTAAATCCTGATATATGGCATCGGAGGTACAATTTCGATTCCCTGACTTTATTCTTTCGCTAGCCAGCGCGGGAAATTTTCGTTAAAATTGATATCTTGGGCTTCGAAATGCAACTATTTCCGCTACCTTTTGATCGTATCACGAGTATCAAGATTCGATGCAGATAGTGTAATCGATTTTTGTTATCGGTCCTTCATTTTAAGCAGAGAAAATTTTAAAAGCGGAAGTGGATTTCTTATACTTCTTTTATTTTATTATTTAAATGGTTCTGGTTCCCCTAACCTTTTTAAATTCGTGGGCAATGTCCAGATGGTAAAACGAAAGGAAAAACTGAAAAATCTTGAGTATTCTTTGTATAAAACAACTTCAGTGCAAAGTTTTCTGTTAATTGTTTTCCATTCTTTAAGTTGAAATATGCCTTAAATTCATAAATGCAGTTGAAATAATTTATATGTGATCCCATATAAGGAATCAGATTTTGTTATATTAATTTAAATTTCAGAGAAGATTCAAAGGTAACAATCGTAAAACATTTCACCTTCCTGTTATTTTCCTTCATTAAGATAGTCAATAATTTTAACTCAATACACTTTAATCATTTGAATATATTGTGTGTCTCAGTATTCATTAATAATATAATTATATTCTCTTGCGATTTGGCCCTTCCTTTATTTATTTATTTAAGATTAACTCTTCTAATAAATTAATCCTTTGTTAATTATCTAATTGCGAAATTACTAAACTAAATTACTAAATTAATGAGAATTGTCAATAAAGTTATTTAATTTACGTTTTCCTTTTAACACTTCCATTCTGACTGGTCAACATCCGTAAAGGTTTGTCGAAGTTCAATCCAAATTCAATTCCCAAAATAAATAAATAAATAAATAAATAAATAAATAAATAAATAAAATAAAGTAAAATAAAATAAAAGTATGAATGCTTTTAGGCCCACCAGCGGCCGAGCGGTAAAGTCGCTGAACACTGGTAGTTCGGTCCGAGGTTCGAATCCCGCGAACGGGCTGGCTGCATGGGCGTTTTCGTGGTTTTCCCCGTGTGTAACGTGTATACGAGCCAGTTTCCCTTAGAAAGACCTCCACGAAGGCATCCCTTCCCTTAGGCAGATAGCCCTCGAGGCTTTGCCATAATCACACACACACACACACTGAATGCTTTTAGATTTTATATAAAACCCAAACGGATGTTTTTTCCATTTATAGACACATACACGTTTCAAAAGCCTTTGGGCTAAAAATATTTAAAAGCAGCATATCTTTAGAATTATGGACAGACAGTCTCCCATGCTAAAGATAAAAATGTTATATTTCCTACAGCGTTGTCACTGCACTCTTTGAAATTGTTGAGTTTTAAATCAAAAATTCGTTAAACCTTTACAAAATATGAAATAGACAATAAAACAAATTCCGATTTCGGGCTTCCAGTTGACCATGTTTGGGTGCAGGACTATGCTACTCAAAAATCTGATGAATCTAGGTACCATATTTTGGTCACAATACATGCACATACATTCATGCAGATTATTCATTATTTAGTTTCCTTAAATATAATGCAGGGCGATAATATTTGGTAGCAAAAATTTGGAAAGTTATTCAGACTTTTATAGTGATTCAACGCAAAATGCCATTTCGACTAATTGCCCTTCTAGGCTAAGGCAATTTGGGACTGATAAGGTTTCCGAGAATGAAGAAAGACAGTGAATATAAAGACAGTTTTCAGCTATGTTTTTAATGGAGAAGTTAAACAGGATAAATATTAATCAAATGCTGTTTTCTAAATGTATTTATGACAAAATGAAAATTATTTAAAGGAAATCAGGGTAATCTAAAATTAATTTTATATTTTATGAATTGAAATAAATTAGATTCAAATAAAAACTTTCCATGTAAGCTTCATTTAAGAAAACATTTATATTAAACTAACGTAAAACCAAAAACTTCTTCTTACTAAAACTTCTGAAAAGAATTCAGTTTAAAGCCTTAGACTTCATTAAGATCGCATATTCGGGCTCCATTGTAGTGATTTTAATATTAATTTCATCTGAATTAAAAATTGACATTTAAATTTCTGGAATACAGAGAAATCTTTGTGGGTATTAAGAATTACGGCTTATTAATTGTTATGGCCTTAGCATTCTCAACGCCCTAATGCACATTCTGCCTAAAATTCTAAATTTAGCATCTGCATACAACTAGGATAATAATTTAATCACAGCTTTTGGTGCTACTATTTCTGGATGTAATTCTTCACTTTATAGCGTCATTATAAAACTAAGCACAAATCTTTAACCTTTACACTGTAATCAACTATTGTAAATGCTTCATATTTATGTTGTAAACACTTTGTTACAAGATATATTTTATCTTCTTTGCATGTGAAGTATATATATTCCGCTTCTTATTCCTATAAACATTTATCAGTGAATAAAATGACCCTACCATGTTCAGCATGAGATATAAGGTAAAGACAAAAATTCGTTTATTATAAGCAGATCCGTAACGAAATATGTGAAGCAATAAAAATGGAAAAGATTATTTTAATTGGATATAAGACATAATAATTTATCTTGCAAATGAGGACTTTTTCCTTCTTTGGATGTGATATTTTAATGCCATGCCTTGATGGGTCATCTATTTTATAGACAAGTCATCTATTTTATAAACAAGCAACCAATCGTTGTGCAACTCTTGGAAGTTGCTTGCAGTAGTTTTGCTCCAAAAGCTGCCAGGCTGTAAAAGATCAAGAGTAATCTTAAATAACATGAATTTAATTCTTCTCGTAGCATATGCAATGGTTGAACAAAAATAGGTTACGGAGGATTGGAACGCCTGGTGTCTAACAGAGGTAAACAGGAATGTGTTCCACGCCCTTCTCTAACTACAGCAAAAGCTTCCTGAAGCCACATGAGGCTGCACTTGTAAAATGCATGTTTGAAATGGAATGTTTGTTCTTAAAAAAAGCTGTTGTTAGCGCTGATGTGTTTGCTGAACATCGCCACCTATACAACCTCAAAAGTGACTACTGAATTGAATTTCACTCTCCTAAACCCAATCAACACCGAAAAAATATGAAGGGAGCTCCGCAAGCAGGTTTTCTGAGCATGAATGTGAACGTTTACATCTAAAACGGCTACCCCAATCACCCGATATCAACGTTATTGAGCCTTCCTGGCTATTTTGGAGAGAAAGGAGCGCTATCCACCGCCATAATCGTTAACTGAACTTGCCAACGTTCTACAGGAAGAATGGCGCAAGATTTTCTTGTGAAGCATACATTCATTCCGAGAAGACTACAAGCTGTTTGGAATGCCAACGGTTTTTCTACACTGTATTAGTCACAGGAATATGTTTTCATTTCGGTTTTTCCAAGTAGGGGAATTTCGAGATACGAGCTCCTCTATGTACGAGAAATTCGAGATACGAGGAAAGTATGAGGGAAACATTTGTTTGTAAATATGAGAATTGGCTCGAGTAACGAGCAATGAGCCAGGCTGTTGGTATGCGTGGCGCCATTTCCCGATCCGGCTCGACTTGAGGAATCCCTTAATCAGATCTCTTGGTGTTCTTTGATCTACGTGTTTGTTAGCTTGTGAGTCAATTGTTTTCTACATTTAACGTGAAAATAATAATTTTTGATGTAAGACTGTTGCCTCAGATAGTGCTGCAAAAGAAGGCATGGCTCTTGAAATTAAGTAAGAAATAGATAAACAAACGTAGCCTAAGAGTGACGGAATTGGCGAAGACTTACGGCCTTTCGACATTGACGATTTGCTCTATTGTGAAAAAGTGGGAAGTAATTAAAAAATTTGATTTAGTCAAAAGAATTGCCGTTACTTCCAAGAATCGTCCAAAACTCCTAGAAGATATTGAGAAGCTGTTGTTGATGTGGATTAACGAGAAGTAGTTAAAAGGTCGGTGACCGAAACTATCAAAAGGTAAACTACGTTTGTATTATTTACCAGTATTATTTACTAGAAAAAATTGATTTTTATGTTGATATTTTGGGGTGCAGAACGGAGTACCTGGATTTCCATTTCGTTTGTTTCCATTGGGGAAGTTTGTTTCTAGATACGAGAAATTTGCTATACGAGCTCAATGTTGGAACGAATTAAACTCGCATCTCGAGGTTTTACTGTATTTTTATCCAAACCCTGTAGATTGCAATCACTTTTGTATCACCAGATACTTTGTAAATTGCGTTGTAGCCGATTATAAGATTCCATAGATTGGTGAAAGTTAATATAATGGAAATGTATTTAAAAAATTAAAGCTGAAGGCAATTTAAAGTATCCAATCTATGCTTAGATTACCAAAGAAGATATAATAGTTTATTAAAGAAAGTTCAGTTTCATAAAATTGTTAGATCATGAAAAATCTCTTTTCTAACACATATAAATGAAATTGATCGAATCCAGTTGCATATGTTTAAGAAAAAAGTAACAGTTTCTTAAACTGCACAGTATGAATGGCTTCTGTAATGTATTTTTTCTGTTCAGTAGTTTAATATTTTATTAGTTTGTTCTTTAACTACAAGAAATGATAATATCTAGAATGTATTATAATCTTTCTTTACGTTTCATTTAAGTGCTTTATTACTATTTAAGATGTATATATTAGTGTTAGAGATAAATAACTAATTATGTAAAATTATTTAACAGAGTATGTGAAATATTACTTTTAAATGCAAAATAAGTATTTTGTATCCTGAACAAGTTTAAGAATTTAATGTTTAACAAATCCTAACCTCTTGTTTTGCATTTAAGTATATATTTAATTAAGTAAGACATGTCATACGTTTCATGCAGCAATTTGTGATAAATCTCAGATGCAATTCTTACACAAAATATGATTTTTGTAAGACACCCATAACGAAGATAAAGTTGTACCAGTTACATAAGCTCTATATTAAAAATATATAATATGTAATTCTGCCCTTAATTCTTTTTATCTCACTTTACTTTGAAATTCATGCTATTATTATTTTTTCTGGTAAAAGAAAATTATCTTTCAATTTAAAATAATCCTTCAACAAATGAAAAGAATATTGAAATCTGAAACTTTCATATTACACAGTTTAACACATCCAGATATTTGCCGTAAGAGTTTCAAAAAGTTATTAAAATAGTTGGAAAATTTATACAGATATAAAAGTAAAGAAACGGAAATCTGATCTTGGATGCAGATTTCCCTGTAAAACATAAAATACCTTTAACTGAAATAGTAACAACAATTTGCCTATTAATTTACGGCTTAGCTTCCAGAAATTAAAAGTATAGAACATAAAGGCTGTTAAAATTAGTTATTAAAATTATTATTTCTAAATTGTAAAGGCGAATGGTAGAAAAAAATGTTCATGATAATGCTTCACCATCTAATAACTCCACTTGGAGATTTGTACACTGCTTTTTCGTAGAGAAGTTTAAAATTTTCAAGAAGGGTGAAATTATTTCATTGGATAGATTGCTCACTAACATTGGAATAAATATTTCTCTTTTGTGTCAGTAATTTGCATTTTACCTGGACACCAGTTCAGAGAACTGAAAAGAATAAACAAATAGAGAAATTTTCCTTTTTTTGTTTAAGATGTTTAAAAAAATTATCTAATTGAATTTTTTTAACGTAAAATTTTACTTAATTTCTTTTAATATTAGTTTAACAGATATGAAATTCTAAAAAATGCTATTCCAAAATACTTTACGTTATTAAGAAACATTTAGTACTTAGTTAAAGGTACTGTTCTAAAATAGAATGTTTTGCGTATTTAAGTAAGTATTCTTTTAATGATTGTTCTTTCTCAAACTTTATTTGTTCATTATGCAAATACATTTACTTCATTTAAGCAAAATTTTATGCAGTGCTGCATATAAATATTGTAATTTAAGCTTTCCTATCTAGTTTCTTTATATTTAATATAATATGAAATCACCCGGAAAGAATCACTTATTTTATTATTAATTAGAATTTAAAAACTATTTATTTTTTCGTATTAGAAGTTTCAGCATTCTATCCATTTTCCCCTTTTCCAAGGTAGTTTCAAGTACTTTACATTTTTAGCTTCAAACTGCAAGAGAAAAATTTCGAAATAAATGGATACATTTAATACTTTTTAAAGAAAGAAAGACGGAAATGACAATTTGATGTAAATGATTTCTCTCATTTCTGCTGAAAAGGGCAATGGATTTTAAAGTTTAATCTTTATTATTTAATGGATTTTTAAATAAACCAGTTTGATGATAATGTTTCTTGAGAATTTATTTTGGGGAAATTCGAATTTTCAACAGAAAAATTAAACATATGAACACTCATTAAAACATTCACGTTGAATCGTATAGACATAAACACTGATTCATATAGAATTTATTTTATGCGAATTTGAATTTTTAATAGAAAGTTTAAACATTTGAACTTTTCCTTTTCCTTACAGAGTTTTTGAAGCATTTTTTAACATACAATATAAATTAAAATGCAATACCCAGATATATTACTTCAATTTTCTGTTAAAATTCTATTTTCAGAATGTAATTGCAACTATAAATATGAATGACGAATACTATTTAGTAATTTAAATGCTTAAAATATTACATTTAAAATTTAAATTCTTTTAAGACAAAAAGTGTGGTATTTCTTCTGGAAGTTTTGTTCCCCCCCCCACACACAGTTAAAGAGACTGTATTCGCTTCTCTCAGTAAATGTGTATGAGAATCCTTAACATTCACGTAAATATTTTGTTTCTGTTTTCTCGTGGATATTGCAGATATAACTAGGAAAAAAAAATTGAAAATAGGAGTGCCCATAGAGTTTACAGTTTAGGAGCAATAAAAATTGTTTGAGTAAAAATGTTAGGTTATACCGAAAAATGGAAGAGTTTCTTTCGAAATGATTCCCACTCACTTTCAAAGAAATTAGGGATTTTTCCAAAACGGATCATATTAGTAAAGAAAAGTGCATCAGAGGTGGTCGGAAAGAAATTACACTACATTTACAAGGATTATGTATTGAAAAACAGTTTTGAAAAATTTAGGAATGATTATGAATATACAAGAGATAGTTCTATTCATAGTTTCCCAAAGAAGCAAGATTAGTAAAACACTTATGCTTTTCTGTAATTTCTGTCAGTTGAACTTAATACTTTATTTTGCCCTCATATCTCAATTTCATATGATTTCATTTCTGCATGGCAATGCTTTGTTCGTTTTGGCCTAGGAATTTTTTTCTCTCAAGATTCCATCTTTAAGTGACTTTTAACATTGCGTTGGGACTGCAGGTCACATAGTTGACGAATTAAGTCAAATCATACGAGCTTTAGGATAAAGCAAAACTCTTTGTAATTTTACAATGGCTTTCAACTAATCATTCGGCAAAGCGCCTGACGTCAAAGATGATCTCAAGTTTTCGATTCACATCCAGGAGCAGGTGGTTTGCAATATTAACACAAAACATATTTTAAGAAATCTCGTTCTCCTGTACAGTAATTTACAGGCTGGTATATTCATGATCTGTATAGCAAATAAAAAATAATATGCTATTTGATTAAAATTTACCTGCTTATAACAAGGAATATATTTTCCCTTCCTCAACGTAATAATGTAAAATTAAAATTAATTTCTAATTCAATCCGTAATTTATTTATTATCTAGAATAAGAAACTGCATTATTTAAAAAAATCGAAAAAAATTACCTTTTTACATGCAAATTAATGTTACTGATTATTATTTGACAGCTACAAGCTGTATGAAAATAATTTTTATATACATATTTATTTATTATGCTTTTTTTTAAAAGAATTCTAAATATGACCAGATAAAAGCAACAGATGTAAAGTTGAGCTTTGTAATATTTATCATTATCTTTATTATTATTATTGTTTCTATACACTGCGTTCAGAAAAGCTGATGTGATTCACACACAAATAAGCAGAAGATGCAAATGAAATTTTTTTAATTTCCTTCATTTGTCGAGATTTAATTCTTTTTTGCACTATGTAATATTTAGAAAATTTCCCTGTTTTTTCCCACCCAAACTGTCGTTATCTTAATTCATTTAGGTATTAATTATACAAATATCGCAGGAAGCTATAGCCCGTGCCCGAATTCCCCCACTCTTGCTAAAGAATTCCATAAAATCTTCTTTTTCAAATATGATACACCATAGTCTTCATTTTAAGGAGTTTGGCAAACAATTATGTATATAAGTAGGCCCACCAGCGGCCGAGCGGTAAAATCGTTGAACACTGGTAGTCCCGACCTGGGTTCGAATCCAGGCGAAAGGAGCGCCTCCTGCAGGGCGTTTTTGTAGTTTTCCTGAACTGTAACGTGGATGCAAGCCAGTTTCCATGAAGGGCATCCCTTAAGGAGATAGCCCTAGCGTGCTTTGCCATAAAAAAGTAAACCATTCGGTAGATAAAGTGCAGCGCATCATTTAAAAATTAAACCGTATCACTCACATTAAATTCCGGTTTTACGTTATAATATTCTAGTATAAGAAAGTAAAGGTGATATATTTTTGCCTTCAATAATAATATAAAGGTATGAAAAATGTCAATTCTGAAATGAAGGAAATGGTTTTGTAAAATTATGAATAAATTTTTTAACAACTTTTGCTTCTGAAAATTTATTTTAAAGAAATTTGTATTTATATAGATGTTTTTTAATGTGTTTCCACTTTTAAGGTTTTAAAACAATTTAAGTTTTTCTAAAATTTCAGCTTGTTAAATTTTAAAAATATTAGGAGTGAGGAAATTTTGAAAATTATGCAGTACATTCTCCCAGAACTGTCTGCAGGATTTCTGGATAAATGGTTCAGTTTACCAAACGATTCCGTAAAATGATATGAAAAGTAACCCTTTTTATACGTTCAAATTTTAATCCTTTATACTGCTTTTTTAATTATAACTCGCAAAAACTCAGTGAAGTAATGCTGAATTTTGCAATCTTGAAAATTAATAAATAATATCAATAATAAATTGCAAAATTACCCAACATATTTTAACGTATCTTTTCCTTTCTTGGCTGGGAATGTTGCGTTTCTGTGACTTATGTCATTTGTTGACTGAAACTTAAGATCAAATCCAAAAATTTTATCGTAGCATAAAACGCACCTGTCGTTGGCACATAGTACTTGATAGAAGACAGAACGAACTTTCCCAGTTTTAAAGGAGAACCTCCGTGTGACGGGTCTAAGGATCTTTCCCTACCACTAAAAAAATTCAACAGTAGACTTTCGACTCGCATGCATTTTAACTGCTGCAATGTTACAAGGGCACTACATGCCTATAATCATCCAAGCCTTCACCAAAATTCGAATTCGACCGTAACGATCGTTATGTTAATTTATTCAGTGATTTTGTTAATTTATTCAGTGTATAAGGTATTTCTCTCGCGATCTTAGCGTTCCTTCGTGGTGTAATGGTCAGCATACTCGGCGTGTGTTCGAGAGGTCCGAGGTTCGAGTCCTGGCGAGGGCACTGCTAATTTTTCATGTCTCCTGATTCGAATGTATCTACAAGTGTGGCGTTGAATCGAATTCATATTAAAATTCATGAGAAAAAATATAAATTTCTTTAATTTAATACATGATAAACAGAAAATGAGATAAGATAGTGATATATACAAAAGGACATAAACACAGAATTTGAAAAAAATAATACTGAGCGACTTTCCTTTCACCGTACAAAGTTTTAAAACCGAATCTAATTCTCAATACTTTGTAAAACTGAAATATTTTTGGTGAAATGTTATTCTTCAATAAATGATGGAAGACAAACCTAAATTCTAATTTAATTAAGACTAAACTCTGTCCTCGTTAAAGACAAATTACAAATATAATGCCTTGTTAAAAGTTTCGGAACATACGACTGAACTCTTCTATCCTTCAGCAGTACATTAATTCATTTAAAGATGAATTTTAGCGATGGTTCTCTGTCATTTGATTTAAGCATCCCAATTAAGATGCTGTTCACTTTAAATCGAAGTAAATTAGTCTGAATTAGCTACGTACTAAATACTCTTTAGATTGGGCAATCTGTATTGAATCGGAACGTTTATCTAGGGCATAGAAACTTGTTTTATTAAAATATCGGAGATTTCATTTAATTATTCACTTTCATATGCTATTGCCGATACTTGAATTAGTACTAACTATTGTAACCAAATTGCCAATGTAATTTCCATCAGGCAGACATTTTGTTCATTTTATGCCAAATGAGATATACAGATACTCAGTATATGTTAAGAAAGCTTTTGTACTTAGTATTAATCAGAAAACTTTAGCTTTAGTTTGGCTTTAATTATAGGCCGGTTTTAAGTATAATGGAAAATAGTGAAATAAGTTCTTAATCTCAAAGAACGAATCTTTTGCTTTTGCTATTCGGTCCTTTGCTGTTGAAACAATATGTAAGGGAAAAAGGGGAGGAGCGAAATGATTAGAGGAACTGCCAGAAGAAAATGGAATAAACTTAAGTCTAATTCTAATTGTGTGTGCGTAAAGAAAGTGGTAAGGAAACTCTAATAAAACTGAAATCAAAGTATCACCTTATATTTTCTTTTCCAATCAGCTATCAATTTACTTCGTGATAAAAAAACACTCTCTTGCTATATTATGTAAGATATATATTATTTAACTCATTTTTGAGCTGAATAATTACTTAGTATTTTATTATTAGCCCAAACGGGAAATTTCTCCAGAAGGGCTATTTACTTAGCTTTAGCACTTTGCGTTTATTTACTATAAATGGTTGTTCATTCACTTTTTAAATTGTTGCCGCCAAATATTAAAGCCTATATTATATTTAAAACTTTTTTATCTCCAGCGCACAAGACTGTATATTGAAAGTTCTAAAGATATGCTCATTTTAAAATTATTTTGCGATGTTGCTGTTGAATTGAATGTGATGGTTTAAGTGCGAAGACATGATATTTAATAAATAAAGGTAAAAGACAAAATGTTAAAAAACGCCCCTTTGGGTGTAATATAAAATCTGAAAGTTTTCACATTTTTTCTTTGTTAATTCATTTTCACAGAGTAATTTATATTTTATATTGTTCAAATATTTCGCATCATTATATGTACACCTTCGTATGTATTACTTAGCAAGAAGACATAAATAACAAAATTACTATTAATTTTAAATAATTAGGCGCTCGTAATATGAGACGAAGTGTAAAAGAAAATAACAAGTTTAACGATAATAACAAGTTTATGTCATGCATCCATTCTTAGAAAATATAATACATTTCCTTGAGTATTATATTTTCTAAGAATGGATGCATGACATATCATGTTTTCCAGCTGTGAAATTTTCTGCGTGAAAATTTTTAGCAAATGCCACCAATAAGTTCTTATGTTTTACCAAAGAAAGTGAAAGATCTTTGCCGAATATAGCACGTGCGTTATTTAAAATAAATCTCTTCCTCCTAGAATTTCTGCGACTTGATCCACTCTTGGTTTACTATAAGAGCAGATGCTGAATAATACCTTAGGACTTTTTCCGGAATAAAAACCTCTTCTTCATTCTTCTGTCCGTATTTTAAGGGGAAAAAAATCCCTTTGCGGCATGCACTTGGAAATAAATGATGGCTAAGAGGAAAGACGACAAAAGTAAAAATAATGAAAAAAATACAAAGAAAACTCAAGAATGAGTGACTTGGACGTATTTCGTTGACGTTTGGTGATGACTGATGAAAAGTCTTACTTCTTTCTTTTTTCCTCTTTTCTCCTTTTTTTTAATATTACTACTATTATTTTTCTTCCCTCTCTTAGCTTTCAACGTAGGGAAAAGGAGTTTTAAAAGGGCCTCCTATAGAATGAGGAAAACCGAATGCGCTGCATTGGTTGAGTGACGTAATGATAGAAAAGGAAATACAGAAAACAAGCATTTTTAGAAATGCAGACTTGGGGCATGATGGATTTAAAGGGCGAAGATCGTTATTTTGCGAGACTTCTATGACCGCAAAGAAGTACGCCGGTATGGCTTTAGGTGTTTTACCAGTTTATAAATGCATCATCTTTATAAGTTATTTAGAAGACAGATGTTGAAAACATCAAGTCCTAATTAAATGCTAATTTATCCACAATTCGCGCTTAATTGTTTTTCATTAATTTTTAAAATGTAATTCCATTTCATACAGTGAAATTTGAACACAACATTTCTTGCAAGCCTCGTGCGCAAGCGACCATTCAAATGAATGTTTGATTTGGAACTTAACAATCTGTTATGAATTTACTAATTGATCTAGTACTGTAACTGATCTAAGTACTATTTCTAAATCTGTTTTGTAACCCGGTTAACGTTCCTTAATTGTGTATAAGGCAATACTCAGGAAATGTCCTTTTTTTCAAGATATGGGAATTCTAAAATCAATATTACTTATGGAATTTTAATATTAACTGAAACCACATCATATTTACTAATGCAACTACATAATTATAATTGTTAATACTATTTACATCTGCGCATTGTTGTAGTAGTCCTATTTATTTCTAACATTTCAAATCCAGCCGCCCAGACAGTGTAGTGGTTAGGGAAGGTAAACCGCTGAGTTGGCTTCAGACCTAGGTATAGTTATTTTCAGTTTCTGCTGGGCAACTCTATTACTTTGTAGATTCTGGAACCAATTTTGCCAGAATCTGGCTCCTGGTTGCTTGAGGCTGTTAAGTGCTGTGTATGGGCAGGAGAACACAAAATGATCTGGATGACCCTCCTCCTCACATTCACAGTTACCATTCTCTCTCAAGCCAAAGCGGCAGAGGTATGAAGGAAAGGGCCCATGACCGGTGAGGAAATACGTCATGCAATTGCTATTAGTTTGGATTTTTGTCTTGACCTTGGGAATGAGATTGTAAACACGTCTCCCTGTGGAGGCTTGATCCCAACGTTCTTGCCATATTCTTAGGAGCTGATGGAATGTCCTACTCTTTAGGTCCGAGACTGGCCTAAGGGTCGGGACTTCTCGCAAAGTGGATGAGTCCGCTGCTTCCTTTGCGACAACATCTGCTCTCTCATTTCCTTCTATTCCTGTATGAGCGGGCACCCAGATGAGTGAGGGTTTTTGCGAAGCAGGCATGTGGGTTAGAATGTCTCTGATGCTGCTGACGATAGGACTGCGAGAACGAATTCCAGCTATCGCAGCGTGGCTTGAGGCTGAGTCTGTGTAGATGATATTGGGCACTGTGGGATAATTCTTCAGGTGGAGAAGAGCTGCTCTGATTGCTATGAGCTCCGCCTGAAAGACAGAGTTTTCAGAAGCGAGCTTTCTTTTCCACTCATACGTAAAAGCTCCTCCAGAAAGTATGAAGAATCCGCTTTCCGTGCCCCCTGGAGTTTTAGACCCATCAGTGAAAACACCATTTGCAAATCTCGAGTCATGTGTTCTATTAAAGTAGATAGTGTCCACAAGGTTATTTTTAGTAGGGTGGCAGGGAGCTTGCGGTATGTGATGCTCATAATCAGTATGGATATAAATTTGTCCCCAGAGTCTCACGGTGTGTCGTAGTCTGCTTACGTTAATCACTGCAGCCTCTCGTTCAAATAACAAGTCCGGAGGCGGCGTGCCCGCGATAATTTGTAAGGCTGCCCTGGACGTGGTACGATATACTTGCAAATGAGAAGAAGCTGGTGTCGCTGTATAGAGAGTAGTGAACGCTCATTTGGGAAGAGATGTTAGTTCCCCAAATAGCAGCGGCATACAGAATAATTCTTTCCACAACTGTCTTGTACCATATTCTAAGCAAGTGACATGGGATACCCCACCTTAACGAGGTTGTTGATCGCATGGAAGTAGTCAGTCTATTGATTAAGTTTAAAGAAGAGATGTGTGGTTGCCAGGAAAGTCTATTATCTATTACTACTCCTAGGTACTTAAGTTGTTTAACACATTTATTGGAGGACCCCAAGAGTTTAAGATAGGGTTTCTACGTAATGGAGAGCCTCGACTAATTATGAGTGCTTGTGTTTTAGGCACCGAGAGATTCAGTTTATGCTCTCTCACTCAGTCAGAAAATAAATTAAGCCTATCCTTAGTTCGCGTTTCAAGGTCGCTTCGTCCTGCTACAATGAGTAAAACGTCGTCTGCGTATGCTAAAAGCCTTACTCCTTCTTTCTTTTCAAAGACTGAAAAAACTGAATTAGCAACTATGTTCCAAAGAACGGGTCCAAGACAGGAACCTTGCGGACATCCCCTCTTAAGACCCTTCCTTACCAATTCTCTGTCTAACGTCATTAAAACTTGTCTTTTGTCAAGATAGCTGTGAATCAGGTGTGTTATGGAAGTAGAGCATTTGAGGGCATCCAAACTGTTCATGATGTCGGGCCACCACAGCGAGTTGAAAGCTTGAATATCGAGAGATACGACTGCTGTATGCCTATCTTCCATTTTGTTAGTGAGTATTATATCCAACAGCTGACTCAATGCGTGCTCCGTGGACATACCTGGTTTGAAACCGTATTGATTCTGATGAAAGCTTTTAGATCGTTCAATGAAATACACGAGTCTACCGAGTACAACTCGCTCAAGTAATTTACCCAGAGCAAGCAGGAGACAAACTGGCCTATATGAGGATGGAAGGAAAGAGTCTTTTCTTGGTTTTAGAAAAAGGCCAGTTCAGCCGTCTTAGTACCAGCGGGAAAAAACCGGAGACGCCAGCATGCAGTCTGAAAAGCCAAGATTAAGACTGGGAGTTTTTGGAAGATGATTTTAATCACTTGATTATCGAATTCATCCGGACCTGGTGCTTTACGAGGTGAGAGTGCTTTTATGATGCGGTCAACTTCTGCTTTGGATGGAGGAGATTCAGTTTCTTGCATACCAAATGTAGAGTAATTCTCAAAATTATGGCGTAGGGAACGATGTTTTTCCAGGTCTTCATCCGGATCGTTATCAGGAAAGATATTGTCAAGGAGAAATTTGGTCAAGGAGAAATTACTCTGCTGTTGAATTGGCAGTGGGACGAATAATCCGTGGAAGTGAGGTAGGCCTGAACACCTTATTCATCGAGATTTTGGAAGCTTGTCCGTAAGAACGCGTAGTTTCGGTACAAAAATTTCTCCATGAAGAGCTTCGCTTGGTATATGGGTTTTTTTATAGATGGCACGCGCCCTCCTAAAGTCCTGCATACGTAAGTTTCTAAGAGCTTGTTCTTGGGTGACCTGCTTCGTAGAGCTCCTAGACGGCTTCTTTCTTTTTGTAGGTCTTGGGTCCACCAGTGTGTTCTAGGGTTGCTCTTATACGCTTTGGTTTTGTAAGCTGTACGACAAGCTCCGTCAGTCGTCTGGATGAGTTGATCATAAGCTTCATCGAGGGTTTGCTGATTGTAGCTGTTATTGAGCAAAACAGTAATGTACGGGACTCTCGGTGCAAGACAGTCTAGGAACTTTTTGTGACCTCCATATATAGTCTTGTAACGTTTCTCACCAAATAGCTGATTGGTATATCTATGCTATAAGTAATTAGGCGATGATCGCTTGCTGTGGGGATATCTTCGACCCTCCAGTTCTGAATGTAAGGGACCATGAGGGCCGTAGTGATGGTAAAATCAGGCCAGCCTTCTGATTTGGTTGTGCTAAAGGTTGGGGGAGAGTCTGATTCGTTAATTTGGTTCAAATTGTTAATGGCCATGAAGTCAATCATGTGGGTGGCTCTGGCACCCTCTCTCCTGCCTTCCCATAAAGGGCTCATGGCGTTGTAGTCTCCCGCAATAATACCGTATGATGCTGGAAATGGTAGTCTTTCCTCAAGTTCTCTGATTGGTACCTCAATATCCACACTTGGAGGGAAATACGATGAAGTGGCTGAGAGGTTTTGATTGCAAGTCTCCAGGATAATGGTGACTGAATGTTCAGTGCTCAGGAGTAATGTTGGAGAAAGAGGACTATCGTAAATGATACCTGCTAAGGAGGTTCCAGACAAAAAGCAATTGCATGTGTTCGGCAAACATATGATCTTGCCGTAGGTGGTATAAGGTTCCTGAACCATGATGAGATCTGCCTTCATCTGTCCCATAATTTGAATAATATTCAGTGTAGCCGCACGTGATCGCTGCAGATTACATTGCATGCATTTCAATCCTCGCAGGAGACGAGGGAGAACAAATCCCTGCTGGTACTGGCCTATGAATAGACCCAAAGTTGTTAAGGTGTGGCATGTTTTTGCGTTTGCATGGTGATTTACACTGTAATTTGTGCTCTTGAGAGCGTTTGAGTGAGAGCAGTTGTTACAATGCTCTGCCTCCGCAGTACACTTCTCAATCGAGTGCCCCTGAACGCGCCTGGCGCACACCGGAATGGACTTGCACGTTCTACTTATATGACCAAATTCCTGGCAGTGATAGCACCTGGTAATATTAAATAATTTTTTAATCTGGCAGGAATAAAACCCAAGTAGATTCTACGTAGAGAAAGGATAACTTCCTCTAGAGCTGGGACTATATCAAGAATACAATTTTGGCTCTCTTAGTCCCTACTCTTGACAGACTTACGAGAAACAATAGCGTCTTGCTCCGTGTTATGTACCAGCTGAGAAATCGCGTCCGCTACTTGCTCTCCCGTTAATTCTATTGGAGCTCCAAATAGTATAAGAGCACGCCGCTTTGGACGTGGAAACCTGAGAGAAATGGAATATTTAAGTAGAGGTTGTTCCTCTATGGCGTTCGTGATAGAGATAATATCAGAAATGGAATTGCACCTATTGAGCAGTTCTCTGCTGTGCGTAGGACGTATTTAAACTATTTTAGTTCCGAGCTGCGCTGCCTTAAGTTCAGTTGCCAACTGGATCCTAACACTTTCAGGGGTTCTGGAGGAATCCTTAGTTCGAAGAAGGAGAACGTGCTCTGGTAAATTTAGGCTCTGTGCGTAAGATATTAGTTGTGGAGGAGGGAGCAAAAATCAGGTTAGACTGCTGTATTGCCTTTCTCCTTCATCGTCGAACTACTTCAGTGAATGGCGTAGGGTCTTCTTTAATAAGATCAGGCTCCTTATCATTGGCTGTTATTGTCCTAGTGGAGGGGGTTTGAACAAAGATTTAGTTGCGTGAAGCTGCAAGCTACCCTTCCAAATTAGCTATGTAAAGTTATGTAAAGCTATGTAAAATTAGCTCTGTGAGCAAAGATCTAATGTTGCTGAGGCAGATTTTAAGGGTGTTGCAATCAGCTTTGTTTAGCCTGTGGGTCTTTTTCTTGGCAGTAAGAAATGTAATTACTCTATTGCAGATCTTATTGAATGCGTCAGCTCTCTTTGGGGCTTCTGAGTTTGATGTTGCTGGTTGTTCATATGAGGAGGAAGTAATCAGAGAGGTGCTGGTAAGAAACGAGGTAGTCGATTTTGCCGGCGATATTGACTCATTTGCCATTTTGAACCCGGTACATGCAGTAGAGAATTGCGGCTCTAAACCGTGAAGTGAAACTATATTGTGTTATTAGATGCTTTGTCTAGTGATGATGAAAAGGAATTACATATAGGTAAATACAAGCATAGGTAGTCAGTAAATATAAACTAATTAGTTCGGAAAACAGCTAGTCTTAAAGACAACAATAGAAATAATAATAGTAAAATTCACGAGTACAGTAATCTCATCTGAATGGGGCTAGAAAACTGTTAAGTTAGTTACTACAGTATTAACATCAGTTGCAGACAATGACAGTTAATATGCAGAATAACAAAAAAAAGCGAACAATTACATAATCTAAGGCAGTACAATTAAATATAAGTGCGTGCAATGAAAGCGCTGCCAACAGTTAGCGTGCACGGGTACAAGGAGACAAGTAAATGAGAAGTGAATGGATGTTACAGAAAACTCATTAATTTCCGTCACAAATGCCAAATGTAGGGAACTGAATGCTGTGAAGAAACCAGACACAGAACCTATTACTCATACAATGCATACAATACACAGAATAATGGCATATACAGAAATAAAACCTAAACGAACATCACAAGGTATGGAAACAGAGTGTAATAGATGGCTATCAGTAAATAAGCACAAACAAAAATTTACACGAAAATTAAATTAAATAAGTATAAAAATAATAATAATAATAATAAAGTATTAAAAAAAGTAAATATAAAAGTTAAATGCACAGTAAAAAACTAGATCAGGGTTAAAAATTTGGGTGTACTGAAGGCTGGCTAAGTACCGTACAGCTAAGTTCAAAATGTAAACAAAAGCACGTGCAAGACATCTAGCAACTGCACTCTACTATGCGCGCATGCGCTAGAAGAGGTAGACAAGGAGTTGTCCGACAAGTTCAGACAGCGACCTGTCCTGCTGGACCAAGGAGGTTAGAATAGATGGAGTAAGCCTTCCCCGTATGTTCCCATGCAATGAAAATGAAGCCATGATACGTCACGATGCGTGACGTCACGACTGATATGTGTGAGTCGTCAGCCATGTTTTTGCGACCCTTTAGGGTTGCAATTTCTGTTGGGGGCCAATCTTTGGCTCTTTAGCCGTATTAGTTAAAACTTTAATTATTTAACATTTTAGAGGACCTTTTAGAGAATCTTAAGTTCCGATTTTTCGCACTCATATAGAGATGTGTGACTTCTCTCTCGTAGTTTTTTAAAATGACGAATTTCTCATATGATTCATGATGCGTTTTTAAAACATTTTCACATATACTTCAAATTCATATATAAGTTACAAACACTTTTTTGTCAACTTGCTTCTGAATTTTCAGTTTATACTTTTACATACATGCATAATGTTAGACAACTCAAAATGTACTTTTTGACAAGAGATTTCCCGCAGCTGTATTCTTAATTTCCATGAGGTTATAATGGGTTTGAAATCACGTTTTCATATTTATGTAACTACTTTTCTTTTATAATTCAAGGTAGTTTCATGTATTATATAAAAATTATAAGCCTTTCAATACAGTACTTGTATGATAATTCTTAATATCTTAACTATACCATTTCAGTACTGATGGAGTTAAGCATATTACTTTTATTTACATTACATGTTAAATTATTTAGAGAACATTAAAGCTGTGGCTACAAATTTGTATGAAGAAAACTTAAGTAATTTTTAAGTTTCTAAAGCTTTTCTGAATCAAAAGTTACTTTTCTAAAATTGTAAGCAAATTTTATATGATAAGTGGATAAATACATGCTGATGCTTTAATATATCTAGCAAGTTCGCATTTTAAACTTCTGAAAAATTTAATAGCTTGTCTGCATAATAATTCTTGTTTTTCATTTTTAATCTACGTCTTGTTTATCATTTTTAATATGCAGTTTGAAGTTTGCTCACATGGAATCGAATGTCTATTATTGCAACAATTTGGTTAAAAATGTTATTTTGTGTGCATATCCAGAAAAAGGTAGCTAAAAGCTTTATGATTTTAAATACTGATTTGAGATATACACCTTCAAATTTTGATGTTTTAGCAGAATGCTATAAAAACTATTTCAATGCTCTAATGGCTGTGGGAATCTATATTTTAAAAATATATTTTTATATAAATTTAGCAATGTAAAAATTCCATATCAAAAATACTATTTTTGTTCTTTATTTAGCTAAAAAGGAAATTTTAAAAATTAATAAATACACACATAAATAAATAAATAAAAAATAAAAAGAATACCTTTCCACACAAAATTTAGACACTATTTACCGATACATTTGCTATTGAGAAAATACTTTATGCAGTACATAGAAAAACTGGTAAATTTATGAATTAAACAAGTGAAAAACATACATAAAATTTAAAATTTTAATTTTATATTTGCTTTATATGAGTAGAGAATTTTATATTTGCTTTATAGAAATAGTGAATATTTGTTAAATTCAAATTTCATTCCTTGAAGCAATGGCACAAGAAAATTATTAAAATTAATTTAATTTTACTATTTTCTCGTGAAACAATGTTGTTAATATATTATTACACATATCTGAATATTTAATGATAATTCAGTACTCTTCTGTTATCGGGATGGAAATCAAAAATGTATGTATACACACATGCATGGTTCATATATACATACATTCAATATACATCCATATAGAGATTTCTGAATCCGGTCCCGATAACAGAAGAGTACCAATAATTCTATAATTAGTTAATATCCTTATTAATTAATTTGCATAAATAAAAACAAAAGTATTATTTAGCTTTAAATCTACATCTTTTGATAACAAACATATGCAAAATACTTGTACTTATAGTGAAAATAAAACAAAAATTGTTATTTTTCACTCTTTTTTTCTAACACAGTGCAAGTCATTCCATTATAATCAAATTTTATTAAAACACAGTAACTGGATTTTTTCCATTAAAGTCAACACCTTTATATAGAATATACATAAAGTCAACACCTTTATATAGAATATACATAAAGTCAACAGCTTTGTATAGAATGATATAATGCTAGACCTACTTTAACTGAAATTTTATTTATATGAATTTATGGGGAAATGCCAGAATAAATGCAAAAAAACCATCTGAATAAATCTTAGCCGACACTGTTATGATAGTATTTTTGTTTTCAATAAAATGTTTTTAAGGTATACCATTTTCGTTCAGTTTTCCCCCCTATTAAAGGAGCTACCCTAAGAGACATATTTTATTTACATATATCTCATTAATATGTTAAAAATATAGCTTAAGTGAGTTTTATGTGCATACTGTAAGGAAGGGGAAAGCCTTAATTCAAAACCTGTTTTAAAGCAGTAAGTAAATAAATAAAATACATTGCTTTTTTTAGCATCTCAAAAAATAGTGTTTTGGCTTCTAAAAACAAATCCTAAGCATCACATCATGATAGATAATAATCTTACGTAAGAAGAAATATCTGATTAGGAATACATTCTTTATATTTATTTGATAAGATCAAAACGTATATGCAACATCACATTATGAAAAATCCTGCGAATCATTACAACACTGTAAGACATTGATTAGTAAGGTAAACATCAGTTGATCATTCTTTCACAGTAGCAATAAATTTTTCATTCAAATTCTTAAAAATATGCCAAAACAAATTTACGATTGGTGCTTAAGATTTAAGGTCACACAAAAGTAAATTTGATTTAGCAGAGCTTGATATCTTCCATAACATAAAAGTAACTGCTACATGATGGAAGTTTTTGTGAACAAAATACAAACATTTTATAAATACTTAACCTTAATGACTAACTTCAAATTAATCCAATAATGATGGAAACAATAATGTAATTGAGTACTGCAAATTTACTTTGTATGATATTTCTATGTAAAATCTGAAATTTATAATAGGTGAAGGACTTTACATTATTTAAACAATGAAGCTCCACTTCTGAAAGCGAGGACTTAGACAAGACATATAGGACATTAAAACATACATTACCATATTATTATATTACTCAAAATTATTACTTTCAATAATACTGTTCTTTTGCTTACTTAATGCATATTCCTATATATATGTAAAATTTAAAATTAAGCAAAAAAGTTATTTTAGTTTAATCCTGATTTTGAACAAACCTCTGTAGACTTTGAAGGCAATCAAATACAGGTTTCTCTTTTTTAGGGGCAAATCTGAAGAAATGAGACCTGTGTCTGATAGGCCTCGAAATCAGTAATTTTAATCAAAAACTATATCAAATTGAGGTTGCTTTTATGCCTCATTTTAAATATGATTATTATAATAAAATACACATTTAATTATATATATATAACAGCAAAATTTAAACAGTATTATGAATTATTATCTATTAAAAATTTCAATTTTTAATCTATTCTTAAGCACTGAAATTAAAGCTTAAATCATATAATGCCTGAATTTCAATATTTTGATTTATTTATAAAACAAATTGGTCCATTTTTAATATGAAACATTTTTTATGAAAACTATAAAACTTAAAAAAACATACATTTTAAAAACTGGATATCATTGAATGGTAGTTTGGTAAACCCAATGCCTTTTACATGCTGTGGGGTCAACAGTTGTGTTGGATTAGGCAATTAAACAAGGCTTAGTTTAAATTAAACAAGGCTTTAGTTTTTTAAACCCATCTTTCCTAGAACATTCAAACTGGTTTTCTTCAAAATGCACCTTCAAATTTAACAAAAGCATGTATGAAGTTTAACATTAAAATCAAAAACACTAGTATTTAATTACAGTTGCATGTACTAAATGAATTTAATCACACTATTAAGAATGAAATTTTGTGAAAAATTTTAACTTTTATATGAAAATAGGACAAAATTAAGAATAAATAATTAAGTTTATGAAGCTTCCTGAAGGACACAGAATATATTTACCTCACTATACAGAATAACCTAAACAATTTATAATTTATGTTATACTTACCAATTTTTAAGACTGGCGCCAACTGATATATTTGGCGACAATACATCAGAATCAAAATACAGCATAGACCTTTAATACACTATTCGTACAGTAAAATTTAAATAAAAAAACGCCTATTACAATCCCAACCGAGACAAAGCTTACATGAAATATAGAATACAATTTTACAAACAGTATAAACTATTAGCAACAGTAAAAAACAGTATTGGCGATATTTTGCTGCACAAATGCACACACATTCCACAATTGATTTTATATTTGTAATATCATTTCAGCGTTAATAAGTGACAGCTAAATGAAAGTACACATTTTGAAAAAAAAAATAATAAGGGAATTTTTCTCATATGCTATGAAAAAATACGAAGCTGCACTTACTTCACAAAAACACGCTCCTGCGACCGAAATCCGTTGATCTCGAACAGAGAGAATTACTTCTTCTTCGTCTTTTTCCATTTTTTGCTAAACAAAACATCCTAAAGTTATTTCTAGAATGATTTGACAATTTGGTGCAGCACATCTATCCATATTTCTCAAAATCAGGTCGAAACGATCAACAAAGCAATGCTGAACTAATAGCGAGTAGCAATAAAGTCAGAATAATAGAAATACTAAAATACTTGTTTATGGCATTTACTTGAAATTAGCTGCGTAGCAGCGGGAATGATTGACATCCTTCACTACATTCACCAATTTTATCTGGCTGAGCAGTTTTAATACAATTATAAACAAAGCTTTCGTCTTATCCGTACGCTACACGGCAGCCATGCTGGCTCATCAGTCGTGACGTCACGCTGTCCATCCTTCCTCGGCTTCAATTTTGTGACGTCATGCTTACTCCATCTATTCTAACCTCCTTGTGCTGGACTGACCCTTCACCGCTGTGTCGTAGAAACGAGCCGGGTGAGTGATACCGGGGAAAGAACAAGGTCACACAGGAAAAATGCAATTAAACCTTACGGCGCTTAGTCACTAATTAAGCTAGCAGGACAAATGATACACTAAAAAGAGGGTAATCTAAAAGCCTACCTTATCGTTTAAGAATGGTGTCGATATTCCCACTTAGTCCGGAGATAAGGGCAAATTAAGCCAGAAGTAAGGCACTTTTATGTCGCACAATAAAAGCACTGTAATAAATCGCACAAATACTTCACAATCACGGCACTGGTATCAATGAAGAGACCAAATCTTCCACTTTCCAATAGTACTAGGATTGAAATTGGATGCTTGTAGGTACCAGAGAAATCTTAATAGATGTATACACCACAAAACGGCACTTCAACGTGTCACTGTAACCCTCAGCAGATATCAGGAGGTCGCGATACGAACAATGACTTCTGCCTTAAAGACTTAATTAATCCACCACTAATGAACGGAATCGCTCCAGATGTATATCAAATTGCTCAGCTTTTGAAGAACTTTAAATTGATATAACTCTTGTGTATCCTATATCAAAACTAACTAAAAATAAAGAGACGAAAAGCGAGCTCGCGAAAAAACGTCGTACAGCGTTGACGAAAAGTGATCAGAGTAGTGGTTAGGGAAAGCTTACTGAGGTACCGAAGGGCTCGGGTTCGAATCCCGTAGAAGGCATGTTTTTTTTGTAAATGCATAGTGTCTTTGCGGAATGGGAGCATTCTAAATATATGGCTAGCCGAAAGTCCTCTTGTGTCGGTTCGTGGTAGGGGAAAGTGGTGGGAGACCCTCGAACCCCTTCCTCGGGTTGCTGTCCCTCAAAATTAGGATGGAAGTAGCAGTCCAACCTTCTTGAGACTTTAGCAACCATTCTTCAAAGAAATTCATGGACATGACAACAGTAACATTTCAAGTGAAATATGAGTAATCGCTCTCTGAAGTAACATTTAGACTTGTAGCTATAATAGCAGAAATTTTGCATGTTATTTACATTTATTCTAAAATACTGTCATGGATTAGGTAGCATTTCATTTTGGTTTTCATTTATCTGCCAGCAAGTAAGTTTTGATTTACCATAAAGGTAAATTTTATGAATTTATGCAAGAGCAGTTTCACGTTTATTAAATAGAATTTAATCGCAAGTAAGATCTTGCGATTACATACGATTTAATCTAATTTACAGAATCTTCGAGTGTAATTTCTGGGATAAGAAAAGGAAATGGGAATTTTGCATTTTTATTTTTGGGTGCATAATTTTGCATCCAGTTTTTACAAATGATTCACAACAGAGGCAAATTCCTTTTTTGATGTGCTTTGGCTTCTAACGCACTATGCTATTGCTCCTTTGCTAGAGCGGAAAAGCAGTTGCGCATTTTAAACAGACTCCATTCTTCGATTATAAAGCATTTAATAATTTGATATAAATGGTTTCTCTTTTAACAAAGTTTAGAAACGTGATCAATTTGTCTGAAATATCTGTTAAATTGCAGCGCATTTTAAAAAAACTGGGTACTATTCGGTTTTGAGGGCCGTGAAAAATCACCAAACTATTGTTGATGCCAATGCTGCCAAAGGTAATTGCGGTAACCCTAACGCAAGAAAGGAAGTATAATAGTAAATAACTAAGATTGATGTTTTAATTTAGATGAAAGGTTAATTTCATATAATATTTTTTATTAATATAATTTATATCAAAAGGCTAAACATGACTCTATGGAAGCATCATTATTATAATTTATATAAAAATTCCTAAACATAACTGAATGGATGCCTGCATCACTATTTCGCTACAGAGTTATCGCTAAATACTCGTCTCGTTTATCGCTAAATACTCGTATACTTTCATCTCGTTGGTTGTTCAAACATAATTTTATATAATGAATGATGCCTTTTCTTTAACAAAGTTCTCGGTGAAGTGCAGAATCGCCCACTTATTTGTTTGCCGCTTTTTACAAGGGTAAAAACAATTGGATTTATGTCAATTTTCTTTTACTTTTTGAGTGACAATAGGCCCATATGTACACTGCTCAAAAAAAAAAAAAAAAAAAAAAAATTAGGGGACAGGGACATCTTTCGTTCTACTGGGCCGATTGACAAAATTCAAACTGCGTTTTTCGTGTCTTGAAAGCGCGACTTAGGATATATATTAGATTTATATATAGCACTATTCTAACGTAGGTATTTTGACACAAAATCGGACTTTTTCTGAAATAACATACCAGTTTTTTTACATATTTCGATTCCACGACTCAAATTATGCCAGAATGTCGAGTTTTGTAAAAATCGTACGAGTAGTTTTTAAAATATTAGCTCTCAAAATTTTAGCTCCTCAATGTTAATTGAATTTGGCAAATATTTATTAATATCTCTTTTTTTATTAAACTCTTTTTTTTTTTTTTTTTTTTTTTTTTTTTTTTTTTTTTTTTTTACTTGCGCCCACCAGCGGCCGAGCGGTAAAGTCGCTGAACACTGGTAGTTCGGTCCGAGGTTCGAATCCCGCGAACGGGCTGGCTGCATGGGTGTTTTCGTAGTTTCCCCCATGTATAACGTGTATACCAGCCAGTTTCCCTTAGGAAGACCTCCACGAAGGCATCCCTCCCCTTAGGCAGATAGCCCTCGAGGCTTTGCCGTAATTAAATAACCTAACTTTTTACTGAAAATGTGACAAATGCATTTCAAATTACTTTATAGTCCAACAGAAAATATCTGCTTTAAGATATCATTATATCATGTCATAACCTATAAAAGTTTTACCATCATCTTAAAGTAGGTGTATTTCTAAGCATACCTGCAAAAAATTAGACATTTTTATTCAAAATTTTCTAAGATATACACGAATTTACATATTTTCGCGTTTTGAAATTTGGCATCTTTCTTTTGAGCGATAATAACGCCAAATGTGGTTTATGGATTTTTGTTACAGTACATTGCCACAGCTATTTTTAACCTTAAATTTCAAATAAAATTTAACGGAGAATTAATTACATGAAATTTTTTCCCTCAATCATGCGTAATAAATATTTATTAATACTATATGAAGAGCTATTTTTTTAAAATTATAGATGATATTCAAATTTTTAACTATATTTTTTTAATTTCTCTCTTTCTTCCTTAAAAAAAAAAAAAAAAAAAAAAAAAAAAAAATTGTAAGAGTAAATTTTTTTCTTCGGCGTTTTATCGTCTGCTACTTTACTTTAACTTCGTTTAAATCGAATTGTCTAAAACTGAGAACATTCGTTTGATGTTTATTTGAATTTTATGAAAATATTTTATGACATTAACTGCATAATCTATTTCTACACACGTTTTTGCTTATGAAGTGGCTGAAAGAGTGGCTGATACTATCATCCATATTTTTAAAGCACAGTATATTTTTATAGAAACATAAGATTTAGAATAATCATTTTTATAAAAGTCAAATTATGATATAAACATACAAACCTTTAGAAACCGAATTAATGGAAATTCAATGGTTATGTAGAAATGATCTGCAGCTACTTAATGGCTGGATAAGTCAACAGGTTCTGTGGACAAGTAAGAATAATTATATAAACGACACCCAACATTCTGGATTCAATTAACAACGAAGGTACGATGTTTGTTAAATGAATTTAAGAAGGTTTTAAACATAAAAAATAAAATCATTTTTTATTCTAAAATGTATTTTTATGTGCAGCGTATTTTCATTATATCCTTAAGCCCCATCGGCCAAGCGGTTAAGACGCTGAACACTGGTTGTTGGGTCCTAGGTTCGAATCCAGCGGACGGGCTGGCTGCATGGGTGTTTTCGTGGTTTTTCCCATGTGTAACGTGTATACGAACCAATTTCCCTTAGAAAGTCCTCCACGAAGGCCTTCCTCCCTTTAGGCAGATAACACTCGTGTGCTTTGCCATAATTGAATAATCCAATCCATTATATTCTTAAAATTCTAATTTAGAATGTAATTGTCAAGAACTGAATTCTAATTATCAATAATATAATAAGTAATTATTACGGTTATTAATAAATCCTTCATATAAAGTAATTGCAAATATTTCAAAATACGTTTTGTCTGAATGCAAATATTTTTCTATGCAAATATTTCTAATTTTATATTAATCAAGATTGCACACGATATTATTGATTTATTTGCACTCCAATATTTACCGTTAGCTCTAGTAGAAGTTAGAAATCAATTATATTTAATTAAGGAATGACAATCTAAGTTTAGAAGCAGCGTACCGTAACAGCAATTCAGTTATCGGAGCCGTATCTTTCATGTTATTCCCGATTGGCAAGCTAAATGATTTTTAATGAATATTCGGGTTTTGCTGGTAACTTCACTTGGAAATCGCGCTTTGGTTATTTGAACATAGAAAGAACATGGGAGCTATTTGGTTAAGATGCTTTCATAGAGAACCTTTGTAAATAGAACCAGAAAACTACGAAAACCAACCATGCGGCCTGGGTTAGACTTCGCAACAAACAATTAGTATTTAACAATCTTCAAATTCTAGGCAACTGGTGAGGTTCCAATTAAATCTACAACTTAATATTTTATTTGTAAATATTTAAGATATTGTTGTATTCTTAGACACAAAAAGCAGAATTTAAGTTTTGTTAACTCGTTAGTAAACTACGAAGCCGTAGTGCAAATGAATATTCAATTTCTTTTGCAATAATTGTATTCACTTAATATTCTTGGAATATGAGCTAAAGAAGGAATGTTCTCGCAAGATTAAAGAAGTGTTTAAGTCCAGTGATATTAGGTTTGTCTTACAAGCTCAGGATCAAAACGATTCTGCAATTGCCCGAGTAGTTGACTTGTAAATGGCTGTGAATTAAGCAGATGACTTTTAATCTTACGTTATTCAGTTAGAAAACGTATTTCAAATGTTTTGTATCGCATGACAATGCATCTTTTCATTATTCAATAACCAATTGGAGAACCGCTTGTGTTCCGAAAATAAGTATGTGTACTTAATCATCCTGCAGGTTCTACAAGTTTGTCTTCTTGTGATTTTTTCTTTCCCCAAAACTAAAGTTACCTCTCAAAGGAAAGTTTTTTGACATTGAAGAGACAAAGGGAGTATGACATCTACTTTTAGGATTGGATTGGACTGGATTATTCAATTACGTCAAAGCACACGAGGGATATCTGCCTAAAGGGAGGGATGCCTTCGTGGAGGACTTTCTAATGGAAACTGGCTCGTATACACGTTACACATGGGGAAATCCACGAAAACGCCCATGCAGCCAGCCCGTTCGCGGGATTCGAACCTCGGACCGAACTACCAGTGTTCAGAGTCTTTACCGCTCGGCCGCTGGTGGGCCATCTACTTTTAGAGGCATGTCAAAAGCAGATCTCTACAAGCCTTCTCTTCCATTACATGTTGTGCATTCAGACAAAAAGTTGCCATATGCGTAAATTCTATAATCTATTTTTATTACACTTTGATTATTTTATTAACATACATTGAATATATACTAAACCTTTTGCTTCAGCTTCAGTAATTCGGAATTTTTGACGGAATTGTTGTCGGAACTAGGACTTAGAAGATTAAGTCAAATTTAATATTTCAATAATCCAATAAATTCAAGGTTAAAGTTTCAATATTTTATTTTCGGAGGGAGGGGAAATGTTTTCAGTTTTGTCCATTATCCAAAGTATATTTGCTTCGATTCTTTATTTTTTCCATAAAAGCAAAAAATATTACGCATGGTATACATATAACGCATAGCTTCAAATTAAAATTTAATAATATACAGGGTGGTTATAATTAAAGTTTCACTTTGAAACGGTCATAAAAGGAAAACTACGGGATCAAATGTTATCAAACTTGGTAACCGTGTAAAGAAGGCCATGGGAACTTATTTTCCGCGAAAAAAAGAAAATTCAAAACCTCACCACCAGGGGGAAAATGGCGCTGTATGCAATATTGTTAAACAAAATATGGGTCGGAATCTAATTTTTGTTACACGGGTTTAATATATTGTATACCCTTAAGAAACTTTGAAGTAAGCGAATTACCATTTAAAGGCGTTAAATTCGATAAAAGTCGAGTGCGCCATCCGTGTAAGGGAGAAATTTGTCCGTGAAAACCACGAATTAGCGATTAGAAAATGTGAGAACGCAAATCCCTCGCACAAGTGCGTACAATCTGTAAATCGTTTTCTTACAGATTGCTAATTTGTAATTTTTGAAACCTGAATTCGGTCTTAAAACATGAAGATACTGATTAAAAAACTTTTAATTGATTTGGGCCAAAGAAATCCCTCATGTTATCTACCTAGTTCCATTACATTCTCCTACTGCATTCGATTGCATAGTAGTCTGAACCATTTTTCTCTGAAGAGAAATCGACAGCTGGATCACTGTGATTGCGGCTCGCTTAGGGTTAATGTTAAAATGTTTCCTGATACATGAACTGCAGTAACGTGGCATTTTACGTTAGATACTAGGATTTTTATGCAGGGCTGGGCCCCGCCTCACATGTGTCGCACAGTTAATTAGGCAACATTTCACGAATGAACGTCTTATAGGCCGACACTTCCCCCACTTCCCACCAGACCTCAACCTCTATGACTTTTGGCTATGGGGTTATCTCAAAAGCACTGTTTATGGTGATAATCTAAACAATTTGGCAGAAATGAAAAATGTGATACACTGACATGTCCGTAACATTCCTCCTGATATGGTAATAGCTGCTGTTGAGAATGCAGTAACAGGATTTAACTTCCTTTCGAAAAATGCTGGACCCTACATTGAACATGCTTTCTAGCACGTTTCGGAAACGATTAAACATATTTTAAACAGATGTTTTCATGTCTTATTTCATTTAAGAATATTGCATACATTGCCATTTTCCCCCTGGTGGTGAGATTTTGAACTCTTTTTTTTTTTTCGCCAGCGAAAATAAATTCCCATAGCCTCCTTTATACGATTTCCAAGTTTGATAACATTTGGTTCGGTAGTTTTCCTTTTATGACCATTTCAAAGTGGAACTTTAATTATAACCACCATGTAAATTAAACTTTAAAAGTTTGACAGTTTGGCTCAAGTCCCAAATTTTTATATTAATCCTCTTAGAAAGAATGTTTTAAAAAGCTAATTTTTTTCTCGCGTATTGTATAAAAACATGTATAAAAAAACATGATCTTTAATATGATTTAGATTGTTTCAGCTGATATAAAAATCGGGTCACTCGGTGGTGCGGAATAAACACTGCTGGACTATTTTATTTCTTTGCCATTTAGCAAAAAATCTTTTAATTAAAATATTTATCCTTTGGACTTTGCTCTATACTTTGTTTATAGTTAAAATGTCTGGAAAATGAAAAGCTGCCTTCAGCTGAAATGCAGTTGATGCAATTGATATTTTAAAAAAAAATGACAAGAATGCAAAATTTATGGAAGTCTAGCAAACGAAAAATATTAATTTTCTTGTGTGAGTACTGAAAATAACTGTAGAAGGAAAGAAGAAAATTAGGGAGAAAAGTGAGCAAAATTTTGAAAGGAAATTTGGCTGTCAGACATACCAAGATGTTTAAAAAAGTTGGACGCTTTTGAATATACTTTCAGGATACTTTAAAGAATTTAGGTGTTTAAAGAGAAAACACTTGGACGTGTACACCAGCAAATACCATCAATTCAGCTTGTGGTTAACAGAAAAGACAAAAATGATATCATTGCAGATTAAAGTGAAGAGCGACTGGTTTTAGACTATATGGTTCGGTTTTAGACTGGTAGTTCGGTCCGAGGTTCGAATCTCGCGAAAGGGCTGGTGCATAGGCGTTTTGGTGGTTTTCCCCATGTGTAACGTGTATACGAACCAGTTTCCCTTAGAAAGTTCTCCCCGAAGTCATCCCTCCCCTTAGGCAGATAGCCCTAGTGTGCTTTGTCATAATTAAATAAACCAGAACCTCTTGATGAAACCAGCCTTTCCTTTCATCTCATATCTTCAAAATGCTAACCTCTAAAGGTTGATAAAGGCTCTGACTTAAATACTCATGAAATGGATTGATCTGGATTATTACGTTACGGCAAAGCAGGGCTATCTGCCTAAAAGGAAGGATGCCTTTGTGAAGAACTTTCTATGGGAAACCAGCTGGCATGCACGTTACACATGAGAAAATCCCCGAAAACGCCCATGCAACCAGCCCGTTTCCCGGGATTCGAACCGCGGCGTGAACTACCAGTGTTCAGCGACTTTACCGCTAAGCCGTTTGTGAGCCTTTATGAAATGGAAGGCGATAACTTTATTTAAAATGATTGTCAAAAATACCAAGATGTTTCGAAAAGTTGTATGCTTTTTAATATACTTGCAGAATGCCTGAAGAAAAAGAGTAAGAATGAAGCAGAATGCCTGAAGAAAAATTGTTTAAAGCAGTGTAGGCAAGTCATCCTAAGTTAAAATGTTGGTTATACATTTCTCTTATTTGTATATCTTTTCTGAACGGAACATTGAAAGGCGTGTTAAGTGTGCTTTATTGTATTTTCTCTTTTAATATATGCAGTTTTCAAATGCTCGTAGTCTGGGTTACAAAGTATTCTTCCGGAAGAAATACGATTCAAATAAATAAAATCAAATTCTGGAAAATTTATATTAATAAATATATTTAAAATGCTCGGTTCGCATGAATAAATAGAAAATTTAAAAATAATTATCTGAAGAGACAATGCAACACTAACAATTAAAAAAAAAGTTTAAAAATTTAAAAATTGCCTAAAATAGTAACTATGACTAAAAATATAATATAAAGAAAAGTATTTGAAAAAAAAAAAATAAACGATGCACATTTGATTTAAACGACGCACTTCAAATGAGTAAATAGAAATTTTTAAAACAGTTATTTAAAAGAAACTATGCAACGTAAACAAGTAAAATGAAATTCGAAAAAGAAAAAAATTGCTTAAAATTAATAACAATTATAAATATAATATAAAGAACAATTATAAATATAATATAAAGAACAATTATAAATATAATATAAAGAACAATTATAAATATAATATGAAATATAATATAAAAACATTATTTGAAAGAAGGAACGATTGAGTCTTATTTTCCTCTCACGCACTATGTAAAAATGGAAATGAAAATAGGTTGCCACATATTAAGAAGTTCGCCAAGTGAACTAATTTTAGCGCAAACTGAATAAAATGCGCCAACATAAATTGTTGAATTTCTCCGCAAATTTCGCACCAAATTTTACAAAATTTCATATTTAGGCATAATTTGGGTCGTAGAATCGAAATATGTAAAAATATTGGTATGTTATTTCAGAAAAAGTCCGATTTTGTGTCAAAATACCTATGTTAGAATAGTGATATATATAAATCTAATATATATCCTAAGTCGCGCTTTCGAGTCAAGAAGAACGCAATTTGAATTTCGTGAATCTGACCAGTAGAACGGGAGATATAGAACTGTCCCATTTTTTTTAGCAGTGTACATAGATAAAGGGTATGCGCAGTGCCATTTTTGCGCAATTCTGGGATTTTTTTGTTTTTTGTTGTTGAAGTGAAATAGGTTGATGTGTACATGGATACCGAGTTTGTGCAATTCTTGAAAACGCGTCAAGCAGTGGGTGATTCTGCACATTACCCAAAATTATATTGCAGACTTTTCGTCATGAGCAATTCCCAAATTGTTAAATCCATAGGATATCAAAAAAGAATTTAAAATAAAAAAAAGGATTTAAGAATTAAATTAGTATTTCAATGGCGTCTTAAGAAATATAGAACTATACTATAAATTTACGCAATCTGAAATCAGCGCGTACACTAGATTTGCCGCTCTGTTAAATGGGCGCGTTTGCTAGATTTGGCGCTTTTGCGCATACATTTTCGCTGCAATGTTTTTACGGTCCTCAAAATGGAATAGTACCAAAAAATGTTAATAATTTACCAACAGGTAAACTTTTATTACAAGTAAAAGCAAAGGATAAGATATATTCTTTACATATAGAGTAGCCCACCAGCGGCCGCTGAACACTGGTAGTTCGGCTCATTGTTCGAATCCCAGCGAACGGGTTAGCTGCATGGGCGTTTTCGTGGTTTTCCCCATGTGTAACGTGTATACGACCTAATACCTTGGAAAGTCTTCCATAAAGGCATCCCTCCACTTAGGTAGATAGCCATCGAGTCTTTGTTTCAATCACATAAGCAAAATCAAACCAACTTACCTGTAGATCACTGAAATTCATTTTGCAAAATTTTCACAAACTGTTAACCTAAACATTTATAGGTATAACGCAAAAAAGACGTACAGTTTTGAAAAAGTTTTCAGGATAAAATATATCAAGAAATATCATTCTATATTTGTGTAAACTTTTAAGAAATGTTAAATTTTGATCACTATAATAATCGGTGTATCCCGGAAAAGTCGATGCTTTCATTTGTTTCATTTTGGTGAATTTCCAATAATGCATTCAGTTGAGAAAGCGAAAAACGTGAACAAAAAGCGGAAGAGTATTTATTTTACTAAAAGGCTAAATGTTTTAAAATTTAGTTTGGTTATAATTTTATAAAAATTGGTTATAATTTAAAAAAAATATATATTTTCTTCATTACAGTAATAACATTTTTCATTACCTTTACTAAAGGCTTTACTTTCTTATTTTAGAATATCATAAGGGGAAACCGCAATTTAATATTGAGTGATACCATTTAATTTTTAAATGATGCGCTACGTTTAACTACCGACTAGATTGGTTTATTAAAATAGAATCTAAAATTTTTGGAACAACCAATTAAAGTTTGTTTGCAAAATAGAGGACTTTTTAAGAGAAACTACCTCGTATACACTCTACACGTGGGGGGAAACCATGAAAACGCCCATGCAGCCAACCCATTCGCTGGGACCAGAAATCCCAGTAGTCTCGAAATCGAAATACCAGTATTCAGCAACTTTACCGCTAGACCACTGGTGGGCCAATCCTTTAGGAGATCTTTAGATAACAATGCGAAAGTAAGAATATTTTTCTTCATGGTATCATTTAAATGTGTTTTCTGTGCATCATTACGCTTCTTGTCATACCTCTGTTAGAGAAAATTTATTCGATGACTTGAAGTCCGAATTAAAACTGATGAATACATCAATTTCAGGTCGGGTTATCTTGGAACAAAACGTTAAGTGCGGTGATTTCATATAAATTCTGTCTGAAAGGACTGATATCAGTGGAATCCTCTTTACTTCCACATTATCGTGTTGTTTCTGATTCGCAATTGTGGTAATAAAGATAAATTATGATTATTAACAATAATTAGGAGACAGAAAGCAATATATTATGTTTCAGAAAGAAAATTATTATTTGCGGCCTTAGTATGCAATTTTATTCAGGAGATTTAGGAAAGGGTGTTATAAAAGAAACCAGCACAAAAAAAAAAAAAAAAAAAAAACTATATAAAATAAAAATGCTCCTCACTCTGTAATTATGATAAATTACAATTATGTGAACGCACATAGAGTTTTCAGGTGTGTTTTAAATTTAAACTAAAAATATTAATTATTCATTATAATCAAGTAAAACCTTAAATAAATAAAACTGAAAGGCTTCAGATTTAAGATCGCCCAAAAGGGTTTGTTACGGTTTTTTACGCTTTCGCTGGGCTTACAGTCTACTGCTGTTGAATTCACTCTTGTTAACCTTTTTTTAAAGCTTTATTATGTATTAAAGGTATGTGCCTACCCTAAATTCTTTGTTTTGGTGAAAATCTTCGAAATTTTTTTTTATTTATTCATTTTATAGGCCATATATTTAGGTTTCCAAAAATGCTTTATTTTTGTGTTTACGATAAATAGAAGCAAAGGTATAGTATAAAAAGTAAACCGGAAGTGAATTTTTGGATATCGGAAGTTGGCATTTAAATGGTCGTAAAAATGTAAACAATAAGTTTAAACAATTATTTTCTAATTATTAAACAATATAAAAGCCGTAAAAACAAAACATCTTTCACTGTGTGACACTTTGCTGATAAAATGCCTACATGTTAAGACTCAAAACAATAATGAGTATTTTAATAATCTTTTGAGGTATATTTTACCTAAAGAAACTTTTGTCCAACTGAAAACATTGCTTTTAGGTGCAGATATTGCTGTAGTATTATTTAATTCAAGATAGTTAGGACTTTTTTCTCTTTTCAGGTATATAGAAATAGAAATTAATCCCATTATGCTTGAAAGCTACATGGGAATAGACAAACAACGAATTCAGAAATAGAAACGCCAATCTCTACAAGCCGCAAACTTAACCAGTAAAATGCTAAAAGAAAGTCAAAATTAGTTAAGAATGAAGTAAAAGAGGGCCTAACATACAAATACGGATAGTTTTAAAGGTCTAAAGTGAGTACAAAATTTTTTGTGCTGTATTAAAATCTTTAAATACATTTTCTGAGAAATTGTGTTTTTCGTTACTTTTGATTGCGATTACATTAATTTCTCAAAATGTATTTAGAATATTGAAATGATATTTTGCCAAAACGTTTTATTCATCTTTATCTGTGTTCTAGAGCAAAATCTGACCTCTTTGTATTTATTTATTGATTTTATTGACAGTATTTGAAAGAAAAGAGGATTTTGCTTTGTTTTTTTAATCTGTATGTTTAAAATTTAAAAGCTGTTAAAATTTAAAAGCAGCATAGCCGCACATGTTTAGAATCCCCGATACAATAGAGTAAAATGCTGGCATATATTTATCTATTTTCAAAATTTGAGTTTTTGCACTAAGTTTTGAATATTTCAAAAAATTTTATAAGTACTGCAAATCTTTGCTACAGAACACAGGTAAATATGTTAATTATATACTGTGTAAAGATTAATGAAGTATATTCATTAGAATTTATTTTAGGAGATCTGGCGTAGATGAAAATTTTCACTAAAATTTTACTAAATATTGCCTATATTTGAAAAATTAATGAAACGTTCTATAAAATTCCATTTAAATTCATAGTTTTATATCCCATCTTACTCAAAAACATGTATGTTTAATTAAAATTTTATGTATTTAAAAAAACGGCTCCGTATGTAGGCACATACCTTAGAAGCGTTTTCTTAGCTCTTACGCCATATAACAAAAAATTTAAAAGCAGCATAGCCGCATATGTTTAGAATCCCCGATACAATAGAGTAAAGTGCTGGCATATATTTATCTATTTTTTCGTCTTTCCTCAGTTCATCATATTAATGTTCAGTTTTTCTCAACATAAACATGATAAACATTATAATGAATAAATCATATATTTGACAAGGAAAGTTTAGTAAAACGGCTTACTGTTTCCCCCCCCTTTTTAAATTAACTTTTTGTGCGTTAACTTTATTTGTTAAATACCATTCTCTTTGCACTTTCGCCACGTAAAATTCAATTAAACAACAAAACCACAAAATATTTAAAAATAGCAGTTTCCAATAGACAGTCCCGTGCACTGTAGGTAAAAATGCTTTATTCCGTTCAGTGTAGCCACCGTTCACTTTGAAATCGGTGAGTTTATTAATCAAAAATTCATTAACGATTCACAAACTATAAAGTAAATAGTAAAACGAATTCAGAATTCAAAATTCACGCTTCCAGATTCACATGTTTGTGTGGAGGTCTATGTTATTCAAAATTTGATGGGTTCTTGTTTTTTCACGGTGCGAGACATACATACATTCATACAGATTCTTAATATATAATTCTTTATATATAATGCAGTGTGATAATATTTGATGGAAACAATCTGAAAAGTGATGCAAAGCTTTTAGTTATTCAACGCAAAATGCCGTTTCGAATCTAAAACCCTTTTGAAATAACTCCCCTTTGAACTAAAAATATTAAACTCCAACTAAATGTTATCACACTTTTTTTTTAGATATGTAAGATTACATTTAAATAAAGACGACAAATTATATTTTGCAACTGATCTTAGCTTGCAACCCAGCTCCACTAAAGGCTAATGCGTAAATATACAGAAAAATTAACGTAAGCACTTTTGAGCAAATAACTTTCAGATTCTACTACGAAGTGGTATTCTTCGGTCATTATAATGAGAAAATTTAATGAAATAATATTGACTATGAATAAGAAAAGAAAATTATTTTTCTGGACTTCAACTGGTATCGATATTTTTCCCTTGTACTTCAAGAATTCCCCTTTTATCGGGCAACGTTAACAATGCAGCTTTTGCATTGTTTTCCGTTCTTTTACGGAAAGTTCCCATTTGAAACTAAAACATACTACAAATTCAGAAACCGGTTTTATAATTTTTACCTCTAAGGAAGAAAATCGATTTATTTCAGATCGTCAAAAAACAACTTTCTACGCACTTTAAAACTTTCGAAAGGGAGAAGTAGAGATTTGAGTGACGTAATGACTACGGGAAAGAAAGAAATAGGGCTGCCTCTTCTCTTTAAGAAGCTGTTGAAAGCGAGCACTTAAGCTCTACCGAATGCTTTGATGGATTAAAGAAAGGCATATTTTGGAAAGTGAGAAATGTTGCCACTCGAATGAAGCTTTTGACACTTTGCGAAGTTTCCTTCATTTCAGCATATGGATGACTCAGAAGTTGAGAAATAACTGCCATAGAAAGTTCTGGAAAGTGCGCTTATTCTCTAGTAAAGTTTCTACTGATGAAACGTCATATATCTCTCGTCATATATTTTTAAAGAAATTTATTATAAGCTTCTAATGCATATTTTTTGTTAAAATGTTATTACGATTTATTAAAATGTTAGTAGAAATCATTAAGAAGAAGAAATGCAAATTATTTTTTAAATTTATTTCATGAAATAAACGTAAATGTTAATTTTCAGTTTTATAAGGAAGATTTTCTGCAACTTGTAGATGCTGCCAACTTTATTGGTCTAATGAAAACTAATTTCAATGATATGTAAAATGTGGAATATAATGAATGTTGACTTTAAAGTGATGACAAATTGAGAAAGAAAGAGTTTGAAAAGAGGTCTTGCATGTTCATTAGGAGATCAAACTGATTTATTTCGAAAGAGGTATTCACAATTAGAAACTAGAGGGAATTAAACATATTTAATTTACTATAATGTATTCATTCCAATAAGCAATTATAAAGAATACTGCCATTTCTGGAATAATTTCCCATAAAACACTGAAAACGAAATTATAATTTCCCCCTGTACAATTGAGTAGATATGTATATATTATTGTCATTAAAGATGTAACATTTAAGTTGTACTAAATTCAATAAAACACTATTTTGTCTTTAATTTGATACGTGCCTCATATATATGTCATCGAACCACAGTTCCATTAGAATAAAGATATAAAGAATATGTAAAAGATTAAATTAGCAGCGTAAATTAATTTCCCTTCTCTATTCTAAAAATAGCAACATCTATTTGCACTGCGTCATTTCGTAAAAAATCTATGTCATATGACTCTTGCGTAATCTTGCGTAAATCTGGTGATGTAAATTGAACTAAAGCAGCCAATAATAATTTTACAGCAGTATTAACTATCCAATCAAAATGCTTTGAGAACCAAAACTAACTCAGTTTGACTTAAGATTTCATCCCGAATTTTAGTAGCAAAAAATAATTTAACTGATAGTAAAGATCAATGAAGAAAAAAAGAAAAAAATTCAAGGAAAAAAAAAAAAAAAAAAAAAAAGACAGGCTAATAATCTGGTAACAATTACACTCAGAATAAGCTTTATTATTTTAAGTTTATAATCGTTGACATATTAGACAAAATAACGTCCTCATGTTTCTTTATTAAGCCAATTCTTTCAGATTAAAGAAGCGTTTTTATTAAAGCTGTGATGCAGGAAAAGAAATACCGAACGAATTTTTGCAGTAATATCAATAAGAAGCATATAAGGTATTTCTCCCACCTTCTTGGTATGCCTTCGTGTTGTAGTGGTCTGCATGCTGGGAGCGTATCCAGAGGTCCGTGGCTCGATTCCAGGCGAAGGCGTTTTTCATTTTTCCCATCTCCTGCTTCCAATTAACCTAATGTCTCTACAAGTGGCGCCTGAACCAAAAGGGTGGTGGATGATGATTTTCCACACCCAGGATTTGGCGATTGGGTCCCCTAATACACCAGTCGCCCGTTAAAAGGATAAGCATATAAGGTATTCCTCCCGCCTTCTTAGCATGCCTTCGTAGTGTACTGGTCTGTACGCTGGGTGCGTATTCCAGAGGTCTGTGGTTTGATTCCCGTCGAAGGCTTGGCTTATTTTTCATGACTCCTCCTTCCAAAAAAATACCTAATGTCTCTACAAACTATGAAATTTATACGTACTTTATGTAAAAATAAATAATCCGAATGAAGTCCAAAATAATTTTAAAACATTTTTAACTTCGTTGTAAAATATAATATCGATTCAAAGCATATTTTGTATATAGTAAAAATCATTCAGCTACACATAATAAGCAATTAGCTCTAATTATGAATTCATAAACCTTTAAATATTATTTCGGTCTTCAGAAAATAAAATTTTGTCGCAAGAGGCAAACAAAGTTATGCAAAATAAAAGTAAATAAAGAAATAAAAATAAAATAAAAGTAAGTAAAAGTAACAGACAAAATTAGCATAATATTAAAGTATCTGCTTTTGTGACATAACGTAAACTTACACAACCCTATACGCATAACTTTATTTTTGACCTCAAGCTCGAGTATCATTTCCGATTTGCAAATATTTTTGTTAGTTTTTACGCTTCCCCACCTCGATAAGGAAGCCTCGATTATCTAGCATCCCTTTTCCTCTGTGTCTGCACTGTGAAGTGCGTTTCGCCCCTATAAACAAAGCCACAACTTTCTAATTCAGGAAACCTTCCCCAGGGAAAGCAAGCAAAGCTGGCAAAAATCGGAAAAAGAAGGAAACGAGTACCGGATTTTTCGGACGCAGAGAAAAATTTCACGCTTCCATTGCTCTCGAAAATGCTAGAGAATATAAAACGCGCAACATACAACCGAGACGTTTGTGAATGAAAAGTTTTCTTTCAGTTTCAGCATCGCTTGAGATGAATCGGATTCTAAGATAAACCCGCTAAATTAAAGTTCCTGAGCAAAACAACATAAGACAGTAAATAGAGAACAATAACAGAACACCAAAGAAATGAAAAACAAAAAAAGTAAAAGGCAAATATATTTAATTCTTTTTCTCCAAGTTTCGGACCGGAGGACGTAATATTTTTGCCAACTTCTTTAGATAAATAGACACATATAGAGAGACAAAGGCACACGTACGTGCTTCAGTTATTTTCGGTATTCGAAAAAAAAAAAAAAAAAAAAAAAAAAATCCGGCTTCCGAAAAGGCAAATAAAAGTGGAAAAGGAATACTACGTTGAGCTGGATTTTATTATATTTCGCCCTCTCGCGCATGAATTTTAGTCGCATTTACCCTATTTTCCTCGTTCGCTTCAGCTTTTAGGAGTAAACACTAGACAAAGCCATGCTTTTCGGTAAAGTGGTTTTTGGGGTTTTTCGACGTTAAGTTTCTTGCGCTGAATTTTTTGGAAAATAAGCTTGCGGAAAAGGTGTCCATATTTGGTCACCGAAAATGTTCAAACGTGGTTGCTTCTGTGCTTCGTAAAAAGTGCAGAATGGTTAATAACGTGTGACTTAAATATTGATGAAAAATATATTTAAATGTTTTTATCTAATGATAGAAATCGGGTAAAACCCATTTAGTCGTCAGTGAAGATGAATTGAATCCAAATTCGGTTAGAACTCTAGGAATTAGTATCACAAGCTATTAAATTTTTAATTCAGCAAGTTATGGTTTGGAATAACAAAGCAGATACTATAGCATATTCATAATTTCAGTTTCCTGCACGTGAACTTGCAAAGAACCATGATTTATTTATTAATAACCTATACTCTTAAAATTTGTGCCCATCTGCCTGTTTTTTTTTTTTTTTTTTTTTTTTTTTTTTTTTTAATTTATGGCAATATTTTGTCCGGAACGGCGGGGAGTTGAGTTTCGAGGGGGTACAAGCGGATTCTAAAAATTCGCTGGAAGGCATTTCGACCATTCTCTTCTTCTTCTTCTCTTCTTCTTTCAATCAGCCGAGATGTTAATTAAAAACTTTGAAAATGCCAATTTTGACACTCATTTTTCCGACTGGCAACAGTCTCGTGCGCTGGAGATAAAAATCTGTTTCATTTCGAGAAGTGTTGCCACTGTTCACTTTCAAATCGTAGAGTTTGTTAGTAAAAAATTTTTAAGTTTTACAAAATATGAAATAAAATTAACATTGCGAAACTTTAAATATATTATTATCATATTAGAGTCATGTTCTAACGTTGACGAAAACACGCGATTGTACAATATGTGACGTCGTACTGTATTTCGCACTGTATGGCGAAAATGGTTCGTTAATTTCAGCATCTATATATATTTATATATATACTATAAAAGGAAGAGTCTGTCTGTCTTTATGTGTGTGTATCTTTCTTTCGTGCTGCGCGTAAGTTAATAGACCCAAGGCTACGACATTTGGTACCTAGATGCATTTAGACAATAGCCACTGCACCTCGAAGAGAGTTTTTCAAAATTCAAATGATTTTTTTAAATTTTATTTTCTGATGAAATCGCATCAAATCTATAATTTTCTCTCATTATATCAGCAAAAATGGCACGCAGTCATGATTGCTGATATATTAGTGCTGCCATTTTTGCTGGTTATAGCACTGCTGCCACTCGGAAAAATGACGGCGAAAATTCTGTGCAATTTTTAAATTTTAAATATGAGGATTTTTTTGGATATTGGACGTTCGTCGAGCGAAGGCAATGAGAAGCTGATTAATTTATTTATTAGGATAATTAATATTTGTATTTAGGGATATTACTTATTTCATTGTAATTTTTTTATATGAAATACATTTTTATTGAATTTTTTTAATATATAAAGCTGTTCTGCAGAGTAAAATTCTGTGGAGTTTTTAAATTTAATGTCTGGTGGTTCCTTTGAGCATTTTTCGGGTACATTGAAAAGCTAGGCGAAGGCTGGCTGCCTAACGGCTAATTTTAAATAACTACTGTTGATAAATTTTTTGTTTCAGTTTAAGATAACTGACATGCTAATTCTTTTATTTATATTTAGGAAAAGCTGTTATATTACATTAAATTTAAATCACGACGTCATACGTATTAAGCTGAAGAGTCAAAACTTTTGTTTCCTGCATTTACAAACAGTCTCTGGCGTCTCGTATGCTTTATGCATTTAAAGTATTCTGCTCTACAGAGAGTCTGTTCTATTAAATATTCTTAATCCTTTATACAAAGCCAAATATAAAATTCTCCACATATTTGTTTTAAATATAAAATATCGTTAGATTTCATGTTTGCTGTGTTTGAGGTTCAGAACTACCCAAGAGATTCTAAATGACCAATTCAAACGTTATTTAATGATATTTTGAATAAACAAGTGTAGCACCCCGTATGGTTAAAAGGCGATTAACTGCGATTGCTTAGCATTGAATTTTACGCAAATGCAAATCAAAAGATTTTAAACATCATTCCCCTTTGGTATGAACAGTATTTAAAGAACATTTCGATTAAAAGCCACATTAAGGGAAGCCAGAATAAATTAATATTGCGGTAGGTTAATTAGTCATTTCCCAATCTTTGAATATGTTTCATATTTCCAATTTTCATAGTTGCTAAGACGGTGGGAAACATGTTTTCTATTATTGACTACCTTCATAACTAAAAGATTAATGTCGTTCTCCAATATATCATTTAACATCTCTTTAATAATTAATGCAATAAAGCACATTTTAAATTCGTGCACATAATCGAATCAATAATAGATTCATATCTCAGACTTAAAACAGAGAGAGAAATGAAGCATGATTTCACCCGCTCATTAAAAATTTTAATTTAGACTTAAATCAGTGCAATCTTAATAAATTGTAGTTCTGAATTAACAATCTTTATTTTAGTATCAGGTGATAAATTATGCGCGATGACTCATGATTATTCAGAAAGTTAAAATGAAAGAATATGTATAATGCTGGATAAAATATATATAGTTAGCAATGTTAAACTACTTCAAAATTGAAATATTCACGTTTCTTTCTTAAACGTATAGTTTTTGTTATAATTACATTGAGTCATATATTTTATTTTTTTATATCCTGCGTACAATTTATGAAAACGGGTGCGTGGAAAAGTGCTTTAATGCATTGAACGCGAAGCAAAATCAGTAAAGATATCCACTAGATTATGTTTCTTTCCATTGAATAGGTAGTTTATATTGATTTCTTTCCTTCTGGCTGTCCTCATAACCATTGCAACAATTTATGCGAAAAAATCTTCATCCTTTGACTTGCTCAAGCTCCTTAAGCCCCTCTTGGCGGTGATGACAACGAACGTTACGATCGTCAATGAGAGGAAGGTCAATATGACCTTGATGAAGGTATTTTAAAGTAAGAAACTGTAATTAATAACCGCTAATTAGAAAGCTTTAAAGAGCTTCTTAATCATTCAAATCATAATCAGTTGTTTCAGACATATGTGATAAGGTCGTATAAATCTACGACGAATGATTTCAAATTGCAAATTCAGAGTGCAATATACATGATGAAATCACGGGACAAAATATAATTATTTAATTGTTATTAAAATAATATTAAGTTGTAAAAAATATTTCTTTTAAAAATAATATTAAATTGCTGGCAATGTTAAAAACGCAGGCTCGAGAGCCACGTATGGATCTCGCACGATTGATGTATAGAATTTGATTTTTGAAAAAAATTAAGTTTCTCTCTTGCCGATTGGTATGTCGCTGTTTTTTTTTTTTTTTTTTTTTTTTTTTTTTTTTGCGTTCAATAAAATTTTTATGCTGTGTTTTGTTTTCAACCTGATATCACAACCCAGGGTTTGCATAGCGGTTTCGGCCACTACACCACAGCAGTAAATATTAAAAGTTGGTGGCAGCTTTTAGGGATTGTTCCTGAGAGTAAATTTAGGAACGGACTTTTTTCGCCTGTGAACTTGAGTTTTTAAGTGAACAGTCAAGACTTTCTTCTCTTCAAGAACGATCTAATTTTGCGTGCAAGGACAGTTCGCGTGGTGAAGCCTCTTCAGTGACAAGTGACAGTGTGTCAGAAGGGAACGCCGGGGGAAGCGTGATCTGGTGCCGCAAAATAGTGAAATTTCCCGGAAGAATATCCAAGTAGTTCCAGGATAGTCAATCGAAGGCGTCTTCAAAATTGGTGATTACCATTTTTGAGATTTTGGAGAAGTTATGCCAGTTATTCGAGACTAGGCTTATTTTGGATATAGAGCAGGAAAAGGTTGCCTCTTAATTAGCATTTTTTAAATATGCTTTGTTTGTAGGCATAGGTATTATCATTAAGTTTTGTAAGGCAATTTGTGTTCAGAAATGTTAGGAAATTATTCAATTTTGGTGAGATAGACCTGTTGTTGTTTTGTGTTATTGTATTTCGGGGTAGTTTATTTTTCTTTAATTTTCCATAATGCCTGAGTTTATGAGGAAATTTACTAAAGCTCTGCTATTGGAGTTAGCGGAGGAGTTTGAAACAAATGTGTCTCAGGCAAATAGAGTAAGAGAAATTAGGCAGGCTATTCTAAATGCCGAGGACTATGAAGAAGAAGCTGCGAAAGAATACGCGGCAAGAATTTGGGCTGCGGCTGAGTAGAGAAAAGCAGAAGAAATAGCCGAGCAAGAGAGAGCAGAACGGGAACTTGAACATGAGAGAGCAGAACGGGAACTGGAACATGAGAGAGCAGAACGGGAACAAGAGAGAGCAGAGCGGGAACGTGAACAAGAGAGAGCGGAACGGGAGCGGGAGAGAGTTTTTGAATTGGAAAGGTTAAAACTCATGAATGTGGTTCAGACTAATAGCCTAGCTTCCACGGTTTCGAAAGTTGAACCATCTAGAGAAAAAAAGGTTAATTTGAAAGATCTTGTACCGCGTTTTGAACCGAGTAATATAGACATTTCATTAGTCTTTATGCAATTTGAGAAACAAGCTCAAAAAGAGAACGTTAATGAGATTGATTGGGTCTCGCAATTAATTCCTTTATTACCTCACGATGTAGCCCAGTTAATAGTGAAAGAACCAGCGGATAAAGGGGATGATTATCAGCATGTTAAGAAATTACTCATGCGGAGATTCAAGCTTAGTTCTTGGGCACTAAAAACAAAATTTGAAGAACATTCTAGAAAAAAACGGAATGTTATGGGTGGATTTAGTGTATGAATTGAGAGTGTATTTAGAGAATTGGTTGGATTCAGTAGAAGTTCAAGATTTTGAAAGTCTTAAGGAACTTATGCTCACTGAGCAAATTAAGCGGCGAGTCCCTCTAGAAGTAAGAGAGCACTACTTAGACAATTGGGAAGAATTTAAAACAGCTTCCATTTTAGCAGAGAAATGCGACAAGTATGAGGCTTTGCGAAGAGAAACGAGGAAGTTAGAACAGAGAGCGGGGTCAAAGAAACCATTTGAGAAAGATAGCGAGCGGTATATAAATTCTAACTGTAGTTATAATCAGAAAAGTAGTGGTCATCAAAGAATTAAATCAGAGGAGCATACAAAAGTGGAGGCTCCTGAAAAAAGGCAAGTTTTCAATGAAACAGGTTTCGAGAAACAGCGGAAAATAAGGTGTTACCAATGTGGAAAGGACGGACATATCCGATCTAACTGTCCATCGCTGGAACAGAATAAGGCTAATCTGGTGAATAATCTAGGAACGGAGAGTTTAGGAAAATGTTTTGAGCCGTATTTCAAGAAAGCAGTAATTAATGGGATAGAGAAAGAATATCTGAGAGATACTGGAGCTGGTATAGATCTGTGTAATAGTACTTGGATTAATACTAGTGACTTATTAGGGGAAACTGTATGGGTGAAACAACCTTTGGACACAGACTGTAAATCTTTACCTTTGGCGAAAGTCACCATTGAAGGTGATTTTGGTGTGGTCACCACAAAAGCAGCGGTTACTCTGGTAGAGTTAGATAAAGAGTACTATTTGTTAGGGAATAAAACTGCACAGTTGATTGAGGAAATTAGAGAACGACCGGTTCTCTTGATTGATTTGGAGACTCGTAGTCAGGTGCATGCGCGCAGGAGATTAGAGAGAGCGAGTGCAAAAGACTTAGATTCCAGATCGGAAGAAAAGAAAGTGATTGTGAAAGTGAAAGGGCCGTCAATAATGAGCATTCGGAAGAAAGGAAGTTAACCAGTAATACGAAGGAGGCAATTAAAATTGCAGACATCAGTTTAGAAGAAAGGTCTATCCTTGCGGATGTTTCACCAGCAGATTTCTTGGAAGCACAAAAATCTTGCGCTAGTTTAGCGACCCTATGGAAGAAAGGGGAAAGTGAAAATGAAAAAGAGTTTATAATAGTCAAGGAAAGACTATTCAGAGTGGTAGGTTCTATAAAAGGGGAAGATGAGTGTCAGCTGTGTGTGCCTCTCGTTTTTAGGAAAGGGAACTTGAAGTTATGCCACGAGGAAATCTCTGGTCATTTAGGGGTAACAAAAACCAAGGATAGAGTTTTGACACACTATTTCTGGCCTATTTGCTACCAGGAAATTGAAGAATTTGTGAGGACGTGCGATATTTGTCAGCGTGTAGGTCACAATAAGGATAAAAAGAAAGCCCCTATGAAGATTGTGCCTGTTATATCAGAAGTGTTTAGCAGATTAAATATTGATGCAGTAGGACCTCTGATCCCCAGTTCGCGTGAAAATAAATACTTAATTACGTCTATTTGTGTTGCTTCCAAATATCCAGATGCCATTCCTATACAGAATTTAAACTCTAAATGTGTGATTCAAACCTTGATACAAATCTTTTCTAGATCAGGTTACCCTAAGGAAATTCAGTGTGATTTGGGTAGATCGTTTACCAGTGAACTTACATCTGAGTTTTTTAGCAAGTTCGGAATTAAGGTGTATCATTCTTCTGTGTGTCACCCTCAAAGCAATTCTGTTGAAAGGTTGCACTCCACCTTGAAAAGGGTATTGAAGGCTTTGTGCTTGGAAAGCATGAAGGACTGGGAAGAAAGTTTGCCATGTGCTTTGTTCGCCCTCAGAACTGTTAGCCATGAGAGCGCAGGTTTTAGTCCCTGCGAGTTAGTACATGGAAAAAATTTGAGAATGCCTCAAACGACTGTGTATGAAAACTGGCTAGAGGAAGAAAGTTCAGACCCCACTGTGGTCGAGTATGTTCTAGACTTAATAGACAGATTAAAGAAGTGTCAGGAGCTGGCTGTAGAGAGGATGAAAGAGTGTCAGAGTAAAAGGAAACTCTGGTATGATCGCAACGCTGTTACGAGAAGGTTTAAGGTCGGAGATCTCGTGCTTGGTTTAGCCACGTCTAAACCACACAAACTGGATAGGGCCAGGTAAAGTAACTAGTGTAATTTTCGAAACCAATTATACGGTAGAGATTCCGGGTAAGCGTAACAGTGATACCAATTGTCATGTCAATTTGATTGAACATTATCACCAGCTTTCAGTGTTTGTGAATTTGATGAAAGAGGAAGTCGTGGAGGATATCGAAAGAGAAGTTGATATTCATTATCCTTTGGTTGATTCAACGCAGACTGATTCGAGGAAAATGATAGTTGTCGTAAAAGATTTTTGTAGTGTTCTGTCATTATACTATTTTAACTTCAAAATTGTTTGCATCGTGTGTTTCATTTTCAAAATGGTTAGAATCAAATGTTTAAGTATTAGCATTTTGTAAACTGAAAAGGTACTTTGGGTAGATTCAAAATTTAAATCTTTTTGTTGTATTTTTGCATTTATGTTATCTAGAAATAAGTGCAGGATAATGTAACTGGCTTCTCTATTATCACTTAAATGGTTACCACTTGTGTTTTGAAAGCAGTGAAAAATATTTAGAATTTTTCCTTCCATAGTCAAGAAAAATTCCTTTATGAGGGGAGGAGTTGTGATAAGGTCGCATAAATCTACGACGAATGATTTCAAATTGCAAATTCAGAGTGCAACATACATGATGAAATCACGGGACTAAATATAATTATTTAATTGTTATTAAAATAATATTAAGTTGTAAAAAATCGTTGTTATTAAAATAATATTAAATTGCGGAGCAATGTTAAAAACGCAAGCTCGAGAGCCACGAATTGCTCTCGCATGTAAAATTTATAGAATTTGATTTTTGAAGATAAGTTTCTCTCTTGTAGAATTGTATGTAGCCATTTTTTTAGCGTTCAATAAAATTTTTATGCTGTGTTTTGTTTTGAACCTGATGTCACAACTCAGGGTTTGCATAGCGGTTTCGGCCACTACACCACACTTACATTCTTTTTTAAACTGTGTACGAAATAAGAGTAACATGTTTTATGAACTAATTGTAGCTTTACTTAGAAGAGCTTCATTTCAAATTCTTTAAAATACTTCATATTACATATTGTTTCCTACATATGATACAATTTTATCCATAAGGAAAATTTTCCGTTTGTTGGACAACCTCAGAGCAGCGAGTGTTAAACATTCTGTAAAAATATAAAATTAGCAATAGCTTTATGTTTGGCTCGGATTTAGTCAAGATCTCAATGGATTTCGAGGGCAAACAGCCTCGAAATCCTTATCTTCCCTCTTAATCCCTCTTAATCGGGAGCAAATCGGCAGGAATGATTTGCTCTTTGCTCCTGATGAAGAGGAACCTGTGCCTGTTTGTCCTTGAAATGGATTGATATGTCTGGATTAAATCTAAGGCAAACACAAAGTTGTTGTTTTGCTAATTTTACGGTTCACTTTGGCGTGTTTCATTTCTGTTTTGATTCGGTAGAAGCTTCTACTTTATTTCTGGTAATTATCATTCTTTCATTAATCATAATTTCATTAATTAAATAAGGATTTAGTGCACCTACTGCTAGAAAAAGTGAGTAAATCATTTACTCAACGATAATCTGTTTTTCAGTGTTATATGTGGATTTATTCACTTTGATGATTTTATGCGTCTTCAAAATATATTGAAAACTGTTCCTTGCGATTTAAATACAACGAAATTAGTGCACACTGGATGTTTTAGGCTGTTGTCAAAATATATCCTTTTGAGTACGGAATATATGGTAAGGTGAGTCCAAAGAAATGCTCGTTTCAGGATTCTGATCTGCATTTTTTACTTGTTCTTAGCGTCTAGTGTTGATTTCATAATCTTTAGAGATGAACTTGGCTTTTAATTCAAACTACGTATGGCTTGACTTCCTCTCACATAACTTTGGAATTCGAGTAGACAATTCGCTTGTCATTAATATGCCTTATTTAGGATCTAATATCATTGCAAGGAATTTAATATCGTATCAGGTACTGAGATATGTTATATTTGTGTAAAAACATAACATTATTAAAAATAAATATTTTTGATTCATATGCTGCTATGTTTATCTATGTACCATAGTACAGTTTTAAGAATTCTGAAGTTTTTAATCACGATAGAACCCGGGTATAATGCATTTGGGTTGATGAGAAGTTAAGAAAGCAAGTTAAGGTTAAATGCTGCTAATTTTTCATGCCAGGTAAAAAAAAAAAATCTTGTTCCTACACAAGGGAGATTTAAAGGTAATAATGAACGAACTATAGTAGCTTGCTTAGGTAACAGAGAAAATCTGTCACTAATAAACACCGAATGTCGCCACAACCATCATTTAGCCCCCTAAATGAAGACTAACTATACGAAACTTTACTCCATATATATATCAGACAATATTTTAGACATTTTCGTTTCATTAGCGTCAATAATCTATCTATATATATAAAGAAGAAAGTCTGTTTGTCCTCTAATAACTCAGTCACTACTACAGCTATCGTTGCCAAACTTTCTACAATTCTTTTCTGGATCCTGGAAAAGGTTGATGGACGCTATTTTCAAAAAATAAAAGTAGCTAAACATCAGAGATAATAATTAAAAATTCTGTAGTCTGTATGCTGTGTAGTCATGATTTTCTCTACCTTTATCTCGAATACGAGGCAGTGTTTTTTTTGTCCTCCCCCTTGGGAAGACAGCCCTATTGTGGTTTACCTTATTTAAATTACCTAACCATTATTGTCATGCATAAAAAGGTAATTTAAATGCCGTCATGCTGTTAAGTTTAATAATTTTGAAATGACACTCTGAATGCATTTTTCTTATATCATGCGGAATGATATAAGAAATCTTGAATCATCTTACGTAATCTTGAATTTCCTGCAAAATATATTTAATTACTGTATGAAATCTTTTATAAGTTTTGCAAGAACATAATATAATTTAATAAACATTAAAGGAGATTAAGGTTTTGTATATCAGACATATACTTTCTAAATTTAATTCTATAAAACCTGTAATTTTTAATAAGTGTTAAGGAAATTCGTAAGTAATGTTTAAACGTAGCGTTGCTCCAAATCGCCGTATAGGAAATTTAAAGGATTGGCCATGATAAAAGCCCGAGCAAAGCTTGAGTAATATAGAAGAGGCAGGAAATAAATAATCTTTTATAAGCCGAAGGCTTGCAGGATGACTTAACATCAATCACACGATCTTAAGCTTCGTTATTTTTCAAACCTTTGGTTATTTTTCAAATTTGCATGATATCGAAAACAGGTTTCTTCGGAAAACTGTAAGAAAATTGAAAATGTTGGTTTTTTCCCCTTTTACTATCTCTAGACACAAGAAGTCACTGAAAACATTTTTTTCCCACTTTTACTACCCAAGACTTTCGATGTAGGAAATATCATCTACAATATCGAATATTTTTGCACTAAGCGCGAAAATTCTTACAAACAAAAAAAATTCGATTAAATAATTTTATACCTAATTCATTAGCCGCTCCCATACGATTAGACAGAGAACTTTATTCTAATTATTACTGCATCCCCGCACTTTTAGGCCCAGTCCATTTTGGAACTACTTTTGCGTTAATGTCGCCAAAATCCTTCGCTTATGATAATTTCTGTATTCCTCAAATTTCAATACCAACAGATATTTTGTGACCAAAAGCTTTACCGATAACATAAACAGTTAATTTACCTATGGTTGTGATCGCATCCAGTCGTCGTTTCATATCAAAATTTTTAATTTTTCATATTAAAAATTAACCGAAACTATACTGAAATAGGGAGAAAAAACTTAAGAAATGGTGGCAGGGCGGCCTCCATATGGCAGCAGGAAAGAGCACAGGTCAGCATAATTTAGGAGCAGAAAATTTTAGAATTTCGAGAAGTGACGAACAGCAAAATTTAGGGATGATAAAAGCTTATAATTTAGAGTAGATAGGCAGAAAACTTGAGAGTGGCAAACTGTTTTGAATTTAAGGAGGTCCAAGCTAGCCCAAATAGGATCCACAGAGATTGCAAGGGGAGGTAAAAATGTCTATTGCCCGCCCTGTATGAGAAACATATAAGTTATAATTTTTGCTTCGTCTCACATGCATTGTACTAAGCTAAGATCTCGCTACAGTATCGGTGATTATGTAGGAAAGGTTTTGAAGACAGCGGAGCTTGCAAGCTCAGAGATTTTAAATAACTTTACAATCCACCCTACAAGAAATGTCGTAAGACTAAACAGGAAATTCAAGATGGCGACCAGTTTAGAGAATTATCGTATCCTGCAATGCGTCTAATTACTTTTGCGAAAAATGTTTTTCGAAATACCCTCACAAATGCTGCCTGGCTTTGTTGCAAATTTTGAATTATAATAGTGAAAATGGTTCGGTAACGCTCCGTCTGTTATTTAAACTATCAAATGTTTTGTTTAAAATGAGGTTAACATAATTACTTTCTTTCAGTTGCAGGACAAGTCGGCTTTTTCCATATGTCCAAGTAAATCTTTCCAGTGCAGCACTAATGTCTGCAGTATGGCGGATATGTGGGCTAATGAAACAGGTAAATTAATTCAGTTTAGTACCTTTTGATTTCGGTTGTGTGATTTATTTATCATGAAATTTTTTATTGTTTCACATAATTACGAATCATTCTTGTATGAGTAATTATTTGTCTTTTTTCCCTTTTATATGACGTGAACTATGTGATTATTCAAAAGAGGATAAAAACCAGTTTCGATGCTGCTTTTACGGAAATCATTGAAGAATTTACGGAAATCATTACGGAAAGCACTTTGCTAAGTTCTCCTAAAAGAAGTATTTTTCTGTATTGCTTTTGAAGTGTTAAGGAAATTTGAGATTTCTGTATTTTTATTTTTTTACATAAATGTGCGGCAGACCACACAAAGATATGAAATTCATATGTGCGGTCCCTCATAGATCGCAGTGTTCGAGTAATTAGGAGGTGTGAGATGATAAGTTCTGACATTGCTGAAGAAATAATTTGTTTAGTTCACAGTTGTCATTACAAGAATCTTAAACTTAACGGCGACTGTCAACATAATTTAGCGATCTGAGCTCGTAACCATATGTTATTTATTTCGTTCTAAGCACTGGCTCCCAGCCCACCTAGCAGGCGAAGCTGCCATATAGTTACGAGGGGAACATATAACGTATAAAAAAAAAATAACGACAGTTCCATATCTCCCGTTCTACTGGGCCGATTGACGAAATTCAACTTGCGTTTTTCAAGACTTGAAAGCACGAGTTAGGATATATATTACATTTATATACAGCATTGTTCTAACATAGGTATTTTAACACAAAATCGGACTTTTTCTGAAATCCATATTTCAATTCTGCGACTCAAATTATGCTTAGATATTGAATTTTGTAAAATTTGGTGCGTACGGAGAAATCAAAAAGTTACCTTGGCGAAATTTTTTTAGTTTGCGCCAAGCATAATAACACACTTGGTGAAATTGGCAACCGATTTTCCTTTTCCTTCCATTATGCTGGAGCAGTAAAAAAGGCAGCTCGTTCCTGCCTTTTTACATTGTGCGTGAGAGGAAAAAAGTCACATCGTTCCTGCTTTCAAATAATTTTAGCAAAGTGATTAAACCACATTTAATGTTTTATCGCTTTCAGCAAATATGCCAAATTTCAAAACGCGCCAATATATAAATTCATGTATATCTTTGGAAATTTTGAATAAAAAACTGTAATCTTTTGCAAGAATGCATATAAATACGTCTACTTTATGATGACGGTAAAAATTTTACAGATTATAATTCAAAATGTTTTTTTTTTAAATTTATAAAAATTATTCAAAAATGCAAATTTTAAAAATAAATCATTAAAAAATGAGTGAATTTCATTTGGAATGAACCTGAATTTCGAAATGTAAAAGGAAGAATCAAATAAGTTTAATAGAAAAAGAGAGATTAAAAAATATATACTAAACTCAATTAACATTGAGGACATAAAAATTTGAGAGCTAATTTTTCAAAAACTACTCGTATGATTTTTACAAAACTTGGTAGTTTGGCGTAATTTGAGACGTAGAATTGAAACGTGGAAAAACATTGATATGTTATTTCAGAAAAAGTCCGATTTTTTGGTCAAAATAACCTATGTTAGAACAATACTATATATAAATATAATACATATCCGAAATCGCGCTTTCGAGACATGAAAAACGCTTCGTTAATCGGCCCAGTAGAACGGAAAATATAGAACTGAACTGTCACCCACCCTCTTTTTTTTTTTTTTTTTTCCCCGCAGTGTATATGCAAGTTTTACCGGAATTGAAGAATCCTGCTTAAAAGGTAGTTGCTGCGCCTGAATATGAAGTTGATGACTACAAAATATCATTGGCTAAATCAAGAAGTGCATAGAAATATAATTCAAATTTAAGGAATAATAGGAATAGGCTGTATTATTCCCTATTATATCCCTATTGATCACAGACCCTTTTATACTTATGATTCTATGGAAAAGAGTTCTTCCTCAGACAGCTCTATCTTTGAAGAAAAGGTGACTCCAAAGTGCTGCTTCTCATGTTTACAAAAGTATATAGCAATGTTAGACTAACTACGAATGAGGCTGTAATTGAGAAGAAGTTTGATAAACACACTGAAACTTCATAGCAAGATCAGCAAAATTATCATTTATTAATTTATTATAACAAAGGCAAAATATATGTGAGCAATAACTGGCACAAGAAACGCCCTGTGATAAGATCACATAAAAAACGAAGAGACTGGAGATTAATATGGTCAAGGATGTCTCGTGAGAATAAGCTGAAAATTATTATATTTTAACTTACAAACACGTTTTCAATAGTTGTTAAAATAGTTTTATTAAAATAATTAAATCGTTGGCAATGTTAAAAACGCAAGCTCGAGAGCCACGAATTGCTCTCGCACGTAAAATGTATAGAATTTAATTTTTGAAAATAGTAAGTTTCTCTCTTGTCGAATTGTATGTAGCCATTTTTTTACGTTAAATAAAATTTTTATTCTGTATTTTGCTTTGAACCTGATGTCACAACCCAGGGTTTGCATAGCGGTTTCGGCCACTACACCACAGCAGTAAATATTAAAAGTTGGTGGCAGCTTTTAGGGATTGTTCCTGAGAGTAAATTTAGGAACGTACTTTTTTCGCCTGTGAACTTGAGTTTTTAAGTGAACAATCAAGACTTTCTTCTCTTCAAGAACGATCTAATTTTGCGTGCAAGGACAGTTCGCGTGGTGAAGCCTCTTCAGTGACAAGTGACAGTGTGTCAGAAGGGAACGCCGGGGGAAGCGTGATCTAGTGCCGCAAAATAGTGAAATTTCCCGGAAGAATATCCAAGTAGTTCCAGGAGAGTCAATCGAAGGCGTCTTCAAAATTGGTGATTACCATTTTTGTGATTTTGGAGAAGTTATGCCAGTTATTCGAGACTAGGCTTATTTTAGATATAGAGCAGGAAAAGGTTGCCTCTTAATTAGCATTTTTAAAATATGCTTTGTTTGTAGGCATAGGTATTATCATTAAGTTTTGTAAGGCAATTTGTGTTCAGAAATGTTAGGAAATTATTCAATTTTGGTGAGATAGACCTGTTGTTGTTTTGTGTTATTGTATTTCGGGGTAGTTTATTTTTCTTTAATTTTCCATAATGCGTGAGTTTATGAGGAAATTTACTAGAGCTCTGCTATTGGAGTTAGCGGAGGAGTTTGAAACAAATGTGTCTCAGGCAAATAGAGTAAGAGAAATTAGGCAGGCTATTCTAAATGCCGAGGACTATGAAGAAGAAGCTGCGAAAGAATACGCGGCAAGAATTTGGGCTGCGGCTGAGCAGAGAAAAGCAGAAGAAATAGCCGAGCAAGAGAGAGCAAATCGGGAACGTGAACAAGAGAGAGCAGAACGGGAACGTGAACAAGAGAGAGCGGAACGGGAACGGGAGCGAGTTTTTGAATTGGAAAGGTTAAAACTGATGAATGTGGTTCAGACTAATAGCCTAGCGTCCACGGTTTCAAAAGTTGAACAATCTAGAGAAAAAAAAATTAATTTGAAAGATCTATTACCGCGTTTTGAACCGAGTAATATAGATATTTCATTATTCTTTATGCTATTTGAGAAACAAGCTAAAAAAGAGGACGTTAATGAGATTGATTGGGTCTCGCAATTAATTCCTTTATTACCTTACGATGTAGCCCAGTTAATAGTGAAAGAACCAGCGGATAAAAGGGATGATTATCAGCATGTTAAGAAATTACTCATGCAGAGATTCAAGCTTAGTTCTTGGGCACTAAAAACAAAATTTGAAGAACATTCTAGAAAAAACGGAATGTTATGGGTGAATTTAGTGTATGAATTGAGAGTGTATTTAGAGAGTTGGTTGGATTCAGTAGGAGTTCAAGATTTTGAAAGTCTTAAGGAACTTATGCTCACTGAGCAAATTAAGCGGCGAGTCCCTCTAGAAGTAAGAGAGCACTACTTAGACAATTGGGAAGAATTTAAAACAGCTTCCATTTTAGCAGAGAAATGCGACAAGTATGAGGCTTTGCGAAGAGATACGAGGAAGTTCGAACAGAGAGCGGGGTTAAAGAAACCATTTGAGAAAGATAGAGAGCGGTTTGTAAATTCTAACTGTAGTTATAATCAGAAAAGTAGTGGTCATCAAAGAATTAAATCAGAGGAGCATACAAAAGTGGAGGCTCCTAAAAAAAGCAAGTTTTCAATGAAGCAGGTTTCGAGAAACAGCGGAAAATAAGGTGTTACCAATGTGGAAAGGACGGACATATCCGACCTAACTGTCTATCGCTGGAACAGAATAAGGCTAATCTGGTGAATAATCTAGGAACGGAGAGTTTAGGAAAATGTTTTGAGCCGTATTTCAAGAAAGCAGTAATTAATGGGATAGAGAAAGAATATCTGAGAGATACTGGAGCTGGTATAGATCTGTGTAATAGTACTTGGATTAATACTAGTGACTTATTAGGGGAAACTGTATGGGTGAAACAGCCTTTGGACACAGAGTGTAAATGTTTACCTTTGGCGAAAGTCACCATTGAATGTGATTTTGGTGTGGTCACCACAAAGGCAGCGGTTACTCATGTAGAGTTAGATAAAGAGTACTATTTGTCAGGGAATAAAACTGCACAGTTGACTGAGGAAATTAGGGAACGACCAGTTCTCTTGAATGTTGTGGAGACTCGTAGTCAGGCGCATGCGCGTAGGAGTTTAGAGAGAGAGACTGCAGAAGACTTAGATTCCAGATCGGAAGAAGAGAAAGAGATAGAAATTGAAAGGGTCGTTAAAATGAACATTCGGAAGAAAGGAGGTTAACCAGTGATACGGAGGAGGACATTAAAATTCCAGACATCAGTTTAGAGGAAAGGGCTATCCTTGCGGATGTTTCGCCAGCAGAACTCTCGGAAGCACAAGCAACAGAATCTCATGATAATGTTCAACACCAAACAAAATTTATTATATCGCATACTGAAGGAACACAAGATCTGCAGAATTCAATATTCGAAAAACCCACTTCTATCAAGACGTTTTCTTCTGAGAAATTGCTTCCAAATAACCTTGCTGTAAAAATGATGTTCAATTATAATGCTGAATCAAATGCATATGCTATATGGCGTACAATGTATAAGGAGACATTACGACCCATTGGAGAGTTTTCTTTGGATGAACTGACGAGTATTGAATTCTGCAGTCAGGAAGTCAGGAAAAAGAAATTGGGACCTCATCCAAATGTAGTTGTAAATGTTGAAGAGTGTCCTATCTCAGTGATTGATTATTCAAGATCAGATCTACGGACAGCAGGAACATTAGCATATGAAGTATATGGAGGAGCCAATCCTTTTTGTTCCGTAAACTATTGTTTGAAAAATGATTTTTGTAGCGTTTTGGAATTATATTTTTGTAGATTCAAAATTGTTTGCATTGTGTGTTTCTTATTCAAAATGGTTAGAATCAAATGTTTTTTGTTAAGTATTAGCATTTTGTAAACTGAATGGGTACTTTGTGTAGATTCAAAATTTAAATCTTTTTGTTGTATTTTTGCATTTTTGTTATCTACAAATAAGTGCAGGGTAATATAACTGGCTTCTCTATTATCACTTAAATGGTTACCACTTGTGTTTTGAAAGCAGTGAAAAGTATTTAGAATCTTTCCTTCCATAGTCAAGAAAAATTTCTTTATGAGGGGAGGAGTTGTGATAAGATCACATAAAAAAAGAAGAGACTGAAGATTAATATGGTCAAGGATGTCTCGTGAGAATAAGCTGAAAATTATTATATTTTAACTTACAAACACGTTTTCAATAGTTGTTAAAATAGTTTTATTAAAATAATTAAATCCTTGGCAATGTTAAAAACGCAAGCTCGAGAGCCACGAATTGCTCTCGCACGTAAAATGTGTAGAATTTGATTTTTGAGAATAGTAAGTTTCTCTCTTGTCGAATTGTATGTAGCCATTTTTTTACGTTCAATAAAATTTTTATTCTGTGTTTTGCTTTGAACCTGATGTCACAACCCAGGCTTTGTAGCGGTTTCGGCCACTACACCACAGCCCTCTCTTCAGTGTAAGTATGCACTAAACGTCAGAATTAGTATATGAACATACTTTGAAAAGTAATGCAATAACTCTATAGGTGTTACATAAGATCAGTAGCATTGAGGGACAGATACCTACATCACCGTATGGTAAACGCCTGGTGTCCCGCTTGCTTATTCCTGTTCTATCGCTTTCATTACAGATAAAACTACAAAACACCCTTGGTGGGGAAAATTATTTTCATAAGCCTTCTGAAAACGTATTTTTCTTGTCATTGATATTGATTGCAACAAGAGCACAGAAACCTTGTACGGTGTTTCTAAGCCTCCATTTCAAAATTTATGCTGAGTTACCTTTCTAAAATATTTTATGTAATTCTTTTTTCTGGCTCATATGTACACTTAAAAAATTACTTTTCAATAAAAATGGTAATTATTTTGCTCTGTATGCATTTAATAACAAGAAGAGTAGAACTTATCGGTAATCAGCTTTTTAGTAATGTGTGCATTACAAATGTTTTTTTTTTTTTTCAAGTTAATGAAATCTGAGTTTAACCCACACAGTTTATCTGGAATTATCAAAAGACTTCCTTGTAGAGATTTGTAGACAATTTTCGAAGGAAGCAGCATGATATATTACACTCATGTCCATAAATTAAGGATAATTCAGAGTCACGCGGAAATCGAACTTTAAAATAAATATGTAACCTGTAAAATCACTACACACATCTTCAAGAATCATATGCAAATTTCAGGAAATAACCAGATGACACCGATGGTACGTCACAATGACGAGAGTGTAAGAGAGTGATATATAAGGAATACAGGCAAAGAAGTAAAATTGTTCGCAGGCGCTTTATAAGCATTTCAGTGCAATAACCGAATAGTTATGACACAAAGGACGCATTTGGATGATTTTTTACGTGGTAAAATTATCGGCCGTCTGGAATGTGGGCGTACCCAACTGGAAGTATCAGACGAACTTCGAATTGCCCAGAGTGTCATCTCCAGGCTTTGGCAACGATTCCAAGATGATGGTAATGTGAGTAGACGTTACAGCACAGGTCGCCCCACAGTTACAACGCCGAATGAGGACCGGTAGTTGGCAGTTACTGCCAAAAGAAACAGGTGGAGCACAGCCTCAGACCTGTCTCGTGAGCTCTCTTCCGCCACTGGTACGACAATTTCAAGGCAGACCGTGTACAGACGCTTAGAGCAGATTGGTCTATATGTTCGTGGACCTGTCAGATGCGTTCCACTTAATACAACTGACTGTCGCGTGCGGTTAGCCTGGAGTAGAGAGCATGCATTGTGGACACCGCAACTGTGGGCTTGTGTGATGTTTTCCGACGAGTCCAGGTTTAGCTTGCAGTCTGATTCTCGCCGGGCTTTCATATGGCCAGGTACCCGTTACCACCAAGAAAACATCATTGAACGACACCGTTACAGTGGTGCAGGAGTGCTCGTTTGGGGTGGAATTATTCTGGGTTCCAGAACTGACCTGCATGTTCAAGTTGGAACCATGACAAGCCAAATCTCTCTTGACTTCATTCTGGAACAACATGTACGTTTGTTTCAGGCGCCATGGGCGCACAATTTGTGTTTATGGATGACAATGCCCGTCCTCACCGTTCAAACATCGTAAGCGAATGCCTTGAATCAGAAGATATCACCCGTATGGACGGGCCAGCATTCTCACCGAACTTGAATCCAGTAGAGCACGTGTGGGACATGCTTGGCCGACGAGTTGCAGCCCGTCAACCTCCTCCTACATGTCTATCGGAACTTCGGAGAGCATTGCATTTTGAGTGGTATAATATTCCCCAAGATCAGATCGATAATTTGATACTCAGCATGCCTAGGCGTTGTAAGGACTGTATTGCATCGTCTGGGAGACATACAATGTATTAACAATCATACCAACCATGCAATATTGTTTTTTATAAATAGGATTTTTTTGTAATTTGCTCCAGGGAGAAAAAAATCGCTAATTTTTTAATAATATCAAACATATAGCATCTTTTTTTGCTCTTTACCTTTTGTTTAATAAATAAGCTTTACAAATCAGTCAAATTTGTTTTGCTTTTAACTCTTCCTTTGCCTGATTTTGCATTATCCTTAATTTATGGACATGAGTGTAGTTGTGCTTTTGCCGAGCTTCGAGCCATGGATCTTCCAACCATAGTACCTAGAGTACTTTGATCATGCCAGGAAGCACGAGCGAATGCGATAACTCCTTACAACTTAAACATAAAACCAGAATGACTGATTAGGAGCTATATTAGAATAATTACATAGAAATTTTGTTTTAAAACTGCAGAGTTAACTTTCCTATTATTAAACTAAGAAGCCTTATTTATAGCCAATTTATTTATTATAATTTGATTTTTAACATTGCATCTCTTGATGAATGGCATGCATACCTCTAACTAGGCCCTATTACATCAATAAAACAATAAAAAAAAATTTCTTTTAATTTATTCTCAATGCTGGTAACATTTAATATATTGACATTATATTCTCTTTTCTTCCTGATTTAAAATTTTCCCCGATGGAATATTAAATTTTAAAATAAAACTATATTTAAAGAGAAGCCTTAATTGCAGGGTTTGGATAATTTTTTTTCTTTCTTTTTCTGTAAACATTGTTCGACAGTTTGGATAAAAAGGTCTTAATTTAGCATCGATTTTCTGTGTTCCTAACGTTAATGTTATTGTTCATTCGAATAAAAATTCACTCAATAAATTTAAATTTAAAATTTTAATCTTATTAGTCAGAATATGCGGAGTAAAATTTTATTTTTAAATGTCGTAAATCTCAGTACTACACTTAGGAATGGAGCTGCATTTCCATTTCCACTGTAAAAGCTGCAGCTTACAGTAACGACATAATGAGCATTATTACTTAAGCATTTTAAATGCAAAATGCATCAGCATTTGTTTGGACGAGTTCTAGGATTTAGTAGTCCGAGAATTTGATTAATTACTTGCATCAAGATGGTAAATGACTTTTTCACGGAAATGAGCTCAATTGTTAATGACCTCTCTATTAACTGGGACGCTACACTTATGGCTTAATTAAGAATGATGAAATGATTCGTGCATGACATGAGATTAATAATGCCACTTTTCTGTTTCCTTTTGCAATTTAAGATATCATTTTTTCAGCGGTGCTAAAGTATATAGTATATTTAATTTCAACTTCATAATTCGCTGGCAAAGGAGACTAGCGTCGTGGTTATATCTCAGTTTACTGGTTAAAATTTTACTAGAATATTTTTCTGCCGCCTATACGCTTTTTAAAAGATAGTTATATTATGAGGAATAAATAACGTGGCAAAATATTTAATGCCACTGCGAACTCAATACACTTTGCCTCTACGAGTAAATGAACAATAAGCGTAAAAGGTTATCTAATCGCTTAAGAAAGAATTAAAATATTAATGATTAGATGTCTGCTTAAACTTTAATATTTAAGTTTTTCCTTTAGAGAAAGAGAGACGAATCCAGATTTCATTTAAATGCAATAAAAATCTGAGTTACCATAGCTCGAAGTATAAACAGTGTGGACGAGAGCTTATTATATTTTGATTATTAAATAACATTTGCAGTATTATAATAATGCAGAAATTACTTAGAGTTTTCCGCCCAACCATTATAGTGGTTAGCCGTGCCGAAAGACCCGGATTCGAATACTGGAGAAGACATGAATGTTCGTGTATGTGTAGTGTTCGTGCGGCATTTGGGCACTCTAAATATGCGGTGAAACGAAAGTCCTTTCGAGTGGTTGATGGTAGGTGAAGAGGAGTTGTTGTTGGAGTACATTATAGATATAATTATAATAAAAGGAACAAGCGAAAAACACTATTAAACATATAGAAGCTTCTAAAATCAGCAAGCATTGACTAAATTTGTAGGACTATACTTTCAAAGGTTAAACAGACTTTCTTTAGTTGCAAGAGAAAAATAATTGAGAAAAATAATCTGAGATCATCAGATCCGATCTCCCGGGGTGCTCTTCATTAAAATCGGGGGAGGAACTGAGCTAAATTGCCCTGTTACCTGTAAGGTGCTCAACGACCTTACAGGTTGCCAACGACAGGAGTAAACATGCGTTTCTTGTTAAGAGGAATTTCGTGGCCTTGGGCTGACTACAGGTCCGACAATTGAGCATTAGCAACAACAATAAAAATTCAGAGTTTTGCAGAAAATCAAAACAATAAGAATTAAGTAATCTGAACCGAGCAATAGTAGCGTATATTTTAGGGTAGGAACAGTTCATTTTTTCAAAACATATAAAGTACCTTACTGCGTTAGAATAATTTATATACAATCGACGAAAAAGTTGAACAAATGCGAAAAACAAAACGTAAAGTTTGATTTTTATTATATACATGAAATACATCTTAATCCTCGTATCCCAGGAATCTTGAGAATATTTCAGATTCTAAATTTAAAACATTGTGGTATTCATTTACTTCGTATTCTATTTCAGCAGTTACTGCAATTTTTGTGAGCATGAATGCTATAATATCACCTCCTAGTGGTTCCAAGTGAGAAATTTTGCCTTTCTGGAGATAGTTCAATGTTTTATTATGTTGATCTAGATCAGATTTTTAAATAATTCCCTCTTCTGCAAATGCGTTAATTTAAACACAAAATTTTGGAAAAACGTAAAAACGCTGATTTGTTTATCAAACATTTTTAAACATATTATGTTATGCAAATGAACTAAAGGATTTAACAGTTTAAATTTTTACTTCATTCCCAAGTTTCAATTAGAATTTCTTAATGAATACGGATATAAGAAGTTTTATATTAATTAACCCAATTATCTCTTTAGTTTGATAATACTTTCGTCAAAGTTTCGTAATGATAGCTTTTGGCAATATAGATTGACAATCAGTCTAATATAGTTCTCTTCTGGTTGAATTTAATTTATGGATTTCAGCAAGCCACTTTTGCATCGCGATTACCTAGAACATGTGCTAAGGTTTAATAGGACTTAACATTTGAATTTAACATTCAGTTTGACTTAAATGTATGTTCTGAATACCTTCAACCAACGGAGTTTGTTTATGTAATACTTTTAACCACATGTAATCATCAGTTTAACATATCAATAAATATTCTCTTTATTTAAATATTAACCTTTGAATATGTAGTCAGAAATTTGATGGGATGATAATTCATCTTATTTTCTTTAAGATTCTAGTACATTTTCCACTTTAAATTGTTGGAGTACATTATAGATATAATTATAATAAAAGGAACAAGCGAAAAACACTATTAAACATATAGAAGCTTCTAAAATCAGCAAGCATTGACTAAATTTGTAGGACTATACTTTCAAAGGTTAAACAGACTTTCTTTAGTTGCAAGAGAAAAATAATTGAGAGAAAACATGAGCTCAAGCAATAAGAATACAAAAACATGAAAAGAGAACAAAGGCTGCCTTTCAAATCGCTTTCAAATTTAGTAAAGTTTCAGAAAATCAGAAGGAAATGTGTAGGCATTTTATTAACCCCAATGTAAACTTAGCAATCTACCTATATATTTTAATTTTAATGAGAGAGGAATTCCTAACGCGTAATTCCTATTTAAAACTCAGGTATAAATTCAAAGACCGATAAAACTGGCCAGATAATTGTTGTACACAATATTTATATATGGTGTCGCTAAACGGACCCGAAATTAAAAACTGCGATTAAATCTTTATAAATCCTTCCGACTCATTTACAAACTTTGCTTATCCCATTTATTGCGCATTGTGCCAGATTATATACTTTTCCCAAAATTCTTAAATTCTTAAATTGCATTCCAACCGAATGTATCGACTTAGGCGCAGCCTCTTTTCTCTTAGCTAAATCTTTATTCTCTAAATATTCTGATTTTTTAGTCACTAGCATTCACACTATTAAACATTAGGTAGAGTTTACTAATACATTAAAAATAAATTCTTGTTAGAAATTTCAACTGGTTTTCAGTAATGTAAAAATCTTTATTCACCGTTGTTTCATTGAAAGATGCGATAAAATATCTACAAACTAGACTTCGAGAAGTTCGTTTCTTGTGCATTGAAATTGATAATTCAGCAGCTTCATTCTGATATAAAAGCATTCATTTTACAGAATTAATGTAACCACCAGACTGAGAGATTAGCCGTGGGAAGTTATCTCGAGTCCTATTCTTGCTCAAGTCTATATGGATTATTATGAATCCAAATTATATGAAATATTAAACTTTCGTAGTTTTCTTTTTAGCTACTTTGACAGTATATTTGCAGTCTTTGGCAGTAATGAAGAAAATTTGAATAACGTTTTCTTAGTAATGAGTTCCAATGAACCTGCCATTCAGTTCCCTAAAAAGGTGCTCTTCCGTTTATTATAGTCACTCGTAATACAGCTAAGTCCAGTACTGTGTATTGTAGACCTTCATCTGTTTGCCTTCCAATGCAGATCAAATAATATCATTTCACTAGGCAAAAGTCATCTTCGCTTCGTTCCTACAGTGTATCGTAAACCTTTATCTGTTTGTCTTTCCAATACAGATCAAATCGTATGATTCCCACTAGGCAAAAGTCGTCTTCATTTTATTACTTTGCTTTCCGTGCCCTCCAGGTTTGCTTTTCCAAGTGAATTCTTAATTAAAAATTCAACTACTTAAGATCAGTTGAAAATCGGCAGGGGCTTTTCATCTCATAATATTGACTAAGTGGTATAAAACTTATACCACTTAGTCATATTTAGTTATTATAAGAATCCATCAGTCATTCCTCCCGTGCTATTGATTAGTTATAAAATTGCCCATATTTTAAGAAAAGCTAAATTTTCTCTTTGTTTTTCTTCTACCAACAGAATTTGCAGTTCGACCTCATTCAAATTTGATCTAATTTGATTTGATTTGAGGGCGTAGCCTTGATATAAGTAGCCGAATCAGCGTTTTGCAATAAAGCCGTAATGCAACCAGCTCGTGAACCACCTACCAAATATAAGTTCTTGGGGTTTTTTTTTAGCATTCCTCGCGATTGGCCTAATGAACATTGATCAAATTAGGACAATCTTAAAACGGGGAAAGACTTATTAATGTCTGATTTTCCAACAAAATTATATTTTCCGTTTTTCTGCAGCCAAATTAAAAAAATACGTATATATCTTGTAGGGTTTACATATATTTTAACTAACATTTATTTTAAGTTTAAACTATCTTTCCTGCCAAGCCTTACTTTTCCCTGGAATTGCCAATGCCAGAGTATGTAAATTTTAGTAGAACGCGCAAGGATTCAAATTGTCAGCGGAAGTATTCTGAGTTAAATAGAAGGGAAATGAGTTCGAAAGTGTGCTTTCTTACTTCACGAGCGTGGAGGTGGCTAGTTAGAAATTGAAGAACCACGCGTTTCGGCCTGTGTGCTTGCCTCGGCAGTTTGTTAATCTTTCAACGTAATATTCAGAAGTTTGCTGAATTATCAGCGGTATCTTAGAACACGGTGAGGTTAGTTACGTTTAGAGAGCCTCGTAGTTAGTAACTTGTTATTATCTCTTTTCAGTTTCTTATTTTTATTTTACCGCCGGTTCGGCGTAGTTTGTGAGTGTCAAGAGTACGCATTTGTAATTTCTAAAGTTGAATAAAAAGGGATTCAAACCCTTATCAAGACTTTGTCTACTTTCCAGTTCTTAGCAGTCACCACAATTGTTGCGTGCAGGTTGGAAGCGCGCAACATTACACTGGTGCCCGAACACTTGTCGAACTGAAATGGCCGAAAATTGGATGGAAGTTGCTGGACAACAACAAGAAATGGCAAGCCAATTGGAAGGATTTGGATACCTGGTCCAGACGATGAGAGCGTCAATTAAGCCAAACGTCAATTTCGACGGAAAAAATTCGGTGGCGATATTTCTAGAAGGCCTAGAAAATCATTTCCAGCTCTACCCTGTGCCTGAAAGACAAAAAGTTGCCATCGCCACATCTGCACTAAGAGGACAGGCCGCGCTATGGTGGAAGAATATAGGCAAATTTTTATTAGGGGAATTCGGAGGCCAGACATATACATTTGAAAATTTCAAAAAATCGTTATTAAAGGCCTTCCCCATAGTGAAAGATCGAGCAAGGCTAGAAGCCGAACTGTATAGTTTTTATCAACGGAATATAGAAGAGTTGACGGACTTTATTCTGCGAAAAATTAAACTGACGGATATGCTGTATGGGAAGAAACCCGACGCGGAGATTATTGAAATAATCTTACCAAGATTGTTACCTGTTGTTCAAGACTACTTCGAAATTAGAAACCCAAGCACATTGCAGGAGCTCTTCGAATTGACGGTCAAGTTTCAAAATCGCAGAATAGCGGAAAAAGCTAGAGGGGCATTGTATTTTCAAAGTATCAGAAGGCAATCTTCAAATGAGCAGACCAGAAATGCAAAATGCTCTTATGGGGGAAAGAGCTATCAAGCTAACTAATCGAACCTCGAAGGTCAAGGCCCAAAAAGGAAATTTGAAAACAAACGTCCGCGTACCTAGAAGGCAGAAGTTGAAAGGAAAGCTTTAAACGAGTAGAGAGGCCTGTGAAAGTGAGGGTCCAGACCCCGGAAGTTTTGAAAAAACCCCTCAAAAAGACACTTAAATACGGTCATCGTAAGGAACTCACAGTTACCAATTATACAAGTCCTGGTTGGCGATGTACCAGTAGAAGCCCTCATCGATACAGGAGCAGAAGGTAATTTTATGAGTGATATTTTTTTAAGAAGAACTTTAATAGGTTTCGATTATTTAAAAATAAAAACACAGAAATCATAGCAGCGCAAGGACAAACTTGTCAATGTATCGGAAAACTATCTTTAAAAATACAACTTCAAAACGAAAGCCTTAAAGTATTAATTTTTGTAGTAAAAAATTTGCAAAATCCACTTATTTTAGGTATAGAATTTTTAAAAGCCGCGAAGGCCAAACTGAATTTTCAGGACAGTTCTATTGTGCTGGAGATGGACCGGAGGCTGGTGAAACCAACGAGATAATATACTGGTAGAGAGCGTATTGCAACCTTCAACCGGTTCCAACATTAGTGTCACGTGACTGCTGCGCGAATTCCGAAAGTGCGGAAATACTTTACATTGCTTTCTATGGGACGAAAGACAGCTGCTCTGCTTGGTCACATAAAATTTTAAGTAAAAATGGTTATTCGCTGCAGCGCCTACGGATGTAAAGAAAGTTTCGTGAAAGTAGGACTTGTAACCTTTCATAGGTAAGTTAAAACTGCATGATTTATTATTTTATTTTCAGTATTTTTGTCATTTTACTATCTCTGTTGAATTGGTTGGAAAGTTTCAGTCATATTGTATAAGAAAATTGCCGCCGTATATGACATTTTCAGCATGTATTATTAGCATCAAAATGTATTAAATACTGTGACACTATTTATTGGAATCACCCTTTACAAATAATTGAATTTTATATGTTTTTTCCGTGTATTCCGTTGAAATAGAAAGCTGCGCCAATTGGCGTTAATCTTTTTTCGCCAAGTCGTACGCGTTTTGATTTCATAAACAATTACGATAAAACAATTGCGATAAAAAAAGAAAAACGCTATTATTAGCATTAAATTATTGAGAAAAGATTGTGCGATATGTTTACTTTGTTAAAAAAAAAAGCTAAAGATCTTGAATCATGCAACATTGGACATAAACAGTTAAACAGCATTATTTTAAAAATCAGATTACTTTTATAAAGCTCAATGCTTTATCATTATTTTCTATAAAATCAATTACAATAAAAATAATCTGGATTATAATTCTGTCTCATCTACGATGCTGTTAGAAATTTATTGTAATTGAAAAAATGCGATGTGAAAAACTTACCATATTTTAAATAGTATTTTTTTTTTTAAAAAAAAAAGGAGAGTGAGAGAATTTTTAACTGTAATATCATTTTGATCCTAATAATAAATACTGAGTTGAAGTTTGTTTCCGTTTGATACATATTCAATATAAAATAATTTTTATAGTTAATAAAATGTATTGATCCCCCCCCCATGACATACACATGAGTGTGGAAATCAGTAATTAAGATTGCATTATTTTGTTCCAGTAATATAATCTCAAGAAAAGAAAGGCAATCAATGGCATAAATACATATAATACAATGTGATTTTCTTTTTCTCTTTAGGATGCAATGCATTAAAATTAAACGAGATTTTTTTTACCTTCTCAAATATTATAACAGTAGTTCAATTAATTTTTTAACGTTATTCAAAATTAAAGTTTCCATCTCAATTTTTTATTATTTATTTTAGATTTTTTTCCTAAAATTATTTAACCTAAACATCTTAAACAATGGTGCAAATAATTTAAAGCAATTTTTAAAAATATAGATAAAATATTCAGGAAAAAAGGCGTTAAGTTATATCTAAACATAATTGTAAAAAATCGAACAACCTAATTCGAGGCCGTTGTCTGCTGACTGCTAGCAGACGGAAATAAAAAGTACTACCTGCCATATCAAAAGCGGGCCAAACTGGCGATGAACAGCCTAAGCTATCACTCCCCAAGAGTGCCAAGAACATTAGTCACGTGGTATATGTTGGAGACATCCTAGCAGACGAATTCTCTGTGGGTGAGCCGTCTACCTGTTATATGAAGTCGTTGGGTGGAACCAATGGAACAACCGCAGGTCGACCTTAGCCATTTGAATGACCATGAAAGTCAAGCCATCCAGCAAGTGGTGAGTACTTTTTCAAACTTGTTTTCAAAACGGCCTGGTAGCTGTCAAATAGTTACGCATGAGATACAGTTAACTGCCGACAAACCCTGTAGGACTAAACCTTATCGCTATGATAAAGAGAAAGAGCTAATCATGGAAAAACATATTCAGGAAATGTTAAAGAACAAAATAATAACGCCCATAAATAGTGAGTACGCGAGTCCAGTCGTACTATGTAGGAAAAAGAACGAGTTTCCTCCTTCGGATAAAAAGGCTTGGAGGTTTGCTATCGATAACAGGAAACTGAATAGTATTACTAAATTCCCAGTTTACCCTTTGCCGGTTATAGAGGAAATTATTAGAAAGATTAAATCTACAAGATACATGACTACTTTGGACTTAACGTCTGGATACTATCAAACAGCTATGAGACCGGAAGACATACATAAAACCGCGTTTATAACAAAATCGGGCACTTATGCATTTTTACGCATACCCTTTGGGTTGTGTGGGGCCCCATCAACATTCCAGAGAGCTATGGACATAGTTCTAAAGCCTGTCCTAGGAAAATCAACTTTAATTTATCTAGATGATATAATTATAACGAGTAGTACGTTGGAACAACATATTAAAGATCTAGAAGAAGTTTTTAAATTATTAAAATAGGCCGGTCTTACAATTAACGCCTCAAAATGCAAGTTCGGAACTAAAGAACTTAAATATCTGGGTTATAAAATTTCGCAAAAGGGTATCGAAACTCAAGATTCAAAAATAAAAGCAATCAAGAATTTCCCACCTCCCAACACCACCAAGAAACTTCCTTTTTTCCTTGGGTTATGTTCTTATTATGGGTCATTCATAAAAGATTTTGCTAATATTGTTGAACCCTTGTTAGTAATTCAAAGAAAGAAAAGTAAATTCACGTGGACAGCAGAAGCAAATACCGCATTCGAAAGGTTAAAAGAAGCGCTTATCAATGCCCCTGTTTTTAAATTCCCGGAGGAGGACGAAAACCTGGAAATTGCAGCAGATGCGTCGGACTATGCTGTGGGTGCGGTTCTTATGCAAAATTTCAATCATTTGGCATTTTTTAGTAAAACGTTGAATCATACACAAAGAAATTATACAGCTACAGAGAGAGAAACATTAGCCGCATTAATAGCTGTACACAAATTTCGAGTTTATTTCGGCAAAGCGCCAGTAAAAGTCTTTTCGGATCATGCGGCTATTGGTAGACTTTACTCGGGGAAAAACCTAACGCCCAGGTTAATAAGATGGGCTTTAAAACTCCAAGAATATAATCTGATAATCAAATATAAACCGGGTAAGGAAAATAATGTAGCTGACGCACTTTCTCGTATAAAACTGGACGACGAAGGCAATGAACTTATGCGCTGTGTTGACTTCAAAAATTTTAGATTCTAGAGATACAACTATTGCTGAATGGAAAGCTGATCCTGAATTTGGAAGTATCTATGCATATTTGAAAGACCCCGAAAGCTTTGAGCACACAGATATCGATGCGATAAGAAACAGAGCAGAAAACTATGAAATAATAGATAATTTATTATTTTATACGTAAACAACAAACGAAAATCTCGAGTACAAACCAGTCATCCCAGCCTCGCTTCGATTAAGCATTTTGAAGGAATTACACGACGCGAAAACAGCGGGTCATTTAGGGTTCAGAAAGACTTTAAAAAGGGTACGCGAGGAGGTATATTTCCCGCAATTATACAAAATAGTAACTGCGTATGTCAGGTCCTGCAATCAATGTCAGTTAATAAATGATATTAATTACAGCCCGGCAGGGTACTTAAATAGCATTCGCGTTACATTTCCGAATGAAATTTTAGGCATAGATCTTCTTGGTTCTTTACCCCAGAGGGAGTTAAATAAAAATCGTTTTCTTTTAGTATTTGTAGATCATTTTTCAAAATGGACAGAAATTGTTCAACTTAAACGCGCGTCAGCCAAAACAATCGCAGATGCATTCTTACACAGATACATTTTAAAATACGGTGCACCGATAAAAGTCATTAGCGATAACGGTGAACAATTTGTTAGCCAAATATTTGAAAACATATGCACTGGACTTGGCATACGCCATATCAAAATGGTTCCGTATAGACCACAGGCAAACATAGCAGAAAGAGTTAATAAAAACATTGTAAAAATAATTCGAAGTTATGTTAGCACACATCACAAGCGCTGAGATGGCTACATAAATGAGTTAGCTTATGCTTTAAGAACGGCAAATCACGATACTACGGGAAAAACCCCAGCAGAATTATTTTTAGGACGAAAGTTAATTACGCCATTAGATAAATTATTCTTTGTGCAACAAAGAGAGCAAGAATTTAAACAGAAAGACGTGCAAACACTTATTGACCAGGCGGTTAAAAGCTCGGATACGGCAAGAAATAGACAAAAGTTATATATGATAGAAAAAGCCGTGTAGCAGATTTTAAAGTTGAGGATAAAGTGTTGAAGCGGAAATTTTCTTTATCAAGTGCCCCAGACAATTTTACTGCAAAGTTAGCTCCAAAATTTGAAGGCCCCTATGTAATTCAGGAAATCAAGGGAGTCGTATTGTACCTTAAGAACGAGAGAGGGGAAATCGGTAAAAAAGTCCCGACCAGGTGAAAAAATATTATAATCAAAACGATTTTGAAATCCTTAGAAGTTTCTTGCAGGACTCAAGCGTAAAAGAAGTAGAAGGTCCAGAAGAAACGTCACCAGTTCCACCACCCAAGAAGCAGAGAACTGAAGAGAAACCTAGCCCTTCTAGAACCCATGCGACGGTACCGAAAAGAAGAAATGAAAACTTTCAGACTCCAGCATTTAAGAAATACAAGAAAGCAAAGCCGCCGCGTAATGAAACCTTGGTAAAGAGGAAAACACCAATTACAACGTATCGCAGTAGAAATTCTACATCGAGGAGAACGCTTCCAGGGCCAGAGAGTCAGGTGCAAACAAGGCCGCCGTTCCCGAGAGCGGAAAGACAGCAGGAGGAACGAAAAGACAACCACCAATGGAAGAAATTCAAGCAGGATTCAAGACCGGAGGACGCCAAGACCAGCCGTCCAGGGAAAAACGGAAAAGACAGCAACCCGACGACTACCACTCCAAGAGGCCAGCATGCAGAGGGCGAAAAAGAAAAAACAACGTGGACGACACTCGGAGGACACTAAGGAGAAGACTGACGTCGATGAAACCTATAACGTGGGATCAGTTCTGCCAGAAGAGAATGTCGGAGTTCCAATCATCGAAAACTCAAAGATAAGTTAAAATCTTCTATATTTTTTTTTCTTTTGTTCCGAAATGTTATGCGTAAATACGAAGTTCTATGTTTTGACGGAAGTCAATGTGTCTCGATTGAGACTTAGTTTTGTTTTACTTTATTTAGCTAAGGCAAAAGTATTATTTTCTTTAAGTATAAAATCTAAGAACAAGCAGTTTCTGTTGGTCGAAAGACTAATTCTGTTATGTTAAACCTAAAATTTGGCCGAAGATAAAAATAACTTCGTATTCTTGTATTAATAAGAACTTTAGTTTCAGTGCCGCCAGCTTGGCAAAGAATGAATAAAGTAAAAATTTATTTTTCTATTATTCATTTTATGGTAAATTGTAAAAATCATATGTATTAGAATTTTGTAAATATACGTAAATACTTGAAAGTTAAATAAAAGTAGAATTTAGTCTAGAAGCATAAAATTTTAGATGATAAAAGTAAATACTCGAAAGAAATGAATTCTAATTAAATATTAAACTGTAGATAAAACCATGCTTTAGAGCGAAAGCCTGCATGTCTAAATATGAATGAGGGGGAATTTAGAATGAATGTGTTTTGTAATGTTCTCCACCTACACTTGAATTTTAAGAATGTTAAAGTAGCTCATCGAGTTGTAGAATGTCGAGTAAGGTGTGTCTATTTGGTCGTTGAATTCTAACAAATCATTGTGGTTAGGGGAAGTGTTGCAATACTAAAACACGAATATTCCCGTTTGACACCACACATGGTGGAGAGCCAGGGTAAAGTTAAATTCATGGTTGAATACTTGAATGAATGTGAATTAAGCAGTAACTAAGGAAAATAAATCTTTCAAAAACAAAAACTTATTCAGTGGCAAGAAAGTGTAAATTATAATGTATTTAGATAGATACTGATACTTATTCCTTCCATATGCTGGAAAGAAGAGAACAGATTGATTGCTGAAGTCCAGGAAAGGTTGCTGTAAGAAGAGAAAATTAAATAAGTATCTACAGAAATTTATTCTACCTTTTGTGAGATAACAGATTTGTTTTTTTTTTTTTTTTTAATGTAAACGAGGCTCTTAAAATTTAGTTTAGAATTTTGGAAACTTTTCAACAGGTCGTTTCTAGGACCTGCTTCCAAGTTTACCAAATTCTGGCAGAGGCAAATGTAGGGTTTATATTTATTTTAACTAACATTTATTTTAAGTTTAAACTATCTTTCCTGTCAAGCCCTACTTTCCCCTGGAATTGCCAGTGCCAGAGTATGTAAATTTTAGTAGAACGCGCAAGGATTCAAATTGTCAGCGGAAGTATTCTGAGTTAAATAGAAGGGAAACGAGTTCGAAAGTGTGCTTTCTTACTTCACGAGCGTGGAGGTGGCTAGTTAGAAATTGAAGAACCACGCGTTTCGGCCTGTGTGCTTGCCTCGGCAGTTTGTTAATCTTTCAACGTAATATTCAGAAGTTTGCTGAATTATCAGCGGTATCTTAGAACGCGGTGAGGTTAGTTACGTTTAGAGAGCCTCGTAGTTAGTCACTTGTTATTATCTTTTTTCAGTTTCTTATTTTTATTTTACCGCCGGGTCGGCGTAGTTTGTGAGCGTCAAGAGTACGCATTTGTAATTTCTAAAGTTGAATAAAAAGGGATTTAAACCCTTCTGAAGACTTTTTCTACTTTCCAGTTCTTAGCAGTCACCACTATTGTTGCTTGCAGGTTGGAGGCGCGCAACATTACAATCTTTATGGGAATTATACTTCTTAGAGGTGTCTCACATTCAAAAATGTCTTTCAATTCTGATTAACTTTCCATTTCTAATCCATATTTAACTTCAGTTTTCGTTCTCCTGTCATTGAATGAGCATGTTTTTGTATTATCATTTTCATTCCTTCCTTATTTAACTATCGAACAATAGTCCTGTAAATTTACCTTTATTCGTGTTGTTATAGTATGTTAAACAGCTCAGAGGTATTTTAAATGTTTGTGATCTTAACTACACTTTTTTTTATTAAACACAAATATGAAAGTTCGGTTTGATACAAAACGGTATTTAATACTATGCATTTTTTTTTCTTTCGCATCTTATTCCTAGATGAACGATTTGAAAATTTCGAAATTTCAAATATCCAGACTGTCTTAGGGTTAAGATTAGGATTTAAGATGATGTACAATTCGTTCCACTTCTGTAACTCAACATTCATCTTTAAATATTGCAAATTAAAAGAGAAGCGTTCCCACAGTAGAGTGTTTATTCCTGTGTTATCAGAATCGAGGATAGCATATTTGTTTAAACCATTTACATTCAGCTCAAGCGGATTTTGCCATCTGATTCCTCGATAAAGAACAAATCGACCTCTCTTTCTCTTCTTTACAAGCAAAAACTTCCGTCATGATATGTTGCCTTCCTACGTTTCGACTATTTTTCAAGTAGTTTGGTACAATAGCATGTGTAAAGTAAACGGAAGGCAGTTGCCTTTCGGAAGTCGTACATTGAGACATACCTCCAGAGGAAAATAACGCTAATCAATTACCGCCTTTCGAAATAAATGGCTCTCTTGCGACGCGGCTGGAGATTTCTCGAAGAGTAATGAAGCCCTGCTTTGCTGATGGCTTTGAGTACGTATAATCTCACTCTTAAATAAGGTGAATTACGTAAAACCGTCGTTAGGTTTTTAAAAATATCGTGGTGTGTAAATTGATGTTAAATGAAAAATCATTAAAATGCAACAATTTGAAAAATTTTAGATTAAAATCCATTACTTAGAAATTTTTCAGCTAAATTTTAAAAATATTTAAATAAAAAATCTTAATATTATAAAAATTGAAATCTGCTCTTAATATGATCTTTTCAGTTTAACATGAGAAGCAATTTTACGCTAAGTAGTTACTATAGGCCTACTGCTTCGAAAATATAATTGCCACATATTAAACATAAAGAGCGTAAAATCTTACACAAAGAGATAATCAAACTAGTAAAGCCAAATGGTAGGCAAACATAATCGCTATGTTATTATTTTATCGCAAATGGAGGTCCACTGGAAAACTTTTGTACTTGATTAAGAAGAAAAAAAAATAACTATTGAAGACATAACTATGCATTTATTTAATTGCATCAGAGGCTCGAAACAAATAATCCTCCCAAGTTCAGTAGTACGTATATATTACCAAGGCAACGATTTGATTTACTGAAACAGTAAAATCGGGAAAAAGATTGTTAAGAAAAACAAACTAATGCAAAAAAAGCTTAGAGGTAATGAAATGAACAAAAGTACACTATTTTCAACATCCGATATTCAGAAATATATTTATTGAAATTCTCATTTCAGTAATATTGTAGAACCATTAGGTATTTTTTGGAAGCAGAAGAAATGAAAAATGAGCAATGTTCTCGCCGGGACTACGCGTCTAGCGTGCTGATCACTACATCACGAAGGCATGCTAAGAAACTGGGAGAAATACCTTATAATATTATTAAAAATGTTGCACATTCACGTTAAATGATGCAAGCTATTGTTTACAAAAACTTCTAATGGGAAAAGTAAGTTAGGGAATATTAATTTCAAATTTTGGCATTTATCTCGCCTCTTTTGTTTCAATGTGTTAAAATAATTACATCAGAATTACATTCAATAGTTTTTAATCTTCGAACAATAAATCATTTCTGTGGGAAAGCGTTCTATTCTGCTTCAGTATTATTTTAATTTTTTTTGAATGCCTTACTTCTTGGATTCTAAGACGTCATTATTTGTAAAACTTGACTTAATTTGAATAACATCGTCAAAGTAAAGACGATTATTCGAAAATAATGATTAGTTCTGAAATAAGTAATGAAGTAATGTCTTATAAGTAAATAGCTCTTCAAAGTAATGAAATATTGTTCTGAAATAAAGTAAATGAAATAACACGCTCAATTGCATCTAGCAAATATTTCCTAAACATCGACTTACATTTATTAACACTAAAAATGTGCCTATTTAAATTAATAAATTTTAATTGATCACCCTAGAATAATTAGTATATCGATAAAATCTCCGATTCTAAAATAGATTTTTTTTCCTCCTTAATATGACTAAAATTGCTTAGCTACATTCACTCAAGAGAAAAAAAATCTTTTGTCAAAAGATAAACTTTTTTATTTATATTTTGATAGAATAATTCTTTTCTTTTTTCAAATTCTCAGGTGTTTTATTTAACAGCCATTAGCCTTGCGCCGCGTCAAACGCCGGAAGGGGTGGCCATTCCCTTATGGTAACACCTAACAAGTGGCTGCGTTGCTTCCTGTGAAAGAGACGAACAGTAACAACCATGCCTTCTTCAAGATTTGAACCCGAGCCTATCGCTACGGTAGTCAACCTCACTAACCATTATACCGACTGGGCGGCGACAGAAGAACTACAGTATGTTTAAATTTATAATACGTCTTTTGACTACCATTCTTTTGACACACCATTCTTTTAAATTAAAATTTTCATCTCGCAATACTTAAGGATACTATGTGTAAACGCAACGTATTAATTTTATTTAAAATGTATTTTCCCGATTGGCAACAACAGTTTTTTTTCAGAACGATAATATTTTTGAAATGTAAGTTTTTGAGCAGTAATGTTGACGGTAATGTTTCTGAATAAAGCAAGTATTTAACAATTAATGTTTTGACGGAATGTGTTTTTAATAAAGGAACTAATTAATTGCTAACATTTCAGAAGTGGGATAAACTAGAATTATTATCTAGATTTAACAACGTATTGCCTTAACGTACGCCAAGCCTAAACTGAATGCGGAAGCTCGCCAAAACTGAAAGTAGAAAGGTGCGTGAATTTATAAACTGTTTATGTTATGTCTAAGTATTAAACGGAAAGAACTTAAGTATAATTATTGTATTATTATTTGAAAATTTAAGTCTAAGATGGCTTATTTGGCAAGAGGCAAAAAATGTGATTTAAAAGAACTTGCTTTGGAACTTGATGTAGATGTCCCTTCTGATATTAAAATTGTAGGCTTAAGAGACATGATTTTGAATAGTAAGAATTATAACGAAGACTTTACTAAACAAATGCTAGATAGAATTATAAATAATCGTTTAGACAGGGAAAAGTTAGAAATTTTAGAAAAAGATAAGCAAAGAGCATTTGAAATGGAAATTATAGAAAAAGATAAGCAAAGAGCATTTGAAATGGAAATTATAGAAAGAGATAAGCAAAGAACATTTGAACTTGAAAAATTGAAAATAGAAGCAGAAATCAGAAGTAGTAATGTAAATGATTCTGTTCCTTCTAATGTTAGTAGAAGTAATATTTGTTGTATGAGTAAATTAATGCATAAGTATGATTTGAATGAAGGTGATATAAGTTTTTATCTAGTTTTATTTGAGAGACAGGCACGACGTATTGGGTTAGAAGAACAAAACTGGGTTTCTCAGCTGTTTGGTCTATTGCCTTATGAAATAACTCAATTAATTGCCCGTGAATCAGAAGAGAAAGCTAACGACTTAACGTTAAACAACTGCAACTGTTAAACGTTAAGCACGTTAAACAACTGCTACTGAGAAAATTTAAGTTAAGCCCTGAACAGTTTCGGCAAAAGTTCGTTGATCATATTAAAACGTTGCGTAATACGTGGAAGGACTTCACGTTTGAATTAAAAAATTATTTTGAAGAGTGGCTTGCTGGATTAAATGTAACAGATTTTGACTCTTTAAAACAACTTATTATTACTGATCAATTAAAGAAGAGGGTCCCCGCTGCTATCCGAGACCATTTCATTGATGATTGGTGTAAATTCATTAATCCTGAAGAGTTGGCTGAAAAACTAGATGAATATGAAAATATTCGGGCAGGGATAAAAGTACTTCAAGTAGAAAATAAAACTTTTAGGCATAATTCTAAGCCCAAATCTGGTTCTAAATTTTATGAACGATCCTATAATCAGTATTCAAGACAAAGAAATGTTAACGATTCCATGCAGACAGATGGTAATTTCAAAGTGGATTTTAAAAACAGTTTTGGTAATAAATACAATCTGAGAGATAAATTTTATAAAACAAAGGAAAGGAAAAGGGAATATAATTCTGGCATCCGCAATGAAAAGGGTGAGCCGAAATGCTTCAATTGTAATGATTATGGACATATAGCGACGGATTGTCCTCAACCTAAAAAAGAAATTATTTGCAGGAAATGTAATGAAAAGGGTCATATTTTAAAAAAAGTGTACGTCTAAGAATCCAGACTTGACAAATGTTAAAAATAATTTATCCGTGAACCAGAATTCAGGTGTTTCACCAGCTGTATATTTAAAGTATGCTCGCATCAATAATGGAGAAGAAATTACTGCAATCATAGATACGGGTTCTAGTTCGTGTTCATTGAAACAGTCTGCGGCTAAGAGACTGAATCTTATTGTAAAACCTGATGTGGAAGAATTGTTTGGCTTTGGGAACCAGAATAAACCAGCCGCTAGAACATTGGGAAAAGTAACTGTTAACTTAGAGATTGATGATGTGGAAGGAAAGGACATTACAGTTCTAATTGTAGGAGATGAAACGCAACCATGCGACTTATTAGTTGGTCGAACATGGATTGATTTACCACATATTGCATACGCCAAGATAGGTTATACTTTGCACATACGCTATGCTAATGACTGCCCATTTTCGCAGTTGCAAAATGATATCAACACTCCGCGAATTAAACTGAAGGCTTCCCAAGAAACTCAAATCGAAAGTAATACGGTTAATTTCGTGAAAGTTAAAACTGATGAAATAAATAACCGTTATGTTTTAATAAGTGGATCGGAAGATGAGTTAGGCTCATTATTGGAAGTAATACAGGAAGAAACAGTGATACCAGTCACTAACTACAGCGATCGAAAACTAATTTTGAAAGAGAATCAATGTATCGGTAGAGCGGAAGTAGCAGAATTAGTTGAACCAAGTTCAGATCAGAAAACTGAAAATTCAAGTCAAAAGGAAATACTGATAATAAATGAAATTAAGAAGTTTAGGAGACCGATTACTTTAGAAGAAATTAAAGTTAATAACAATACTACACCAGAAAGAAAACAGGAAGTTTTACATTTGATAAATGAGTATCGAGATTGTTTTGCATTAAATATGGAGGAATTAGGGTGTACAAACTTAACAAAAATGGATATTAAAGAAATTGAATGGAGTAAGCCTATTTGCATGAAGTCGTATAAAACCAATGCCGAAGAGCGTGCTTCTATAAAGAAGATAATAAATGAATGGAAGAAATATGGAATTGTTACTGAAACAAGATCTCCGTATGCTAGTCCAGTTTTACTCGTAAAGAAAAAAAACAGGTGAATTACGATTAGTGATAGATTATAGAAAGTTGAATTCGCAAACTGTTAAAGATAAATCTCCACTCCCTAGGATAGATGATCTTCTTGAATGTCTTAGTGAGTGTAAAGTTTTCACTACATTGGACTTAGCTCATGGATATTTGCAGATTCCTTTAACTGAAGAAGCGAAACTGAAAACAGCTTTCATCACTCCAGATGATACCGGTCAATTTGAACGTATGATCTTTGGGTTAGCTAATGCACCTGCAGAATTTCAGAGACTTATGAATCAAGTTTTAGGTCCATTGCTTAATAAAGAAGTATTGTGCTATTTGGACGACATCTTAATTCCGGTTAAATCTTGAGAAGAAATGATGGAAAAACTTAGTAAAGTGTTTGATAGATTGAGAGAAGCAATGCTGACATTGAAACTGACAAAATGAGAATTTGGAAAAGATGAAGTTGAGTATTTGGGATTTCTAATAAAATCAAATGGTATGCAACCTGGACCAAGAAAAGTACGAGCTATATTAAACTTTCCTAAACCAACCAATGAACTTGATGTTAAACAATTTTTAGGTCTTACAAGTTTCTTTAGAAGGTTTGTACCGAAATACGCAGAGAAAGCTGAGCCGCTAACGAGACTGACGAGGAAGGATGAAACATTTCGTTGGAACAAAGATCAGCAAGAAGCATTCAGTACTTTAAAGGATCATTTAACTAATGTACCAATACTAGCATTATATAATCCCGAAGCAGAGACTGAAGTGCACACAGACGCGAGCAACAAAGAACTGGCAGGAATGCTGTTGCAAAAAGGTGAAGATAGAAAGTGGCATTTAGTTTATTGTGTAAGTAAAGGAACAACAGAAACAGAAAAGAATTATCATTCAAGCAAATTAGAATTAATGGCTATAGTTTGGACTTTGACACGACTTCGACAATTTTTAATTGGAATCCGATTTACGGTAATTACAGACTGCCAAGCTTTAGTTTATTTAAACGCGAAGAAAACTTCAAATCCTCAGATAGCAAGGTGGAGTAATCTGATCCAGGAATACAATTTTGAAATAAAGCACAGGCAAGGCAAAAGAATGAGTCACATAGATGCATTGAGCCGATCGTCAGTTGATCAGCCAGAAGAAACAACAAGATAATTGAAAACAACTTGGAAGTTTGTTTAACGCTAACGATAGATGAACAAATTCTTATAATTCAGCATTCAGATCCAGAATTACGCAAATTAATAGACATTTTAAAGAAAAAGATAAATGATAGAACGAATGCAGAGAAATATGTAACTGAAAATTACGTCTTGAAGAATAATCGATTGTTTCGTAAAGTGAAAGATCAGGAAAAGGAGAAATTGTTATATGTCATACCTAAATCGATGAGAAAAGGTATTGTAGTAAAATTTCACGATCTTTTGGGACATTTTTCAGCAGAGAGAACTGTTGCCAAAATCAAGGAATCATAGGAATCATACTGGTTTAAAGGAATGAAACGATATGTTATGCGTCACATTTCGATGTGTTTCGAATGCCTAGTAAATAAAATGCCTAGTGGTAAGAAACAAGGAGTACTGCATCCAATTAGACCTGGTAGAAGACCTTTTGCAATTATACATATAGATCATTTAGGACCATTCGTAAAACGTTCAAGAGGAAATACAGAATTATTTGTAATAATTGATAATTTTACGAGATTTACACGCTTATATCCTATGAAAAGTACTGCAACCAAGTATGTGTTAGTTGCATTGAAGAGTTTTGTAGATGATTTTGGGTTACCAGAAAAAATTATCAGCGATAGAGGAACATGTTTCACAGCGAAGGAATTTCGAGAGTACTGTCAAAATAATGGAATCAGTCATACACTCAATTCAACTCAGCATCCAAGTGGTAATGGAATGGTCGAAAGAGCAAATCGAACAATTTTGGCTACGATTAAAACGAGTATGGAAAATCCGAATCAGAGAGACTGGGACAAAAAGATTAAGGAATGCGAAAGAAATCTAAACAATATGATAAATAAGACTACAAATAAAACTCCTTTCGAAATGCTTCACGGTTATTCACCAAAATTTAACGACGGATTGATGAGGATGATTACAGATGAAGACGCAGATGAATGGGAGAATCCAGTAATCTTACAGAATGAAGCTAGAAAGAGAATTGAAGATATGCAGATGAAAATGAAAGCAAATTATGACAAGAAGAAAAGCAATTTTTTAACATTCGAACGAGGAGAAATAGTAGTTATGAGAAGAGTACCTAAATCAACTGGAGAATCAACCAAAACACAACAAAAGTATCGAGGACCTTTGGTAGTTACAGAAGTTTTACCAAGTGATACCTATAGAGTGACTCAATTAGAAGAGAAGGTGAAAGGACATTTCTTTAGTACGACAGCTCATGTGAGCCAATTAAAGTCATGGCAGTGTCAAGCTGAATCAGAAGAAGACGATGATGATGGTGATGACATTAGTGTTACTGGGGATAACGATAACAACACGCCGCATATTACTAAAACTAGGACACGGAAAAAGAATAGAAAACGACGGTGAATCTATATGACAGCTAAAGACTTTCGAACTATAAACATTAATATTAGAGATTTAATTTTTTAAATATAAGTTCTTAATGTTCCGAGGTCGTAACTGAGTCAGGATGCCCGAATGTAAACGCAACGTATTAATTTTATTTAAAATGTATTTTCCCGATTGGCAACAACAGTTTTTTTCAGAACGATAATATTTTTGAACTGTAAGTTTTTGAGCAGTAATGTTGACGGTAATGCTTCTGAATAAAGCAAGTATTTAACAATTAATGTTTTGACGGAATGTGTTTTTAATAAAGGAACTAATTAATTGCTAACATATGTTTCAAGAAAGACACTCATTTAATTACACAATTCCTGATTCTTCTCTTATTCTTTTTTCTACCATTGGTTGGATATAAAATTATCGTCTGTAACAATACATATTAACTAAATATACCTATTTCTTTCACTTTCAAGACGAAAAATATATTTAAAAACCACATTCATAATCCATAATATCTTGCTATGGCAGTATTTCTTTACATATTGCTTGCTATCTAAGACGAACAAAGAAATAATATCAATGAAATATGTTTTACTACTATAAAGCATTTTGGTATCCAAAATGTTTTATAGTAGTATAATAATTGAACTGGGAATAACAACAATGTTATGTTAAATTGCAGAATTAATTAAGGAAGACGTATGTGGAATTATTTTTAACAATGTTGTACGATGAAATGAAAAGAGAAATGGAAAAGAAACGTTTTTCTAGATAAGCAAGGGTAGTTTGGAGTCACGAATAATACTTCGAAATGAAAAATGTCTGGCTGCTTGCCAGATATTTCATTTAATGTTACTCTGCTTTATTAGATACCTAATGATGCTACGGATCAGGTCGCCGGAAGTAAAATGCTGCTACTACTTTTATAGGAAGCATTTTCATGCCTATTTGCTTGACTTCCTTGTCGGAAGGAAAACCAATCGTCGTTATGTTATGGTGTTGTTATTTTTATCTGCATTAAATAAATTAAAATTTGTATAAGAAACTGAAAATTTTCACTTTAATGAGAGAGATTGTTAATTGTTCACGGATTTGTACTCTGAATTTTTAAATTCAGACATTTTAGATCCTGAAATTTCCACATGCTTTAAAATTATTTATGTGTTACAAAGAGTTGTAACAAATAATCTGAAATTAGCATTAACATTCTTTCATTTAATTTTACTGCTTGGCAGAGAAATTACCATATCATGAAGAAACAGATGCATTGTCATACGAATTGCTATGTACAAACAATTCGCAAAGCCGTTGTTTCATTCACGAAGCCATTATTGTATGCATCTTGCATAAGAGCGACAACGTAACATGTCTATAATATGCGAATAATTTCTACAGTTTCCGAATGTGGTGAACGAAAGAAACAAATTAATGCCCTTAAGACTTCATCATGCACAAAATCAGAAAACGGCTGAGTTTACGAGGGACTTTAAACAGGCCTCCGTAGTGGTGGTTGGTCGTTTGAGTCGAATCGCAGAGGATACGCAGGTAGACGCTGTAACTCTTGGTCGGATTTAGTCACAATGGACTCAAGAAGGAAATGTGTAGCACCGTAAAAGGACAGAGAAGAGAAACAGAAATTGTAACTCACTAGTCGTCAAATAATGACATCACACCGTATCTAACCATCAGAATATAACAGGGAATAGCGTGAGAAGATTATAAAATATTCTCACTGGTTCAATATCTTCGCGCAGGGTTTCTCGGTGATTGCATGATGCAGATTTGAGTTCCCTTCCTTTATGAAGATTTTCTTAACATCCTCGTACCTTCGTGAACTTTTGCAATGATATCGTAGCATAGTGGCAGAGAGTGTAGAATGGGATAGCACAGTCTAGAGCAGGGGTTCTCAACCGGTGGTACGCAAAGAAGCAAAGTATTTTTAAATATTAAATTCAAGAAGTAAAACCCCAACATCTTGATTGAGTTTTATCTCTAACACTCGTAAATTCATGCGATCTGAGCTTTGTTCAAGAGGGAGGGGCGGTAGTAGTACTTTGTAGTGGCGGTACTAAAGGTTTTCAATTTTTGTTTATGTGGTACGCTTTAGTTAAAAGATTGATAACCGATGGTCTAGAGCAAAGATACATATGGGAGGCATGCTACACGTGGCTAGCGCGACCTTTGGGCGTGGCTCACATTACACGTCTGGTCCTATCTCATTTTTGTGAAGTTAAGTACAATTAGGGTAAAGGAAATTCGAATTCCAGTTACATCGGACACTCAAAGGCTCAGCTGACCAAACACGCTTTTTACATTAGGCGTTTCCCGGCAATAGTGCTCTCAATATTCCACACATCATTATTACTGTCATGGTGGATTACTTTGTTTGAATTGAATGCTGCGTTTTCATTCCCTGTGATTCTTATGAGTACCTTTGTCATGCACCGTGCAGTTATTTTACAGCACCACCGTCAGATTTCATCAAACATATAACAGCGAGCACAGAAAGAATTTCCAACCTTGTGTATAAATTAGAAAATTTGGTGGTTTCATATGGTTTTAAAATCTTTACATATTCTATGTATGTGAATCATTAGTTTTAATAGATATTAACAATTTTGTAGTTTCGCTAATCATGCCATCATATGAGTCTGAGAAAAAGAAAAGGAATATACTTGAAATTGTAATTTTAACGATAAATGGAAAGAGATATATTTTTTCAGTGGTTTTTTAAGAATAAATGCATTTGTTAATTTATGGTTCAACAGTTCCTGTCGGAAAAAGGCAATATAGAACGACATTTCCCATAAAAATTACGATAATAACAACAGTCTAAGAAAATGTAAAGTGAAAGACATGAAAAACACATTCATTGCTCAACAGTCAAGGTTTACCAAATCAGCAAATAAAATTATTACGATTGCATAACACTTACAATTCGCAAAAATGAAGAATGCAGAAACGGAGATTATGAAGAAATTAGTAATTTTAGCTGGTTATCTGATTTAACGTTTCTTTTTTTTTACATACATAACAACGAAAACGAATAAACTTCAGCCAGTTTATTAGCTAATTAGTTCTGATAAACTGCAGTTGAAAATTGTTTGAAGCATAAAACTGTCATCTGCGTACGAAGTTTTAAATGCGAACTAAAAAAATCTGATGTGTACCCCACATGACTTCCTTGTACGGAATATTAAATTATACGCATTTTTTCTTCCATTTCATTTAAACGTATTGGATTGAATTAAATCTACTTCGCCGACAGCGCACAAACCACAATAGAATAAATGCATTCTTTAAAATTCACTCTATTTGTTTACCATTGCGACACTCTGGCGCTAGGTTCACTTAACAGTATTATATTTCGTTCATATTATAACTCAGAATGCACAAAATGTATATCATTTAAAGAATTATCTAATCGTTGCCACATGTTCTATTTAAATACTATAATAAAGCTAGAACGATGTATAAAAGAAATTAAGGAAACAAAACAAAAAAGAAACAGTTTTTCACAGACGATTGAGTATTTCTCATACAATTAATTCAGTTCTCACTTCGCGACAAGGCAAAAATATATAAAAACTCAAAATATCTGTATTAAAAATTGCGAAGTAAATCTTAAACTCTTATTTCCTGGAAAAAATTCCAGAAAGGATTAAGCATGATTTAATTGGCAATAATAAATGAAGGCGTTATCTTTGTTGTTGCGAAGCTAAGTTTCTCTAAATTGGCAACAAATCCACTATCCGGCTTTTTCAAATGTAAACAAGCAATGGCCGCCATCAAAAAAATTATTAGGCTTAGCGGCACGTAAACAACTTTAAAATTGTTGATAATTCTAAAACTATTGCATAGAGATTTACTACAAACATAAAAACCTTAACCGGAGGATAAGAACAACATACGTCAATCATTTTTAAAGCAAAAAATGTACAATTTACAAACATATAAGACTCAAAGAAACTGAGATCATCAAGCCGGGTAACAGAGTGGACATATATATAAATATATATTTACATACGATTGGTGCGGACGATCGCAACCAAAATACGAGGTTCACATCTACATGTTATAGCAGTCCTATATACAAAATGTCAACGTTCTGAGGCTACTCATTTTTGAGTTATGCGAGATACGTACGTACATACGTTCGTACAGATGCCACGAAAAAGGTCTCTTCAGAATTCATTTTAAAGCAGTTTTATAATTTTTTTGGAGAAAAAGAGTATTTTGTTCTGTCCTAACGTACAGATATAACGCAAAAACATCGTTAAATAGCATTCGATAGCGGTCAAAATGGATATTTTCGTTGACATATGCTGCCTGAAACTTTTCGCAGTTGCAATACTTCCTTTTTACCTCGTACAAGGAAATAAAAAAAATGAAAAAACGAAAAAACTTTAAAAAAATTAAATTCCAAATTTTTTAAATGTTTATGATTTGTTTTTAACATTTTGAAACTTTAAAACGAAACTCCTCAAAGCATTAGATTATAGTTAAATTGCAGATTTTGAAAAATTTATTTTAGTTTTCTATAATGTGTCTAACCGAGATAGCATTTTAAATCACATTTATGTTTTACAATTCGTATCAAACTTAGCCAATAATTCTTATAAAAATTAAAAAAATTATTTTAATAATTAAAAGACTTTTTAACATCATGTTTTACTTGATAACAACACAATTGTTTGCATGCCGCACAGCAATGACTTCTACCTTCCATAAATTTCATATAACTATACGACAGTAACACTTAAATTTTAAATGATGAGTGTAGGTTGTGTCACGAAAGCATTTAGAATCCATTTTTTGTGCATTCATGCAGTTTCTTAATTTGGTAGTTTGGAGAGTACACATTTTAAATCATTATTTATTTAAAATATTCCGTGTCTTATATCATATACTAGTTCGCACGATATTGATAATAATAACATTAAAGGTTCCAGATTCTTTAAAATAATGATCTTTAATACTGATTGCAGAAAAACAAACTTCTGAAAGCTTGTTAATAGATTTGAACAGTATTCGCTTTGTTTCTGCAGTTCCTTCTAAAACTATGACCTCTCTGTAAAAATAATACCACCATTTCGTGAAAGCTTAATAGTATAAATGAAACTTGCTTTCAAACAATGCAAGTAGAACAATATAGAATTCTCAGGCTATATGAACGCACTTACTAAAAGCATTCGGAGCTCTGGAAAGTGTAGCTTAGAAAGAAGTATTTTCCATGCACATTTATTTTGGTCTGGTGACTCAAGTAATCTTAATTGATTTTTGAACTCAATGAAGAGAACGTTGAATGTAGTTGCTGGAGAAACTGGATTCTGATTATTCTCATAATGTATTACTTTTACATACGAACTTGAATTATTGTAATCTCTTAAATACTGCCTGGAGGAACTCTATGTTCAAATCTCTTCAGTCAGCACCTTTAAAAAACTGGTTTAATGCCTGCATATATTTGAAATTTATTTACTGATGAGAACAATTGCAATAATCCTCGTTTCATAATGAGGGTATATATTTCTTAAGTACGAAAAAATATTTGTGAGATATATATCTCAAAATATATATCTCGAATATACATCTCAAAATTCGAAATTAATACATTGTAATACAATGATTATCAAATCACTTCGGTTTTTATATTTATGTTTTGCGAGAACTTGCAAAAATATGACTGGGGTGTTAACACTGAGAATAAAATCGGAAGAAAAATTGCGATGAAGAATAATTCAAATAAATGCTTAATAACTCTTATGATTAAACATATATACATTAACGTTATGTATGTCTGTTTGTAAAACTAATTCATATTTAACGCACTTGCGCAAATCCTTAACTTACATTTTTCAAAACTTCTAGTTAAAAGTCAAAAAGGAACAGCTTAAATTTCATTGATCATAAATAGTATTTTTAGCCCAGAGGGGCGGTAGCCCAGGAGGGCTATTAGTTTCGAAACGGCATTTTGCGTTGTTTCGCAATAAATGCCTGTATCTGTTTTCAAATTGTTGATGGATGCCAAATTTAAAATAAACCATAATTCAGTTATTTAATAATTATTAGGTTTAATGAAATACCATGTAGGCTATTCGATAAATGCGACCGTTATACAATTTTTGACTAGTTGCATCTGACATGTACTTCCGTATTTTAAATTATTCCTTAGAATAAGATTTAGTTGTAATTTGAAATTGAAAGCAACTCTCTAGTAACTGTCTAGTTGTTTTATCAGGTATACAGTTCATGTTTAAAATTTTTTAAGTGAATAACTTTAAAAAGCGTTCGAAAAGAGCTATTGCGAAACGAAGCAATCACATCACACAACTTAATGTAACAAAGAAGAGTTTACTGTTAAACACTACACAAAATTAAAAAAGAAGATAATAAAGAAGTAAAAATAAACATTAACTTTAAGAAATTAAAAGTGTAAAAATTTGAAAAACAAAGGATTCTGCACAAAATGCTTAAATTATAGCGACAGATAAATTTTTGATGAAGTACAACATGCCAGCAAATGCTCTTAAATGTTAGCAGTTTATTATATTGTAATTAAATGTATTTTGATTTATCTGTGAGATAAATTATTAAAAATTAAGAAAATATGACTGGGGTGTTAACACTGAGAATAAAATCGGAAGAAAAATTGCGATGAAGAATAATTCAAATAAATGCTTAATAACTCTAATTATTATGAACTGCTTTTATTGTTTTAAACAACTCAGGTTGTTCATCCATAGCAAACTGATTTAATTTTGAATGTTAAAATTAAAGAACTAATGCTTGATGAGATAGTAACACGTAAAAAATACGTTACTAATAAATTTAAAATATTTTGTTTCATATAATGGACACCGTTTAAATCCCTTTGTGTTCATCATTAAAACTAATAAAATTTGAAATTTAAAATAAAGTCTTAATCTTTGCCTAATGGCAGTGCTTTGACAACGGGTTTCATGCTCCATCTCTTGGAAAATTTGTTTAAAGTCTTATGCTTTGGATAGCAGCAACATTTCTATTTCTAGAATTTATCAGTGCCACTCATTTCTCAATTTTGCTATAAAAGGATTTTGTATGATAAATGAAAGTAATATATTTCCTCTTTCGAGGTTTTAAGAAAGTGTCTAATAATATATTTACTATGCTTTAATTAATTAGGTTAGACAGAAACATAGTCGATAATGTGAAAATCTTTAGTTTTGTAGCTGCTGAGTTTGCCCTAAATTTTCTGTCAGTGATAGGCATAAGATCCATGTCAGCGAAATTCGCTTTTAAATGTCTGTGGGGATTTTAGATGCAAATGTATAAAACATCCAGTTTTGACTACACAGCTTGCCAGAATTTAAATTACTTGAACATCAGAAAAAAATTGTTTAACGTAAAATTTTCAAAGTGTTTTGCAAAAAACGCCTCATCTTATTAAAAAAAAAATCTGAAAGCTCTCAGTTTTTATATTACGACCAAAGAGGCTTTTTTAACGTTTTCTGTGTTACCTTATAAGGTATTTCTTCCGTCTTCTTAGTATGCCTTCGTAGTGCAGTGGTCCGCACGCTCGGCCCGTATTCCACAGGTCTGTGGTTCGATTCCAGGCGAAGGCGTTGCTCATTTTTCCCATCTCCTGCTGCAAAAAAATACCTAATGTCTCTACAGTTTCGCCCGAACTAAAAGGGTGGTGGATGATGATACTCTACACCCAGGATTTGGCGATTCGGTCCCCAAAAATCCCAGTCGCCCTTTAAAAGGGGGACTATATAAAGTATTTATCCCGCCTTATTAGCATCCCTTCGTAGTGTAGTGGTCTGCAAGCTGGCGCGTATTCCAGAGGACGGTGGTTCGATTCCAGGCGAGGGCGTTGCTCATTTTTCACATCTCCTGCTGCCAAGAAAATACCCAATGCCTCTACAACCTTTATTTATTAAATATCATGTTCTTCGGTACTACATAAAATTCAATTTATAAGCAATACTACAAATATTTAAAATAGCATATCTTTAGAATTTCCAATAGACAGTCTCGAGCGCTGGAGATAAAAATGTCGTTTTCTCTTCAATGTTTTCATAGCTCGCTTTGAAGTCGTTGAGTTTGTTAATGAAAAATTCGTTAAACGTGGACAAAGTTTGGAATAAATAATAAAGCAAATTCGAAATTCGAATTTCGGGCATCCAGGGGAACATGTTAGGATGGATGATTATGTTACTCCAACTTTGGTGGCTCTAGGTACCGTCGGTTTTTTAAAAATGCGAGATACATGCATACATTCATGCAGATTCTTCATTATTTAATTTCTTTAAATATAATACAAGGCGATAATATTTGATGGGAACTATCTGAAAAGTTAAACGGACGTTTATCGTGAAACAACGCAAAACGCTGTTTCAAAACTAATAACCCTCCTGGGCTACCACCCCTTTGGGCTAAAAAGAAAGAAAGAACACGTGATTGTAATTGGAAGTGCGTACAAGAGCAGAATTTAAGATACCAAGCTCGTAGTTGCATATTTCCAATTCCTCCTGCGACTGAAATGGAAGGTCTTGCGTTCTCAGAATTGCATATAAATGCTATCATACAGAAACTATTCAAACTTTGAAAGGTCAAACCTCCACCATTTAGTTTTTGCATCGAGGTGCGGATAAATATGCATCATATACAGTTAGCATTCACTATAACAAGTTTAAGTGCTTCTGAGCGTGAGGAAAGTGGGCGGTTCTTAATATTCTTGCCTCTTCCATCATGATATTATTCAGTATCCTGACAGCTGTTGACAGTCACAAGAGCAGATGAAACTAGCATGCTTAAACTTCTGTATTTATGCTAGATATTTACATTCATTTGTTGACTGGCTTTAAGTAAATCTTTCTCTAAATGCCACCTTTAGAATTAGTGTTAAAATAATTTTTTAATTAATCGTATTATTGAGGAAAAAATATGAAAATATAACTCTCATTCTATCTTTTATTAGCATATAGTTTCAAAACCGTACATAACGGTTTCAAGTGTGGTACATATTTTGAAAATTTTTGGACTTTGGCGTCGTAGAAAGTAACCAATTTCTATTGAAATTTTGTTAAGGACCTGGAGAAAGTGTGACATTAAATGCAAATTTTATTCAAAGAAATCACATTATTATTTATTTGTTCAGTCGAATATTTTCCAGATTAATAAAGGGGAATTATTAAAGGAAACTGCTGTTACAATGAGGAATTTAGAAAGGGAAATTTAAGATTAAAAATAACCGTTGTTCAGAATCGAATGCGGGTCATTTAATGTGTTCGCTCATAAGCTTTTACACCGCCACAGTTCATGAGATAAGAGTGTTAATTCTTTAGAGCGTTTCTGAAATGAAATTATAATTTTATAAATAATATTCCTTATTTTACTGATATGTCAGAATTTTAAAAAGATAAAGGTAGACGGATTCCGGATAATATTATGCACAATTATTTCACTATCAGTTAGTTCTCTAACTCGTCTCGCCTACCAGTGACCTATTGGATAAAACCGCTTAGCACTACAAGTTTACATAAAATGTGAGTGAACGTGCTGGATACATGGGCTTTTCTGTAGACAGATAGTCCTTGTGCCCATTAGCTGCCGAGCTGTAAAATCACTGAATATTGGTAGTTTCAACGTGGGTTCAATTCCAGGGGAACGAGCTCGCTGCATGGGCGTTTTCGTGGATTTTTTCATTTGTAAGGTTATGCGAGTCAGTTTCCCTTAGAAAGTCCTTCACGAAGGCATTCCTCCAAAGCAAATAGTCTTATTGGGATTTGCCACAATCAACTAACCAAATCAAATCTCGTGTGTTTACCATAAACAATTAAACGAAACTAAACCGATCTTAGTTACATGTTTAAAGTCAAACCAAACAAGTTTAATTATATTTCTCACACAGCCAATAAGCTCCAGATGCATATAATTAATATCTCAGGAATTGAAATTTTTAGCATCTAAGCCATTATAAGGCATTTCTCCCTCTTCTTAGCATGCCTTCGTGATGTAGTGGTCAGCACCCTCGGCGCATGTTCGAGACGTCCGTGGTTCGAGTCGCGGCGAAGACATTGCTCATTTTTCATGTCCCCTGCTTCGAAATGACCTAATGTCTTTACACTATAATTTTAATAATACAGAGTTTTTCTTTCATTTCATGAAGTATAGAGAAGTTTTAATTGACGAATTTTCTAAGTAGCTCTTTCCTAAATTATTATTTAAAAACTAGTTTGTGAAAACAACAGCTTTAAAGTATTCCATTTGACCTTCAAAAATGTATTTTATTCTTTAAAAACAAAGATTTCTAAAAATTTTTAAATCCATAAATCTGAATTAGGGAACCAAGTTGAGCTTTTAAGCCAAAAATGTTGTAACAAATTTAATACAATTATTCCAATCGAGTTCTAATTTTTATTTGAATTTCCAATAAATAAATGGAAAGCTTTGGTTTTGTATACCTATATATTTATGTATCTATAAAATATCTCTTTTATTTTGGATTAGAATCAGGTGTTGTAATGAAAGCATAAATTGTAAAGCGTTAAGCTTCATATTTTACAAAATGTTACACATGCACATAAGTGAAGAAATGATACAATTGATGTTAAGATTTTATTTAATATATATAATAAAACTAGGCGGTGAATTTAAATAGCAGAATTAAATAAATACAAAGCTTTGGTGTTGTATATCTGTATATTTAAGTATTTGTGAACCATTTCTTTTAGTTTGGATTAGAATCAGGCGGTGTAAGGGAAGTCACAAATCGTAATGAATATATTTCGCTACTTGTAAAGCGTTAAGCATCATATTTTACAAAACCTTACACATGCACATAAGTGATGAAATGATATGCAATCAACAACTGCTCTTAAGAGTTTAGTTCGTGTATATAATAAGACTAGGCTGTGAATTTAAAAATCAGAATAAACTAAGTGAGAGAAACTACAACTACTCCAAATCATTTTTTAAGTATTTGGTAAGAACATAATTTAAATTAGAATGCTTGCATGTAGGATTTTTAACTGACATTTACAAGTACATTAATTGTTCCATTCCACGAAATGGTTAACTCTAAGAAAGTTTCTTGCATTCAAGAAAAGGAAAATTTAAAATGTTCAAAAAAAAAAAAAAAAAAAAAAAAAAAAAGATGCATTTTCAAGGAGAGCATCTTGTAATGTAAAAGAGAAAGAGACGAAAAAGAAGAGGAACAGGCTTTTTTGGGAGAGAAAAACCAATACAACACCCACAGAATGTAAAAAACTCCCTTTCTATATTCAAAAGAACACCGGAAGTTAGGAAAAAGAAGAGAGAAGCCCCACTTTTCTAAAAAAGCTACCAACCACGGCGAAGTAAGTGCAAAGGAAAGTTCGGTACAAGGTAAAAACGACGCTCTATTTTCTTCCGCTCAGACTACACCAAAATGGCCTGGATGAAGAAAGTAAGGTGCACCTCGGTCCCTGTTAGGAATGCATTATTCATCCGCCAAGCTTTCGGGCTACTATTATTATTATGTTTTTTTCTTTTTTATCTTTTTGTTATTGTTAGAACCAAGGGATTGCGGATAAAGTGTGTTTTGGGTACAGGATTAACTATTCATGGGGCAGTGGTTAATTTGCTTAGCCGGTTAGCCGGCTTTGGTTATCACACCCTAAGGAGCGCTGTTTTGCGATGGGTTAACTGGAGGGTAAAATGATGAGATAGGATACACGAATGGAGGGTGAAAATAATTCGGACGAAGGGTGATATGAATAATGAAAGAACCGAAACCAGTTACTCGCGCTAGCGTGACCTTCTTTTTATGATCCGAGCATCTTTGAATGAAGACGAAGAACCTCACTTGATTATACGTGTGTAATGAAGGATATTATTTGCAGAAAAGCTGCTGTATGCATAGCATGAATTTTTATTATCATTACTATACATGATGCCACATTATAAAGCGTCTGCATACAGTATAATATACTGCTTTAATAAAAATATTAATGAAGCTGTGAACCATATATACGAATACTTACTTTGTAAGGCATTCTTTCTTTTTTTTTTTATAGTGGGCCTTCGTTGTGTAATTAGAAGCACTTGCTGTCAATGGGAAGTTGAAATCCCGCTAGCACACTGCTGTTTCACTTTTCCTGATCCGATAATTACCTAATCACTGACAAATTCAAATCTTTAATTTTTTTCATTAGTATTTTCCCTGAAGCATTTGAAGCTGGAATTTCAAAGCCTGCTTTCATAAAACAGTGCTTAACGCAGCATTGTGATACGGATTATTAACCTTTGTTATGCACTGAATGGCATTCAAAACATTAACACATTTTTGCATTATGATCGCTCTTTTCGCAAATAGCTTGACAAAGAATATATCATAAGAACAGTTTTTTGTAATGAGCCTTGAATGTTCTGATTATACCTTGGCTGTAATACTGATATTACATTAAATTATTATCTAAAGGCTATAATACTGATATTACATTAGGTGGGAGGCCGAGTGGTAAAGTCCCTGAACACTGGTAGTTCGGTCCGAGTTCGAATACCGCAAACGGGCAGGCTGCATGTGCGTTTTCTTGGTTTTCCCCATGTGTAACGTGTTAATAAGAGTCAGTTTCGTTTAGAAAGTCCTCCACGAAGGCAACACTTGTAGTGCTTTAGGGCGGAACACGTAAAACAATAACAATAATAATATTAGGTGGGAAAAGAGTATAAATTTCAATGATATCACTTTTGTATTTGATGGATGGGCTGGCGAATTGTCAAGAAATAACAGATTCTTCGCACTGTTTCTATTTAGACATGCTTCATCAAGAGCAATCCAACATTTCGACATTAAGCTTTGCCTCAAACATTTTGATTCCAAATGACTGAAAGAGGTTGTGGATTGATGTGATTTAGCCTTCCCAACCACAGATGGCTGCTCAGACGTTTTGAAGCAGCATAGAGTTTCGCTAGGCAAAATTCGATAAAATTTTTAATTCCCTTTTCATCTGCACTGTTGAGGGTTTTACCTCATATCGTTCACAAATTTTATTTATCTTTTTTAATCTATTGCACATCCGCTGATTATTTCCAATCCACATTATATCCAATCAGCAAAAATGAAGCAAAATCAATATCACGAATAGTCTTAAAAGTAATATTATGTCTTCGCTTAAATTTATTTTATCAACCCCCTGCGCTTTGCAATGGTTCTGCAGTCCCTGACATTCTGAAATTTCTTTTGCCTTCCTTTTTCCTTCTTTCTTACAATGATATTCCACTCATGGGAATATTATTTGCCCTTACAGGATAAAACCAATTGAACACTATTGTATCAGTTGCACACGTTTCAGTTTTTCTAAATTTTAAGGTCTTGGAACTTTCACTTGATTTAGTAATCCGTACTATCTTTTTCCTTCTCTATCATTTAGCTCGTGACTTATGTGGCTTTTATTTATCCCAAATATCTTTTATATTTATCCCAAATATAAAAGTCTCTCAAATTAACCTTTTCAATTTCTGCTATCTGAAGTCCACGAGCTTTTTAGCCGTGCTAGACGATGCATGTAAAAATAACTCACAAGTACAAAACTATGCATCTTTTTCTCCCGGACTAGCAAGAACTTATAATGATAGAAGTTTTCACCCCATGCACATTATGAGATTCCTTTTCCTTGGCATGTAGTCTACTTATCTCACCATCTTTCCTGTCCCAGCGATTCCTATCTTGGATTGCTTTATAGCTTACTAACACTATTTTCTTTCTCCTACTGAGAACTGTGGCAAAAATAGCTGCACTTTGAATTATATGAATGTGAAACATCCTTTTTATTGCACCACCACGTGTTTTTCTCCAATTTCCCTCTATAGAAAAGCAATTTTCAAAAGAGCAGGGATTGACTTTTCAATTTATTAATTTGTCACAAGACTATCTACTTCTGATCATGGACTTGGGTTTGAAACCTCAAAAGATAACTAACAAACAGTATTTCTATTTTCATTTCATTCTCTATCTCTATTTTATTTTTGAAACTTTTCTCTCTTAAATAGAATTTCATTACAGTACCTATTCAAAGGAACAGGGACTTTAGAGGTACACGTACTTCGGAAGTGTGCCCCACAAGGGAGGTACTATATTATCACTTTCTGTCTGGAATCCTCCTCCTTAACTTACACATATATTATCAATTTGCAGAAGCAACATAAATTCTGAATTTGGCTTTTATTAAATCCACGCGTATTTTCAGTTAAATAAAAGATAACAGGATGTCCACAAAATCGTTGAACAGTTTATCTTATTGTTACGTGCGTATGGGTTCAAAATGGATTGAATGCACACAGAACCGATGATAGATTAATACAATTTATTTTCCCGAAAGAAACAATTTGAAGTTCTGGTACTTTTCAAAAACGTCCATGTACAGTGTGAAAGTGTTCTCAGCATGAAAGAGCATGAGCTGAGTCTTAAAAGCATGAAAGTCTTCTCAGTATGAAAGAGCACAATCAGTAGTTACCACTTGAAGCTACTAAGAACTTTAAACGCAACACAATATAACAAGCGTGAAATGCTTGAGCTCGTACAGTTATCTTTCAGTACTCTGAGCTAAACTCGGAACTCAACTCATACTGAAATCTATCTTATATAGTTTTCCCCTGGGCGTAGAGAAATTTGCAGTACCATCGATTTTTCTAAATTGCTGGAAGGCACTAGAGTTATATAGAGCCGGTTTCAGTTACAACTGCGTAGGGATCGGACTAGTTATAGTTATATATAGGTATCAGACGAAAATGTCGCAAAATAGTGGCGGATTTTAGAGACTGGCGATTTCTCGCTAAATATGGCAGCAAAAATTAGTTGTTAAAACCACTGTTAGCTTTGTGCTATCTCGCCAATTCGACGAGACATTGCCAAGTATATGGTTTAAATTGATAAGTATAGGGGAGTTAAATCGCCAAGTCTAAGAGTAGATAGCCTATTAGCAAGATAGCCATTTACGTCTAAGTTAAATGGACTTGCCCGTGTAACCTTATTTTACCTTCGAAGCTTCAATTCTTGAAGTCTTTCATGTTACATTATACAAGAAATACTACAAGTTACTTATAATTTCGCTAAAACTATTTACATGTATTCAAAATTCGTAACATAATTTTTGTATGCATCCTGTAAGGGGTAGTGTTATAAATTTTTATGGTATCATTAGATACATATCAAAGTTTTTGTCCAACAGTTTATTTTGGTTTAAGGTACACATATCGTGCGAATTTGGTGATCCGAAAATCATAATGTTACAAGATAGATGAAGCGGGAAAGCTCAAAGGGGAAGGCTTGGTCTTCATTTTTGAGTTGGATGGAGCTGTAAAACATTGGGCTGTTGTCACGAAAACTTTTAAACTTTTTACGAGAAAGTAAAAATTGTCCTCTTACACTCTTACTCCCTTACACTCAAAGCCAAAAACAATAAATATATTGCAGTAAAAACTGTATTGTGTTTATTACAATAAAATACTGTAATACTGTATTTACTGTAATAAAAAATCGTATTGCATTTATTGTAATGAATAATATTGTATTTACTGTTATAAAAATCGTATTGTATTTACTGTAACAAATAATATCATAATATTGCATTTATCGTAAAACATTTTTTTTTTGTAAATAACTCTGGCTACTTTTCTTTTAGTAACATAGCAGCTATTCATTTTCATAAAGCTCCAGACGTCACTGTCACTAGGTAAGACTTTCAACTTTTATTATATATTTTCCCTGACTTTCATACAGAGAATATTATGCTTCTACTAGCTCAACTTCAAAACAAAAAGTAAGCTTGATAGCCAGTTACGAGATTTATACCAAACAATAGTCATATTCACACAAAACAATTACAGCCAAACAGAAGACCGAACTGTAGTGTAGTGAAACTCTGTTAATTAATTAATTTATGACTTATAAAAATTAATTTATTTATATTATAAATTATGCTACACGACGTGTATTTTTAATCAATGTCTGAATTTGTTTAACTTTAATTGGGGTTTTTGGTACGTTCATTCCACTCACTATTCGGCGAACGCGCTGACAAGACAATGAAAAATATATGTTTTTTCTACATAATATTCTTGATTTTATGTTACTTAACGTAAGTTTACCTATTCATAACTTATACCACTAGAAGCAGAAAAATTAGCTCTTCAGTTTAAAATTTCTTTCAAGTCTGTAGCTACAACAGATCTTAAGATACAGTAAATTATTTAACTAAATTTTGCATCTTCCATTGTATCGAGAATTTGAGGGAAGGAACACGGAAAAACACAGTTTTAGCAAGATTTTAACTCTTCTGCTTTCACTGATAAGGTATTTCCGATTGCGGTGAATAAGTTTGCCAGTTCGGCCTTTGCAGATGGTTTTGATTTGGTAATTCTTTTGGCGAGGCGTGAATTTGTGGTTAGTTTAACGTCTTGAAACAATGAGAAATTTTACAGTGAGTAAGGTGGTGGTTGAAAAACCTGTTTGTTTCACAATTTCTAGCGCTTTTTGGCAAATCTGGCAGTCTTTTCATATCTAAAAGAAGTTGCAGGCGGGAATTTCGGCCCTTTGTTCTTTTACACTCTTGCTCTCCTTATCTAGCGGGGTTCCACATTTTTTAAAAGTCGCGTGTCTTTGTAGTGTTGACCTGCGCTCCTGATTGTTCTCTTGTTTTGTAAGTATGAATTTTGATATGCGACCAACCAGCTGATATGTCAAGACATAGGGCAGAAGGTATTGATAACGCAGGCAATTGCCTGAATAAACCAAAAGAACTATCTCATCAACCTAAAGAAATTGATTCTGTTCTACAATGAATTGCACAAAAAAAAAAAAAAAAAAAAAAAAAAAAACTACGATTACTCGCGAAAGCGTAGGATTCCGACAATCATTGCAAGCCGAACTTAAAACACAGGAATCGCTTCTGATGACGATTATGCTAAAGAAAGCAATCGATAAGCTTCTCGTGGAGCATCCGCAACACAGCACGAGCAATTCCAATACACAAGATTGGACTATGGTTAAACGCAGTAAACGATCCAGACATGATAGCGGTTCTTCAATCGAATCACAAGCATTTAGTACGAGCTCGCGTTTTGACTCCCTCAATAATGAGAAATTACTTGATGATAGAATGGAAGAGGATGTCACTAAAACTAGTGAAAGTCAAAAGACCGATAAGACAGCTAAGAAACCACAAAATAAAAGAAATACGAAAGAGATTCAAAAAGATATATTCTATTTATCATTACTGATAAAGAAATAAATTGGCATGAGCTTAGAAAGCACATAAAAGAGAATTTAAAGGTAACCAACTTAGAAAGCAAAGTAGAAGGTGATAACATCAGGATCCAGCTTTTTAGCGAAGATGATTTCCGTACTGTTCAAGATTATTTCGAGAAAGCACCCATTCCATTTCATACATTCCTACTCACTAGCGAGAAAAACCTCAAAGCGGTAATCAAGGGACTTATAGTCCACACTCCAATAGACGAAATTAAGGAAGAACGTAAAGATCAGGGTATTACCGTACTTAAACTACACCAATTATACAGCGTATGCGTAACGGCGTCCCAAACATGCTTCCTGTATTTTATTTAGAAACGCCTAGAAAAGAAGTCTTTAATATCACTCACATAGCAGATATGAGAATCCGCATCGTTGGTTACAAGAGCAGACCGGGGTCCGGTACAGTGCTTCCGGTGCCAACGCTATGGGCACACATAGAGAGCATGCTACAACACTCCTAAATGCGTTCGTTGCCTAGAATTTCATCAAAGCTACCAATGTCCCATCAAAGGTAAAGCAGAAATCCCAGCGAGATGTGTCCTGTGCAGTGGTTTCCATGCGGCTACTACCCCGATTGCCTTGAACACCCTAGCAAGAAATTTCAAAATAAACAAAAAATCCCAACAAAAGAAGATTTCCTAAAATTTACTGAAAATGAAATAGCACAATCAAAGAAATTCTCAGAATCCTATGCCAACGTCACCGGAGATAAAATTAAAAAACAGGAAAAACTAAAATATCAAATATTTAAAATCTTTACGAATTCAAATATTTCCTATTTAAACTAAAAGACCTCTGCTATAAATTCTCCAGAACGAGAATGATACACTTAAATTTGCATTGCAGACACTTCAACTATTTATTTAAAGAAATTTTAGCGAGTTTTCTCAAGGAAAGTATAGCTGAGCGGGCTGGACTCTTCGCTCCTTTTTTTGTACTAAGCAGATCAAACGTTCGATCCCAGCCGAAAGAGAAAAAATAAAAATTGGAACTTGTATATATTTTTTATTTTTCTCTTATTATTGCAAGTTACAGTGTATTTTTACATGCCTTTTTATTTACTCTAGAAAATTTTGAATATAATGGACTTTTGAATCCTAGTGCAACTGACTCCGATGGTCCCTCTACCAAATGCTGTTATTCCAAAGTTTTTATAACTTCTGGAATTTATGACTCTTCACTAATGTTCACAAAGTGATATATAGAAACAAAAGTCCCACCACTGAAGGCTTCTTATAAGGCTGATGATCCGTGATCTGTGATCCGCGGGGTTCCGGCTGTGTGGTCTTCGTCGTGATAACGAGGGACAATTCGCTTCCTCAGGCGTCCGCATAAAAATGCTTGATATCTCTGCTCCTGTTCGGCGTAGAATAACTTAAGACGTAATATCCTGGCTCTGCCAAAAACTGCGGTTCTTCATCTTCGAGAAAATCATAGCTAAAGCATGACCATGACAACAATATTTAAAAAATGTTCCTACTGATTCCGATCACCATGAAAGCGAGGCGGACGATTTGCGTCTCCTGATTTTTCCGTCCATACCTTGAAGAAGTTTACGACAATTGTAGCTTAACCATTCTTCTTTTGCGTTCCATCTCATCCGAGCTTTTCCCAATGTACCAACTACAAATCTTCGACTGATCCAGAGGTCCTGTTCGTTTTGGAAAATTCTTCCTGAAATGCTGAACTCATCGACTTTTCTTTGGGACTCATAGTTTACTGGTTCCACGAAGGATTTACTGGAAGTATCCTCCTTCCAGTGATCGGAGCGTCTCACGAGTGAGGAGCTTTCATTTTCCGGAAATCCAGCTACCAGTTTCATAAGTATCATTTTATAATTTTAGAACTGTTATTAAGTTTCATCAAGTAATAATGATTTCAATCCAGTAAAACTAAAATTTTTGTTATACAATTTAACAGCAGAATTGTCGTTTAAAAAAATAATTTAATCTATAGGATCCAGGTACTTGATGCATTTCAGCATTCCCGGATTAGTGCACTAGTTTTAATTAACTAGGGAAAAGCTTGTATGTTAGGCAGACAGTAGGTGACCTTAATTTTTGCTAAAGCTCTGTTTTTGTTTTTGTTATTATGAAACATGATGCTTAATATTTTAATTCTGCAAACCTTTATAAATACATGTAATGAAGAAAATTTGAGATAATAGATATAAGTGAGTTCGTATTAGTATTAAACTGAATAAGGCAATGATGTGCAATTAAATTTTTCTTTACGTATTTCTTTCTCCCGGGAGTAAGTTTCTTTTATCCATAGAATATTAAAAATCTTTTAGATGATTTAGATGAACTCGAATTGATGAATAAACTCCATGCATTTCATTGGATGACATTTGTATGTTTTATTTACTATGTTTTCTTACACATGACTTAATTAGAAATAAGGGTTGTTCCATTTTTCACACAACGCAAATGTATCTTTTAGGTTTGATTAAGAAAAATTTAATTTGTTTGTTGTGACTTCCTAGCAGTTTCACACAACAGAACTTTAAAAGTTCCTCGTCAGCTAATCACGTGTACGCTCTCGTCCAAAAAGTTTTTCTGGGAAACTTAGGCGTCACTTCTATCCGTTCCGTTGTACTGTAAGTATTTCACAAATGGCTCATTTGGAAGTTAAACAATAATTTTAAATATATAATATATTTTAAGCCTAAATTTTTATGTAATAGTTTAAGCTCTTTTTTAACTTTTCATGTTAGTTAAATGTGTAGTGGGAACATAATTTAATGTTTTTATATAATTATTAAGATTTTCTGAGTGACAATATGATTCAATGTTTTTGCATATTTATTAAGATTCGCTGTGTGGCAATAACCAGTTCAGTTCAAAAAGTTGTTACATTGAGTGTCCTATGATAATCGTTGCGTAAGCCTTATTCCTTAAAAAGCTTTGTTATAGTATTTTTTTATGTTAAAAATAAGTAATCCGTAACAAATAAGTTTGAAAGTTATATAAAAATAAATATGCTGTTTTTTAAAAACTAAAAAGAAGCATTTATTTTAATTATGAAAGACTCGATGTTATGATATTATGAAAGACTGGATGTTTTGTTTCGATTTTGATCTCCCTTCAATACCTACAAATGTTTAATACCTTTGTGCATAAATTTTTGTGTATATTTTATTGCATCGTTTACTTTGTTTTACATTGTTTGTCCCATTATCACGTCAGGGTTATCAGTAATGATTAAATACATATTTAAACTTTGATTTATCTTTTTTTCTATTTTTGTGTATAGCAAAAATATTTTATTAGTTTGTATTAAAGAATCGATTGTGACGAAACGCGATAATCACCAAATTATTGTGCACCGCACCACCATAAGAAAAATTATACTCCCTTGAAAAATTAATTCTCCTTGGGCAAATAAAAAATAATTTAATTTTAAGTTTTGCATTTTGTTTATTAGAAAAATTATAACATTTCTGTTTCATTCAAAAAATTTTATAATATATCATACATCTATTCATACATACGAATTTTATATTTCCCACTTCTAAATTAGTTGAGTAGGATATTAATTTATTTTATTTTATTTAAATTTCGATAACATTGAAATAATGTCTTAAAAGTTAACTAAATTCTAATATTAAATATAAATATATAATCTTTGCAGCAATGACTCTGGACTTTTAGTTTAAAGCTAATAGTAAAGCAGTTGTAACATAACAGTCAAATTGACTCTTCCAAACTTTATTCATAGCAACCCTTAGAGTCTAAACGCTTGTTGCTGTGATAGTGCCATTCTGAAATTTCGTTTGGTTAGGGTAAAATACAAGTAAAATTTAAAAATAACTTTGGCCAATTAATATGCAAAATTTCCCGTTTATTAGATTTTTATTTGTTTCTTTCTTCCATTTAATTTGCATCTAGATTTTTATTTCCTTAGTCATATATTTTCTGTACTTAGCTCCCTTGTATGGGAGGTATGTACGCCCTGGATGATGATAATCCCGGGGGCGTGCTTTGGTCGGTAGGACTGACCTCTGGATGAATCCGGCCCTGGGCGCCCTGTGCGAGACTCCTGTGTGGCTCCACTCAAGCCATCTCTAGATAAGGGGGGACGTGGTGCTGTAATGATTTACCGCTACGGTAAAGGGACAGTGCCCCCCACGTCCACCGTCACTTGTCATATATTTTCACTTATTTTTTAGTTATGAATATTCTATTTATTTTTCGATTTAATTGTAATTAATTGTCTGTCCGAGCGTCGGGGAATTATTTCACATTTATGGAATTATTTAAGATTTAAATTCTGATTTTAAAAATTTGAACACAAAATTTAAAATTGGCATAGGGATTTAGTTCAGAAATGTGAAATGACGAAACGCGCTCCTCATAAATTGTTGACGGTTACATGGACAGGTTCCAATTCTCGTCGATAAGTCGGGATGTTTCTAAGGAATCATCAATAAATCTTTTTTTTTCCCTAGTTTTGTATTTTAATTAACAGTTCCAGTTTGATTATTTATTAATTTCTAAAATAGTACTCATTTACAATTTAAATTTTACCTCACTTTTCATAGGTAATAATTTTTCATAACCGGGTTCTTTGATTTTAAAATTTGCAATATATTATGTCAGTTTCAACTTGCCTTGAGCGATTAGTTAATTAAATTAGACTTATAAAAATTAATTTAAAATCTGATAAAAATAAGTTTAAGTGAATTGCAGCAAAATATGTCTGCAATTTAATAGGTGTGTACAAGGAAACCATTGATGTCCACATGGAATTATTTTAGATTATACAGGTGATAAATCATAAAATCTTTATTCAAACTCTCCATTTTAATAATAATAGAGGCGACAGAATTAAACTTCTATCTTATCCAACTGATTTTCTGGACCGCCTTAGCAGATAGAAAAATGACTCTTTCCATTGAAAATAATCCTGCTTTATTACTACGCGTATTAAATTTTCCAGTAAGAATAATGATTAAGAACCAGTTTTTTTTTATCCAGGCTAATGTAAATAAATGCTTCACGTGTCCACGTCAAATGTCGCAAAATAATCCTCCAGGAAATATTTTCATGAGATCAAAATTTTGTCCTTAAACTTGAAGTATAGAAGACATTATTCATTCACTTAAAATTTTTTTATTTCGATTTATCTTTTGAAGTTAGCTATCTTTGTCTCACTGCATTTTTTGTCTTTATGCCTTTGTTTTTATTGTAAATATAATTTAGGTATACTGTACAAACGTTTTATTTGGATAATACTGTATTTTATTCTAGTACACTGGGAATTCCTTTTACTTAATAAAGTAGATCAAAATAGAATTCTGCATTATTATATTTTGTGCACGTTATGTAAATATTTTAAACCCATAAATTTGAATGAAAGTGCATTATTTAATTTAACTTCTGTCGTCTGATTGTTATTGCTTCATTAAATATGATTATCATTATAAATTAACATTTCTCCTAATAACAGCACAGCATTTTGGCCTGCGCTATTATATAAATAAATCAAGTTTAAATAATTTCTTAAAAGCCTAATTAAGTTATTAAATTCTTTGCTTTCTAAATACATAAGTCTTGTTAAAATGAGAAATGATGTATGATGATGATTGTTTGCCAACTTCTAAAAGTTAATTACGGCAAATAATCAGAAAGGAAATTTCTCATATGGACTTTAAGGCGTGATGTGACTGCTTATTTGACCTATAGGCAGCGCTAAAGTGTTGCGTGCTTGTTATTTTGCATAATTTTCTGGCAACTTTGTTGCATTTGTTTAGAATTGTTCCTAGAACTGACTGAGTCAGTAATAATAATGTTGAACGCTTGTTTTTGAGGGTAATTTAAATAGCTAATATGTTGACTTGTGAATAAACCTGTAAATAATTAATGTGTTGATTTATTCACATACTGATGTGATTTCCTTAACCTTATTTATGGTAAAGACTATTGACATTCATTTACTTTCAAAGGCAAAATGGCGCTTTAAGCCGTGAAAGATAATCAAATCGCTGTGACTTAATAATAGTGGTATTAGCAGTTAGGATTTTCATGTTACTAGAGTTGCGTGTTCTAAAGCAATAGTGAAAAATAGTCAAACTGAATTCTAACATTCAGTTTAACTAATTCATTAATATTATATGAATATTTTTGTAATTTTTATTTATATCATAAATCATAAAGAAATATCAGCAAAAATTAACAATCAAGATTAAATGCATAGAAACAGTATTGAATATTCAGAGAGTAAACTTTCAAAAGTAAGGCCTACCATCGGTCTCTAAACACTGGTAGTTTCGTCCGAGGTTCGAATCCGGCAAACAGGATGGCTTCTTGGGCATTTTCCCCAGTTGTAACGTGTATACGAGCCAGTTTTCCTTAGATGGTCCTCGATGAAGGTGTCCTTCCTCTTAGGTAGATAGCCTTCGAGGCTTTGTCATAATCACAGAAACCAAACCAAGCACAGGAAGTTTTCTTCATTGGGAAAAAACAGTTTTGCTAGCAGAGTGGGACGCCGAGGAAGTTAAGCAGTCGAACAGATAGGAATCTCTGAATCGCGAAGAAGAGTTTTCTGAAGATCAAGCAGCCTTTCTTAAAAATTTCATAATAAGAAAACAGTAGATTCTTCTTTTCATTTTACAAGAAGCCAAAATTGGCTGGAGAAACTCGAGAAAAGTCTTCCTGAATGCCTCCAAAGATGAATTCGGCAATCAGATCAAGGCAGGGCAGCTGAAGATATTTCTAAAAAATCCCAGAAACTATCCAAAAGCAGCCAGACATCTAAGAAAAAGTAATTCTATTCCACACGTTTGGAAAAGAAAGCGACAATCAGACAAATTCAGTCATAAAAGGAATGCATAATGATATCACAGAAAATTATTTATGAGAAGATTTACAAGAAATGAAGTCGCTGGCTACGAAATTCAAGCAGTTTACGAAAATTAAAGATGGAAGTGTAAGAAAAATTTCAGTCTACTTTGTGGAGCTTATCCGAATGCCAGAAGCTAAGAAAACGTACAAGCTTACTCACATTCTCAACGTGAGAATTGTTGTTGAATCCTTTCGTTCTAGGTCCAGTTAGAGACAGTATTTATCGCCGCTAAACATCTGGGCACACTTCAGCTGGCTCTTAAATAAACCTCGTTCTGTGAAACGATTAGAAAGATGTTTTTCTTACGAATGCAAATAAACGAAAAATGATAAAGCTCAGTACATCCTGTGTGAAGGCGATTCTCATCGTTTCTTATTTGCTCAGAATATCCAGCATTTCCTCAAAAATCTAATCGAGAGGCAACATAGACAGAAATAAGCCCATAAGGAAAAAGGGCAACACCCTACCGTTACAAGTAAGACATTCTACAGTGATATTCTAAGAGGATCCAAAATGAATGAGAATGACAATTTGAAGGACACTTAAAAACTTTTAACTGCAAATGATGCAAGGAAATTTCTGAATAAGATTACAGAGTTAGTGGAAGAGCTAAAACATGCCATATCACTAACTGATAGGATAAAAACTGTTTAAAAGCAGTCGCATTCTTTGAACAGCTCAATGGCGATAAAATCGTATGTTAAGTCATGCAAACAGACGGGTCTTCCAGAAATCATAAGTCGATAGCAATTTAACACAAGAAGCGCCAACGGCAGTCAAATTGACTGCTCAACGAATTAATGTATATATTCAAATGTAAATGCTTTATAATGCTTTTAAGAATATTAATTACAGTTGTTGACGAACTTTAAAGAATAACAGATTATTTTAATAAAAAAATAGAGGATATTTTATTATAAATTTCAGCGTACCCTTAATAAAACACATTTTACAGCTTTTCGCAATTTTTACAAAACACAACGTTTTCAATATTGGAAGTGCATTTTCCACACACATAATATGGATATTTTTTACACACATCACTTGTTTTGTTATTGTTACGAAGTCCAATCTGGCATTGATGTCTTTTCTTCGAGAGTCTATTGCTAGATTTGGAAATTTCCTTGGGCAATTTTGCGGTTTTTCTTCTGTTTAAATAAAGCTCTCTTAATTCCTGTGCTAATTGAAATAGGAAGTCGTGCCTTGTAATATTTTTATCACTCAATTTATGGTAGATAATGTAGGCATTCGTCCCTGCTAAAGCCAGCATATTATAGAAAACATGCACAGGCCATCTACGTGAAGCAGCCCGAATAGAATATTTACGTGTCATCTTGTCAACGATATCAACTCCACATTTGGTTTTGTTGTAGAACTCTACTGTTTCTGGAAGCTTTTTCTTATTTTGTGAGTCTTTATTTACACTTTTGGATGTAAGGTACTTAGTAGTAGGACATTTTTATTCCTTTTTCCCTGATAGACAGTGAGCCTAGTTTCACCATTTTTTAGCAAAACTATTTCAAATAGCGGGTTTTTGATTTCCTTACTTCATGCGGAATTTCTTGTCGATGTCTTCTTACTGTGCCGACAAAACTTGTGTTTTTCATTTTAAGTCTTCTAGCTAATGATAGTGAGGAAAAATAATTGTCCGTTGTCAAATTTCGACCTGAATTCAGATAATGGCTTAGAAGACGCATTACTGCATTTTCAGGAAGACTTGCAGTTTCACTTCTCGATGTATTTTCCCCAAGATATGGAAAAGCATTGCACATATACTTCGAGTCTACATCGACTAACATCCAAAATTTGATACCGAATTTATCAGGTGTATTCGGCATATACTGTATAAACTTACACCTGGCTTTGGATGGAAATAACTGCTCATCCACAACTAGATTTTCTTCTGGTTTATAGGAAATTTCACAGTTCTGTATAAATGTATTCCAAATATCGGAAAAAAAGTGAAAACTTATCACTTTCTAAACGCTGAGTCCTAGTTGACTTCAAGTCAAATCTCAGATATTTCATAATATCTCGAAAACGATTGCGAGACATTGTTTCTCGGAAAAAAGGAGGACCCCATGTATTATTCCACAAAAAATCATAATCCATATCATTGCAACCATATGATCCTCTTTCATAAATAATAGCAATAAAAGCATCAAGCTCTTCTAAAGATATTGCCCAGTTTTCTTCATTGTTCAAAACTGCCTCTGCTTCCGTGCACTTTTTAATATGTCGTAACATCGATTCATCCACAAACAACCTCCAAGCACTCAACACATTGTCCCCAACATTTCGTTTTGCATAAGATGTTGGACCCGGCATTTCTTTTAGCATATTTTGAGCTCCATATTTCCCAGCTGTAGTTTGTGAAGTAGATGTCACAGTCCACGAGGTTCCATCTTTTGAGACATATATAGAGCCTTCTTCGTGGTTTTGGAAAAGACATCCTCTTCCTCGTGCGTATCCTGAGTTAGGTAAATCATGTTTTCGCTTTGATCCTATACCTTGTGCATTAGGGGAACCTAAAAAAATAATATATATGTATATTGTTTTACAATAAATGACTCATCACATTTTAAAAAAAATTCGAGTACTTCAGAAATTGTCAAAACAAAAATAACAATACATAAACATAAATATTTCTTACCTATTTCAGTTTATGTGTATGCTGCAGTTACTGATGACGAAATATTTGCTGCGTAAATATCGATGGGCTGAAAACCTTGGCCCAACGATTGCTCTTCCGTGCTATCTTCAGATTCACTAGAACTATTATTTCTCTCAAAGTTTTGTGGAGGCTCATAATCCATATCATCATCAATATTATGTTCTTCAACACCAGATTCATTTTCAGATAAATCCTGTAAAAGTTGTACAATTTCTTCTGGACTCAGATATCGCGGTCTTCGAGCTGCCATTACCGTGCGCTTGAAAGAATGAAATGTCATGAAACAAACTGACTGAACTAATGCAAACTAAGGACTATATCATTTCGCCAAAAAGAGGTGGACCGTTGATAAGGAGGTGGGGAAGTATTGGATGTTGTAAATAAAGAGAGAGTGAAAAGGAATGTGTAGGCCAGATGTTTTTCTAACAAAAGGGATTTTCTGAGCGGAAGGGAAGTATATCCTTCTGTAAATAATCAGTAAATGAAAGGAATGTATATGTACGCCAGATGTTTTTCCAAGAAAAATATTTTATGAGCGAGAATACCATATAAATCTACCCAGTATTACTCGTACTAGCAGTCATTATGACTGTTCGTGGCGCTTTTAGGTATAACTAATAATATCTCCGTTAATTTTAATTTCATTCGATTTATATTTGGTACCAATAATTTTCGACATATTTTAGGAAAATACCAAAATTTGTGACTTCTTAAGATAAAGGTTTTTTAAGGAATCCAAAGTCAAATGACGAAAGCAGTCAAAATGACTGTTCTGGCGCTTCTAGTGTTAAGATAAGTCTTCCAAAGGCAAAAGAATTCATTATTGATTAAGCTTCCGAAATGCCGTAAAATTCTTTCGTCAGACCGGAAACGTAATGAGTTTTATAACCCAAATACCATATTTATAAGCTCTGTTAGCTTCTTAAATTTTTTATTCTTCTTCTTTGAAACTAACATTGCGCTGAATGTATGTGTGTTGGTATTACAATAGAAAACTTTATTGCTAAATTGCATTCACATTTTATTATTTATAATATAAAAAGAAAGATTTACTAGCCGCGTAAAAGCAAAAACCAAGAAGACAAAATATCCAGAGAACTATTATTGGGTCGTTAATACATATCCTTCAATGTCTGTCCACTTCCACATCTTTTAAAACGTTGTTTAACTTTAAAAGTTTTGTGAGTTACTGTTATTCTAAAAATCGTTTTCTAAAACTTTTCTTACTAATGCCATTTACCATTTTCTTAACTCTGTCTTGCTGTGACCACGCACTTGAATGCCTTTGGGTTACAGTTCCGGAATTATTGTGCTCTCTTCTTGTTCTTAGCAGCTGATGATCTAAAGACGAAATTTTAAGAAAAAATTCTAAACTGCGATTTTTATGACGTTACATGCTGGCACTAAGATTTAAATGAATGAGTGCAATGGTTGGGGCTAGATTAGATATCGAAACTACGAATATTTTTTTGTATGTGTTTTATGATATTTCATATTGTGTGTTACTAAGATTAGAAAACGGCTTGGAATGTTTAAGAATGAAGCTCAAAGTTGCGACCTCTACTCAAAAATTTGCTAGAAAGTAACTTTAAAAGAAGTATCAGCATTTGAACTCGCAATAAAAGCATGGCTAAAGCCCTTAACAGCAGCTATACTTCTTGTTGACAAATAACAATAGAACACAAAAGGTATCTGAACTCAGTTCAATATTACGGTAATAAATAAATTTGAAAATTAGTTCGAATAACAGCATTTGATGAATATTATAATTGATGCAATGTTTCAGAAATATTCCATTTTATTAACTGTTTATTTAATGGAATATTTCAAATTATTATTTATTTTTTGATAAAATCTGTAATTGATAGAAATTTGTATTTATGCATTGCTGTACAACGGTGCATCATTTTATGAATCAAAACAAATACATGTGGTTTCAAAATAATTATATGTTTTATGTTATAAGAGAATAATGGAATAATGTAGTTGACATTAAGTTGACAAGAAAAGAAAATATTATATTTTACTGTCACTTTCCGTTTAATCCTAAACTAATTTGAAATTTTTTCTCTATAAATAATAGTTTTACAATCTGATAAAAAAG